>NC_052053.1:40919521-43319521 GCF_903992535.2 Arvicola amphibius
AATTCTGTTTTTTCAGTAAAGATGACCAGGAAAATGTCTGATTCTTTAACTTTGGCATAAAAATCTTCACATAAAAGTTTAAAGCTTCTTATAATGCTAAATTGTATATTTGAATAAATGTTTCCCCACCCAAACCCACAAATACTCAAACCCTCTATGACAGGAGTGTGTTGAAAGGATACAAACTCAACCGAAAGAGCTATGAATGGTCAAGACAAGAAAAATACAAGCAAGAAAATAAATTAGTATTCAGTCATAACCAAAATTATAGAGTACAAACTTAGATGTTCTTGTCAATAGAAATTAGTCAATAATAAACTTAAGGACCATAGGCAAATCTCTTATGCAGAAGAATGCCAAACAATTTATGTAGACACTCTACCAAAAGAATAAACAGAAGTCCTCAGTTCTTAAATGTACACTATGCAAGGAGACTCGATTTTGGTAAAAGCACTGTATAGAAAGGGAAAATATTTTTTGTACTGAAGAAAATCTAAGACATTAGCCAGATAAACAATGTCAGATTCCTGCTATTAGGATGAAAATAGATCTTGATCATTTGGAAAAATGACACTCTGTATCTGTTGTCTTTCCCCCTCAAAGCATACAACCCCAAATAAGTTGTGAAGAAAACCCACATACAAATACTGTTTGAAATGCATTCTACTACATAGCTGACTTGTATTCCACATAATATGGATGCCATAAAAAATCCCAAAAAACAAAGTTTTAGAAAAATTACAATAAAAAGGAGTTAGAGATTCAACAGAAAAGTGTAATATCTTCCTGAGTGGGGGACTGTAATCGGAGACTGAGCTTTTGTTTCCCAGCCTCCCAGACCCAAATAATCACAAAGAAACTTTATTAATTATAACACTATTTGGCCAATGGCTCAGTCATATTCTTTGTTTACTTCTAAATTAACCATTTTCTATTGATCTACGTATCACCATGAGGCTGTGGCTTACCAATAATGTTTTTAGCATCCTTCTCCTTTGGTGACTACATGACGTCTTTTTGACTTCGCCTACTTTCTCTGTGTATCTCTGTTCAGATTTCCCATCTGGCTTTACTCTGCTAAGCCCCTGGCCAAAATAGCTTTATTCATCAAAAATAAAAGCAACACGTATACAAAAGGACATCTCACATCAGGGACTGGATCAAAAGAGAGATATTGGGGGGGGGGTAATGAACTTTTGCTAATGATAATGTGTCAGAACTGTTTTATTAAGTGAGAAGAGAGCCCCATTTATATATAAGCTGTCAGTAATAGAGAAAATCAGATATAGGCAAATGAGTATGTGTCTTATGTTATAGTTTTCTTTTCATTTAAACTGTTTTAAAATGAAAAGTTTAGTGAGGCAGGGGGTTATAAGTCTATAGTCCCAGCACTCAGGATGCAGAGACAGGAGAATTATGATGAGTTCAGGTTCAGTATGCCCTTTTCAGTGACTTCTGGAAAGACCCACTCTAGCTGTATAGCAAGACTATCTCAAAACAAGTTAGTAATTTGATAATGTTGACATTAAATTAAACAAAAAGTTTTGTAATAGAGTCATTCTTTTAAATTGTCATTATTGTAAATATGATGTGTATATGAATATGATATGTGGGTATGAGTGTGAGTACACACGTGCCACAGTAAGCATGTGGTGGCCAGAGGACAACTTCGCAAGGGCACTTCTCTTCTTCCACTTTTATTTGGATTCTCACTATCAAACTGGCTTGCAAAGCAAGTGCTTTATCCCTCAAGCAATCTTGCAAAGCTTCTGTTTTAAAATGTTTGATGACAAAGGCCTTAATAAATGCCTTACTTTTATTTTCCCAAGTCATTATTAGTCAACCTCTTAGCATAGTGTTCTTTTTTTTTTCTTGTTTTGTTGCATTTTATTTGGTTGGTTATTTCTTATCCCATTGCTAGACATATGAAGACTTTCAAGCCATGAAATCAAACCATGAATCATTATTCAGGGTTGTAGTCTCATAATTGATTCTTCCTCCCATTGATCCTTTTCTTGCTTATGGTTCACTGAGATCAAACTCACAGTATTTCAGGCAGCTCAGTTGCTCATCAGTCACTGTCACAAAATCTCTATGAGGTCTCTTACCAAGTTTGCTATTGAATACTTAATAATGAGTGTTAAATTTAGGACTTAATATTCAATTTAAATTCAGCATTCCTCGTAACCTTTGCAGTCAGAAATGATAATCCATTGGAAAGAGAAGTAGAGTGTGATTAACTTTTAAAAATCTGAACAGAATTATGAGAAGATAAAAAATGTGTTACCTTTAAATTTTTTTATTTATTAATAGTTGCTATAATTTATCTTGAAAGCTGTCATTAAATTATCTTCTGGTCAAGGAAAACAAGAAAATGTAACTGAACTTCTTTTTCCTCTCAAGGGGCAATACTAATTTCTCAGAGGCAAAATACTCTTTTGTTTCAGATTTTGAAGAAGTAGTTTATAGTTAAAGAAATTAAAAGTAGAGGAATTGTCCAAAATAGCTTCATAGTCATTATGAAGATAAAATGCAGATGGTTCTTGTGCAAGGTAGTTATCTGTCTACTTGATACAAGCTGTAGTCATTTCAGAAGATGGGACCTCAATTAAGAAAATGTCCCAACAGATTGGTCTGTCAACAAGTCTATACAATTTCTTTACTGCTGATTGATGTGTGAGGGACCAAATCACAATTGGCAATGCTTGTCACCCGCAAACTGGTGTTCTGGCTGCTATAATAAAGAAATCTGTCATGAGCAAGAAGGTAGATATAAGAAATTAGTATAAGAAAAGTTATATTGATCTGAGGGTCTTTATACAAAGTTCATACTATGTTCATAACAAGGGTCCTAAGACTATCGTAAGTTTTTGTTGAAGGTCAGGTCCAGTCTCTAACAATAATCTCTGACTCAGAGGTCTTGTAGTGGAGACTCTCCAGCCATGGGACAGATCTCAGTGTCATCTTGCCAGATGTGCATAGCAGAACATTGATTGCTCTTGATCACTGCTTATACTGTGTAGTGGGCATCATGGGATTCTAGTTCTGTGTCTTGTTATCCTGAGTAATGTCCCTGGGTTCTGGTTACCAGGTACAGCCTTGGGTGTAGTGAGATTCTTGACTAAGCTAATTGTGCATATCTAAAAGGCATTTTACTATGCTAACTACAAAGGCTGAACAAGTCTTGAGAGCAAGTCAGTAAGCAGCACTTCTCCATGTGTTCCTGCCTCCATGTTTCTTCCTTGAGTTTCTGTCCTGTCTCTTTTTAGTGAAGGACTATGACCTGAACTTTATAAGCTAAAATAAATCCTTTTCTACCCAAATTGCTGTTGTTCATGGTATTTTATCACAGCAATAGAAACCCCAAGACAGTTCTCATAAAAGCCAATTAGCAGTCTGAAGTCATAAAAATGAAAGGTGACTCAATATACTCATTAGAGTAATATTAATGTAACCCACATATACTGCATTATACTTTCTCGAAATTTTAATTCACTTTGAGCACATATTGGATAATCAATAAAATGAGGTAAATAGTTGTTAGGTATTGCTAGGTTTCTCCACCACTGATTCAAAATGCCAAATCAAAATAATTTAATAAATCCAGATTTAATAAACAGGGCAATGCAAAGCAGAGCACCCCTGGGTGACTTTCAGAAAGGTAGGAGACAGAACACGTGGCAGATCTTTGGGTCCGGTCTTAAATAGTCAGTAGGTGTGGTCTCAGGAATCTCTAGGGGAGGAGTCACCAATGATGGGTTTTCTCAGGAGTGAGGTATGGAATGAGGCAGCTCCATGAAGCTACTGCTTGGTATGCTGAAGGGAGGATCTGGACAACCCCCTCACCCACTGAAAGTTCCAAACAATAGGTCGTCAACTCTAAATACTATCTTCTCATCTGGGTTTCTGTGGATCTTGAGGAGTGCATAGAATAGTCTTAATGTTATCTGTATCGATCATTGATTACTAATACAAATATTTATTTCTGAACACTTTCAGTGTCCCCAAATAAACTGGTACATCCAGCAAACAGATTCCCGTTCTTCTAATCATCTAACAGGAGAAACAACAAGCAGGTAAATTATTAGGAGACTTGTGAGCAGTGAAGGATGTTGCTTAGGGAAAGCACCTATGATAATGAGGGAGTATGTGTAATATGGGACAATTTTAGAATTAGTAAGAGAAATCCTATGTGATGTGACCCCTGAGCTAAGACCAGAGCACAAGGAAGAACCGGAAACAGAGATAACTGAAGGAAGAACCTGCTCCGCAGAGAGGTAGAAAGAGGGATCACATTTATTTCCTATTATTGGTTAATAGACTGAATTGAAACTATAAGCTATAAAAATTTATTGTATTTAGTCATAAGTTATTCTGACAAACAAGATTTTCCTATTGTTACAGGCTGGGGGACTTCTGCTCCAGGTTCTTTTCGAGTAATACCTATGAGGACTCTGTGCCCTTCTCCCCAGAAAGTGATGAGTAACCAGACCAAGCAAGAGAATGGTTTTTCTTATCACTTATCCATAAAACACTTCTTAACCTTAATACAACTTATCCATTACCTATAAAACACTTCTTAAACTCAACACAACTTATCACTTTTCTATAAGATATCTCTTAACATTCCATATACTATCATATGTATTAACACATCTATGCTCTTCTCTTAACATTTCGTGCAAACATTAAATAGAATCATACGACTTGGTATTCTTTAGCTTAAAAGGGCTTTTTAAATTTCTTTAGGCTGGACGTCTGACCACACTGGGGGCTGGACAGTGAGACCCCGTAGTCTGCACTCAGGAGATAGGGTTTCAATGTCTTTCTCTTAGGCTGGTATCAGGTGCTACATCAATTCTTGACCACGTGATCTCGGAAGGCAAAAGCATTCTGCCTGTGCTTGGGAAGGCAGAAAGTTCTGTCTGCACTCGGGAAGGCAGGGTGTCTTGTCTGTTCTCGGGAGACAGACCTTCGATGTTCACTCTCAGGAAATGAGAATTTGCATTTGGGATGCAAGGCATAAAATGCCAGCTTTCGGGAGATGAAGCTCTGTACTTGGGAGACAGAGCATTGAATGTTTAGGCAAGGCGTTAAATATTTCTTCTCTTCGGGAGGCAGGCTTAGAGGATCTCTCTCTTTTCACGAAGCCTGATGCTCAAGCCATTGTGAGAACTGAAATAACTGCCCTGCTTCTGCCCTCTCTTTTTATGCCAATTTGAAACTGCCTCACGTTTGATCCTTCTGATAACTAGATGTCCTAGGTTATCAGTATCGACTGGCCACAGAAGGGTGGGGTCCCTCTCGTGTGGCAAGATTACGTCATTACAAAGGTTGCTGGACCAGATGGGTGTGGCAGCCTTCAAGCAGGCAAATGTTCTCTTAATATTTCACCTTAGTAATTTTCCACACCACACACAAGAAGAAATGCTTTTACATTACACCAAGTTGCATTCATTCTTATTCTACAAGTTTCCTGCTCTATCTACACTACAGATTTCCCTTTATTTATTCATTCAGAGGAATCTGTGTCCATGCTCATTACACCTGTGCAGCCTTGACTGTCCTGGAATTCACCATGTAGACTATGGGCTTGAACTATCAGAGATGCTCCTGGTTCTGCCTCCCAAGTGCTGGTATTAGAGTCTTGCACCCCCCACATCCAACTCAGTAAGGTATAGATATTAAAGGAAAAATGTCAAAGACCATCTTGGTATTACAGCATTTGGATACCCGGGGTTAGCAAGAAGTTTTTTGCTTTCTCTAGTGATAGTTGGGTCATTACAACAGTTCTTGAAAGAGATCTTAGAGAAGAGGAGACTGTTACAAGATGTAGATTTACATTTTCTTTGCACTATTTTTCTTTAAAATGTGAATGTTTTAGAGAATAGACTGCTTCCACCTTTTTTCTACTCCAAATAGTATTGGGAATTCAGATTAAGAATTTTCAAAATTTGATATCATTCTTGTCAGGTTCAAAGGAAACTCCAGTTTTCCAGACTCCAAAAGGCAGTCCTGGATCACAGAAGGACATCTGGTAGTTAGCTAAAAATCAGTACTCTTTAGGAACTTATGAAGCTGAAAAGAAGTAATTTCTGTTATCATTTGCATAAAGAACAAATGGCTATTTGTGCAGACTTTTAGCATATCAAAGGTTATACTAGCCCCAGGCTCCCTCATTATCACAAGTACCTGCTATAAATTTCAAAGTCATGCTATCATTGCTGCTTTTCTTACCCCATTCTCTGCCCTTACCTTCCCTAGGTCACAGACTTCTTTCCCCCAGCTCCTTATTCTTCTTATAACCCTGCTATCTCAGCTATGACTTCCTTCAGTCTCCTTCCTGCTCTCTCACTCCCCCATTTCTTTTCTATATCTTTTTGTTCTTACTTCTTTCATTCCCATGTCCAGTCTGCTGACCATGTTCAACTACTACTTTCTCTCTGCTCAAGATTCTTCAGCTATTCCCCCCTCTCATATCTACAATAAAAACCTTCCATTAACCATATCACGATGCACTACTATATTGAACTACTATATTGCAGAACCCTAGTAAAGTAGTAGGTTATCATCAGGAAAATGTAAAATACCATTAGTTTTAAATTCAGTTATATATGTTATATACCATCTTTCAAATAAAGCATTGAAATAAGTGAAATAATCTGTGATAAGCAAGGCTAGTGCTTGAAGTTAATGGAAAGAAGCATATATAAGACAATGCTTGCTTTATCCAGCAAAACACTGGAACCACAAACTGTGGATAATACTTCTTAGAACTAGAAAAGTCTTAAATTACCACAATTTTAAAGTTGTGTCATATATCACTTACTAAGAAACATATTTCTCAACTTGTCATATATATCTTTATATATATTGCATATATATTAAATATATATAACATATATACATACATTTGTTGTATTTGTTTTATATGTATGGGTCTTAGACAGGGTTTCTATTGTTGTGAAGGGGCACCATGACCATGGCAATTCTTATAAAGGAAAAATTGCAACTGGGGGTGGGTTACAGGTCAGAGGTTTATTCCATTACCATCACGACAAGAAGAATGATGGTACTCTGGCAGACATGGTGCTGGAGAAGGAACATCCAAATGTAGAAGACCCAAGTGTTCTACATAGAAATCAACAGGCAGAAGGAAGACAGAGAACCACTGGACCTGCTTTATGCTTCTGAAACCCCAAAGCCCACCTCCAGTGATATGCTTCCTCCAACAAGGCCGCAGTTACTCTAACAAAGCTATACACCCCAGTCTTTTAAAATAGTGCTACTCCCTGTGAGCTTATAATTTTCCCTTAAACCACCACAATATGCGTGTTTTTTCTGCATACCACTTCCATGCCTATTGTCTGTGGAGACAAGAAAAGGGTGTTAGTACCCCTGGGATTAGAATTACTAATGCGTATAAATTACCATATGGACATGGAAACCTAATTGGGATATTCTGGAAAAGCAACAAGTGCTCTTAAACTCTCAATCATCTTTCCAGCTCCTCATTTTATGGTTTTTGATTAACATCATTTATTTAAAAAATTTAATAAGTAATTTTTTATTTAAGTTCAATTAACGATTGATTTATATATATATATATATATATGTACACACGCGCGCGCACACACACACACACACATATATATAAATATATACATATATACATATGTATATATAGCCCAGAAAGTGAAGATAGCAATGTGTCAGCAGAGGTCTCAGTTCTCATATAGTCATTCACTCATTTATGCATTAATTATTTACTTATTTCATATATATTTATATATATGAAAATATATGTATATATGTATATATAAAATGTATATGTATATATACATTTTAAGTGTAAACTGACCCTTCTTTTTAGTTATTTTATTTTTATCATATTCACAATTTTGGAAACAAAAGACTTTTTTTTTTTGAGACAGGGTCTCTATACATAGTTGTGGCTATCCTGGAACTCATCATGTAGAGTAGGCGGGCCTCTAACTCACAATTAGCCTGCCTCTCCCTACAGAGTTTTGGGGTTAAAGATGTGCACCAACACATCTAGCCCCATAAAGTGTTCTTATTTAATAATCCAGTTCCTTATGTTCTTCTTCCAAAAGATCTACCCAGGCCACAGTATGTGAGAAACAACAAACTAGTCTGTGGTGACAGAACTCACCACTATTATAATTTTCATTGAGTGAGTAAGAATATATAATCAAATATAGACTGCTGCATTTACATATGTTGTTATCTTGTATTCTCTGAATTCTGTACACTTTTTCCTACTAATTTAATTTTGAAGCCATATTGTCCTACAGATGTGGCATAATCTTCTTGTCTCTATGGTTTTGGAGACAGGGATTGCATCTCATTTGCCTGTAACTTATTTACATATGAGCACTGATCTTATTCTCGGAGAGCATTTAGTAAATATATATGAAATAAGTAAAAGAATTAATGCATAAATGAGTGAATGACTATATGAGAACTGAGACCTCTGTTGACAAATTGCTACCTTCACTTTCTGGGCTATATTCATGATGTTTCTAACTATATTTGCACTCTTTCCAGACTTCTTGTAAATTTCAGGATCCGTTTTAATATCCTAAAGTGCTTGACTTCATTTGATTATTTAATTTGGTACATTTGAGCTCTGTGTTCTTATTTTGGATTAAATTTTTGTATTCTAAGTTATTTTGAACTCCATGAGAAGCACTAAAAGCTTTTTTCTTTTTCTGGTAGACTTTCAAATGAGACTTCACAATCCCCCTGGTGCAAAGGAACAAGGCCTTTCTTTTGTCAGCTACACAAGGGTAGAATTTGGAGTCACAGCAGATCTGCTGCTTGGGCGTTTATGAACAGATGCGGAGAGCTCCAACTGGAATGCCCTGGCCTGTGAAAGGACAGAACGAGCTCTTCACATAAGCAACAGCCTCCCTCAGACCATTAGTGTGATTGATATAATGGGACATATCCCTATTTGTCTTTAGTTTGTAGAGGAACATTTTCTCACTTCAATTCATCCATTATCGAGAACAAAACAGAATGTCACTATAATTTACTATTTTACTCTGACACTTTAAATGATATCCTTAATAGTTATTTTTGACTTTTACCAGTGGAAGAAAGAAGTATTGTAAAATCTCCAATTCTTGAACCTGCACTAAATTTTCATTTCTGAGAAATGTATTTTCTGAATACTTACTCCCCAAATATTTGTGATTCTTTCATATTTTAAGTATATTTTAAGTATATATGTGCATCAAAGTAATTTGTAAAATACAAAAGAGTATTAAGGTACTATTGCAAAAATAAGTCTGTTAATAATTAAGGACTTGTGAACTAAGTTGCAAGAACTTTCAGACTTTTGATAAGGGTAATAATAAAAAATAATACATTTAAAATTTTTATTCTATTTTATAATCACAGACTGACCACTGAATTTCTTAACTGCAGTGCATAATCATCTTTATATACATTTTTAATGTAACCTTTGCTTTGTATCCCTCTTATTCTCAGTTTGGCTATAATGCACCATCTTTGCGTTCTACAATTAAACTCAATTGCTAACAGCTAGAAGTTTATATACCTCTTGCTTAGATATGGTATTTTCTGATGATAAGAACAAATAAATAAATATATGTTTCATGGTATATTTCTCTATCTCTCACATATGTTCATTTTCTTTTCTAGCCCATTTTTATCCTTATAAACCCATTTTTTAGTACTAATTGTTTCCCATACTTATTTGATGTATGTCTTGTCATTTTGTTCAGACAGAATGGGTCACCAGAAGTATTCAGCCACAGACTGGTCCAGTTGAGCAACAAATACCTCAATATTCCATTGACCTGTATTGCATAAAATTATGCTAGCTTTTTTTTTTAATTTCACAAATGTATACTACTTTATTTGCATCATTTTCCCCATCCCACCCATCTCTCCAACTTCTCCTTTGCCTTGCTTACCAGTCTCTCTCAAATTTGTTGCCTCCATATTTTTAATTTTTATTGCTATATACATAATTAATAAATATGTAGATATAACCTACTGAATCCCTTTTGTGTTGCTTGCATGTGCTAAGGGAGATCAAGGAGGAACACTGCTTGTTAACTTGCTTCTCCTGAATTGCATGTTTGCTTTCTTATACACCCAAAACCTACCTGTCTATGGATGGTACCACTTACATAGGCTGAACACTCACATGTCAATCATAATTAAGAAAATGCCCTGTATGGTTGTCCATGGGCTAATCTTATGGAGGCATTTTTTTGTTAGACTTTAAGCAAATTCTACTTTTATTTTTCTACATGTTTTTTCATGTTGACATGAATGGTGTCTGGTGATATATATGACCTTATACACTGTCAATATGCTATCTCATATGCTTCTTGGTTTCTCAACATATTCTTTAAAAATAAACATTTAATATGTGTTAATGATGTGATAAAAGAAGATATATTTCTGTTAATATTCATGTAGTAATCTATTATCTGATAACTGTTAAACTTTCACATCAATAATGTCTTGGGCAATCATGGAATCAATTAACAAACTTAATGATGTCTTATTCACTTAGTATTTTATTAATTTTTAGAACAAGGTATTTTTAAAGTGCTAATTTTGCCTCAAAAAGTGATTCTTTCATGCTTTCCTTTAAAGATTCTTTTGGCTTGCTCTTATAATGCATCTGGAACATCTGTGTGCATTTCATCTGGGTTAATAAATGCAGGCCCTGAAGTCAGTGTTTACACTGCATGTTGACTTTTTTTTTTTCTAGTTGAGATTCCCTCATATGACTAGCATGTGCCAAGTTCACAAAAAGTCAACTAGGACTTTTTTTTGAGGATTTCAAATAATGTATGTCTTTGTAAATCATACTCCTTCCTCCCTGGTCCTCCCAGGCCTACCCTTGGATCCCTACTTTATCCAACTTGATGATTGTGTTTTTATTTTTTGTTTTGTTTTGTTTTTAAACACATAGAGTTCATTTTTTGTTACCTAACTCTTCTTGTCTATATGGCCTTCATTGGACTGTGACTTCAGACTTCAGATTTCACTGATTTACTTGAGTCACACCATCAAAGAAACTGACTCTTCCTCTCCCAGAAGGTACAATTGCTAATAGCTCCAGATAGAGGTTGAAGTTTGTGGTCTAACTTGAACTTGCTCATGTCTTGTGCATGCTATAACATTAACTGTGAGTTCTTATAGAGAAGCTGGTGATATAGATGTCCAATTTTAGGTCTCAGCATTTTAGAGACTCTTGTCTACCTGTGGGTCTGTATACTAATTTCCATCTACTCCAAAAAGAAGTTTCTTTGATGAGGTTTGAGAGTTGTACTATTCTATAGATATTATAATGTCATTAGAAGTCATTTTAATAGTGTGTCTTGCTGTGGGACAATGGTCTTGTACCCTGTAAAGATCTGTCACTTGTATTGTTTAATAAAATGCTGATTGGCCAATAACCAGGCAGGAAGTATAGGCATGGGAACCAGAACAGGAGAATTCTGGGAAGAGGAAAGACTCAGTCTGCAGTTATAACCTAGACACAGAGGAAGCAAGATGAGAATGCCTCACTGATAAAAGGTACCAAGCCACGTAGCTAGCACAGATAAAAATAATGGGTTAATGTAGAATATAAGAGTTAATAAGAAGCCTGAACTAATAGGCAAACCAATATATAATTAATATAAGCTTCTGTGTGTTTCTTTGGGACTGACCAGCTACGGGATCATGTGGGATAGAAACCTCTATTAACAGTGTCCATGAAACAAAGTGATAATAGTAGGTTTTTCCATAAGGCCTATTAACTAGCTATAAATTTCAGGTTCCATTATCAGTACAATGAACGAGTTCAATTTTGTGGGTGAGACATTAAATCCAATTTAAAAAGTGCTTAAGTGGTTGTTTACTCCCACAATATTCTTGCCACTATTTTTCAGTAAGCATATCTTGCTATGTCAGTCTTTATTACAATTCATAGGGTGTACAGCAAGGTTAGAGGGATGACAGCAACCCTGTGATAGCAAGAGTAAGGCTTTCATCACTATGAATGTTAACCAGCATGGATGAAGTTTACAGGTTTTTTTTTTTATAAACTGACTTCTCCATGTTTATGACTCAAGTATATGGTGTCTTCAACAATAGACTCTATCAAGTTCTGAAGGGTAACCAAGAGCATTGGCAATAGCCTGTAGTGATTAAACATCTATGGGACACCACTCCATGACAACTTCAAGAGAGGTAACCCATTCTGGGTACTGAGGATTTTATATGCTAGCATATGGTATCTAGTTGGGGACTTCGCCTCTTCTTATAAGGCAACTCCATTTAAACTCTGTTTATGTGTATGTCTGGAATTTAGGAAGCTTCCATAGTAATTGGTTTCCATATGGGTTTTTCAAAAAGTCTTTAGTGTTGGTTATTCCTCTTTCCTGCCCTACCACACCCTACTCACTTAATCTTTCATGTTCCACTGTTTGCTTTTCCTCATTCATATCATTATATTCTGTCTCCCCAGAATATAATGGTTTATATAAACCATATAAGTGGATTCCTCACTTCTATGGGTATCTAAAACTAACTCACATATAAGAAGAAAAGCCAATGCTTATCGATCTGGGTTTGGTTTACTTCACATAAGATGATTGCTTCTAATTTCATCAGTTTACCTTTGAATTTTATTTTTCTTAATACCTGAATAGTATATCATATTTTTAATGAACTATATTTTTATTTTCTATGTAACAGTATGAACATTAAGGTTGTTTTTATTTCATGGCTCTTGTGAGTAAAGTAGTAATGAACATACATGAGCATGCCTCTGCAGTAAGATATAGAATCCACTGGGTACCAATAGTGGTATAGCTGGATCCTGTAGTGGATATAATTTCAGCTTTTTGAGGAATTTCCACATTGATTTCCATAGTGGTAGCACCAGTTAGTACTCTTACCAGCAGTGAATAAATGTTTCCCTTTCCCTACATCCTTGATAGCATCTGCTGCTTTTTTTTAATCTTGGCCATTTTTACTGTGATAAAATGAAATCTGAAAGTAGTTTTAATTTGCATTTCCCGGATGGCTTAGAGTGTTAAAGTTCCTTAAAATGACTCTTAGCCATTTGTATTTCATCTTTTGAGAACTCTCCGTTTATTTCTATGGCTCTAGTCTATTTTTTTATTAATCAATATAAAAAACCCAGGGTACTGTTGATGGTATGCCCATGGGCAGGTGGTCCTGGATTATATAATAATGCTGGACAAGCAGAAACCAGAGGCAAAAGGAATGAGACAATAAGCATCCTTCCTCAGGTTTCTTGTCCTGAGTTTCTTTCTGATTCTCTCCAGGGAGAGACCATATCTATCAGGGTTCTCTACGAGAACAGAACAAAGGGGGTAAATATACACTTAAGAATTAATTAAGTCAGCTTTAAAATATTATCCAGAGTTAGAACATACAAGAAGCCATGCCTTCTTAGCCTTATTCCCAAGGGAAATTAGAGTGCACTATCTGCCCATTCTACAGCCCCACCATGCAGGACAATCAGGTGCAATCGGGAGTCAAGTCGAAGCAGAAACTCAGTTTATTACAGTGAGCATCAGATTATATAGGTTAAGTGACATCATGTTATGTGGGGGCACCTCTAGTCAATGAGAGATACCCAAGCCCTCCCTCTGGATGGAGGGCCATCTACCTAGATTTTGCTGTCTCGTCCTCGGTAGCTTTGAGACTATCCCTCAAACTCAAGCCAGGCTTTTCTCTGTCCTACAGGCCTTGAGATACACACCCTGAACTTGAGCCAGGATATTCTCTGTCCTACAGACTTTGAGGTATAAGTCCTGAGATAATTTTGGCCCAACGTCTCCCCCTTTTGTTTTATATCCCATCCCCTACCCTTGTCACCAAGCCAGAATAGCTCGACAGGGAGAGAGTATAGGTCAGGACAAACCCTATCCAGAGTTTTGGCCTGGATACCCTCAAATTGAGAGTTCATCCATGGGTAAGATGTATCGAGCCTATCATAACATACTCAAATGGCCATGAGTTGTACCTGTTGTATCTGTTTTTGGAATATTTGTTTCAGCCTGGGGAGAACACATGGGTCAAAAAGACATATCAATAAACAAATAACCATCAGCTCAATTAGGGAGGAGATGGGCATGGTAAGCCATGGTTACCAATTAAACCAGGTTTCATCAGGAGTCCTTGACTTAAATGTATAAATATTTTTTTCTTAACTCATCTAGGGTTCTTGTAACTATCCCAGAATGGTCCGCATAGAAGCAACATTCTTCCCCAAGTGCCCTGCAAATTCCACCCGGTTCCTTAAACAGCAAGTCCAAGCCTCTCCTATTTTGTAAGTTTACCCTTGCTAAGGAATCCAAAGACTTTTGTAAATAATGTAATGCAGTCTCTATCTTTTCTAATTATGTTCAGCCCAGACTACTCACATCCCCAGGAAGAACACTAGTAATTAGGAAACCCCCCCCCCCACACACACACACAGTTTTTAATAGCGGAGGCAGTCTGGTTGCTTCCTGGGTATACATAAAAGGGTGTCTACAGGATGGCATGTCTCCTAAGGACATGAGAGCACCCAGGCTCATTAGGATAAGATGCCTGGGGTATGGTACACCCCCAAGAACCTCCACATTCAGGTCTTCCTTCTATCCCCAGAATCCAGTCACCCATATTTCATCTACCACCTTATGTGATTGGTGGGAGCTTGCTGCCTGGACCTTGGTCCCCATGAAAAGAATTAGCATGATTGTCACCAAGAGGGCTCTCTGAAATAGATAAACAGGCAACACTTTCCTCAAGGATCAGTCTCCCTTGGGCAGTAGTGATTTTTTTCTTGTGTTTAAATTTAAGTGTTATCCACCATAGTGTCTTTCTATCTTTATTGGTCATCTTGGTCTTCCCCATTGTTCTAAAGGGGAGGGGAGAAATGTTAAGTTACAAAATGGTAGCCATATAAGAATTTCTCCTCTGTTTGGAAAGACTCATCCATATCCTCGGCCCTGTGACAACAAGGGATCTGGCCCCCTCCATTGGTTAATGAGAGGATGTTTCCACCTAACCCTTAGGCAGGGCCTCATTGGTAGGGATCCCCAGTGTTTCTGGAATCTATTTGGTTCAACTGATTTTTTTTAATTTAAAATATCAATGGTTAATAACGCCTTTTGCCATTGTAGATGGGGGGAGACTTCTCTCCTCCCCCTTTTTTATAAGAACCTCTTCAAGATATTGGTGATGTCTTTTGACAATTGCTTGATCCTGAGGGTTTTATGGGATCCTGGTGGTATGGGGTATATTCCATCTCTGGAAGAATTCTTTTAATGTTTTTCTTATAATATAGGGGCCATTGTCTGTCTTGACCTGCTGTGGTAGTCCCAACATAGCAAAACATTGTAAGAAGTGGTTTTTGGCATTGGTTGCCTTTTCCCCTGAGTGGGCAGTAGCCCAGCATGCCTTAGAGTGCATGTTTATGATCACAAACACATATTTTAATTTGCTAAATGTAGGGTAATGTGTTACATCTCTTTGCCAGATGATATTAGGTCCTAACCCTCTTAAGTTCACCCCTAACCCTTGTAAAGCAGGAGGGGAGGGCATGCAGAGAAACTGTTGGCATGTCTTACATGTATGAGCAATTCTCTTTAATTCTGTTGCAGATATCTGGAGGTATAGGTATTTGAGTCCTCTCCAGTCGACATGAGTTAAGTCATGCATTTGGGTAGCATTTTGCATGGGCAGAATTGAGACCTCTATGAGACAGGTCCCTGAAGTTGCAGCATCCACAGCAGCATTCCCTTGGGAAATGAGGCCAGGGAGGTTTGGGTGTCCTCTGAGATATTGAATATATATGGGATTTTTTTCTAACTTCTGAGAGTGATCTGAGTTGTATCATCAAGGCAGAAATAGGATTAGCATCCAATCTGATAGAGGCAGAAGGTAAGTATGGCAGTATCACCACATAAGAGCTGTCTGAATAGAGTTCGCAGGGTTCTGGGACCTCTTGTAGGGTAATATATATGGCCATCATTTCCTTATATTGAGTAGATCTCCCACAAGGGAGAATTTTGGTAATCTTAGTCTTGGTCTCCCCCTGTAGGGAAAACTACAAAGGTGGCCCCATTCTTCCAGCCATCTGTGCAAACAGTGAATGCTTGGGGCAGGAGCCTAGAAGAAAAGACTAAGGGGATTCTCCAGTGTAGTTCTTAATACAGCTTCACTAACCAGGACTCCCCAAAGTGGGTGTCCAGGGTCCCCAGAAATCCCTCCAGGGTAAGGCTCAATCAAGAACAATGTCTGTTCACCCATTCTAAATCCTTAATTTTGAATGGAATTATTAATTTAGAGGGATCTTTTCTATAGTTTTGGAGGGACGTTTCCTTGATTTATATGATTACTGAGAAGTCAATAATTATTTCTCCTTGGTACTAAATGCCTCAAAATTCAGATATGTCCCAAGATAACTGTCAGTCACTTGGAGGACATAAGGCGGAGTGTCTCTGTCTGGTGTTGGAAGTCTTAAAGATTCCTGGAAAGCCTTGCTTACCTACAGTGAAGGTTTGTAAACACTGGTTTTCCTATTAAAGAAATTAGCAGCAGAAGCAAAAGGGCTAGGAGGCCCGAGAGAAGGTGGAACAGGATAATCTTCCTTCTGAAATACCCTTTGATTCTGGCTTGCTACCAGAACATGCCACTCTGGGACTTCTCACATCAATCCAAGCAATCAGGAAGATTCTTAAGGTGCTGCTGAAGGCAATTCTAACTTGTGTCAAGTTGACATTAAACCAATCATAATAATGACAGACCTGGATTGTAAACTGTGTAACCCTGTCCCCAAGCTGTATCTGGTCTTAGTGTTTATCACCGCAACAGGAAGCAAACCAGAACATGCTGTGAACTTAATGTAATGAAACTTAGCAAGAAATGTTAAGGGTAACTAAATGATAAGCAACAGAGAACAGTAGCCTCATGCCAACAGTGAGTGCTTGGGGCAGGGGCTTTCCTATACAATCTGTTCAATAGTCTTGTTTATGAGAACTTAACTTGTTAAGGAACAGCAATGTCTTCATCTATGGGCGCTCTAGTGGACAGCTAGGCATGTGAGATAAATGTGGTCACCACATCTTCCTGTTGTCTAAAAAGTGTTGACTAACCTTCAAATTAGATATAAATTGCCTGTAATTCTCCATAAGGCAAAAACCAGATATTTAAACTCTTGGCCAGCTTCTCTTCAACGAGTTTTTCATTTCTGGAGACTGTATATCGAAACGCATACATGGGCTGGGCGGTGGTGGCGCACGCCTTTAATCCCAGCACTCGGGAGGCAGAGGCAGGCGGATCTCTGAGTTCGAGGCCAGCCTGGTCTACAAGAGCTAGCTCCAGGACAGGCTCTAGAAACTACAGGGAAACCCTGTCTCAAAAAACCAAAAAAAAAAAAAAAAAAAAAAAAAAAAAAAAAAAAAAAAAAAAAAAAAAAAACCGAAACGCATACATGAAGATGTAAGTTACCTTTCACAGTAAATAAATGGTTTTCTGCTGGGCCTCTCTTTCTTGAGAACCCAGGGAGGGACAAGTGCAGACAGAAGGATAATTGAAGGTCATGAAGATAACTTCTTGGGAAAGTGAGAGCATGTATATTAACAAATCAAAATGAATGGAAATGGTGACTGGTGCTAGCTTCACTGATATTAGTAGAAATCTTCCCTTCCCTTGCAGGAGGAGCTCAAGGTACCAGTTTATTCCCTTTGTATAAGTGCACAAGAATGAATAACTCACGTGTTTCATTATAGTCCTTGATTCCTGTCATCATGACCATGAGTACTATCACCAGTAGACTCTGGGTAGTGATTTTGACTTTGTTTTGGTGGAATAGGACTAGGCCCCATGAGAGTAGACCACTGTATGTCACTCATTAGAGTTATGACGCATTAACCCTTTTATTATTATGGACCATATAAAATATAATAAATAATTATTATAATAAATAAAACAATACTTTTGTGTGTGTGCACAGGCATGTACATGTGAGTGCCAAGGTGTATATGTAGAGAACAACTTGTGAGGTTGGCTTCTTTTCTGATATGGATTCCTGGGATGTAGCTCAGATCATCAGGCGTGGCTGCATGCTCTCTTATCCACTGACTCAACTCAGCAGATTCTTTTTCAACTCTAAGTCGTACAATACATTTTATATTTACCGCTATCTTATGTTCCATACACATAAATGCTAATTCCTCTTCTTTTCTTCTTGATGTGATTCAAATTTTTATTAGAAAACATCATGTGATTAACTTCTTTGAATGACCTAAATTCATAAGGAGAAGCTGTAATCAACAGCTCAACAATGGGACATAAATGGACAATACATGAAAATGGAGACTTCAATATCTAGCACTATTTAAAACCTGCTTACTTTTAGGAATGGTTCCTAACAAAAAACATTTGATTTCATCTATGTACAGGAGAGACGTTAAACAAATGAACATCATTATGCCTAGCTTGTAGCAGTTAAAATAGGAATAATCAGTTTGTAGAGCAGCTTGTAGCTGTCCACTGGAGAATCTCCTTTCTAGTTTAAGATTAGAATCATTCTTCCTTCCATTTCCCTGGTTTACTGGGTTTCAGGCATGCCCAACTATAGCTTCATCCAAAAGAAGAAAGTCAAATGGAATTCTATTAGTCTCTGGGACCACAGAAGCAGAGTTTGGGGAGGATTAGCCTTGTGTTTTCATCTCCTCTTCTGATTTGTCAGATATGCATGTGACGCTGACAGCTAGACACTTTGGACTTGTAGCTGCATGGCTACAAGGTCTGAATTCAGGGGAACTATGGCACTTGTTGTACTGGCCCAGGGGGTCTGGGTGTACAAGGAAGAGTACTCAGACCTACCAGTCTTCAGTCAGTGATCCAGTATGCCTGAATAGAGATGAAAAGATTCATGACAAATATTTTCTATTTTCAACTATTGCCCTACCTCTGATGTGATGTTATCTTTTGCTTTTAAGGTCCATCTCTAGGACTTCTAGATGCTATTGGCCTCTGACCTTCAAAATCACTTGATTATCCTTGAAATTTTTGATCGAGAATTTAAACTGACTGATGTCTTTTTGTTTGTATTTATCAAGCAAAGTTGATTTTTGATGAGTGCAACAATGAAGAGCCACCACAATTACTGCAACTCTTATAAAGGACAATATTTAATTGGGGTTGGCTTATGGTTTCAGAAGTTTATTATTATAATGGGACCTGGTGACATGTAAGCAGACATGATGAGAGAGAAGTTGTTGAGTGAAAGTTTGTGGTAGACTGAAGCAGGAGCAACTGTGTCACACTGGGCCTCACTTGAGCACAGGTGACCTCAAAACCTGCCCCTCACAGTGACATTCTTCCTCCACCAACACCACACCTACCCCAACAAAGCCATACCTCCGAATAGTGCCACTTCCTACGGGGCCATTTTCTTTGAAACTACCACATTGCTCTCCCTGGCTCCCACATGCTTGTGGCCACAGCATTCAGTCCAAGTTCAAAAGCTCCTTCGTCTATAACAAGTCTTAAGTTTATTTAAAAGTCTAAAGTTCAAAGTCTCTTCTGAAATTCCTTCAAACTATCACAAACCACCATAGCTACAAATTGAGTTGTCAGGGTAAATGATAATAAGAAATTGTTATCTTTGTCTTTGCATATGTAGTGCGTAGAGAATATTGTGGTCAGCCTCTGGAAGCATGAACGGAGGAATAATAGAAGACATTTTATCATAACAGTCTCCTCAGTCCACATACAACACACACAGTTATTTCTCTCCTTTGGTTATCCTCAGTTTCTATTTTGTATGCAATCAATCATGTAAGATCAAGAATAAAATGTAAGAAAATATAGATGTTCTCTACTTTTTTCATTAGACATTCAGGATAAAGTAACACATACCTAGTTCAGGAATTACCCAGTTTGCTAAGTATCTTGCTTTCATGTCACTTTTGCTACTTTTACTTCTCTGGTGTGGATTTTCTTTTCTTCGATAAATTAAGACACTAGCATAAATGTTGTTTTGTATTAATGGTCTTAGTCTACAGACAAATCAGTTAGATTACAAAGTCTTATCACTGTTAGAAAAATGAGTTTATGTTGCTCTCTCTGTACTGAGAATTTAGATTTAGAGAACATCATGACTCCTTTAGTAACATCCAATGTGTGGAAGTTAGAATTCCCTCTTCCTAGCATCCTCTGAAAACAGACAGGATGTCAGCGTAGCAGTCAAGGACTGTGTCCTAATTTCCTAACCTAGGGGTGGATGGATGACTATGAGGATGGGTGGCTCAAAAGATACTCTATTATTTGGACAAGTGATGTCCTTGCTCTGCCAGCACAGTCTTAGCCAGAGCTGATAACTAGTCCTGGATGTAATGACACTATAGACTGCAGATGTCACTTGTCCCGATCACTGCAAAGCTAAAAACCAAACATCATTCATGGAGAATCAGGCCAAGCTGTCAGACAACAGTGCTATTCTTTCCTTTCTCCAACACATGAAGCATGATATCTTCTGCACCATAAACTAAACCATTTTTCCATAAAGCTTAGTATAGCATCTTTGTTTGTCTGTTTGTTTTTGACCAGGCACATGTGTAGGGAAGGGGAAAGCAAGAGGACTGTTGCCACATAGCTCTCCCGGTAAGGATTTGCTTCAAGGTATATTTTCTCCACATAGGCTCTATTTACATCTCTTTTTATATTGCCTTTTTAGAAATACAAAGAGATTCAATATGCACATTTTCTCAAAGCTGAAACATAACCTTTCTCCCTTAAGCCCCATTGCAAAGTAATACCACGTTGTAGTCTATAAAGTAGGCAACTTTATAATGCAATGCGAATTACAATTTGGATGATAAAAGTTATTACACATGAGTGAGTTTGTATCTCCAAATCAATGAAACAAATTATGTTCCCTGTTTTGTAGCATATGGTATCCTCAGAATTGCCTTCATATAATTATAACTCTATTTATTAAAAAGAATTATGTAAAAATATGGTTGATTTATTCTGGTGTGATTGCCTTAGTAACTTAATTATACTAAAAAGCATACTAAAATAAAATATAATTTAATTACCCAATTCATTTCAAGGTGAATAGAAGCCTCTCACCTCATTTTGATGCTGTGCAAAGCTATGCAAGCAAACAAGCAGAGTTCAAGACCAGTTAGACACTCATATGCCATGTCAATTAGGAACCAAAGGAAGAAAGGCTATTCCAAAGCACTTCCTGCCATAAAGTTAAAAAGTAATTTTACCTCAGGATTTTTTCAAAGTACATATTTTTTTGAAGTGGCATTCCAGGACTCTCTTCCCACATTATATAACACTGGTTCCTAAAATCTCTCTCTTCACCCTTTCCTGCCTTGCTATTTTAGTCCCTCTCTCAACTGGCATGACTTCTGGAGATCTCGGTCCCTAATGTGAAGACTCAGGCAGAGTCTAAACGTAGAGTGGAACAATCTGCTAGCTATTTCAGGGGAACACACACGGCACTGTATAAGTGTATGCTGCAAGATTATAGCGGGCAGGGATGCACGGATTAGGTAAAATGACTGTGGCCACTACAGAAACAGCTCAAAAATCAGGAGATACAAATTTTCCAGCATTAAGACTTACATTTTCCTGCTTGCTTTCTGTCTGTTCTATCTGCCTTTTTCCTTCCCTCATTTACAATACAATCATCTTTCTGTTTGCTGAAAAATACTTTGGGTTTCTGAATGCATACATACAACCTGATTCCAAAAACCAACCAAAAGCAGCTCTGCTCTACTCCTCAATGTTAACCTTTTTAACACCATTGGCCTGATGATATCTCCCTACTGTGAAGTAGACAGTTTACCATTGAAGCTACTTGTAGAGAACGATCATACCTCTTCAGTCTGGCTTCTAAGTTCTCCTGCCGGCTCCTGCCTGTTCTACTCTCTATTTCTCTAGGCAGGTCTCTCGTGCGGTGGTAACCCTTCATGGTAGTAACATGAAACAATTTGTCACTTTGTCCCTCAACAATTGCTTTCTCCTTTTCTTGTACCCTCCACGTCTTACCTCCTACCAAATCCTATTTCCAGAATAGTTCAAGCCTGAGTTTCAGTATTGCTTCCCATGTGAATCATTTGCTTATTGTTTCAGTGAGTGATTGTTTCTCTTGCGTTTGGTTTATAGATATGTATGTAATTTTGGTGTCAAATGCTGTGATTATTTAAAGATGCCTAGTGTTTCATTTACACTGGGCCTATGACCTTCTCCACCCACCCCCATCCCAGTTCCTCTTCCTACAATCTTCTCATGTGAGACCTGGTAATTACTTTTGGTTAAATGAAGACATACTGTTCTTTTTATTTCTATAAATGTGGTGTTGCTGGTAGTGGCATTGGGGATTATTGTTGCTGTATTATGCATGTCATGGACTTTTTTTTAAAAAAAACATCTTTCCTTTTGGCAATAAAACTTTCCTATGAAAATCACAGTATGCAAATATTCACTATCCCAGAACTCTTGTAAAATTTATTACTTTAAAGGAATTTCCTCTCAAAAATAATAGATCCACTTTCCCAGGACTTTGTGAATCCTTGAGGCCAACAAATCTCTCAGGACTAGCTGACTTCTCTGTCTATTGAATCTCTGTATCACAATCAGACAGGCTATAGGGTTGTCTGTCTGCAAAGAAGGAGATGGGAGATACGTCTCCAATTCATAGAATTCTGCATCCATTGACACGGGCACACATGGCACAAGTGATAACACAGCACTAATGGGAAGAGCAAGGGGAGTGAGTGACTGCAAACAATCCCCTTGGCTCAGACTCTTTGTTTCAGTGTAGTGCTGCCATGCATTGGACTTGGGTGCTTTGATTTGCTTCGTTATGGGAACAGAACTAAAAAGAAAATAGAACAGAAGTACATCTATAATGAACACTGATGTGATCAAGAAAAACTACATTCGACAAAAGACCCATTTATCAGTGTCATGAAAATTCTTTGAATAACCACCATGTGCTTTTGTTTTGTGTTTTTCTTTTTGCCATGAAGTCTTTTATCCTTATGGACTGCTGTAATAGGTGTATCTCCAGAGGCTAGATAACGATTTTTGCACACAATGAAAAGGGATGAAAATGTTTTCAAAATAAAAGTAGAAATATCAGTTATTCTTTGGAGGAAATCCATAAGTGCCATGGGTATTTCTTCCCTCATCATTTTATCTATTGTCAGAGTAGGCTTGTAAGCTACATATCATTCCCATTTTAATAAAATGTAATAATATGTAATAAATTGGAATAAAATCAATCAGATTTGGAACTAAATCCTGCTTTCTTTCTACTATGCTGGATTAAAATAACATGCAAAAAATGTAGGTGCACTGTTTAACAAGGTAATAGAAGAGCAGGATGAATTCAGTTGTCAGCATCTTTCAATGATGTCACACGACATCATGGTTCAGTGATGCCTTTTGATTTTTAGCTGCCTAAAATTATGTATTTTAAAGGTGTTACTGGTGAGAGTACCTGCCACATTAGCCTTGGCTTAGGTAATGAAGGGATGGTAGGAGCATCTAGTTCTGACCAATCTAAATACGTTGCTGTACTCTTTACCTTAGAGAGAAGACTCCAGAAAAGTTGAGACTTGCTAGAGAAAGACAATTTGAAATATGTACTAAAATATGTGGGTAGTAGACATTGTATAGTTGAAAAAATAGGGCATTGTGAAAGGACCCCAGCTACAAACCTTTGTACAAGGCCTGGTCTCAACTTTCACAGTCACCAAAGTCACAGGAGGCTGATGACATTGCAAACTATAAAACCAACCTCTCTAACTTTAGACATCTTTTATCTTTGATTTTTCCAAAAGAGCACCAGGCCCACGGTTATGATTTATATAACACACTTCCTCTGTGTCTCATGTGCTGACTTAGAGCATGGCTTTGTTCTTGCCCTTCCTCTAGTTTGAATCTTCTTTACCATACCCCGAATTAGAACACTGATTACCACCTATAAGTTGGTGAGTAGTCAATCTGTTTCAACAGTCTTGACTCTTGCTCTCCATTACTTCATTGTAACCACTATCAAAATCTTCCTCAGTAGCTTCAGACTCAGTATACTGAGCACTGAATTCTCTGATTTCTTTTCTGATCCTCCACTGAGCATCAATCTGTTCTCCTTGCTGCCTCTTTTTGTTAATAGTGCCACCAGTCATAGGAGTACCTAAGCATGAATCCTAGGGATCACCATGAATTTTATTTACTACACCACATCAGCAATTATATCTCTTTTGTTCCGTGTCTTCCAATTGGCAAACTATTAGTTTCATCTCTCTCTGGCTAGTAGTTGTCAATGTTTTGTGACTAAAATTCACATTTCCAGGACCCTCCTTCTACTCTGGATTTTATATTTCTAGAAGTAGATAATCATTCATTAAAGATTCTGTTCAAACAAAGCTTCCTCTATAAAGGTTTGCCTAGCTTAACTATTTTGTTCTGCTCTACTGCCATATTGAATAAGTAACATAATATCATTCCCTACCCTCTGAATTGTGTTTTGGGCAACAGAAACTCAGTCCTGTTAGCTTTCTCTTCTCAAAGCTCAGAACATAGTAGGCAATTAAATAGAAATTGACTCGAATACTAACCTCACTTTTTCTCCTCAAATACTCCTGTAATTCTGCAATTACTCTTTACAAATACCCAGAATGGTTTATGTTTTTCTACTTTACTTTCTTCTCACATTTAAAAATAGTGCACATAGTTTCTCTCAAGTCTGCTCTGCTCTTCCAATAAAACTAACTTTGATCTCAGGACACTTACAGACGCTGGTCAATGCCTTCTTCAGAGCAAGTATGAGCATCAAGACATGATCTGGGTGGGCTACATGAATAGATTAATAGTTTGTATACGTAATGCATCTGAATCTTATGAAAACATTTAAGCATCATATCCTCTTGTATCTAGGGGAAAATTAAACATTCAGATATTTTCAGATTAATGGCAATTCCTGTAAGAAAGTTTTTCAAAGATTAAGTGTATAACATTTCCATTAGATTTTTAATTTTTTTTAGTTGAAAATAAAGTTGTTTCAAGTAATTTAGATTATGGCTTCCCCTCCCCCAACTTCTCCCAGTTTCTTCTCACCTTCAACAGTAGGCAGCGACACCAAACAAACTCAATGGCATTTTTTGTAGTTTCTTTGTCTCATATTGCTTTGGCAAACATATTTCATCCTTTCTATTAGTTTTAATTTTCCCCTCTTGGCTTTCAAGAACTTTCTGATTGTTAGTGTTTAATAAAATATGAGTTAGCTCTGCTAATTTTGAGACACTAGATGACTGTTTCCTTCTAATTTCATATAGAAAAAAGATTCCATAAGTTTATCCAATCCTTTTTAAAAATAAGCCAGATATTCTCTCTCAATACCTGAAACTTCCTGTATTTTCTTTTTAAGTTATTCCTAGTTAACAAAGTGAACTTAATTTTGTTTACCTTGATTTATTTAAAGACAGTAATTACTGAGCCATTTGAACTAAAAAAATCTATACCAAGATTTTACTCAATGGTAAAATATCTTTACATGAATTTGTCTTTCAAATACATCCATTATAGTCCAACTAAATTACCAAAATATGAGGAAATACATAAAACATAATTTTCTTCAAAATGTTCACTTTCTCAAGATTTCTTCCTAACAAAGGAAGAACAGAGGAGGTTAAGGGGAGTTAGAGGAGAAAAGAGGGTAATGGAAAAGGAAAGGAAAAGAGAGAATAGAGTAGGGAAGAGGCAAAGGGAGGGAAGAAAAGAAATATGCAATGCGTTTGAAAGAACTGAATATATCTTTGAGGATAAAAGCAAAACAGTGAAGGAAGTCTCATGAAGACAAAGATATTAAATTGCCTAGAAATTTATTTTATATAATACTACATATTTATGCTTTGGTTCAGAATTTTCCTTTTAATCTAGTGGTTTTGGCTTTTAGTTAAATCGCCATAGCATACATAATCATGAAGAGTGAGCAAATCTATAAACATGAAGTGGAAAAATATGCAATAAACCTCAAAGAGTCATATTATTAAGAATTACAAAGAACCTCTTATTAAGAGTTTGAATATGAAGTCGGCTGGACAAACTGGAATCAGAGAGAGCAAACAGACTCAGTGTGGCTTCCACAGCCAAGCTTGTAAATCACCCGAAGAGCAAAACTAGCAAGAACAGCAAAGCTGTGACATACGGGGGTACCAAGGCTGAGCCAGCACTTGAAAGAGCCTGAGATCACCGCCTTAAGAAGGATGATCATTGCCTTGAATCTGACACTTTCAGAATGTCAAGGATTATCTACTGAAAGAACCCTGTTCACAGATTCATATCGGGCTTTCTACTTTTTCCTCCATGAAAGAAGTTTCAGTATCAGATGTTTGACAACAAGACATTTCTTCAGTATGAATTCCTTTGAACCAAATTTGTATACAGGGTAGTAGAACACTTTCAGTTGCGTAAACTGATTACATTCCTAACTCCTCACCCCCATTCAACACACTGTGTATCCGGTCAGCAAACTTCTAGAACCGTAATTCGCTCTTTTCAACTAGACAGACTCAGACGCAGGCTGATCTGCGTGGGAGCAAGCAGGCAGTTCTGTGATCTTTGAACTTTGCCTTTTAACCACATTGCTCTTATTATTTCTGCTTCCTGTCAGTTCCTCTGCCCATTTACTCCTGTTCATTCAAAGATGTTTACAAAGACATTTCCAGGTGTGGGCATTTATGGATCACAGGTTAAGGCTGCTGCAGCCCTACACAAAGAATTACAGGCAACTGAAGGCTGCTAAGATGGGGAGAAATAGACCTCCACAGGAAAAAAACATAGCCATAAGGTTATCCAGTACTAAGTTGTCAGCCATGAAAAAATATAAGTAATAGTTATGTACTGAGCAGATTATATTTATGTATTTAGAAATAAATATGTATATACATATGTATGCTTATAGCAGCAATTAATGAAAAACAGATTCCACAAATTTGAAAACAAGCAAGGAGAGTTGTTTGGGGTGAGGGGGTGTGCAGGGAGGAAAGAGAAAGCAGAATGAAGCAATTATATTATACAATCAAAAATAAAAGAAATAATTAAAAAGTAAGTCAATTATTCAGGAAAAATAATAAAACTTTGGGGCAAAACTGGTATAGGAGGTCCTTCTGTTTATGTGTTGCTTTCATTGGTTGAATAAAGAAACTGCCTTAGCCTTTTGATAGGGCAGAACTTAGACAGGCGGGGAAGACAGAACAGGATGCTGGGAAGAAGGGCAGTGTGGCAGATGCCATGCTTCTCCTGCCCAAGATGGATGCTGATTAGACCCATGCCGGTAAGCCACAGTTAAGTGGCAATACACATTAATGGAGATGGGTTAAACTAATATGTGAGAGTTAGCCAATAAGAGGCTAGAAATAATGGGCCAGGTGGTAATTTAATTAATACAATTTCTGTGTGATTATTTCGGGGGTTAAGCTAGCCGGACAGACGGGACCAAAAGCTGGCCCTCTCCTCTCTCGTACAACACAAAACAAAGCATAGTTTTAAAAGTATGGAGCTATCAGGACTTTCTTAAAACTTCAGATGCATTATTTTCAGCATTTTAAATTTGCTAAGATTTTAAAATAGGTTTTTAGGAAGTGTCTATTACTGTGATTTATAACATTGTTTATCAGATTAACAATGCATTATGTTATATTTAAAGATGAGTCTTTATTATACCAAAAAAGATGGAAAAGTCCTTGTGGAATAAACTGGGTTCTTTTACCTGTTGCAAGAAATAACATAGATGAATTCAAGGTTAGAATTTAATGCAAATTTTCACTTCCAATTTCCAAGTGATGTCTCAAACACACTTAACAGATTTATTCACAAGAAATATAAAGTCTTGAGACTTTCATATTCAATTCATAGTGCTGTGTCAGCTTCTAGATCAAAGCTGTGCTACATCGTGATCAAGCTCCTGTCACCTCCTAACAGTCCTGGTGGCCTTAATTGACACATGTAAGATTATTGGCTTTGAGGCTGGGTCACCAGTCCTATGCTTGAATCGTCCTGTATTCCTTGTGACCTGTCTGGTTTTTAGAAGATCTACCTACAAACTGTAATTCTTACTGACCAGAAACTTACAACTCATCCTGGTATTTGGAAAACGTGGAAACTCATTCAGATCTAGGCTTGTGGTACCAAGGAAGATTAGTGTCTCTCTCTAGCCAGGAGCTCCATTCATCTTCGGTCTTAGCTTAGTTTGTCAAAACACTGGGGAGACTCTATGAAACAGTAGATTATTTTCAAGTAACCATGTTGTCAGTAAGCTGTATCCACACATTTGTGTTTCCTAGATTTTTATTACATCACTAGCCCAAAGATTAGACCTAGTTAGAATAGGTATTACATACACGTGAAGCCCTCAAATTTAATAGAGCCTCTCTCCAAATCTAATCAGATTCCTTGAAATTACCTATTCCCAAATAAAAAAACACAACAATACTGGGTGGATCGTCATTGATTTTTATTTCCTTTTCAACAAACTTCCACAGGCTCTTACTATGAGCATATTAAGTGCATGTTGCTAAGGATTGGTATTACCAAGAAGAGGGCAGAAGTAAGTAACTAAGTAAAAACAAATTGCTAAATAAATCAGTAGGTGAATAAAACTAATAATAAATATTTGAGTGAGCTTCTAAAGATGACAGTAAAGAACAAAGGTGAGCAAACTGAGGAATCTGAGCCTAAGTGAAGAGGTCATAGAGAAAACCTGTCGATATGATGAGGTAATGCTGATGAAGTCAGAGAACCATGAGTCAGACTCAGAACAGGATTAGACAAAAGAAGAAATGTGAGCAGGTCCCGTGAAGGATCACCAAATAGTTTTATATTGAGAAATTTGTGTTTTGAGGTGGGAAGAACTTGGGAAACAACCATTTGCAATAGGAAGAGGAGAGCAGCCTAAAACTACAATTTGTTTTTTTTTTTTCTTTTTCGAGACAGGGTTTCTCTGCAGCTTTAGAGCCTGTCCTGGAGCTAGCTCTTATAGACCAGGCTGGTCTCGAACTCACAGAGATCCGCCTGCCTCTGCCTCCCATATGCTGGGATTAAAGGCATGCGCCACCACCGCCCGGTCTAAAACTACAATTTGGACTCATGAAAAATCGTTAGGTCTTTTCTCAGATGGAATTGCACAAGTCTCTACTAAGATTGTACTCTGCTGGTAACATTCTATAAGGAGACTCTAAGTTATCTAGATCTCTTAAAGACCAGCATTGGAAATGTTAAAGATAGAAATATTAGTGTGCAATATATATGTCTCAGTTTTCACCATACTTTGAATTTTTTAAAAAAACTGATTTTGTTCAACTATCTTCATCACTTAGTAAGATAATGTCTATCTCTTCTTTGAACGAATAAATAAATTCAATTTAGTGAGAAAACAAACGGAAGGTATTAGAACTTTGTATACTTCTGAAAAATAGGATTGTAAGCATAATTCAATGTTGATTTTATCTTTAAAGTGGGGAATATATTTTCCCTCATAGAATAAGTAAAGCTTTTCTATAATGAAATAATTGGGCAGATATAAGGAGAATTCCAAATACCTTGAAAGAAGATAGAGACATTTAGAAATCTATGCCTTTCTTCAGGAAACAATTTTGTCTGAGAGTTGATCCAGTATGTACAAAGAGAAATACCTATAAAGGAATAATCTTTGTAATCCCTAAACATTTATTTAGAGTCATAACATAATGTAGTTAAGTAAGAATCAGTATGTTAGGAAGAAATATAAGCCCCTAGCAATACAATCCCAGCACTAAAATTCAAAAACAACTAAAATGTCTTATAAAGCCACATCTGCATTTTTTGAAAAATTATTTCATTCTTCTTTAATTTATAATTTTCCTTGCTTATTATACAAAGTTTATTGTCTAGGCGATGGCATCCTTTTATCATAAAAATATAAAGCATTATTTTTATGACAATATTTTTATGTAGGGTTTTGTTTATACCTAGTGTTATAGTCACTATATCTTAAAGGAAGATAAATATATTGTTCTCTTGAATGCCTGTAGATAAAGTATCTAATTATTTTTTAAAATGGTTAATATTTATTGAAATTTCTATATCAAATGCGATGGTAAATTATTTAAATGTTATTTTTTTAATCAACTATTCTTTAATGACATGTATTATTTTCATCCTCAGAAGATAGAACAATCTCTATATGTTGTATTAGTCTCCTTGGGCTTCTGTATGAAAGTGTCACAGACTGGGTTGATTATGTAACAGAAGCTTGCTTTCCTATAGTCCGTGTTATAGAATTCCAATATCAATGTGCTAAGAGGGATAAGTCCTTAGCCTTACACAGATCTTCCCTTTCTTGTCTTCAGAGTCTTTACTCTTTTTACCTATAAAGTGAATGGGGGCTTTCTATTATCATGTCTGAAGGTCACAGTCCTAATGTCCTAAGGCCCTTTATCTCATGGTACCCTTTCCACAGACAGGGTCACTGCAGGGACTGAGGCTTCAACATGAATAACAAGGACATAAAGGTTGGAACCTGGAGAGCCTAATGTCAGACAAATGAACTTCCATTTGTGATGTTTTCACCGTTTTTCTTCTGTTTTCCAGAACCTCTGGAAATATAGTGAAAAAAGGAACAAATAATTGGGCAGAAATTTACTTAGGGTGACTATAGAAACATATCTCATTAACATAGAGTTCATTAAAATTAAAAACAACCTGCTTCATCAGACAATTTCAGGAGAATAAATCAATAGAGAAAGCTATTTACAAAAGATGCATCCAGCAAATGCTCTCCCGCTGAACTGTACCTATGATCTTAATTTATTGGTTGCAGAAAATGTACCACTCTGGTGGAGGATGATGTCGGGGGCTATATATATATGGAAGCATTTGCACTTGGTGTTCAACTTTGAAAACAAAAACAAAAACAAAAAAAAACAAACTAAACTAAAACTGCTCTACAGAATAAAGTTTTATTTATAAACACACCAGTGATTCAACCAAGAGAATTTGATCCTTGATTGAAGAGGCCTACATGTTTTCCTTTTAAAATATTTTTATTACTGCTTTTAACTTTTGAGATTGTAACAGAATTACACTATTTTACCCTTCCGTGTCCTCCCTTCAAACCTTTCCATGTACTCATAATCTCTCTCTTTCAAATTCATGTCATCTTGTCTTCATTAAGCCTATATCTAATACACATATATTCCTAAGTTTACCTTCTTGCTCTGTATAATGTTACTTTTTTTTAAAGGGTGATGATTTGATGTTAAATTATCAGTTGATGTGCTCTTCTGTGGGGAGGAATAATTAATTATTCTGCTTTCAGCATTCCTTTGTGACTAGTGTTCTCAGTGAAGGACTAAAGTCTCCTCACCTTTCCTCAGTGTACTTAGTCACAGCTCTTGTTGTTGTCATTGTGAACAACTGAAGTTCACGTTTATGCAGACATCCTGGGGAGAGTTTGTAGATGTAGTTTATGAGTTTATGAAGAGATACAGTCATCACAGCAAAATCTCTGTTCCTCAGGTCCTTACCATCTTTCTTCAGGCTCTTCTGCAATATATATATATATATATATATATATATTGCCAAACAAATATATATATATATATGGGTTGTTTGGCAAATATATCTCTATCACTTATCACTTGGACCCACAACACTGCATTTTGATAGTTTGTGGTTTCATGTTTTGGTCTCTATCATTTGCAAAGAAAACTTTCCTTGATGAGGGATGAAAATTATACTTATATGTGGCTATAAGGAGGGCCATTTTCTTCGAAGCCACCACATTGCTCTTCCTGGCAAGAAAGAGAGAGAGAGAGGCAAGAAAGGGAGAGGCAAGAAAAAGATAAGGTCAGTATAAATACATCTACAATATCAAGATTTTTACAAGATTGTAACATGTGAGTAATATGTGATTCCCCTCCGTATGCTGTGAACACCACTGGTTAATAAAGAAACTGTTTTAGGACTGCGCAAGGCAGAACTTAGGTAGGTGGGAATAAAGAAAAGGCAGAATGAGAAAGAAGCCATGGAGCTGCCAGAAGAGAAAGACATGAGCCACTAGCTGGAACCTTTCTGGTAGGCCACGAGCCTTGTGGTAAAAAATAAAATAATAGATATGGGTTAATTTAATATGTAAGAGCTTGGTAGGAATGTGCTAGAGTTATTGGCCAATCACTGTTTCAAATAAAATAGTTTCAGTGTGATTATTTTGGGAGTCTGGGCAGCCAGGAAATGAGCAAGCAGCCTCCTCCTACAAATTGAAGCTACAGCTAATGGGCCAAGCAGTGATTTAAATAATATAGTTTCTGTGTGATTATTTCAGGACTGGGCGGCCTGGATAAACAAGCAGCCACCGACAAAACACGAGTGTTGTCATAGATCCTGAAATAAGAATATAGATGGGGGCAGGGTGCATGACAATCCGTACTAAAAGAAAGCTTAGCAAAATAGTGATAATACTACTAAGACATTTGAAAACTCTAGATAACAACAAAATGTTTTTATGTGGGAATGTAACAAAGCAAAAACAGACTGCCAGAGAAAGCCAATTCGTTGTTAGAGTTTGAAATATAGCAAATTGGCTGTATACATATATGGATGGGCAAATACAAGATAAACGAGTAAAAGTGAGTGTATCTGCATTGCCAAGCATTATGTGACACAATCCTATAACATTCTTTAGCCCTAATCTTGAGTTGAAGCTATCTGTTTACTAATGTTTTTGCTCAGGAACTTTACTTAAAGTTATGATTTTCTCCTAATTCTGAGGAACTGATTATGGCAATGTTTGACTTCAAATAAATATTGTTACTAAATCAGAATTATATATCATATAAGAAACTTAACTTTGTGGCGCCATCTCCTATATTAATCCTATCTAAAGAAGTTTTCATCTGTTTAGGACTGGGGTGAATATGAGTAAATGTAGCTAGTAGAATGTCCTATGATATAAATATGTGGGGTTTTGTTTTACCTGTATGTGTAAAATGTATCAATTTCATTTTACTAAAAAGTATGATGTAAGAAATTAGGTGGGGTATGGTAGAATAAGCTTGTGGTTTCAGCACAAGGGAGCTAGAAGAAACCAGAGGCTCAGAGGTCCAAAGTCATCTTAAATTACATAGTTAGTTTGAGGTCCGCCTGAGATAAGTGAGATCCTGTCTCAAAGAAACAAAACAAATAAATATCACTAGTGGTAGTTTGAATAAGAAAGGCCCCTTGTAGGCTTATATATCTGAATGATTAGTTATCAGGGAATGGCACTATATGAGAAGGATTAGGAGGGATGGCCCTGTTGGAGTGCATGTGGTCTTATTGGAGGATTTGTGTCACTGGGGGTGGGCTTTGAAGTTTCAAAGCCAAAGCCAGGCCCAGCAACTCTTTCTTCCTTCTGTTTGTGGATTCAGCAGAATTCTCAGCTACTTCTCTAGCACCATGTATGACTGTATGCCATGTAAGCTCCTTTCCATGCTGATAATGGATTAAACCTCTGAAAGTGTAAGTAAGCCCCCAATTTAATGCCTTCTTCTATAATAGCTGCCTTGGTCATAGTACCTCTTCACAGTACTAGAACACTGAGCAAGATATCACCAAATATTTGTGGTCATTGCCTCAATAATTAAAAATATGAATACTTTTATATGTTTAAAATAATAAAGAAAGGCAATAGAAAGATGGCTGGACAGAGGTTCAATTCCAGAAGTGGCTATTAAGAGGCTCTCAACCATCTGCAACTACATTTGCAGAGAACCTGAAATGCTTTATTATCATCCCATGGGGCTAGCCATGTACATGATGCACAACCTTTTCATACAAGCAAAATACCTATATACATAAATTATAATAAATAATAAAATAAGGAAAATATTCTAGTCATTAACTGGGTCTTTCAACTCTGAGAACAAGCCATACTTATTTTCAGACTACATTGTTTTAGCAAATACAAATTGTCTCTTAGTCATTCTGTATCTTGACTGTGCTAGCACAGTCAAGAGCCACCTATACTCTGAAGAACCAGAAGAAAGCTTATGTTAGGGGTGAGTCCATCTGATAACAGCTACTCTCACTAGTAGAGTGCCTTCATTTGCAGACTGATTTTCAACAATGTGCAAATTCCATTAGAGTGTGTCTAGCTTTAGAGAGAACATATATCATACTGCCTGTCATTTAAGTTCTCCCTTGCGATTTGTTCAAAGTTTTAGCTAGTTAATTAGTAGCATTTCCGTGCTTCAGCAGCTGGCACACTAACTTGGAGAAAATACAGTGAGCAGGCAGAACTGCAAATGGTGTGCATCTTTCGTATCACCATGACTACGCTAGCACTGGAGCAATGCTAACTGTGCTGTGGTACTCAGTGTCCCCCCACTGCTTTAACCCCTGTCTAGTGAAAGAGAGAGGCATCTGCCAGTGCACCGTGGTCTGCTGAGCTCTGATTCTGAGTGGATAGTGCATGTAAACAATTGTGAGCACACACACAAAACCATCTCAGCACTTCGGAAATAGAACCTGGGGGCTCTGATACTTCAAGGTCTTCTTAAATTACATTGGGAGTTCGAGGTCAGCCTGAAGGAAATGAGACCCTGTTGCAAAGAAACAAGGTAGTAAAAAGAAATAAATAGCTACCATCGTAAATTTTTGATACATTGCTTCAATACACTTGGAATGTTTGCATGGGTTTAAAATAATGAGGTACGGAGCACGAGAGATGGATCAGTTGTTAAGCTGAACAGAAAAGGCTGGGGTAGTTAGAACTGACACGTGCTTATTCCTGCCTCACTCTTACAAGCTACAGATTCTGAAATATGACTGATGGTCAAAAACTAGGAATGCTAAGTGGATGCCTGCCTTCTGGAAGCTGATAAAATATTATAATTGTCTAAAATTATTCCTAGTAAAATCTATTAATAAAACATGAAATGAATTGTTTATGATTAGTGATAAAAAAGATCAAGAGTCACAGAGAGCAACATACAAGACAATGATGTGCCAAGAAGGACAGTCAAGGCCTCAGTTCAACTGTCCCAATTTCAACACAAGAACATAGAGATCCAAGCGATTTACTTGGAATCTGTTACTGTGGTGGCTGGAATGAGAATGGCTCCCATAGGCTCCTATATTTGAATGTTTACTTAACAGTTAGTGAAACTGTTTGGGAAGGATTAGGGAGTGTGAACTTCCTGGAGGAGGTGTGTCACTGGGGTTGGAGTTTTGAGGTTTCCAAACCAATGCTAAACCCAGTCTCTTTCCTTTTTCAGCCTGCTGTTTGCAGATAAGGAGATAAAGCTCTGAACTATGTATGTATGTATGTCTGTCTGTATGTATGTATGTATGTATGTATGTCTGCTTCCTGCCATGATGATCATGAACCCACCCTGCAAAACTCTAGGGAACCCCCCACGTTAAATGCTTTCTGTTATGAGTTGCCTTTGGTCAAGGTGTCTCTTCATAACAATAGAACAGTGACTAAGATAGTTATTTTCCTGTATGTACAAAGAGAAAAAGAATGTTGTTTCTCCTAGCATGCTACTGTGAGCACTAACCTGAGGACCAAGAAACTGATGGGAGGCCATGCCCAGCAGGTGTCAAGTTCTACAGATTATGTAAAAGCAGATGGCCTATGAGATGCCCAAGATTAGTAAGTACAAGATCCAGCCCAGTTTAAAAGACAGGATATTAACCAAACCCTAGCAGCTGGCTGAATATGAAAACTTCAGCTCTGAAAATTAGATTTCAGAGAAAAGTTTGAGCCAAATATGTTAGTTTTCTCCTCAGATGCCAAGTAGTCTGCTGTGTAGACTTAACTGTGGTCTTCCATCTCATTCGTCAACATTATAACTGTCAAATGATTTCTTAATTTTATTGATGCACTGTGGAAGTCCATTCCATATTCTTGCTCTTTAGCTTCATTGAAGTTGCATGGATTGAAGCTTGCAACTAGAGATACAGTCTATTACTTGGTTGTCAACGTTGCTCAGTTCTGCCTTTGAATGAAACTGCCAGGCACTCTGCCTATCCTGTTTGAAAGAACAGTGTGTTGTATGTCTTGTCTCTGTTACCTTAGAGGATAATATGGATGAAAGTGTACATGACCTTTCCATTCACCTAGAAACAAGATAAGTGGATAGGAAGTACCTGATGCCACTCTAGGTTATTGTTTATAGGCTGAGCTGAAGTCCTGGAACTCCTCAAGATAAAGAACTTCAAGAAAAGGCAAGAAGAAACTCCTAATTTTGAACAAGGATAGTTGTTTTGTTTACTTTGTCTTGTTTTGACATAGCTAGCCAAATTCCCTTAATACAAAGATTGCACCATTAGTGCCATAATTAAACAATGCAAGCTGCTCTTGGCCTTGTTCACTGAACTGTTGGATCACTGTAGAATGACTTGCTGATGCCCCCACAGTCTTCACTCCACACTCACATCTATCCAGGGATCCACAATCAGGTTATGTGGTATTGCTGCTGTGTGCAGCAATTCTGCCCATCAATCTGACGACATGCTGCCATGGGTACCTGCCCATTTGCTTACTGGGTGAGTCTCCTCACTGCCTCTGCATTACAGAGTCTGATCTCTATCTCCATATTGGATTCCTTCCTTCCACCTTTCCCTTTCTAGAGCCACAGTTCAGCACACAAAGTGATGCTGGCCTAGTACTGAATATCTAATTTAGTGTAGCAATGTAGGCACAGACCTCACAACCACTTTGGTCCTTGTTTTGGCCATTGGCTATTTAATTCCAGTTTTCAATAGCTTATGGTTTGGATTTTTATTCTTTAAAAAAAAGAAAAAAAATCATGTCTAACTAGGATCTTTTCCAAAGCAGACAAGTTGTAGGGAATAACAAATGGTATAACATATGGCTAGAAGCAGTTGTCTTTATGAAATAATTTTACCACTGTACTAGGAAACAGTGTGTGATTATATCAAAAGTAAATGAGCAAAGAATGAATTTATATGACAAATTTGGAAAAACTAGAATCTGCTGGCTACAAATTTAATAACATGAAAATAATTCTGTTCTCTCTTGAAGTAGTAAAGCGTCTTCTTCTAAGCTCTCAAATTAATTCCTAAATTAATTAACTTGTCTGCAGTGTTCTACAGATGTTCATTAAAAGGTGTGAGGAAATGTGGCAATATGCCTTTTTGAACTAACTTGAGAGTCAGCTTAACAATTATGTTGCACACATGTAATGTTTTCTTCAACGTTCTTTTTTTTTCCTACTTAAAAAAACACAGAACTGATGCCAATGACTACCAACAATGTACAATTATTATGTATAATATATTATATGTATTGTGATTATTATATATTTACTAATATATGTATAATATACTATGTTATTATATATTAATAAGGTTTATTTAATACAGTGCTTAATTGCTTTGAGATAATGAACTTTACTTTCTGTACTCTTGTCCCACAAATCTGCTGACATAAATAGAGAATTTGTAGTTTGAAATCATGACAGGAAAGAAGAACCTCAATTGAATCAATACTGCACCCACGAGGGAACAACCCTTTAGTGCCTCACCTTTATTTTATTCTTTTATCAAGACAAGCGAGGAAAAGTGTTGTTTTTATTTGATCAGAGTGAGTTTAGCTACCTCCTGCCTCTCTAAGAGAGGAATTCAGTGCTTTCTTCTATACTATCTTCAAAGGCACCAGAAGTAAGGAAATTTCACATTTATGTGGAATTCGTTTCTAGAAACTTCATTTCTAGGAGTTCAAAGACCTCAGGATTTGAAGACTGCTGAGTGAGAGTATATCCAGAATCAGGTGGATCATGTAAAATAAAATAAAATAGGTAGTCACAAAAATATTGTATCTCACACGGGGATTCTATTGCCTCTTTGGCTTAGCAGGGCCTTCTTCCCCATCCACATCACATATTAAGAGAAGGCTAAGGAAAGAAAGTTAATTTAGTATGTTTCATTATAAACTATGCGACTAATGATTTAATGGGAGAAGGCTTATTGGGACTTAAGTGAATGGGTTACATCTCATCATTTTAAGCATTACAGCTTGGATGGAAAGGTATTCAGGAAATCAGCAGTCAAGGAATACCACAAAGTCACACCATGCAAATAACCTCACAGAAAAGATTTATTGGGAGGAAAAAACTCATGAGGGAGGCTTCCTCTGTTCTAGTGAGAAACAACACAGAACTGAGCAGCAAGCAGGGTTTATACTCGATTTTCTTGTGGAGCTGTGGACCTCTTCAGGGTGAAAATTTCCAGGGTAGGGATTAGTGGGATTTCAATTCCAGAGCTTGGGCTTTTTATCTAGAGAAAAGGGTCTGGGTCTAGCTGTTAGGGCAATTAGAATGTTCTGTGGGTTGAACTTGGCAGTTGAAGGTCATCAGAGGAGGGGACCTGGCCACTCATATATCTCAAGGGGCTTGCAGTCATGGAGGGGAAAACATGGCAGTAGGAGTGAAATGGGGACTGGTATACAGAGAGAGAAAGAAAGGAAAGGGGTGGGGCCTCTGAAGACTTCAGGCTTGCTCTCAGTGGCCACTTCCTCTATCTCCTATAGGTTCTACAACTTTCCGAAATAACACCACTAGCTAGCTGGGGATTAAGTATTCAAACACCTGTCTCAAAACACAACAGTCTCATATTAACTGTTCATTAAAGTCAGAATCTCTCTAATTCTGATAGACTAAATAGCTCACCTTGGGCAGATTTTTTTCCTACGGAACAAATACTCTTTATCTGTATTCACAGAACTGGTGTGTGTGTGTGTGTGTGTGTGTGTGTGTGTGTGTGTGTGTGTGTGTGTGTTACAGAATAAGTATAATGATAGGTGTGTGTTGTATGATTAATTTATAATGATAGTTATAACTAGATAAATGGAAGCATATGAATGAAGAGTCTTTTATTTTATCTATTTATTAGGTGATGTCTCTCTATTGTAACTCTGGCTAACCTGCATCGCACACAGATACGCCTAGAATTAAAGGTGTGTGCCATTATGCATGGCCCTTAGAACCGAGTTTTAAATGAGAATAACTCTTCAGTTAGAATTAAATAAATCCATGGCTAGATGAATAACAGCAGAGAACCCTTGTTACAAACACTGTCACTGCCTTAGTCTGACAAAGCTTCTTCTCTCCTGATTTTTGAATTATCTTCCTAGCATTGAAGATGAATGCAAAAAAGAAATCTGGAACTATCTCAGAATTGAGTATAATAATGAGTTATTTATTTAGGGGTAGACGCACAGATGACAGTCCTCTGCATGAACAAGGAACAGGAACTGAATCCAGCAGTCAGAAAGGAGAGCAAGTATGTCCTTTATCTCTGCATTTATAGTAAAAGAGGCCATGCCCAAGTGGGAATAGTATCATTTTAAAATTGATTTTATTGAGCTCTTGGTGTGGGAGAATTGTCTGTATTCTGTCAATCATGTTTTAAATAAATGCTGATTGGCCAGGCAGGAATATAGGTGGGTCTGAGCAGGATAGATGCCCCAACAAGCCAGCCCTCATGTTACAAGCTCTACATTTTTCTTTGTTCCCCTTCCTGTCTCTCCCCTCTTCAATCCTCGCCCATGGTCCCCATGCTCCCAATTTACTCAGGACATCTTGTCTTTTTCTACTTCCCATGTATATTAGATCCATCTAAGTCTCTCTTAGAGTCCTCATTATTGTCTAGTTTCGCTGGAACTGTGAATTGTAGGCTGGATTTCTTTGCTTTCTGTTAAAAACCACTTATGAGTGGGTACATAATTGTCTTTCTGAGTCTGGGTTACCTCACTCAGTATGTTTTCTAGCTCCATGCATTTGCCTGAAAATTTCAAGATGTCATTTTTTTCTGCTATGTAGTACTCCATTGTGTAAATGTACCACATTTTCCTTACCCATTCCTTGGTAGAGGGACATTTAGGTTGTTTTCATTTTCTGGCTATGACAAACAATGCTGCTATGAGCATAGTTGAGCACATTTCCTTGTGGCATGATTGAACATCCTTTGAATATATAGCTAGCCAAAAATGGTATTACTGGGTCTGGAGGAAGGTTTTTTCCTGATTTTCTGAGAAATTGCTATACTTATATTCAAAGGGCCTGTACCTGTTTCTGTTAATGTCCGTGGTCTGGATCTGCTCCTGCAGAGGTCCCTGGCTTGGGGTTGGTCCTGCAAAGGTCTCTGGCTCTGATCTACCCTCTAGGAGGTCCCAGACTCGGGTGTACCCATATGCACAGAGGACCTGACTCAGGCTTACTCCCTCAGTGGTCCCAGACTCACACTGGGACCCACAAAGGTTTCGGGTTCCTGCCTACTCCCTGGGAAGTCCCGGACTGACACCCAGATCCACAGAGGTCCTATCTCAGGCCTACTCCCTCAGAAGTCCCAGACTCATGCCCAGACCTGCAGAGGTCTCTGGTACTTACCTATACCCTCATAGGTCCCTGACTCATGCCTGAACCCACAGAGGTCTCTGGTTCTGGTCCACTCCCTCAGCGGTTGCTTCCCTGTACCTGCTCCTGTGGAGCTCACTATCTCAGGTCTGTTCTGGCCCAGGTCGCTGGCTCAGTCCTGTTCCTGTGGAGCTTGCTGTCCCAGGACTGCTCTGGTCCAGGTTGCTGGCTTAGTCCTGCCTCCTCAAATGTCCCTAGTCTGGATTTGCTCCTGGTCCCGTAGAGTCCACCTTCCCAGGCCTGCTCCAACCCAGGTCGCTGGCTTAGTCCTGCTCCTGTGCAGTTTACTGTCTCAGGCCTGCTCCAGCCTATGTCGCTGGCTAAGTCTCATGGGCTGGTATCTCAAAGGCTACTGGCTGAAGGAATTCCTACAGCGCCACATGTTTGACAACCTTCTGTTGAGTTTTCCTGTTTTACTTTAAACAGCTAACAGCACAGCATACCACAAAATTTCCCATCACCTTGATCCAATAGGATGACCTTGAGTACAGTTTTACTTTTCTTGAATTCTGAAGAAGCCCACTGCCTTTAAATTCTTCCTGAACACAGTTCAGCTACTATATGCATGCCTGAGCTCTGCGTCTTACGAATTTAACTTTATTCTTCTATCACACAACTACCCATGCTGCAGACTGAGAATTCAAGTGCACTGTGCACACCTGGGTTTAACTCTTCTTTCTGTGTATCAATGGAAAGCTATGAACTCAAGTTTGGATGCCAAATTAATAAGGAATGGACTTTGGATCGATTCTATACATTGTCTGCTTGAAGAAATAACCTTTTGTATATGAAAATGGAGGTTATTTAAATTAGGTTAATTGAGGTAGAGTGATCAACCCTAAATGTGAGTGTCACTATTCCATGGTCTGGCATCCCAAAATGCATTAGAAAAGATAAAGTTAACTGAACAGAAGAATTTATCACTGTGCTCCTTTGCAACAGATGCCATGTGATCAGTAAGCTCCTATTCCTGCTGCTGACTTTGCTGCCATAAAGGACTTCTTTCTTAGATGCAAGCCAAAATAAATTCTTCATTAAGTTTTTTGGTCGTGTTTTGCTGCAATAAGAAAAACAACTAATACAAATACAGAAACTACCTGACAACCAGCCATATGCCCTATTATTGTGACATATGTGGGGATGCTTTTCAGATTAAGCTAAACCTAAAACAGATATAATAAACTATGACAGGCTGGCAAAGAATATGCATTTCTCTTTTAGTTTTCACCATGAATGTTATATTCAAACAAAATGTGAAAATTCTTTAGACATAGGATCATGGTGCTCAGAAAGCACAAAGACCAAGTCAAAAGACAGATAATGGAAGTGCTCATGAGGCAGGCAAGATTGGAGCAATACAACTCCATTATGGAACAGTAAAAAAAAAAATGTCATGAGAAAATGCTTGGATCATTGTGGGAGTTCAGGACTGCTATTGTCAGACTTCTGAATAAGTTTGAGTAGACGATCATAAAAAGAAGACATATTTCATAGCCTATAAGATGGATTTAGCATAGAAAAGGAGGCAGAGACTAGTTGCAGAACTATTGTCATATCCAGCTCTGGATTCAAGTTGGAAGGAGCCAGAGGAACGAAGGAAAGGGGCAAATGTAAGGAAGAAGTAAGGGTATTTCTGTTGGAGTGTACATCTCTTAGTAAGCCTTCTTCCTTTGGCTAATCTTTTTAAGAAATAATTTTGCTAAAGATAGGATTGCATAGTATAATATCAGGATAAAACAAAAGCATCTTATCTCATTTGGACAAAGGGGAAGTGGCCATAGGAAGCACAAAGAGAAATATTAACTAATGGGCCAGGAAGATGGCAATAAATTGGCAAAACCAACAGTGGTAAGTGATAGAGCCACAATACAGGTTAAACCTTAGTTATTCTATTGAACTGGGGATTTAAATGTGGCTTGAATTGCTTCTCTAGTTTAGAAGCTATAGGAAGAGTGAATGTATCTTTTATTAGTAGTATTGCAGTGAAGTCCAAAGCCTAGAGAAAAGATGGGTGAAGAAAATTCCAATGGAAAACTGTAGATCTGATAACAGTAAATTATAATAGCTTATGGTAAACAAAGCTGCTAATTAATTCTTAGGCCAAATGGTTGTAAGTTAATCCTCATTTGAACTAACCACTTTGCCTGCAAAGAAGAGCTGCAAATTGGAGCCCTTGCGTGTCGTTCATGGGAACATAGAATAGTGCAGTTGCTGTTGAAAAGTTTGGCAGTCCCTTTTAAGCTAAACATAGCATTACCATATGACTCACAATTTCTCTCCTAGATATGAACTGAAAACTGTGCCCCAGACAGAAACTTGCACACCAAACTGTTTGCATCATTATTCACAATTACCAAAAGCATATTCAACCAAATGTCCATCAATGAACTAATGGATAAACAAATCCTGGTGTGTATATATAAACAAGTGTTTATATATAACCATCAAAAGGAACAGAATTCTAGCATAGCTACATGGAGCACTTAGGATCACAGTGCTACGTAACAAACCAGGCAACAAAGATATGAATGAGTATGATATGTATTAGTTACTTTTCTATTGCGATAAAACACTATGGCTAAGGCAACTTTTTTTCTAAAAAGTTTTAAGTTTATGTGAGTTCCAAGGAAATGAGTCCCTCATGACAGGAAAGGATGGCAGCAAGGGTCAGACATGGCTGCAAAACCAGGAAGCTCAAAACTCACGTGTCAATTACCGGCACCATGATTTGAATCTAAAAGAACACCCCCAGTCATTTACTTCCTCCATAAAGAATATACTTCCTAAATTTCCCTAATCAGCACAGCCAACTAGGTACCCAGTGTTCAAATATCTGAGTCTATGGCAGCTATTATCATTCAAACTACTACACTCCACTCCCTGACTCCCATAAAATCATATATCGTAATGTAAAGGGCATTTAGTCCAACTTGAAAAATTTCTCACAGTCATTCACAGTCCCAACACTGTTTAAAAGTCCAAAGTATTTCTGAGACCCAAGGTTATCTCTCAGTTTTAACACATGGGAAAAAAAAAGGTAGCAAACTGCATGCTTCCCACATAGTACAGAGTTTATATATGTTTTAATAAAGGTTAAAATGGCTAGATTTTTCCATAATGGAAAAGAAAAATATCAGGTTTAGGCAAGTTGTAAGAGTGTCAGTAAGTGGTTTAAAGTATATGAAACATGAGATATTATGATATGTATGTTGATAGTAAAGCTGCCAAATTCAAAGTTTAAAACATTGGTGTTAAATGTTAAATCTCTACTTAAATCACTAGAGTTCTCATAAGTATTAATCCACTTTTGGTAACAGCTATAAGTATGGACTACTGAAACTTTAAAAAAGAGTTACAATTTAAAGTCTATGTTGATTTGACAAAGTGCTCCTGAACAGTTCATGCATTTTATTTTTGAGTAATAAATAAGCTTATTCAATTATGACTTGTCCTTGGAAGCTATGGAGAATTCTATGAGAGACATGAATTTTGCTAAGTTGATTTTAAAAAGAGGTATTTTAGATACATCGGCAGGGCTATTGTTTGTTTTTGATCTGCTTTGGGCTCCTTCTACCAGAGAAAACAGTTAATAAACATCAGTAAACAGGCTAATGCAGACTCATGTGTTGCAGTAACAGTGAAGCCCAAAGTTATCAGCATGAATATAGCATATATAATTTAAAATGATCAAAAGAAATTTAAAATTTTAAGCTTGTGCCTATACTATTAATTGTTTTTCTAATTAAAGCTTTAGCAACCAGTATATATAACTCTTACAAAGAGTATATGACTATCTTATAAGAACTCCACTAATTTAAGTAGAGGCTTAACATCAATCTGGTACACTTAGAAACTAAAATTTTAATACCATATGTACATCTATAATTCTCATGTTTCACTTACCTTAGATCCTTTACTAACACCCTCACAACCTGCATGAATCTATAAATGTGTGATTTAGATGCATTACTCATGAACATTTCGTCCTCAATAGTTTAAAATTACAGTTATGCATTAGCTTGGTTGTAAAGGTTGATTACATGGGGGAATCCAAGGCAAATAAGCTTGGTTAATACCAAACCTTCAAGGCAGGTCAAACAAACACAGCAGAATAGAAGTCTTAGGGAATCTCAAGATCTATTATTAACTTTTGGACAGCAAAAGTTCTAGTCTTTTATAATGTAGGAGACAGTTTCAGAATATTGCATTGCTGAAGCAAAGAATATACATTACCATTCCAGAGGGAAAGATTGGAGGCATATTAAAGAAATTCTAAAACAAGACCAAAATCCCATAGGGCAAACATCAAACTTTTTCCAGTGTATAAGGGTTTAGATGGCTCTATCCCTCTAGCTTTGCTCCCTGCAACATACATCTCCCTCATGTTGGTTTCAGTTCCTGTGTGTAGCATCCTTGGTAGCTCTGACATCTCCAATAACTTAGAGTCTCCACTTTCACATCATGCAATGGCCTTTTGACTTCTCAAAGCCTTTGTGCAGGGACTCACTTGCCACACACTGCCTGGTCTCAGTGGTTGTCTAGAACCTCAGGAAGAATCTACAACCCCTTCACTCTTGCATACTTTATGCCTTTAAAGTCAACACCATATGGATGGCACTGTCACGTTTAGCTGCTAGTTTGGGATAGACCCTGTCCCCTAAATTACATCAGCATCAATATTCAGGCACTTTCTAAGAACAACAAAAGAATGGTTTAGGCTCTTTCACAAGTTGGAATCTTAGGTTAGTCCTGGCACCATTGTTTTTGACCCAGTGTAGAATATGATGACTCTCCTTAGCAGGGGTAATATCCTTATTTATTTCAACACACATTGCAACTGCCACATTATGCTTCCTAATGAGCCTTTTCCCTTCAAACTCGACATTTAAGTTTTTCTTCTGTTCTACTTGCGCATTTTAATAGTAGACATATATAAAAACCATTAATAATAGCCACTGCACACACTCAATATTATACTGTCTTAAAAAATCCTTTGCCAAGGAAATAAATATGTTACCTTTGATTCATTTCTTTAGCCTAGGAAAGTTCTTAGGACAACAGCAGAAGAAAGCTAGATTATATGCTAAAACATCACACCCTTGGCTTCTAGCCCATTGTTCTTATTGTTGCCTTTTAAAATCTCTGAGCTGGACCACTGTAGTTCACATTGCTCCCAGCAGTACTGTACTTTTCTGTTGCTGTCATAAAACACCACAACTAAAGTAGCATATAGAAGGAACAAATTATTTGGTCTGTAGTCTATCATGGTGGAGAGGCATGGGATCAAGCGGCAGCCATGGAAGATAGAAGAATAAGCTAAAACCTCACATCTTCAACCACAGGCATAACACTGGAGAGAGAGATAGAGAGAAAGAAAGAAAGAAAGAAAGAAAGAAAGAAAGAAAGAAAGAAAGAAAGAGAGACAGAGAAAGAGAGGCAGAGAGAGAGAGAGAGAGAGAGAGAGAGAGAGAGGGAAGTAGTATAAGACTTTCCTTCTCAAAGCCCATCCTCAGTAACATAACTTTTTCCATATGGCCACACCTCCTAAACCTCCCCCAGACAGTGCTAACTTCAAGGGACTTCAAATATATGCACTGATAAGGGACATTCTCATTTAAACCATCATATCTGTAATCCTACTGTTACAGAATATTTCTGTTAAGCAAATTAGTACATTATAAGGAGTTTAGAGAGTAGAGATTTGTTGCTTAATGGCAGAATTTCAGTTTGGGACAGTAGAACACTTCAAAAACACCCTAGTGATTATTATACAACTTAGTGAAAAATTAATGTAATTTAATTCTTACATATAAAATGGCTATAATTTGGAAATAGTAAAAATGTCCATTTCTGGGTGTGTTCACTTCTCTTTGCTGTAACAAAAAACCTGAGAGAATTGACTTATACAAAGGAAAGACTAAGAAGTTTCACTCACGTTGGCTTGCCCCGTGTTTCGGGAATTGTAATAAGGCAAACATAATGGTGAAGAGTGTGCATGTACTAACAAGAACAGTCTTGTTAACTCTGTACGAGATCAGTAGACACACTTCTGAATATGTGTGTGTGTGAGGGCTTCTCCAAAGACATCATGAGGGTTCACACCTCATCAATGGAATGGACCTTTATGGGCCCCTAGCAAAATAGCTTTATTTGGAGGTGATACAGGTCTAAAGTAGAGACTGTAGGAGGCCATCCTTGAAGGCTGTGTCTTGTCCTGTTTTCTTCCTCAATGGCTATTCAGTTGGTAGACCCATACCCTGAAACTGACAGCCAAATAAATATTTCTTCTCCCAACTTGTTTCTGCTATGTTGTTCACAAAGATAAGAAACCCTTGACATAGCTATTTACCTTGTGGTGGTCAGTAAGCGATTAGAGAGAGATGAAGGGCTAGTATCCCCTTCAAGGACATATTCCCACTGCATGTTTTCTGTCACCTCCTATAGGCTTATTAACTTCTACGAGCATCACAGGCTGGCAAACAAGCCTTCAAACTTGGCCTTCATTGAATATTTAAGAACTAAACTCTAATAGGTGAACTGGGTAAATACCTGTTGTATTTTCAGGAAGTAGGATATTACTCAGGGCTGGAAATAAATGACCATCCATATCAAAAACAGATATGGAGAAACCTTAAATGGATATTACAAAGGGAAGAAAAATCAATCTGGAAAGGCTGCTTACCATAGGATTCCAGCTATATGACATTCTGGAAAATTTTCCATAGTGAAACTATGGAAAAGGAAAAAAATGATCAGAGGTTGCCAGAGGCCAAGTGAGGCTAAGAATAAAAGATGTTTTATAGCAATGAAGCTACTCAGTATAATCTATAAGGATTGATAAATATTCTTATCCACTTTTTCAAATCTATTGATCTTATTGCAAACTAGGGCCTCTGTATTATGATGTGTATAACTTTAAAAAAGTATACCATGCTTGGTGAATAGTGATTATAGGGGAAGATTGCTCATAGGAGTGAGAGGTACAGGTCTCTGTACTTTGACCTAAGATTAAAAGTGCTCAAAATATCATCCATTAAACATAGTTAAAATGACAAAGGATTTCATGTATGTTTCATCACAGGAGGAAAAATGCAAAAGAAGCTGCATTGGATGCTGTAGAATTAAAGATGGGAAGGAAAGCATAATCTGAGCCTTTGGGATGCTGAGGAGAATCCCCTCACTTCCTCAGGCTAGCTGCTTCTTGCTCTGAAAAGACAGAAGGGCCACTGTAAGTGAGACTGTGCCAGCATCTCCCCCGGATTCTCTGGGACTAAAGTTGCTTCTTGATTGGAATTACTATATTGCTGACACAGCTGGGAGAATGCACCTGACAAAAATTGGTCTGAACTTGAATGTTCTCTTATTTTATTTCAAACTAGTTTGTAGTCTGTACGGACACAACTTAAGTGTGTGATCCTGCATTGTATTTTGTCAACATGAAGAGAGTGAATTCAAGTACACTGTACAACACAGCTCTTCTGTTAATTCTTGATTAATTTACGCTTGGATAAATGTCCCCCAGCCTTTAACCCAAGGCGAAGTTGGTATCCAACTACTTAATTGAAGGTTTTCTAGTTAACAGTCATTAACTTTTTGGCAATGTGCATCCTTAATTTAGAACAACATTCAAAAGATAATAATCACTGTACTTGACGTGGGACCTATTTCTAGACTCCTGTGTGGAGTATTCAGAGCCAAAGGACAGTTACTGTTTTTCAAAATTTTTCAGTATGTATTTATAAGGAAAGATAAATTGTGTAAAACATGTAAACAATTTTAGTCATATAGCTAATTTTTTCCATGAGAACAGAATGAAACATTAATTTGCAATAGAAAGGAATAATGACATTATTTTAGAGTTAATGAATACAGGGATTTGCAATATTCAAGTATTGGTGAAAAGTAATAAAGGCATATTATGTGCTCAGAAACTTTCTAAAATGCCTTAATTCATCCATGCTTATATTTTCGTCATCTTTGACTACCTCGGTCTGGTGACAGATTGTGCAGTGGTTAGCGTGTGTGACCACTGGGAAAGTAGCAGTACAACTTCTTGTTTTTTGTTGCTATTATTCTCTAGGTTATCACTGCTTCATGTTCTATGCTAGGAAGAAGTGAGATTCTTTTTATCTAAGTACGTTCATTATATACCCTGCATGTCAGGATAAATGCAGTCATATAAAAGACAGTTTCAGAGCCACTCCTAAAGCTCTTTAGAGAGGACAGCTCTGGCATCTGGGGACAGATGTGACTGCCATTGCAAATTACACCTGATAAAAAAGGAATTGGAGGTAGTATCTGTACAATCAGCTTGGCTACCTGCAGAGCCTTTTGACAAGGTCAGATTTTTGAAAGGGCAGAGACCAATCTTATTAAATTAGCTGATGACAGGAGGCTCAGTGAGAGAAAGGATGTGTTGCCTGACAAGACTCACAGTGATCTCAGCAGGCTATTAGGATGGATCAATCCAGAAGGAAAGAAATTGAAAGAGACCATACCAAGGTCTGGCACTGGAATACACAATGAATACCACCAGACAATAAAGCATACATAGTTAGACGTATGCAAAAACTTTAGTTGAAAATAATCTTGTGAATCATCAATCTAGCAAAAGCATTCCAACACATGCGTAAGCTTTCCAGAATGCTTATGCAACTTCGGGCTTTATTAATAGATCGTGGTATTTAGCAAAAGAAAAGTGATAGCATAAAGCATCATATGCAGATGTCAGGCAAATGTTCTTTGAGGTTAATGATGTTTAAGATCATAGATCTTAAACTATAGTATGAGGGTTCATACTGTACCAGACCAGAGCAATGGCTAATCCATTTAAATGTCAGGCCCTTTCCTTGGAGGATGGCATGAGTCTCTAGTCAGTGTAAACTGGAATGACCTTCTCTGGGGACAATGACTGGTCTCTGTTTTCATCTGCTTAGTGTGTATTCTGATTGGTGACAATAATACAGAATGCCGTTTTCTAACTGTGGATACACTAAGTGAAAATTTAATTTTACAATTAAATAAGTCTCATCTTTAAAGAATTAAGATTTCTTCTCTTTAAATGAAGCAAGTACCCGTTGTTAATAAATTATTTTCTGGAATACAACTATGGTGTCTCTGCAGTACAAGTTTGTTTCATGAATCTCTGAGAATTACAAATGTGAACACATGGAAGGGTAAAAGTATTTGATAGTTCTTACCCTTAAAAAAACCAAATAGTAATTCCAGTGGGCTCTATCCCAGTGAATAAAATTTACCTACTTTAGATGAGACCCCAGAGTACAGTACTCAAGTAGCATTGATACTTTACTTTCATGTTGAGAAATAAGGCACCATCGCTGTATTACAATAGCCCAATTCTAGATAGCTCTCATATTTGAAATCTGAGCCTCAAACAGTTTATATTTTATCTGGATCATGATGAAATCTTCATGACCCATTTCCAATCTAGAGCCTCTTTAAAGCACATCTGTTTGGAAAGAATAAAGTATCTTTCCTTTTATATGTGGTTGTACAAATCCAACTTAGTTGAGCCTTCATTAGGCGATTGATATAATTGATACACTTTGAACACTGACACGAAAAGCTCATGTTGAGCTTGTATTAGTGTTAAAGCCCTGATTGTTTATTCTGCCTCTGTTTTGCTAGTGGGTGCTGGCCAGCTCCCGTTCCAAGTGTGCTAAGCTGCCTTCCATTGGTTTGATACCACATTGAATTCTCCTGAGTAGTTCACCACTTAGGACCTGCGCAGGGATCTCCGTCCTTCTATAGAATGTCTGAGATGTCTCCAGCTATCTTACTTCTTTTTAAACAAAGATTTATTTGTATGTGTCCTCTGAAGCCAGAAAAGATCTCCAGATCCCCTGGAGCTAAAATTAACCTATAAAGGTGCTTAGAACCAAACTTGAGTACACTGGAAGAGCAGCCAGCAGTGTGAAATGCACACCATCTCTCTGGTACCTTATGGAATACTTAATTCTTAAACCATCTGTGAAAACTGCTTTTTTTGTTATTTTAATTTCTACTCTTGTGCCTTTATGAAGTTCAAAGCCACATCATTGAATGATGTCAGGAAAGTCAAATTGCCATAAAAGTTTCTAAACACAAAACTATTTATCTTGGTGGCGGTTTGGAAACTAGAGGTTATCTGATGACTGTCGATCTAAGGAACACTTGATTCTGATACAAAGCCAAAGTCACTTTCAGGGCCTAGACTGTCTTTCAATCATTGCCTTCCTGTGGCTTCTTACATACTTGCTTGTACTCTATACATCAATAGCTTGGCGATATTTTAATTGGAGCCAATGACTTGTATTCAGAGCATAAGAGGAAATGCTAGAACCTAATCAGATATTCTGTGTCCCTATCATTTTCTCTAACTCTTGAGACAAGATGCAAAAAAAAAAATGTATTCAGCATGGACTCAAATCTGCAATGCAGTTTCTTATATGATATAACATGATCACATCCAGGAAAATAATGGAGAAAAATTGTGACTCCTCGGGGTCTAAGTTTTGGATGAAGGGTAACCATTTGCATGTTTTTAAATATATTTTATATACCTTATTAAAGAGTAAATAGAGGTAGTCACATGCATGATACGATCTCAATGGGTGAATGCTTCTCAAGAGATTGTTTGCCATACTTTAAAAATTAATAGCAACATCATACTGAGCATCCTTTTGAAAAGGCTCAGTCACAGTTTTTCATTATATCAGCCCAGCTTGTATTCATCACTTCATGTAGCAAACACTAAAACTAGAAAAGAAACCTTGAAATCACTTTGAACAGAGAGGTGTCAATAAGAGCTGTTTTATCTATGTCTTGGGGGGAACAGAACCTGTGTTGGGGTTGTTAGCATCTCACCACTCAGATACCTACTGGATTTCTTGATAAGGACCCCCAGAATGCATCTTTCAGTTGCATCCAAGTGGCTGGAAATATTTAATGGTGGCATCTTTGTCTTTAAAGGGTCCCCAAGGTTTATTACTTTAGTCTTGTACAACCCAGTTTGTCCTTTCTGTCGTCGGCCAGTGGTGCTTTCTCTTGAAATCCATACTGAGTCTATGATTTTCCAACTGCAGGTGGGAAACGTTCATTAGTTTAGCTCTCAGAGGTGGTTTACGGTTCTAATACTTTCTTTTACTCATGATCTCTGAAGCATTAAATATTAAGCCTATATTGTGTCTATAGAAAATGTTGAATTTTTATTTTCTTGCTTCAAGATTCAAAGCATTAGGTGTACTCAGTTAGCTAAATTATTAACAATCTCATCCCAAGGTACTGAAGATATAGAAGAAAAATGGACTTCACGCTCCTAGTTTTAAATACTTATTAATTAAAACATGGAAACACAAGGTCCATCTCTCCAACAGGTACGAATAAGAGCTGAAGCACTGCTTTTCTTAAATAATTTCCAAGTGGATGTTTCCATAGGAATCCCCTATTTCAGTGTCATTCACTCAACTTCATCCTTCATCCATTTGCTTGACCTCTTTCTATGCTCAGGACAGAGGATGTGCATCTGTTCTTTCTTCTCTTGTGCTAAACCAAACTCTTTTTCTTTTGCTTTGGCCATTGTTAAATATCTTTCACTTTTTGTTATTGTTCGTAGTATATGCTAGTATATGCTAATTTGCTTCTTATGTGTAGATAAGGGCATTTTATATTCTACTTTATGCAGTGAGTAATCTGTCAAGGAAGTCGGCTGCCCTTCTTGGCTGCATTGGTAGCAACAAATAGTAGCTTGCATTTTTTTAATGTAAATTTTAGTCGGTTTCTGAGGACGGGTAGATATGGAGAGCACAGTGTAAATTCAGAGCTTTTTGAATCCTCAGTAGTTGTCCTTGATGGAGTTTGAACGATGAGGCTGTGGTCCATTGTTGTAATTTTATGTAAGCAAAGAACTACTTGTGAAATATAGATAAAAATAAGAAAAAATGTTTCTGGAAAATAGTAAAATGACCCAGGTTGCAGAGATTTCTCCAACTAGTCCTTTATATTTTGCCTTAAGCCAGAATAATAATCATGCACTCTTGCTTGTCTTCCTGCAATCGGTGGCTAGCAGGGCCAACCCCTGGCAGAAGCCAGCTCTGTGCCTCTTTGTGCCACTCATGACAAAATTAAAGACTGTACAATGGACTTCTCAAGCCAGAGTCTGACCTCTACAAACCTGCTGCCTCACCTGTGCGAATGGTACTCTCCAGATCCAAGACTCAAGTCAACAGAGCACACAGTAAGCGTTCCTCAAATTTCCTTTCATACATCCCTGCATCCTCTCTATGGGGCCTTGTTCATAGAAAGTGCTCTCAACTGCAGATAATGTCCCAGGGTTGCTTCTACTTTCTCTTCCTCTCTTCTTTCCTAGCCATCTTTCTCATTACATCTTACCATTTGAATGTCTTTTCTGTTTTATTCTTATTTTCTTTTTTTCTTCTTCATGCATCTATATTTGAACATTGAAGTTATCTTGAATTCTCACTACCAATGGGCATCCCCTCAGCTCTTTAATACCACACCACACTAATTATATCATTGATCTTTACTATAAAGAAAGGAATCGTCGACCCATGCCACTTTCTTTTTTTTTGTTTTCCTTAAACTATTTGTTTATTTTTATTTAATGTGCATTGATGTTTTGCCCGCATGTATGTCTGTGTGAGGGAGTCAGATCCCATGGAACTGGACTTACAGACAGTTGTGAGTTGCCATGTGGGCGCTGGGAATTGAACCCAGGTTCTGTGGAAGAACAGTCAGTGCTATTATCTTTTGAGCCATCTCTCCAGTGCCCCTGCCACTTTCTCTCCCTACCTGACATTGGGAGGGTCACTTGGCATCATGTCTATTTAACTGCTTTTGCTCTCCCATCCCCAAAGGAATTGTCATGAATGGGTTTGCAATTGAGTTGATTTCATGTATGTACAGTTCTGTCTTGCCTTTATTTTTGGTTTTTGTTTGTTTGTTTTTGATGGCTCTGTACATCTCTTTCAGTCCTCACTACAGTAATTCTTACTTGAGACCCGGGGGACAAGAGCAGATGTGAATTTGTCCTGCAGCTAGAAGATATCAGCACCACTGTGTTTAGACCACTGAAATGAACCAACAGATAATTACAGTTTCAAATTAGTATTTTAATGAGCCGGTCTTCGCAAATGTAAAGCGAAATCTTTAGGGCATTTATGAAATGAACAGGAGGGAGGACATTAAGTAAGAAGTCCAACAGACGGATGGCCGGCAGGTGTTGGTATGATAGTCGAATGCTCCAATTTTATAATCTTCACGAGGGGGGGGAGAAACCCATATTTAAGCGTGAACAGAATTGCCTAAATAGCCTCAATCACAAATACTAGTAAACAATGCAAGAACCTAAAACTAAACATCAGGGTACAATGTTTGAACTTAATAAGTTCACTATTTTCTCATTTAGAAACTAGTAGTGCGGTATTATATTTATACAGACTGGTATCCAAAGAGCAAAGTAAAAATTTTAGAAACTGGGTATTAGTGAGAAGATTGTTGCTCATTTCTAAGATGTTTATCGCAGTAAATATGCATTTGACTTAGGACTGCGTGATGGCACAGCCTGTATAGATAATGTTAGAAAATGATTTGAATGCAACATTTAAAATGGACTGTTACATATTGTGAGATCCAAAGGAAACCATTTTCCGAAATTCTGACAGACAAAAGGCACCACTCTTCGGGAATTTGTGAAGCTAGTTGGGTTCTCCTCTACCATGGGGGAACCTATCACTGGCAGCAGGGACACATACCTACCTGTGTTGCTAATTAGCATACCAAAACACATGCTGGTCTCCAGGCTCTTTCAGTGTCATTGCCATAACTTTTCAGAGTCCCTGCTTGCATCCTAGCTCTTCACAGGTTTTTCCACCTCCCCACACAACACACATCTTAGACTTCCCTCAGTGCAGGAGCTTCCCTTTGCCTCAGCCCACTCCCAGCTTCTCACTGTCCTCACAACCCTTTTATTTCCAGTATACTGTGCCTTGGTCTTTTGCCCACAGTCTCTCTTGTCTTCTCTCATTCATCTCCTCTCTCTACTTGCTCCTGCTTCTCTCCTGGCCACATCCAGTCTGTAGATCATGTTCAGCCTTCTGCTTTCTCTCTCTGCTCTGTACTCTTTCCAGATGTATCTGGCTGTTTCTTGCCTCATATCTACAATAAAAACCTTCCCTCAGCCATAACAATGAGTGGTCATGTCATCAATTTATACACATATATGTCTGCAAGGTTTAGTAAAGGGAACTTAGATCTGCTTATTTACTAAGATCACTTTCATGTAAAACTTGGATTAGCTGCTAAAATTCCCTGTGAAGTTTTCTCATATGTGAAAGTGGAGTTCATTGATGATCTCTCTGTGCTGCACAAAGCTTATTGGATGAGGAATACATGCTGCACTAATTTGTGAGTATGATGATAAGTATTTAGAATACAGTTACTATTAACGTCTACTGGCTTAGGAAAGTGGCAGTAAGTAGTAGGCTCTCATAACATCCATGTCCTTACCGTCCATGCGTAATTGGCTATGTTTGCAGAACCAGATAGGCACTCCCTCCTACTGAGTGGACCTTAAGTACAAGCAAGCAGACATTGGCCGACTCTAGGATAGAATTGCCGCTATTGCCTGTTTGAGGATGCCTTGCCATGCTGATCACTGTTGTGGTTGATAGGCTTTATATCTCGGTAGGGCAATTGATTGTTTTTCTTCTTTGGCAGCTTATACAGCGTTTTCAGACACTGCGAGACCTAGACATCAAGAAGTATGCCTCCAGGTCAATTCCAGATTGATTCTTTTATATCCTGTAATGTCTTCAGAAATAGAATTTTATCTTCAGGATCTGGAGGGCAACCAAAGGGCAGCAGTGATTGCTTATATTGTTTGGGGAGTTTCTTGGACTCCCATGATCAACAACTAGAAAGGGCTTTCTCAAGTCAGGTACTAGGGTTTTTGTTAGAGGATCTATGGCTCTTGGAAGGTTATCAAGCCAAGAGGGGTAACAGCTCTGTGTCTAATTTTATACCTGCACCCATTTTCCCATAGTCTCTTTTTATGGTCCTGGTTGCTGTGATTGATTCAAGTCATATATTCACAACCAAAGATTTGGAATGAAGATCTTCATTTAAGGGCAAACTTACAGTGCTTGTTTTTCTGAGTTTTGAGTACCTCATTTGGTATAATATTTTTAGTTTCATCCATTTACCTAAATAATTAATGATTTCCTTTCTCTGTGATTGTCTCTGCTACAAAAAGAGAAGCTTTTGTAACAAAGGGTAAGAACTACACTGAGTTTTGGGTGTAGGCATAGATATTTAGAATGCAGTTAAAATATCATTCCAGTGTGTCTTTGTACCACATTTTCAGTATCCATTCATCAGTTGAAGGACATTTAGGATGCTGAATGCTTTTAAGTTATTTCTTGCCCGTTTTTCTTTCACTATTGAGAACTCTCTGTTCAGATCCATACCTCATTTTTTAACAGGGCCATTAGTTTTCTTGATTCTTTGTATATTCTGGATATTAATATTCTTACCAGATACAGAGCTGAAAAAGATTCTCTCTGACTCTGTGGGCTTCCTCTTCACTTGATTAATTGCTTTCTTAGCTATGTGGAAGCACTTTAGTTTTATGAGGTTCCTGCTGTCAATTGTTGTTTGTTCATCCTGAACCAATGGAGTCCTGTTCAGAAAGTCTTTTCCTGTATCTTTCACTTCCCTCTTCGCTTTCCTCTAGGAGTGGCAGGTTCCACATTATGGTATTTGATACATTAGCAATTCAGTTTTGCACTTGTTTATAGATCTAATTTCATTCTTCTTCATGTGGGCATCCAGTTTTCCCCAGCATGATTTCTTGAAGATGCTGATTTTCCTCCACTGTATGTTTCTGTCGCACCTTTGTTGCACATCACAGGGCTGTAGTTATATACAGTCAGGTTCGAGTCTTCTATGTTGTTCCATTGGGTCTACATATCTGCATCTGTGTCAGTACCAGGCTGTTTTAAGTACTATAACTCTATAACGCAGATTGAAATATGGAATGGTAATCTCTCCCGCATTGTACCTTTGGTTCAGGATGGCATTGACTCTCCTAGACCCTTTGTGGTTCTATATGCATCTGAGGATTTTCATTTCTGGGAAGAATGTCATGGAGACTTTCATTAGGATGGCATTAAATCTGTAAATGGCTTTTGATGAAATGGTCATTTTCACAAATTTAATTCCATGGACATGGAAGTTCTATCCCTCTTCTAGTGTCCACCCCAGTCTCTTTAGGTTATTTTATAAGCTATTCGGATTACAGGTGTCTTAATCAGTGTTCTATTGCTGTGAAGAGATACCATGACCATGGTAAATCTTATAAAGGAAAACCATTAATTGGGGCTGGCTTACAGTTTCAGAGGTTTAGTTCATTATTGTCATGGTGAGGAGTAAAGTGGCACACAGGCAGACATGGTGCTGGAGAGGAGCTGAGAGTTCTACAGCCAGATCTGCAGACAACAGAAATAGAGAGAGCATCTGGGCCTGTTTTAGGCTTTTGAAACCTCAAAGCCCATCCCTAGTGGTGCAGTTACTCCAACAAGGCCACTCCTACCCTGAAAAGGCCTTACATACTCCAAAAAGATCACACCTACTCAAACAGGACCACACTTTCTTGATTCAAACACACAAGCCTCTGGGGACCATTGGATGACACCTATGTTAGCATGTTTCGTGTATCAAAAGACAGCTGGTTTTGTAAGCTGCCACTTTGCTGTAAATAGCGTTAGTAGTATTGATTCCAGGAGATTTCTGTGGAACATTGGGACTATCTTATGTGTAATATCATGTCACCTACAAACATAGATGATAGGACTTCTTTGTTTTCTGTTGTTAGTCCTTACATTTTCTTCTTTTGTTTTGTTCCTCTAGAGAGTGCTTCAAGCACTGGACTGAAGATGAATATGGAGAGTGGGAATCTATATTTCATTCATAATTTTACTGGAATTGCTTTGAGTTTTTCTCCATTTAGGTTTATGGAGCTGTGGGTTTGTCATATAGAGTCTTTCCTATGGTGAGGTATATTCTCCCCAGCCCTACTCTTTCTAGAACTTTTATTGTGAACACATTTTAAATTTTGTCAGAATGTTTTCTGCATCGATACATTATCATATGACTTTTTTCTTTAAGCCAACTTATATGATTCATTTACATCTCTTGACTTACATATGTTGAACCATATCTTCAGAATATATACAGCTTGATTGTGATTTTGAAAGGTTACTTCTGTGTTTTTCTTTTTTCTTAAAAAGAATTAGACATATTTTGTACATATCTTGTTGAAAATCTGATAGACTTCTGTAGGGAGTCCATGTTGAGCTAGGCTTGCATTAGTTCAAAGGTTTTTTTACTCCTGTTTCTGTCTCCTTGTTTGTTTTTCTCTGTTTTATTTGTTGATATCCTCTTAGTTTAGCCTCAGGATTTGCATGAATCTAGACTTTAATCACCTCTGTGTTAGGAGAGCATAATTTTCTTTTCAATATTCCTTTTCTTGAGTTGCATCATCAAGTCATTTGCTTGTGCTCTTTCTGATATATTAATGTGCTTAGTACTTTCACCTTATAGCACTGTTTTCAATGTGTCCCTAGGGTTTTGTTTTTCTTGGGTCTTTTAATTTTTCACTTAATGCAAGGAATTTTTCAATTTGTTTCTTGATTTCTTTGATCTATTGATTCTTTAGTAATATGGTTTTTTTGTCCCTAAACTTGTGTAATTATTAGAAATTTGTTTACTATTGGATTTAAGCTAATAAAGAATTGTGATCAGATAGGATGCAAGAAGTTATTTTAATTTTTCTGAATGTGTTCAGATTTGTTCTGTGTTCCAAGATGTGGTTTATTTTTTTTAAAAAACTCTCATAAATTGCCAAGTAAAACATACATTCGCCTGTGTAAAATACTTTGTATATGTACATTAGGTATATTTGATATATGTTATTTCATTCTGATTTTTGTTTGCTTGTTTATGCTTTGTTCAGATTATTAGTTTACAGAGAGAGTTGGCTCTTGAAATCACCTACTATGTTTGGGTTGCTGTTACTCCATGTCTTTAATTCCTATAGTGTACTTTTTATGAAACTATGTGCTCCATATGTTCAGTATTATGATGTTTCTTGTGTTGATTATTTCCTCAATTAGAATAAAGTGTCCTAGATAGAAGATAGAGGAGAAAAATACTAGGATCAGAAGGCCTTGTGTAACTCATGCCTTAAGTCAAGCAAGCTTATTAAGAAATGTGGAATTTTATATACCATTTCCAATGAAGAAATGGAATAAAATGGGAGACATCTACAAAGTAAGGAGAAACTATCAAACTGTGGTATACAAATTCAGCAGGATGCTAATCCAACAGTGTTGCACAGTGAGAACACAGAAAATCTCAAAAATATTACAGACCACACACCCTGCAGCTTTAGGATAATCAGCCCCATATAGTGGAAAACATTGGAATCTCGGGTTCTAAAGCCACAGTGTCCTCAAAGACCTGGGCCCCGACTACTAGCAACTCTGTCAAACATACTCCTGGTTTTAGAGAAAAAGGTGTTTTCCTTCTCCCTATATCAGGATCTCAGGGAAAAGCTCCCGAGGCCCTAGTCTTAGGCTATTGTTGACACTGCCAAGCATATTCCTGATTTTGAGAAGGAACTGCATTCCTTCTGCATACACCAGGCCTTAGAGAAAGCCTTGCCTCAGCCCAGTCCTCAGCACATCACTTCACCAGGCGTTGACTCAGTTTCTAGTGCTAGGTATGACTTCCTTTTTGTTGAACTGGTCTTGAGTCCAATCAGAGAACTATCAAGGGGTGTGTGCTGCTGTTATCATTGGGGTTGCTATGCTATTCTGGTATTGTTGTGGTTCATATTGTACCTATAATTTAAAGATTTTGTTTTTCATGATGTCCCATGGTTTCTTCATGTTCCTTTAATGTGTTTTTAATTTTTTTCATACTGCTTGACTGAAATTATGGCTCAGTGGCTAAGAGCATTTGTTGCTCTTGCAGAGGACATGGGTTTGGTTTCTCACACTTGTACGATGGCTCACAGCAATCCCTATGCCCAGGACCACAGGATATGGTTCTCTCTTCTGACCTCCAGAAGCACCAGAAATTTATATGCATCCTAGCAAAACATTCATACACTGAAAATAAAAAAAAAAAATATTTTTTACAACCTTTGCCTAACCAACTCAGTTCCTCTGTTTTTTTTTCTATTTTTTTTCTCATTTTTTTATTCAAGATTTCCATCTCCTCCCCTTCTCCTCCCCCTTCCCTCCCCTCCCTTCCACCCATACCCCCACTCCACCCCTCTCCAAAGACAAAGAGCCATCAGGATTCCCTTCACTATGTTTAGTCCAAGGTCCTCCCAGCTCCCCCTAAGTCCAGGAAGGTGAGCAACCAAACTGACAAGGCTCACAGTGAGCCCATCCATGCTGTAGAGTTCATGTTCATTGCCATTGTCCTTGGTTTCTCAGTCCTCCTCCACCGTCAGCCACATTCAGAGAGTCCGGTTTGGTCCCCTGTTCCATCAGTCCCATTCCGACTGGACTTGGTGGTCTCCCGTTAGATCTGTCCCACAGTCTCAGTGGGTAAAAGCACTCCTCGCGGTCCTGGCTTCCTTGCTCATGATCTCCCTCCTTTTGCTCTTCATCAGGACCTTGAGAGCTCAGTCTGGTGCTCCTATGTGGGGCTCTGTCATTTTCTCCATCCAATGCCAGGTGAAGGTTCTATGGTGATATGCAAGATATTCATGAGTATGACAATAGGATCTGGACATTTCTGGCACCCTCTCCTCAGCTGCCCAAGTTAAAAATTGGGGCACTGAACTGAACAGAGAATTCTCAACAGAAGAAGTTCGAATGGCCAAAAGACACTTAAGGGCATGCTCAACCTCCTTAGCAATCAGGGAAATGCAAATCAAAACAACGCTGAGATACCATCTTACACCTGTCAGAATGGCTAAAATCAAAAACACCAATGATAGCCTTTGATGGAGAGGATGTGGAGTAAGGGGTACACTCATCCATTGCTGGTGGGAATGCAAACTTGTGCAACCGCTTTGGAAAGCAGTGTGGAGGTTTCTCAGGAAATTTGGGATCAACCTACCCCAGGACCCAGCAATCCCACTATTGGGAATTTACCCAAGAGATGCCCAATCATATTACAAAAGCATTTGTTCAACTATGTTTATAGCAGCATTATTTGTAATAGCCAGAACCTGGAAACAACCTAGATGCCCTTCAGTGGAAGAATGGATGAAGAAAGTGTGGAATATATACATATTAGAGTACTACTTGGCGGTAAAAAAACAATGACATCTTGAATTTTGCATGCAAATGGATGGAAATAGAAAACACCATCCTGAGTGAGGTAACCCAGGCCCCAAAAGATGAACATGGGATGTACTCACTCATAATTGGTTTCTAGCCATAAATAAAGGACATCGAGCCTATAATTCATAAAAAAATCCTAGAGAAGCTATATAAGAAGGTGAACCCAAAGAAAAACATATAGTTATCCTCCTGGATATTGGAAGTAGACAAGATTGCCGGACAAAAAATGGGAATATGGGGGTGGGGGGGATGGAGGGATGGGGGGATGGGGAGAGAAAAGTGTGAAGTGGAGGATGGGAAGAGCTTGGGGGAATAGGATGGTTGGGATATAGGAAGGGTGGATATGGGAACAAGGAATTATATATCTTAGTTAAGGGAGCCATTCTAGGGTTGGCAGAGACTTGACTCTAGAGGGGTTCCCAGGTGTCCAGGAAGACGCCCCCAGCTAGTTCAGTTCCTCTGTTTTATCTTCAAATCCTATTATTCTGGTTTCTCCCTTTGTTTTTTAGCCCTGAGTTTTCTCACTGAGTTGAATTTCTTATTTCCTCTTCATTTCTGTTTAAGCCCTCAATATTTCTATTTTGTCACTGAATTCAGACTTTCAGTCCTAGACCATCTTTGTCATTTCTTTCAGGCATGTGTTTATGTTTTCTCAGTCATTCTTCTGACAATATTTATTGCTCTCATCTTCAAATGCATCAAAATGTGTATTCTTTAGACTCATTGCATTATTTCATGGCGTCTTCTTGACTCTGCCTACTTTATCTATCTATCTATCTATCTATCTATCTATATATCTATCTATCTCTACCTATCTATATCTATAGCTATACCTATATCTAGATAGATAGATAGATATCTCTGTCTATCTATATCTATACCTATATCTAGATAGATAGATAGATAGATAGATAGATAGATAGATAGATAGATAGATCTTCCAGCCTGGCAATATTCTGTTAAGCCATTGTCTGAAAGCCACTTCTTTGTTCATTAACCAATAAAGGCAACTCATATACAGAAGGACTTCCTATAAACGTGGGTCATTTACTTATCTTATTCCATTATGTGGATATCTGGGATAGAACTCAGGGTATCAAGCTTAGAGGTAAGCATAATTACTAATTAAGACTTCTTAGCATAGCTGGGCAGTGGCGGTGCATGATTTTAATACCAGCACTTGGGAGGTAGAAGCAGGCAGATTTCTGTGAGTTCGAGGTCAGCTAGGGCTGCACAGATAAACCTTGTCTTGAAAAACCAAAATTATAAAAGAAAAGACTTCTGAGCAGTCCGTAGATCTATACTCTCTATGACAACTGCAAAAGGAATTTGCTTGTGTTGTTTTTCTTTCTATTTAAGTGGTTGAAATTTGTATATATTTCTTGAATAACTTAAGACAGTATCTTGTATTTTCTTTTATTTTTAAATTATATGTTTATTCACATGCAAGTATCTTTATATGCTTTCAATAATTTTCATTTCCACTTCATCACAATAAACATTGGTTGACAATCCTAGTCTATCTTGGTATTGTGCTAGCCAGCATTGGTAAAATAAATAAATAAAGTGCATAATTGTTTATTCTCTAATCATAAAGTTCATCTTTCCAAGTCCACCAGGATCTAGAAGAGTAAACAAGCCTCTGATAGACAGCAATTTAGAATCTGTTAACATTGGGCTACATACATTGTAGTCATCTTATTTAGAAGACATTGATTCAATTTATAATGGCTTACTTAGGTTGTTTTCAAAATATACATGCAGATTGAATTTAAGAGGGAAACCATCTGTGAACTTTCTGTCTTATAATTATTTAGAATATTCACTTTAATTTCCCCCATGTTTGCTATATATCAGCATATTGAAATAATAACTCAGGAACAGTTATATAGATATTTTAAGAAATCGTTTAAAAAGGCAATATTAAAATATATCATCATTTAGAAATACTAGAAAATAAGAGTTTTAGTAGTTATATCAAAGAATATCTGCACAATTATCTTTATATTTTAGAGATTTTGCCTGTTTGCATGCTGCCACAGTATAAATAGTTAATCACATCATACACATATCTGCTACAGGTGATGGCGTAAAAATTTTTATAAGGATAACACTTTAGAAGTGCTATTAAGCCAAGCCATAGTGGTGCACCCTTTTAATCCCAGCACTCAGGAGACAGAGGCAGGTGGACCTCTGTGAGTTTGAGGCCTGCCTGGTCTACAGAGTGAGTTCCAGGACTGATTCGATAGCTACAGCAAAACCCTGTTCGAAAAATCAAAAAAAGTGCAATTAATTATTTCATGACCTAGAATGAGGATTTTTAGACTTTTCTGAATAATGTAAACTATCTTCCAGTAAAGATCTGCAAATTTACATCGCCAGCAAAGTAGAAACCTACTTACATCTGCTACATTATTCATTTGTTTGTAGTTTCCTTTTCATTTAGTTTCGGGGAATTTCAGGATTCTTTCTTTTTTCTTCTTTGATCCAGTAATTATTCAGTGATGAGTTGTTTGATCTGTTTGTGTTTTAATTTGAGATGTCTTTGTTGCCAATTTTAAGTTTCATTTGCATAGAATTATTTCAGACTTTCCAAATTTTTAAATATGTGTTTTGCATCCCATGATGTGGTCTAGTATAGAGAATCTGCCATGTACTGCTGAGTAGAATATATTTTCTTTAGTGTTTGTGTGGAATCTTCTGTAGATACCCGTTAGGTCCATTTAATGTATGATATCACTTAATTTTGGCATTTATTTTTGTACAGATCACTTGTTTATCTGAGAAAGCAGGGTATTGAAATAACCTATTAATTGCTTGTGTCTATCTATGTATTTAAATAGAGTAGCACATGTTTTATGAAACTGGGTGTTGAAGAGTTTGCTGAGAAGTTATTTAGAATAGTAATGTGTTCTTGATTGGTTGTTCCCTTGATTAGAACAAAGTGTCCTTTACCTATTCTGATTAGTTTTAGTTGAAAGTCTATCTTTATGCATTATGTTAGCATTATGATAACAGTAACTGTTTACTTCTCAGTCCCATTTGATTTGAGCACTTTTGTCAGTTCTTTTGTTATAAGGCAGTGATATCTCTAAAGCTGTGACTTTTTCCATTTATTTGTTTGTTTGTTTGTTTGTTTGTTTGTTTGTTTTCAAGACAGTGTCTTACTATTTAGCTCTGGCTCTCCTGGAACTCAATAGGTAAACCGGATTGGCTTTGAGCTCAGAGATGCACCTGTCTCTGCCTCCTGAGTGCTGGGATTAAAGGCATGCATCATTAAACTTAGCTTAAAGCTGTGTTTCTTATAAATAACAGATACATAGTTTTTGTTTTGTGTTTGGTTCAGCTATCTTGTGACTTTTGACTAGAGAACTGAGACTGTTAATATTTAAAGTTACTATTGAAGTGTTGTGTTGTTTGAAGGCATTGTCTTGTTGATTTTTAGTGTTCTTGGTTGTGTTCTCAGTGGTATTTTGTGTGCAGTTATTATAGCTTTGCATTTTTATTCAAGGCCTCTTAGCTATAAGAATTTCTCTGTCCAGTCTAATATAATGTATTCTGTCTTTTACAGAGTTTTATTTCTTTATGTATCAATGTTTTTGTTTTCTTTATATCATGGAAAGATTTTGTTCCTCCTTTAACTATAATGGTACATATGTCTGGGTATATTAGTCTAGATTGGCCCTGCTGGTCTTTTAGAATGTGTATTGTCACTCACAGAAATCTCAGAAAAACAGAAAACTGGAAATGTGTGTGTGTGCGCGCACACGTGCACAAAACCTATATGGTTAATGAAACAAAAAAATAGCTCCAACAATGCATTATGGGACAAAGAACCTCCCAAAATGCCAGTGAGTTCATTTTGTGTTGGGCATCTACAGCCATGCATGGGTCCCGCCATTTTAGGAGTGGTTTACATAGTCAGTGAGACTCTGTTAGAGAAAACTAAGTTTTTCCTTTGCAGACAATTATCACCTTGAGGTAGTTTCTGAATTAGGGATGGCAGCTTGTGTCCACTTCCACTCTTAGCACTGAGACTCCCCATCCGCAATCAGGTCCAGACCCATGAAAGCCCTGTCCATGTTGCCACAGTCTCTGTGAATTCATATTTGCATCCACCCCGCTCTATTTATCAGGTCTTGTTTCCTTGGTGTCCTCTGATTATCTCACACTCTTTTCATCTTTTCTTCTGCAGGGTTCCCTAAGGCCTTACAGAGGGGCATTGATGGAGACATCCAGTTTATGTCTAGTGTTCCAATGTCTCAGAACTCTACACATTGTTCAGCTGTGGGTCTCTCGATTTATTCTCGTCCACTGCTACAGGAAGCTTCTGTGATAATTGTTGAACAAGACACTGATCTTTTAATATAGCAGGATGTTGTTAGGATTCATTTATTGCTATGTTGCTTTCGAAGAATAGTAGTATTTGGTTTTCTCCTAAATCCCTGACCCATCTAGTCTCAGATTCTAGGCCACCTAAGCAGTGTAGAGAATGGGTTCCGTCTCATGGACTGGGCTTATTTCTGATTAGATACTCATTGGTCCCAAAGCATGACCCTAGCTCATCCTGCATGCAGGTCTTCATTGTAATTAAAATGGGTTTGTAGCTGGTTTTAGTGTTTAACTTTCTCCTTTGGTAGCATTCAGAGAGTACCTTTCAGTACCATGAACTAGATCATGTATGGGTAAAGGCTTTAGGTGAGCATCAATGTGAATTATGAGTTCAATGAGTTGTGTAGATTTCATCTTCAGGTGCTTTTTTAATAGCTCTACCTTTATATGCTGCTTGGTATTTTACCCTTGCATATTTTAATATTCTTTCTTTGTTCTGCACATTTGCCTTTTTGGTTTTATTATCATGGGAAAAGTCTTTTATTGTCAGGTCTACTTTTACGTTGATATCTCCTTCTTTAGGTTAGGGAAATTTCCTGTGATTTTGGTAAACATATTTTTTATGTCTTTGTCCTGGATTTCTTCTCCTTCTTCTATTCCTACTATTCTTAATTTTTTTCATTCCCAGATTTCCTGCATATTTTGTGTCTTGATGTTTTTAGATGTAACGTTTTCTCTTACCGAGGTGACCAATTTTTTCTATCTTGCCTGAGGGTCTTTTTTTCTGTCTCTTGTAATCTGCTGGTGAACATTGCCTGTTGGAGTTCCTAAATTTTTCATTTCCAGTTTATATCAGTTTAGGGTTTTTGAGTGATTCAATTTCTATTTCATTCTACTGTTTATTTGTTATTTCATAGATTTCATTATGGATTTATTCATATCTTCCTTATGGTGCATGAGCACATTCACAATACCTATTTTGCGGTCCTTATCTTCTGTTTCATATACATTGCCTTCTCAGGGTCTACTGTAGTGGAGTTACTGGGCTGTAGTAGAGACATAACATCCTGATTGTAATTGGATTGTGCCAGATGTCTAGGCATCTGGATTTTTATGTGTTGAAATATGGTCTTGTCTTTGTTGAGTGGGTTTCTGATTTCTTTGGTTTCTGTTGCTCTCTCTGGATCTGAGGTTTTGGCTGTGGGTTGCCTGGTTGAGAGTGATTCTGAGTCCCTGTCACTTGTGGCCACTGAGGTTTCAAGATAGGATTTGTTTCAAAATATTTGGAGTGGCCAAGCAAAAATGAGAATGGACTAGGAGAGACGGGGGATGCTGAGAAGGTCCACAGAAAAGGAGAAAGCTGGGTCTGCCATGAAGATCTGTGGAGTCCATAGGGGATGGAGAAAGAGAGAGAAGACAGGCTGTTCCAAGTGGTCTGCTGCAAAGGTGGGGATGAGACTGGGAGATTGGAATTGGAGGACCAGAAAGAGAGTGAAGACCATCTAACTGATCCTCTGGACACTGTGCCCAGCAGGTTTCCAAAAGAGAGTGCTTAGGGTATTGGAGGCTGAAACTGAAGGATAGAGCAAGGAAGAAAGACTATAGGAGAGGATGTGGGTACAGAGGGGAAAAGGAGGTTGCAGCAGGCAATCAGTTACCATGCTGGGGATAAGACTGGGGATTGGAACTGAAGGATAGAAAGAGAGTGAAAATCATCGACCTGATAATCTGACCACGTGGCCGATGCATTTCCAGGGAAAGGGTGTCTTATGTGTTAGCTGGTGAGACCAAGGTAAAGTTTAATTGATAAGCTATACAGAGTAAGGTCTGACAAAATCGTACTTATAGAATAGAACGATTGCACCCTTTTGCTGCTACAGAAGCTGTATGAAGGTGGTCCCTTTTGAAAGAGTCTATATAAACACTGATAATTTCAGATTTTGTTTCACCACATGCACTCAAGATTACAAAAATGAAACTGAAGATAAGGGGACACCATATTATAAACCTACAAATGAAATAAGCAGAAATTATTCCTTCAAAGTTTTCTGGCCACAGGAAAAGTGCTGGCTGGAGCTCATACACTCTGCTGACTCAAATGAAAGAAGTCAGTTTCCTTTCCTCATTTTCAGTAGAACCAGGCCTTCTTTAGCTACGACAGGCCTTGTCTGACTCTGTGCCGCTAACTATAATGATGTCTGCTCATGGCTTTCTATTTGAATTCTTTCCTTTCCTTACAAAGAAACCGGTCACATTGGATTCAGGCTCACCCTTGTGATTTACTCTTTGTATATTGGTTTCTGATATTAAGATGTGTTAAAGAAACTTGGAGATAAAATTAACATTTTAAGAGTTTATATGAATGCACAGTTCACTAATTATAAAACATCAATCTAGAAGGGAGTTACTGCTGCTCTGGCAAACATTGTCAGAAAAAAATCCCCTGTGGAATTAAGCACTAGACTATACTCAGGTGGAGATACTCAGAAAGATCTAGTGCATAGAACTGGATTTTTAAAAAAAAAAAAAAAAAAAAAACACTCCTCAGCAAGCATTATAAAATCTTTAAAATACCAAACTCAGACCCATGGTTTTGTGTGGGCACTATAAATGAAAAGGCCCTAAGATGAACTCTCTTGATAGCTCTCTCTGGATCAATCTACATTTGGACTGCATTGTGTGTAGGGAAAGTTCTGATGACTTCTGTATTCCTCTGTGTAACTAGAATTCATAACTAGCTACTCACATCCCAAGACTACATAAATTAGTGAATTATTAGCTGATTACAACAGTAAATGATCATTTCCCTGATGCAATAATTCCTGTCCTAGCTAGTTTTATGTCAGCTTAATGTAAGTTGCTGAAATAGCATTCAAATGAAAGTATAGACACCACTGTTTCAAACTCTTAATTTTAATTGCACCACCAATATTATCTGTATACTTTTCTGGTTGAAATACTTTTATCTTATAAAAATTCAACACATGTTTATTAAACACTTCCAACAAGTAACATACTTAGATTAATGCCCCCATGACCTGATACCTCCCTACCTTTTCTATATGTCTCTGCCCTTGCCCTCACAAACCATTTTAACCCAACTATTGGAATTTTTCTGAGCTTTGTTTTGCCATCAGTCTCCCTTCCCACACATTTTCCTTCTGCCTATTTTACTCCTGCCACATCAACAATGAGACCCAGATAATCTTCCACATGTGAGCTTACATGTCACCTCCACAGCTGTGACAGTCTCTCGTGAACATCCAATCTAAAGTGACCCAATGTGTACACAGATACTTGTACAGAATTTTTAATGAGCATGGTATTTCTGTCAATGATTACCATCATATAGATAAAATAAGAATTGCCGTATTTAACCTTAGCAGTAAAACTACTGCCAAACATTGCAATTGAACTTTTTGGCTTTTACTGATGAGACTTCTGTCTTCAGATCTGTATTTCCTGTTATTTAGTTCCTGCATCAATTTAGAAAACTGTAAAAACTATTAAAAATTTTCTAAAGATAAAATGAACATGTGACTCTCAGCAGAAATGATGATTACTGTTTAGCTTTCGTTTCTGTTTTTAAAGGCAAAATGAATTTTGAAACAATGCCATGAAATATTAATATGTGCAATTAGTATATCGACAGATGTCTGACTCTGTTATTCTTCATTTCACTGTTTCCTCCCTTAATCTGCTGTGATGGTTTTGTAATGAAGCACTGGAAATATTACTCTCAGACAAGCTGTAGCATTTGTCATCAATAAAGCATTGCATGCGTCCAGTAGGCTCATGACTGTATGGATGATATTCTAGAAAATTCTCTCCTCAGAGAGAATGTTTTTCAAGATATATTAATAAGCTGACCACTTCTCTCTCTCTCTCTCTCTCTCTCTCTCTCTCTCTCTCTCTCTCTCTCTCTCTCTCTCTCTCTCTCTCTCTTTCTCTGTATCTGTCTCTCTGTCTCTCTCTGTGTGTCTCTGTCTCTATCTCTGTCTCTCTCTCTCTGTGTGTGTGTGTGTGTGTGTGTGTGTGTGTGTGTGTGTGTGTGGTTTCTGCTAAGCAAGTTGTCATTTTGTTTTAAATGCAAGGAATGGGACAGGATTATTAAAGTAATCCAATTATGTCAGTTATATACAAGCAACAAAAATGAGGCTACAGAACACATTTCATTATCGGTTCCATTTTTCAGCTATAAAGTGATCTGCGAGTCACCTTTTGGTTATATAACAGTGACCAGTGTAGAGCTCTTGCCTTAAACAAGGACACCCAGTGAAATAATTAGTTGCTAACTATATAGATTAAATAATTATAGTGCTGTAGCCAAATTCATCAAGCAAACCATTTATTCTCTCCTCCCTTCTACTTAGCAATGGTTGTCACATTGAAAGAAAATGACTAAGATCTGGGGTGTTCAAGAAGCCCAATACAGCTTTCTCCAAAACTTATTTGTTTAGAACTTTGTTAATTTATATGTTGTAGCATTGCTATATTCCTTATTTTTAAAAAAGTGAAAATAAACAGTTTGTTACATACAAGAAAACATATAGTTCATTGCTATTTTTCCTGTAGAGTCAGGATTTTCTTCTTTTATAAATAAAAGGATACAAATTATTGGTGTGCTGTATATAATTATAACCCATAAGGATTCCTTTTTAACAGCAGGTAATCTATGCAATGTGTTGTGTGCTGCACTGTTACAGTGAGTATTTTGAAGTAAGGTAATATAAACTGTAAATATAATTGTTCGATGCAAAGATGGACACCTGAAACCTTGGGGCCAGCGAAATCGTTGGTGGGTAATGGCACATACTTCACAAGCTTGTCAACCTGAGTTTTATCCCTGGTATCACATGAAGGTGGAAGAAGACAACCAAGTCCATAAAATCGCCCAGACCTCACTGTGAGCATCGTGGTAGTCTCTCCCTCCCATTAATAGTAAATTAAGTAAAATTTCAAAAAAAGCTTTGTTGATAACGCCTCTTTGATATACTAGCTGTAGGAACAATTCTATTATTTTGTTTTCTCTTAGATATTGACACTAATGTATCCAATGGCAATCAAGAATATTAGTTAGATTTGTTGCCTATTAGCAGATTTCTTAGACCCTTGTAAATACACTGGCAAATCTGAAGTATACTTCTTTATTTAGAACAAGTCCCATTCATTAACAAGTAACACTGAACTATCAAGCCTATATAGAACTTTGAAAGATGATAATGACAATCATGGCCAAAGTCTGTCTGTTTCTGAACCTCGGAAAGTATATTACAAACTCTTCATCATTCTTTGGATGTGTAAAGGGGAAAGACAAGACCTGATAAGGTCATTTCTTCTAAAACTGCATTTGAAAGCCAGGAATTCAGAACACGATGAGCAACAGGCCATGTGTATGTCACAATAATAGCTTCTCATTAGCTTTTCGCAAGAAAATTTATCCATAATCTCATTGTATTCTCATTAGTAGCTAGAAACCTATCAATACAGAATTTCTATTTAGTCGCAGAGGTATATAATTTCTTTATCTAGTCACTAATTCATTCACTTTCAACTATCCAGTGGAACATCTTTAATTTCTTTCTCTATCTGAATAAAATTGATATTAACTGTCCAGCTCGGCTCAGTCCTTTCTACTGTACTGCCCGTGTTTCTTTAATTGGGATGGCTATGTCTTTAATGTTTCTATCACCAGTCTTGTAAAAAATTATACTTGTAAGGCCTACAATGGTCATCTCCTCCTCAGCACTGAGTTGCAACTCACAAGTCCACTATAGCACATTTCACAGTTGTGAAAGGCCATAAAACTGGTGTGACTTCTGCAAGAACAGACAAACTGTCCTTTTCAGTATTAAACTTCCAGGTCGGAGAGCACAGTCTTAGGCACCCAGAATAATACATTTGGAAAGTATGTTGAATAGGTGATTACAACGTGGTGGATGCTTATTTGAAGGGGATTCAGGTTCTCCTTGCTCCTCTGCACTGCACCCTCCCCCTGCTTAGCCAAGTACCTACAGATAGACTTGACTCATCCACACTCATTGTCCGTCTCACCAGCCCCTTCATAGCTTTAAAGAGCTATTTTATTTTTTTGAGTTGTTATCATTTTTTTTTTTTTGCTAAGCAAAAGCTATAACAACAGAACAGTTTTGTAAAAGGTGTTAGGAAAATGACATGGTTTCCTGTTTCTGTCCAGCTCTTCTGATCGTTGATCTTACCGCATCTGACTGAGCTCATTTTCCTCAGTCTCTTCTATTCATTCTTGACTCGGCACAGTTATTTCGATTATTGTGTATATACAGCTGCAAATGGTTATGCTCACATACGCCTTCTTACGATAGACAGGCTCTATCAGCACACTCCACCATTTGTATCCGTCCAGTGATTTGAAAGCTAGTGTATCAGTGCGTGCCGTAAGCATTCTTGTGATCTTAGGTATGGACAAAAATAAATGAATCAATAACTTAATTCTGTCAAAACAATATGCTTGGGATCTATTTGTGTATTTTTCTAGACTCTCTATTTTGTTAAACAGGAAATGTTAATACTAATGTTTTCCTGCTAAGTCAGAACACACATGTTTAAAACCATTGGGCTTCAAAGGCCCAAATGGTTTGTTTTAGAGATCCAAGCCTCATGATAATTCTGAATGAAAACACTTTTCATCAGGATTTTCCCTACCTAAGCAGAATATCAGCATTAACAGCAGTTAAGTCGTCTTGCTAGCAGAGACCCTTCAGCTAAAGGGCTGAAAGTGGCACTAGCATTCAAGTGCTTCCAGCAAAGGCGTCAGTTTAACCTAACCATAAAAAAAAAAAAAAAAAAAAAAAAAAAAAAAAAGCAGACACACCAAAGTTGGGGAGCATTTTAAAATTCATGCATCCAACATTCCTCCAAACAATCAAAGTAATGGCAAACCACCAATATCGGAGCAACTGTCCTATGTGAGACAAGCTGAGTAGGGAATCACAATGACTCAGTTTGATCCTGGAATACACAGTGGCTGGTGAGGGGAACCATAGGGAAATTTTAGGCCTGGAGCTGATGTGCGTCAGTGTTGGTACCTCACTGCTTACGAGAGGTGCATCGCAACAGTGGAAGACACTGAGCACAGTGAAGGAAAAGTGAGCAGCGCACACTGAAACACTTCATAGCGTGCAACTTATTCACTAAATTATTCACTAAAATAATCCCAAAGTAAAATGCTTATTAAAAATAGCTAGCAGATCTAGTTGAAAAATTTTTTAAAGGATGTTTTCAGAAAAATGTGCCTTTTTGTTTATAAATTATTTCTGTAATTGGTGACAGTTCTCTCATCTGCTACTATAAAAGTCATTGCAGTTTTCCTGCCTCTAAGAAAAATGCATTTAATTATCAGTGAAATTCAACTTCAGCTTGTTAGGAGGAATGACTTGAACCTGTCAGCTACCCTCTCCACCACCACGACAAAAGGAGCTGAAATGAAATGGTCTTATTACCCTACCTGCTTTTCTCTGACTGCTTCAATTAATTGATGACAATTTTGAGCTCTTATTAATCTTTTTGGATTCTTTTGTAAGAAGCAGAAAAGGGTAATATGATATCACGGTATATAACTAATGTGTGTGATTATTGAGATTGATTCATCCAAACAAAACATAAATTATGTAAGCTTTGATGAATGTGTTGTAAACAGAGACTGCTCAAACAGATAAAGATCAACACTTGCTCCTTCCTCCCCTTCATAAAACTCAGTCCTGTGCTTAGAGGTAAGTGTTTTCACATTATTGTTGTAATAGGACAAAAAACAGGGATGATACTGATACTGGTATGAGAGCCCCAGCAAGCAGAGAAAGTAAGCAAAGGGGCACAGACATGTATTTTAGGTAACAATGAACAACTTTGCTTTGATGGGAAATTTTACCAAATTAAGAGAAATGTACTGTGTTCTCCTAGAATACTTTATCATAGAAACAGTTCAGGACTGGAGGTTCCTACCCCGATGCAGGTCCTCTTGCAGAACTCATTTGTTTAGAATCAAAGAGAAGATACGAAACGAATTGTTCTTCGAGTTCTAATTGTGTCTTGGATTCTTTTTTTTTTTTCCATTTGATGGTGGCTGACTGCTTAAAATACCGAAAGTGAAAAGTTTAATAGGAAGCTGCTTCACAGCTTCAATTCAGGGCACCGATTTTCATTGTCTAGAAGTTAGCTGAGCTGTATAGACTTTGGGTAAGCAGTTAATTTTGCTGTGTGGTGCTTTATTCGTACATTTTTATACCGAATTTTATAAAAAATGTTTTTAAAAATCCATAAGCACATTTTGTCAGCAAAAGGAGTTTCTATGTGCCTCGAATCTAGGTGTGACCTCACTGCTAGTGAGACTACAAATACGAGATGATTGATCTCCTTGGTTGAGAAGGCGGATTTCTACTGAGCTGCTAATTTATCACATGGCAGAGAACACAGTGTTCAATTACTCATTAGTCAGTTCTTTGGAGGCTTACAAATTTGTATAATTCTTTAGAGACAGTGTTCAGTAGGAGTCCTGAGAGTCTGCCTTTGGACATAGGAGAAACATTGGCTATTAAGTCTTTTGCTAAAGATTGCTCTCTAATCATTCTTCTCTTTGTCTCAAAATAAACATGAGATACAAATGAGAAAATGTGGAGTTCAGCTCATAGAGCAATGGAAGAGGGAATAATATCCATGGTCAGTAAATGGTTGTTTTCCCCCACCATATCATGTGGCTTCTCTGTGTAAAAGGTTGTATGCTTATAACTGGAGCATTGTTGTGGTTTGTTTTTCTAGTCTGTGTTCCCTCATAAGATTTTTCTGAGGGTAAGCATGAACTTTAGAAACATAGATCATGCAACTTATGTCTAGTCTGTGTTCCCTCACAAAATTTTTCTGAGGATATGCATGTACTTTAGAAACGTAGATCATGCAACCGTCTAGCTGATCTGCTAGAATCGTCAGCAAAAGTGTACTTTCTCAGTTATGAAGCCATGTAGTAATGGCCAATAATAAAAGGAAGATGTACATGTTATACCAGAGAAGGAAGAAGTCTGGAAAGTTTCATCAGCATTTCAAGATGATGAGAAATGTATTTCTATTTTTAATTATAATAAAAAATTATTACTAAACTCCTTGTTGAGATTTGTACATAGCTCCAGAAATCAGCATTGTGCAAATAACTCAGTGGAATTGTACAGTTTTTATCAACTTGGTTAATGATATTGCCAGAGCAGATTAGAGATGATGGTCTGTGGAAACAGATAAATGGATGAGAGATAAGTAGATATTTTATACACAAATGGTACTTCTATATATAATATAAGCACTTCCTATATAAGAAACTTTTAGTCAGGATACAGGAAGGAAATGTTATAGTTTGTGCTACTGGCTAAATATTATTTTATCTAACCCAGCCATCACATCAAGGACTCCTTCGGTATGTTTCTAAATGAAGAAGAGTGTTAGAAAGATTATTTTAGGAATAGAATTTTATTTTAAATCTCACATGGACTATCTTTTCTCAAGAGTTAGTGAATCTTTATATAAACAATCTCATCTAATTTATTTGTTTGATAGACTTAAATTTGTTTTGTTTCCTCACTTATATTTCTTAAGGAAGTCACATATGTTTGGGTAAAATTCTGTTATATCTTTTATAATTTTTTTGGAAAATATATCTTACATAAATCAGGAAATGGCCATTTGCTTTTATTAATGACTTTGGTGGTTTGAATACAAATGTTCCCCCATAGGCTCATATATTTGAATACCATTAAGGAGTGCCACGATTAGGAGGTATGTCTTTGTTAAGGAAGTATGTCACCAGGAATTTCACAATCCCAGGCCAGGCCAGGCCAGGTGACTCCCCCCACCTCCCCTGTCAATCCAGATGTAGTAGAATTCTTTGCTCCTTCTCCAGTACCACACCCACCTGTGTGCTGCCTTCTCTCCACAATAATGAACCAAACCTCTGAATTGTAAACCAAGCCCAGTTAAAGGTTTTCCTTTAGAAGAGATGCAGTGGTCATGGTGTCTCTGAAGAGCAATAGAACGCTAACGCAGAGAGTAACCTCAAACCTGCCACAGCAGTGGTCATAGCAGAACGGGGAGGGTCTCATAAGAGGCTGAGGTTTACTGCATGTTCTAATTAGTTAGAATTAGGTAAGATTGGAAGACACTTGCCACTAAAGTAGGTTCAATGTTTAGGGGCTCTCAAAAAAAAAAAAAAAAACTGGTAGGGAGGATGAACAAAGCACAGATTGAACAGACATATTCTAAGCAGAAAAAGTTCAGGAAAACATGTAACATGCAATAAACACTTAAAGGAAAGAAATACAAATAACTTCTGGTAGCAAAGACTGCAATAAGGTATAAATTGGTAGAAGGTTATAAAATCCAGGGCCTGCTGCATTTGGTCAGTGGGTAAAGATGCTTGCCACAAAGCTTGATTTAAACCTTCAGTTCAGTCCCCTAATTACTACATGGTAGAAAGAGAGAACCAACTCCTGGAAGCTGTCCTCTGAACTCCAAATACAAACACACACACACACACAATAAATATAATTAAAGTTTAAATGGTTTAATATGATAGATATTTATTATAGTTCAAATGAAATTGAACTGACAATATTTCCCCAAGAGGTGAAATCATCTAACAAACCCTCTATACCAGGCATGAGAAACCCTCTTCTGAAGTGTTAGTCTGGATCATCAAGAAATATTCTCTCTGCACCAGAAAGAGACCACTACAGAAAACCACAGCCAATCAACTACAGAATTGTGGAGCCCAGGCCCAGTGGATACCTCTGGAAAACAACTCCTACTTCTAAGGCTCAGAAATAGTTGTAGGAACAGAAATAATGTAGAAGTCAGTGGATCAGTGAGTTTGCTTTGATTTTGTGTCTCCTAGTAATGTCTCTCCAGCAAGACTGCCTAAACTGAACTGAGCATGAGATGAACAAAGACCACAATAGTCCACATAGTAAAGGGGGTGGAGAGAAGCCCAGGAGGCCTCATTCCCACTCAAGGAAGTACAAGAAAGGAACGGTGAGAATGAGAGAAACACCATATGGTCAGTCATGAAACATACAAACGAGTAATAATATGCAGAAGGAGCAAGCTCAGTTTCTGTATTTATGGATGTGTGTGTATGTGTATGCAAGCATGTGCACATGTGTGTACATGTAACAAAATTAGTGAAAAAATGAGCAAGGAATTTGAAAGAACAAGGAGGGATATATGAGATGGTTTGGAGGTAAGAAAGGGAATTGGTGTAAATATATTACAATCTCAAAAGTAAATGAAGAAATGAAATAATAAAACCTTTTTTAAATTATTCTTATTTATATTCATGTAAATGTGTATGGATTTACATGTGTGTGCATTAGTGTGTGCATTAAATGAGTAAGGCATTAGAATCCCTGTAGCTGGACTTAATGACATCTGTTGGACACCTGACATAGGTTCTGGCAACTGGGTTTAGATCCTCTGAAATAATAAGTGCCTTTAACCACTGAGATATCTCTCCAGCCCTATTATTTTAAAAATAAGAATGTAAGAAACAAATACACCTTACAAGGGCAATCAGAAGGAATATGATGTATGGAAGAGAAGAAGGTAAACAGGTATGGGGTAAGTCGCTTTGAAGTTGTGCCAAGTCAAGTCTAGATCAGTAGCAAAGGAACAGTTTATGTACAGGGGATGCTCAGCAAACAGCAGCTGTATCTGACATATTTCCCAAGCAAGGCCAAGTTCACAAAGTCAGTACATAGCTGAAAGTAGGTAGTAATAGTCCCAATCTTGCAGGAAGGAAGCTGGGCTTCTTATCTGCTCATGTGGTCTTGATCTCCCTGTGGCTCAAATGTATCATTTAACACAAATTTTTCAGTCCTTCAGAAACTAAGTCAGCACTGGAGCCAGAAAAACTCAACGTCTATTACCTTTGATTTGTATTCATTATAACCAAGAGTGTGCAAAATTAGAAAGCTATAGTTATCATATATATATATATATATATATATATATATATCCATCCTAAATATGTCATCTATAATACCACAGGGATAAAAGTAGTGACACCAGGTACGGTGGCACATGCCTGTATTCATAACACTTGAAGGAGCAAAGGCAGGAAGCCTCATGATTCTAAGGCCAACTTGGATAAAACTGGAAATACCCTCTATCAAAATAAATCAGAACCAAGAGCTAAAGTACTGAACTACAGCTGAGTTTTTTTCCAGCACGTCATTCTTTTTTATTATTGATTTTTTTTTTTTTTTGAGCTCTACATTTTTCTCTGTTCCCCTCCCACCTTTCCCCTCAGTTGAGTGTTAATGCGCTTGCTCACCATGTACAAGACAGTGGGCCCTGGCTTCCCTAACAAGCCTTGCTAAACAACCCATCCTCAACACATCAACTAAAGAGACAAATATTAGTGGGGAAACAAAGCAGAATAGCAGCAATATGTATTCAGTGTGGTCACTTTTGGAAGAATGAAAAATAAACAAATCTACAGATTCCTCCAAGTCTCTTTGGAATACTCAGATAATAGGGATTAAGTTTAAATAAAAAGCTAGAGGGGTGTCTACAACTAAGCAGTCCCGGTCAAGATGTGACCATGCATGTCTCTCTTTCTGAAGCAAGGTAATGTGCTAACTGTCAGAACTGTGTGCAATCTCTTCCTGGAGGACAAGCTCATCCTATGTCTGGCACCAGGCATCAGTCTTTTCCCTCCCCTAATGTGTGATTACTAGGGAAATTCCAATTCATCTGGGACTTTAAAAAAGTTTCTTAGCCAAATGGAGTGTTACAAGTATCATCTCTGTAATAGCTCCACCGCTGCCGTGATGGGTCTAGAAGTTATTGATTCAGCACGTGCCTACATAAACCCACAGTGATTCTGGTACTATATATGTTAAGACATGTCTGGCTAGGTTCTTCTAAAATTTAAACTTCCAAGGTTTTGTGACCATTAAGAACCATCACAAATTCAAACTAGATCTGTGATATTTTTAGTCTGTGCTGTCTCTATTCTCTTCTGAAATTTTATTGAAAATAATTTAAAGTGAATTTTGCCAGTTGCTTTGAAAGGTTGCGTGGGGTGGAGAAGCAGTGTGTGCTTCCAGTCTCTCTTTGTTCCTCCTCCTCTTCATCACGCTGACAGTTTTCTCTGGAATCATTACAATAGTGGTGTTGTACCACTAAGATACGATGCTACCCATATATCCACCAGGAGCCTCTGTTCCCCACTCTATAACATCATACACGTCATAACCTTGCCCCTCAAAATCCACACTGACCTACCTAAATGATTTTGGAAATTTATGAGGATCTCTACTGCTTAAACAATACAAAGAAAAGTCAAATCTGAATAAAATTGTTGCCTCGGTGGCTATGGTTTGAACCAAAATACTTTGGAACCTATGGAACAGACATAGAGGTCTTTCTTAGTAATCCTTCTTTGGAGTATGGTTTTATTATAATACAATATATTAAGCTATATAGTCTCTTAATCAATGTGTACCCTTTAATATCATTTTCTGTTAATGTAGGCAACTAAATATATAATTGTGTTTTTCATCTAAAATTTCCATGAAAAACTGAATACCAATCATTATTTTTGTTACATATTTTGAGATGGAATTTTAATGAAGCCTATGAATTATATGTATTAAGCCTTTGAATAATGTAATGCCATAATCTTTCAAAATATATTTAAAAGATTTATTAATATTATACACTTACATGGTCTTATAGCTCCTTGATAGAAATTTTGGGTATTTATATACTCATTTGACTAAAAGAACTAATAGTCACAAATTTAACAGTTTATCACATGAGGGCCAAAACCCGCTACTTGAGCCAATCTGCAAATCAAATGCTGAGGATAGGGAGACCACAGCAAGATCGAAGCTGGAGGACTTCGGTTTAACCTCAGCATTTTCAAACTTTCCTCACCAGTTTGCAGTGTCTGAATTAAATGCTCTTGTCCTTCTGTTGTTGAACATGCCTGCGTGTGAACTGATCACTGGAATCCAAATTATCTCATTTTCTTTTCCTATCAATCTATGCTTATATTCAAAGCCTGTCCCAACGTACATTTCTCTTTCTTCTTCTTCCCCACAGCTGTTCTGTGACAGTGAAGAAGTGATACACACTACAGAGGGTGTGGACTGGGAAGACAGAGATGTTCCAGGAGCATTGGTTGGAAATGTGGTACACGCGCGGATTACCAGTCCTCTGCGCCTGTTTGTTAAGCAACCTCCGGGTCCAAAGCCTGCATATACAGACAGCATGGAAAACTTTTGGGATTGGCTGGCCAACATCACGGAGATTCAGGAGCCACTGGCAAGAACTAAAAGACGGCCAATAGTGAAAACAGGAAAATTTAAGAAAATGTTTGGCTGGGGTGACTTCCATTCTAACATTAAGACCGTTAAACTTAACCTGCTCATCACAGGGAAAATTGTCGATCACGGAAATGGAACGTTCAGTGTTTATTTCCGACACAATTCAACAGGCCTGGGCAATGTTTCAGTGAGCTTGGTACCGCCTTCTAAAATAGTGGAATTTGAAGTATCACCCCAGTCTACCTTGGAGACCAAGGAATCCAAAGCTTTCAACTGCCGTATTGAGTATGAAAAAACAGATCGGGCAAAGAAGACCGCTCTGTGCAATTTCGACCCTTCCAAGATCTGCTACCAGGAGCAGACACAGAGCCATGTGTCCTGGTTATGTTCCAAACCCTTTAAGGTGATCTGCATTTACATTGCTTTTTACAGTGTTGATTATAAACTTGTGCAAAAGGTTTGTCCTGACTACAATTACCATAGTGAGACACCATACCTTTCTTCTGGATGATTCTTTTCTCAGTAGTAGAAATGAAATACTCGTGTCTATTTATCTAAAATGCCCAAGAAACCGCCCCAGCTCTCCATGGAAAAATATCCTTTTTATTTCTGACAGTGGACTACAATTCCATGTCCAGTTTTCAAATTAAAATAATATATTCAAATATGGAGTGCATTTGTTTCCGTGTTAAGTACCTTTATCAAAAAAGTCAAACTGATTGTGAAACTGTCGCACAATGTGAATGGTAACATTCTGGAAATGACGCTTCTCTGTAAGAAGCATCCGTAGTAGCCATGTGTGAAGGAAGGAACCGAACTGTGCACATGATAAACATTGCTCTTCAAATGAGCCTGCTGTTGAAATGCTTTGGAAGGTTTCCTTAGAAAGAGTAGGTTCAGCGGAGTAACTGAAAAGGTGGTATTTAATAGAAGAATTGTGCCTCTGGTGTCAAAACCTTTTCTAAATCTCCTGTCTCTTCGTATTGGTGCCAGTTTTAATGACTATGGCTTCACAGGAGAACCAAACTCATTACCATGTGGGCAGTTGAGTAGAATGTGGTCAAAGCACTTTGCCCTTATGATTTCCGTTTGAGTCATAGTGTGACATACCCATTAGGGTATTAGATAAGCAAATGTGGATCTAAATCAGCTCAACAGAAATGAAGATGACAATGTTTTCAAACACTTTCATGCCGGGAGATTGTCTTTTAAAGTTCTATGTTCATCAAAGTTTAGGACTTCATTCCCTTCATTTGGTAATCTGATTTTATATACATTCCTGGAACAATTCTGAAATCTAAAAGAAGTGTTTCTGGGCAGAAAATTCCAGTCATGGGCTTATTATTTGTAGTCCCTCAGATTAGGTTTTCTTTTGTGTGTGTTTAGGTAATTACTAAAATGAGAATAAGAAATCTGTGTGGCAATATGAGTTATATTTAGATATTTCTAAATGTTAAGTGCTGATACCTACCGTGCCCATACCCTTAAGCTTTAGAAATTACTTTATGCTCAGTGTCCTCATCTTCTAGAAGGGTTGGGTGGCCATCTTTATGATGTAACTTGACATTATGTGAGAAGAGGCAAAAGGATGAAGGCTTTTAGGGCTCCAGATGTGTGATTACTCTCTCTGTAGTAGATGTTAACTTCTTTCTCACTTCTCATCTGTACAAAATCAACTGAATAAAATACTCAAAGAGGGCTCATGGAAGGTAAGTCCTAACCAACAAATATGTTCTTATCACACTGTTCAGAAAGCCAGCAGTTCTGTTCCCTATTTCACATTTCTATTCTGTTCTTTCCCTGGTGATATCTGCAGTGTCTTATTTTCTTTTTTTTGTACAAGTTGTGCTTGGTTTAGTATGTGGTTGTCCATGCTTGAAGTTTCTCCTTTGAGTTCACTGGGGTGCTTTGGTAAATTTGTGATTGGTGAATAATATTTTGAGACATCTTTTTGTGTTCATCTAGAAACATGAGTAAAATACTATTTATTGTAAAATATGTGGGTAATATATACTTAAGATTTTCTGTGTACAAATGAAGTATGTGTGCATTTTTATGTAAATAAAATTATTTGCCAGTTCTGCACATGACTCTAGGTGTTTGCTTGCTTTTTAAGAAGTTTCCTTGTTTTTCCCCTCAGTTATATTCTTCTGGTATGTTTGTGTATGGTATGTAATATCAATTAACTATTGAGATTTTTCTTGTATACATGTTAAATAGGATAGGCTGGCTAAGAAGATTATAGAATAAGTAGAAACTAATGTAAAGTAGATAAAAGATAGTTTGACATCAAGTAAAAAATCCTGTAGGTGCAGCTGCTGTCCTTATTGTGTTTTTTAACATGAAATTAGATTTTAAAATATCTGATGTTCAAATGCGAAGAGGTATAAGCATTTCTATGCAAAGAAAAATTGTAAGTCAATTTATGCAGTTCTTCAATTCAAGCAGGATTTGTGCATTTTTTTCAAGTTTCCCACAAGCATATTTTTAAAGTAGTGTAGAACATATGCCACATCTATTTCTAAGTCATAACTTCACTTTAAACTACATAATCATCAGCGATAGCACTTGCCATATTATAAGTCAGACCCCATTTAATAAGCATATGCACACATTCCTATCAAAACCATTGTTGCTTTCTAGTACTCAGTTAAGGAAAATGACATTAATATAAGCAATTTTCTGGAGCAATAATAAACTGTTCAAAAAATTAAGAAATAAAACCTTTTGAAAATTTAATGTTAAACTAGAAGGCAAGCTAATAACCAAATAAAACAAATGATCAGTACTTCGAAAGGGAGCACTATTGCTGCTATATCTGTCTGTTGACAGTTATACCGCATCCCCAAGAAATCGAATGAAGTGGTATGGTAACTAAAATGCCTTCCTACTGATTCTTAATGAGACAGTTAACTCAGCCAATAATTACAACAAATGGATTGAAGACACAGCCCAAACCACTAATATAAGCATAAGATGGTGTAACATGAGGGGGCTGCTTGTTGGGGTTTTCTGTCCTGCCAAGTTCCCCACAGCCGGCAAGTCCCAAAGAAAATCACACAGAGACCGCTATAAGTTATAAAGCTGATTGGCCCATTAGGTCAGGCTATTTATTAGCTCTTGTAGCTATATTAATCCATTATTCTGATCTATGTTAGCCATGTGGCTCAGTACCTTTTTCAGAGGGGCAGATCACATCCTGCTTCTTCAGTAATCTGGGCGGGAATGGGGGGAATCAACTTCCTCCTTCCCAGAATTCTTCTGTTCTTGTTGCATCATTTCTACTTCCTGTCTAGTTTTTCCACTTATACTTCCTGTTTATTTAAAACACGATTGACAGAATACAGACAATTCTCTTGCACCAAGATGGCATTCAAAATATTCTTCCTCTAAAATTTTTAGGGTGATCATTTCCTTATGAATTTAATGCTTCTAAAAACTGAAATTACATAAAAAGTGAAATGGAGTTATTTATCCAAAGATACATCTGGATAAGAATTAGTACCAGCAGAACATTTCATTTAAAGTCCTAAATGTTTACAGTACCTGAAACTGTGTTTTGTAGAAATTGTTAAATTGTGTAGAATAGCTACATTGCCTAAAACTCCTGCTTTACTTCATAAATATATCCATTGATTGTCTAACCTCCAAAATAGAGGACAGATTCATGCATTTACTTGGAGGCAAATGAAAATTAACCCAAAATTAGTTAATCAAACCATCAATGAGTAAAATGACCAATTATAAAAGATAAATCACAGGAAAATTATCTCTTATTAGGGATTTTTTTCTTCAAAACTTATAGGAGGTGTTCGTGAATCATTTCCTATTCCTCCTCATTTTCTTCACGTTGAGATCTGGAACTCTGGGAACAAATCCAATCCCTTTCATTCAATCTTCCCTTGCCTTCATTTACTTCAGCTTCCCCATAGAGCCTATGTAATCTGTCATCTGAGAGAAGTCTGAGAGTCTTCTACAAAATCTGGCTGGCTTTCTCATCTGTAGTACTGTAAGAGTCAGGTTTCTTCAGAGGAACAAAGTAAGATATGGATAGTGTATGAGATTTATTATGGGAATTGGCTCACACTGTTGTGGAAGTGAGGAAGTCCAAAAAACTGGAGAATTAGAAGAGCAGGTGGTATAATTCAGCCCACAACCACAGCCTACAGACAAAGGAACTAGAAAATTTAATGGCCAAAGACAGAAGAAAATGAATGTCCCAGCTAAAAAAGGAACCAGGAAGCAAGTTTCCTTCCTCTGTGGGTAGAATCTTGTGTTCCATCCAGACAAACAGATTGGATGCTAGTGGGAGTGTATCTTTAGTCTACTCACTTTTACGTTAATTTCTTCCTGGAAGAGCCTTACAGAACATCTATAAATATTTTACCAGTCATTTTACCTATATGTCAAGATAAAGATACAATTAAACATCACAAATTGATACTTAATTAGCATTTGTGGTTTAATTTTTTTCAATCTCCAATGCAGTGTAGTGACTGTTCGGGGCCTACTCTTCCCAAATGTGGCTACCATATATCATTTCCTGTGTGCACTCAAGCTCCGACTTGGGACAATGCTCAATGACTATTAGCATGGAAAGACATTGAAACTGAAAAGCTAGACACTAAACAAACATGTTCAGATTTGGGAATTAATGCAACATGGATTTATGCATTGACTGTCATTTAATAACTATGGGACCATTAGCCCACTACTCAACTTGTCTCATCTTCAATGTGGAGTTATAATTTCTGCCTCATGACATTAACAAAGAAGCAAATAACTACAGATTGTGAACAGCAATAGATAGCAATAATTTTAAAATATGATGCATTTTTATTTACTTGCTGCCACTACTTATAGACAGGGTAGATATAGAAAGGCAAGTATTAATAAATTTCATTGGTTTTATTCTGTCTCTTGATCCAAAATTACTTAATAGCAATCAGTGAAAATATCTTTATTGCTGCATTCAAAACTGTGTATGTAAAAAGAAAGCTGTGTTGATATCTTGGGTGTCTTTGGAATGACATCTACTTATAATATTTTCTTTCTTTCTATATTAGGGAGAAATCAAAAACTTGGGCATAGCATTTTTCAAGAAGAAATTCATTTTCAAAAGAGGAGCTAGAAGACTTTGTGGTTTAAAGCCCCAATTTCTTTTTACAAGAAATGAAGATTGAAGTAACAATTTTACTTAGATTTTTAATGTAATATTTTATAAATGAATGATTGCTAAATGGCAACCTACAGCTAAATTAAATTTATGTAGAGTGATGACCTTACATTTTCTGTTTTATGTTACCTCAACAAAATCACCATACCATGTCATGGTATGCTAGCAGCTACCTTGTTCAGTTTGCCCTTCCTTGTCTGCTGTGTTCTGCAAATCAGAACCTCATCCACACTCAGTCGGGCTCAGTTTTATCTGATAGTGTTTAATTAAGATTGACTGACAGTTCTCTTTGGATCCTGACATGTAGGGTATGTCACCCCTGTCGCTTTCTCTCATTAAGGTAAGAAGGCAAATGGAGTTTCCTGCAAAAAGGTAAGCAAACATCTAAGCATGCATGGATAAGGTACGTCTTAAAAGTACAAGGGTCTCTTATTCTGAGTCTTGAAGGCCAGAAGCAGTCCTTGCATTTGGATTCATCCAGACAACTCCTTGTGTCATTCTAATCAGCTGTTCACTTCAATTTTTTTTTTTTTTTTTGTAGATCATACACTAGTTGAATCCTAGCAGAAAACTTTTTATTCCTTTTGCAAAGAATGCATCCCTCACTTCTTTTACTTTTGGTCTGATCGTGTTATATGCTTTGGTCACTTGGATATGAACAATTTTGACAATTCTCTTTTCAAAAAAATAAGCTTTCTGTCTATGGTTTGACAGACTTTTCCAAGGAAGACACGAATCATTATATCTCTTCACTACAAAAAAAGTTGTCCACAATAGACCAAAGTAATAATTGGACCAATGTGGATTCTGGTGTATCCATGAGTGTTTTGGGGGGTTACTAACAGGAGTGTAGGTCCCGGGTTACTTCTGAGGAACAGCAATAACTCAAATGCAGCTGTTTTGCTAGAAAGCCCACCCCACGTGGGTGATGACCACTGGATCTCTCTGCAGCTTGCAGGCAGCTTCAGACTCCAAGTATGAAGAGAAGCATCACTAGATTCTCCTTCCTCCCTGGAGCAACGTTTTCCATTTGTAGTGAATGTTGAGATTTATAGAAAAATGGCACACAACACATAACTATGGAATTTGAGTTAGGATCTGTCTTTGATTTCTGCCCTTTTGGGGAGAATATCCATGATACAAGATGAGAAGGCACTTAGAATCTGGGCTCTAACAAACCCTGATAGCCTACTTATTTTAGGAGCAAAGCACAGTGTCTATAACCTTAAGCTACTGACTAGTGACTACTACCAAAATATAGTAGAGAACAGATGGGAAAAAAGATAAGGGCAAATGTCAAGCCCCAAAATGTATCTAACAGGTTTATAATATATGCAAAGAATAAAGAAATTTCCTATACTAAAGGATAAATTTAAGTTACAAAAATATGGGAAGCAAAATACAATCAGAGAGGAAAAACTCTCTCAATAAGCAATAACATAGAGATCATGTATCACTAGCAGACTAAAAATAAGCTTCTTTATTGCTTTGATAGCAACAAGAATCGCATGTTTGTAAACAGACTGTGGGTAATAACTCACATTCCCTCAGATAATTTGATATTATATTTAGTAATTAATTGAGGCAATTATCAGTTTGGATAGATGCACCTCCAGTTTCCCAAATTATATTATTTTTAAAATCCACTTTGTACTATAGTTTCCAGAGATTTTAAATAGAGAAAAGCAGAATGTTGTTTTGCCAAGGACAGTCCTGACTGTTGGATTCTGCAAGTGATTTATTTTCCTACGTCATGTGAAAATAAATGCACCTTCCAACTGACTGAGACTCTTTTCATTTGTCAACTATTGATCCCCTCCTACAGCCTCTCTTCTTAGCTTCATGATTCTTCTAGTGGTTAAACCAATGAAGTCAAATCCTATTTATCTTTCCTACTTTATCTTGTGGTATCACAATCCATAATAGCGGAGTAGCCAGCCACTCACTCATCTTTAGTTAGTAGCAAAGTGGCAGACACTAGCTAAAGGGAAAAAATGTCTATGTATTTCCTTTATAACCCAGTAATACAAATTAGGCTTTGAAAAAATGTATTGGATGAATTTAAAAATATATATCCTTTTTAAATTTAGTATGCAGCTAATCCAGCAATGTCCTTTGTTTTCCGTGATAAGCAAACAGAGAAAGATTCCAACTACCATCAATGTAACATATGGTAAATAGTAAGTAAGCAAGTTACAATAAGGAAAATGAGGAAATGGGCTAGACTTAAAGTCAAAGAAAAAAAGCTATCACACCTAAAGACCATGCTCCTTTCTAGAATTCATTATTTTTATTATTTATGTCATTTATTGAGATTAAAATAGGATTACATCTTTTTCCCAGTCCCTTTTAAACCCTTCTATATCCCTTCAAACCCTTCTATATATTCATATACTCCTAACTTTCTTTAATTCATGACCTCTCTTCATTGTTACGTGTGTATATGATATATATGTATACGTATATATGTGTGCATGTGTATATATGCACACACACACACACACACACACACACACACATATATATATATATATATATATATATATATATATATATATATATTACAACATATAACCTGCTCAGTCTGTATAATGTTACTTTTATGTGTCTTTTCAGAGTTGATCATTTGGCATTGGGTAACTAATTGGTGTACTCTTCCTTGGGTAAGACTATTTCCCTAACTGTCAACATTCCTTAGTTGCCTATAGATCTTTGTGTTGTGTTGAAACATCATGGGCTTTCCCCCCATTTGAGCATGTCTATTTTTGTTATTCTGTTCAACTCGTGTTTAAGAAATCATGTTGGTAAGATTTCACAGGTGAAGTTTCTGATATTACTAGGAGACAGTCTTATAGCAAAATCCTTGATCCTCTGGTTCATATAATCTTTCTTCCCCTCTTCCATAATGTTCCCTAAGCCTTAAATACTGGAGTGTTTTGTAGATGTTTTTGCTGGGACTAGGCCATAAACTATGTAGTTTGATTGGGTATGGTTTTCAGCAATGGCTCTATCTGTGTTGCAGTGAGAAATTTCCTTAAAGGGAGGTGAGGATTACAATTATTTGGGAGTATGAAGACAAATATTTAGAATGCAGTTAAAAATTATGTTATTTTGATAAAGTCATAACTTTAGGTTCTCTCCAATATCCATGACTTCATTAGCCCTGAATAGCAGGCTAGGCTTCCAGCACTAGGGATAATTTCCCTTTTGTTGATTGGGTCTTAAGTACATTTAGAGAGCATGTGTCCTCCACCATGCTTTTTATCGCTGTACTTCTAACCTTTAGGGTTTTCATGACAGTTGTGTAGAACTGTTAGTTGCTTCCCTGTTTTTCTTTTTCGGAAGCCTGCATAGGTAACTCTGGTACCATGAAAACTAGTTCTTGGAGGAACATCTCCCCTTCAAGATTTTCAAATCTATTGAAGAACATTTTGTTCCATAAAGTTGTGAACTTATCATTTACAGATTAGTAACTACTTATATCGCTTTTTTTCAGATATCCAAACACCATATTGTGAGTCTAAACTAAAGCATATGCATCTGTCTAAATAACTGGATTCCTTTAGGTTTATAAACAATTTTGTCATTTCAGGGATAGCATCATTTACATTTTTTAGACTGAAAATACACTTTTTTTCCATTTTTCTCTTTCATTGAAAATAGGTTCTCTTCTTAAACAATATGTCCATCCATTTACTCCTCTCATTTCCTATACAACTCCCCTCCCCTCTGGATCCACTCCCATTTTGTCTCTCATTAGAAAAGGACAAGATTCAAAGAGATAAAAACAAAACATGACAAAATAAAAATACAATAAGATAAAGCAATAACCATCACATTGAGGCTGGATAAGGGAACCAACAGAAGGAAAAGAGCCATAAGAGCAAGCACAAGAACCAGTGACCCAGTCATTTACACACTAAGGAGTTCCATAAAAATACTAAGCTATAAGCTATACTATATACTAAGAAAAACTGATGCAGATTCATTTAAGTTCCTTGCTTGCTGCTTTTAGTCTCTGTGAGTTCATATGCACTTTGCATAGTTGATTCATAGGGTCTTATTCTCCTAGTATCCTTTACACCTTCTGGCTTATACACTCTTTCTGCCTTCTCTTGCTTGGGATTCCCTGAGTTGTAAGCAGAGGCATTCATAAAGACATCATATTTTTAAAATAATGTATTCCAAAGTAGCGCTCTCTCTCTCTCTCTCTCTCTCTCTCTCTCTCTCTCTCTCTCTCTCTCTCTCTCTCTCTCTCTCTCTTTCTCTCTGTCACTCTGTCTGTCTCTGTCTCTGTCTCTGTCTCTCTCTCTCTCTCTCTCTCTCTCTCTCTCTCTCTCTCTCTCTGTGTGTGTGTGTGTGTGTGTGTGTGTCTCCTTAATGTCTGGTTGTAGATTTTTTAATAATTTATTTCCATCAGCTACAGAAGGAAGTCTCTCTGATAATGGCTGAATAAGGCACCAATCTATGAACATAGCAGCATATCTTTAGGAATCAGTTTACTGTCTTTTTTTCTTTTTGTTCAGTAGTATTTGCTACATCTCTAAGCTATCTGGTCTCAGGTTCTTGGTCACTGAATTAGTGTCAAGTATAAGTTTCATCTCATGGAGTGGGCCTTATGTCAAAATCAGACATCAGTTGGCCACCTCCACAAGTTCCGTGTCAACGTTGACTTAGCATATTTTGCAGGCAAGACATTGTAGGTCAACGTTGTTTTGTTTTGTTTTGTCTTGTCTTCTTTTGGCTGAGTTAGTATTACAGTAGCCTGAAGAGAACCTTCTTACATCAAAGATGCTAGAATGTTAGTGTGGAGGCTCTATGTTGGCACAAGCTTGAATTATCTCCATGTTTAATGAGTTGTGTAGGTGTTCTCCTCAGCAATGGGGCCCTGCCGTCAGTTTGCAGAGAGGAATGCATTGTCTTAGCAACATCCTGGATTGTTTGGGGTTTTCCATGGGACTCCCTTAGCCAACACATCAACCGAATGCAAGTCAGTCCCAGTACGAGCAGCCTTATTTGGTGGCAAGAGATAGCCAGTTGGTATTCTGTATCCCCCAATTATTTGGAGACCTCATTAGGACTGGCTTCATATATTTTAGGAAGTTTCCACTGTACTAGTTTCTGTATCATCTCTCAAAAGCCCCTCAATTCCAGCAGTCACTCCTTGCATTTCCTCCTTCAACCCTCTCTTCCCTTCTGCCCCACACCTGATCCTCCCTTTCTCATCCTTGCCTGACCCCAGTCCTCCCATAAAATCTATTCTGTTTCTTCTTCCCATGAAGATCTGGTAGGTATTCTACCTAGTCCCTTCCTCTATACCTATCTTCTGTGGGAGTAGAGATTATAGCTTGATTATCATTTATTTAATGGCTATCATCCACATATAACTGGATCCATTCCATATATTCTTTGTGAGTCTGAGTTACTTCACTAAGGATGAGTTTTTCAAGTTCCATGCACTAGCCTGAAAATTTCATCATATCATTTTTTAAGAAGTTGAGTAATACTCCATTGTGCAAATGTAGAACATTCAGTTTCTTTATCCATGCTTCTAATGAAGGACATCTATGTTGTTTTCAGTTTCTGGCTACTAAAACTAGAGTAGCAATGAGCATGGTTGAACAAGTGTCTATAGGTAAACATCAGTATGATCAGTATGGTAGAATGAAGTGTCCTTTGGTATATGCCCAAGTGATTAGCTAGATCTTGAGGTAGATCAATTCCCAACTTTCTGAGGAACTGACATATTGATTTCCAAAGTGGCTATATATGTTTGCACTCCAACCATCAGTGGATGAGTGTTGCCCTTATTTTATATTCTCAAGAGCATGAATTGTCTCTTGTGTTATTTATCTTAGTCATTCTGACAAGTGTAAGATGGAATCTCATAGTAGTTTTGATTTTCATTTCCCTGATGTCTAAGAATATTCAATATTTCTTTAAGTATTTCTTAGCCATTTGAGTTTCTTCTTAAACTCTTTGTTTAGATCTGTATCCCATTTTTAATTGGATTATTTGGATTTTTGACATCTACTTTCTTGAGTTCTTTTTAAATTTTGTATATAAGTCCTCTATCAGATGTGAAGTAATGTTTTCCCATTCTGTGTGCTATCACTTTGTCCAAATGATAGTATCCTTTGCCTTACAGAACTTTTCATTTTTTTGAGCTTCCATTTATTAATTATCTGAGTCCATGTGCTAGCTGGGTTCTGTTTAGGAAGTCTTCTCATGTGCCAATGAGTACAAGGCTTTCCCTACTTTCTGTTCTACAAGGTTATTTTTAGGCCTTTGATCCAATTGGACTTGAGTTTTGTGCAGAGTGATAAATATGAATCGACTTGCACTTTTTTACAGGTAGACATCCAGTATGATCAGGACAATTTGCTAAAGATATTTTCTTTTATACATTGTGTATTTAGATCTTCTTTATCAAAAAACAGGTGTCATAGGTGCATAGATTTATGCCTAGGTCCTCAATGTGATTCCATTGATCAACATGTCTTTTTATGCTAATACAATGCTGGTTTTATTATACGAGCTCTGTAGTATGACTTGAAATGAGGAATGGAGAGACCTCCAGCAGTTCTTTTACTTTTCAGAATTGTTTTAGTTCTTCAGAGTTTTTGTTTGTTTTGTTTTGTTTTTTCTTGTGAATTGTCTTTTCGAAGTCTGTAAAGAGTTGTGTTTAAATTTTAATGGAAATTGCATTGAATCTGTAGGTTGTTTTGGTAACCCTACCATTTTTATTATGCTAGTGCTATGGGTCAATAAGCATGGAAGATATTTCTATCTTCTGATATCTTTTTCAATTTCTTTCTTCAAAGACTTGAAGTTTTTATTATAACAAGTGTTTCAATTGCTTGGGTAGAGTTACCCCAATTTTATATTATTTGAGGCTATTGTGAAAAGTGTTATTTCTCTGGTTAATTTCTCTGTCTGTTTTTCATTTGTATAAACGAATTTACAGAATTTTGTGATAAAGTTTTGTACCCAGTTACTTTGCTGAAAGTATCTGCTGTAAGATTTTTCTGGTGAAACTTTTATTGTCACTTGTGTATATTCTCATATCATCTGCAAATTATGGTACTTTGGCTTCTTTCTTTCATATTTGTATTCCTTTAATCTCCTTTATTCTATTGCTTCAGCTAAGTCATGAAATACTACATTAAGTAGATAAGAAGAGAGTGAATAACTTCATCTTGTTCGGAAAGTATCTATTGTTTACATTTGGTTTACACCATCTGTTAGCTCCAGTAATTTAGTCTAGTTTTTGTCTGGATGTCCTGTCTGTTGATGACAGTGTTGACGGTTAATATGTGATTTAATTCATTAGTGTTTTTTTTTAAGAAAACATAGGTGCCATTTCTTTAGGGCCTAGATGTGAAGAAATGAAATGTCATTATGATGGAGTTTTCATTTGATAAGTGTATAGTGTCCTCCCTATCTCTTGATTAGATTTGGTTTAAGGTATATTTTGTTAGATATCAAAACGGCTAAATAAGCTTGCTTCTTGGGTCCATTTTCCTGGAATATCTTTCTCCAACCATTTACCCTGAGGTAATATCTACCCTTGATGTTGAGGTGTGTGTATATAGTAGAAGTTTGGATCCTGTTTTCATATCCATTCTGTGTGTTTGTGTCTTTTTATTGGGAAATCAAGGCCACTGATACTAAGTTGAGAGGTATCAATGACCAATGACTGTTGACTCATGTTCTTTTAATAGTGGTGGTGGTGAAGGTAGTGGTGTGTGTGTGTGTGTGTGTGTGTGTGTGTGTGTGTGTGTGTGCACGCGTGCGTGCTCGCCTCTGTGTGTGTGTGTGTGTGAGAGAGAGAGAGAGAGAGAGAGAGAGAGAGAGACTCTCTCTCTCTGTGTGTGTGTGCGTGTGTGTGTGTGTGTGTATTTCCATTCTTTTTATTTTACTGGTCTGATATTATTTATTCCGTGTATTTTCATGGATGTAGTTAACCTCCTTAGGACTGGAGTCTACTTTCTAGCACCTCTGTAGGGCTGGATTTGTAGATAGATATTGTTGAAATTTGATTTCATCATTTAATATATTGTTTTCTCCATCTATGGTGATGAAAATTGTTGCTGGATATAGTAGTCTGTACTGGTATATATGCTCTCTTAAAGGCTGCAGAACATCTGTCCTGGACCTTCTGACTTTTAGAGTCTCCAATGAGAAATCGGGTGTAATTATAACAGGTCTGCCTTCATATTTTACTTGGCCTTTTTTCCTAGCATATTTTAATATTCTTTCTTTGTTCTATATGTTTAATGTTTTGATCAGTATAGGCTAAGAGGATTTCTATTTTGGTCCAGACTATTTGGTGTTATATGTGCTTTTTGTACCTTTATAGACATCTCCTTCTTCAGGTTAGGAAAATTTTCTCCAATGATTTTGTTGAAAATATATTCTGAGTCTTTGAGCTGTGATTCTTCTCCTCCCTCTATTCTTATTATTCTTAGGTTTGATCTTTTTCACAGTGTTCCAGATTTTCTGGATGTTTTGTTTCAGGGATTTTTAGTAGGTGTGCCTGTTGGGGTTGGGATCTGGGAGAAAGCTACGAATCAGAAGAGGGAGATTAGAAATCTGTGGGATCCACAGGAGAGACATGAGCAGGGGTGGGGGACATGGAAGGCTGCCTTATGTGTTCTGCTGCTGAAGCGGGAATGAGACTCAAACTACACAATTTGAAGGGAAAGCTTCCTGAGGCTGCTGAGGAGATGACTCAGTTTGTAACGTGCTTGTTGCTCAAATGGGAAGACTGGAATTTAGATTCTTAGAATCTACACAAAAGCTGGAAAAATAACATAATATATAGGTGCTGTTATAATCGCATCACTCAGGAAGCAAAGACACATCCCAGAGGAAGCTGATTAGTTAGAGTAGCCGCAAAAGAACACTGTAGGTTCAGCCATAGACCCAGTCTTAGTAAATATTGAGGAAAGTTAACAGAGGAAGACACCTGACATCAAATTTTGGCCCATATATACACGTGCACGCACATACCAAAACCTAAGTAGAAAATTTTTCCAAACTTCTCTTATTGCCTGCATTTATATCAGTTTGTTCTTGGCTTATTTCTTCAGGAACATATCCTAAAGATATTAGTAGATACATCTATATATTTTTATTATTAACACTCCATCTTATCCAAGAAAGTACTTAATTTTACAAAAATACATATTTTAGCCTATGTACTACTTACTAAGAATGGGTACAACAACCAATGATGTCTTAAGTGAACATAGAAGGGACAAATAATAGCCATCTCTTCTAATCAGTTAACAAAAATAAGGCCAAGATTTTAAGGAAATTGAGGTGATTGATCATGTACTAAAAAGGTATTCTAAATATGACAAGGTAGAAACCATGAATGGATAAGCTAATGACTTTAATAAATAATTTGAAAATATCAGAACTGATTAGACAAAAATAAGAAAATGAATACAAAATAATCAGAAATGAAGTGCTCGAAATTATTTGATCAAACTCATTAGGTAGTTTATAGGCTTTAAATATAAATGACTCTCTAAACCAATTAGCAAACTTATCTCTACAATTAAACATGACAGATAATATCCTACTAAGTGTATCTAATAACAAACTTAATTTACTAAAGCATAAGGAGATAAATGTTTTACTATTCATGTAAAACAAATATGAGGTCTGTTGCTGTGATGGAAATATCATGTTGTTATGTCAACAAGGAGCAGATCCTCTCATCTGTTCTATTTTTGCTGTGTGTCTTTAACCCATTCTCACTTGATGGTGATAGGTTTGGCAGCAGTACAGTGCTACACATGGCAGAAGGAACAGCAAAGACCCAGGAAGAAAGCAACTGCAAAAGATGCTAGCCTATTTATTTCTCTCTATGGAGCTTCCCCAGTTTAACTCTAGCAACTTTCACTTACTTCTTATCATCAAGGACCTTGGCATTTGACCAATCCTAGCTATAAGGTAGGCTGAGAACTATTATTATTGTCTTGAATTTAAGAGATGATAGCAATTAATTCAATTCAAAGGCATTTTTTTGTCAGAAAAGAAAGGAGAGTTAATATTGGAGAAATAATTTACAGTGTCTATCATCAAAAAGAGTCTTCCGATCATTGCCAAACTCCTTTATGAGGTCACAGTTGCCCTGTTTCCCAACCACAGAAAGATTCAACAAAGAAAGAGAATTACAGACCAATTTCATCCATGAACATTGATGCAGAAACACTCAATAAAATACTGGCCAACCAAATTCAAGAACATATAAAAATTATCATCCACTATGATCAAGTGGACTTCAACCCAGAAATGCAGGGATGGTTCAACATATGAAAATCTGCAAATGTAATCCACCATATAAACAAACTGAAAGAAAGGAAGACCACATGATCATTTCATTAGATGCTGAAAAACCTTTAACAAAATCCAACACCCCTTCATGATAAAAAAAAAAGTCTGGAGAGATAAGGGTAACAAGGGACATGCCTAAACCTAATAAAAGTAATATACAACAAGTCAATTGCCATCATCAAATTAAGTGGAGAGAAACTCAAAAACATTTCACTAAAATCAGGACCAAGGCAAGGCTCTCTACTCTCTACCTATCTATTCAACATAGTACTTGAAGTTCTAGCTAGAGCAGTAAGACAACTAAAGGAAATCAAGTGGATACAAATAAGAAAAGAAGAAGTCATAGTATCATTATTCATAGGTGATATAACAGTATACATAAGCAACCCCAAAATACTCTACAAAGGAACTCCTACAGCTGATAAGCACCTTTAGTCAAATGACAGGATATAAGATCAACTCAAAAAATCAGCAGCCCTCTGATATACAAATGATAATGAAGCTGAGAAATAAACCAGGGACTCAACACCCTTTACAACAGCCTCAGGTAATGTAAAATACCTTGGTATAACTCTAACCATGCAAGTGAACGACCTGTATGACAAAGAATTCAAGTCTTTGAGAAAGAAATTGGAGAAGACATCAGATGATGGAAAGATCTCCCATGCTCATGAGTTCATAGAATTAACATAGTAAAAATGGCTATTTTACCAAAAGCAATCTACTGATTCAACATTATCCCCACTAAAGTTCAAACACAATTTTTTGCAGACCTGAGAGAACAATAGAACAACAGAAAAACAAAGAACAAAGGATAGCTAAAACAATCCTCTAAAATAAAAGACCTTCTGGAAGTATCATCATACCTGATTTCAAACTCTACTTCAGAGCTATAGTAATAAAAACCACATGGTATTAGAATAAAAGCAGACAGGTTGATCAATGGCATAGAATTGAAGACCCAGACATAAATCCACGTATCTATGGACTACTGGTTTTTGACAAAGAAGCCAAAATTATACAATGGAAAAGAGAAAGTGTCTTCGATAAATGGTGCTGGTCTAACCGGTGGTTGGCATGGAGAAGAATGCAAAAGGATCCCTATCTATCACCAACACAACACTCATGTCCAAGTTGCTCAAACACCTCAAATAAATCTAGCTACCCTGAACCTGACAGAAGGAAAAGTGAGAAATAGCCTTGAATACACTGGCTTAGGAGTCAACTTACTGAATAAAATACCAGTAGCCCAGAAACTAAGATTGATAATTAATAAATGGGACATCATGATAAGGAAAAGCTTCTGTAGGGCAAAGAGCATTGTTAATAGGACAAAACAGCAGCCCATAGAATGGGAAAAGATCTTCCCCAACCCCACATTCCACAGAAAGCCAATTTCCAAATTATACAGAACTCAAGAATTATACAGAACTCAAGAAACTAGACGTCAACAAAGTAATCCAATTAAAACTGGGGTACAGATTTGAACAGGCAGTTCTCAACAGAGGAGTCTCAAATGACTTAGAAATACTTAAGGAAATTTTCAATGTCCTTAGCCACCATGAAACAAAATTCCAAACTACTTTGAAATTCCATCTTATACCTGTCAGAATGGCTGAGAACAAAACACAAGTGACAGCTCCTGCTGGAGAGGATGTGGAAAAAGGGGAACGTTCCTCCATTGCTGGTGGGAGTACAAATTTGTACAGCCACTTTGCAAATCAGTGTGGTAATTTCTCAGAAAACTAGGACTCAATAGCACAAGATACAACTATACCACTCTTGGGCATATACCCAAAGGATGTGCAAACATAGCACAAGTACACTTGTTCAACTATGTTTATAGTAGGTTTAATCATAATAGCCAGAACCTGGAAATAATCTAGATGTGCCTGACCCAAGGAATGAGTTTTAAAATCTGGCAAATTTACACAGTGAAATATTACTCATTCCCAAGAGTGGTTTGCTGAATCCTGGGGTAGGTTGATCCCGAATTTCCTGAGAAACTGCCACACTGCTTTCCAAAGTGGTTGCACAAGTTTGCATTCCCACCAGCAATGGATGAGTGTACCCCTTATTCCACAACCTCTCCAGCAAATGCTATCATTGGTGTTTTTGATTTTAGCCATTCTGACAGGTGTAAGATGGTATCTCAAAATTGTTTGGATTTGCATTTCCCTGATGGCTAAGGAGGTTGAGCATGACCGTAAGTGTCTTTTGGCCATTTGAACTTCTTCTGTTGAGAATTCTCTGTTCAGTTCAGTGCCACATTTTTTAATTGGGTTAATTAGCATTTTAAAGTCTAGTTTCTTGAGTTCCTTATATATTTTGGAGATCAGACCTTTGTCTGTTGCGGAGTTGGTGAAGATCTTCTCCCAGTCAGTAGGTTGTCTTTTTGTCTTAGTAACAGTGTCCTTTGCTTTACAGAAGCTTCTCAGTTTCAAGAGGTCCCATATATTCAATACTGCCCTTAACGTCTGTGCTGCTGTGCCCATATGTTGTAGAGTACTTCCCACTTTCTCTTCTATCAGGTTCAGTGTGTTCAGATTGATATTGAGGTCTTTAATCCATTTGGACTTGAGTTTTGTGCATGGTGATAGATATGGATCTATTTTCATTCTTCTACAGGTTGACATCCAGTTATGCCAGCACCATTTGTTGAAGATGCTTTCTTTTTTCCATTGTGTACTTTATCTATCATATTACAAAAGCATTTGTTCAACTATGTTAATAGCAGCATTATTTGTAATAGCCAGAACCTGGAAACAACCTAGATGCTCTTCAATGGAAGAATGGATGAAGAAAGTGTGGAATATATATATATATATATATATATATATATATATATATATGTATATATATGTATATATATATATATTAGAGTACTACTCAGCAGTAAAAAAAACAATAATATCTTGAATTTTGCATGCAAATGGATGGAAATAGAAAACACTATCCTGAGTGAGGTAACCCAGACCCAAAAAAAAGATAAACATGGGATGTACTCACTCATAATTGGTTTCTAGCCATAAATAAAGGACACTGAGGCTATAATACGTGATCATCCTAGAGAAGCTAAATAAGAAGGTGAACTCAAAGAAAAATATATAGTTATCCTCCTGGATACTGGAAGTAGACAAGATTGCAGGGCAAAAATTGGGAACTTGGGGGTGGGGTGGGATGGGGTAAGGGGAGATGGGGAGAGAAAAGTGTGAAGGGGAGAATGGGGAGAGCTTGGGGAATGGGATGATTGGGATAAAGTAAGGGTGTATATGGAAGCAGGAAGTATATATCTTAATTAAGGGAGCCATTTTAGGGTTGGCAAGAGACTTGACTCTAGAGGGGTTCCCAGGTGTCCAGAGAGATGTCCCCAGCTAGTTCCTTGGGCAGCTGAGGAGAGGGAGCCTGAAATGGCCCTTTCCTATAGCCATACTGATGAATATTTTGCATATCACCATAGAACCTTCATCTGGCGATGGATGGAGATAGAGACAGAGCCCCACATTGGAGCACCGGACTGAGCTCCCAAGGTCTAAATGGGGAGCAGAAGGAGGGAGAACATGAGCAAGGAAGTCAGGACCGCGAGGGGTGTACCTACCCACTGAGATGGTGGAGCTGATCTAATGGGAGCTCACCAAGGCCAGCTGGACTGGGACTGAAAAAACATGGGATAAAACCAGACTCCCTCAACATGGCGGACAATGAGGGCTGCTGAGAAGTCAAGGACAATGGCACTGGGTTTTGATTCTACTGCATGCACTAGCTTTTGTGGGGGCTATCCTGTTTGGATGCTCACCTTCCTAGACCTGGATGGAGGGGGGAGGACCTTGAACTTCCCACACAGCAGGGAACCCTTACTGCTCTTCGGACTGGAGAGGGAGGGAGAGGGGAGTGTAAGGAGGAGGGAAGTGGGAGGCGCGAGGAGGCAGAAATTTTTAATAAAAAATAATAAAAAAGAAATATTACTCATTGTTTAAAACAATAACATCAGGATTTTTGAAGACAAATGGATGCCAAAAAAATCATCCTGTTTGAGGTAACCCAAACCAAAAAAATCAAGCACGATATGTATTCACTCATAAGTGGATATTAGCTGTAAAATCAAGGATAACTATGCTACAATCCACAGACCCAAAGAGTGTAGGCAACAAGGAGTTTCCCCCGGGACGGGGGGAAGGACACCCAGATCTCCCTGGGAAGGGGCAATAGAAGAGATTTTGTGAGTGAACTGAGGGTGAGTGGGGATGGAAATATGGGCAATCAGTTTGTGAAATAGGGGGAAATACTGAAAGAGACTACCGGAAAGGGAGGGAGCATTTTGGAGGGGGGTTAGGTAAAAACCGGGCACGAGGGAGGTTCCCCTAGGAATCTACAAGGGTGACCTCATCTAAGACTCCTAGCAGTAGCAAATATGTAGCCTGAACTGGCCATTTCCTGTGACCAGCCAAGACTTAAATTGCAGAGGCAAGAAAACCAACTCAGCCACATAATCTTCTACCTATAGTCTGTCCTGCCTATGGGATGTACTGGGGTAAGGGTGGCTAGAGATTGAAGGACTGACCAACCAATGACTATTCTCCCTTAAAACCCATGCCATGAGAGCAAGCTCCACCCACCCTGGCTTCAAGCCTCAGGACCTACAGTCTGGATAACCCAGAGACCTAGAATAGAAACAAACATAGCTGGAGGAGAAAACTGTCAATATAATGATGCCTAATGATACTCTGTTATACTCATAGATTGGTGTCTATCCCAATTGTCATCAGAGAGGCTTCACCCGGCAACTCATGAAAACAGATGCAAACACACAGCTGAACATTAGGCAGAGATCAGGGAATCCTGCAGAAGAGGGAGAGAAAGGATTATAAGAGCCAGAGAAGTCAACGACAACACAAGAAAATTCATAGAATCAACTAACTTAGCCTCATAGGGACTCACAGAGAGGGAACTGACAACCAGGGAGTCTGCATGGTGCTAATGTAGGCACCTCACCTATCTGTTATAGTTGTGTTGCTTGGTCTACTTGTGGGACTCCAAATAGTGCAAACAGGGGCTGTCTCCAACTATTGTTTGTCTTAGTCAGGGTTTCTGTTGCTTCAGTGAAACACCATGACCAAAAAACAAGTTGGGAGGAAATGGATTATTTGGCCTATGCTTCCAAATATTAATCAATGATTGGGGTACATCAAAACAGGAACTCAAGCAGGTCTGGTACCTGGAGGCAGACCGGATACAGAGGCTTTGGAAAGGTGCTGCTTACTGGCTTGCTTGACATGGCTTGCTCAGCCTGCTTTTATTTTTCAGGACAGCCAGAAAGGATTGGCATCACCCACCATAGGCTGGACCCTTCCCCATCAATCACTCAATAAGAAAATGCTCTATAAGCTGGTCCACAGTTCGATTTTATGGAGGAATTTTCTCAGTTAAGGTTACCTTCTCTCTGATAACTATAGTTTGTGCAAATTAACATAAACCTAGCCAGCACAAGTTGTAAAGAGGTTTATTGTGCTTTGTTGTTAAGTACAGTACTGAGGGACCCATATCTAGTGATTATGTTCTTGCTAACTGAGTTGAAGTGTGCAAGAGGGAGGAGGAAAAAAGCCAGAAAGCCTGTGTGTGTTCCATTCCCCTCCTTTTCTTACAGAGCATCAACTCTAAGGGGTGGAACCTGGAGGCAGGAGCTGATGACTTTATTCTTAATCACCTTGCTGAGAACCCACCTCTAAACACCTTAGTTAGATTTGGTTTCCACTTTCAGACAATACCTCACCACAGGGAGCAAATTTCATCCTAGGAATCCACAGAAAACACATCCAAACCGTATCCAGTCAACAACCAGAGAGCAGAAAATTTCCTCACAGTCTGTTTTTTTTTTTCCCAAGAACAGTTTGATAATTATTTCAAAAACTTTACAGAGTTACTTATTCTTTGATCCAAATGGAAGTACTGGTTAGAGGGAAAAAAGCAAAGATTAAGTAACAAGGACGTTCACTGGGACATCAGTCATCATGCAGATCCTGGAGAAACAGCTATGCAGCAGAATTTTGGACAATTGGACGAGGTGCTAAAAAAGAAATCCTTTTTTTTTTTCTTCAGCTTCATTTTATTTTTTTTCCTCATGGTTTATTTTTTTATATTTAAAAATTTCCATCTCCTTCCCTCCTCCTCCCTCCTCCCCCTTCCTCCCCTCCTTCTCCCCCTTCCCTCCCCTCCCCTCCACCCATACCTCCCCTCCCTCCCTCTCAAGGCCAAGGAGCCATCAGGGTTCCCTACTCTATGGTAAGACCAAGGTCCTCCCAACTCCCCCCAGGTCCAAGAAGGTGATCGACCAAGCTGAGAAGGCTCCCACAGAGCCCGTCCATGCAGAAGAATCAGAGCCCAGCGCCATTGTCCTTTGCTTCTCAGTCAGCCCCCACTGTTGGCCACATTCAGAGAGACGGGTTTGGTCGCATGATCCATCAGTCCCATTCCAACTGGAGTTGGTGATCTCCCATTAGTTCTGTCCCACCGTCTCCATGAGTGAACGCACCCCTCACGTTCCTGACTTTCTCCCTCATGTTCTCGCTCCTTCTGCTCCTCATCAGGACCTTGGGAGCTCAGTCCAGTGTTCCAATGTGGGGCTCAGTCATTTTCCCCATCAATCGCAAGATGGAGGTTCCCTCACGGTCCTGACTTTCTTTCTCATGTTCTCTCTCCTTCTGCTCCTCATCAGGACCTTGGGAGCTCAGTCCGGTGCTCCAATGTGGGGCTCTGTCATTTTCTTCATCTATCGTCAGGTGGAGGTTCTATGCTTGTGGATTGGGAGGATCAACATAGTAAAAAAGAAATCCTTGTTTGGAGAAGTCTATCAATGTCACATAAGAAGTTCTTGTGGAAGGCTGTTTTTAGTTCATCCTAATCACTTGGGTTCTCAGAATTTTATTGCATGAAATCCAGTTGCAACCGTTTGAATCAGAAAATATTTCTAAGGCAGAGGAAAGTAAAGTAGTCGTCTTTCTCCAAACTCTCAATAGCATTTAACAAAGTTATTTTCTGATGAACTTACTAAAGCAATTTCCAAATTATGAACCAAGGAAAATCCCGTTACTTTAAGGGTGTAATATTCTTACCCTTTGATTATATTTGACAAAAAAAAAAAATCAACCACAGCCTTTTTTTCAGGCAATAGTCATGATGGAGAATTTTTTCCCTGTTTTTTTTTTTTTTCCTAACAGAATACAATAAATCCTCACTGCTGAAAATAAGAGTGGTTATCTTCCTGTTCACAATGCTGAAGAGTGGAATATGGGATAAGATGCAGTTAATTACTCATAAATAATATAAAAATAGCTAGTAGAAATGTGAGGACGAAGTAGAGAAAATACTTCAAAATACACCCTTATATGATCTCACTGTAAATATTTTAACTCTCTCATCCCCAAACATAACCAAATGTTTAGGCTCTTGTTTAGATCCTGAGTATTAACATAAAGAGTTTCAAGATTAGAGTCAGCACTTCAGTCTACGAACCAGTCAATAAAGCCACCAACTATCATATAGCTTCGGTTTGTTTCTTTACAAGATGTTTGGGAACATACCATAGTACAGAAACAATTTTATCTAAAGCCAATATGTTCCTTAATCCATATTGTCTTGAAAAACAACTTTAGTTGTAAAACATATGACCAGCGGAGCTAAAGACATGGCTAAGTTATTAAGACTATTTGCTGCTCCTTCAGAGGACCAGAATTCTGTTCCCAAAACCCATGTCAGCAGTCACACCCATTTGTAACTCCAGCTCCTGGGTGTCGGATGCCCATTGCAAGCCTCTGTGTGTCTGTGCATTCACATGCACACACACACACACACGCACACACTAAATTAATTAACTAAAATATAATACAATTGGCCAGTGAACATATGTTATGCAAGACTAAACAATGTGGGTACAATATTTATTGGTTCAATTTTATTATTTTTTGTAATGTTCTTTTCCAGCAGAAGTAGCTCCAACACAACTGCAGAGGAACGTGGAAGGAAGAGCAGAAGGATTCTAAGAGTCACGGGAATGAGAAGCTAACTGTGAGATTATGTCTCCTAAATCAGAGCTTCTTCAGTTTGGTGACTCTGTGTAGGGGTATGCAAAATAAAAACAAAAATTAAGCATTTGCTGAGGATAAGTCAAAACAAATTTTATTTTAAAACAATTCTGTTGCATGTACATTATCTTACATTATTTTTAACAGAAAAGCACCTTTTTATACTTATTTTTACAAATAAAATTTAATCTGGGTTGCACAGCTGATATCGTTGGATGATATTTATCAACTGATCAATATTTTCATTTCATAATAATTAATACTGAGAATACTGCCTTATTTGTGTAGTTTGCTGAAAATATGTTCTATACTTTTGATACTATATTATTCTCTGTGGTATTTTATTATTATCCTCTTATACTGATAACCCACTGTGTCCCTCCCCAGACTCCCTCCTTTACCCTCCTATTATACGACACTCCCTATTTAATCCTCCCATTCTAATTTGTCCTTTATCTCTCCATGACATGACATTGTATTTCCCCTCCTTAGGGAATCCTCTTCTCCCTCTTGGTCTTTTACTAGACAGCTAATGTCTGTGGTTATTCAGATTGTTGTGCACATAACAAAAGCTTAAAACCTAACATCCACATCAAAGAAAAGAAGTTTACAATATTTGTCTTTGGAGGCCTGGGTTAATTTACTAAGATTTTTTTAACTCCTTCCATTTGCCTGAAAATTTCATAATTTCATTTTCTTAAACAGCTGAGTGATATTCTATTGTGTAAATGTACAACATTTTGATTAGTTATTCATCAGTTTATAGACATCTAGACTGTTTGTAATTTCTGGCTATTGTGAAGAACATGGATGAGCAACTATCTCTGTGTCAATACGTATACTTATATGCCCAAGAGTGATCCAGCTAACCTTGAAGGTAGAACAATTTTCAGGTTTCTAAGGAGTTAACACACTGACTTCCATAGTGGCTTTGCCAGTTTGCCTTCCCTTCCCCCTCAACACACAAGGAACTAGTGTTCCCTGTTCCCACGTCCACACCAGCATGAGATGTCACTTGTTTCCTATGCTCAAAGTAATTTGAATTTTAATTTCCCTGATGGCTAAAGATGTTGAACATTTAAAGATGATTCCCAGGCATTTGTGTTTCATCTTTTAAGAACTCTTTCATTATTTCTGTAACTCACTTTTTAATTGGGTTTCCTTGATGACGTACTGTTATACCCAACTCATCCCACTTCTTTTTGCAGTAGCTAGGAGTTAACACAGAGACCCTGTAGGGTGGTGATTTGAGTGAGACTGGCCCCAGGAGGCTCATATATCACCAGGGAGTGATACTACTTGCAAGGATTAGGAAGTGTGGTCTTGTTTTAGGAAGTGTGTCACTGGGAATGATCTTTAAGTTTCAAAAAGCCCATGTCAAGTCCAGAGTTTATTTCTTCATGATGCCTACAGATCCAGATGTAGAACTCTCAGCAACTCCTTCAGCAGTATGCCAGTGTGCCCACGTGCTCACTACCGTGATGACAATGGATGATACCTCTGAAGCGATAATCAAACTCCAATTAAGTGTTTTTCCTTTTCTTTATATAAGAGTTGCTGTGGTCATGGTGTCTCTTCAACAACAATAGAACACTGACTAAGATAGAAGTTGTTTCTGTGGAGCAAGGGACAGACCTGACCATGCGCCTTGTTGGCAGAATGTAGAAGTTAGGACTTTAAGTTAGGAAAGAAATTCAATATTTAAGCACAGTTTAATAGGTCATCCCAGTAGGAGTGTGGAAGACATAGATATAATAATCTGGATCAAGAGGTTTCAGAGGAGAAGAATATTAATAAATGTCCTAGAGACCATTGTTGTGATATTTTGGCAAAGAATGTGGCTACTTTCTGCCCTTGTCCAAAAGCAATCTTCCTGAAGCTAAATTAAAGAGTTTTGGATTAAGGGTGTTATCAAAGGAGATTTCAAGATACTGTAGTATTGACTCACTTGTGTGATTATTAATGATCATTCTTATGCAGATCTATAATAAAAATGAGGAAGCTCAGCAAGGAAAATTACAAAATGTACATTTTGAGGAGAGAAAGAACACCAGGAAATATAATAGAACTAAGTCCACTGAACCACCTCTCCAGTCCCTACTTTTTTGTTTTATTTTACATAGGCAACAGTTAAGAGATTGCTCAGAAGAGACATTGAACTTTTAAACCCTGTAGAAACTGTGATAGACTATGGGGACTTCTGAAGTTGGACTAAATGCAATTTTAATTTGAATGTGATGATCTGAATGAGAATGGCCCCCAAACTTCATAGGTTAAATACTTGGTCAACAGGGAGCTACGCTATTAAACTATTAGAAAGGATTAGGAGGTATGGACTTGGAGAAATTCAGTCCCTGGCGATGGGCTTTGAGGTTTCATTCCAAATCTCTCTCTTCCTGCTGCTTGTAGATCCAGAGGTAGAATTCTCAGGAACTACTTCAGCACCATGTCTGGCTGTGTGCCCACATTCTCACCTCCATGACGACAATAGATTAAACCTCTGGAATTGTAACCAAGCCCCAATGCAGTGGTTTCCTTTATAAGAGGTACCATGCTCATGGTGTCTCTTCATAGCAATAGAACACTGACTAAGACAGACCCGTATCTGAACAATGCACAGAGAGTGAGAAACTTTGGAGCACCCAGACCTAAATGGAATGTCTTTATCAAACTTCTCCCATCAATGGTCAGGAATCTATAAGGATAACAAGGCAGAAACATGGTAAGAGCCAGAGGTAGTGGATGGCTCCAAGGAAACAGCATCTTCAAGATAAATGAATTAATATTTTCAGTATTGGTAAATATGAATTAAAAAGCAAGTACACATATAAACTCTCAGAGACTATAGCAGCACACACAAAACCTCACAGGTTCAAGCCAGGCTAAGTGCCAACATTGAGAGGGGTAAGGAATTAAGGGGTCACAACACCACTCCAAAAGCTATTTGCTACATTAATACCAGCTTAAAAAAGGAAATTCAGTTTTATCTACTAGAGTGTCAGTGGGTATATCTACCATACTACAAGGTAAATCCCATTCCCAGAAGTAGTTTGGGACAAACACAAAACAAACTAAATGATATTTTTGTGAACTTTTTGTTTAATTTGGGCTTTTTTGTCATATTAGTCTTTTACTTGCTTATTTTGCTTTTCATTTTTGTGGGGGCTTGTTTTTGTTTTCTATTTCATTTTAAAAAAGAGATTATAAAACTGAGTGGGTAGGAGAGTGGGGAGGATCTGGGAAGTATTGGGGGAGGGGAAATATGATCAAAATAAATTGCATGCAAAAAATTTAATTAAAATATTTGAAATAAATCTAACCAAGGAAGTGCAAGACAATGAGACCTTTTTAAACACTAAAAAGACAAATTGAAGAGTAGACCAACCAATGGAAACCTTCATATATTCATTGATTGGTAGTATTAATAATTGTAAAAATGGCCATTCTATCAAAAACTATCTATACAATCAGTGAAATACCAAGGATAGTCAAAACAATCTTGAACAATAAAAATCTTACTGATATCACCAATAAAAAAATAACATTATACTGTTATAAATACAGACACATTGATTGGTGCATAGAATCAAATCTTTGGAGTCGGATATAAGTGCATGCTTCTAAATCTATGTGATTTTTTTTCTTTACAAAAAGACAAAAAATACACAATGGAGAGAAGACAGTATCTTCAATTAATATTTCTTGTTAAGCTGAATACCTATATTAGAAGAATGAAGGCAGTCGAACCTAATCTCTCATCCTAACCAAAATTCAATTTCAAATTCATTAAGGACATCAACAAAAGTATAGATACTCAGAATGTGACAGAGACATAGGAAATATAACTGAGCCACAAGGAAGGACTTTCTGAACAAAATCCTAATAGCACCAGTGTTAAGATTAACAAATTTTGAATGAGACCTCACTACTCTAAAAAGCTTCTGTACAGCAAAGGGCAATATCATTTGAGTGAAGAGGCAATCTGCAAAATGGGAAAAATTCTGTGCTGGTTATACATATGACAAAAAGTTGGTATCTATGGTATCTATAATATACAAAGAAATTTAAAAAAATAAACATCAATAAAAACAACCCAGTAAAATTCAGGGTTTGAGGTTAAACAAAGAGTTCTCAAAAGAAGAAATACAAGTAGTTAAGAGACATTTTCTTAAATGTTCAAAATTCAAGGCCATAATGGGAATGAAAATTAAAACTACTTTGAGGTTTTTGTCTTGCCCAAGATTGTCTATCAAAAATATAAAATACCAAAATGACCACAAGTAAAGGTCTGGATACCGGAGAAGCAGGAAGCTTATTCATTGGTGGTGGAAGTACAAACTGGTATAACCACTATGGAAATCACTGTAGAGGTCCCCTCCTCCAAAAAATCTATAATCAATTCAACCCTATGATTCAGGAATCGCACTCCTGAGCATGTTTCCGAAGGACTCTTCATCCTGCTACAGAGAACTTGCTACTACATATCCTTTGTTTCTCAGTCACAATATCCAGGAAATGGAAACAACATAGCTGTCCATCAACTGATAAACAGATAAAGACGTCTTTAAATGCAATATAATATTATTCAGCTGCAAAAATGAGTGAAAACAGAAATTTATAATTAAATGAACAGAGCTGGAAATAATTCCAAATGATTTAGCCAGGAATAGAAAGACAAACAGTGCATTTTCTCTCTTAAAAGTAGATGCTATGTTTGAATTTTTAGACATGCATGTTTAAACTGAATACTCACAGAATAGAGGAAATTGGGAAGGGGCCATAGGGAGTGGTTGAACTTTAAAGAAATGGTGATAGAATGGAGGTATTATGAACGGGAATAATGGGATAAGAATGGTTAAATAGGAAAGGACGTGGGAGAGCTGAGTAGAGGGAAGGGATAACTAATATCAAAGGCCCTTAAAGATGCTACATGGAAATCTACTACCATACAACACTTCCCAAACACATAAATAGAAAAGCAGTTGAAATGGAATTGTTTTATTATAAGGATGGCTAAAACGCTTCCCCAAGATAATAGGCTATCAAAAAAAGTACCAAGTACCTGTTATATGCTACCTTTTTTTTGAATTGTTAGGGATCTGTAGATCCTCCCCTAGTCAATGCAGGCTATTAAAATCCAGAGCCTGATGATAAGACACCATTGCTGCACGCAACACACATATTACTCAAAAAAACACACAAAGAATCAAGCTGATACTCACTTGGAAGTTTTTCTCTACTGCCTTGCTTTTATAAAGCTAGAAGAGATATAAAGGTTGCAAAGGGAGAAAAATCATCCACAATATTAATCAATTATGAAATTAGCAAGCTACAAGAGTGGCAAGATATGCCAACAGGTGTAATACTGGAATAAGTGTTAAAGGTGTAAGAAACCACTTTCGGATTGGATTTAAAGCTTACTACACAATACGGAACTCGTAACTGGTATCATTAGCTTGACCCAAAAAGCTGTGGCTAGCTAGGCCGAACGTAGCCTTAGAGGAAAATCTAATCCTATTAGTCTGCTAAATTGGACACAGTAATAAACTGTCCTCTAAAGTTCTTATCTTTAAACCCACACATTACTAAATCTCTCAACCTTTATAAGAGAAAGCTCTCTTTCGTAGTAGACGGTGATTAATGAAGAGACCCACAACTGGTCAAGGTGCACAGAATACGAGATCGTGGAGTGTCCAGCTTTAAATAGAAGAACTTCATATCACAACCCCTTAACTGAGGCTAAGGGATCATTGTGGATGAGAGAGCAGAAAGATTATAAGAGCCAGAGATAGTAGCTATCTGAAGTGAAACAGTGTTTGCCATAACATGTACCCTTATACTCACAGAAGCTGTAACTGCATGCAGAAGACCTGCAAGGGAGCAAGACAGCCAGAATTCCAGGATGTACAAGGCTTTACTCCGAACTAATGACCTCTGACAGCCAGTTGCTTCTAGAGGAGAGAAGTTAATTTTCTTCATGGGTACAGCCCCTAAGAAATTATACGCTTGGGCTGGAGAAAAGTCTCAGTGGTTAATAGATCCACAGCGTAGTGAAACTGAGTTTAAAGTTTTTCTCTCTGAGGGGTGTGGAATAAATTCACACATGTGCTCTTCACACCATATTCTTTTATTTTTCTGTCTATTCTTCTGTCTTCTAATTTTCTACCAAGTTCTAATTCTTTCTAGTTCTCTTTTGTTTCAATTCTCTCCTGCTTCTTGGTTTAGCTAGGTTAAACACATTTTTTTACAGGAGGCTGGAAGCCATCTCAATGGTCTTAGACTATTCCTTGGTTAAATGATAGGGGCAGAGCCATTTACCATGGCAATGCAAGGTTTTAAGGTTTCTCGTGTAAGACTACATCCAGAGGCCGTGGGCACAGTGTCCAGGGAGACAGGCTGTTATTAGACATAGGTCTTTATCAGCAAGACTTGGCAAGCAAAAAAAAGGCATAATTTTTTAGGGTGATTTGTGTTAATAACCTTGGTTAGACATTTGCAACTCTGACCTTATGCATTTCTATAAAGTTTTAAACTTATGATTCATTTACCGAAACATTCGGTCTATTTTGAACTTGTTCTGAGGTAGAATTGAGCTTATTGTGTGTAGTTTGAGTAAAAGGAGCAAAGCAGCCTTACAGTCCTCACAGGACAGTATATCTAGTTATGAAACCTATCCTAGTATGATATATATATATCATATATATATATTAAATATATATATATATATTAAACAGCTAAATGAGAAGTCATCTTTCTGACCATCCATGAATAGACGTGTCCATAAGATTGAGGTGCAGTCATGAGATTACACATACATATCATATGAAATTATACACTACAGTGAATATATTGGGGAGACACTATAGCTGCTTTAGCAAATGTGAAATTACATACATTAGCAACATTTTTCCATAGTCAGTGGTCTTGTAGGTCCTGCCTGGATGGGATTCTTCTCCATCAGAGATTCATTGCTCTGGTTGGGTGATGTCTAAACACTTGTTGTCACATGATGCAACTCCCATGGCCTCTAACTCCTCCCAAAGTTGCTTTGGGTCATGGTGTTTTATTAGAGAAATAGTAACCCTAAATAAGACATATAGCAATGGTGATTTATAAAACAGACCTTGATTTTATCTAAATAAAACTTTTTTGTAAAATCAAGAGACTGAATTTCTGGGATGACATACTCCGGCACTGTTTCAGTCAGGCTCCACAGAATTGTCCTAGTTAAAACAAACTAATCTTGATTTTTAAACACACAAATGCTATGGGATAATCCTTTTGTACACTGTGAAGATTTGCCACTTGGATTGGTTTAATAAAAGGCCGATTGCCTGATAGCTCAGTCCTGTAACTACCAAACTCTTATATATAAGTGAACCCATATTTCTTATCTGTGCTTTGTCATGTGGCTCATGGCATGTTACCTCATTTTCTACCCATCCTGCTTCATTGGCAGCTGACTAGAGTCTTCTCTGATTACACTCTTTTTCTTTCTATTAGTCTCCTAGTTTGGTTTTCCTGCCTATAATTCTTGCTTAGCTACCAGCCAATCAGTTTCTTATTAAACCAATGCAAGTGACAAATCTTCACAATATACAAAAGTATTAGTCCACAGCATTTCTTCTCTTTTGTCTAATTAAAAAGAAAGTTTTAAATTTAACTTGGTAAGATTATATACAGCAAAAACAGTCACTAAGTAAAAATTACAGTTACAATATGCAGTCTATTTGTATTTGACACAATTTGCAAAAATACTCTCTTATAAATCTTGTCTTGATAAGTCTAAAGTTTTATATCTAATTTGATTTTTATCATAACTAAGGAAAACTGTAAGTTTAACTCTTTAGTCTTTAACTCCATTAAAGACCCCAGAAGGATGAAATGTCACCTAATGACAGGGGACATTAGGCTTCCTGAACAGTCACTCAAAATTCCTCTGTAATGTTGGTGCGTCCAACTGTGGCCTTCAGGCCTAACATATTTGAAAGACTTTCCTATGAAGCAGGGAATTTTGAAATACTGTCCTATCTTGTCTTGGAAAAGTTTAGCAAACACCTTTCTTGCACCCTGCATGTCCAGTTTGGACAGTAGATGGTCAGCAATCGAGGTAAGGGCAGTTTCTTTGCCCACATGATTAGTTTGCCATATATAAAACAAGCCATATATATATATATATATATATATATATATATATATATGTAGTTTTTTTGATGCCCATTATCTTCTCTGAAGTAGATTGGTGATGCCAGAAACAGAGGTATCTCACTGTCATGAAAATCCTTAAGTCATTAAACATATTAAATTCTGAATTATATATGACTTTAAAATGTTTGAAGGCCACATATCTATTTAACTATGTCTGTGTATGATCTTGAAAACATACCTTACATGACTATAAGTTTGACTATTATAGATGACTATTAATCTCTATTTTTTAATTATACATTATATTTTTAAATAAACTGCATTAATACAATCCCTTAAACAAGAGTAGAAATATACACACAGTATAACAAAATTAACTTTAAATTTGTATCAATACATCAAAATCTATACCAATATTTATGATTAATAGCTGTTTTTTGGATTAAAGTTTATTTAATAATCTACCCTTTTATCACATCTATATTCCCCCTTTTTTTCTTTTTAGAATAAAATCCCTAATTTAATTTCCTTTGTTCAACTTTTTTCCTGATCACTACCAATGACAACTTATAACCAAACCCCTTTAAATGAAAATAGATATCCATAACCTATTATTTGGGGAATGTGGGCATAGTTCTATAGACTATTTCCTTCTGATTAGGGGTGCTGTAATCTTTGTGGGACCCTAAAAAACTCAAGGTTATGGTCAAATTCTGTGATCCTGGATTATCTCAGCCAGCAGTCTTGAAGTTGTACTGAATGCAGAATTCGTAGGAGTCTACAATAGAAGCATTTTGAGATGTTGGATCACCTGGGCCAACTGTTTTTATTTGTGTCTGTTCCTCTTGCTCAGAAAATATATAAACTTTTAAAAACATGTAGAAAATGAGGTAACAAGCCATGAGACATGTAGCAAGTTGTAGAATAGAAATATGGGTTAATTTAAATTTAAGAGTTAAGTAGTAACAAGCTTTAGGTATTGGCCAAGCATTTATAATTAATATTAAGGCTAAGTGTGGTTATTGTGAAGCAACTCTTGGAACACAGTGAAACTCTGTTTACATATACACATCCTACTATTACCACCACCTCCACCACTACCATCACCACCACCACAACAACATGGCTTTGCTAGGTATGAAAGGGGAGAAGATCTATTCTTAAAATTCTTAAAAACAGCAAGGAATAATCAGATCATGGAAGTGAGGAACTGGCCTAGACTGAACTCACAACCAAATGTCTTCTTTCTCCTCTCGATAATCTTTACTGTCAGCTCTACAAGATTCAGGAGGTACTAGGAGACATATGTAGGTATGTCTCTGGATGAATTTCCAGAGTATAACTAAAGATGGAAGATTCATCCTGTGGTGGATAGAATTATTCTATGGATTGTTGGGGATCCATGCTGAATAAAACATGAAAAGAGGAGAATTGAGAACAAGCATTCATATTTTTTGGCTTTCTGCTTCATAGTAATGTGAACAAGCAGTTTCCCAATATAAATGGATTCCTTGAACCATAAGCCAAAACGAGCATTTCCACTCTGAAGATATGGGGATGGGATGACTAATAGGCCACTATATCTGCTTACATTCATCAGAATGCTTTATTTCAGTAAAGAGGGGAACGGGGGCTATTCAGAGTAGATCAGGAAATAAATTAGGCAACAGAATCTGTCAATGTTGTCCATATAGTATTTATTTTTCAGGTATCAACTATGAAAGAGTAAGGGGTCTCGGTGATTTGCATCAAGATTCCAAAAAGCTCCTGAAGCCAGACAGTATATGACAGGGTTGGATTCTCAGGAAGCAGTCTCTGAAAGGACATTATATCAGTCTAGAAATGTACACTCCAAGTTGCAATACTTTTTGACGATTTAAAGACTATGTGATATCCAGTGGTAAAAAGCTACAATCGCAAGGGGAGATAGTCACATGTGCTGTACACAGCGGAGCTAGAGGACCTGGGGAGCCCAGACCATTGGCGCCAAAGTGATTCCAGAGAAAGCCTCAAATAAAAGATGAGTTTCATGGTTTCACTTTTTGTCTTCTTTGGTATTTATCTTGCTTTGCTCCAATATTTTCCTAGCTATTATCTTGGTGCTCTTTTGTAGAACAGTAATGATGTGTCTGTGCATTATACATTGTAAATATGTACTTTGTTCTATTTCGAAAGGACTCACTCTCAGAAGAGACTGTGGACTTTTGAACAATGAGGGAACTACTGATGATATGCAAACTTCTGAAGTTATAATAATGTCTGTTGCCATATGAGCCAGTCATTTTCCCAGGGGCAGAAGATAGTGATTTGTATGTGATATGTCCCCCCATAAGCTCGTGTTATTGAAAGCATGAACTTCTGCTGGTGGAACTCTATTGGAAAGTCATGAAACCTTGAAAAATGGAGTACCAGTAGAGTCAGTGGTGTCACAGGGTAGGGTGCCTGGCATAAGGTTTTATAGCCCAATCACATTTTCTCACTTCTCTCTGTTTCCTAATTTGGGCCCAGTGTGACCAGCTGCCTCATAACCTGCTTCACTTCTTTCCCAACATATTGAATTCTATTCCTTTTTAAATCATGAATCAAAATAACCCTTAGGTTTCTTTCTTGAGATATTTTGTTGTTAATGATAAAAAACAATCTGAAAGACAATATAAGCAGGCTAAACTGATAATGCATCAGCCAGTGTGACAACTGTATAATGAACAGAATGAAAATGAGTAGAAACACAGAAAGAAAAAGAATATGCAGAACTTGGTAGGTGAAATTTAGGACCTTGCTAATATTCTAAGAACAATGGCAAATCATGGGAAACCTTAAGCAAGTAGGGAGGGCAGAACATAATCATTTCTATTTTGTAATGATTACTCGGGTTTCTGTGAAAAGAATGCGTTGTTAAAGGGGTAATCACATAAAAATCAAGTCAATTAGAAAGCTATTGCAAAATACAAGTAGGAAATAATTGCTAACAATAAATATAGAGAGAAGCAAATGGACCTGAGAGATGTTTGAAAGGTACAATCAATAAGCCTTCATGATGAATTAGATACAGGCATTAAGGAAGGGAGGTAGATACAGAAAATTATCTGGCTTCCAATATGAACAACCAGGGAAGTGATACTATCATTCTCTCAGTCAAGCTATTTACTACACTAGAAGGCTCTATTAGTTCCTTTTTTCATTGTGACAAAATTCCTGTTTAAAGAAACTTAAAGAAAGAAGGGTTTATTTTGGCTTATGTTTAAGAAGGGATACATTTCTCCATGTCAGGAAAAATATGTCGTCACATTGTATGGAAAAGCAGGTAGCAGGAAGTAAGCATGAAGTAAGGCCAGACCATAAAACCTCAAGATCCAACTACAATGACCCACAGCCTCCAGTGATACTCCATCTGGTGGATTACAATTTGTTCCTGAAGACAATGGTCACTTGAAAAAAAAAACAAATATTCCAATCTAAAGAAATCAGACCAGACCATGCCCATAGCATCAGAGAAAATGGAAAGACAGCATGAAAAGCTGAGATGGTGGACTATCCTATGTAAAGTGGTCAAGGAAGGCCATTTTGGAACTCAGTCAATATGTATTTAATCAAGATAAACAGTCTACAGCAAGTATGATATTGGCTTCCTCCTCAATAACTAACTCTCCCTGATTACAAAATCTCTATCATTTCTTATATCCATATCAAATTGTGAAAAAATGTATCTAGTTTTCCTACTTTTCTTCTTATATAATAGGAGAGATATGTTCACCTGTTTAACAAATAAGGAACAGTAGGGCCTCAAGACATAGGTCATTAATCCAACCACTAGAAAGGTTAAGGAATGGGGATTACAAGTGCAAGACCAGATTGAAAAATATACTGAGACCCTTTTTCAAAATTTAAAGTTAAAAGAAAGGTAGAGAGACAATGCAATAGGGCCCTGTGTGAGGCCCTAGGATCAATTCCATCATTATAAACATTAATAAACAAAATGACTTATAGATGTATTTGAATTAATATAATTTACATGGCATCTAACAATCATCTATAATTTCAGTTCCAGATGTTTCAATGCCATCTTGTGGCCTCTGTGGGCAGGCACTGAACACACATGATATACATGCATAAAGTCAGGCAAAACACTCATATACATAAGATAAAATAAATACATTTAAAAATAAAAAAAAAATGAAAGATTATTTTTTAATAGGTATATAGGTGAAGGAGTTATTTGTGGTCATATGCACTTTTAACCATCCTTTGAAACATACCATATGGAATTTCAGTCAACCCAGATTCCTTGGAGATTTTTCTGGCAAACATATAAAAAGGCCAAAGAAGAACCAGGTGTCAGCCAAACATCTATGAACAGCTGGATAGAGCTGAGTGTAAGTGTCATCAACCACCAAAGAGTTCTGTGTCCTGAGAAGGTTTATGTAGCATGGACAATGTCTACTCTGCAGAATTATTATGAATGACATAATTCATTTATTGCTGAGTTCTGATGTAATGATGTCTATTTTAAGCACAGTTAAGTGCTATAGAGAAATAGAAAGACCAGAATACCATGGTTACAATTTTTAGTTAAAGCAGGACCAGCTAAGTAAATTATATGTGACTTGAGGTCACAAGAACAGGTGTTATGTCATCCAGATCTCAGAGAAAGAATCTCCTAAACAGAGTTCATATGTTTTTGATTCTTCCTCTATTTTACATCACACACAACCTGAAATTTACTATCAGTTCTTTTTACATACACAATTTAGTGACATTAAAATCAATTGCAATATTCCATGACCATCATTACCATCATATATAAACTCTAATTTGTAAAAATAAACTCCACTCCCATTAAATATTAGCTCTCTGTGTCTGTAATACCAACCATCTCATAACCCACTCAGTATCTGTCATATATCACTCTATTTTCTGATTCTGATTGGCATGATTATAAAGCACTCACATAAGTGAAATCACATAATATGTAGATTATGACTGGCTTATTTATCTTACCATAATGTGCTCTAGTTTCTTTATGTTATAGTATTATAATTTCTTTGCTTTCTAAAATTGATTTATGTTCTAGAACACACTGATAAAGGACTTTTAATAATTCTTCAATTCAGTTACAGTATATTTTTAGAAGACCACATGTTAATTTTAATGCACAATTAGGTTTCCATGCTGTATTAGGTATTGATTTTAACCCTGTACTATCTATACCATGACTCTGCCTGTACTTGTTGACTTACCCACAGGGAATGCACTAGAATCTTCAGGGTAAATAAACTAAGTTATTCTAACACCCATGGCAACTGAACTGCACTGAGCCTTCTTGATTGAAATATTTTACTTTTTTCTGACCTTCAGTGATACCGTGCTTACTCATTGTGAGAGTTTCTTTGTTACACATGTGAGGGCCAGAATGCTTACTGAGAATGGGTGTGGCCCTTTAAAGGGCCACAAATGACTTCCATAAGGAAAGCTGGAAAGTGTAGTCCTCCCTCAGCAGGAAACCATCATTCCTATCCTGAGAGGATATAAAAAAAATGCAGCACAGGTGCGTGATAGCTGTTTTCTGCTGAGGAGGGTCTTTGTTGGAGGGGTTAATTCTGGGTCCATTGAAGAAGGGATCCTCTGGTCATGAGCAGGGGAAGAGGCTTCACTTGATAAGCGGTGACGGATCTGGCGAGCACTGTCGTGCGTACCTAAAGAGACTTGGAAAGGTTACTGGAGGGCTATAAGCAGATGATTTGGGTACAGAGTAAAACAGAGCTGTTCTGGAAAGGGTAAGGGACAGGAAGGAACAGAGGTCGGAGTAATAAAATGGCACAGTTGTGAGGGAGTGGGTAGAAAGTTGGTTCAGGACCACAATGACTACCCCCATTGCAATGTCTGTTGCACCAAAACGAGCTTCGAGAAGTAGCGAGGAGCTCCAGAGGATCAAAGGAAGGGATCAGGAGAAAAGAGAGAAGTAATGTAAAGAACTGCATCTGGTCCAGAGTGGAAGGAAAGAAGGTTCCTTTTAGCCAGTTTCTCAACAGCATCAAAAAGATTTTTTTGCAGATGTATCAGGAACAAATGGAGTTGGTGTAGGGGGAGAGCTATTGGGAGGGCATGCATGGTACATTTTGTTTGGCTACAGGGTTAAGTTCAATAAGTTAAATATTTAGAAGACTGGGTAAAATACAGATTTGAGGCTAATAGGGAGGTAAGAGTGATCAATAGGAGGAACCAGAGTCAAAGAAATCAGAAGGATTTTTTTTTTTGGTCTGGTTTCTGTGTTTTTAGACCCCATTTCAAACCAGTTAGGGTTTTTTGTTGGGGAAGCAATGTTGTTTGAGGAGAGCAAAAGTTCCATCCTTAGCAGATCCAGTTCTTTTTAATCTTGAAATACTGCAGCAGTCAAGGGGTTGATCTGGTCCTGAAGGATGGGAAGCTGAGCTGAGCTGGTGAGACAGGGGTTAACTGAGGCAATGTAAGCTTCATTCCATCCAGCTGTTTTAGCTCTGAGTCCCCAGAACAATGTCCAGAGGGCAAGAGGGATTAACTTGATGATCATTGACTCATTAGTCTCTTTTTCGAAGTCACCCAGGCTGCTTTTGGAGGTTTTGGGGGTGTTGATATCTTAGTAACTGCTGCTAGGTTGTCAGAAATGCAATGAGAGAAACAGTAGTTTGTGCGGCTCAGAAGAGGGTCCATGCAAGAAGCCAGGATAAGCTTGACAGTTGGCAAGGATTCAGAACAAAATTCAGACAGTAATAACTGTACGATTTTGTGGAGAAAATTAAGAGACAAAGTTGGACGAAGAAAACTTTAACATCAATATTAACAGGATTCACTATAATATAAAGATACATATAAAGTTAACAACATGAGATTCTTTAATGAAAACAAACAGTGCTTCTCAAATAAAACTTTGAGACAACATCTTACACCTGTCAGAATGGCTAAAATAAAATAAAAAAAAAAAAAACAATGATAGCCTATGCTGGAGAGGATGTGGAATAAGGAGAACACTCATCCATTGCTGGTGGGAATGCAAACTTGTGCAACCACTTTGGAAATCAGTGTGGCGGTTTCTCAGGAAATTGGCAATCAACCTACCTCAGAATCCAGCAATACCACTCTTGGGATTATAACCAAGAGATGCCCTATCATACTACAAAAGCATTTGTTCAACTATGTTCATAGCAGCATTATTTGTAATAGCCAGAACCTGGAAACAACCTAAATGCCCCTCAATGGAAGAATGGATGAAGAAACTGTGGAATATATATGCATTAAAGTATTACTCAGCGGTAAAAAAACGATGATATCTTGAATTTTGCATGCAAATGGATGGAAATAGAAAACACTATCCTGAGTAAAATAACCCAGACCCAAAAAGATGAATATAGTATGTACTCACTCATTAGTGGACTCTAGCCATAAACCAAGGATATTAAGCCTATAGTTCACAAGCCTAGAGAAGCCAAATAACAAGGTGAACCCAAAGAAAAACATATAGTTATCCTCCTGGAAATTGGAAGCAAACAAGATTGCCCTGCAAAAGTTGGAGCATGGGGGTGGGGGTAGGGGTAGAAGGGATGTTGGGGGAAGGGGAGAGGGGGAGAGGGAAGGGAGAAGGGAAAGACTGGCAAGAGCTTAGGGGAGTGGGCGGGTGGAGATGGAGTAAGGGCAGATATAGGAGCAGGGAAGAAAATATCTACATTAAGGGAGCCATTTTAGGGTTGGCAACAGACTTGGCTCTAGAGGGGATCTCAGGTGTCCACGGGGATGTCCCCAGCTAGGTCTTTGGGCAGCAGAAGAGAGGGTGCCTGAACTGTCCTTGCCCCACTATCACACTGATAATTATCTCGAATATCACCATAGAATCTTCGTCCAACGATGGATGGAGAAAGAAACAGAGACCCTCATCAGAGCAATGGACTGAGCTCCCAAGATCCAGTTGAAGGGCAGAAGGAGGGAAAAGATGAGCAAGGAGGTCTGGACCACGAGGGGTTGGTTCACCCACTGAGACAGTGTGCCTGTTCTAATGGGAGCTCACCAAATCCAGCTGGACCAGGACTGAATGAGCATGTGATGAAACTGGACTCTCTGATTGTGGCTGACAATGGGGGCTGACTGAGAAGCCATTGATAAAGGCACTGGGACTTGTTTCTACTGCATGTACTGGCTTTTTGGGACCATAGTCTGTTGGATGCACAGCTCCCTAGGCCTGGATATAGTGGGGGAGGGCCTTAGACTTCCCACAGGGAAGGGCTCCCTGCCCTCTCTCAAGCAGGGAGGGTGGGGGAGAAGGGTGAGTGGGAGAGCGGGAGGGGATTGGGAGGAGAGGAGGAAGTGTAAATTTTTGAATGTAAAAATAAAAAAAATAAAATAAAATTGTAAAATTGGGGCTGTTTCTTTAAATGACCATATCTAGTATTTGAAAACATGACAATATGTGTTTTGTGAACATCAATTTAAAACAAATAAACAAAATTCAATATTCCATACTGTCAAAAAGCAGATGAAAGTAGAGTCAGTCATGGCAAATTTGTCATAAACAACTTACATGTAACAGGGACTGAATTTCAAAGAAGGCTATAGCCAACTCTTTACTCCTCGTGCTTATAGGCAAATCTCTATGTCACCACGCACTGACAGCAGGAAGCATGTTTCCAATTGTCAAAGACACCAATTGGATATTCTGAATAACTTCTTAAAGCTGTGACTTTGATAAGAGATTATCTAGTATCCTCTTTTGTTCAGCAGACATGCAGTGGTTAGAATGAAGATCCTGAAATTAGCCTTTGCTAGAAGGAAGAATTAAATACCAGGGTTGGGACTGAAATAGCACTAGCCTGGAGGTCATATTACAGGCATAGGTTCAAGGTTCCCCTGTTCACAGCATCCTCGTATGTCAGTTCAGGAGACACTGAGGGCAGAATAATTGCTCTTCGTTGGCTGAGACACTTAGGATGTGGGTGCAGACTTTGAGATCCTCCACTGGACAAGAGAACCCATCTTGTAAAACATGAGGAGTAACTCATCTTTAAATAAGGAAGACAGTTTGTTTTCTTTTCTGGTCAGGCCTATACAACCAGAGGTCTCCAGGCCTATGCAGATGGAAGCAGAAGCAGAAGACTGGTTAGCAGTTAGCAATGCAACTTACTCTGGTGGGATGATGCTCCATCCAAAGGAATTTCCTGAGCCTGGGAATTTCTGGAATGCAAGTGTATTGTAAATCTAACCCATTTTACTCACATATCCAACCTTTTATAACTAATTGTCATAATATACCTGATTTTGAATATTATTTTATTTTATATAAACTTTATATTTGAAACTCGTTTTGAGTTGCTTGCTATAGGTATAATGTTGACTATATATAAAAGACTATATAATGGGAGCTATCAATTGATCTCTTCCTCTAAGTTTATCTCTAAATAAAATTACATTTATACTGAGCATGATTAATTCTTAACTTGCATATCTTAATTATCTTCAACAGTTTGCAATAAGTTAATATTTTTATAAGATTAGGATTTTATAATTTTACAGGATTTTCTCACTGTTAAGATAGAAAAGTTCTTATTCTTGAATAAAATATCCTTTAATATCAAAAATTTAAACCATAAATACAGTCCACAGAGACTGGGAACCTCCTTTCCTTGATCCTTTTACAATGCACTTTTACAAAATGTCATTTTAATATGATACAGTTTTACCAAATATCTAAAGTTTAACAAAATTAACAAAGACATAAATTTTTAAGTCAGTTTCTGTTAGCATGAACGAACCATTGTAACTTCAGGAACTTACAAGCCTTAATCATCAAACATTTGTTGCATAGACCTTGTTCATGGTTTTGACCACATTTGTTATTTTTCACTTTCAGGATAAAAATCATCACATAGAAAAATTCATCCTAATCCAAAATACTTTGGACACTTACTGTTGCATTCTTAATGCAGGGAAGATTTTAAAAACAGCCTTATACTACACGATCACCTAAACCAAAATGGTCGAGAGGTCAATTGGCATGCCCTCCTTTTACCTTAGTGAAGATAGTGGCTGAGACACATGATTGCTAGGTTAGCAGCTAAGATAAAGTCAGTATTCTCAATAGAATAAAACAGCATAAAACAAAGTTTCAACACTGCCCCAGTACCAAAGACATTTGAATCTCTGCAAGACTGTACATAGTGATCTACACATCCACATTTAATTGTGTGTATCATTTGTCAGACCATCTGAAATACCATTACCTCTTAGCTGTTAAACAAACAAGCAGGATTTCCCAGGTTTGGAGGGGCAGAAACACAGTAGGCCAAAAGCATAAGGCAAAATAGGTATAAGACAAGAGTTCTATGTTATCTCAGTTAGAAAGAGATACAAGTTTGGAAGCCGAGTAGATACAGCAAAAAGCATCCTGACTGAGCATGGCTGTAAGCCAAAGCCTTGAGGATTAAACTGTGAGTTTTATGAGGGATGGGGCCTCAGAACACACTGTGATTATCTCTAAAGAAATTATTTAAATTACTTTAGATATTAAATTCAAACGTTCCAATGGGCCAACAGTAGCCATTTGTCTAAAGAAAATTCAGAGTGGATGAATGACAACAGCAAAAACAGGGGCAATATCCAGTTGCTTAGAGCATCCTCTAAGTCTTGAAGTGACCAAATGTGCCTGGAAAGGAAGGGAACATCCCCAATTGCTACAATTCCAGGATGAAGAAACCACAGGGCTAGTGGAAGGTTCTCAGGACTTCGATAGGGTTCTTGCAGCCAGTGTAGTCTTAAGTACCTTTGACAAGGCAGGTCTTGTAGAAGAAGGCTTCAGTGAGATCCCAGACCGACCTGGGACACTTCCAAGTTAGGTCCATTGGATTGTGTTGCAAGTGTGCTCTGATCAAATGCAGCATGACCTCCTACCTAGGTCAGACTGTCTCAGGGAGAGGCAGCAAGGTGAGAGAGAAAGAGTGGAGATAGAGGGAAAAGAAAATTCTGCCTGAGAGACAGTTGGCCCTGCCTGGCCCTCTCAACCAGTGACAGGGACCAAGGAGAGCCACAGGAAGTATGTTCATGGTGAATTTGAGCCTCAAATAGGCTCACATTACCTATCACACGTCTTTGGTACCATGTGTTAGATTACTTAAGGGCAGTTTTAGAGAGACAGAGGTGGAAAGAAAGAGAGACTTGCTCTGTTATTAGGCAGGACCATGTTTATTCAGAGCAAACAGTTATCCTTGTCACTTTTGTGTGTAGATGGACAAAATACTCTTTGATCTTATGGATAATAATAATGGTCATATTTGCCAGTGCCAGGCATTTGACCCACAGAAAAATAAAAGTAAAAGAGGATATATGCATTTAAGAAGATGTCAAAAGTTAGGGTGAAGGATGGAGAGATTACTGAACCATTAAGAACACTGACCATTCATCCAGAGGATCTGAATTCCATCCCCTGTACCTACATAGTGCCTAACAAACATCTATAATTCCAGCTCCAGTATATTTGGCCTCTGCAGGCCCTGCAAGCTTGTGAGTCACAGGCATACATGCAAGCAAAGCACTCATACGCACAAAATAAAAACAAATAAATCTTTAAAAAATACAAGTAGAAATTTAGATGATAGATAAATAGATTCCTCAAATCTCACCAATATTAGTGTCTTTCTTGCTTCTACTCAGTTTATTCTAAAAGTAAATAGAGTGCCTTGACGTGTCGTAATGCTCAGACTGGTAGCCCAAGGGTAGGCCTGGGAACATACAGGCCCAGGAATCCCCAGATACCATGTTGTATTACTGAGAGCCCAGATGAGAATCCAATTAGAAAAGAGCACAAGGTTTTGGGACTTAGTGTACTACCAGCACAAGGCACATATAGGTTTAATTTGACAGATCTATCAAGTCTACCATTTTATTCCTTCTAGTTGAGCAAACTAATGTAATGAGCCACCTTGGAAGTAAGAGGAACTAAAATCATCACACTGAGTGGAAAAAAAAGCTGGCCCAACTCGCACTGAAATAAGTCAAAGTTTCTGTGGACAGCTTCACCGATAATATGGATTGTGTGAAGGCAGAACACAGGCACTGAGGAGTAGACCTCCCAATGAAGTTCAATGATAATTATTTTTGGAATTGTATGAATAGGGCATTCAGGTTCTTTGAAACACAAAGACAAAACTAAACATGAATTATGAGTATAGACAAAAGAGATGGACTCCATGACAAATGCACAAAAATATTTTCAACAAAATCAAAGAAGAACATTTTCTAAACCAATGGGGAGGAAATGCCAAAGCAGATAGAATAGGCTTAAAGAATGTTGATTTAGAAAGAATTGGAAAAGAACCTTCTCACACCGGGTTGTTAGAGTTAATATACTGAACATACAAAACAAAGAAAGTGCTAAAATTTGCCAAAGGGCCAAGCCAATTAAAATTCTAACTGTTTATTTAATAGATTTTTTTTATAAATCAGGTTGACCTTGGAAAAACCTGCATACCCTGAAAGACCCAGACTACCAATTTAGACTACTAGACTACTGTCCGCAAGAAACCAACTGTCATATGTGAAGGAGAAACAAACATCCCCCATGATAACATCAACCTAAGGGAATTCCCAACTGCTGCTCTGTAAAGGATAATAGAAGGAATACTTCAGTCTGGAAAGAGTAACCGACCGAGAGGCTATAGAAGAAAAACAGGCAATAGTTGGACAGATAAACAAATGACAAATAAAACACCACAAAACAACAATGCAACTTTAACTTTTTTCAATGATAATTGGGAATATATGTGAAATAATAAAAAAGAAACAGATTTTCAGGTTTATTTTTTGCTGACTCACCATCAAAAATAGACATATTTTAGAATGGGGCATAAGAGGTATTAAAAGCAATGGAACCTGTAAATAAGTATGTGTGCTTATATTATATCAGAAAAAACATTCAAAACTAATCTGAAGAAACCAAAAAGGTTCCATCATATTGATTATGTGATCAGTCTATCAAGAGAATATTATAATTCTAAACATACATGTGTAGTTTTATACAATTTCATAAAACAAATACTCTAGAGTAACTGTAACTTAAGCCTAATACCATAATGATGGCAAACTTCAACTACCTTAATGTTCGTTGGTCTATCAGCCAAAAGAATGGACAGAGAAACATTGGAGTTAATGACATAATAAATAAAATATACCTACCAGATACTTACAGATCATTCCACCTAAACACTCCAGAACACATATGAAACCCATGATTTTTTTAAAGGCCTTCTCCACATCTCTTTATATGATTATGTGATTTCTAGCAGTTTCAGTGTTTCAAGTTTCTTCTTTTTTTTGACTCAGGCTTATTTTGGCTTTCCAGTAAGGGTGTAAATTTTATTACTGTGAAGAAACACTATGCTCAAAGTAACTCTTATAAAGGAAAGTATTTAGCTGTGGCTGGCTTAAAGCTCAGAGGTTTAGTCCATTGTCATCATGGTAAGAAACATGGTGGCATGGATATGGTGACTGAGAAGGAGCTGAGACTGGGCCTGACTTGAGCTTCTGAAACCTCAAAGCTGACTACCAGCGATACACTTCTTCCAACAAGACTGTATCTCCTAGTAGTGCCAATTCCTATGAGCCTATGGATGCTGTTCTCATTCAGCAAACCACACAGTGGGTCCTCTCTGCTTCCACATGCATTTTAGGATGTTTTTGTTATTCTATTTCTGTGAATAATGTTCTATGTATTTTGACTGTTATTGCATTAATTTGCAAACTGCATTTGATAGGATGGCCATCCTAATAATATTAATTATACTAATCCATGAACAAGGAATTTTGTTAGAACATGAAAATCCTTACAATCACAGGAAACCAGGATGTTAAGGACTTAGTATCATCCTTTCAAAGGGAAGGATATATAAACCATTTTTGCAGAAGGCAAAAGAGATTAATAGCTTCATGATTTGTGGGGGTTTTTTTGGGTCAGGCCATATCCAACTCCTATAGTTAGTAGTGCAGGTGGCTAGTAAACTCAACAATACTCATATTACATGTATGCCCAAGGTCTCTCCAAAACTCCATGGCCTAACAATAATTAGTATTTCAAATTCATGTGGTGTCAATTTGTGTGATTTTGTTTTTTGTCTACTTAACACTAGCTGGAGTCACTTGGGAAGAGGGAGTATCAACTAAAGAAACTTTTTTTTTTATCAGATTGGCTTTGAACATGTCTGGGGACATTTTATTGACTCATGATTGATGTGGGAGGACCAAGTACACTGTCTCATTGATAACCTTGGATAGGTGGTCCTGAGTTGTATTAGCAAACAAGCTGAACATGCCAGTAGACAACATTTCTTCAACCTGTTTTTGAGTTCCTGTCCTGAGTTCTTTCTCTGGCTTGCCTAAGAAATGGACAATAGGCTGGGCAATGGTGGTGCTCACCTTTAATTCCAGCACTCAGGAGGCAGAGGCAGGTGGATCTCTGTGTTCAAGGCCAGCCTGGTCTACAAGAGCTAGTTCTAGGACAGGTTCCAAAGATACAAGAAAACCCTGTCTCAAAAAAACAAAAACAAAAGAAAGAAAGAAAGAAAGAAAGAAAGGAAGAAAGAAAGAAAGAAAGAAAGAAAGAAAGAAAGAAAGAAAGAAAGACAGACAGGAAGAAAGAAAGAAAGAAAGAAAGAAAGAAAGAAAGAAAGAAAGAAAGAAAGAAAGAAAGAAAGAAAGAAAGAAAGGGAAAGAAACGGACCATAAATAAACCCTTTTTTAGCCCAAGTTTATTTTGGTAAATGTTTTATCATGGCAACAGAAATTAAGCCAGGACTGTATCCAACACTACAAATCTGAAATACAGTTACTCATAATATTTCAAAAACTTTAAAAATTCTATTTTTAAAATAAAAAATGCATTTTTCCCAAACAGCTTCTAAACAATTTCAATATGAAGGTCAATAACTTGAGATTCTATTTTTCATAATGAAAGGCTAATTACGAAGTATGTTCTTCATACTATAAGCATTTAATGTCAACATATAAGACATGTTGCCATAATGAAGGCTATTGAAGGTATGACTTTCATCAATATTTAATTAGCTCTTGAGACTAACTCATTATTTTGGTACAACTATTTTGACATCCTTTCTATATGTTCTGAATAGAGTTCAATCTAGAGGGCTGTTTGATGGGTGGGGCATTTATAACATCATACATGCCCCTGCCTAGAGGAAACAATATAAAATATGGGAGGAGTGATTGACAATTTAATCTCGTTTAGATTAGCAAAGAGTAATATATTAAAACCACATAAGCAAATTTACTAAGCAAGGCAAATGTTTTACTAAAAAACAATTCTGCCTTACTTAAGACTGGAAGGAGTGAGAATAAGAGCAAAGAGGTCAAGACCATAATGGGAACACCCACTGAAACAGTCTACCTGAGCTAATGGGAGTTCACCAACTCCAGCTAAACAAGGAAGGAACCAGAATAAGACCAAACTAGTCCCTCTGAATGTGGGCAACAGTTGTATGACTGGGGCAGACTGCAGGGCCACTGGCAATGGCCCCAGGATTTATCCCTACTGCTTGTACTGGCTTTTTTGGTGAACATAGTCTCTTTGAATAGATACCTTGCTCAACCTAGATATAATAGGGAGGGCCTTGGACCTTCCCCAAAGAAATGTGCCTTACCCTCCCTGAGGAGTGGATGGGGTAGGGTGGGGTGGGAGGTATGTGAATGAAATGGGAGGAACTGGGATTGGTATGTAAATTAAAAATATAGTTTTCTTTTAAAAAAAGAAAGAAAGAAAAAAGTGAACTTACACTGGTTCTGCTACTCTCAGTACAGGGAAACATGCAGAATGAGAAGCTCATTATGAGTACAAGAGATCTAAATGTTTCAGGTTCAGATACCCACACTGTACACTTAAGCACAAATTAGGATCATACTAAAGGCAAAGGGAGTTCACATCTATAAGAGAAGGATATGGCGTCCCCAGACCTGGGTTTATTTTGGGTTCTATGATGTAGCTATCGTTAGCCTTGAGCATGCCACTGAATGAATCTAGGGTTCAGTTTATATATAGGTGAAAATAGCCTCCATTAAATGAGAGTTCCTCAAAAGTACCTGTTTGTTCAGTGTATAGGTGTGGATGCACACCTGTAATGGCAGTCAGAGGACAACTTTGAAGAGCTGTATCTCTCTTTTCAAGTTCAAATCGGTTTCAGGGATTGAATTCAGATAGGTAACAAGGCTTGTAAAGCAAGATATTATCTACTGAGTCACCTTATCAGCCTAGGACCTGGTGTGTGTGTGTGTGTGTGTGTGTGTGTGTGTGTGTGTGTGTGTGTGTGTGTGTTGATATTTTGGAGAATCACAGTGTAGAGCGAATCTAATTAGAGATAGAGACCAGGCAGCGGTGGCACACAACTTTAATCCCAGCACTTGGGAGGCAGAGGCAGATGGATCTCTGTGAGTTCAAAAACACTTTGGGCTACACTAGACTGATCTGGTCTCAAGGAGAAACACAGCCAGGTGGTTTTGACTCATACCTTTAATCCAGTACATGGGAATCACATGTTCTTAATCCCAACACTAGGGAGATAGAGACAGGAAAGGATATGACTGGGAGGAGAGAGAAATATAAGGCACAATGAGATAGGAGCTCAAGACATTCAGTATGAGGACTTGTAGAGACAGGATGCTGTTAGTATTTAGACATCAAATTTTCTTTTTGAGATATAGTTTATCACACAGGTTAGGCTAGTTCGTTAGCAAGAAATCTGTCTGTCTCAGCCTCCCAGTACTTATAAGTATTTAAATGTTAGTATTTTATACTCTCAAACAGGAACTGTCATTAATATTAGCTCTTTTTTATAACCTTATAGATTATTCATTATTTTTAATTAGCATATAAACAAGTTTCTTTCAAAAAATTGCTTTCTCCACATTTATCTCCTATTCCTTTTTGTTGTTCCCACAGACCCTCTTCCATGCTCTGTATAATATCTATTCTACTTTTTACTTTGCTGAGTTTTACAGCAATGTAATTAATTTTTGCAGAAAATGAAAATAGTTGAAAATGTACTTAAATGTTGAAAAGTAAAAGAAAATTTGGAAAATCAATAAGATAAGAGAAAGAAATAAAGGGGATACAAATAAGAAAAGAAATTAAAGTATTCTTACTTATAAATGATATGTTATACATAACAGACATGAGATCAGTACATGAACTGGCTTTTTGGAGCCCAGTCCCTATAGTGGGACATGTTGCCCAACCTTGGTGGGGGTGGTGGGGGATGTTTTAGTCCTGCCTCAGTTGGTATACCTGACCATGCTGACTCCCCAAGGAAGTCATTACTTATATTCTCCCCTTTGAGAAGTGTATGGGGGATGGGAAGAAGTGGTGATGGAAGAGCAGAAGGGGAGGGAGGCAGAACTCGGGTCAGTATGTAAAATGAAAAAAAATAAAAAAAAAGAAACGTGAAGTCTAGGGATAGTAGCACATGCCCTTGATCCCAGTACTTGGGACAAGAAGCAGGCAGATCTTTATGAGTTTAAGGTCAGCCTCATTTACATATTGAGTTCCAGGGCAGTTATAGCTACTCAGCAAAACAACTTCAAACAAATAAACAACATGTTTTAAAAAAGATGTACTAAGGATTCCACCAAAAAATTCTTAGAGCTGATAAACACTTTCAGAAAATTAGTGGATACAAAATTAACAGATATAACAGTAGTTTTTTTTGTATAATAATGATAAGCATAGAAAAAAGAAATTAGGAAATGAATCAATCCCATTCACAGCTGTCACAAAAAAATACTGAGGAATAAGCCTTACCAAAGAAACAGAAGACCTCTACAAGGAATATTTTAAGACACCAGAAGAAAGAAATTGAGAATGACTCCAGATACAGAAAGAACTTCTGTGTTCATGGATTAGAAGAATTTATATGGTTATAACCTCGCTACAAAAAGCAAACTATAGGTCCAATGCAATCCAAAATAAAAAACTCCAAGGTCAAATCTTTCAGAAACAAAAATACATAAGGGGAACATAAAAGACTAATAACAGAAAGAGAAATTCTGTAAAAGGGGCCAGGGGTTCTCAGCACACCTGTTTATAAGTTAATCTATATAGCTATAGTAATAAGATAGCAGATACTGGCATGTAAACAGAAACAAATCAGTTGAGTAAGACAGAGGAGCAAGATATAAGTATGTACAACTACAGATGTCTGACTTTTGACAAAGCTGCTGAAAATAGACATTGGAAAAAGAGTTGTAGTTGAAAAATTCTTTGGGTCACCAACCAGTTCCCAAATAAAAATATCAAGACTTATTATTAATTATGAATGCTTAGCTTAACTTAGGCTTGTCCTACTAGCTGTTTTAACATAATTTAGCCAGTTTATATTCATCTATATTTTGCCTCAGGGCTTTTTGCTTTTTTGCTCATTCTGTATATCGTACTTTCCTGCTTCCTTCATGTCTGTCTTGCTGACCTTTTGCATCTCCCTGAACCATCATTTGTTTTTTCTTTCTTGAGCCTAAATGACTCCTCCTACTCACTCTCCCTGCCTGGAATTCCCACCTATATCTCCTCTGTCACTATTGGCTGTTTAGCTTTTTATTACACCAATCAGGTACCTTAGGCAGGCAAGGTAAAACAACAACACATATTTAAATAGTTAAACAAATATTCCACAATATAAATAAATGAAGCAATCTTTATATAGTTAAACAAATGCAATACATCCTTGCATAGTTAAATACTCTGCAACAGACAAAGTCTTCAACAAGTGAAGTTGGAAAATCTAAATAACAACATATAGAAGATGAAAGTAGATCACCATTTCTCCACATGCACAAAACACAAATTCAATTCCAAATGGATCGAGGACTTCAGCATAAATCCTTATCTTCTAAAACTGATAGATAAAAAAATAAGTTATAGGTAATGGCTTTGGGTAAGACTCCAGGAAAGATAACCAGCAACCAACTAGTGGGATTTCACAAATTTAAGAGGCTTCTGTATAGCAAAAGAAACTGTCAGTAGAGTGAAGAGGCAGACCACAGAATGATCAAAAATCTTTACCAAGTATACATGTGTCAGAGGATTAGTGTATCTACTATACCAAGGATTCAAGAAAGTTAAACACCAAGAAAAAACAATCAAATTTAAAAATGGGCTACAGAACAAAAAAGAAAATTTTCAAGAGAAGAAATACAAATGACTAGGAAACACTTTTGTTAATTGTTCAAAAGTCTTACAAATTAAGGAAATGGAGACTATTTTACGTTTACATTTCGCCCTTGTCAGAATGAATGGCTGCCATCAAGAATACCAGTACAGCAAATTCTGGCACTGATGTAGCAAAAGGGACTCTTACATACTCTGGATGAGTATACAAATGAGTACAGCCATTCTGAAAGTCAGTCTGGAGGCTTCCAAAACTGAAAACCTGAAAACAAAAGTACCAGGTGATCCAGTTATCACATTCCTGAGCATATACCCAAAGTACTCCATAGCCTACAAAAGGAAACCCTACACATCCGTGTTCACTCTGCCTATTCTCAGTAGCTAGGGAATGGAAACAGCCAAGCTGCCCCAATATTGATGAATGGATAATGAAAATGTGATACACACACACAAAGGAATATTATTCAATTATAAAGAAAATGAAATCATTTGAATTTGCAGGTAAATGGATAGAAATGGGAAAAATACTGTGGGTGAGAGATTCCAGGCCTATATGCTGTACATTGTGTTTCATAATGAGAGTCCTGAATTTGTGTCTTTAGCGTAAACCTAATATCCTAGAACTGTCTAACTTGGACAGCCTGTGAAAGGCAGGAAACAAAGATGGGAATGGGGAGACTGGCATGGGAGTAGTTGAAAGTAGGTAAAGATAAAGTAAAAAGAGGGAATACTCTGGGTGGAAGGACTTAGACAAAGAGCAGGTGGGGAACACTGGAGAGACAACAGTGCTGGATGTGAGAATTCACTAGAATATAGCACGCATAATAATATAAAGCAGGCATTGAGAAAGCAATATCTGCCCACTGTGTAATAGTGGCTTAACTGCTGGTAGGGGTGGGACAGCAAACCAGCTGCCCTCATAATGGGTTCAAGACCCACAGCATGGAGAGTACAGCTGATACCAGTACTGTAAGCCTGGCTAATAACCCAGGTATAGGGAGGCAGTAGTGTCAAGTGAGGAATGTATTTCTGATGGTTGACTAAACTAATATAGCAGCAAACTAAATGCCTATGCTTATGCCCATAGACAAAAGCAGCTCCCAGCCTCAATGGGAGAAGTCTCTCCTAACAATAAGAGAATTCAGAGATTCTTGGCTGCCTGAGATGTAGAAAATATGTGACACCAGAAACATGGCACTCATTCAAGCCACCTATCAGACTCAGAAATATCAGAGAAAGGGTGGCATAAAGTATGTAAGAAGGAGAAGATGAGGTGAAGGCATATGAAACACCATTCCTTAGACTCAGCAAATTACTCAGTCACAAAAATGCACCAACTATAGTTGCTACACTGGCCCTCAGACCCTCTATCCACCATCAGTCAAAGAAGATGGCAAGCAGGTCTTAAAGGACCCTACAGTTTCTGTCTAGTCGATTGGGAGATCCTGGGAGATGGGAATCACTATCTTTAGTTGCATATCTCTGCTGAGTCCACCAAACCCACAGTCACACAGATGGTCCTGGTTAATCCTGGTGGCTTACAAAACAAAATGAATAGACCTGGCACTCTGGGAGAGACTGCTGTGGAGGAGTGATGGATGGGGGGAGTAGAAAGTGACAGTGTCAGGATGCAAGGAATACACAGGGAAAGCTGTAAAATAAGTAAATGTATAAAATGCAGCATCACTTCTAAATATCAATATTTTATTACATCAAAACAGAGTTTATCAAAAAATTTACTTTAACAAAAATGAGCAACAATATCTTAAAATATAATTCTGAAAAAGCTTTAGGGAAAAAACACTAAAAATATATAAAATACCTCTTTATGGAGAGGCTTCACTTCTGTTTACCTCAGGATACCATGTGGCTTAGCACAACACACTTTCCTAACACTAAATCTATACAAAGAAACACACACACACACACACCCAGGGTCGGTGGTGGGAGGGTCAGGTCAGGAAGCAACAGTCAGAAACAGGCATGGAGAAGCTAAAGTTCTCTACATAAGAGATACTTTCTAACCCATGTTAATTACTGTGCTATCCACAACAGACAATATAGATAACCAGATATCTGTCAACGGGTGAATTCAATAAATATTTGACACGTATGCACAAGGAAATTTTAAGCAAAAATAAAATCATTCCATATATGGGGAGCATATTGTTAAGTGATACTAGCCAGCCTCATACAGAATATAGAGTTAAGAGTCTGTGTTGTGTGTATAAAAACAGAAAAGGGTCTATAAGAGGAAAAGAAAAGGTCTAAAGGGAGAGGAAAGAAGAAAGATATATATATATATATATATATATATATATATATATATATATATATATATATATATGCCATGAAACAGAAAGGGAGACTTTATATAGAGGAAGAAGACCAACAAGAAGACTAAAGTTTAGTGGAGGAAGGTAGACACATGAATCAGAACAACATATAACAAAGTAAACACAATGGTGTCCAAAGGAAACTGATTTCTTTATATGCTAATCAAATTGGATTACAAAATAGCAAAGTTCTGTGCAGGGTCTGCAACCTGGATCAGAAGTCAGATATGTACCAGGGCTTCTTAGATCTATGGGTAGGAGCTTTGCTGTCACTTAAAATTCAAAATCTCACTTAAGCTGGGTCTTTGTATTAAGTGGAATTTTGTGAATTGGGATATAAATTAGAAAGACTTAGGAGGATAAGGTGGAGTGAGGAGACAGGGAGGTAGGGGATAAAGAGAGGCTTATGAGGCAGTCCATCGGAGTGCTGAGCACATGTCAGAACCCCTCACCCTGTCCCAGGCAAGGAGCTAAGTCATTTATCCTCCAGCTCCTGTCTGTTACGAACTCCCGGAGCACTAAATCCCTGGCATACGTTTTAAGAGAGAACTGTGTATAGTTATAGAATGCTCCTATTTTGCTGGTAAACTATGAAAATATTTGTGTGAACATGCAACCTCATAACAAGAGTGGTACCTCAAGGAAATGCTTTCATGAGTTTTTAAATATCATTGAATCATTCATCTCCCAGGATTCAACATACATTATTTTAAGTATCCCATGAAAGACATAGGAAAATTGTGATTAAAATAAACAATTTCACAAAGTAGAGTGATTTTGGGTGTTATATTTAGCTTTGGTGCAGCTAGTTACATGAGCCGGGCTTTTTGACTGGTTGTCTTGTTGTTTTCAGCTACTCTTGACACTTCTCATACTTTTAATACAATTTAGCGGATTGTACAGATTGATGAATGGCTATACTCTTGCTTGCTTTCAAAGTGGCTAAAGCTACACATTCAAGGAGTAGCATATTTCCTTGCTTCCATCGTGGTTTTTAACTTCAAGTGTAATATTCACAAGGGAGTCTATAGTTTTCAAAACTGACAGAAAAATGTGTAAGGTTTTGTAGCAATCATGCCAAATACCATGTGTGGTAATATATTTGGACAATTCCATGTATTGAATAACCCTCTTCAGACTAGCATATGTTGGGTTTCATTGATTTCATTGATTAGAGGTTTTCAAATGAAAGAGAATAGCTTCATTGTGGGCCATAAGAGTTTGGGACAGCATTGCACAGTGCCGGGAGGGTTGGTAATTCCCTGTCTTTGTGACAAAGGTCTTCTTTATACCTACATTTTTAAAAGAATTTTCAAGACTCCCTGTCCAAGAGTCCCTTGCCCTTGATCAATAACACAAGGGAAGAAAGAGAGAGAGAGAGAGAAAGAGAGAGATCTTTATCTTCAAAGAGAATTTACCTTCAAAAATTTTTAGTTTTTGATAGCTAAAGTCATAGTTGCCTCAAAATATTAACTAAAAGTACAAAGGAAATGTTTCAGCAATACTTCAGATCCACAGGGAGAACTTCCTGAGTGTCAGGAGAAAAGGGGGTTAATGCTATACATCATTCTGCCACAATAAACGGTCTCAGCAAAGTCACCAGTGTAGAAAAATCTAATGCATATTTAGAGAATGACAAGAAAAGTTTGAGAAATGACTTATTAAGTAAAGCTCAATGTAGAAATGTGAGGAGCTGAGAGCAAATCCCCATCACCAGGACTAAAGCCAGGTGAATAGTGTGCGTCTATACTCTTGATGCTCCCATCTACAGTGACATGGGAGGTAGAGACAGGGAAATTTCAAGAAATTCATGGGTGATCAACACAGAAGAGACCCCATATCAAACAAAATGAAAGGTGAGGACAGACAGATGCTCTCTCTGTTTTCATAATTATACTTATTATAATATATGTGATATAATCATAGAGAAATTTTGATGGCAGCTTAGAGTGATAGTTGGTAGCACATTCTAATTCTCCAGTTTTTTGAAACCCCTAGTGTCCAAATGACAATCACTTATAAATTAAATTAGAATCTGTGGGGGTGAAGTCTCATCATCAGCATGGTTGAAGCTCACATATTTCAATTTTAACTTCTTTAAAAACTGAAAGATACACAGGACAGGTATAGTCAAGGACTTATAATGAAGAGTTAGTCATCTCTAAGCTCAAGAAACATTTTCTTTTTCTAAAATCAACTTCTATTAACTGATTCTTGACAGTGATGCAAAAATATATGAAGTGCATGTAAAATTAAAACTATCTGTATATAAATTATTAATGATTATCGTCACCAAATACAAAATATGAATGTAGCATAGAGCTATGAGCCCATGGGGCCATGGAGAAACATGTTCTACCCCAGGAAGCTTGGTGGTGCCCAGATTTGCACAAATATCTTTTTTTCTGAATGTTCATGAACTTTCCTATCTCTTAGCTCTTGGCAATAGAGAAGCAACTGTGACACCAAAGACTAAAAAATATTTGGTGATAAAACTTCTGGTTTTCGGAAGACTCTCTCAAATGACTTCGTTTTATGTGAACACGTGCTATTATCAGAATTCAGTCTCAGGGACTGGTTCGATTGCATAGAGGGCAAAGGTACTTTCTGCTAAGCCTGATGGTCTGAATTTAGATCCCAAACTGACACGGCACAAGGAGAAAAGCAACTGCTTAAAGTTGACTTCTAATAGCCATACATGAACTGTGGTATGACCCCCCCCCCTCTATCATACACACCACAATAAACAAATGAACGAATGGATGGATGGATAAATAAATAAGTAAATAAATAAATTTTTAAGAAGAATTTAATGTTGAAACAGCATAGAAAAGTTCATCAATTACCTGAGGAGTCCACAGGCTTATCTCTTCCAGTGTAAATGTCCAGTGGGAATCAAAAGGAAGAAAACCTTGCTTCCCTACGCCTATCAACTTTACAAGCAGAAGCCTCACTTTTCTGATAGTGCCCACTTCATTTCACTTAAGATAACAAATGAGAGACACTATCCTAATAGGAATCAGAGGACTGAAAGATTAATTAATTTCCTAGAGTAGATTCTCCCCCACCCCCTGGGCAGGCAGACTGTCTCTCTGGGGAACTCTTCCGTATTACTAGCAATTCTATCTTCTGCTGTAGAAAAGGAATCATCAATCACCACCAAACTGTCAATCTCCAAGCCAAGGACTTAGTGAAACTCAGGTTCCTGCTTGAGAAAAGGGACCTTTGACTAAGACTGAGCACGCTGAGTTCTATTGTCTGCTTCATCACATATATCCACCCCCCCAAACTTGAATTTTGCATCATAAAGGTGGGACTGCAGTTTCTTGCTCTAAAATCTAAAAGATATCTTTGTACCCTAAGAAGCATGAAGACAAAAACATATATAAATTTAAATCTGTGTCCAGGAATTAACATCTGCTCTGAATCTACTCCAACCTCCTATGTTACAGCAGACCCACCCAAGACAGCCCATCACTCTAGCTATTCAGTAACATCATTTGCATGCGAAGATTTATCCATTTGTGAAGGCATTTCAGGTTACAATTCTGCATCACTTATTAACATCTTATAATGAGAATTAAATTTCAATGTGAAATTAACTAAAACCCACACTGCTGGGTACAGCGAAGAGGGATTTTCCCAGATTGGATCATTGGATCATGAGAAGACATACCTGAAATCTTGGTCACATCTTCAGTGGCAGCCCACATATAAGGACATAGAATAAGGTAGCTCATGTTCCTTGCCTTCTTCTCTTACTCTTACAGGCAAGTTCATTTCTTTGGTGGTATTATAGCCCACACCTTAAGGATTCTAGCATCAATTGAAGACCAGCAGACACACCAAGTCTCATGGACCAAACGACATTTTGTTGGGAGGCAGCCATTGTTTGAATAGTCAGACCACAGCCTATAAGCCACACTAATAAATCAGATTAAAATGTATATTTTTATTTTACATATATTACATTAATGTATTCATTGTATATAATATTTATATTCTACTAGTTATGTTTCTCTAGAGAACCCTAACTAAGACAGATTTTGGTAGCAGGAGTTATTCTACAAAACCATAAGTATGATTTTTTTTTTTAAGTATCTAAAACAAGCTTTACAATTTGGTGACACCTACAGTTACTGAAACTTCTCCCAGAAACAGGAAAAACACTAAAATTCCAAGATGTGAACTATCGAATAAATTTATTGAGACAAATGGATTTGATTCACCTATTATGAAAGGAAAGAAATTTAGTGACTCTTTTTTGCAATTTTTGACAATTTATAGGAAAATAAGGATAATGGTTGGTTATCCAGACTCTTTGGATAAATTCACAAGTTCTGTGAAAAAATTAACCAACTTTTAGCATCTTAGAATATGGTGACTAAGAATGACAATGAATTCAATGATAAATTTGACCAATTCTAGATACTCATAATCAGTCTAACATTTCTAAGTGATTTGTTTTAAAGAATCTTCTTTTCAGCATCCAGAGATCTCAAGTTGCAGAAAATCAAACCAAAGCTCTCATTGTAAGACTGGCTGGATTACAATAAAAATTCAAGTCCCAGCCTTGAATTGGATCAGTGGTTAAAATATGGGCATTAATTGGTTAAAAAAATAATGTCCTGAGCTTGGAATGATGATGTGGGAGGGGGGTTCCCTAGTGAGGCTGAGAATGTTGAAACCCTAGATTCTCCAAGATTTATCTCACTTGAAGAAGTTTATCTTTAGCAGAAAATGAACCCCAGTTTCACTGCCTAAGGTATGACTATTTCTGCCTTTGCCTGAGGAAATTGTCTTCATTGTCTATTAAACCATCATCGACTTACCCAGAGGGAGATGTCATCAATACATTGCTGATGTCCCTCAGCATCTGCAAATCTTGTCCTGTAACCAGACTTAACTCTATGCTCCTAGAGGAGAGGTAGAGAGTGTAGTCCATGGGGAGGTTCATTACACCACTAAAGAGCTTAATGAGCGTGCTGAATATTTCAGGCAGAATTCTTGGAAATATGCATGGGAATGAATTTTAAGTGTGTAGGATAATGGTGGGAGAAACATTTAATGGATTAGACTAATTTTAATGATGTGGGCTCTCTGAGAGATGTTCTAAGTTTAATATGGGATCTTATGGTTTGGTTTTTAAGGTGTTTGTTCCATTGGTTGCTGAAGCATTTGTCCAAAGATGTGTAAACAGAGACTGCATGTTCATTTCCCAGTCACCCAGACCTAATCAATCACACCGAAACTATATTAATTGCAACACTGTTTGGCCAATGACTCAGGCATATTTCTAGCTAGCTCTTACAACTTAAATTAACCCTTTTCTATGAATCTATGTATGGCCATGAGGTTGTGGCCTACTGGTAAGATTCCAACATCTGTCTCCTTCCGCACCTACATGGTGCCTCCTTGACTCTGCCTGCTCTCTCTCTTTTGATCTCTCTCTCTCTCTCTCTCTATATATATATATATATATATATGTGTGTGTGTGTGTGTGTGTGTGTGTGTGTGTGTGTGTGTGTGTGTGTTCCAATTCCTCCCTGACTTTACTCTGCTAAGCCATTGGCCAAAACAGCTCTATTAATTAACTGATAAAAGCAACACATATACAGAAAGGAATCCCATATCAAAGATGGCCTACTGAAAAGCAGCTATATATATGCCTGATAACCCTTGGCTTAGCAATGATGAAGAAATTTTAAGGCTTAGGGAAATAGTTATGCTGGAATAGGTATACCGTGTAAAACCCAATCCTCCACTGTAGGAAGGTTCAGAATACATGCCATTCACTCATAAGATACAAAGTTGAGAGAGGCACCAGCACATTTGAAGAGCTCTGTTGTCCCTCTTTTCTGTGTGTCAGAGGTCAGAGATGCTGCTGCTCAGTAGGATGAGTTAAATGCCAGCGTTTCAGTTGAGCCATGAAGTAGTGGGGACCAGGTGGCAGCACTGAATCATTAAGGACAGAGTAATAGCTAACCTAATGGTCAGCACAGGCAAGTGAGACCTATGGTGGCATGAAGATGGACCTTTGGTACAAGCTAATCAGTTATGGTACTCTCAGGCATACAATTGATGAGGAACATACTATTATTTTGTTTGATCTGTATAAGAGGAAAAATTCTCAAATAAAAGGCTATATTGAATCATACACATGCAAGAGGGAATCTTGGCCCATGCACCAATTTCCAGACTTGAACTGGTTTTCAGGCCCAGAATCCATTTAATGAAGAGAAGGCCAAGTCCCCAAGAGGAAGAACTTTGCTAAAATGCATAAATTTTACCATTAGCCTTTCCCATTTTTCCTATGTTTCCCATAGAGGGACCTATGGCCTTTTATAACGGTAGCTGTACTCTTGGGGAAATGAATCAAGCAGAATTTCTGGGATCTATTTAATACTGATTTGGAACTGACACTGATTCCAGGAGACACCAAGAAATGTTGTGGCCACCCACTTAAAATAAGGGCTTATGGAGGTCAAGTGATTAATGGAGTTTTGGCTAAAGTTCAACCCACAGTATCCACTGGGTCACTGGTATAGGAGGTCCTTTTGTCTTTGTGTGGCTTTCACTGGTTAATAAAGAAACTGCTTTGGGTCTGTTGATAGGGCAGAACTTAGGTAGGCAGGGACAACAGAACTGAATTCTGGGAGGAAGAAAGCAGAGTCAGAGAGACGCCATGGATCTGCTGCCAGAGTAAGACATGCTTCCAAAACTTAGCCAGTAAACTTTTGTACATGGTGATACACAGATTAATAGGAATGAGTTAAATTAGGATGTAAAAGTTAGCCAATAAGAAGTTAAAGTTTATGGGCCAAGCACTGTTTTAATTAATACAGTTTCTGTGTGGTTATTTTGGGACTAATTTAGCTGGGCTGCCAGGACAAATAAGCACCCCCCCCCCTTCTGGCAACAGGTCATCAGACTCATCCTGTAGTTATTTCCCCAGTCCCAGAATGTATAATTGGGATAGATATACTTAGAAGTTGGCAGAATTCTCACATTGATTCCCTGACCTCTGGACTAAGAGCTATTATAGTTAGAAAGGCCAAATGGAAACCACTGGAGTTGCGTCTACCAGAGAAAATACTGAGTCAAAGACAATGTAGAACCCCAGGAGTAATTTCAGAAATTAGTGCCACTATTAAAGAGTTGAAAACATGGGGTGGTGGTTTCCACCACATTTTCCTTTTACCTCCTATCTAGCCAGTAGAGGACAGATGGATCCTGAAAAATGACAATTGACTATTAAAAACTTAAACAAGTTGTGACTCCAATTGCAGCTGTTGTACCAGATATGATGTCCTTACTTGAGCAGATTAACAAGTCTCCTGCTACATTACCAAGTACAGATTAACAAGTCTCCTGGGAAATGCTCCTTTCTTCATGCCTGTCCATAAGGACCACCAGAAGCAATTTGCTTTAAGTTGGCAAGGCTAGCAGTATACTGTTACATTTCTACCTGAAGAATTTATTAACTCTCCAGTCATGTGTGATTACTTAATTCAAAGGGATCTTCTTTGTCTCTTTAATAAAATATCACATTGGTTCACTATCCTCACAACATTATGCTGATTGCTCCAAGTAAACAGAAGGACTTTGGATTTCTTGGTAACACATATGCACATCCGGGGATGGGAAATAAATGCGACCAAAACACAAAATACAAGGGCCTTCATAATGACTGTTCAGTGATAGTTATGAATACTATGTTCCTTAAAATATATGTTCAAAGACAATCACAACTGTTCAGGTATTTATAATGAAGTCTCTGGAAGGTAATTATGTCATGATGTGGTACCACTCATGACTGGCATTAGTTACCTCTTATAAAAGATCCTCTAGAGAGGTTGATCAAGCATATTTGCCATCAAGAACAGTAAGATGACAGCGACCTAGTAACCAGGAAGCAGCTCCCACTAGATAGTGCATCTGCTGAACTTTTACCTTAAGTCTCTAGATCCATGGAAAGTAACTTTATATTCTATTACATGATCTCCTTTTTATATAGAAGACCAAGTAGACTGTGAGAGAATAACAATAAAACTTAAAAATATATAGATTTCTCAACTATCTTTAATTATTATCTCAAAGGTTACTTAACGATTAAGGTAATGCTAATTATGAACTCCTGTTGACATATAAAATTGAGTCACAGAATATTTCTGGAATTTATCATAGAATTCCTACAATTGTTACTATGTGAGTGGAAAACTCTCTTCACGCTGAGTAAAGTTTTTATAGCAAACTCTGCTAGACTTCACTTTGTGATCAGTCTGAATAATGGATCTAGTAAGTTCACTAGCTGTCTGTAGTATCTCACCAAATTTAATTTTGAAAGACAACAGCTTTATACACATTCCTTTTTATTTTGTTTGCAATACTACCTATTAAATAGAAGATAAACGATGCCAGATCATATTCTTTTCAGAGCAATTTGTATTTGGTAACTAAATTGTACATCAAGCAAAGAGTCCAGTATTTGTCCAGCAGAATCACAAAATCCCAAACCTGCTCTCTGGTATAGTGAAAGATTCGTAGAATTAAGACTTTGTTGAATCATACTCTTTTTCATACACCACAATGTTCATTAATTATTACTTTGTGAAAGAGTAACTAATGATAATTCCTACTAGGAGATAATTTGCATATTCAAATTCAAATGTTTTATGGAAAAAATAACCAATTTGTTCCAAGGATGAACTTATCCTTTCAGATTAAAATTTTACTCTTCTACATACTGCTATATTAGCCTTCCAATTGAAACTCGGGAGATATTCAGAAACTGAACTTTAATCTATGTCCCATCTTGAAGAAAAAAATTCCTTTTTGCATATTTTAACACTAAAACTTTGAAAACCTGTTCTGAATGTGCAGTTGTTCATTGGAAGAAATGATCTGGATACAACTGACCTAATCAACATAACCTGCAAGTGTAAATAGACAATCACACCTAGTGTTACCCACCTAGCTGCTGATATCAGGTCCATTTGAAATATGCTGCTTCTGATATAAAAACTAAGTAAGATACCCTGGAGATTTCAGACTCTGGAACTCCCAGAGAAATTGAAGCTTTGCATCTGGTGGAGGCATATGTACTGATCCAAATACTATGAGCAAACTCTAGCTAACATTAGCTGTGAAGAAGAATAGCCCTGGAAATCACCAAAAGTCAATCATGACCATACTGCCCTAATTAGTGAAGAAGAGGTCTTGTTGCTGAAAACCTCCCCATGGCTCCCCTGAACAGAAAGGAAAGCAATAGAATAAAGATAGGACAGAATAAAGGCACATCAATTCTGGCTGCTAAGAGGTTTTTTTTGGAAATCATAAAAGGTTCTTAGAGAGTAAATAAAAAATACAGGATAAGGTCATTCTGGTAGAAAAGTCTCAAGGATTTGCGGGAGGATGGAGAGGGAGAGCAATGAAAGTTAGCATGATAGAGGGGGCCATTTTGGAGTAGGGAGAAAACTAATACTAGAGAAATTACCAGGGATGACACCTAGCAATACTAAGACTCCTAGCAATATTAGAGAGGGTGCCTGAACTGGCCTTTTCCTCTAATCAGATTGGTTAGTACCCTAATTGTCATCATAGAACCTTCATCCTGTAATTAATAGAAGCAGGTTCAGAGATCCACAGTCAAGCACTAGGCTGACCTCCAGGAGTCTAGTCAAAGAGAAAGAGGAGGGACTACATGACCAAACGAGGTCAAGGTCATGATGAAGAAACCTATGGAGAAATCTGACCCGAGCTTTTAGGACCTCATGGACTCTGGACCTATAGCTGGGGAGCTGGCATAGAACTGAACTAGGTATTCTGCATAAGGATGACAGTTATGGGACATGGGACCCTGGAAGTGGGAAAAAGATCTATCCCTGATATATTAACTGTCTTCTTGGAGCCTATTCCCTATGGTGGGAAGCCTTGCTCAGCCTCAATGTGTGTGGGGGAATCTTGGTCCTTCCTCAACTTGATATGCCAGGCCAGGCTTTGTTGACTTTCTATGGGAGACCTTACCTTTATTAGGAGTGTATGTGGGTTGGGGTGGCAGGAGATAGGGTGATCAAGTTAATAGAAGGAATGGGGAACCGAGGTTAATATATAAAATATATAAAAATTAAAAAAAACTTTTTATTCATTTTATATATCAAAAGCATTTGTTCAACTATGTTCATAGCAGCATTATTTGTAATAGTCAGAACCTGGAAACAATCTAGATGCCCTTCAATGGAAGAATGGATGAAGAAAGTGTGGAATATATACTTATTATACTACTACTCAGCAATAAAAAACAATGACATCTTTAATTTTGCATGCAAATGGATGGAAATAGAAAACACTATCCTGAGTGAGGTAACCCAGACCCAAAAAGATGAACTTGGGATGTACTCACTCATAATTGGTTTCAAGCCATAAATAAAGGACATCGAGCCTATAATTCGTGATCCTAGAGAAGCTAAAATAAGAAGGTGAACCCAAACAAAAACATATAGTTATCCTCCTGGATATTGGAAATAGACAAGATTGCCAGGCAAAAATTGGGAACTTGGGGGTGGGGTGGGATGGGGGTAAGGGGAGATGGGGAGAGAAAAGTGTGAAGGGGAGGATGGGAAAAGCATGGGAGAATGGGATGGTTGGGTTATAGGAAGGGTGGATATGGGAGCAGGGAAGAATATATCTTAATTAAGGGAGCCATTTTAGGGTTGGCAAGAGACTTGACTCTAGAGGGGTTCCCAGGTGTCCAGGGAGATCCTCCAGCTAGTTCCTTGGGTAGCTGAGGAGAGGGAGCAGGAAATGGCCAGATCCAATAGCCAATCTGATGAATATCTTGCATATCACCATAGAACCTTCATCTGGCGATGGATGGAGATAGAGACAGAGCCACACATTGGAGCACCGGACTGAGCACCCAAGGTCCAAATGGGGAGCAGAAGGAGGGAGAACATGAGCAAGGTAGTCAGGACCGCCAGGGGTACACCCACCCACTGAGATGGTAGGGCTGATCTAATGGGAGCTCACCAAGGCCAGCTGGACTAGGACTGAAAAAGCATGGGATAAAACCCGACTCCCTGAACATGGCCGACAATGAGGGCTGCTGAGAAGCCAAAGACAATGGCACTAGATTTTGATCCTACTACATATACTGGCTTTGGGGGGGGGGGGTATCTTGTTTGGATGCTCACCTTCCTAGACCTGGATGGAGTGGGGAGGAACTTGGACTTCCCACAGAGCAGGGAACCCTTACTGCTCTTCCAAAAGGAGAGGGAGGGGGAGTGGAGGGGGGAGGAGGAGGTAAATGGAAGGCAGGGAGGAGGCAGAAATTTTTAATAACAAAAAGAAGACTGCCTACCTGTGAAAGCATTGATCATCATGTACAGTATGAGTTAAGTGTTCCCTGTAATTTTGAATGCCTCGGGGTTATAAAAAGAATTTTTTCAGAAAAAAAAAAAACCTATAGCAATGGAAACTCCTGGGAATACATTAGGTTGATCATAGCTAAGATTCCTAGCAATGGGGGATATGGACCCTGAACCAGCCATTTTCTGTAACCAAGCAAGACATCCAGTGGAAGTTCTGGGACCCAATGTAACCACAAATCCTTTGACCTGCAATTTGTGTTGTCTATAACATGTGTTGGGCAAAAGGTGGTGCAGAAATTATGGGAGTGGCCATCTGAAGACCAGCACAACTGGAGACCCATACCCTGAGAGGAATCAAGGACAATGTAATCATCAGCATAAATGCTGGTCCCAGAATAAAACAGAAAAATTACATAAAGATAAACAAATACATAAAAATTTTAATAAGTGGAATACTTTATGGCCTACTGATCACATAATATAGTTTAAACTGTTACAGATACCTTTCCTAATGACAAACTTGAATCCCATCATCCTTCATTTATTTATTATTTATTTTTCCTGAGTGTAGTTAGCCTATACATTCTACCTTCTCCTGTTTAGTCATAACTATTTAACATGAATCCTCATATCACTTTTTTTTTCTAGTGTGGGTCCCTTCATTATTATTCCATTCCATTTAATGACCTTTGTATTACATGTTAGAGAAGAAGTAAGGGCATAAAAGTAAAAATTGGTATTTAAAATATTTTATTAGGGCTGGAGAGGTGGCTCAGAAGTTAAAAGTTGCTCTTGTATGAACCTAGGTTTGGTTCCCAGCATACACATGGAAACTCATATGTTATTCTTGAAATAATGCTTATCAATTACAAACAGAAAAAATGTAGCATCACATTACAGTTAGAAGACATAGAAAATACCACCTAAATGAAACAGACTGGATATGATGCCAAGGAGAGTGAGCCAAGCAAATAGGATGCAGCACATACACTCATGTCTCTTGTTCTTGCCCAGTCATGGGGTGGGGGTTCTGGGATTTAGATCTAACCATGCTGAAAAACTTTTTACAAAGTATTTGGCAATCATTCTTCAAAGTACTAAGGTCATAAAGTCTAAGAAAAAGAAATCAAATAAACATTCGAACAAATTATAACACGTTATGGTAAGCTAATTCTTTTCCATAAATAACAGTGAGGCAATTGTTGAATTGTTGAACGGTGTCCCAGATTACATAGTGTGATAGTTTACGTGTCAGATCGACTGGGCAAAGGAATGTCTACAATCTGGTCAAACATTCTTATGGGTGTTTGGATTTTTGATAGTTTGTTTGCACCAAATTCATGTGTTGGGAGCTTAGTGCTTAGGGCTGTGCCAGTGGGAACTGGTGAGAGAAAATTGAATAGAGAGGGCCTAGTGGGAGGTTGCCAGGCAACTAGGGGCATCCACTCAAAAAGAATTCAGTTCTTTCTTATGGGATCCTGGGTATTTCTCCAGTTGATTGTTACAAAAACCTCAATATGCCTTCACCAAGTCTGTCTGGTGATGTGATCATATGCTGCCCCAAGTGTTCCTGCCAGTGCCCTATGCCATAATGTGTATGCTACAGTGAGCCCTCACCAGACATGAGATCATTCAGGAGCCTTGATTACCAAAAACCATAAGCTAAGTGGACCTTGCCTCGTGTACTTTGTTAGGATAAGGAAACCCTGTTTTATTCACTTTGTCTATTTAGGAGGGTGCTTTCAGAACTGGAGAACTGAAGGAAGCAGATGGCCTCCCCCAAATAGGTAGGATTACCAATCTGTTCAGGACTTAAATGAAACAGAGAGAAGATAGAATTTATTTTACATCTGACTTCTTGAACTAGAATCTTCTGCTCTTTGTTCTCTTGGTTCTCAGACCTTACAACTAAACAAAGAAACGGGAGAGCAAATTAACAGCTCTCCAGCTCCAACAATCAGGAATCCGAATTATGCCACTTGCTTTCCTCACTTTCCAGCTTGCAGATGATTGACCATAATAATCTTAGATGATATTTTACAAAAACTTTATGTATGTGTATAAAATATTGATCCTATTGCTATGACCTAATACAGATAACCTTAGTCATTGAATTTGATTACCCGATTTAGATGATTCTATTGGATGATACGTCTAAAGGTAGGAAGATTACAATTTCTTAAAGTTCTATTGCTGAGAAGAAATGCCAAGACCATGGAAACTCTCATAAAAGAAACTATTTAATTGGAGCTAATTTACAGTTCAGGGGTTTAGTCTATTGTCATCATGGCAGAAGGCACAGTGGCACACAGGCATGTATGGTGCTGAAGAGAAGCTAAGAGTTCTACCTCCAGATCGGCAGGCAGCAGGTGGAGAGGCACACTGGGTAAAACCCCAGAGTCCACCCAGTAATTCACTTCCTCCAGCATAGCCATATCTGCTCCAATAAGCCCATACCTCCTAATCTCTGTTAAGTAATACCACTCCCTAATGACCAAATCCATGGGCCTATTGAGGCATCCCTATGCAAACCACAGTACTCACTAAAGTACTCAGGATTATAAAGTAATAGGTTACTAAGTTACTCTCAAACAGTTCAGGAAATAAGGTGTTTTGTGGCACAAATTTCTCAAAGGTTGAGGCTTTCAAAGTATTCTAATGACAACTATGTAAAAATTATTTATAGAGTATTCCAATTATAAATTTAGAAAACATTTTGAATTTTCATAGATGCATAAGAAAACATGAGAATTTAACTTCAAATATACTTCAATTTTATTTCTTAAATTGACAAATATGTAAAATTATATATTTTATGGCTCATCACATATCTTAACACAGACATATACACATATGTACATTTATAAATGCATAATGTTTATATTGAGCACAAAGTATTTTATATACATAAAGTTTTCCAGAAGGCCAAACACCATGTGTTCTCTCTCATATGCATGTCTTAACTTTGAAGTTTTAATTTTGTATGCTTAAGAATTTCAGTGGAGTCCAGGAACCTAGAAAAGAGCCCTGGGGGTTAAGGCATTAACATGGGTCGGGAAGAGAGTGGAACACATGTGACATGAAAGTATAGGGAGAGAATACTGGGGAAGGCTTTTAAGTGGGAACAAGCGAAAGGACAGGGGGAGTATAAGGTCAAGGAAATACATTGTATGGAAAACTAATCCTTTGAGAGTACGTCATATGAAACTTAAAAAAGAAAGAAGAGCATCTGAATGAAAGTTGGTGTACTGGCTGGCTAGTTTTTATGTCAACTCGACACAGGCTGGATTCATTTGTGAAGAGAACCTCAACTGAGAAAATGTTCAACTAGACTGTGGGTAAGCCTGTAGGAGATTTTCTTAATCAGCAATTGATATGGAAGAGTGCAGGTATCTGTGAGTGATGTCACCTCTGGGCAGGTAGTCCTGGATCGTAAAAGAAAGCGACTGATCTATCGCCAGGTGGAGGTTCCCTCACGGTCCTGACTTTCTTTCTCATGTTCTCTCTCCTTCTGGTCCTCATCAGGACCTTGGGAGCTCAGTCCGGTGCTCCAATGTGGGGCTCAGTCATTTTCTTCATCTATCGCCAGGTGGAGGTTCTATGGTGATATGCAAGAAATTCATCAGTATGGCTATAGGAACTGGCCTTTTCAGGCTCCGTCTCCTCAGCTGGCGATAGATGAAGAAAATGACTGAGCCCCACATTGGAGCACTGGACTGAGCTCCCAAGGTCCTGATGAGGAGCAGAAGGAGCGAGAACATGAGGGAGAAAGTCAGGAACGTGAGGGGTGCATTCACTCATGGAGACAGTGGGACAGAACTAATGGGAGATCACCAACTCCAGTTGGAATGGGACTGATGGATCATGCGACCAAACCCGTCTCTCTGAATGTGGCCAACAGCGGGGGCTGACTGAGAAGCAAAGGACATTGGCGCTGGGCTCTGATTCTTCTGCATGGACGGGCTCTGTGGGAGCCTTCTCAGCTTGGTCGATCACCTTCCTGGACCTGGGGGCAGTTGGGAGGACCTTGGTCTTACCATAGAGTAGGGAACCCTGATGGCCCCTTGGCCTGGAGAGGGAGGGAGGGGAGGTCTGGGTGGAGGGGAGGGGAGGGAAGGGGGAGGAGGGGAGGGAAAGGGAGGAGGAGGGGAGGAGATGAAAATTTTTAAATATAAAAAAATAAACCATGAAAAAAAAAAAAGAAAGCGACTGAACAAACCATAGGGAGCACACAAATAACAGCACTCCTCCATGGCCTCTGCATCAGTTCCTGCATCCAGGCTCCTGCCTTGAATTTCTGCTCAGACTTCCTTCATCAATGAAGTGGGACCTCAAGTGTGAGCTGAAATAAGCTTTTCGTTATGGTGTTTTGTCACAGCAACAAAAACTTTAACTATGGAAATTATCTTTGTATGTCTGGGTAATACTCTCCCAGAAGTAAGAGCTTTTATTTAATTGCTCATTTACTTATTTATTTTTAAGGAGAATAGGTGAGTTCTGGGCTCGGGCACATTTTAATTTATTTATTTATGACATAGACAACATTCTCCTTTTATGTATCCTTGTAGGCCAGGAGAGGGCACCAGATCTCGTTATAGATGGCTATGATACTCCATCATGTGGGTGCTGGGAATTGAACTCAGGACCTCTGGAAGAGCAGTCAGTGCTCTTAACCTCTGAGCCATCCCTCCTGCCCGCAAGAGCTTTTTAAATGAAAACCCAGGTGCCATATGTGGGAAACTTCCCTTTGAGTTATTTATCAGGGATGGCTCAGAGTCTCCCAAAAGAATGGAAGCTGATGCTGTTGCTCTTGAAAATACAGAGTTTCAGATAAAATGGTTGCTTTTTGGAAAAATGAGTAATGAAATTGGGAATCTTACTTATGATTCAAAACATGTCTCTATTCTTAGAAATTTCTAAATGATGACAATATATTTATATATGGCACACATAAAAAGGAGATAAAACTAGTATATTTTCAAATGATAAACTTTAACACCAAGAAAAATAATAAAAATCAGGTCATTCTTTTTAAAGATGTACTTATTGAGTAAATTTTTAAAGGAATTTAAATGTAATGTATTTGTCTATACATTACATAATATTCATATTTAATATGTCTTCACTGTTAAAGTGTACTTCCATTTTTTATGTTTTGCTTGTAAGCCTAGCCGTGAAGGGCTAAGCCATCTTTCCGTCCCCCATTTTTATTTTTTAGTCTCAGAAATAATCTAGTCATATTTCTGATCTTTATACCTTCAATTGGCTATTTTAGATTTATTTTCAATATGGAGGGAGGAAAATAAAGGAGGGTGTTATGGAATAGTGGAGAGAGAAAAAGGAGAGAGAGAAAGAGTGAAGGAAGATAGAGAAGTATTAAAGGTAAAACATTCAAGGAATAAGAAAGAATATCATTAGTTCATACACTTTTCTTTTGGTAACTCAAGGTTATATGTCCTATATGCCCATTTTGCTTGAAGGAAAGAGGAAGGATTTGGAGACCTTAGGATCATTTGAGAAGAATGTAATTAAGCTCAAAGATACCCAAAGGTTTTGGCCAACATCTGCTCTAGGATACAGCTGATGCATTATGGTAAATTAACTGTCATACTTGGTTCCAAATGCAAAAAAAAGTTAATTTCTGAGTTGTCCCATCTGAGAAATAACTCACTCATATTGTGGCAATTGGTGGTATGCTCACAGCTTTGTTAGGAGGGAATTAGTATGTTTTTCCCAGAAAAACCATCCTATTCTACCTTACTTCACTGCCAGGGACTGTCAACAGGTTTAACTAGTCTTATCAGTAAAAAAAAAATAAACAAATAAGCAACTAAATATAAAAATCTATTAGAAAAACAAACATTTAAATAACAAAATAAATTACAACACATTTTTTCTTTATTATAATGCAAGTTTTCTCAAATTTAGAAAATTTAGTGTTTGCCGTTTCCTGATACTTGGTATTGTCTGAGTGAGAGCAAATTTTCCTATAAGTAATGTGTTCCTGTATGTATGCTAGCTAGGGTAGAAATCCTCAACTCAGTTTGCTCATTCAACACTCACATTCTCATCAAGTTATGAGGTTATCAACATTTGTAAAGAGGAGCCAGTCATGGTTACTAAGGCTTCACAGAAACACTGACACTGACTCCACATAGCTATAATTAAACCTGTGTCTGGTGGAAGCAGGAAAATATATATACTTGCTTGACCCACCCAAGTTCTAATCAAAAGGCTTTGAGTACCATTTGATATCTAGCAGATTCCTCTAGTAACTGTTAAGGAAATCCTTCATTGACCTCAAAGCTAGCACTTTTAGACACAGTTATGCACAAAACTTTGTTCTGTGGTCCCATTATATTCTATGCTTGTTTCGGTTCTTAGCATGTTGTTTAGAAGACTGGAGTTCAGAAATGACAGGGATGAAAGTCCTTCGGGACTTTCTTTTTATATCATTAGATTTTTAACAAACACCAATCCATAGGGGTGAGGGTGAGGTTGGGAGAAGGAGAGGGGAGGAGAGGGAAAGGAGAAGGGAGAGACTGGGAGAGCTTGGGGGAGTGGGAGGGTGGAGAAAGAGGCAGGGCAGATATAGGAACAGGGAAAAATATCTTAACTAAGGGAGCCATTTTAGGGTTGGCAAGAGACTTGGCACTAGAGGGGATCCCAGGTGCCCTCAGGGATGTCCCCAGCTAGAAGCAGAGGAGAGGGTGCCTGAACTGTCCTTGCCCCACTATCACACTGATGATTATCTCGAATATCACCATAGAATCTTCGTCCAGCGATGGATGGAGAAATAGACAGAGCCCCTCATCAGAGCGATGGACTGCACACCCAAAGTCCAGTTGAAGGACAAAAGGAGGGAGAAGACGAACAAGGAAGTCAGGACCACGAAGGATTGGTATGCCAACTGAGGCAGTATGCCTGTTCTAATGGGAGCTCACAAAATCCAGCTGGACTGGGTCTGAACAAGCATATGATCAAACTGGACTCTCTGATTGTGGCTGACAATGGGAGCTGACTGATAACCCATTGATAAAGGTACTGGGACTTGTTTTTACGGCATGTTCTGGCTTTTTCAGACTCTAGTCTATATAGATGCACAGTTTCCTAGGCCTGGATGTAGGGGGGAGGGCCTTGGACTTCCCACAGGCCAGAATTCAATGCCCTCTCTCAAGCAGGGAGGAGGAGGGAAGAGGGTGAGTGGGGCAAGCAGGAGGGAATTGGGAGGAGCGGAGAAAGTTAAATTTTTGAATGGAAAAATAAATAAATAAATAAATAAATAAATAAATAAATAAATAAATAAATAAATAACAAAAATAAATAAATAAAAATCAATCCAAGTTCCTACTCCCTTCCTTTCTCCAATTCCCTCCACATACCCTCCCACCCCACCCCCATCCACGCCTCAGAGATGGTAAGGCACATTGCTTTGTGGAAGATCCAAGGCTCTCCCTACTATATCTAGACTGAGCAAGGTATAAATCCAAAGAGAATAGGATTCCAAAAAGCCAGTACATGCAGTAGGGATAAATCCTGGTGCCACTGCCAGTGGTGCCTCAGTCTGCCCCAGCCATGCAACTGCCAACTACATACAGAGGAATTAATTAGGTCCTATGCTTGTTCCTTCCCAGTCCAGCTGGAGTTGGTGAGCTCAGGTAAACTGTTTCAGTGGGTGAACCCATAATGGTTTTGACCTCTTTGCTCATATTCTCATTTCTTCCACTTGTCACTGGACTTTGGGAGCTCAGTCCAATGCTCTGATGTAGGTCTCTACCTCTGTTTCCATCTCTTGCTAAATGAAGGTTCTATGGCGATACTTAAGATATTCATCAGTCTGACTACAGGGCAAGTCAAGATCGGGCCCCCTCTCCTCTTGCTTAGGGTCTTAGTTGGGGTCATCCTTGTGGATTCCTGGGAATTTCTCTAGAGAGGTTTCTGCAAACTCTATAATGGCTCCCTCAATCAAAATATTTCTTTCTTTGCTCTTGTCTCTGTCCTTCCTCCGTTTTGACTATCCCATTCCCTCAAGTTTTCCTCAACCCTCCCTTTCTCCCATCATCTTCCCCTTCTACCCTCTCTTTCTCCCCTACCCCCATGCTTCCAATTTTATCAGGCAACCTTGTCTGTTTCCAATTTCCAGGTGGATCTCTCTATGCTTTTCTTTGGCTTAACCTTATTACTTAGCTTCTCTAGGATCATGAACTATAGGCTCAATGTCCTTTGTTTATAGCTAGTATCCATTTATGAGTGAGCACATACCATATTCATCTTTTTGGGTCTGGGTTACCTCACTCAGGATATATAGAACATTCTACCCAAAGACAAAAGAATATACCTTCTTTTCAGCACCTCATGTAACCTTCTCTAAAATTGATCACATACTTGGTAACAAAGCAAAGTTCCTGTGTCTTATTAAATCACCATGGATTAAAGTTAGAATTTAACAACAATACTACTCTCAGAAAGCATACAAACTCATGGAAATTGAAGAGTGAAATACTGAACCATCCCTGGGTCACAGAAGAAATTAAAAAAGACAATAAACTTCATTGAATTCAGTGAAAATGAAGGCACCACATATCTAAACATATGGGACACTATGAAAGCAATGCTAAGAGGAAGGTTCATAGCAATAAGTGCCCACATAAAGAAAATGGAGAAAGTTCACACTAGTAACTTAACAGCACACCTGAAAGCTCTAGAACAAAAAGAAGCAGACTCATTCAGGAGGAGTAGAAGACAGGATTTTCTACAGATTCTGTTATAAAGTTGACTTTGGTTTTATAAAGAACAGAAGGAAAGCACATCTTTGGAAGTCTACAAATACCTTTTCAGGGGGTAAGTGAGACTGCAGAAAGAAAACATGAAAGGAATTTCAGATAATATAAAGTGAAATATAAAACATTCAATGTTGCCCTTAAAGTCTGTGCAGCTGGGGTTATGCATAGGAAACGGTTCCCTGTGCCCATTTGTTGTAGAGTACTTCCCACTTTCTCCTCTATCAATCTCAATGTGTTCAAATTAATATTGAGGTCTTTAATCCATTTGGACTTGAGTTTTGTGCATGGTGATAGATATGGATCTACTTTCATTCTTCTACAGGTTGACATCCAGTTATGCCAGCACCATTTGTTGAAGATGCCCTCTTTTTTCCATTGTGTACTTTTGGCTCCTTTATCAAAAATCAGGTGTTCATAGGTTTGTGGTTTAAGATCCGGGTCTTCTATACGATTCCATTGGTCAACTTCTCTGTTCTTATGCCAATACCAAGCCGTTTTCAATACTGTAGCTGTGTAATAGAGTTTGAAGTCAGGGATGGTAATGCCTCCAGAAGTACCTTTATTGTATAAGATTTTTTTGGCTATCCTGGGTTTCTTGTTTTTCCATATAAAGTTGATTATTGTCCTCTCAATCTCTGTGAAGAATTTTAATGGGACCTTGATTGGGATTGCATTGAATCTATAGATTGCTTTTGGTAGAATTGCCATTTTTACTATGTTGATCCTCCCAATCCACGAGCAGGGGAGATCCTTCCATTTTCTGGTATCCTCTTCAATTTCTTTCTTCAAAGACTTAAAGTTCTTGTCAAATAAATCCTTCACTTCCTTGGTTAGCGATACTCCCAGATATCTTTTGCTATTTGTGGCTATTGTGAAAGGTGATACTTCTCTGATTTCCCTCTCTGCTTCCTTATCCTTTGTGTATAGGAGGGCGACTGATTTTTTGGAGTTGATCTTGTATCCTGCCACGTTACTGAAGGAGTTTATCAGCTGTAGGAGTTCTTTGGTGGAGTTTTTGGGGTCGCTTATGTATACTATCATATCATCTGCAAATAATGAAAGTTTAACTTCTTCCTTTCCAAATTGAATCCCCTTGATTCCCTTATGTTGTCTTATTGCTATTGCTAGAACTTCAAGCACTATATTGAAGAGATAAGGAGAGAGTGGACAGCCTTGTCGTGTTCCTGAATTTAGTGGGATAGCCTTGAGTTTCTCTCCGTTTAATTTGATGTTAGCTGTCGGCTTGCTGTAAATAGCTTTTATTATATTTAGGAATGACCCTTGTATCCCTAATCTCTCCAAGACCTTTTGCACAGACTTTAAGGGCAACATTGAATAAATGGGACCTCCTGAAGTTGAGCAGCTTCTGTAAAGCAAAGGACATTGTCACTAAGACACAAAGGCAGCCTACTGACTGGGAAAAGATCTTCACCAACCCTGCAACTGACAAAGGTCTGATCTCTAAAATATATAAGGAACTCAAGAGACTAGACGGTAAAATGCCAATTAACCCAATTAAAAAATGGGGCGATGAACTGAACAGAGAATTCTCAACAGAAGAAGTTCGAATGGCCAAAAGACACTTAAGGTCATGCTCAACCTCCCTAGCTATCAGGGAAATGCAAATCAAAACAACTTTGAGATATCATCTTACACCTGTCAGATTGGCTAAAATCCAAAACACCAATAATAACCTTTGCTGGAGAGGTTGTGGGGTAAGGGGCACACTCATCCATTGCTGGTGGGAATGCAAACTTGTGCAACCACTTTGGAAAGCAGTGTGGCGGTTTCTCAGGAAATTCGGGATCAACCTACCCCAGGACCCAGCAATTCCACTATTGGGAATCTACCCAAGAGATGCCCAATCATACAACAAAAGCATATGCTCATCTATGTTCATAGCAGCATTATTTGTAATAGCCAGATCCTGGAGACAGCCTAGATGCCCTTCAGTGGAAGAATGGATGAAGAAACTGTGGAATATATACATGCTAGAATACTACTCAGCGGTAAAAAACAATGACATCTTGAATTTTGCAGGCAAATGGATGGAAATAGAAAACACTATTCTGAGTGAGGTAACCCAGACCCATAAAGATGAACATGGGATGTACTCACTCATATTCGGTTTCTAGCCATGATTAAAGGACATCGAGCCTATAAGTTTGGGATCCTTGAGAAGATAATAAGAAGGTGAACTCCCAAAAAAGATATAGTAATCCTCCTGGATATTGGAAGTAGACACGATCGCCAGGCAAAATTGGGAACTTGAGGGTGGGGCAAGACTGGGCCAAGGGAAGATGGGGAGAGAAAAGTGTGAAGGGGAGAGCGGGGGGAGCTCGGAGGAATGGGGTGCTTGGGATATACGAAGGGTGGATATGAGAGCAGGGAAGCATATATCTGAATTTAAGGAGCTACCTGAGGGTTGTCAAGAGACTTGACCCTACAGGGGTTCCCAGGTTTCCAGGGAGACGCCCCCAGTTAGTTCCTTGGGCAGCTGAGGAGAGGGAGCCTGAAAAGGCCAGTTCCTATAGCCATACTGATGAATTTCTTGCATATCACCATAGAACCTCCACCTGACGATAGATGAAGAAAATGACAGAGCCCCACCTTGGAGCACCGGACTGAGCTCCCAAGGTCCTGATGAGGAGCAGAAGGAGAGAGAACATGAGAAAGAAAGTCAGGACCGTGAGGGAACCTCCAGCTGGCGACAGATGGGGAAGGTGACTGAGCCCCACATTGGAGCACTGGACTGAGCTCCCAAGGTCCCGATGAGGAGCAGAAGGAGCGAGAACATGAGGGAGAAAGTCAGGAACGAGAGGGGTGCGTTCACTCATGGAGACGGTGGGACAGAACTAATGGGAGATCACCAACTCCAGTTGGAATGGGACTGATGGATCATGCAACCAAACCCGTCTCTCTGAGTGTGGCCAACAGCGGGGGCTGACTGAGAAGCAAAGGACAATGGCTCTGGGCTCTGATTGTTCATGGACGGGCTCTGTGGGAGCCTTCTCAGCTTGGTCGATCACCTTCCTGGACCTTGGGGGAGTTGGGAGGACCTTGGTCTTAGCATAGAGTGGGGAACCCTGATGGCTCCTTGGCCTTGAGAGGGAGGGAGGGGAGGTATGGGTGGAGGGGAGGGGAGGGAAGGGGGAGAAGGAGGGGAGAGAAAGGGGAGAAGGAGGGGAGGGAGGGGGCAGGAGGAGGGAAGGAGATGGAAATTTTTAAATATAAAAAAAAAATAAACCATGAGAAAAAAAAAAAAAGAAATATAAAACATTAAGTATTGACTGAAGTTTCTGTCCTTCCCAGTCTCATAGTTGTCCAGCCCCAAAGAAACACACAAAGGCCTACATTAATTATAAACTGATTAGCCTATTAACTCAGGCTTCTCACTAACTCTTATAACTTATATTAACCCATAATTCTTGTCTGTGTTAGCCACATGGCTTGGTACCTTTTTGGTGAGGCAGTCACATTTTTCTTGCTCTCTGTCTGGCTTCCTCTGTGCCTGGGTGATGACTACAGACTGAATCTTTCTCTTCCTAGAATTCTCCTGTTCTCATTGTCCCACCTCTACTTTTTGCCTGGCCACCATGTCTGTATTTCCTGCCTGGCTACTGGCCAATCACCGTTTATTTAAAATACAAGCAAGAGGATACAGACCATTGTCCCACAGCACTTTTCAACAAATTGGTGCCCATGTAGCCAACTAAAATCTACTTAAAACCCTAGAGGGCTTGGAAAGGAATTCTAGACACTAAGAAACAAAGTTTTGCCACATTTATTTTCCCAAATGGGCATTGCTTGCTGGCAGCATGCTGCAGTTCCTTTAAGAGAGGTTTTCCTGATTTGTCAGTAGTAGAAAAAAAAGGCCACAGTTTTAAAATGCCTGCTTTCTGGGCCATGCTGCCAGTGAGAACTCTGACTCTTTGTGGAGGTCCAGCTATGAAGCATTTAAGTTGGGTTTGGGAACAGAGTGCTACAGCTTGCTTAATGGCAACATAGACTGGCTATGTGTCTAAAAATGGGGCTATGAGCATGGCTCTCAGAGGCAGTGAACAGGTCCATCATGTCAGACTGGGCAGGCAAGCAGGAATTGTCATATTTCCCTTAGCAATGGCGCCATTTAAATTCATAAGAAGGGCTTTGCATTTTAAGAAGCACTTCTGGTTAGAAAATAATTACAGATACAAAAGAAAGACAGATTCAGATAAAAAAGACCTCTAAATAGGTCACAGTGATGGATAAATGTACGTAGACTTGAGAGAGAAAAGAAAACGAATTAAAAAAAGAAGTAAACGATTTAAAAAATAAAACAAAGTTTTAAAGAGACAGAGTATGATCATATATTAAAAGGAATAAAAAATAATAAGCCATGTAGAGATGGAATATACACAGAGTCTGTATTATTATTATTATTATTATTATTTATTATATATTGTATTTTCTTTAAATTTTTTGACTATGAAGGAGCTAAGTAACTAACATATATATAATATATATATAATATATATATATATAATATATATATATATATATAATAGATATCTTGTCTTCAGAATTTGAGTTTAAGGATATGTTATGATGGAAGAAAAGGTTCTTCTTTTGTTTCCACAAAGGATAAAAACCTGTGGAATTTTTCCAGACAAAAGTGGTTTGATGGACCAAGAGCCCCTGAAAAGTTGCCTTGAACTTCCCTCAAAAAATTACTTTGCCCAATAAACAGCAGTAAGAAGTTTGGAGAGAACTACGCCCATATTTCCAAATATTTTTTATAAATATTTGCTTACACATAAAGGGGGATATGTTATACAGAATTGCATTGGTATGGATCTTGGTCTATTAATATCAATATAAGGCTAATTTTGTTATATTTTGTATATGTATTTCTGATCTTTATTAAGGTATTGTGATTGTACAGCTCATTTTAAAATATAATGGATAATTTTAAAATATAGGTAAATAGAGAATCATCTATAATAGTCAAGCTTTTAGTCATATTAGTTAGGTTTTATAGATATATAGAGATATATTTTAGTTAGATAAGTATTATTCAAATCTATCAGAGACCTTCAGAATATAGCCTTTAAAATGTTTTTATAACTTGGGACTTTCCATGACAATGAGACACATCTGCTCCTGATGGGCATCAAAGAGGCTGCTATGGAGTTGTTAGCAATTTGGGCAAGAAACTGCTTTGGCCTGGACTGCTTGATGAACTGGACATGCAGGATCCACAGAGAAATGACTGCTGAACTTGCCAAACGGTGAGACAATCCTTCAAGGTTCCTGCTTCATGAAAGAGCCTACTAGACATTCTACAGGATACAGAAGAAAGTGACTGACAAACTGCCAATATAGATGGAAATGTCTTTGAAATTTCCTGCTTTGTGAAAAAGTCTGCCTGATACTATGGGCCTGTAGGCTGAAGACTGGATGCCCCAATGGTACTGAAGAACTTTGAGTGACTGTCCAGGCAGCAAGATGTCTCTGTCATTTCTAGAGTTTTGTAAGTTGCTTACAATGTACTTCCTGATTACTTAGGTAATATTATATCCTTTTGGAGACTTTGATGGAGATGAGGAATTTATAGTTATAGTTTTCCTTCATTATGATGAAATAAAATAGATATAAATATTCTAACTGTAATTGTTGTTTGATAGCTATTTTGTTATATGTAATTTTATTATGTTAAAGTTAAAACATTCTTTTTTATTTAAACAGATAAAGGGAGGTGATATGGTATTCCCCTCTGTATACTATGAATACCATTAATGAAAAAAGAAAGTGCTTTGTACCTACTGCAGCGCAGAACCTAGCTAGGCAGAGAATGCTGGAAGAAAGAAGGCGGAGTGAGAGAGACACCATGGAGCCATCACAAGAGACAGACATGCTGAAACTTTGCCATTAAGCCACACCCACGTGGCAATACACAGATTAATAAAGATGGATTAAATTAAGATATGAGTTAGCCAGAAATATGCTTAAGCTATTGGCCAAACATTATTACAAATAGTATGGTTTCTGTGTGATTATTTTAGGTCTTAACAACTGCAGGACCAGGTGGGACTGAAACCTTAGCCAACAATCAGGATATAATTATGAATATGAACACAAAATAACTAAAAGAAAATTGAAAAAGATTTTTAAATAGTAACTACACTCTTATTTTCATTGCTGCTGGTTTGGGTAAATTGTCTGATTCTTATTTCCACTTTACTCATATGTTGACTCCTGCCTTGGCTTCCTGTCAGCAAACATAACACATCACATACTCTAAATAACTCTCTCTTATTGAAATTCATCACAGTACACATCTCTCCTACCTATCTTAGGTAGACAAGCATCTAACTTATTGATTACCATTCAGACATGTGTACTGAGGGCTCTTATGTCAACTATTAGCCTGGCTTATCATATACTCTGACTTTCTTATCATGGGGATATTGTCACTAATTTTTGTTTGTTTCTCAAAATAACATGTATCCATAAAACAAAATATCAAAAGGTAGAAATAAAATTATCAAGAGTTGCCTCTACTTTATTATCACATGGAAGCACTTCATATATTTGTATCTTTTCTCTGCCTAAGATTCATCTCTCTCTTTTCAAACTCTAAACATCTGACATGGCTTGTTCAGGATTTATATTTAAGAGTTTTAGTTACCTAGTGTTTGAATTTTTCTGATTTCTCATTAAGAAAGGTTTAAACATGAAAACTCAATTTTTGTTATATGCTATTCAGTTTCTATAATAATATGTTTGGGTAGAAACACTCTCCCAGCTTAGCTACTTCATGATCTGATTACATTTTCTTTTATTTTAACTTCTTTGGGTGCCTGGGGGTAAAAAATGGTTCTGTTAAATATTTGCTAAGTTTTCTACTTATCAGTCATTAATTCATTCACAAACTCTCTGCTACAATCCCCACAATACCTGCAAAAACATTAAATGGAAAAATAAATAAAGAACATTAAAGTCTAAAATAAAGAATATTTTCAGTTTTTCTTAATTTTAAAAATGTTCATTTATTTGTGTATGTGTGTGTGGTTGTGCAAATTCCATTGCATTTGTGTAGGGATGAGAGCACAACACATGAGATTCAGTTCTAGCCTTTTTCTATGTGGATCTTGGGAATAAAACCCATATCATAAGACTAAAAACTACAAGTGCCTTTACCCACTGAGTCATTTCACTTGTTTTTTTCCTTATTTTTAAGGTACTGACTCTCTTTCCCTGAAGCTATAAATTGCCACTAGCTCTAAAGCTAGGGTTAGGGTTTTATGCCTACCTCTCCTCACTACACTGAGAATTTGTCTGGCTTCAGCTAGCATAGTTCTTGAGCATGCTTTCACAATCACATTGATTTTATATGTGCAATTGACCTGCTGCTTCAGAGAAACACTGTTTCCTTATGGGTGAGGCCCTTGGGAGATCAACAAAGCTCCAGTGTATGGCCATACACTCAAGAGTATGGACAGCACATATTGGACTTGAATTTTTTAATAACTGAGGACACAAAATTGAGATGGTTGAGGATGGATATGGGAGGAGTTCGGGGACGGATAAATTTTACCAAAATAAGTTATTAGAAATTCTCAGTCTATCAAACATATGCTTAGGATAAGATCTATAGAATAGTACTGCAAAGCTTAAGTAGAATTTGAATGTATGAAAACGAAAACAGTGGCACAAAAGATGGAGAATCAATTAAATGAAATTAAACAGTTGTTTCTTTTTTATAGAATATAAAGTGTTGAAATGCTATTTAGAAGTGGGCTTTCTTTTGAGGTATGCATCTTCTGTAGTGAGGAGCTGCGGGCAGGCCTGCTTTTCATCCTGCCCGGCTCCCGGCCACCTGGTTAGCTTATGCCATGAAATAACAACACATAAACTGTATTCATTTAAACACTGCCTGGCCCATTAGTTCCAGCCTCTTATTGTCTAATTCTCACATCTAGATTAACCCATTTCTAATAATCTGTGTAGCACCACGAAGTGGTGTCTTACCGGGAAAGATTCAACATGTCTGACCTGGTAGCTGGCTTCATGGCGACTGTCCCAGAGCGGAGAGGTGGGGCAATTGTCTGAGGCATTTATCTCACTTCCTTCTTCCTGTTCTGTCTACTCCACCCACCTAAGGGCTGGCCTATTAAATGGGCCAAGGCAGTTTCTTTATTAACGAATGAAATCAACACAAACAGAAGACTCTCCCACATCATGCATCTTGTCTAGAACAATCATCAAGGCTCAAAAAGAATAGCTAAAAAGAAAACAGAAGACATTGAGTATAAGAAGCATTACAAAATCACAGAAAAGAACATAGAAAGAAAACAATAAAAAACAAAAGGGCAATATAGTTTTTAAAAAACAAAAAATAATATGTACAAATTAAAACACATAGATAATTGCATAATGCAGTATATGTAAGGTATTTCCAGTGTAAACACACAACTAAAATTTGAACTTAGTAAACAGAATTTTATATATATATATATATATATATATATATATATAACATTTCCTTCATAGCTCAGCAAGTACTTAAAAATGCTTTCTCAGCATCAGCAGTGGCATTAGCTGCAGGAGAGCTGGGGTCCCCGCAAAGGCCAGAGCTGACAAATTCAGCTACCATCTGTGACCTGGAGCCTGTGAAGGGGCAGGTCCTGTGAAACAATAGGTGCAGGATCTTGGTGACTTGAGGCAACAGCAGGGTATCTGAGAAGATTTCAGTGAGCATCCAGTATTGATAGTGTAGTAGTAGTAGGAGACCTCAAACAAGATCAATGCCTTATTGCAATGAACATTTGCAAGTAAAACTGTTTGGGAGAAAGGGGGTGCACTATGAGAGATTGCAGCCTCCAAGGGCAACTCTGACTGCTAGAGAGGTAGGAAAGACAGGAGCGCAGTGGTTCATGCATGGTGGAAATGGAGACAAGCCAGCTGTGATTGGTGAAAGAGAAGGCTACAGTAGAGAGCAAAGCACATTACACAGAGGGTTTGGTGAAATGTTTTTTGTTTGTTAATTTTAATTTTTATTTTCTTTTGGGTGGGAGGTTATAAGGATGGGGGAAGGACTGGAAAATGCGTGAGATTGGAGTACAAGATTGTAAAATTCCCTCCCAAAAAATCAAATAAAAATGTTGAGAAAAAAATGGCAAAGTGCATTAATAGGAATAAAATGGAATGTTCTTATGTAAAATAAACTCAGCTAAACAACATTGAAGCTCTCGGTATTTACATATCTAATAAAACAGCATAAACACAAACTGAACCAAAAGTAGAAATAAACAAACCCATCATTATAAATGGTGACGTTAATATCCCTCTTCTAGTATTTGACATAAAAGTCAGTTAAAAATGAGAGACAGTACAGAACAACTGAATTGCACTATTAAGCAAGGTGACCAAAGAAATTCATGTACAGATTACTATGCAAAACAACTGAAGAATATACATTCTGTTCAATACATACAAAATTATATCCAATTCAACTATATTTGATTGATGACAATAAGTGTCAGATCAATGGCCAGAATATATCATCTGGCTACAACAGAATTAATTAAAATTTAAAAATATAAAATTTAAGTGACTTAGAAATCAAGATAAAACATCTCACTGTTCAGCTTTTGGTTGTTATTGTTTCATGTGTTTATGCATTTTGTTTTGTTTCATTTCATGTTTCGTGTCTGGGTTTCCTTGACTCCATTGTTTGTTGTTTCCCAATTCCACCCATCTCTGAAAATTTTATAATTTCATTTTTATTTACAATGAAACAGCATTTCAATGTGTATGTACTACATTTCATGATCAACTCATGAGTTTAAGACATTAAAGGTGTTTCCATTTCTAAGTATTATGAGGAGAGAAGCACAACTGCTCTACAAACAGGAGTAGTGGAGATGGATCATATAGTAGGTGTCTGGTTGTTGGTGGTGTTGTTTTGAAAGCTTTTGAGGATTCTCCACACTGAATACCAAGAGTGGCTGGATCAGTTTGATATCCTACCAAGAAGAAGTGAGGGAGTGAAGGTCCCTTCATTCACACATCCTCTCTAGCATTTCTTGCTGGTGTTTCATTTGTTTATTGACCTTTGCAATTCTGACTGGGGTGTGATTAAATCTCAAAGTTGTTTTGATTTGTCTCTTCCTAATTGTAGGGAATGATGAACCTTTTTTAAAAAGATTTTTCTTGAGCCATTTTTATTATTACTTTATTGAACTCCTTGTTCAGATACCAGGTCCATTTTAGGGGTTCTTTCTTGGACTATGTTGTTTGAGTTCTTTTCTGTTGTTGTTGTTGTTTCCTTGTTCTTTTATTTATTAAAAATTTCCACCTCCCCCCCTCCTCCCATTTATCTTCCACTCTCCCCCTTCCCCTCCCTCTCCAGTCCTAAGGGCAGTCAGGGTTACCTGCCCTGTGGGAAGTCCAAGGTCCTCCCCCTCCATCCAGGTCTAGGAAGGTGAGCATCCAAACAGACTAGGCTCCCAAAAAGCCAGTCCATGCAGTAGAATCAAAACCCAGTGCCATTGTCTTTGGCTTCTCAGTCTGCCCTCATTGTCAGCCACATTCAGAGAGTCCGGTTTGATCACATGCTCCATCATCCCCAGTCGAGCTGGCCTTGGTGAGCTCCCATTAGATCAGTCCCATCTTCTCAGTGGGTGGACATACCCTCACAGTCCTGACTTCCTTGCTCATGTTCTCCCTCCTTCTGCTCTTCATTTGGACCTTGGGAGCTCAGTCCAGTGCTCCAATGTGGGGCTCTGTCTCTATCTCCATCCATCGCCAGATGAAGGTTCTATGGTGATATGCAAGATATTCATCAGTGTGGCTATGGGATAAGGCCAGTTCAGGCACCCTCTCCTCAGCTGCCGAATGAACTAGCTGGGAACATCTTCTTGGACACCTGGGAACCCTTCTCAAGTCGTCTCTTGCCAAAACTAAAATGGTTCCCTTAATTAAGATATATACTTCCCTGCTCCCATATACACCCTTCCTCCATCACAACCATCCCATTTCCCCGCTCTCTCCCCAATCCTCCCATTCTCCCTTCTCTCTCCCCATCTCCTCTTATCTCCACCCCAACCACACACCCGTCCTCCCAACTTTTGCCGGGCAATCTTGTCTACTTCAATATCCCGGAGGATAACTATATGCTTTTCTTTGGGTTTACCTTATTATTTAGCTTCTCTAGGATCACGAATTATAGGCTCAATGTCCTTTATTTATGGCTAGAATCCACTTATGAGTGAGTACATACCATATTCTTCTCTTTGGGTCTGGGTTATCTCACTCAGTAAAGTGTTTTCTATTTCCATCCCTTTGCATGCAAAATTCAAGATATCATTGATTTTTACTGCTGAGTAAAACTCTAAAGTGTATATGTGCCACACCTTCTTTATCCATTCTTCTACTGAGGGGCACCTAGGTTGTTTCCAGGTTCTGGCTATTACAAATAATGCTGCTATGAACATAGTTGAACAAATGCTTTTGTCGTATGATTGGGCATCTCTTGGGTATATTCCCAAGAGTGGAATTGCTGGGTTTTGTGGTAGGTTGAATCCCAGTTTCCTGACAAACCACCACACTGATTTCCAAAGTGGTTGCACAAGTGTGCATTCCCACCAGCAATGGATGAGTGTTCCCCTTACTCCACAACCTCTCCAGCATAGGCTAGCATTGGTGTTTTTGATTTTAGCCATTCTGACAGGTGTAAGATGGTATCTCAAAGTTGTTTTGATTTGCGTTTCCCTGATTGCTAAGGAGGTTGAGCATGACCTTAAGTGTCTTTTGGCCATTTGAACTTCTTCTCTTGAGAATTCTCTGTTCAGTTTAGAGCCCCATTTTTTAAATGGGTTAATTAGCACTTTAAACTCTAGTCTCTTGAGTTCCTTATATATTTTAGAGATCAGACCTTTGTCAGTTGCAGGGATTGGTGAAGATCTTCTCCCATTCAGTCGCCTGCCTTTTTGTCTTAATGTTAGTGTCCTTTGCATTACAGAAGCTTCTCAGTTTCGGGAGGTCCCATTTATTAATTGTTGCTCTTATTGTCTGGGCTACTGGGGTTATACATAGGAAGTGGTCTCCTGTGCCCATGTGTTGCAGACTACTTCCCATTTTCTCTTCTATCAGGTTCAGTGTGGTCAGATTAATATTGAGGTCTTTAACCCATTTGGACTTGAGTTTTGTGCATGGTGATAGATATGGATCTATTTTCATTTTCTACAGGTTGATATCCAGTTATGCCAGCACCATTTGTTAAAGATGCTTTCTTTCTTCCATTGTATAATTTTAGCTCCTTTGCTGAAAATCAGGTGTTCATAGGTTTGTAGATTAATATCCAGGTCTTTGATTCAATTCCATTGGTCAACATCTCTGTTTTTGTGCCAATACCAAGCTGTTTTCATTACTGTAGCTCTGTAATAAGAGTTTGAAGTCAGGGATGGTAATGGCTCCAGAAGTACTTTTATTGTATAGGATTGTTTTGGCTATCCTGGGTTTTTTCTTTTTCCATATAAAGTTGATTATTGTTCTCTCAAGGTCTGTGAAGAATTTTGTTGGGATTTTGATGGTTATTGCATTGAATCTATAGATTGCTTTTGGTAGATTTGCCATTTTTACTATTTTGATCCTCCCAATCCAAGAGCAAGGGAGATCCTTCCATTTTCTGGTATCTTCTTCAATTTCTTTCTTCAAAAACTTAAAGTTCTTGTCAAACAGATCTTTCACTTCCTTGGTTAGAGTTACCCCAAGATACTGTATGCTATTTGTGGCTATTGTGAAAGGTGATGTTTCTCTGATTTTCCTCTCTGCTTCTTTGTTCTTTGTGTATAGGAGGGCAACTGGTTTTTTTGGAGTTGATCTTGTATCCTGTCACATTACTAAAGGTGTTTATCAGCTGTAGGAGTTCTTTGGTAGAGTTTTTGGGGTCGCTTATGTACACTATCATATCATCTGCAAATAGTGAAAGTTTGACTTCTTCCTAATTCGAATCCCCTTAATCTCCTTATGGTGTCTTATTGCTATTGCTAGAACTTCAAGCACTATATTGAAGAGGCATGGAGAAAGTGGACAGCCTTGTCTTGTTCCTGATTTTAGTAAGATGGCTTTGAGTTTCTCTCCGTTTAATTTAATGTTAGCTGTCAGCTTGCTGTATATTGCTTTTATTATATTTAGGAATGAACCTTTTATCTCTAATCTCTCCAAGACCTTTATCATAAAGGGATGTTGAATTTTGTCAAATGCTTTTTAAGCAACTAATGAAATGATCATATGGTTTTTCTCCTTCAGTTTATTTTTATGATGGATTACATTGATTGGTTTTCATGTTGAACCAGCCCTGCCTCTCTGGGATGACGCCTACTTGATCATAATGTATAATTTTTTTGATGTGTTCTTGGATTCAGCTTGCCAGTATTTTATTGAGAATTCTTGCATCGATGTTCATGAGTGAAATTGGTGTGTAATTCTCTTTCTTGGTTAAGTCTTTGTGTGGTTTTGCTATCAGGGTAACTGTAGCTTCATAAAAGGAATTTGGCAATGACTCTTCTGTTTCTATTTTGTGAAACACATTAAGGAGTATAGGTATTAGGTCTTCTTGGAAGTTTTGGTAGAATTCTGCATTGAAACCAACTGGTCCAGGGCTTTTTTTTTTTTTTTTTTGGTGGGGGGGGTTTTAATGACAGGTCAATGTTTATGAACAAACATTAGCAGAAGCCTTTCCTCATCTTTAATTACAGTACAAAACTTTCTCTCCTATATTTGAACAAGCTTGGTTAGTATACTACTTATCTCCCTGTCATATTGGAGATGATGCTCCTTTCTGTAACTTAGTATACCTTAAGCAAGTTTGTAGCATGAGCCCTAATTGTTCTTAATAAAAACTTGGAGTCAAATATTTGGGGGTGAAAGCTGAGAACTTAGAGAAGCAGTGCAGCTAGAAAGACCTATACCGAATCCTTAGACTGAAGGGGCGATCCTTTCTCTATGAATTCTCAGACTGCATGCTCAAACTGAATCCTGACTGCATTTTCTCCACCAAACCTCAGACTGCATCTGAGCCCGTCTCTTCCCACCTTACATTCTTCTCTCTGTCCAGCCATATCATTTCCTGTCTCCACCTTCCTGGTGCTGGGATTAAAGGTGTGAGCTACCACCACCTGGCTATGCTTCTGTTTGAGACAGGATCAATCTCATCTAGCCCAACTTGGACTTGAACTCAGAGATCCATGTGCCTTTGTCTCCTGAGTTCTGGGATTAAAGGTGTGCCACCACTGTCTGGCCTCCATGGATAACTAGTGGCTTAGCTCTGCACTCTGATCTTCAGAAAAGCTTTGTTAGATTGCAAACAAAATATCACTGCACACATTTATTACTAAATCCTTCATAGCAGCACATTTGTTATTTCATTTTCCTCTCCATTCCTATTCCAATTACTTCTTTGGAAACATCAATTAGGAAAACAGTAAATCTCATCATCCTCCAAACTCATATAGGCCTCCAAACTCAATGAGTCTGCCTGTTTTATTCTCTACTATCAGTTACTGCAAAGTTTACTAAAATCTTCCAATTTGGCAAAATGTGGCAGAGTCAAATCTTTTCCACTGACAGCTTTTATTAATATTGTTATGGAACATGGCCAAAGTCAATTGTTCATGTATTGGCTATGGCTGTACTCCCACTACCATGACATGGTTAAGCATGAGGGTCATCAGAAATATTTACTGTCTTATCTTTTACAAAATAAATGTTTACCCCTGCTCTAGACTAATCACCTGCCTTTTGTCCCTGAATATACAATAGCACAAGAGACATATACATGATTCAAAGAGTCTAAAATCAACTCTGCTGCAAAATTCCATCTGCATTTTGTTCCTTGATTCCACTAGACAATTCATTTTCCTGTCTCCAGATGATTCTTTCCTCCACCTCTCCCAGAATGAAGTAGACAGAGAACAACTGATGAACAAATGAAAAGAATTTTATTAACCCAGAATTAACCATTCAAATGGGAAAAAAGGTTGACACAGGTGAGTGACTACTCAAATGAACGCAGGTGTTTGACTGCTTTGTAGCAAGGGGATGGTAGCCAAGAGCTTGCCAATAGTGGGCTACAAGAAGTGCCAAAGTTCCTGCAGTATCTTGGAGAAGGTCTGGAAGGTGAAAGTTACAGGTCCTAGGACCAGTGGTTATGGAGTACAGCAGGAACTAGTGCCCACATGAAGCCAGAGTATGGAGACTTCTAGGTTATGGAAGGACCACAGAGGTCAAATCTTATAGACTAGAATAGTAGGTATCTGTTTGGAGATTTCAGATAGGAACATTATGGTGGCATTTTGAAGGTAGTCTTCCTTTCTTCCCATATCTGATGAGCTATGAAAAGAGTGTAACTGTCTGAAAACCACATACCTTATTATATGGATCCAGGAGGGCTCTGATTGGTCGGGTCTATGTATATTTAAATGCGGTATAAAATTCAAACAATAAGAAAGAGCTGTCAAATCTAAAGGGTGAGGGTTGAGAAAAACTTACTCAAGTCTGGGTTTCATTTCTCTTCCTGCTGTGGTGGTAGAGAAGCAGGGAAGCAGGTTGGCAGCTGTCAAATCGACACACAGGTCTGTGGGCTGTGTGTGCTGCTTACCAGTTGCTAACGTGATATTCTTAATACCTTCTCAACAGGAGCTATTATTACAAAGTGCTCTTTGATTGGAGCTGTCCTGCTGCTGTCATGGCCCACTCCAATAGACAATCAATTGGCTATAAGGCAGTCCAATCTTTAATCATCATTGTAGCTGTTAAATGCAGCTTGTTTCTGCCGCAACTGTACTCAGAATCTGTGACAATTTCAGTTCAAACTAGAGTTTTGTGATTCATTCCTGGCTCTGTTGTGATGACTAGTGCCCCTCCTATCCCAATTAATATCATCTGTATTTTCCTGATGTTGTGTGCTATGATTCTCAAACTTCACCAAAATATCCAAGCAGAATGCTCTACAAAAACGTTAAATTGAGATGAGGGTTCTTTCAAAACTGCTTTAATGTTTGTTTGTGATTCTGTCAACAGTGATACCCCCCATTTGATTATCTAATGCAAACCTGAGTCACCCTCCTCTCTCCCCCCTACCATATCCAACTAAACGTTATGCTTTATTACTGTATCTTCTCAAACTTTCTTCTCTGCTGTAATGTTTCTAAGGCTTACATTGAGCACTAATGTTATTTATATTTTAAGAGGGACTCTGTACCCTCAATTCTGGTCCCTTGGCAAAGAAGGATAGATTACTGATCACCATAGTGCTTATGGCTTATGTTCTGCACAATTTAAAACCACTCAGCACTCATGGGTTAAGTATAACTTCTAAAATGAAGTGTACTAAAAAATTAAACCCTGGATTTGTACATTATTCTTCCCTCTATACTAGAAAAGTGACATGTCAAGTTCTATTAATGTTCCCTAAGGGTTTTGATTAGCAATTCAACTTCACATGACAAATAAGATGAAACCCCTATTAAGCAGCCTAATTTATACATAACCAATCTCAATTGAAATATTATTTCCTTAGGAAGGATGCATGGGTCTTCTAGTTCCTGCATTAGTAAATACAACTGTCAGCAATTTTCTCAGAAATAAAGTTGTATTTTCTTTAATAAGATTTCAGAAAACTTGAACCACTTCTACTTTATTATGATATACAAAGTAGCCCAGTGCTAGAGAGTCCACTCAATGTACTGATAGATGAAATCAAAGGGCATCACGGTTTCTTTCCACCCTATTCTTGCTCTTGTAGGATGAGACCGTATGCCTGTAACCCCTGCTGATTCATATACTTGTCCTCGTTTAATAATCTAACTTTACACTCCCTGCCAAGTGTACACCATTTCCATTTTCATCTTGTCTATTTAACTTTCAAGCACCTCATGCTTTTTAGCACTTTGAAGAGTATATACTCTCAAAATTCTGCTTAGGGAACTGGACCTTTTTGTGTGTAGGCTGTAATTGCTCTTCATATATGACACAAGTTTTCTCTTGGTTATATCTATTAAGTCCAGGCTTGAGTTTGAGGAAAAGGGTAAGATTGGGTAATATAAGGAATTGTTTGGGTGCTCTAACACAGACTAGTACAAGACCACATCTGACTCCTATGTTGCTAACATCATGTATTTCAGACAAAGAGCTGAGAGGAACCTGAGCTGGAACTGACAAATGCCTGCTTTCTGAGGACTAGCTTTCATGTTATCAGAAGGAGCCATTCAAGTCTGAAAAGAGAGAAGCAAGAGTCCTATCCAGCTATGATGCCTATGAACCACAACAATGACCAGCATGTAATAATAAGCCTAAGGGTGCAGTAATGCCACGCATAACTGGTCACTAATCAACAGTTCTCTTATATTTTTGGTTGTGAGCTTAGCCTTTAATAGCTGAGCCATCCCTCCAGGCCAATCAACAGTTTTCTAATTGGACTTAAAACCCATTCAACAAAAGGAAAGAAAAAACTGGTACTGGCAACCTAGACAACTGCTCTGGGCTAAAGAGATGGATCTTGGAGAAGAACCTATAGTTATCACCTTACAAAACCAGCATAATCCCTAACTAATCTCTAAACATTTGTCCTTATGCCCACAGTTAAGTATAATCTTCACCCCTCATCAAGAAAAGTTCTCTCTGAAACAGACTTGGAGACTGTTAAAGCCAAACACAACTAGTAGGTTTCTACCCCCATGATAAGTTTCTCCACCAACATAATAAGCCAGATCAAGCTGAACTGAAAAAGTATAACAACATGTGTATTAAGCAAAGGAACTCCAGGGTAGATTCACTGGCCTCAGAGAACAAGGCCAGAGAAGTTGTGCATCCAAGCCAAAGCAGCAAGATTATATAGATTGTAGGTGAAGGGTGATGACGTGTCTGTCATAAGCTGTGTTTGGGCCCAAGTATGGTCAAAAGCCAAGTGCTTAGGCAGGGACTTGGGCTACTGGCTGCAACAGTGCACAAAGTTGCAATAGCTGCCAAGAATGCTGAACTGGGTTTTTTGTACCTTTCCTTTATCTGCAGACTCTCTAAATAAGTCAGGTTTGGAGAAATAGATAGGAACGGGGCTTCTAGGACAGTGCAAAGGTGAGCCAGAAACTACAACCGAACAACAACCAGTCAAAATGCAGTTGTAGATCCCAGTCATAAGGGATACATCTACAATTCAACTAGAGCACCCAAGGCTCCAGGATCATGGTCCATGGAGATGGAAAGTTTTTAAGATGATCACAGAGTTTGCTGTGAGATTGTGTCTTCTGGAAATATCAGAAGCTAGGCCCTTCAAATCTCACCAACAAGATTGCTTAGCCAAAAGCTGAACAAGAACAATAGACATGATAATATGACTGATGGTGGGTGGGGTAGGGTTAGAGCCCTGAAGCCCTCAACCCCAACACAAAATACTACTGAAACTAAGGAATGCTGAGAATGGTAGAAGTGTCTTCTATCAGCAAGAGCACTCCAATTGGTTATTCAATACCTAATGGTCATCCTTGAAAATATATATAGTACATAGAAGTAACATCAAACAGACTAAGTAGGCTGTATTTATGTATTCATGAAACACCCCCACTCCAATCGCCCATACACATATGCATAAACAATTCATGGCAAAGAAGGTTATGAATTTGAAAACTAGAAAGGAGAGCTCTGAGTGACTAAAGGGAAGGGATACATGTAATAATACTATAATCTCAAAAATAAAAGAAACAATTTTTTAAAAAGTATGAACAAAGCAGATAACAATTCCTGGCCCTTTAGGACTCCTCTGAAGTAGCAGAAAACAGAGTATTCATCTCAACATTCTCAAGCAGGCTGACTGTAGCAGTGTATGAGTGAAAGGCTCTTTTGAGTTCATTTCTGAGTCTGGATTCCAACCTCGCTATCTTATTTGGTTACACATGTATGGAAAATGTTCTATTTTATAATCCTAATAAGAACTTGGTGTATGTGCATGTATCTACCCATGTGTTGGTTATATGAAAAGTTTCCCATGGTGTCCTTATAGGTGATACCGTGGACACAACTAGTAAGCACTTTGTTACTCTTAGTGAGCTGGCTTAGGACTATGCTGTCTAAGCCTGCCTTTTAATAATAGCAAATATTTAAAACTATCAAAAATACAAGTTTCCCTATGTAGAAGTCACACAGTATGTGAAATTTAAATGCTAAAGCAGACCTTTTTGAGAAGACTCAAATAAACCCAAACAAGCAAATTAATTCTGAATAAGTAGTAACAATTTTATTTTAACTCAACGTGCTGAAACACAAAATCTATTTCCAACATCAAGACACAAATAGTATGTATCTCATCATAAAACACCAATTGATTAAATAAAGGCCAAAAGTTAAATGTCTATATATCTGAATCTTGAAGGAAATCAACTTCCTTCAGAACTAATAATTAAATAACTTTAGCAGAACTTTATTTCCATAAATGGGCTCAATTCATTTTTAAGCAATGCAAAATTGACTAGATTATAGTATACAATAAGCTTTACTAAGAGGAAAATATTTAAATATAAGTGTTCCTTCTCAGACACAGAGTTCACATACAACAAGAGCAGATACAGTGTGATTTCATTCCTAGTGAAGGCGTCTTGCACTTGAGGCACTCAGAATCTGTTCAGCTGGACCTAACATTTACACCATTCCACGAACACTTAAACTGGGCTCAAATCTCTATATAAAAAGGTTTGCAAAATATTCTCATATGTGCTGAAAGTGCTGTATTTATACTCTGAGAACACTGAAACAACTCACTCACTCACCCACTTAAGACCAGGCACGTCCAAGTCAGGTTAGTTTACCTCTTAAATTATGTGGCTTTTAGTAAACTTGCTGAGCTGGATTTTCATGAAGTTTACACAAGTCTTCACTGCATTTTTCTAACAATGAATACTATCTTTGAATCCTCTGTGTGTGTGTGTATGTGTGTGTGTGTATGTGTGTGTGTGTGTGTGTGTGTGTGTGTGTGTGTGTGTGTGTGTGTGTGTGTTGGTGGAGCTATGGATCCAACCTAGGGATCACAAATGTTGATCACTCTACCGCTGAGCCACTCTCAAAGCCCTTATCTATAATTTTATATAAAAAATTTTCCTTAGAGCTTATATACAAAATTTTAAACGGGCAAATTAAAGTTTTTGACAATTTAAAGTTTCAATTAGATCTTGTTAAAAAGTAAACAGGTAATGCTCATGACACTTTTAAGATATTTAAAGCAATTATTTTAAAACTTAATCATACTTGACATCCTAAACCAGCAGTTTTCCTATTTTATCATGCAGAATGCTGGTCACATTTTTGTGGATTACATTGTCTTCTGGAAATCCACTGTCTTCTCAAATAAGACACACCAAAATGAGATACATCAATTTATCTGAACTTTCAGCATATATAACTACGTCCTATTTTCATGAATTCAGTCTTAAACAAATTACACATAGCCCAAGGGAATACAGACACGAACACACAGAGACCTCATACACATGACCACATTTCATTCAAGGTTCTCCAATAGCTATTGAAGACAGCAACACAGAAGTATTTAAGGAGGTAACATCAGCAAGCCATCTTATGGCACCTTCATATTTGTGCTCAAATATCAAAACACATTGAAAGTAAAATATGAAAAAGGCACAAATAACAGTATTTCTAAATCTTAGTCTAAAGAACAGTTTTCCAATGGCTACATTTTTGAATTGCAATATTTAGAACCACTCCTTGCGTTCTGAGGAAAGCTTTGTTTAGGTGACTAGAGGTCTAACAGGAACAAACTGGTAACTTGTAAGACAAAGATCGCATTAGACAGAATTCGTACCTATTTTGACCAAGTTTTATATAATTTAAGAATGAGGGAAGTATGTGGGTGAAATGCTATAATGCCACTCTGATAAGAATATATTAACAGCCTTTTATTACTGACTCAAGAACCTATGCTACTAAAGTATGCATATAAAAATAAAACACTGTATGATTCTGTGAGTATAATGGTAGGCATTGTATCAGCACAAAAGTGGACATTGCAGATACATTGATATTTGTAGAGCACAGTGCTTGACATTTTTGGTACAAAGTATGTTAGCAAACTAAAAACAAAAATCTTTATAAGGAAATCCTTAAGATTATCAATAAACATTTATAATGACCACTATCTGGTATTACTACTGATTTCATTATATTTAGAAATGTAGACCAAATTAATGAGAATCAGTTTACAACGTGCCAAATATAGAGCAGTATTTTTATGATATGTGACAACATATTTCACAGCTGAGTAGAATCTTTTTTTCAGTAAGAGGATGGGAAATCTTGTATTAAAAGTCTATGTATGTATGTATGTATGTATGTTTGTATGTATGTATATATGTATTTGTGTGTGTACAATGCTAATGTAACAGGCTTCATACTATGATGAAATTAAGGGAGTACATTTTTGCTTGTCATGATTCTCTAATGCAGGGTTAAGCCCACTATCAGCTGAAAAAGTTCTATCAAAATAATTCGTTCCATTTTAACCTAACAAAGATGCAAACTAAAATATCTAAAAATATGATCTTTGCTTGTTTGCTCTTGAGAACTATGCTTATTAGACATTTTCTCAATGTAAGTATTTTAGGAATACTCCCATTAACATCCAATAAAGCTATAGTAAAAAATAGAGTATATTTGAAAACCATAAGCTCAATTTCTTTGTTCTGAATTTTAAGACTAAATAAACTAATTACACAAATTTTAATATGGGTAATAAAGCTATATATGCAAACATACAGGCATATGCACCTTTTTTTCTAGTAACATTCTCTGTCTTTGTGTAGGAAGCACACTATCATGCTATAGTCATATATGATCTGACAGTGACCACTTCTTCTCTAGGACAATGCATAAGAACACATCTCACAACTATCAATCTCCAAACATCTGGGTATTTAAAGCTAAGCTCATAATAAAGAACTGGCTCAGAAAAAAATTGATATAGTTTTTCCTTTCACATTAGGCAAAATTTTAGCAATCTACAAGTTAGTTAGAACTGAACCAGCAAGGGGAAAACCATTTTCTAGAGTGGCTGCACACACTTTCGGAGGGTTCCCTACTTTCCAACGCATCTCCCACAGGCAAACGTTATCCACTCACTGTTTCAAAGGAAACAGATTGTACAGGACTCATTTATTGTTAGGTGCCTTTTCCAAAGTGTGGTAAAACAGTAATAAATTCAATAATGACTATTTGAAACCCAAATCAATTTATCTATAATCAAGCATATGTTTATGCATTATCACAAACATCCAAGTGGGCTCCATGTGTTATATAAACTTTCAAATGTTAAAACGTAATTATATCTTATTAATCCTGTCAAAAGGAAGAAAATATATATGTACCATTCATCATAGAAAAATTACACATTAAAAGTGCATATATATTTATGTATATATATATGTATCTTTCTTAATTGGCCCACTTATGAAATGTACATTTGGTCATCCTCACTTTAACATCTATTGAATTATTCTTTCAGCTATAAGTCAATAAACATGTAAAACATTAGCAAAAACCATGCTTTCTTCTTACTGAAATCTTAACTTCAAATCATTTCTCAATCATTGAAAATGCACATAAAACCAGTCTCTTGAGTAATTGATATATAAACACCAAAAATTTAACTAAAAGTTTAGGTCAACTCATGGCTTATCTGCCCATTGAAATGAAAAATAAATTAACCAGAGCAGTGTATGGCCATCACTTACCTCAACAATAACAGGCTCTTGAGTGTCAACAGAACTGAGACTGTAGGCGCCTTTGGCAATCTCCAAATTCAGGAGAACCTAGTTTTAAACTTGGAGATTGCATAGAACAAAACCTATGAAATTCTTTTGTTTCTAAAATAATGGAAGATCCTTTTCAAACTCAGTGTCTTCAGTTATCAATACTTCTGCATTGTGGAGCTAGTGCAATCCTGCAAAGCCTTGGCAAACCGACAAGGCACAATAAAAAATTAAACTACTATATGAACAAGAGAAGTCTGAAGATAATTTAAGGCCTTGAAGTGAATTAATCAGTCTGATTTAAAGCTGAAGTAGAAACCATAAATTATCCACCTGAAAGCAAGTAATAAGCTTTTCTAGCTTTTGCTCTGTGGACAAGAGACAGGAGCAACTGTGGCTTATGGTTTCTACTGAACTCCTTCTGGACCTGCGGAGTAAAGGCAATCAATTTTCCTACTGTCCATGGAAGACTCAAGACTGCTTTAGCCGTTTGCGTGGAATACCAAACTGTGGACACTGTGCAGACGCTAGTGCTCGGAAGGCTTCTGCCACTAAATGAGGATGAGACTGAATCATGGACTTCCATCCTGGTGTTTCCATAATGTCAGTTGCTTGGCTGAAACAGAAGATTAAATGATGTTTAACTAAAAGAATACTTCTTAAATGCATTGTTGAGTTATCACTTTTGCTTGTCTTTTTTTAATTTGTTGATTTTAAAATTTTAGATAATGTTCTACCTCTTTCCAAACATTCATCTGAATGCTTAAATCATGATCTTGATCTTATTAGCATTTCTGTCAAAACTGAAAAGATTTGTCTGCATGCTTGAACCCTGGGAATGTGCACTTGTTCTCATAGCTCTCCAATCACTGTTAACAATTTCTATTCCAAGTACTTACTGATCTATTTTCTTCTTACCTCCTGCAGGTCTTCTGTAGAGTTGCAGTTTTTCACTTACACTTTTCCTCTTACTGCACTATGTATTTTCCCTCACCTATCTGTCACATTTTAATGATCGCACCCAGTCGTTAGATGCTGCTAAGTTAAACCCTAGTGCTTCCCCACAAGATCCATCATCAGTCTTCTGCCTCGACTCTCAGAGATTCAGCACTGCCACACAAGAACTCATCATCTTCCTCCTCCAGGCTCAGATTGTTTATCCTTCCTTTTGCCTGAAGCTTTCACCATTGCCCGGTGTTTAATTTAAGGCATCCTAGAATCAGTCCTCCAATTAAGCATCAAAGTAACACCTTAATTCCAAAAGTCATCAAGAATCATAAATTAATCCGCATAATCCCACAACTGGATCATTATCACATTCTCCTAATTTTTGCCTTTAATCTCATGTCTCTTACTGCAGCTTCTATAACATTGCTACAGCAACAGGAATAGGACTCTATTATACCATACTCCACCTTTCCCTTTTCCTATATGTAAGGTTTAAAAATGAGAAATGTTCAGGGAGGTGGTAGTGGCACACCTTTAATCCCAGCTCTCGGGAGGCAGAGGCAAGTGGATATCTGTGAGTTTGAAGCCAATCTTGTCTACTGAATAAGTTCCAGGAGAGGCTTCAAAGCTACAGAGAAACCCTGTCTTGAACCCCACCACACACACACAAAAATGTGGTTCCATCCTCCTTATAGCTTTCCATTCCACTTTTATGCTCCAGTTAATGTTACTATTTTATTTACTGTGTCCTATATGTTTAACATGTTCTCAATGAAAAATCAGAGTAACGAGAAAAGGAACATATTAGTTCTTTAACCTTTCCTTCTCTCTATTACATTATTCCAACTTCCCTTTGCCCATCCGTCAATCTGCAGAAACAATGCTAAGAATGGAAGGGCTATCATGTTCAGAGACATTAACCGTTACTGGAGATTCATTATACTTCACATCACTGTCAAAAGTCCTAATGTTGCACTGTTTAAGGATCTGATCTTTGCTTGCTTTCTCTAGCTTTTATTCACTATTCACCTACTTTGCAACCCTTTATTCTGCTTTTCTATAATATAAATGAAGCTAGAGTCCATAATTCATTGCAATTGCTTGCTTAATCAATCTGCTACACACCATCAACTACTTGCATAGGAGAAGCGTCTGCTATGCCTGCCTCCATAGTCTGTACTGAGCAACAGTGCTCTGGAAACTCAGGAAACAAACAATCAACCGTGCATCTCTACACAGGGCTATATACTTTGTCTCGTGCAACCCTTTCAGTCTGTCATTTCTGCTATTTCCTTTTTATTCCTTCTGCAACCTTTTATTCATGTTTTGAAATGAAGTTCAGCCTGATCTTTGCAGCCACTCCTAACCTCCATGGCTTAGTCAAGTACCTATACATATCTTCTTCTATCATTGCCATTTTAAAATAAAAGGGTACATATGTGTGCATCTACCTCCATTAGATCAATTTCTTAAAAACAAGGACATTTCATCAAATGTTATTTTATATGCAGTTCCTTAGAGAAGTGCTCAAAATACAATGAATGCTAAATACATTGAACTAATAGTAGCTGATATCAACAAACTACTATTCTTTGCCCAGCATTTACTACTATGTCATCACTGTTTAAAATTTTAATTAGTTGTTTAGGATCACATTGCTACTTATTAATTTACTTTAAACTTTTCTTTTAATGATTCAGTATTTACTGAAACTGCACATAATACCAAATGTATAATCACCTCTTATTCTAATAGAAGAAAGTTGTATGACTTATTTTCTTAACAGAGTAAACAAAACTTGAAAAACTAAAACTAAAGCTATGCAATAAAGACCAAAGAGAGCCGCTGCTGCTGCTAGTGCAGAGTGTTAACTTCATGCCCTGACTGCCCTGTGGGGCCACAGACTCACAAAACAGAAAAATGCTTTACTTTGGGAAAACAAAATTTACAAACTAATATGAAAGTAACAGACAAATGCAATGGGAAAAAGTTAAGTGAATAACTGTCTTTAATTCTGCCCCTTTTAAATTATCTTTTATCAACTATCCTCCACCCCTTGCAATAATCTATTTTGTTATAGATATCACATAGTGGCCTGTAACTCAGTATGTCAGCTTTTGATAATTTTCAAAAGTAGTAAAATTTAGGAGTTTATGGGTAAAACTAATTAAAACTTTACAAAGAAATCTTTAATTTATCAATTCTTCCTTTTGCTATTTCAAATAATTACACAGAATACTCTAAAATAAGAGAGGGAAAATTTGAAGATTACTTCTAATACTTTGCCCATTTGATCTAGAATCAGCAGGATTTAGCAATCACCCAACCTCTGAGCAATCAACATGCTGCTGATTCACAGTATTAGGCAGATGATGTAAGGTATTTGGTTGATCTAAGTAGCAGCAAGTCTCTGCGACTGATGACAGTCTAGGATACACAGCAAGACCTTGACTCAAAAATAAGCAAATGCTCAGCAAACAACAAATAAATGAGTTTCGTGGACCTGTGGAGTCCTTCTAGTCTCACTATTTGAGACTACAACAGGAAGAGCCAAATCTGAACCTATCCTAGAAAATTTACCAAGATCTTGCCTCAAAATTAAATTTCAAAAAGTGTTAAAATTCAGGTAGCTCTGTGGTAGTCCCTGTGTAACATGTGAAATCCAGGGTTTCATCAATAAGCATTATCAAAATCAGCAAGAAAAATTAATAACTTCCAAGGAAAATCTTGAGGATGCAGTCTTCCTCAATGCTTTCTGAGAGGACAGATGCCAGATTTCTAGCAACGCTCATAATGCCTATACTAAGTTGTCCACTATGTGACATTTGTACATGTATTCAAGAAATTAAGAGCACCCATCTCAGTTTGTCTGAAAAGTCAAACTACAAGAAATTCACCAAAAGCAGTCAAATTATATTGTTTTTACATAACTGGCAGTTAGTTTCATCAGGAGTCACACTTAGTGTTCAGGAGCAAAAGGCTACACAGATACTTCATTGAACTTATGCAGACTGAAACTGATTCATCTTACTTGTTATTCCAGTTTTTCCCGTCCTTACATCCAAGCTGTCGAAGTACACTGCACCTGCATTGAAAATTTAAACAGGGTTTAAGAAAAGCCCACTGAAGAAATGTTAAATGTGTCATAGGCAATGAAATTCAAGTATAACTTACCTATTAATAAAGTCTATTGCCTGGGCTTTCAACTGTTCTGCACTGTGCAAATCTGCAAGGACAAGGGTATCAGCAACATTTTCTACTGAGAGGCTACTACACAAAGCTTCTTCACACATGACCTTCAGCCGTTCCAGTGCATACTACCCAAAAGAAAAACATAATCATTAAACATTTATTCCAGTTATTTAGGGTGTAAGTACCTGTTGTAACTTAGCAGATAAAGCTCAAGAAAATTTGGTCTGGACTAATGTTATTTTTAAATAAACAAACTGCTGCTTTAGCTTATGAGGACAATGTAAATGAATACATTTAGGAGAAACACTAATTTGCTTTAGAAATCATAAGTGCAAAATATGGTGGATTTTAACGTAAGATTTTTGTAAGACAGCTATCTTAGTACTCAGTTATCCTAAAGAGTGCATGGTCAAGGAAACATTTCTTGTCTCCTCAAAGAAAAGAACTCAGCTGAAAGAAAATTTAAGCTGTATTTTATTTAGTAAAAGAAAGCAAAGTAGTAAGCATATTTCAAAGAGACCTGAGTGGGCCTGTCCTCAGGTAGGAGAAGCAGAACAGCAGTCTGCAAGATTTTTACTGTGGATTTTTACGGTTTTACAGTCCTATGACATCATTCTTAACTTTCTTCTTCTAGGTAGCACCTTCATTTCATCTCACTATGCTGTGCATGGTCTAGAGCTGAGATGGCCCTGTTTTAAATTCCCTGTGTATTAGATCTTCACTGGTGAGTATATGTACCATTGTAAAAAGTGCCTTAAAATCTCAATTTCTCATTCTGTGGGAAGAACCCAAGTCCCGCTTCAGACCACAGAAGGGCATCCTGACTACCAGGAGACAACAGTTACTATGGCTTAGCTAGCTATCCGCTTATTCAGTGTGAAAATATTTAACTACAGAATTAGTCGTTGTCCAGAATGCTCTCCTGCTTCCTGCTCATATGTGCCACCAGTTAACTACTGTAACACTTCATTCTCCTTTCTACTACTTCAGACTCCACATGTATCACATATTTATTTTGTCACTATTCAATCTTGAGTGATTTAGTTGAAAGCTAAGTAAATATTAATAACCACTAATTTTTGCAGTTATTAATATAAAGGTGCAGTATTAGTAGCTGTATTGAGGTTTAATGACATAAAATAAAGTATCCAGTTAAAGATTTTACTTTGATGATTTAATATCCACTGTAAACCCATCACCCACCGAAAAGAGTAAATATACCCTTTAAAGTCTTTCTTCCCCATACTATTCCAAGCAATATTTGTGATGTGCTACTGAGAAATTAGCTTGCATTTTATGAAGTTATTTTTATGAATATAATCACACAGTATGCACTCATCATCAGGCACTGCAATTCAGTGTGACTATTTGCAGATTCATGCACACCACTGCTTATAGTTCAGCCCTTCTTAAGGGTAGGCCATAGAGCACTAAATATGAGTATCTCTCTTCCACCTCCTCCTCCCAATGGACACAAATCTGTGTGTGTGTGTGTGTGTGTGTGCATGTGTGTGTCTGCACACAAGTGCATGTCAGCTACTGTAAAAACTCATTTTCTTTTCTAGTACTTCACACTTGGCATTTATCACATATTATTTACTTTGCCAAGACTGAACCTTGAAGAATGACCACTGAAAGCTAAGTAAATGTTAATATGTAGTATGGACTCATTTCTAGGCCCCTCATACTTCCCTATCATGTAGATATTTTAGACAATTTTATTTCCACAGCATCCTACTTTATGTTATGTCATAAAACTCTTTAAGTTATTTACAAATAGCACAAACTAAGTTATGTCAAAAGTTTTTATAGTTTTTTATGTATGACAGCCTCTCTAAGTGTAAAGTTTGCGGGGCTGCTTTTTTGGTCTTTAAAATCCCATTACTTACTTTGTCTGCAGCTGCCAACAAGTTGTCAGCCATTTTATCAAGATTTGGTGCTTTTCCTGTGTAAACGAATCTCATCATTTCTTTAAAAACTTCAGGGTCTAAATCATTTATTTCCACGCGATTCTATTATTGAAAATAACACATAAAAAATTAGGAACAGGTACATATATGTGAATCCACATGGTTTATTTATTTTCACTAGATTCTAGTATTGAAAACAACAACAACACACACACATACACAAAGTAGGAATGGGTACATATGTGAATCCACATGAATCTTTGACAGTAATCAAAAAACATATTAACATTTTCAAATTCTATTTTTAAATCAAAGTTCAGTAATCTGTAGTAACTTAATCATCCAAACCACAGTATAGGTAATTCTAACAATGAAAACATTCACTTATTTTATAAGAGCTATGATAAGTCAGAAAGTAAATACATGGACAGAGAAACCATGTTAAGTATTACCTTGCGGTAAGCTTTTCAATTTTCATAATTAAAAGAGACAAATAATGCAGCTCAAATAAAATTCATCTGTGTTTATATTCTGATCACATTCCAAAGAACAGTTACTGCCTTTCCCCTGGTTGACTTTCAGGACCTAGAAGAACACTCACTAAACCTTATAACCACAAACTGTATGCACAATTAGTACGTGAAATAAGAGTCTGTACATAATTTTGATGAGAGCTCACTAGCTGAGAACACTTGCTTTTGCAAAATGCCATGTAATGTTATTTACTGGTACTTCTGTACTTATTTGAGATAAACTCCCATTCAAGCAAGACCAGTTGTTTTTATACTTTGTAGCCTTATATCCCATTCTCTGCTAAGATAAAGGAAGCAGAAAGTGTCATAACTTCAGAAACCATCGTGGGTGATTTTGGTAAAGTCAAGGTATTAGGAATATAAGTAAAATCATTTTGTGTAACTTAAAAACAATTTATGGTGCTGCCTAAGCTTGCCACCAGGGAGCTTTAATAGAGCTAGACCTCAGAAGGAAGCCTTAAGCAGTTCTGATTAGTGCATAGTTCAGGACAGGCTTTGATATGCTAACGAACTAACCCCAAAGTGGTGTTGACCTGCTGGTGAACCAATCCCAGATGTGATCCTTGTCAGAGCAAAGCCACCATCCAGTGAGATACAAAAATTGGAACTTTGGAAATGGTCCCTAGGATCACACTACTGTGCTCCAAACAAAGGTTTCTCTAGACTAGGTTGATATTCACTTGCAAGAAGGCAAGAGACTATGTGTCCTGGCTTCAGTGAACACTGAACTTCAGTACTGTCTAACATTAGGGGTTATTGCTGGGCTCACATATGCCCACCTGTCAGTTATATAGCCATTTGCCTATGCTCTCAAGGACCTCCTGGGACCTCCACCAGTGCCATCCTCCCAGCCTCTTCACAAAGGACACGAGTTGAGCCTGCAAGCTTCTGAAGCATCCTCACTGGAGAAGATTCCCCAGTGGAATCATTGCAACAGCATTTTACTCCTAGTCAACTGTTCCCCACTTGGAGAACTTGATTTTTATTTATTTATTTTTTTTTTGCTGTGAACATGTTTTATTTTATTTTTTTAATTTATTTATTAAAAATTTCCTCCTCCTCCCCGCCTCCCATTTACCCCCCTCTCTCTTCCACTCCCCCTCCCTCTTCTGTCCAGAGAGCAGTAAGGATTGATTTTTAAATTAGTATGCTATTATAAGGAATGTTTGTGTGGATAAAACAGGCATATTCAAAAGACAAATCTTGTGTGAGTATCCAAATTACTGAGCACTTCACAGCCTATATTAAACATAGCTCACCATCAAAGAGACAATACAGTACGCCAAGAAAATGGAATCAGAAAACAATCAGGTGATGCTTGTCAAACATCTGAGAAAATATACCCCAAACCAATTCTAGTAATGAGAAATAAAGACCACTCCATACTGACAAGGTAAACAGTCTATCAAAAGGACTCATAAAACATCTTTAACTTAGGTAGAATTTCAAAAAAAAAAACTACATACAATTAGAGATAAAATTAACACAAACATGGCAATAGCGAGGGATTTTAAAAATACCACTCTTACTCTATGACAGATCATCCAGACAAAAATCGAGATGTAATTGAATGACCTCAAAAGATCCAACAGACCTAATAGACTTATTGACCACTTCTCCAAGCAAAAACTACAGAATACAATTTCTTGTCATAAGCCCATGGAAATTAGCCCAAATAAGTTACAAACATTAACATAAAGCAAATCCCAACAAAATATAGGGAATTTGAAATAACTGCTTGTACCCTCTTTGAATACAAGGGAGAAAGCATAAAAACAACAGCAAAAGCAAGTACAGAAAACACACAAACTTAGGGAGATCAAACAATATACCATTAAATGATAAGTCATTGAATCAATCAATAAAATATAAAAATTTCTAAAATGAGTTAAAATAGAAATATAATATACTAAAGCCTATGGGATACAATGAAAGAAGTCCCCAGAAGGCAGTTCATAGCTCCAAATGTCTATGGGGCTTAGACATGTAGGAAATCTGCAACCTGAAAGCCAGATAAGCCTAACTCCTGCTCATCCTAGTGAATCCACCTGACTTTAGCTAATCTGCACCCTCCCCAATCTTCAAACTTTGATGGGGTTCCACATCGAGTGCCCACTAAATCTAGGGAGCCATGCTGCATTATTCACAAACTCCAGACTTGACTCTGTTTACAACTGTGTGCCAGTCTACCCTGCTGATTCTCTCTGAACCTAATCAGCCTATGCCCTTGCCACCTCCCAGACCCAGCCAGGAACACAAATGTTGACCTAAATATGTTGAGTCCCACCTGTACTACCATTTCCAACATCCAGGCTTACTCGAGGTTACATATCATGTAGCCTTGTTCAGTCTGGTGAGAGCCCTGAGCCCTAGCCAACCTGCACCACATCCATCCTCCAGGGCTAGCCTAGAACACATCTGTGTGCCTGCAGACCTTGCTGAGTCCTAGAAATCATGTCTGCCCAAACCATCTCCAACCTTTAGGCCTAGAATCAGTCACCGAACCTGTGTGCTGACCTAGTCCAGTGATTAATCAAAAACTTGATGCACTTAAACTGATTGTCTAAAAGAGAAACAGAGCCAAGCAGTGGTAGCTCACACCTTTAATCAAAGCACTAGGAGGTGGGAAGAGATATGGCTGGGTGATATGAGAGATGAATATAATGCAGGAGGGGACAGGAGTGCAGTATTCAGTCTTAGGTTTTATGGAGAAAGCATTCAGTCTGAGAATTCATAAGATAAATACCCTAGTTACTGAAATTGTAACAAAATTTACACACCTATAGAAAAAAGTTGACTTCCAAACAGCAGATGCATTTAGAACTCCAAACAGACATGACCAGAAAAGAACTTCTCCATGCTGTATCACAATAAAGAGGTCAAAAATACAAAGTACAGGGGATGTGGAACTGGCTGAGAATTATAAAATCACTGGCTGCTCTCCCAGAACACCTGGGCCCAATTTCCAATGTCCACACTGTGCCTCACAGCTATAATATAATGCTAGGTCCATGCTTATCAGACATAGATGAAAACAAAACACACAAACAAACAAACAAATAAAAATCCAACAAACAACGAGCCCCCAAAAGACTGTCTTAAAATTTATATGGAAGTGCAAAATACTATGGATAGAGGAAACCATCTTGAATAAAAAATATACCTAATTTCAAGTTATTCTACAGAGCCATAGTAATAAGAAAAGCACGCTGGTGGCACAGAAACAAGACACACAGATCAACGGAACATAAAAACATGGTGTAAATATAAGTCTATGATGTGGGATTCCCCTCTCTGTATGCTATGAATTAAGTTTTATTACCTTGGTTAATAAAGAAGCAAACTACTTTGGCCTATGGCAGGACAGAATATAGGTAAGCGGGAAAACTACACTGAGTGCAGGAAGAAAAAACATGGAGTCAGGCAGAGGCCTTGCGGCTAACAAGAAGCTCCAATTGACTCCAATTTTTGTGGGTCTAGAAGCCCCCTTTTGTAAAGCTTTCTCAGGCTTTATGTGGAAATCCTTGCCAAACTTTGGGTACCATTTGTAAAAGGAAGCTTCTGTCCCACATGGTCCTGCAGCTCTTCAGTCCCAAAGAAGCTTATATCGATTATAAACTGTATGTATGATCAGTGGCTCAGGTGTATTTCTAGCTAGCTCTTACATTTTAAATTAACTCGAAATTCTCATCAGTTTCCTATGAGTTCTACATCCATAACAGTTTCAAGACTGTTGGCTGAGATGATCTAGACACACAAAAAAATCCAGTCAGGACATGATCATAATCCTAAATTGTCTTTGGGTCCCCATAAGATTATTTTTTAAGGTCAAAACAATATAATAGATTTTATTCTTTGAATATAGAAAAATGCAGCAAAATGGTAGAATAAATAAAATATGTTAATGATTGTTAGCTGCCTGTTCGGGTTTTTCTGTCATGTTAGAAGTATTATGGTCACAAGGACATCTATTATTATCTCAAATATTTCAGTTGTTGAAGACTTCGAAATATATGTTAAATTCTTTGAGGTAGCAGACTTGAGATTTTCTATACTATTAATGACCCCAAGCAGCAGGAAGTAGCCTAGAAAACTATGCCCACATTCCCCCCGAAAAATGGATTATGCATGTTTGTCTTTGTTTACCATGTTGGTTACAAGTTGTTACAAATAATGGTCAGGAAAAAAGCTAAACAAAGGAGCTTAGAGTCAAAGTTATTGTTTAGAAAAGAGGAAAAGGGGAAGTGCTGTGGGATAATGTCCATGCACCCTGTAAAGATCTGTCACTCATAATGGTTTAATAAAACGCTGATTCGCCAGTAGCCAGGTATAAAGTACAGGCAGGGCAACCAGACTAAGAGAATTCTGAAAACTTTCCACTTTCTGGTGTCTTCTTCAATTTCTTTCTTCAAAGATTTAAAGTTCTTGTACCACAACTCTTCCATTTGTTTGGTTAGAGTTACTCTGAGATATTTTATGTTATTTCGGTGATTGTGAAGAATGATGTGTCTCTGATTTCTTTCTCAGCCCATTTATCATCAGTGTACAGGAGGGCTACTGATTTCTTTGAGTTAATCTTGTATTCTATGACATCATTGAAAGTGTTTATGAGTTGTAGAAGTTCCTTAGTAGAATTTTTGGGGTCACTTATGTAAACTATCATATCATCAGCAAATACTGAAAGTTTGACTTTTTCTTTTCCAATTTGTATCCTCTTGATCTCCTTTTGTTGTCTTATTGCTCTAGCTAGGACCTCAAGAACTATAGTAAATAGATATGGATATAGTGGACAACCTTGTCTTGTTCCTGATTTCAGTAGGATCCCTGTAAATTTCTCTCCATTTAGTTTGATGTTGGCTGTTAGCTTGCTGTATATTGCTTTTATTATGTTTAGGTATGTTCCATCATATCCCGCCTTTCCCCAAAACCTTTATCATGAAGGGATTTTGCATTTTGTTGAAAGATTTTTTTGGCATTTAAGGAGATTATCATGTGGTTTTTAGTTTGTTTATATGGTGGATTATGCTGAAATCCATTTCGTTTGTTGAACTATCCCTGCATCTCTGGGATAAAGCCAACTTGTTCATGGTGGATGATGGGTCTGATGTGTTCTTGGATTTGATTTGCCAGTATTATATTGAGTATTATTCATCAATGTTCATAAGTGAAATTGGTCTGTAATTCTCTTTCTTAGTAATGTCTTTATGTGGTTTGGGTATCAGGCAATTAGAGCCGCATAAAAAGAATTTGGCAATGTTCCTTCTGTTTCTATTGTGTGGAACAATTTGAGTAGTATTGGTAATAGTTCCTCTGCAGAGTAAAGGGTGCTTGAACTGGCTTTGCCCCACTATCACATCGATAATTATCTCAAATATCACCATAGGGTCTTCGTTGGGTGACGGATGGAGATAAAGACAAAGTCCCTCATCAGTGCAACGGACTGAGTCCCCAAGGTCCAGTTGAAGAGCAGAAGGAGGGAGAAGATGAGCAAGGAAGTCTGGACCGCGAGGGGTTGGTCCACCCACTGAGACAGTGTCTCACTGAGACAGTGTGCCTGTTCTAAATGGGAGCTTACCAAATCCAGCTGGACCGGGACTGAATGAGCATGCGATCAAACCGGACTCTCTGAATGTGGCTGAAAATGGGGGCTGACTGAGAAGCCATTAATAAAGGCACTGGGACTTGTTTCTACTGCATGCACTGGCTTTTGGGGACCCTAGTCTATTTGGATGCACAGCTGGATGGAGGGTTCAGTGAACCCTGCCCTCTCTTAAGAAGAGAGGAGGGAGGAGGGTAAGTGGGAGAGTAGGAGGGGAATGGGAGGAGGGGAGGAAGTGTAAACTTTTGAAAGGAAAAATAAATAAATAAAAAAGGAACCAAAGAAAGAAAGAAAGAAAGAAAGAAAGAAAGAAAGAAAGAAAGAAAGAAAGAAAGAAAGAAAGAAAGAAAGATCGATTTTGTAGAATTCTGGGCTGAAACCATCTGGTCCTGGCCTTTTTTTTTGGTTGTGAGACTTTTGATGACTGTTTCTATTTCTTCAGCAGTTATAGGTCTGTTTAATTTGCTTATCTGGTCTTGATTTAATTTTGGTAAGTGATATTTATCCAGAAAGTTGTCCATTTCTTTTAAGTTTTACAATTTTGAGGAATACAGGTTTTCGAATTATGACCTGATGATTCTCTAGATTTCCTGTGTCTGTTGTTATGTCCCCCTTTTCATTTCTGATTTTGTTAATTTGGATTTTTCTTTCTGCCTTTCACTTAATTTGGATAAAAGTTTGTCTATTTTGTTGATTTTCTTTATGAACCAACTCTCTGTCTCGCTGATTTTTAGTGCTGTTTTCCTTGTTTCTATTTTGTTGATTTTGGCTCTCAATTTGCTTACTTACTGCCGTCTAGTTCTCTTGGATGAGTTTGGTTCTTTTTGCTCTAACGTATTCAAATCTTCTGTTTTGGCAGAGACACAGTTACCACTAGATGCAGAGGTAGCAAGATAAGAGTGCCTCACTGATAAAAGGTACCAAGCCATGTAGCTACAAATTATAGGTTAATTTAAGATGTAAGAGCTAACAAGAAATATGCCTGAGCTATTAATCAAACAGCGTTGTAATTAATATAGCTTTTGTGTGATTATTTGGGTCTGGGTGGCTGGAAAACAAATGGCACAGTCCCCTTTGACATGTCTTTGTTCTACAGATATCTGATATTTGACAAAGTTGCCAAAAACATATTGGAAAAAATATGTATAAGTGATGCTGGGAAAATTGGTATCTATATGCAGAAGACTGAAACTAGACCCTGCTTTATAACCTTGTTTGAGGGAGGAAGGAAAAGTGATGTAGGAAGCATGTAGGAGAACACACACTTCAAGGAATCAAGGGTCTCAACATAAAATGTGAATTTATGAAATGTCTAGATGAAGAAGTAGAAAATATACTACAATATGTAGATGCAAGAAAAGACTGTATAAAGAGGTCCCTGGTTACTCAGGAAATTATGCTATTGATCAACAAGTAACTGCACCTCATATAACCAAACGTTTCTATACATGGTAGGGAAGTATTGAGTATAGACACAGTCTACAGAATTGGAGAAAATCTTTAACAGCTATGCATCTGATTTAGAATTACAATGTTAAAAAAAAAGTAAAAGAAAACTAAAAATCAAAACAAACAACCCAATTAAAATGTGCCATGCTTTAGAGCAGAGAGCTCTTAAAAGAAGAAACACAAATGACTAATAGAAGCAGTGGTCAACATCCTTAGCCATTGAAATGATAAAATTAAAACTCTTTTGAGATATCCTCTTACCCCATTCATAACGGCTATTATGAAAACAATGAAAATGTGTTGAAGATCAGAGAAAAAAGGAGCCCTTTTTCACTTTTGGTGGGAGACCAAACTGCTACAACCACTATGAAAATCTGTGTGGATGCTTCCAAAAAACAAACAAACAAAACAAAACAAAACCTAATAACTGGTCTGCTACATGATCCATCTATACCACTCCTGGGAATATAATATACAAAGGAATGAATACCTGGCTACAGAGAAACTTATACATCCATGTTCATTGCTACTCTCTTCAAAATAGCCAGGCAATATAAGCAACCTGGAGGGCCCATCAGCTGATGAGCAAATAATGAAAATTGTGATAAACATACAATTTAGAATTTTAATCAGGTGCAAGAAAAATAAAATTATAAACAGATGGATCTGGAAAATACCATACATTAAATGAAGTAAGCAAGTCTTGGACAGAAAAATTCCCCATGGTCTCCCTCAGGATTCCAGCTTTGAATTCTTAGACTGTGATGTTTAACTTAGAGAGACTATAGAAAGGGCCCATTAGTGGAAGTGGAACAAAATACAGGCCTAAATGGAGGGGGATGGCAGCAGAAAGCATGTGCTATGAAAGTAGAGAGAGGAAATACTAAGGATGAAAAATTTTACTTTCATGGAGAACAAGTTAGAGAACACAGAGAAGTAGGTGAAAAGATAATCAAAAACAATGACATAAAGAAAAAAGCTCCACAAAGCTTATGATTGGCTATAAAATGTATGAACATAGGTACCCCAAATGGGTGGCTAAAGCATGTCACAGAAGCCAGAGATTACTCAACAATATTCCAGTATGGTTCCTTCTCCTCCCTCTCTCTACTTAGGGATGAAACACAAGGCATGGAGACAAGTGCTCTAGCAATGAGAACATCAAAACAGCTGTTACTTAGAATGTTGAGTGAGCATTAATACTGATAGGTACCTACTGTTTTACTTCAGAACACATTGCCCCCAGTTCTGTGGTTTCTAAAGTTCTTCCCTGATATAACTTGGGAACAAGAACATGCACAGATATGTTTAATATGTGTACTCTATCATTATACATGTATACAAATTAATAACATTTTAACAACATTTACCTTTTTGCATTCTTCCATTTCATGTTCAAACATTGCACTGAAAACTGGAGATCGAGCTGTAACAATAATAAGCACCATTACTTAATGCACAAATTTATTTTTAAAATATTATATTATCCAAAGGAGAAGATACCTGCAAGCACAGACTTATGAGCTTTGAATTCTTTTCCTCTCACAAAAAAGCAGCAATCTGTAAATCTTGTGTTTTCCCAGAGATTACCTAAGTCTTCTGCTAGTCGACATTCTGGTACCTTCAAAGTGTTTGTATTAGTATATCCTGATACATTTACTGAATCCTGAACCACACTCACCTAATAAAGAAGAAAACAAGGAAAATATTTTCATACAGTATTTTAAATGATCAGTTACTATATGTACATTTAATATTTTTAACTTAAAGCACCATGGTTAATTCAATATATTATTGATCAAAAATCCTAGTACCCTCTTAAATAAATTTAATGTAAGTGAGTGAAATAGCATAGAAACTTAAAAATAACCCATTTTTTCAACAGTGACAGTGTATATAAAAGTAAATGTATCAATTGATTAAAAAGTTAAATTATTACAGTCACAAAATTATTTCCTAATAGAAACTCTACAATATCATCATCAAACTTGGCAAGCTGACATTTTTGTAGAGTAAATTCTATTGTTGCTTTTCATTTATAGTTCACTGTATTACCAACTCAAGGTATTAATACATACAACTTGTATAGTTTTCAGAGACATACAACTATTATTATACAGAAATTGGAAATTTGGGCTGGAGAACTGGCTCAAGAGTTAAGAGCACTGCCTCCTTTCCATAATGACCTGGTTTTGATTTCCAGCACTGACATGGACATTTTCAACCAATTATAACCCCGTGGGATATAACATTGTTTTCTGGCCTCCCTGGGCAAAAGGCACTCTGTTGGTAGGGAGATACAGATGCAAACACTCCCCCCCCCACACACACACACACAAATAAAATAAAACTGATCTAAAAATAAAAATGGGGAACTTAATTTCAAGTTTCAAGATCAGCAGAATTGATTTAAATATCTGCTAAAATTGATTTAAAACTTTTAGTTACAAGAATTCCCACAAAAGTGACTGCAATTATCAAAGTTCACAATATTTTATGGAAAGACAAAAATGAGTTAAGTACAAATGTACTTTAGTTCAAATTGTAGGCACCTCATTTATCTGGGAAATCATAAGAGTTGGGATAACTGTGCCACTGCTTTTATGTAGATCCCATTAAAGATCACTGTTTACTGAATCAAATCTTGCAACTTTCACATCATCTTTAAAAGAAAGCACTCCATAACATTATGTCGAAAATTTCATATTACAATAAATGACAACAAAAAAGAAGTACTTCAGCTAGCAAAGCAAATAATTCAGAGCAAATTAACAATTTTTAAAAATTAACTTACATATGTTATTTTAGTTATGCTTTTGAGTGCTAAATATTGGGAACATTTGTCATAAAGCAATAGATAATTTAATCTGCTTCTTAAAAGTATAATTTAAGGATACACACATTAGGCTTTGGGGGTTGTTTAGGTGGTAAATTGCCTGCTATACAAACATCAGGACCAGAATTTGATCTCTAGCCCCCATGTGAAAAACACAATTACAGTACCAAGTGTAATGTCAACACTGAGCAGGCAGGGAAGAGATACCCAGGATGAGATACCCAGGTGCTTATCTTTCCTTATAACAATTCTGATTGAAGGTATTTATTACAATCTTATAAGAAGGTATTATAAATATGGGGGCCAAGCTATTATGTACACAAAGTCAATAATAAAGGTTCTATTTTAAGACTTCCATCATTCAAATTATCTAAAATTTCAGTAACTTCAAAGAGAAAAAAATACTTCCCTGATCTTTATTTGATTGTCCCATTTTATTATATATCAGTATACCAGAAGTTAATGATACACATGGAATGTAAATAAATACTGATATACATAAATAATCAGGGTTTATTTAGGAATTTTTTTAGTATATAATATATTTAATTGCTTATATTAAGCATTACTCTTGAAATTTTTAGGTAGAGAACTGGATCTGTTTATTAACCTACATGAATTACATAGCAGCTATAAAACAGTATGGTAACATTTGATTCAGGAAAGGATTTCTTAAATCCTATGTGTTGTCTCTAATTCACAGTAACATAATTGTGTGTGTGTGTGTGTGTGTGTGTATGTGTGTGTGTGTATACATGTGATGAGAGTGCACAAGCGACATACTACCAATGTGGCAGTCAGAGGAAAACTTTGAGAAGTAAACTCGCTCCTTCTACCTATTTCTGAGATTAAGTCGGTCTTGTTATCAAGTTATTTCAAGCTAGACCACAAGTTTTGGACTGACTCTCCTATCTCAGACTCATTTGTTACAGAAGTGCTAGACCACAGGTACGTGCCACCGTTTCTGGCTTTTTATGTGGGTTCTAGTAATCAGGCATGCACGTGACAAGTGATTTTACACACTGAATCATTTCTTTGGGCGCCAAGATAATATATTTAATGTAAAAAGTTGACAGAAAACACACAATAAACAGATGACAGAGATAGACAGATATAACTAAGAATGAAAGAAAACAGACGCTATCATCATAGATGTGAAGCACAGCTGCATTCTGTGTAAACAATCATAATAAAAATATTTGTATTCCTCTCATACCTACCTAGTGCTAGCAAAGCAATGACACATTTCAATTCGGATGGAAATTAATGACCTAATTAAAACTGAGAAGTGATGGGTTCATTATTCTGATATTTAAAATTTGAAATGATAAAAATATTGAAAACAGGTAATGAATAACTTTATTTATGGAACCTAGAGAGAAAAATTCAGGAAGAAGGCTGAGATTTTCACTGACTTAATAAACAGGACAGTTCCCTTACTAAACTTGCCACTGATTCACCCTAAGGATATAGCATAAAACAAAGAAAAATATTTGAGCAGTATAACTGAATGTGCATCTAAGCTAACAAATCTGGTTCTTCTCTTCTGTGGGACTGAAGACAATACTGGTTCTACCTTTTAAAAACCTGAACCCTCTAAAAACCATCCTAAAAGTAAGATGCTACTAAAGCCACAAAGGACTACAATGCTGTGTTTCTAATCAATTACTTGCTTACTCTATACTCTCTACAAAGGCAGAAACTTTTAAAAGTCCAGTTTACTATATCTTCTAGAAGAGGTACATGATAAGAGTTTGCGCCTTTCAACAACCATTTTAAAAGTTCTGTTGACGGCAAGAGGGTAGTCACGTTTTCATTTCTCACAGGTAAGAGTTCAGAAAACAAAACCCATCTTCTACTTATTACCGTGTTTTAAACAGTCAAGTCAATCTGATACCTCATAAAAAGAAAAAGGTTTTATTGTTTTCTTTAAATATGTCCTTAAGAAAGAATGAGGTTAGCTTTATGAAAAGCTTCTCATATATTTTAGCTATACATATATTTCTCTGTTTATCAAGGAATGCAATAGATCTGTAGACTATCAAGAAAATTTAAAATTCTTAAGGTTTCAAAAGATGAATGAGTCTGACCCGTGTTCCCTTTCTCCAACTTATTCTCAAGTATCACTTGTTGCATCACTTGGAGAAAGGAAGTATGGCTGTTTACACTGTTGGAAATTCTCATCTAACTCTTGCCACGTGAGCCACTACACAGACTGCAAGACTAAGCTATGTCTTGCATAAAAACGGGTAGCACCCAGCTGCCTTACCTGTCTACAGCACCACTTGCAGTGGAGGGGGAGGTGCCAGTTCTCTAGGGAGGGCAGTGCAATGCTTCCTCCTCTTCTGCAAGCAGTGTGGAGATGCTGTAGAAGGAAGGGCATCCATGAGAGGAATGGAAGGAATTATGGAGGGCACAAAGAATGTTGTTTAAAGGTGATTTTTTGCCCACCTATGCCCTAGTGTCCAAGAGATCATGTCTGAACTGGTGAAAAGTGCATTTCAAGATCTAAAAATGGGATCTGATCATTACCAACTTAAAACCATGTGTCGTAATACATTCTATGGGTCACCAGAATTATTATTTAGCATAGAAATAACAAAATTCAAAATGCATACTTGAATAATCCTAAAATTAATTTCAGCCTTAATTCTGAATTTATTGATTGTCTAGGTTCCAGTACATACACTTGAAAAATACCTATTATCAAACACTATTTCAGGTCTATAATACAGATTACTTAGATTCTTTTCTAAAAAAGGTTCATTCACTTACTCAAGACTCTCAGGTTGTTGCTTGGTTTTTTTCTTTAATACAATACTCAAATAATCTTTAAGGATCATTAAATTCTAAGATAACAGTTTAAAAAAACAAACATTTTTAAATTAAGGTAAACTCTAAAAATTCTGGAAGAGGCTACATTAAAGGCAAAAACTTGAACAGTATAACTTCTTTTATTTTATAAATAAAATCTGTTATTTTATTATAACAGTATAAACTTTTATGTAAAATACTACTTAAATACCTCCTCATTGCAAAATATTGCTACCTTGTTTTCCCTTGAAATCATGAGAAACTACCCAAATAATTGTATTTATAACAAATGAATTGTATAGTTCACATATGCAAGTATTTCTCTATGGTCTTATTTCAATTCCAAAACATCTTCAATGTAATCTTGAAAATATAACCTTTGGGTTTACTCCACAAAAATGAATCTCATGATTTCATATGAATAAATCTACCCAATAATAAAAATGACAGAAGCAAACCCAAACCAAAAATGAATACAAATCAAGAGTAAATTCCAGGTAAAGGAAGTGCTCATAATTTTCAAAATATGATGTTTTATGAATATAAATTAAGCATGCATGTTGTCAAAATATGTGGGCATATCATTAATATCTCAGATTTGTTTCTTAGAATATTAACACCTATTTGATGATGTTAATCCAACAGCTTGAAAGACAAAGTTTTCCAATGTTTTCAACAGGCTTTTCATTCAATCAAACTATCAGTACTAAAGTTGAATCAGATTAACCTAAAAACTGGTTTCTTATAACAGAGTTATTCATAATGAAGAAGATATTAAATAAACACAACAAAGATAGACATATCCAGCTCCTTCAATAAGGATTTAGTATATGGTGGGCATAGCTATACAAACAAGTAGAGACATGATAAAAAATACAAAACATCACATTAATTTGTAAGATAATTTTAGTCAGCTTTTAATGCTGAATTTACAAAAGAATTTATGGAATATATCAATCACTTTAATTTTAAACGTATTAATCTAGTTCATACCTTTGCCACATCACTAAGTAAATCATGAAATTCTTTATTAATAAAAACATACCCACCTCACAGAATAATGTAAGCTTGTCATCTGGTAAGAGACCATTGGCTTCATCAAGCAAAAAATCCCTTCTAATGAATTTTTTAAATCCCCAGTCTTTCCCCTGCACAAATCGATAAGCTCTTTGGCTTTCTGGTGGAAAACAAAAGTTCAAATAAAACAAGTATCAAAGATAAATTTTTTCCTTAATCGCAAAGAAATATAGATGTACAGACATAAATAGAATATTCATTGTGATTCATTAACCATGTGTATAAATAAAGTATCTGAAGAAACATGCCAAGGAGAATCAAACCACTTCATTGTTGCTCAAAAGTTTGGCCAGTCAATGAACATAAATGAAGATTTCTGACTCTCTTAAGCAAAGACATCATATCTGATAGAAGGAAAAAACATATACAGACACACAGACACTCATCTTCTCTTTGTCTCTATCTTTCTGTATCTGTCTCTCTCACACACTATCTCTCTGTCTGTCTCTCTCTCTCTCTCTCTCTCTCTCTCTCTCTCTCTCTCTCTCTCTCTCTCTCTCTCTCTCTCACAGAGCTTGCCTAAATGAAATAAAATCAAAACACACTAACATAGGCATAAGTAGTCATCATCTAATTTCAAAACTCTATTAGAATATATCTTATTTCCTGTTTCTCCCCTTAAAACTAGGTGCTCTGATTCATTAAGAATTTTGTCTTTCTTTCCTTTCCTTCCTTCCTTCCTTCCTTCCTTCCTTCCTTCCTTCCTTCCTTCCCTCCCTCCTTTCTTTCCTTTCTTTCTTTCATTCATTCTTTCTTTCTTTCTTTGTATATTTTTCAAGGCAGAGTTTCTCTGTACCTTTAGAGGCTGTCCTGAAACTAGCTCTTGTAGACCAAGTTGGCACAGAGATCCATCTGCCTCTGCCTCTGGATTAAAGGCATGCGCCACCATCGCCCAGCCCTCATTAAGAAATCTTTAAGTTCTGCTGGTGAACCCATCCTATTGATTTAAATTTGATGAATTATAGAAAACTTCAAATTGGTGGGAATGCTAAAAAGCCTCTTGCCATTCCCAAAATTTTAGAAATAAACTCATGGAATATAGTTTCACACATAAAAGGGCAAAAGATGCTTTCAGTATAATGTGTAAAAGATTTTGATATCTATGACATTTCAAACATCTTAGGTACTGCTCAACTGTATACTATGAAATACACAAGATTCTTATCAGAAAATATTCATTATATAGGATTATCTATACAATCAGGCTATGACTTAAGTAAAATACTCTATTTGAAACATCACATAATATGTAAACATAAATATTAAAAAGTTTATGTGTAATGAAGTTATTTGGTTCTTTGATTCACAATTATTTACAACTCAGTGTGGCAGTTTACAGCCATTCCACCTCCTTTGTATTGCTGTGTAGCAAGAAGGCAAGGGCGAGGAAATTTTCTAATGACATTGACCAGGAATCCTGTTTCAGCAGCAACTATTTTTCCAAGAGACAAGTGAAATGTCATTTTAAGATACGAAGTAGTTAAAATTGGACATTATTTTAAGTACTTCTGTATGTCTACAGAAGCTAAAACTTTACACTGTGAAATGCACAATGAAATAATGACTACAGATAAATTTTTAGTATAAGAAAATTTGAGGGAGGAAAATAATCCAAAAATTTTTGGATTATTTTCCTCCCTCAAATTTTCTAGGTAAAGTTACTGCATGTAGATAAAGAGACTCCTTCTCCCAATTTGCCAATTACTTACCCATTGCTTTTGTTTCTTCCCTTTTAGCATTCAGAAGGGAAAATTTGAATTTTGCTCGAACCTCACTTTTTGGGCAGCTGACTAAGAGCAAATATAAGGACAAGTAGTCTTTACTTTCATCATCTAACCCCTTGGGGTTTACCCTCAGGCACCTACAATAAAATAAGAGGTCACTTAGAGGAATATAGTATTTGATATTAACAAAAAGACGGGCAATGCTGAAATCACCTGCAAATTATTATCCCAACAGCACTCCTGTAATAAGTCCATGTTTTTTCAATTTCTCCATTTTAATAGAAATTAATGACTAATTTAATGTAAAAAATTATATGAATACCCATAGCACCAACAACAACAATGAACCCAAAGTAAGATAAATACAGTTAAAAATATAATAATAGCTCCTTGCTGGGCAGGTGTCTCAGACAAAAGGCTTGATAGAGGAGAAAGTGGGAAGTACTCTACAACAAATGGGCACAGGAGACCATTTCCTACGTATAAGCCCAGCAGCACAGACATTAAGGGCAACATTGAATAAATGGGACCTCCTGAAGCTGAGCATCTTCTGTAAAGCAAAGGACATTGTCACTAAGACAGAAAGGCAGCCTACTGACTGGGAAAAGATCTTCACCAACCCTGCAACTGACAAAGGTCTGATCTCTAAAATATATAAGGAACTCAAGAGACTAGACGGTAAAATGCCAATTAACCCAATTAAAAAATGGGGCGCTGAACTGAACAGAGAATTCTCAACAGAAGAAGTTCAAATAGCCAAAAGACACTTAAGGTCATGCTCAACCTCCTTAGCTATCAGGGAAATGCAAATCAAAACAACTTTGAGATACCATCTTACACCTGTCAGATTGGCTAAAATCAAAAACACCAATGATAGCCTTTGCTGGAGAGGTTGTGGGGTAAGGGGTACACTCATCCATTGCTGGTGGGAATGTACACTTGTGCAACCACTTTGGAAAACAGTGTGGCGGTTTCTTAGGAAATTCAGGATCAACCTACCCCAGGACCCAGCAATCCTACTCTTGGGAATATACCCAAGAGATGCCCAATCATACTACAAAAGCATATGCTCAACTATGTTCATAGCAGCATTATTTGTAATAGCCAGAACCTGGAAACAACCTAGATGCCCTTCAGTGGAAGAATGGATGAAGAAACTGGAATATATACATATTAGAATACTACTCAGCAATAAAAAACAATGACATCTTGAATTTTGCATGCAAATGGATGGAAATAGAAAACACTATTCTGAGTGAGGTAACCCAGACCCAAAAAGATGAACATGGGATGTACTCACTTATAATCGGTTTCTAGCCATAATTAAAGGACATAGAGCCTATAATTCATGATCCTTGAGAAGATAATAATAAGGTGAACCAAAAGAAAAACATATAGTAATCCTCCTGGATATTGGAAGTAGACAAGATTGCCAGGCAAAAATTGGGAACTTGGGGTGGGGTAGGACGGGAGCAAGGGGAGATGGGGAGAGAAAAGCGTGAAGGGGAGGATGGGGAGAGCTTGGGGGAATGGGATGCTTGGGATACAGGAAGGGTGGATTTGGGAGCAGGGAAGCATATATCTTAATTAAGGGAGCCATCTGAGGGTTGTCAAGAGACTTGACTCTAGAGGGGTTCCCGGGTTTCCAGGGAGATGCCCCCAGCTAGTTCCTTGGGCAGCTGAGGAGAAGGAGCCGGAAAAGGCGAGATCCTATAGCTATACTGATGAATTTCTTGCATATCACCATAGAACCTTCACCTGGCGATGGATGGAGAAAATGACAGAGCCCCACATTGGAGCACTGGACTGAGCTCCCAAGGTCCTGATGAGGAGCAGAAGGAGAAACATGAGAAGGAGCAGAACATGAGAAAGAAAGTCAGGACCGTGAGGGGTGCGTTCACCCATGGAGACGGTGGGACAGAACTAATTGGATATCACCAACTCCAGTTGGAATGGGACTGATGGAACATGCGACCAAACTGGACTCTCTGAATGTGGCCGACAGTGGAGGCTGACTGAGAAGCCAAGGAAAATGGCGATAGGCTTGATTTCTAAGGCGTGGACGGGCTCTGTGTGGGCCTTGTCAGCTTGGTTGCTCACCTTCCTGGACCTGGGGGGAGTTGCGAGGACCTTGGACTTAACATAGAGTAGGGAACCCTGATGGATGGCTCTTTGGCCTGGAGAGGGAGAGAGTGAGGGTATGGGTGGAGGGGAGGGGAGGGAAGGGGGAGAAAGAGGGGAGGAGATGGAAATTTTTAATAAAAATGAGAAAAAAAAAGACATTGGGTTTCACTTGGACCTCAAGTAGTGGTGTGAAATATGACGCACTCGTTTCTATCTCTAATCAAACTCTAAGCCTATGAAATGAGAGGTTTAATTAAATTAGGGTTTTCAAACATCATTTTTTTTCAGTAAGAAGTCATTAAAGACAGAAACATCTATAAAATATATTCATTGATATTTTAATAATCTTGAGTTTATACAATTTAATTATAAAATTATCAAATGAGAATACAACCATTCTAATGAATACAAAAAAATTATAATAATAATGCTTACCATTTCATTTTATCATTTGGGCCAGAAGAAAATGTTGAACTCTTTAACACTTCACCCATTTCTTCTCGACAAAAACTGAAGTTATTAATAGTCCACATGTAGGAAAATTTCACTACTTTAACCTATGAGATCAGAAAGCCACTTTTATACGCATGACAATCTCTTGTCACAATTCAAATATTCATTCTAATCTTCTAATGATGATGTCATACTGTTTGACATTTTACATAAACTTGTCATGACCAGAAAATTTATGAAACAAGCACCAAATGCATTTTAAAAGGCATGTACCTGTGTGTAACACCAGCTTTCTGCAACAGGGCTAGGAGACATATCTCCAGACAGAGATGGAGTAGGTTCCATAGACATTGCCACTTTATAAGAAGCTTAAGATTCATATATTATCCCACAAACTGGAGTAATTTAGCTACAATGAAAAAAATAAATTTATTGATCAACCTTTGAGATAATTAGGAGAGAGAATATGTTTAAAGTTGAGAAAAATTATTATTAAAATTAGATTTGAAGGGACACATGAAGTGTTAAAATAATTTTAGAAATTTTTAATAAATTAAGTCATAAACATCTGTCAACCAAAACAACTGAAATCTAAACAAGATTAATATTTATATATGATACTATTTTCAAAATATCACAAGTCAAATATATCCATGTAACATAATATGTTATAGAAACTTAATGACATCAATGTCTGCTTCATCTTCTGCCATTAACTTCCTGAAGTCCAAAGGGCCATGAGCAAGTTATCGCAGTAAGTACTTGCCATCCCAGTTCTTACCAAGAACAGACTCTACAACAGCCTACAGAGAATTCCAACAACCTGGCTGTGTGCTAAGACTGTATCTCTCTCTCACAGTGTTTCCTTCAGAGGTGTACTGAACCATGTACTTCCCTTCTAGTTATCTCTTCCTGTACCGAATCAGTTTGGATGCACAATCATCCATCTATCTGAATGTAGTTGAACAGCATTTGTTTGAGATGCTCTTCTTTCTCCAATGTGTACTTTTGAAATCTGTGCCAAAATTCAGTTGGCTGTAGTCGTATAGGAGAACTTTAATACACTAAAGCAACATATTTCATTATTGTTAGACTGTGTTCTCGTCTTCAGTATTCTAACTTTCCATTCTCCTCCCCTCCTCTGATTGTCATTGTTGATGTTGTTGAATATACTGTTTAAGAGCAATAACAACCTACTTTTGATTAAGAACTGACAAAGAAAGCACATAAATCCTATGGAGGGATATACCTTCAAGGAGACAAATCATTCAATAAAAAGAGACATAATTTTCTCTAAAACTATTGAACACTAATGCGAGAAGAGAAAATGAAGATTGAAGTAAGTCACTTGAAAGACTGAGAAAGAAATAAAACTATAAAAGATAAACCAGCAAATAAAACTGGGAATGAAGAAGCCCTTTAAAACTCTGCAACAGAGATATGAAGCAGAAGCCAGGAATCACTGTGCAGACCTGGAGTCCTAGGCAGAGAGCAGCACAGAAACACAGCCTGGTCTACATGGCAAACTCCAATCTCCTGTCTCAAAAGTAAAATAAAACAAAAGAAAAGGAGAAAAGGGAGAAGTAGTGAGAGAGTAGTGGTGATGATAATAGAGCACGAGGCAAGAAAACTGGAGGAAAGGAGAGGACAATAGGAGGAATGGAGGAGAATGGAAGGTGAGGACACCGAAGAGACGAACCCAGTCAACAATAACAAAGAATATAATTTTAAAATATTCAACTTCTGCCATGCAACCACAACCAACTGGTTTTTGATAAAGACTTCAAAAGTAGACACTGGAGAAAAGAGAACATCTCAAACAAATGCTGCAAGAAAACCGAATATCTATCTGCAGAAAAACAAAACTTTACCATCATTTTTTTGTCCTACCAAAACAAATTCTAAATGGACCAAAAGACCAGGAACTGATACTGCTGCATAGAAAAGTAGGAAATACATGTCAACATGTAAGTACTTTCTGACCAAGACCCATGCCACTCAAGAAGTAAAATCAATAGTGGGCCCATGGGACTTCATGAAACTAAAATCTTCTATACATGAAAGGAAACTGTGTATTGATTGAAGAAGCAGCCTACATAAATACAGAAAATCTTTGCCAGCTACACAATGGACAGAGGACAAAAAAGTAAAAAAAAAAAAAAATGCTAAATACTGTGAGAAAACAAATAACTGGCTATGGAACTGAAATTTTCAAATGAGGACATATAAATGGCCAAGAAACTCTTTGAAGTGTTGAATAATCTTAGCCATTCATCAGAGAAATGTGCGTTAATTTCACTCCATTCAAAATGGCTACCATCAAGGGAGAAAAAAAAAGATACTAGATGCTGGCCTGATGTGAACATAGGGATAGAGAAAGAGAAATACTTACATATTCTGAGTTGAGATTAGAACTAGTGTAGTCATTATGAATATCACTCTGCATTTTTCTCAAAAAAAAAAAAACCTAAAAATAAAACTAATTATGACTTTTCCTAGGCATATACTCAAAGATTCTGTCCTAACACAGGGATACTTGTACATCCAGGCTCCTTGCTTCTCTAGTCATAACACCTGGGGAATTAAATCAGCCTGGCTATTGATCAACTAATAAATGGATACTATCATTGTGCTAAATATAAATAACAGAACTGTATTCAGCTGTAAAGAAAGATAAGATTTACTGGAAAATGAAAGAAACAGCAAGATATTATAATGAGTTAGGTAACCCAGGCCAGGAAGACACAAATGCTACATGTTCTTTCAGAAAAGGATAATACTCTTGAATTTTCAGAAAGGTGTGTATAGCTTGGAATTACCTACAGGGTCCAGAAAGTTAGAAAAGGATCACTGGTAAGGGAGAAATATACTCTAAGGGTGTTGGGTGTGGGACAGAACACATATTATATGAAGGCAGAGGGAAGAAATACTGGGAATAAAATTATTTAAATGGGAGATTAAGGGAATGGAAGACAGAGAGGGTGGGAAGGGAAGGTTAATCAAAACTAGTAATTTATGAAGAAACCAACTTCATAGTTATAATTAAAATATAACTAAAATAACAGAATGGACATACCCACAATAGGTGGGACGCTCTCTATCCCTTGGAACCATTGGATATTAAGTGAAAATTCTGGTGGTATAGAATACCTCTGTATGAGTTCTTAGCCAAGAACACCTCAAAGACTCTCAAACAATACAGGTTACTGTCACTGCTCTTGGTTGTCAAACAGAACTACAAGGTTAGACCCTATTGCTGAATGAAGATACCACACACATGGGAGCAGGAATTACAGAAAACCAAGTTGAAACTAAGTTGGAAAGTCTCTCCTGCCGGGTACTTTTTATAGTGCCAGATATTCAGAGAGTTGAGAAAAAAAAATCATGAGGGGTCTTACCCAGCTGTGGACCTGTGGACCACAGTGCCAACTTGCCAGGAAAGATGTGTCCATTGATCCAAAAAGAGCATGACTATTATGGGATTATTCATTTGCATAATGATTGCATATGGGGTACACTCTGCTAGAAGAAGTTTGTATCTGGTAATCTAGACATGGTCAAGCAACCATGGCTGGGGAATTCATAGGTCTCAGACTTGAACCTATTTTTCTATTTTGTTAAATGCACATGCAGTCAATTGTTTCCTAAATACTTATGCTTAACCTTGACCAGAGAAGCTTCTCTTTCCTGTGAATGGAAAAAGACTGCCTAAGATACTGAGGCCACGTGACTGCTGAGTATGCAACTATCAATGGTGCATTCACACCATCATTTCCAAGAGCCAGGGAACATTAATTAACAAGAGGAGAGCCCCATAATGGAGAGGAGGGCTATGAAATGTTGTATTTGGGAGCATAACATTTGTACAAAATTCCCAGCTGCAGTTGCCTGAAAAGAGCCTGTAACAGGTTGAACCCATCCATTCATGAATGGAGTGCTTTCCACAGAGGACATGGACTCTTCCCAGGGAAGCAGCAGCAGCTGCTGGGAGTTTGGGGGAAGGGAGTCACTGTCTTCAGTGGTGTACCACTGCTGAGTTATACAGACTTGACTGAGATAATGAATGAGGTTAACAATAACCAACCAAAACAAGAATTCAAATTTAGGCCAGTGAGATGGCTCAGATGACAAAGGCTCTTTCCACCAACCCTAACAAACGGATTCCCTTTACTTGAATAAGGAAAAAATGATAAAAAGAGAGAACTGACCACAAGGTAAAAAGAAAGAATTGACTCCTGAGGTTGTCATCTAATCTCTACATGTGGGTCATGGCTTGCAAGTGCCCACTCCACCCTTTCTATAAATACATTAAAACAAACCAACCAACCACACACAAAGAAATCACCAATGAAATATGTTTCTATGAAATTCAAAATGAGGAAATAAAAGCAAATTCATGTGGCCTCATTTTTCTACTTGCTGGTCAAAACTTAAGGAAAAGAGAATGATTACTAATTTCACGGACTTTTTTCAGGCTTAAAAAGCAAAATGATAATATTTCTAGGTATGTAAGACATGTACACTATACTCAACTACTCCTGAATGGATGAATTCCCTGAAATTACTTTCCAGTCAGAAAGAGGAAAAGAACACAACCACCTCCATGTAAAGCAGTTTTGATTTTCACTCCACTTAAATATAAACAAGAAACTCCCGTTCTAAAAGAGATGATGGCACACACCTTCATAACCCCAGCACTTGGAAGCAGAAGAAAGAAGACTGTGATTGTGAGGGCAGCCTGGGCTACATGGCAAGACCTTGTCTCAAAAACAATAATAAAAACAAACTCTTAAAAGACTATGACAAAGCTGAGCAGTGGTGGTGCACGCCTTTAATCCCAGCACTCTATGAGGCAGAGGCGGGCGGATCTCTAAATTGGCAGCCTCACTGGTCTATAGGAGCTAGTTCCAGGACAGGATCCAAAGCAACAGAGAAACCCTTTCTCAAAAAAACCAAAAAGAAAATATAATCATCTTATTTTTTAAAGAGTACTGTAAACAATAAGTGAGATTTGATAAGGTCTGGTATGCAGCAAGGAAATCTGACAAATTATAATTCATTCATCTATAAATATTTTTATTTGCTGGCATTAATATATGCTCTTCAGACTTGGGAGACATTACTTTTAATATGTTGAAATTTTAATGTAAAATATGTAAAATTAAAAGCAAATAAAAGAAATAAGATGAAGAAATTCATATGCAACAGATGAGAAATCTTCAGTTAGACAGGAAGCGGCTAGTGCAGAATGGAGTAATCCCTACGGTGTACCAAAGAGAACATGTCAACTTTATTCTGAAACAACTGTGATTCTATCCTTAACTGGCTTGGTAACTTTCTGAAAGTCTGGATCAAGGGTTTGCCTCTGTTTCACCTATTTATCTTTCTCAAGATCCAGATAAAACACTGTTGGATATAGACACTAAAGATGGTTCATCCTAACACAAAGACTCAAGTATGCTAGCTGCTGTTTTATTTACAATAGCCAAAAACTAGAAACAACCTACATCCCTTAACAGAAGAATGGATAAAGAAAATGTGGTTCGTTTTCACAATAAAGTATTACTCAGCCATTAAAAAAATTACATCTTGAAATTTGCAGACAAATTGATGAAATTAATTAGAAAAATCATTCTGAATGAGGTATCCCAGGCCCAGAAGGACAAATATGGTATGTAATTGATTAAAGGTGGATATTAGCTTTTAAGTCAGTGATAACCAAACAACAATCAGAACAACAGAGGTCAGGTACAGAACAAGGGACTAAAGGGTACAAATAGACCTTGTAAGGAATGGGAAATCAAATAGATCATTATAAAAGGATGGGGGTGATGGCTGGACTAGGAGGATCAAGTGGGGAGGGGGAAGTGGAGGAGGAAGAACGGGGGGAAGGAGTTGAGGGAGGGACTATAAAGAGAAAGAGCTAAACTTAAGGGCCATTTGAGGGGTAGTATGAAAATCACATAAAGCAGAATCTTCCTAAATACATATATAAAGACAATCTAAATGAAATTGCCTAATGATGGGAAAACAAGAGTCCCAACAGGTAATCTCATTATCAAACAAATCTTCCAGGACTAGAATTGGGTTACATCTAATTAAGTTATTGGCCAAAGGGAATCTCCAACAGCTCAGGCAGTTGCCAAGACTATAGGTTTCTCTTTACAAACTGACAGTAAGGCCTCACTGCTGAAGACAACATCTACAGAATGCACTAAGCAGAAGGAAGCTGAGCTGGTGCATACACAGAACCTTCTCCCCATGTCCTCGTGTCTTTGATACAGAAAGCACTCTGCACACTACCAAAAGAGAAACATAAGCACCAAACCAGCCACAAACCCTTTGCTCTACAATGCCTTTACAGATGGAACCTATATGTGACACCTCCTTGGGTAAACAAAAGCCAGAGATAGACTAGGGACCCAGGATAAAACAAAATACTACTGACTTAAAAAAAAGGCTTCTAATGATAGTCTGCTGTATTCATAGATCACCGCCTTGTTCAGCTGACATCAGAGAAGCTTCCTTCTACAGTAGATGAGAACGAATACAAAGAACCCCTAACCCCACCACACACACACTCCTGCAGCAAGACATTACACACAGTATGAAAGACATTGGAACATTCAGCCTTCCAAAAAAGGCTGTATTCATCAAATCCCTCCCCTCAGTGTTCAGGGAACCCCTCAGAAGAGGAGGCAGAAAGAGTGTTAGAGCCAGAGGGGATGACGGATGCTAAGAAAACAAGGTCCTGTAAATCAACATAAGCAAAGCTCATATGATCTCACAGAAACTGAAACAGTATGCACAGAGCCTGCACAGGCCTGTACCAGATCTGCAGCATACACATTATGGATCCAGTTTAGTGCTTTCATTTGATTCCTGACTGTGCAAATGAATAGGTCTCAGATTCTTGTGCTCCCCTTTTTCTGTTGGTTTGTCCTGTCCAATTCAAATATAATGTTTTTATCTTATCTTTGTTATTCTGCTGGCTGGTTTTATGTCACCGTGACACAAGTTAGAATTACTGGAGAGGAGGGAGCCTCAACTGAGAAAATGTGTCAAAAACACGGGCTGGAGGCAGGCCTGGAGTGTAGTGACAGAGGGCCTAGCCCATCATAGTTGGTACTTCCTTGCATAGGTGGTCCTGGGTGTGTAAGAAACCCAGCTAAGCAATTCAATGGAAGTGAGACAGTAAGTAAGCAGCATCCCACCTCCATGGCTTCTACATCAGCTCCAGTCTGTTTTGAGTTCTTGTCTTAACTTCCTTCAGTGATCAACAGCAGTGGTGAAGTGCAAATCAAATAAACCCTTTCGTCCCCAACTTGCTTTTTGGTCATAGTGTTTCATCACAGCAATAGAAATAGAAACTTAGACGATTATATTTTATCATTTTCTCTTAGAAGCCTGTTCTTTCCTGAGGAATGACAGAAAAGGAGGTGGATCTGGATAGGAATGAAGGTGGGAAGTAACTGGGGGGAAGAGGGAGGGTAAATTGTAATCAAGATATACTGTGTAAAAAAAATCTATTTTCAATAAAATGGAAAAAATTGAGGAAAAAAGAGACCTCTAGAATAGCAAACAGACAAAAAAAAGTAATACTCCATCATGTATTCCAGTAAAAATATTATCAACACATAATATAGAAGGGGTATTGCAAGCTGCAAATGAAAAATATCCAAGTCTCATTACAAAGACATACCTATAAAGTAACATACAATTCGAATATTCCAATATCTAACAGAAATCTTCAAAGTCAAAAGAGCCTGGAAAAATGTATTCCAAGTTCCAAAAGACTACAACTATCAGACAGAATTTTAGACCAAGAAAAAGTATCTATTATCACAGCACTTGGGAGGCAGAGGCACGCAGATCTCTGTGAATTCAAGGCCAGCCTGGTGTACAAGAGCTAGTCTAAGACAGGCAACAGGCCCCAAACCTACACAGAGAAACGCTGTCTCGAAAAACAAAAAACAGAACAAAACAAACAACAACAACAACAACAAACTCTTAAAACTGAAGAAGTAAATTTTTTCATGATAAAAACAGATGACAAATAGTTAACTATTAAGACTATTCCACTGTGGATACTGGCAAGAACAGTTCAATCTGAAGAAAAAAATAAAAACACCCAAGTCAGAGGGATCAAACAAACAAAAAATCAATACCAGGACAGGTGATTATAAAAAGAAACCTGAAAAACAAAACAAATAAAAACTACCAAAAAATCAACAAACTGACATGAATTAACAGATGTTATATAAATAACTCTGAATACAAGTGGTCTAAACTTATCAATGAAAAGACAGATTCACAGATTGGGTTATAAATCCATCTTTTTGCTTCCTCCATGAAACATATCAGACCATCAGTGATAGCTACCACCTGAGGGTAAAGGATGGGGAAAAAGGCATTCCAAGCACATAGAACTAAGAACGTAAGATAGCTATTCTAGTATCTGTCAAAATAGATTTCAAACAAAAATTAGAACAGATAAGGACATTTTACACTCATTAAAGGGAAAATGCACCAACATGATGATATAAACCTAAGCATTGACACCAAACACAGAGGCATCAAATTCAATATCAGAAATACCATTCGATATAAAACTCACAGACTGACCCCAATAGAGTGATAGTGGGTATTTCCAATACCCCACTTACACAGGCAGAAAGGTCATCTAGAAACAACAATAAAAAACCTAGAGTTAGTAACATTATCAGTCAAATGGACCTAACAAATATCTATAGAACACTCCTCCCAAACACTAAAGAATACACATTCTTCTTTTCAGTAGCCCATGGAGCTTTCTCCAACATCAACCACAGATGAGGGCATAAAACAAGTCAACACTCACAGAAAAACTGAAATAACAATTTGCATTCTATCTGAACACAATGGAGTAACACTGGCTATCAACAGCAATGGAAATAACAAAAATTACACAAATTCATGGAAATAAATAATATACTACTAAATGAGAATTTGACAAAGGCAGAAATGAAAGAAATTTTTAAATCCCTAGAATTGAACAAAAATAGAAACAAAACATGCCACAATATGTGAAACAAAGTGAAGGCAGTTCTAAGAAGAGACCACAGAATTAAGTGCCTAAACTACTTTTTAAAAAAAAGATAGGGACACTAACCATTTTGAGGATCAAATGACCCTTTCACAGGGGTCACCTAAGACCACTGGAAAACACAGATATTTACAATTCATAGCAACACAGATATTTGCAATTCATAGCAACAGCAAAATTAAAGTAGCAAAGAAAATAATTTTATGGTTGTCTGTCACCAAAACATGTGGAAATGTATTAAAGGGTAGCAGCATTAGAAGGCTGAGAATTGCTGAATTAAGAGTTGAATAAGGGAGTGTGCTCCTAGTTTTATGTCAACTTGATATAAGCTAGAATTATCTGAGCAAAGAAAACAGTAAGTGAGAAAATGCCTCATTAAGATCAACCTGTAGGTAAAGCTGTGGGGTATTGTCTTGACTAATGATAGATGTGGGTAGGCTCAGCTCACATCCTTGTGGAAATTTATTTTAAGGTGTGTTGCTTTTATTTATACTGCATTTGTTTAACTCTGTGGAGCTGTGACTCTTTCCCTAAAACACGTGATGGTCCAATAAAGAGATGAACGGTTAATAGTGAGGCAGGAGAAAGGACAGGTGGGGCTGGCATGCAGAGAGAAGATATAGGAGGAGAAATCTAAGGAAGAAAGAGCAAGAGAATAAGGGAGGAGGGAGCAAGACAGAACAAGAAGCAAGGGTATCAGGAGCCAGCCAGCCAGCCTCGAAATAAGAGTGAAAGTAAGACGTACAGAAATAAGACAAGGAGAAGTCCAGAGGCAAAAGGTAGTCGGGATAACAAGTTTAGAAAAGCTGGCAAGAAACAAGTCAAGCTAAGACCAGGTGCTTATAATTAAGAATAAGCCTCTCTGTGTGATTTGTTTGGGAGCTGGCCAAATAAATGTGGTGAGCCTCCCCCCCCCCAAAAAAAAGACTAAAAAGTCAAAAGAGTAAAAAGAATAAAAAGAAACAACATCATTTTGGTGTTCCAATATTGGGCTAGAATAAAAAACCAACAACACATCCTTGGGCAACGGATCCTGTATACTGTCAGAAAGCAGGCTGAGCAAATCATGAGGATAAACAGTGTTCCTCCAACACCTCTGCTTCAGTTTCTGCTTTGAGTTCCTGTCCTGACTTGCTCCAGTGTTTAAAGTGCAGCCTGAAAGTTGAAAGATGAAATAAACCTTTACCTCCCCAAGTTGCTTTGGCCAGGGTTTTCTTATCACCATTAATAGAAACCCTAAATAAGACAGAGTGTGAATATGATCAAAGCACAATGTATGAAATTCTCGTGAACTAATAAGAAAAAAGGGTCAAGCCAATGTGCTACCATTATACCATAAGGAATGAAAAAAAGGGCACATAAAATAAAATTTGTATAATAAATAAGATTAGAAAAATATAAATACAATAGAGAACCAAAGGAACAATAAAGAAAATCAAAACCCAGGTTTGACTTAATAAAACTGATACACATTAACTATAATGTGTAAAAAGGAAAAAAAAAGGGAAGACTATAAATTTATTTTAGTATTTCACAAATTTGTAATTAAATGATTCATTCTTTAAGCCCCATTCTTAGCATCTCATTGATTTTTTTTAATTCCTTAAGGATATTCATTTAAGGATAGCACCCTTTGTTTTGTGTGTATCTGAAATGTAAGCACTGGTCCGGCTGTACAGTGGTGAACAATAAAAAGTAATTGAATTATTATCATTAAAAACTGTCATTGTAATTTATGACATTCATCAAAAAATAAAGTAAAAAGCTCAGTTTGATAGTTGAAGAAAAATATTTGACAATGACTAGCAGTTGTGGTGCACAGCTGTAATCCAAAATAATCAAAAGACTGAGGCAGTAGTTTTCCAGGTACACGGAGTTCCTTACCTACATACTGAGTTCCAGGTCAAAGCTAGGCAGCTGAGTGAGCTCCTGTTGCAAAATAATTTGTGCTTACCTGTATTGAGCATAGGCTTACACTAGATGCTTGAAGATGATTTTTTTGAGCATGTTAGTAGCACAAAATACTGTTTAGTTAAAAACAGAAAGCAGTGTAAATGGATTTCGTGGTTTCAATTCACATGTAAGGCCTCTCAAATTTCAAGAGCCAATACTTATGATGGAACTTTTAAACAGCACAGTTAAAGACAGTAACATGCATACTGTTTATCTGTCATGTTTATCCCCCAATATACCAATGAGATAACATTTTCATGAGGAAAATGATAAGCAAGCTCTAATAGGGCTGAAAAATTAAAAGGGGGGATACTGGTGGAAAAACAAATTTTGAGGTATTCAAGGTAGATAAATATAAACAAGTTATCAAAGAAATAGGAGAAATATTACAATTGAAGGAACTAGAAATAATTCCTCTGGGGAAGTACAAAACAAACAAACAAACAAAAAAAAAACCTAAGGTCTTTTTATAAGTACAAAGAGCCAGCAAAAGGCAATTAGGATCATTATTTCTCCTAAGCGGAGCGGACTGGGCTGGCTGAGACAGCTGGCTTTTCACAAGGATAAGTCGTGGTTTTATCATCTTCAGAAATTCTAAGAACTGTATGCCAAAAGACATGGAACACTTAACTACATATATTTTTTCTAAGTTTATTTGAATAAAACAAGAGTAAACTGTTTTGAAAATGTGTTCATAAAAGTAAGTATTAGAGAAAGAATAATTCAATCGGTAAGGTAAAATGGGTTACAACTCACTCATAATTGGAAAACAAAAAAGATTATTTTTGAAGACCCAAATATAGGAAATAATGAGTCATTGTGAACCAGATTTAGCAACATGTACTCACAAACAAGATTAAAACAAGAATAATAGTGATGTGTGTGTGTGTGTGTGTGTGTGTGTGTGTGTGTGTGTAAATTTAAAAAAACAGGTTTATTGTCAAGAGATGAAGGAGGGAGGCACAAGGTTATCAAATCAAACCTCATAAAATGTCAAGAGAGATCTACACACAGACACTCTGGTAAATCTTCAGAATTCTATTTCTTAAAAATATAAGGAAAATCCTAAAATTCGTCATATTATCTACAAAAGACCAAACTACACTGAAATCTAGATGCTACTAACACAAATGCTAAGTATTGTTAAGATTTTCTGAGAAAAAAAATGAGCTTGGAACTCCATAATCAAATTTGCTCACAACTGAGTGTCAAATAAAGAAGTTTCAAACTACAAACACTTAAACAGTTCACTCACCTCCATGACCAATTACTCAATATTGTATTCTGAACCCAATGAGCCCTAACTTTTCTGTGTCACACAGATGATTTCTTTCCTAACCTTCCTCCTTCACAGTATACTTTATATCCCTTATAAAGTGGGTATCTCATTTTGAGGACTTCAGCTCTAACCAAGTAAAAAGAAATCTGAGAAAGAGAAAACACAAGTCAAAGAAACAAGAAAGCTATAGTCTCAGGGGACAAGGAAGAATTAGAAAGAGTTAAGAGAGAAGAATCTATAAGAATTTGTTCTTTGTAATTTTTTTCAGTGGGTAATAGTATAGAAAGGAATATAGCTATTTTATGAGACCAACTTTTTTTCTGGTGTGTGCATGTATTCACATATTTCTAGGATTAAATATTTTAACACTGACTCAAAAAATAATGAAAAAATATAGAGCATTATATAAATATTTTGATGATATAAATTAGCAGAAGGACTGGGCATTTGAGTGGTAGGGAAGGAAACAAGACTTTTACTCACAGAGATGGTAACACTGACCAGAGCCAAGGAGAGAACTTTCACAGAACCCTACTAACACAACTACAGGCAGGCACAGTTCAGGAAAAGAACTGTGTTGGACAGCAATTTCCCTCTGTAACTGAAAGACTTATATGACTGGAACTTCCATTTTAAAAAGTATATTTTAAGCAGGGGGGAAGAAGTACATATCCCGTATGCCAATTTTAAAAACAGAAACTATAATCCCATAACCCCTGGAGTGTGCAGGGTGTGTAACTGTGTGTGTAACTGTGTGGGTGTGTGTGGGTGTGTAACTGTGTGTCTGTGTGTGTGTTGTGAGGGGCCATTGTTGTTTTGCTAAATCATGTTGTCAAACAGCTTTCCAAATATTTATATTTATAAATATAAACCTGTGCTAATCCCAACGGTCAGAAGAGCCTTTTTCTGTAGTAGACAGTATTTAATGAGATTAATAACTTGTCAAAGTGCTGAGAAGTGATCATGTGTGCTCAATAAGACATATCTATCAGCCTCTCTCTTCCCATTCCTACATAGCTCAGGAATAGTTCAAAAAAAAGGCAGAAAGAATGAAAGCATCTGAGAACAGGAAGAAGTGCTACAATATATTGTCTTCTAGACATAATGTGGTCCTTATAGCTGAACCAAATCAAAGCAGCCATAATTGCAGTCTAGAAGTGAGAGATGGCAGTCCTGAGGCCTTATATCCAGCTAAGGAACTATACTGGCAATTGATTGCTACTGTGAAGAAAGAGTAATTTTTCACTGGGGTATTACAATAGACTATTTGCTCATGCACCAAACAATGGCCTCACACCCACATGCACTAACAGGACTCCCTGGGTAACTAAGGTAGTGGGGAAAATGTTATGGGTAAGCCATCAAGCCTGATGACTTGAGTTGGATCCCTAGAACCAAGACAGAGCAAGGAGAAAACTGATTTCCCAAAGATGTCCTCTCACCTCCACTTGTGCACCATAGCACGCATGTACACATACACAAACAAACAATATAAAACTAAAATGTAGTGAGAAACGGCAGGGCTGTGTCCCACCACCCGCCGGCCGCCGGCTAGCTTTACACCCGAAATAATTACACGGAAACTGTATTCATTTAAACACTGCCTGGCCCATAGTTTCAGCCTCTTATTGGTTAATTCTCACATCTTCCTTTAACCCATATTTAGTAATCTGGGTAGCACCACGAGGTGTGGCTTACCAGGAGAGATCTTAACCTGCGTCCATCTCGGAGAGGAGCAGCATGGAGACTCCTATGGCGAATGCCTGAAGCGTCTCCCCCACTCTACTTCCTTGTTCCCACAATTCTGTTCTGTCTTCTCCACCTACCTAATTTTCTGTTCTCTTAAAGGGCCAAGGCAGTTTTCTTTATTAATAATGAAAGTAACACATAGACACTCCTCCATCACTAAAATTTTAAAAAGGACATGAAGTTGGGTGGGGCTTCTTAGGAGTTATCTAAGAAGAGTTGTGACAAGTGGATATGATTAGAATATATTTTATACACTTATGAAAATTTCAAAGAACAAAGATACTTTTAAAAGCACTAGGTCCTATTCAGCCCTACATAAATTAACAGAAATATCCCAACTCTATATTCTTTCAAAATCAGCTACAGGCCATCCAGAACATGTGCATGCCTGGTAGCATAATAAATTCATGCCATGAGATCTTTGGGTATCATTTTTAAAATCATCCTTTGTAATGTAATAATATCTGTGTCAAGTTTGGAACAAAAAACATCCAAATGTTTTATTACTTGTATAACTACACAGATACAGGGTACAATGTATATGCTTTGTATAGAAGCCGATGGCATTTATGTTTATAGACATGTATTCTTAAGATAAATAAAGCAAGATGTTTCACCTTTAAAGATAATTTCCAAAAGACAGTTAACAGCAATTTTTAAAATCAGATTTACTTAGCAGTCTATGTGGTGGCTAGTTTTGATTGAATTTGCCACAAGGTAGTTATCTGAAAGAAGCGACCCTCAATTGAGAAAATGCTTCCATAAACTCCATCTGTAAGGCATTTTCTTAATTGTTACTGATTGAACCAGCCCACTGTCCGTGGCTCCCTCCCTGGGCTGGTGGTCCTAGGTTCTATGGGAAAGCAGGCTCAGCAAGACATAGGGAGCAAAACAGAAGCAGCACTCCTCCATGCCTCTGTATCAGCTTCTGCCTCTGAGTTCCTACCCTGTCTGAATTTCTGTCCTTCGATGATGAACAGTGATATGGAAGGAAGTCAAATAAACCCTCTCCTCCCCAACTTGCTTTTTGGTCATAGTGTTTCATCACAGCAACAGAAACCCTCAGACAGTCTGTAAGTAACAGTCTTTTAAACATCTGCAGTATGCAAACAGCACACTGAATCGGAGCAGTAGGCAGACTACTCACCATGCCAACCTCATAATCTCTGAATTATTTTCAAATCACTCATTCATGTATTCATACACTTTCTCTTAATCATTAACTCCATGAGTATCTGTAAGGCACCTACACTGATTTAGGTCCTATAGAAAGAAGCAAACAGTCCTTACTTTCAATTTAATATGCACTCAGGTGTTTTAGGTATAATTTTCTATACTTCAATTCTGTTTAAGAGAATAAGCAAGGCAGCAGAAATCTGACCCTCTTTTTTTATAGAAAGTTTAAATTGACTAAAATTTGTTCTTACTCAAATATATGTACACGTGTGGGTGACGATGTATGTAAGTAACACAACCATAATTAAAAGGACAGGGTAACTGGAGGATGCTCTTAACTCTAAGTCATCATCTTCAAGTTCATGAAGTCAATAAGAACACATTTACTTTAGTATCTACTTACAACATTTTGAAAATTTTAACCAATGGTGTAGAGCCCGGGTCTGCCCTTGTTCCTGGGGCTCATCTTGAGGACAATTTCTGGCCAGATGACTAAGCATCCTGTTTGTTCCTGTGCTCCCTCTGCCCCGCCTGGTGATTTGTTGTAGGGCATTGTTGACTCTATTGTTGGTATGGTAATTTCCCACCTGCCTAGGTGGAAGTCCTTGTGCAGCAGTTAGATATGGTAATTTCCCACCTGCCTGGGTGGAATTCCTTAGGCAGGAGTGGGGTATGTAAGATTTTCCCCAAGGCTAAATAAATGGCATTCGGCTGATCTCCTTCCGATGACCCAGGTCTCTTTGTGTGTTCTTTCAATCTCCAGGCCCTTGTCCAACTAGCTTAAGGTACAGTGGCTTGTGAACTGTACCGAGGGGGTAACACAGAATCTGGTGTTACAAATGGTTTAAAGCTATGACAAGCCAAAAATTACCCAAATTGTAGCTATCTTAGCAAACCATGTATGAAGTTGATACAAGTTTGCAAAATGAGTAATACATTTATGGAATTTTAAGTTTTTAAAGACATTTCAATTAAAGAAACAAATTGCAAATTATAATTTAATCTTATATCTTCAAGTAGCAACAATCCGAGTGTGTGAGAGGGAATTTTTTAAATCTACTGTCACAAGATATTAGTTCTAATACAGAGGTTGGCAAGGAATGACTGTTCCAGAGGGCCAGAACTTAGTACAAAATAATTAGCCTCTGGACCTAAAACATTCTATCTCCACAGTACTGAAACTGTAACCAGCCAGTCTCTACTGACTCCTTTCAGAAGTTTTTGTTCACAGCCAAAACAGCTTATTTTCATAAGTTTTCATTCAGAGTTCATCCTGTTGGCCAAACATCACATTTTGTGCATTTGGGAGTCATGTGTTGCTTATTAACTATTACAAGGTCTCTCACAGCTAGGAATCTTATTCCCATCACTGAATGTAGATAAGCCTGAGTAGTGGGCAAGACAGCAATCTTAGAAGAGAGAAATAGCTCGCAAAGGTCATTAAGAAGGAAACTGCTGGATCATATAAAAACTATTAGCTATTAGGATTCGGGTCTGGATTTTTTTTCACCCTCTCTATCTGACATAATATTTACATGTGACATAGATTATTGTGTCTAAAATTGAATAATAATGAACACATTTTGGCCTAATGGAGTGAAGATTACAGATGAAACAAATGTCTAAAACAAAATTTACAGTATTGACTATACAGCTCCCTCTATTTACAGTTACTTGCATTTGATGAACTGTCTCATTTATATATAAGTGGATAGAAATGGTACTTTAAAAAGGAGTTACTGTAGTGTTGTCTCTCCTTTACATAACTGAAATATTAATTAATATTTAATCTCAGCAAACTGTACTATGGAACATTTTAGATAACAACTAAATTAAGAAAAGCAGTACTTAAAGTATAAAACATCATTACTATTATTATTAGTCATTGATCTCTTTAGTATAATTTGGATAAGAAGAATTAAACAAAATCTTTGTGAAGTTGAAGTTTAATCTATAGACTAGACTCTTGTTTTTTCTTGTGACCTTGCCAGGCCTTTAGCCTGCTATCTTTATCAGCAGGCACTCATAAAATTCCTAAGTTCCTGGCACGGTCAAGGGAGAAGCAGCAGGGAAAAACACAGAATTGTGCATTTAAGGAATGTCAGGAGACAAAGGACAAATGATAAGAAATAAGAAATCAAAACCTTTCAAAGATAGGAAAATCAAGACAACACAAAAACCAAAATGTTTTCAAAATTTCAAAACTGAACAATACTGGAAACAAGCTAAAAAGCCAGAATTCAAAATGCCTTTAGAGATCCAAAAGCAAGCAAGCAAATCAAACCAAATATCGAGATCAAAATGCTTACTCACAAAGCAACCAAACCAGATACTGTAAACCAAATACCTTGAAAGCAGACAAAAATGGCAACTGATAAAATAGGATCCTTCTTAACCAGCTCAGAGTGCAAAAAATGGATCCTCGACCAAACTAACCAAGATCCAGAGCCCTAGAAAACTCACTAATAATCCACCTGAGGAAACACCAGATACACTGTATTCAATGGGTCCATACAGGTACTCGGCTTCCATTCACTAGAGTCATCCCATGAAAACTGGATCATTCTCAGGGCTTGAGGTTAGGCACCATAACTGTCAATGTAAAAACCATACTTCTCATCCTAAAGGGAATAAGCAATAGTCCACAGTGGCCAGTCTCTTCCTGATGGTGGTGTGGGTGCTCCAGGGCCTCTCCTGGACAACTGCCCCTAGTTGAAGCCCTGCAGGCAATACAGAGTGTCATATATCTGCCCCTGCAGACATGGCCATTCCTGTCAGTACCCTGCATGAAGGTAGACCTTCTTTAGGGACAGAGAAGAGCTGTCATACTTGTGTGTTCCCAGTGTGGTGGTGTAGTTATGGATCCCTGGGCTGTCATACCTACCTGGCTAGAGGACTTGTTGGTCCCCATCTAACGGATGCTGCTGCAGTCAATCCACAGCAGTGATGTAGTTCTTGTGGCTGTAGAAATATCACTTGGAACCACAGGCCACCATACTAGATTAGTTGGCACACTTGTGGGTGTACAACTGCAGCCCAAGAAGGCACTAGCACACCTTCTTAGCTATCATTATTCAAGCTCGGCTGTTGCTCCTCCATTTGATGACATGCGCAGTGGCTCTATGACATGCCCTTCCCTGTCACCTGCATTATGTTCCCACTCTCTGACAGGTACACACAGAGATGGCCATGGCCTTGAAGTTGGAGAGGTTTTCTAGCAGGTGTCAGTTATGCATGAAAAAGCTGGTTCTGAAGGCATGGCCTGGATGAAGCTTGCTGATGAGGGTACACAGGCTAGCCACACCTATGGATCCTTAATCTACCTGAAGCTACACTTCATTCTGGAGATTGTATGCTAACAGAAGCTGGTTCATGACCTCCACTCCCCCTTGGTCAACTGCCTAAAGCTCACTGTGTGAGGGGAACTGGACATGACTGAAAGGCAATGTGCACAAAGACAGGGCTAATTTGCTTTTCTTCAATATCAGTTCTGTGATAAAACTTAGCTTTTTTCTTAGTAAAATAATTTGCTCACAAGCTACCTGATCATTTCTGTAATGCTTCTTATATAAATTACAAACTATAGTGCAGTTAATTATACAATGATCAGTAAGGTTTTGCTCCATACCTTAAACATTATGTCTATACATAATATTTCATTTGATCTTCTAAAATGTACTGTGAATGGGGGGAGGGGAGGGAGGCTAGAGAGATGGCTCAGTGGGTAAGAGCACTTGTTGCTCTGTCAAATAAAGTGGATTAGATTTCTAGCACCCCACAACTGTCTTTAATACCTCCTAGAGCATCGAGCTGCATGTGGTTTCAAGAGATTCATATATACAAAACACCCAAACACATAAAATGAAATGTTAAAATGTTATTAATGTAATCAATAAAAATTTGAATAAAGATATTTAAAAAGCCATGTGAAGAGCCTATTGCAGATAGGAAAATTTAAATGCAAAAAAAACCTGACATAATCTTACGGTATAGATTTTTTTCTAAAATGTCCGGAAATCAGAAAATAAACTCATAATTTCTAGTTGAAAATATGACTACTTTTTCAATTTGAAGTTCCTTTTGATTACTATATTTTCATCTATGTGCTTGGTACAGTAAGTCAAATTTATTATTAACTAGACTTTAAATTAGGCCACTGCTAAAGAATGACATATTTCAAAAAAGCTATACGTAATTTACTGCCTTCAAAAACAAAGCACAAAGTTAGACTACTCTTAAAAGAATATTTCAGAGAAATTATCAAAGTTGAGATATTAGATTTAGTTTTAAAAGCAGTGTGGAGCCGGGCGGTGGTGGCACACTCCTTTAATCCCAGCACTCGGGAGGTAGAGGCAGGCAGATCTCTGAGTTCGAGGCCAGCCTGGTCTACAAAAGCTAGTTCCAGGACAGGCTCTAGAAACTACAGGGAAACCCTGTCTTGAAAAAAACAAAAAAACAAAAAAACAAAAAAAGAAAAAAGCAGTGTGGACTCTCTAAGCCTCACTTTCCTATTCATAAAAGGAGAATAATAAATTCAAAATTCTAGTGTGTTCAAGAGGAACACACAGAAGATATTTACTAGTGTCTGGTACAGAGAAAGCACTTATAGTCTTATTTGTGTATTAATATAAAACTCAAAAATAGAATTAACTTAGAAAACAGCATTATCAGGAATAATGAAAGAAAGAATTTTACTCATATAAGGTTTTTAGGCTTATCCTTGCTTTTTTACTCTTTATCATTGGGCTCCCCATCCGTTTTTCTATCAGCTATTAACTTAGATGCTCTCATGGTGCTTATCTCTAACAGCTTTATCTACTTTTTAATCCATGAAGTGAATTCTCCCAGGAATTACATAACCTGAAGGAACTTCATGGAACTATGGGATTGATTATATCTCCATTGAGTTGTTGAATACCTCTATCAAAGCTCACTAAAGTGACACTTATAAATCTATGTATATAACTTTGTTAACTTAAAAAACAAAGGGCTGGAGACTCTAGGGGAAATGCAACAAAGAAGAGTGAGTCTGCAGAGCATGCAGTATTATTGGAACAAATAAATAAAGCAGGTCCTATGGGAAGATGCATTTAAAAAGTGGTCTCATGATATTGGAAGAAAAGACGGTGGAGCAGAGCAGTGCAGGGAGAGGCGGCAACCCAATGGGAATGCAGCTGCAGCAGACAAAGGAACATGTCATTGGAGTTTGGCTGGTCCTTGTTGACAACATTCTGGCCTCATTTCCTCAAAATATTCAGAGGCTGGACACATTTTTCCTAGATAAAATGTTACCCTGGGTACTCTACCATCATTTGCTTTCACAGTAACCCCTGAGAAGAAAAGTCGCCCCTATGTCAGCTGAAAGCAATCTTAGATGACGATGCCCCCCCTCCCAACAAAGTTTACCCTCAGGTTTAGGGACACTAATTGGTGGCTGGTATAGGGTTGTCGGGTTGTGGAAGGCTTTATATGGACTCAGGGGTATAAATTATGTGTGTGTGTGTATATATATATATATATATATATATATATATATATATATCAAAAAAAGGGGGGAGGGATTAACTGGTGATCTGAAGGAATAATTGATTTTTTTGAGTTATTGTTTTTTGAAAAACTATATGAGTGTTGATTCTTGTATATTGATATATTGAACATTGTATGAGAGTATGATACTACCTCTGTTTGAAACAATTGTTATATTGACATTGTTTACTATATTGCAATGTACATTTCTACCTCTGATATTATTTATGTAATGACCCTGTTTACATTCGGAAATCACTGTCTTCATTTATTGCACAGTTGTCTATTCTATTAGTCATACAGTTACGTAAGTGTTGAGAATTATATGTTGGTCATATTTATATTTAGGACAATCAGGTTTTTTAGACACATAGAGGTTGTATTTAGTATAGATAGCATAATCTTCGACCTCTTTGAAGAGCTGTAGAACATGGCCTTTAATCTAACCTAGAGTTTTGTATTTATGAGACACAATCACTCCTGGCAACAATGCTCTACTCCCGAGAGAACGTTGAGCACCAAAGACACTCCACTGGGAGTTTGTCTTCTACTTGGCAGAACTGGCCTTGGGGCAAAGAAAAGCCCATACCTCCATTACTGACTAAAGTACGAAATATCCATAAGTGGATAAAACAAAATTGTCTTATCTTGCCAAGACAGGATAGGATAGTTCTACTAAAGGTTCCTTGCCGTTGTATAATGGTATGTCAGGTTTTTTCAGGCCTCAGCCAAAGTTGGTTGCCTCAACATTGCTATCAAGACTTCGTGTGGTTGCTCAGATAGTCAATTGTCTCTGTCTTCTGTTGCACATTTTGGAAGTTTCTCGTTTGTGCTTCCTGGTTGCTTTGGTAATATTACTTTCCTTCTCAGATCTTTGATGGGGTTGAAGATTAGATAATGGTAGCTACCTTCTACATTATTTAGACTTCCCAAAGTAGAGTGATTAGAAAAATTTTTTGTTATATGCTCCTCGCCTGATATTGTTTACTTCTTGTAATTTTATATGATCTGTTCCCGTTGTATATAGTTGTATTTGCCTTATTTAGACAAAAGGGGGAGATGTTGGGGCAGCTGGCCCAATCCCTGCGTTCAGAGGCGTGGCTTCCCCAGGGGAGTAGAAGACCCTTAAATAGGATCGGGGCGCCGGAAGGAGCCCGTTTGCTATCCCCCGTGTTACCTTCTGCTCTGCTGGACCCTTGGTTCTGTAAGTTCCCTTATTTCCCCTTTTATTAAAACTAATTTATTATAAAAGGACTATTTTGATTATTTCCTAACCCCTCCGACCGCTGGTACCGCCGGTACAGGTCCTCAGTCTGCCTGCAGGATCAGGCAAGCATGCCAGGACTGCAACATGGAGCCACTTTTTCTGCAGCTCACGGGGCTGCATGCACAATGGTTGTACCCAGTAAGTGCGTGGGGTGGCCAGTACCAAGGGCAAAGAGGTATGCAGCAAACCTGGAGTTCTCACAGATCCTGCTTCTGGACACCCTGACCTGCTAAAAGATCATCCGGACTCTGGGCAACAACAGGATATCCCAGATGATTCTCAGCAATAGTCTAGTATTTATGGTGTTTCAGAAACCAGCAATCTTGAACCAGATCAAAGACTTGTTGCAATAAGTATTGCATGTAAAGCTGTTGGGGTCGGGGGTAAATACTGTGTGACACACTGTAGTTTGCAATGCCACTCTGTGCTGTAGAGGTGGGAAAGATGGCAGAATGGAGTGGTGCCTGTGGTTGAGAGAGGTGAAACTAGAACGAAAGCAGCAAGTGTGTGAACATAGCTGAGGTGGACAAGAGGCATGTCATTGCTGAGAAGGGCCACCAACAAGGTGTGCAGCACAGCAGCCTGGAGATCCCGCAGTCTTGAATGTGTTATGCAGTCAATCACCCTGGCTCTGAGCAGTAGCAGGATGTCTCAGTCAGAGAACGGCTTTTTTTTGGCGGGAGGGGAGCATCCTCAAAAGGCCTCCATGGTCCATGCTGCTTGGAGGAGGCCATGTTGGTAAACTGCAGTCAATGCTGCCACTGTAGGCCAATGTCTGTGATCCATGCTGCCACTGGACACAATTTCAGTGTCCACGATCCATGCTACCACTCAGGGCCATGTCAATGTTCATGGTCTGTGTTACCTCCAGAGGCCATATTGGTGGCCAACTGGAGGTCATGTTGGTGTCCGTGGTCTGTGCTGCCTCCTGTGATCATGTTTATGTTCCTGGCCCATATTACCGCCAGAGAACATCTGGATGTCTGTGGACCATGCTGCCACCTGAGACCATGTTGATGTTGGTGGCCTGTATTACAACCGGAGGCTATGTGGATATCTGTGGCCTGGGCTGCCGCTAAAGGTCATGTGAATGCTCATGGTCCATGCTGGCATTTGAAGCAATGTGGAAGTTCATAATCCGTATTGCCACTGGCTGGTAATGGAACAGAAGCTTCTTTTGCAGTGGTATCAAAGACTGAAGACTCATAATTAAGAATTATGACACTGAAGGCTTCTGTGCCATACCCTCCAAGCTCCCCAAGAAAAGAAACAGTGTAGGCAGGAACCTAGGGAAGAGAGTCCTTAAAGACTGTGACAAAGATGCTGAAATACATCTCTTCATAGCTGATGGATGGAGGGGGGGGGAACCTCAGTTAACTAACGGGGCTGGTCACTGGGAATTTGACCATGTTTCAATGAGTATATGGGCAACACGAATTGGATCTGGTGTACTTTTCTTTTTGTTTTTGTTTTTGTTTTCTTTTTTGTTGGGGGAAGGGTAAGATCACAAGGGTGGAAGGGTGGGTCTGGGAGGAATGGAAAACAAGTGTGATGAAGTGCATTATATAAAATGCCCAAATAATCAATAAAAATATTATGTTGGAAAAAATAAAGGACTATTTTATAACCTTTAAACTGATTTCGTTTTCTGGCCCTTAGTTTTCTCTTTTCAGAAAAGAAATATCTAATTTGTCAATCACAGAAAAACTAGAGTGGGCAAGTGTGTAACAAGTAAGGTCTATAAAGTATTTAGGATGCTTTCTGCACTGTCAGTTACTAATTCTGTGCGCACTGATATTGACTTTGGGCACCTGACTGCTGAAACTGTCATACCAAATAAAAGCTACCCTTCTCATTTCTCTCCTCTTTCCCTAATTCTACTGTTTCAAGAAGATTTTATTAAAGAATTGATTAATGTTTTTTTAAAAATAAAATCATAAAAGTTCTTATTTTTCTGCTTGCTTCATAAAGTAATGGTCAGAACTTTTGACCTTGAATTGCTTGACTTATTTACTCATTGTCCCTTATTATTAGTCTGCTATAACTCACTGAAAAGTTCACTACTATAAGAACAAAAGAAACACCAAAGCAAATTAGCTGCCAGAGGTGGGAGCAGCAGTATCTATCAAAAATTCTGCACTAATCTTGCAATACCCTCCTGCCAACTAAGTATAAAATAGTCTCTGAAACATCTTAAGTCCATCAAGAGGGACTCAAGGGATTGGATGGCTAAACAGTTAAGAGTGCACACTGCCTTTGCAGAGGACCTGATTTTAGTATCCAGCACACATGCTGGGTAGCTTACAATTAACAACTGGAATTAACTCTTAATTCTAAGGGATTCTGAGCTGGCTTCTGGCTTCCAAGGATGCCACACTCATATATACAATCACACTGACATATACTCATGATAAAAATGGAAGTAAAATCTTTTCTTAAAAAATAAAAAAAAAATCAAGAAACTGCAGGCCGCTAGTTTATGAAAATACTTATACTATTATTTCCTCTATTAACTGAAAGAAATGTTTCATTACAACTGATTAACTACATATTTTAAAATACATATTTAAAAATTTGTTTTATCTGTTTTTAAGTCATTCAAACAAATTTAAGCAATCCTTCTTTTTCTAGAACTCCAACACACTGATTTTTTTCCCCATTTCTTTAGCATATGGTGAACAAGTTTCTAAACAGATCAGGAATTGGTCTATTTAGACAAAGACAATAAAGATCAGAGAGATGAAGTAGATAAGCAATGCCCCCCAAACTCACTGGCCTTCCTAACTCATGTGAAGATGGAGCAGCACTGACAGCCAGGTTCCTCCAACTCCTCATCGTCGTTTCCAGACCACTTTTCTAACCTTCTGCCAAAACTGACAACTTCAGGGGTTAAACTCTTTGCTCTTCTCCATTGCTATATCATCTCTTCCCCTTTGGTTTACTGGAGATTTCACTTCTAAGCTTTTACTATTCCAAACATCAGTAAGACTACTCCTCACACCTATTGACTTTCAACCTACTAGCAACAAATTCCTTGGCCTTCTACATCTCATCTACTTAACATGCTATCAATCTTTCTCATGTAAACTTGTTGGATAGCTTTACTAGCTCTGAAAATAAATCCTGCTTTACCTTTTTATAGCAGATTTAATCCTTTAATACCTTTCTACTAATATATCCCTGTTCTGTCACCAGTTTTGCTTACAATTATCTTCCATATCAAACATGAAATCCACATGGTATCACTTCCAACACTTTCTAGAGGGCATGCTTAACAATTTACTGTTCTGTTCCATTACCATCACCTCCAGGTAAATCCTCTATTCCTTAAGATCACCACCTTTATTTGAGTAGATGAATAAAGCACAAAAAGGCTCCAAAAAAACAGAATAACAACTTTCAAAGAATATAGATTTCATCAATTAATACTTTTTTAAACACAGCTGTCAAACAATCTGCTTCAAAGTAAAAGTATTACCAAATGATGATATAACTAGTTGAAGAGATTATATTTAAATATCACAAGAGCTTTCAGACTACTCATAACAGTAGGTCCTAGACAAACATACCTATTACAACTTAAATTGTAAAATTATAAATCAATTCCAAGGCTGTTCTAGAGTCACTTTAACTGTTCACAGACCTATAAAGTAATAGCTCCATCATGCCACACAGATTTATTAAAGAGCCAGTAAGTGTGCTCTAAGATGAATTGACCAGTTTTTCGATTGATATACACTTCCACACTTGTGATGGCTGATCTTGGCTGTCAACTTCACAATATCTGGAATCAACTAAAAGTCAAGCAGCTGGACACATTTGTGAGAGTGTCTTCAATAAATTATTTGAGATGGGAAGACCTACCAAGTCTGGATCATTTGAGATTAGATTCCCACCTTAAACCTGGGCTACACATTCTAGTGCCAACACATGTAAAAGAACAAGTGAGAAGTTTTGCTTCTAGCCTGCTTGGCCTCACTCTCACAGTTCATTCCTGGTGTGCATCCAAGAGCCAAGTTCATTCCTTAACTGGCATTAGAACCTTCTTCGAGATTCCAATGTAGTCTAGAGACTAGCTAAAACATTCAGCCTTGTGGACTAAACAGCTATTCCTAGCCTTTATGTCAAGAGATGGCCACTGTTGGGCTAGTCAGACTACAACCTACAATTCCCCTTTAAATATATATACATTTATGCTATCTGTTCTGTTCCACTAGAGATGCCTGGATAATATCGGTAGTTGTCACTTACTCCTACGTTAGCAATTAAAGAATATCACAAGCTACAGAAATATACTTTTTGTTAGAACTCAAAGAAGCCAATAAAGGGAGCAGCATAAAATATATCTCCGATATCATTCATGGCAGGAATGAATTTGCGACTCTTAATCCTCAGTGTTTGTCCAGGTTAGGTTTGCTGTTGTTGCTGTTGTTGACACATGCTATAGTCATCTGGCAAGAGGAACCTCGATTGAAAAAAATGTCTCCACTGGATTAGCTGTAGCCACATTTGTAAACATTTCCTTGATTACTAATTAATGTGGGAGGATTCTAATATAACCTATATTCAATAAGAGTTTAGATCTCCCACATCCAAAAATAAATACAAATATTACAGGCTATTACCACTGCTCTTGGATGCCCACCAGACCCTCCTGGGAAGATAATGCACATTTTGATCTCAGGGCACAGAGAATTACAGTGGATACTGACTGGGAAGCATCCTTCTTGATGGCTAACTTTCATAGTACAACAGGGTGTTATGTGCTGTGGGATGATCTTTCTGTATGCTGCGAATATGGATTGTTCCTATTGGTTAATGATAAAAGCTGGCTGACTGATAGTCAACCAGGAGAAGTTTGGCAGAACAAACTGAGAACTCAGATGAGAAGGGGTGGAATCAAGAGAGATGCCAGTCAGTCACCAAATAAGCAGGACGTGTTGAAAATGAGGTAAAAAGCCTTGAGTTACATGACAAACATAGAAATATGGGTTAACTTAAATGTAAGAGTTAGCTAGTACTAAGTCTGAGCTATTGGTCAAGCATTACTAATTAAATTAAACCTCTAAATGATCATTTGGAAGCGTCTATGGGACAAAGAGAGCAGAGAAACTGCCATGCTGTTGAAAGAGAAATATCAACAGTCTTACCTATCTGTGAAGCCCAGCAGCTAAAATAACTCCTGCCTGGCATGATATGTACATGATGCCATAGTGACACAAATATTTTAAGGTAAGCTTATAATATTCAACTGTTTTCTGATTCAATTTATGAACAGCTACACAGGAGAAAATGCATACCTGGAACTGTAAATCTGGCCAAGAGCTCATGGCAGGAGAGCTCATGGGCCCTAGGAATGAACTTATGTGCTGACTACTATTATGTCAACTTGACACAAGCTATAGTCCTCTGAAAGAAGAGAACCTTAATTAAGAAAATTCCTCCAGAAGATCAGGCTCTAAACAGACAGTCCTGTAGGGCACTGTGGGTAGAGACACTCCTGAGATGGTTTCCTGAATTCTTTAAAAGAAAGCAAGTTAAGCAAGCCATGAAGAGCAAGCCATTTAACAGCAACAACTTATGACCCCTTGCAATAGCTCCTGCCTCCATGTGTCTGCCCTCCCAGTCTGAGTTCCTGCCTTGGCTTCCCTCAATGGACTGTGATATGTAAGTCAAATAAACACTTTCCTCCTTAAGCTGCTTTGATCACTGTGTTTTATCACAGCAATGATAACTCTAATTGAGACAACTTTCTTTCGAAATGGGCACAGCACCAAATTGCCCTTGAATATATATCTCTATAGCAACAGATCAATACAGCTCCCAGACCTCCTCAGAGAAGCTTAAGTAGGGGAACACTGAGCAAAGTGGGATGAATATGAGCAAACTACACTGCATGATTGTATGAAATTATCAAATAAAATATTAAATCAGTAAGAGTTTAACTACAATAGTCCCAATCAAAAGATACATTGTAAGAAATATTTTATTTGTGACTTTAATTCCATAACTCAATTAGAAAAAGAAAACCTACTAACCTTCAGTGAAATATAAGTTTTAAACAGACATATAACAAAAGATTAAATATTAAAATAAACATTTTATGAGCCCATAGTGAAATTTAATTTCTCAATATTTGGTCATTTCCAGTTCTAGAAACAGTAAACTCATGTAGACAGTGTTTCTCTCCTTAAAATGTAACAAAATCTTACAGAAGAACAAAAGAGACAATCACAACCTTGGTAGTAGGTCACCAGTCAGTATATTACACTTCTGTGTAATTAAAGCTGTAGCAATATTGCAGATTAACTTAATAAGTGCCTAAAAAACTTGACTTACTTGCCAAGTTTGAAAAGTTGTTCCATATGTAGTAAGTTACACAGACATGTATCATCTGACAAACACTAACAAATAATATTGGGAAGTTATCATTTTTATGAGAATCTTATTTTCCTCAAACAACATTTAAATTTGTTTCATATTCTGCATCTGGTAAACTGAGACCATCTTACAGATTTTGTGAGACTACACAGGTCTCTGTTCCATTTTCCCTGAGTATGTCTACAAGGAAAGAAGTCATGTTTATTTCAAGAAAACCTATTCACAATGCAATATCATTTTATAGCAATCAGGATAGCTAAAAAATAAGATATGATATAAAACTAATGCAGCAGAATATGGAAGAACTAGAATTACAGCTCACTATTATAAGGTTACAGATGCATAAATTATATATACTGTTCATAAACCACAGTGGAATTAAACTACAAATCAAAGATAGAGATGGTTGAGAAATCTCAAAACACCTGGATATTAAAACATTGCTAAATACACTAAATTAAATGAAATTAAAAGACAACTTATTAAAATTTGTGGATGTACCAAAACAACCTTTAAAAAGAAAGATATTGGCCAGGCAGTGGTGGCGCACACCTTTAATCCCAGCACTTGGGAGGCAGAGGCAGGAGGATTTCTGTGAGTTCGAGGCCACCCTGGTCTACAAGAGCTAGTTCCAGGACAGGCTCCAAAGCTACAGACAAAACCTGTCTTGAAAAAAGAAAGAAAGAAAAGAAAAGAAAAGGAAAAAAAATTAAAAAGTTATTAACAATGCATGAGTATATAGTTAACCTCATATATTTGTGGAGTCAAAAATGAAGTGCAGACTAAAATGATATTTTTTAAGAAACAAACTGCATGTATACTAAATAACCTAAGGCTCAGAAAGATTGTAAAAGACGGAGCAGAAAGATTATAAAAGCTAGCAAACTCAGGGAGTTTGATGTGAAATTCTCTCCCATAATGTCAGCAGCTGTGCTCACAAACATGTGTCTCACAAACATGACTGCCTAAACATGAGCTGTGCAGGCACAACAGACATGGTTAAGTATACAGGGAAAAGACCACAAGGCCTCAGCCTGTACACAGAACTGTAGATAACAAAGGAACACTCAAAGTAGGAGAAAAGTCTTCCAGAGAGAGACCAACTGACTATCCACTTTCAAATGGCCAGCCCCGAAACATACATACAAGTAACATTATTCACAGACTGGGCAGATTATATTTAAGAGAGAGAGTGTATGTGTGTGCATGCGCACACACGCACACACAAGCACGTATGTGTATTCATGTAACAACAAAGAAAAAGGGGGTTTAAAGGGAGGAGAAAGAAATGATGTAATTATATTATAATCCTAAAAATAAGAGAAATTGGAACAATTCTTTACAAACTGTTGGAAGATCCAACCTATCATAACCTTAATACTAAACCAAATCAGAACACTACAAGAAAAGTACAAATAAGTATCTGTCATAAACAGAAAATTCCCCAAAACAATGTAGAAAAATCATAATCAACAGTAAATTGTCAGGTCCAAAGAAACTCCATTTCCTGATGGCACAAAAGCCAGCATTCCTCAGGAACTTGTGAAGCCAGTTCCCTCTCCCAAAGGATCCATTAAAGTAATCACTGCCAAAAGGGACAAATGGCTATCCGAGGTGTTATCAGCATACCCCACCTCTGCCGCCCTCCAGGTTCCCTCAGTATCACAAGTACCTGTTACACATTTTAAAGTCCATGCTAGCATCCCAGCTCTTCCCATAATCTCCCCTACCCGAAACTCCCCCAGTTCACAGGCTTCTTCCCCTCAGCTACTTATTCTCCCAAAGGTGGGGGAACACGTTTTTCTAAATATGTTATTGTTCTACAGGTGTTATTAAAGGTGCTATTACCAGCGCACTTTCAAGGTAGGGATGCATGCAACCTATCACAAGCAGAATTTGAGACAATACTCTGAGGATAATATTGCTTTATGTATTTAGAGAAACTGCTCTGAGTCCCTGGGACTGACAATCTTCCTATCCTAGCCTCTTGGATGATGGAATTACAAGTGTGTGCCACCACATCTAGTCCCTTAAATTTTAAATTTGGTAGTTTTAGCTATGGAAAGTTCAGTTGCATATAATTATGTTACACAATTCAGATATTATTCCAGTAATTAAGAAAGAATGATGACAACAACTCCAAAACATATGAAAAGCCCGATTGTTAACTTACTATGGCCTACAGAACTAAAAAGCAGGAAGAGCACAGGAGCAGCAGATATTAAGGGTGATAATAAATTGCAAAAGGAAATTTCAAAAGTCACAACTTTATAACAAAATTTATGGAGACTACCTTAGATTAGAATAACACAGCGTTCCAGTAGCACATTACTATAGAGCCTCTCTCTCATTTTAAAGACAGTACTTCCATGTTTCTGTGAGCAGGCTCAGCAGTTTAGTGTACCTATAACCAAGCCTACCGACCTGAGTTCAATCCCTGGAACCTATGTGGAAGGAAGGAAATCACTCCCTCAATGTCCTCTGACCTCTACATATGCACCGTGGCAAGTATGTATGTGTATACAAGCACACACACACACATATACATACACACACATATACATACATACACACATACACATACACCCACAATACATACACACACACACACACACACACGCACACACACACACACACACGCACACACACACACAGTGGGGGTGAGAGCTGTAAAAACAATTTAAAACCCATTTTACTGGGCAAGCAATGATTGAACATATTCATTCCCTGCACGAGAGACTAAAGTCCAAGGCGGGTCTGACCTACCAAAAGAGATTACCTCAAAACAATGAAAGCTACATCTTAAGTCTTTTTTTCTTCACATCACTGTTTTCCTTGACTGGGATCCTGCTCAATCAAGGCTTTGCCAGCTACAGCGTTAATAACCTCTGCCTAGACATGCTGTCAAAACACCTGAAGGATTTCTTTACCCTTTTCAGTTACTATGCTACCGACTCCACCCAAGTCCAATGGCCGATAAACACTCTGACCCAACACCACTCTTTTTCCAAGGCAACTCTAACAAACTGCTTTGACAGCACTATTCACACCAGAGTAACAAATATGCTTCTACCTGTCCGCTGTTATCTACACTCCAAATTCTTAACTGCACACCTAAATCTAGACCTCGTACCCGATGGTGAGTCTTCTAAAAGTGACTTTAAATTACTAAGGGTAGGGAGTGCAGATATGTATAGAATCCAAATGTCACTTAAAAAAATGGGCCTGAGCTCAGGAAGGAAAATATGGGTCGCATTATAGATTCCCCCCTCTATGTTTATAGTGGTAACTTTGGCAATTAAAACAGAATTTAATCATAAAAATCTAGGGGCAGACTGCTGAAAAATGAATTGTCTGAATGTTGCTAAAGCCAAAGTGTATTCTGTAGTTTTAACTGACTTCTCAGCTGCATTCCAATTTGTTTCCTGGGGTCTGCAGAGATGGCTGAGGTTAGGCACATTTGCTGCTCTTGCAGAGGACCTGGGTTCAGTTTCCAGCACTGACACGGAGGCTCACAGCCATATGTAACTCCACTGCCAGGAAAGCCGAGACCATCTCCTGTCCTCTGCAGGCACTGCACAGCGGCAATCATACCACTAGTCACGGACACTTGCCTCTCAGGCTACACCCTTCCGGAGCCAGCCTTCTCCTCTCGGAGATCCCAAATCTAGTCCATAACCAAGTCCTGTCAATTTTGTCTTTCAAACATTTGAAAAATAAAAGCTACTTCAACTCTACTGTTGCCACCCTAAATCATTTCTTGTTCAAATTACTTTATCTCCAAGTACCTGGACTAGAAAGCAGCATCTTAGACGTGCACGATTCTAACACTGAGCTGCATCAAAAAATGATGCTTACAGCTATATTCAAAGCCATTCCAAGCATGATCTTTGAACTAACAATACAACTACTCCACAAACTTTTAAAAACTTTAACAGCCATCTGACATACAAGAACATTCATTCTATTGTATTGCTGAAACAAGACAAAGAGCAAGACAATCAAACACAAACGCCTTCCATATCTGGTCACACATACGGGCTCAGATAAACTGTCCCCAAGTGCTCTCTACACAGCACTGCTTTATTTCCCTAACAACCTAAAGGAAACCTCAGCATATAGATCCAATTTTTAAAACTAAGTGAGCTATTCAGAAAGGTGAGACGATTACCTACGGTAGCAAGCCCAAAGGGCGGGTAGCAAAGGATACAGACTCGAAGTCATTTGTTGTCACTGCATAGCTTACTCAACTGCACAAACAGTATTGTTTCAAGTTCCTATTTTGCACAAAGGGAATGGTAGTCCCAGTCTAAATAATATGAGTTTGTGTATGACACAGTGTTCTATAAACATTAGTCACTGATCATGATCTTAAACATGACTACCAATCCTCATTTAAATGGATCTGCTTACTTACTGCCATCTGTCAGTGCCACCCTAGAGGGTGGTGGCAGAGAGGTGGTCATAATCATTATTCTCTAACAGAGCATTCCTTATCCAATTGTCTACAGAAATTAAATCTGACAGCAATAACTAGTTTGTTGTCAGAAGTAAACTTTCTCAAGAGTGGTATACAACTAGTACCATGAAAGGTGCTTCGGAGATGAAGTAATTCATTACATACTCTGCAAGACATTATAGTATTAAAATTTTGATTTTTGCTGGGACCATGGACAAGGGCTTCAGTGTTTTCCAATGAGTGGCATACAACTGACACTCATTAGACATTTTTAAAGGACTGCACCTTTAGAAAATAGCGCTAAGCAAGAGACAGACACTGCATGCCAATTTTCTCCCTTCTCTCTGTTTCAAAGCTTTAAGAGTCAGATTCTATGTCAGTTATTCTTCTTCCAGTTGTGCTGCCTACATTATCTTAAAGCCAAAAAACAAGTGCAAATATGAGCAAACCAAGAAACTAATTTTAGCAACAACTAAAAAGAAGGTAGAGACAGAATCTGGATGTGCAAAACTTAGGACTGTTCTAGGCCGAGGCATAACTTTGGCAAAGGTAGTGTCACCCAAAGCATAATGCACATTCCATAGGTACTACTAAACCATTTCAGGCTCTACATGGGAGAATATTTTTATTTCAAGTTATGTACTGTGATGATTTGAATGAGAAATGTCCCCATTGGGTTCATGTGTTCCACACTAGGTCCAGCTGGTAATACTGTTTTGGGAACTACGGAATATATAGGTGGTTCAAGTCTTGCTGGAGTAAGCACATCATTGGGGAATGGCTTTGGGAGTTTCTAGCCTTGCCGCATTGCCAAACTGTTGCAAGATATTTGACTACACTGTAAAACAATGTGTTATTGTGATTGTTTAATAAAAAGCTAAACGACCAATAGCTAGGCAGGGCGAATAAGCCAGACTTCCAGGCAAAGAGAGGAACTGGGGATGAATCTAGGAACACAGAGCACACGCCAGGAGACTCAGGACAAGTCGGAGGTACCGAATGAAAGGTAAAAAGCCACATGGTAGAACGTAGATTTAAAAATATGGGTTACGTTGAGCTGTAAGAGCTAGTTAGGAACAAGCCTAAGCTACAGGTTGAGCTGGCTGGCAGGACAGAGAAAGACTTGTTATTCCTACGCTTGCTCTCTCTGGTTTCTGTGTGTGGTAGATATGCATTATCTTGCCTTCTTGCTCAGATTGCCTCTGATGACACCTTCCCCACCAGTATGGACTCTCCCTCTCAGACTATACACTAAAATAAATTCATTGTGTTGCTTTTGGTAATGGCATTTTATCCCAGCAACACAAAAGAAACTAATACAAGTTCATATATATTTTTATGTAATTACAAGGGCAAATAATTCAAATTTTTATTACTTAGAATAATGAAGTGAATCAAAGATATCTTACATGATAGTTCACAGAAGGTAAACAAATACAGAAAAAAAGTCACAACTTTGAGGTGAGTAAATTTTAGTAATCAGGCAAAAGTCTGGGACTATGAATGCATGAAACAGGTGCAATGACAAGAGCTGCCATTCTTCTAAATGGAGGCAGAGCTTTACTGCATGCAAAGTCATGAAGAAGACTACCAACCCAGCTCTGAGTGTTTAACTTGTTGCACTAAAACCATCATGTAATTCACCCACTACGAAAAATCTGGTAAGTCACTTCATTTGTACTCAAAACAATAAAATTTTACACATTCCAAACAGATATCTAAAATAGGCTCCCCAATTTTCCTATGCAAAAATAGGAAATGTAACGTTAAACCCGTGTTTTTAAAGAAATATTAATTCACATAATACAGTACAAATCATACATACATCCAAAATCTTAAGTGAGAAAAATAAAGCAACTCTCTTTGTTTGTTTGCTTTTTGAGACAGGGATTCTCTGTGTAGCTGCTGTGGCTGTCCTGGAACTCATTCTCTAGACCAGGCTGGCCTTGAACACGCAGAGATCCACCTGCCTCTGCTTCCCTGGGGGCTGGAAATAAAGGCGTGCTACACCACACCTGGGGCAACTCAATTCTTACCTTCCTTTCCTACCAGCAACTTACCAACAATCCCATCAAGAGGGGCTAAGAAGTGATGATACAAGTACCACTTCTGAAGTTATTTACCATTTCCCAGTACTTTAGGTGCATTAACTTCCGCAAGCACTACTACCACCAAAGACTTTTATCACCATCTCCTTTATACTAAAGGCTGAAAGAGTTAAATGACTTTCTCAAACCCAGAACAGGGGTAGGTAGGGAGTTTGGCAATTCAACTACGCTCTCTGAGCGCCTAACCATGAGGCAACACTTCTCTTAAGAATGATGGAATAATAATCTATAATAATCTAAAATATTCTGCTACTCTTATTATCGGGGGGGGGGGATTTTCTGAGTTATAAGCCTTTTACTACTTCAGTTTCCAGCACAATAAACAGTGGATTCCAATTGGAGAAGAAAATAAGAAAAGCCTCCTAACGGGACAAACTAAGCCCAGAATTATTCAGATATAGATGAAATGTCAGAAACGTGGAAAGAATGGACAGACAGCTTAACCATAATAATCAGTCATGGAAAGAGAGGAGACGGCTTTTATTTCTACAGGGACCTTCAATTTCTTCCAGGGAGAAAATTCTAACATCCCTTTCCCTTGAGTTAGCACACAAACATACATTATACTTAAGAAGAGGGCGAATTAGGAGGAAGACACCAGCAAAATCAAAAAAGGGGAAGACAAACTGTCGTTATTTAAAAATTAGATACTGAATCACGGGATTAGCTTGTCACGTCCTGGTAAATGAGAGCAGTTAGGGACAAGTGTGTGGTTGGAGACGCACACTCCTGTGGTCTGGAGAACTGAAAAGTCGCCCTAAAATGAGCTAACAGGCACGACAGTTTTCAATAGCCCTGTTTGAGGAGAGGGGGACAGGGGCAGACGGCAGAGGGGTGCAGCCGCTCGCTTTGGGAAGGAAGGGAAAGGCATAAAGGCGTAGCTGCCTGGATGCAGGTGAAGAGGGAGTTAGACGCGAGCAAAAGGGGACCTGGGACACAGCAGCGGGCTCCGGGAGGGCCAGGGTCGACCCGAGGAAGCAGACGCGCCAGAGGGAGGGCCCCGGGGACAGGGCCGGAGGGCACCGGCCGCAGCGGCGGCGGCCGGCGCGGCGAGCGGAGCCGGCCCGGAATCGGGCAGCGGCAGCAGCACCTACCCGGACACGCGGGGCGGCGGGCGGACCCTCGCCGGGGGCCGAGGCTGAGGCGGCGGCGAGCTCCTACAGCGGGCGCCCCGGCCAAGCCGCATCCTCCTCCCGGACGCCCTCCTCGCTCTCACAGGCTGCTAAACTTCTCGCCCACCGTAAACACACCCGGCCACCGCCAGAGGCTGCGCTTAGCCCGAGCCCCCGCCCGGCCTTCGGGCTCGGGCGTCCAGTTTCCGGCCCGCTAGTCACCGGGGCGCGTGCGCCGAGGAGCCCTTCCTGCTCCGAGGCTGGGAACTTCCGGCGGCGGGTGTGCCTGCTTGCTGGGCTGCAGGCTTGAAAGTGTTAGGCAGTTTACTGCCACCCTCGCCCTTGCACCTCCTAGTACAAAGCTTCCCCTGATGCCTCCTAACTCAGGAAGTGCCACCTAATAATAAAACAGGAGGTCCCAGTGCCCTTTAGGATGCACCGAGGTGTAACGTTTGCTTACCTCCCATTCTGAGCCCCAAACTGTCAGTACTAATAACTGAAAACTGAATCAGTGTGTGTAAATCGTGGAAGATAAAAACTCTTTAGGTTAGAGGGATTGAAGGGAACTTTTTCATACAAGAGAGAAGTCTCTTTCTACGAGACCAGTCAACAACTGGAGATTGAACCAAAATGAATTAAAATTTAGCAAATGTGGGATACAGTGGTTAGTGCTTCATCTATTTACCCATTTAGAGTTTAGAGAAATGGATGCACTAGAACATTTTAATTGGCAAACTTACATTGGTTATTCGTCTTGTTCCTACAACAAAATACTAGAGGGAAACAATGTAAAAACAAGGCAGCAGTCTAGGGGTAATTTTACTTGCTCATGGTTGGATGATACAGTAAATCATGGCAATGAAGACATGGTGACGGGAACTAGGAACAGCGGATCACATTACAAATGCTGTGCAGAAGCAGAATGATGAATGTTGACTCTCAGGTGCCTTCTTTGTAGTCAGTCTGAGACCTACCAGGTTGACAAATTTAACTATCACAGATCTACCCCTTGTTAACAGAATACCCAGGTAACAACAGAAATCTCATGTACCACAAACAGTCATCAGTTGCAGGAAGATAGTTATTGAGAGGTGAAGAAACAGGGACATACAAAGAAAAAGACCTTTTGAAAAAACAGAGAGGCTTGGAAAGCCAAAATCCAGTCTTTTCTCAAGGGCTGGGTATTTTTAAGACTTTCTTACTTTGGAGGTTGGTTAGTTTGAAGACAGATAGGATGTTTGATTGGTTCACAACTGTAGTGTGATATGCCCTGAATTTGTTGACAGTCCATCAACAGGGGGCTTACTGGTGGGAGACAAAAGCTTCAAGACTTATGTCTCAAGTCAAGATAATGAGGAAAAAACTGGCCAATTTGGAAATATGGCATGTTTATGACCTAGTCAAGGCCTCTATGCCTATCTTTCTGCCTACCAGGAAGGCTGTCTAACCTTTGATCTCTCATTACCGTCTCTCAGAGATCACCCTAACTGTGCCCAACAGTTTGGGAGGCAATAATTGCTTAGCTGCTTTGAACTGACAAAGGGTTGACAATGTGGGGGCAGCAGTCAGAGTGACTCAGAGGAGAATCTATCTAAGGGACCAGGATAAAACTTAACTGATGGTTAGAAGCCAAAGTATAAGACAGCCATTTGGTGATGATGTATATATTTGGAACTTGCCATAGGAGTGGGATACCATCTGTAACATACAAAAAGGGAGACTTTGTAGTACTATAATTCCTACTGAGAGCACAGTTAGAAAAATAGCTGGGACAGTTTTGCCCTTATGAGGGGAAGAGAACAAGCAAGAAAATCATCCCAGGAATTCTTAGCAGAATTTGCCATAGGTAACAATGACGATGAAGATTTCTCTGCCACCATTACCTACTGAAAAGATGTGTACACCTTGGAGGAGGTCATTTGTCTAGTTCAGAAGTTCAAGAAGCCTTCCATCAACCATTTTAAATTCAGAAGTCAGTCATTGAGTTTTCCCTATTATATCCCTCAGGGAAACATTAACAGGCAAGATTAGTAAGTAAAGTTCCTCGACATCATGATTAACATAAACTTTGTTTAGTGAGGTATACTGTAACTGTATGACCAGCAGGTAGTGCACCAGATCCCTCTAGGACTGATGGATGTTTGGAAACCTCACATGATAAATTGATAAGACAACAGTATTATTAATTAATTCCTCCCAACAATATATATATATATATATATATATATATATATATAGATAGATAATTTTTTATGGGACTGGACAGTAGAGAACAAGTTTGGGTGAAGTCTGGGTCCCATTCCATTTCTCATTGAGCGAAAAGCCAAATAACATTTTCTTTCATTTTTTATTAAATTTATATATTTATTTTACATCCCAACTGCAGTTTCTCCCCTCCCCCTAAATCCTTTGTATTAAGACTGGGCAAGGCAGCCCAGTACGAGAAGTAGTTTCTTAAAAGCCAGTCAAAGCATTACTGACAGGCTCTGCTCCCACTGCCAGGGGTTCCACAAGTAAACCAAGCTATACAACTATCACACATAAGCAGGCAGCCTACGTCAGTCTGAAATGACATTCTGAAATGTCATTGTGTTTTGTTTACTAGATTGTCTGCCAGTTGTTCCGTGGTTACAACACTGGTATTTTGAATAATTTCTCCTAGTCCTGTGATTTTTTTGACTAAAGGATATTTAATTGCCTCATTTAATCAAAGAACTTGGGTGGTTAGGACACAACATTTCACATTTACAGTTGTGGGGACTTATCTTTCAGAGGAGTGAGTTACCACAAGTAGTGAAAATATGGTTGGATTTTACCTCAGCATTTGGAAGGATAGGTCATTGGCCTATGTCATATCACATTTGAACTAGAATGACCTGCAGATCCTATTGGACTTATGTACAAGCCCCCTCTCAGTGAGTAGGAGACACTTACCTCTATAAAAAATATGTTCTTTGGTCTTTATTAATTCTTGTAAACCTAAATTTTATTTTGTTAATGTACTCCACCCTTTCCTTCTTCTTGTAATATTCCAATTCTGTGTCCTACTTTAGATAGTGAGGCCTTTTCTAATAAGTGTCTCTCTTCTGAGTCTCATTGGAGCCGTCCTGAAATCCCTAAGGCTGTGACAATTTCTCCACCTAAGTCTGTCCTTTTATGAAGGGGGTTTGCAGCCATAAGGCACCCCCAGTCTTCCATTTCTTTTGGCCAACTTTGGGATAGCCACCAAAGGAACTGAATCGGTTGGAGGACTGTATTTTGGGTACAACTGGTATAAAAACCAATGGATCCATAACCTAGAAATAGCCCATTGAAGCATGAGTGTAGTTGGGACCAGCACCAGGTAGGGAAAGGTTTAGGGATATCAGAAGAGCTCTCAGATCCAGCAATCCAATGGAATGGCAGAGAAACTTTGTATCATTTTAGTCATGCCAGACTTAGCCTGGTAAATGAGTTTAACTCTGGAAGGCCTGGGTACCCAGAAGGTTATTCTTATTATTTGCAGTTGTTACTCCATAAGTATCCCACAGGTACAAGTACAGGGAACTTTTGGGACAGTTTTATAAATTACAGTGAAGCTTGTCTGGTGAGGCTCATGAACTCTGCACAAAAACATTCCAGATTGAAAGTGGGCCTTGCAGTTGGTTAGCCATCCTTGCCCAGGGGTATTTATCATACTGACTGTAAAAACAGATTTGTCCCTGACAATTTTGTGTTTCTACACAGGTGTCCACTCTCTCCTTATCTCTTCAATATAGTGCTTGAAGTTCTAGCAATAGCAATAAGACAACACAAGGGGATTAAGGGGATTCGAATTGGAAAGGAAGAAGTTAAACTTTCGTTATTTGCAGATCATATGATAGTGTACATAAGCGACCCGGAAAAACTCCACCAAAGAACTCCTACAGCTGATAGACTCCTTCAGTAACTTGGCAGGATACAAGATAAACTCCAAAAAATCAGTTGCCCTCCTATACACAAAGGATAAGGAAACAGAGAGGGAAATCAGAGAAGTATCAACTTTCAAGATAGCCACAAATAGCAAAAAATACCTTGGGGTAACTCTAACCAAGGAAGTGAAAGATTTATTTGACAAAAACTTTAAGTCTTTGAAGAAAGAAATTGAAGAGGATACCAGAAAATGGAAGGATCTCCCCTGCTCGTGGATTGGGAGGATCAACATAGTAAAAATGGCAATTCTACCAAAAGCAATCTATAGATTCAATGTAATCCCAATCAAGGTCCCATTAAAATTCTTCACAGAGATTGAGAGGACAATAATCAACTTTATATGGAAAAACAAGAAACCCAGGATAGCCAAAAAAATCTTATACAATAAAGGTACTTCTGGAGGCATTACCATCTCTGACTTCAAACTCTATTACAGAGCTACAGTATTGAAAACAGCTTGGTATTGGCATAAAAACAGAGAAGTTGACCAATGGAATCGTATAGAAGACCCGGATCTTAAACCACAAACCTACGAACACCTGATTTTTGATAAAGGAGCCAAAAGTACACAATGGAAGAAAGAGGGCATCTTCAACAAATGGTGCTGACATAACTGGATGTCAACCTGTAGAAGAATGAAAGTAGATCCATATCTATCACCATGCACAAAACTCAAGTCCAAATGGATTAAAGACCTCAATATCAATCTGAACACATTGAGCTTGATACAGGAGAAAGTGGGAAGTACTCTACAACAAATGGGCACAGGAAACCGTTTCCTACGCATAACCCCAGCTGCACAGACATTAAGGGCAACATTGAATAAATGGGACCTCCTGAAGTTGAGCAGCTTCTGTAAAGCAAAGGACATTGTCACTAAGACAGAAAGGCAGCCTACTGACTGGGAAAAGATCTTCACCAACCCTGCAACTGACAAAGGTCTGATCTCTAAAATATATAAGGAACTCAAGAGACTAGACGGTAAAATGCCAATTAACCCAATTAAAAAATGGGGCGCTGAACTGAACAGAGAATTCTCAACAGAAGAAGTTCAAATGGCCAAAAGACACTTAAGGTCATGCTCAACCTCCCTAGCTATCAGGGAAATGCAAATCAAAACAACTTTAAGATATCATCTTACACCTGTCAGATTGGCTAAAATCCAAAACACCAATAATAACCTTTGCTGGAGAGGTTGTGGGGTAAGGGGTACACTCATCCATTGCTGGTGGGAATGCACACTTGTGCAACCACTTTGGAAAGCAGTGTGGCGGTTTCTCAGGAAATTCGGGATCAACCTACCCCAGGACCCAGCAATTCCACTATTGGGAATCTACCCAAGAGATGCCCAATCATACTACAAAAGCATATGCTCATCTATGTTCATAGCAGCATTATTTCTAATAGCCAGATCCTGGAAACAATCTAGATGCCCTTCAGTGGAAGAATGGATGAAGAAACTGTGGAATATATACATGCTAGAATACTACTCAGCGGTAAAAAACAATGACATCTTGAATTTTGCAGGCAAATGGATGGAAATAGAAAACACTATTCTGAGTGAGGTAACCCAGACCCAAAAAGATGAACATGATTATGATACTCACTCATAATCGGTTTCTAGCCATAATTAAAGGACATCGAGCCTATAAATTTGGGATCCTTGAGAAGATAATAAGAAGGTGAACTCCCAAAAAAAGATATAGTAATCCTCCTGGATATTGGAAGTAGACACGATCGCCAGGCAAAATTGGGAACTTGAGGGTTGGGCGAGACTGGGCCAAGGGAAGATTGGGAGAGAAAAGTGTGAAGGGGAGAATGTGGGGAGCTCGGAGGAATGGGATGCTTGGGATACAGGAAGGGTGGATTTGGGAGCAGGGAAGCATATATCTTAATTTTAAGGAGCCACCTGAGGGTTGTCAAGAGACTTGACCCTAGAGGGGTTCCCAGGTTTCCAGGGAGACGCCCCCAGTTAGTTCCTTGGGCAGCTGAGGAGAGGGAGCCTGAAAAGGCCAGTTCCTATAGCCATACTGATGAATTTCTTGCATATCACCATGTAACACCCGATTCTGTGTTACCCCTCGGTACAGTTCGCGCGCCACTGTACCTTACGCGAGTCGGGACAAGGGCCTGGAGATTGAAAGAACACACAAAGAGACCTGGGTCATTCGAAAGGAGATCAGCCGAATGCCGTTTATTTAGCCTTGGGGAAAATCTTATATACCCCACTCCTGCCTAAGGACTTCCACCTAGGCAGGTGGGAAATTACCATACCAACAATAGAGTCAACAATGCCCTACAACAAATCACCAGGCAGGGCAGAGGGAGCACAGGAACAAACAGGATGCTTAGTCATCTGACCAGAAACTGTCCTCAAGATGAGCCCCAGGAACAAGGGCAGACCCGGGCCCTACAGGTCCCCCCCTTTTATATAAATTATGACTAGGCCTGTCTTGGGTGGCATTGGACGTCAGGCAATACCCCTTACCCGTCATGGGAAAGCATCCAGGTCAAAACACATTTCCTGTCTTAGGTTGGGGCAGCCCCCCAAAAACCTTTCCCGTCATTGGCTCACTAGTCACCCATCACCGAGTTCAGCCAGATTTGTGCTGAAAGATTCTCTGGGGCAATTGCTAAGAGGACTTGCCACGTGGCAACATTGACCTGAGTTTGCCTCTGGCTCTGGCACCATGACCAGCACATATTAATAAGTCTGCCCAAAATGGAGTCCTTTAAGTAAGGTCTCAGCACTGGTGAAAGGAACCCTGGTATAGTAAACTAGAATAATCTCAAGAGCCAATTAGTAAATTGTATACTCCAGGGTCGATGAAAAACAGCAATAAGCCTTTAACCTAGCAATGGACTTTAACCACAACCAGTAGCAAAATTAACTGCAATATTCATATGTAAATTTAGCTCAATTTGAATGGCCAAGGCATTTGCCACCTGCCCTAAGAGGGTTTCCATTGTGCAAGCAGAAGCAACTGACTGACTAATGGAAAATCCAGCAGCTCTAGCTGCTCTGGCAGCTGCAGCAATGGCTGCATTATCATGGGATGGGTAGATAGGTCCTTAGCACTCGGACCACAACAGCTAGCTCCTCAGGATCCCAGCAACTCTTCAGTTGACAAGCCAGTATCTACTTGATCTCTTGGCTCTGTCCTGCCTCCAGGCTTCTGGACGGGAAAATCCACAGCACACACCAGACGCTCAGGTACCCATATTGGATTGTCAGCATCCTGTGGGAAAACACAAACAGCCCCTCTTCCCCACACCACTACAGGATCTGGACCATACCAGGTGCCATCTGCTAGATTCTTCCATTTAACATGAGGCATCCCGGAAGAATCTGGCCGCCAGTGCCGGTCAGCAGCGGTATGACATTGAGTATCAACAGTTAAAAAATTTAAAATGTATAAAATAAAAGACAAATGGTCTCTGGGGGTGAAACCATATTCCCCCTTTTTTGTTTTATTCAGATAGGCTTTGAGCGTACGATGAGCTCGTTCCACTATAGCTTGTCCTTGAGGATTATAAGGTATTCCCGTTTTATGGGAAATGAAAAAGTCAGAACAAAATTTAGTAAAGCCAGAGCTGGTGTAGGCTGGCCCATTATCAGTTTTTACAGTTTTTGGAACTCCCATGTAGGCAAAGGCCTGGAGACAGTGACTTTTAACATCATGTAATTTTTCTCCTGTATGAGCTGAGGCAAAAATAAGATGAGAATATGTATCCACGGTTACGTGAACATATTGCAAACGCCCAAAAGAAGGAACATGGGTAACATCCATTTGTCATAAATGATTAGGAGCAAGCCCACGAGAATTAACTCCCAAATGGGGAACAGTTAAAAGTTCTGTACACAGAGAACATTTTTTAACAATGTCAGTGGCTTGCTCTCGAGATATCTTAAAATGAAATCTTAACGACCCAGCATTGAGATGAAAACGATTATGAGCTTTTTCCGCGGCTTCATAAGATTCTAGACTAACCGCACAAATTTGGAGGGTAAGCTGATCAGCCAATGTATTCCCCTCGCTCAAGGGACCAGGGAGGTCAGTATGAGCCGTAAATGCCCTACGTAAATGGGAACAGACCGGGCCCAAAGCAAAGTTTGAATAGCCAATAACTGCGTCTGGACTCGAGATACAGAGGCAATATAAGCTGCAGTTTCCAAAGGTGCAAGAATTTTGCTTATATATTGACTATCAGTAAAAAGGTTAAATGGAATATCAGCATATTCCTCTAAGGCCATTTGTACAGCGATCAATTCAGCCACCTGAGCAGATTTAGTATCAACAGGCTGAATATCAAAATCAGGAGGGGAGGCTACCACAGCTCTCCCTGTGGAAGATCCATAATGATTATCAAACTTGCAGGGATTAGTGCATAAAAACAAGGTCCAATCTTCAGCAAAATTTTGTAACCAAGTTATTTCTGCCTGGGTATAAGGCGTAATAACCTCATCAGGTAACATTCCAAAGGTTTGCAAATTAAGTTTATGCCCTTTCTGAATAACACGTAGCACAGCTGATGGGTATGAGATAATTTTTACAGGTGACACGTGTTCATGTACCCATAGGATGGGTCCTCGCTGCCAAAAAACTCCAGTAGGACTATGCTGAGAGGGAAAAATTATCAATAGCAACGGCTGACTATAGTCAATATAATGAGTATGAGCAGAGGCAAGCTTTTTCTCAATTAAAGTAATACATTTCCTTGCCTGAGGTGTCAACTCACGAAAGGAGGTTGGGTCTGGATTTCCCTGCAGAATGTCCATAATCATTTCTTGCTCTAAGATCTTACAGCAACCTCCATTTACTAGACTTTTTCTTAATAACAAAGATAAGAGTATTCCAGGGAGAAGTGGATGTCACTATGCATCCTGCCTCTAGCTGTTCTAGGAACTCACTCTGTAGACCAGGCTGGTCTTAAACTCATAGAGTTCCACCAGTCTCTGTCTCTAGTAGCTGGGTCTAGTTGCTGGGATTAAAGGCACGTGCCACTACACCTGGCTTTTTTCCTGGGCTGATTAACCATCCCTTTACCTGCAGGGCAGTTTTTTTTGTTGTGTCCTGACCTTCCATATTGAAAACAATTCCTTAAAGTGGCTCCACCTTGACCTTCCTTAAGGGCAGAAACAATTACCCTACCCATCACTTGAGTGCCATCAATGTCCCTGCATAACCAGATAAAGACATTTAAATTTCCATTTCTATGGGGGTGTAAAACCTCTTGACAAAAATAAGACAAGGATCATATGCAATCTGTGCTGCTAAACCAGCATACTGTCCTTCACCAGTTAACTTGTCAAGGTTATGCTGGGGGAAACCCGCCTCGGCATTTTTCCGTGCTGTCTTTTTGCAATTTTCCTGCATTTCACCTCTCCATAACAAATAATCTCCCCCTGAAAGACAAGCCCTGCAAAGCTGCATCCAGTTATTGGGTATAAGGTTGAGTTCTGCAAAGGATTCCAAAAAAGCTATAGTGAAAGGAGCATGAGCTCCATAGTCCATAACTGCTTCTTTTAACTGCTTAATATCCTTAAAGGCCAGGGGGTTATGCTGCCTGACCTTCTGTCCTTGCGGATCAATAGTTTCCACAACAGGATAAATCTGCCTCTCTCTACTTAGATTATTTAATCTGTTTTGGATCTCTCTGATTTCTGCCTCTAAGTCTATAGGGGCGGAAGCATTGGTATAAGGATTTGAAGTGTCAAGAAATGTATTTTGCGGCGGAGGTCTCATGGAGACATCTCTATTTGCTTCCTTCCTTTCCTCTTTTTCTAACTTCTTTTTATCAGTGCGATCTCCTTTTCTAAAATTTCTTCTTCCTGTTCTATATCCCTTCTAATACTCTTAACTTCCTGTTCCTCAAAACTCTTAATAGAACTCACAGATTCTCTACTTCCTGAATCTCCTCAAGGGTTTTGTTCAAATTCTCTAATTGCTCTTTTACTTTAACATCATCACTGAGAAGAGCATCTCTGACTAAGCACCATAGCAAAAATATTGCTAAGGGGAATTCTTCTGGCCCTTGCTCATTTAGAGCATTTTGAAGGTCAGCCTTTACCTGCTCCCAATCAGTAATATTAAAACCCCCTGCATGTAGAAACCAGGGACTAAACTCTAAAACCGTCTTAACGATCTCTTGTGCTGTCTCAACTTTAATACCGGTGCCTTGTTTCTCCAAAAGACTTAACAACTGGCCTGTTAACAGGCCCCTTAACACTGGAACAGAATTACTTGCACCCATAACCAATACACCCTCACCACTCAATTTCTTACTTGCTGGCCAGACTTCCAAGGGCGACCTCTCAGGAATCCCTACTTCCCGATCTCGCAGATGGGTCTCCGACTGTAGTTGATGATCCCGGCGGGGCCTCCAATTGTAACACCCGATTCTGTGTTACCCCTCGGTATAGTTCGCGCGCCACTGTACCTTACGCGAGTCGGACAAGGGCCTGGAGATTGAAAGAACACACAAAGAGACCTGGGTCATTCGAAAGGAGATCAGCCGAATGCCATTTATTTAGCCTTGGGGAAAATCTTATATACCCCACTCCTGCCTAAGGAATTCCACCCAGGCAGGTGGGAAATTACCATATCTAACTGCTGCACAAGGACTTCCACCTAGGCAGGTGGGAAATTACCATACCAACAATAGAGTCAACAATGCCCTACAACAAATCACCAGGCGGGGCAGAGGGAGCACAGGAACAAACTGGATGCTTAGTCATCTGACCAGAAACTGTCCTCAAGATGAGCCCCAGGAACAAGGGCAGACCCGGGCCCTACATCACCATAGAACCTCCACCTGATGATAGATGAAGAAAATGACAGAGCCCCACATTGGAGCACCGGACTGAGCTCCCAAGGTCCTGATGAGGAGCAGAAGGAGAGAGAACATGAGAAAGAAAGTCAGGACTGTGAGGGAACCTCCATCTGGTGATAGATGAAGAAAATGGCTGAGCCCCACATTGGAGCACTGGACTGAGCTCCCAAGGTCCTGATGAGGAGCAGAAGGAGAGAGAACATGAGAAAGAAAGTCAGGAACGTGAGGGGTGCGTTCACTCTTGGAGACGGTGGGACAGAACTAATGGGAGATCACCAACTCCAGTTGGAATGGGACTGATGGATCATGCGACCAAACCCATCTCTCTGAATGTGGCCAACAGTGGGGGCTGACTGAGAAGCAAAGGACAATGGCGCTGGGCTCTGATTCTTCTGCATGGACGGGCTCTGTGGGAGCCTTCTCAGCTTGGTCGATAACCTTCCTGGACCTGGGGGGAGTTGGGAGGACCTTGGTCTTAGCATAGAGTAGGGAACCCTGATGGCTCCTTGGCCTTGAGAGGGAGGGAGGGTAGGTATGGGTGGAGGGGAGGGGAGGGAAGGGGGAGAAGGAGGGGAGGGAAGGGGGAGGAGGAGGGGAGGGAAGGGAGAGGAGGAGGGGAGGAGATGGAAATTTTTAAATATAAAAAAATAAACCATGAGAAAAAAAAATAAAATAAAATATTTGATTGGTACTGATAATACATTTTTGGGTGTGTGGCTTTCACTGGAGGGTGGTCAATCCGTAAAGAAAACTGACTATCTTTCTTCTAGCAGTTACCAGCTACTTACTAATAGATTCTTATCTCTGTGTGGGACCTCATACCATTTTCCATCTCAGTGCTAATATTCTGTCTTCCCTGAACTTGTGCAGGTCTTGTGCATGCTGTTTTTACTCCTGTTAATTCACACATACAGCTGCTCTACTGATGTGGGCTTCCCCTCTGTAAGCTATGAACACATTTTATTACCATTGGTTATTAAAGAAGATGTTTCAGCCAATGGCTTAGAAGAGTAAAGCCAGGTGGGAAATCTGAACAGAGATATAGAGAGAAAGTAGGCAGAGTCAGAGAGATGTCGTATAGCTTCTGAAGGAGAAAGATGCCAGCCACCAGCCAGAACCTTACTGGTAGGCCACAAGGTCATGGCGATACACAAAATAATAGAAATGGGTTAATTTAAGAAGTTAGAGTTAGCTAGAAATATGCTTAGGCTATTGGTCAAACAGTATTGTAATTGATATATTTTCTATGTTGTTATTCAGGTCTGGGAGACCAGGAAACGAACGAGTAGTCTCTGCCTACAAAATGGTGCACCAACGTGAGGCAACTATATCCATATAAATCCTGAGAGAGCTTGGGAAGGAATTCTATAAACTAAAGAACAGAGTTAAGGACAACCTCTTGGTGGCCATTTTTTTTTTTTTTTTTTTTTTACAAATTTGCCAGTTCCTTGTTACTTAGCTTTTCTGGGGACATGGACTCCTTATCCTTTGCTTTACAGCTAGTATTTACCTGTGAGTGGATACATACCATACTCATCTTTCTGGGTCTGGATTACCTCACTCAGGATGGATTTTTTTCTAGTTCCATCTATTTTCATGCAAATTTCAAGATGTCATTGCTTGCCGGGCGGTGGTGGCGCACGCCTTTAATCCCAGCACTCGGGAGGCAGAGGCAGGCGGATCTCTGTGAGTTCGAGACCAGCCTGGTCTACAAGAGCTAGTTCCAGGACAGGCTCCAAAGCCACAGAGAAACCCTGTCTCGAAAAAAAAAAAAAAAAAAAAGATGTCATTGCTTTTTACCACTGAGTAGTACTCTATTGTGTAAATGTACCATATTTTCCTTATCCATTCTTCGGTTGAGGGACAAGGTTCTGGCTATTACGAATAATGCTGCTATGAACACAGAGAAGCTAAACAGAGAACTACAAAACCATACAGACATTATAAATTAAATGGACTGAACAGATATTTGCAGAATATTTTACCTAACACAAAGGAGTACACCTTTTTCTCTAAACTTAAGGGTTTTTTTCTCCAAAACTGACTACATACACAGACACAAACCAAGTCTCCACAGATACAAGAAATTGAAATAACTCCCTGCAACCTATCATACTAGCCACAGATTAAATCTAGATACCAATAACAACAGAATCAACAGAAGTCCTACAAACTCGTGGAAACTGAACAGCTCTCTACTGAATGGAAAATGACTCAAGATAGAAGCTAAGAAAGACATTAAAGACTTTCCACAATTGAATAAAAATGAATACGCAACATACTCAAGCTTATGGAGCACAATGAAAGCAGTTATAAAAGACAAGTTCATAATACTAAGTGATATATGTGTGTGTGTGTGTGTGTGTATAATCTATATACATATATATGTGTTGTATAAATTATATATACATGCTTATAATGTGCATATATGTATGTACACATGTACATCTGATATAATATATATATATATATATGATCAGATAAGCAAATTAAACAGAACTATAATCCCTAGGGTAATAGATGCAGTCACTAAAAGTTTCTCAAACAAAAACATCCCAGGGTCAGATAGTTTTAGCACAGAATTCTACCAGATTTTCAAAGAGTTAATACCAATATTCCTCAAATTATTTCACAAAATAGAAACAGAAGGATCATTGCTTAATGCAGTTTGGGGGCCACAGTTACCATGACACCCAAACCATGTAAATGCTCAATAAAAAAGGAATTACAGACAAATTTTCCTTATGAACATAAATGCAAAAATAATAAAATACTTTCAAATAGAATCCAAGAATATATCAAAAAGATCATCTACCATGATCAAGTGGACTTCATCCTAGTGATGCAGGCAGGGATGGTTCAATATAAAAAAATCAATAAAAATCATCACCCTGTAAACAACTGAAAGAAAAAAAACACATGATCATCTCATTAGAAGCAGAAAGGCCTTGAATAAAATCCAATATTCTTCATGATAAAAGTCTTATGTATATTAGGTATACAACTGACACACACCTACACATAATAAAAGCAGTTTGCCTCAAGCCCATAGCCAACATCAACTTAAATGAAGAGAAACTTGAAACAATTCCTCTAAAATCATGCATAAGACAAGGATGTCCACTGCCTCCATACCTATTCCATGCTCATGGATCAGGAGAATTAACATAGTAAAAATGGCCCTTCTACCAAAAAGTAATCTATAGATTCAATGCAATCACCATCAGCACATTTTTTTTTACAGACTTTGAAAGTAAAATTCTCAATTTCACATGGAAAAGCAAAAACCCTAGGATATCCAAAACTATTCTGAAGAATAAAAGAACTCTGGAAAGCCTCATCATTCCCTATCTCGAATTGTACCACAGAGCTATTGTGATAAAGCACAGCATGGTATTTTTTTATACAACCAGACATTACTATCGATGAACTCTAATTGAAGACAAAAACATAAATCTATACACCTATGGACACCTGGTTTTGATAAAGAATCCATAAGTACACTGAAAAAAAAAGACAGCATCATCAACAATGGTACTGGGCAAACTAGATATCTGCATGCAGAAGAGTGTAAATACTTATCACTCTGCACAAAACTTATCTCCAGATGGACCAAAGACTTCAACAGAAAACCAAATGCATTGAATGTGATAGAAGAAAATTAATTGGGGAATAGCCTTGAGCTCATTGACACAGGAGAAGACTTCCTAAACAGAACACTAATAGTGAAGACACTAATATCAACAATCAATAAATAGGACCTCACTAAAAGGACGCATTTGAACAAAAGGATGGCTGTATATGTACATCTACAGAATGGCTCTACATCTGATAGATGACAAATATCCAAAATATATAAACAACTCAAGAAACTAGATATCAAAAAACAAAGAAACAAGCAACAAATAATCCAAATTAAAAATGGGGTAAATATTGAATTCTGATTTGACTTAAGACCAACTCATTGAGATGGAACCAAACACTATCAGTGTTTGATTGACCAAAAACCCTAGGCTATTTTGCTAAGAGACCTAGTGTATAACCAAACACTAATGATCTACAAAAAAAATAATTCTCTATACTCATAGATCAGTGCCTTATTCAGGAGTCATCAGAGAAGCTTCACCTTGCAACAGATTGGAACAGATGCTCAGATCCACAGCAAGAGAACACACAGAAGAGTTCTTGGAACACACTGCTCTAAATGGGATGTGTCCATCAAATCCCTCCTTCATAGCTCAGGGAACCCTGCAAAAGAGGAGGCAGAAATAGTATAAGAACCAGAGGGGATGAAGTATACCAGGAGTACCAGGTCCTCTGAAACATCTGAGCAAGGCTCATTTTGAAGTATCAAGCACATGGCTGGCACATATCTACATCTGTTATTCTAAAACCAGTTATAGCTTTTAGTATAGTATTTTTAAGTTGTAATTATTATTGTATTTAAGATCATATTTTCTAACACACAGTACTATTGCGATTCTCAGACCCACACAGCAAAAGTTATAAAACATGAGATTGTCTTTGGAAAACAAAGAGCTATTTACAAAACAGGACAGGAGACAAAACTGTCATTTTGATTCTTTGTCCTGTGACAGGTACACTCTTTAAAGCACGTATATGACTGGAAATGAATCTTTCCAATGTCAGTCTTCAGAAGCAAGTAAGATGTGAATACATTTCATACTTTCTTGCTCTGTTGGTGTGTGTTACTCAGGACAATTGGTACCTAAAAGTGCTAACCTCATTGAATTTACTAACTTCTCATTGGGCTAAATTTCTACAATGCAGAAAAGACAGGATAAAACGGTGGTAACATGGAGAAATCCCCACAGGTAGGAGGACAGGGGAGCCTGTGTGCTGCTGGAGGGTTTCTTCCAGAAATAAACTTTCCAGTCGACTCACATGCTAGCATAGCATGGTATTTTTATGGGACTCTGAGTATGTAAATGAGTGGATCTCTGATTCTTGTGCTTGATCTTGGGGTTTTTTCCTCTGTTGGATTGCCTTGTGTAGCCTTGATGTTACAGTTTTTGTTTTATTTTATTTTCTAAAAAAAGGAAAGATATGATTATGCAAATCCTTGTATTTGATGATAAAAAATAAAAGTCGTAATCACATCTTATCTACTTCTATAGTATCTTCTTAATCAGTATTTTTGAGAAAAGTAATACATTTATATATTTATATATAGACTGTTAGAAAATGATAAAAACATGCAGGCTAGATCTATTGACTCTCTAAATAAACAGTATTTGCCTGAACACTAACTTTCACCCACAACAGGCCTAGAGTATCAAACATCAATATTTTATGTGTCAAACAAGTAAGATTTGGTTTTGTTTCTTATATGTAACCCACATCAGCAAAACTATAACTTAGTTTAGTTTTAACTAAACTAAGAATCTAAATATGAATTACTGAGCTCCTAGGATGTCCTGGTATTCACCTGTAATTTTTAAACTCGGATGATGAATCAGAAATATCTCAAGTTCAAAATTTGTCTGGAATATATTAACAAGACAATTCAATAGAAAAGAAAAACAATAAAATATGGTAGATTCGTATTGGGTTTTGTTGTTGTTGTTTTTGGTTGTGGTTTTTTCTTTTTTCTTTTTTTTTTTTTTTTTTTGGTTTTTCGAGACAGGGTTTCTCTGTAGCTTTGGAGCCTGTCCTGGAACTAGCTCTTGTAGACCAGGCTGGTCTCGAACTCACAGAGATCCGCCTGCCTCTGCCTCCCGAGTGCTGGGATTAAAGGCATGCGCCACCACCGCCCGGCTGGTTGTGGTTTTTTGAGACAGAATTTCTCTGTAGCTTTGGAGCCTATCCTGGAACTAGCTTTTATAGACACTTTCTAATGTAACATAATCAAGACCTGTGTTTCTCCAAATACTACTGTCAAAGGATTGACAACTGTTACACAGTCATTGACTGCTCTGATGTCATTGGTAGGCATTGTTTTGCTACAGATAGCATTTTAAACATGATGAATACTTTCAACCATATCAATGAATTATATTATACTTATTAAAATCATTGTACCTGGAAGCATTTACTATCTTTGTATATATTTAAGAATTTAAAATCAAGGGCATAGACACACACACACACACACACACACACAAAGATATCTACATTTTCTAAAATCTTTAAAGACTAAATTATCTTGTTCAAAAATAAGGATAATACACAAACCTACAAGTGGAGTCAGAAATTTAACTAGTAAGTATCTCTGCCCATGCTGTTATTGTAAAGAGGCAAATGTTTAGTATCATAAAATATTAAATTGTGTCCCATTGGTGTGAGAATCCTTCTGAAATAAACACTCTGACACAAAGAGAATAGAAAAAGGAGATGTCACTGGTAGCCTGAATCCAGGATAGCTCCTGAAAGGCTTCAATTCCAGGTCCAATTTATATTCTCATATTCTATTTTATTTTTTTTAATTTTTTTTGGTTTTTCGAGACAGGGTTTCTCTGCAGCTTAAGAGCCTGTCCTGGAACTAGCTCTTGTAGACCAGGCTGGTCTCGAACTCACAGAGATCCGCCTGCCTCTGCCTCCCGAGTGCTGGGATTAAAGGCATGTGCCACCACCGCCCGGCTATTCTCATATTCTAAAGCACAGGATAAGGCAGGAAAGCTGGCAAGATTTTAGAGAAGTGTGATTTAATTTACATACAGCTACTTTCCTGAAGGTGTGTATTAGCTTTAAGTATTGCCTGATAGAATTTTTGAATTATCTAAGTTTGCTATCGTATCATCTGCAAATGGTGATACTATGACTTTTTCCTTTCTAATGCATATCCCCTTGATCTCCTTTTCTTGTCTTATTATATGCTCTAGCTAGCAATTTAAGTACTATCTTGAATAGATAATGAGACAAAGGATAGGCTTTTCTTATCCCTGATTTTAGTGGAATTGCTTTCAGTTTCTCTCCATCTAATTTGATGTTGGTTATCAACTTGTTGTATATTGCTTTTATTATGTCTAGATGTGTCACTTGTATCTCTGTCTCTCTAAGATTCTTATCATGAGGGTGTGTTGAATTTTGTCAAATACTTTTTAAGCATCTAATGAGATGATCATGTGCTTTTTCTTTTTCAGTTTGTTTATATAGTGGATTACATTGACAGATTTTTATATGTTGAACTATCCCTGCATCTCTGGGATGGAGACTACTTGCTCATGGTGGATGATCTTTTTGGTGTATCACAGTGTTTTAAATTGAGTGAGTGTTTTTCTTTTTTTTTTCTTTCTTTTTTTTTAGATTATTTGAAATACAACTTTATTCTGATTCTAAACAAAAAGAATGGGAATGACAGGAACAAGATTTTACCACCGACTGACTAGTGCCATGTGACTGTAGCAGTCTTATTTTTGAAATTCAGGAAACAACTGTGTTCCAAACAGCTAAATATGCAAGTCCAAAAAAATGAAGGTATGTTAAAAAAAAAAAAAAAGGTATGTTTTAACTGCCACATTCACTCCGAAGCCCATTCATCTCCTTCAGCATCCAATGAAGTACACGATCTGCTTAGCTAAATAAGGTGGCACACACGCTGCACCGCTGACATCACAGGACAGTTGCCCATAAAACTAGACTTCTGAAGCAGGGCTTCAGCTTCACTTTCTCACAGGTCATCATCCTCATCTGGAAGGGCAGTCGTTTGAGCAACCTCTAAATCATGCTCGTACTGTGCTGCCAGCTGGGTCCATGACCACCTCAGGTGGGGCAAGCGCAGGCATGGCAACAAACTCCAAATTAGGGTCTCCAATGAGCTTTCTGGCAAGCCAGAGGAAAGGCTTTTCAAAGTTGTAGTTACTTTTGGCAGAAATGTCATAGTACTGAAGGTTCTTCTTTCGGTGGAAGACAATAGATTTTGCCTTCACTTTTCTGTCCTTAATATCCACTTTGTTGCCACACAATACAGTGGGGATGTTTTCACACACACGTACCAGATCTCTATGCCAGTTAGGTACATTCTTGTAAGTAACTCTTGATGTTACATCGAACATTATAATGGCACACTGGGCTTGGATGTAGTAACCATCGCACAGGCCCCCGAACTTCTCCTGGACGGCTGTGTCCCACACGTTGAACTTGATGGGTCCTCTGTTGGTATGGAAGACCAGCGGGTGCACCTCCACGCCCAGGGTGGCTACATACTTCTTCTCGAACTCGCCGGTCAAGTGGCGCTTCACAAACGTCGTCTTCCCGGTGCCGCCGTCGCCCACCAGGACGAGCTTGAACTGGACCTGCGGCTCTCCCTGGGCGGCCATCGCAGCGATCCTTCCAAAAGACTCTTCGCGCCTGTCCGACTGAAGCTGGAAAGACCGCGGAAGCGCGATTCAAATGCCGGAGACGCCGGGTGAGTGTTTTTCTAAACAGCATGATTAACTCACTGTCCTCTGTGCTAAACAGGCTCTGACTTCACCAATACTGTACAACTTCATCATTTAACAGCTGTATCGGTCATCATGTCTACTCTCACATCATTTTAGTGGTGATGTTAAAAATAAACTTTATTGCACATCAAATTGATTCTGAAATATGAGAATTGATTGATGCTTTATTTTCAGACACAACAAAGAGAAACTGTAAAATGTTTCCTGAAAGTGAAAAATTAAAAGCTTTCAACATCTGGAATTAAAAAAAAAAATAAGTCATAATATGAGTTGGCAATGATAATTATAAACAACAAAAATTGTAATATTTTAAGGCTCTACAGGAAAAAGTAAATAGATTATTTATATCCCTTTCTTGGATATAATTTTCATGACCCTCAAGTAGGTTTCATAAACTATCCCTGGCATTACGTTCTTATCATTCTGAATGAGTATCTGTAAGTGTGAATATCCTTTTCACTAGTTTGCTCATGAGCATTGTTCTTGGAAGTTTATAGCAGAGAACTTCCACAAAAAATCCCCATTAAACACCTCTCACTTAGAAAAGTTCCTTGAGCTCTTTGATCTTTGTTGCAGCTTTCAAATGTTCTTCCTCTTTCTGTAGGTACACATATGCTCTTATTGGCCTTAGAGAACTCATTTTCTACTTTGTCCTCCCAAAACCCACACTGCTGTCTTTCTTATGCTGGACAAGGCTTACTATAGGTCTCTACCAGAACATGACAAAGTAAGGGAATAAAGAGTTTTGTTATCATTACATATAGACTATAGATGTGCTTTTCCTGATTTATAACTGGCATTGTTATGCCAAGCTCTTAGAACATGTAAGTGTGTTGTGGCAGGGGTGCTCCCTTCTCTATTCCCTGACATACTTATATCTATGTAAGGCACGATCTCTCTTTTCTGGACTGAAATATTCCTCAGTTGCATTTTGTTGGGCTGTTTTTCTAGTTTTGTCTGGCTTATACCAAACCTTCCTATGGACCTTTGAGGATATAGCAAGAAACTTATTGTGTAAATAGTTGTAATCAGTGCCATAAAGATTCATGATGCTATTCTCTTCCAGCCATTGGCTTTGAGCTGCTACATATTTTAACTTTGAGACAATGGACTTCCTGCTTGAGCTAGTTGCTCAATTTCCTGATATAATCTTGTTCTTTACAGTATGATATTATCTTCTCTTTCTTACTAATGCAATGTACTATAATATAGCATGTTTCAGGTGTTGGTCTGCCTAACTGGTACAATGCTTATTTCCCCTTGAAGTAAATACCCATGCATTTCTTTCATTGTTTTAATGAAATGCACCAAAATAATATATTTATTATTATTTGACCATGTCCCTCAAATTTCATGTGTTATAAGCTTAATCTCTAAAGCCGTGTATTTATGGTATTTAGCAGTGAATCCTTCGAAGATAATTAGATTTAGGTAAGTTCATCTCATTAGTAGACCAGTGACTTTATAGGACAAGAGCGAGACCTGACCTGAACTACACTGTCACACTGTGTGGAGTGGAGCATTTAGCCTGGTCATGATGCAGCAGAAATTCCATCACCAGAGTAAGTTGGGCCCTTATATTTGGAATTACTAGATTTTAGAACTGTTCAAAGAAATCCTTAGATATTATAACTACCCTATTCTGTGGTATTTGGTTTAAGGAATAACAAAGAGGCTATGATAGTACTGAGTCTCTAGTTTATCCTAAAAGTTTCAAGTGTGATGGGAATGAAGATATTCATAAATCCCCTTGAAATTATTACTCAGTTGTTCTATGAAATTGTTTTTTCCATTTAAATAACTCGTCTCTCCAGCTCTAGAATATGACTTTTTCATTAAACCTCAAATATTTTCCTGAGCTAAAAAGAATTTGTCGCTCAGGTCTCCATACCTAGGGCACTTTGCACTCCCTAGACCTTCAGAAGGTTTTTCTTTCCACAAGGTCCAATTCAGAGGCAACATTTTAAAAATGTTTTTGAACCAGCTTTTGAACCAGTTGATCAAAAATTATGATGCTGGCATCTCAATATTTTGATTTAATAGATTCTGAGGGCTAGCTAATATCAAAATTGTCATGACTGACAGGCATCTTATATCACTTTTATAGTGCCTTTCCAGTTCCCAGTAACTGTTTCTAACCACAAGTTTGGGTCTTCTTTAACCTGTGAGAATTAGTTTTCAAGCTTGCTTTAATCATTCATACCTATAATCCAAGCTGTTAAGAAGTGGAGACCTAGGGTCCACATCTAGCCTTGAGTACATGAGACCTTGTCTCAACTTAAAAAAAAATCAGAAAAAAAGGAGGAGGAAGATGAAGAAAAGGTGGAGGAGGAGAAAGAAAAATTAAAAAGAAGAAGGGAATATTTTTCTTTCTGTTATGCCTTGTTGGGTCCCTAGAGGACAGGCCTTCGCATCCCCACTTGATCTGTTTTGCACTCATGTGGTTGGTTGTTCCAAAAACAAGAGCAAAAAGAAGAACAAAACAATCTGTTGTTTTCAGCAATGTTTCTAAAGATGTTTACCTCTACAGTGATGAGCTTCTTGTTTTTGCTGGCTCAGCCTCCCCTGCTGAGGGCTATGTATACTGTGTGAGAAAGTGGAATAAAGGGCTTGTCTGTAGAACCTGAAGTTGTGTTGTGTGTTAATCCCAACATCCCTCGCTCAGAAGAACTACAGTTACCATGCTGGTGCAGCAATGCCTTTGCTTCATTTGTATTCAGAAATTTGTTTTCTATAATATACCAAAAAACACAGAAAGGAATTTGTGGTTCAGACTTCCAGTACCTTGTCCTTTGTAAGGAGGAAAATACTCACCTTGAGGACTTGATTATGTCATGTGCAGGTGTAGGAAGTGAGGGGACAGCAGAGTTCTATAATGTCTCTTTCAGCAGTCTGAGGAATTCACCTAATCTTATAGGGGCAAGGACTTAGAACAAAGCAGAACCATGATGTTAGCATAGAAAAGAAGTGCAAGCCAATCCCTGTAGTGATAATTCATTTGTATTTTAATAAATAAATCTTGTCTGAAGATCAGAGAGTAAAACAGCCCCACTGGTCAACCTTACAGTCCAGGCAGTGGTGGCACACACCTTTAATCCCAGTAGCCACACTAGTTTGCCATAGAAACCAGGTGGTAATGGTGTATGCCTTTAATCCCAGCCCTAGAGAGGAATATAAGACAGGAGAAGACAGCTCTCAGACACAGTCTCATTCTGAGATTCCTGGAGACAGGCTTGTCATTTCAGACTGACGTAGAGGTAAGAGTCAGTGGCTGGCAGTTATGCTTTTTTGAGCTTGAGGTTAAATCCCAATATTTGCCTCTGAATCATGTAATCATGTTACATTTCTCCCATTGAAGCAGAACTGAAGATTTTATTAAGGATACTTTAATACAGATTTAAGTATAAGAGCTAAGAGGAAAAATAGATGATTAAAGAGAACACAGTATGTACTGCAATCACGAATGTGGAATTTTCTGAGACAGAGTAACAGAAAGTAAGTGAACACATGTGGACAGAGGCTCCTCAAAGCTGTCAAAATTACTTATTTTAGTACTAGCCATATATACCGCTTTGGTGGCTCTCAAGTTATATCTCACAAGGTTAATAAAACTCCTCCTCTTTTCACCTTCTTTTGATTATTGAGATTATAATATCTCTGTGGCTCTGGCAATGCCTTGGGTGGAGTTACACTTTGATAAAGTAAATCCAGAGACAATTAAAGTTGTGAAAGAGGCAAGGTGTTTCTGCTGAGATTCCTAGAAAACTGCAGGTTTAAACTGGAAAGGGAACAAAGTCCTTAAACAATTGTTAATTATACTAAATTCTTTCTTCTTTATCAGACAGTCTTCAGCAAGATTCTTGGTTGAGGATTTCCTCTCCCTTTTCATACCCCTAAGATTTTCCCTTTCTATTATGTTTCATAAGAACCTGGAGTAGGGTCATTGGTATTCCTGCTTCCTGGACTACGGTAAAAACATCTTTGTCCATTAAACTGCTTGTAAGCTTTGTGTGAGGCATTGAATACTTTTGTAAATGCTGTTCTTAAAGTGGTCTTGCTTTCGTCATTTTCTCAAGCTACTAACATACACTAATCTAATGCATGGTAACATTCATCATACAATTAGCTTTTCTCCACAAATATTAGGCATCCTGTTGAACATGATCCATGACTGCTCTCTTGGGAATTCGGTTGTAATTCTCGGATTCACTTTCTCTTTTCAGTTGAATTGCTTGTTTCATAATCCTCTTCTTTCTAGTTGATGAAGTATATGGCATGTATTAGTTGCCTGAGAAAGGTTGCACAGAAAAATAAATGAAAATAACTGGGAAAAAAAGAGAAGATACCTAACATATTCTTGAGTATTTATTTATTTTACTGGCTCATTTGGTTTTGGAGACTGGGTAGACCTGTCCAAAATCTGTACAGTGGGAGAGAACTCTCAATTGTGGTGAAGTTATAGACCACAGTTTCTCCATTTTTCTGGAAAGCTCAGTTCCCTGCAAAGTCCTTTCAGTGAAGGGAAACAAGGTCTGTCAGATCATTTTGAGTTATTCCTGTTAATTAAAGCCAAATGATGGCAGATGGCTATTTTTCCACAACCCTTTATCCTTTCTCTCTTGGAATCCTAAAGATAGAAAAAAAAACTTAGAAAAAGCTTGCTGATTTTCTCCCATTGATAGCTGTAATATTCCTCAAGTGACCTGGACATAGTCTCTTTTCTTCTAATGTCGAATAAACTTTTACTAGTTTATTTTGCAAACCCCCTTAGTTTAAATTGCTTTAGTGTGAACTGTTATGGTTTTATAAAAATACCACATTCTTCCTACAAACGATAAATGAATCTATTTGGTTAATTTACTTTTTTCTTATTTACATTTGATTTCTTGCTTTAATTTGAACATCCGGGGGGGGGGGGGGGGGGAGAATCTGGCTCTTCACCATGGAATCTCCACAGCTCATCCCCCTCCTCCACCATGTTTTAACTCTTTTTTTTTTTTTGGCATTTCAATTGTATTTTATTTATTTTTTTTCCTCATGGTTTATTTTTTTTATATTTAAAAATTTCCATCTCCTCCGCTCCTCCCCCCCTTCCCTCCCCTCCTTCTCCCCCCTCCCTCCCCTCCTCCCCCCCCCCTCCCTCCCCTCCTTCTCCCCCTTCCCTCCCCTCCTTCCCCCCCTTCCCTCCCCTCCTTCTCCCCCTTCCCTCCCCTCCCCTCCACCCATACCTCCCCTCCCTCCCTCTCAAGGCCAAGGAGCCATCAGGGTTCCCCACTCTATGCTAAGACCAAGGTCCTCCCAACTCCCCCCAGGTCCAGGAAGGTGATCGACCAAGCTGAGAAGGCTCCCACAGAGCCCGTCCATGCAGAAGAATCAGAGCCCAGAGCCATTGTCCTTTGCTTCTCAGTCAGCCCCCACTGTTGGCCACATTCAGAGAGACGGGTTTGGTCGCATGATCCATCAGTCCCATTCCAACTGGAGTTGGTGATCTCCCATTAGTTCTGTCCCACCGTCTCCATGGGTGAACGCACCCCTCACGTTCCTGACTTTCTCCCTCATGTTCTCGCTCCTTCTGCTCCTCATCAGGACCTTGGGAGCTCAGTCCAGTGCTCCAATGTGGGGCTCAGTCACCTTCCCCATCTGTCGCCAGCTGGAGGTTCCCTCACGGTCCTGACTTTCTTTCTCATGTTCTCTCTCCTTCTGCTCCTCATCAGGACCTTGGGAGCTCAGTCCGGTGCTCCAATGTGGGGCTCTGTCATTTTCTTCATCTATCGTCAGGTGGAGGTTCTATGGTGATATGCAAGAAATTCATCAGTATGGCTATAGGAACTGGCCTTTTCAGGCTCCCTCTCCTCAGCTGCCCAAGGAACTAACTGGGGGCGTCTCCCTGGAAACCTGGGAACCCCTCTAGGGTCAAGTCTCCTGACAACCCTCAGGTAGCTCCTTAAATTAAGATATATGCTTCCCTGCTCCCATATCCACCCTTCCTATATCCCAAGCACCCCATTCCTCCGAGCTCCCCCCGTTCTCCCCTTCACACTTTTCTCTCCCATCTTCCCTTGGCCCAGTCTTGCCCAACCCTCAAGTTCCCAATTTTGCCTGTCGATCGTGTCTACTTCCAATATCCAGGAGGATTACTATATCTTTTTTTGGGAGTTCACCTTCTTATTATCTTCTCAAGGACCCCAAATTTTTTTTTTCCTCATGGTTTATTTTTTTTTATATTTAAAAATTTCCATCTCCTTCCCTCCTCCTCCCCCCTCCCTCCCCTCCTCCTCCCCCTTCCCTCCCCTCCTTCTCCCCCTTCCCTCCCCTCCCCTCCACCCATACCTCCCCTCCCTCCCTTTCAAGGCCAAGGAGCCATCAGGGTTCCCCACTCTATGCTAAGACCAAGGTCCTCCCAACTCCCCCCAGGTCCAGGAAGGTGATCGACCAAGCTGAGAAGGCTCCCACAGAGCCCGTCCATGAAGAACAATCAGAGCCCAGCGCCATTGTCCTTTGCGTCTCAGTCAGCCTCCGCTGTTGGCCACAGTCAGAGAGACGGGTTTGGTCGCATGATCCATCAGTCCCATTCCAACTGGAGTTGGTGATCTCCCATTAGTTCTGTCCCACCGTTTCCATGAGTGAACGCACCCCTCTCGTTCCTGACTTTCTCCCTCATGTTCTCGCTCCTTCTGCTCCTCATCGGGACCTTGGGAGCTCAGTCCAGTGCTCTAATGTGGGGCTCAGTCACCTTCCCCATCTGTCGCCAGCTGGAGGTTCCCTCACGGTCCTGACTTTCTTTCTCATGTTCTCTCTCCTTCTGCTCCTCATCAGGACCTTGGGAGGTCACTCCGGTGCTCCAAGGTGGGGCTCTGTCATTTTCTTCATCTATCGTCCGGTGAACTCCCAAAAAAAGATATAGTAATCCTCCTGGATATTGGAAGTAGACACGATCGCCAGGCAAAATTGGGAACTTGAGGGTTGGGCAAGACTGGGCCAAGGGAAGATGGGGAGAGAAAAGTGTGAAGGGAAGAGCGGGGGGAGCTCGGAGGAATGGGGTGCTTGGGATATAGGAAGGGTGGATATGAGAGCAGGGAAGCATATATCTTAATTTAAGGAGCTACCTGAGGGTTGTCAAGAGACTTGACCCTAGAGGGGTTCCCAGGTTTCCAGGGAGACGCCCCCAGTTAGTTCCTTGGGCAGCTGAGGAGAGGGAGCCTGAAAAGGCCAGTTCCTATAGCCATACTGATGAATTTCTTGCATATCACCATAGAACCTCCACCGGACCCCAAATTTATAGGCTCGATGTCCTTTAATTATGGCTAGAAACCGATTATGAGTGAGTACATCCCATGTTCATCTTTTTGGGTCTGGGTTACCTCACTCAGAATAGTGTTTTCTATTTCCATCCATTTGCCTGCAAAATTCAAGATGTCATTGTTTTTTACCGCTGAGTAGTATTCTAGCATGTATATATTCCACAGTTTCTTCATCCATTCTTCCACTGAAGGGCATCTAGGTTGTTTCCAGGATCTGGCTATTACAAATAATGCTGCTATGAACATAGATGAGCATATGCTTTTGTAGTATGATTGGGCATCTCTTGGGTAGATTCCCAATAGTGGAATTGCTGGGTCCTGGGGTAGGTTGATCCCGAATTTCCTGAGAAACCGCCACACTGCTTTCCAAAGTGGTTGCACAAGTTTGCATTCCCACCAGCAATGGATGAGTGTACCCCTTACCCCACAACCTCTCCAGCAAATGTTATTATTGGTGTTTTGGATTTTAGCCAATCTGACAGGTGTAAGATGATATCTCAAAGTTGTTTTGATTTGCATTTCCCTGATAGCTAGGGAGGTTGAGCATGACCTTAAGTGTCTTTTGGCCATTTGAACTTCTTCTGTTGAGAATTCTCTGTTCAGTTCAGCACCCCATTTTTTAATTGGGTTAATTGGCATTTTACCGTCTAGTCTCTTGAGTTCCTTATATATTTTAGAGATCAGACCTTTGTCAGTTGCAGGGTTGGTGAAGATCTTTTCTCAGTCAGTAGGCTGCCTTTCTGTCTTAGTGACAATGTCCTTTGCTTTACAGAAGCTGCTCAACTTCAGGAGGTCCCATTTATTCAATGTTGCCCTTAAAGTCTGTGCAGCTGGGGTTATGCGTAGGAAACGGTTCCCTGTGCCCATTTGTTGTAGAGTACTTCCCACTTTCTCCTCTATCAAGCTCAATGTGTTCAAATTAATATTGAGGTCTTTAATCCATTTGGACTTGAGTTTTGTGCATGGTGATAGATATGGATCTACTTTCTTCTCACTCTGGCCTTTTATTTTCTTTTGCCAGAAACTCATGAGTGTTTTACATTGTAACCACACACATAATGGAAGTTCTAGTAAATCTGAACAGTTAATGTGACAATTCCAAGTTTCTGGATATTGTGTCCCTTAGTCACTAGAAAGCAAGTTCTAAAGTTTAGCAACCAATTGTCTACCATGTCAAGCTCTACCCTAAACAACTTGGGAAGAATGCAGTCCAGTTTTATTCACATTAGCAGTTAGCTTTAGAAATATACGCATTCTCTTCCCACATTCTTATCTAAAGCTGCAGCCTCCAGCCCAGTCCCAGAGACATATAGCTCTGTGTTTCTTAGAAGATTTGCAGCTGCTCCTGACTGCTCCACATCCCTTGAGTCCAGCTGCAATGCTAGCTAATTACTCCAGTCTGAAGAGTAGAGCTGCATGCATATGTGCTTCTCAAATACTGGAATGCAAATCTTTGTTAATGACAAGTATTTTTGTGCGTGCTTAACATTAGAGCTACGAAGAAAAATTAGAATTAACTGTTTTTGCTATATTGCACCATAAGTATTGAGAATACGTGGCTTTAATCACTGTGGAGCACTAAATATTTAAAAATATTTTTTGCCCCAAAGTACTTTTAGTCATCAACATCACTGGTACTGGTCCATAATTTGTCAACAAGAAAGAAGAAGCATCAAAGAGAAATATTAAATTTCTCTTAATGCCAATGGGGCAACATTCCTTATTCTTAAGCTAGTCCTATTATTTTACAAACAACCTTATGTAGAATCCTAAAAGAGAAAACGAAGACAGGGTTGCATAAGTTGAGGTATTTGGAATGTAAAACTATGTTGTTAAAAGAACCATTTTTGTTGCTTCCTAAATAAAATATTAGTCGTTTTGCCATATTTATATCCATTAAAGCTGGAGAGAGAGAGCAGTTTTGGAGGAATTGCTGAGCCCAGCCTTAAAATAAACATTAAGGGGCAGAAATTGTTAAGAAAACGGGTAACTTAAAATTTGGAGAAAAATCTCAAATGAAAGCACAAGAGAGAGAGAGAATGTTGGAGGAAATACAAAACATAAATAAATATATGTACAGACAGATATTTTTAAAGCATTTGTTTGTTCTAGAAAACTATTTATAGGCGCTCTTGATGAGTAGTTCAATAAAAAAATGCTTAGGGCTACTGAAATCTATTTCACACTGAATAGTTTGGGGAAAAATGCTATTGCATTTACCAGGAATCTATTAAATAATTGAGACACTGAGACACAGTATTACCCTAAAGTGCATTATGAGACATTAGATTACATTTGAGTATACTAATGAGTGCAATATAACTAAGCATATAACTGTGAATTATTGTTGGAAAATTGTCATTATGGAAAACATCATATGGAATTCCCGAACTATACCTTTACAGTTACCAGGGTAGTGTAGGGCCTGGTTATTATGCATCCTAACTATATCATGTAAAAGAAAATCCTTCATATATGAGTTAAACATCTTTCAATCATTGGCAGGGTCAGAATCAGTAGCATAAATGAGGATGATTTGATGACTTTAAGGTTGAAGGGGATCTAATGGATAATTTAGAAGAGGTCATTCCTCATTTCTGTTAAAGAATCTCTCTGGGCTTACATAATTTTATAGTCACTTTGCTTTTTCTTTCTTTAAACAATTACTGTATTCATAAGATACTTACCTTCCAAGAATAGACTTGTGTTTCAAATACAAATTATGCCTACCTTCCAAGAATAGGCATACATTTCAAATACAAATTATGATTCCTTTGTAGGATATATTGATGAGTCCTTGATGAAATGAGATTGGGCATTATATAGAGTATGACTTTGCTTCTTCTAAAGAATGCTTCCTTTCTGTGTCTGTGCCACATGGACAGAGTAAGACATGGTATCCATATCATTATTCCATATTGATCAGGTCCCAAATCTGAGTTCTCTAATCCTACAACAAAATGAACCAACTTTTAGAGACTCATATGACTTTCATTAGGCTTCTTGCCTTTTGTTAACTAACGTGTGCATCTATTTTTATATATACTTACTTACGTATGTATATCTATTGTAGGAATGTAAATTTAATCCAACATGGTTTTTCAATAATAATCTTATGATGGTTATTCTTATATCTTTCCTTCCACGCATTAATGAACATCTGTGGCTTCCCTTCCTGGTATACATACCATACAGCAATTAGATTTACTAACTTAGAAAAATGATCTATCCCCTTGTTTGTGAGGATCTCTGTACAACTCTGCTCGTCTAATTTAGTATCAAAGTGAATGTGTGTCTTATTTGATCAGCAGTGATTCCTGAGCCCTAAGTTGTGGAAAAAGAAAATATGAATGTTATCCATGTATATGGAGCCAAAGGGGGAAAAGTGTCTTAATTGTAATCTATCCCAATACTTGCTAGGACCAAGTATAGTACTTAGAACATTTCCTGTGCTCTCATCACAACTCATTCGCCACATGCCACAAATGCTAGGCCTGAAAAAGTGAGCTGGATATATTGTAAAACCCGCAATTGCAACGTTTACAGTGAATTTGTCTTTGGTAATTTCAAATTCCTGAAGGAAATTCTCTGGTCCATCCACTCAGAATGTCCCCATGATGAACCATAAATGCCTACTGGGAACTCATGAGAGTAATTGGGTCCAACGCTGGATGGGGTAGGCCTGGACTTTTCTACTCTGTCAACAACCTTTTTCCTTGAGTGTTTCCTTATTTCATGCCATATCTCGTTAGGGAAACTAATTTACAAAGATAGCATTTAATTTGTTGTCACTTTCAGCTTCTAACACATTATTAATGACTTAAAAGGATTGTAGCTACAGATATTCTCCATTTCCCTGGGTCCCCTGGACTGGTTTCTCTCCACCCACCAGACCCACTGACTAGCTCCTATGACCACTTATGAAATAAACATTCTGAGGCTTAATTACATATTCTTTGACCTATTAGATCAGGCTTCTTATTAACTAACTCTTACATCGTAAATTGACCCACTTCTATTATTTTATAGTTTACCGTGAGGGTCATGGTTTGTTACCTCTTGTTTCTTGGGCGGCTACATGGTATATGCCTGACTCTGCCTTCTTTCTCCCTGCATTCGGTTTAGTTTTCCCACCTGCCTATGTTCTGCCCTGCCATCAGCCAAAACAGCGTTTTCATTAACCAATGGTAATAAAGCATATTCATATCATGCAGAAGGAAATCGTACATCAAAGGATGAATTTTTGCATATGAGTATACAACTAGGAGTAACTGTGATACATGGAAAACAGAAAGGACCATGGGGAATGGGAAGAAAAAAAAACTCTGCTGAGAGGATAGCAAGACATATAGGTGCAATGAAGGTGCAAAGAGAGGGCAAAATGGTGAAAGAATTTAACTGGAGAGGAGAGAGAGGGGATAATTTTATGAGAGAGGAAGGGAAGAAAAGTACATATTACTAAAAATGAATGAAAAACAAGCATTATTTTCTAAGATTACTTTAAAATGCATATATAATATATAGTTTAAATGGAGTTATACCTCATGAAGAGATAAAGCTCTCCCTATAGCAATCTGTGTCTCACAAAACCGCAGTGCGAGGCAAGGGAAATTTCTCTTTGGGTTGTTAGATAGGGCCAAGAGTACCCCAGTATATATATTATATAGGCATATATATATATATGTATATATATATATGCCATTGCCCTTCAATGCCTCCAAGAACTTGAAGGTTCTGCCTTTTCCTTTGTTTGTTTGTTTTTTGCTGAGGACACTACAAGACTTGGAGGAATGGAGTTGGTACTGATCAGAAAGCCTCCTCCCTGAGGGATAGCTCTTGTCATGTCAAAAGGTGCTGTGAAATATGTCAAAGGAGAAAATCAGCCAATAACCAAACCATCTGTAAAGCCTGTGAACCATAGCAATTACTAGCCCTTATATACATTCCAAATGTTGCAATACTGGCATTGAATCTTAGACTCTTCACTGAAAGGGAACTAATGCCTGGTCTTGTAAACTTTACTACCCATGATTAGAGAGCTCGTAGCCCTGAGGGGAGATCCTACTACTGTGATTTTTTTAACCAAATACAGTTTATAATAATTTAAGTACTTATCTATATACATACAGATAATTGTAGTTCTTACTTTTCAACAAATAAACTTCTTTTTGCAGCAGATGGAGCCTACTACAGAGATTCATAATAAGATAAAATTCAGAGAAGAAGTGATCCAGGGATGCCTAGCCCTCATTGGTATATCTAAAATCCACCCTCTACACCTAAGCATCAAACATCATGAAGGAAGAAGAAGCATAAAGATTATAAGAACCAAATAAACATGATGTCTGTGGGAGATAGTTTCTTTAAGACATAACAGGGATGCTGAAAATATGAAAACTCAACAATATGATAACCTAACAATACCTGTATAATTGCACCAGTCAACATGCCAAAATGGATGGTGGAAATTTTTTTGTAATTTTTATTATTATTATTAATTATTATTATTATTAAAATTTTCTGCCTCCTCTTCACCTCCCATTTCCCTCCCCTTCACTCCACTCTGCTCCCCTCTCCCTCTCCAGTCCAAGGAGCAGTCAGGGTTCTCTGCCCTGCGGGAAGTCCAAGGTCCTCCCCCCTCCATCCAGGTCCAGGAAGGTGCGCATCTAAACAGACTAGGCTACCCCAAAGCCAGTACATGCAGGAGGATCAAAGCCCAGTGCCGTTATCCTTGGCTTCTCAGTCAGCCCTCGTTGTCCACCACGTTCAGAGAGTCCGGTTTGATTCCATGCATTTTCAGTCCTAGTCCAGCTGGCCTTGGTGAGCTCCCATTAGACCAGCTCTAACATCTCAGTGGGTGGGCATACTCCTCGAGGTCCTGAATTCCTTGCTCATGTTCTCCCTCCTTCTGCTCCTCATTTGGACCTTGGGAGCTCAGTCTGGCGCTCCAATGTGGGGCTCTGTCTCTATCTCCATCCATTGCAAGATGAAGCTTCTATGGTGATATGCAAGATATTCATCAATATGGCTATAGGAAAGGGCCATTTCAGGCTCCGTCTCCTCAGCTGCCCAGGGAACTAGCTAGGGGCCATCTCTATGGATACCTGGGAACCCCTCTAGAGTGAAGTCTCTTGCAAAACCTAAAATGGTTCCTTTAATTAAGATATCTTCTTCCCTGCTCCTCTATCCACCCTTCCTCCCTCCTAACCATCCCATTCCCCCAGGGTCTCCCCATCCTCCCCTCCTCACTTTTCTCTCCACATCTCCCCATCACCCCTTACCGCCACCCACCCCCACCACCAAGATCCCAATTTTTGCCTGGCAATCTAGTCTACTTCCAATATCCAGGAGGATAACTATATGTTTTTCTTTGGGTTCACCTTCTCATTTAGCTTCTCTAGGATCAGGAATTATAGGCTCACTGACCTTTATTTATGGCTAGAATCCACTTATGAGTGAGTACATACCAAACTCATCTTTTTGGGTCTCAGTTACCTCACTCAGAATAGTGTTTTCTATTTCCATCCATTTGCATGCAAAGTTCAAGATGTCATTGTTTTTTACCGCTGAGAAGTACTCTAATGTGTATATATTCCACACCTTCTTTATCCATTCTTCCACTGAAGGGCATCTAGGTTGTTTCCAGGTTCTGGCTGTTACAAATAATGCTGCTATGAATATATTTGAACAAATGCTTTTGTAGTATGATAGGGCATCTCTTGGGTATATTCCCAAGAGTGGTATTGCCGGATCCTGGGGTAGGCTGATTCCGAATTTCCTGAGAAACCACCACACTGATTTCCAAAGTGGTTGCACAAGTTTGCATTCCCACCAGCAATGGATGAGTGTTCCCCTTATTCCACATCCTCTCCAGCAAAAGCTATCATTAGTGTTTTTGATTTTAGCCATTCTGACAGGTGTAAGATGGTATCTCAAAGTTGTTTTGATTTGCATTTCCCTGATGGCTAAGGAGGTTGAGCATGACCTTAAGTGTCTTTTGGCCATTTGAACTTCTTCTGTTGAGAATTCTCTGTTCAGTTCAGCGCCCCATTTTTTAATTGGGTTAATTAGCATTTTAAAGTCTAGTTTCTCGAGTTTTTTTTTTTTTTATATATTTTGGAGTCAGACCTTTGTCTGTTGCAGGGTTGGTGAAGATCTTCTCCCAGTCAGTAGGTAGCCTTTTTGTCTTAATGACAGTGTTTAAGCTTTACAAAAGCTTCTCAGTTTCAGGAGGTCCCATTTATTCAATGTTGCCCTTAATGCCTGTGCTGCTGGGGTTATACATAGGAAGTGGTCTCCTGTGCCCATGTGTTGTAGAGTACTTCCCACTTTCTTTTCTATCAGGTTCAGTGTGTTCAGATTGATATTGATGTTTTTAATCCATTTGGACTTGAGTTTTGTGCATGGTGATAGATATAGATCTATTTTCATTCTTCTACAGGTTGACATCCAGTTATGCCAGAACCATTTGTTGAAGATGCTTTCTTTCTTCCATTGTATAATTTTATCTCCTTTGTCGAAATTCAGGTGTTCATAGTATCTGGGTTTTTACAAGAGCTATAGATAATCAATGGCTGCCGATAAAGGGAGATTTGGTCTTTTTAGAGATGAACCCCTTACCGGTGGTCAGCCCTAAACACATATACACATGAAAAGTACTCAATGGTTATACATGCACATATGCATGTGTATATTATAATTATAGAACAAGAGGGATGGGGGACATAAGGAAAGTTGAAGGTGGGAGGGAGGGTGGAAAAGATGTCAGTAGAGAACTTATATGTGAAATTTTAAAAATTAAAAAGCAAAATGAAATGAAAGCACAAGTATACTTTAAAAAGATGATAGATGTGTATTTGCAAATTGAAAAGTACATCTTTTGCCTTATGAAATCTTCACAGTTATTCAGTAAGGAATGGTAAATCTCTACTTGGCAAATAAGATAACTAAGGAACTGAAGCATAAAGATTAAGTGACTTCTTTGAAGTCATACTTTAGAAGGCTGACAAAACCAGATTTAGGTAAATTGCTTAGATCCTTAAATACTTTTGTTAAATTTGTCAAGTCATACTATCATCCCAGGAACATAAAGCTGAACAGAAATCTTAAATTTTAACATCCCTTTAAGTATTGCAGTTTGCAAAATGCATAATCCTAAATGCACATAGTTAGCACTGCTTGGCTTGCCCAAAGTAGCAAAAAGACGTGAGGATGAAACTAACAGAGAAATTTTCTGTATCCTGCTGACATGCGCTAGTATGATCTCAGCCTTCACAGCAGTTTTATATGAGAACTCGGCGTTTATCACAGATAACAGGGAGTGAGCCTCCAACAGCCACTGCAGTTCAGTTTCTAACAACATACAGACAATGCCTCCGAGCACCGTTGTGTGTCTGCGCATCTATGATCAAGTCTTTAATTTCGGATCATGAAAGAGACCTGAAAAAGTATCGTGAATCACATTTTACAAGTGATGAAAACGCAAATGGTCAAATCTACTGGGACATGGCAGCAACTCTGCTTCTTTTTTCCACTAGCTGAAGAATTTGAAAAAGGTTTATTGCAAAGGATTTTTGTTGGTTTGTTCTAGGTACTGGAAGAGAGTGGTAGAAAAGTAAAAAGAAAGCAACGCAAACAAAAGAAGGGAAGGAGAAGAACAAAAATTATTGCTCTAATGAGTTTCTGTTCTGTGGCAATGGGCACAACGAAAGGGTAAATTGTAGAATATGAAAAGTAGTGGCACATATGAGAAGTAAGCCAGAAAGACAGGGAAGCAAGTCTTTGGGGACTAGACAGTGATTGGACAGCTAACTACTTAGTCGGTGACCCTTCAAACAATAATTTGAAGAAAGTGAAAGAGTCTATGAGAATGTTCGGAGAAAGTCTATGCAAAGATCTGAAATCTGCACTCTAATGATACCTTTGAGAGTCCAGAGCCAGTGTGTTTGGGACGGAATGAAAACAGTAGATTGCAAAGCCTTACAATCGGGTCTACGCAGATCCTTGCATAGACTTTGATTCCTACTCTACGTGAAGTGATTGGGGAATTTAGAGCCATAGAGTGCTACGTTTGGGCTTAGTTTTTTTTATTGAGTTTTAATTTTAAAGAACATTTATTTATTTAATGCTTGTGTGTAGACCTGAGTGTATGTGTACCACATGTGTGCAGGAAACTTCTGAGCCTAGAAAATGGCACTGGATCCCCTAGAGCTGGAGTTATAGGAATTTGTAAGCTGGTGTGTGGGTGTCAGGAAATGAACTTGGGTCTTCCGAAAGAGTTGTAAATCTCTTTAACCACGGAATCATCTCTCTAGTCCTTGGGCTTAGTAATCAGTGCTAGTTTTAAAAGTTAATTTTAACATTTTAGGTTACTCCCTGGGTTTGGGGAAGGACAGATTAGACTGAGGCAGGATGGATCCAGAGAAACCAGGTGGAAAGTCATCCCAATCAATATTTCATGGGAGAGTATATGGTGCTTCAGACTAGTTGATAGTTACAGAAATGGTTTGAAGTGGGCTAAATTCTGGATATATTTTGAAGATGGATTCTGAAGACGGATTCAAGAACCCTTGAGGTATTACAATTGGGGTGAAAAATAAACTACAACAGTTTCAAAGTTTTTAGCTTGAGTAATTCAAATGAAAGCTTTTCCGTTAATGAGAAGCATATTTGCAAGAGTAAGAGCTTATTTGGAGAAAGATGAAAGCTTAGGATCAGACGTATTTCTCCTGAGATGTCTGCCTGAAACACTAGCAGTGTTGTCATAGGCATTGAATATAAATCTATACATTAGGTAAAAATAATCACCCTGGAAAATGCAGCGAACACCAGGGTTTAGGTGATATTTTAAAAGCTATAGTAAAATTAACGGAAGGGGGCACAGATGCAGGGACAAAGAGAAATCCAGAGACTGAGTCCTAGGATAAATCGATTTTGAATTCTTAAAATAGAAACTAGAGTATTGATTGAAGGCCATTGAAGTTAAATCTACATTAGAATACTAGACTCAGAATTCCCAAATCCTCTCAAAAATTAGTCATCTATTATAGAGTAAGCTTGATTTTAAGCGTCAGTAGAATTGGAGCATTCTTCACATTCTTGGGATAAGATGAAGGCAACATTTTGCAGAGCTTGCCCCCACACATAACCCCTTGAGATCTGATACTGGCTCTTTGCTACTGAGCACTTCCTCAAAATATGCTATTACTCCCTGAGCAGTCAACCTCCCTCATATGATGTAGTATCACAGTACTAGAGGTGTGTGTGTGTGTGTGTGTGTGTGTGTGCGCAATGCTTTATAACTTTCAGATAACTGTGGAATTGTTATAGTTCTTGATCAATGAGATTTTATGCTAGTGTGTTTAAAGGTAGATCAGTCCACAAAAGTCTTTTATTCCCTTCTCTTAAGGAATGGTTCAAGGTTTAAATAAACCATTGGATGCTTATGTGCAATATGAGTTTTCTAGGAATTCTGATTCACTCTCTTTGGAAGTGAGCCTAAGAATTTGCACAGCAAATGATTGTGAAGCTGACTCAGAACCAAAATCAGAAGCCACTTGTGACAAAGTGTGAATGATTCAGCCCGACAAAAAAAAAAAAAAAATTATGGCCTTGAAAGAAGCTTAAAGTGGATTGTGTTAAGGTAAACAAAACACCCCTTGAAGAATAGACTATATGAATCTTTTGTAAGCAGTTTTTCTAATCTTTGGCTTTATCGCATCTCTAGAAAGCCACCTGTGAAGTGTGTTTTGTTATTGAAGAAAATAAAGTAGCCCTTTGAGATGGCATGTGTGGCATTCTTCTTTAGGAAGCAGGATTTTACTAGTTGACTTCTAAAGACTCAGCAAGTTATGTTTTTAAAACCAAACAAGAAATACACAAAGAAATAGACCCTTCCGTTGCTATAAATTCTCAGACTCTGAGTATTTTTAAAGTAAACAAAAGTCAGAGGAGTACCTCAGATTTTTAAATTTTCTCCTGCTTTAGTTCTGGGTCATCTGCTATAATAAAACATTTGAAAGAAAAAAGAGAGCAAGAAAGAAAAAAAGAGAGCAAGAGAGAGAGAGAGAGAGAGAGAGAGAGAGAGAGAGAGAGAGAAAGAAAGAAAGAAAGAAACTCTTTTCACACTTTCTTTTGATGAATGTTTCCACTCAATTTTGAGTACCAAGTCATTAACCTGAACTCTAAACCACTGAACAGCTGTATGAGAAGTACTATTTAGAGGCTGGACTGGAAGAACGCTCTAAGCTTTGTAAGTCTAAACTTAACTAAGTTTATAGAGAATTAACTAACTCTTATGATAAATTGCACATGTTTGCCAGTGAGTTCCAAATTTCACCTCTATGTTTCATTTCTGGAATAAAGTCAGAGAAAAACAGTAACACTACAGCATTATTCCATTTTAAAATTACTTAGAGGTTCCAAATACTTATCAAATGCCTGCATTGCAATTGCAGAAAGCAGTATGATATTTGAAACAAATGGCTATAATTTCTGTCTATATACTTTCCAAACACCTACTGTTTTGTCTCAAATATTTAGTGTGAACTTGTCTGAAAATGACTATGTAATGATTGACCAATGGCATTCCTGAGTGTATGTCATTGTCGGGATTACAAAATATTCATCAGCCATGGCAAAACAAAGCTGTGAGGTAGGCATATTGTACTGCAAGATAATATCCCCCATTCAGGCATTGCTCCCTATGCATCTCTGAACACTTAGGAACTACATTATCTAGCTATAGCAGAAGCCATAGCATTTTCTAATGCAAATAATGAAAGGAACTGTAGTTTATAATAAAGTATATTGTGTTGCTCATGTCATTTTTAAATAACAAGGTTAATAAGCAAAGAAGTAATTATAAGTAATATTATAGCAATAACAAAATTATATCTAACGTCATATACCAATAACTCTCTAAAAATAGTGTCCGTAATGAATAACTGCAATAATCTCAAAGCTTATGTCAGTGTATGTTTTCTAAGTTTATCTGAAGGAAGTCTTTTCCCCTATAAAAACCTAATGAAGACATTTACCTGTAAGATTAATTTTTTATCAGTCCCAGAATATATTTCCTTTCTTCTAGTTATAGCATCATTATTCCCTTTGGGGAATTACTTTTTCCCCATGGTTTAAAGTTTTATAAGAGGCAATCAAATATTTCCTGTCCCTTAGGTGCTTGTGTAAGTGGTAAATGCGTGAACTAACAGTAGTTCTTGTCCAAATTTAGACTCTCAAAGGAAGTTGTATAAAGGTAGGGAAGAAAAAAACCTCATCCCATAGGACTGGCCTAATAAAGCCTGTGTCTGCTTCTTTCTACCAAGTTCTTGACACCTGCATCTCTGGCCTTTTCCGAGTATACCTCTGAAATTATTTGTTTGGATTTTTTGTTGTTGTTTTGGTTTGGTTTGGTTTTTAATTTTTTGAGACAGGGTTTCTCTATGTAACCATCCTGGCTGACCTGGAATATGCTTGGTAGACCAAGCTGCCTTCAAACTCACTAAGTTCCTATTGCCTGTGCCTTCCAAGAGCTAGGATTAAAAGCATGCACTTCCACAGCCTGGCTAATTGTTCATTTCTATAAATTGCCAATATGCTTACAATAAGTGAATTTTATTTTTTTTATTTTTAGGACTAGCCTTTGTTGCTGACTTTTAATTAACATGCAAGATATTTTACTTTTTAATATGTATTAGTATTTAGTATTTTTAACCGTTACCAGCCATTACTCCACTGATGTGTCCATGTGGTATCTACCTGATTGCATCCTTGTGTCATATAAAAGGCACATATAAATAATAAGTTTCTGCCAACACTTTTATGAAGCCCTGATCTTTCCCTAATAAGGAATAATAGCTGATTTATATTAGAGGACATGCGCATTATAAGTAGTGTCCCTTGAATATTCTATGATCAGTTCATTGTGAGCTTATGAACCCCACTTTAGTTGAATGAAAAGGAAAAGGAAAACTTTCACAGACATAATACAAAGCAAAAAACATATTGACCTCATTACAGATTTGTGTGTATAAATGTCATTCTTATTACTAGGTATAAATCATCATATAAAAGATTGTAAAAACATACAAGACAACATTTTGAGAATGTACATATAATTTTTTTCAGTAGACAAGTAAGATTTTTAAAACACATATCTATCATTTTGAAGCCCAAAGAATGGGATTTTGAACTAGCCTTGTCTCTGCCATTAATACTTCATGGACTTAATTTCCATGTGTGTGAATATTTCCTGAGAGAATAGGAATAAATGTCTACTTATCCCCAAAAGGGTACCAGAATAAAGAAATAATTTCAACTAAGCCTAGTTTGGTGAACCGCTGAGTTTGTTGGGTGACTTACAGGAGCCTGGACAGCTTAAGGAAAAGTACAGCATCAAAGTCTCTCTTCCTATGTAAGATGTGATTGTTTGAAGACGGGCAGAGCTGCTTGAGCTGGATTAACAGTCTCCATTTCTATTGTATTTTCTTATGGGAGAAAAAAGTACACAAGCCACTCAGGGGCTTGGGTAACTGGGAAAAGTTTGGTCTTTCCCCTGAACCATTTTATTATTTATATCTTCTATGAACTGCAGTTTAGGGCTTTAATGTTTCCCAGAGACTCACAAGCACTGAATTTCCCATTCCATTCATTTCTTCCATGGGAACTGTGTCTTAATACAAATCTTGTCATATTTGCTTTTGAATAGGTCCCCTTACCTACTTCTCTTTATCCCCTTCTCTTTATTTAGTTCGTGTTGGGGCAGAGAGGTTCTTGTACTCACAGAGAAGCACTAAGAGAACCAGGAATGTTAATCATGCAGGGGTGTCTCCTCAATGGAGGAGATAGAAATCAAATGCCTGCATTCCATCCAAAAGGCTGAGGGTGGATTTTGTGGACCTAGTGACCCTTTTGCTATCTGTGAAGGCAGGCCTCACCCACCTGTGCTATAGAGGCAGACCTCACCCAAATTCCCTGGAATGATTATCGCAGACTTTTCCTTCCCTAGACCATTATCCATCATTTACAGGGTTGTCACGTGTCACATTTTGGCCTGATGACCTCTACGCTATCAGTCAGAGACCACAGTAGATTCTAGGTCTTTTAGCCATGGAACCCACCCTCATGGTCACTCCTTCTCTGTAATAGAGTTTCTGTGTAGGTTTGTTGTGCACCTGGAATTGGACTGATTGGGTTGACTGTTGCCTGGAAACTTTTTCTCAAATTCTACTGTGCTTTAAATAGACTGACAATGAATCACCTGGCATTAGACTCCCTAAAGTCTGATCTAGGCTGACATAATCAGTCTCTACCAGAGATTCTCATCTCTTCCCTGTATGACAACTACAGGGACCCCCACAAGTTCACATTTTGTAAGCATCATTTACATAGTGGTCTATGTGTTGAGATCTGTTAGTGTTTTTCTTATTTTGTGTAGATCATATATCACTGTAGTAGTATGTAGTTATGGGGGCAACCAAACACTTTCTGATTGGATATGAAGCCAGCTATACAGGAGGGATTTTCTACCTAGTATTGTAAACTTGGTCAAAAGTCCCTGATTGATGAGATCATAAGCCCTACGGCCTAATCTACTATGTGGTTTTCTGCTTACTTATTTGTTTTTACTAAAAAAATATGCTATTAAGCTTACTTCTAAATATTTAAGCATTTAATTAATTTTAATGATTAATTTTTTAATTAAGTGTTTACTATAAAGCATCTAAATATTTAATCCCCAAAGGTTTTCTCCTATTCTCAAGATTGGTTCAAGATGTTTGGTTTTTTTTTTTTTTTTTTTTTTTGTAGTGGGATTGGTTCAAGATGTTTGGGTTTTTTTTTTTTTGTAGTGGGTCAGTGCTTAATAAAGAGGCTCATAATTGATCATCATACTAAGTATAAGTAGCTGTAATTGTTTAGCTATGAATGGGTCATCTATATCAATCTTCCCCCACCCAAGGAAGAGGAAAGAATGTAAGAGCTGGACAATGGGAAAGAGTGCTTTGGAATGCTTACTTGTGGACTGATCATGCTAGCAGAATTCATCAATTCTTAGCAGCTGTGCTTTCCTGGACAAGATTGAAACAGTCAAAATGTAAGCACCACTGAGGAAGGATCCCTAAGGCTTCACTTTTGGTAGAAGCACTATTGGAATGTTGATAGAGGAGAATCACTCTCATTTAGGGACATGGCCGCTGAGAGTTTGTCCATGTCCCAGTGGATGACATAAAACCCATAAATATGGACTCAGGGAGTATAAATAACAAAGAAGACATGAAGTTGTTGAGGATATGATGTGGCAGGAAATGAAAGTAGTTGCATGAAGGTATTGGTAGATTTGAATAAAATACATTTAATGAATTTGTGAAAATGTTAAGATAGTTAATTAAAGGGGCTTCTAATTAGATAGGACAGAAGGAGATAAATTTAGAAAATGTATAGAGAAAGGCAAAATAACAGTAAGGACATCTGAAAAGGTCCTAAGGAGACATACTATTTAATATTACTAAATACCTAGATTTCACATTAAGTTGGCATATAAATATACATATATAATTTAGTTAAAATGTTCTCATTTTGGCTAACAATGAGAATAGAGTATAGCCATACACTATCTAACAAAAACCCAGTGCCAGCTATGAGAAGCCTTTTTTTTCTTGACTTGAATTGTTCTTTAGAGGTGTCCCAGAGATGCCCAGAACATTAGGCTACTGCTATTGCAACCTTGGTTGCCTCCTAGAAATTGTTGTAGATATCACAGATTTCAGACACATGGGAAGAGTTCCCTCAATTGTCACAGATTTACAAGGATGTTTCATGAGTACTAGTTTCATGGTACCAGAAGGCACTATTCAAACTTCCAAATGAGAAAAGCAATCAATAGTACTACCAAACTATGGCACCCCTGAACCACAACATCAGCTTGGCACAGTAATCCTAAATGTGCCGTAGTGGAATACTTACCTTTTGGGGAACCAATGGTTCTCTAATTGGATTTACAACCCAGTCAACAAGAAGAAAATCATGCTAATGCTGAAACCTTGCCAACTATCCAGAGCTAGTAGTGTCATGGATCCTGAAACAGATTCCACAACTCCTATTTTACTAAGCCAGCATAATGTCAACTGCATTTTACATATCTGACATTGTATCCACAAATATGATCCTCACTCTTCATTAAGAAAACTTCTCTTAATGATGTATATTTCAGAAAACTATAACCAATACATGTAGAGAGTTGTGGAACTCAGTCCCAGTGTATATATATATATATATATATATATATATATATATATATATATATATATTTAATAGAACTCTTGCACCTAAGGCTTAGGGAGTGTTTCAAAAGCTAGGGCAGAAAGACAGAAAGAGCCAGAGGAAAGGGGAGTTGATTCTAAGATTATATCTCCTAAATATATCAAAGTAATACCCATACATTTTACCAATATGAGCAAAAAGGACTCCAATAGACAAGCTAACATGGGTGGGGTGAAGAACACGAGACCTCAACACAACACAGATAACTGAGAGCTGGGGAATGCAGAGAGAGGGATAAAAGTCTTCCCCGGGGAAAAAACACTCCAACTGATTGTTCATGATCAATGGTCAGCTCTGAAAACATATACATAAAGTATCATTATCTATGTATTTATGAAGATATATATTTTATACATACCTATCAGTCTATCATTATTGATTTAAATGTTTGTATATTAGAACAATTAAAGAAAAATGAGGGAGTTGGAGAGATGGCTCAGAGGTTAGGAACACTGGCTGCTCTTCTAGAAGTCCTGAATTCAATTCCCAGAAACCACGTATTGGTTCACAACCATCTGTAATGAGATCTGGTGCCCTCTTCTGTTATGCAGACAGAACACTATATTCATTAAAAAAAAATGCCTGGTGGTGGTGGTGCATGCCTTTATTCAGGCCACATCTCAATAATTCAACATCTTCCATACACTTCCTAGTAGTTCTATGTGATTCACTCCCTGCTCAAGGCCCCCTTCTTCCTCACTCTTGTATGGCTTGCTAAATGCATCTATAATTCAGAAAGCTGACAGAGAGTGGAAAAGGTGGAAAGGCAGCAGATGGGTGGAGGAAGTGGGGAATCTGAAAGCAGCCAAGAAGCAGTTACAACCCGAGCCCACAGACACATTGCTTGGTTTTAAAGATGGCTATGCATAAGCTCTCATGAATATTCTCATGTGATGGTAATATCATACAGATGTGTATCATTTGCCACCAGCCTATGAGACAGGTCCAGTGGGGAAAGGAACAACTGACTATGTGCATTAGGTTTTTAATTGGAATAATTTGCTGTAAAATTATCTGCAAATCTTCAGCAAATCTATTTAACCTCTCTTAAGCACAACTTCTTTATCTAAAAAATGGATTAGACTCTACAGTTTTCTTCAGGGTGCCTTGAGGCAATAAGTTTGAATACTCAACATGGTTTGTCAGTTCTGACTTACAATTAAATGAAGAATTTGGCATGTTGTTGTAAAAATGTTTTAAGTCATTTCTTAATTATTTTTTGATATTATGATATATGCGTATATAATGTAATATACATATACATCATTTATCACTTCCCTTTCCTCCCTCCAAATCTTTTCATATACCCTTCTTGTCCCCATGCTATAGGTAGTGGGACTTAGAAGAATGGAGCCAATAAATGAAGTGGACTAAATTTCCACGCGATAGCCAACTTTATTCAGAACATCAATTTGTGTTCAGAGGGTTAAGAAGAGTCACATGGGTAAAGTGTCCAATCACAAGGGCAAGTCATATGTGGCAGGCAAGCTGCATGTGAAAAAAAATGGTTTTTCATAGAGGCATATAAACAAATAACAGTATCTAGTTGTAATAAATACTCTGAAGTAAACTCACTCTTATCTGCTACACCTGGGAAGAGCACAGAAACACATTCTAAGAACAATTCTTTTTTTTTTTTTTTGAAGAAACTGAGATCATGAGACTTTTGTTTTGTTTTCTCACAAGCACTCAGAATTTTTTTCATATAACTCCATTCTTGAACCAGGTTCTGATACTTCCTTGCTCTCTTTCAAATTTAGGGCCTCTTTTCCCATTCTTTGTTGTTACCATAAAGTCTTACCATCATGATTGTCTAATGTGAGCTGAGGTAAGGACAACAATAAACATGTGTGGGGAGGGATGTCAGGATGCCTCAACCCAACACAAAGAACTGCAGGGAACTAAGGTATGCTAAGAGTGGGAGAAATAGTCTTACTTAAATTCTTATTCTTCAGTGCTGGAAGTTGTGTGGTCCTCAAAGCTGTGTGCATGTTCAATTTCATGGATGTATTATAGGATGGTGATGATTAAATACACACATTAGAAAACCTCTATTTATTATAACATACATTGTTTTCCTTTTTGTATTTTGTGCCTTTCCTATTAGTGAAACCTATCCCCCAGTTTCAGTTGTGTAAGATAAATAGAGACGGATGGGAAGTAAACAGACACTGAGCTACAGTAATGCATCACGCTCTGTTGAGTTGTAGAGAGAAAGAGGACAAGGCTAGAGGGGCCTTGAAAACCTGCCCATATATTCTAAGGTCTAATGTATCAATTAAGTAGAAACAGGAGCTATGAGACCTGTTGGGGAAATCAAATAAATTCAGGCATGTTGAAAACATTGCAATCCGACAATTGAGAAGGCAGATAGGATGAAAGACATTTCAAAGATTCCATATAGAAAGGGAGCACCTAGTATTAAGTTAGTCAAGGTCATAGCAGGAAAAGCTTGCACCATCCCAGGAGAAGATTTTTCAGAGTGATCATTATAATGGAGCAGATTGCAAGGTGCTGGGACAATGTAGAGTACAACGTTCCAAAGCTAGTCACAGTAGAGATGTTACTACAGATAGACCTGATAGAAAGGGCATGGATTTGGAAGCCAGAAGAGAAATGAATTAATTTAGAGATGGCTGATTGCATCTGACAGCAGGAGAAAGAATGCTATTGGTGTGGTTTGTTTAATCCCAACTTCATGACTGAGTGTTTGATGAAAATGAGTTTGCTAAAGATTTTGGAGTGAGTTATTAGAAGGCATTTTTGAAGCATTTCTCCAACCTTGTGGCACAATATGAACCTCTATAACATCAGTATAATCCTGCTAGTAGAAGGATGATGGGCACAAATGGATTAACATGGAATTTTTTATCACTGCAGCAGAAAGAGGATTTAAAAAGGAAAGTAAGCTCAGTTACAAAAAAAAGACATATGCTATACTTCTTGCAAAATGTAAGTTATGGACTGAGAATTATACCCAGATATATCCACATCGTATAATATGTTAATTTTATGGACCATGACAAGGATCTGTATATACAATCTTATGTATTGCACATACATATATATACACACATGCATACAACACACCAATACCAATGGGCTCCACCATAAAAATGACAATGTGCTATAACATAGATCAAGAAGAGATAGTGAAGACAAAGGAAGAATGAGATGATTAAGAAACTGGTAGGAATGCCTTAAATTGGACCTGTCAAACAAGGAATGGGGATTGGTGATTTGTGATGGCAGGAGCCACTGTTTCTGCAAGATGGTCTTCTTGGATAACACTATACCTTTGGAAACAGCAGTGAACATACACTTGTCTACTGCTGTCTAGGACAAAGACAGCAGAAAGAGCAGTAAATAGTCACTGACTGAAGAGAAGAAAACAAGAAATCTATGGTCTTTTGAGGCTCTGTAAAGATGCCTGTGTTCGCGTCTAAGTTAAAACACTTGACTGTTCCCCAGTCGCCTAGCTTGAGAGACGCTTAGTGTCACAGGTGTCTATTGTATTTCTAAATTATAGTATAAAGTGAATTTAAATTTGTGAAGCTAAACTTAAGTTTTTTATGACAGAAAATGAACCCTATCTGTTGTTAGAGTCTCCAGTACTCTCAGATGTTGAGGCATAAGGGCAGTGAGTTTAACGTTAACCTGGACAATATAGTGAGATCCCTATTTCAAAAACATAAAAGAAAGAAATCTAAAACTTAGTTTTTACAATTATTCAGTCTTTTTATTCTTTTCATTTCATTCTTTCTTTCATCATGTTTGAGCAATAGTAAAAAATGACAATGAATTCCCACCTCTATCTTCCAGGTACTGGAGTAATAGGTGTGGCCCACCACACCCAGCTTACGCTTGCATTTTTGAGTTAGAACATAGTGTATGTCTGGTCTTGACTTAGCTCTCACTTGGCCTTTATGGCACAGTTCATATCCTTTGGTACAGTTTTCCTTATGTGGAATTTGAGATCATCTGTACTCATCCTTCCAACATCAAATATTATTCAGATAGAAAATATTACTATAGAATATTAATGGCACAAATGGTATAACATGAGATTAATATCATTAGGAAAGGATATGATCTTCCTTGAGTATGAATGTGTGTGTGCGTGCGTGCGTGCGTGCGTGCGTGTGTGTGTGTGTGTGTGTGTGTGTGTGTATGTAATGTCTTAGGTGAAGACCATGGAAACTTTTATAAAGGAAACAAAATTAATTGGAGGTTGGTTTACAGTCCAGAGGTTTAGTACATTGTTATCTAATATCTACTTATGAGTGAGTATATACCATGTTTGTGTTTATGGGTCCTGGTTACCCCACTCAGGATGATTTTTTTCAAGTTCCAACCATCTATGTGCAAATTTCATGATGTCATTGTTTTTTACCGCTGTATAAATGTATAAATTTATCCATTGTATAAATGTACCACATTTTCTTTATCCATTCTTAGGTTGAGGGGCATCTAGATTCTTTCCTGATTCTGGCTATTACAAATAATGCTGCTATGGACATAGATGAGCAAGTGTTCTTGTAGGATGATTGAGCATCCTTTGAGTATATGCCCAAAAGTGATATAGCTGGGTCTTGTGGTAGAGTGAATTCCAATTTTCTGATGAAACACTATACTGATTTTCAAAGTAGCTGTACAAGTTTACACTAAAACAAGCAGTGGAGGACTGTTCCCCTTATTCAACATCCTCTTCAACATATTCTGTCCTCTGTGTTTTTGGCCTTAATCATTCTGACAGGTGTAAGATGGTATCTCAGAGTCATTTGATTTGCATTTCCCTGATGATTAGGAATGTTGAGCAGTTCCTTGAATGTCTTTTTCCCATTTGTGATTCTTCTATTGAGAATGCTCTGTTTAGATCTTTACACCACTTTTAATAGGCTTATTTGGTATTTTTTTTTTTTTTTTGGTTTTTCGAGACAGGGTTTCCTTGTAGTTTCTAGAGCCTGTCCTGGAACTAGCTCTTGTAGACCAGGATGGCCTCGAACTCAGAGATCTGCCTGCCTCTGCCTCCCGAGTGCTGGGATTAAAGGCATGCGCCACCACCGCCCGGCTTTATTTGGTATTTTTATATTTAGTTTCTTGAGTTCTTTATATAATTTGGAGATCAGTCCTCTGTCTCATGTGAGATTGGTGAAGATCTTTTACCATTCTGGAGGCTATTGTTTTGTCTTATTTACCCTGTCCTTTGCCTTACAGAAGTTTTTTTCCCCATTTTTGGAGGTCCCATTTATTGATTGTTGCTCTTAGAGTCTGTGCTACTGCTGTTATATTTTGAAAATGGTTTCCGGTGCTAATGTGTTCAAGCCCACTTCCAACTTTATTTTTTATGAGAGTCAGTGTAAATGGGTTTATATTGAGGCCCTTGATTCACTTGGACTTCAGATTTGTGAATGGTGATAAATATGAATCTATTTGCATACTTCTACATGTTGACATCCAGTTTGAGCCGGTACCATTTTTTGAAGATGCTTTCTTTATTTCGTTGTACAGTTTTGGCTTCTTTTTTTAAAGAAAAACAGGTGTTCATAGGTGTGTAGATTAATGTCAGGGTCTTTGATTCAATTCCATTGGTCCATGTAGTGATGAGCTGCAGGCAGGCCTGCTTTTCGTCCTGCCCGGCTCCCACAGGGCTAGCTTTACACCCGAAATAACAACACACAAATGTATCCATTTAAACACTGCTTGGTCCATTAGTTCTAGCCTCTTATTGGATAACTCTCACATCTTGCTTAACCCATTTCTAATAATCTGTGTAGCACCACAAGGTGGTGGTTACTGGGAAAGATTCAGCATGTCTGACCTGGTGGCTGGTTTCATGGTGTCTGACCCAGAGAGGAGAGGCATGGCGATTGCCTCACTTCCCTCTTCCTCCCAGCATTCTGTTCTGTCTACTCCACCCACCTAAGGGCTGGCTTATCAAATGGCCAAGGCAGTTTCTTTATTAACCAATGAAATCAACTTCTTCTGTTGAGAATTCTCTGTTCAGTTCAGTACCCCAGTTTTTAGTTGGGTTAATTAGCATTTTGGAGATCAGACCTTTGTCTGTTGCTGGGTTGGTGTGGAGGCATTACCATCCCTGACTTCAAACTCTATTACAGAGTTACAGTAATAAAAACAGCTTGGTACTGGCATCAAAACAGAGAAGTCGACCAATGGAATTGAATAGATGACCCAGATATTAACCCACAAACCTATGAACACCTGATTTTTGACAAAGGAGCTAAAAGTATACAATGGAAGAAAGAAAGCATCTTCAACAAATGGTGCTGGTAGAACTGGATGTCAACCTGTGGAAGAATAAAAATAGATCCATATCTATCACCATGCACAAAACTCAAGTCCAAATGGATTAGAGACCTCAATGTCAATCTGAACACTCTGAACCTGATAGAAGAGAAAGTGGAAAGTAGTCTACAACATATAGGCACAGGAGACCACTTCCTACGTATAACCCCAGTAGCACAGACAATAAGGGCAACATTGAATAAATGGGACCTCCTAAAACTGAGAAGCTTCTGTAAAGCAAAGGACATTGTCATTAAGACAAAAAGACAACCTATTGATTGGGAGAAATTAAATCTTAATCCATTTATGATAAAGCATCTCCCCAAGTTAGGAGTTCTAGTGCTCTGAAAGACCATCATGACCAAAAGCAACTTGGGGAGGAAAGGGTTTATTTCATGTGATAGTTCTACATCACAGAACATCATTGAAAGAATTCTGGGCAAGGAACTCAAGGCAGGAACCTAGAGATAGGAACTGAAGCACAACCATCAAGGAACACAGCTTACTGGCAAGCTCTAAGTGCTTTTTTATAGTCTTACCTGTCCAGGGATAGGACCCACAATGGTCTGGACCCTCCTACATCAGTCATTACTTAAGAAAGTATACCATAGACTTGTCCAAGGGCCATCGTATGGGAGCATTTTCTTAAGTAAAGTTTCTTCTTCCAAAAGGACTTTAATTTGTGTCAAGTTAAAATAAAACCATCCTTAACTATACTCTATAGTAAAAGAACTTATTGCAACAATAATTAAAGCTCAATCACTTGTTTAACATATGACAGAGTTTATTCAAATTATGAAATTAATGCTACCCAACTCTGAATGAGCTGTTGAGACTTTAAATTTCATCTCCGTTTAAACCTACTCACACTGATAGGTCTTAAAGCAATTAATATAAAAGGAAATACTATATTTTGAGCTCAATTTAGCTTTAGAAAATGAGTTTTCTACAACACAATAAGGACAAAAGCAATGGTTTTATATGTATTCCTATTTCACAGTACAATCCTCTTTGTTCCATAATTAGCATTGTTAAAATGGTTTGAATAGGAGCAGTTTGTGGGATTATTAGCCGCTTTTGCTTTCTTCTCACCTCATTAGAAAAGGAACTCAGCACTGACTATTGAGGATGGTTTCTCAAGGCCTTTTGCTCAATATTACCAAATCTTTTCAGTGTGTTCAAGCTATTTTCATAGGAAAGTGAACAGTTTTTTATTGATTTCCATTTAAACAAGTCATGCTCACATGAAAATATACTCTGAATTACTTAGATACCAATTATCTTTTCCTAAGAAGAAGCAGTGTCAGGTTAAAAATTGTTTTGTGTGTTAGTTTTGTAAACAATTTAAAATTATCTTAGTTAAAATGGAACCACTCAATTTACTTGATAGCTTACTAGCACAGATGCAATGATAAATAACTTGGGATTTGGAAAACAATAATTGTAGGCTTGATTTTATTAGTGAAGACCAGTGATATATATTTACTTTTGATTTACATGTTGGCTAGGGTGTGTGGAAACTTATCAAATTCAACATATTTGAAGTCTTCTTGCTTTCAAATGCCTGTTAGGTGTTTCTGATTGCCATGAAGTAAATTGGGATGCATACCTTTTTTTTTCTCTAAGAAAAAAAATAGAGTCTGTGTCAACAGCTCAGTGGTAGAGTCATTTATTAGCATGAGCCTCAAATACACACACACACACGCACACACACACACACATACTGATTTTAAAATAAATAAATACAATTGATGTATTTATTTTAAAATAAATAAATACAATTGATCCTATGAATAAGCATCTTTGAATAATTCTCTTGTTATTAATTTAGTGGTATCTTTTATTTTTTGTTTGTGGAAGCTTTGTATAAAATGCAGCTGTTAATTTTTAAAATTCTTATTTTAAGAACAATCCCATTCAAAACATTTACAAATAGGGATGATTTGCCTCCAATCGTGTCAGTATTGAATTAGAACAGTTCTAAGGATCTGAAGTGATAGCCGGCATCTCCTGAGAAGAAACCTGAGAAGCATCAGCTCCCAAAGAATTTTAAAGGAAGAGATTTGAGAAAAAAAATGTGGTTTCCAGGAATGATCATATCTGTCCCATTCATGACTGACAGAATGCAACTAAAACCACCAACAAAATCTTCAATCATTATAAGAGAGAAGACAGTGTGGTGTGGGAGAATGGTTTGTATTCTGTCAATTATATTTTAAATAAATGCTTATTGGCCAGTAGCCAGTCAGGAAGTATAGGCAGGATAAACAGAGAGGAAGTGGAGGTGGGTCAATGAGAACAGGAGAATACTTGGAAGAAGGAAGCTCATTCCTCTGCAGTCCTGGCCAGGCACAGAAGAAGCAAGATGTGACTGCCTCTCTGAAAAAGGTACTGAACCAGGTGGGTAACATAGACAAAAGTAATGGGCTAATATAAGTTATAAGAGTTAATAAGAAGCTTGAGCTAATGGGCCAATCTGTTTATAGTTAATGTAAACCTCTGTGTGATTTCTTTGGGGCTTAATAACTGTGGGAACTGGGCAGGACAGAAACCCCAACAACAACAGTGTGCAGGCCACATAGTCCCAACAGTATTCTGTGCTGTCCTAAAGTGCACTGGTGTAGAAAAAGCTGTGGGTGGGCTTGCTTTTCGTCCTGCCCGGCTCCCAGCCACCTGGCTAGCTTATGCCCCGAAATAACAACACACAAATTGTATTCATTTAAACACTGCTTGGCCCATTAGTTCCAGCCTCTTATTGACTAATTCTCACATCTTGCTTTAACCCATATTTAGTAATCTGTGTAGCACCACGAGGTGTTGGCTCACCAGGAAAGATCTTAACCTGCGTCTGTCTCGGAGAGGAGAGTCATGGTGACTGACTCACTTCCCTTCTTCCCAGCATTCTGTTCTGTCTACTCCACCCACCTATGTTCTGACCTATCAGGCCAAGCAGTTCCTTTATTAATTAACCAATGAACGTAACACATAGACAGATGACCCTCCTCCATCTCACTGGTCCTTGCTTAGTGAGATAGTTCCCCATGGGCTTCTGCCTCATCTGGAGATTTGTTGGACATACTGGTCCAAAAGTAGGCTACATGGCTTCACACACATCTGAAAGATGATTCATATTCTTCAAAGCATTCAAAGACTGCTTGTCTATATATGAAAATTCCCTTCCATTTTGGGTTTCAGTCTTTCTCTGATAAAAATTAGCATTTTTCTCTGGAGCACTGGAAAAAGAAGGACCAGAGAAGCTGTGCTTAAGTGGAACAGCTGACAGCTGCCCTGTTCTTCCAGCAGGACAAGCACTAAAGGAAGCAATGTTTACTCTGCCCAGACCTTCTATTATCTCTGTTTTGGATGGAATGTGGAGAAGAGACATGTGGAAAGGGAGGTTTTGTGTAGCCTCAAGTTACCAAGGACGCTTTGGACACATTAAACTTTTCTTCCTTCTTCATGCCCACAAAGAGGCTGCTGAGGTACAACTGTGTCCTTTGAATAAAAAATGTCTATCCATGAAACTGGAAGCTATGCATCTGAGAACTCTAATGATTAAACTGATGATGGATTCTGCAGGCTTCAGATTCATAGTAATAATTTCTGAACACCTTTTCCAACCATTCTGCCTCTGGCTATAGCCTTGGTGCTGGCTGCAAACTCAAGACTCTACAGATCTAGCCTTTGTCACTGCATTTACACAAGCTGGGACCCTTGACTTGACTCCACCTGCCATGACTTTGTTCTGCTCAAAGGCTGCATAAAAGAAACATCCACAGGTATTGGAATTGTGAGACACCATCTTGCCACTTAATAGGCCACTCAGAGAATGATGTCAGACTGCTTTGGTTTCCTTCTCTATGGCTCTTTGAGTTTGTTTTAGTTGTGTTTTATATCACAAACCAGAATAGTTAACCTTTTATCACAAGATCATATCCTAATACCTGGGCCTTTAGCTGTGGAAAGAGTTCAGTTTCACTCTGCAACTCTTTCCTGCCATGCTTACCTATAAGTTTCAAGTGCCTTGTGCTTAAAGCCCTCTAGCATTTTCTGCTTTCGGTAATTCTTTTTGGGAAAAAAAAAGCTCAGGAGGTGGCTGAGTTATATGATCTAGGACTTTTTACCCTATTCCCCTCCAGTTGCTGTTTGAGGGGTTTACTTTGTGTCTGAAGTTTCCATCTTCTCTCTTTCATCTTTTCATTTGGAAAAAGGTTTTGTTTTGGATTGAAAGAAGCCGGGAGAAGGCTTCAACAGACAAGCTGTAGTTCAGTTTCTTGCATATGTTTTCAGCTTTCCCGAGTGTTTCCATTTTTGAATGAATAACTTTGAGGTTCTCTTGCAGAAAAAGTGTTTATTCTTCCATTTCTCTTCCAGCATATTATTAGTTCCAGCGATGTACTCATCCCTTACTTCTTGCGGGAAGTTCAGTTTTGAGTTTTTGATAGCATATCTCTCTCTTCATGTTCTTTAGATTCTATTCTTGATTCCTGAGTGCCTCAGCTTCACTTTTAGCTTTTGTTTCTTGAAGCTTCTTAATCATTTCAAAATTTCAGTTCTTTTTTTTTTTTTTGAGCTTTGCTTTGTTTCTCTGGACAAATATCTATTATTTAGTAGAAGCTGTCATTGAGTATAAATTTCTTTTGTTTCAAACTCTCAGTGCTTTTTCTTTCTTTACAGAGTGTTCTTCTCCTGAGAAATGAGAGAACCCAGCAAATTCTTTTACATACTTTCTTTCCTCTGCCATTTTAACATTTGTTAGTTCAGCTTCTCTGAAATACTTCATCTTTTGATGGTTTTTCTACCTGAGGCTTTGGCATTGTATTGGCTTAACTTTGTCTCTAAAGATTCTGGGACAGTAAGGATAAACTTTACAAGCTTATCATCAATAAGCTGAAACATCTCAGCAAGAGACACTTTGCTAGCAAAAGAAGAGCTGGTCTGTTTCCATGTCTCAACTCTCTGTAACTTGATGATATTCAGCCAATTCCTTTAAGAAATTCCTAAGAAAATCTTTTTTAAAAATGAAATCCTAAAATCAGTGATTTAAAGAGACTGGATGAGAGTTGATCTGAATGAAAGATAGTAGATCCTTCATAGTAAGTACATTTTTTTTGCCAAACCACTCACTAGAAAGAAAACAGAAAACAGATATCTTCGTCATATCTTTGTAATTGATCTACTGTAATTGGAGGCTTCTCTCCCACCTACTAGGTTCCAAATAACCACTCTGAGGCTTAATATTGTTTATAAACTGTTTGGAAAATGGCCCAAGCTTCTTACTGACCAGCTCTACATATAAATTGACCAATTTCTAATAATCTATATTTACCAGAAGGCTCATGGTTTGTTACCTCACATCTTGCTTCCAGTGGCTGCTTCTGTCTCTATCACTCTACCTTCTTTCTCCCTGTATCTTTGTTTGGATTTCCTGCCTAGCCCTATTCTTCCTGGCTATTGGTCAAATCAGCTTCTTTATTAACTAATTGTAATAAAATGTATTCATAGCATATGGGGGGGCATCCCACATCAGTCTACCATCAGCTAGTTAGAAGCACCTATTAGAAGGGCACTGCCCTCCACTGAGATGGGTGGAGATTTCATTTCCCCACTTAATACATGGTGCATCCGTTCATGAATTAGGTGGCTGTGGAGATTCTCAGATACTTGCTATCTGACAACAATCATTATAAACAATTTATGGCTCATACTGAGATCATGTTTTCTTGTCTTTCATTACTTGGCATATGTTCTACTGCCTCCTGTTGCTGTGATGCCCTAATAAGAGCAATTTAGGGAAGAAATGGTTCATTTTAGCCCATAGTTTAGGGTAAAGTCTAGCATGGCAGGAAAGTCAAAGCAGAGGGAGCTTGAAGCAGCTGGGTTACTTTATGTCCTCAGAAGAAGAAAAGAACAAAAATGCCACTGTTTAGCCCACTGTCTCCATTTTAGATAGCACATGATCTTTGCCCAGGGAATGGACTCATCTATAGTGACTGTGTCTTTGCACCTCAAATACTATAATCAAGATAATCCCTCATAGTTATTCGCTGGCACCCATCTCCCAGGTGATTTTAGATTCTATCAAGTTGACACGTCATGCTAATAATAGCATGTGGTACTCTAGTACCATTCATGTTGTTATTAATGGTAGACTTTCCTTCCTAAGGCACAAAAGTTTTCCATCATGCAAATATACTACATTTTCCTTGCTGTTTTAGACACTTATGGATATTCAAGTTTTTCGTATCTTAACTATTGTGATAATCTTTCATTAAAAATGAGACTGCATATTTCTAGACTGCAAAATATACAAATGAATTCCTTGGATCTTTATCTGAAGATTAAGATGGTAAGATTACTGTATCATTTGATAGTTTTATTTTTTATTATTTGAGGACCTCTATATTTTTCCATACATATTTTCTGTAAACTATTTTCCATATAGATATTTTCCATTTGTATTTTCTGAAGTGCCTGTAACTAACCTAGTGGAAGTGAAATAAAGCCTAGGACTTTCAAAACATTTGACCTGTATAAGGCATGCAACTAACTTGATTTTGTAATATTTAGAATCCATTGGTAATTGATAGCAAGCCCATGTCCAGCTGCCTGTGGTTGGTACCAGTGTGGAATACAGAAATGATGATGTTTAAGTACGATAACAGCCCCCAGAGAAAGAGTCTGTTAAGCATAGCTGGAGTCTGGAGCTGCAGAATCCTTCCTTGTTCTGCAAGGTGCCTTGAACAAGGCTGATTCAGCAAACTACCCAAGAGCCTAGGACCAGACAACTAGCTTGATGTTTGCTGCAGTTGGAGCTTATAAATATAAGCTTATAACCTTATAAATATCATCAAGGGTTCATCAAGAGGATAAATCCAAGATGAGAGACCTGATGACCAAGGTTACCCCTTCATCTTGGTGCTTAAGTAAGGATAGAAATCTGAATTTTCTGGGATCAGTCTGGCATTGAGGCTAATCTGGTTCAGAGGGTTCAGAAGCTGTTGCGTGATGGCTAAATTGTCCAGAGTGTAGGCCTGTAGGGCACAGCCTACTGTGGGTGGACTTAAATAAGTTTGTTGATTAACCAAGATGGACTTTGGTGAAATTCTTATTTTTGTTTGTCATAGGTGCCCCTATCTGGGGTAAACAGGTAATTATTTACTTCTTTTCAGGAAAAGTTCATACAAAAAGTTCAAAGAAATTGACTAGTTTTTCCCCTAATTTTTATTTTACTTAAAAGCTTAATCTCATAAATAAAAACACACAAAATGGTTTAGTGGTCAAATATAGTTTAGCTTAAGGAAGGATTCATCTTATAAACTCTTGGTGATTGACAATGCATAATGTATGTCAAAGGCCCAGAAATGAACCTGTGATCTACTGACTTAATCTACTAAATTTACTTTACCACATATTTTCTAATGTGTTGTCTTGTGTTTTTCTTTATTTTATTTACCTTATGTTTTATATTTGCTTCTTGAGTTAAGCACTTCATTATTTTCAGTGTTCATTATTTTTTACATAAACATCTTCTCTAAATATTTTCTAAGTGGTAGTCACCAGGTTCTAACATGATGCAATTCATTGCTACATGACAGTGAATATTTCAGTATTGATTTTGGATCATTACTGAAGCAATAAGAAAACTGATGGGCTATTTAGGAAAGTATCATTTCTTTCTGTATATGTGGAAGGCTATCCTTCTTCCATACAGTGTGGCATAGTATTTGCTAAGTATTCCATCAAGTCTGCTGAAGTGAACTAATACTCTCTCAAAAGTACTCAGACTGATACAAGTGAGGAGAAATATGTAGATTGTTCTTTTTTTGCAAGGTTTAACAGGAAATAATTTAAATAAAATAAGGTTTAAACGGTTTTGTCTAATGTATGTAAGCATGTAACTATCATGATAGCAAAGATTAGAGTATGTATATGTTACCTGAACTGTTATTTTATGCCTCATTATGTTTCTCTCTTTCCTACATCTAGGAAAGCACTGAGATGTTTCTCTTGATCATTGAAGAATTTCCTTTCTAAAATGCTCTGATGTAGTTATATAGTCTTCTGATTATGGTTTTTTTTTCACTTAATATAATGGAAATGATATTTACCCATTGCCTTAGTTAGGGTTACTATTGCTGTCAGAAGACACCATGACCACAGCAACTCTTATAAAGGAAAACATTTAATTGGGACTGGTTTACAGTTCCAGAGGTTTAGTCCATTATGTTCATAACAGGATGCAGGAAGTATGGTGTCAGAGAAAGAACTGAGAATTCTACATCTTGATGCTCAGGCAACAGGAAGTGAACTGTCACCCATACTGGGTATAGCATCAAAATATGAGACCTCAAAGTTGGCCTGCACAGTGATACATTTCCTCCAACAAGGCAACATCTATTAACTGTGCTATTACCTATAGGTCAAGTGTTCAAACACATGAGTCTATTGGGGGCCATACCTAATCAAACCACCACATTTCACTTTGTGGCCCCCATAGGCTTGTAATCACAACATAATGCAAAAGGCATTTAATCAAATTTTAAATGTTCCATAGTCTATCACAGTCTCAACAATGTTTAAAAGTCCAAAGTTCTAAGTTTTTTCTGAGATTCATTTAATCTATTAACTGCAATTACCTAAAAAATTAAAATCAGGAGACACAAACTGCAATAACACAAAGCAGACCAAGAGGCGAGTAACCAACCTCCTGGGAAAAGGTCTTAACCAACCCCACATCTAACTGAGCACTGCTTTCCAAAATATATAAAGAACTCAAGAAACTAGACATCAAAATGCCAAATAACCCAATTTAAATATGGTGCACAGACCTAAACTGAGAATTCAAAAAAGATGAATCTCAAATGCCCTAAAGACATTTACAGAATTGGTTAACATCCTTAGTTATCAGAGAAATGATCAAATGATCAAAAACAACTTGGAGATATCACCTTACACCTGTCAGAATGGCAAGATCAAAAATACTGAGGACAACTTATGTTGGAGAGGATGTGGAGTCAGGGGAACACTTCTCCACTCTTAGGCATATACCGAAAAGATACTTAATCATACCCAAAACACAATTACTCAACAATGTTCATAGCAGCATTATTCATGATAGCCAGAACCTGTAAATAACCTTGATGCCCCTAAACCCAAGAATGGATAAAGAATATGTGGTACATTTACACAATGGAGTACACATCTGTACTCAGATGTAAAAAATGACATCATTAAATTTGGAAGCAAGTGGATGGACCTAGAAAAAAATCATCTAGAATGAGGTAACCCAGACTCAGAAAGACAAACACAGCATGTGGTTATTAGATGTAAAATAAAGGATAACCAGACTAAAATATTCAGCTCCAGAGAAGTTAGATAAAAGGAAGAACCTAAGAGGGACACATGGATCACCCTGGGAAGGGGAATTAGTTGAGATCTCTTGGGTAAACTGGGGCAGTAAAGGGAAAGGTATGGGAGATGAGAATATGAGGGAATGGATTGGTAAAGTGGGGAGAGGGAAAAAGTGGGAGAATAAAGAGAGATTGTGATAGAAAGAGCCACTATGGGGCTTGGTAGAAATCTGGTGCTAGGGAAATTCTGAATCATCCACAAGGACAACCACAGCTAAGAATCCTAGCAATAGTGGAGAGGGGGTCCAAACTCTCCTTCCCCTGGAATAAGATTGGTGAATACTATAACTATCATCATATATTGTATATATATATATTTTGTGAGGATATAAGTTTGCATTTGTCTTGAACAAATACCTGGAAGCAAAATTGTTAACTCTTCTGATAATTGTACATTGTTGGCTGATGTGGAATTCCCCTCTGTATGCTATCATTGGTTATTAAAGAAGTTGCTTTGGCCTATGATTTGGCAGAATATACCTAAGTGGGAAAACTAAACTGAATGCAGAGAGAAAGAAAGCAGAGTCAGGCAGATAGCATGTAGCTGCCAAAGGAGAATGATCCCAGAACCTTACCATAAGTAAGTCACAACCTCATGAAGATACATAAATTAATAGAAATTGGATAATTTAAGATGTAAGAGCTACTTAGAAATATGCCTGAACCATTGAACAAAGAGTGTTGTAATTAGTATAGTTTCTGTGTGATAATTTGGGTCTGGGCAGACAGGAGACATAAAGGCAGTCTCCATTTACAGGTGACAAAAGAGAGAGCTTGAAGATTTTGAAGACTTGGTACAGAAGAGTTTCTCAGTCCTTCTCAGTAAGAATGCACATGTTGAACAGTAATATCAAGCCCAGAGCTGGACCATTCTCAAGGGGTAGAGGATTGTTCTTTATTATTTTATTAATAGTATATTGATGTGGGATTCCCCTCCACATGCTATGAATATGTTTTATTCTCATTGATTAATAAAGAAGCTGCTTTGACGTATGGCAGGGCAGAATATAGGTAGGCAGGAAAACTAAACTGAATACAAGAAGAAAGAAGGCAGAGTCAGGCAGAAACCATGTAGCTGCTGAAGAAGAAAGACACTAGAACCTTACTGGTAAGACATACACTCATGGCTATACACAGATAAAAGAAATGGGTAAATTTAAGATATAAGAGCTATCTAGAAATATGCCTGAGCCATTGGACAAACAGCGTTATAATTAATAAAGCTTTTGTTTGATTATATGGCTCTAGGCAGCCGAGAAATGAAAGTACAGTGTCTGTTTAAAATATATCTTTATTTACACCTGAGAGAGATGAGTTTTCTATTTCTTGTAGATGGAGCAGCAGGCCTGCATCCCACCACCTGGCTAGCTTTACCCAAAATAATTACACGGAAACTGTATTCTTTTAAACACTGTCTGGCCCATTAGTTTTAGCCTCTTATTGCCTAATTCTCATATCTTGCTTTAACCCATATATAGTAATCTGTGTAGCACCATGAGGGGTGGCTTACCAGGAAGATTCTTAACCTGTGTCCATCTTGGAGAGGAGAGCTATGGCGACTGCCTATGGAGACTCCTGAAGCGTCTGCCTCACTGCCTTCTGCCCAGCATTCTGTTCTGTTTACTCCGCCTACCTAATTTTCTGTCCTATTAAAGGGCCGAGGCAGTTTCTTTATTAACCAATGAAATTAACACATAGACACTCCTCCATCAATTTCTCTTCAAAACACACCATCTGCTCTCACCCCTCCCCTCAGTTCCTCTACCCAAAATTCTCTCCAGCTCATGAGCTTCCCTCCCTTCTTTGTTCCCTGCTGTTCTCCCTACAACTAGCAATCAGGCTCAGTGTGTGATCCATATTCATTCAATCTACTTCTTTCTCACTATTTTCTAGAATCTTCCAGATGCCACTGGCTATTTTCTTTCTTATATCTGCAATAAAAACCTTCCCTGTCACCATGCCCTAAAGCCATCCTGTCAAAAGTTTATAAAAATATATCAGTACTACATGACAGTATTATTTTGACATTTTGGACCAAAGTCCTAAAATTTCCAAGCAAGTTAGCTCTGGTGGTTGTGTTGGTGTCGTTGATTTTTTTTTTTTACTAAATTATACTGGATGTTGAAACATAAACCTAAATAGCAATCTTATTTGAAAAACAGTACTGTCTTAATTTAGTAAAATTTAATTTCCTCATTTAAAAATTAATTGGGAAATGGGAAATAAATGAAATGAGAAAGACCACAGTGCCTTATAGAGTTACAAAGATTGAATGCGATATGGCACCTGCTTGTGATTCCAGACAAAAGGCATTTGTTGATGCAGCTATGAATAACTGTGAACAGAAGTGGCCATGAGATTTTTTTATAGGCATTATAGAGCGTTTCAGCAGCATTGTGGTGATTCTGCATTAGAACAGCTTTGTGGCTTATTAAGGTTAAGGATTTATCACGGTTGTTAAGTGTCTATGTTACACATGAAGAATGTACTGCATACAGTATTTTGAATCTACAGAGTTAAAGCCCCTTTTATGAAAAATTATTATTATTTTATATTTTCATATCTTCAAAAAGCTATCACATTTTGTTTTGTTATCTTACCATTTCATTCTCCTCAGTTTCTTTTCTTTTTTTAGTAATAAATTTTCCTGAGTACTTGCTATTTAAGATCTGAAACTAAATTATTGAGTTTTAGGTAAATTTCAGACATTCCTTCTCTTTTACATATGGCAAGCATGGGTGCTCTTTCATTGTTTTAGATCAATTCAGGGCAAACAAAAATGCATTGACAAGACACTATCTCTAATACGCTAACGTTCCTGTGGTGGAAAGCCCACTCCTTGTCCTGAACATCCCTGTGACTGAAAAGGATTTTAGATTATCTTTCTGCTAAGAACCAGTAGGGGGAGCATAGTTTCTCCATATCTAAGTAATAAAAGCTCTTATGCATATTATGGGGCTTTTATGATTAGAACTTAAAGATGGAATTTAAATAAAGATAAAAATTCCAAACTGTAAGTGTTCATTAATTACCTTTATAACGCTGTCAAATTGTACTTGTCTCAAAGAAGAATATGCAACTTGAGGATATTGAACTTTTGGGGGTAAACTAAGACCCATTAAATAGCTAGAACACACCACAGTTAATAAAGGTAAGTTGTTAGAAGCACTCAATAATGAAAAGTTGAAAGTAATCGGACTAATTAGGTAAATATTTCCTGAGTACTTGCTATATTTAAGATCTGGACCTAAATTATTAAGTTTTACAGGTAATTTAAATTTAATCTGGGGAAGTAGAGAGGATAAAATAAAAGCCATTTGGAAAGAAAAGGTTATATTATTAAATAAAAATTTTAAATAAAATATTTATTGCATGAATGCAAGCAAATGATGTCTACACTGATAATAAAAAGTAGTATTTTATGTGTGCTTTGGCATATTGCTCACTCATTTCCCCCGAGGAATGATATAAGGTCTCAGAGAGAGTGAATTACAAGGCAGGGCCTTGGCTGCTTTGTCATTAAGTTTTGCATTACCATGAAAGATGTTTATAGTTGATCTTTTACAACAGCAATATTTTCTTACAAATGAAATCTTATAAAATGAACATAATTACTTAGTAACAGGCAAGTTTTTTAAGACAACTCCAGATGATTAAGTATCTATATTTAAGAAATGAAGGTTAGCTTGAGAATATGTGCATTCTTTCTAAAAAAAAAACCCTTAATGGTAACTGAAGTAAACTCAGTATATATACACTGATATACATTACATATACAGACATACACATATTTGTCTGTATATGTATAAATACACACACACACACATACACACATATGCGATTCCAAAATTTTTCTTGAGATCACTAGACAATTCTTAATTAAAGCATTAAAAGTATTTTCTAAAATCATAAAATTAATACATTGACAATAAAAGAGCTAAGAAATATTAGTAGTAGGCCTTAGAAAATGCAAAGATTTTGGATTGATAATATCTAAAATTTTTAGATTAAATGCTAGCAGTGATTTAATTAACAGTTTCTGTGTGATTATTTTGGGTCTAAGGTAGCCAGGCAGCCAGGAACCAACAAGCAATCTCCTCCAAGATAACTTTGAATTCATTAACCTTTTTGCAGGCACAGTAAGCTTTTCTACATTAGAAAGTAAAGAATACTGCTATTATGTGGCCTTTTGCAGACTCTAAATAGGTACTTAGACTTCTTAACATCAGATTAATAAATTCTTAATAAGAATATTAATATAAATAATAATAAATAATAAATCTTACTAAGAATTTATTAATCTGATAATAAATTTGATAAGAATACTTATCAAAGGTGGGCAAAAATCTAAAATAAGCCAAATGTAAATTCAGCTTATGAAGTTATTAAAATTTTAATTCAGAATAGAAAAACTACATCTAATAAAGTTTTATGCTAAATATAGACAATTTACACTAATTCAAGACAGGATGGAGAGTTTCGTCTTAACCATCTTGAATTAAAAATAAAAGTTTTTTGAAGTGACATGAATAATAACACCCATTTTATTGATGTAAACTACAATAATACTTTTCATGACTATGATAGATGTTAAATAAGAAAACAAGTTACTTGTATTTTGAAATATGTTGAAAAATGCTACATGAGTAAACCCATGAGCGATTGTTACCAAAATCATAGACCTGTAGACCTTTTGTTTTTGGTGGTAGTATCTCAATGGTTTCTTGACACTGTAGATTCAACAAAGAGAACCTTTAACCTGCAGGAATGGTTATCTACTGTGCATAGTTCTCAGAATTTATTTCAATTATATGGATAATTTTTCTTAAGCAGAAAAGGGCACCATTGTGCTTATATACACATTATTAAAAAGATGATGAGGGACGATAACCTTCCCAACTATTATAGTAAGTCAGCCATTGGAAGTTTCACTGTTGTAATGTGAGATAGAGTGAGAACTCATTGGTGGAGATGGGAGTGTTCTTTCACATGTATTTCTTCACAAAAATTTTATATGACAGATTAGTCTGATGGCATAAACTAACTTACAGGAAGTAAAAACTCCTAATGTGGAGGACAATTCAGAAGAAGGCTAATAAAAATGAGGCAGAACATATGCAGAAGAGGACGAATGTACTATGGAGCTGGAAGATCTCATATCCATTATCTTCACCATTTGCATGGTCCCACTTTACGGGATTCCCTATATAAAGTTTTCTGTTTACAACATCCTGTGATGTTCTTATGACATTCATTTTTATCCAATTCTCGATAGCAATTTTTAGTTCATTTTTTCATACTTTTTATTTAAGAATTTGCTTTTTATTTTGCATACTAACTTCAGTTCACCCTCCCTCTTATCCCATCCCCCCATTCACTCCTCAGAGAGGTAAGGCCTTCCTTGGATAGTCAACAAAGTCTGACATGTCAACTTGAACAGAACCTATCCCCTACCCCCCATATCAAGGCTGCCTGCAAGGTATCCTACCATATGGAATGGGTTCCAATAAGCCAGTTCATGCACCTGGGTGCCACTGCCAGGGTATTGGTGACACTGCCAGCTGCCCCTTCCCCCAATAGATTAAGCTACATAGCTGTCATCCACATTCAGAGGGTCTAGTTCAGTCCCATGCAAGTTCCCCAGCTATCAGCCCATGTCCATAGTCCCACTAGCTCCCACTAGCTCGGCTCAGCTGTCTCTGTGATTTTCCCCATCGTGCTCTTATCAACCGAAGAATGGGTAAATAAAATGTGGTACATTTACACATGGAGTATTACTCAGCCATAAAAAATAAATGACATTTTGAAGTTTGTAGACAGATGGTTGGAACTAGAAAAAACCATCCTGAATGAGGTGTCACATGAGGTCCTGCTTGTTGGGGTTTCTGTCTTGCCACCAGGTCCCACAGCTGTTTAGCCCCAAAGAAAATCACATGGAGGTCTCCATAAGTTATAAACTGATTGGCCCATTAGCTCAGGCTTCGTATTAGCTCTTATAATGTCTACCAGCCCATTATTCTAGTATATGTTAGCCACGTGGCTCGGTACATTTTTCAGCGGGGTAGGTCACATCTTGCTTCTTCCGAGATCTGGGTAGGACTGCAGGGGAATGGGCTTCCTCCTTTCTAGAATTCTCCTGTTCTTATAGCCCTGACTCTACTTCCTGTCTGGTTTTCCCGCCTATACTTCCTGCCTGGCTACTGACCAATCAGCGTTTATTTAAAACATAATTGATGGATATAGAATTGTTCTCCCACACCAAGGAGGTGACTCAGATGCAGAAAGACAAACATGGTATGAATTCGCTCATAAGTGGATATGAGATGAAAAACAAAGGATAACAATGCTACAATCCGCAATCCCAGAGAAGCTAGGCATAAAGGGGAAGCCTAAGTGGAACACACAAGCAGGGCCCCAGGAAGGAAAATAGCTAAGATCTCCGGGGTAAACTGGAGCTGGGAGATAGAAGGAAGGGGATGAGGGATGGGAACATGAGGTATCAAAAAGAACATGATGGGGGAGCAATGGGGATGGAAAGCAATGAGGGAGATATTTCAATAGAGGAAACCATTATGGGGTTAGGGAGAAACCTAGTGGTAGAGAAATTTCAGGAATCTACAAGAATAATTCCAGCTAAGACTTCTGGCAATAGTGGTGAGGGTGTTGAAAGGGCCTTCCCCTTTAGTCAGATAAGTGACTATCCTAATTAAGATCATAGAACCTATATCAAGTAACTGATGGAACAAGATGTAGTGACTCACAGCCCAGCATTGGGCTAAGAACATGGAGTTCAGGTGAAGAGAGGGGGGAGGGATCATATTTTTACTATTTTTTAAAAATTATATTGATGAGTAAGTACTATATTTATGTCTTTTCCACTCCATCTACACTTTCAGATCTTCCCACATCACCCTCAAATTCATGACATCTTCAGTTGATAACCTATCAGGAAGTTGCTAGTGAACACTGATTTTCTTCCTAGCAGAGGCCATTGATAGAAGTTTTTCATGGAGAGTTCTTGTGAAAGTTCCTCCTTTCATGGTGATATGTCAACTGGTGTTGTCATTAGGCAGGTCTTGTTTAGGCAAATGTATTATTAAGATTTCATGGGTTTGTTTTCCCTGTCATCTCTAGAAGACATCATATTTCTGGCTCTTATATTATTTGAAACACTTTTATATTTTCAGAAGTTAGATATTTAAATGTAGTACAAAAATTCCCTGTGTTTCCTTTACTTTTATTCTTTTATAATCAACATGCAATATTACATATATTGTGAGTCAAACTAAGACATTGACATTGGTACAATACTCTTAACCAAATTACTATTTGCTTCAGTCTTTTGATTAATTTAGTTTTAACTTCAATCAAGGCCCAACTCATGATAAACATTATAGTTATTCATTATGTCTCTGTAATCTATAATGTATGATAGTCTCTTAATATTTACTTATTTTTAAAATTAGAGTATAATTTTACCATTTATCCTTCATCTTTTCTCTTTTCCAATATCTTGTTGCTTCCTCTCAAAAATCATAATGTTTATTTCTCTAATTACTATTGTATACACACACACACACACACACACACACACACACACACACTGCTGACTTCATTTAATGTTACTTACAGGAATATGCTTTGTAGACTGACCTAACTGGTATTGGATATTCCATTAGGAGCCTTATCCCTAAACAAGACTTTTTCTCCTGCTCTCAGTATTCCTTAGTTGCCAGTAGTTCTTTGTCAGTGAGGGGAGACCTATGATATTCTCCCTTTCCTGTTAGCTTGTCCATTAGTGTTGTACTTCTTCAGTTCTTGTTTAGGCAGCGATATTGTTGAAGTATCATGGATGAACCTTTCCTATCATTTCTAGGAGACCTCTTGTTATAGCAGCTTTCCTGGTTCTCTGGCTCTTAATGTACTTCTGCCACTTTTTCTACAGTTTTCCCTGAGCTTCCCCCCCCCCTTTTTTCTAAATGTATTTTTTAAAGAAAACAAACTATCTATCTCTTTTCATTTTACATGCCACTCAAGTTCCCACTCCCTCCCCTCCTCCCATTCCCTCCCATCCCATCCTCATCCAATTCTCAGAGAGGGTAAGGCATAGTGCTTTGGGGGAAGGTCCAGGCCCTCCCTTCTATATCTAGGCTGAGCAAGGTATCATCCAAAGACAATAGGTTCTCAAAAAGCCAGTACATACAGTAAGGATAAATCCTGGTGCCACTGCCAGTGGCCCTGCAGTCTGCCCCAGTCATACAACTGCCAACCACATTCAGAAGGACTATTTTGGTCCAATGCTTGTTCCTTCCCAGTCTGGCTAGTGTTGGTGAGCTTCTATTAGCTCAGGTAGACTGTTTCAGTGGGTGTACCCATCATGGTCTTGACGTCTTTGCTCATATCCTCATTCCTCCCACTCTTCCAACTGAACTTTGGGAGCTCAGTCTAGTGCTCCCATGTGGGTCTCTGCCTCTATTTCCATCAGTTGCTGGATGAAGGTTCTGTAGTGGTATTTAAAATATTCATCAATCTTATTACAGGACAAGTCAAAATCAGGCCCCCTCTCCTCTATTGCTTAGGGTCTTAACTGGGGTCATCCTTGTGGATTCCTGGGAATTTCTCTAGATCCAGGTTTCTTGCTAACCCTATAATGGCTCCCTCAATCAAGATATCCTTTTCCTTGCTCTCATCTCTGTCCTTCCTCCTTCTCAACTATCTCATTCCCTCAAGTTCTCCTCATCTCTCCCCTTCTCTGTCCTCTTCTCCTTCCACCCTCCCTTCTCCCCCATCCTCCCATGCTCCCAATTTCCTCAGGTGATCTTGTCTGTTTCCACTTTCCAGTTGGATTTATATATGTTTTCTTAGGATTAACCTTGTTACTTAGCTTCTCTAGAATCATGAACTATAGGCTCAATATCCTTTGTTTACAGCTAATATTCACTTATGAGTGAGTACATATCATATTCAATTTTTGGGTCTGGGTTATCTCACTCAGGATAGTGTTTTTCTAATTCTATCCATTTGCATGCAAAATTCAAGATATCACAGGTTTTTTTTTTCCACTGAGTAATGCTCTAATGTGTAAATGTGACACATTCTCTTTATCAATTCTTAGGTTGAGGGACATCTAGGTTGTTTCCCAGTTCTGGCTATTACAAATAATGCTGCTATGAATTTTATGTGCAGGAATTGTGAGGCAGATGTAGAAATCAGTGGTATGCTCCCCACATACCAGTTATGGTTTTCTGTGATGCCTTACTTTTTTGTAAAGAGAAACATCTTTAGTGAGGAGTAAGAGCTTAACTTATCTGTGGATTTAAAGATAAATATTTAGAATGAAGTTGGGAATTATGTTGGTTTAGTAAAATAATGGTTCTGCCTTAAGATCCATGACCTCACTTGCCTCAGGCAATTAGCTAAATTTCCAGGAAAGCATAGTTTTCCTCCTGTTGAATAGGATTTTAAGTACGACTAGAAAATTGTTGTTTATTGCCAAGGTAGGAGTGCACTATTGTACCCTTAGGGTCATCGTGCTATCCTGGTTGTCACTGGCAACAGGGACCCATATGGTTGCTGGTTCTCTCACTAGGGCAGCTGTTGTTGAGTGTCCTAGCCAGCAGATGTCAGGGAGCACATTAAAGGGAGAAATTGAGGGTATCCTTGACATTGGAAGCATTAGTTACTAGAAAGAAGAAGGGGTTCTGGACACAGGCTGAGGTAGCCACCCAGTTAATTTGGTATTTTTGTGTCACATTTACAATACTTCTTCCTGTCCATTGGCCAGTATATTTTTTATGGAAGTAGGTCCCATTAAAAAGATGACCACCCTAAACCAACAGGCTAAGAAAAACAAACAAACAAATAACAAAAAAAGATGACCACCCTTTAGCAGTGTCAAAGGGGTGCAAATCAGGACAATTAGAGGGGCCACATAAACCCTAGTTGTCCATAATAGGGTCAGATCAAGATTGTATGGGATCCCTGAGCGAGGTAGAAGACATTAGGTGCAGTGAGCTTCCACACGCCAAGTTTGAGATTAATGGGCTGTATTTGATAATCTCCTGCATATCTAGAGGATATAGCAGGTTGGCAATGTTCCCAAGGAATAAGGAGCCCTATGAAAGTGGGCAGTCTGGACACTGTTGGATACTGATGCAAAGATGGTCAGGATATTGCTAGGAGATCCAACTTGGATTTGAAGTCAGCGAGGGGAGCAATAAGTACCATGCCCATCTTGGTTCTATTAGTGACATTGCCAAGAAAGTCTCCTGTGGTCATATTATACAATTGCACACAGGGACTGGTGGAGGAAACATTTGTAGTGAAGTAAAGAACATTGTTCATGAAGCAGGTGCCTCCTAGTTTTTGTGTTGTAGTGACTAGATCCATAAAGGGCAACCCCAGACTTAGAGAAGAATAGAGATAGGTATGCAGGGGAGTCAATAGCTATGGTTAACAGAAGAGGAGCAGTGGGACAAGGGCCCATCCTTCCATAAGGTGGGATGAATTATGAGCAGGGAGTAGAATATATACATTATACATCTTGGTCTTCCACTTCCTTCTTTTTCAGAGCTGCCTGGTCTGTGATATGTCCAACATCTCTCAAGGGTACCTATATCGATCAGCATGGTGGCACCCTGTGGAAATAGACAAGCATACCCTCACCCTCGAGTCAGGAGTGGGGTCGGGGTTGCCACTGAAGACTGATGGGTTTCCTCCATCTCACTAATGGCAGGGGTGTGTCCCCTGGTTAGTAAGCCCAATATTTGTATGCCAGGCTTAACCCTGCTTCATTAAAATTGGGGAATTTTATATGGAAGAGTACTTCCACAAAAGCTGAATTGGGGTCCTGTTTTGCTTCAGGAGAGATTAAGTGGGCCAAGAGCAGTTTAATTGTGCAGTTTGCATGCTTGTCAACAGCTAGGCGGTGGGGATTGTAGGGAATACCTATAGTGTGAGTGATCTTCCACGAACCCACAAAGTCATTAAATTGCTGTGATGTGTACGCAGGGCCATTATCTCTTTTTATGGCCCATGACACTCCCATTATTAACAATACTGATTTCAAAGCTTTAATAGCATTAGCTGCCATCTCCCTTGGTAATGCAAATGCATAGGTAAAGCCAGAGCAAGTACCAATCATAACATGAGCATATTGGAGGTTGCCAAAAGGCGCACAGTGAGTGACATCCATCTGCCAAATGGTGTTAGGCAGCAGGTCATGGAAATTAACCCCTGCCCTCTGAAAGGGCCCCAGAGGGGTGAGCGATGCACAGGTTGCACAAGACCTGGACAGGTGTTTGCATTGAAAGACTGGTAATTCAGGAAGGGGCTCATGTAGGTTTGGAGGAGAGAGGTGAAATTGTTGATGCAGCATCCTAGCTTGTTCTAGCAAGTCAATAGATGCTGTCATTATTATAGCATCTGTCTTTTCATTCCCTTTGGCCAAGATTCCGCGCAATTTGGTCTGCAACTGAATGTGAGACAAATACCATGGATGACTACTTTAACATAACATATCTTGCATTAGTTGCATTGTACTTGTAACTGGGTTTAGGGAATCTTTAATCCTTGAGAAGGTGAAGACATGAGCTGCTTGTATAGTACATTGACTGTCAGACATTATGTTAAGGGACTCATTTAGGCATTCAACCAGGATTTTTAAGAGTGCCAGCAATTCTTCTAGTTGTACAGACCTGGGGTTGGGTATTACATGTGTGATGTTCTCTTCATTCTTTCTTTTTTTAAAAAACATCACACATTTGGTTTTGTTTGCAACTGCAAAGGCCAGAGTTGCATAGGGGATGGGACTAGATGGTGGTATGGACTAGGTAAGAATCTCAATCAAGAGAGAAGAGTTCAGCCAGAATTTTGTCCTTTAGTAAATGGCTATCTATTGTTCCTGGAACACCCAGAGGCTATCTCCTTGAAAGATATGTTGTCTGCCCACAATGCCTGTATATTCTTCAAGAGAAAGAGAAATGCTAATTTATCTGGTTCTTTCCCAGGTGTTCTCCGGGCAAGCACACACATTTTGAGCCTGAGTTGGAAGGTTTGATAAGATTTGGAAATGCCTTTGTGTAGATCAGTGAGTTTGATGAACCCACATTAAGGGGCCTTCCTGCCATAAGGCACCCAGGAATCCTGTGACCAAAGAACCAGCACCAGGAGATGTTCTTCTGGTTTATGATGTTGCAATTTGGATGCTGCCAGCAAAGTAAATGTTTTTTGTAGGACAATTTTTGCTTCCTGATGGTCACATTTTCTGAGGGGCACATTGGACCCTTGAGGAGGGAGAACAAGTGTGTCTTATCTAGTTCAGGGATGGGCAGGAATGATTTGAGTCAATTAATTATATTGCATAATTGTTGTAACTCAGTGAGGGTATATTTATTCTTTACATTAAGTTTAAGGTAAGAGGATGGATATCCTAAGTAATAGAAAATCCTAAGAAAAAGGGTGGCACCCTCTGGATCTTTTCTGGTGCCACCATTAACTTTAGAGAGGATAGATTCTGGAGCAGCAGATTAACTGCATTTTGTGAATATTCCTTGTTCTGGTGAGCCAACAAGTCATCCATGTAATGAACTAGAAGACATACTTTGGGACATTTATCAAGGCTTGGGCAACATAAAGCTGGTACACAGAGGAACTATTTTTTATTCCTTGGGATAGGACAGTCCTTTGAAACCTCTAGACTATTATATACATGTTGGGTTCCCAAACTTTAAAGGCAAAGCAGACCCTGCCCTGTGAGGCCAAAGGGATTGGAAGAATCAGTCTAAGATAATTATGTGGTAAGAGCGGGAATGTTACTGGGGTGTGGGAGACCTGTTTGTGCTGATCCCATTTTTTTCCATTTGGACATCAATTGCCCTGAGGTCCTGTAACAGGTGATATTTTCCAGACTGTTTTGGTATTACAAAGATAGAAGTATTGTGTCTACTAGTGGACAAAACTCGTGGCCCAATTTTAGTTGTTCAGCCAACAAGTTCTTTAATATGGACACTTTAGGCTCAATAATAGGTGCGTGAGTGCATATACATACATTTTGGCATATGTATAATTATATAGTATATGGTTATCAGGTAATATATAACATATTATAGTAAATAAAATGTATGTATGTATAGGTGCACACACATATATAGGTACAGATATATGCCATTTTTGCTGTTTGTATGTGATTAATTTCAGGCCTGACCACTACTTATTGGATACTCATTTAGTGCCTTATCTCTGGGGTAGGCTAGTTCTCCATCTATCAGCAGCCATTAGTTGCTTGTAGTTCTTAGTCTAGGCATGAGACCCCATGAGATTATTCTCCTTTCCATGCTAGCATATCTATATTGATATTGTCATTGTTCAGAGAGCTCTTTCTAGGTGACAGTCTCACAGCAGATTTCCTTTTGCTTTGAATCTTGCAGTCATCCTGCCCCATCTTCTGTGATGTTCTTTGAGCCTCAGGTATAGTACTTATTCTGTGTATGTGTCTGCTGGAGCTTGGATCACACAATATACAGATCTCCACAGTTTCCAGTAGTGGTCTTTTGTCATGGTCTCCATTTTTTGTTAAGAGAAACTTCTTTAATGAGATGTGAGAGATAAACTAAGCTGTAGGTATAAGGATAAGTATGTTTAAATTATTTATAATGCAGTTAGCATTTATGTTTAGTAACGTAGAGGTAATAGGTCCTCTTCTAAGACTTATGACTTACTAGTGCTAGGTTTTGTATTCAAGGTATTATTTCTCTTTATTGCATGCTTGTTCTTTGTGTACAAAAAAGTATTGAGTTTTGTAAGTTAATTATGCGTCTCATGACTTCTCAAAACTTTTGATTATTCCTAGAAGTTTTATTACAAGGTTTTTGGAATTTCTTCTATATAATAAATACCATAACATTTGCAAATAGTGATAATAAAAGTTCTGCTTCTATTTATTCTTCTTTAATTTTTTCTTCTTGTTTTGTCGTTGTTGCTATGCCTTGAGTGCTATATTAAGGACAACCCAGTCTCATTCCTGATCTCATGAAATTGCCTCAAATGTTTGTCTACTTAGGATGATGTTGACTCTGGGTTTCTCATATATAGCTTTTCATTATTTCGAGGTATGTTACATCTAGTGCTACTCTCACTAGAATTTTTATCATGAAGGCATTATAGATTTTGTCAAAGGTATTTTTTACGTCATAGAGATAATCATGTGATTTTGTTTTTTAAGCCCATTTGTGTGATTTCTTACACTTACAGACCTGCAAATGTTGAACTATGCCTGCACTTCTAGGAAAAGTCAACTTGGTTATGGTATATAATGTTTTCATCTATGTCTGTGTTAGGTTTGTAAGTATTTTAAAGATATTACATCTGGTCATCATACATATTGTCATGTACTATTTTGGTTTTGTTGTTGTGTCCTTGTATCTTAACATGGTTTTGGTATTAAAACAATGATAGCTTCTTAGAAGGTTATGGAAGTGCTCCTTCTCTCTCTATTTCAAAGACTGGCTGCAGGTCATCTTTGAATATTGAATAGAATTTTGCTGTTTGAGTCTGGGTTTGCAACTCCTTCCTTCCTTCCTTTCTTCTTTTTCTGTCAGAATGCTTTCACTACACTTTCAATCTCCGTATTTGTTATGGGTCTGTTTAGGTTCTTGGTCTCTTCTTGTTTTAACTTTGGTGGTTTGGGTTATTTTAGAATTTCATATATTTCTTTCAGGTTTTTCCACTTACAGAGTATTAATTTTTAAAGCATTCTCATAATATTCTGATTATTTATTTATTTATATGTTTGTTTGTTTAGGGTTTTCAAGGCAGGGTTTTTCTGTGTAGCCCTCACTGACCTGGAATTCATTCTTTAGATCAGGCTGGTCTCAAATTCACAGAGATCTTCTGTCTCTGCCTCCCTAGTGCTGGGATTAAAGGTGTATACCATCACCACCTGGCTAATACTCTCAAAGTTTAATGTATATTATGACATTTCCTTGCTTGTTTTTGATTCTGTGATTTTGGCTCTTTCTTCTGGTTCATTGATACAAGAATCTGTCCATCTTCTTTTTCTTCGCAATGAACCAATCCTTCAACTAATTTATTCTGTTTCTATTTTATTAAATTTTATCTTTTTGCTATTTCCTATTGGATTTGTATTTTACTTGTTTGTTTATTTTTCAATTTTTTTGAGTTGCCTTAATAAGCCATTTGTTGTCTTCTTTTTTGTTTTCTTAGTTAGGCACTTAGAGCTATGAATATCCCTAGTAAAACTTATTTAATGTATCCCAATGTTTTTTGTTGTATTGTGTTTTTATTTTCATTTTGCTTCAGAAAACTTTTATTTCTTTATTTTTCTTTGATCCATTCATTATTTAGCAATAAGTTGTTTAATCTCTGTGAGTTTGTGTACTTACTAGACAATTGTTTGCTGTTATGTTAAGATTTATTATATCATCATCAGAATGGATACATGGAATTATCTCATTTTTTTAAAAAAAATAAGGTTTTTTATGCCTTAGGATGTCTATGCTAGAGAATCTTCCATTGGCTGCTAAGTAGAATGTATATTCTCTGGGTTTAGGGTGGAATATTCTTTTAAGTTCATTTGATGTGTGATGTCATTTAACTCTGATGTTTCCCTGTTTTTTCTAGTGACCTCTGTATTACAGAAAGTGGAGTGCTTAAATCACTATTATAAGGTTGTTATTAATCTGTTCTTTAATTTTAGTAGTATGATATTCATTAAATGCTGTTTACTAAAATTTGATTCATATTTATTTAGTGTCATAATGAGTTCTTAGTTATTATTTTTCCATTTATTAGAATGAAATGTTCTTTGTCACTTATGATTAGTTTTAGTTTGAAGTTTGTACTTCCATATACTAGGAAAGCTAAGCATGCTTGCTTCCTGACCGCATTTGAATGGAATACTTTTCCCCTATTCTTTTATGTTAAGGTGGTGTCTATCTTTATTTTATCTATTTACTTAATTAATTTATTAATTTCACATCTCAATCACAATTTACCCTTCTGCGTAAAGCTAAACTGAATTTCTTATAGACAACAGACAGATAAGTCTTTTTTTTCTTGATCTGTTCTAACAGTCTACATGTTTTGATTAGAGAATTGACACAATTAATATTCAAAGTTATTATTAAAACTCTATGTTGATTGTAGTTATTTTGTTGCTCTCTTGGGTGTGTGCATGTGTGAATATGTGCGTGCATGTATTTTTAATTGTGGTTTGGCTTTTACTAATTATATTTTCATTTATTTTGTTTCTAAAGTGCCTTTGCTGGACTTATTTTTCTCTTTAGTTTCATGTATTGCTTCTAAGATTCTCTTTAGTGGTGCTTTGGTGATCATGAATTTTTAATTTTTATCTTATGGAAGTTATTTTTCTCTGCCAATTATGACAGGTAATTTGGCTAGATGTACTTATCTAGTTATCTAGCAGACCTAGTTTTTTGGAATTTGGAGCATATTGACTCGGGCTCTCTGTCTTTCAAAGTTCCCATTGAATTTTGTTGTAATTCTTATGAACTGTCCTTTATATGTGAGTTTTCCTTTTCCTCACAGGTTTCAAATCACTTTTCTTGTTATACATATTTAATGTTTTAACTAGGTTATGCCATGGGGCACTTAATTTCTCGTTTTGTCTGTTCTCTGTTCTTCTAGTTTCTGTGTGGATGTATATTTCCTTAATTTGGGTAAGTTTTGGCCTATATCATTGATCTGGATTTTTCTCCCTCATCTATGCCTATAATTTGAAGATTTGATCTTTCCATAGTGTCTCTAAGTTTATGAAAATTCTTTGTCTTTCTCTGTATCTTTTTTTCTATTTGCTTTTGTTGTCTAATTTCTCTGCTTTATATTTAAGACTCAACATTCTATCTTCTGCTTCATCCATTCTACTTGTAAGATTTCACTTGAATTTTCTAATTTGTAAGATTTCCCTTCAATTTTCTAGTGTTTTTTTTAGTTTTTCAATTCATCTTCATTTCAGCTTGAGTTTCCATTTTTTTGTTGAATTCAATGTTTTGAATCCTAAATTATCTTCATCATTTTATTCACCCTTCTGTTTTTCATTTTCATATTTTTATATTTTGACATTATAATATAATTACATAATTTCCACATTCCCCTTTGTCTCTCCAAACTCTTTCATAAACATCTCCTTGCTTTCTTTCAAATCTATGCCTTCTATTTCTTTCAATTTCATATACACATACATATTTTAATACATATTAAAATGAATATGTCTCACAACATACCTTCTTTTCGTTAATTCATAGAGTATTTCTGCCTGCTCTTTTGCAATGATCCCTGAGGCTTAGGTATATAATTTTCTTATGTATCAGTTGTGACTGGGTTCTACAACTCTGCCATTTTACTGGACGTGATTTTCTATAATGTTCTCCATTTGTTGGAAAGAGAAATTTCCTTGATAAAGGATGAGAACTACATTTATCTGTGACTAATATTTAAGATATAGTTAGGGATTATAATGCTGGTTAAATAAAGTGGTGATTTTAGGTTCTCCTCCAAAATCCATCTCTTCATTAGCACTGGGTAGTTGGCTTGGTTTTCAGTACCAGACATGGCTTCCCTCTCCTGCTGAGTGGGTCTTAAGTCCAAATAAAGTTGGAGGTTATCACCAAGGTATGTGTGCCATGGCTTTTCTGTGAAAGTTATTGTGTTATTCTGGTTGTTGCTGTGTTTATAGGCTTCATAGCTGGGTAGGTTTATTGATTGCTTCCCTCCTTTGGAAGCTTGCATGACACCTTCTAGTACCATAAAACCTAGTTTTCTGGGGGTTGTCTTCAGTGATGGGAACTTATCTTCTATCTCTTGGATGTAGCCAAGGGTGAGAGCTTGCATAACTCTGGCCAACAGCCCAAAGTGTTTTTTTTATGGCTGATACTGGGAGTTTTATTAGTTTATGGCTCCTGAGGGAAGCATCAAGCTGATTTTCAGAGGAGAAAACCCTTATTAAACTGTGTGTATATTATTATATAGTTTATGATTCTTGAGGGAAGCATTGAGCTGATGTTCAGATGAGAAAACCTCTATTAAACTATATATGTGTATTTATACATCTACTTACATATACCATAAATGGTTTTAGTTAGTTAGTATCATGATTCTTTATGACCTTTCAGATATCTCTATTGTATTTTGCCCTTTTCCTCCTTCTGTGTTTCTTTCTTTCCCCCTCCTTACCTAGACTTCCCTCTCCTTTGTCCCTATTCATATCACTCATACGCTGTTATTCATCTCTTTTGCCTTTTATCCCCAGAGAAGTCCCTTTTTGCTTCCTGAAATCTACTGTTACTCAAGGTTATATTTCACATCTGTTGAGTTGGAGCTGCAACCTCAACTGAGAAAGAACACGTGATGTTTGTGTTTTCTTAGGTACCCTAAGTGACCTTTATTCTCTTTTTGCTAATTCTCCATAAATTACTTGACCAGGCTCTTTGTCTCTGTCTCTCTGTCTCTCCGTCTCTCTGTCTCTCTGTCTCTCTCTCTCTGTGTGTGTTCTTTGAATTTCTTCAATTCTTTCATGAAGTTTTTGATCTCTTCAATTCTGTGTCTTGTGATCCATGTTCATAATTCTCATTAGAGAACATTTCTGTAAGATTGGTAGATAGGAAAAATACAATCTTGGTATGCCACATTATTTCCATTTTTGCGTTGAGATCTGGGAATGTGGATTTCTTCTGTTAGTTCTATGTATGATATGGACACAGCACACTGGGACAAAGTACAGGATGAGGTGTGGGCCAGGTTGGGCCTCAAGTAGGATATGACATTGGTGTAATGAAATCAGGTGGGCATGGTGAGCCTGTCTAATGTGAAGGATGTGACTCTGTGTCACAACCTATAGGTTGTAGAATGTAGAAGTTATGTTAGAGTCTGGAGGTTAATGATTGTGTGAACACAGACTAGGCTGTGGCACTGGATATGGGACTCAGGTTAGATCTAGGTATTGAGGATGGTGTGTAGACGATAGAATCAGGTGGATGCACCAGGCTAGGCCCTGGTACAAGATATGCAAGACCTGTCTGGGTATAAAGGCTGGAGAAATGTTGTCAGGTAGTAGGAAGGATGCTTTTGGACAACATGTACGCTTTGATAGAGGCTTAGAAGTTGGGAGTGGTGGAAGTATTGACTAGGTTGAAGCACTGGGTGTCAACCTGAGCATGATCTCTGGGTTGGTGGTAGTTCAAGGATGAAAGGATATAGAAAACTTGCCATATTGGATCCTAGCTTAAGATTTGGAGGACCTACCTTGATGGAGAGATCAATGTGGTGAGCAAGAGATAATGTCAGATATTAGGAGGGTTTATGTGCTTGAGAGAACAATGTGCCACCTAGCCAAAGTCTGGGAGTTTGGGGTAGTGGTAGCATAGGCTAGGTTGGGGTGCTTGATGTAGGGTCCAGGCTAGATCTAGAGAGTGGGGATAGTGCAAAAAGGGGAGGAATCACTTGGCTGGTCCTTGAGCAGGATATACATGATATGAATGGTTTGAAAGGTTAGATACCATTCTTGCCTTTCGTGACTTTGCTATGTTTGCAGAATGCTAAACAGGTATTTGCAGCATATCTTTCAATTAGCCTTGTCTAATAATTCTTCATGTTTAGGTATTATGTGAGACAGAAGGAGTGAGCCAGTAAGCAGTCTTCCTCCATGGTTCCTATCTGTCTTTCTCAATGACGGATTATAATGTGGAAATATAAAACAAACCCCTTTTTTCACCAAGCAGCTTGTAGTGATGGTGCTTGTCACAGCAACAGAAACTAGAAAGCAAACTAGAACACTCACCTTAACTGGTCTTGTTTCTGCTAGTTGTTGCTTGACATTCTTTTATGGAGATACTTGGTACTGATTCATGGGTGGGATAGCTGGGGTGACTCTGGTTTAACTGGGGAATGTGTGGCTCCTGATCTTATTGGAGTGGTCTGATCACTGTGGGAAAGAGTTACAGGAGGAGATTTTGGGATAGAATAGACCCTATTCTCATAAACTGAATGTGACACACAGTTCTACAAAGGGATCTGGAGACAGTACAAGGGTATCGTGGCCTCTGACCTTAACTTTGGGATCTTCAGGGCTTAAGTGGGGAATTACAAAGCCACATGCAATAGTCCCATGGCCTCTGTCTTTGCAGATATGCTCCCTATTGTGAATCAGAGAATGAACATTGATGACAAGTTCAAAGATATTAAGCCACTGACCACTTGGATGGAATACACATGTTGTTGTGGGGTAGCTAGATGGCAAGGAATGTTTTTTCATGTCAATTTTTCTTTTTGATTTACTTATGTAGCTTTAGTTACCCTGGAACTCACTATGTAGACCAGGCTGACCTCAGACTCAGTGTCTGTTGGCCTACCTGCCTGCCTGCCTGCCTAGCCCTTGATATCTGTTTTTAACATTGCCTTATCTTTCATTGAATGCAAAGAGTACACAATGAGGGAAATACTTTCTCTTGATGGTGGGTAGTTATAGAGAAGAATGTTCCCTGTTATTTTCATGAAACTTCATGTGTTGTGTGGTTCTACTGTATCATTGCATCTTTTAGAGTCTGTCTCATTCTAGAGGCTGTCCACTTACTCTGTTAATAGTTTCCTTTGTTATATAGTGATTATTATTTTCATGTAGTCCCTTTTGCTAATTTCTGGAACTATTTCTTGTGGTATTGGAGTCTTAGTCAGAAAATTCTTCCCTGTTTATGTCTTGAAAGCATAGAATCATAAGATTAAAACCTTCCATTTATTAACCTCCTGCACACATGACTCAGGGAGCATTGAGTAAACGAGGTGGAAACACTGTAAAAGCCAGAGGCTGGAGAGAACTGATATAAAACGCATTTTCTGGTCACAGGGGGGCCATTTCACCCATGAACTTTACTGTGCATGCCTCCATAAGACCTGAACATATCTTCCACCTAGTCAGAATTCTAGCAGGACGAACTCATGAAGCTCCATCTTTACCTGAGGAGCCTTGACAGCTGAAGCCTGCTGGGCTAGGAAGAAGCCCATTTTCTTTTAAGAAATGCCCCCTGGTAGAGTGCCTAGTCCAGTGGGTGCACTACATGCATGCACATATTGGCATGTAGCACTATTATATCTTAGCAGATTGTAAGAAGAAGACATAGAGTTCAGAAGTGATCAGGGAGTCTTGATAGGGTTGGAGGAATAGTGGGCTTATTATAAAAATAAACTGCACAAGCATGAAGTATTCAAAGAAGGAATTAAAAAGTAAAGAAACAAATATTTATAACTCAGGAAGAATTTTGCTGGGTTCCAGAGTTACACCTATTAATTTCCCTTTCTCAATGGAATTTAAAAAACCCTTTTTAAGTTTCTGTGAGTCTTGTTCTGTGAAGTCTTAATAGACGCATGTTAACTAATAGTAAATTGGTTTTATTCCTGTTTATCAAAAACCGATGATAAGGACCAGGAATAGACAAGACAATCATATTAACCAAGTTTAGAATCTATAATTATAGATGCCAATATATTATGAATAACTGGCACTGCAAGAATTCCATATGGAATAGATAGTAGAACATTTACGAAAAGATAAATAGACTTGGATATAAAAATTTCCAAAAAAGAGAAACTGGTATGAGTGCAGAACTCGTTAAGCGATTTTAAAAGAAATGGACATCATGGACTCTGTTACTTAATGTTGATGAAGCAAATAAATGCCACAAGCACAAAGAATAGCAAGGAACAATAGAAACACACACACACACACACACACACACACACACAGGTTTCCATGTTCAATGGACTTCACTTACAAAATACAAGTTAAAAATAAAATTATTAAGAACTCCAGGACAACAGTAGGAGAGCAGTAACTCAGCATGGACCCTGTTGAGAAGAGACCTCCCATTGAGCCAGCTATTCTTTGTGCTTGGGTCAAAGCGTTTTATCACATCAACAGAAAGTAATTAATATCGTCCCTCAAAGGAAAGAATCATGGGTTATGTTTCTACTAATGGTTCTGAGTAGAATACTTACCTTTGCATTGTATTGCTTTTCTTTTTCTTTTCTTTTTTCTTTTTTTTTATAAAAGAAAACAAACTATCTTTTTGGGGGGGTTTGCTTTTCTTATTTAGACTGAGACCAAAGTTTTCACTGACAAAAACCTTTGTTGGCCATAAAATATAAAATAGTATTAGCATCAGATTATTTTCCCATCAAAATCTGACCTGGAAGCTCAATTATGGGGCATATGATTTGTGTACAAAGTGTCTGCTACTTCTTGCTGAATTTAGGTTCCATGATGATTTGTTCATGATTTATCCTTATGGTCTTGGCTAGTACCCAAAACATAGCATATTCTTTAAAATATTATGTCCCATTATTGTCTACTGAAATATGATTTAAGGCTCTAGTTATTGTTGGTGAGTTTGTTTGTTTTGTTTTTTATATCATTTACTCTCCTCAACTAGGTGGAGGGTTTGCTTACTTATTTATTTAGTAAGGTAGTATTAAGAGTTATTAAATATTAAATATAAACTTGGGATCAATGGTGGTAAATTTGAGATGACATCTCTCTCTCTCTCTCTCTCACACACACACACACATATATCTGGAGAGGAAGGTTTTTAGAAAGAAGAGAAATGTGAGACAATTATCTTTTTAAAGTCATTATTAGTGAAGTCTGCAGACTTGGGAATTGGCTTTACCTTCTGTTGAGGAGTAGGGGAACCTCAGCAACATGACCTCCCTCAGATTGTACCTGTGTTTTAGACAGAGAAGACTGTTAAAACTTCATAAGTAAATAAACATTGTATTTTATTTGGCTTTTATTTTTATTTGTAAAACTACCCCCAAACATCCTTCCTGAGGCAAATTGTCATGAGAAGACTCTGTATGCAAGAAAAAAGTGTGGAAATTTACTTCCTTTCATTTCCAGTTCTCCCCTTTCTTGTGAAGTTCCTTAGCATCTCTCTGAAGTAGGTACACCACTGCTCCATTTCTCATTTTGTGATATGAGTGTTAAATAACATGTCGCATTTAAACAGTAACTATTAACATCTACACTCCCTAAAGGTAGCTTTTTTTATTTTTTCAGGTTTGTGGACAAACACCATGCAGTGTCTCTAAGGTGAAAACACACCCGTCAAATATCAAATGGAGCATCCTTAAATATATGAGGTCAATATGAACAAATATAGGTGGGGAATCCAGGCTTTTAAAACATTTACACTTAAACTCGTTCTCTTTTACAATAGACCATTTAAAAGGTTCTATTGCTGTATGCTTGAATTTATTCTTTCCCTAATTCCCTTTTCAAAAGGCAGCATTGGATTTGTAACAAATTATATGTCGGGCACACAGAGGAAATACCAATTAAATTAAATTTTTCTGCTCTGAGCATATTATTGACATAAAATTAAGTTTGGAAATAAAACTTAAAATATGTCCATTTCCTCGCCTTTTATTTTCTTTCTCCACACTGGGAAATCCACAGGTCAGTGCTCTCGTTACTGCCTATCATATGAGCTCTTTTCTGTGTTAGGCTCCTCTGCTGAAGAGGACGTCATCAGTAAGCATTCTTTTCAACTCCTAAGTTATCATTGCACATGGAAAACGCTGCCCTTACTGCATGACAGGTGTTTCTGTTTCGTTAGCATCATCTCAATTCTGGCTCGTGATGGACTGTCACATGATTATCATTGTGCCCACTTTCCAGAATACACATCTGAGAAGTTAGGTGCTCTGCCCAAATATAGTGTAGAGCCAAAATTATTTGTGTGTTTTCGAAGCTCATGTTTTCCATGATATTCAGAACTTCAAGGCTGGGGATTAAGACTCAGAAGCCACCCTTTTTGTTTTGTTTTGTTTTGCTTTGCTTTGCTTTGCTTTCTTTGGGTTTCTGAGCCAGGGTTTTCTATGATCCAGGAGGGCCTCAAACTCCTGATTTTCATTGCTCCACATTCCAAGAACTGAGGTTACAGCAAGTGATTTTTATGGATGCATGTATATAGGGCAGAATTATTCTCCTCGAGTTTTCATTTTTTTGCTCAGCATTTTCTTCACTCTAACATACACCACGACTTCAAAATGCCAAAAGAAAGGAAAAGACTATGGTAGATCATTTTTATTTTCCTTTCTGTAATTTAAGTTCACGGGGCTTTCCTAATTAGTATCTACTTAAATGGATTACAGCAAGCATTTCTTACAAGTTATGATGTCATACTGAATTGTGCTGATTATAAAGGCTTCAGTGACAGGAAAGCTCTGAATAAGGTATGCTAAAGTTTTTCCTTATTGAAAGGGAAACTCACAAATCACAACGAGGAAATAGGAACCGGGTCCAACATCCAGGTGTGGCGTGCAGGAAGAAGAGAGGCAAGCGGGCAGACCAAGGCATTTTGGTACCCAAAGCCACACCCCGCCTGGTCCAGCCTCGCAAAGGCCATTGGCTAAAGGAGGCTCCCTACCATTATATCATATATATCTCACATTTTATATTATATATCTCACATTATATTATATCACATACATTCCACATATTAAATATAGATAGATAGTTCCTTTACATTGATTAGCCATACAGACTGTGAAAAATAACTCTTAAGAATTCTCTGATATAAGCTATATTAAAGCATTTGTTTTTGCTAGTTTGTTGCTCAATGTCTTTCCAATTTAGATGCTCTATTTTCTTGGGTTTTATTTCTCAGATTATACTTGCATATGCCTTCAGGGCAAAGTGGCATTGATTATCAGATCTCTTCAGTTCATTTCTGCTCTCCATCTATTTAAGAATATAGCAAAATAGTGTGCATTTTATGTGTTTAATTTCAAATATCATTTGCTATAGCAATTGTCTCAAAGCTGCTTTCTTTCCCTTTTGTTTTTTATTTTACATATACTTTCGACAAAACTGGTTTTAATAGGTTAATAGAAACATTAAGAGCTGATAATTTAGTGACAGAGATTAAAGTATATAGCTTTATCACCTTTTACTCTTAATTTTTTTCAGTGCATGAATAATTTAGGTCTGTAAATTCTGAAGAATGTGTTCAGCTCTTTCATGACATAAACATTTTTATTTTGTGTTTACTTCCTAGAGGAATAAGAGGTACCAGGCAATATTTTTTTAAAATCAAGCACTCATATCTTTAGATGGGAGAATTACCTCTAAGAGTACTACTTGACTCATAGGTAAGAGGAGAACTCAAGCAAGGTCACTAATCATTTTAGGGGTACAGCCTTGCAAGTTCCTTTATTTTAAGAATATGGGAGTGGATTCCTCTACAAAATGAAGTTGCCTCTGAGTTTTCTCAAAATTACCAACTTGTGGCCAGATGCTTAGGGAGGGATTTTTTTGTCTGATTCACTCTTAGTTGATTTGGGTGGGCTAAGGAAATGTTTCAGATTATATATTGACTTTATTGATCAATTTTGCCAGCATTGATTATGTATTTCTGTCTATCTCAATGAAAGAACATTTGACTTATAGAAGCAGAATTATTTTCTCATCATCAATTCAGAATACAATGAAAGCAGATGATAAATTATGCTAAACTGTTTCTGCTTCCAGGTTTAGATCATCTCAGGTTGTGACAAATTACTAATTATAGCCAGCTCATGTTTTAGAATAGACCAAACTTCTTTGTAAATTCATTGTTTGGAACTCATGGGTATAATTATCCTAGGAAATCAGCAGAATAGAGCTCACCCTCCCCCTTCCTCCCCAGAGGGTCTCATGTAATCGTGAAACAGTGATTTAATTTTACAGCACTGTCTAAATAGATTGGCACAAAATGGGTACAAATATGAAGTTATTGTCTCACTGTCTTAGAGGCTAGAAGTTTATAATTAAGGTGTCAGCAGATCTCTGTTTCCTTGAGAGACTCTTAGAAAGTGACTCCTCTCCTCGCTTGGTGTAGCCTCTGGTAGTTGCTGACTGTTCTTGTCTTTGTAATGCATCGCTCCAATCTTACCCTTCTCCTCACATGGTCTCCTCCTTAAATGTCTACACATCTGGGCCCAAATTCTCTCTCTCTCTCTCTCTCTCTCTCTCTCTCTCTCTCTCTCTCTCTCTCCCTCCCTCCGTTCCTACCTCCCCCTCTCTTTCTTTCTTCTCCTTTTTTCCCTTGGTGGTACACACCTTTAATCTCAGCACTCAGAACGGACAGGTGGATCTCTTAGTTCCAGAACAGACAGAGCTACGTAGAGAAACATTGCCTCGCCGGGCGGTGGTGGCGCACGCCTTTAATCCCAGCACTCAGGAGGCAGAGGCAGGCGGATCTCTGTGAGTTCGAGGCCAGCCTGGTCTACAAGAGCTAGTTCCAGAACAGGCTCTAAAAAAGCTGCAGAGAAACCCTGTCTCGAAAAACAAAAAAACAAAAACAAAAAAAAACAAAAAAAAAAGAAAAGAAAAGAAAAAAAGAGAAACATTGCCTCAAAAAATCAAACCAAAAAGAACTACCATATGTTCAGTGCATCTGATAATGACTAAAAGAACAAAACACACAAGCACATACCATCATGATTGGGGGTACCTCTGGACACAGCACATCCTTAGTCTGTGTGAAGTCCTGGCATCAAAACCAAACCCATGACAAAGATGACTGTTTGATCCCATGCTTTTATTGACTAGCCACAGGCCACCTGACATAGGTGTCTTGCTTTTCTAATATTTTAGCTTGAAAGGTATTGTCAAAACCTTTTCAGGTCCAACATATGTGCCCCACCTTGTTTCTTTGCATAGACCTGTTTCCAGAGTTTCTCCAGTAAATAGGCTTTGGGATTAGAACATGCTCGAGTCTTCCACCATGCTTCTAATAGCTTTCAGATATATATATGGTAAAATATGCTTACCTCCTTATCAATATTCTGCACTGATAGAAATATACAATGGCACTAGTTAAGAGGTAAAAGCTTATCAAGGACTACATAAGAAGATTATGAAAAAGCCCATTGAAACAAAACAGAAAACCAGGATGACTGAGTCTACAGTGCATGCATAGTATGAACAAGATCCCAGGTTTAATGTCTAGCACAAAACCAAAGTGCCTAACAATTACACCCCATACAAGAGAAACATTTCACCCATTGTACCTGGGCCCTAATGGCTTCCTCTAGAGAGTAGGTGAGAAGGTGTGACATCAATGGACAGAGATGCTGGGAATCAAGGGAAAGGGATACTGCAGACTCATTTATTTAACAATGGGTAAAAACGTATATGCCTTCCCAGCACTCAGGGATTCTGATCTGTTGATATCATGTGGTCACCTCTCATTGGCTAGGTACAATCATGACCTTTGACAGCACCTGTTGCTAGGCCCTCAGGCAGCATCGCGTGGTCACCCCTCATTGGCCAGGCATGATCAGAACCTCTGACATCACCAGGCCGATTCCAGGTTGACTCCTTTTGGCCGAGTAGGCCTTAACTTCCTACGTATCCATCCTTCTTATTTACTACATGGGTACTCAGTGGGAGCCAAAGTTCTTTGCTCAGGACTTGTTGACCCTGCCTCAGGAGGGCTCAGCAAGTGGACTGTGCCTGTGTTAGATTGGTGCGCTGAAGAAGCTCTGTTGGGGCAGCTGGCCCAATCCCTGCGTTCAGGGGCGTGGCTGCTCCAGCGGGGTAGCCATGCCCCTTAAATAGGATTGGGGAGCCGGAAGGCGCCCCGTTCGTTTGCCCCGCGGTCACTCCGCTGGACCCTTGGTTCTGTAAGTTCCCTTATCTCCCTTTGTATTAAACTTGAATAATTGTAAAAGGACTATTTTTGGTTATTTCCAATCTTCGCCGCATCATCTGGCGCCCAACGTGGGGCTCGAACCCACGACCCTGAGATTAAGAGTCTCATGCTCTACCGACTGAGCAATGTAAAGGCTCAAATCAAACAAGTTTCTCGACAGTAAAAAAATTACAGATTCACAATAGGACAGATTCAGACATAAAAGACTTTTAAATGAGTCACAGTGTTGGATGAATGTATGTAGGCTTGAGAGAGAGAGAAGAAAATATAAAAAATAAAGTTAATGCCTAAAAAAAGGCTAAAGTCTTTAAAGAGACAGAATAAAGTAAAGTGATAGAATGAAAATAAGCCGCATAAAAATGGAAAATTCACAGAGAGTCTGGATTATGTATTTTGTTGTGTTTTCTTTGATTTTTTTGACTGTAAAGGAGCTAAGTACAGAGAGACATTTCATTATATGGGCTGCCAGTCTAGACCAGAATGGACATTTTAATGGTATGACTTCAGGATTTGGATCTAAGAACATGATGCTTTGGAAAAGAGTTTCTTCTTTTGTTTTCACAGAGGACGAGACTCTGTGGATTGCTTCTATCCCAATATGGTATGATAGACCACGCCCTCCTGAAAGGTTGCTGTGAACATCTTCAAAAAATTACTTCACTCAACTGCCAGCTGAGAGGAACCTAGCACACAGGTTATACCATAAAAGACCTAAATAACAGCGCCCCCATTCAGCAGGAAGCAGTTTGGAGAGAAATAACTGCGCCCATTTTCCCAAATATTGCTTATAAATGTTCTTTTACATTTAAAGGGGGAGATGATATAGATATGAATTTGCATTGGTATAGATTTTAAGGTCAATTTTGTTATATGTATATGTATTTCTGATCTTGATTAAGGTATTGTAATTGTGTAGTTCATTTAAAAATGTAATGTATAATTAGGAAATATAGGTTGTTAATGGATAATCATTGATAATAGTTAAGCTTGTAGTCATGTTATTAGATTTTATAGATATGTAGAGATATATTTCAGTTTGATAGACATTCTTCATATCTTTCAAAGACTGCAGAATATGGCATTTAATGTTTTAATAACTTAGGGTTTTTCATGACAATGAGACACGTCTGCTCCTGGCAGCACCAATCTACTTCGAGAGGAAGATGGGCATCGAAGAGGCTACTTATGGAGTTTGTTAGCCATTTGGGCAAGAAACTGCTCTTGGCTGGACTGTTCCATAAACTGGACACAAAGAACCCGCAGAGAGAGGACTGCTGAACTTGCCTAAAGGTGAGATGGTCTTTCGGGATTCCTGATTCATGAAAGAGTCTGCGAGACGTTCTGCAGGACACAGCAGAAAGTGACTGAACTGTCTTTGGAATTTTTCTGCTTCATGGAAATGTCTGCTGGATACTGTGGGCCTGAAGCCCGAAGATGGATGCCCCAACGGTACAGAGGAACTTTGGGTGACTGTCCAGGCAGCGAGTTGTCTCTGTCATTTCTAGAGTTTTATAAGTTACTTATTTCTTGTTTACTTAGGTAGCATTATATCCTTCTGGAGTCTTTGATGGAGTTGAAGAATAAATAGATAGTTATAGCTTTCCTTAGTTATGATAAAAGATAAAATAGATTTAAATATTGTAACTGTAATACTTGCTTGATAACTGTTTTGTTACATGTAATTTTACTATGTTAAAGTTAAAGCCTTTCTTTTTTGTTTAAACAGAAAAAGGGGAAATGATGGAGGAGTGTTTATGTGTTACTTTCATTATTAATAAAGAAAACTGCCTTGGCCCTTTAAGAGAAAATTAGGTAGGTGGAGTAGACAGAACAGAATTGTGGGAACAAGGAAGTAGAGTGGGGGAGACGCTTCAGGCAGTCTCGATAGGAGGCTCCATGCTGCTCCTCTCCGAGATGGACACAGGTTAAGATCTCTCCTGGTAAGGCACACCTCGTGGTGCTATGCAGATCACTAATATGGGTTAAAGAAAGATATGAGAATTAGCCAATAAGAGGCTGAAACTATGGGCCAGGCAGTGTTTAAAAGAATACAGTTTCCGTGTAATTATTTCGGATAAAGCTAGCCGGTTGCTGGGAACTGGGCGGCGGGAACGCAGCCCGCCGCTTCCCACTACAAAGCTCTTACCTGTCATTGAGTACCAGCTCCCAAAGGGCATTCATTCCTGGAGAGCTGCCATGGTGGGGGGACTAGACAGTAGCCTTTGGAATGTCAGATAGTCAGGCATGCGCAGTCCTATGGAAGATGGTGAGAAGGGTGCCTAAGAGCCATTAACACCTGAAGAGCACCTTAGCGGCTGCCCTCTGCTGTTGGATCTGCTGCAGGAGACATTTAAAGGAGACCACCCTACCAATGAATGTATATGTGAGCATCCAGGAGGGATCAAATAGCCTTTTTATATTATGCCAAACTTTTTCCAGAAATGAAGAGTCAAAGGCCTTAACCTCTGCCCTTAATAAATCAATTGCTTGGGAGGTGCAATGAAAGTAAGAAAGGGGAGTATACCCGTCCTGGGTTATTCCCTCATTGGTAGAAGCAAGCTGATCCAAGGCCAGGCCCACACCAGAACTCTTATTGGCCTCATGGCAGTCTGAGGAATAACACAAGCATACCCACTCTCATGGGTTGGCAGAGGAGCTGGTGGCTGCCGTCGGAGGGAGATAGGATCTCTCCATCACACCAGGGGCTGGGGTGTGTTCCTTGGTAGAAATCCCCAGGCTTGTAAACTTGGCTGAGCCCTTCTCTTCAAAACCGAGAAAGCTCATATGGAAAAGGACCTCTGTGAAGGGCAGAAGAGGATCTCACCTAGCCTCTGATGAGACAGTCTTGGCCAACAACTCCTTAAGAGCTTTGTTGGGGTCCTCTCCACATGGTTTGTTCCTGTGAATTGCAGGAGATGCCAGTTGTATGGGAAATCTCCCAGGTCCCCAGAAAGTTATTGAAAATTGTTGAAAGGCATAGGCAGGGCCATTATCAGTCTTAAGTATCCAAGGCACCCCCATAACTACCATGGCTGACCTAAGGACATTGATATAGCGCATAGATGGCTTTCTCCCCAGAAAGGGCAAGGGCAGAAACAAAGGAGGAACAGATGTCTATTATGTCATACACGTATTTAAGAATGCAAAAAGAGGGCATAGTGTGAATATGTCGGACGAAGTTGTAGTGGTGGCTGAGGAGCTAGATGGCTATAATAGGCTATTACTCTCACTGTTAGGTGTCGCCATAAACATTCACTTAACCATGCCAGAAGCACAAGTTGGTCCAGGGGTGGCACGGGAGGAAGAGTTGGCAGGTGAGCTCAACATCCAGAACAGCATACTGGGCTTTAGGGTTGGGGAGCTTTAGGGAGCTGTGGAGGCTGAGATATTGACAGACTTCTCAGCCTAAGGGACTTCAGTGGATTTGGTGTCAGTGACTGGTATTGTAGATGAAGCAGGAGTCAGTCCCAGGAAGGTGCCTGTACATGTGGAGTCTGAGGAGGTGTCGGCCCATGACCCTGTCAGCAATGACAACATCAACAGCCAACATCACACTGCTCCAGATTTCTACTGGATTAGCCTGTTTGCTGATCTTCTCAAAGCCTTCCTTGGCACTAGAACATGACAGAACAGTAGGTGACAGTGCCAATCACAGTCTCTTCGTTTGTGTTAATCACAACATCTTTAACAAATTCAGCCCCAATATTTTTGTATTTATCCTTTAAATCTTTTGACTATGCAACAGTGACCCCATCTTTTTGTTACTTTGGGACCTCCTTAACTCTATTCAGTAATTACTGTTCTTTCCTTTGGCCCCATTGGTGGACCATCCTTGCCCAGGTAGCTGCCCATGACTAGGAGCTTAGTGGGGTCTAGGCCTCCAAGCAGGCTGTGGGGCTCAGAGAGGCTGCTGTTGACCAGTAACTTGGCGGAGGTAGCAAAACAGTGAGCCTGGGCCGAAGGTGGTCGCAAGAGTCACACATAAGTAATGACAGACCCTATGGGCCACGGGGTTCACAACTGACGCCCCACCAGGCCATGCTCGTCCCTATAGCCCACAAGACCAGCATAGCCACTGTAAGCATGAGGTCGAGCAACAATAGGCCAAGTACTATGGCTCCCACTTCTCCTCCACAGCTGAAGACCTGGCCCAGCCCTCCTGTACACCCAACAGGGACGCCAAGGCTCGACTCTGCTCCAAGAGTACTGTGGCGGAGGTGTAGCTTCCCCTGGTGGGAACAGAACTGACTGGGAATCAGTGCAGTCTTAGCTGTGGCTGCCCTTTCTGCAGCAGAACCCTCAGGGCCTGAACTGTCTGTCTCCCCTTCATCGGCCATAGAAAGATCAGACATGGAAGAGGTGGAGGTGAAGGATAGAGAGGTTACCTGTTTTGTAGAGGGAGACAATAGTCAACATGGGTGGGAAATTTTGTAACAGAAAAACACGTGCCTTCCTAATTGGATGCAGGCAAACCTGATAGATAACACAAAAGAAAGAAAAAAAAGATGGGGGTCCCAATGATTGGATGTGCAGGCAAACCTCATAGACAACAAGAAAGGAAGAAAGGATGGGGGTCCTAATGCTTATCTGCTGAAGGGACTGTGACCACACAACATCAGGGGGCCTTCTCACTGAAAATATACAGTCTTGGGGGTGTTGACCAGCTTCCTGAGTGAGGAGAGGAAGACAACTAGAACCTGTTCCAGGCAAAACCCAAACATTTACAGATGAAATAAAAAAAGGAATCTGACTAGGCAAGTCCAAATGGATGAACTCAATGGACACAGACACTGGGGGTTGGGTGAAAGAGTTAGAGCAGACTCATTTATTGAACAATGGGAGAAACTTATATACCCTCCCAGCACCCAGGTGTTCCATCCATTGGCATTGAGAGGTTGCCCTTCATTGACTAGACATGATCAGGACCTCTGACAGTGCCAGGCAGACTTCAGATTGGCTCCTCTTGACCTGATCGGCCTTAACATTTTACAACCTACCATTGTGGAAGTGCAGGCAACAGGGTCATTTAGCTATCCTTTCCTATATAGTGGATTTGAAGCTGTACTGGGCTGTGAGAGCATTTCTCAGAAACAACCCACTCCCCCCCCCAAAATAAATCACGTTTCAGAGGAAGATAGATCTCTGTGAATTCATGGCCAGACTCTTCTTTATAGCCAGTTTCAGGCAAGTTAGTGTTATATAGAAAGACCTTAAAACAAACAAGAAAGAAAGAAAGAAAGAAAGAAAGAAAGAAAGAAAGAAAGAAAGAAAGAGAAAACACACCAAAACAAACAAAAATCTAAATAAACACAGGTCAACTCTGGTGTGGGACAATGGTCTATATTCTGTCAATTATATTTTAAATAAATGCTGATTGGCCAGTAGCCAGACAGGAAGTATAGGCAGGACAACCAGACAGAAAGTAGAGGTGGGTTAATGAGAACAGGAGAATTCTGGGAAGAAGAAAGCCCATTCCTCTGCAGTCCTGACCTGGCCACAGAAGAAGCGAGATGTGACTGCATCGCTGAAAAAGGTACCGAGCCACATGGCTAACATAGACAATGGGCTAATGTAAGTTATAAGAGTTAATTTTAAAAAAACCTGAGCTAATGGGCCAGTCAGTTATAACTAATGTAGACTTCTGTGTGATATCTTTGGGTCTTAATGACTGCGGGAACTGGGCAGGACAGAAACCTCTGACAACACAACTCCAACTGAAAAAAAAAATTCTGAGGTTGGACATGATGTCCCAACTTTGGAAGGCTATTTTGAAAGATCAGTGTTTAAATGTTACATGCATGAATGTTTGTTTGTATGTATGCTTGTGCCACTTGCTTGCCTGGAAACCAAGAAATCGAGAAGAGAATGTTGGGGTCCTTGGAACTAAAGTTACAGATGGTTGTGAATCAGTATCTGGGTGTGAGAAATTGAACCAGGGTTCTCTGGAAGGGAAGAGCAGTCAGTACTCTTCCATGTTGAACTCTCTTTCCAGTCCCAAAAAGGATTACTTTTTCTCACGAATTCTAAACTGGGCAGCACAGTCAATCTTGCTTCAAAAATTCACACACACACACACACACACACACACACACACACACACTCCAAAAACGAATGAACAAACAAAACAAAAAAAAATATGAATGAATGGTCTTCAGATCTTGGGTTCCTGGTAATCAGTATGTCTTTGTGGACTCATGAGCAGGACTTATGCATGGACTGGCCATACTGTGGTGCAATGGAGCTAAAGAAGGAGAATTCAGGGCCAGTGTGGGCTATTATGGAAGTCCTAGTCTCAAAAATCAATTAAATAAACAACACCCCCAAACCAAAAGTTCATTTTTGTTATGCTTTTGCAGTGCTAGAAATGGAAGCCAGCTACCCAGGCATGCCAGGCAAGCGCTCTACCTCTGAAGTACATCTCCAGCTACCACAGGCTACACAGGCTCCTTACTAATAATTCTGGCAGAGTTGAGTATTACAAGGTCAAGCTCTTCTCCATCCCCCTGACTAGGCTTTCAATTAGTTTCAGTAGTGGGACAGACAGAGCAAGAAGGGCTTCCCACAAAACCACACTGAGTGTCATCTATCTCCATCCTTCTCACCAACTGTACCATCCTGAGCTTGGAGACCTGGGGGGCTCCTTGGGTTTCATCTGGCCACCTCTGCCTGCACTAGTGAATCTGCCTCACTCAGCAGGAGCCTATCCTTCTGTAACATCTTTTAAAGTGCCTGGTCCACCTGAGCATCAGCGAGCACAGACTGACCAGTTTGTACTTCTGGTTGAGCAACCTCTTATTGGCCTCAGAGCACATACAGTGGGGCTCAAATACATGGAGGGTCTCAGGGATGTGGAGAAACTCGCCACTGATGTTGCAATCGTGTGAATCCACAAGAGGCCCTTGAACCCCACATCAAGGGCTTGGCAGGGGGAGTCGACCCAGCATGGCTTCTCTAGCCCTATTGGGCCTGGTACAGGGTGGTCTGTACCTCTAAGGGCACTTCAGACACCAGCGCTCAGAGTCCCAGGTTCACCGTGGCATAGCTGCCTGGTCTCCACATGCTTTGGCTTAATCCCAGGTGTTTAGTTGTGCTCACAGCCATGCCTTTGCCACTATGTTTGCACTGTCACTAAATTCTTCTCTCACTTCACTGTGCCCATGGGGACCAGAGTCTCTTCAGAGCGGCTGTTGCCATCCTTTGCCTGCAGTCTGAGAGACAAGCAGAAATGCATAGCATTGGAATCAAATTTTCCTTTTCTATAAGCAATAATTTTTAACTTAGTAGTTTTCAATCTATGGATCTCTATCCCTTATCAAGCCTCTATCCTCCAAAACGACTTGGATTCCTATTCAAAACAACAGCAAAATTATAGCTATGAAGTGGTAACAAATGCTTATGGTTGGGGATCACCACAACATGAGGCACTGTATTAAAGGATCACAGCATTAAGAAGGTTGAGAACCACTTTTCTAATCTGTTAATACAATGGCTTACTTTGGTAGCATCTGCAAAGGCCTTATTTACAAATGTGACCATATTCCCAAATACTTGGTGACATAAATTATGTAGGCTACTATTCAGCCAGATAGGTACAAGCAGTTTCTATTTAAATGCTGAAAATCCAGATGTATTATTATCCCTATTACACACAGAGAGAGATAGACACAAATACACACACACACACACACACACACAATGCTCACCATACTAATAATACTATTCTCAGCATTTCTAAGGTAGTTCATTTACTGATACCTAGTGAGGTCTCTACCAGTATGGAAATTAAGGGCCATATAAAGTGGAAAATTTAGGGAGTTGTTCTTTCCAATAATGTGCAGGCACTTTGTGACTCTTATACAAAGCCGAGACTCAGAGCTTTCTTAAATGTATTTCCTTCTCTTCTTAGCTTCCTTCAGACCTAGCCTAATACACAAGGCAATGCAATGAAGACCCTTAAGGAAATTTCTGGAATTTCTGTCATCTAGAAGACAGAATTTAGTTACCCTGAACCATTATGGTAATATTTTTGTGTGGTTCTTTTGTATAGACACTAAGCTAAAAAAGATTCCTTATACCATTTATTCTCATATTCATAAAGATCTTTTCTTATTGCTTATGCATTTAATTCAGAAATGGATAATTGCAGCTATCTTCTATTTTATAATGTGTTGAAATATTAACATGCATACTAGGTACTCAAGATGTTTTGTGAAAATGAAAACATAATTTTTTGAAGAGTTTTTTGATCATCTAATAATTCACATAGTGATTACTATGTCACTTAACACATCGAGAGTAGGTTGTTCCCTGCTCTAAGTTACTCCAAGTTGTGTAAACAGCAACTTTTTTTCTTACCTGTGCCATTCTCTGAAAGATAGCATTTTATAAGTAGTTTTTGATCCCATTTTGAGGATAGTAGAAGACTTGAAGGGCATGTAAAGAGAACTATAAATCTAGTACCATTAATGTAGTAATTGATAAATGACATTTTTGAGCTAGTAGAAAGTATGTTACCCTTCAAATTTATTAGAGTAAATTAGTACTGTAGAGGCAGATGAGCTATTAAAATTTTATCAGGAAAAGAACGCTCAAGAACTTATTGGATCTCCAGATTGAGGAAAGGATATAATACACTTACCTGGACAGCATCACAAGGTGGAGATGATGGCAATAACCCCCACTGACCTGTCATTTGACAGCCAATATATTAAGGGGAGGCAAAGAATTTCCCAATGTCCCTGGGACTTCAGTTCAACTCAGTCACCACTGTTGATAAGCCTACTACTCAACTTTCTTCTCTCCATCTTCCAGCTCAATCATCTGGATCTATAGTCCATCCATCTACCTGTTCCTTATTTAGCTATCTCCTGACCTTTCGAGAACTAGATTCAGCACTGTGGCTCTGATTCCTAACCTGTGACATTCAGTGCCACTACCCCCTTCACCAGTTGCTTCTCAGAAATTGGTTTAGGTTCCTCATTGTCTTAGTGTTCTATTGCTGTGAAGAGGCATCATGACCAAGTAAGCTTGTATAAAAGAAAGCATTCAATTGGGCCTTACTTGATGTAGGAGGTCCTTCTGTCTACATGTTGCTTTTATTGGTTAGTGAATAAAGAATCTGCATTGGCCTGTGTAGCACAGGGTAGAGGTAGGTGGGGAAAACTAAATTGAATGCTGGCAGAAAGAAGGTGGAGTTGAGAGATGTCATGTAGCTGTAGCCACCAGAGGGGAAAGATGCGAGCTGCCAGCTGGAATCTTGCCAGTAGGCCATGAGCCTCATGGTAAAGTATAAAAAAAATAGAAATGGGTTAATTTAATACATAAGAGCTAGCCAATAAGAATCTAGAGCTAAGAGGCCAAGTAGTGCTTTATTTAATACAGTTTCTGTGTAGTGATTTTGGAAGTCTGAGGGTTAGTCCATTTTCTTCACGGCAGAGAGCATGGTAGCACATAGGCACACATGGCGCTTGAGTAGAAGCTGAGAGTTCTACATTCAGATCTGTAGGCAGCAGGAGAAAAGAGGCGCTGGGACTGTCTTAGGCTTTTGACACCCAAAGTCCACCCCCCCCCGTGACATAGTTCCTTTAACACAAGGCTATGGCTACTCTTATAATACCATACCTAATCCCTCACAAGTAGTGCCACTCCCTGATGACTAAGGATTTAAATATATGATCCTATTGGAGGCCATTCTTATTCAAACCACCACAATTAACTAATGACTATAGATTCTATTTAGATTTCTATAAGCTTACTGCTGAAATCTCTTGAAACTCTGATGAACTTTCTTAAGCCTTGATATTCCTTTTCTTAAGACATGCACACACATACTACAGACACAGAAAGACACACATACATGTACATACATGTGTACACTATGTGGTAGGTGGCTGTGTGATGAGTAAATATTTATTAAGATTAGAACAAATGAATTTGTGTTTCTTTTAGTCAGGTTATCAAACAAGTGGGATTATCTTGCAAAATGTTGCCATTGAACTATTATGCCTTGTGAATTTATTGTTACTCGGCAAAACCTAACAGTGTGTAGTTGTCTATGTTTGTGATATAATGCGCTAAAACTATGTTGTTGGGGATATCAACATAGAGAGATTAAATCAAATTCCTGCCTTTAAGGAACTTACTGTTTGCAAGTTTTTACTTTAGGGAATATTAGAGCTGCATGAGAAAGTTTCTCCCACCCTGGTCCCAGCACCTTCCTCATTGTACCACACATAAGTGGTGACTCTGGCAGCAGAATAATGGCCCTGACGGCACTTTGTTTCCTGAGTCCAAAGGGATCTACCGCCTGAATAATAAAATGCTGTATGTGAATCCTTCTTCTGTTTTTGTAACTGAGCTGTGTGCTAAGGGCTATGTTAAGATCCTTGACTTCACACTGTTTCCTTAATAACAATTTTAGAAAAGAGGGAAGGACTTTTAGAACACTCTGAAATCTCTCTTCATTAAAATTATACCTAATTCTATAAAGTGGTTTGACAACTAATGTTAAAAGTAATAAGTTATAAATATTCTAACAAATAAAATTTAATACATGCTAACAGGAGCTCATATTTATTTATTTATTTATTTATTTATTTTTTGGTTTTTTGAGACAGAGTTTCTCTGTGGCTTTGGAGCCTGCCCTGGAACTAGCTCTTGTAGACCAGGCTGGCCTCGAACTCACAGAGATCCGTCTGCCTCTGCCTCCCGAGTGCTGGGATTAAAGACGTGCGCCACCACCGCCCGGCTGTAGCTCATATTTATAAACTTCAATATTTTAACACTGCCTCGTGATGTATTACAAAATTAATAAACATTACAATCTACATCAAAGTCTACACTTTTCATCATGGTTTCAGTGTTGTTGACATCCATGGTTCACGTCATGGCTGAGAGAGGACATGCAAATTTCTTTATGTGAAAAAGACTTGTTCGCCCTAAGAGATGTAGGAATGGCCCTCTTGAATTACTAATTAGCTAAAGTCTCAGACTGTTGCTTGGGCCGCACAGTCTTGGCCTCAAAGAGAAGGTGTTGAATAAACTGGCAGATGGTAAATCTTTTTATTCCTCTCCTTTCTCTTTCCTAGAATTTTGCTGATAGTGTTGATTGGAAATTCGTTTTCCTGCCTAGGAGAGATGAAAAAGATGGTTTTACTGACTTGAGAAAACTATCTAAAATACAATTCCTTTCATTAGGCGATGATATGTAAGAAATATATCACTAATAAATACATATTAATATGTCGATTGAGACAAATTTGTATGCATCACATTTATATTTATTATACAGAACACTAATAGCTGTTAAAAAAATAAAGTTTTCACCTGAGTTATTGGTATGCTTTCCACTGTGAGTGAGAATTTCTGGAAAGAAGCTTTGTCTGCCAAGGCTGATTGTCTGACTGGAGCCGCACTGATGTGGAGAGAGACTGGGATGCTGCAGGTCCAAACCCTCTTTACTTGTTACCTTGCCTATCTTCAGCCTACTGGATAGCCATTTTCTACCCACTCCTGTATTGGGGGTAGCATCCTGTGGTTAAGAGATGAAAACCTTTTGTGGTGTATTAACTTAGCAGACTACTAGCTTCCATCAACCCGAAAGGTAAGCATGGCACGAGGGAATATCTGAGCCCTGTAGCTGAGGTATCTGCTTTGCTGGACTCCACCTCTCTGCTGTTTGCAACAGTGTCTTGATTCGTGAGTTTCTTTGCTCAATAACATTAAACTCTTCATGAAAATGATACAGTCTAGGGGTCTTGATCTGGTTAGTTTCCTCTGCCAATCAAAAAATTAAAAGGCAGGAAAAGCCTTGGGTGCAGCAATAGCAGCAGAGGAATCTAGAACAATAGCAACAGACAGAATCAGCAGCTGAAGATGTTTCTTGTGGGTGAAGAAACAAGCGCATGCACCAGAGAAAATGAACCTCTCTGTAAGTTAGGGGCAAGGAGATATAGGGGACTAAAGAAGAAAACAAATAAATAAACAAAAACAAAAATTCCAGTCTCTTCTTGAGGATTTTAAGTCTGAAGACTGTTCCCTAACTGAGGGTTGGTCAGGTTGAAGAGAGATTGGTCCACAACTGTTGTATAATCATGTCCTAATCTGGCCTCAATCTTGCTGAGCTGGTCCACAAGTTTTGAAGGCCTTTTGTTGAGAGAAGAAAATTACCCTACAAAGCCTTTGTTTCAACCTGTCAGCTTTTGTCTCCATAAGGAGGCTGGGAAGGAAGCAGTCCTCTTGGAAGCTCACCATCTTTACTGCCTAGTCATGTGAAACCCCTCTCCCTCTCTGCCTGCCAGGTACTCCAGTCACTCAGAATTGCTTCCTCGTTAGAAGACGAAATGTGGGGAAGTCCAAACTTGTGTTCCTGAGCTCAGGTCACTCTGGTTTTGACTTAAAAATAAACTATCTCCCTCACCTTTGAGATGAGAGTTGTTTTACATTGTTTAAGAAATAGTTGGTATAAGTCTTTTTTATCAATTACTATAAAACGCGTTGAGGATAGGGGATTAAAATCTTTTTATCTTCCCCATCTTGTAAAATATTCATTGAAATGTAAAAATCCTTCCTTCTCAGTGTGACATTGGTAAATACAAAATCTGAGTGCTCTACTTTAGGAATTTGGTGGCCTTGAACGATGACGCTTCCCTTCCTTCCTTCATTTCCTATGGGACACTTCTTTCTAGAGGGGCCAATTGAAAAAGACTGTGAGGCCATACTCCAGACAATGGGGTAAACAGCTACCACCTGAAAGCACTCTCGTCACCATGGCATGTTTGCTCTTCTGAGCGCAAGATTAAAGTATGCCTAGTTCAGAACGTTTCAGGTGGCATGCTTCTTTCTTCGCAACCTTGAACTTATTTCTAACAGCTGACAGTACAAAATCAACTTTGTCTCTAAATACAGAGCAGATATAAGTTTTTGAGCGAATATACTACACAAGTGTGGAAGAACAACGATTCCTATTTTGAGAAGATGTGAACGGTAAATGGCTCTCGTGTTAATGCATTGTCATAATCCAAGGATTGAAACAATTCTGTTCCATTCAAAATGTGTTTTTTATTTCTTTGTTGATAAAATATGCATCTAATTCATTATATGTTTCTTCAAATAAAGCTCTTGGATGGATAACAATCCCCTGAGGATGTTTTCCTCAACTCTTATTTTCAGGAAAATATTCTCAATTATAGATCAGAGAAATATTTTCAAGAGGTTGCAAAATTAGTTTTTCCTTCAACTTTATACCTACTGATGAGAAGACTTGCTAGAACTAGAGACACAAAAAGTGTTTCAATGCCAGTTGGTGAGGTTACAATTTAAGATTAAGGTTTATGGTATAGAAAATGCCTCACTCAGGTGTTTGGTGAGCGCTGTTTTTCAAGTGTTAGACTGTAAAACTATTTCATATTACTTAAAAATCCAGTACTTTTATCTCACTGACTCAGAAAATGGATAAAAAAATAAATCCCCAATACTCCAAAGTTATTTCTTTAGAAATGAAGAAAATACCTTACGATATTAAATATTAAAACATTCATGGTCATAATTTTCAAGCACTTATAAAATATACTCATAATATTCCCAGATTTTCCTCTAACCTGTGTGTGTGTGTGTGTGTGTGTGTGTGTGTGTTTAGCTATGTTTTTACTGCAGTGAACAAACACCACCATCAAAAGCAGCTTGGGGAAGAAAGGGTTTCTGTCAAATTACAGTTTACAGTTCATTATGGAGGAAAGGCAGGCAGGAATCCAAAGTGGGAACCTGGAGGCGGGAATTAAAGCAGAAGCTAGGAAGAAACACTAATTGCTGGCTTCCTCTACATGGTTTGCTCAGCCTGTTTTCTTACCTTTTTACTGACCACCTGCCCAGGGGCAGAACCACCAGCGGTGGCCTGGGCCACCCACACCAGTCATTAATCAAGAAAATACCATTGATTGATTGCACGCAAGAAAGTACCTTGCCTTCAGGTAGTTTGACAGAGCATTTTTCCCAATTAATGTTGTTTTTACCAGATAACTCCAGTTTGTTTCAAGTTGAAAAACAACAACAGCCACAAGACCAAACCAGGATACTCTCTGGAATACACTGAATTCACTTGGGTGAAGTAAAAGATCCCACTCTCCACTTCCAAATGGATGCTAGCTGGAAGCACATTTTCTTTGTTAATGTTTAAAAAGTTAACAAAAGCAGCCTTTTGTTTTGTTATCTAAAATCTTCTCAGCCCCACAGTGATGATTTTGAAGAATTAGAGAAAGAGCCGGGCAGTGGTGGCGCACGCCTTTTAATCCCAGCACTAGGGAGGCAGAGGCAGGCGGATCTCTGAGTTGGAGGCCAGCGTGGTCTACAAGAGCTAGATCCAGGACAGGCTTTAGGAACTACAGGGAAACCCTGTCTCGAAAAACCAAAAAAAAAAAAAAAAATAAAATAAAAGAAGCTACAGAAAAAAAAAGAATTAGAGAAAGACAAAGGTAATGATAGCCATCTTACTAAGATAAAAAATGTTACATGGCATGTGACTGCATCACCATTTTAAGATGACTACATGCTATAAAGCAAGAAAGGCATCACCTATATAACTTCTAAGTCCTACTGAGTCCTTGGTTTATCATTGTGTCTACTTTTCAGTCTAAAAAGACAACAGCAGGCCTTTAATATTTTGAACTAAAGCAGGTTTTTGTACAATGATAAATTCCTAAGGTTTTAAAAATATACTCAGGTTCACAGAACCTGACTTAGAGATGTATATCTAAATAGTTGTGTCTTGAAAACTGTTCAATACAAGGCTTCTAAAAATTTAGATAAGAAAGAACGTATGTTTGATAAAGTACAGTTGATAAATAAGGTTTATAAGTTCCTGAGGTCTTCTCAGGTTAACAGTAACTGACTGAAGATGTATCTAGCCCCTTTGTTTATGCTAACTTTATTAAGCATTATCTATTTGTCCAGCCTCTTTGTCTTTGTTCAGTTTGTTAAGTTTTAGTTATTTGGATGAACTGAGCCATACAAGAAATTGTTTTATTTTATACTGGTGTACTATGAAAGAATAAAAAAAATTAAGGTTTCTCTCTGTGGACTGTATTTATTGTTTTGAAAGTTCTCAGTCTCTCTATGAACTCCATTTATGGTTTAAACTTTTATTTTTGTGCCAAAAGATACAATAAGAACAGTTATCAAGTAAAGATTACATTGACAATGTTCTATCCACTTGTTTTTGACAAATTCAAAGAAAATTCTCTATGATTTATCTTATTTTTGTGAGTTCACAAGTTTTGTATCTAATTTACCTTCTCTCATAATTAAGGAAAACTATAACTATGTATTCTTCAACTTCACCGAAGACCCTGCAGGAATATAATAGTACCTAAGTAAACAGGTAGTACAGCGCAAGTCACTTCTAAAACTATAGAAATGACAGAGACATCTGGCTGCCTGGATAGTCACCAAAGGTTCATCTGCAACATTGGGGTATCCAGGCTCAATGTTTTAAGGCTCAAACTTCACAAGAGTAAAGCTAGAAAATTCCAATCTTATAAAAGCTACTAATGTGTAAACGCTTATGTATGATAAGATTTATTTAGCTTCTTGTGTGTGTTTTCAAGGTTAAGCCTAAAACAAATAACTAAAGACAAGCAAAGTTTGTTTAACTCGGGTATAGTTAATTGATGATCTTCAAACTTATCAGAGACCTGCTGAATATGAGATTTAAAATACTTGAAGAAAAAGCTTCCCACAATAGACAGAAATAATAGCTCCTAGTGGCAAATCTTAGGTCTCCAAAGAAGAAGACTCTACCTGGATTGTGGTAATGCTAACCACTGGGTGAGACTGCCCCATGCTGTACCCACTGCTTGGATCATGCTCAGACTGTGAACAAGCAGGACACTAGAGAGTTGATTGCCCCACTTTGCCTAGGCTAGACTATGCAGACCTAAGTTCCTCCTTCACAATAAGCAAGTCTCTCAGATCCCTTGGTCCTGGAAGCCGAAAACTGATTCTACTCTGTACTTCTGCCCCCAATGAAGCCATCCAGACCACAGGTGTCTAGAGTCACCACTCAAGTAACATTAAGTCTCTGTCATTTTACTTAATACCTAGGCTATTTGAATTATAATTCCTGAGTTGACAGGTAGCTATAATTTTTACCATTTTGGCAGTGGCAAGCAAACTGGCCCCTTTCATAAGGCTGTTGACATGTTAGTTCATTTCATATGCAAAAATCAGGCCTTGCTTTTTCTATGGCTACTAGATCTCTTGTTGAGAAAGACAAACACAGTTCATCTTCCTGATAGACTTCGTTCTTAACAAAATAAGCTCACGAAGCACGTTACAAAGTAATTCTGTGCTCTTTACTATTTAAAGAAACTTGTTTTTCATGAACTGCTCTCAGTAATCAACCACCTCTGTCTCATAGTAAATAAGTAAATAAATCGAAAAGGTGTGAGCGTGTGAAAGCATAGATAGTTTGTGAAGGTTTTAAAAAAGTGTTTGAAGGTGTCTAAATACAAGTTGTAAAGGTCTAAAAAATGATGTAAGTTATAGAAAAATGAGTAACGCTTCATATTTCTTTCCTTCCCTATGCTGATATGTGGAAGAAATAAATGGCAGAGAAGGAAATGTGAAAGACTCCTCCCCTGTTACCTAGGACTACAGCTAGCAAAGTGGAGCATGCTCGGAAAAAGGGTGTGATATGCAAATGGTCCAAAAAAAAATGCCACAAACCTTTTCTGATTGTGGAGCCAGAAGTTTCTGACTCTTCTAAGGTCTAGCTTATCTTTTTTGCCTGGGAGTGATTTCTTCCTTAATAAGATATTTTTGCTTTTACAGTGTTCATGTAGTTCTATAATTTCTTGTTCCAGGACATAAGAATTTATAAATCTCCACATGTGCCCACCAAACCCTAATCTCTGTCTATGTAAATATTACACATATAAATTAAAACACGTCTTTCTGTTTTCTAGTATGATATGGGAGCTCTGTTTAACGAAGTCAGCATCTTATCTCAGCGCTCTAATGATGCTACAGTGATGACCTCATTCTTTCTGTCCAAAATAGTGCTGTCTTATTTCAGGCAGAAGAATAGAGGAAGGCACGAAGAAGAAATAAATGATACATCTGTATTGTCTTTTAGGGTAGGTTGCTGCAAACATAAAGTATGTTTCTATATAAAAAGTTTGATCTAGTTGGTCAAAGCTTAATTTTTTTTTTTTTTTTTGGTTTTTCGAGACAGGGTTTCTCTGCAGCTTTAGAGCCCGTCCTGGAGCTAGCTCTTGTAGACCAGGCTGGTCTCGAACTCACAGAGATCCACCTGCCTCTGCCTCCCGAGTGCTGGGATTAAAGGCGTGCGCCACCACCGCCTGGCCAAAGCTTTATTTTATGGCCATATTTGCTTACAACAAAGATGAAAAAATGGAAGCCGCTCCGGTAGCGCCGCTCCCCTCCGCCGCCCAGCGTCCTGACTCTCTTCCCTCCTTTCCTTCAGAGGATGTCCGCCTTCCAGATCAACCTCAACCCGCTCAAGGAGCCGCTCGGCTTCATCAAGATCCTGGAGTGGTTTGCTTCCATCTTTGCTTTTGCCACCTGTGGCGGGTTTAAGGGCAAAACCGAGATTCTAGTGAGTTGTCCTTCTAAGGGTGTTGTGAACAAGACGGCTACAGCGGCGTTTGGATACCCGTTCAGGTTGAACTGGGCGTCCTTCCACTCAGACTCCAGTGGCACCGTGTGTAATGTGACGTGGGAAAACCACGTCCTCATCGGTGACTACTCCTCCTCTGCGCAGTTCTACGCCACCTTTGCCGTCTTCGTGTTCCTCTACTGCATGGCTGCCCTAGTGCTCTACGTGGGCTACACCAGCCTCTACCGGGAGAGCAGCAAGCTGCCCATGATTGACTTTATTGTTACTCTTGTTGCCACATTTCTGTGGCTGGTGAGTTCCTCGGCCTGGGCTAAAGCTCTTACAGATATTAAGATAACTACCGGACAGAATATTATTAAGGAGCTTGCTCCCTGTCAGCAGCCACAAGAACCCTTGTGTTACTTTGACTCTGTGACGAGTATGGGATCCCTGAATGTGTCTGTGATCTTTGGCTTTCTGAATATGATACTTTGGGGAGGAAATGCTTGGTTTGTGTACAAGGAGACCAGCTTACATAGTCCATCAAATACGTCAGCTTCCCACAGCCAAGGAGGCATCCCACCCCCTTCTGGAATATAACTAAATACTGTATGAAATGTATGCTATCCTATGCTTTGTTGCCAACATCTTGAGAAGCATTATTGTTTCTAATAAAAAGTAATGGTTTTTTTCAGTAAATTGGTGGGTTTAAGATTTTGCTGCTTTTCTATATAAAATGTGCCTTTTCTAGAAATGTAAGATGTAAATGTATTTGTACATGTAAGTTTGAACATTCAGGAACCTGTTATGAGATGATACTTATTTTTAAGTGAACAGTAATTTCACTAAGTTACCTTCTAAAGTGTTTACATCTTAAGCCTTAATATAAACCTTCATTCAGAAAAGTTATGTCATATCATAATATAGGAAGAATGGGTTTGTAATATACACTACTGTTAGTTTGTACACATCGTATCCCTAAGGCGTGGCCTGTTTAAGAAAACCTTGATTGCATAATTTGTATTTAGAAAAAAAATTAGTACAATTTTATATCTGAATATTGTTCATGTTAAAAAAATTGAATTGCAAAGACTGAGTATATATTTTAAATGTTTTTTTCTAAATGACCTGCTATACTTATTAGGTGTACTAAGATTGTCTTAGGAGCAAGGACTTGGAAATTCTAACAAACGTGTAGTGTTAACTTGGCGCTTCTGTCACAGTTATTTCTGGTGGTTTCTTAGGCTTGCTATGTTAGAGCATCGTTCCCAACGATGGCTTTATATATGTAGGCATTCTCAGTGACCCTTGTTTGATGTCTTTGTTCATGCCAAGGGATAAAAATCTACCTTTTTCTTCAAGACCCTGGTTATAGGGTCACTAAAAATTAAGGTTGCCTTTTACTTTTGAAACAATCAACATTTAGTCAATGAAGTTGCTTCTCCTGAGTTTAACATTGATATGGTGAAAAGAAATGCTGTTCGGATTTCATACATCTTAATATTCATTCTTATTCCACAAAGAGATGATTAAGGAATTATGCTCATAAAGGAACCTAAGTAAGCTGGATGTGTGTGTGTGTGTGTGTGTGTGCTGTCTTTACACACACGTTGGGGTATGTTCAGAATACAGTGCTTTTGTTCCTCAGCTTTTTGTTGTAAAGGGATCCAGACTTCTGTTTTACAGGGAGGTATGCGTGTAAAGTACAACATGAGATAGTGCCTTATTTCTGTTGCTTTATTCATGGCAAAGCGGCTCTGTAAGAATTTGTGTTTATTACTGCAAACAATAAAGAAGTTAAAGTAAAAAAAAAGATGAAAAAATGGTGTGTGCATGTACATGTGTGTATGTGCGTGTACATGTGTGTATGTGCATGTGTGTGCATGTGTGTGTGCATGTGTGTGTGCGTGTGCATATATGTGGAAGTCAAAGTTTAGCATGAGGAGTTGTTTCTAAGGAGCTCTTAACCTTGTTTTGTCAAAAAAAATTCTCTAACTGGGGCCTATAGGTCTTGATGAGTAGTCTAGGCTGCCTAACTGGTGAGCCCCCAAAATCTACCTGTCTCCATCTTCTCATGTTCAAATTACAATCATATTCTACCAAAACCATATCTTTATAATAATATTTTTTTATTAATTCTTCAAAAATTTCATAGAACCTTTTTGTCATATTTACTCCCAATACCTGCCAGATCCACTCCTACCTACCTACTCTGCCTATCCAACTCCAAGATACTTTGTTACCTTTTTTTTAACCCATAAAGTCTAATTCATGTTGCCCCAAACTCTTTTGGATGTGGGTCCTTCCCTGGAGAGTGATGAACCTAGCAGGACCTACCTTAAAGAAAACTGGCTCTTTCCCAGTGCTATCAAATGTCCATAGTGGGAGAGAGACTTCATGCCTCCCTCCGTGGTGTGATTTCTTTTCTGGTTTCAGCTTACATAGATGTTCTGTAGGCTGTCATATCTCTAGGTTGACACGTCCAACTTCCTTGCCGTGTCCTGAGAACACTGTTTCCTTGCAGTCATCTGCCACCTTTGGCTTTCATAATCTCCCCAGTCTTACTTCCTTGATGATCACTGAAGCTTGTGGGGAGAGGATACACCCATATATATTTATGGATTATTGTGATGGAACTCAGGACCACATACTTGTGTGGCAAGCACTTTACTTACTGACCTACCTCTCCAGTCCCTCAAGGAACCATTTAAGCAATTAAAATTAGATTGTCTTTGAAGATAAGTAGTAATTAGTGATAAGACTTTCAATACAAAAATGTATTCTGTTAAGATTCACAAAATAGGTTAATATTATCAAAATTAATATGCTACTGAGATTTGAATTTTTAAGTGCTTGTGGGTGGGGCAAGTCCTTCCAGCCCACTTAGCCTTGCTGAACCCCTAGTTTGGTGTGGTATTCCCCTTTCTCACTGTCACAAGTTCATTGACTTGTTTTAATGTCGTTTGACATTGATGGAGACAGGTCATGAAATCATGAATTTCTTTTCTCCGGTTGTCATTTTCCATAGCTACGATCACAAATTGCTAACTCAGCATAGGTTTTATTGGGGGAAGTTATGAATGAAGGCCATGAGTGTTAAAATGTGTAAGCCCTGAACCTGGTCTATATCTTGTGACAGCAGACATTAGAGGTTTTTGAATGAGTTCATGCATGCAGTTAAGAAAGTATGATTAGCAAGAGTATATTCACTCATATATATGTGGAGAGTACTTACGAATCACAAGGGTAAAGGTCATTTGAAATGCGTATCTCAGGAAAATTGGACAGATTCTACTGTCTGTTCTCTCCCGTGTCTCTCCCCAAGGCTATAATAAAAGAGAACATTTAAATGTTCCTTCTTTTTCTAAAGTAATTTTAGTGATTCACTATCTACTTATGTAAAATCGAACAGTTCTAAAGAAATGACAGGTTTGCTGTAATTTTAAAAGCTATGCTACTAATGAACTATTTTGAATATATTAACTGTATTCTGAAGAACTATTAGAACACCCCCACATCCAATAATTTCTCCTACAAGTACACATTGCACATTTCTTGCATTATTGAAATTTTAAGTTTACAACTGAGTGGTTATTAGTAAAGAAGTTCACTATACTATACTATGGAATTAAGAGTGGACGTGATCCTTGCTCTAAATCTACATTCAGAAGACTGGTGTCTATTAGAGTCTCAACCCGGACTCATGGATAAAGAGAGAACTAGAGTTTGAACAGCAAACCAAGGAATCAAAAAACATCGTTGTGACTGGTGGTGGGTTTATCAATAGGCAATATGGAATAATATGATTTAATTCAGTATTTCCTTAGATGATAAATCTGGGGCCAGATAGGAAGACTCTAGAATGAGTGGCTCACAGAAGAGGAACTGGAATAAACACGTTGGATGGAAAAGTCCTGAGGAAAAATAGAAAGAGCTAGATATAAACCAACATCGAAAATATTACAGGAGAATAAAAAGATTATAGAATGAAGCTGAAATTATTTTTATCCCACAGTAACAACTGAATTTGCCAAATATGCCCTCTGGGAGCACAAATGTGGGAGTAAGCAAACACTTTATGATGGGATTTAAAACCTGCTGTACTGGAGGAAACACATGACTTGCATCATTTCCTCATTCAAAACCTGTAGTTGGTTGTTGTAGGCCTCAGGTGATAACATGGTACTATTATTTTGCTAAGTTGACACAGCAATAAACAGCCCCCTAGGTCTTTACTTTTACACCTATAGATTAGTGCATCTCCCAACCCTCATTAGAAAATCTTCTTGCAGTAGATGACAGTACAGAGATCAATAAGAAACTAGAATTCAGAGTAAGAGACTGAGTGTGTGCTCTGCTTTAAATGGGATGTCTGTACCATACTCTATCTTATCAAGACTCAGGGATCATTATGAAAGAAGAGGACATTATGAGAGCCAGAAAGAATAGATACCTGTAGCAAAACACTATTTGCTAAACACAACAGCACAATTATTAACATGAACTTACATGGCTGGAATGCATGGATAAGAACTGTGCAAGATTAAGCTAACCCAAATCATAGAATGGATCAAGGAGAGGCTCATGCAATCCCAACTGTAGCCGATGAGCTATTAGAAATTTATGGGTTCAGGGGAGGTAGGGTCAGTTTATTTTAGAGACGAGTCCCTAAGGCTACCCATGCTCCAGTAGAAGATACTATACTCATGCGCATACTGGAAATCTTAAGTGAATCAGGGTTGTTGTCATTGCTGTTGTTGCTGAAATCACTTTAAGTTGGGAACAAAGAGTAGTGATGGAGATAGGGGAGGAATTGTATGTAAATGGTTTACATTAGAACACTGAATTTTTTTCCCATATTGAATTTATATGGTCTGTATGTAATAGATCATTAGGGTGATTTTAGCTCATATATTTGCATAAGACATATGAAAACTTTTCAAAGCAAACCATTTTGTTCACATTCTACTTAAATCAGGTATCTTATTTGTTAGTAGATTAAGGCCATTCATCTGCAATAAAGATTCTAAATCAGAGGTTGACAAAACAGGCAAGTATCTGATTATGTTTCTGGACTTATTCAATGGCTAATCAAAACTAATCTTTCCTTGATTACATTTAAGAAGGGTAACACTTCAGTTCTGCATCAGTTAATCATGAAACCAAAAAAAAACTATTAAAATATTTCATCATCTTTATAGCATCTACCCATAGTTACACCCACATAGATATTACTGAATGGCAAGAAGAATAAGGGCAAAGATGCTTTTCAGAGGATTTCAATTTTAATATTAGTTAAATTAAAGCTGGCTAGATAGAGCTACTGAGTATATTAAAGTGGGTTAGTGTAAGTTGACACACTCCTCTTTAATATAAGGAATGGTGTTTATTACTGACTATGCTGATGTATTCACTTTTGCTTTGTAAAAATAAATTTCTGAAAAGTATCTATTTGGGGAGGTATAAATTCATTTAATGGGCCTTTCAAACAAAACAAGGAAGCAATCGTGTTTCATGGGTTAGCCTATTACCACACTAGTTGTCTGAAGTTTATGAAAACTCTAATATGTTTATTCCTCTGTATATCTGAATATCATTGCAAAAGAAATAATAAACGTAAAAGTGTAATGTATTTTTGACATTGGGTCAAACGGTAAATGGGTATTCTTTTCATAGTAGTCTTCATTTTTGAAGCTTTTATACATTCATGCTTTGGTTATATTACATATGGGCTTTTATTTTGCTAGATAGTCAAAAATTTCTTTCTGAAATTTTCTAATGATCACTTTAAGTATTCACTGATAAGGATTCACAAATATGCTTCAAGTCAGGACTTTTCTTTCTTTCAGTGAATTCATACAGTTTTGAAACATAATAGGACTCATTTCACATTTTCTGAATGAATGAATATACAAAATTTCCAGGCATAATTTATTGAAACAAAACAAATAAAAAATTCAGATTTTTCAGTACTTCGGTCTGGTTGTTGAAATGGATCTAAAAATGTTGATTAATTCCTGAACCAAGGCAGGATATAAATATGTGTGCAGTAAAGATTATATGAAAGAGTAGCCTTATAAATCTCAGGTTTTAATGTCAAGGAGTATGCCTAACAACATCACCACAGAGAAAAAATATTCTGCCTTTATAAGCATAAAAGCTCAAATGACAGAAATTTTAAAGAATATTTCTTGTACTTTAATGTATCTATTACTTCATATGCAAAGGGGCTAATGCTGGACTTCATAAACCAAGACTTTGAAAAGCCTAATGATTCCTAATGACTGTATAAGAGAAAAATTATGGACAGAAAGCTCTTACAGCCAACAAAAGTACTTTCCGAATTACATGTATTAATTTCTTGAAAAAAAAATAAGAACCATACTATATATACAACAAAAGCTTACGTAGTAAATAAACCTATACTTGACTCACTTTATTTATGTATAAACAGAAGAAAAGAGGAAAAAAATATGTTTAAAAATCCTTACTTACGAACAAATTATAAAAGAAAAACCATTCCCTCCAAATGGGCCAATGAGATAAATATTTTCCGTGACTAATCATATCTACATCTATTTCCTATGACACTAATGCTCAATGGAACCAAAATGGACACCTAATTTCACAATGACTACCTCAAAGGAATGACCCATGTGAGTTTTTGAGGGGATTATAGCAATGTTTCTGGCTATTTCAATATACATGAAGTTTAATGTAAATGTCTACCACAAAAAGAAATAAAAGAGACTTATTACAACAGACTCAGTGAAATCCCAGAAATTAACAAGGGCTACTTTGAAAATTTATGTTGCTATCAAGTTGAACAGCATAAAATAAATAAATTCCTACACCTATTGAAGTTAAAGCATAATGACATAAACAACCCAAACAGATGCATGACAAGAAATGAGATTAATGTAGTAGTCCAAAGACTTTCCACAAAAGAAAAAGTGCAGAACAGGAAAGATTTCTAAATTTTGCCAAACTCTCACAAGGCTGATCTAATATTGACACATCTCTAAACATTAAATAAAATAGAAAATTGAAGAACTCTGCCAAACTCATTCTGTAATACAAGTGTAACTCAGATACCAAAACCAGAAAAAGACACAACGGTAACAAAAACAAGCAATACCACAGGCCACACTTGCCAGAAGGCCAGGTAGGTCTGTTCTTCCGGATCTAATCCCCCCGGGGTTGTCCCCTAGCACTACAACGGAACATCAGCTGCAGGCTTCCTTCACCCATGTCCACATCTCCTGTGCATCCCAGACCATTGCCTCCTAATGTCCTTTCCCTCGCTCATCACTGTATCCCAACCCCCAACTCTAGCAGGCATCCCCAGCCAAACCACAGGTCAGGCCTGCCAGAAAACCAGGAAAACCATCCAAAGATATCTCTCACTGTTACCCTAGACCTAATTCCCCAGTCTCCACCCTATGCCTGCAATGGAATACCATCTACTGCCTTCCCTCATCCCTGCCTACATCACCTGTGGACCCCACAAACCATCCCCTCCAAACCTCCCTCCATCTACATGTTACTTAGTTCCAAACCCCTACTCCAGCAGGCATTCCCTGCTAACCAAGCCACTACTCCAGGGCAACAAGCAGGCTTACTGCTCTTGAGATCCACTCTCCCCTGTCTCACCCCTAGCTCTCTGGTTGGAAAATGGCTCTGATCTCTCTTTCCTTTTTAGTCTCATCCCCAGCAGATTGTTCCCCATGAACATACTACCTGAACATGCCAGGAAAACACACAACCATCACACTCTCCAAAATCCAGAGAGGAAACAGAAGACATCCAACAAAGACAAATCCAAAAATCAAAACCTAGATTTTAATCATCCCAAACCTTCATGCCTAGTTGCAAGCATTAAAAAAAAGAAAGAAATTTACATCATCTAGGGCAGCATGTCTCAACTAGAGTCCAGTTGTCCTATCACTGCAGACCCTGAATATCCCAACATAGCTTAAGCACAAGAACAAGATCTTAAAACAACATTTATGAATGTTATAGAGGTCCTTCAAGAGGAAATAACTAAATATCTTTTTTAAAAAAATACAGAAAAATGTAAACAAACAATGTAGAAAAATAAATAAAACTATTCAAGACATAAAATTGAAAATAGAATCAACAAGTAAAACACAAACTGAGAGAATTCTGAAAATGAAAAAATTAGGAATCTAAACAAGAACTACAGAGGCAAACTTCACAAGAGAATACAAGATATGTAAGAGAGAATCTGAGGCTTTGATTCTATCTCAGGTTAGAAGAAATGGATACAACTGTCAAAAATTGTTAAGTCTAAAATCTCCTGATACAAACATCCAGGACATCTGGGAACCTATGAAAAGACCAAACATAAGAGTAGTAGGTATAGAGGGAGGAGAGAACCCAGTGCCACCACCACTAGCAGCAGCAGCAGCACCGTCAGCATGAACAACAAAATAACAGGATCAATATTCACAGGTCATTGATATCTCTCAGTTCCAATGGTCTCAATTCCCCAATAAATGGACCAAAACTAATAGGATGTAAAAACATAATCTATCCCTCCGCTTCCTACAAGAAAAACACCTCAACAATAAGAATAGATATTACCTCAGGGTAAAGGTTGGAAAAGGGTATTCTAAGCAAGCTGGCATAGCCATTTTAATGTCTAATAAAGGAGACTTCAAACCAAAACTAATCAAAAAAGATAACTAAAGCCACTATATATTCATCAAAAGAAAAATCCACTAATAGGACATTTCAGAGCATCTATGCCCCAAACACAAGGGCCCCCAAGTTTGTAAGAGAAACACAACTACAACTTAAATCACATATTGACCATGACACACTTAGAGCAGGTTGTTTAATACCCACTCTTATCATCCAGACAAAAACGAAACAGGGAAACACTGAAGCTAACTCAAGTTTGAAACCAAATGGACTTAACAAATATTTATAGATTATTTCACCCAAATGCTAAAGAACACCTCATGGAACTGTCTCTAACCACATACTAGGGCACAGAGCAAGTCTCGACAAATACAAAAAAAAAAATTTGAAATAACTTACTGCATTCAATCAGACCACCATGGATTAAAGCTGAATACTAATAATGATAGAAATAACAGAACGCTTACAAACTCTTGGAACATGAACAACTCTCTACTGAATGAAAAAAAAATGGGTCAAGACAGAAATAAAGAAATCAAAGACTATCTAGATTTCAATGAAAATGTATATAGAGCATACCCTAATTTATGGGACATGATAAAAATTCTTCTGAGAGGAAAGTTTATAGCATTAAGTGCCTATATAAAACAACTGGAGAGATCTCATCTTAGCAAGTTAACAGCATATCTAAAAGCTCTAGAACAAAAAGAACTAAAAACCCCCAAGATGAGTAGATGGCAAGAAATAATCAAACTGAGGACTGAAATTAATAAAATATAAACAAAGAGAACAATACAAAGAATCAATGAAACAAAGAATTGATTCTTTCAAGGTAGGCAAAGCTTTACACAAACTAACTAAAAGACAGAGAGAATATCCAAATTAACAAAATTAGGAATGAAAAGAAAGGTAATCTAGAGAGTCATAAGGTTATAATTTAAAAACTTGAACTCCAAACAATTTGAAAAGTCTAAAAGAAATGTATGATTTTCTTGATAGCTAACACTTACCAAAGTTGAATCAAGGTCAGATTAACAATTTAAATAGGCCTATAACCCTTAGAGAAATAGAAACAGCCATCAAAAGTCTCCTAACCAAAAAAGCTCAAGGTCAGATGGTTTTAGCATAGGATTCTATCAGATGTTCAAAGAAGAATTAATAGAAATACTCCTCAAATTATTTCATAAAATTGAAAAAGCGACAGTTACCCTCATGCCCAAACCAAATTTCAACAAAGAAAGATAAATAGAACAATTTCCATTCAGAGTATAGATGCAAAAATACTCAGTATGCTACCTGTAAACAGAACCCAGGATCTTCTGCCATAATCAAGTAGGTTTCATCCCAGGGATGAAGGGACAGATGGTTCAATATATGAAAACCAATAAGTGTAATATAGGATTGATACAGACTGGAAGAGAAAAAAAAAACATGTGATCATCTCGTTAGACATAGAAAAGTCCTTTGACAAAATTCGACAGTCCTTAATGATAAACTCCTGGAGCGATTAGTGATACAGGGCTATAACTAAATATAGTAAAAGTAATTTACACCAACCATATAGCCAACATCAAATTAAACGGAGAGAAACAAAGAAATTCCACTGAAATCAAGAACCAAGACAAGATTATCCACTCTTGTCAAATCTATTCAATACAGTACTTCAAGATTTGGGTAGAGAAAAAGATAAGTAAAGGAGATCAAGTGTATACAAATTGGAAATGAAGAAGCCAGTATATTGTTACTTGCAGATAAGATAGCTTATGTAAGTGACATAAAAAGTTCTACTAGGAAACTCCTCCAGCTGATAAGCACTTTCACCAAAGTGGCTGGATTAGCTTAAAAAATTAAAATCAGTAGCCCTCCTGTAGACAGGTGACAAACAGACTGAGTCTTTTATCCCTTGGTTTCTATTTCCTTTCTGGATTTTCAGAGAGTGTGATGGTTGGGTGTTGACTGTCTTACTGTCCTCCTTGGTTGGTGTTGGTGTTGGTGTTGCAAGATGTTTGAGCACATTGTGTGAATATGTCTGCTTTACACCTGCCTAATGTGCCTTCTGGTTGATTTAATAAAGAGCTGAATGGCCAATAGCTAGGCAGGAGAAGATAGGTGGGACTTTGGGGGGAAAGAGAGGAACTCGGGGGAAGAATCTGAGAGGCAGGATTTGCCAGCAAAACATGAAGGAAGTTGGAAGGTGCTTTCTTCTCAGGGATGAAAAGTTTGGTTTAACATCATCGAGTCAATAAACATCATATTAATAGGTTTAAGGATTGAATATCTAAATAGTTGTAAAAAGGGCATTTGATAAAGTCCCAAATTCTTTCATGACAAAAGTTCTGAAGACAGTTAAAAACAAACAAAACATGCAACATGAAACATAGATGAACAATGGCACATTAAATGAGAAAAATTGAGATCATTTATTCTAAAATCTGTAATGACATAGGATGTTTACTCTCTCAACTCTTGTACAACATAACCCTTGAATATTTAGAGTAATAAAACAAGAGAAATATAAAGTAGATGAAAATTGGATAGAGAGAATTAAACTATTCCTATTTGAAGATGACATGATTCTGCATTAGAAGATCATATAGACTCCACCTGAAAACTTTTGAATCTGATAAGCATTTTCAGTAAATATTTATCTTGTAAAACAAGCACATAAAACACAGTGGTCTTTGTATGATCAATAAAAAAAATACTGAGAATGAAATTAGGAAAATATCTTATTGACAAAAGCTTCAATAATATTTAGGAAATTAATAGGCATCCCACTGAATAGGCGAAAATTTCCAGCTATTTGTCTGACAAAGAATTTGTGTGTTGAATATACAAATAATTTTAAAATATTAATAGAATAAATAACTTCATGAAAAATGGGCTATTGCACTGAACAGAAAATTGTCAAAAGCAATACAAATGTCTAAGGCATGCTTTTTAAAGTGCACTTTATCTTAAGACATCGGGAAAAGCATATTAAAATAATTTTACAATTCCATCTTAACCCAGTCAGAATGATCATGATTAAGAACACAAATAAAAACAAATACTGTCATAAATATAGAGAACAAGAACTCTGATACACCCTTGGTGAGTATGTAAAATAATGCAGCCACTTGGGAAACAGCCTAGAGGTTTCTCAAAAACTAGAAATAGAGATGCCAGATGAACTTATTATTCCGCAAAAGAAACACTTATTTACACAGGTATATTAACTACTTTTACACACACACACACACACACACACACACACACACATCTACATGAACCCTGAAGCTGGAGTTATGGGCTGTTGCGAGCTCCCCAACCTGGGTACTAGGCACTGAACTCAGATCCTCTAGAAGAGCACTGGGTTCCCTTATGTCAGGGATTCTGCAAGAGTCACACCCAGCAGAAAAGCAGTCAGGAAGACCGTAGAAGATGGAAGCCGGGCAAGTCGGCTGTGAGACTGTTGCTTCTAGCTATGCCAGGTAAACTATACATATATAATCTTAACAACATGGCTACCTAAATAAGACTTGCATAATTCCCCTAACAACTGACATCCCAGTGTAGATGAGGGAAATCTCACAGGCCCCACCTTCAGCTGAGGAGTTACAGCCAATAACTGTTTCGAGAGGGAGAATTAGGCTTTCCCAGGGATAAGCTTCCATATTGGTTATCCAATACAGACTGATCAGCCTCCAAAACATTTCCATGAAAGCAACATTGAATGTTCATAGCAGGTTGCTTTATGTATTTAATGATTTATAGCTCTATATAACAATGGTTGAAGAGGAGTCTGAAATTTAAAAGACAGATGGAGGGAACACGGGAAGGGTAGAGAGAGGAGAAGGAGCAAGGCAATGATGTAGTTGTATTTTAATTAAATTAGAAAAAGGAAATAGAATGAAAAGATTTGGAAAAAGCTTAAGGTGTTCATGTAAAGAATGAATCAGTATGGTAAAGAAAGGGAAAAAAGCCTGTTTTTTAATTTTCTGTTCATTTTACAAACTATTTTCCATAAAGCTATAATTAATAAACAATTCTGACTTACTGGTCTTAGCATTCTCAATGCTAAACAGTTTGTTGTTGTTTTAGTTTTCAGTTTGACAGGGTTTTTTCTTCCTATTCCAATTCTAAAGTAGCGAAGAAGGGGAACATGTCAGGAATACCAGAGTGGAAACAATCGTTTTGAAATGTCACGTGATGAACAGTGTTTCCGGGTAAGAGGGATGAAGGAAACAGCATAAATGCAATCTGTATTATCTGGAAAACTGAAAACATAATCCCTAGTAGTTTTACTTTTTATGTTTTGGGAGGAAGAAATGAGGAACAATAGTGTGCTCTTTGTGTACTTTGTTTTCCGCTTTAGAACGCATACAATAAGCCTTTGAAACTCTGGGGCCTTTGATTTCTGAATATTACTTATGCTGACTGGAATTCTCTTGGGGAGGATTTGTCAGAGTCCCTGGCATTTAGCCTCTCTCCTGTCTCTGATCTTCAAGCCTCACATATAACTACAGGTCAACTTCTCTTGAAGGTGACTTTTTCTTTGCTGTTTTAGTTTGTATCACTGGGTAGTGTGGAGGACAAGAGGTGCACAGCCCTGAGCTACTGAACCAGCTGATTCTTTCTCAGGGTTAGCAAATGGAAGGTGTTAGGGATGGGGAAAATAAAGGTAGATAAAGGAAGATCCCGTCTCTGACCCAGAGAGTGACCAATGGCCTTCCAGCAGCTATGGTGGTTGGAACTTCCCCTGAATACTGGAATTTCATAGCCCAGACTGCCCCCTACTGGCTACCCACTAATTTTACACTGTTTTTCAGTTCTCATATTATCTGGAGACCTATTCCATACATTAAATATTCTCTCTTTTAAACATTTAACTATGATTTTTTTTAAAATCTAGCTCGAACTTAATGATGATGCTTAGCTTAATTTATGCACAAAGAAAGAAAAAACCCTGAAAACTATAAGTCAGTCTGGATTAATTTTGGTACAGTCATAGGATGGAGAATGCCCCCAATGTTTCCTTAAGGAAAATGATATAGTAACTAGTTCTCTTAACAGAAAAAGAAAATCAAATTTCAACTTAATTTAGAATTCTAATGGGGTTACCAAAATTTAGTGCCCTGGGTTAATTTCATATTTATTGATTTTGTTGCCATTATATTAGAAGCATTAACAGACTAGTCTCCTTTCATCATAACACAAATTTGAAGAAAATTTTTTACTCTCTTAGTAACACTCAACCTCTCAAATGTCTCTAGTGGCAGATGTAATTCCTATGGCTCAGCTCACTTCGCTGAACAGGCCTATCCCAGGCCCAGCACCTGAGATGCAGCCCCATTGCCTTTTTGACCATTTCTTTTTTTCTGGTCTAATTTCTTTACTTGCTGACTTCATCAATGAGCACCTCCTCCATGATGCTATGGGCAGAGTGTGTTGTATGATTTGAGAAGTTCAAACCATGCTCTCTGAGAAGAAAAGAATGACACTTTTTACAGTCTTTCAGCCCCTCTGCTCTGATAGTTCATGGACCACAGTGTAAGGGTTGTTGTATAGGTGTATCAGTTGTAGATGGATGCCACACGGTCAGGCGGCCTCTGCGTTTTGACCAGCTATGGATTTTTATGTTCGTTTCCATCTTCCCTTGGCAGAACTAAAATTCTCTCTCTCTCCCTCCCTCCCTCCCTCCCTCCCTCCCTCCCTCCCTCCCTCCCTCTCTCTCTCTCTCTCTCTCTCTCCCTCTCTCTCTCTTTTTCTGTCTCTCTTTTCTCTCCTCTCTTTTGTTTTGTTTTTTTTTTTTTTTGAAACAGGGTTTCTCTGTATAATAGTCCCAGCTGTCTTAGAGTAGCTCTCATAGACCAGGCTGGCCTTGAACTCACGGAGATCTACTTGCCTCTGCCTCCCAAGTGCTGAGACCAAGAACTAAAATTTTTAATGGTCACCGTATATCCATCAGTCACGAAGTGAGTGAGCACTGTGTATTTTGAAATGTGAATGCTTTATTAATTGCCTATCTCTAGCAGAAGTTTAGGTTATTTTCAATCTTCAGTATAAAATGAATATGAAAAAGAAATTTCATAAGCTTGAAAGTATAAAATCTAGGCTATAAGACAGGGTAAGATGGTTGGGATTTTTTTGAAGGCCGGTCTTCTGTTTGACAACTCAGGGACGGCATTACAGTGCATTCTTTTTTCTGGAAAGAGCACTTGGATTTCCAATTTTGATCACAGTTATTCTCTATCTTTCTGTTAAGAATTGATTCAGAAAGATAGAGAATAACTGTGATTATTACTCAGGTCTTCTGAACGACTTCTAGAAAGACACACCCGTGCTGTTCCCAGTGTGCTTGCCCCTTGGAGCAGGATCAGAGAGGAATAAACCCAACATACTTGTTCCTCACAGAGGGAGGGGATCTGGCCCTATGTGAACACACCTAATTGTCCAGTTCTACCAGTGCTATGCCAGTCTTCCTTGTGAAGTGGGCGGGAAAACACAAAATGGATATTTCGTTTTCTGTATTCAAGATGAAATAGAAGTGAAAGAGTCCATCAACAAATACATAGAGAATGTGAGTAAGGTTTTTTGATTTACGGATATTTTACTACTAGATAATGTCTCATAATATTGAAATATGGAAACACATAGCTGCTGATTCCCTCAAATTATCATGATCATCATCACTTCAAAGAGTTTTCAATATCAAATCCTTAACAGACTTAAAATAATTTTTTAAAATATTACAAATATTATGCCATGGCCTTGCAATTAATTTCTGGTGAATTAAATTCCAAACAAGACTTTGGAAATTTAGCCTAGATGCATCGCATTGCGACTGAAGGAAGTTACTTTGACGATAGATGTTACTGTGGTTACACAGGAAATTCGATGTGAATTTATACAACTAATGGAAACAAAACTTATATGCGCAACAAGAAGATCAAGGCCATTAATTGGGTTAGCATGACAAAAGCCAGAGAGAAAGCCACCCTAGGTCCTGCTTTCTGTCAGAGGAATAATGAAGAGAAATCAAGCTTGCTTTCCAATTGAACTGTTTTCACTTCGCGGAGATTTCTGGAGCCGTTTCACCTCATCTGGACGACTGCTATTACATTAATGATGCTGGCCAGGAGGATTGCTGTGACATTAATGATGCCAGCCAGGAGGCTTCCCATGACGTTAATGATGCTGGCCAGGAGCCAGGATATGGAGAGCAGTGAGCTTGTCCCAACTCTATCAAGACCTGGCTTAAATAGTTACCAGGACATAATCAACCTCCTTAAGAAGTTGCTTTGCTGTTTGTTAGGAAAGCCTTATTAGAATAAAATTTTATGTAAAAATAACCTCAAACTTAGAGAAACTACAAAAGCCCTAGTGAAAATGATTCTATAACTTGACCCACATGCTACTCTGTTTTGCCCTAGTTTTTGTGTATGTCTCTCAGATTATTCAAGCCTTCCTTCCCATTTTTTTTTCTGAAATATTTAACAGTTGCAAATATGGCACATCATTTCTCTATAGTACCGCATCATCATAATGCCATCATTAATACCAGAAAATTCACTTTGGTATTGTGTCATTATATAATCAATCATTTTTTTAAAAAAATTGCTAGTTGCTCAATTTTTTTTTTTTAATGTGGTAGAGCTTTTAATTCTGACACTTCCTTGGACCTAATTCAAGTTAATGTATATATACTTCAAATAAATCATGAAGTGCCCATCATAGAGACCTTTCCTTTAATTGGATTGGATTGGTCTCTGTAAACACAAACTTTGACTTTCATGGAACATCCACTAAAGTTTGTTTTCAGTGCATCTTCCTGGTTGCTTCTCATACGTCAAGTTTAATCACGAAAGCCGACCAAGACTTAATTTCCTGATTGTAAGTACTCTCTGAACTTTCCTGTAGATGGCTCCACTGACAATTTCCAGCTATAAAACCATCATTGATTCCAACAGCTGGTATCACATTTATATGATAGTTTGATGCTGTATCACTTTAGCTAAGCAGCCACAACAGGTTTTCCTGTAGGGTACAAGATGTGTGGAACACATCCCATCTGCAGCCTGCATAGTCCCTTCCAGCATTATGAAATCTGCCCAGCAAGGAAGGCTCATCCAGTACAGTTTCCTCTTTATTTTTCTATCTCATTCATTCAAAGTATGTTCTGTCTTTAGCTAATTGGCAACCAAGAGAAATGGCAAAAGCCTATATAAATTTGGGACTTCTGTTACTAATAATTCTTTAAAGGATATCTCTCACAATTGGCCGGAGATTTTTTTTTAATTACCCATTGCTTCTAGGAGCATTATCTAGCAATGTAAAGATACATGCCTTCCAAATCTTTTCTGTTTTAGACCTGGTGTATTAGATAGAAAAGGTTTATGTGACCTTTCTTTGGGATAAACCCTGTCCTATCCCATCTCTTCATCTACATCTCCTTACCACCATACCTGATTAACCCTTTCATCACCCCGAGTATTCCCCTTCACCTCATTTTATCCACAGGCTGCTATTCGTCTTCCCTATGTAACCTCTCTTTACTGCTCTCCATGGTACCCTTAGTTCAGGGGAAATTTAGGTCTCTGAAATTAAGTGGAGTTTGAATGAATCTTGGCTTTACTTATTAATAGTTATGGGAACCTCAAAAAATTAGCAAATGATCCTCTCTATCCTCCATATTTTCATGTGGAAAATGAGCTAGAAATAATCACTCCTCAAAGAAAGATGATGGTGATTAATTGGGAAAACATATGTACATTTATAGAGCACTATCTGGCATATAACAAACTTTATATAAAGAATAGTTATCATTATTTTCACATTTTTGAAACCACAAAGGAAAATAACCACAACTTAAACAAAGTTTCAACCATATGGAAGTGTTTGCCTTATGGCAGCATGGGAACCATTGATTATTGAAGTCAGTGAGTTAGCTTTCTCTGTTAATTTACTCTAAGTTCTCATTAAATGACAGAGTTATTGTAAAGAATCTCAGAGAGCTGCCTCAGTCAAATTGCCTTGTGGGCATGTTTGTTGAGGCATTTCCTTGATTGCGAATTGATATCGGAGGGCCCAGACCACCGATGGGGACAGTATGCCTAGATAGTACTGTTTGGACTATATAAGAAGAATAGTTCAGTAAGCCATAGTAGGGAAGACAGGAAAAAAAACATTTTTACATGGTTTCTGTTTCAATTCCTACTTGAGTTCCTCCCCTGAGATCCCTGAATAATATACCGTGACCTGAAGTGTACCCTGATATAAAACGTTTTTTCCCCACAAGTTGTTTTTGGTCAAAGAGTTTTACCACAAGAAACCCAACTAGGATAGTGATTCTAAAGAATGCTATAAGATTTATTGACCACTTGAATTATGAACAAAGTGATTAACGATGCAAAATTACTAGCCTTGTCTTCTGATGATTGTTTGACTATAATAGTGCCTTTGGGGCATATATCCATGGAACGCAGGCCTATTTGCCACTGACTATGTGAGCAAAATACTCACATGATCCCTCCTAAACCTCTAAACATCTAAATCTCGTGCATTTGTTATGGCAAGAGGTTAGTAGACCACTGCAGGTTTAGCAAACTGCCCCTCTGCCACCAGCCACTGGCATCCATTCTGAAAAGGTCCATTTGGTATTAGTCAGTGCAAATACCATATTTGAGAAATCTCACTGCTGTGGAAATGTCTTTAAATGCTTAACTACTCCAACCAAACTTTAAGAATGACTTTTATTTTGTGTTTCATGCCAAGTCGTTTCTCCATATGTATAGAGAATGCTTTAAGCATTGTTGGCTGGAGGAACATTTCATTCCCTTTCTATTGTTTTCCTAATTAAAAAAGGACATCTAAAACTAGAGGTAAAACATATGGTATTTGACATTTATGTCCATGTTGCAAGCTTTACTATTGTAAATAGCATGTGGTTAATTTCTAGTTGTTCTTCGGTAAGACGTCGATATGTTTTCATTAAAATTAATTAAAATTTGGCTCACAAAGTAGATACAAAATAGTGCAGCAAAAGTTTAACACTAATGAAGAAATGTATCTGACACAACAGTTGCGTGGTGTCCTCTCTTTCCTCACGCAAACAGTTCAAAGAAATTCATTACTCATTTGCCCAATTTCACATTTAAATATGAATTCATTTAATTTTACTTGGCAATCAGGTAAATTAGTGAGAAGAAGCCTAAACAATATTCTTTAATTGCATTTATAAATGATTCTCTCTGTCCTTCATGAGTATTCTTTCTTTTTTTTTTATATATATTGAAATGTCGTCTCTAAATATAAAGCGCAATAACATCTGGTTCTAATTGCTGGTTTGAATAAAACAGACAGACCTTCAGCATGTCACGCTTTTGAAAGGATGTATTTAGTAGGAGGTGGTGTGTCAAAGGTTGCAAAAATTTCGTACCACTAAAAATAGTTGAAATTTCACATTTGTTAAAAACGAAAATTACCGCTTTCTGAACAAATAAATCCTCCAAATAAAAGGTGTGCTTTTGCTAGACATGCTTTATTGAAATAATGCTGCAGGTTTTACATCCCTGATACCATGATTCTTATCATAAACATTTTTAATTTTTACAGATTTCAAAACTTGCTGGAATTCAGGAGTAAATAATCCATTCACGAACCACAGAACCCACATATCACGGAATGTGTGTTTGGGGTTATCTTCTACATCTGTTATTGCACAGTGAACTGAAGTAGAAGAGTTCAAATCCCATCCAGGTGACTGTGGAAGATGTTGTTCTGAAAGGAGTGTGTGTGTGTGTGTGTGTGTGTGTGTGTGTGTGCGCACGCGCGCGTGCGCGCACGTACACATTTATTTGAAAAATCAGTTCTCTTCTCAAATGTGTACAACTCCAGCATCCTTCTGATTAATTCTGATTTTATGCCTTTATTGCTGAAGGAATCTTCAGAGAGAAAAATACCAGTAACACTTTATTTGATACGCACTTTTAAAAGTTGCATCATTACCAAATGCCTCTTTAAATTAGTAAAATAATCTGAAATCTTAGGTTGTCATTTCGTTTTTGAAAGAAATGTAATCTGTATCTGAACTATGGACCTTCTAACAAGGGTGCTTATTTGCTTTCTACTTGAAGGCGACTGTTTCTTAGTTGATGGAAAGTTCCTCAGAAAAACTCCTCTTTTCTTTTTGACTGTCTGGCATTCTGTGAAGTTGAAGGTGACCACTTTTGAAATTACAGTTTATTTCATCAGATTTACGCTTTCAAATCATCAGTTGAATTTCAACTATAGTGACTGTACTGGCTGATTCTGAGTCAACTTGACACAAGTTAGAATCATCATAGAGAAAGGAGCCTCAGTTGTGGAAATGCTTTCAGCTGTAAGGAATTTTCTCAATTAGTGATTGATGGGGGAGGGTCCAGCCATTGTAGGTAGTACCATTCCTGGGTTGGTGGTCCTGAATTCTATTGGTTAGCAGGCTGGGAAACCATGAGGAGAAGGCCAGTAAGCAGCACCCCTCTATTGCCTCTGCATCAGCTCCTGTCTCCAGAATCCTGCCCTATTTGAGTTCCAGTCCTGACTTCCTTTAGTGATGAATAACAATGTGAAAGTATAAGCCAACCCTTTCCTCCCCAACTTGCTTTATGGTCATGGTGTTTTGTCACAGAAATAGAAACTTAAAGACAATTACCATCTAGAAAAAACAGTAACAGGCTTGATGCCCAAAAGGCCAGGACCCTGAGACCAAACTTCCTCAATGACACTGATTTTACTATTCATCAGATGTGTTAACATGACTAACTTAGCTTCTCCGGATCTCACTGTCTCATCTATGAAATCAGAATACGAATTATACCTACTTTGCAGGTCATAGTAATACCTAAATGAATTAAATCCTGCATATTACATATTATTACCAAAATTGGGTTTTTTGTTTGTTTGCTTGGTTGGTTGGTTTTGTTTTTGCTGTTCTTTTGCACTCACTTGATTAAGACACAGGAATAAAACTCATAAAACTAGCAGTAACTTTCAGCTTCGGTAATATTTTACAGAGAGTAAACAGCCTCCTCTGCCCCTTGCACCTGTGGAAAATTCTCTTCCTGACTGTCACAGCTAATTTAAGGAAAATCATTGGTCCCATAACTAACAAGGAATGATATCATATATTTCTAATTTTATCAAAGAAAATACCAAATAATTGATATTATCACTAGAATTTTGCCTCATTCTTATTTTCATCATCTTTCTATAAAATTTTATTCAACTTACAGTGATGTTAAAAGTGGAGTGTGGTTTATCGTCCATGCCAATTCCTTAACTCAGGGCCTCATCATCTTAAAGAGTGAAGGGTTATTGGTACATGGACACTTTACCAGTTGTTACACCACTGAAGAAACGTTTCTCTTTCCCCCAAACAATTACTGATTGATTGATTGATTGATTGCTCAGGGTGGGGCCTTGCTAGATCCTTCCTCATCCATGACAGGATGTTTAGAGGGCCCAAATTCTTATCACTTTTTGTTTGTTTCATGACAAAATAAAATAAAATAAAGCAAAAATCATCACATAGAGGCTGGACAAGGCAACCCAATAGTAAGAAAACACCCTCAAGAGCAGGCACAAAAATCAGAGACACACTCATTCACACTGTCGGAAGTTCCATAAAAATACTAAGCTGAAAGCTATAATATATATGCTGAGGACCTGGTGCAGACCCATGTAGGTGCTGTGCTCACTACTTTAGTCTCTGTGAGTTCATATGAGCCTTCTTAGTTGATTTAGAGGGCCCTGTTCTCATGGTGTCTTCTGTCCCCTCTGGCTCTTACACTCTTTCTGCCTCCTCTTTCACAGAATTTCCTGCACTCTGAGGGAAGGGATGAAGTAGAAGCATCCCATTTAGAGCTGTGTGTTCCAAGGACTCTCTCTACATATAATATCTGACTGTGAGTCTCTGCATCTGTTCCTGTCTCCTGTAGGAAGAGGCTTCTCTGATGATGGTTGAGTAAGGCACCAATCTATGAGTATAGCAGAATATTATTAGGAGTCATTTAATTGATCGGTAGTGCTTGGTTTGACCCTAGGTCTCTAGAATATCTAGTTTCTGGTTCTTGAAAGCAGTATTGAGCATTTATTCCATCTCATGGAATGGGACTTAAGTCAAATCAGACATTGCTTGTCTACTCCCAAAAGTTCTGGGCCCCTTTTGCTCAGGCATATCTTGCAAGGAGGACAGATTGTAGGTCAAAGGTTTTATGACTAGGTTGGTTTTTTTTTCATTTCTCCTTGGGTAGCCGGCAGAGTACCTTTCTTCTCGGAGTGCACTTGAATATAGGGGTGACAGCTCCATGGAGGCACCACCTTTACTTCTTCATGTTTGATGACTTTTATGGGTACTGACCTTGTCAAAGGAGCCTCCCTGCTCTCACTTTGTGAAGAGCAACCCATTGTTTTAGCATCAGCCTGGATTTTTTGGATATTTCCATGTGACCCCTTGGCCAAAAACTCTCTAGAATGCAATCCAGTTCTACTACTGGAAGCTGAATTTGGTGCTAAGAGATGGATAGTTGGGACTCTGTATCCACCATTTTTATGAGACAAACTTAGGATGTTAGGATCACCTTTTTATGTTTTAGAAAGTCTACTGTGCTAAGTTTTCATCTCACCCCTCAAATGCCCTTCAATTCCAGCTATCTCTCCCTGCATTCTCTTCTTCAACCATAATCTTCCTTCCCTCTACTCATCTGAACCAGAGAATCATAAGGGAATACCAAATTGGAAAGCCTAAAAGAAATGGATAATCTTCCACCAACCAACCTCAAATCAAGGTCAGATAAGCAATTTAAATAAACCTATAACCCCTAGAGAAATAAAAGTAGTAATTAAAAGTATCCCGAACAAAAAAGTGCAAGGCCAGATGGCCTTAAGAAAGAATTCTACCAGACTTTCAAAGAAGAGTAAACACCAATGCTACTCAATTTTTTCCATAAAATAAAACAGAAGAAACATTTACCAACTCATTTTATGAAGCATAGTCATCCTAATACCCGAACCACATAAAGAGCCAACAAAGAAAGAGACCAACTTCCTTTTTGAGCATAGATTCAAAAATACTAAGTAAAATGCTTACAACCTGAATCCAAGAACACATCAAAAAGATCATCAACCATGACCAACAGTGGCATCATCTCACAGATGCAAGGATGGCTCAATAAGCAAAAATCAATAAACATAACCCACCATATAAACAAACTAAATGAAAAAAATCCACATGATCATCTCATTAGATGAAGAAAAAGCTTTTGGCAAAATCTAACACTCCTTCATGATTAAAGTCCTGGAGAGATTACGGGTACAAGAGACATACCTACACATATTAAAGACAGGTTACAGCAAGCCATAGCCACTGTCAAATTAAATGGAGAGAAATTCAAAGTAATTCCACTAAAATCAGGAACATGACAAGGTTATCCACTCTCTCCATCTCTAATCAACACAGTACTTGAAGTCTGAACTAGATCAGTAAAACGACTGAAGGAGATCAAGGGTATAAAAATTGAAAACGAATAAGTCAAATAATGCAAATGGTATGATAATATACATAAGTGACCCAAAATTTCCATCGGAGTATTCCTATAGCTGATAAATACTGCCAGGAAAATAAATAGATATAAGTCTAACTACGAAAAATAATTAGTCCTCCTATACACAAATGGACTGAAAAAGAAATCAGGAAAATACCACCTTTCACAAAAGTCTCAAATAATATATCTTGGGGTGGCTCTAACCAAGCAAGTGAAATTTTGCATCATGAAAAACTTGATGTAGCTATCCAAAGATGGAAAGAGATCTCGTGCTCATGGAACCAAAGGTTTATTTATCCTAAGATATCTTGTCTAAATCAAAGTCAAATACTATCAGTTTGACCCACAGGCATTCGAAGTATACTAATATCAGTGAAAAATATTGATCATACTGAGCATAATTTCATGATATGATATATGGAACTCTTTTTATAGATTCTTGATATTTTAAGTGTGTATGTGTGCATGTATGTGTTTATATGTAATATCTCTTGTGAGTAGGTCTGAGGACAACCTCAGCAGTCAGATTTTATCTTCAACTTTGAGAAAGATCCTCTTTGTTGTTTTCTGAGCTTGCAGGAATTATCTTTCACCTGCCTTGTATCTAAACATAGAAACACTGAAATTATAGATATATGCTGCTGTACCCAGATTTATGTGAGTACTGGGACTGTTTGTTTGTTTTTGTTTTTCGAGACAGGGTTTCTCTGAAGTTTTGGAGCCGGACCTGGAACTAGCTCTTATAGACCAAGCTGGTCTCAAACTCACAGAGATCCGTCTGCCTTTGCCTCCGGAGTGCTGGAATTAAAGACGTGCGCCACTACTGCCGGTCTAGTACTGGGATTTTTAATGCAGGTTGTCCTTCATTTGCAGCAAGTGCTTTAGCCACTGGGCCATCTCCTCTCCTTAGATTCCTGAGTTATAAAGTGATTGCCCTTTATTTTTATAGTTAAGCACCACAAACTATAATACCTATGATTGAGATGTCCAAGTTAATCTTAAAAATTATCTGAGAGATAACAATGAAAGTATGTCCTTCCCTTTTCTGAAAAAACAGCAGCTTGGTCTAGAGGGAAAGCAGTAGGCACTGGATGAATTGACTGTCTTTTAAATTCTGAGATTCAAATTATAAATCACTACTTACTCAGTTACTTATAAATGCAGTTGTCTCTAAGAGTTAATCAATAAAAGAAATATTTTTGAATCATTATGTATTCAGAATATAATTAGTGCTGTGATTGGTTATATATAAAACTCAATAGCTGTTTCATTTGTTTTCCATTTCAGATACTCAGAATGCAGAATAATATGTAATTTATGGACATGGTCAATAATTAATTGATGGGTAAGTTAGTGACGGAATGAATGAGCAAATGAGTAAATGACCTGAGAGTTTGTAACCTGGGTATTGAGCAACACAAAAGAGATGCAGCGGCGGCAGTTTTAACAAAGGAATAATGTAATTTACTATTGCAGTTTTCATAGTGCACCAGCCTGGGCTAATACTTGATTTCTATTTCCTCTCCGCTTTTGATGTAGCAAATTATTATAAATCCTGGTTGCTGTTGTTGTTGTTTTTTTTTTTTTTTTTGTCAACTTGATACAAGATAGACATATCCTGAAGGAAGAATTTCAATCCATTAAATTGGCCCAGAGACAGGTCAGTGAGGCTTTTTCTTGATTGCTAATTAAGGTAGAAAAGCCCATGTCACTGTGGGTGATACCACCTCTGGGCAGATAGTCTTGGATATCATAAAAAAAAACAGGTTAAGTAAGCTATGGAAAATAAGTCAGAGAGCAGCAGTCCTCCATGGCTTCTGCTTCAAATCCTTTCTCCGGCTTCTTACCCTTCTTCACTCATGCTTTGACTTCCCTTAGTGACAGAGTGTTACCTAGAAGTGTAAGATGAAACAATCCCTTTCCTCACTAAGTTCCTTTTGACCATTTGTTTATCAAGAATAGAAACCTAAGACAGACATTGGTGTTACCCGCATGGGATATTGTTGTGACAGGCCTGACCCCGTGATTAGGTAAGATTGTGGTTGACATTTGTACTTTGGGTTGGGAAAGTCATTGAGGGTTCAGAACTCAGTGGGTTGTTCTGTGGGAGCTTGGAAGATAATGCTGATAGGATTGCAGACAATGGAGGTTTTGATTATGGAGTTAGTAAGGGAAGTTTGAGACTCAATTGGGGCCAGTTGGTATTTTGACTTAGTATCATCTGGGACAGAAGAAGTGGCTTTGACTAACAAGGTACAGAAACTGCTACAATGACAACTTTGCTTTTCTGGGACAATCAATACTTCAGGTGGGGCTGAAGAAACATCTGCGATTAAGAAGAGACCATCATTTTTGAGGTAACATCTGTGAAGTCATTTTTAGGGTCATTACATAGAAACTGTGGTTGAGTGGGGTCCATGGCTAAAACTCACACTGGCTGCTGAACTTAGAAGTTTGTAAGCAGCTCCCAAGTGGTACTGGTACTGATGGCATGAAGGGATCATTAAGAGAATCCAAGGCTTGGCATTGTGAGAGACCATGAGAAGTCATTGGTAAAGGGTGAAGCTTCAGTGGCAATAGAGTTCCAGGACTGAAGAGCTCATCGAGAGGAGTTGAGACTTTGAACCATCTAGCATGATCATAGTCCCTAAAGGGAGCCCTAGAGAGGCTATTGCTGATGGGAAAGCCAAGTTGTAGTGAAGAACCCAGGCTGTTGGATACGCTAGCACCATTGAACAACTACCAAGAACAGCTAAAGCTATGCAGTGGACCCAGTCTGAGCCTATGAGACATTAGATATGCTATGGATGGCAGAACCAGAGATATGGGGTTGCCCAAGCTCTTTGGAATCCAGAAGAATGACTTTGAAACCCAGCCATATGACACTGGGCTTTACACTGGTAGACTTTGGCTTTGATTTGCTTTGAATACAACTCTGCCCTGATTCTTTCCTCTTTCAGTAAGAAAGTATGTAATTTATTTTTTATTTTACAGCAGCCCACAGTTAAGATGCTTTCAATATTAGGACATAAATTTTAGAATGCTCTGTATTGCCATATTAATATTAACATGATTTTATGGGAATAACAAGAAAGTAGAGGTTATGGTTTAAGAGTGATATGTTTGTATGTCAAGATAAGAAGGGGTCCATTGTTCTGGTTATTTTTGTTTTGTTTTGTTTGTCAATATGACATAAGAAAGAAGGAATCTGAATTGGGAATTTTCCTCCATTACATTGGTCTGTAGAAAAATTTGTGAGGCATTAATTTAATTCCTAATTGATATGGAAGAATCTGGGTCACTGTTATTGGTACCACATCTGGCCAAATGGTATTGTGTACTATAAGAAAACAGGTTGAGCAAGCCATTGAGAGCAGATCACTAACCTGCAATCCTATCTGGCTTCTGCTTTCAAGTTCCTACCTTGAGTTCCTGCCCTTTCTTCTCTCAATGATAGACTGTGATCTGAAAATTGTAAGATGAAATCAACCCTTTCTTCTTTGAGTTGCTTTTGGTCATGGTCTTTATCAAGTAGGCCACTATATATGTCACTAATCATGTAACACAGGTTACTTTAAGAATATATCCATACATATATACATCTATACACATATTCTTAAAACCATAATTTATAAAAGAGTCCATGAGTTAGAAAGAGAGCAAGGGGGAAGGAAAATCGATGTAATTATCCTATAATTTAAAAAATTAAAGAAATACTTTTAAACTACCTTTTTGTTCTTCGCCATGTAGATTAAAAGGACCAACAGTTTGAAAGTGGGTACTGTCAGCTCTTCAAGGTCCAATATCCTCCTACCAAGTTTCAGTTGATTCAAGTCACAAATAAATTGCATTGAAAAGCTGGACAACTCATGCTATGAGAGTGACATGAATTCTGACTTATTAAATTTTCTTGAATTTCATTTTACATTCCAACCATAGTTCTCCCTCTCCTCACCCTCCCATCCCCTTCCGACCGTCCCCCCTCTAGCGCACGTCCCATCCACTCCTCCCAAGGATAAGGGCTCCCATGGAGAGTTAACAAAGTCTGGCACATTAAGTTGGATAGGGCCAAGCCCCTTCCCCACTGTGATAAGACTGAACATATCGTCTCACCATAGGGGATGGGCTCCAACAAGCTAGCTCATGCATCAGAGAGAGATCCTGGTCCAAATCTGACTTTTTTAAAAAAAAAAAAAATCTCAAACTGTAGTTGTGGATTTTTTTTCATCACAGTTCACTTCATGATCCTTTTTGTCTGTTTTTTTTTAAAAAAATATATATGTACACACACACACACACACACACACACACACACACACGTTGCTATTGCCTCAGGAAATGATACAAATGAGTTTGTGGGAAAAGCCAGCATGGTTGAAGTGCTACATTTTCCTTTCTCAGTGTTGATTATGTAACTTGAAAGGATCAGGAATCATGAAGTACAATATCAAAAGTGTTAAAATACACCAGGCTGGTCTCAAACTCACAGAGATTCTCCTGCTTCTGCCTACAAGAGCTGGGATTAAAGGTGTGCACCACCACCACCCAGCCAGATTTATTAATATCATGATCACCGGCAAGAGAAGTCCAAATGCCGACCAATATGGCTACTCTGCTATACTCAGTCACTTGTTTATGACTCACTGAAAATAACAGACTGTTTATATACATAAAACCTGAATGAAACCTGAAAAAAAAAACTGTGCAGAAGCGGTCATATGTTTCAGCATACATCGAGTATGATTGCATTTCTATGTAACACTGGAAGAAGCTAATCTAATTTCTGAGCACCGCAAAGCTCATCACATGCTGCCTGGAACTTACTCCCAGACAGTCCCTGCGGGTGCCTGAGATGTGCCTAGCTGAGCTCCTTAGTTTCCACTACTATCATCGGCTATGTCTCTACGCAAAGATGTGGAATCTCCTAATTCACTGGGTGCCAAATGACCCATGAAATAGACTGTTGTGAGAAGGAGGAAAAACCAAGCATGTATTTCAAGGTGCTAAATTTAACTCAAACCCAAGTGATTAATCATTATTGTGAAATCACCGCTTTGGAATTTAGTTTAAAAATACTCACGTGCTTTAGGCAATGACCTTAGTCATTGCAAAAGTTAAACTCTTAATTTCCTCCTCGGCAAAAGAGATATTTGACAGACCTGGGTATTAAGAGAATGAAAAACAAATAAAAGAAGGAGAAGGTAAATGTGTGGAAATATCACGTCCTGTCTCGAGTCAGAGGAGTGTGTTTATGGAAAAAGTTCACAAAACATAGACACAGAAACTGAAAATAAACCAACAACAAAAATAAAAAAACCAAAACAAAACAAGTACAGAGAATGGGTTCCCTCATTTGAGTTATTAGCTAGTGGGGTCCCTTAGACCCTCAAACATTGCAGCTGTTGTCATGCATTTGAAAGTAAGCCTCAATTGATACAGATGCCACATATTAGAGCCACAGAAAATGGAAAAAGTTTCATCCCTACTGGCTAACTTTCAAAGTGTTATGCATGTACAATTGGAGGAGAAAGGTAATCCTCAATTTCACCCATTTGTGAAGCCGGGAAAACTGCAACTGGCCTGACGAGATACACACAATGGTGCAGGAGTAGTGTGGATTCTAGTGGGTAACCCACCACTTTCTGATTAATCTGAGGCCCATTCCGTTCTTCCCCAGCAGGATGGACTGCAATTCCTTTTTGTATCTTTTTAACTTGTGAGCTAAAATAGAGTATTTCTTCCCCAAATAACCTTTATAAGTATTTTTTTCTAATCCACCGGAGAAGTTACCAATGGACGACATAACAGCCATGATGTAGTTACATAGAAAAGTTAAATTAAAGCTAAGTTTAATTTAAAAAGTTCAAAGTTCACACAAGGTCAAACCCTTTCTCAGCCACGTACCTATGGAAGAAATGGGGGGGGGGGAGGGAGTTAGCTTCTTTGACTGAGCACTCTCATTTGAAATGTAAATATCATAAAACACTTTGTTTAAAAGGTCTCTGTGTAATTTAGTAACTTCCATATAGAATGTTTATACGCCATACCATAAAACTTTACTTTTTAAATATCCATTTATCTCTAGGAATAAAACTTATCATAATGTATTTATCGGTTCTCCCTAAACAAATCATTAGTTTAAAAATGATTAAGCAATTATTCAAGTTTGCTTTTCTGTTGCTGTAATAATAAAAAACAACAACAACAACCCACCATGACTAAAAAGAACTTGGGAAGGGAAGGGCTCATTTTATTCTGTAGGTGGCACTGTCCATAACTGGGGAAACAGAAATGACTTCTGCTCCTGCTACCTAGAGTAGAGTAAGAATGAGTGAAGATGAGCGAGGAATGAGGGGAAATGCGCATGGCGCTGCCATCAGTTCGCATTTACTCGGGACTTTATTCACTAGGTACTTTTTCTATTCCTCACACTTTACAACCAAGGAGCTTCCAAATTAGCGGGTAACAGAGTAAGTGCGTTAATTTTTTTTTTTCCAGGATAATGCTGCAATTATAATTATGGAGGCTATGGAGCAACTCATAAACATCCACAATTTCGTCCACGCAAAAACAATTTCTCCCTTTGCATGTGCCAGGCCTCCTTAGCCTTTTTCTCCAGGGAAAGGTGAGTGCGCTCTCCGCCCATTCTGCAGATCCACAACGCAGGACAACCAGACGCGATAGGGAGTCAAGTCAAAGCAGGAACTCAGTTTATTACTGTGTCAGCTTATGTAGGTTAAGTGACATTGTGTGATGTGAGACAGCCAAGCTCTTCCTCTGGCTGCAGGGGCCTCTACCTAGATTTTGCTGTCTCATCCCCACTCAAGAGTTTTGAGACTATCTTTCAAACTCAAGCCAGGCTTTTCTCTGTCCTACAGGCCTCGAGGTTCAGGCCCTGAGATAACTTTGGCCCAACAGGTTGTGTGAAGTTTCTGGGAGTTTTATGGACTGCCAATGTTTTGAAAGGAAATCCAAAGACAAGATGTTATTCCTATGTTCTGCCTTAATATTTCCACTCATGTCTGGCAACTGTCAGATAGTTTATGTTGTAGATTACATAAACCTTTATCAAAATGGCCCCTGTTGTCTAGTCTAGAGGTTCTTCATCTTGGATGCTTGTTGCAGTCATCATGAGAATTGTGATAGAGCAATGCCTTAACCTTATCCTTCCTTTGAAGTTACTGAGTCAGTTGGTTTTGACCATAAGTTTAAAGCCTGAACTGAATATTTTGCTTACTTCTCTAGGAACTCTAACCTACTATTCAAATTCAAATCATTGGCTTTGATGTCCTCAATATCACTTTTAATGGTCCCATCCTTCCAATTTCCAGGTACAATATTGATTTTTTCCTCTGCTCTAGCTTCAAGTTATCTATCCAATCTGTAGAAGAAATCCTGTCACTACAGCTGTTCAGACATGCTGAAAGGGGGGCTGTTATACAGACCTTTCAACTTAGCCCATATCTCAAAATATACCATGAGAGTTTCTCTGGTTGTACAAGTTTGCATTCCTACCAGCAATGTATGAGTGTTCCCCCTTGCTCTGCATCCTCTCCAGCATAAGCTACCATTGCTGTTTTTTATTTTAGCCATTCTGACAGATGTAAGATGGTATCTCAGAGTCGTTTTGATTTGCATTTCCCTGATGTAATGATGCTGAGTATTTTCTTAAGTGTCTTTCGATCATTTGATATTCTTCTATTGAGAGTTCTCTGTTTAACTCTATACCCCATTTTTTAATTGGATTATTTGGTATTTTGATGTTTAGTTTCTCAAATTATGGATATCAGTCCTCTGTCTGGTGTGGGGTTGGTGAAGATCTTTTTCAATTCAGTAGGCTGCCTTTTTGTCTTATTGCTTTACAGAATTTCTCAGTTTCAGAAGGTCCCATTTATTTATTGTTGCTCTCAGTGTCTGTGCTACTGGTGTTATTTTTAGGAAGTGGTCCCCTGTGCCCATGTGTTGAAGGCTGCTTAGCACTTTCTCATCTATGATGTTCAGTGTAGCTAGATTTATACTGAGATCTTCTATCCATTTGTACTTGAGTTTTGTGTGGAAGGGGAGGCGTAGGAGAACTTGAGGGAACAGGGTGGTTGAGATGTGTGAAGGACAGAGACAGAGAGCAAGGAAAGAGATATCTCTATTGAAGGATCTATTATGTAGATAGCAAAAAACCTGGCACTAGAGAAATTCCCAGGAATCCAGAAGTATGATCCCAACTAAGACCCTAAGCAATTGCAGAGAGGGTGCTGGAACAGGCCTTGCCCTTTAATCAGATTGATGACTGTCTCAAATGTTATCATAGAAGCAACTGATGGAAGCAGGTGCAGAGATCCACAGCAGAACTGGGCTGAGTGTTCAAAGTCCAGTTGAAGAGGGGGAGGAGCCATAATACATATGCAAATGGATCAAGACCATGATGGAGAAACCTACTGAAACAGCTTACCTGTGCTAATGGGAGCTCACCAACTCCAATCTGACAGACAAAGAGGGAACCAGCATAGGACCAAACGAGGCCCTCTGAATATGGTGACTGTTGTAGGACTGGGGCAGACTGTGGGGTCACTGGTAGTGAGACCAGGATTTATCCCTACTGCTTGTACTGGTTTTGTGAAACCCATTATCTTTGGAAGGATACCTTGCTCAACTTAGACATAGTAGGGAGGGCCTTGGTCCTGCCTCAAAGCAATGTGCTAGACTTTGTTGACTCCCCATGGGAAGCCTTATCCTCTCTAAGGAGTAGATGGGGAGTAGGGTAGGGAAGAAGGTGGAGGGACACTAGCACATTTCAAAAGTTTGGTTTTTGTGCTTTCTTTGCACAAAGCCTTAGAGTCAGAGATGTTGCTGCTCATTTGGGTGAATTGAAAAGGATGGGTTTCATTGGGCCCCCAAAATAGCAGGCGCCAAGTAGCAGTACTGATCACCATAGGCAATGTGATCATAGTTACTGTCATGGGTTGCATAGGTAAAGCAATACTCATAACACCATGCATGACCTGGAGCGGGTAGCACAGGCAAAGTGATTTTTATGGTAATTTTATGGTAGGATGACTTACATGAACCATATATGGACTGCCTGATCAGTCACACAGTGTTTCTAGGCATGAAATAGATTAGCAGCCTAGTGTGTTTTAATTGATCTGTACAACCAGAGGAAACAGATGAAAGAAAGGCTACATTGGATCATTGCAAGAGGAAATCTTAGTCTGTGAATGAATTTCAGATTTGATTCAATTTTCAGACCCAGAACACCTGACTATATGGATGCATGTGCATGTATATATAGATATGAGCATGTGTGTATAGACAGATGTGTGTATACATGATCTATTGTCACTGTACATTTCAAGCATGTCGCATAACATGTTGAGTATTCACTGCAGTCAAGGAATTGCTCACTCTGCGATTTGCAGAACTGAAGCTGCTGAGTGTGCCATATCAGAGTACTTGGAGATCCTGAGAATAGTCTCCTGTAACAAGGAGCCCACCTTCTTGTGCCTGTGGAAATCATTAAAACACTGCACCTGAGGTTTAAGGAAGGGGGCATAGGCTATAGGGAGAAAAGAGAATTGGGAAGTAAAGTTAGGAAGTCCCTTTGCAATTTCTTAATTAAAACCAGAACCTGTGACATCCCAGAATCTGTGGCATCTAACTCCCAGCGAGTGATAACACAGATAGAAGAAAATCTGTACACAATGGGAATGTTCAAGGTAAAACAATATTTATCAATTTATTATTCAGATGAGACTCATTTAGGAAGATAAATCACAGCATTTTACATAATTACTTCTCTCTCTTTCTCTCTTTCTCTCTCTCTCTTTCCCTCTCTCTCCTTCACACACACTAGTGATAATATGTAAACTCTCAGCTATCGTACAAGTTCCATGCTTGCCTTCTTGCAGCCTTTTCCCCTGCCATGATGGTCATGGATTTACCCTCTGAAACTGGAAGAAAGTCCCCAACTAAAAGCTTTATTAGTTGCCTTTCTCATGGTATCTCTTCACAGCAATAAAAAAGTAACTTAAAAATTAGTTACATTTTTAAGTTACCTGGAAAAATCACTCCATTTTCCTAATTTCAGACTCTCTGATGATAAATGACTTCACCAAGGTCACAAATTTCCAGCGTTAGATTGATGCAGAAATTAACTCTTTCCAAGCAAAGTCAGTATTCTTGCTACCTAACCCTGAGTCGCGTTCTATTTCCAAGTATGATATTATGATTTGAATGTCCTACATGGTTCCTATGTTTAAACATAAGGTCCACAGTTGGTAGTACTGTTTGGAAAGGGTTAGGAGTCATGGCATTGTTGAAAAAAGTGTGTTACTGGGGGCAGGATTTGAGGTTTCAAAAGCCCACTCCATTCCTAGGTTCTCTCTCCCCCGACTCTATTTGTTTTTTTTTTTTTTTTTTTACCTTATAGGTTCTTTGTGTATATAATATGACTTCCACTTTAAGGTTTTATGGGATTTTTGTGATGAACTCGTGTGTCTCTGAGTCTATTGTTTTTTTTTCTTTGACTCCTTTGCTTGTTTAGTTATTTTTTATATTTCATTTTTTGTTTTATTTTATTATATTATATTTTTTATTCATTGCATGCTTCTTTGTTTTCTAATGAGAGATAGAGAGCATAAATTCAGATGAGAGGATTTATGGGGAGCAATTGAGAGTAGACAGAAGAGGGAGAAACCTTAACCAGAATATATTGTCTATAAAAAACCTATTTTTAATTATAAAAGGTAGTATTGAATATTTGTAATTTTTAAATAATATTTAAAATTGAGAATCAATGAAATCAAATTATTTCTAGAAATAGGGGAAAGACATATTGAATTAAATACTAGTAAGTTGAAATAAACATAGCTCTGATAGTTGTTTCTTGAACTTAAAGATTTTTATATCTTTAAAGTTTTCCATAGGCCAGGCAAGGAAATGCATTATCAGAGCTGAGAAGAAGAAGGGGTGGAGTAAGGGTAGATATAATGAAAATATATTGTATACATTATGAAATTTTCAAACAAAAAAATTAAAGAAAGAAAATTTTCATGTCTTGTTACAGATTTAGATATTTTATGTTTTTTCTTTATTTAGTAAAAATTTCTGCCTCCTCCCCGCCTCCCATTTACCCCCCTCCCTCCTCCACTCTCCCTCCCTCTCCTGTCCAGAGAGCAATAAGGGTTCCCTGCCCTATGGGAAGTCCAAGTTCCTCCCCCCTCCATCCAGGTCTAGGAAGGTGAGCATCCAAACAGGCCAGGCCCCCAAAGCCAGTATGTGTAGTAGGGTCCAAATCCCGTGTCATTGTCCTTGGCTTCTCAGCAGCCCTCATTGTCCGCCATGTTCAGGGAGACCGGTTTTATCTCATGCTTTTTCAGTCCCAGTCCAGCTGGGCTTGGTAAGCTCTGAATAGATCAGCCCCACCATCTCAGTGGATGGGAGCACTCCTCGCAGTCCAGACTTCCTTGGAGTCGGAAAAGGCCAAATCCTATAGCCATACTGATGATTATCTTGCATATCACCATAGAACCTTCATCTGGCGATGGATGGAGATAAAGACAGAGCCACACATTGGTGCACCGAACTGAGTGCCCAAGGTCCAAATGAGGAGCAGAAGGAGGGAAAACATGAGAAAGGATATTTTATGTTTTGACATTAAAACTCTACACTTTTACTATAGTTTTCTCTAAAATAAGCAAGAATAAATATCCAGGAAAAAAATCAGCATTTGCTTCATAACAGTAGCAATAACTCCAAATACATTCTTATTTTTACCATTCTCAGCTGTGAATAGTAAAGTACATAAGAAATATATAAATCAAGTTTTATATGAATGTATTGCTGAAGTTTTTATTTCTCAATGATTTGTAAATTAAACTCAAAACTAAACAAGGAAGAGGCAAAGTGGAGGGATATTTTTTGGAGAGTTTGGAAACTTTTTATTTATCTACAGTGCATCAGGAGTCCTAAGTTGTTTAGATATGTTCTACTATGGTTCTAATTTTATCTGTACAAAGATGTTTTCTTTAATTTTTATGTACTGAATATTATGTTTATATAAATTCAATACATTATATGATTAAATATGATCAAAGAAACTCTGCAAGCACTTAATCTCAAATAGAATATTTTGCTAAATGTTTTTTGATTCTAAATTACTAATACTTATTTATGAGACTAGTTTTCTGTTTCTCATTGACAACTTTAAGATTCACAAGTTTCATTAGCATATCATAATGAGTTTGCTAATTAACAAATTTTAGTGTCTCCACAGAGACACTAAACAGAGGTTGTTAGATTGACCTCATAAACTTGTTCTACCATCTTTAACTGATGGAAAGGGATTTTCCAGTAAAGAGAACTTTCGGAAACGTAATAGGACAATGGCCAAATGAAATTGTTGACAACATAGAGCCCTGGAAACTTGTCTTGAGTAAGGGCTGCAAATGAAGATCTAAACAATATATATGTAGATGGACGATTCTGAGCAGAAACTTAGCAAGGAGCTTCTTGGTGGCTCACATACTTCCAGGGAAAATTCCACTTCCCTTCATTCCAAACCTCAGAGTCCTAAGTACTAATGAGAGAACTATACTCCAAAGAGTTGCCAGTACTTAACACTATTTCACACAGTGATTTTGCACATTTTCTGAGGAATTCTCAGGAGTGCTGTTCAAACATACTTACAGTTCTCTTTATGAAGTTATTTGGCAAAGACTTGTTGTGCTCTAATTAGCTTATCAGTTCATTCTGGATCTGTAGTTTGGGGCATTGTCTGTCAACTTGCTAGGAATTAGGACAACAAATGCCTTCAAATTGTCTTTGTTCATTTAACCATGTCACTGCAGATGTTCACCATACAAATGTCTCCTCTTTGGAAAGCACACTATGCACGTATTAAATTGTAGATATCTAATTTTGAATAAATTGAGAAGCATATAAGTCCGTTAAACTGCTAAGAAAACACTTTCTTTTCAAATAAGGTTCAATTTGCATATCCATGTATGATTTATTAGGAGGATGAAAAGATCATTTATACCTCTCTACATAGGTAACAGAGAAGTGCATCATATATATTATATGCATCTGTATATATGCATATTCATAAGCATATATACATATCTATTTTATGTATGTATAATAAATGTAGCCTATGACAATCATTAAGTTTAAACTTAGGTAAAACACAAACTCTCTTAAATTATTATATGCAAAGATACCTGTTTATTTTGCATTGTTATAAGAATGAATGAGATCGAGAAACATAAAAGATAGGAATTCATTTGGTTTACACTTGTAAAGTCTGTAAGATCAAGAACTTGGAGTTGCTATTTGCTTTGTATCTATTAGTACTTCTAGCAGCACCATGTCATAATGGAAGACATCATATGATGAGACAAGCCAGATATGGTCTTCCTTCTTTATTAGCCACTAATGCCATTATGCGGACTCACTCTCATAGCTTAATCTAAATTTGATTTCCTTTCCTATGGCACTTTCATATCCAGTTTCCAATACCATTAACACATAAGTTTGAGGATTAGAACAGCATATTTTTTTTTGGCATAGCTAAAGCAATATAAACGGAAGTATAAATAGGGATGCTATAAGGATTATCTCATGTAAAGCAATTACATAGAAACAACAGTTGTTTTTTTCCATGAAGAGCAATACAAAAGTCAACTCTCATAATTTTCTTTTCCCAACTTCTATTTACACTTGATACATTCATTATACAAGTAATTTAAGAGTATAGAAACATAGTAACAGAAAATGAATAGACTTTCAAGAAAGATATGGAACGGTAGTACTGGATAACACCATACTAATGAGCACCAGTTAGGTAATAAGCCAATTAAATAACATTCTGTGGAGTTGTACAATATACATCCTGGGTGACAATACACAATGTCCTCAGATACAGAATGAGGAAATATCATTGTACAAATTATTGGGTTTCTCTGGGGTGTGATTTTTTTATTATTAAAAATTTCCATCTCTTCCCCTCCTCCTCCTTCTTCCCTCCCCTCCCTTCCACCCATACCTCCACTCCCTCCCTCTCCAGGCCAAAGAGCCATCAGGGTTCCCTTCACTATGTTAAGTCCAGGAAGACGCCCCTAGCTAGTTCCTTGGGCAGCTGAGGAGAGGGAGCCAGAAATGTCCAGATCCTATTGCCATACTCATGAATATCTTACATATCACCATAGAACCTTCACCTGGCGTTGGATGGAGAAAATGACAGAGCCCCACAGACTGAGCTCCCAAGGTCCTGATGAGGAGCAAAAGGAGGGCGATCATGAGCAAGGAAGTCAGGACCGTGAGGGGTGCATTCACCCATTGAGACGGTGGGACAGAACTAACGGGAGACCACCAAGTCCAGTTGGAATGGGACTGATGGAACAGGGGACCAAACTGGACTCTGAATGTGGCTGATGGTGGAGGAGGACTGAGAAACCAAGGACAACGGCGATGAGCTTGGACTCTACAGCATAGACGGGCTCACTGTGAGCTTTGTCAGTTTGATTGCTCACCTTCCTGGACTTAGGGGGAGTTGGGATGTGATTTTTTTATCTATAAAATGAAGATGATTTCGCCTGCCAGATATGGTGCTTATATGAATTAAAAAGAGTTATATAAGGTTTATCTCTAAAATAACATTCAATATAGCACCAAGTTCTTAATGTGTTAAGTAACTGTTTTACCTTGGAAGTAGATAAGATGGAACTACAGAAGAGTAGTTAATGGAGAGATTTAAAAATAGAATGAGAGAAATAATATTTCCTAGGGAAGAGCACACAATTAACGTATTCAATATCTAAATTGCCAGCTCTAAAAAAGGAGGGCGATCATGAGCAAGGAAGTCAGGACCGTGAGGGGTGCGTTCATCCATTGAGACGGTGGAACAGAACTAAAGGGAGACCACCGAGTCCAGTTGGAAGGGGACTGATGGAACAGGGGACCAAACCGGACTCTCTGAATGTGGCTGATGGTGGAGGAGGACTGAGAAACCAAGGACAACGGCGATGAACTTGGACTCTACAGCACGGACGGGCTCACTGTGAGCCTTGTCAGTTTGGTTGCTCACCTTCCTGGACTTAGGGGGAGTGGGGAGGACCTTGGACTTAACATAGTGAAGGGAACCCTGATGGCTCTTTGGCTTGGAGAGGGAGGGAGTGGGGGTATGGGTGGAAGGGAGGGGAGGGAAGAGGGAGGAGGAGGGGAGGAGATGGAAATTTTTAATTAAAAAAATGAGAAAAAAAACATGCATGCCAGTAATGGTGTAGGAGGTCCTTCTGTCCATGTGTTGCTTTCATTGGTTAGTGAATAAAGAAACTGCCTTGGCCTGATAGGGCAGAACTTAGATAGGTGGGGAAGAGAGAACTGAATTCTGGGAGGAAGAAAACAGAGTCAGAGAGACTCCATGGACCCACCATTGGAGATCGACTTTGCTGGTAGGCCATGACCTCATGGTGATATACAGATTAATAGAAATGGGTTAAACTAATATGTAAGAGTTAGCCAATAAGAAGTTAGAACTAATGGGCCAAGTAGTGATTTAACTAATTCAGTTTCTTTGTAGATATTTTGGAGCTAAGCTGGCCAGGCAGCTGGATTGAACAAGTGGGACCTCCTCCTTGCAACAAAGTAACAAAAATGAGAGGTTCCTTTATGTATTTAAGAATTTGTAACAATAATTAATGAGAAGAACTACCAAGAATTTGCAAGAAAGCAAGGAGAGATATATTGAGGATCTGGAGGGAGAAAAAGGAAGGGAGGAATAGTTTAATTAGATTATAATCTCAAATACTAAAAGAAATAATTAAATTAAAAATATTCATCAAAGACATAAAACTTTTCCCTATATTATTATCAAGAAAAGGTTTGTTTTAATAGTTGGCAATGCTTATTTGCATGCATGCACATATAAAAATATATGCCAGTTCATATGCACAAGCATAGTCTTCAAATTTGTGATTGAAATATTTATTCCTTTCATATAAAGTTAGATACAAGATATATAAACACAATCCATCAGACAAAGCTAGACCTTTTTACTTTGACATGGGCCTTAAAATTTCATCTTGGAGTACCTTCTTTCTTCAACCAACAGTAGAAGAACACGGAAAAGGAGAGCATAGAGAAGGAAAGCATCAAGAAAACATATATAAACACATATTATAAATTAGTTACCAAGTGAAAGTGTTGTAATGTAGGAAAAACTGTAGCTTTTTATAGTTCTATGTAATGAAATGGCAATTACCACAGCTGTCACTCTTCAATAATTAGTGAAGAATGTTGCATAAAATCCAGTGACGCTTTATGAAATTTGTCTTGCAGAGTGTAAACATAACAGATGCTACAGTATTCAAATGCCTGCTAGCAGTCACCTTTCCTTTATAAAATTCACTTTGCATATATGATTTTTATATCGCAAAATCAGATAAAAATAAATTTATTTGTAAAGTAACAACAGGGCAATCGATAACCTTTAAATTAATTTGTTACTTGATTGTTTAGAGCAGATACATTGTCCAAGAAAGTAAACATTTTGGTGATACAGTATTATTTTAATTCTCAGTAAGGTAGACGAGGAGTACATTGAAAAGAATCACTGCTGCTGAATTCAGTTAGTTATTATGGCACTCAAAGCTGTTTTTCTCGGTTATAATCCAGTAGAATAATAGATTTGTTCTGCGGATGTAAGGGACTATGTATTGGTATTGTATGAGGGAAGCCGCATGTTAACATTTCAAGGATAAGTATTTGCTGTGGAATGGCCTTTGTAACCTGTAAAATGTATTACTCTTATTGGTTAATAAAGAGCTGACTGGCCTATACCTGGGCAGGAAGAGATTAGACTGGATAGCCAGGCCGGGAGCATGCTGGGAAGATGTGCAGAACCTAAGGAGGTGTGAGAAAGACAAAGATGAAGCAGGAGATAAATATGCCATGCTGAAAGAAGACATACCACATAGCAGAGGGTAGATAAGAAAAATGGGTTAAGTTGTAAGAGCTAGTTAGTAATAAGTCTAAGATATCAGTCAAGCATTTATAATTAAAAACAAGTCTTTGAGTGGTTATTTGGGATCTGGCTGGTGGGAAAGAAAAATCTGCCTACAAGTATATTTTTTGTACCACAAATAATATGCTAATATTCATTGTTTGAGAATTTCAGACATGTATATAATGTGTTTTGATCAAATATATTCTCCACTCCCTATACTCCAACTACTGCTATACATTCAACACCATTTGTCCCTCCCAAATTTATGTACTCTTTTAAAATATGTTCTGAGAAATCAATGTATGCATGAGTATAGGCAATGAACTTTATGGTGGATATATTATGGTGTCTAGGGGAGAGGTAGATCATTTTTAAAAAAAAATATGTGCCAGCATACAGACATACATTTGTTTCTTTCCTCTAAAATTTGCTTCCAAAATCCTGCTTTTACTCTACAGTCAAGAAAATAAGCAAACAAACAAAAGAGGGAAACAAAATATGTGCCTTCTGAGCTTCACAACAGAATACCATTTCAGTTGTTTTGCATCTTGCCACCATTTGTGTTTTCTTATGCATCATCAGGCATTTATTGCCATTCTCTTTAAGTTAATTAAACTGTTTGTTTGTGCCTTCTTCTGTAAATGCTTTGAAATCTTCAATGACGTTATGATTGCCTCTGCCCTTAGTGGTGTGTATCTTTAATGCCAGCACTTAGAAGGCAAAAGCAGGATCATCTCTGTAACTTTGGAGAAAGTCTGGTCTACATAACAAGTTCCAGGCCAGATAGAATGACTCAGTGGAACCCTTTCTCAAGGTGTCCCTGACAAGAAAGTTTATGATTGTTCTTTTGAGGACTTTGTCCTAGGATTCATCTAGTAATTCTCACTGGAGAACAGTTCTATAGGATTGGTGGACTGGGGGCAGATGCAGTGTCTTACATTACCGTATAGTTTGTGTTTTTGGAAGAAGATCTGGATGTGTGGACTTTCTCCATTGGTACTGTGCCAAATAAAAGATGTCAGGTTGCCTCAGGCTAAGCCATTTGATAGCCTATGTGGCATGAGCTGGGTTTATGTTGTATGTGGTATTTAGGAGTCATTGTTATGAAGTGGGGTTGCTTAATGTTGCTAAATTTCTAAATTCCATCCTCATTTAAACTTGAGCTATCTTTATATCTGTTTACAGTATTCAGGTTTGTTATAAATTATGTTCTAAAGCAGTGGTTCTCAACCCTTTTAATGTTGCAATCCTTTAATGCAGTTCCTCATGTTATGGCGACTCTCCAGTCATAAAATTATTTTCATTACTACTTTGTAATTGTAATCTTGCCATTGTTATGAGTTATAATGTAAATATCTCTGTTTTCTGATAGTCTTAAAAGACCCCCAAAGAGATCATTTGACCCCTCATGGGGTCCCGACCCACAGGGTAGGAACCAATGTTCTATAGTATATGGGTTTATTATGGGTCCTTTATGCTACTCCATTTATGTAAATGTATTTTCTTTTTCTCTTTTTCTTTTCTTTCTTTCTTTCTTTCTTTCTTTCTTTCTTTCTTTCTTTCTTTCTTTCTTTCTTTCTTTCTTTCTGCCTTCTTGTCTGCCTGCCTGCCTGCCTTCCTTCCTTCCTTCCTTCCTTCCTTCCTTCCTTCCTTCCTTCCTTCCTTCCTTCCTTTGTTTATATTTATTCACTTACTTCTGTTACCAGTACCTTGTTCATTTTGTTGCTAAAACTTTATAATATAGTTTGTGATCAGGTATTTTGACACTTCTAGCATTGACTTTTCTGTTAGGGTTTTGACATCATTTTAGAACAATTTATGCTTACACACGACTTCAGCATAATTTCTCCATTTCTCTGAAGAATGCCATTAGTATTTCGGTGCTGCTTGCATAGAATCTGTAGGGTTTTTTTGGTACTGTATTCATTTCACAACACTAATTCACAAGATCAAAGGAATTACCATCTTTCATCTTCAGTTTCTTTCAGGTAAGTCTTAATGTTTTCATTGTAATTATCTTTCACCATTTTATTTTGGTTTATTGTGAGAGTTTCCTTTCTTGAAACTGTTGTAAACTGGACATTTTTCTTGATTTGTTTAGATTTTTGCTGGTACATGGCAAAATAATAATTTATATATTGATTCTGTATCCTCTTATTTTGCTAAATTACTTATAATACATTGGAATTCTCCAGTAGAGTTGTTTTAGTTACTTTTCTATGGACATGGATAGATATCATGACCAAGGCAACATATAAAGGAAAGTATTAATTTGGGCTTTATGATTCCAGAGGGTTAGAATTCATGGACATCTTTGTAGGATTATGGAAGCTGGCAGGCAGGGATGGTGCTAGAGCAGTAGTTGTAAGTATACAACCCTAACCGCAAGTAGGAAGTTGGGGTAAGGAAGGGAAAGAGAGGGTGAGGAAGACTGAGAAAGAGAGAACACCCTAACTGGAAAAAAGTATGGGCTTTTTATGAAATCTCAAACCTACCCTTTTAAAGAGTAACACTCCTAACTCTTCCCAAACAGTTCCACAAACTATGGACCAAGTGTTTATATATATGTATATATATATATATATATATATATGAGTCTATAGAGGCATTCTCATTCAAACCTCCACAGGAATCTTCACCAGCTTCTAAGTATATGCGCATGTTGTCTGTGAATAGACATAATTTGACCTCTTCTTTTCCCACTTTTATCCTTATTATTCTTATTATTGTTTACTTCTTTTACTGCTATAACTTAGACTCAAACACTATATTGAATAAAAGTTTAAAAAATGGACAACCTTATCTCATTCCTGATATTAGAGGACAAGTTCTGTTTTCTTCAGTTATAATAATGTTGGCTATGTGTTGTCCATATATTGTATAGAAATATGTTCTTTCTATTCCTAGTTTCCTTAGGACTCTTATTGTAAAAAAATTTTGAACTTTTCTGAAAAACATTTATGCACTGATTGAGATGATCATGGGATTTCTCTACTTACATTTCTTTATGTGTTGATTAAATTTATTTTGTGTGTGTGTGTGTTGAACCCTTTTTGTACCTTCTTTGAAACCAGTTTTTCCATAGTGCAATATTTCAGTGTGTTTTGGATTCAATGTGTAAGAATTTTAATGATAATTTCTGTACCTGTATTTTGAGGAAATTAGTCTACAGTTTCTTTCTTTGTTATGAATCTATCCAGGATTGTTATCAAAGTATAACTGACATTTTAGAATAAATTTGGTGGGTCCCTCCACATTCTATTTTATGATATAGTCAAACTTTTTCTTTAAATATTTGAAGGATTCTACAGGGGACCCAACTAGTCCTTTAGGTTAGAAGGTTCTTTATTACTGTTTTAATCTTATATTTTTAAAAAATATCTTTAAAGGCTCATAGGCTCTTGGTTTAATTTTGGTAGGTCATGTATTTATAAATTTTTGCGTGTCTTCTGGAGTTTTCAGGTCTTTTGATGGAGATAAGACTTGAAGGTATGTTATAAGGATTATCTGTATTTCACCAAAATGTATCTAATTTTTCATCTATTTTAAAAATTAAATTTCCTTTAATCTTTATTTTGAAATTTTTATCCATTAAGGTCATCTTTATATCATTCCCATCCTCCTTTCCTTGCTTCAAGTCCTCTCCTGTTCTCCCCTCACCTTCTCAAATTCATAACCCATCCTTTAATTATTGATAGATATATTGTCTTAGTTTGACTTGATGTCACTGTGATAAAACTCTAACAACATCCATATTGGGGAGAAAAGAGTTTATTTGGATTATGTATGATGATCATAGTACACCATTGACAGATGTCATGGCTGAAACTCAAGGAGGATCAAAGGCATGAAACAGGGAATAAAACTGCTTACTGACTTGCTTTTAATGCCTTTTTAATGCTTGCTTTTACATACACTTCAGAACCACCTTCCCAATGGTGGCACAGCCCACACTGAGCTGCACTCTCTTACACCAAACATCAGTCAAGAAAATACCCCACAGATATACCCAAAGTCCAATATGATGGAGAAAATTACTCAACTGAAGTTCTCTCTTCTTAGTTCATTTTAGTTTGTGTAAAACTAATCAACACAATTGACCTCTTGTCAACTTGATATTTAAATACATCACTATTAAAACATAAACTTTTTTTTCTTTTTTTACCCTCAAGGTCTCAAGGTTTTCCTCCCACAGTCCTTACACTTCTGATATGCTGAGTATCCTTTCAGGCTGCACTTCCACCAACCGTTTCTCCTGCCTCTTCGGGGTATGGTCCACATGGTGCAAAACCTGAATTTCACTCTAGGACAGCTTCAATCCTAGGGTTTCCACTGTAACTGAAGCTCAAGCTTCAAAAACGGCATTTGCTATCCTTGCGCAGTGCCAAGCTTCAAGAGTTCTTTATGACTCCTCCTATTTTGCAAAATTCATGATGTCTAAACAAGTACCATGTGGGAGAATGTCACAAATTATTAGGAAATTCAGCTTCCAGCTTGACATGCACACTTGGCCCCTCTGGACCATAGCTTCTTTGAATAAACTAATTCCCAGAAAACTTTGCCTCAGTGATTCTGGTCTTTTATTAATCACAGCTAATTCTTCAACCATTGATTTTCCCATAAAACCAAGCTTTCACTTCCACAGGTTCTTAATATAAACAAAAACAACGTGGTCAGGGCCAGCACAGAAATCCCACTCCTGGTAACACTTCCTGTGCTGGATTTCTCTTTGTTGCTATGATAAAGCAACTTAGAGAGGAAAGGGTTTATTTTATCTTTCACTTCCAAGTAACAATCTGTAACTGAAGGAAGTTATAGGAGAAATTCAAGGCAGGAATCTGGAGACTAAGTCAGAACCATGGAGTGATGCTGCTTACTGTTCTCATCTCATGGCATGCCCAGCTTTCTTCCGTATACAAACTAGTACTACCTTCCCAGGATGGCTCCACCCATAGTTGTCTAAGCCCACCTGACCATATCAATCATTAGTTAAGATAGTACCCCATAGACATGTCTAAAGTTCAGGCTGATGGGTCCAATTCCTCAAGTTAGTATCTGTGGTCTCAGGTAACATTCGTGTCAAGCTCAGAAAAAGCTAATGAACACACACACACACACACCTATACCATTGTATCATTATTTCATAATACATAATATATGCATTATATATATTCTTGAGAAAACTGATTCTTCCTGTATCAGTATAAATTAGCTCTTCGTTTAGAGATAGGGCTTGGTGAAATTTTCTCTATGCGCATTGGTATGTCAATTGGTGATGTTGTTGTGAAGGCCTTGTTTAGATGAGCATATTTTTGAGATTTCATTTAAAGAATACACTATCTCAGAATAGATGACTTATTCCTCTGGCATTATAATGTTTTAGCTACATATTCCATGGTGTCCCTTGAGCCTTAGGTGTAGTGGGTGTATTGTAGATGTATCAATGAGAATTGGGAAACCCATGGTGAGTTAGTCTCTGAATTTTGGCCAGTTATAGATTTCTTTAATAGTCTCTGCATGTTGAAAATCAGAAAGAGACTCTTTGATGTGCTATGAGAACTACAGTTATCTTTTGATATAGAGATAAGTATTTGGAATGCTGTTTGAAATTATATTGATTTAGAAAAGTGGCAATAGTATACTCTCCTTGTAGGCCATTGCCTTATAAGACATAGGTAGTGAGTTATGCTTCCAGGCATTAATTCTTTCCTGATGAATATGATTTGGAAGGTGTGATAGTTCATTTTTGCTTTGCTTGTTTTCCATAACATTATACAAACTCCGTAATTTTGGACAAAGGAATTTCTATTGAGAATATGCCTCAATCAGATTAGCCTATAGGCAAGCCTGGGGAGCTTGGTCATTTCCAAACCTTGGTAGGTAATCCTGAGTATAAGAAGAAAGGCCGAATGAGCTATGTACAACTACACCCAGCACTGGCTTCTTCTTAATCATCTGATTTTTCATCTCTGGGTAGCCAGCATTTGCTATCCTAGTAAAGCAAAGTTTTACTTCTGTGGTTCGGTTCTCTTGTTAAAACACATATTAGAACCTAGAACACTGATATGAGAAGGGACAGGTATTTATGTTTCTGAACCAGGGTTAACTTCATTATATAGTATTTTGTAGTTCCAACCATTCTGTAACAAATTCCATTTTTCTTTTGTGACTGAGTGAAATTCTATTGTGAATATTTTCCTCATTTTCATTATTTATTTATCAACTGATAGACATAAACATTGATTTCCTTTTTCTATCATTGTAAAAAGAACACCAATAAATAGGAATGTGCAATTATGTCTTTCTCATACTGGGCTATATATTTGTTAGCCTGTTGTGTCTAGTAGGATCATTGTAGGATAACTACATTTTAACTCTTAATAAAAAGCCATTTTAATGCCATATCATGGTGATTCATGCCCTAAATTCCAACACTTGAAGGCAGAGGCAGGTGGAACTCTAAGTTAAAGGTTTACAGAGTGAGTTCCAAGATAGCCAGGGCTACATAGAGAAACCCTGTCTCAGAGAACCAAAAAGTAAAAATAAAAAACAAACAAATCCTTTTAATATATGGTCTTTAGTCTGTATTGGAATCCCTCAAAACATGAGGATGCCCTTGCTGACTAGAGGGAGGGCAAGCAAGCAGAAACTTTCCTATTCTCATGTTTTTTGTTTGTTTGTTTATGTGAAACACCACCAGAATATCTGGCCCAGATGTAGGTTGATCTCCCAAACTTAAATGACTAAATTAACAAAAATCTCTCACAGGTATGCCCAGCTGTTTGGGTTTAGTTAACTCAAGAAGGGACTAAATGAAAATGAGAACATGAATGCTCCTAGGTTTGATTGAGGAGGATTTTATTGCATATATATATATATATATATATATATATATATATATATATGAGGGCGAAAACAGCAAAAGACATCTGAAAGGGTCCAGAGTAAACATGGACAGCAGAATAGACCAAGATATGAGAGGAGAAAGAGAGGGAAGAATAAGATAGGAAAGAAAAGGGGGACCAGAATAAAGTAGAGGACCAAATGAAGAACCAAGAGTAGAGCCAAGAGAACCAAGAGATCATGCGGCTAAAATGGTGGGAAATATAGGAAAAAGAGAAGCTGAGTAAGGAAAGGAAGCTGAGGGGGAGGAGAGTTTTAGGGTAGGAGGTGGAGGTGAGAAGTTCCAGGACACTTTAACAGGTATTTTTAATGCTGCGAGAGTCTGGTGGCCAGATTTGATATATGTTGATGGGCACCTCAGCCATTTGTTCTGAGTTTCTTCTTAGGTATGAAACAGCAGTTAAGTCGAGAACCAAGAGTGACCATCACAATGTGCAAGAGTGTTTTAAGTTTTTGAGGAACCTCCACACTGATAGTGGTTGAACCACTTTGCACTTCTACCAGTAGTAAATATGTGTTCCTCTTTCTCATCCTACACCAGCATTTTCATCATTCACTTTATTAATAATAGTTATTCAATAAGAATAAGATGATGTCTCAAAGTAGTCTTAAATTATATTTTCATGACTGTTAAGGATGTCAAACATCTTGTTAAATGTTATTCAACTATTTGTCTTTCATCTTCTGAAAACTCTTTATTAAATTTCATGCTCAATTTTTCAGTTGGCTTCTTTGTTTCCTTGATGCTTATGTCAATTTTAGTTCTTGTATATTATTGGTATTGCCTTCTGTCAGATGTATAGTGGGCAATTATTTTTTTCCATTGGCTGTTTTTCCCCTTGAATAACAATGTCCTTTCCTACAGAAAAGTTTTTAATTTTATGAGGTCTCATGTTTTATGTTGGCCATGATGCTTGAGATTGTGAGATCCTATACAGAAAGTCATTTTCTGGGCAAAGAATTCCAAGCCTACTAGATACAGGATATCAGTTGTTTTTCAGATCTTTGGTCCATTTGGATTTGAGTTTTGTTCAAGGTAAGAGAAAAAAATCTAGTTTCATTCTTATCCAGGTAAGATCAAGTTTTACTGACACATTTTTTTCTAACAGATTGTCTTTCCTGCAGTGTGTGCTCTTGAATATATTGTCAAATATCAAGTGACTGCAGAAGCTTATATGTGAGTTCTTAATTCTATTCCATTGATCAAAGTGTCTGTTTCTATGTAAATATCATGCTGTTTTTATTTCTACAGCTCTGTAGTATAATATGAATTTTGGGATGGTGGGACCACCAAAAATTCTTCTATTATTCAGGATTGTTTTAGATATCCTGGCTTGTTTGTGTTTCATATAAAATTTACAGGTGTCTTTTCAATTTCTGAGAAGAATCATGTTGGAATCTTGATGGGGATATGTTGACTCTGCAGATTGCTTTGGTAGGATGGCCAACTTAATAATACTAATCCTGCCAGTCCGTAAACATGGATGTCTTTTCTTTTTTCTTTTTTTAATTAGATTTTTTTTAAAAAAAATACCAATTCAATTTCCCTCTCCCTTCCCTCCTCCCATTCCCTCCACATACCCTCCCAGACCACCCCCTTAATCTTAAGAGAGGGTAAGGCACTTTGCTTTGTGGAAGGTCCAGGGCCCTCCCTACTACATCTAGACTGTACAAGGTATACATCAAAGAGAATAGGATCTTCTTGTATTTTCTTCAATGTCCTTTTTAATTGTCTTAAAATTTATTAGTCTCATACTTTTTAAGTTAGATTTACTATAGTAAATTTTTATTTGAGTCAGTTATAGATGGCATTATTTCCTTGATTTCTTTGTTTTATTACTGTGTTATTTTCATGTAGGAAAGCTACTAAGTTTTGTGTGATTTTGTACCTTGATTCTTTGCTTCACTCATAATGAAAGCATAACGCCCAACTAAAGCTAAAATTGCCATCTGCTATCTCAGATGGACACAGATGCAAAATTTCTCAATTAAAAACTTGAAAGCTGAGTTCAGGTATTTGAATTTTAAGTAGTTTCATTTGAAATGAGAAAAGATTATACACCATGACCAAGTTGTTTTAATCCCAGAGATACAGAGATGGTTCACAGACTCTAGTACAGAAGGTGCATGGTCAGCTTATTAAACACATGGAAGGTCTATGACAAGATTCTCACATCCCTGTATGATAAATGTCCTAGAGAAACTAGAACATGGGGATATCTATATGTGTGTGTGTGTGTGTGTGTGTGTGTGTGTTCTTGTTAGTTTTTTTGTTTTGCTTTATCTTCAGGTACAAATATCTCTTCTAGATTTGGGGCATGATCTTCTTATAGAACATCCTAGTGCCAAAGACTCAAGTCTAATACACAAATTGTGACCTGCATTTGCTAGAGTCCCAGACTGAATAAAAATGATGAAGCTATCTGGACACAAGCATATATTTCTCTTTAGTTCTTGGCTGTGGACTTAATATGTCCATCTGCCTCACAGACCTGCTGCTATCCCCAACTGCCCCTATGATAGACTTACCCTAAAACTGAAAGTTAAAATAAAACCTTCCTTCTATGATTGGATTCACTTTATCAGGAACTTTTCAAATCAATGATGAAAGTAACGAGTTTGCATGACATATTTCTATATTTCCTAGTATGATTTCACATTCATGGTATTCACTTCTTAGCATCCCCAAAGAGATGGGATTATATTTATGTTACACCATATGCCACTACATTTCATGCTTCTTTATGATCAAACAATATCCCACTATATGAATATACCATATTTTCTTTATTTATCTGTCAGCAGACATTTAAGTTGTTGATACCTTTTAGCTATTACCAAATAATGCCATAAAAGATACAAGATGTGTATTTGCTGAAGAGTTCATTTTGATTTCTTTTGGATGAATATCCAGATGTATTCATATGATGATTACATTTTAATAATTTACAAACTTCAAATTTGTGTTTCATATTAAATATTTTACATTCACACAAAGATTCCAATATTTGGCAATATACACTGTAATTTGAATTTTTATAGTGAGAGTACTTACAGGAATCAACTAGCATCAATGTATTTCCATTATTAAGAAATTATACATTGATTTTGAAACCATACAATAATTGGTCAACCATCCAAAATTACAATGGAAATATTCTGAGTTCTATAATTTTCCTTTTTTTACTTTTATTGATTCTTTGTGGCATTCACATCATGCATTCTGATCCCACTTATATCCCCTTGCATTCACCCTCTGCCCTTGCAACCTCCATCTAAAGCAAAACCAAATTTAAAAGGAAAAGCTAAAACAAGACAAAAACAAAAGAATAATTCTGTCATGGAAGCAATAGTGTGGCCCATTGAGACACACACTTTGCTCTTTAGCCCTTTAGTTCAACTTTACTTGCAAGTGTTCATTGCCTTGAGTCATTGTTCTGGTTCAAGGCCTTGGGTTTCTGCTACACCAACAGTATTGGACTCTCAATGGACCGCTTGTTAGTCGCAGCTGCCCAAAACCAAAACACAGTATGTTTATCTGCTTCATATACTCCAACAGTTAATAGATTCGGTGGATATTGGAGTAGCCCAACTTATAGCCCTGGTTCTGGGCCTGGATGGTAGCTGGGATGGTCAGCTCAGTAGCTTTTCCTCATGATCACTACCCAGAAGATCTCTCCAGCACTGCCTCAGCTAGATCACCCAATGCAACCTACAGCAAGGATCAGGGACAGTTCTCTTGTTCATGTGCACTCAGATCTGGTCCCCATCACTAATATTGCCAGGACCAGGTCTAATGGTTTGCCCAGGCAAGGTACAGGGCCCTATCTCCCAATTGCTGTAGGGGGCATAGGAGGGAGTAGTGGGGTCAGCTCTCCTGCCTTCATGCCCTCAGGGCTGGCTCACCTGCTACCCAGACAACAGGGTCATCTCTAGTGTCTCACCATAGGCGAACACTTCACCTAGGAGGCACATTAGAGCTTCCTTTACTGTTGGGCCAGGGCCTGTTCTCCTATGTACTGTAGCTGGCATGGGTAAAGGCTAGTTCTCTCACTCTTGTGACCCCAGGGCCAGCTCTCTCACCTGCCACAGGCAGTAACAGATGAGGCGGGACAATGTATTTCCCTTACCCATGCTGCCATCCGTGGAAGATGTGGGGGAACAGGGTCAACTCTCCGTCTCTCATGTCCTCAGGGTTGGGCACACCTGTGTCCCCAACCACAGGGACAACTCTTATTTGCTTCCTAGGTGAGGTACATGCCCATGGTGAGGGATGAGGCCATCTTTCCAGAGTTCTGGTTGAGCTCTCCCCCTGAGGGGTAGGGCCAGCTCACCAGCTGCAATATCCACCAAGGGGCAGGGCGAGACGTCTGAGTCAATGGCGAACTGGACTGGCTCACACATTGTGGTTCCAATGATTCCCCATGCTAACACTGGTCATGGACATACCATAGACCCTAGCTGCAGCAGGACCACGGACCCAGACATGGCCTTTGACAGTACCTCAGGCCCAGATGCCACCACCTTCCCAGTGGCCGCAAAGGACCCTCAGATCAGCACAGTACTGACAGCACAGCCCCCAGTCATCAACATGGTCCCAGGTGACTGGCTAGACCACCGGTATCCACAGAGCCCTTGGTGATAACTGAAACCATAGACAACACCCCAGATCTTGGCCTCTGCAGGGCCACAGACCCTGATATGACCCTAGGCAGCAGTCGGTGCCCGGATATTTCCTTGGTTCCACATTGTAGCACTGACCGTCCAGTATGGCTCCAGGCATGGCACGGTCCTCAAACACTGACAGAGTGAAAGGTGACCTACCAGATCCTGGTCTTAGACCTGGCCCTTGGTGACAACAGGAGCCATAAACATCAACTCAGACTCTGGTTGCCATAGGGCCACAGACTCAGACATGGCCCTCTGCAGCAGCCCTGTTCCGTGTGACACCATGGTCCTGCATGACAGCATAGGTCATTCTGATAAGGATGTCCCCGGTGCCAGTATGACTCTCGGATGCCCTTGTGACCACAGGTTGTGGATCAAACCCCAGTAATCTACCTTTGGTGCCAGCAGATATCAATATGGACCCTGGCTGTGGCACACAGTCATAGTTCTAGGCAGCAGCTCTGACTTGGATGTCACCATGCTCTCAAGTGGCAGCGCTGGTCCTTTGGACCAAGTTTTCTAGTTATTATTATCTCTTTCCACATTGTGTTTGTAAATGCATAAGAAGATGTATGTTTCTTTATTTGTGCATATTTTGTATTGTATTTGTGCATATACTTATCCTATATTGTTAATATGTTATAAAACTATATAGGAGGAGATTTACAAACAGCTTGGTTTGTATTTTGTCCACTCCTTTATCAATTATACTTCTCCTCTTCATCTATACAACAGGGTCACAAGCTTAATTGTACATACCAATGATAAGGAATGATTTTTAAATGTCTGCATGCATAGTTCCACATCCAGAAATTCCTATTTGCTTAATATGGCCTGAGATAGATGTTAACATATTTTTAAGGTTCCACAACAAAGGCTAGTGTTGAAAATAAAGTTTAGAATCACTGCATTATACCAGTAAAACTTGGCATACATTGGAGCAATCTAAGTAGATCTGAAAACAAGGCAACAGAAAAATAAATAGATAAACAAGCTGCCCCCCCCCATAGAAATTAAATAAAACTATGTAGGGTGAATCACAGGCAGGAATACTTTTGAAATTCCAGTTCAACTCAAAGTACTGAACAACTAAGGCCAATGCCTTGATGTACGAATGATATTCCAAAGACCATCAAATGAGTCCAGTACCTTATCAGCCTTAACTTGGACCTAGTGTATCCAAATCTGAAAGGAAATAAAATTCTTCAGGTGATTTATGTGTGTTTTCAAGTTTGAGACACTGTAATAATCCTAAATGAGATTTCAACTTTCCCTAAATCATTATTTTCAAAATATACAAAACACCATTTCTTTGGCCTTAGAATATATTTTTGAGCCCTGAAACAGACTAATACTTACAGAGTGATTTAGTTCATAATGGAATAATATTCCATATCAGTAGGCAAATGATGGATTGTTTGACATAAATTTAGAAAAAATAAGATCAATATGAAAGGCTGATTTTGAATTGTCTACTTCTTTGTAACTGACACTAAATAGCTAATTACTGTCATTGTTCTTGGAAGTATAACAAATTGAAAAAAGGCTTCAAAAGCTAAGAAGAGTGTCTATATATAGGATTAAATCCCCCCTTTTTTCCTATCTTCCTGCTTCTCTACACAAAGGCACACACTCTGTCAATTTCTTCTGTATTCTATTTTTACACCTGTTTTATATATTTTTTTTTTTTTTTTTTTTATTTTTTTTCTCATGGTTTATTTTTTTTTATATTTAAAAATTTCCATCTCCTTCCCTCCTCCTCCCCCTCCCTCCCCTCCTTCTCCCCTTTCTCTCCCCTCCTTCTCCCCCTTCCCTCCCCTCCCCTCCACCCATACCTCCCCTCCCTCCCTCTCAAGGCCAAGGAGCCATCAGGGTTCCCCACTCTATGCTAAGACCAAGGTCCTCCCAACTCCCCCCAGGTCCAGGAAGGTGATCGACCAAGCTGAGAAGGCTCCCACAGAGCCCGTCCATGAAGAACAATCAGAGCCCAGAGCCATTGTCCTTTGCTTCTCAGTATATATATATAAAAGTTGCATGCATAGTCTATAAAAACATATAACTTATAAAGATACCCACTTTTTATTCTATATGACTTCTTTACATATAAAAGAGTGCTTTTTTATTTGTTTCTAAGAAATAGGCAAACTGAGTCTCTCCAGCACCTTAGAATATAGATGCATATGGAAGCAATTAACAAAGCATTTGACACTCTACTAATCAATATCGAGCTGATTTTCATTTTGAAGTTGCTCACTTCCATCCTCTGGATTCACAGGACTGGAGAGAGACTTAGGTATAAAGGTACCATGACTAGATTATAAATGCTTCACATGGTGAATTCTTTTTTAGTAGCTGTACTTTGATTCATAGAATGATAGCATTATTCAACATCTTAAACCAAATAAATGAGCCAATTAAATTAGGCATTTGTTCTTGTTTATAAAACACAACAAATAATATCATTTTGATCAAACTGTTTACAAGACATAGTGATTAAATGATATCCTGTATTTTCTTCATGTTCAATTTCTTTCCAAGTGGTTTAGGAAACTGATTAGCTTTTAATGAACCTTTGTTACCTATGAAGTGATTCCCATAGATTTCCTACTTTATTAATTGTTCTAGCAACTTTGCCAACTATGATTTATATGGAATATTTCATCTTGTAACAGGCTATCCAGTCAACTAATTGATTGCTGTATGAATTATGCATCTTACACTGAAAGCAAGGAAGCATGAAAGATGCAGTCAAGGTCATTTTCAAACAAAGAGAGGTATACTAACTAAAAGCTTTTCTAAAGGTTGGCTTTATTTCTTTCATTGTTTTCTGTTTTCTTTACTCTCTATATGTACCAAGTACAGAATTATAAGAAAACTCTAAAGCTGCACTTTTAATTTATGAGCAAATGCAGACATCCAAAGTTCAGTGCTCTGCAGCTAGACAAAGCCTGTTATTTAATTAATTTGGGAGAGCAAAGGAAAATACCAGAAATGACATACAGATGGTTTTTATCTGGTTCAAAAATAACCCAAATACAATCAAATTTCCCTATAATTTATTAGCATTTAAAAAGTACAGTTTTACCATTAAGTAGCTTAATTAAGTGAAGGACATGATGGGACAAAGTGCAGGGTATCTGTCATTTGGGGGGATGATGATGATTGTCTTGAGAAGTTATACTCCATTATCATTTATTTATGCTAAAAGAATGACATGCTTCTAGAAGACACACAAAGCAGAGAAGATGTGTAATGCTTTGATGGAAAAAAAAATCAGGCTGAAGTGCTGTAAAGGTATTAGTCTTTGGTGTCTAGTAGCTTTAATGTGATTACTTAACCATCTATTAGTTGTGTTTCTTTAAAAAAATTAAGTTATTTGGACCTCAGCTTTCTAATGTGAAAAAGACCACAGTAACACTTTGTTTGCCTGATAATTGTTAGTCATAAGAATGTATGAAAGGACCATAAGAATAAGTCAAAAATTTTTTTAAAAAATCCTTTTTTCTTTTTTTTTTTGCAGTCTCTTCCTCCACCCCATGTCCCCCTAATCTAATCCACCCACCCTTGTCTCCTGTCCCCAGTGTACCTATAAAACCTATTTATTTTCCCTTCTAGGGAGATCCTCCTCTTTCCCTAACCTCTCTGGGTCTATGGATTGAAGCTTATCCTTTATTTAATGGCTAATATCCACTTATAAGGGAATATATAGCATATTTATCTTTCTGTGTCTGGGTTACTTCACTCAGGTTGATTTTTCTTCCTAATTCCTTTCATTTGTCTAGAAATTTCACATGTCATTTTTTTTAAAAGAAAGCTGAGTAATACTTGATTGTATAAATGTACCCCATTTTCTTTATCCACTTTCTGTTGAGAGACACCTAGATTGTTTCCAGTTTCTGACTACTGTGAATAAAGTCACACTGAACATGATTGAGCAAGCATCCTTGTGGTAGGATGAGCATCATTTTGGTGTATGCCCAAGAGTGATACAGTTGGATGTTGAGGTATATCAATTCACATTTTTTCTGAGGAACTACTATACTATATTGATTCCCATAGTGGTTGTAGAAGTTTACACTCCCACCAGCAATGGAGGACAGTTTTCCTTGTTCCATATTCCTGTCAGCATGAGTTGTCACTTACGTTATTGATCTTAGTCATTTCAAGACCTGTAATATGGAATCTCAAAGTACTTTTAATTTGCATTACCCAATTGGCTAAGGATGTTGCACATTTAAGTGTTTTTCAGCCATTGGAGTTTCCTCTATTGAGAATTCTCTGTTTAGATCTATATCCAATTTTTTAACTGGATTATTTTATCTTTGATATCAAGTTCTTGTGATGTTTACATATTTTGACTATTAGTCCTTTATTGATATGGAGTTGATAATTTTTTTTCCTACTCTGTAAGCTGCTACTTTGTCTGACTGATAGTGTTCTTACGGTCAGAATCTTACAGCCTTACAGAATCTTTTCAGTTTCGTGAGGTCAAATTTATTAATTGTTGATCTTAGTGCCTATTAACAGTGTTCTGTTGAGAAAGTCATCTCCTGTGTTAGTGTGTTCAAGGGTATCTTTCACTTGCTCCTCTGTCAGTATCAATGTTATCTGATTTTGTTTGTTTGTTTGTTTTGTTTTATGTTTGCTTGTTTGTTTGTTTTGGAGACAGTGTTTTTCTACATAGCCTTGGCTGTCCTGCAACTAACTGTGTAGACCAGGCTAGACTTGAACTCATAGATATCTGCCTGCCTCTGTATTGAGAGCTGGGATTGAAGACTTTACTGTACCTGGTTTTCTGTTGAGGCCTTTTATCCATTAGGGCTTGAGTTTTGTGCAGCGTGATAAGTTTGGATCTATTTGCATTATTTTACATCAGACATCCAGTTTGACCATCATTTGTTGATCATGCTTTCTTTTTTTCTGTTGTGTATTTCCAGATTCTTTCTATAAAAAAAATTAGGTGTCCATAGGTATGTGAATTTATGTACGGGTCTTCAGTTCAATTGCATTGGTCGATGGGTCTGATTATATATCCTTACCATGTGGTTTTTATTGCAATAGCTCTGTAGTACAGCTTGAAATTGGGCACCCCCAGCAGTTCTTTTACTGTTCAGCATTGTTTTATCTATCCTGAGGTTTTTTTGTATTTCCTTATAATGTTAAGAATTGTCCTTTCAAAGTCTGTGAAGAATTGTGTTGGAATTTTGATGAGGATTGTATTGATCTGTAGATTGTTTGGTAGGATAGTCATTTTTACTGTTAGTCCGATTTATCCAAGAACATGGGCTATTGTTTGATCCTCTGGTGTCTATTTTAGTTTCTTTCATCAAAGATGTGAATTTTTTTAGCATACAAGTCTTTCACTTTCTTGGTTACAGTTACCCCCAAGATATTTGGCATTATTTGAGGCTATTGGGAAAGGTCTTGTTTCCTTGATTTCTTTTTTAGTCAATTTGTCATTAGTCTATAGAAGGGTTAATGATTTTTTTTAGTTAATTTTCCATCCAGCTACCATGTTGAAAGTGTCTGTCAGCTAAAAGCATTCCCTTGAGAAATTGTTCAGGTCACGTACATATACTATAATATTGTCTACAAATACCGGCACTGTGACTTCTTCCTTTCCAAAGTGAATCCCCTTGATCTTCTTCAGTTGTCTTATTGCTGAAGCCAGAGCTTCCAGTACTATATAGAAAAGATATGGTGAGAATGTTCAGTCTTGTCTCATCCCTGATTTTAGTGGAATTTCTGTGATTTTTCTCTTCATCTAATTTGATATTGGCTATAAGATTGCTGTACATTACCTTTATTGTTTAGGTATGTCCTTGTATCCCTAATCTCTTTTGTCTTCCAAATCTTTGATGATGTTGTTCAAATATCTGATTTTGTGGACATATCCTAACAGGAAGCCTTGGTTATTGCCCTTTAAGAACTCAGTCCAAACTTGGGGAAATTATATACAAAAGTAGAAGTTATAAAAAAAATCTAGCAAATCAGATACAGTTTACTTGCCTAGAATGTATATGTGAATGTTCTGAAAAGAAACTACTATGTAAGAATATATATTCTAGACCCAGATTTGTCTTATCACTACTGACTATCACAATTTTTATAATATTTTTTACTTTATCACTTTAGGGTTACTTTTAATTTTCTGTTTCTTTTCTCATGTTAGTTTCAAATATGTGATATAAGCAAGGTTTTCATGTGAACATCACTTGTTAGAAAACATGACAGTATCTAAAATATTTTTTACAAAGTCTTATACCCTTTATACAAACTTTTAGATTAACAAAATTATTTTGAAGCCATTTGAAAGTATATATGTAGAGACCAGAAAGCATACTGATATACACAAGGTGCTTAGTACTTTACATGGTATGCTCTATAGTCCAATTTCTTCCTTATAACTTTGAGGTGACAAGTAACTCTAGTTTTGATAGAAATTCATTGCTCAAGAAAATCAAATAGCTCTGATTTCTGAAATAAAGTGCTAATTATTAATTGGTTATCATTTTGATTCAGTTGTTCTTCCTACTACTTAGCAAGCTCCTTTGGTAAAATTGCTTGCTTAGAATCTTGCACACTCTCTTGACTATACTGTGAGCAGGGACAATGTGGATACAGTTTTACAAAATAAAAGACCCACTGACTTGACTATAGGCAATCTGATGAAAGGGTCTTCTCATTTGAGATTTAGTCTTCCCAGATGAGTCTAGCTTAGGTCAAGTTGAAAAAAAATAATTAACCAGTGCATGCATATTTACTTAATATTTGTGTAAATCTAGCTTATGAATAAAAAACAGTGAAGCAAAATGATATTATGAACTGTGTCCAGTTTCCCAAGGAGAAAATAGCAGAAATTAGGTTTGACCCAATACAGTTTCTCATTAGAAGATTAATGCTTTACTGTGAGAATGTTTTGTCTCTCTCTTGATTTGAGATGCAGTAGGATCCCTATGAGCATATAATTCTGTAGACAAAAGTTTCTGTCCGGCTGCTCCTATAGCCATTCAGTCCCAAAGAAACATACAGGGGCTTATATTAATTACAAACTGTTTGACCTATTAGCTCAGGCTTCTTGTTAACTAGTTCTTGCAACATAAATTAACCCATAATTCATGTCTATGTTTAGGCATATGGTTTGGTATCTTTTATGAGTGAGACATTCTCATCTTGCTTCCTCTGCATCTGGCTGGCAATGGACTCTCTGCCTTTCCTCTTCCTAGCATTCTGAGTCTGGTTGCCCCACCTATATTTCTTGCCTGGCTACTGGCCAATCAGCATTTTATCAAACCAATACAAGTATCATATCTTTACAGTATACAAAACATTATTCCTCAGCAGATCCCCTTTGCTTCTTTTTTTGAAAAAAGATCAAGAATCTAATTTCATTTGTTTAGATTTTTTTCTGACCACGCTTCATAACAACTTGTAACCAATACCCTAAACAAAGCCAAACATTCATAATCACTTTTTGGAAATGTGGACATAGTTTTCTAGGCTACTTTTTGCTGATTGGGGGCATTGGTAATCTTATGGGAACTCAAAGAAAATTTATGATTATGGTCAAGTTCTGACTGGAATATTCTGTAAGACTGGATCACCTCAGCTTGCACTCTTGAGGCTATTCTGAAGTCAGAGGAAACTGCAACAGAGGTGTTCTGAAATGTTGGATCATCTGGGCCATCCACTCCTATTGGAGATTTTTTAGGGGCTCTTCCTTGATCAAACCTTACTTTTCTTAACCCAGAAAGAGTCTATAGACTCTCATTTCCTGTGGAAACAAAAGCAAAACCTCTTCTCCAAAGTAACATATCTTTAAACTTAAATTTTGAAGTCAAAACATTTTCAAAATACACAAATTAGATTAATCCAGCAGCATTTATAGTTATAATTAAATGTCTTTTAGCAGCCATTGCTCCTTCCTTGGCAGTCAAACAATTCAAAGACAACATAATAACATGCAGTATTTAAACTTTCTACGTATTTTCCATCTTTATGTGAGATCTTTAACCCTATTTTTTATTTTTATTTTTTGATTTTTGGTTTTATGGGACAGGGTTTCTCTGTGTATATTTGGCTATCATGGATCCCACTCTGTAGACCAGGCTGGCCTCAAACTCACAGAGATTCACCTGCCTCTGCCTCCCAAGTATTGGGATGAAAGACATGTGCCACCACACCCAGCTTCTCTATTTCTTTTTCTAAGGACTTTCTCCATCCTCTTTGCTTTTTTTCTTTTCTTTCCCAAGCCTACATATATTTTTAAACTCAATGTAAACCATTTAGAAATTTGTTTTGTTTTGTTTTCCATCTGAATCTGTCTTTATATCTCTATCTTTTTCTGAGCACATGAGTCTTTAATCTGCTAAACATCACAGCTAGGACTAAAGCTGCAGCTTTGGCAAATGACTCCATCCCATTCCTTAGGTTTCTGAAAGTGTAGTTTTATGGCAGAAGTCCTGGCAAGAGCCATGTTTATTGCAACAACTCAATGGGCTTTCAAGATCCAAACCACTATTCAAGAAGCCTGATACTGGCTGCTCATAAATACAATTTAAGTGTTTGGTGGCAGAGATTCTTAAAAGAGCTGCTAGGTTTTTGCTGCTAACTTTGAGTCAGAAGTCTCTCTTAGAGGAGCTATGCCTCTGCTAGCTACCAGAAAACAGAGCCTACCAAAGAAAAGACGGTTACCAAGAAGCAGTACCTGACTGTATTCTTGTCTGTCTAGAATCTTTTTTTTTAAACTTTCTCAGTTTTTATGCAGAAATTCCTGCCAAAAGTTTGGATGCCATTTGTAAATGGAGATTGCACTTTTATTTTCCAGTCACCCAGACCCAAATACTCACACAGAAACTATATTGCAACACCATTTGGCAATGGCTTAGGCATATTCCTAGAAAGCTCTTACATCTTAACACATTTCTATTATCTATGTATCACCACTGGTAATCTTCTTGCATTTTTCTCCTTGAGAGACTATGTGGCTTTCTTGACTCTGCCTACTCTCTCTCTCTCTCTCTCTCTCTCTCTCTCTCTCTCTCTCTATATATATATATATATATATATATATATATATGTGTGTGTGTGTGTGTGTGTGTGTGTGTTCAGATTTCCACCTGGCTTTACTCTGCTAAGCCATTAGCCAAAACAGCTTTCTTTGTCAACCAATAAAAACAACAAATATACAGAAGAACATCCCACATAATTATACGTTAGGTTATAGAACATTTTAAAATGTAAAATGGCTAACCCTAATTACACAGCAGAGAGGTGTAGACTAAGTTAGAATTTGGACTGGATGATCACTGATCATCCCTTCACCTCTAAATCTTTATTATCAAACAATCTATTTTTATTTTCCCATTTGTTGAGCTGTCAAAATTATAGTGTTGATTTGCATTTGAGCCTATTTCTACTATAAACCAGGCCTTAAAAAATTCTTTTGACCTGTTACTGTAAGCATATTATAAAGAACACAAATTTCTTCCATAATATATTAAATACCCAGACTTCATAATGGCTCTGTCTGCCGAAGTTTTGTTAAATTAGAGATTCTGCTTTAGAGGAACCTGCAATCATATATTTCACCAAATTATGTTATAAAATGGAATCTAGTGCTGTCAAGCACAATTTAACCAACAATAGAACAATTTAAAGAGTCTAGCTGAAATGGGTTTGCTAATTAGATGCAGCACTTTATAAATGTTGCTCACTGATCCTGCAGAACTGGAGAACATCTTTTGGGCTCAGTAATCACTTTAAAAAGCCGTAAAGCAATGCAATTCCATTTGAGTTTTCAGCTTGAAAATTGAATCAAGAGAAAGAGAGATTTCAATTCCTCTCTGATCTTGGTTAAGTTAGTTATACCATATTGCTATAAACATACCATTCCACAGCCTGTTGATTGTCATCATTATGAGATGTAATCCAGAACTAGGCAAGAAAAAATAACACAGATGTTTTGTTTCAATATAATGTGATTTATGAAAATAAATGGAATAGAGTTGGAGAATTTAAATTTATTTGTTTTTCAAAGTTAGTACTGTGGGACAGATTGTAAGAAGAGGTTTGTTAGTGACTGTCACTATTACCTGCAAAACCCATTCTTAATCTCAACTGTGATGGTATCATTTTGAAGAAAATTTGGAGATGTAATCAGTAAAAATGATTAAAATTAAAATACTACCTAGGAAATTATGTGTTTATAGTGAGGATTTAGTGAACAACCAAGAAGTTCTAGTAAACTGCCATAGAGATGATTCTACGGAGTGAACTGTGGCCATGTTTTCAACCAAGTGATTCAGAAAATGCACCTAGAATTCAAGATGCAAGTCTGGTGAAGTGGATCAGTGAGTAACAGTGTTTGCTGCCAGCCTTATAACCTGAGTTTGCTCTCACAAACACATGCAATGGAAGGAGAAGACCAGCTTCTGCAAGTTGTCTTTCAACATCCATATGCCCACCATGCCATGTGTGAGTGTTCATGTATGTAGACACATGCATATGGACAAGTATACACACAGAGAGAGAGAGAGAGAGAGAAAGAGAGAGAGAAGCACACATATAAATATATACACATATAAATATATAATAAAAATTTTTAAAAGGCTTCAACTTACAAACACTCTGAATTTCAAGTTTTTCAACATTTACTTCTGTACATCAGAGCATGAGAGGTATCTTTATTAGTTTTATTATGTAGACTTAAATCTTAATTTAAAAACCAGGAAATCATTTTCAAAAGCTTAAGAAATGTTGCCACCAGTACTTATTTTGAAATCATATCTGATCAAGCCTTTTAGGAACCTTAAACATCAACTTAAAGACATAAAATATCAGTTCAGAGCAATGGCACAAATATTAGAGCTGCTTATCAAAAATAATAGCAAAGTAAACAGAGTAACAGGTAAAATGGCATTTTGGACTACTTTATTTAATTTGCTTTTAAAAAGAAGAACACTGATCAGCCTATCATCTGAATCACAATCCTACTTCTTGGCCTCCTTGGGATTCCAGGTACACAATGCAATGCATGACTTCCTAATAGATTGCATTATACAATAGTAACGGATAAATTTTGCAAATTCAATGGTCATTTTATATTCCAAACTAAATAAATTTAAATACCACTTTCACATTAAAAATCAGCTATCTTTGATCCTCTCAACCAGTACCAAAAAGCATTAATGCAAGCCAACACTCTAATTTTAAATGGCTGTGAACCCTATGTAAATGTTAAGAATCAAGCCTAGATCCTCTAGAAGAGCAGCCAGTGTTCTTAGTTGCTGAGACACTTCTCCAGGCCTGACCTTTCGCAATGTCTAGGCCAAAACCATCAACAAAGTGACACCTTGCCTGCAAAACCAAAATTAGAAACAACAAAAATAAATTTGAAATGGATAATGAGAGGAGAGAATTGTATTATGACAACAACCTTCATCTTATTCACCAATTCATTTTCGTTCTTTCTACTTTCACATGTGGTTTTGACAATGCGGATGCCACACTTAGACACCAAAGGGCCAGTGAAGTGAGTGGGACAAGGAGACCCACGCACAGGCCTGGGGTGAAGTAGTCTTGGGCTCCAAGGAGGAAGCATGGTCCTTACTGGCGCCATGACAGACTGAGCATGACAAGAAGAACCACATGTAGGCCTGGGTTGGTCTGCCCTGGGCTCTGAGGAGAAAATACAGAGCAGATGCAGATGGATGTATCTGTGATGAGCAAGCACATAGTGTGGTGTGGTGTGGGAGAGAAAGAGAGATAGAGTGGCTCATGTTGACAGGGGCATATCTGAAGAGGTGAAATCAGTGGGGAGTGGGTTGAGCTGGGAGGCTTGACTGTCACACAGGGCCATGGTGATCTCTGGACCCAGCCTGCTGTTAGCACCCATGCCTAGATTTATAGCCCTGATGCAGCTGCTATCTGTGCTAACAGCCATGGCTTCTGATTCCACCCAAGGCAGAGAGAATAGGGCTGTGCATAGTTTGCCCAGCCCTTCACTGACTGCAACACTAGGGAGAACTGGTTCTGCCCATCACCCGCTGAAAAACTCAGGACAGAGGATCCTATATATCTCACCTAGCCAGTGTACCAGAGCTGATCCTGTTATCAGGGGCACGGCTGAGCTCTCTGAGAGCACAAGAATGGGAGAACAGGTCACATTCCTCTCTCATCTGCCATGTGGTGGTGTGGATGGGGGAAAGATGCCCTCCTCTCTTTGCCCCTCACCACCTGCTGCAGGTGGGGAATCTGACCCAAACCCTTACCAGATATAGCACTCAGGAGAATTGACCCTGTGCCTCCCCTGTACATCACAGTAGAGTTTACCCTGTAGACAGGGGCACAGTTGAGACAGTCCTGAGGGCATAAGGTGCAGAGATGGTACCACCTCTCTCATTTGTAGTGTGATATTGAGAGTGAGGGAAAGATGCTCTCCCTGTTTTCCCCTACCATCTCCAGCTGGCAAGGGAGCTAAGCCTGCCTTTTACCAGCTACAACACTCGGGAAAGCAGGTTCTGCACCCTGCTTTCCTGAGACAACCCTGTCGCCAGGGGTGTAGGTGAATCAGCCAAAAGTTGTAATGTGGGAGAGCTGTTCCCCATTACTTGTCTTTCACATGGTGGTGTGAGCAAGTGAGATGGCCCCTCTTATTCCTCACCACTTGCTGCCTGCGACAGACAAGGGAGGTGAGCCTTCCCCTTTCCAGTTGCAGCTTGCGGGAAAGAGGGCCATGCAGCATCGCTGGGCAGCACAGTAGAGCTGACACTATTGACTGGGTACAGGTGAACTGGCTGGAGAAGGTGAGCAGGGAATACCCTGCCCTGAGGTCGTAAGAGCAGGAGAGCTGTCCTTGCCCCTTATCAGCTGCAGCACTCAAAGGTTCCTGCAACTCCCCTGGGCTACACAGTAGAGCTGGCCTTGATGGTGTAGGTGTGAGAGAGCTCACCCTGTTAGCCTGAAAGCAGGAGAACTGGCCCTGCCTCTTGCTCATCACTGCAAGGAGTTAACTAACCAGGGCGGTGCTAGAGAGTTCACTCTGGTGGTAAGGATGGGGAGAGCTTTTCATTTGATCTCTTAAGTTTTTCACTTGAAGTTTGGCTTTTCTTCAGCAGTTCTAGTTCTTTGTTAAATTTTAATTTCATTTTTTGAATTATTTTTATTATTTCATTCAACTGTTTGCATTTCCATGGTCATCATTAAGACATTCATTCCTATCCTCTTTAAAGTCCTTGAATATATTATTTATTATTTTCCTGGAGTATTTGTCCTTTGCTTCAGTTAAATTTTTTTTCTCAGGACCCATTACATAGGGTGTAGAGGAGGCATTTTTTTTTTGTTTGTGAATGTTTGTGTTTTTCTTTTTTCTGGGATCTAGGTGCATGGAGTTATGACATTTATGGTGTTTCTTGTAGTAGATATCTGGTCTTGCCTTTGTTTAATGGATGCTTAGTTCTTTGGTTACCGTTATCCTAATCTGACATATTGTGGACCAGAAGACTGATACTTTGTTTTTTGGTTTTGTCTTCACTCTGGAATTTGGTTTCAGACTCAGTGCCATCCCAGTTCTGAGATTCTGATCTCTGATTTCAAACTTCAAACAGTCCCATCCAGGTACAGTTTGAAGTCAGGGAAAGGCTAGAAGGAAAGGGAATGCCTGGAGTTTGCTTCAGTAGGACTAGGTATTCAGCTCCACGAAGGGTAGCAGAAGCAGAGCTACATGAACTCTGACTCTGGACATGGATGGCGACAAGTCCCGAGGAGATGGAAGTGTACTAGGAAGAGAAACAGAGTCATGGTCATGCATTCAGTAGTGGGTCTAAGAGTGCTCTCAAGGTATTAGAATGGAGGATGGGAAGAAGACATAGGTAGCATGATTGGGGCCAGCCAAGTATAGCATCTGTGAATTCCTGTTAGAGAATGGTTCTGCTGGTCTTGGTGTGTTGGGGGGTGGGATATTGGAATGAATATTGATTAGAGCTGGGGTTCCTGGGAATACACCGTAAGGCTGGCAGTGGGATGCAGTTGACTTTGCAGGATCTATTTTTTGCTTTTGAGATAGTGTCATTGGCCTTGAACTTGCGTATTTCTTTAAAGATCCAATTTTTTCATAATGTATGTCTTATTTCCTGAAGAAATGGACAGTTCTTTGAATTTTTTTCATGTAGATAGGAAATATAACAGTAACAAAAATCAAAGAATTGGATTAATTTTCCCACATAGTGTATATTAACTTGCCATTGTGCTATCAAAGAAGAAATAATTTTTTTGGTTTTTTCGAGACAGGGTTTCTCTGTAGCTTTGGAGCCTGTCCTGGAACTAACTCTGTAGACCAGGCTGGTCTTGAACTCACACAAAGAAGATATTTTACCCCACACAGTGTAGGTGGATTTTTTTGAGGCACCAGCTCACAAATAATGACACCAAAACTTATTATTAATTATGAAAGCTTGGCCTTTAGTTTATGGTTTTCAATTTGCCACACCAGCGCTGCTTGGATACCAAAACTGGCGGGGGGAGGGAGGGTGCTGGGATTAAGACACAGATGCTTCAATGCTGAAGGAAGAACAACATTTTTTTCTTTTTTTTGCCCTGAGTAAGAGCCTTTTATACCTTTAGGTAGCTGGCCAGAGACATGCTGAGCAACAAGAGGTCACAATTGGGGCATCGTGTACTGGGAACAAAAACCACCAGCCAGAAGGAACACAAACATCCTTGTTGATTACAAGGAAGTTTAGCTGTCCATCAGAGGGAGTGAGGGCAGCCAGATCACAATATCAACTAGCTCTTATAATTTAAATTAACTCATATTTTATTAATCTACATTCAACCATGTGGCCTTCATTTCTATCCATGCTGTGTGTCTGACTCCTCCGCATCTCTTGGGCGGCTCTCCAGTGCCTAGATTCATCTTGAGTTCTCTCTGTCTCTTCCTGAATGGCCCACATATCTCTTCTACCTAGTTATTGGCCATTTATCTCTTTATTAAACCAATCAGAAGGCACCTTTATCAGAGACACATCCTTATAGTGTAAACAAAATTCTGCAACACACAAGTGATATTTCTGAGGGTGTTCCCTGGTTATATATTACTTAAAATTAAATACACTGATTCCCTCCAGCTACTCTATAAATATTTGTAGTACTTAAAACCTGCATCTTAAGTAATAGTAACGAAAAATCTTCTGAAAGAAATAATTATTAAAAACATAATTGATCATTTTTTAAGTTCTGATTTAACCCGACTTTATTCAAAGTTACCGGATTTAGAGAGAATGATTGGATAATATGGTAATACATTTTTCTGAAAACATCTCTTGCAAGAACTTGCAATATGATTAAAATTCCTTGAGATAATTTAAAACTATGTGTTCAGTCTGCTACCCTACTGTGGGCCCAGCCTATTAACGTTTAACTTACTTTTAAGAGTACAGTGTATACAACTATACTGTGCCTTGAATTTCCATTGTAATCAGTTTATAAAATCTATATTAAATGCATAGCATTGATCTTAAATGATGTATTAATACTTCTGTCCCAGGAAAATTTAAGTGCATATATATATGTACTGTGGTCATCATTTACCAAAAGAAACCAACAAGTTGAAAGCAACCATTAAAAACAAACACATAATCAATATTGGAACCAACATGAAAATATAGATTGATAATATTTGTGTGCTGTTCTGGGATAGTTAAGGTTCAGAAAAATATTTTCCTCCATTGTAAAACTTTGTTATAGCTTTCTCTAGAAAAGTTATAAAATTCCTTTTCCATCCATTTTTTCTGTGCTGTTCAATAATAAAGCCCTTAGTTTCGAAGAGATAATAGGGACCGACACACAGAACTGGCAGACAACACACTGGTCAATACACATAAACTTTAGACAGATAAAAAAAACACAGGAAAAGAAGTAGTGAATTATTTAAAATTTAAAAGGCTCACTTTTGGTCTTACCTATTTGAAGAAGTTCTTTTAGTTCCTTAATTGGGGTATCAGTGCAGATTGATTTAATTTCTTTTCAAACTGGGGCACATATTTTGATTCATACAAATTTTCCATGTAAAATAAGATGGAGTACATTCTATTTTAGCATATTTGTTTCTTGGAAAGCCTTTCTAAATTTCTGTTCAATATAAAATAAAAATGCACTGTTAACTATACAAGGCTTATATGTAAACATTAGTTAGGTTTCTAGCTTTCCAAAAAAATTCCCTTAATTTTACACTTTATTAAATATCCTATTCTCGTTGGGGATGTAAACTGTTCAAGAAAGTAAATAAATTCTGAAGTAAAGTTTATTTGGGGCTGAAAAGAGGGGAACAGTCAAAGGTCAGTGAGGATTATAGTTTTACACATAGCTCAAAGGTTTTAAAATAATGAGTGGATAAAAAGAATAAAATTAAGTAGAAGCCCAAAGGTGCCATTTTTTTATGGAAGGAACCTTGAATAGGTCTATTAAATTGTTCTTAATCTTGACTATAGAACAATCATCTCTCGAGCTTGTTAGTACAGAGGGCTCACCTAGAACCAACCAGGTCACTGATTCGGCAGGCCTGTATAGGCTTCAGGAGACTTTTCCAACAAAGTTCCCTGTTGGTGGCTATTCTGAAAGTATGTTTAGTTGTGGTGGTTTCAATATAATTGGCCCCCATGAGTTTATAGAGAATGGTGCTATTGGGAGGTGTGGCCTTATTAAAATAGGTGCAGTCTTGTTGGAGGAAGTGTGTCATTGTGAGGGCGGGTTTTGAGGTCTCTTTTGCTCAAGCTTCTCTCAGTGTGACTTTCAGTCAATTTCCTGATGCCTACAAGATGAAGGACTCTCAGCTACTTCTCCAGCACAATGTCTGCCTGCATACCACCATATCTTCCACCATGATGATAATGGACTGAACCTCTGAAACTGTGACTCATCCCAATTAAATATATAATTGCATCATTAATTCTTTAGATTGTGCTATAATCTCTTTTTGTTGTTGCTGCTGCTATTTTTTCAAGATAGTTTTCTCTGTGTATCAGCTCTGGCTGTCCTGGAACTCACTTTGTAGATAGATCAGATTGGCCTTGAACTCACAGAGATCTGCCTGCCTCTGCCTCCTGAGTACTGGGATTAATATGTCATCTCTTAATATACATATGGAGAACTATAAATAGAATTGTTTTTAATGTATTTTAAAAACAACAGTTTTTGTCATGTTATGTTTTCATTTTCATTTAGTTCTAGGGGCTCTCATGGATTTGCCTTTGTGTGTGTGTTTGCTTTCATTTTTGATATGTCTTTGATATGTATACTTAGTGGTTTGGCTGTATTTCTTGTGGGGTGTTTCTTTTCTAGTCTTGCCAGTTTGGTATTCTGTGATGTGAGATTCCCTTCTGAGTATGTGTTGCTCCTGTTGATTAATGAATAACATTTCTTTGGCCAATGGCAGAGCAGAATATAGCCAAACTCGAAGAGATATATACAGATAGTAGGCAAAGTCAAGGTGACACCAGCTGCTGAAGGAGAAGGATGCTGCCAGAACCTTTCCAATAAGTCACAGCCTTGTGGTGATACACAGATTAATGGAAATGGGTTAATTTAAGATGTAAGAGCTAGGTAGAAATATGTCTGAGTCATTAACCAAACAGTGTTGTAATTAATCTAGTTTCTATGTGATGGCCAGGAAATGAATGAGCAGCTTCTGCCTACAGAGCTGATTTCTATATGGGTTTGTCTTTCCCATGTGGATGTCTTCTTCTATGATCTTGGTAAAGATCTGGTAGATGCCATTAACTTAGGGTTTTTATCTCTTATGTATATCTATAATTTAAAAGCTTGGTTTTTTCATAGTGTCTCATATTTTCTTTATGTTTCCTTCCTGTATCTTTAAAGAAATTTTCATGTTCCTTGTTTTTATGAATCCTGCTATTTTATCTTCTGCTTGATCCAATCTGTTTGTAAAGGTATCTTTAGAGTTTTCTATTAACTCATTCATTTTTAAATCCCATCTTCATTTTAGTTTGAGCCCTCATCAATGTTTCTGTCTCTTTATTTAAGTCTATCATCAAGTCCAGGATTGACTTTGCCATTTGTCAGCCTTAGGTTTGTGTTTTCTTGTCATCACTCAGCAATTTATTCTGCTTACAATTTATTCCTCTTCCTTTGTGCTAATGAGCAGTTACTTTGTATCTTCTTTAAATTACTTGCCTTATTTTGATTATTTTTTTTGTATTTAATTCCTTGTTCTGCGTACCATCTATGAAATTCTTGTTGACAATGTTTCTACAGTATTGGTAACTTTTGGAGGAAATAGACTGACTAATCTTTAATATTATGTTTATTTTTGCAATAAGACCTGAGGATTAGGAATCATGAATTCCTAAGGTTATCATTGAAGAAAACATGTTTTTCAAACTAGAGAAAACGTTTTCGTGAACTAGTCATGACCCCACCCTGCCTGTTGACTAGAATGGTGTTTACTAACAGCCTGCAGGTTCTTTTCTATCCTTCGCTGACCAGCAGCCTCCCGTCCCGACGTTGACATAACCAATCATAGTAAATGCCATTAAAATGAGCCAATCCCTGCATTTGACAAACAACCCACTGTACCCCCTCCCTGAATATGTGGGGTTTTTTACCTAAAAGTAGCCTCTAATAACTAGTCGGGGCTTCTCTCCCTTGCCTGGCTGAGGAGCCCATTTCTAAAAATGAGAATAAACTTCCTCTTGCTTTTGCATCAACCGGACTAGTGAGTGGTTTCTTGGGGTGACCCTCCTGAGGATTTAGCCTCCCAGAGTTGGTGTTTAACATCATGATCAATTCATGGCAATAAAAACTGACTTAAAATGTTTGTCGAATCAAGATAATCATGTATGTCTTTGCCAACACTGTTAAGTTTTAAGCATTTGGAAATAGTTCAATGAGACTGTGCCCACTAGTTTATGTCAGCTTGATAAAAGTTAAAGTTATCTGAAAGTAGGGAAACTCAGTTGCGAAAATTCCTCCATAAGAACTTGCTATAAGGTATTTTCTTAATTAATAATTGATGGGGGATGGCCCAGCCCATTATGGGTGGTGCCATCCCTAGGCTGGTGGTGCTGAGTTCTATAAGCCATGGTGAGCAAAAGAGCAAGAAGTACCCTGCCATGGTCTCTGCACCAGCCCCTTCATCCAGATCCCCACCCTGGCTTCCTTCAATGATGGATTAAAGGGGGGAAGTGTAATCCAAATAAACCCTTTTCTCTCCAGCTTGCTTTTTGGTCATGTTGTTCTCCGATAGCAATAGAAAACATAACTAAGATAGAGTTATTACAAAAACTATGGGAAAGATTAATCATGTATCTTCTTATTCTGATAAATATCCCCATGTAAAAACCAATTTGATTGGTCTGTCTAAGATGGTATTCTGTGTAATAAGATAAACTGCTTAGTATAAAAGATATATTAAATTAATTTAGTTATTATAAAAATACACCATAAAAATTCAAGAAAACAAAATTCTCGTTTTTTTTCATAAGCTGTACTTAAGTAAATGCATGTCACTGTTGACTCTCTCTCTTTCTCTCTCTCTCTCTCTCTCTCTCTCTCTCTCTCTCTCTCTCTGCATTCATCTTGGCTTCTACACTCTCTGGAGAAAAAGTTAATTGTGTACTCATTTATTGTAGTCTTTTGTAATTTTATGTATTCTGATGTATATTAAAACTGACAACACCTCCAGTTATCTTTCATTGGCTTTGTATAACTCAACATTTTAACTATTGTGAAATAATCAAAATCATACCTTTGATAGTTTCTACTGAAATATGATGGGGGAACAGTTCCTCCAGTTTTCCCTTATGATTAAGTTATGAAAACTTTATACTTTAAATTTTGAAATTATTAGATGAACATAATATATCAGTTACTGAAAAGCGTTGGAAAGTAGCAGGAAATTCTGAAAAACTTTCAGAAGTTCCTGTGTGGTGGCAGCCTCTATCTGAGGGAGAATAATATATTGCTTATGTGAGATAATGGGGGGTGGCACTGCTTGTGTTGTTATATATTCTGATTAACAGGTATGGATACTACAGTGATATATAGACTCCTGGTTATAAGACAACAGAATTTCAACATCAGTACCCAATGGAAATATTTACCAAGAAGATAAAGATCACCAGTCCAAAAGAAGAGGCAGCTCCATAGGCTCAACAAGCAGAGAACCATGTATGGGGATAGATTTAGAAACTGAGCCAGTGAGCAGAATGAACCTTGGAGCAAAACCATGCAGCTACAACTGCTATGACTTTACTTCTCATGATAATGACATTCATATACATCCATACAACCTCTGTCTCTTGTGTACTGTCTGCCTCATTACAGGCATCACCAAAATTGGCACCACCTATAGTCTTGAGATGTTTATACGTTTGTGTTAAAGAAACATGAGGAAGTAGGCATTGTTGATTGGGAAAATAGGGGAGATGTACCTTTTTAATGAGTTGAACTAGAGAATACTGGATGGCATAATCTATCTGTTCAGACATAAAAGGGAAATACTGATCTTGGAATATTAAATCCTAAGCTTAATTTGAGGACTAAGGGCTATAAAATTGTCAAAAATGGAAAAAGAGCAAAAAAGGACAATACATTCATCCCCGAATTTGCTATGGGGTTGTTAGAATACAAGGAGAATAATCTATTAATGCAACTGGCTACTGGAGAACTTAATAAGACTTCTTTTTGCATTGATGAAGTTATTCTATTCAAATTTTGCTTAAAAAGAACATTTGCTGAAATTATTAATCTCTTCAATTTAATATCCTAGCATTTCTGGGGACAACCCCAGCCCAGAACAGCACAATTTCAGGAAATATTCCAGGACTTTTTATATCTTTTATTTTCTATAGCTATTGCTTATGTTTTATTACAATAAGAAAAAACTCCAGTTTGGAGTTGTACTGTTGTAGGTAGGCTGCTTGCTTATTCCTAGCTGCTCAGCCCCAAAATAATCACAAAGAAACCACATTATTTGCAATACTGTTTGTCCAATAAGTGTATTTCTGGCTAACTCATATCTTAAATTAACCCATATCCGTTAATGTGTGTATCACCATGAGGCTGTGGCTTACTGGGTAGAGTTCTGGCATCTGTCTCTGGTAGGGCCACATGGCTTCTCACTGACTCTGTCTCCATTCTCCCAGCATTCAGTTTAGTTTTTTCTACCTATTTCTATTCTGCCCTGTCAGGCCAAGGCAGTTTTTTTTCTTATTAACCAATGGTATTAATAGCATACAAATAAAAATCCCACATCACCTCCCCTTTTCTGTTTAAATCAAAAAGAAGGTTTTAACTTTAACATGGTAAAATTACATGTAACAAAATAGTTATGAAGCAAGAATTACAGTTACAATATTTATATCTACTTTATCTTTCATCATAACTAAGGAAAACTATAACTATATATTCTTCAGCTGCATCAAAGACTCCAGAAGGATACAATATTACCTAGGTAAACAGGAAGTGTGTTGTAAACAACTTCCAAAACTCTAGAATTAACAGAGACATCTCACTGCCTGGACAGTTGCCCAAAGTTCTTCTGTAACATTGGAGTATCTATCTTAAGCCTACAGGCCCATAGTATCCAGCAGACTTCTCCACAAAGCAAAAATATTTGAAGATCTGTATTTTCTGCCTTGTAATGGCAAAGTTCATCAGTTGCTCTCTTCTGTGTTCTGCAGAATGTTTGGCAGACTCTTTCAATGTAACAGGAAACCCTAAGGACCATCTCTCATTTAGGCAAGTTCAGCAGTCAATTCTCTGTGTGTCCTACATGTCCAGTTCATACATCATAGCATCAAGCATTCCAGGAAAGAGCAGTTTCTTGCCCAGATGGTTAACAAACTCTATGAGGAGTTTCTTCAATGCCCATCCTCCTTTTGAAATAATTGGTGCTGCCAGGAACAGATGTGTCTCAGTTTCATGAAAAGTCCTAAGTTCTTAAAACATTTTAAATGCCACATTCTGAAGGTCTCTGAAAGATTTGAAGAATACCTATCTAACTGAAATTGATCTCTATTTACCTAGAAAACCTAACATGACTAGACACTTGACTATTATAGATGATTATCTATCAACCTATATTTCTTAATTATACATTACATTTTTAAATGAGCTGGACAAACACAATACCTTAATCAAGAGCAGAAATACACATATAACAAAATTGACCTGAAATTTGTATCAATAAACCAAGATCTAAACCAATGCAAATCTCAATAGCATATCACCCTTTAAATGTAAACAAATATTTATAAACAATCATTTAGGGAATTTGGGCATAGTTCTCTCCTAACTGCATCCTGTTTTTTGTTGGGCGAAGTATTTTTGGGGTGTTCTTAGCAACCTTTCAGGGGAACTTGGTCTATCAAACCACATTAGTCTAGAAGGATTCCACAGGCTCTCATCCTCTGTGGAAACAAAAGAAGAAGCTCTTTTCCAAGGCAACATATCCTTGGGTTCAAATTTTGTAGTCAAGAAACTTTTAAAACATACATGTTTGTTTAGTTTAACAATTCCCAGAATGAAATGTCTCTCTCTATTTAGCTCCTTCACAGTCAAAAAAAAAAATCAAAGAAAACACAATAATATACATAATCCAGACTTTCTGTGTATATCCCATCTTTACGTGGCTTATTTGTTTTTACTCTAGTACTTCTTAATATTTATTTTATTGCCTTTACTCCTTTAATCTATGAATGTCTGTACTCTGTGTCTTTAAAGACTTTATTTGTTATAAACCATTTATTTCCTTTTATAGCTCTCTATACACTTTTTCTTCTCTTTCCCAATCTGACATATATTTTTTAAACACACTGCATCTCATTTAGAGGTCCTTTATGTCTGGATCTGCCCTTATTGCATATCTGTAATTCTTTTATGACCAGGACAACTTTTTAAAATGATAAGAACTTCTTAAAAACCTAAGCAGTGGCATTACTAGGGCAAATATGTCCCTTCCTGCTTGCTACACCCTCTCCAACATGGTGGGGCAGAGGTCTGTTTAGCATGAGCCATGCTAACAGCCCCATTTTCAGGCACACAGTCAGTCTATGTTGCCTTTAAGCAAGTTGTAGCACCTGCTCACAAATTCCATTTAAATTCTCAGCCTCATGAAAGAGCCAGAGTTCACACCAACAGCATGGCCCAGAAAGCTGCCATTTCAAAACCGTGCAGTTTTTTTTTTTCTACCGCTGAATTAGGAAAGCTTCTCTTAAAGGAGACATGGCATCAGCCATGCTTAACTCTGTTTTTCTGGTGGTGGTGGTGTTTTTTTTTGGGGGGGGGTTGTTTGTTTATTTTTGCCTAGAATTCCTTCCCAAACTCTCTCAGGTTTTAAGTGGATTTTAGTTGGTCACGTTATCACGAATTTATTATTAGACTTAGAACTCTCTTATTTAAACAAAAGGGGGAGATGCTGAAGGAAATCCTTCAGCCAGTAGCCTTTAAGTTACTGGCCCATTTGGGCATGGCCTTTTATACCATAAATGTAGTAATAAAGCATTCACTTGTTCTCTCTTCTGGATGCTGGATTAGGTTGTTTGACATGACCATTTTCAAAACAAGTAAATAAGTAGTCTGTCTTAGTCACTGTTCTATTGCTGTGAAAAGGCATAGCAGCCAAGGCAACTCCTACAAAAGAAAGAAGTTAACTGGGGCTTGCTTATAGTTTCAGAGGTTTAGTCTGTTATCCTCACGGTGGGGAGCATGGCAGCACACAGTCAGATGTAGCAGCTAAGAATTCTACATCCAGATCCAAAGACAGCAGGAAGAGAAAAAAAAACTAGACCTGCCTTGGTCCTTTGAAATTTCATAGCCCAACCCCAGTGATACACTTTCTCTAACAATGCCACACCCACTCCAACGAGGCCACACCTCCTAATAGTTCCTCTCTCTGCTGACCACACATTCAAATCTATGAGCCTATGGGCGCCATTCTTATATAGCCACATAATCTCAGTCTGCAAGGAAATAGTACCAATCCCTATATCTGCCAAAAGATGCCTAACATGAATACATACACACACACACACACACACACAAATTTTCTGAAAGTAAGATTGCACTGAAAGAGGCATGATAAAACTTCTTATGTGGTATAGATATCCTGTTCAGTGATTTGAGTGGTAGTCATACTGATAAAAAGTATCAACAGATGTAAAACCTGAAAGGTAAGAAAAATAAATATTAGAATAAATGTATATATATATATATATATATATATATTGCATATAAATTAGTGTTAAAACAACAACAAAAGGATATTTGGACTGTTAATGCCTAATAGAATGTTTTTGCCAAGTTATCACAGAGCCTGTGCAAGCCCAATCCAGACCAAATTCCATGATGAAGATGGGATCTGGGCACAAAACTTCATTCCTAATGGTAGAGCTGCTGGCAATTATTAACTGTTAGAAGATGGAGAGACAGTTTTCTTCAATACTGTAGCCTTTGACAAGTAGACCATGCTCCAGTGAAGGCCACATACCTAAGTATATTTGGGCAATATAAGTTGGTCTTGATTTTCTTTAATAAGACACAACATTGCATTAGGTAGGGAGTTGGAAGGGATCTGGGAAGAGTTGAGGAAGGGAAATTGAATATGGGCAAAACTCTCACAGAAATAGTGAAAATATAAAGAAAAAGAGAAATCTGTGCTGTCTGCTATCTTAGAGGTATCAATAAAAAAGCTTTAAGACTTTGGCAAATCATCTTATTTGTGCTCTTTTTCTTGTTTCATAGTTGTTGGTTTGACCTTGGATAGGAGCAAAACTTGCTTGAAAACCTTTTATGGTAATGTTACCAAAGGAATTAGAGTTCCATTTTTAGTGTTCTTTAGTTTCACTAATAAAGTAATTTTAAAACTAACCCAGAAGGGATATCCAGGACCATTTTATTAGAGTTTGAGTGAAAAACGGGGTCAACAAGTTCTAAGTCTCAGCAGCTGCTTGGTGGAGAGATATGGAAAAGAAGTGAGAAAACCATGCCTTTTGAGTTAAGGTAAAAGAAAGCTGGCAAGTTCATCAGTAGAGGTCAGCAAGCAGTTACACGGTAGAAAGGGGGAGGTGGAGAATAAGTGAAAAAAACAGTGTTAAGGAAAGCATGTTCAAGTTTTGGTCAGTATCAGGAAAATATAGAAAAATAGGAGGAGTTATGCTTTTAGAGTAGAATTAAGAAATACAGGCAAATTTACCTGCATTGTGGAGGAGGTGCAAGCACCTGCATGGGGTGAGGGGTTTCTGAGAAGTATTAGCATACTGTCATATTACAAAGATAATAGTCCTTGTATCATCTTAGCAAGTATTGACGTGAATCAGCCTTCCTGAGGGGTTCTCCTTGGCCGGGGGAATTAAAAAGTGAGGAAAATTAACTTTTAAGGGAGGAAAAAATAGTATATGATTTTTAAATCTTTGGAGCAGATCAGAATATCTTCACCCAAGGCCAGAGGTGGAACTCCTGGATTCCATTATTCTGGCCAGGAGAATGTACGTTTCCCTAATGTATCCTAACGAAGTCCTGGAATCTTCATCTTTTTATATACTACTTAAAGTCCTAGAAAGGAAGAGTTATAGTTGCCCTTCGAGTATTACCAGAAAAATGGGAGGTGAAGTTCAAAGTTGACCATGAGAATGGGTTCTAATTTCAATGGATTGAAGGCTGATAATCTCAGGAATATTATCCCCCCAAGAGTCAGTACCCTAAAATCACTGGGGAAATGGACTGGCACTGGAACAGAGAAGAGCTTAGATTCTCCAATCTTGCTGATTTTCATGTCTTAAAGGATAAAAAAGGATAAAAAATGGGTGCACCAGGAAGGTCTGTGTGTGAATTGCCTGTAAATGAGAGGAAATAAAAGTATGATAGTAATTTAGTATATAAAGTCAAGAGATAAATAGTATCATTACTGAGACTCTAACAAATATAATCCATTACCACCTTGAAAACCCAGACATCCTATTCCAAAGCTGCTCATCAAAAAGTATGGCATCTGGATTGGTGTTTTGGTAACACTTTCATAATAGATCATTCATGCATTTGGGTAAAAAGAAAAAAGAATACAGCTAAGAGGAGAGAGAGAGATAGGCAGACAGATGGACAAATAGACAGACAGAAACTAGAGTTCTCAAATGCTTCTGGCATTTTGGGCCTCCAGCCAGCACATTCTGTTTTGCTGTTTGTTTATTTGTTTGTTTTGTTTTGTTTGATTGACAGGGTCTTTCTCTGTAGTTCTGACTGCCCTGAAACTAGCACTGTAGACCTCGAAACCAGGCTAGCCTCAAACTAGCCTGCTTCTACCTCCCGAGTGCTGGGTTTAAAGACCTGTACTGCCATGCCCAGCTGTTAGAGCATTGTTAATTTTTTCTCAAAGACAAGGACAGAATTACTTAAAGGACCTTCCTTAAAACTGACTAGATTTTAACTCTCTTTTTATCAGTAGGTATAGAGAATAGTATGAATTCTTAATTTTACCAGGCCTGCCACCTTTGCTCAGACAGGGTTCACATAAGCCAGGCTAGCATGCAACTTTATACGTAGATAGTAAATTTTAATTGTTAATGCTCTTGCTCCCAGCCCCTAAATACTGGGAATATAGGCAAGAGCCACAATGCCCAAGATGATTATTTTATTGAACACACTTTATTAAATAACTGAGCTTACTCTACACTGCTGTAGGATTTATAGCACTCTGCTAACTGGTGTCCAACATTTATTTTAAATAATTTTTTTTTACTAGGATTAAAAGAAAAGAATTCAAAACAAATCTATTCCTGGATAGAGACAAACTTGGTTGAGGAGTGGATTACAAAACAATCTTACCCATTTTTGATGAACGTATCTGTGAGAAGGCAAATACATTCAATGGACACAAAACAAAATGCTAGGTCTATTTTCTTTCTTTCTTTCTTTCTTTCTTTCTTTCTTTCTTCCTTTCTTTCTTCTTTTTTTGGGAGAGATGGGCAATTCTTTAAGACATAATTCAATGTATATAGCCACAAAGTGGGATTGTTTGCCATTTCATTTTGGAGTCTCCTGGACTGACAATGGAAGTACACTCAGAGCAGTAAAAATGGTTTTTTTATGATTTAGAAGTGTGGAAGCCTTGAACTTATTTCCTGTAGCCAGCATTTCATCACACTGACATTCCACACTGTCCTTCTGAGCAGTGACTTAAAACTGGAGCTGCATCAAAACAAGCATTTAGACTTAGCACAGCACAACCCATAGGATGTTTTCCATAATGAAACATCAGCAAACCTCACTTCAGAAATCAACTGCGTAAATCTCTTGAATTGAGCATGATGTGCTGGTCCAAATTTATTTCTATTACAATCATCCTGAATGCCTCAGTGTAAGTTTCTAGGACAGGTGGCCTGTTAAAGATGCTGCTTTAAACTTAGATGATCAGTTTGTGAAGCATTACAGGTATATCACTCTGCCTAGGACTTGATGTAAGCAGCTCCCCTACCTTAATATTCTACAGTTTCTCAGCTCTTCAGATGCCAGCGATCACTTAGACATATCTAAAAAAGTCCAACAAGACTGACTTCCTGTGTGTCTCATTCTGAGGCAACTGTGATGTTACCACTTCCCTTTAAGATGCTCAGTATTGACTCCCCAACTCAGCATGCACTCCCTATGAACTGACGGGCTATTCTGGCTAAAGAAGCAGGTAGGTTAACTGCAGACCTTCTGTGGCTGCTCCTCCAAATCAAATCCCCAGTCTCATCTCAGGTCTTTCAAATCTTCTGCTTTGGCCTCTTCTCACTCTGCACCCATCCCGAGGTGACTAACTTTGGCCACACGTCATTCTTTGCACCCATCCTCAGAGTACTAACAAAGCAGGAACACCCTACTTTTCTCCTTGAGGAAACCCTCCAAAGTCTCCAGTCCTTCTCCATTCCTAAGTTTCAGAAACATATTTTACGTGGAACCCCCAGTGCACACACCTTTAAGGATCCCAGAAGATTTTCCTACAGGCAGCACAGAGCCACCACACTCTCCCAAAAAGCAGAGAGGAAAGAAAAACAGTGGAACAAAACACCCAACTAAAAGACAAGACCACGTATCAGAACCTAGAATTACAATCTTCCCAATTCCAGATGCCTAGATGATAACATAAAACACAATCAATAACAGCCAGGAAACCATATCTCCACTAGAGCCTAAGAACCCTACAGACAGGCCTTGAATATCTCAACACATTTGGAGCACAAGTAAAAGACCTTAAGACGTCTTTACTGATATGACAGATGTCTTTAAAGAGGAAACAAATACATCCTTTAAAGAAAGCACAAATGAGCAGAGAAAGGAGATGAATAAACTAACTCAAGATCTGAAAGTGGAAATAAAATCAATAAAAAAAAAACTCAAACTGAGGAAAATTAGAAAATGAAAACTTTAGGAACTTGAACAGGCACCAACCACAGAGGCAAGTTTCATCAACAAAAAACAAGAGCTAGAGTCTCAGGCATTGAAGACAAAAAAGAATAGATACATTGGTCAAAGAAACTAGTAAGTCTAAAAATCTCCCACCATAAAACATCCAAGAAATCTGAGACACTATGAAAGGAAAAAAAGCTAAAAATGATAGGAAGGAAGGAAGGAAGGAAGGAAGGAAGGAAGGAAGGAGGAGGAGGAGGAGGAGGAGGAGGAGGAGGGAGGGAGGGAGGGAGGGTAGTGAGGGAGTTCTTTCTTCCTTCCTTCCTTCCGTACTTCCTTCTTCTTCTTTCTTTCTTCTTCCTTTCTTCCTCCCTTCCTTCCTTCCTTCCTTCCTTCTTTCTTCTTTCTTCTTTCTTCCTTCCTTCCTTCCTTTCTTTCTTTCTTTCTTTCTTTTCTTTCTTTCTTTCTTCCTTCCTTTCTTCCTTCCTTGCCTTCCTTATTATTTCCACCCCCCCACAAGGTCCCATAAAATATTTTCGACAGAATCCCAGAAGAAAATCTTCCTGACCTAAATGAGGACATGCCTATAAAGATACAAGAAGCCTCCATAATACCAAATAGACACAACCAGAAAAGAAAGTTGCTCAAAGCATAGTAATCAAAAACTAAATGTACAGAACAAAGAAAGAATATTAAAAGCTACAAGGGAAAATAGAACAAGCAATCTATAAAAACCTATTGGAATTAAATCTGATTTCTCATGAAAACACTAAAAGCCAGAGGGCCTGGAAAAATTTGCTGCAGACTCTAAGAAACCACAGATGCCATCCCAGAATACTATATCCAGCAAAATTTCAATCACCATAGAAGGAGAAATTAAGATGCTTCATGACAAAATCACATTTAAGTAATATCTACCTACAAATCCTACCCTAAAGAAGGTACTAGAAGGTAAACTCCAAATTAGAGATATTAACTCCAACCAAGAAAGCACAGTAAATAAATAATTCTAGACTGGCAAATTCAAAGGAAGGGAAACACACACACATGTAGTGAGGAGCTGCGGGCCTTGTTCCTGCCACCCTGCTCCCGGCCACCGGCTAGCTTATACCCCGAAATAACAACACACAAATTGTATTCTTTTCTTTTTCTTTCTTTTTTTTTTTTTTGCTTTTTCGAGACAGGGTTTCTCTGTAGCTTTTTTTTAGAGCCTGTCCTGGAACTAGCTCTTGTAGACCAGGCTGGCCTCGAACTCACAGAGATCCGCCTGCCTCTGCCTCCCGAGTGCTGGGATTAAAGGCGTGCGCCACCACCGCCCGGCAAATTGTATTCTTTTAAATACTGCCTGGCCCATTTGATAGACCGCCCCTTAGGTGGGTGGAGTAGACAGAACAGGAAGAGGAAGTGAGGTAGAAGGATCAGTAAGATGCCACACCTCTCCTAAGTGAGACAGACCACTGTGCCTCTCCTGAGAGAGATGCCAGATGCAATGAAGCTCCAGCCCAAGATGGATGTACGCTAGAAACTTCCCGGTAAGGCACCACTTTGTGGTGCTACACAGATTATTAGATATGGGTTAATCAAGATGTGAGTAAGAGGCAGAAAATAATGGGCCAGGCAGTATTTAAAAGAATACAGTTTGTGTGTTGATATTTTGAGTGTAAAGGTAGCTGTGCAGGAACGCAGCTCATCTGCTCCTCACCACACACACACACACACACACACACCCACCACCACCACCACCACCACCACCACCACCACCACCACCACCACCCCCACTACCACCACCACCACCACCAGCAGCAGCAGCAGCAGCAGCAGCAGCAGCAGAAGCAACAACAAAATTACAGGAATCAGCCATCATTGGTCACTGATATCTCTCAACATCGACAGTCTCAATTTCCTAATAAAAAGACACAGACTAGCTTCTCTAGGATCATGGACTATAGATCCACCTAGAAAGGGGAAATAGATAAGATCACCTAACAAAATTGAGAGAATGGGAGTGGGGGAGAAGGGAAGGCAGAAGGAAAAGAGGAGAAGAGAAGGGGAGAGAGGATGAGAACTTGAGTGAATGGAATAGTTGAGATGGAGGAAGGACAGAAATGAGAGTTAGGAAAGAGATATCTTGATTGAGGAAGCCATTATGGGGCTAACAAGAAACCTGATACTAGAGAAATTCTCAGAAATCCACAGGGATGACACCAGTTAAGGCACTAAGCAATAGAGGAGAGGGTGCCTGAACTGGCCTTGCCCTGTAGTCAGAACCTTCATGTAGCAAATGATGGAAACAGAGGCAGAGACTCTCAGTGGAGCACTGGGCTGAGCCCCCAAAATCCAGTTGAAGAGTGGGTTCACCCACTAAAACAGTTTACCTGAGCTAATGGGAGCTCACCAACTCCAGCCAAACAGGGAAGGAACCAGCACTGGACCAAAGCAGACCCTCTGAATGTGGGTGACAGTTGTATGGGTTGGGCAGGCTGTGGGGCCCCTGGCAATGGCACCAGGATTTATCCCTACTGCTTGTACTGACCTTTTGGGAACCCATTCTCTTTGGATAGATACCTTGCTCAGCCTAGATATAGTAGGGAGGGCCTTGGACCTTTCCCAAAGAAATGTGCCTTACCCTCTCTGATGAATGGAAGGTAGAGGTAATTGGAGGAGAGGAGTGAGTGAGAACTGGGATCAGTATGTAAAATGAAAAAAATATAGTTGTTTTCTTTTTTAAAAAAATAATAGATAAAAAGAGACACAGATTAACAGAATGGATGAGAAAGCATGATTCACCCTAATGCTGCATCAAAAACAAGCAAGCAAACAAACAAAACCCTTAACATCAAGAATAGATATCACCTTGAGTTAAAGGGTTAGAAAAAGATATTTCAAGACAAGGGACCTAAGAAACAAGCTGATGTAGCCATTTTAATATCTAGCAAACAGACTTCAAAACAAAACTAGTCAGATCAAGAAAGGGCACTACATATTCATCAAAAGAAAAATTCACCAAGAGGATTGCAATTCTTAATGTCTATGGACCAAACACAGTAGTAGTCATTATAAATCACACATATACCATCACACACTAATAGTGGGAGACTTCACTCTACTCTCACCGATGGACAGGACATCCACATAAAAACTAAACAGAGAAATGATGGAGCTAACTGGCATTTTTAACCAAATGAAATTAAGTTATTTATAGAACACCAAAACACAAACGTATATACCTTCTTCGAGGTACCTCATGAAAGTTTCTCCAAAATTTACTACATACTTAGAAACAAGTAAGTCTCGGTGGACACCAGAAAATTTAAATATATCTCTACACTCTGCCAGATCACCATGTATGAAAGCTGGAGAGCAATAAAAGAAACAACAATAGCTTGCAAACTCTTAAAAACTAAACAACTCCCTACTGAAGGAATAATGACCCAACAGAAATGAGAAAGAAATCAAAGATTTTCTAGAACTGAATAAAAATGAATGCACAACATGCCCAACTCACAATGTACACAGTGAAGGCTGTTCTAAGAGGTTAAGGTCACAGCACTAAGTGCCTGTATAAAAGAAACTGGAGTGACTGAATACTAGCAACTTAACTGCACACCTGACTGAAATATCTAGGAGAAATCAGACCTAAGCAGAGTAGACAACCAGGGATAATCAAGCTCAGGGATGAAATGAATAAAATAGAAACAAAACAATCAATAAAATGAATCAATGAAACAAGAGTTAGTTTTTAAAGAAAAATCAGTAAGATTGATCAATCCTTATCCAAACTAACTTAAATGTCAGAGAGAGAATATCCAAATTAACAAAGTCAGAAACAAAAAAAAAAAGGTGACACAACAGTCATCAAGACAATACAGAGAATCATAAGGACATTGTTTGAAAACCTGCACTCCATGAAATAGGAAAATATCTACAAATAAATAAATAAATAATTTTGTCAATACATATCACTTACCAAAGTAAATAAAAATCAGAAAAGCAATATAAACAGGTGTATAGCTCCTAGTGAAATAAGAATCATTAAGTCTCTCAATGAAAAACAGCCCAGGGTCAGATGGTTTAGCCACAGAACTTTACCAGACAGAAGAATTAACACCAATACTCCTCACATTTTTCCACAAAATAGAAACAGAAAAAACATTACCCCAAGCTCTCCCCATCCTCCCCTTCTCACTTCTCTCTCCCCATTGCCACTACCCCCCACCCCACCCACCCCCACCCCCAAGCTCCCAATTTTTGCCTGGCAATCTTGTCTACTTCCAATATCCAGGAGGATAACTATATGTTTTTCTTTGGGTTCACCTTCTTATTTAGCTTCTCTAGGATCACGAATTATAGGCTCAATGGAAGAATGGATAAAGAAAGTGTGGAATATATATGCATTAGAGTACTACTCAGCGGTAAAAAACAATGACATCTTAAATTTTGCATGCAAGTAGATGGAAATAGAAAACACTATCCTGAGTGAGGTAAGCCAGACCCCAAAAGATGAAAATGGTATGTACTCACTCATAAGTGGATTCTAGCCATACAGACCAATTTTTGTGAACATAAATACTCAATAAATACTTGCAAAGAGAATTTAAAAAACCATTAATAGATCATCCACTCTGATCAAGTAGGCTTTATCTCAAAAATGCAGAGATGACTCAACATGCATTAAAAAATAAGTGCAATTCACCATATAAACAAGATGAAATACAAAAAGTATTTGATCATGTGATTAGATACAGAAAAGACCTTTGACAAAATCCAATGCTCCTTCATGATTAAAGTCCTAGAAAGAATAGGGATAGAAGAGACATTCGTCAACATAATATATGTAATTTATATCCAGTTCATAGTCAACATCAACTTAAATAGAGACGAACTCAAAACAATTTTACCAAAACCAGGAGCAACACAAAGCAAGTACTATATTGAGTAGGTATGGAGAGAATGAATAGCTTTGTGTTGCTCCAATAAGACAACCGAAGAAGATTAAATCAATGCAAATTAAAAGAAAAGGAATCAAGAGACCATTATTTGCAGATAATATGATAGTAAACATAAGTAACAAGAAAAATTCCAGTGAGAAACTTCTACAGCAGATAAACACTTTCAGCACAGTAGCTGGATACAAAATTAATTCACAAAACAATAAGCCTCCTTTTACTTATTATGTTTTGTTTTGTTTTCAAAAAAGGTTTCTCTGTGTGACTCTGGCTGTTCTGGAACTTACCCTGTAGATCAGGTTGGCCTCAAAACCACAGAGATCTGCTTGCCTCTGCCTCTTTGACTGCTGGAATTAAAGGCATGCACCACCATCACCCAGCTGGAAACGTAGTCTTTGATGAAAAAATACACACTGGAAAAAAATCATTTTCTCCAGGAAATGATGTGTGTCAGACTGGATGACTGCATGTAGAATAATTAAGTAGGTCCATACTTAGCACCTTGCACAAAATTCAAATTCAAATGGATGAAAGCCTAACACAGACCCAGATACACTTTACTGGCTAGAAGAAAAAGTGAGGAATGTCCCTGAACTCATAGGCATAGAAAAAGACTCTCTGAATAGAACACTATCAGCATAGGCATTACGATTAAAAATAAGAAATTGACCTGTCAAAACTGAGAAGCTTCTCCATGGCAAAAGACACCATCATTTATATAAAGTGGTAGCCTACAGAGTGGAAAAATATTTCACTAACACACATCTGGTAGAGGACTAATATCTAAAATATAAAAGGATTACATAAACCAGGATATCAAGAAAGCAAATAAATAGCCTAATTAAAATGGGGTACACAAAAACAGAAACTTCTCAATAGATAAAACTGAAATGGCTGAGAAACACTAAGAAATATTCAACAGTCTTGGTCATTAGGAAAAGACAAATTAAAATTTTCTATTTTAAAACTTCATTTTACACCTGTTGGAATGGCTAAGATCAATAAAAACAAGTGACAGCTCATGCTGGAGAGGATGTGGAGTAAGAGGAACATGCACCCATTGCAAGTAGGTGTGAAAACTCAAATAGCCAATATGAAAATCAGCCTTGTGGTTTTTCAGGAAGAAAGGAAGCGATTCATCTCAAGATCCAGCATATATTCAAGGGATGTGTCTTAGTCGGTGTTCTATTACTGTGAAGAGAGAGCATGACTATGACACATGTTATAAATGAAATCATTTAATTGGGGCTGATTTACAGATTCAGAGGCTTATTCCATTGTTATCATTGTGGAGAACATGGTGGCATGCAGGCAGACGTGGTGCTGGAGAAGTAGCCAAGAGTTCTACATGTGGATCCACAAATGGCAGGGAAAGAGAGAGCTACTGGGCCTGGCTTGGACTTTTTAAACATCTAAGCCTACCCCCAGTGACATACTTCCTCCAACAAGGACACATTTACTCCAAAAAGACCACACCTTCTAATCCCTCCCAAGTAGTGCAGTTCCCTGATGACTGTGCATTCAAACAAATGAGCTTATAAGGCTATTCTTCTACAAACCATCAAAGGATGCTTCATTGATTAACCATGTGCATATTTACTCTATTCATTGATGTAGGTGTGTCTTCTATCTATCTGATGATTTCATTGGATAATTAATAAAGAAACTGCCTGGCCCATCTGATAGACCGGCCCTTAGGTGGGTGGAGTAGACAGAACAGGAAGAAGGAAGTGAGGTAGATGGCTCAGTCAGATGCCACGCCTCTCTTAAGTTAGGCAGACCGCCGTGCCTCTCCTCAGAGAGAGCCAGATGCGATGAAGCTCCAGCCCAAGATGGACGTATGCTAGAAACTAAACGGTAAGGCACCACTTCATGGTGCTACACAGATTATTAGATATGGGTTAATCAAGATGTGAGTAAGAGGCTGAAAATAATGGGCCAGGCAGTGTTTAAAAGAATACAGTTTCTGTGTAATTATTTTGGGTAAAGCTAGCCGGTGGCCGAGAGCCGGGCAGGACGAAAAGCAGGCCTGCCTGCAGCTCCTCACTACAATTCATAATAGCCAGAATTTGGAAACAACATAGATGTCCCTCAAAAGAAGAATAGATAAAGAAAATGTGGTAGATTTATACAATGGAGTATTACTAAGCTGTTAAAAATGACAACATGATTTTTTTCAGGCAAATGGGTGGAACTAGAAAAATATCATGCTGATTGAGGTTATCCCAGACCCAGAAAAACAAATATGAAATGTATTTGCTTATATGTGGGTAGCAGTTGTTAAGTAAATGATAACCAAGCTGTAATCTATAGTACAACAGAGGGTTGGTATAAAGTAAAGGACTAGAAGAAAACATAGATTGCCTTAGAAAAGGGAAATAGAATGTATAGATATGTATGGAAGGTCATGGAATGGTAGGATCAAGTGGGGAGGAGAAGGCAAAAGGGGTTGCAGGAGGGGATATTTAAGAGACACCTAAAATTAAAGGACTTGTGATGGGTGGTATTGAAACTTAATACACTACAAATTTCCTATATATACATATACGTAGGCAATCTAAATGGAATCATTAAATTATGGGAGAAATAGAGTCCCAATTGTCCATCTCTTATCATCAAATGAAGCTTCCAGTCCTGGGATCAGGTTACATCTAATTGAGTTGCTGGTCATTGCTTGGGTGACCCAAAACCTGAAACTATATAGCCCAGGGACCTAGGATAAAACCAAGTAATACTGGTCTAAAAAATGTAATGATTACATAACTCATAATAATATTCTGCTATACTCAGAGATCAGTGTTTTGTTCAGCCATCATCAGAGGAAGCTTCCTACTGCAGCAGATGGGAACAAATATAGAGACCCACAGGCAGACATTACACAGACTGTAAGAGACCTTGTAACACTCAGCTCTAAATGGGGTGTCTCCATCAGATCCCTCCCCTCAGAGCTCAGGAAACCCTTCAGAAGAGGAGATGGGAAGAAGGTAAGAGCAAGAGGGGTTGGAGGACAAGAAAACAGTTCCCTTTAAATCAACTTCACCAAAGCCTATATGAACTCAGAGACTGAAGCAGCATGCACAGAGCCTGCACAGGACGTCACTCGGTCCTTTGCACTTATATTATGGCTTCCATTTTAGTGTTTTTGTGGGATTTCTGAGTATGGGAGAGAGTGTGTCTCTGACTCTTGTGCTGTCTCTTGGGCTCTTTTCCTTCTGTTGTTTTGTCTTGTCCAACTTTGATGTGATAGTTTTGTTTTATCTCATTATATTTTATTTTGTTGAAGTCTTATGAATGAATGAATGAATGAATGAATGAATGAATGAATGAATTAATGAAAACTTAGTCACCAGGGTAAGGGTTAATAACTGAACTGTCACTTAAACCTGCTAGGAGAGGGAAAATGAGTTTTCTCCACAGAGTGATACTGGGTATATCAACCACTGCAGGGCAGGTCTCATGTTCAGGAACAGTTGTTCAACATATAATGGACTCCGCATTTGTGTGTGTGTGTGTGTGTGTGTGTGGTACGTATGTGTCTGTGTGTGTGTGTCTGTGTGTCTATGTGTCTGTGTGTGTGTCTGTGTGTCTGTGTGTGTATGTGTGTGTATGTGTGTGAGTGTGTGTGTGTGTGCGTGTGTGTGTGTGTGTGTGTGTGTGTGTTCTTTTATTTGGTTACAGCCAGGTGGGTTGTTTTTGCTTTTGTTTCTGTTTTGTGTGGTACTTTGTCTTGTTTCCTAGTTCTGGGTGGTTTTGTTGTTGTCCTGTGTTTTTGTTTGTTTTTGAGAAGTAACTTAAAGTCAGGGAAGATGATATGGAAGGACTAGGGGGAGGGGAAGAATATGATCAAAATATATTAAAATTTAAAAATTTATTTCAATAATTAAAATAGAATAAAAGATACTGAATAGAAAAACACAATAAATCATCAGCTAAGAAAATTAAACAAACTATCAACAACAGTAACAGAAACACCAAGATGCTGTTAGCATCTACCAAAACACAGAAGGTTTTTAACTCTCATACTGTTTGTCAAACCTTCTTTTCTATTGAGAAATGTATTCCAGATACACACACAGGATTCTTCTTCTTGTTGAGTGAATAAGTAAATTAAGTTTACATGATAGAACAAATGTGAAACATTAATTACAGGTGGAATCACTGTAAATAACTTGCTAGAGAGATTACTTTGAATAAGACAATATTGAAAATAATAATTTAACAAAACTGCACAAAACTTCAGTTCAGAAAATGCTGAAGCAGTTCTTCTAATGGGTATTCGTAAAGAATAATTGAGGAAACACTGAATCAGGTGTAGGATAAGTGATGTAAATTTGGCACACATGACTTTTGTCTCTCGCCATATGTTACTTTTCAGAAAACTCTGCTACATGTATTAATTAACTGAAGTTGACTGGTCCGTGTGTATAGGGAAAATGAGATTTCCCCTTTATAGGTTAACGTGGTTCGAAACAGCTGCCGCTCGAAATCACAGCTGCTGAACAGGAGAGAAACATGAAGGTCCAGTGTCCTCAGGAATCGGAACTCCCGAATTTTAAAGCTATGCATTTCAGTGATTGATTTATTTCCTAGCAATATCATATCACTATTATGACTTCTTGTTCTGCCTAAGACTATCCCGTATGTGTGTTAACCTAGGGAAAACAGAGTGTTAATATAGTGAGAGGAAAGGGAAAAATACATTGAAGCTTTAGCAAGAAGAGTTATATTAAACAGAAGGTAATGGGCAATTACCTTTTGCTTTCTGAGAAAGACTGTTTTCTTACACATCCTGCTGTAATTGTACAAGCTTCATATATACCGATCTGTCTTATTGCTTTCCATGAGGATGTGGCTGCTCTTTCTTTTCGCTTTGAGAGATTCCTGAAATTAGCCTTCTGCACCAGTCTAAAATCCAATTTGCTCTCTGCCTTTCCAACAGTTTTATGTTTCCTCAGAGACAGCTTACTGTATGAATAAAATGTAATGGAAGTCTATGGTTTGCACAGAGAGAGAGAGAGTCAAAGATTTTTTTCTTTATCATTTCTGTAGCCCACAAGAAAATATCAGAATGGGGATTAGACTTGGCAAAAAAAATAGTGCCTACTGATGGTTGGGCCTAATAATTTCTTGATATAAAAGAATCATATTAAGTTCTATCAAGTCTCAAAGCTTATTCTGCTAAGGTTGTCTAATCTCTTGTCTCCTCGGTGTCAAATAACTATTTTTTACTTACTCTATTCTGAATGAGATAGAAGGTGATAACATTTTGTAAGCTCCTGAATTGTACAAATGTGAGTTCCTTAAACTAGTTACACTGATATATACTACAGAAAATGTGATCCCTTGGTAATGAGCATAAGTTAGCCTAGAAGAAGCAAGATTTTCTCATTATAAAAGTTTGATCATCCATGCCCATTCTTCTCATACTGCTTAAAATAACTCACCTGCTTCACAGAGTTTACAAAATATATCAGGCACTTTTTTGGCAGATTATTGCCTTATGTCCAAAGGTAGTTTATTGCAATACTGTGTAATTGACAACTGATTGAAGGTTATGAGAAAATCTGTTAGAAGTCACTTATACAGTTGCTACGAACATATATATACATCTGTATTAATAAAAAGAATTTTTACTGTATTATATATGATTATACTGTTTGTGTATATGATATTAAGATAAATTCATTAATATTTGTACAACTACTATCATTACATGTTACCCTATAAAAAAACAGTCAAGCTTTTACAACTTTGAAAAGACTGATTTTTGTATAGATGACATTTCAGTTCATATAGTCTATGGCAAATTGACTTCAGGCAAATAGATTGTTGTATGATGCCTACTTAACTCTTTCAACAGATAGATGCGGAGAGTTTCATACATCACAAAACTTCATTGCAAGTAGTTTCTCAGAGCCTTTGTGTTGTGGGATATTTGTACACTATATGAAGGTATATTTGCTGTGCTTGGTGTAATAAAAAGCTGACCAGTCAATAACTAAGCAGGCAGTATAGATAGGATTTCCGGGAAGAGAAAAGAGGAGGGGTAATTTATCAAGGGGCCAGGAGACACTGAGAGGAAATAGGAGGTGTACAAGGTAAAAGAGAGGTAACATCAAATGGTAGACAATAAATTAATAAAAATTATGGGTTAATTTTAAGTTATAAGAGCTAGTTAGGAACAAGCCTAAGCTATAGACAGAGCTTTTGTCATTAACAAGATGTCTCCATGTCGTTATTTGGGAACTGGCTGGCCGGACAGAGAAAGACTCATTACACCTTAAGGACAATAAAGCAGGCCATTTTTATTAGAGAGCTTGTGCTCTTACAGTGTTTTGCACTCTTGTGATTGTGCATGTAAATTACCTGGCAGATTATGATTTAATGGAAAGACAGAACTCCAATCTTAATTTTTTAGTCCCCAAGTAGAGTCTCAACATACTTGGTATCCAACCAGAAAGTGTTTGGCTAAAGTGGTAAGTGACCTACTTAGGGTTCTTAGTCATCATTACCTTAGCTTTTTAGTAATCTTGCACTCAGTGAGCCATTTCAAACAGCCACACAGGAAAACGTTATTCAAAACATACAATGCTTTTCATATGTCCTGTGTTAATATTGTTTTACACGGGGCAGTAGCTCCAGTCACCTCAAGTAAGGCATTGGAGTGGTTTTATATTTATGGAATTTGATTTACTAACCATACACTCCTGGCTGAATGCCTCTTACAGATGCATAATTCATGCACATTCAGCATGGTAAACTCTACCTGGCGTTTACCATATGAAGTCATATTTATTTTGATTTAAAACCTTAAATAATAAACAATACAAAAATATTAGGTTGTTTTATTAATAATGCTTCTCTCTTTACTAGTGGATAAAAAGTGGTAACAATGACACTGTTTTTCATGAGCCAACACTTCCGCTGTAATTAAAGTTCTTCCAGAGAGTTGTTCTAAGTGGTTCTAATGTAACCATTGCATTGAAAGCTGAGCCGCACACTATTTGAAATTCCTTATAACATAGAAACAAAAAGACATTTTGGAAAGGATCAGTAACTTGCATTCCCTTTACACGCACACCTCAACACCAATTTAAGAAATACATTTTACTCACCATACTGACACTTGGAGTGAATATTTAATACAATCACTTGAACATGTGTATTATTAATTGTGCAGCAGTTAGGTAACAGCAGGAAAATTAGAACTTCTGTTTCAATCCATTGAGATTATTCTTTCCAATCTGGAATCTGGATCACATGCAATCACTGTAATTCACCTGAAGCTAAGTGCTTAGAGAAACTCTTAAAACAGTCCTACATATATTCAATATGGAATTATAAGGGGACTAGTTATTGAGTTGAAAAGAACTATAAGTATGCTTTGTTACTCTTATTATTAATAATATATATTAGGGTGTTGTTGAATGTTGATTATTTATGCTAAGCGCCCACACAACACAATCCATGGCGGTGTCCTCTGAGGTAAGATAGAAAGGCAGAGAAAAGAAGGACGTGAGAGGAAATGAGCCCTCGAATGCAGTTTTAACCTCTGACCAGCAACAAACAGGAATTCCAGCACAAGTACTGTCTGTGTAAACCTTTCTACCTTGACAGCCGTAAACTTGAAATTTCCTAAGAATCTCACCAGAAACCACACTGTCTTAGCTGGGGTTCCATTGCCATAATAAAACATGGTGACCAAGAGCAACTTAGGGAAGACAGGGTTTGTTTCAGCTTATAGTTCAACATCATAATTACTGAGGGAAGTTAGGGCAGAAACTCAAAACAGTGCAGGAACCTAGACACCAGAAAGTATGCATAGGTCATGGGGGAGTGCTGCTTATGGGCTTAATCCTCACAGCTTGCTCAATTAATTCTGTATTTTCTTTAAAAATATTTTAAATTGTTTTAACTGAAATAAAATTATATCACTTATGCACTCCCTTTCCTTAATCTAGCACCTTCCAGTTACCATGTCTCCAAACCCTTCCAAAGCCATCCTAAATTGATAGCCTCTTGTATTGGATTATATTTGTTGCATACATGTGTATATGCTAAGACCACCAGCCCATGCATGACACTGCCCACAGATAGCTGGGCCTTCCCACATCAATGATCAATCAGGAAAAGGGATCACTACCTTACCTGTGGTTCAGTTCTCTGTGAGGGATATTTTCTCAGTTGAGATTCCCTCTTTCCAAATTGCTCTAGCATGTGTCAAACAGACATTACAAGCTAGTTAACTATATGGACTGGACATTTACTTACTAAACTCTTAGTGGCTACTGGTTTCATACTATTGGATTATAGTTCCAATCTAAGACACTTGTGATCTTTTATTGTACTATCCAAGACATTTCCAGAGCACCTCACCTCACTTATTAAGTGAAAGGGAGAAAGATGTAGAAGTTCTTAACAACGTTTTGACATGTTGCCTGAGAGTCACTAAAAATAGTATGTATGCCTAATCTTAAAACAATTACTTCCCTTCCCTCCGAGAGCCCAAACCCTATTTAAATCACCTAACTTTCCACTACTCTCATTGGGAAACATATGCTCCCATTTGTATGTGTCTTTTTTGCCACACTCTTCAACCCTGTATCTAAGCTTAAATTAAAATATATTTACTGGAATTTCTAAATCTGTTCATAAACTATAGTCCTGAAATTCTTTCAGTCTTGAATCTAGAAATCCTGCTTTGACTTGAGTATGATAACTAAACTCAATGGCTCTCAGCCTTCCTACTGCTGCGATCCCTTAATACAGTTCCACATGCTGTCATGACTCAATCATAAGATTATGTTGCTACTCCATAACTCCAATGATGCGACTGTTGTAATAGGTAATATAAAATTTGACATGCAGATGGTCTTAGGTGACCCCTGTGAAAGGGTCATTAGACCTCGGAGGGATCAGAGCCCACGTGTTGAGAACTGCTGCCCTAGAAGAACTCCTTAGGATGCTGGGGATGGCAGTACTTAGCTGTATTTCTGTAGTAGAAGAACTCCTTAGGATGCTGAGGATGGCAGTACTTAGCTGTATTTCTGTAGTAGAAGAACTCCTTAGGATGCTGAGGATGGCAGTACTTAGCTGTATTGCTGTAGTAGAAGAACTCCTTAGGATGCTGAGGATGGCAGTACTTAGCTGTATTGCTGTAGTAGAAGAACTCCTTAGGATGCTGAGGATGGCAGTCCTTAGCTGTATTTCTGTAGTAGAAGAACTCCTTAGGATGCTGAGGATGGCAGTCCTTAGCTGTATTGCTGTAGTAGAAGAACTCCTTAGGATGCTGAGGATGGCAGTCCTTAGCTGTATTTCTGTAGTAGAAGAACTCCTTAGGATGCTGAGGATGGCAGTACTTAGCTGTATTGCTGTAGTAGAAGAACTCCTTAGGATGCTGAGGATGGCAGTACTTAGCTGTATTTCTGTAGTTTCACTGCTGACACCAATAGTGAGGGAAAGAAAGTGAAGGTGGAATTTCTATTAGACGTTTTATCTACATAACAAATAATTTCATATTGCTTTGACTGCTTCTAATGTTGTCAGTAAGGCTGACTTGGTGGACAGGAACTATTAGCATGCTTATACCATGGAAAGGTGTTCTTTCTCCTTCAACTATGGCGAATAGTGCTTTGTGGTTTACATTATCTGAATTAGTGAATCTAGTCTTTTAGAACTTGGAGTATATTGATCCAAGTTCTTTTGGTTTTTAGAGTTTCCACTGAAAAGTCAGATGTTATTCTGATTGGTTTCCCGTGTGTCTGACTTGTGTCTTTTAGCTTGCAGCTTTCACTACTCTTTCATTTTTCTCAGCCGTTAGTGATTGTGATGGTTTGAATGAGAATGGTACCCATGGACTCCTATATGTGAGTGTTAGGTCTCCAGTTGATGGAATTGTTTGGAAAGGATAGAAAGTGTGGCTTTGTTGGAGGAGGTATGGCACTGGGGTGGGTTTTGAGGTTTCAAAGGCCCATTCCATTCCCGGTGAGTTTTCTCTGCTCACGGTTGTGTTTTTAAGATATGAGCTCTCAGTTACTACTCCAATACAATGCCTTCCTGCTGCCATGCTCCCTGCCATGATGGTCATGGACTCTAACCCTCTGAATTAGTAAGCCTGAAATAAATTATTTCTCCTGTAAGTTCTTTGGTCATGATGTCTTATCATAGCAAAAGAAAGGTAACTAAGTCCGTGGTTTAACTATATTGGGGTATAAGTTGTGTTTTTGTATACTGTGTCTATTTGGTGCTCTGTGTGCCTATTATTATCTGTATAAAATACCTATTCTTAGTGTTAGGAAGTTTTCATTGATCCCATTAAAGAACTGGTCTTTGACACTGGCCCAGGATTCTTTTCTTGTGTCTAGTCCTGAAATTCATAGATTTAGTCTTTGTAAACGAGCTTAAAGTTCCTGCATATTCCTTTGTGTATTTAATTTCTTTTCTTTTTTTTCTTTCCTTTTCTTTTTTTTTTTGATTGAGTGGCCTAATCCCCCCCCCCTTTTCCAAGTCTCGATTGCCTGTCTTTTATGTGATCCATTCTAGCAACAAATATATCCACTCTTATAATTTAGTTTTCCTTTCTTTCTTTCTTTCTTTCTTTCTTTCTTTCTTTCTTTCTTTCTTTCTTTCTTTCTTTCTTTCTTTTTTCCTTTCTTTTCCTGGATACCTCTATGTACTCTGGGCTTCAGGTTATTCTCAGACTCACATAGATCCATCTGCTTCTGCCTCCCGAGTGCTGGAATTAAAGGAGTGTACCACTACTCCTGGATTATTGATTATTTTCATTTCTGCTTTAGTTTTTGTCAGTATTTCTATTTCTATAGAATTCACTTTTAAATTCCTGAATTGTTTTTATCATTTTACTAAACCATTTGTATTTTCTTGGAGTTCACTCAAAATTTCTTCCTCTCCTCTTCAAGTTCTTTCAGGTATTTGTGCATTCTTTAAATGCCTTGAATACTTTGATCCTGTTTATAATTTTTTCTTTTGAATTCTGTTTATTTGAACTCATCTAGATAATTCCCATTGAAGACTACTTCAACTGGTGGTCTTTGAGGGAATATTATCATGGCTTTTTCATGTTGTTTGATTTTCTATGGGTTCTGGGTATATGGCATTAATTCATTGGTTGTGTGTCTGGTATGAATGTCTGGCCTGTTTAAGTTAAATGGGACATTATTCCTGATTTTTTTGTATTGCCCAAATTTGGTTGATTTCAGAGCAGATAGAAGGAAAATTTGTTGCTCAGTTCCTCAGCCTCTCTGTATTGATTCTGGTCTAGAGGATATGAAATGACTCAGTTTTAGTGATTACTGGTATCTCTTGAGAGGCTTAGTGATGGAGTGTTTTTACATGGGTGAGGAACAAGAAAGCTCCCTAGTGCAGCTCCTTGCTGGGCCTTAGTTGAAGAAAAGACAGCTTGGTTTATGTCACTGGGCATACTTACTAAGAAAGCAATGGAGTGTGGCTCCTAGATGGTCCTGGGCTGGAAATTACTGCACAAGATAAACAACAGGACAGAATCATCTAGAAAGCATGTGGACGCACCACCCTTCTAGATACCATGTTTTATTAGTTAATTTCAGTTTCTGTATTACTTGAATCTCTAGAAGCTCGCTTCTGGCTTATGTCATTAGACCCATATAACTGCGGTGGCAAGAAGAGAGAACGCAAAGCTGAAGCGAGCCAGACCTTGGTAAGAAGCAGCACACAGGCTCCTGCAGCAGACTACCCTTTCCCCCAGGGGCATCTCCCAGCTTTACAGGTCCCTAACACTCTAGGCTTATTGGTCGTGTGCTCCTGGCCACCAGACTGTCTACGGATGCCTTTGTATGGCTACTCGAGAAGTGAGTGAAGAGTGTACTACTTTAAAACCTTCTAAAAGGAACCTTCCCATTCAGTTTAAGAATATTTTACAGTAAATTGCATGACACTTTAGGAAAGCTCATTTTATGATTACTTAGTAAAGTTCTAGACAGGTCAGCTTCCTGCTTTTAATTAGATGAATGTGCTTCCTAATGGAATGGCTAAATTAGGTACTAAATTGCATCTTGGAGGCTTAATTTTGTAAGATCCTATCTCCTTTTCATTGGTTTTTTTTTCACTACAGACAAGAGATTTGAATTAGCTTCAGGTAAGACAGTGGATAACAATTGCTAGGTTTTGTAACGGTTACTTTCTTTGACTTAGTTTAGCTTTTATCAGATATTTAGCCTCTGGAGGATGTAAAGACTATTTTCATTTTTATTTCTACTATCAATTCAAAATTACCCAAGTCTTATCTTTTGAGTTTTCAGTAACTTAGTTTTAATCTCAATATTATTATGACACACTCTCAAACTCTTCTAAACACAGATCTCCCCTGAGCTCTCAACACGTTTGATGCTAGTGGACGCTAGGTAATCTAATTCACTTTGACTGAGTGAAAAAATATGCATATAATCTACTAAGGTACTACATGAGGAATATTTCCTATTGTATGTATAGCTTAGCAAGATATTCTGAATTCAGGAAATCCCTCATGCTATTGATGGATGTTTAACTGTAATTAAAACCAGGAAGTAGCCAATGTCTTATTTTATTTTTTTCTCTTATTGACTCTTTGTGGTTTTCACATCATACATTTCGATCCCACTCATCTCCATGTCCCCTCACATCTGCCCTCTGCCCTTGCAAACTCCTCCTGCCATAAAATCAAATTTAAATGAAGAACCAAAAACCAAGCAAAACAAAGAAACAAAACAAAACAAAAAAATTTAAAAAAAAAGAAAGAATCTTGTGAAAGCTGTTGTGTGGCCCACTGAAACACACAGTTTACCCTTTAGTCTGTCCACCTTTGCTTGCAAGTGTTAATTACCACGAGTAATGGCTCGAGGCCTCGGGTTTCTGCTACACCACTCACTGATAATGGACTCTCTATAGGGGCTCTTCTTGGGTATTCTGTTATTATCCTGTGTCTTGGAGATCCTGATGTTTCGAATCTGTAAATTTGTCCTCTTCACGTGCTCCAACACTTCACTGATTTTAGTGGATGTTGAGGTAGCCCAAATCATAGCCCTGGTTCTGGGCCTGGGTGGTAGCTGGGATGGTTAACTCACTAGCTTCCCCTCACGTTCAGTACCGGGATGAGCTCTCTAGCACTGCCTTGGCTAACTCACCCATTGCAGCCTGCAGCAAGAAGTAGGGCCAGTTCTGCTCTTAGGCCCTCAGATCCGGTCCACATCACTCAAATTGCCAGGGCCAGCTCTACCCAGGCAAGGTGCAGGGCCTTCTCTCCCAGTTACTGTAGGGAACATACAAGATGGGGCATGGTCGTCTCTCTGGCTTCGCACTCACAGGGCCGGCTCACCTGCTAACCAGACAGCAGGGTCAGCTCTAGTGTGCAGCCCAGGCAGGGTCAGGGCCCGCTCTTCTGTGAGCTGTAGCTGGTATAGGGCAGGGCTGGTTCTCTGACTCTATGATCCCAGGCCAGTTCTTTCACCTGCAATAGGCAGCAAGGGGCAGAGCGGGGAGAACATTTGCCATAGCCTGGCAGACACGGGGGTGGGGGGAGAAGGGTCAGCTCTGTTGTTCTCACACCCGCAGGCCTGGCTCCTCACCTGCATCCCAACGACAGGGTCAACTCTGGTATGCTTCCCAGATGGGAAGGGGAGGCTACTTTTTCATGCACTGCAGCTGGTGAGGGTCAGGGCTAGCTCTCCTGTTCTTGTGACCCCAGGGCCAGCTCTCTCACTTGCCACAGGTGGTAATAGGTGAGAGAAGGATGGCATCTTACCCTCACCCATGTATCCACATGGCAGATGAGGGGGGCAGGGTCAGTTCTCAAGCTCTCGTGCTCTCAGGGTGGGCTTACCTTTGTCCCCGATCACAGGGTCAGCTCTAGTGTGCTCCCCAGGTAAGGTGCGCGCCTATGATGAGGGCGGGGTCGTATTTTCTGAGCGTTGAAGTGAACTCTCTCCTAAGGCATAGAGTCAGCTCTCCTGCTTCAATATCCAGTGAGGAGCAGGACCAGCCATCCCAGAGACAGTGAAGGGCAGGGCTTACTAATTATAGCATGGACCCAATGACCACAGTACTAACACGGTGCATGAACCGTGTTAGTGAGGCATCACCGCAGACCCCAGCTGCAGCAGGACTGCATACTCCGACATGGCCTTCAGCAGAATCTTGGGCCCAGATGCCACCACAGCTTCAGTGGCAACAAAGGACCCTCAGATCAGCACAGCTGACAGCATGCCCCCCAGTCATCAACATGGTCCAAGAAGGTTAGCCAGACCCCCAGGCATCTACAGAGCCTTGGTAGCAGCTGGAGCCATAGACATTACCCAGACCCTGGTCTCTACAGGTCCATGGCCCTATGCAGTGGCCTGGTCCTATACATCTCCATGGCTCCAAGTGGCAGTACTTACCACCCAGATCAACATGGCTCCAGGCATGGCATGGTCCTTGGACTCGGACATGGTCCAAAATGGCTCACCAGACACTAGTCCTTCACATGGCCCAGATATCAACTCAACCCTGGTTGCTGTATGGTCACAGACCCAGACATGCCACTCTCAACAACCATGGCCCAGACAATGCCAGGACCCCAGGTGTGCAGCACTCACATCAGGATGTTCCTGGTGGCACCGTAGCCCTCAGGTCCACCTCATGGTTCCAGGTTTTGGCCCAGACCCCAGATGTCTATGTGGCCTTTGGTGGCAGCATGTGCCACCGACATCAATACAGACCCTGGCTGTGGTCAGAACACAGACCTAGATATGTTCTTAGGAAGCAGCCTGGGCAAAGATGTCACCATGTTCCCTGGTGGCTATGTAGGTCATAAGAACCAGCATGGCCCCCACAGAAGCATGGCCCCGGGTAGCAGCCTAGATCCCATCAGCATCGCCGTCTTAGATGGTCTCAGGAGCCACAGATATCAACACAGACCCTAGATGCAACAGGGCCATGGCCCCAGTCATAGCCCGCTGCCACAGCCCTGCTTGGGCTATACCATGACCCTAGTTGACAGCTCTGGCCAACCAAACCCACATGGCACTGGCAGTGGCATAGCCATGGGACACCAATACAGTCACAGGTTGTGGCATAAACTCTGGGCATCTACAGGGGTCCCAGAGGCAGTACAGACCAGTGACATCAACCTGACCCTGGCTACAGCACGACCATGGACCCAGACATGGTCCTTGGAAGCAGCCTGGGCCAGGTTTTCACGATGGCCCTAGGTGAATGTGCAGACCACTAATATTAACATGGCCCCCAGGGAAGCATGATCATCGGGCATCGAAGTGAACTCAGGTGGTAGCCCAAACCACAGGCCCCTACACAGCCCTCTGTGGCAAGAGGAACCACAGACATTAACTCAGGCCCTCTCAGTTGCTTTAGTGCCGCAGATCAAGACCTGGCCCTTTGTCATAGCCCAGACTCAGACACTCCCTGGACTCCATTCCTATCAGTCTGTTCCTCACAACCCTCACCTCTCTGGCCAGATCTGCCAGCCCATAAACCATTTCACCTCTCACTCTCTCCGACCTCCTCACCCTGTACTCTCTCATCACAGTGGTGTCCAACTGCCTAATGCCAGGGCTCTTGGTTAGATCAAAGTTAGTGCTTGGTTGAGGACTGCCCACCCCAGTCATAAGGGCTAGTGCAGAGCTATTGCCTTTTCCCTTTCCCGTGCTCAGGCTTAGAGACCTCAGACAATACTTGGTATGGTGGTGCCTGACCATCCTGCCAGAGGCACCAGGTGGTTTCTGGTTGATTGTGACCCCTGCAGACCCAAAAGTCTGGAGGGGTACTATCCATTGCCAATTCCTTATTTTGCTATGGAAATATATTTATTACCTTCTCTCTCCATTACCAGTGTCGCCATTCATTAACATGGATCTCCCATGACTTAATGTCTGTGCTGCTCATGATAGATCTGGAGATGCCTGGGAGAAGGTTCCAGTTCTTTATCCATACATTCTTTCTATGAGATATCATTTTTAAGGCCTTTGTACTCACTGTCAACCTTCTACCATCATCTCTAGGGGAAATGTTTTTCTATAGGAAACAATAGGAACTGCTTGGAGACTTGGGTACTGAATTTCACTATTGATAGTCATCACTCATGCTAGACAGCTCCTTGGAGACTTACAAAGAGCTCTGGGCTGAAAAGATAAACATACTTAGTGCGGCCTTCAAGAGCAGGGAGAATACAGGGCAGTGGTGGTACACACCTTTAATATCAACACTTGGGAAGCAGAGGCACGCTGATCTTCATATTTGAGACTAGCCTAGTATATATAGTGAGTTCCAGGACAGCCAGAGACATACAGAGAAACCCTGTCTTGGAAAAAAAAGCAAAAAACAAAAACAGAGCAAACAAACAAAAGAGCAGGGAAAAGAAAATATAAATATGCATTAAAACTGCTGGACAAGACAATTCAGTTGTGATTTATCAAGATAACAATTTTTATACATACTCAGCATCTCACAGCCCTCAAGTAAAACTCCCTCCCATGGAGTCACCCAACCATCCATTTCCTTCTGTCTTCTGTATTCCTTTTGGTATTTCCTACTAATTCAATGAAAGCCTTTTTTTTTTTTATGGTGTGTTCTCCAACTACTGAGATTTCCTTCAGTTTTCAAGCTCAATTCAGAATCTGAGTTTAAACCTCTTAAGTGGAACGTTCTTCCCGAAACAAGCACAGTGTAAATTAAGTTGCGCTCTTTATCTTCTTCTCCTTGTAGCTAACTGAGGAAAAGAGGAAAAAACCCTCTTGAGTTTTAAATAGCTTTGCTGTACAATATTATGAATGAACACTTTTCTCATGCTCCACATTATTCCTAAGATGTTAAGTATTTATAAACTATAGAAAATATAGAAATACGCAGCGCATTCAAAAGACTCCTTCAATATCCCAGTGTTTGTGTGTGTCATCATGAGGAAGTACTTGAGTTGTATTGGAAGTTAGAAAATTCTGGCACTGCAAAAACGAAACCCACTACAGGCATCCACATAATAATTCCATTGCATGTCGGTTGTGCTCCTCACCTGAGCACTGCTAGTTCGGGGTAATTATGGATGGCCGACACCCGCGCTGGCAGCACTGCCAGTCCACGGAGATGGCCACGCAATCAATTCTAAGGCAGTGTTTGTGAGGACAGAAACCGCTCTTACATGCACGGGGAAGAGATGCAGTAAATCGGGAAGAGATGCAGTAAATCGTAGCTGCTAAAGCACAAGGGAGAATCGGCTTTAACAAAAGAAAGTACCTTTGGAATGGAAAGTTAGTTCTTTCCGTTTGTATAAAAGACGGATGACACCTAGATTTGAAGGGGAACAATCGAAACACACACATTTTTCTGGATCATGCTAACACAAAATGTATTAAGCTAGTTTCGCTATTTTTCCCCCTTGTGATATTTTAAAAAATGTTTTCTTTTCAATCTGCATTGATTTTCTTGGGTTGCAGCCATACCCTCCCCTCCTTATCTCTTTATCTTTGCTCTCCTCTTCGTTCTATTCTGCATCGTGCTCTTTTTCTGACAATGTTTAGCTTTCTGACTCTCTCCAGATGTGAATCTATGTGACTGTCCTCCCGCCAATCAGATAGCCGATGGCCTAAGTAGTACTCATTTATTTTACACAGCAAGTATTCATAGCTAGAGGGGAAGAACAAAGCAATGTTCCAGCCCTTGTATGTTTCAGAAGTGAGCTTCTCAGCTACTCCTAGTTCCTAAGCAAACGGAACAGTTTTCAGTGTGTGTTAGCCACCAAAGGCTATTATGGGCAAATAGGTTATAGTTATCATCCTTATACACTTCAGAGATGAACAGTAAAGATACATTTCCTCTTGCAGAAGAGTGAAAACCATGGAACTATCACAGCAAACACACCTCAAGTTCACACCACAGGAGAGATACTGCTATAGAGTCCACGTCTGGAAACGGATACTGGGGACTCTCCACAGAGAAAGGAATGAGTTTTATATTCTGTAACAGATAATTTCTTACATCTTTACATCTGTATTGAATGTATTCATTTTATTCCTACAAGTCCTTAGCTAAGTAGTAAAAAATGTACTTGTTCCTATCCCATAAAGAGGAACAACTGATTGATTTCTCCTGATACAGGATTTCATTAGCTAGAGAGCAATATCCAAATCCAGTTGTTCTGAGCCATGTCTTCATGATTGGCAGACTGTGAGCAGGGTCTCTCCACTATAATCATATATATCAAGAATACACACTGGATAAAAGACACAACCTTTAATAAATGATTCTGTTCAAGAAGGATGTCTGAGTGTAGAAGAATGAAAATAGATACATACTTAGTATTTTGCACAAGCCTCAACTCAAATGGGTAAAACATCTCAACAAAAAACAAACACACTGAACCTGATAAAAAGAAAAGGGGAAATATCCTTGAACTCATTAGCACAGAAATAGACTTTCTCAATAGAACACAGTTAGCACAGACAATAAGATCAACAATTTATAAATGGTACCTTGTGAAACTGAAAAAATTCTGAATGGCAAAGAATATGGTCATTCAGACAAAGCAGCCTACAGAGTGGGGATAGAATTTTATCAACTCCACTTCTGATAGAAGGTTAATATCCAAAATATATAAAGAACTCAAGAAACTAGACATCAAGAAAACAAATAACTCAATTTAAAAATGGGGTAGAAAGAATTCTCAAGAGAGGAAACTCAAATCACTGAGAAACAAATAAAGAAATTTTCAACATCCGTAGCTATCAGGGAAATGCAAATCAAAACTACACTGAGATTCCATTCTTACACCTGCCCGAATGGCTAAAATTATCCAAAAAGTGATGTGGAAACAAGAATGTGAAATAAGAGAAACACTCATAGATTGATGGGATTGGTAACTCATAGAATCACTATGGAAATCAGTGTGGTGGTTCTTCAGGAAGAAGGGAATCAAGCCACCTCCAGATCCAGCAATACCACGTGTGGACATTTATACAAAAAAACCTTCATCCTACCACAGAAATATTTGCTCAACTATGTTTCTTGCTGCTTCATTCACAGTAGCTGGATGTTATAAATAACCTAGATGTCCTTCAGTTTAAAAAATGGACAAAGAAAATGTGGTGTATTTGCACAATCAAGTATTACTCAGCCATTAAAAAATGAGACATCATGAAATTTTCAGGCAAGTGAATAGAACTATTTAAAAAATCATCCTAGTGAGGTATCTGAGACCCAGAAAGACAAAAAAAGATATGTATTAGATTATATGTGGACTTTAGCTGTGAAGTCAATGATAACAAATCTATAATTCATTGAATCACGGAGGATAGGTATACAGAAAGGAACTATAGAGAGCAAATAGAATGAGTAGGGAAGGGTTTGAGGAAGGGAAAGAATATATGATGAAAATATATTTAAATTTAAAAATTATTTTAAGTAATAAAAACATTTTAAAAAGAAATGCACAATATAATATCCTTAGCCATAAGGAAAATGAAAATTAAAACTACTTTGATATGTCATTTTACATTTGTCGGAATGGCCAAGATCTATAAAACAAATGACAGCACATAATGATGAGCATACAAGGAAAGGGGAATACTCATTCATAGTTGATAGGCATGCAAGGAAAGGGAATACTCATTCATAGTTGATAGGCATGCAAGGAAAGGGAATACTCATTCATTGTTGATGGACATGTAAACAGTCACTCTGGAAATCAGTGTGGAGCTTCCTCAAAAGTGAAAAATCAATCTACAATGTCCAGTTATAACACTCTGGAGCATATACCCAAATGACTACATCTTATTACAGCGCCACTGGGGCAGATATGTTCCTTGCAGCGCTATTTACAATAGCCAAGATTTGGAATTAGCCTAGATACTCATCAACTGATGAATAGATAATGAAACTGTAGTACACTAATATAATAGTATATTATTCAGCTGCTATTGAAATGAATTATGAAATCTATACGTAAAAAGAAAGAGCTAGAAACTGTAATACTGATACCAGATACCAAGAGACAAATACTGCATGCTTCCTTATATGTGGATGTTAGTTTGTGCATTTTCAATATGTGTATTTGAATCTGAGTCACCACAAAGGTTCAGTAGCTGGTGAGATATCACAAGACACGAGAATCTTCTAACAAAGGGAAAATAGAATTTAATGTTATAAAGAGATAATATAGGGGAATGGAAAGGGAGACTGAATGGAAAGGGAGATGGGAGATAAAGGTAAAGGAGAGAACATGGACTGAGATAATGAATGTTACAGTCCTTTTGAAAGACCGTATGGAAACCTACTGCTGTGGAAGCTTCCTAACATATATGTAAGGAGTGGAATGGAGTCATCATATAATGGAGGAGACAATGACCCAACTAAATAGCTTAGGCCACCAATTAAAACCTCCATTGCCACACATAGGTTATATCTTGCTAAGCTATTGGCCAGAGGAATCCATAGACAGTCCCATGTCATACATCAGAGGCTATTGCCAAGGTTATTGATTACTCTCCATAAAGTTGCTAAAGATACAAATTATTTATATCCTTATACATGAGAAACTTGGGCCAGTTACCAACTAGAAGCTTTGATACTATTGAATAGTGCTCATAGTGCTGGAATGTACTCTGCATGACACTGGAGGAGAAACCTAATCACCAACATCACCTAGCTTCAAACCCTATGAGCTTCAACAAGGATCTGCCCATAAGATACAATAGTGAAATAACATTACAAATGTTCTGGAAGTAACCACCCATTTCTTTGTTTGGATTTAAAGCTCACTTAATGAGTTGGAACTCAAACCTGCCACTACAAATGTGATCAAGAACCTAAGACTAGACAGGTCATGGACCCTAGAAGCAACCCTGTTACTGTTACTTTGCTAAAGGCACATAGTGATAAAAATAATCACCCGTAGTGACATTGATACACTCCTTATCAAAGAAGTTTCTTCTTGCAGGAGTTGGGAATTAACACAGAAACCCACAACTGGAAAAAGTGAAGAGAATGAGAGACTTAAGAGTGTTCGATGCTAAATGGGATGTCTTCATTTACCCTCACCCCTCAATGCTCAGGAATCTATGTGGAAGAGGAGGCAGAAATTTTGTGAGAATCAGAGGTTATGAATGATTAATAATATAAATAATATCTTCTAGACACAAGAGGACTAACACATATATGAATTCTTGGAGACCGCTGCAGCATGCAAAAAAAACTTGCATAAATTCAAACCAAACAAAATTCCAGCATAGAAAACTGAAGGTAGACAGAAAGCTCACCCCTAACTAAGAAGATATTTGCAGTTGATACCTGCTCAGAAAGGGAAAATCACTTTTCTCTAATAGAGTGTCACTGAATATATCAACCACACTTCAGTGTTGGCTCTATGCTCAGAAGTAGATCACTAATACATAACAGGCCCTGTGTTGTGTGTGTGTGTGTGTGTGTGTGTGTGTGTGTGTGTGTGTGATTTTTGTTTGGTTTGGTTTGTGTTCAATTTTCTGTTTGTTTCAATTTTCATTTTTGTGAGTTTTGGTTTCAAGAAAGAAAATGAAGTTGGGTGAGTATGGAGGTAAGAAGGGTCTCAGATGAGTTAGGGAGAAAAGGAATAAGTTCAAAATATATTGTATGAAGAAGTTTCAATTAATAAATATTTGCAAGATGTCTCAGTAAATAAAGATATGTGCTTCTAGGAATCAGATCCCTAGGACCCACATGGTGCAAAGAGAGAACCCACTCCTGATAGTTATCCTCTGACCTCCATGAGTGTGTTTTTGGATACATGTTTTCTTATACATGTATGTATGTATATATATATATATATGTATGTATGTATATCATATACATAGATACACATGTACATTAAATAATGCAATTTAAAAGTTTAAATGAAGCCTCTGCTCAATTAGAAAAGTCTGTTGGGTTAAGTTTTATTTTTTATAGTGGTTTGGAAGTAGAGATGTAATTGAGACTTTTTATTCTGGTCTATATATTAGAGAATCAAAATAAGACTGTGCACCCCTAGCTCATGTGAGCAAAGAGTTTGTGTATGCTGTACTGTGGTGTGGTATATCTACAACTAAATAAATGAGCACAGAATATTTTCAAGATTTTCTCTTTTTGTTTTAAAAAGACAAAATGACACTGAGAAATTATGAAGTTATGGGATGCTTTTATGTACCTAGAGAGGAGTTTATTTTCTGTTGTATACACAGATGAAAGAAACTAAATGTTGGAGACCTGAAATTATTGCATTATACTGGGAAAAGCAATAAAATCCTAGTAGTGAGGCAGCTGAAATATCCCCAGCCATCTTGCAAGGACTATAGTTTTATATCTTAGGGCATAAAGTCTTCATCTGAAAATTGTTCTTTTCCTCTTTATTATCTAATTCAGAGTTTATCAACATAAAATTATCTTAAGTACTTGACGACTATAAAATATGCTATAGATATTGTATGCACAACTTTAAAGTCTTTGCTTATTGAGAAAACGAGATGGGTTTTCTTGTTTGGATGACTAAAATAATTGATCAATATTCAAGTGTTTAATGGTTATCGTTTCTTGCTAGAATGATATAACTAGGTTCTTGATAGAGTCACTTCCTTACAAAAGAAAAGAGGCACATTATAGTAAACAAACAGAAAATTAAGTAATAATAATTAAAATTTTAAAATAAGAAAATTGCATGACTTCAGAGAATAGCACAAGGCGAACATTAACTAGAAGAGTCAACAGACAGTCCAGAAAGCACAAAGTCATGAGTATTCACAGGGTCTACAGCAGGAAGAAAACTGGATTTTTCCCATGAAGAAAAGTAGAACTCGGATTATTAACAAGATAATGACATTTAGGACTAGAGAGAATTTTAAAATAAACATATGTCTGTATTCTGTCTACTGTTGGCTGCACAGAAATCCTGTGGTCCTAGGGAAACCAGGAATGTAAAACACAGAGGCCTCTTCTCAATGGAGGAGATAAAATAATACCTGTTTTCCAGCCCAGAAGGCTTAAAGTGACTTTTGTTAATGATCTTCTGACTCTCTTACTCTTTGTGGAGGTAGAGCTCACCCACCTTTTACTATAAAGTCAGACCTCACACAAATCCCCAAAATGATTATCCCAGATTTTTCCCTTCCTAGACCATTACCCATTAGAGGAGATGTCACATGTACTTTATGACCTGATGACATTTTTGCTCTTGATCAGAAACCATACTAGATTTTTCTAGCTATAGAATTCACACCTCATGGTCACATGTACCATGTAAAGGAGTTTCTATGTACTCACACGTTGTGCTTTATTGTGAACCTTGAATTGCAATTATTGTTGCCTGTAATCCTTTTCCCAATACTGTGTTTTAAATATGTTGAAAATGAACCAATTGTCATTAGACTCCCAAAAGTCTGACCCAGATTGATAAAGTCAATCAGTAGTGATTTTTAATCTCATCTCTTCATGTTTCTGTAGATGTAAGTTTCCATCCTGCTTGGTCCTGCAGTCATTCAGTCCCAGAGAAACACATAGAGACTTATATTAATTGTAAACTTTTTGACCTATTAGCTCAGGCTTATTATTAACTAACTTGTACATCTTAAACTAGCCCATTTATATTAGTCTATGTATTGTCACATGGCCATGGCATTACATCAATTTCCACATGTCTTGTTTCCTTGGTGGCTGGCTGGAGTCTGAGTCTGCCTTTCCTCTTCCCCTTTCCTCTTAGTCTGGTTGCCCTGCCTATGCTTCCTGCCTGGCTACTGGCCAATCATCATTTTATTAAACCAATATGAATGACAAATCTTTACAGAGTACAGAGTACATGTGCATTTCCCACAGCATACTTTTCAATACACATCAGTCATCCCAAAGGAAGTATTTCATTAGTGTAAAAATGAACTTGCTCTTGATCAGACATGAGCTACTCTGTTCTTTCCTCATGCCTTTTTAAATCTTTCTAAAACAACAGCAATAAAATATTTAAGTCCCAATTGAATCCCTTCATCACTGGTGGACCAGACCTGTGTCCTTCTTTAGTCCCTACTCCTATTTTGTTTGGGAGTCTTTTCATCTGCCTGTTTGTCTGAGAGACATACTTCCTCTCTATTGTCCAAATGAGTATTATTATGAGATGCAACTTTTCAATGTCTGGTAATTGCATTCATTTTAAGCACTGAAGGCACTTGATTTGGAATTCATTGTTTATCACTTTTGGCTCTATCACTAGCACCTCTAGCTCTATATCTAATAAAGATAACTTACCCAACTACTGATGTGGTTCCTTGCTCTACATGTAGTGGAAAGATTGCAGTTGAAGTGAACTACTGCCGTGTTTGTCTAGCTAACAGTATCTGAATGAAAGGATTCACAATCACATTAAGACAATATTCATTTGTGAATCTGGGAAAGCAGGTGGGAGTGAAGGTCCTGCCAGCTGGGAGGACTTGGCTCAGGTTCCCCACCCTGTGGCATTATTGTAACTGAGGCAGACCTTTATAGAAATCCATCCGGTTGAACCAACATTTGTAAAATGAATAAGAAAGTTACTATTGAACATATACCAATTCTAGAACATTTCTTCTTCTAGAGGGAAAAAAAGTCTAGTATTGCTGATCGATCATTTTAATAATTGATTGTTGAAATATATTGTTTGAATTTGGCTACCTGTTATATTTGTCCTCCATTATCAAAATCTAACAAAAATCCTGTGAACTTTGTAATTATTCCAAAGGCATGCAACAAAATGGTTTCTTCTGACCCAGCAATTCCTAAATGATAAAATGTAGCAGGATCTCCCACTTGGCCTTAAGATGAGGAAAGTTGTTTGGTATTTGTTGTAAGTGCAGTGAGCATTGCTAGTGAGTGATGGCTGTGCCTAAGCAGACTGCTGATGCAGGAATACAAAAGTGGAGCCCTCTCATACCTTCTGATTTAGGACTCGGAGACAGTGGGGAGTGGTAAGATTGATAGCCCAGAAACAAATCTTCTGGGAGAGGTCCATGACCTGCGTCAGAGCTCTTGGGATTGATAGCATACTGTGTTATCAATCTCAGCACGGTAAATGGGACTACTATTCTCTATGAAAAATGGGCCATATTAAATACCCTGACATTGGCTAGATTGAGAACTGCAGAGACACTGAAGAAGAATACATGTTTTCAGAAATGATGTTGTGCCATTTTATTGTGTAGTTTTTTGAAAAGAGACAATGAAAGCAATACTAGCCTACATATATCTTAAGTATGCAGTCTTGTGAACCATATTGGTTTTATGAATTTGAAACTGATAGCAACATAATTAAGATTTTGTAGGCACAGGAAGGATGCTAATGGTAGGATTATAAACAGTCAGGAAAAATTCCATGAAATGGAAACAAATTAATATATGGCTGACTATACTGCTGTACAATAAAAATTAAGTCTTGATATGTGAAATGAGATTAAAACAATTGCTAACTAAAAATCTACTGGCATTGTAAGTTTTAAATAGTTCAGGCAATATATCTAGGGACTAATTTAATTGATGACTGCTATGCTGATGCCTGACACATTCTGGTACCCAAAAGAAGTGCAATAGGATCTATTGACTTTTTTTTAATTGATTCAAGCTGTGACTTGGAGATTTGGCATTTTCATTCAGAATGCAGTTTTTCCCTTCAGTTGTTGTCTTTTTTAAAGATTACTTTGAAGTTAACATTTTTTGAAGCATAAAGCATTAAATCTGAAACAGTATTACATGGTCCAAATACCTTTATTGGTAAAAAATCATATCAAGTCCAGATACATTAGCATTGTGTGTGTGTGTGTGTGTGTGTGTGTGTGTGTGTGTGTGTGCAGAGAGAGAGAGAGAGAGAGAGAGAGAGAGAGAGAGAGAGAGAGAGAAAGGGAGAGAGAGAGATTGCTGACCTCAAATGCTTGTTACTATCATGTAAAATATGAACTATCCATCAACTAAATGTAATTAAATTATGGCACTTCCTACCCATAACAACTTTATGTATTTCATTTCACATGTTATACTACTGATAAAAGCAAATTTTTGTGTTAGCATGTACACATTTTTCCTCTTTGTCCTTAAAGGGAATTTGGAAAAATGTGTATAATACTTTCACAGCTTTAAGAAAATATTTTAAACATCCTTTATTGCTTTTAAATAATATAGCTTTGGCTTCCTTGTACAATGACAGAATAAAACTAAATATTAAAATCCTTTAATTCATATTTTATTTGTACCTAAATATGTTGTGAGTAACCAAATTATGTACTGAGAAAAAACAGTGAAATGTTAATATTGTTCATTTTTTCTCTTATATTAATTACTTTAATTAATTTTTCATATAATTACTTTGACAGAAGTATACTTTTACATGGAAGATTTTGCCCACATTTATTCTATTTTTGTGCTTATGTGCATGAGTCTCTGTGTGAGATACTACACATGAGAGCCAGTGGCTTTAGGGGTCAGAGACATCAAATCTTTCTGGAGCAGGAGTTATAGGCAGCAGTGAACCCCTCCATGTGGGTTCTGAGAATGCAACTCAGGTCCTCTGAAAGAGAAATATGTGGTCGTAATTTATTGATTTTCCTCATTTAAAAAAACTTGAAAGTATAATATCATTACATTTCCCCATTCCTATCTGCCCTCCAAACCCTCCAATATGTCCCTCCAGCTCTCCTTCAAATACATGACCTCCCTTTTCATTAATTGTTTGTTGCATGCATACATGTATGTATGCATAGATATTCTTAAATATAACCTGCTCAGTCCGAATAGTATTGCTTGTATGTATTTTTTCAGAGCTGACCATTTGGCAATGCGCAACGAATTGGTGTGCTCTCCTCTAGGGGAGGGCTGCCTCTCCTAGTCTCAACTTTACTCAGGTGCCTACAGTTCCTGTGTAGGTTTGAAGCCTCTGACTTTGTCCACCAGTGTTGTGCTTGTTCAGTTTATGTTCAGGTCATCATATCCATGAGACTTTATGGGTGGAGCTTCTGACGTTACTATGAGACACAATCTCACAGAAAATTCCCTTACCCTCTGACTCTTCTGCTTCCTCTTTGGCAATGTTTCCTAAGACACGGGTGCAGGAGTGTTTTGCAGATTTATCAGCTGGGCTGGGGTTCCATAATTCTTCATTTTGATAGGTTGTGAGTTTTCTGTTATGGTCTCTATCTGTTTTAAAGAGAAGTTCCCTTGATAAGGAGTGAGACTTACACTTATCTATGTTTATAAGGATAAATATTTACAAGGTAGTTAGGGATTATTTATGACTTAGCAAAATGACAGTTGGAGGTCATCCACTAAGATACATGATTTCACTAGCCCTGGGTAGTTGCTAGGTGTCCAGTACAAGGTATTATTTCTTTCTTGTTGGGATGATGTTAAGACCAATTAGAGCAGTGGTTCTCATCCCATGGTTCCTGACTTCTTTTGGGAGTTGAGCAACCCTTTCACAGGGGTTGTCTAATCCTATTGGAAAGCACATTACAGTATGATTCATAATAGTAGCAAAATTATAGTTATGAAGTAGCAATGAAATAATCTTATGGTTGGGGGTCACTGCAGCATGAAGAACTCTATTAAAGGGTCACAGCATTAGGAAGGTTAAGCCCATCGAACTAGAAAGATGTTGGTTACTGTCAAGGCTTGTGTACTGTTACTGTACCCTTAGGGTTATTGTGTTCTAGTCATTGCTGTAGTTCATAGGTATCATAGCTGGGTAGGACTTCCTCTCCTTTGGAAGTAGACACAATCAATTCTTTGAAATTAAAATAATTTAAAATGTTACCATTTTAAATCTTGGTAGATTTTTTAATTTAATTTAGCTCTTTATTTTCACTTTTAGGGTTTTTTGTTTTATTGATTGATTGATGTTGGAGAATGAATTCAGGCTTTGTGCATGCTAACCAAATATCCTACCACTGAATTATTCCCTCAACCATTGTTAAAATTGAGTGAAAAAATTTATCTGATGAAAGATGTATGTCACTGGCCAAAATAACAAAAACAATTATATTAATAATAAATTTGCATAAAAATAAAAATTTTATTTAAAAACATCTGAGTGTACAATGCATGATAATTGTAAATTTGTATGCTCACTAATAAGAATTAATTTTTTTCTCTATGTAAATAAAATTACATATCAATTCTATTCTTATTTGATGTAAATGTGTCTTCTATCTATCTGTTGATTTCATTTGTTAATAAAGAAACTGCCTTGGCCAGCCCTTAGGTGGGTGAAGTAGACAGAACAGGAAGAAGGAAGTGAGGTGGATGGCTCAGACAATTGCCACGCCTCTCCTAAGTAAGGCAGACTGACGTGCCTCTCCTCAGGGGCCAGATGCGATGAAGCCAGCCTCCAGGTCAGATGTGCTGAATCTTTCCTGGTAAGACACCATTCGTGGTGTTACACAGATTTTTAGATATGGGTTAGTCAAGATGTAAGTAAGAGGCTTAAAATAATGGGCCAGGCAGTGTTTAAAAAATACAGTTTCTGTGTAATTATTTTGGGGCATAAGCTAGTCAGAAGGCCAAAAGCAGGGCTGCGGGAACGCAGCCCACAGCTCCTCACTACACATATTTTTCATCTTAGTAGGGAAAAGTACATGATTCTCTAATTTGGTCATGTAAACAACCCCAGAATAACTAGTTTATTATAATAATATCTATGCATTATATGAAGTTGTCCACTGTATACCTAAAACATATACTTATAATCAGTATTTTTTGATATACCAGGCCACAGAGTCTAAAATTATTAAAAGCAAAGGGTTAGTACCTCTGCCTTGTACTGGAATTTATTTATCTGATTTACCAAGTTCTTCAAGTCCTTGGAATTATAACAAAGTAACTATTCTATAAAAGTCAATAGTAAATGTTAATTAAGTTTTTTATATTATAATACAGACTCTTTAAATACTTAGGGAACTAAAATTAAGAAAAGTTAAAATGTAACAAGTTAATTTTAGAACATTTTAACTGGTTAATGAAGCCATATATTTGGTGATGAATTTGATTTTCATAGGTCTTTTTAGACCTTAAAAAGAGAAAAGAATGACAGAAAGAAGAATGCCCTGAATTATTAAGATATAGAAGCAATTGTATTTAACTGCTATGACAATTAACACAAAGTACATTTTTTAGAATTATATGATACACTATATGTGAATAATCCTAATCAAAGGGGCTCTTTAAAGCTTAAGATATTTTGTCACAAGCTAAAATTAGATAGCATTTGTTCCTCACCTATAGAGGAGGAAATATTCTCCTTTAAAAAATATTGTTTATATAAAGTTCCTTTTTCCTAGATGTATCAAGTTGACAACCAAAGTTAGCCATCACAAGCAATATTCATAGTAGCCAAGATATGAACTCAACCAAGTGTTCATCAATGGGTACATTAATAAAGAAAGTGAACATACATACCATGGAATTCAATTCCCCCATTGAGAGACAGGAATCTTGTAATTTGTGACGACAGAGATGATCTTAGACTACATTACATTAGTGAAAAAAAAGGCTAGGTACAGAGAGACTAATTCCCATATAACTGTAGGCTTTGATTCCTTCCCCTGTCCAGTATGCATGTCTATGGTTCAGTTTCTTGACTGTTCATTGTCCCAGGTATGTCTATACCACTGTAGGTGGTACCAACCATAGGCAGGTGGGTCTGGGCTATCTAATAAAGGTACCTGATCATGAACCAAGGATCAGGTTAGTGAGCAGTATTCCTTTCTGCTTTCTGCTTCACTTTCCTGGTTTGAGTTCCTATCTTAGCTTTCCTCAAGATGGATTATAATCTATACAATGAAAGAAACTCTTTTCTCTCTAACTTGAATTTGACTATGGTATGTATCACAACGATAAAAAGCAAAATAGTGCAGCACTATAGTAAACAATTTTAGCATGTGCATCTCCCCTCATTTGAATATACACAGGGATGGGGTTGCTGTATCATATTTTAAAATATATTTTGTGGAACCTCCATATTAATGTCCATAATGGTTAAAATAAACTAAAATACTATTTACTTAATTTTAAAATGTAATTTTGTGTGTGTGTGTGTGTGTGTGCACGTGTGGAGAGAGAGAGACAGAGAGACAGAGAGGGATAGAGAGAGTATGTGCATATGAGTACAGTTGCCCTTGGAGACCAGAAGAGAGCATCAGATCCTCTGGAGCAGTTACAGTTGGTTATGAGCCTCCCCAAGAGGTGTTGGGAACCAAGCTTATATCCTCTGCAGGAGCAATGTGTGCTCTTAACTGCTGAGCCTTCTCCCTAGTCCCACAACTGCAAAACTCAGTTTGTCAATGACCTTTCCTCTGTTTCCATCTTCCGTTCTTCCAAAAGAACCAATTTCATCTCTGCAGAGACCATAATGCTTAGATTCCATAATAGTCACTGAATAAACTCAACTTTAGAAATCTGTTTAAAAAAATATTGTTTATCTACTTTGCAAAAACTCTAAACCAAAAGAAAAATTAGACTTCTAAAATTTTAGCAAAAATATAATTGATTTATAAATGATTGTTGAATGTGAGGATTATGATTGAGTTTATTATATAATCTCCACCAATTTAAGATAAATAAAATACATGATTTGTGAAGATAAACATATGATCAAAAAGTGACATGAGTCTGAAACAACAGGCCCCACATTAATATATAAATATGGTTATGTAATGTTCAGCTATTAAGGAAAATCAAAATTTTTCCCTACGTCTGATTATTTGCTCACGAAAAATTAATGTCATTGGCTTCATTTTATTTTTCTTTTACTCAAAGGTATGTTGTTCATAATGGGCAAAGAAACAGGAATCATGCTAAATTAAGTTAAAAAGTGATACGTGGGAGGACGTGTTGGCCAGACTGTTTCTTATTATTAAGGAAGTTTAACACAGAGAGACTCTTCCTAATTATTCAACAGATTGTCTTATTACATTGCTTCCTCATTGTGAATATTCTAAATTAATAGATGAGTAAATAGTTGTTGTTGGTGGTGGTGGTAGTGGTGGTGGTGGTGATGATGATGATGATGATGATGATGATGATGAAGAAGAAGAAGAAAGTAGGTGTCTGGATGAATGGATGGACATGTGGGTGGGTGGGTGGATGGGTGGATAGACAGACAGACAGACAGACAGACAGGCAGGCAGGCAGGCAGGCAGGCAGGCAGGCAGGCCCTATTAAGTCTTCCTTGGGTGATAAGAGTACTGATATTCTTTTCTCCTGTGCTCAAGTTCTTTGCTCTCCTGAGATACTCTATTAAACATACTGAGTTATTTGCTAAGACTTGGGTTAGAGAAGAGGAAGGATTGTTAAAATGCAAGCAATACTTAATTTCTTTCTAATTATTTACACATAACTGAATTCAAAATACAGCAGTATGAACTGATGTCTCTACTGGATGTTTGCCTGAGCACGTGATATTTAAAACAAGGAATAACAGGAAAGGGGTATCTGTTTCTTTCTGGCTTTTATGCTATAGATAGCAATGGTGTTCTGACCCTAGAATTTCGTCTTGAATCCTAGGTACCTTTGGGGATACACACACAAACACACACACACACACACACACACACACACACACACGTCCTCGGAGTTGTGACTGGGATTAGTGAGATCTCTGCTTTTCCCTTAAAAATGGGAATAAAACAATTCTGAAATGGAACTTGGAAAGAGAATTTGTATAATGCTTTGAAAGCAGACAGAGCAACCTCAGGAACCAGCGCATATAGAATTAGAGGATCAGACATTGATTAGCACAAAGCTATCCAAACTCAAACACCTTCCAGGAAGTTTTCATAACAATAAACACAAGGACTTGTATTTACATGGGAAAATTCAAGACAGAAAATTTAAAGGACTCATCCAAGTTTTAGTTATTAATTGCAGAATAAGAACTCTAATCAAAGGCTAAAACACTTTACTTACAAGTTATAAATTATACAATATTCTATTGAGAGACTCAGTGAAAAATTACGACACCAATGAGTTCATTTTGGGAAAAATGGAGGGATGAAGATTATTGTGAGTATGCATTATCACAGTTTTTTATTATAAAAGTTAGAAAGGGGTTCGGGAAATAGCCTAGTAGCTAAAAAGTACTTGCTCTGCAAAAATAAGGACCTGAGATCAAATCCCAAGTACCGAGGCAAAAAGCAGAGCATCTGCTCATGTCTGTTTCTGCAACATTAGAGGCAGACACAAGCAGATCCTGAGCATTCACTGTCAGCAAGCCAAAGTGCAGAGCGCCTCCGTCAGTGAGACCCTAAATCAGGTGATATGGAGAGCTAAAGAGAAAGAACTGTATCCTGCTCTGTTTGTATGTGCCCTTCCACACTCGCATGGCTGCACCACACACACACACACACACACACACACACACACACACACACACATATACACACACACAGATACACATCCAGACATAGACACATACAGAGAGAGAGAAAGAGAGAGAACAGTAAAATCGAGATATTCGAAGTAAAATTTAACTTAACCCAGATCAAAATCAAAAATAGTGAATACCATAAATACAGCAACTAAAAACAAAGCTAACATTCCTCCAGTGAGAATCAATATTATTTGAGAACTATTACAGGATGTAAAATGTGGAGTTTTTACTTGATGTGAAAAGGTAATTTTAAAGATTCAAAGTAGGAAGTGTCTCACTCTCTTTCTCCATTTGCACTTTGCTAAGCTCTGCTGGCTGTAGCTTACATGGACAGTAAAATATCACTGAAGAGAGCTCAATAATAAGTCACAGTAACAGGTTTTAGAGAAGTGGATACAAAAAGGGGTCAAATTTTTATAATAAAAAGCCGACCTAACTGTGATTCAGATTGTCATTATGTACTCTGATGTGTATGTGTATGTATGCTCCTATGTGTGTATGCACATGTATTTGAGTGCCTGTGCATATTAGGAGCTTGATGAAAAATGTAAGGAATTAGAATTAAATATAACTACTATAACTCACACAGTAAGACAAAAGGGTTAAAACTGTCATTAAGCAGATAGGCTAAAGTAACTATTAGAATCCATATCCACCACCAGGTAGATGTTACTGATCTGAAATCATGTCATTACCGTCCCAAGACAGCTAGTGTTCTTCAGTATCTACACAGAAGCACCTAGAATCTAAATTCTAGACAAATACAGAATAGTAAACTCTAAACTTACCCATAATTCTCCACAAACATGAAAGAAAGATTGTGAAATTATTTGATGTAACAGGCTTCAATTTTTTTTGTGAGCTGGCAGCCCAAAAATGCCATTTGTAAATGAATTTTTCTTTGGGCCACCAGCTCAAAAAATGACTTTTTACTAATTATGAAAACTTGGCTTTAGCTTAGGCTTGTTCCTATCTAGTCCTTATAAGTTAACCATATCCTTTAATCTACTTTTTTTTTACATAACTTGGTTACATTTACTCTGTGCTACCCATCCTGCTTCCTCTCCATCTGCTGAGTCACTTGGCCTTTCGTCTTCCCAGTGCTCTCGGTACGGGAGTCCCTGCTCCACCTCTTACCCAGCAAATGGCCATTCAGCTTTTCATTAAACCAATCACAGTAACATATCTTCACATGGTATAAAGGAATATTTTACAACAATTGGACCTTTACAAAAAACTTTTACCGAGCCTAATATTTAAGTTAAATAACGAGTTCGAGACCAGCCTGGTCTACAAGAGCTAGTTCCAGGACAGGCTCCAAAGCCACAGAGAAACCCTGTCTCGAAAAACCAAAAAAATAATAATAATAATAATAATAATAATAATCAGACACTGAGTGATTAACTGCCCAGATATAAGAAATTTAACTGAGAAATCTTTTAAGAATTGTTTTCAGAGAATATTTTCAGATGTGATGACAAAATTGGAGTACACAGGGATGTCACTAAATTTGCTGGTGGCATTGACTCTTCCAAATGGTAAAATGCCAGAGTAGCACAAATCAAAAGCAGGAACGACTTGCCAGATTGTTGAAGTATTTAAAAATAAATAAATAACTCAACCTGAATTTCAGAAAGTAGATGGCAGTACATTAGATGAGAAAGAAATATTCCAAACATTATTTGTTTAATGAGTTATTTATTCTTTATGCTAATATTTTTGTGAACTAATTGTAGAGATCATGGTTGTTAGTGTTTTGGGAAAGACAGAGCCACTTAACCTGAATCATCAAGTAAGAAGTGCTATGTTCACAAATAAAAACAGCTGGTAGAACAGGGATTAGCATCTGAAGACGCCAAGGACAGCGCATTTCAGCTATATTTTAAAAATAGCAGACAAGAAAATGTAGAAATGCATTGTGTGATCTTTTCTGATTTATTTTTGAAATCTTTTTCCCTTAAGTATAATGCTACCCATAAATGAAACTTAAAAACCAGATGAAATCCAAACTCATCCTCAGCTTTGTTGCAGACCATGCGCTGTGGCTCACCCTTCCTCTTGGCCTCATTTCCAGCAGATCACGCAGACTTCTCCTATAGGCTCCCTCGCCATCCCACTCCTCTGTCTCAGCTGTCAACTCCCATAAGCCTTCCCTGAGAACCCACCAACCATGCCATTCTGGAAACCAGGTAGGTCATCTTCAAACTTTCAGTCTTTTGTGGCAGTCTCCCTTACTGACCCTAACCTCAACCCTTTGTCTAAGGCACCATCTCCCACAAGCACTCCCTGGGAACCAGTGGGCCACACTGACCAGGAAAGCAAATAAGGCAAGAAAGCAGAGAGTCAGTCTTCAGATCTTCCCTCTCCCTCCTCCCTTCCAAAACGAGTTCCCAAGTCTCATCCCCAGCTCTGTAGCAGGCGACCACTCAGCTGTGGCCTCTCCTGCCTCTCCTGCTTCTCCGTAGAATTCCCAGGGGATTAAGCAGATCCTAGTAGAACACCCTGCTACCCTCCTTCCTGTGGACCTCTCACTGTTCCCCCCTTCACTCCATCTCCATCTCTAAGTGTAATTTCCCAATACCAAGAAAAACATTTGACCACATATGGCAGGATATAAGAAGCATTCCCTACAAAGCAATTCCACAGCCGCCACACTCTAAGAACCAGAAAGGGCAACAGAAACCAGGGCATAGAACATCCACCCAACAAAGTCAAGACTAGATATAAGCACCTACAATTATTATCATCCCAAACTCACATGCATAGATGCCAGCATAAAAAACAAAATCAGTAGGAGCCTGGACGATATGTCTTCCCTAAAGACCAGCAACCCTACTATAGTAGTTCCTGAGAAATGTGATATAATTGAAGCACAAGGCAAGAACTTTAAAATAGCGTGTGTGGATATATTAGAGGTCTTTAAGCAGGAAATGAATAGACACCTTAAAGAAACCTAAAAAAACACAAAATGTGGAATGAAATTAAGAAAACCTTTCAAGATTTGTAAGTGAAAATAGAATCAAGGAAGAAAGCCGGAGATGAATAGTGTAGGAACTCGAAGAGGAAACTCAGAGGCAAGCCTCACCAAGAGATCACCAGAGATGGGAGAAAGAATCTTAGGCATTAAAGACAATATAGAAGAAATCAATACTATAGTCAAAGTAAATGTTAAATATAAATAAATCTAGTCATAAAACGTGCAGGAAATCTGGGACACCCCGAAAAGAACAAATCTACAATCTGTTGGAATAGAGAATGGACAAGAAACCCAGGTAAAGACACAGAAAATACTTTCAACAAACTCGTAGAAGAAAATTTGTCCAACCTAAGAAGGAGATGCCTATTAAAGTATAAGAAGCATTAAAAATATCAAATAGACTGGACCAATAAAGTCCCCTCGGCACATAATAATCAATACACTTAACATATGGAACACAGAAAGAATATTAAAAGCCACAAGGGACAAAGACCAAATGCCATATTAAGCCAGATTTGTTAGAGTAACATCTGACTTGTCAGTGAAGACTATGAAAACCAGAAGGTTCTGAATAAATGATCTAGAAACTCTAAGAGACCACAGCTGTCAGTGCAGACTATTACACCCAGAAAAACTTTCAGTCTCAAAGAGGTTCTTTGTCTCAAAATTTTAAGTGAGCTTGGATTTTGTTTCTTTCTTTCTTTGTTTTGTTTTTATTTTTCTACATTAAGGAAGATACATAGCCATTCATTGTCGTGTTTTTCACCTAAATATGAGAATTATAATTCCCATTTGCCATAACGCTATGGGGGTTAGGCTTGAAATGCACATAATACATAATACTGATGCATAGTGAGTGGTTAAGAAATGATGACTATCAAAGTGAACATGGAATTGGCAAAGCCTTTACTAGAAAAATAAATCAATAAGATGTGATGAAAGAAGTAAATCCATAGTATATAATTCTAAAATCGGAAAACTGAATATCTTCCCAAGTAAAACAAATGTAAGACTTGACTATCAAACTAATAAATCAGTTAAGTTACCTGTAAAATGTACTAATATGCTTATAGCTGTCAGATTATAATTAAACAAGATAAACTGTTGAGAAATAGTTGTTGGGAATGATATGGTGTGGGAGGTCCTTCTGTCTATGTGTTGCTTTTATTGATTAATGAATAAAGAACTGCTTTGAGTCTATGGCAGGGTAGAACAGCTTTCCCTAGGTGGGGAAAGCTAGGCTGTATGCTGGGAGAAAGAAGGATGGAATCAGAAAAAAGCTATGGAGCCACCGGATATAGGCTAGATGCTGGGAACTTTACCCAGTAAGCCACAGCCACGTGAAAATATACAAAGTAATAAAAATGGGTTAAATTTATATAAAAGCTAGCCAATAAGAAGCTAGAGCTAGTGGGCCAAGCGGTGATTTGATTAATGCAATTTCTATGTAATTATTTCAGCTCTAAGATAGCCGGGCAACCAGGAGCCAATAAGCAGACTCCTTCTCCAACATTGATAGAAGTTTATCAAGTAACCAATCACTATATAAAAATGTAATATTGTCCAAAATGTTTTAGAAATAACAGTGTGTTAAACTAAGGGGTCAGGTCTGGTCTGATTATCAGACTTCCCAATGACTTTATTATATTAAGTTGATATCTTATGTACTATTTCCAAAATGTCAATATATATGGCCCTCTTTTTAATCACTTAAGAAAGCTCACAAGGCTAGCTCTTTATGACAGACTTTAGGAAACAAGGTAATGGCCAAATGAAATTTATTTGGGATATAACTAGATTGAATCAGGAATTTAGTTCTACCTACATTCAATTGAATTACTCTCCTGAGAAACTATTAGTATTCCCTCTGGCTTTATGACGCTAACTGTGGAGATCAAACTTTGTTTTCCCCTACAAAACCCTGTTAGCTACTTGGCTATTTTTTTAGAGACATAGTCTGGCTTCAACAGGAAAGGGTGGTAATTATGATATTATAAGAACTAAATGAATTTCTTAAAACTACAACTTTTCATCTAGTTTTACTGTTTTGTGCATACAATGCTCACATTTCCTTTCCAAAGACTAGAGGGGCTGTATTTTAAAGTTTGTGTTAATGTTAAAATGTAAAGAATGCATAAAGCATCTGTCCTCATGACAGGTCCTGATGTCACCACTCTAGAGGCAATGGGACCTGGGAGACTGAAGCCTAGAAATAAGGTGGACTAGACTCATGCAATAGTCAACTTCATTTAGAGCACCAGACAACTTATGTTCTGAGGGTTGAGCAAGGCTGTGTTAGGAAAAATCATATGAGTTCAAACTGTAGACAAACTCAAGGACAGGCCCCACTGGGAAACAGTTTTGAATAAAAAAAAGTAAATTAATGGATAATCTGAAGTAAACCCACTCCTATTTATTACACATGGGAGAGGCATAAAAGGCTATGCTAAGAGAAAACCCATGTTTAGAAGTAAGAGGCCACAGGACTCTTCTTGTTTTCCTGCAGTTTTCTCACAAATACTCAGACCTCCCCTCACATAGCTCCACTCTTGGACTATATCCCAACAACCAGAGACATTAATTTTTGAATGAAAGGGTGAAAACTAGATTTAAAAGTGAGCAAAAACAAGAATATCCCAGTAATATTCAATACACAAGACTGCTAGATACTGGGGGGTTAAAAACATATTGAATATGAGACAAACTTACAGAAATATCAAACGCTCCTGAAACAAGAACCTTTTTTGTTTCTGCAAGTTGTATTTCCTAAACCAATGCAAGATTTGTGTCTGTGTCCCAAGTAGAAAAATATCCACACTTAGATGTGGATATTGAAGGTATTTTTAGAAGAATAAAATGAGATTTATTGTTGCCATTATCTGGGATCCTCCTAGACAGACAGAACAGTGGAACAGAAGCTAGAGAGTGAATACGGGAAGAGAATCCTGGACCCTAGTGTTTAGGGAAAAAACTGACATCTGAGCAGCATTTTTTTCTGAATCAGAATGCATGTCTAGGAAGATCAGAATGTTGAAATGAGAAGGAAGATTCCAGGAAGGGATTAAAAGCCAAAGTGCAAGATAATGGAATGAAAACAGGAAGAAATTGATTTTTAAATGAAAGATCATACTTATGGGTCTTAGAGGATGGGAAACACTCTAAGGTTCATCCCTGCCCCCCAAAAAAGTTTTGAGAGCTGACTTCTGACAGGCATAGAGAGACATCCAGGAAAAGCAGTTGCCCACTGAAGGCCACTATCACCTTTTATGTTTTCATTATTTTAACATTTTAGAGAATTTCACTGTAGATAATTTTGAGAAGTTAGCCAATAATGCCAACTTTGTCTGTACTGCCATTGCTGTCACTACTCTCCACTTATTAACATATTATGTGTCTTTTGAAAAGTACTTTATATTTTGTTTTATATACTTTCTCCTTCTTTGACAAAATATCTGACAGGCAAAAGTACTGTGGGAAGCCCAGCATATCTGCTGGGTTTTTTTTTTTTTATTGGTTAAGGAATAAAGAAGATGTGCTTTGGCCTGTGATAGGGCAGAATAGAGCTAGGCAGGGGAAACTAAACTGAATGCTGGGAGAAAGTAGGCAGTCAGTGAGATGCCATGGAGCCACCAAAGGATAAAGATGTGAGCTGCCAGCCCGAATCTTGCTGGTAGGCCATGAGCCTTGTGGTAAAATATAAACTAATAGAAATGTGTTAATTTAAGATAAAAGAGTGAGCTAGAAATATGCATAAGCTAATAGGCCAAGCAGTGTTGTAATTAATACAGTTTCTGAATGAATATTTTGGGTTGGGGAACGAATGAGTAGCCTCCAGCTACACAAAAGGAAGGATATATTTTGGTTCAGAGTTTCAGGTGTTTTGCTACAACATTGTGTGAAAGAATGGTTTACTTGGTTGCAGACAGGAAGAAAGAAAGGGGGTAGAGAAGGGGACCAAGGCAAGATATATCCCTTAAGAATATTTCCCAGTTATCTGCGTTCTATAGGTAGGTCATAACTTCTGTTTCTTCACCTACCAATCATGACATCATATTATGATCCCATTCAATGTGTCAGAGCTCCTATGAACTGCTCTTGGAAAGCCCTCACAAGCACACCAAAAGGAATGATTACTTAGCCTTCTTGGTATTTTTAGGTTAATCAACTTGGCAATCAAAATGGATCATCATAAATTTTCAATTCAGTTTTAAGAACCAGCTTGTTTAAGGTAGGCATTTTTTATACTCATTTTTTTTTTTTTGACAAGGGAGCTATGCCTTACACTCCTTAAACAGCTTGGCTAGGCCATTATCCACCACCTAGCTCCAAAATGTAGACTTCTTTTATGTCTCTCTAGGGCCCTGTGTTCATTCCATAACTCCCAGGAAAATGATTCCCCCGCCACTTTCTATGGCCATTCTTTTGACCATTATTATATATACACCAAGCATGATTTCCAATCATTTTTATCACATTACAGAAAGTTACAATCATTTGATTCATGGCATCTTCTGAAATAAAAATTATCTGCCATCAGCTTTCATCTTAAAGAGAATAAGTGCTAGGTTTCAAATCCAGGAAAAATGGCTGAGGTGCCTGTTTAACATATTAAAGAAGACTTAGCCTCCAGGTTCTCCCAGCATTCCTCAGTCCTGACCTGTTACAGGGTGCAACTTGCAAACCCCTCCCTCTTCCCTGAACCCTCCAGGCCAGATGCCGGGTTGCCCTTCCCCAAGAGACTCTTCTGTATATAATCTACACATTTTGGTTACCTGTCCCGTTTTTTGTACCTTTTGCCTCCTGGCTACTGTACCTGGTTTCTTCTCTCTTTCCTCTCCCTTTCCTTCCTTCTCTCTCCCACATGACCCAGCTCAGCCTGGTCCTGTCCACTCTGGACTTTCTCACGTGTCTATGCCTCTGGCTATGCTCTCCCACATACCTACTATAAACTTTCTCCTCCACAATACCTAGGAGCAACCGTGTCCTTTCTTTTCCATTTTTTTTTCATTCAATAAGCAATAGTTATTTTGTAGACACTGAGTGACTGTGGCCTAGAAACACAGATTTAGATTATGCCACATACCATGTTTCTTGAGTTAGAAGTACCTGGATACACCCCTGATTTATAAATCTTTGGTATATTCTTTTGGCTTTTAGTTGGCGAAATTATCTAATTTTGGTTACTTTAAAGAAGGTTTTGTAACTAATTTTAAACATTAGTTATCGTAATTAAAAGTCTTTTACAGTTTTTTGTGTTTTTGTTTATTTAATATACCAAATTTTATAAACATTCAAATATTTGTTAATTAAGAAAAGCTTTACAATCACTATGCAATTTTTTAGGAATATTCTAAGTAGGTTTCACTCTCAAAATAGATATTTTTAATGGTTAAGGTGATGTCACCATCAAAAAACAAAGGCTTTGTCCAACAGGAAATCACAAAAAAACTAAAATTTAATCATTATGATTAAATTTTAAATCATAGGCTTGAAATGTCCATTTAGTAAAAGTATACAAACATGTCAACTGTAGAAAATCAAACATTAATTTTATCTCAGGGCATTGAATTAACCTTTAAAAATTTTTATAATCTTTGTTATTTTTAACTTACTGATTTTAAGTAACCTTTTAAAACAAACTTTAATATTATTATTTTTGTTTGTTTGTTAGAGACAGTGTTTCTCTGTATAACAAACTCTTTTGACTGTCCTGGAACTTGCTTTGTAGATCAAACTCACAGAAATCTACCTGCCCCTGCCTCTGGAGTGCTGGCATTAAAGGCATGTGCCACCACACTCCACTTTAACATTATTATTTTCATTATTATTACAAGATTTAGAAATCAGTTTTGATGAAGAAAGTTTAAATGGAAGCTCAAAAGGCTGTGTGCAAAATACAGAAATTATGGTATCCTATATATCTAACAGTTATAAATACAAAATACATATTATTTTTTGCTCTTAAACAAATTTAATTCCTTGTTAAAGATTTAATTTATTATGATAGATTCCTTGAAATTATTTTTGAGCAGAAAAAGCATTTACTTTTTATTAGTGTTTTTGAGGAATCGAAAACAGGATAAGGCATCCAGAGCAGAACAGAGTTGGGCATTTAGTACTATATATGTATATGTATGTGTATGTGTATGTGTATGTGTATGTGTATGTGTATGTGTATGTGTGTATGTATACGTATATATACATATATGCATATATACATATATATGTATATGCATATGTGTATATATATGTATGCGTGTACATATGTGTATGTATATATAAATATATAATACAAATATATATTAACTAAAAGTCATAATCTGTAATCTCTTTGGGTATCTGTTTAGGCTTCTAAACAGGTTTTGAAAATGTCAACTTTAAAAAATTTAAAATTTGCTGTTACATGTTCTAGTTAAAATAAGGATCTTGAAGAACTCATTCGATGTTTTGTTTGTTTGTTTGATCGTTTTATTTGAGAGGCAAAGTGGTGGTCAAAATTTCTTTAAAATATTTGTACTCACATGAAATCACAGACATGATCTATTTTCTTAAATCTTTTTATTCCCTTTGGAATAAAAGTCTGCAACATCTCAAATGAGACCAATTATTTAATAGGAAATAGCATATCCTTCAATAGCAGTAATCATCTCTTCAAGTTATTTAATAGCCTCAAGCAATAGGGACCATGTTGTAAAACCATAATTGGCATAAGAATCAAAGAGACAGCAACCTACCTGAAATGCACAATTATGTTTATCTTTTTCTTAAAAGTAGATTTAGTTTTTTTTTCTAATATGAAAACTCAGGTGTTACAAAGAAGCATTTAGGACCATCATCCTTTTCTGTTTGTGTTACCTATATGGTCACATTTATTTATACCTTTTGTATTTTAAAATGTTGATTTACTATAAGCTGAAATAGATCTGGGCCAAATTAAAATTAGTTTACTTAAGTATTTACTTTTCAGCTAATTTAGCACTCATTTCCTTATGACAAAAAGGAAAAAAAACATAAGCACATGTAAACAGACAGTTTATATAAATACATAATCACACTACAGTAGCTAAAGAAAACTCTCCATTAATCTGTGCATCTCCACGAGGTCATGGCCTGCCAGCAAAGTTTCAGTGCATCTGTTTCCAGTGGCAACTCTATGGCTTTTCTTTTTTTTAATTTTTTTCATGGTTTATTTTTTTATATTTAAAAATTTCCATCTCCTCCCCTTCTCCTCTCCCTTCCCTCCCCTCCCCTCCACCCATACCCCCCATCCCTCCCTCTTCAGGCTAAACATAGATAAGAATTGTGGGCTAATTTAAGTTGTAAGAGATAGTTAATAATAGGCCTGAGCTAAGAGCCAAATTGTTTATAATTAATATAAGCCTCTGTGTGTTTCTCTGTGATTGAATAGCTGTGGGACTGGGTTGAACAGAAACTTCCATGCTACAAATGGCACCCAAGCGTTTGGAAAGAATTTCCATATAAAACCTTAGAAAGCTTTAAAAAAATAAAGGATTCTAGACAGACAAGAACAGAGTACAGCTTCTTGGGAACCATCTTCACTCCTTTAGGCTCTTCTGGTAGCAAGCAGAGGTGCAGCTCCTCTATGATAGGATTCCTGACTCAGTATTAGCAGCAAAAATTTCACAGCTCTTTTAAGAGGCTCTGTCACCAAACACTTAAATGATGTTTATGAGCAGCCAGCATCAGGCTTATTGGTGGTGAGACGGACCTAGAAACTCCACAGAGTTGTGGCAATAAATATACACTGTAAATATTTGTCATTCTTATTGGTTTAATAAAATGCTAATTGGCTAATAGCAAGGCAGGAAGTATAGGTAAGGCAACCAGACTAGGATAATTCCAGAAAGAGGAAAGGCAGAGACACAGTTGCTACTGACACACAGAGGAAGCAAGATGAGAATGCTTTACTGAGAAAAGGTAACAAGCCACATGGCTAAACATAGATAAGAATTGTGAGTTAATGTAAGTTGTAAGAGCTAATTAATAATAAGCCTGAGCTAAGAGGCCAAACAGTTTATAATTAATGTAAGACTCTGTGTGTTTCTTTGGGACTGAATGGCTGTGGGACCCAGCAGGACAGAAACTTCTAAACTACAAAACCCTGTCTCAAAAAAAAATGAAAAAGAAAAAAGAATATTTTGATGAGTTCATAAACTCTATGTTACAAATTAAGATAAAATTTTATATAAGTATATATTTAGAATCTGTTTTGTAAGGAAATCTTTAAATAAATGCTCAAAGGTAAGCACATTCTATCAGTCTTGGTCAAGGTACTTTCTGCCCCCACTGATTAATCATCATCTGGACTTTAGTCTTCCTGTAAGGTCGTTTTAGAAGTTTTTAGAACTCTTTCGAGGTTACAGGTTCCTGCTCTAGCTGATACCCTTACCCTTTCTGGGCAGGAGATTCTTGGGGACATTCCCACAGCCTTAGGATCCATTCTTTCAACCATCTGAGAGTCATACTGAAGCCACTGGAAAACTGGATTTGGGGCCATTTTCTGGTAAATGGGTATGGACCTGGCAAAGCCCTTCTACCTGACCAGTATTTCATTAAAGCTTGCTTCAGATTTGGCTTTAAACTGTGGTAGTGGTCTTATTATTGAATGGTGGGATTAACATAGAGATAGGCCTAAGAACCTTATAGCAAAATACAGGAAGTACATTGTATGTTTATGCACATGGATGTGCCCATATATGCATGGGTCTTTGAGCAGACAGAGGCTATTGGATTGACAGGAAGCTAGATGCCCTTGTCTAATGCAGTTGACCTTTGGGGTAGATTAAAGGTGGTCCCTGATAAACAGATATCTGCCTTTAGCCTTCATTTTACCCAATAGCTGTTTATGCTGATATCCAGCATAAGTCCTGTTTAGTACCAGCATTTCCACTTGGGGATGAGTTTTTTGGATGTGACATTCCAACTTTTTATTGATGATAAGTGGTTATGATCATCCTCTGTATCCTTCCTTTAGATGGGGTGGCTTGAGAGGAGGGAGTTCTGGGATACTGGGGCTCTAAGCAGGGGCTCTAACTGACAGGCAATGGTAAGAGATCTGAGTAAATTCCATTAGAAATGTTTGGTTTACTGAACCATCAGGTTATTTCACTAATTCTCTTCCAAAGAGACATGGGGCAATCATTCTTGTGAGAAAAATAAAGAGCAGGGGACCCAAGGAGGAGTAGAAGCAAGGGCCCCAGAGAGGACAAGAGCAGGAATCCAGCTTTGGAGTCTGCCCCTAGAGGCCAGAGTTTGTAAACCGGTTTGTGTAACTTTTAGTTCTCTTTTCAACTTAGCCAGACAGAGTAAAAACATTCTTCATTGAGGAAGAGGCAAGTCCCTCCTTTTATGGCTGTCAAAAGTTGAGGGCTGGTGGGCTTTTTAGGACCACTTGAGGCTGACGAGGTTATCAGGTCAAAGTTGATTCTGGATGGTGTCTATCAGCTGAGTAGAAATCTACTGGGCCACATATAGACTGTGGACAGAAAATAAAGGACCTAAAAGGATATGTTTTTCTTGGGAGTATGCTTGAAATTTCTGTGGTAAAATCATTATTGTAGAGAAAACAGATAATAAGTGTCTAAAAGCAGCTTGGGTAGACTTACATTTTGATCTGGAGCAAAAACTAAAGCCTGAAAATGTATCAAAATGACAGAAGCAAGAACATTCATCTATAATGAGACAGAAATTTCCTGGCAGTGGAGAGAGCAAAGAGAAAGAGAAGCTTGAGCCCTAAAAGATGGTGTACAGGGGTTCCTCTATCTTATCTTCTTGCCCCGGCCATTTCAGGTTTTTTTTATATGGTTTATTTTTTATATTTAAAAATTTCCATCTCTTCCCCTTCTTCTCCCCCTTCCCTCCTCTCCTCTCCACCCATACCCCCCTCCCTCCCTCCCTCCAGGCCAAGGAGCCATCGGGGTTCCCTACTCTATGTTAAGACCAAGGTCCTCCCAACTCCCCCCAGGTCCAGGAAGGTGATCAACCAAGCTGAGACATGAGCCGGTCCACGCAGAAGAATCATAGCCCAGCGCCATTGTCCTTGGCTTCTCAGTCAGCCTCCACCATTGGCCACATTCAGAGAGTCCGGTTTGGTCTCATGTTCCATCAGTCCCATTCCAACTGGAGTTGGAGATCTCCCGTTAGTTCTGTCCCACCGTCTCCATGGGTGAATGCACCCCTCACGGTCCTGACTTTCTTTCTTATGTTCTCCCTCCTTCTGCTCCTCATCAGGACCTTGGGAGCTCAGTCCGGTGCTCCAATGTGGGGCCAAGTCATTTTCTTCATCTAGCGCCAGGTTTAACTAGAAGTTTTTATCTTCTTAACGAAGAATCCCACGGAAAGCAGTGGCTCTGGCACAGAAGCATGAGCGCTCTTTCCTCCATCCTATTGTTGCCCCCTTGAAAGGACTGGGCAGAGTTACGTATGGCACAATGAGAAGCCTTTTTAAGTTGATGTGTAGAGAAGAAAACAAGCAAAGGAGATTACAGGTTTTTTGAGCGTGTGACTATGATTTTGTTTTTCTTCTTAAAAAAGATGTAATATCGGTGTGTACAACCTAGTCTGCCAAGACTAGGTTAATCGCTTACCAGAACTCCGTTTATTAATGTGTTACATTTTGAACTTTGGAGTTTTAACACAGTAGGCATCTTCTTTACGTCTCATTTTCACACGCCTTGTAGCTCACACCATACACAAGCCTTCTGGTTTTCTTGCCATCTGGAAACATCCCATTATTTTAACCTTTATACAACTTGCATATTGAGAGTAGTCCTAGAAAAGGCAAGCGGCCTTTTAAATCACAATGCATGAAGGAATAGAAAAAGACAATTTCTGAGTCAGTAACAACAGCATGGTAGTTCTGAGTGTGCTTTTTTATTAAAACCTGTCCTGTTACCTCTAAGAAAAGACAAGGTCTGTCTTTTACACATGAAATCAATTTAAACTGCCAGGTAATTGAACCTCAGTTTTGACGATTTAATGAGGTAACCAAAATTTTCTGTATTGTTCTCAATTTTATATCATCAGAAAACAGGGTATCTATCTTTTGTACCCAAAGTTATTGTAAAGCCAGAATGTTTTTAAAGTGAAAGTGGACATTCTAGTTGAGAATAGACTGACCAGGGAGCTGTAGCATCTGAGAAAAATCTGGTGGTGGCCTTTTTGCTCCTGTAACAGCAGGTGGCAGGGATGCTAAATTCTATGATGAAGTTAGGGCCTGTCATTGGGACTTGGAGTTGGTAGAAGATAACATTGGAAAAGGCCAAGAGATGAAGAGAAGAAAAAGGGTAGGGGAGTTGGCTGATCTACTTAGCAATCCTGTCATCAAAAGCACTTCCCAAAACCATCTAATCAGTAAGGACCTGGTGGTAAAGGGGAAGACTTCGTAACTGATGTCAGAGGAAATTATGGCATAGTTTCCTGCTTAGCAGGAGACAGCAAAACCAAGAGATGAACTTCCATCTATGAACCAAATATTATAATCGGGAAATGGCAGAGGGGAATAGAAACTTGTGGCTTATTCTAATTAAAGGGTTTCAATGACACTGGGCAGGAATGAATGATGGTAGTAGCCTTAGGAAGGAGAGTAGCCGTGTTGAGAAGAGGGTGGGACTCAAGTGACACATGAACATTCTCTAGGACGGTGATGTGAAAAACTTGAAGCTTACTAGGGGACAAAATAGGGGGGATGTTGTGTCATAGGAGCTACTTGAGCTAGCGTGGGGAGAGGACAGAGAGAGGGCTACGGAAAGGTGAACTCAGAGACCTTCTGAGCTAAGAAGGCTGCTGCTAACACCTGTATGCAAGGTTGCCATCCCTTAGTCATTGTCTGGAAAAACAAACAACAGGAACAAAGTGGAGCCTCTCCTTTTTCTCAAAACCCTTAGAGCCATTCGCCATTTTACAGACATATACAGGATCAATGGTTGGTTATGATCTGGGAAAGCCAGAGCATGGTTCTGTAGTAGTGCTTCTCAGATGCAAGAAATAGGAGTAACAGACTTAGTTGGCTCTAAACACTCAGGCGGCCCTTCACTGCTTCGTAGAGGGAAGAGAAAGAAGAGCAAGGTTGGCAATCCAAATTCCGAGGTACCTTGCCAAGAGAAGGAAGGAGAGAATCTCTTCCTTAGTGTCTGGAAGTTTGAGAAGATACTGTTTGCAGTTGAGGGTGAGTATGTGACTGTTAGGGGGATAACAGGAAGCCTAGATGCTGAGTCTTGGACTAGGAGCAACTCTGCATCTTTGAGAAGTTGAGCAGTGGTTCAAGTAGACTTCCCTCTCCCTAAACTTTCATACTCCCTTACTGTCTTAGCTTCCCCTCACCATACCATACCTCAGTCACATGACCTCCTACTTGCAATATTCCCTAGCCTCCAACAGGAGCAGAGATGCCTTGCTCTACCAGAGACCAAGCAACCAACTCACCCTCTCACCTTTCAGCCTCCTCCCACCCTATCTCTAGTCCCCCACTCTCACCATAACCCAGCCAGCCTCCAATTGGGGCAGAGACTCCCCTGCTCTACTAAAGAAAACCCTATGCACTGAAAGCCCAGCCTCCAACTGGGGTGGAGACTCCATGCTCTTCCAGAGACCAAGCAGACTGGGAGAAGTCCAGGTAAACTGCCTGCCCGCTAAACTCCCCCACTCTTTCAGTATCTCTGCACCTCTCCATCACCTGCCCTATAGCCTCCTCGTTGCAATTCCCCAGCCTCCAACTGGAACTGAGACTTCCTCCTCTACCAGAGACCAGAGTAGGAGAAGCCCAGGCCACACTGACCCGAAGACCAGAGAAGAAACAAAAACCAAGGATCAAAGACAATCTCAGAAATCAGTACCTAAATGTTTAATTATCCAAAACCCAGATATCTACAGGCCAATATAAGAATACAAGAAACAACAACCAAGGCAGTATGTCACCACCAGAACCCAGCTATATTACTACCACAACTCCTGTCTTTCCAAAACAACAGAAACACAAGAAAAAGACCTTAAAACCAACTTTATAAGATGACAGACAACTGGAGAAAATGAATAAATTCCATTAAGAAAGTCAAGGAAAAGCAAACAGTTGAAGGAAATAAATAAAACTGTTCAAACCCTGAAAAATTAAAATAGAAGCAATAAAGAACACACAAATCTGAAAATGAAAAATCTAGTAATGCTAACAGGAACCACAGATGCAAGCATCACCAACAGGATATAAGAGATGGAAGAGAGAATCTCAGGTACTGAAGGTACAATAGGAGAAGTTGATAGAGCAGTCAAAGAAAATGTTAACTTTAAAAAGTGCCTGACACAAAGTATTCAGGAAATCTGGGACACTATGAAAAGACCAAACCTAAGAATAATAGGAGTAGAAGAAGGAGAAGATCCCTAGCTCAAAGACTCAGATAACATATTCCTCTTTTTGGGTCTGGGTTACCTCACTCAGGATGATGTTTTCTATTTCCATCCATTTGCATGCAGAATTAAAGATGTCTTTGTTTTTTACCCCTGAGTAGTACCCTAATGCATATATAGACCACACTTTCTTTATCCATTCTTCCATTGAGGGGCATCCAGGTTGTTTCCAGGATCTGGCTATTACAAATAATGCTGCTATGAACATAGTTGAACAAATACTTTTGTAGTATGATAGGGCATCTCTTGGGTATATTCCCAGGAGTAGTATTGCTGGATTCTGGGGTAGGTTGATCCCAAATTTCCTGAGAAACCGCCACACTGATTTCCAAAGTGGTTGCACAAGTTTGCATTCCCACCAGCAATGGATGAGTGTTCCCCTTACTCCACATCCTCTCCAGCAAAGGCTATCATTGGTGTTTTTTATTTTAGCCATTCTGACAGGTGTAAGATGGTATCTCAAAAAGATGAATATGGTATGTACTCACTCATTAGTGGATTCTAGCCATAGAATTGAACCTATATTACATGATCCTAGAGAAGCTAGATAGAAAGGTGAACCCAAAGAAAAACATGTAGTTATCCTCCTGGATATTGGAAGTAGAAAAGATTGCCAGGCAAAAATTGAAAACTTGGGGGTGGAGGCAGGATGGGGGTAAGGGAAGATGGGGAGATAGAAGTGAGAAGTGGAGGATGGGGAGAGCTTGGGGGAATGGGACAGTTGGGATGGAGGAAGAGTGGATATGGAATCAGGGAAGTATATATCTTAATTAAGGGAGCCATTTGAAGTTAGGCAAGAGATTTAACTCTAGAGGGGTTCCCAGGTGTCCAAGGAGATGTCCACAGCTTGCTCCTTGAGCAGCTGAGGAGAGGGGGCCTGAACTGACCCTTTACTATAACCACACTGATGATCATCTTGCATATCACCATAGAACCGTCATCTGACGTTGGATGGAGATAGAGACAGAGACCCACGTTGGAGCACTGGACTGAGCTCCCAAGGTCCAAATGAGGAGCAGAAGGATGGAGAACATGACCAAGGAAGTCAGGACCATGAGGGGTGCGTCCATTCACCGAGACAATAGGACTGATCTAATGGGAGCTCACCAAGGCCAACTGGATTGGGACTGATGGAGCATGTGATCAAACTGGACTCTCTGAACGTGGCTGACAAGGAGGGCTGACTGAGAAGCCAAGGACAATGTCACTGGGTTTTGATTCTACTGTATGTACTGGCTTTTTGGGAACCTAGTCTGTTTGGATCCTCACCTTCCTAGACCTGGATGGATAGGGGAGGAACTTGGACTTCCCACAGGGCAGGGAACCCTGACAGCTCCTTGGACTGGAGAGGTAGGGGAGGGGGTGAAAGGAGGGGAAGGGAAATGGGAGGAGGGGAGGAGGTGAAAATTTGTAAAATTATTTAATTTAATAAAAAATTAAATTAAAAAAAGACTCAGATAATATTATCAACAAAATCGTAGAAGAAAACTTTCCAAATCTAAAGATGGAGATGCCTATAAAGGTACAACAACCTTACAGAACTTATTTTTGTGTGTTAATTTTATATACTGCTGTTTTGTTGAGAGAGTTTAGCAGATATGGAAGTTCCTGGTGGAGTTTTTAGAGTCATTTATGTACACTAACACATCCCTTATGAAGAAGATGCTTTTTTTCTTTTTCTATTGCATGCTCTTGACCCCCCTGAGTTCTCTTATTGCTCTATGTCTTGAAGTACTACATTGACTATATATGAAAAGGGTGGATATCTGTTCTTGTTCCTGATTTTTAGTGAAAATGCTTTGAGACTACTTCTATTTAGATGGAATATAAACTTGACATAAATGTTATAACTTCTTATTGTTGATAACATCTCTATGATGAATTCATACCTTCACATATCATTCAAAATATTATTGGAATACACTCATGCTTAGTCTCATGGATGTGCATAGTGCACATGAAATAGACTGGCACAACTCCTCAAATGCAGGAGAAGATGGACCTGAACTAAAATCTGGATTTAGACATTATCTCAAATTATCAGTTCTTAATAAATTCCAGCTTCCTAAATTTTACCATCTTAAAATTTTTTTATTAAATGCCAAACAACACACCTGTAATCTAATCCTGAGTCAGGGCAGAAGCTTAAGGAAGACAAAATTCTCTCACCATAAATGCCCTATATTAAATTAATGTCCTCTAATAAATCATCATTATATAATAATGATATCAAAATATGTTCCTGTTCTTCAAAGGACCCAATTCTTGCATAACCATATGGAAATTAGAATTGATTATGCTATGTAGTATGATGTTTTTCACATAAGATCCATCAATAGGCTATGTTCTCAAAATTAATCAAATACAAGGATATAAGAAGATATAACAAAGTTAAAAACAGAAGTTTCTACCTAAGATGTATTACATTGAATACACAGAGAAACATTCTTTCCCTGATTTAGAACAGGTTTGTATGTGGCACATGTTACCTGTAGAATATTTGGGTAATTACTAATGTCAGTTGTATTTCTTTTGGAGGCAAGGGAGATAGGTTATTGGCAAAATAAAACTTCTAGAGGAATTGAAATGTCAGTCTAATCATGAGAACTATTAAGGCTTTTAATTACCTTCTGTGAGTTCTTAAAATTGCTCTGATAGCTGCAGCAATTGGTAGATTTCTGACAGACCATCTGCAACAAACTTAATTTAAACATTTTTTTTCTGAAGCTTTGAGAAAAAAAAGTCTGAGATCAACAACTGCTTGAGATTCTATTTTGTTTCAGGCAATGTTTAGATTTTTTGGCATTTGGTCTCCCACAGAATCCTACTTCTTTCTTTTTTTAATTTATTAGATTAAAAAAAAATACCAATCCAAGTTCCCACTCCCTCCCCTCCTCCCGTTCCCTCCACACACCCTTCCTCTCCACCTTTATCTAATCCTCAGAGAGGATAAGGCACATTGGTTTGTGGAAGGTCCAAGGCCCTCCCCACAATATTTGGGCTGAGCAAGGTATACATCCAAAGAGACTAGGATCCAAAAAAGCCAGTACATGCAGTAAGGATAAACCCTGGTGCCACTGCCATTGACCCCTCAGTCTGCCCAAGCTATGCAACTGTCAAACCCATTCAGAGGGACTAGTTTGGGCCTATGCTTGTTCCTTCCCAGTCTGGCTGGAATTGGTGAGCTCCCATTAGCTCAGGTAAACTTTTTAGTGGGTGAGCCCATCATGGTCTTGATCTCTTTGCTCATATTCTCATTCCTTCCACTCCTCAACTGTACTTTGGGAGCTCAGTCCATTGCTCCAATGTGGGTCTCTGCCTCTGTTTCCATCAGTTGCTGGGTGAAGGTTCTATGGTGATATTTAAGATAACCATCAGTCTGATTACAGAGCAAGTCAAGATCGGGCCCCTTCTCTATTGCTTAGGGTCTTAGGCGGGGTCATCCTTGTAGATTTCTGGGAATTTCTCTAGAGCCTGGTTTCTGATAACCCTATAACTCAATCAAGATATCTCTTTCCCTGATCTCATCTCTGTGCTTCCTCCATCTCGACTATCCCATTCCCTTAAGTTCTCTTCAACCCTCTCCTTCTCCCCTCCTCTTCCTCTTCTACCTTCTTTTCTCCCCCCACCCCTATGCTACTAATTTTGTCAGGCAATCTTGTCTGTTCACAATTTTCAGGTGGGACTATATAAGTTTTTTGGGGGTTACCCTTATTACTTAGCTTCTCTAGGATCATGAACTATAGGCTCAATGTCTTTTGTTTATAGCTAGTATCCACTTATAAATGAATACATGCCATATTCCTCTTTTTGGGTCTGGGTTACCTCACTCAGGATAGTGTTTTCTAATTCCATTCATTTACATTCAAAATTGAAAACTCAAGTCCAAATGGATTGAAGACCTCAATATAAGTCCGACCACACTGAACCTGATAGAAGATAAAGTGGGAAGTAGTCTTCAATGCGTGGGCACAGGAGACCACTTCCTAAATATAACCCCAGTAGTGCACACGCTGAGAACAACAATAAATAAATGGGACCTCCTGAAACTGAGAAGCTTCTGTAAAGCAAAGGACACAGTCAATAAGACAAAAAGGCAGCCTTCTGAATGGGAAAAGATCTTCACCAACCCCATATCAGACAAAGGACTGTTCTCTAAAATATATAAATACCTCAAGAAATTAGACATTAAAGTTCTTTACAATCTACTATAATACATTAAAATGACCACTTCTTAACTATGTTGAGTTGATTTACCTTGGCTTTATGAAACTTGCTAGAATGATTTGAGTCTCTCTTTCCTAGGGCTAGTTGTCAATAAGGCTATGCAACTGTAACTTCTTTCAGTGTGGCTCCTCTATAGCCAGCTAATGCCTCTGCACAGAGCACATCATTCCAACAGAAGCACACATTTCTCATGGTCTTCTGTACACATTTTATTTTCCAGATTCCAATTCTCAAAATGAGATAGTATGTGATAATCAGCTATAGCTGCTTGGTAGGTTCCTTATTTGAATTATTTTTGGCAAGGGTCATGCTGAGCAAGAGGCCCATTGGAATGATAGAGTTATCTCAATGTCAAATCAATAATTAATACTGAAAATGTAAAATCTGTACTTTCTAATATCTTATGTGCTCTTTGTTTCTTATTAGAAGTTTATATTTCATGCCCATCATGTTTGAGTTCCTCTGTCTGCCTTGTATTTCTAGCTGGAATATATAAACTTTCTATACATTCTCTGCCTTTGAATATTTTTCAGCTTCCCTATTGTTTTATTCACAAGCGCTAATTGAGTGACAATAGGCTCAGTAAGACAGAGCTCTCTGTCCTGAGGTCCATGTGATCTTCACCTTCTAAGTACACTTGGCATTGCAGCGAAATGCAGACTCTTCTGGACCTGGGGTCCCCAGGACCTTTGACCCTTGACTCAAAAGCCAACCATGGAACTGATGTGGTTCAAGATGAGATGCATAATCCAAGGTGCCTTTTGTGTCTGGGCATAGCCTACATATTCTATATACCAGAAACATCTGGGTATAGTATCAAGAAAATCCAAGAGCACTTTCCCAGGCAATGTTGCATAATTTATGATTAAGGTTATTGTAATATCTAACCTTTAGTAAATGTCAGCTACATATTGACAGCTAATGTGCTGTCTTACAGGCACAGCATGTAGTCAGTGCAGCCAGACCATAAGAATCTCATTAGTAAAACCCTTTAAATGGAAAGTGGTTGAGCTCCAACTACAGATGATTAAAAGTGACAATGCTAATTGAATTCAGAAGTATCCACATGAAGAAGGGGCAGAAAAATCATTTAAGTATGAATGATATTGGGCTGACTTGTTACATGAAAAAGTATTAGCTTCCTGCTGTGTTTGGCAAGGGAGGGGGTAACAGTTTCATGTTTTAAAGAGAAGAATCTTTATGAGGCAGTGTGCTATACTTGCCACAAAAAGAAATTCTCCAACTGGATTAGAAAAAAAGAATTATAGAAGTTTCACTGACACTGAAATCAACACTTAATGATGATTGATCAAAGGAGGACACAGCTGCTCAAAGAGTGAGTTTGATTCTTATTTTTGAAGACTTTTTTTAATGTAGGACAGGAACAAACTAATTTCTATGGTTTAATATAGTATATTCCCTCTTATAATATGTTGGAATTTGGTTTCTTTAGTGACAGTATTGTTAGTGAAGGCCTTTAAGAGATTATTAGGTCATTAGGAGGAGTGAATCTGCATCTCTATGTATCTATCATCTCTCTATCTGTCTATCATCCATCTGTCTGTCTATCATCTACTTATCTATGTATTTACCAATCTATCTATCATCTATCTATCATCTATCTATCTATCATCTATCTATCTATCTATCATCTATCTATCATCTATCTATCATCTATCTATCTATCTATCATCTATCTATCATCTATCTATCATCTATCTATCTATCATCTCTCTTTCATGAATAAATTCATTATTACACAAAGAGATTGTTATTCAGCAACTGTCTCTGACTCCCACAGGTTTTAACTTGTCTTTCCAATATTCTATCATGTTATGACATGGAGGAGATTATTGCCAAATATTGTCACTAAAGAAATGCGTTTGACCTATAACTCACTCAGCCTCCAATATTCTTTTATAGCAACAGAAAGCAAACTAAAGATAGAATTTGAAATTCAATATTATTTCTCCTTTCAGATGCTTAATTATTTTAGCAATCATCTCTAACTCTCATATAGCTGATACATTTTCATGTTTTCTCATCTATTAAGTCTGCTATGCTCCCAACATGTTGGCATGTTGGGAATTTGTACCCTCTCCTCTTCTTTATACCACTCTTTCTTTAAATTTCAGCTAAATGTATTCCTGTTTCAGTACTAATTCATACATATTCCTATTGATACATATTAGTATGTGTATGACTGTGATTTTAAAATAAATATTTCCTCATCCTCTTACATTTTCTACAATTAGATTACAAGGGTACTGGACAGTGCTAGTTTGTATTGAAAATTGATTAAATTTTTGATTGATTAAATGAACAGACTGCTTTCGTCTTTGGTGGTAGCTTACAGTTCCTTACACATCTCTCAGTTCTTCTTGGTCCTAAATTTTCTCTGGATGGATTTATGTCCTGCACTTCTGACAAAGTAGTATTGCTGTTCAATTTTCCAAACCATTCTCTAGCAGTGACTCTGGGCTTGATTTCCTGTTATGTGCTTAAGTAATAATTCTCAATCCTGGTATGTCTGTGAGGGTATTTCCAAAAAGAATAAACCCAAGAGGGAAGACTCATTGTGAATGTGAGCAGCACCCACCTGTGGACAAAGGTCCCAGATTGAATATAAAAGGCAAAAAGGAAGAAGACAGCTCAGCACATGCATTTACCTTTGTGTTTTATGACTACAAATTCAATGTGATAAGTGTTTTACCAACCCACTATCATGCTTTCTCTATGAAAATAGCTTGAAATTTCTGAACCATGTGCTCAAATAAGCCTTTCTTGTCATAAGTTGCTTCTTATTGGGTGTTTGGTAATAGAAACCAAAAAAGTAACTAGTATATTAAGGCTGACCAGTTCTCTGAGGTCTCATGTATACTGCCATGAATCATGAGGTGATTGCATTAAGGTTCAACACCACTCTCAAAGTGGTGAAATATGGTTAAATATGACTTTTATTTACACTAAAAATTAGAAATCTTATATCTAAAACATTTTGTAGGTTAATTACAGTTAATGGATACCTATCCACTCACCAATGTGAATACATACTCTTCACTGAGACACAGAAAAACTTCAGGAAAATTACATCATAAACCATAAAGAAAGTCTTAAGAAATACAAAGACTAATTAACTGTAGCTTACTGGATCACAGAGGCACAAAACTAGACTTCAAAAGCAATAAACACTGTATATCCTAAACAAATACTTGAAAACTGAATAAAATGCCTTTGATGAACAGAATATAACTGAGGAAATTGATGAGAAAAAATAAGAATTATTTTCAACTAAAAAAATAACAGGACACCTGAACAGAATCACTAGGCTTTCCATCACTAAGACAGTTCTAAAAGGAAAGTTGTAGCTCATCTACATTTAAAAATAAATCATATATGTTTCTAATATATAATCTAATGAAGAACTTCATATTCCTAAAATAACAAGAAGCCAAGCTCAAAAGCACTAGAAATCATGTTCTGTGAAGAAAGTCATGGGAATTTTTATTGGGGTTGTGTTGAAGAGGAATGGGAGAAGCATGAAATGTTGTCTTACTGACATTATGTGGCATGCTCAGTAACCTGCACAAGACCTGCACAGAAACAAGCCAGCCTTAATTCTGGCATTAATGGAGGCTAACCTTCGAGATCACTCCCCTCACTGAGTAGCTCTGAGTGGCAGATGGGTTAGAGAGAATCATTTGTCATTGATGGTATGGCAACCGATAGGCTTCCCATGTTTCAGTGGATGGTCCCACAATGATGCACACACATATGACTCCAAATTATACTGGGTTTAAGTACATTGAGAATAAACTGCCATTTACCTGATCAAGGATGATAAAGTCAATCTGTACTGTACAATCTGTACATTATTATCTCTTTGGTGTTTGCTTCCCTGTATGACAATTTCAGGGACCCTCACATTAAAGGACTAAAATAAGGGGGTAGATGTGATCATTTCTAAGTGTATATATGAATGAAATTTTCAAATAAATAAAATAAATAACTTGCTGAGAAGGAAATTAGGAAAATGATTCCATTAATAATAGCTTTAAAAAGATACCTAGAACAACAAAACCTACCCAAGAAGGTGAAAGGCCTATACCATAAACATTTAAAGATGCCAAAGAAGTAAATTGAAGAAAAAAGGGAAAATTTGGCAGAATAAACATTTTGTAAATGGGTATATTATCAAGAGTGACTTACAGAACCAAAACAAAATCACAGTCAAAATCCCAATGATTTTTTTCATAGAACTGGAAAAGGGGAGTCCTAAAATTTATATGGAAACCCACAAAAGATGATGGATGTCTAAAGTACCCTACTCAGAATGAACAATGCTTGAGGTTTCACAATACCCAACTCAAATTATACTATCATTCCAAAATGACAAAAAAATCAGACATGTAGACCAGATGTAGACCAACTGGGTAGTATAGAAGATCCAGAAATAAACTCATACAGCTGCAGTCACATACAGCTACATCACAAGAAGTCTAAACACAGACATTGGAGAAAATACAGTTTTCTTCAACAAATGCTTCTGCGAAAAACATGGAAATAAAAAAATAGATTTATATTTCTTATCCTATGTGAAAATCAACTCAAATTGAATAAAAAACTAAGTTATGAATTTTGCTTATGGTTTTTCCCTTTGTGTCCTTTCAATAAATTCTGATTTCCTCATTCTTATAGTATATAAAGTTCTTGCCTTAAAACAAGTTATTATATATCCTCTATAAAGGACAGTAGTATGAAAACTTGGAGTGACTGGGTTAAGGAAGCCTGGGGAATAGGAAAGACATCTAGAACAGACATAAAGAAAAAAGCAGCGGCCCTGCAGCGTAGTTTCATAGACCGCCCAGTTTTGTTGCATTTGGATCGATAGCTCTGCCATCCATTCAATGTGTCAGCCAGTGAACTCCAGCATGTTCACAGATTTTAGACAGTTCTAGTTTTAGTCACCTGTCTTGGAGATTAGAGACCAAGTACATCAAAGCAAGCTTCGAAAGTGTTTTCTATGATTTTTTTGAAAAGATGCTTTTGTCATAAAAAAACATAGTTACATAAAATATGTCAATAGCTTTTTTCCTTATTTATAACTCAACATACTTAGGTTATCTATCATTGCAACCAGATTTTTAAAAATCGCTTCAGCTTTTAAAAATGTAATATCAACTTACTGTTTTGACATGTAAAGAAGAATAATTTTGTGAACTCCAAACCTTTACCATGGCAAGAAACAGGAAACTACTAACAACATTTGTCTTCTGTCTGGAAACATTGACATGGGATTACTATAGCAAAATTGGTTGGTGTTTTAAAATATGTTTTACAGACAGTCAGATTTTGTCTTTAGAAGTATTGTCTTCGGGTTTCTATTACTATGAAGAGGCACTATGAACACAGTGACTCTTAGTAAGGAAAACATTTAGTTGAGGCTGGCTTACAGTTTCAGAGGATTGGTCCACTATTGTCATGGCAGGAAGCATGGCATCACGCAGGCAGACATACATGGTATTAGAGAAAGGGTTCTGAGTTCTACATCTAGATTGGCAGGCAACAGGAAGAGAGAGTGATGCTGAGCCTGAACTGAGCATCTGAAACCTCAAAACCCACAGCTGAGACACTTCCTCCAACAAGGCCACACCTATTCCACCAAGGCTTTTTCTCCAATAATGCCACTCCCTATGAATCTATGGGGGCCATTTTTATTCAAACCACCACAAGCATTAAATGATTTTACATGATTTTCTATACAACCACCAGGTCATATAAGAATATTAAAAAAAATAGAAAGAAATTCTCCAAAGTCGGTATAAAATTTAGGTCAAACCTTGAAATTCCCAGAATATTTTTCCTTTGTATTTAATTAACATTGAATGAAGTTTATGTGGCATATTTCATATTTTACTGTGTTTAATTGTGAATTTCTTGGGAAAGTCCATGACAAGTATAAAGGAAATGTGCATTTACTCTCTTTGCAAGATTTTATCTTAAGGATTAAAAATGTATGTAACACGTAAATGACAAAACAAGAATTTATATACCAAATTTGTGTAGTAGAGAAGAACTAGGAATAATTGAAATGCTCTTAGAAGTAAAAAATGAACTATGGTCAACTGGAAAACAACTTCTGGACCTAATTCTTGTTTATCTTTTTCATCAGTCATATACTAGAATCAAACACTTAGAGTCATCTGTCTAATACAGACAAGTGTGCCTTTTGTATATAGACTCTATTTTTATGTCATTAAAAAGAAAAACAAGACATAAGCAATACGTGACCCTTATTTATTTTTATATTTTAATTGATCAAGAGCAATCCTCAAACTCAGTAGCTTTCAAATTAATGCCAAAGTTTAAATTCACCACATATTTTTAAGCATATGCAACATTCAATGAATATTTAAGAAAGAAGCACTTAAGACCAAGGAAGAATAAGCAATCTGTTCTTGCAGGTTTCCTGAAAGGGAACCTTGAAGATTTGGGACACTGAAAGAGTTAAATACCCTAAGAAATAAGGCTGGGAAAGCAAACAGCTTCGTGGAAGAAGACCATGATCAATAGATAATCAACATTGTCTATTTTATAGGTAAGGCAACTATCAAAGGTTCTGAAACTGAAACCAAAATTCTAGTATCCAGCTAGATTTAAAGTTTATAGAATGATTTAGGAAAGAAGGAGCTCAAGGAGGGCAATAACAGACAGCAAAGAGCAGCTACAAAAGGAAAAATAATTTGGAGAGGAAAAGACAAGCAAAACCTCAACAGGAAGATCAGCAGGTTTTGATAGAGAATGTGGTAGAGGATGTGTATGCTGTTGCTTTTGGCTATTAGCATCTGAGAACTCTCCCACCCATTCATAAAATAGAAATTAGACTTATGGACTGATTTTTGAGTTTTAAATATTTTTTTTTTTTTTTTGGTTTTTCGAGACAGGGTTTCTCTGCAGCTTTTTTAGAGCCTGTCCTGGAACTAGCTCTTGTAGACCAGGCTGGCCTCGAACTCACAGAGACCCACCTGCCTCTGCCTCCCGAGTGCTGGGATTAAAGGCGTGCGCCACCACCGCCCGGCTTGAGTTTTAAATTACAAGAAAGTGTTGTTAAATCTAGAGCCTCACACAAGCTAGGCAGGTACTCTTTCACTGAGTTACAGTCACAGTGCTTTTTATACATTTAATTAATTTTTTAGCAGGACCTTGTTGAATTGCCCACTGTAGCCTTGAACTCACCCAGCAGTCCTGACAATGCATGAATTTTTGATTCCCTGTCTCAGACTCCTAAGAAGCTAGAATTATAACTCAATCAATAGACCCTGCTAAACTTTTCTTCTTGGTGTCTTAGTTGCTATGAAGAGACACCATGACCGTGGCAATTCCTATAAAGAAAAACATGTAACTGGGGCTTGCTTACAGTTTCAGAGGTTTAGTCCACTGTCATCATGGACAGACCTCACGCAGAAGTAGCTGAGAGTTCTACATCCCGATTCACAGTCAGCCGGAAAAGAAAGCCACTGGGTCTGGTTTGACGTTGGAAAAGAAAGCCACTGGGTCTGGTTTGACGTTTTGAAACTTCAAAGTACACCCCAGAGACACACTTCTTCCAACAATGCAACACTTCTTAATCATTTCAAATAATGTCACTCCCTAAGCACTTAAATATATAAGCCTATGGGGGTGACTCTTATCCAAACCACCACAGCTACCTGCATGTAGTTTTTAATATGTTTTTAATTTTGAGTTCTGCCCTAGTTTACTTTCTCCTTCCATGACCAAAAACAACTTGGGAAGGAAAGGTTTACTTTACCTTACAGGTTACAGTCCATAATCAAATGTTTTCAGGGTTTGGAAACTGGAGGTCAAACCAAGTTCCAAGACTAGAAACTTGGCACAACAATGTTTACTGGCTTGTTCCCCATGAATTACTTATTTGCTTACTTTACAACACAGGACTACCTGGCCAAGCACGGTACCTCCCACAGTGGTTTAGATTCTCCCACACCAATCATTAATCAATAGGATGCTCTTGATTGACATTCCTGCAAGCCAATACGATCAAAGAGTTTCTCAACTGAGGTTCCTTCTCCTAGATGAACTCTAGTTTTGGTCAAGTTGAGAAAAACTAATCAGCACATGTGCTTTTAATAACCTGTGCAACTCTGCAATTTAACAGTCTCTATTTTCTTATATTCAATTTTATAAACTTTGTTAGCTTCTGTAGGAGCTGAGTTTATGATTCCATAAAGAAAATCCATTTCTTAAAATAATTACATTAAAACAAACACAAGATTTTTTATTTATGGATATACTAAAGTAAATATTATTAAAATATGAATGTTTCTAAACTCTGAGAGATATATTATGTTTCCTTCCTTCAATATTTACAATGAGAGCAGTATTTTACTTGTGCCAAATGTCATCCTGTGCTTTAATATGCTTGTCCTCTTTTGTCAGCATCCAATAAAAAATAGTTCTCCAAATATCTATCGTCCCTAATATTTTGAGGGGTCTTTTGGACCATTATGGACAAAAATCATTTGGTTTTCTCATTTGCTCATATTTTTCAGCATTTGCTTTAGGAAAAATAACAGATCTGTTTTTCTCTTGTTTTAGTTTTTGAAAAGATAGTAGAAATAAATTTAGAAATACTAAGCTGTAGAGTATATTCTGTTCTAATTGCTGCTGTTTATCTGGAAAAATAGCTCATTATTGACCAATATGGTTAAGTATTTTGACCTTTCAGATGTTTTTATATGCATGTTTTCATATATATTATATAAATTATGTTTTATATATGTATATTAACATATATGACTTTGTTTCGTTTTTTAAATGATTGACTTTTTTATAACTCTCTATGTTGCTTTTCTTCTCTTTTCCAAGCCTATGTACATTTACCTAATACTGTGATTCATTTAAAGGCCTTTTCCATCAGAATTTGTCTTTATTGGATATCTGTAATAATTTTCTGACCCAGAAAGCTTTTTTTTAAATGCTAAATGGGCATGGCTAGGACCAACTCCACAGCACTGCCTGTTGGCTCTGCCCAGTCCAACATAGCGAAGGTATGTTCAGTGCCCCTGAGAGTCCATACACATTGCCCCAGCTCCAGAGTCGCAGTGGGTCTGTATCACCATTAAACAATTTGTTACAGGCTGCTCACAGACCCCATTCAAGTGCTTGGCCTCCTGAAAGAGCCAGAGTTTGCGCTGGCAGCACAAATCAGGAATCCACCATTTCTTATGCTGAGTCAGTAATCCTCTTAAAGGAACTGCCTTGCCTTATTCTGTGCTGCAATCAGCCCAAGGCAGATTCTTTATTAACCAATGGTATTCACAGCATACAGAGGGAAATCTCACATCACTGTTGTGCTGGCAACATTGGAAATTACAAGACAACAGGAAAGTGTCTCTCACAAGATTAAAAAAAAAATTCTTAATGATCCTTTCTCTTCAAGGCAAGTTGAGTGAAATAAAGAGTTTTCAGGTGTATAAATAAAAAGCTATTCTTCTCACCTGTATTTACATTTACATACTAGATTTATCTTACCACAGTATAGGCAACAGTAAAAAGCATGAATATAATGTCTTGGTCCACACAGGCAGGAAGGAAATTCTTACAGCAATGGCAATATATACCCAGTGGTTCAGGGCCTAGACAGCAAGTACCCTGATTTCAGTGGATAAATCTCGAAGAGGGATCTTTGTTTCTTCCTTTCTTATTTCCTTCCTTCCTTCCTTCCTTCCTTCCTTCCTTCCTTCTTTCCTTTCTTTCTTTCTTTCTTTCTTTCTTTTTCTTTCTTTCTTCTCTCTCTCTCTCTATCTCTCTCTTTCTCTCTCTCTCTCTTTCTTTCTTTTTTGTACTAAAATGAAGTGGAAATGAAAGATAACTTAGCCTGTTTTATCTTTTGCAAAATGATATTGAGTGGTTTCTGAATTATAGGTTTACATAAGGACCAACAAATACAGAGTTTGTGAGGTAGCTCAGTCAGCAAAGTGACTCACACTCCAGCAGGAAGGTCTCAGTTCAGATCCTCAGCATTCCTGTAAAAAACCCAGGTGTGATAACATGTGTTTGGGTGTAATAACATGTGTCTGTAAACCAGAACTTGGGTGCGAGAGGAAGTGAGCAAGCCATAAACATCCCTAGCTAGCTGGCTAGCTAGTCTAGGTGAATTTATGATCTTCAGGGTCAGTAAAACACACTGTATCAAAAAAAAGTAGAAAAGCCTAAGGAAAACATCTAATTTTTATTTCTGGGCTTCACACATATGCGCACACGTATATTCCTATCTGCAGGCACGTGTGTGAACATACATGAACACATATACCATACACACAAAGAACACATGGGAGAATTCAGGAAACTATTAATAAGTTATATGAGAAAGCAAAATAAATCATTCCCACTATTCTGATCAGCAATGAACAGTACTGTATACAAAGAAATACAAATGCTGAATATTGATATAACTACAAAATATTATATTTATCTTGTTGGAGAAAGAAGTAAATGTGAATAACTAAGTGAGGGAGTTGAGTCATTAGCTAAGAAGTTGTACATGGGGAGTATATAATGGATAATAACACTTACCTAATATATAATAATTAATTGCCTATCGATAAATAGTTAATAAATAAAATGAGATATACTTACAATGGGATAATCAAAAGGAGACCATGCTGAATATGAATAAGTCACAATGATTATGTTGATGCTGAATGAACAAAGCACCATATTTTTAAAAATAAATGCTGGAAGCTGGAGAGTTTTCTTAATGATTAGGAGCACTTGTTGCTCTTGCAGAGGATCCTGGTGTGATTTCCAACAGCCACACTGTGGCTCAGAACTGTCTGTAACTCCAGCCCCAGGGGGTGCAATGCCTTCTATTGACCTCTGCGGGCACCAGGCCCACTCATGATGCACATACTTACACGAGGCAATACACTCAAATACACAAAATAATAAAATAAACTTTAAAAATATACATTGTCTGATTTCACTTATATAAAATTTTATATCAACGAATCTGTAATGATTGAAAACAAGTCAATGATAGCTTGGTGCAGGGAGGCAGTAGACAACTTTTGGGTGTTATAGAAATCTCGTCATTTTATTTTTTATTTATTTTTAATTGGTACTAGAGTTGAGCATAAACCTTTCATGTACTCAGCAAGTGTTCCTCTACTGAGCTATGTTCCCATACTTTTTATATTCTTTTAAAACTTCAATGGAAAATCCTCAGTTGCCCAGGCTAGTTTTGAACTTGTTCAGTAAGCCCGGCAGGCATTGAGCTGCCTCTGCCTCCTGAGCAGGTAACATTACAGGATTCTACCACAAGCCCGGGGCAGAGTTTAGAAAGGTTTTATTTGAATTTTCCAATGGAGAGTCACTGTAGGTTTGGAGTCTCCCTTCCATAAAGAAGATTCATTCCAGTAGGTGTGGTTCTGCTGCCATGTCCCATATGTATTTATATAATTAAATGGCTTGAGATAGCCTGAAAACAGAATCCCAGATAGGATTCTTGACTTCATGTTGAAAATCATGCTTCTGATATTTGCATAAAAGAAAAACGCATGAACATTTGACACTAGTGTCTGCTTTTTAACAAAGTAAGTTCTGTCCTAGGCATATAAATAAGGAAAACACAGCACCATTAGTATTGAGTCAGGCCTCCCTACTCTGCTCCCTTGCTCTGTGTTATAAGACTTCTGGACCATTGCAACTATGAATTGAAGCATTATATAAGACAAGATATCCTCATAAATAATGTGAGGAGATTTTAAATTGCTTATATGTTGACTTGGTAACTTTGCCAATACTTTTTTACATACTTTTCTCTGGAAAGAAAAATGTAGAAAACATATTTTAAATAACAAAATGCTGCCAAGTTAATTGGAAGTGACTTTATTTCACTGAATTAACCAAATATAGGTTGAAAAATTTGCTTACCTTACAAATATATCATACTGACTTTATAGGTTATATGGTTTCCCAACTAGTATAAACTTGCATAAGTGTGTTTTTTTTATTAGCAACCATTATTTTAAATACAAGTTTTGGAATCTATATGTGGATTCTAATCTAACATAATGACCTTTAAAAACATTAACCACACATGCACAGATATAGCGAGCACAAACAGATGTAAAAATGCACTTTAAGAGACAAATTTTCACAACTCGATACTTGTTCATTTTCTATATCAGTGTATTACACAGACACAGAAAACACAGTTTCTCCAACACAAATATAAATGTACTTCATTTTAATGATAATAAAATAAACAGCAAAATATAGGAACGTAAAGCATAAATTCTCATGCGCTTAAATTCACTTTTTTTTTTCTTGGCTGGGGGTTCTGGGAAGGGAAGGAAATACCAGAAAAGGAAGTTGGCCTGTGTGGAGGGCCAGTTTTGAACTGCATAGAAACTCTGTGCAAGGGTGACTTGAGGTAGCATTCTTGCTGATAGGCTTGGCAAACCAAGTCAGGAGGAGGCAAACCTCTCCCATCAGTAGATACCTTGCCAATGAATGGTCAGTCCTTGAGAACACAGATGCACACTGTAGTTCAAGGTTCTGATTAGGTTGTGGTTTGTCTTCTGATGAGGTGTTTTTACATATTATATTACAGCAAAGGTTGTTCCCATAACACCAGGCTTTTGTTTAGATTAACTAGGGCATAAAGCTCTTGAAATTATTTGCAACAAGGTTATTAATTTATGTAACTATTTTCAAGTATTATGGGAACCTAGTTTGAATTGTGATTTGAGTATTATAAAAAGAGCACTGGTTTTGCAATAAAGTATGCAGTTGTATATCCTATTCTGCATCCCCTGTGTCCTGATTTCAGTGGCACTACCCAGGGTCATCCATAACCGAGGACGTTGGGGAAGGGTCCCCAACAGGGCTGGGAACTGAATAGAAAGATTATAACTTCTTCAACTGACTGGTGAGAAACATCTATTCTAATGCCGGTCTATATCAGCACTGCAGAAAAGCAGGCTCTCCCAGCTCTCGCCTGAGGAACTGAGATGAATAACCATGCATTATGTTTTGACATTTACAAAGGCCAGAACAATTGCAAAACAACCATTACTCATCAGCTTCCAGTTAAAATCATTTTCCAATTAGAATTATAAGTTGCCAACAATTTTTCAGCTATACTATGGTGTGGGAGGTCCTTCTGTCTATGTGTTACTTTTATTGGTTAATGAATAAAGAAACTGCCTTGGCCTGTTCATAGGGCAGAACTTAGGTAGGTGGGAAAAGCTAGGCAGAATGAAAGGAGGAGGAAGGCAGAGAAAGAGCCGCCATGGAGCCGCCACCAGAGTAAGACATGTTGAATCTCTGCGGGTAAGCCACTGCCACGTGGCAATATACAGATTAATAGAAATGGGTCAAATTAAGATGTAAGAGTTAGCCAATAAGAAGTTAGAGCTAATGAGCTAAGCAGTGATTTAATGAACACAATTTCTGTTTGATTATTTCAGAGCTAAGCTAGCAGGGCAGCAGGAACCAATAAGCAGTCCCCTCCTGTTATAATACTAAATATTCAACTGGTTTCTGATTTCTGTGTATGGTTGAAATAGTAAACACGTTTCATTTTGTTGCTTCAAAGTATAAGACTAATGCATAGTGGCTCTCACTGTGACACAGGGCATTTTGCCACTATATATAAAGGTTAGAGCAAGCATAGGACACTTAAATTGTGTATTTTTAACTATCTAAGAAACCCAACCTTTTTTTCAAGACAGGGTTTCTCTGTGGCTTTGGAGTCTGTCCTGGAACTCACTCTGTAGACCAGGCTGGCCTCAAACTCAAAAATTTGCCTTCTCTGCCTCCTGAGTGCTGGTATTAAAGGCATGCACCACCGCTGCCTGGCAAGAAACCCAAATTCTTTAGGAAAAAAAATCGCAAATGTATTATTATAGTTACCATTTGAGGAATATTCTGTTTTAAAGACATTTTGATCATGTTATTAGTGTATAAGCAGAGGAGCTGTTATATGGTGTAAAATGTTTCAGCCTGGGAAAAGTTGTCGCTAAAACATGTGCCATTGTCTGCCCTCTGTCTTCCTAGAGCTATGGTGTACAAATTCACTGAGATGGTAGAAAACTGTGTAGCTCTTGCAGTACGCTTCTTGTTGCTGTGATAAAGTACCTGGCATAACACAAACGCTTCACAAAAGGAAATGCTTATTTTGTTTGACGGCTTCAGAGTGGTTCCACCAGGTTGGGAAAGTTAGGAGAGCTGGGAGGAAGCAAGAAGCATCCGGTCACACTGGATCTGCTGTTAGAAAGACGAGGAGAGCTGATCTGGTGCCTACCTTGCTTTCTCCTTTAATGAAGCTGTAATGTCAGTCCCTGGGATTGCAGCACCCACGTGCAGGGTGACTCACGATGCTCTAGTTAATTTTTCTAAAACATACTATATGTAGACTCAGCAAGAAGTTTATTACTATGGTGATTCCAAATATCCTCAAGTTGACACTAACAATTAAAAACCTCACTTTGCAGCTGATGTATTACTTTGTTTCTTGAATAAAGTTTTTTAAATGTTCAATTACTAAATAACTTGAAAACTTTTTAAACTAAGCAGGTCCAGATTAGGATGAAAGTGAGTCTTGCCACTATGGGAAAACAGTTTTTGTTTATTAATATTGAATGTTATATAAGAATATTCTGAATTAAAAAAATAATCTAAGTATATTTCATCAATGTATGTTCACAGATTCAAAAATATTTGGGTGAAATGATTTTAGATTTCTATTTATTCTTTCAATTTGGTGATGATAGATTTTAATGCTGCCAAGACTATTATTATAGAATAGGGAGAAACCAAAGTGAAACAGCAGACATACTGAATACATATTGTTGTTATTTCTTCTTACTTAATACACAGTTGGGGTTTTTATGTAGCTTGGGAAAATGACATCATAAATACCAATGAATAAACCACCATCACTCCTTTTACCTACAGGAGATCATACAGTTCAGGAATGTTAATTATTCAACAATGTTATTTTGGATACATCTATAAGAAGAAGATCAGTTCCAACTCTAGATGTGCTTATTCTCCAGGTTTTTAAAAGTGCTATAATACTGGAAAGAAATCATTCCACCTTGTCTGTGAATTACATAATTTTTTTTTTGTAAAATAGTTGTACACTGGGAGAAGCCTAAGGGGAAAAAAATGTTTCCATGTGTTATAAGAGACACGTATTTTCTTCAATTACCTTTTGCTGATGCTTTTTTCATCCAAAAAGGTCTTCATCTGTGGGAAAAGATTGCTAAAAGCCTCCTTTTATGTAATACTAAGACCAACCTTGATGTAGTTTTTCTGGCTTTGAATTATAATGTATGTCACCAGCAATGTAGGTTGTTATAATTCGCTTCTGACATTAAGATGTTGCCTTAGGGAATATTGTTGTAAACGAATCCTATGTGTTTCCTTGACTTCCAAATGCCCTTCATGTTTCAGCAAAACAATGCAATCAAAACTAAAGACCAAAACCACTGCAAAGCAAACCAGGCTACAAATTTTTCCCAAGCATTCCTGTAATACTTTACTCCTTCAGGCAGAGACTGTTTTGCTTTGAGAGCTGTGTATAATAATTTAAGCTTAGCAAAATGGCCTCTGAAAATGTCATCAAGGATATTCTCAGTCAGGTCCTATAGGACGGGGGAAAAAGACATTTGGAGTTCTTTGGGGTATGGGAAGCTACCCGAGTTAAATATTCCCAAGATCGTGTCCAGAATGAAGCAGGCATGCCCCTATTTACTTTTTTGCTCTAGCTTAGTGCCAGATTTTTAAACTGTAACTTCATGCTGGAACTAAAACTCAAAAGCCTCAGTTCATTTTCTCCACTGAGATGTGACCAATAATTTAGAGCTGGATCATTTCTGAAGTGTTTGCTTGTAGATGTCAAGAAAATAATTAATACAAAATTCTTAAGGAGGCATTCACATGGAGAGATGCTAGAAAAGTCATTTTTTAAATATTGGTCATAATATTGATAAATTAAATGTATGTAGAACATAATTAATTCATAGTAGAAAAGGATTGCCAGATAATTATTATAACAATATAGCAATTATCCATTTAACAGCGAACAAAATTGTGACAAAATTATTTTTCTTCCTCCTAGGTTCTAAAGAAGATTTTAATATTAGTAAATAAAATAAGCATCATTATTAATATTCTATGTGCCAAAAGATAGGTAAATAGGAGTGTGTGTTTATAACCATGTATATACTTTTCTGATATTATAAAATAACATTGGAGTATAAGTCCTTTTATAAAATAGCATATTCCCCAGGGTTTGGGTGAGTGTTTTCTTTGTTGTTGTTTTTATTCTTTACATACATCACTTCATGACCACAGTTTTCCCAACTCCATTCCTCCCAGTGCACCCTCTACCTTCTCTCTCCCCCAGATCCACTCCTCCTCCATTTCACTTACAAGAAAAAAAAAGAGCAGGCCTCTTGGGGATATCAACCACACATGGCATAACAAATTACAAGGCTGGGCATAATCCTTCAAATCAAGGCTGGACTAGGAAGCCCAGTGAGAGGAAAAGGGTTCCAAGCACAGGCATAATCATCAGAGATACCTCCACTCCCACTCTTAGGAATGCCAGAAGAACACCAAGCTATACAACCATAGCACATAGGCAGAGGACCTAGATAAGACCTATACAGGGTTTGTATTGTAGCTTCAGCCTCAGTGAGCCACTGTGAGCTCTGTTAGTTGATTCTGTGGGCTGTGTTCTTATAATCTCCAGCTTTGTTTGTTAACCTATGTATTGTATAGAATTTATCAACTGTGTAGCGGGAGCTATAGATAAACCACTGAATAGAATTTGTTCGCTTCCTAAAGCTAACTTTCTGCTTGTTTTAAGTGACAATATAAAAGTAAAATACTCCCGTCAATCTACTCACTGTTATCTGCAAGACCACAAGCCTATTCCAGACCCACAGCTCACAATTCTTTTTCTTTGTGAGCCATTTTGCTGGGTAAGTCTCTTTTTCTTTTTCCACTCCCCCTTCAAGCCTTTCTTCCACCAACTGGGATCATCTCCATACACATAGGCTTATACACACATGAAAAAGCCTACAAATCAATATTCATGATGAACATAGTTGCAAAAACTCTCAGCAAAATATTAACAAACTAAATACAAGTACATATCCTGAAGTATGGTCATGTTAAATGCATTAATAAAAAAAACTCCTAGTCACCAATATGCTGATGCCTCATTAAGGAATGAAATAAAAGCACTTCCCTTTGGTGCCACTTAACCAAACAAAAAACAAATTTGAATCCTCTACTTCATGTTCCCTGTGTCTTCTTAATCTGTTCTTCTATATATGTCTGTCCTTGTGTGTTTGTGTGTTTCTGTCTGTTGTGTGATCATGCATAACATTGATTATCAAGCAACCCCAAAATAGTTTATTGAACAATACCAATAAAAGAACTTTACTAAGAAAAATAATTACCTCTATAATGAAAACTTTAAGATGGTGAAGAAAGGAAGACAGTAGAAGCACATCTGATGCTCATGGATTAGAAGACTTAATCTCAGGAAATGGCCATCCTAAAAAAAATCTACTTTCATTACTCTTCAATCAAAATTCCAAGGTCATTCTTCATAGACAAAGAAAAATGTCAAAAATGTATATGAAGGCACAAAAGACTAAAGATATTGAAATCGACCTTAAATTAAAAAATACTATGGAAGGTACTACCATATCTGATTTTAAATTATACCACTAAGGCATATAATTAAAAATAACATGGAATTGATACAAAACAGAACATAGATCAATATAATACAGTCAGAGACCTAAATGTTTGTCATACAGATACAGCTATATGATATTTTTGACAAAAAATAAATAAAATACATTGGAGAAGAAAGAGTCAAGGTCTTCAAATTATGTTCTGGGAAACCTGAATTTCAGCACAGAGAAAACCTAAATTAGACCTTAGATGAAGGACTCTCATTGGTTAATAAAGAAACTGCCTTGGCTTTTTGATAGGGCAGGATCTAGGTGAGTGGAGTAGACAGAACAGGATGCTGGGAGTGAGGCAGATGCCTAGGGCAATTGCCATGCCTCTCCTCTCTGCGTCAGATACAATGAAGCTCCGGCCCAAGATGGACATACCCTAGAATCTTCTCAGTAAGCCACCACCTCGTGGTGCTACATAGATTATTAGATATGGGTTAAAGCAAGATTTGTGAGAATTAGCTAATAAGAGGCTGAAACTAATGGGCCAGGCAGTGTTTAAATGAACACAGTTTGTGTGTTGTTATTTCAGGTTTTAAGCTAGCCGTGCGGGAGTCAGGCAGGACGAAAAGCAGGCCTGCTTGCCTCCTCACTACAGACCTTTGTCTCTCAGCCTGGATAAGATTTAGCTAGAAATGGATCAAGGAAGTTACCATAAGACTTGATAGTGAGACTCCTACAAGATAAAGTAGAAAATATCCTTAAACTTATGCACACACACACACACCCTCTCCCAAAATAAACATTATCAGCACTTTAGACACACTTATGGACTTTCTTAATAGGATTTCTATAGTTCAGGAAGTAATAAAACAATTGACAGATAGGCTATTATAAAATCAAAAGTTCTGTATGGAAAAACGTTGTCAGTTGAGTGTGGGACAGCCCACAGAAAGGGTTCTCCAACTGCACAGCTACATTTTCAACAGATGTAGTTTGACGCGAGCAGAGTGATGGTAGGATGGAGGGACGGGAGACAGATAACTAATGTCAAGAGTGTTCAATAAACCAATGTTGAAACCTGCTCCTCACACACACACACACACACACACACACACACACACACACACACACACACCTATAGATATAGATAGGTGATAGATAGATAGATAGACAGATAGATAGATAGATAGATAGATAGATAGATAGATAGATAGATAGACAGACAGACAGACAGATAGGTAGATGGATAGAAGTTTGACTGGGTATTACCCAATATTTCCTATACAAAGAATACTGCACCTCTCAGAAACCATAGGTTACAAAAAAAACACATAATACTAAGTGTGTGATACTTAATTCACATTGTTGACTAAGCAGATCTCCAAAATAATATAGGCCATTGTTATGACTCTTGATTATACATTAAAACTTGGTGGTCCACCATTGTTGGACAAGGGTGTCAGTAGATCCCTCAAACAATACGAACTACTGTTACTGTTCTTGATTGCTCACCAGAACTTGATGGTAACACCCTATTGCTAAAGACATCACAAAATTTGATCACAGAATATGGAAAAGTCGAATTAGTGTTGACCAGGAAGTTTCTGTCCTGTTAACTATCTTTTATAGTACTAATTGGTACTGTGTAGGTTGCTGGGGAGAAAAGCCATCCAGAAAAGCCATCTATAAACCCTATGGGCTATGATGACTACTTTCATGGCAATATATGTCCATAGGTGAAATAGCATGAATGTTTTGGGAATTGGCATGTTTTCTGATTGGATTTAATGCCTTATCCACCGGAGTCAACAGATATCTGGTACTGCAAACATGGTCAAGAACTATGGTTTGGGAGTTTATTGTCCCCAAAGATGAACCAACTACTATTATTTTGCTAAGTGGCAATAGTATCAAACTGCCCTATAAATTAACATCCCTTTACTTATATATTATTTCAGCTCTCAGCCTACATCAGAGAAGTGTGTTTGTAAAGTGGATGGCAGCAAATGCTGAAGCTTTAAACTGGTCAGAAAAGAGAAAACAAGTAATTGTTCAGTGCTCAACCACAATTGGGAATCTATATCAAACTTTCTCTCTCCAAAAAGAAAGAAAGATGGTAAAAGGCTGAGGTTTGGTAAGAATGTAGAAAGGGAGTTTTGTATCTTTTTCTGAACACTGTAGAACCCAATGCACTCATAAACCTACAAAAGCTGTAGTTACCTGCACACAAGCTATCTATACCAAGTAGGTCAACGTTTCAGCTAAGAGTAGGGATAATTCCATCATGCCCCACATCTGTCTGAGGAGTTATCAAAATCATTGTTTTTTTTCCTACCTCAGACAAACAATGCATTTCACTTGGATCATACAATTTCCAAACTAAGTTAAGAATGGTGTGAAATACATATTTTGAATAATCGTTGGAAGGATACAAGCACTTCCAGTAAAAAAAGTGTCTTTGTACATTATTAAAACTCAGATTGTTCTCAGGTGCCCAGACTCAAAATTACCAGATAGAAACTGTATTAATTAAATCACTGTTCGGCCTATTAGCTCTAGCTTTTTATTGGCTAGCTATTACACCTTAATTTAACCCATTTCTATTAATCTGTGTATTGCCACGTGGCTGTGGCTTACTGGCAAGTGTCAGCATGGCTTCTCCTTGACTCTGCCCTCTTTCTCCCAGCATTCAGTTTGGTTTTCCCCCACCTACCTCTATTCTGCCCTGCACAGGCCCAAGAAAGATCCTTTATTAATCAATGGTATTCACAGCATACAGAGGGGAATCCCACATCATACTTCCTCCAACAGGGGCATACTTCCTAATTATTCTCAAGTAGTGCCATTCCCTGGCGGCTAAGCATTCAAATACAGGAAACTGTGGGACAATTCTTATTCAAACAACCACAGTGTGTCTTCACTGTAGAACAGAGGCTAACACATACACAATAATCAGTAGCAACGACAAACATACTGAGAAAGAAGTCAGGGAAGTAATACCTTTCCCAATTGCTTATATAATGAAATGAAGAATACCAGGAAATTATCAGACTACATGTAATATTATGAACCATTCTAAGAAGGATCCCTGAATTCATTACTTCTGTTACTGAAAGAGAAAGAGTATAATTCCCAAAGAAAAGCTAGTGAATAGCTGCTTTGTTATTAGGACCCTGAAAAAATCTGGACCAAAACCAGATCTTCAGACCCAGTACATACAAGGGCAAACAGTGCAAATATATGACAATCAGAGTTGTAATATGATCAGACAAACAAATTGAGAGCTAGAAGAAAAATATTAATAGATTTCACAGTCCTCTTGGATGATTGGGTTTTCATGCCATAACAGCATATTGTCAGAAAATAGTGCTTTAAAAAAGACAGATTCATTATTTTTCAGTTATGTAGATAAAAAGTTTTGTGTTTCTCTCAGCTAAAAACAGGCTGTGAGCAGAGCCCTATTCATTTGATATCTGGAGTCTCCAAGGAAGAGTCAACCTCTCTTCCTGCATGTAGAGACAGGCCATATTAATTTTTTTCCTGGTTTAGTAAGGAATTGTTTATTTTGAGAAAAAGATCCCAAACATCAGGCTGTTCACAAAAATAACCCATAGTATTAACTTTAGAAAACAAATATTAAGACTATTACCCTATTTTCCTGTAAGATGCATTCGACATGCCAACTCTCATTCACAAAAATACATGGTTACATTTGTGTTGAACAGTCCCACTCACGTGAGGGAAAATACACACCTCTAATGCAAAGCTGCTCTCAGGGATCACAAGTAAATGAGATGCCTCTGCAGTTAGGGAAGCAACTACTGAAATTATATGAATGGGAAGTACTGTACTCCCTGTATAACAAGAGATTATTTTGGAGACAGTTGACAAAAACCATACATCTTTTTATTGTTAAGTCAAAGAGGTATCAAAATTAAAAGCAAAACTTACAGGGTAAGACTTAACAAAACTACTAAGGAGCATCAAAGGAAGTGAGAATGAAACTAGGCGCAAGGCAAATATGAATCAATGAGCACAGGAGAGGGAGAGGGCGAACAGTGAGAATGTGCTGAGGACACTAGGGGAGAGGACCTGGTGTTACTTCCATCTCTCACAAGCGCCTAGGTAAAATGGATAAGGGGATAAGATCTCTAAATTCCGCTATGTGCTTAGGAGTCATCCTCCCCATTGACGCTGTCTCTGTCATCCTCTCCTTCCTCAGCTTCTTTTTCATCGTCCTTGATCAGCTCCAGCTGGTCATCCCCTAGATCCTCATTGTCGTCGCCATCCAGCAGGTCGCCCTCCTCGGCAGAGTCGTCAGCACACGCCTCAGACTCCATCTTGACGTTCGTCTCGTCTTTCTTCACAGAGGCGCTGCTCTGCTCCTCCTCCGACTTCTCATTCTTCATCTCTGCTGGGGAGGAGAAGGACAAGTCGGCTTGCTTGCTTTGTTCTTTTTCAGTTTTTTCCAGGCTTTCCAGCAGAGAATCCACTTTTTGTTTTATCTGAGTCATCTCCTTTTTAATGGCCTGAAGGTCATCACCTTTCAATTTTCCGGGTTTGGAAGAAGAGCCCCGTTGTCCACTCTTCGAATTGAATCCACTTTTGCCCCTCTGAGAGGTGTTTCCAGAAACACGTTGGCATTTAAAAGGCACCACCGCTCGAGCAAGAGGAGGAGGAGGACGAGGAGGAGGAGGACGAGGACGAGGAGGAGGAGGGCGAGGAGGAGGAGGAGGAGGAACACGAGCTGGGTAACTGTACATCCTGTCATAGTAATCCCGTTGAAAGTCATAGTCCAAATCAAATGAGGAACCGTACATCTCCACTGCAGATGGTTTCACACCTGCCTTCCCTCGGTTCACTTTTGGCTCTGCAGCCAGATTAATATCTAAAACCTGGCCAGCAATCATTCTGCCATCCTCTCCAGCTACAGCTGCCCGGGCATTTCTTTCATTGGCATATTGGACAAAGGCAAAGCCGTTATGCACAGAGCGACCCACAATTTTGCCATACTTTGAAAAGATTGCCTCCACATCAGACTTCTTGACCACAAGAGTATTGAGATTCCCAATGAATACACGGGAATTTGTGGATCGAGGATCTGTCTTGTTGATAACGTTGCTAGCTATCTCCTTTGTTGATGAGGTTTCTCACAAAACTGAAACGGAGGAAGGAGGAGGAAGAGGCGGCCGCTCCTACTGCGGATCCGGGCCGAGACCGAAGCTCCAGAGGGCGGGCAGCGCACGACTGTTCGCTCTCCGTCTCTCCACAAAATCTGCTTTGTTCTTCAAAGACAGGATGGTTGTACAAAATAAATTTAGATCCACTTAGATAACGTCGGGTACTGTGCCTTCTTAGGGTTTATAATCTTAAGCATATCTACAAATCCCTTTGCCACATGAACTAGCATATTTGTAGATTCAGGTAGTGAGGGAACAGATACGTTTATATGAGATTATTCAGACTATATATTATCAAATTTCACAGGTTTCTTGGCTCTCTTCCTCTGATCTTCTTCTGGACATTCAAAAACATTTCAAGGAACTCAGAATCCTGGACTGGGCAAGATGGCTTTGTACTTGTAAGAATATTTGTGTGTGTGTCCTGCTCTAGTATTTGGAGATGAATGTGCAAAGTATAGGTGGGCTAACAAAGAATAAGTGTGGTGATTAATAGGAACTTTTACAATGTTATTCATGTCATTTAAAAGAATATTTAGAATAATCAGCACCTATCTTTAAATGAGGGTTTTTTTAATATCCAATTCCCTGATAATTATGGAGATAAGAACTGTATAATTAAACTTAATTCCGTATGGATGATAACAGAACAGAACAGAATCACTTTCTATTTTCAAGGAGGATTGGAAATTAGTACTTCCCATCTACCTGTGGCAGTTCCCAGGCTACATCCCCACAGAGCATTGTCTTCTGCTTTATAAGTAATTTCCTTAGTATTTCAAGTGTTGCAGACAGATAAGACTGTACTTCTTCTTAGGAGAGTTATTTCAACATTGCTGTCACAGTCTGGAGTCCCAGAGTTTGTAAAACTGTACAACTGTTTTATTCATTTGTGTTTCTTTATTTGTTTGTCTTTTGTTTTTACCTTTTCTTACTATAAGACATATAGCATAGAAATAAATGTGTTTGTTCATTGCAGATTTTAATGGAATTGAAAATATAGTGACATTTTTCAAAGTTAATAGCTCATTTTCTTGTATAGATGTTAATGTTCTTTCCACAAGGTTTCATTCTCTAATTGTGAATCATGGTTTAATTTTTACCTGCAGGTCTGAACACCCTGTTCTCTTAAATTGTCTGAATTATGTGGGATGTCTTTCAGTACCAATAGAGTGAATTTTTTCTATTTGCCTAAAACTAACGGCATAAGATGAAAGTGGATACACTTTTGAGTTCCTCATGTTTTAGCAAGAATTTGAGAGGCTGTACTGTTACTGAGTTACTGAGCTGAGAGTTAAGTGTTCTCTCTCCCTGGTGCTATGTGTTGTGAATGCTATAATAATTCTTATTTTCATAGCAAAACTATGAGCTCAGTAGAAGAATGAGACAAAGAACTTGTCTTAGGTTTTGCACTTAGCATGTTAGACAGTGAGCTTTGGATCTGCTTCTGACTCAAACTTTTGCCTAGTTGAATAAGAGGTGTTAGAAAAAGTTGATTTCCCTAAAAAGCAGTGGCTCCTCACTTGGGCCTCTAAAAAAAGAATGAAAGTCTGGCATCACTACCTTCCATTTTTGCCCCCTGCCCCACGTTTTTACTTGGTCTTGGGTATTTCTACCTGACTGCATAGGTATGACCGTCACTCAAGAAGCATCTATCTAGAAACAAGTGCTAAGTAATCTCTTCCTTCTTTTCAAGGCTATGGCATGAAGACAAGAGTAGCCAAAGCACCTCACAATCATCTTAGGTCAAGTGTGACTAAAGGGCTCCAATCACTTCTCTAAACTTGAAGTTGTGCTAGGCTCCAGGAAGAGCAGTCACACAGGGCAGACTATACCACATGAAGGTAAATGTCAGCGCTGTTGAGACCTGGAGATGGGTCATCATCTCCTGGGAGCCTGTTCGTCCCTTAAAGCAATGAGGTCTTCAGATCACCTTGTAGAACCCAAACAGAGATGGTGGTGGTTCAACCACTTTAACCAGGGTTGCTTTTTATTACTTTCTGCTTGCTCTCTTGTGCTCTCTCCCTCTCCTTCCTTCCTCTTTCTCTCTTTCTCTCCTTTCAGCTTCTATTTTTTCCTTTAGTCTTTCTTCATCCTTTCTCTTTTTACTTACTGTTACAGCTTCCAAAACCCAGAATTTGACGTGGTTTATGATACCTGCATATATATATATATATATATATATATATATATATATATCCTTCTTTGTAGTTCAGCATTAACCAAAACCCCCATATCTTCATCTTATTTTTTCCTTTGCTTATGATTCTTGCTATCTCCTCTGCTTTTTATCTAAAACCCTGGCACTAATCACTATGTTTGCTTACTTTTTCTTTTTATTTCCACTCCAACCCAAATAACTAACATATTAGCATACACAGTAGTATTAGAGTCTGTTTACTCCCTAAACCAATCAGTTCTTAACAGGTGGATGTTTTGTAGCCACATATTACTAATCAGTGGATACTGTTGGAGCAGACAATATTCAATACACAGACGAGAGATAGACCCTAGTGCCTGGAACACTAGAGTTGTGGAGTATACACCAGAAAAGACTACTTTGACAGAGGTTTAAGTCAATAGAAAGTCTTTATTGGTCAGCTGCCAATTACACTGGGTGTTCAGGATCCCAATGTAGTATCAAGCCTTTCATGGGGTGACCTTTTAAGTATGAAAACCAAATTCTGATTGTTATACTTCAGTCACAGAAACAGTTATCCAGAAGTGGAACCACAGCAACCAAAAAAAAAAAAAAAAAAAACAAAGTTAGTGAAGGGTCCCATGCACCTCAGGGTGCTCCCCTCTGGACCCCAGATTAGGTACAGACCACACCCAAACACCAATTTCCAAATGCAAAAAGATCCTTTATTAAACAAGACAAAGAGACAAGGTGGCTGGTCAGAATCAGGCAGAAACTGCAGCAAATAGCTTTGCAGGTGTCAATTTTAAGGGTATAAAAGGGGAGGTCTGTGTTAGAATGAGCTAGGAAGGGTTGGGAATGTTAATTAGAGTAGTCAAATGGGGTTCTTATTCTTGAACCTTGACATTTTGATAGTTGTACCTTGGTGATCAGCTTCAGGAATGAACCAGGCATAAGAAATCTGTTGATTGCTTTTAGGAAGATTACCATTTTTACTATTAATCCTACCAATCCATGGGCATGGGAGATCTTTCTGTCTTCTGCTATCTTCTTTAAAACTTGAAGTTCTTATCAAACAGGTCTTTCACTGTCTTGGTTAGGGTTTCATCAAAATATTTTCCATCATTTGTGGTTATTGTTAAGGGTGTTTTTTCCTTAATTTCTTTTCGAGCCCATTTTTCATTTTTTATTTTTTACTTAGGATGGATTTTCTTTTTTTTTTTTTTTTTTTTTTTTTTTTTTCCTCATGGTTTATTTTTTTTTATATTTAAAAATTTCCATCTCCTTCCCTCCTCCTCCCCCCTCCCTCCCCTCCTTCTCCCCTTTCTCTCCCCTCCTTCTCCCCCTTCCCTCCCCTCCCCTCCACCCATACCTCCCCTCCCTCCCTCTCAAGGCCAAGGAGCCATCAGGGTTCCCCACTCTATGCTAAGACCAAGGTCCTCCCAACTCCCCCCAGGTCCAGGAAGGTGATCGACCAAGCTGAGAAGGCTCCCACAGAGCCCGTCCATGAAGAAGAATCAGAGCCCAGAGCCATTGTCCTTTGCTTCTCAGTCAGCCCCCGCTGTTGGCCACACTCAGAGAGACGGGTTTGGTCGCATGATCCATCAGTCCCATTCCAACTGGAGTTGGTGATCTCCCATTAGTTCTGTCCCACCGTCTCCATGAGTGAACGCACCCCTCTCGTTCCTGACTTTCTCCCTCATGTTCTCGCTCCTTCTGCTCCTCATCGGGACCTTGGGAGCTCAGTCCAGTGCTCCAATGTGGGGCTCAGTCACCTTCCCCATCTGTCGCCAGCTGGAGGTTCCCTCACGGTCCTGACTTTCTTTCTCATGTTCTCTCTCCTTCTGCTCCTCATCAGGACCTTGGGAGCTCAGTCCGGTGCTCCAAGGTGGGGCTCTGTCATTTTCTTCATCTATCGTCAGGTGGAGGTTCTATGGTGATATGCAAGAAATTCATCAGTATGGCTATAGGAACTGGCCTTTTCAGGCTCCCTCTCCTCAGCTGCCCAAGGAACTAACTGGGGGCGTCTCCCTGGAAACCTGGGAACCCCTCTAGGGTCAAGTCTCTTGACAACCCTCAGGTAGCTCCTTAAATTCAGATATATGCTTCCCTGCTCTCATATCCACCCTTCCTATATCCCAAGCACCCCATTCCTCCGAGCTCCCCCCGCTCTCCCCTTCACACTTTTCTCTCCCCATCTTCCCTTGGCCCAGTCTTGCCCAACCCTCAAGTTCCCAATTTTGCCTGGCGATCGTGTCTACTTCCAATATCCAGGAGGATTACTATATCTTTTTTGGGAGTTCACCTTCTTATTATCTTCTCAAGGATCCCAAACTTATAGGCTCGATGTCCTATAATCATGGCTAGAAACCGAATATGAGTGAGTACATCCCATGTTCATCTTTATGGGTCTGGGTTACCTCACTCAGAATAGTGTTTTCTATTTCCATCCATTTGCCTGCAAAATTCAAGATGTCATTGTTTTTTACCGCTGAGTAGTATTCTAGCATGTATATATTCCACAGTTTCTTCATCCATTCTTCCACTGAAGGGCATCTAGGCTGTCTCCAGGATCTGGCTATTACAAATAATGCTGCTATGAACATAGATGAGCATATGCTTTTGTTGTATGATTGGGCATCTCTTGGGTAGATTCCCAATAGTGGAATTGCTGGGTCCTGGGGTAGGTTGATCCCGAATTTCCTGAGAAACCGCCACACTGCTTTCCAAAGTGGTTGCACAAGTTTGCATTCCCACCAGCAATGGATGAGTGTGCCCCTTACCCCACAACCTCTCCAGCAAAGGTTATTATTGGTGTTTTGGATTTTAGCCAATCTGACAGGTGTGAGATGAAATCTCAAAGTTGTTTTGATTTGCATTTCCCTGATAGCTAGGGAGGTTGAGCATGACCTTAAGTGTCTTTTGGCCATTCGAACTTCTTCTGTTGAGAATTCTCTGTTCAGTTCATCGCCCCATTTTTTAATTGGGTTAATTGGCATTTTACCGTCTAGTCTCTTGAGTTCCTTATATATTTTAGAGATCAGACCTTTGTCAGTTGCAGGGTTGGTGAAGATCTTTTCCCAGTCAGTAGGCTGCCTTTGTGTCTTAGTGACAATGTCCTTTGCTTTACAGAAGCTGCTCAACTTCAGGAGGTCCCATTTATTCAATGTTGCCCTTAAAGTCTGTGCAGCTGGGGTTATGCATAGGAAACGGTTCCCTGTGCCCATTTGTTGTAGAGTACTTCCCACTTTCTCCTCTATCAATCTCAATGTGTTCAAATTAATATTGAGGTCTTTAATCCATTTGGACTTGAGTTTTGTGCATGGTGATAGATATGGATCTACTTTCATTCTTCTACAGGTTGACATCCAGTTATGCCAGCACCATTTGTTGAAGATGCCCTCTTTTTTCCATTGTGTACTTTTGGCTCCTTTATCAAAAATCAGGTGTTCATAGGTTTGTGGTTTAAGATCCGGGTCTTCTATACGATTCCATTGGTCAACTTCTCTGTTCTTATGCCAATACCAAGCCGTTTTCAATACTGTAGCTCTGTAATAGAGTTTGAAGTCAGGGATGGTAATGCCTCCAGAAGTACCTTTATTGTATAAGATTTTTTTGGCTATCCTGGGTTTCTTGTTTTTCCATATAAAGTTGATTATTGTCTTCTCAATCTCTGTGAAGAATTTTAATGGGACCTTGATTGGGATTGCATTGAATCTATAGATTGCTTTTGGTAGAATTGCCATTTTTACTATGTTGATCCTCCCAATCCACGAGCAGGGGAGATCCTTCCATTTTCTGGTATCCTCTTCAATTTCTTTCTTCAAAGACTTAAAGTTCTTGTCAAATAAATCCTTCACTTCCTTGGTTAGCGATACTCCCAGATATCTTATGCTATTTGTGGCTATTGTGAAAGGTGATACTTCTCTGATTTCCCTCTCTGCTTCCTTATCCTTTGTGTATAGGAGGGCGACTGATTTTTTGGAGTTGATCTTGTATCCTGCCACGTTACTGAAGGAGTTTATCAGCTGTAGGAGTTCTTTGGTGGAGTTTTTGGGGTCGCTTATGTATACTATCATATCATCTGCAAATAATGAAAGTTTAACTTCTTCCTTTCCAAATTGGATCCCCTTGATTCCCTTATGTTGTCTTATTGCTATTGCTAGAACTTCAAGCACTATATTGAAGAGATAAGGAGAGAGTGGACAGCCTTGTCGTGTTCCTGAATTTAGTGGGATAGCCTTGAGTTTCTCTCCGTTTAATTTGATGTTAGCTGTCGGTTTGCTGTAAATAGCTTTTATTATATTTAGGAATGACCCTTGTATCCCTAATCTCTCCAAGACCTTTATCATAAAAGGGTGCTGAATTTTGTCAAATGCTTTTTCAGCATCTAATGAGATGACCATATGGTTTTTTTCCTTCAGTTTGTTTATATGATGGATTACATTAATAGATTTTCGTATGTTGAACCAGCCCTGCATCTCTGGGATGAAGCCTACTTGATCGTAATGGATAATTTTTCTAATGTGTTCTTGGATTCAGCTTGCCAGTATTTTATTGAGAATTTTTGCGTCCATGTTCATGAGTGAGATTGGCCTGTAATTCTCTTTCTTGGTTGAGTCTTTGTGTGGTTTAGGTATCAGGGTAACTGTAGCTTCATAGAAGGAATTTGGCAGTGACTCTTGTGTTTCTATATTATGAAATACCTTAAGGAGTATAGGTATTAGGTCTTCTTGGAAATTCTGGTAGAATTCCGCATTGAAACCATCTGGTCCTGGGCTCTTTTTGGTAGGGAGGTTTCTGATAACAGTTTCTAATTCTTCGCGACTAACAGGACGATTTAGAGCATTTACCTGGTCCTGGTTTAACTTTGGTATATGGTATTTATCTAAAAAACTGTCCATTTCTTTTACATTTTCCAATTTTGTGGCATACAGGCTTTTGTAGTAAGATCTAATGATTTTCTGAATTTCCTCTGTGTCTGTGGTTATGTCCCCCTTTTCATTTCTGATCTTGTTAATTTGCGTGTTCTCCCTCTGCCGTTTGATTAGATTGGCTAAGGGTTTGTCAATCTTGTTGATTTTCTCCAAGAACCAGCTTCTTGTTTCATTGATTCTTTGGATTGTTTTCTGTGTTTCTATTTTGTTGATTTCTGCCCTCAGTTTGATTATTTCCAGTCTTCTACTTCTCCTAGGTGAGTCTGCTTCTTTTTTTTCCAGAGCTTTCAGGTGTGCTGTTAAGTCACCAATGAGTGCTTTCTCCGTTTTCTTTAAGTGGGCACTTAGTGCTATGAACTTTCCTCTTAGCACTGCTTTTATTGTGTCCCATAGGTTTGAGTATGTTGTGTCTTTGTTTTCATTAAATTCAAGAAAGACTTTAATTTCTTTCTTTATTTCTTCCTTGACCCAGGTGTGGGTCAGTAGTTGACTGTTCAGTTTCCATGAGTTTGTGGGCCTTCTGGGGGTAGCATTGTTGTTGAATTCTAATTTTAATCCATGGTGATCCGATAAGACACAGGTGGTTACTAATATTTTTTTGTAACTGTGGAAGTTTGCTTTGTTACCAAGTATATGGTCAATTTTCGAAAAGGTTCCATGAGCCGCAGAGAAGAAGGTATATTCTTTCCTATTTGGGTGGAATGTTCTATAGATGTCTGTTAAGTCCATTTGGTTCATTACCTCCATTAAGTCTTTCAATTCTCTGTTAGGTTTCTGTCTGATTGACCTGTCCATTGGTGAGAGAGGAGTGTTGAAGTCTCCAACTATTAGTGTGTGTGGTTTGATGGCTGCCTTGAGTTCTAGAAGTGTTTCTTTTACATAAGTGGGAGCTTTTATATTAGGGGCATAGATATTCAGGATTGAGACTTCATTCTGAAGGATTTTTCCTGTTATGAGTATAAAGTGTCCCTTTCCATCTCTTCTGATTGATTTTAGTTTGAAGTCAACTTTGTTGGAAATTAGTATGGCCACACCCGCTTGTTTCTTAGGGCCATTTGCTTGATAAACCTTTTCCCAACCCTTTACTCTGAGTAGGTGCCTGTCTTTGTGGTTGAGGTGTGTTTCTTGTAAACAGCAAAATGTTGGATTCTGTTTTCGTATCCAGTCTCTTAGCCTGTGCCTTTTTATAGGTGAATTGAGTCCATTGATATTAAGTGATATTAATGACCAGTGGTTGTTAACTTCAGTCATTTTTAGTAGTAGAGTTTGTGTGTTTCCCTTCTTCTAGTTGTGCTGGTGAAGGGTCGCTAGATGCCTGAGTTATTGTCGGCGTTGTTGGACTCCTTGGTTTGTGATTTTCCTTCTATTACTTTCTGCAAGGCTGGATTTGTGGCTGCGTATTGTTTAAATCTGTTTTTGTCCTGGAATATCTTGTTTTCTCCATCAATGGTGAATGCAAGCTTTGCTGGGTATAATAGTCTAGGCTTGCATCCATGTTCCCTAAGTGTCTGTAGCACATCTATCCAAGCTCTTCTGGCTTTCATGGTTTCCATTGAGAAATCAGGTGTAATTCTGATAGGTTTCCCTTTATATGTTACTTGACCTTTTTCCTTTGCAGCTCTTAATATCTGTTCTTTATTCTGTATGTTTTGTGTTTTGATTATTATATGGCGTGGGGATGCTTTCTTTTGATCCAGTCTATTTGGTGTTCTGTAGGCTTCTTGTACCTTCATAGGAACATCCTTCTTTAGGTTGGGGAAGTTTTCTTCTATAATTTTGTTGAATATGTTTTCTGGGCCTTTGAGTTGTAATTCTTCTCCTTCTTCTACCCCAATTATTCTTAGGTTTGGTCTTTTCATGGTGTCCCAGATTTCCTGAATGTTTTGTGTTAAGAATTTGTTAGATTTGTTTAGTTCTTTAATCTGTGAGTTTATTTCTTCTATAGTATCTTCAGAGTCCGAGATTCTTTCTTCCATCTCTTGTATTCGGTTGGAAATACTTGTCTCTGAAGTTTCTGTTCGTTTACTCAGAGTTTCCATTTCCAGTCGTCCCTCAGATTGTGTTTTCTTCAATACCTCCATTTCATTTATCAGGTCTTGTACTGTTTCCCTTACCTGTTTGATTGCTTTTTCTTGTTTTTCTTGTTTTTCTTGGGTATCTTTGAGAGATTTATTTATTTCGTCTACCTTTTTGTTTGTCATCTCCATTTCTTTATGGCAGTTTTTTACCTCCTGTTTAAGGTCCTCTATTATTTTTATAAAGTACTGTTTAATGTCGGTTTCTTCTATATCTTCTGGGGTAGGGTGTTCAATTCTTGTTGTTTCGGGATGTCTGGCTTGTGGTGATGTCATGTTGCCTTTCATGTTGTTGGAGGAGCTCCTGCATTGGCGCCTGCCCATCTCTTCCTTCAAAAGGAGGAGCGGAGGTGTTTGGTGTCCCCAAAGAATGATGGATCCTCCCCAAAGAATGATGGATCCTCCTGCAGACTGTCAGGTCCCCTTGCAGGCCAAGCAGCTCTCAGACAAAGGCCTACCTTGCTCCGGGCAGTCAAATGAAGGAGGGGACCTCCCACCGGCCTGGGTGCACTCAATTCCAGGTCCCCAGAGCCCAAACAGGCTGAGCTGTGGGATTTTGTGGCCCCAAAGACGGGAGGATGAGGCAGGGGGAGGGGGGGAGGATTCTGGGTGCAAGCTGGGAAGGGACAGGAAGAGAGAGGCAGTATCCGGGGAGAATAACCCCTGCAGGAAGAGCAGGAAGTGTGCTGGTGGCAGGGGGAGTTGTGGAGAGTCGGTGGTCCCTCACCGGGCAGCTGCCGCGGTTCGGGCACTCACTCCTCACTCACCCCAAAGAATGATGGATCCTTCTGCAGACTGTGAGGTCCCCTTGCAGGCCAAGCAGCTCTCAGACAAAGGCCTACCTTGCTCCGGGCAGTCAAATGAAGGAGGGGACCTCCCACCGGCCTGGGAGCACTCAATTCCAGGTCCCCAGAGCCCAAACAGGCTGAGCTGTGGGATTTTGTGGCCCCAAAGACGGGAGGATGAGGAAGGGGGAGGGGGGGAGGATTCTGGGTGCAAGCTGGGAAGGGACAGGGAGAGAGAGGCGGTATCCGGGGAGAATAACCCCTGCAGGAAGAGCAGGAAGTGTGCTGGTGGCAGGGGGAGTTGTGGAGAGTCGGTGGTCCCTCACCGGGCAGCTGCCGAGGTTCGGGCACTCACTCCTCACTCACCCCAAAGAACGATGGATCCTCCTGCAGACTTTCAGGTCCCCTTGCAGGCCAAGCAGCTCTCAGACAAAGGCCTACCTTGCTCCGGGCAGTCAATTGAAGGAGGGGACCTCCCACCGGCCTGGGTGCACTCAATTCCAGGTCCCCAGAGCCCAAACAGGCTGAGCTGTGGGATTTTGTGGCCCCAAAGACGGGAGGATGAGGCAGGGGGAGGGGGGGAGGATTCTGGGTGCAAGCTGGGAAGGGACAGGGAGAGAGAGGCAGTATCCGGGGAGAATAACCCCTGCAGGAAGAGCAGGAAGTGTGCTGGTGGCAGGGGGAGTTGTGGAGAGTCGGTGGTCCCTCACCGGGCAGCTGCCGCGGTTCGGGCACTCACTCCTCACTCACCCCAAAGAACGATGGATCCTCCTGCAGATTTTCAGGTCCCCTTGCAGGCCAAGCAGCTCTCGGACAAAGGCCTACCTTGCTCTGGGCAGTCAAATGAAGGAGGGGACCTCCCACCGGCCTGGGTGCACTCAATTCCAGGTCCCCAGAGCCCAAACAGGCTGAGCTGTGGGATTTTGTGGCCCCAAAGACCCATTTTTCATTTTTATAGAGGAGGGTTACTGGATTTTTTTTATTTTGTATCCAGCTACTTTCCTAAATGTGTTTAGCAGTTGTAGGAGTTCCCTGGTAGAATTGTTGGGGTTACTTATGAATACTATTATATCATCTGTAATTAGCCATACTTTGACTTCTTCCTTTCCAATCTGAATCACCTTCATTTCTATTAGTTGTCTTATTGCTCTAACTAGAACTTCAAGTACTATGTTGAATATATATATATGAAGTGTACAGCCTTGTCTTGCTCCTGATTTTAGTAGAATTGCTTTAAGTTTCTCTCTGTTTAATTTGATGTTAACTATCAACTTGGTATAAATTGCTTTTATTATGTTTTGGTATGTTCCTTGCATCTCTAATCTCCCTGACTTTTATCAGGAAGCAGTGTTGGATTTTTTTCAGGTTCACATATTGAAAGTTTTGTTTCTATTTGTTTTGGGGGAAACAGGGGAAGCTTTAGGAGATTTTGTCTATCAAGGGAAAATTTATCTGTGGGAAAATGACTTTGAATGGTGACCATGCCTGGTCACCAGTTCTTCTCAGTCTGCTTTCATATGTTCTTGCCATCATAATGTTCTTACCTTCCCACTGAAGCAAGGACTATGGATTGAAAGCTCTGAAACCATAAGCCAAGAGAAAAATAATTCCTCCCTTTAACTATCTCTCTGATAATTTTGTCATAACTAAAGAAAGCTAGCCAACATATTTTAAAACCAAATCCTTCTCATTAACTTTCCCTATAACTGAAATATTGTGCTTTGTAAGATATAAGCCTTAGTCTAGTAATAGCCATTAAAGTTGTAATAAATCTAAGCTACATTTATGATTCAAAGAAATATTCATGCATCATCTTTCCACTGTGGCACAGAAGAGGTCAGTTATAAACTATCTCTCCCTTTTTGTCTACAGCAAGTAGACTTGCTTATGTTTAACAATATAATTATTGTATTTTTATTTAGACAAAAGGTATTAAATTTCTGAGAGCACTTTAATATAACCCAGTTAAATGACTTCACATAAATTCTAGAATGACCTTATTTATTAAGCCATACAAAAGAAAATTCATCAAAAGCAATATGAAACACATAGTTTGGCACCTGAGCCACAACCACTGGGAGTTACATATCATAATCACATATTTTTTATTTTGTTTTAATTTTACTTTTTAATCTTCCTAGAAAATCTTGATGTATTTGAAATAGATTAGTTTTTCCACAATGATAGCTTTTAAAAGTAATTCCAAAGCTATTATCATTAAAGAAATCTAAAAACTTGTAAAAAAAACTAGTTGTAAAAAAATTGGATCTAAGAAATTAATAAGATACTTGATAATTTGTCACCCACTGAGAACCTGATAACCATCCTGTACAGACAATGAACTGATTTCAAGTTTCACTTTCATGAAATCCTCTGAAATGACCACTCATCCCTTTATAGCCTTTACATCTGATGCTTTGCTGCAGCTTGGAGAACAGCTCTTTAGCTTATTTTCACCATCAGTACAATGCTGATCCCTTACAAAGTTAATTTAAATGAACCCACCAGCAGTATACTTTTAAAAATAATTCACACCAATAACATCAATTTGAAAGTTCTCCTTTTTCTTCTTAACCAACTATAAAACCACTGATTCATATCTTTTTTTTCTATGAAATGTGTTTAACTTTATGAAGTTAAATATGTAGCTTAATAGTTTTATTCCATTACAAAAGAGTTGACATTGGGAAGTTCAGGGAGAAAGTGCAGCAGACGAAATGGAAGCTTAAATATATAGTAGCTGTGATAGAGGCTGAAATGAATCCTGATAGGAAGGCTTACATGTTTTCTAAAATGTAAAAAAGAGAAACTGACTTTGTGAGTTACCAACTGAAGTATTATCATTTTAAAATCTTTCTTGCCATACAGTGGACCCAGCAACACAATAAAGTTTTCCTCACCAATTACTTTACAACAAATCTAGGTTCTTTAGAAGTAAAACAAGATGTTATAAAACTCATTATTTTTTCAGAATAATATTTAATATGTAATCAGTAAAGCCTGTGTTTGTCATCCATCAAAATCATCAAATTAAAGAAGAACAAGGGTCAATTTTTTACAGCTGTACAAAGAATTTCCTTCAGCAATCAATTTGGAGATGATATTATGAAGTCAAAGTAAAATTATATAATTTCTTTTCTCAAAAGGCATACAGTTTATACATTTCTGACAAAATTTATTTTTTACCGGATTTATTTTGGAGACGCACAAAAAATCGAGTTATTATATCACAGAAAAATATACAACATATAAATGAAAAATGAATCTAAGCTCTTTATTTACCTTATTAAAACCAGATCTCATAAATTATGTTCATTAAGACACTTAATAAAAATACTGATTTTAGGAATTCTTCACTAAATATGAATGTAATATCCACTAAGATTTTTGCAACACCTCTTGTCCCTAATAACTAAGTGCCAGTAGTGAGTTTTTTATCAACATGACAATCATTACTTCTAAATCTTTTTAAATGGATACAAAATGGTAGACGCATTCTTCTTAAGACCCCTGATGAAGATACAAGTCCAACAGTCTAAGCTGCCCTTCCTACCTATATCAAAACAGCAGAACATACCTTAGCAATGCAAATTGAGTCTGGATTTTGAGAAGCATTTTAACCATTTTGTGAGGTGTGCTGAAACAAAGAAGTTTTGGTTAAGAACTAAAATTCCAAGAGCCAATCATAGTATTGTACTGCCTTGAAGTTAACAGTTGTCTAACCTTGGAAAAGTCCTTTTCCCATTCTGGATCTCATCCTTATCAACAAAATAGAGATAAAAATAGTTCTTTTTCTGCCCACTTCAGATTTTCTTTTTCCAAGAAAATCTCAATCAATATGAAGCCTTATTTTGTCAGTTAGTTAGGCATTAAAACTATATAATAATTTTCAAGTACCAGAAATGTCACAAGGATACAGGAAAATCCATTTTTGCAGCCTTGGGGGCTTTTACAAGTGAGAAACTAGCCCAACTCCATTTTGTAACCAGGAGCCATTGTTCAGTTAGATTTCTGTTTACTGTAAAATTTAAATTTCTGTTTCCTGGAAAACAACCTACATGTTTGACCGACTTTGACCTAGCAGCTAATCATAAACCCTTGTTCTTAGAAATGTTCTTTTCTCAAGTTCTACGCCCCTATTTTCCTAACTATTTCATTCCATTTCAGCAACCATGCTTCCAGGTGTTTTGTGGTTTTGCTTTATAAAAGAGGAGTGAAAAATTGACTTCCTTCTCTTCTCCTGAATTCTGTATTGGATGAGACAGCTGCTGGCTGGCTTTCCAGTATACACAATAAAAAGCCTGCTTTAATTTGGTCAAAATTCGTGTTTGGTATTTCTTTTTACCTCTGTGAGATTAACATTTTGGAGGCCTCAGTGAGATAAGACCACTATCAGATTCTGAAAGCTGAACCTTAGCTCTGAAACTCCAGAACCAAAGCTCCACTTCTCATAAGGATGCACCTTGGAGGTGCTCCACGACTCCCGAGAAAGACAAAAAGTCACACCATAAAGAACCAGTTAGTGCCTGCCTACGGTCTTCTTAGGTAAGTCATAATTTTGTGTCCATGACATCTGATTCTGGTTAAATTAGGAATTCCATTTGGGGGAAGTGAGGTACCTGATGAGACACATGAACACCTATTTAGGGCTTTAGCAAGATGCTGCATTGCCCACGTGATTCCCTGAGCCTTGTTCTGTGGGTTTTTTTTTTTTTTTTTGTCTCTTATGTGCCCTTTTCATAAGTCTTCCTTGACCTGGACTTGGGATAACTGAATGAATAGACAGAATGGGCAATAAGACTAGTAACCCTGATAGTCCTTTAACTGTATCTTGAATAATCTTACCTCCAACAGTCAAGCAGAATTATGATTATTCCATCACCAAAGGTAGCTTCCACAATTTTTGTGAATTGGAATGGCCCATTTTGGGAGTTAAATGGCCATCAGAGGGTCTGTTTGATTCTCAAGTAGCATAGGTAACCATAGCTGCCCTGACCAGATTGGATACATCTTGTCATAGGCAGAATCAGTCTCAAATCTGCCTCTATAGATAAACGTCTGCATGGTCCAAAATGGGTAAGGTGGTCAAGGTTTGATCGTCAAATAAGGTCCCCTCAGAGAGCTTTATTAGAGACTCATAAACTCCTCCATTTAACAGGAATATCCAGAAGACTGTCTCCTTCCCCCATATAATCACCACTGTCCCTCATTTCTCCCGTATCTCCTCCTCAGCCACAACCTCAACACCAATATTTATCTCATCTATCCCACTCTACTACCTCCTCTTCCCCATTCTACATTGGTTCACCCTATACACCCCCTGTCGTTTTCCCACCACACATCACCAGGAACTCCCTTATGGTCCCTCTGAAACTTCAATGAAGACAACAAAGCCCCTGTCCTTCCTTATGCCAAAGTTTCCCTCAGTAATTGATATGTTTATGTTCCTTTTTCTACCACTGACTTACAAAATTGGAACAACAAGAATCCCCCTTTCAGCACAGACCCTAGATCCTTATTCTCTCTAGTTGACTCTGTTTTATTCAACCATCTCCCTACTTGAGATAATTGCCAGAATATTCTCTGCACCCTCTTCATTTCATGGGAGAGGGCATGAATCTTGGCAGAAGTGGTAAAAAACATTTCCTGGAATAGATAACATGACTAGTAACCAAAGAGCAAAACTATCAATTGTTCAATTGTTTACTGACCAAATGAAAACCTGAATGGGACTACAGGACAGAATAAGTCACCAGGTTGAGTAACACCAGGCTTTATTGAAGGGACTAAAATGGACAGATCAGAAACCCACTACCTTTTTATTCAAGGTAACAGATATAAAATAGGACTCAAATGAGTCACCTAGAATCCTATTATTTATATAATCCAATATTAAAAGGATCCAGCAAACCTCAAGGTGATAAACCTAACCTTTGCTACTTAGTTGGCCCCAAATATATGTTTTAAAAAATCCAGAAAACTGGTGGTCTTTACAGGAAAGAGTATGTCAGAATTGCTAGAAATAACCCAAAAGGTGTTTGACAACAGAACTGCAAAGAAGACTTACTGGCAAGGAAAATGAGCCAAGCCACTGTGAAGGTACAAGTCGGCAGCTCCTTCAAATCTGCCTACTGGCCTTATGATGAGAAGAGAAGAGATGAGAAGAAGAGAGGAGAGAAGAGAGGAGAGGAGGGGAGGGGGGGGAGGGGGGGGGAGGGGAGGGGGGGGGGGGGGGGGAGGGGGGGGGGGGAGGGCAGGGAGGGGGGGCGAGGGGAAGGGAAGGGAAGGGAAGGGAAGGGAAGGGAAGGGAAGGGAAGGGAAGGGAAGGGAAGGGAAGGGAAGGGAAGGGAAGGGAAGTGAGGGAGGGGAGGGGAGGGGGGAGGGGAGGGGAGGGGAGGGGAGGGGAGGGGAGGGGATGGAAGTGGAGGGGAGGGGAGGGGAGGGGAGGGAAGGGGAGGAGAGGGAGGGGGGGGGGGGGGGAGGGAAGGGAAGGGAAGGGAAGGGAAGGGAAGGGAAGGGAAGGGAAGGGAAGGGAAGGGAAGGGAAGGGAAAACCCTCCAAAGAGATCAGTGTGGTTACTACAAATAACTGGGACACTAGAAGAACAAATGATCCCAAAAGAAGTAGATAAGACCTCCCCCCGCAAGGCCAGTCCTAGCCCTAAATAAATAGTGGGGCCAGGGCTCTTTCAAACTGCACTCTGGAAGACTGTGGTGACCTTCTCAATCAGAGGCCAACCTACAAACTTCCTGGGCAACGCTGGGGCTTCTCATTCAGTATGGAAGAAAGTCCTGTGATCCCTCACTAATCAAACAGTGAAGGTGCAAGGGGCAACAGAGGAAATTAAAAAATGCAAATGGACTATAGAACAGAATGTCAATTTGGGACAAGGAACAGTAACACACTCCTTCATTGTCATCCCTGAATGTGCTTTCTCCTTGTTGGGTAGGTACCTTTTAAATAAGCTCCAGACCACCATTTTCTTTTCAAGAGATGCGCCTACACTGCAACTGGGGAGCCCAGCTAAGGCTCTAACCTTAACCTGCCAAGAAGTAAAGAGCGCATACTTCTCCAGAGCCCAATGCAAACCTCCCAGGGGTTATTAAAGGAACTATCCATCCAGGATGTTCCCATGTGAGCTGAAGATAATCCTCTAGGCCTGGCCAAACACATGGCACCAGTTATAGTGGTATATAACACAGGAGCCATGCCCATCCTACTAAAAAAGTACACTATCATCTCAGAAGCCAAAGAGAAATAAAAACTTTTATCTCATATTTCCTCAAGGCGGGCATACTCACTCCATGCCTGTCGACCTGGAATACTCCCCTTTACCAGTTCAAAAGCCTTGGAACCCAGGATCTAGACCAGTACAAGATATAAGGAAAGCTAAAAATGGGTGGAAATCGTCCTTCCAATTGTCACTAACTTTCATTTCTGCTTACCATACTGCCACCTGAGCATAAAGTCAACAATACAGGCCAAGTGGTGGTGGCACACACCTTTAATCCCAGCGTTTAGGAAGCAGAGGCAAGCGGATCTTTGTGAGTTTGCGGTCAGTCTGCTCTACAAGAGCTATTTCCAGACAGGCTTCAAGGGCTATAGAGAAACCCTGTCTCAAAACAAAAAGAAGTCTACACTATAGATTCTAAACCGCACTGGAATAAAAAGATGAATTTTTCTCCATTCCTCTGTCAAAATTAAGCCAGCTCAACCTTGCATTGGTATGGGCCAGTCCTGAACTTGGAACAGACTTGACCTGGATCTGATTACTTTAAGGATTCAAATGTTTCTCAACCATCCTTGACAACCCCCCACCCCAAAACAGTACTTACGTCATTTTTGCAGTGCGTACCCAGAAGTTACCTTGCTTCAGCACATAGGTGGCTTATTGCTAGCTGTCAAGCACAAAGAGGTCCAACGTTTAAATGCTACTTGGGGTTTCTTAGAAATCTCGGCTCAGTTTGGCTACTGAGTCTCTAAAAAGGAAGTTCAGAGTTGCTCGCTCCAGGTGACCTAAGTGGGCTATGAATTAAAAGAAGGAAAAATGTTTTGTGAAAAGCCAACATTGAGGCCATAATAAAAATCCCTAGAGCCGGGCGGGTGGCGCACGCCTTTAATCCCAGCACTCGGGAGGCAGAGGCAGGCGGATCTCTGTGAGTTCGAGGCCAGCCTGGTCTACAAGAGCTAGTTCCAGGACAGGCTCTAGAAACTACAAGGAAACCCTGTCTCGAAAAACCAAAAAAAAAAAAAAAAAAAAAAAAAAAAAAAAAAAAAAAAAATCAGAGTAGTCCTGGAGGTCACTGGATGTTGCTACTCTGAACTCCTGGGTTTGCTGAGATTGCCAAACCATTGTACCAGACAAAGACAAGACACAACAAAAGGGGACTGAGGAGCATGAGTTGCCTTATGAACTTGAAAGAGGCTCTTATACAGGCCCCCACTTTAATCCTACCTGATATTTCCAAGCTCTTCCATCTCTATGTCCATGAAAGAAAGTATTTGGCCAAGGGAATCTTAACTCCGACTCTGAGTCCATGAAATAGGCCAGTGGCACACGTCTCGAAAAGACTGTATCCATTAGCATTGGATTGGCCTCTTATCTGCAAGCCATAGCAGCTATTGTGATACTCAGAAAAGGTACAGACGAGCCTACTTTGGGAAAGACTCTAACCACAATGGCCCCTCATTTCTGTAGAGGCCCTATTAAGGGATGCCACAAATTTCTGAATGTCAAATAACTACCTAATTCAACACCAAGCCCTTCCTTTATATAAAGACAGACTAACCTTTGGAAAATCCATGACCATTGACCCTGCTACCTGCTTTCAGAGAATGACCCCAAGGAACCTATCCATGACTGCTTGGAGATGCTAGATGTCATCCAAGGTACATGGTCAGACCTGATAGACATTCTGCTCTCAGCCACAGACACTGACCCTCTGCCTTGATGAATATGTCCCTACATCTTCTCCAGAGTATACCAGATTATACTCTAGAATGGGAGCTCATCAGAATCACCATGGATGGTAGATTCTACCATACGGGAAAATCTGCCTTCCCAAAATGTTTGGAAAGAATGGACTGACTACTTCCTGAATTCAAGGCATTTCTCACACCCAAGAAAATTTCAGAACTTATCTTCCCCCATGTCTGGTTGCCTGGCAGTGGGGAGATACTTCAAAACCTCTCAAATTTCTGTTTGACCTGTGCTCAGGTAAATGCCAAAAAGGGCATGCTTCCCCAAGGACACTGGGGTCAGGTTAGGGTATGCTATGCTCAGTCTTGATGCAGCAGGGAGGAGCTTGGTCCTGTCTCAACTTAAAGTGTCAGGTTTTGTTGACTCCCCATGGGAGATCTTACCCTTTTGAAAGAGTGTAGGGGGGAGGGAGAGGCTGGGGAGAAGCAAGGGGTGGAAGGAGGAGAGGGAGAACTGTAGTTGAAATGTAAAATGAATAAAAAATAAGTTAAAAAAACACAAGTTCAAAGCCAAAGGAAAAAAGAAAAGAAAAAGAAAGACTGTATCTGAAGATGAAAAGATACCACAAACAAATAAAAGAAAATGTGACTTATGTCTTTCTGGTTCTGAGTTACCTCACTCAGGATGATTGTTTCCAGTTCTATCAATTTACATGCAAGTTTCACAATTTCCATTTTAAATACCTGAGTAAGATTCCATTGGGCAAATGTAGCACATTTTTATTATCAGTTCGTCAACTGGATTGTCTCAATTTACTAGCTATTCTGAATAGACCATATGTGAGTATGAATGAGGTGGCTCTATCTTAGGATGTAGAGTCCTTCAGGTATATATATGCCTAAGAGTTGATAGCTGAATCATATAGTATATGTATTTCTACCTTCAGAAGGAATGCCCGTATGGATTTTGATAGTGACTTCATCAGTCTGCATACCAGCATTTGTGATCATCTTTGTTTTGAGACTTTAGCCGTTCTGATTGAGGTAAAATGAAATCTCAAAGTTTTAATTTGCATTTTCCTGATGACTATAAACTCTGAATATTTTTAAAATATTTCTCTGGCATTTGTATGTCATCTTCTAAGAACCTCTGCTTCTTTAATGCCCCATTTTTCAATTGTGTTTCTCTTTTCTTGATGGTTATTTTTTACTTCTTTTTATATTCTAAATTCTAGCCCTCTTTCAGATACATAGCTGATAAAGTTTTTTTTTTCCATTCAATGGACTATTTTCCCTCAAATGTTAGTGGTCTTTGCTATAAAAAGCTTTCTGATGTACCATTTCTTAATTATTGGTCATTCATATGTCATTAATTATTGATCGTTTCATATGAAATGCCTGTGCTTTCAGGAGCCAGCTCAGAAAGTTCTTTTCTGTGAAAATGGGTTCTACCATATTCCCTACTTGCTTCTCTACAAAATCCAGTAGGTCTTGATCCAGTTCATAAGTGGGGGCCCTTGATTCATTTCTAGTTGAGTTTTATACATGGGGAGAGGTAAGGATCCAGTTTCATTCTACACGCAACTATCCAGTTTGACCAGCACTATTTGTTGAAGGTTATCTTTTCTCAAGTGTCTTATTGGCAACTTTGAGAAATCAAGTGTCTAAAGAGTATGGATTATACACTGGTCTTCAATCCCATTCCATTAATCAGTATGTCTGTGAATAACCAGTCCCAAGCTATTCTTATTACTTGAGCTCTGTAGAATGGAAGTCTGGCACGGTGATAACACCAGGAGTTCCTTTGTTGTTCAAGATACTTTTTTCTATATTGGATTCTTTGTATTTTTGTATGAAACTTAAAAGTGTGTTTTCAATTCCTGTGAAGAATTGTGTCAGAATTTTGATGGGGTGTATGTTGAATCTGTAGATTGTTTTTCTTAGGATCACAATGTTGATCTTCCAACCAATCAGCATGGGAGGTCTTTCCATTTCCTTGCTCTTCAATTTTTTCCCCAGTGTTTTAAAGCTTTTATTTTACATCTCTCACTTCCTTGGTTAGATTTATTTTCAATAATTTTTATCTATTGTGAATATTGTTATTTCCTTGTTCATTTTTCTTGAATTTATCATTTGTATATAGAAATATTATTTATGTTTTAATTATGTATCCTACTACTTTGCTGAATGTGTTTATCAGCTGCGGACATTTTTCTAGTGGAATCTTTAGAGTCTTTTTTTGTATAGAATTGTATTTGCAAATAAGGATACTTCTTCTTTTCCTATCTACATCCCTTTTATCTCCTTTTCTCATCTTATTCTTCCAGCTACACTTTCAACTCATATGTTGAACAGGACAAGAAGAGTGGAAATTCTTATCTTGTTCCTCATTTTAGTGGAAATGCTTTGAATTGTTTTTTGTTTAGAATAGTGTTGGCTACGGGCTTCCTGTATATTGCTTTTTTTGTGTTGAGATATGTCTCACATATCCATAAATCTTCTAGACTTTTATCATAAATGGATGTTGGCTTTGTTGAAGGTCTTTTATGTATCTAATTAAATGATTGTGTTATTTCTGCCCTTTATTAATGTGGTAGATTAGCTTTATTAATTTATATACTTCCAATCTTTATTACTTCTCTGAAATATATATCTGATGAAAGGATGGTGGATAAACTTTTTTCCTGTGTTCTTGAATTCGGATTGCAAATATTTTATTGGAAATTTTTGCATTGCATTCATGAGAGTTAATAGCAGGTAATTTTCTCAGAGTAATACTGACTTTTGAAGAGGACTCTTCAAATATTCCTTTCTATTTTGCAGAATAATTAGAAGACTATTTATTTAATTCTGCTTGATAGAATTCAGCATTTAATCCATCTGGTCCTTGGCTTTTTTTATTTTTTTAAGTTTGGAGGTTTTAATTACTTCTATCTCAATGGCAAAAATTAAAATTGGTCTTTTACTATTTACTTCATAGTGATCCAACCTTATTAGGTCATATAATCTTAGAAATAGAAAGTCATTATTATTATGCAGGAACACAAATAAATGATAAATGCCTTGATGGCATAAATCACAAACAATCCCACACCAGTTTGGAATTATGATTAATAGAATGGTTATTTATTTAAAGGGGAAAAACTTACAGATCACCATCCCAGACAACAGCCCTCTGCGCAATCAGGAAGGGAGCCTAGCCGTCAGAAGCGGAGCCGGAAGCCAGAGAGAGAGCGCGGAGGGAAGTGGATGCATTTTTAAAAAGAGAGACCACGCCCCAATGGGCTGGTATCTCAGCGGCTATTGGCTGAAGGAGCAGAAGGAGCTCCCGCAACAATGCCTGAAGAGATAAATGCAGGAACATTATCATGGTTGTACTAATTTTCACCATAGACCTATACCTTGGCTATTCATGCTTGTGGTTTTGCAATGAGACATTGATATCTGGAGTCAGGTCATTGGTAGCGTTTCTTGAAATTGAAATCTTGTCTCCTCTTTGTGAATTAGGATTTAACTCTCTATTTCTTGTTACCTTGATTTCTCAAGTTATAAACCAATTAAAATGAGCTTTAGGGTTTCAATTGGGGGCAATTTATGATATGAATTCATCTTGATGATTGGTGTTAACTTCCTAATTTGGGCAAAAATAAAAAAAAAACTGTCAGGGGATTAGGTATGTTTGGGTCCAAAGGAACCCACCACAACTATGTCATATGGAAGAATGCTATGGTCCAAGGCTAAAGGCCATTTTGAAATAGTTTATGATGTATGCTCTTTTCCTATCCACAAAAAATTTTAGCACTGGATGTTCTGGTTTTGGACCTTGGCCACTCTGACTCAGAGTTTATAGTTAGCTCTCTGACAGGAATGACCGCTAACTCAAATTTTGCTTTCCTTTCACACAACTTTAATGATAGTTTTAATTGGCACATGGTGTTGAATTGACTCAGAGAGATACTCAGAAAATGCTATATTACTTTTTTCTTCAGTGTTCTTTTCCTAAGTCATGCTTTCTCCTTGACCACTAAGTACTATATCTTGTAAGGTTTTTTTTCTTAATTTCTGTACTTCTTGTGGATAGATAGAAAAAATTTTGCATTTTTACTTGATGACTTTACTGCTTTTGTATAATTAGTATAAAATTAAGATTCAGAGGATTGCGGTTTTAGCTGGCTCCATGGCCACCAATGTACATTTAGCTGAGTACCACTCTGAGCATCAGTACTTTCTTTAGAAAGTAAAATCTAGCTTATTTCATCCTTCAGTTGCAACAGAAGTACTAAATATTGGTTCAGGTAGATGGTTTAGTAGATAAATGCACATGCACACAGGTTTAAAAATTGAAGTTCAATACTAAGATCCTCCAAGTTGGCAAGAGAGAACTGGCTGCAGGAAGTAATCCTCTTACCTATCACACATACCATTGTAGGGCCATGACTGCTTTCATACACAGGTGCTCTCTAAATAACAAGCAAGCCAATAGACATGCTAGAATGACAGATACATCTCATGAGGACTCAACCCTACACAAAAAACTACTAGCAAATAAGAAATGCTGAGATTTGGAGAAATAGTCTTCTCAAGAGAAAAGCACACCAATCAGTTATTTAATACCAAATTGTCAGTCCCAAAAACATACATTCAAGTAACATTATACAGACCGAATATGTTATATTTAGGAATATATATGAATATACATATACATAAATTTATGTAATAACAATTCATGAAAAAAGAGGCCATGAATTTGAAAGAGATCTGGGGATAGTAAAATTACCTGGCGTGAGTGAGAAGGAAACATGGAACATGCAACAAACCAGCTTAGGAGTTTATTAGAGGGGGTGCATACAGGCTTGGGAATCCGTGTGCAGAGAGAGAAAGATGGCACATCCAGCTTTTAAAAGCTGCCTAGCTCATGTGCACAGGCGTTGGCATGACTACGTCATATGCAGGTGATGCAGATGACAGGCACACACATGCGCGCAAGGGTTTAGCTGAGTCATACATGGATGGAACCACACATGAATGCACGTGGGTCACATGGGGCTCTTTAACATCACTGCGCCGAAGAGCCCATCTGTACATGCTCGACTTTAGAACTCGAAGTGCAGCCTTATTAGTGACTGAATAATTACATTCCACCCTTTTGTTAATTATAAAAATTTGGGGGCTTGGGGGTCTCAATGGGTGGGAATGGGGCCTCATAAGGTTTCTCATGACTGCTTCATGCTGATATTGTGGGCGTTGTTGCTGATTTTGTGGATGTTGGAGAGTTGAGATGCTTGACCACGTCCTGGGGTGACTGATTACTGTTGTTTCTCCGAGCTCTGAAGAACTGGCTGGCTGGCAGCTTGGACCTTGAAAAATGCTGGAAAGGCAGAAAATTATGTCTGGAAAAATTTTAGATCCTGGTGATTAAGAGAAGAGAATCCCAAGATGGAAGATAGAGGGAGGGTTCTTTTGTGGGGGGTGGAGGAGGGAATTTCCCAGGGGTTCCCGAGACCAGGAATGATAAGGGAAGAATTAATTGATACTTATTCTGGGCAGGTCTGGTCCATTAGGTAGGTCCAATTGACTCCCTGGAGCTTATGAAAACATGTTTGAAAAGAAATAAATTTCAGACATATTAAAAGTTTATGATTATGACGATAGAATGGAAGATGGTGGGGGGGAGGAAGAAGGGGAAAATTATTGAAAAGGATAATTATTAGACCCTTTAATGTTTTGCATGAAGTAAATCTTAAAGCACTTGTTTTCCTTTAGCATCATGGTATTACCTTACCATCCAGGAGACACTGCTGCAGTCAGTGATAAACCTGTTGTGTTAAAGGATTTGGGAGAAAGAGGCAGATGGATCTCTGTGAGTTCAAGGACACCCTGGACTATTCAAGAGCAATACAAAAATGCAGTGGCAGCTCACACCTTTAATCTTAGTACTAGGGAGTCACATGCCTTTTATCCCAGCACTGGAGAGGAATATAAAATAGTAGGAGAAAGAGGTTTGGGGCTCAGTCTGCAGTCGCCCAACCTTGGTAGAGGCAAGACTTCTCTAGTAGCTGTAGGAGCCAGCCATGATAAGCTAAATATGAACAGAGCACCCAAAGGAAGTTCTTTACTTCCAACCATTATCACCTGCCAGAGTGGGACTCAGCCATCGATAAATTTAATAAGAGGCCTCACTCTCAGTAGTTTACCCTGAAGCAATACCTGGTTGCAGGAAGAACCACAAACTGAGATTATCTGAGCACCACCCAAGAACAGACCATTCAAAAGAAGATGCCTAACATTCCAACTGCTGTAGAGAGGATCACCTGCCAGCACACACTCACCAGGACACCCCTAGACATATGTCAGCCAGTCAGGGGTCCTAAACCTCAGAAAACACTCACCCTCACCTTTACTACTATAAAAACCCAACTCTAACCTAGCTTGGGGCTCTCCATTTATTCCAATACGTTGGACATGCGGAGAGACCGAGTTTGCAAACTTGTATAAAATAAAGGCTCTTTGCTTTTACATACAGGACTCAGTCTCCTTGTTGGCTTTTGCCAACAAGGATTTTATTATTCGTGCTACAGTAAAAAAAAAATATTAGAAAGTTTAGAAATATTTGAAAAAGATATTTTGAAAGTTTTGTCACAAAGAAATAATAAATGCCTAAAGAGGTAAATGCTAAGGATTAGTTAACAATACACACCTTATATTATTGGGGGTCTCTGAGTGACAGCCTCACTTCTCCCTCAGTGTTCAGACCAAACACTTAGCAAATGGGAAGTGAGTAAATGGATCTGAGGGTAAAAGGAAAAAATCAGCTCACACTTGACTTCTCGTCGTGTCCCATTTATTCTTCCGCCCTGCTGCAAAAGTTTCTAGCTTATACACACATACAGACACAATCAGCAAGTTTTGGGCAATAGCAAGGTTGATGTGGGATATCCTTCTATATATGTGTTGCTTTTATTGGTTGATGAATAAAGCTGTTTTGGCCAATGGCTTAGCAGAGTAAAGCAGGAGGGAAATCCAGAGTATATACAGAGGGTAGGTGGAGTCAAGCAGATGTCAGCTAGCTGCTGAGAAAACAAAATTAGGTAACACCATGGCCACATGGCAATACATAGACTAATAGAAATGGGTTAATTTAAGGTGTAAGAGCAAATTAATAATAAACCTAAGCTAATAGTCCAAACAGTATATAACTAATATAAGCCTCTGTGTTACTTTGGGACTCAATGGCTGCAGGACCAGGAGTGACAGAAACATCTGCTTACACAAGGTTCAGGGCTGGAATTCCTTCAGGGTCATAAGAGGCAGATAAGGATTTTCATACAAAGCTGCAACTGTCCATTTAACTTATGTATCAAAGTGGGGGTGGTTTGTGAAAACGTCCACGAACTCCTGGGGGAGAGGGTGGCTAATTAAGAGAGAGAGATTAAGTCAATAAGGGTGCTAGGAAGGAGAATTGGTGTGATACACTATATTCTTAAATGACTAAGGAAAGTGCTAAGACATTTATAATCAGTAGAAGGCATGAACAAAACTGGATTTGTCTTGCTGCTTTTGCCCAGCAGGCAGAGAGGGTAATTGGGTAACTAGGCAAGCTACATAAGCAAGCGGAGGAGGGGAGGGGGGAGATCCTGTGGCATTTGATCTGAGTTAGTCTATTTGCCAAATGTTGGCTAATTAAAGAGGACCTCTCAGCCCTAGAGATAACATCTAAGGTGGCCAGATCAAAGGGGAAACTGTGGTTATGTAGTGTAAAATCCAGAACCTGGCATTTCCAGCCTCTGGACCAAGTGCTGACTTTGCTCCTGCTGAAACCCAAGTGAGAAGAATTTCCTTTCTCCAGGGCCTTCTTGAGAATTCAAGGCATTCAGTGTATATTCTATATATCAAGATTATACAGACAAATGAAAAGTCATTCAGTATAATAGTACATGAGAGAGTTATGTCCAGTAATTGATTAACACACTGCTGGGGATTTTTGGAACAAGTCCCACTACACACACACACACACAAACACACACACACACACACACACACACACACACATATATATATATATATATATATATATATATATGAAATTTTTTAGAGTGGAGACTGTGATCCACCTAGATTCACAGTGTCTCCTGACAGAAAGGTCAACAATGCCATAGCTGTACAGTCCAGGAAAACATCAGTCTCAGTCTGCTGCCGGAGTCTTGGAAGATTCCTAGCAATTGGCCGGTCTTCAGTCCACATTTGCATCTCAAATATGTAGGCTCTAATATCAGTGAAGACATTTCTCAGCAACAGGATAGCTATAACTGCCAGCGAGAAGGGGGGCAATAAGGCAATAAGAAATGCCTACTTATTTTATGTCTTTTAAAGTGAGCTGCCTCTTGAAAGTATGGCACAGATTTAGGATAAGAGTTTTTACCACAAAAAAATACAATAAAGAAAATTCCTCGAAGGTGTGCCCAGCTGCTTGAGTTTCAGTTGATTCTAGATGTAGTTAATTTGAAAACCAAAATTAGTCATCACACTGATAAAAATTAAAATGAAATGAAATCACCTTAACAAAGGCAATAAATGAAGAGACGTATATAGTTTATTTCATAAAGGAGACTCGACTTCTTTCTGGTGTCCCTGGACTATGGGCAACAGAGAGAATTTAAATAAAAATAATATGGAAGAGAATTTTAGTGAACAGACAGGAAAAATCTGGAGACACTATGCTAGCTATAATCACCAGTAAGCCAGTGAGGTTGGATCAGTGGTTGAGGACCATAGAGTAGAATGTAAATGAGATATGGAGACATGTAAATACTCTATAGTACATTGTCTTCTTTGGTCAAAATAAGTTTTGCTTTAACCTGAAAGCAATGAAGTTTTGGAAATGAGAAGGAAATGATCTACAACCAGATTTGTACTTTTTTTCCTGGTTTTACTTTTGTTTAAATAACGATGAAGACTGAACAGTGTAATTCAGTTGGCAGAGCCCTTGCCTCCAATCAATGAGTCCTTTCATCCAATCCACAGCGTCACAAAAGTCAGTCTCTGGTGGAGAGGATCATAGTATATGGCAGGCACGGTTGGCTTTATATTATTTTTTTAAAAATTGATCACCCTATGCAATAAGCTACTGAATGTGTCATAGTAGTCTACAATCCAGCTCAAGAAACTATTTAAATAAAAATAGCCACCTTTGAGTATTACAAAATAGGTGGGGTTTGACTTAGAAAAAGTAAAATAGCAACATTAATTTTTTTAGAGAAAATTAAGATTCTCCTCACAGCTTCAAACTTTCTTCTTTAATCGTAGTGTAGACGTTATCCATGGAAATAGAATCTGTATTATTGCCAAGTTTCTCCCACTGTCAGTCACTGTGACAAATGCAGGCCAGGGTAACACAATAATTAATCACTCACGACACTGAGTTCTCATGTGACTGTTCAGGATTTTCAATAGATTCTGTTGCCTGGAAATGCCACAGACGGACACTAAGTGGTCTACTCTTGAGTAAAGCCAGGAATTGCCCTTTTGGAGAAATGGTGATGTGGAGCAAGACTTTAGAGGCTTTGTTCTTGTTTGTCTGTTTCACAACTTCGTGTGGCAACTGTTTCGATTGCTTCCTAGCACATTTGCACTTTCCAATCTGGTCTTGTCATAGCGGACTGAAATGAAATAAAATATACTTCAGAGTACACTGAGACATGGAAATAGTAAATAATTCTATGTATCATTTTAACCTCTGAAATAACATAGATTGTCTTCTACTGTAACCTTGAAAATTTTTATTTATTAAAATTTATTTTATTTATTTGTTATTTTATCTTTGTTATTATTTTAACTGATTTTTATCATACCAATTAAATGTATAATTTAATTATACATATTCAAACACACTTTCAATATTCCGTAGCTTCCTGGTAGGTAGAGAGTTTGTCAGTAATCAGTGCCTCAAATCCATGTTTCTGGGTAAAAAATGTTGTAGCCTTCTGATTATTATTCACAAAGTCGTCTTTTTGAATTATTTCTCCTCTCGTACAGTTTTCATGATAGCAGTTTGATGCCTTAGCAGTTTCAAGGTTATCGTGTGATTGAAAAGCCTACTGCTTACTTCAAAGTGTAACATACAGAACTGTGCCGTTATCCATTAGAGCAGCATAATAGGTTTTGGTAATGCCTTCCATGAAGTGCTGATTTAGAAGGATCAGTCTACCTTTTGAAGCTATTTATCAGTCTCTGCTTAGGAAAGTGTTGAATCACTCTAAAACATCACCCAGGAACGACTCTCTGAATTACTTGGAATAAAAGCTAAGCCAACTTTTATTTCTCTGCTAAACAGGACCAGCGCCCTCCTCTGTGAATTCCTGAGTAATAACAAACAAAAAGCCAAGTTTATCTAGCCTTTTGATAGACTCAAGCTAGGCTGCAGTGAATGTTAGCAAAAAGCAGTAGACTTGTAGGTAGTGGCAATTCAATTGGAAGAAAAGAAGTACTCAGAGATAAGGGAGCAGGTTTTACTAAAGTAAAAATACACAAAAGTTAACTAAATCACAATTATCCCAGGGTGCAAAAATACATCATTTCTTCTCCTCCCCCACCACATTTCTCTATTCACACATCAAATTTTAGTTTTAGAGGTGGCTGCTTGAGTGAGTTTAGAGGACAGCATCTGTTTAAGTAACAGATGTCTGTGTCACCAAGGTGCTATATTCTCACTTTTTATATATGGAAAAATTGCTTCTGAAAGAGTTTAATTGTCTTTATGCAAATGAAAACATCATATTCTTCTCCTTAAAGGGTTTCTTGCCCTGATGTGGATCCACAACAACCATAAATGAACTGAACCTCGTCAATTTGTTTTCCTATCTGATGGAGTTTCATGCGCATTGCTAATTATGCATGAAATGAGGTTTGGAATTGCAAACATACTTGCTTTAATTTAACAAGTCCCACTGGGTTAAAGTCGGATTAAAGGGGTAAGAGGTGATGCTGACCTCTTAACAAGATAAATCCAGGCTCTTGCACAAGAAGAAACCACATCTCGGGCACAGACCAACTCCCTCTGACAGCTCTAAGTGGGGAGAGGAGTGCCTGATGACTGACTTCAACTTCCATTCTATTCTGTTTTGTTAAAAAAGATGAAGGAAAGTGTGGTTTAGAAAAAAGAAGAACAAAACCAACCCCCCAAGTTACAAAGGAAATTAGCCATTTCAACTATATAGCAAAACAGGAAACGTGTAAAGAATGTTTCTATTTCTGCTGTATACCAAAGTGGCTGTCTTTGGTTATCTTTGCATTTATGCAGTTGACCCAAAGTTGCAGTACTTAGTTTTGCAATGGAATTCCCTGCTTACTTAAGAGTAGAAGGTAGAAAAGGGAAGCGGGAAGTGTTGGGACATACCTCCAGTCCCAGAACTCCAGCAACTCAAATAGGATGAGTGCCAGGAATGGACGACAGCCTGGGCTATCTAGAAAGTTTAAGACAACTCTGAGTTGCACAGTGACACCTTTTCTTAAAGAACTGAAACTAAAAGCACAAAACAGAGACAGTCTAAAGCCATCTGAAACAGACAGATAAGTAATTCAGAGAAATCAAGAAATTAAAGTCTTAACTTCTACAAACACTACAACAGAAAACCGAGTGTTTGGAGAATTTGCGTTCCCACACAACAGTGTCAGTTATGCAATGTTTAAAAATTGTAAGGCTATCTAATCTATTGTTAATTAATGAGATGAATTAATTTTGAAAAATATAATAAAGTATGTCAATGTTTGAATAACTGTATATTTCTGTGAACAATGTTTTCCAAGGCACCAATACATGGTGCTAGAGAATCATGCATAGTAAAACATATAATTCAATGTAAGACACCCATGTTATTGTGTTATAATTCAGCAGAGTACAGGGAGAGTGCCTTGATAGTATTTCCCATCCCCTACGTAATCTTTAAGAAACAACTTTAAGAACAATCGAGGTGTTCAACAAAAATCAATGTCTACTATCAAATGTGAAGACTGTTATAATTGCTTTTGACAGTTTTGATTCATAAAGTTTTCTAAGGCTACTTATGTACTAAACAATTAAGTGCAAATAAAAGCCGATACAGGAATTTAGCTATCATCTATTAAGCTAAACAATAATAAGTAATAGCTTCATAAAATCCCCACAGACTGTCAGACTGGTTGACTTATAAGTTAAACCTGAAAAACTGTATTAGCCAGGATTGTCTAAAAAAACAGAACTGGATGTATCCTCTGTGTGTGTGTGTGTGCATGTGATCTGTGTGTGCACATGCACACACCTATGAGATTTATTAAAGTGGATTATAGGTTATGGTCCAACTAAAATTTAAGATTACAGTAATTATTCTATCCTTGAGACTGGATATCTCAGCTGGTCTTTAGTACATGTGGAATCCTGAAGAAAAAACTCTCAGGCCAGTCAAGGAATGGAACATTTGGAGGAAGAGATGGGCAGGCACCAATGTAAGAATTCCACCCACAATCTGAAAAACAACATGAAAACACCAGAACCAGCGAACTTACAACAGGAGGACTTGAGCACCCTAATCCAGAAGAAGTAGAAAAATTGACTTCATGAAAGTGATAGAGTCCCTTAAACAGGAGGTGAAAAACTCCCTTAAAGAAATGAGATGAGAATGAGAAGAATAACAAAAAGTTTGAAGAAATGAGTAAATCCATAAATGATACCCTAGGAAACCAAGAAAAAACAATCAAACAGATAATGGAAACAGTGCAAGACTTGAAAACTGAAATGGAGGCAAGGAAGAAAACACAACCCGAGGGCCAGCCGGATATGGAAAATCTATGTAAACGAACAGAGACTACAGAAACAAGCATAATCAACAGAATACAAGAGATAGAAGACAGAATGTGCCTTTTGATTAAAGCATAATTACAAAGTTCCCTCTCCATTTCTGCCTCCAGTACCTCCCAAATCCATAGCTTCTTTTCCTTTAGTTTTGTGTGTGCTTGCACACACACGTAAATCCAACTTGCTGAGTCCATTTAGTGTTGCTTTGTGCATTTGATTTTAGATCTGACCATTGTTTGGATAATTATTTGTATAATTAATTAGAGGCTCGTTGCCTCATTCCTTCTTTTGACGTCATTTAACCTGTAGTTATTTTCTAGGGCTGGAACTCCAAGTGTGTTCTCTATTCCACAGTAGTATGTCTATTGGAATTGTTCCTTTCTGGGTGTTGTTTCAGCACCCATGTTGTTGAGGTATCACGTATATAACTTCCCTGTTTTTTTTAGGAAATACAATCTCCCAGCACATTTCCTGGTCCCCTGGCCCCTACAGTCTTTCCAGCTATCTCCCATGAATTTACCTAACCCTTAGATATGGGGACTGTCTTTCCATTTTCTGGTGCCTCTCTCAATTTCTTTCACCAGAGATTTAAAGTTTTCATTATAAAAACTTTTAAGCTTTTTGATTAGGTTTATTACTATTTATTTTATTTTCTCTAAGGCTATTCTGAATGGTAGTGTGCCCATAATTTCTTTCTCATTTCATTAGTTGTTGGTGTACAAATAGGGAAATAATTGTTGAAAGTCAATTTGCTGAAACTATTGCATGCTTCTTGTTTTCTGGTAGACTTTTTGAGATGGCTCAAATAAAATATCATATCTGCAAAGAGGATTAATTTACCTTTTCTTTTCTTATTTGTATCCCTTTAATTTCTTTCTCCTGTCTTGTTATTCTAACTAGTGTTTCAAGCACTGCATTGAAATGGGGAGGTGGTGGTAGACAGGCTTGTCTTCTTTCTGGTTGTAATGAGATTGTTTCAAGTTTTTCTTCATCTAAGATGATGTTGGCTATGTGTTTGTTATAAATAACTGTTATTATGTTGAGATTTTTTTCCTCTCAAGTCCTAACTCTTTCAGACTATTATAATGTATGCATGTTGAATTTTCTAAAAGATTTTTGTCTGCGTCTATTGAGATTATCATGTGAGTTTTGTCTTTAAGTGCTTGTATATGGTTTTCTTATGTATTGACTTGTGTTTATTGAACCATACCCATCTCTCAGATAAATCCATGAACACAGTGGATATTTGTGACTTATCTCTGTATTCCATTAGTATTTTATTGAAGATTCTCTATCTATGTTCATTGGGGATATTGGCCTATAGTTCCTTTTTTGTCTTATGTCTTTGCCTGGTTTTGTAATACTGGGTATTAATAGTAGAATTATAGTTTTGAAGCTATCCTGCCATTTTGTCGGATAGATTTCTTTTTTGAATCCATCTGGGCCTGAGCTATGTGTTTTTAATTTGTGAGGCTTTTTCCCCTGTCTTAATCTCCTCATTTGCTATGTATCTGTTTATGTTATTGGTCCTTTATTTATTTGGTTTGAATGAATCTAGAAATGCATCTTTTTTATTTTAGGTTTTCAAACCTAAAGGGTTACAGGTATTGGCAGTATTCCCCTTTAATGGTCTGAATTTCTTCTTTGGAGTCTCTTATAATATTCCTCTGTTCATTCTGTTCATTTGAACCATCTCTTTCCTTTTTTTGTTTGTGGGACCAAGGGTCTACTAATCTCTTTTACCATCTTACAGAGCAAATTCATGAATTTGTTAATACTTTGTATTGTTTTATTATATTTCACATATTTCTGCTCTGATTTTTCATTTTTGTCAGTTATTTGATATGGGTTTTTCTTGATATTAATTTTTATCTTTTTAAGGCATTGATTTGTACATTTTCTCATTGTTTTAATGTAGGCACATAGAGCTATAAATATATCCAGTATATAAATATATCCGGTACATCCCAGAGGTTTTGTAGTGGTGCATTCATTTTCATTTAGTTCCCAGAAGTTTAGCTTTCCTTCTTGACTTTGTCTTTGACCCATTCATCATTCAGCAATGACTTGCTTCTTCTGCACATGTTTGTGTACTTACTATCACTGTGTTTACTGTAGACTTTAAAGCTTATTGCATAACAGTCAAATAGGATATTTGAGTTATTTCAAGTTTTCAGAATTTGTTAAAATTTGTTTTCTTTCTTTACTTTTAAAAAAAAAGAAAACAAACTATCTTTTTTCATTTTACATATCAATCCCAGTTTCTACTCTCTCCCCTCCTGCTATTCCCTTCACCTACTCCCTCCCCCATCCACTCCTCAGAGAGGGTAAGACACATTGCTTTAGGTGAAGGTCCAGGGCCATCCCTACTACATCTAGACTGAGCAAGGAATCCATCCAAAGAGAATGGGTTCCCAAAAAGCCAGTACAAGCTGTATGGATAAATCCTGATGCCACTACCAGTGGTCCTGCAGTCTGCCCTAGCCATACAACTATCACCCACATTCAGAAGGACGAGTTTGGACCTATGCTGTTTCCTTCACTGTCTGACTGGAGTTGGTGAGCTCCCATTAGCTCAGATAAACTGTTTCAGTGGGTGAACCCATCATGGTCTTGACCTCTTTGCTCATATTCTCACTCCTCTTACTCTTCAACTGGACTTTGGGAGCTCAGTCCAGTGCTCCAATGCAGGTCTCTGCATCTGTTTCCATCAGTCTCTGGATGAAGGTTCTATGGTAATATTTAAGATATTCACCAGTCTGACTACAGGGCACCATCTCCTCTATTGCTTAGGGTCTTAGCTGGGATTATCCTTGTGGATTCCTGGGACTTTCTCTAGTGCCAGATGCCTTGCTAGGCCCATAATGGCTTCCTCAATCAAGGTATCTCTTTCCTTGCTCTCATTTCTATCCTTCCTCCATCTCATTCCTTCAAGTTCTCCTCCCTCTTCCTTTCTTCCCTCGTCTTCCCCTTCCACCCTCACTACTCCCCTTACCCAAATGCTCCAAATTTTGTCAGGCAATCTTGTCTATTTCCCCTTTCCGGGTAGACTTTTGTATGTTTTTCTTAGGGTTCACCTTGTTACTTAACTTCTCTAGGATCATGAACTAGAGGCTCAATATTCTTTGCTTTACAGCTAGTATTCACTTATGAGCAAGACACAGACAGTGGCACTACAGAGCAGACCAAGAACGGTTCCCAAAGACACAGACAGTCACTGCAAGGATTGGAGCAAGATGCAAAGACACTGCCAGCATTAATTGAAGAAAGAGATGTGTAGGCACCAATGCAAGAATTCATCCAACAACCTAAAAGCAGTGTGGTAACACCAGAAACAAGTGCTCATACAACAGGAATACTTGATCATCCTAACCCAGAAGAAACAGGAGAAAATGATTTTAAATGTAACTTTATAAAGATGTTGGAGACCTTTAAAGTAGAAATGGAAAACTCCTTTAAAGAAATGGAGGGAAAAAACAAATAAAAAATTGGAAAAAATAATAAATCTCTCAAAGAAAACCAAAAAGAAACAATCAAACAGGTAAAGCAAATGTTTCAAGATTTGAATACTGAAATAGAGGCAATAAAAAAACCCACAAACTGAGGAAATTCTGGATATGGAAAATCTGGGTAAATAAACGGGAACTACAGAGGCAAGTGTAACAAACAGAATACCTAAAGATGGAAGAGAGACCTCAGAAGATACTATAGAGGAAATAGTTTCATTAGTCAAATAAAACATTAATCCAACAAATTCTTAACACAAAGCATCCCGGACATCTGGGCCACCAAGAAAAAGTGGATTATTGAAGTCACTATTACTGAGTTGGAGTTAATCTATGTCTGATTCTGTAGTACAGTTTTTTATAAAATTTTGAGCACAAGAGTTTGGTGTATATAAGTTTGGGATCACACCATCTTCCTGATTTATTGTTCCCTAGATTAGAATGATGTAGCTGTGCTTTCTTCAAACCACCAGTTCCAAATAATGACTTGGAAACATTTTATTAATTAAGAAAGCTTGGCCTTTGCTTGGACTTGTTCCCAACTAGTTCTTATAAATTAAATTAACTTGTTTGTATTAATATATGTTCTGCCATTTGGCTAATTACCTCTTCTCCATATTGTACATCCGAATTCCTCCATGTCTCGCTGGCGAATCCTATCCTCTCAGATTCTTTCCCTGACTTCCTTTCTCTCCCTGAAAGTCCCACCTATCCTCTCTTGCCAAGCCATTAGCCATTTGGCTCTTTATTAAATTAATCAGAAGGTGCCTTAGACAAGTGAAGTAAAATAGAGTCACATCTTCACACAGTGATCAAACATCCTGCAAGAAGATGAAGCATCCTTCCTTATCTCTTCTAATTAGTTTCTATCTGCAATCTATTTTGTAATGAATCGAGACAGCAGTGTGTGCTCACTTTCTGGTTCCATTTGTTTGAAATACTTTTTCCATCCTTTCACATTAAAACAGAGCCTGTCTTTAAAGCTGAGTTTCTTGTAGACAACAGAAATATGAATTTTGTTTCTTAACCATTCACCCGCCTGTGTCTTTTGATTGGTGATTGGGGCAGTTAATATTTACACTTGTTATTGAAAAATATATGTTGAGTGATATTTTTCTGTTTCTGTTCTTAGTCATAGCCTCTGTTTCAATTATTGCTTTGTTGTTTTCTTTCTGTGGTCTCTTGGCTGTGCTTATTTCTCTCTTCAGTCAGAAGCATTGCTTCTAGTGTTCTCTGGAGGTTTCGTTTTTGGACATGAATTATTTTATCCTTTCGGTATCAGGGATAGTTTTTCTTTCTCCTTCAACTATGCCATATACCTTTGCTGGGTACATTAATATATGCTGGCATTTATGGTCTCATAGATCTCAATGACCTTGATATGCATGTGTACGGGCTTTTATGCTTTTTAAAGTTTCTATTGAGACATCATCACCTGTCATTCTACTTGATCCATTCTACTCATGAAGTTTTCTCTTGAGTTTCTAGTTGGGTTACTGACTTCTTCAATCCTTTCTTCATTTTAATTTGAGTGGAATTATCTTCAGTGTTTCTATATCTTTACTGAATTTGCTTTGCAAATACCAGATTGTGTTCGTCATTTCATTCAGTCTTATATTTGTGGGTCCCCCCCCCCTTTGGGTATCTTAGGAGTTTATTCTCTTTAAATTCATTATCTTTGAGTTGAGTTCAATGAATTGTTTGTTTGTGCATTCTTTAAACACCTTGAATTTGTTAATGAAGTTTATGATCTTTTAAATTCTGTGTGTGTCCTAAGGTTCATCTAAGTAATTTTTATTGAAGGACTGTTTCTGTAAACCTTGTCATTTTGGAAAGGGGGCTTACTGTCTTGATAATTTATGTTGTTTTTATTATTGCAACAACATCTGGGATTTTTGATTTTTGTATCTACATCTTATGGGGACACACTGAGCTGAAACACAGCATGGGATATATGGGTCTGGGATGAGTCTAGGTGTCAGATGTTGCATGGCAGCAATTAAGTCAACTTGTCACAGGATGTTTGAGGTGGTACAGGCAGAGTTCACCAGATTAGGCCAGACACTGTTGGTGGGATCTAGGTTAAATCTGATTATTGCTAGGGCTGAGAAACATAGGATCAGACAGACTCACCAGGCTAGGCTCTAGCGCAGAGTATACACAGGCTAGCTAGGCCTGGATATTAAATGTGATATGGAGGGATAAAGTTTTGTAGCTTTATGAAGCTCTGGACAGTACAGGGTGTGCTTCTTAGTCCGAGTTCAGAATTTTGGGGTAACATGAACAGGGCTCACAAAGCGAGACAAAGAGATTAGTTTATAGGGCTAATGGTCGAGCTGATGGCTGCACAGGGTACAAAGAGATAGGATCAGGCAGAAGTACCAGGCTTCGCCCTGGAGCAAGCTGTGTGTGTGTGTGTGTGTGTGTGTGTGTGTGTGTGTGTGTGTGTGTGTGTGGAGGGGGGGTGTTTGACAGAGCTGTGCTTAGAAGTTGGTTGTTGTGCTGGAAATATGAAATCATGGGGTTGCAAGAGGGGTCAGAGGGCCTGCAGGGTGTGTGTTTTGCCCCAAGCCTGGATGTTCAGAATGATAATATTAGGATTCACTCAACTAGGATGGGATACTAGATCTGGGACCTGGCTTAGATCTGATGTTTGAGAAAGTTGCTGTGAAGTGGTATCAGGCTTAACCCAAGCCAAAATCTATCTCATATTTCCAAAAAAAAAAAAAACCCACTTGATTCTATGGCTCAGAGGTTAAGAGCACTGACTTCTCTTCCAGAGATCCTGAGTTCAATTCCCAACAACCACATGGTGGCTCACAACCATCTACAATGAGATCTGGTGCACTCTTCTGACCTGCTGTCATACTTGGAGGCAGAACATTGTATACATAATAAATAAAATATTTTAAAAAGATACATAATGTCTAAATTTATAGCAAGGTAAAAGACTTTGGTTCAGCTTGTAGGTGCTTAATTCCTTAAATTAAGTCTTTACCAATATGTCTCTGGTGTGATTTAAAATGTAAGAGTCTTGGATATTCCAGGTCCTAGAGAAGTAGAGACTTCTTCTGCCATGTTGATATCATTTAATAAATGATACATCTACCATACTATGTTGAAACTTTTTAGCTAAATATGGGTTGTGGAAAAGAGATTATTTTTTATTACATGCATCTGTCATGGGCATGACAAGGGAGGCTGCAATACGTGTGACACAATCATGATACCTGTCCCATCTATTCTTGGGTAACCTGACAGATATGATCACCTTCTCCTTCCATGATCTCAGGTCACCTTCATGCTCTGCCATTGTCTCCTGGAAATGACTGACTGCCTAACATTTCCAGCATAGGAATGTTTCTTTCTCTTCCTGTTTTTCCATTTCAAAGAGCCAATGGATTCATGGTTCTGTATTGATTTTCTCATAAACTGTTTCCTTGAGTACACCTTCAGAACAACCTGAAGATCACCAACAATCTCTTTCATCGGTCTCTGTACTCACCTAAATGGATGTCAGAGATAGAAACGAGACTATTCATGAGGCCGAGTCCTGGATGGCTGCTTATTGCATTGACCAGTTTTTACAGGAACTCCACTTTGAAAGTTTGTTGTTTCAACACAGTGTGTTCTCACTCATAAATGGACACTAGAAGAAAAGCAAAGGATAACCAGGCTACAACCCACAACCCCAGAGAAGCTAGGTAACAAGGAGGACCCTAAGAGGGACACACATGGAGGCCCCAGGAAAGTGAAATAGCTAAGCTCTCCTGGATAAACTGGGAAGGGGGACAGAAGGAAGAGGATGGGGATGGAAAGGGGAGGGCTCAAGGTGGCCCACTTTGGGGAGGGACAGGGAGAGGGAGTCATGAAAAAGATATCCTGTTAGAGGGAGCCATTGTGGAGTAAGGGAGAAAAACCAGGTGATAGGGAAATTCCCAGGAATCCAGAAGGATGACCCCAGCTAAGACTCCTAGCAATAGCAAAGAAAGTGCCTGAACTGGCCTTCACCAATAATCAGATTAGTAACTACCCTGTCATCATAGAACCTTCATCCAGTAACTGCTGCAAGCAGATGCAGTGATCCACAGCCAATCACTGGACTGAGTTCCTGGAGTTTAGTTGAAGAGTAGTGATCACATGAGCAAAGGTGGGGGGGGGGGTCAAGATCATGATAGGGAAATTCACAGAGACATCTGACCCAAGCTAATGGGAGCTCAGGGACTCTGGACTGACAGCTGGGGATTCTGCATGGAACTGAACTAGGCCCTCTGAATGTGGATGACAGTTATGTGACTTGATCTGCTGAGAGGGGAGGCCCTGGTAGTGGGACCAGAACTTATCCTGGTTGTATTAACAGGCTTTTCTGAGCCCATTCACTATGGTAGAATTGTTACAGGGGGAGGGGCTTGGTCCTGCCTCAACTTGATGTAGCAGACTTTGTTGGCTCCCCAAGGGAGGCATTACCCCCGCTGAGGAGGGGATGAGGGATGGGATGGGGAAGGTGGAGGTGGAAGAAGGTGAGGGAGGGAGAACTGGGGTAGTACGTAAAAGCTATTTAAAAATTAAATAAAAAGAAGTTTGTTGTTTCTCTTATTTATATTGCACTTTAATACAATTTATTACTTTGCCTCATTTATCTTAGAGCTGTGACACAATTCTGAGGGAAGGCGGGGATAAAGTGAGTAGAGATGGAAGGGTAAAGACAACACACGAAAATTCCCACCAGCAATACTTTTTCTCATTTAGAGGGGTAACTCTAAGACAAATTTACAAATAATTAGAGAGATGGCAGCTTTCTTGCCTCTTGATCACAAATCAGTACCAAGAAGCTCACTTTTGCAGGGCGGTGGTGGCGCACGCCTTTAATCCCAGCACTCGGGAGGCAGAGGCAGGCAGATCTCTGAGTTCGAGGCCAGCCTGGTCTACAAGAGCTAGTTCCAGGACAGGCTCTAGAAACTACAGGGAAACCCTGTCTCGAAAAACCAAAAAAAAAAAAAAAAAAAAAAAAAAAAAAAAAAAAAAAAAAAAAAAAAAAAAAGAAGCTCACTTTTGTCTTCAGACTAAAGGGCTATACCTGATGGGGACGAAGAGACATTGGGTGAGAGGCAGCATGTCTAAACAAAAGCAAGAAAACTTCAGATATTGTCTGTAGATATCTCAGACTGTTAAGAAATTCTTCCTATTAAGAAATTAATATTTCAAAAGGCCAGGAATCTCTACATATGCATTCCAGTACCAAAGTTTATATTAGAAAAGTAATCTATCTTAACTTGCCACTTTAAATTAAGAAATATAATTGAAGGGCTCTCTAACAGGCCCAAGCAAGGTAAACATGGTGCCAGAAGGTATTGCTCTCTTCCCCATTCCCTCTCCCTTGCTAAACCATTAGATTACATTCTTAAAATTTGGCCACTTTCTCCTGCCTAACTCATTCCTGAGGCTGAACACCAAGGTCCAACTATCCAAAAGCTAAAGTCTAGTAATCAAAATTCATCATTTGATTGCATCTTACTCCAGACTACATTACTGACTAACATGCCCAATCAAGATTTACCAACTCATCCGAGCACAAACTTTCCCTTTTCCTCCTTAAAGCAGAGCCACCTGCTGTCTTTTGCACAATGCAAAGGCAGCCCCGGTCCTACAAGTGGTGGTAAATGCATCTCTTTTGTGCTGAGAATTTGGTGTCTGGGTGTTTTCTGTGCAGATTCTGAGGGCCCTTCAAGGAAAAGGCATAAAAATATTTCGAGAGTCGTGTCAGTGCTAAGCAGAGGCAGTTTCCACGGGTCCATGGGGCCATGTCTGAAGAATGCCACCTCTACTACTGAGTGCTTAAAAGTGTGTGATCTCTTGTAAGTATAAGGAGTAATAGTTAACTGGAAATCAACCATATTTCCCTTCCTCTACCTTAGCGGCCATCAGTATAGTACTTTCTTTTCGGTTCTGCTGTCAAAGATAGAGGAAAAAATACTCGCCGATTACCAGCACACACAGGTGCATTGATCAAAGAACATGCTTCTAGCATAGCAAAACAGCTAAGGTAGAACACGGCAGATTTGTAATTAGGCTCAGTATTCAGAATGAGGAACCGACCAGGATGAAGAAGATGAAATTAAAAAAAAAGAGAGAGCTAAACTAGGAATGCCACTTGGAAATTAGTAGACATCTCTTGCATGTTGTCTGCAAACAGAAACATACTAAAGTATGGCTGACTTTTTCAGAAGCCTTACAATCTGCTTTCAAATCCTTCTATCGGGTTAAAAAGACAACTCTAAATGTTTTCTGCCATTGACAGGACTGTGTTCAACCACAAGTGGCAATGCATAAAATTCTTTGTCCTAACTTGAACTTGCCATAAGGAGTGTCATTCAAAATAGTTCTATGATTTTAAACATTTGTAATGAAAAGTTGTTCTTCGTACTCTGGCTTCTCTGCCCCGCCCCGGGAGCAACTATCCTACCTTGGCCCCTCACCCCGAAAATGTGTGTCTGCTCCAAGTTTGTCTCTAACCGCTCCTTGACCAGGAGCGCCTCTCAGTTGCTGAGTTGGGGCAGACTGAGGGGCCAATGATAATGGCACTAGGATTTGTCTCTATTGCATATACTGGCTTTTTTGGGATCCTTTGGATGCACACCTTCCTATGCCTGGATGTAGGTAAGGAGGGCCTTGGACTGCCCACAGGGCAGGGTGCCCTGCCTTCTCTTAGGACTGGAGAGGGTGGAGGAAAAGTGTGTGGGGGAGCCAAAGGGAAGTGGGAGGAGTGGAGGAAGTGGGAATTTTGATTGGTATTATTTATAAAGTCATAAAAAAGAAGAAAAAAAAACAGAAGGAACACAGCTCTCAGTCATAATTTCATTCTGAGATTCCCGAAGGCAGAATCGCCCCAACTCCAGTTAACTCCAGTCCCATGGGACTGATGGAACATGAGACCAAACCGGACTCTCTGAATGTGGCCAACGGTGGAGGCTGACTGAGAAGCCAAGGACAATGGCACTGGGCTTTGATTCTTCTGCATGGACGGGCTCTGTGGGAGCCTTCTCAGCTTGGCTGATCACCTTCCTGGACCTGGGAGGAGTTGGGAGGACCTTGGACATAACTTAGAGTAGGGAACCCCGATGGCTCCTTGGCCTGGAGAGGGAGGGGGGGTATGGGTAGAGGGGAGGGGAGGGAAGGGGGAAGAGGAGGGAAGGAGATGGAAATTTTTAAATATAAAAAACTAAGCCATATTAAAAAAATCAATACACATTTAACTCATTTAATAATGGTTAAATCCACTAAAATTATTAAATCTTTAATCCAGTTTTCATTGACACGTTCTTGCATAAATTCTGTTTTTATAATGTAGACTACTTGACAAACCATACAATCGTTACAATATTTAGAGTCATCTAAATCATTACTTCCAAAAGTAAATGATGTTACTATAGGCAGCATCAACATTATAGGACATTTTTAAAAAGTAGAATATGTATTTGTTTATTTCAAACAATATTTTCATTGTTTCTTTGACAATGCCATGCAATGTATCTGAACACATTAATGTCCTCTTTCAATGCCTCCTATAACCACCCTTTCCATCCTCCCATCCCTTTCCTACCCAACTTTGACTTTTTTTTCCTCCTCTACCCCAGTTCCAGTTTGTGTTACCTAACTAGTTGTGAGTGAGGCCTGGTGTGTGGTTGATTTACCAGATTTCACATCACTAAGGAAGACTGACTCCTCCCCCCTTTCCAGGAATTATTAAATGCCAGTAGTTATTTCAGCTAATTATGGGATTTTTATCAACACTTTCAACTCCCATAGTTGGTTACTCCCATGATGTCCTTGCCCCTTTAGTCTTGCCAGGCTAACACAAAGTTTTCAGTGTCTGTAAGTGGGTAAAACTGATGATCATTTTCCCCCTCAGGCAGTATACATAGACCATGAAAGCTAGCCAGTGTCAACGAGACTTTCAGGTCTATACCAGATCAAGCTGATGTACTCTGATTTAAAGATGTGGTGCCTTCAGCAAGTCAAGTAAATTTTGGGGTTTAATCAAAGATTAGCAATGACAAATTGGACCGTATGAAACTAAAATGCTTCTGCATAGCAAACAACACCATCATGCAGGAAAAGAGGTAACCCAAGAATAGGAAAAATATCTTTACCAACTACTCATCTGATAAAGGTTATAATCTAGAATATATGTAAACACTAAGAAAGAAATAGCTCAGTTGGAAAACAGGACATGGATCTAACCACAGAGTTCTCAAAAGATAAAATACAAATGATTGAGGACTTTTTTTTAAATGTTCAACATTTTCAGTCCTCAAGTAAATATAAATTATAATTACTTTGAGGTTTCATCTTACTCTGGCAGAAAGATCAAGAAGAAAGAAACAAAGAACAATAGATACTGGCATAGATGTAGTGAAAGGGGAAACTTATTCACTGCTGGTATGAATGCAAACTCCTGGCACCATTCTAGAAATCACTGCAGGGTTTCAAAAAAAAGTTATAAGCTATCATATGATCCAGCTGACTCTTCTTGGGCATTTACCCAAAAGATTCTACATCTTACTAAAGACATACTTGCTATTTCATATTTGTTGGTTCTTTATTAACCATTGCCAGAAATGGAAACAGACTAGATATACCCAAACTGATGAATAGATAATGAAAATATAGTGCATATACATAACAGAGTATTATTCAGATAGTGAATCATGACTCATCTTCAATAATTCTAGGAATTTCCATCTTATTTTCCTGCAAATTTCTGAATTACCCTCCACCCCACACACCACTTGCAGACATCTATTGTTAGAAGGAGATCCATCCCTTGCTCCCATTTTCCCTTTCATATTACTTGTACCTCGCTATTCTCTTCTCAAAACCTTCTGTTCCAACTACATGATCCTCTTTTACTTTTGTGGTTTCTCTCTCTCTTCCCCCCCCCCTCTCTCTCTGTGTGTGTGTGTGTGTGTGTGTGTGTGTGTGTGTGTGTGTGCGTGTGTATGAATGTTCACACATGATGATTTGGAGCTAGAACCACAAATAAGAAAGAACATGTAGCATTTGTCTTTCAGAGTCTGAGTTACCTCACTCAATATAATATTTCCTGAGTCCTTTTATTTATCAGTGAATTTTATGATTTCTTTTCTCTTTATAGCAGAAAAGTCTTCCATTGTGCATATGTACCACATTTTAATTAGTCTGTCATCAGTTGAACTGCGCATATGCTGTTTCTAATTTCTAGCTATTATGAATAGAGGCAATGTCTAAACAGACAGTTTAGAAAGTGTCTGTGAAATAGAATATCAAGACCTTTAACAGATGCCAAAGTGTGATGTAGCTGAGTCACATAGTAGATGTATCTCTAGCCTTTTCAAGATTTCTTCACATTGCTTTCCAGAGTAGCTAAACCAGTTTGTGATCCCACCAAGAGTGAACAGGTTTCCCCTTTCCACACATCCTCTCTAGCATTTGCTGTCAATTGTTTTGTTAATCTTAACTATTCTCACTGTGGTGTCATGAAATTGTAACATATTGTAATTTGCATTTTCTTAATTGCTAAGGAGAGTGGACATTTGTTTTTTTTTTTTAAATAATTTTGTTTCTTCTTTGGAGAACTGTTCATATTCAGTTCCATATCCTCCTTTTTTAAAAGTTTGTAACTCATTTTCTTGACTCAGGTTTTTATTCTTTATATATTCTGAATACCAATCCTCCGTTACATGTTTAATTTACAAAGTTCCTGTCCCATTCTGTGAACTCATGATTGATTGTTTCCTTGGGCATACAAAAGCTTTTCAGTTTTATGAGATTCAGCTTTTCAACTGTTGTCCTTAATTTCTGAACAGATAAAGTATAATTTTGGAAGTTTCATCCTATACCAAAATTTTGTAGGGCACTCTTAATTTTCTTCAAGCAATTTCAGCAATTCACATTGAAGTCTTGATCCATTTGGAGTTAATTTTCATACAAGATGATAGATGCAGGGCTGATTTCATGTGGGCATTCAAGTTTTCTAGCACCATGTTTGAAGACACCCTCTTTTCCGACGGTGTGTATTTGCCATCTCTGTCGAATATCAGATGGCTATAATGACATGCACTCAAATTTGCATCTTCTGTTTTAGTCTATTGGTCTGCATTCTGCTTTTGTGCAATCAACACACTGTTTCTATTACTATAGCTTGTCACATGTCCTGAAATCAGGAACAGTAGCCACTCTAGCACCCCGGACCCCAGCTTGGGGTTGCTTTGGTTATCAATGGTCTTTTCTGAGTCTTTAGTCTTTATTATTCATGTTAAAATGGGGTGAGGATGTTACCTCGGGTTGCATTGAATCTGTAGATTGCTTTCTGTAGAGTGGCCACACTTACAATATTAATTCTACCAACCTTGAACGTGGGGGTATCTTTCAATATCTACTGTCTGTCTCAACCTTTTCCTTCAGAGATTTGAAGTTTTGATTTAAAGGTCTTCTAGCTCCTTTGTTAGGATTATTCCTGAGTATTTTATAGTTCTTGAGCTATTATGAATGGAAATGTGTCCGTGATGTCCTCTCAGCATGTTTGCTGTTGTTATAGAGGACCTATTGATTTTTATGAGGTGGTCCTCTGCTACTTTGCTCAAACTGTTGATATTTCTAGAAGTTTTCTGGTGGAATCTTTTAGATATCTTATATAGAATATCATATCATCTGCAAATAAGGTAATCTGAAATTTTTCCTACTTGTTGCCCCTATTTCTCCAGTTAGTGTTTTGAGCATTATATTGAAAAAAGAGTGGGGATACTAAACAGCCCTAAATCATTTCTCAATTCAATGGGATTGCCTAGGATTCACTCCACTTAGGATAATGTTGTCTGTGTATTTGTCATATATAGCCTTTGTTATATTGAACTATATACCCGCCAAGTCTACTTTCTAGGACTTTTGTCATGATAGCAAGCTTGATTTTTTAAAGGCATTTTTCATCTATTGAGATTATCTTGTGATTTTTTTCTTTAAGTCTATTTCAGTTTTTTTTATTTTTACATTACATTCAACATTTATGCTGAACCACCTCTGCACCTCCTACATGAAGTTAATTTGATCATGTTGATGATCTGATATATGACTGTATTCAGTTTGCTAGTATTTTATTAAAGTCTTTTGCATCTTTGTTCATTAGGGATATTGGTCTGTAGTGTTTTGCTTTTTGTTTTGTTTTATTTTGTTTTTCTTTTCTGTTTATTTTGTCCCTTTCTGATTTTGTTATTAGAATAATACTAGCATCATGGGACAAGTTTGAGAATGCTTTTCTTTTTTTTTCTTTCCTTTTTTGCAATAATTTACGTATTGAATGGTCATCATCTTTGTAAGTCGGATAAATTTTCTGTGAATCCATGTGAGTCTAAGCTTTTCGTATTTGAAAGGGTTTTTATTGCTGTTTTAATCTCTTTGTTCTGAGTCAGTTTAGGTTGTTGATTACATACATTTTGTGTTTTGTCATTGTTATTGCTATTGTTTTTGCTGTTTGTGTTCTTAGTTTCACTCTGTGTTTTAGTAAATACAGCCTCATTTTTTTTTCCTTCTACATTCTCTCAACTATGTTTGTTCCTCTCTTTAGTATGAAGTCTTGCTTCTAGGATTCTCTGTAGGAATTTGAGTCTTTTAAGCCTATCTATAGCACTCAAAGTTTGGTTTTGGCTTCTGTTGTTGTTTTTCCTTTACCTATGGCAGATAATAATGCTGGATGTTGTAGTCTAGGTTGGCTCCTTTGGTCTCTTAGAATCTGCGTTCATTGCTTTGGGAACTCCTGGATTTCAAGGTTTCAATTAAGAAATCTATGATCCTAATGGGTTTTCTTTTATATATGACTTATGCTTTCTCTTGAAGTTCTCAATGAGTTTATTGTCCTGTTTATGGTATTCTGTATGTTTCTTGTGTCATGAAAGATATGTCTTTCTTTCCTTCATTTGGGGAAAGTTTTTTTATGCTATTTTTTGTAGATCTGGTGTTTGTCATCAACCTGTGCTTTTTTTTCAGGTGATTCAATTTAATCAAATGGCCAGACTTGATCAAAAGAAACTATATGCGTGTACAAAATTCTCAAAAAGTAAAAAAAAAAAAAGCATTATTTTACATGATGGTTAGAAACAAACAAACAAACAAAATAGACATAATGCCCAAGGAAGATCAAAGGATGAACAGAAAGTGAGGAATCCTGATACACAAGCTCACCACACTGCCCAGTTTCTATATACAATGATTCTGTCTCCATGAATTGAATTGCATGCTCTTAGACCTTTCCTTCTCTGAGGCAGGACCATCCATCCAAAAACAGACAAGAGGTGACATGCCAATGAAAACACAAGTAAGAACACAAGATTTTCAAAATGAAGATTCACCCTTCACTCAGCCATCCAAATAAGTCTAAGATGAACATAGCCTCCAAAAACAATCCAAGGTAATCCTAGCACAAGACTCTGGGCTCATAACTCATCACAGTCAAGCACCTATGCTGGCCCCTGAGATTTACAAGCTGACTGATTTTTCTCCTTCTTACACACATGAACATCTGTAAAATGGCAACTTCAGAATCAGCACTGGTGGGAACATCATAAAAGTGTGAGAATTTTTTACAAATGTGTAGATATCTCAAGGGAGGCCCCACACTCACACACACACACACACACACACACACACACATTCTGAGAATCTCATTGTTATCACCATGCTATTCCTGAAGCTACTACGGTGATTGTAAGAAGCCTAACATGAATGCTCACTTATCTACAAGGTAGTCCTTCAAATTAGTCAATAGACCCATATAATGATGATGTGCCCATTGCATCTGAGTTATTAAATACGTTGATTTCTAGGCGTGTATGAGTGGCACATTTTGCACACTAAGGAGCCACATATGACCAGAGCTGTTATTTGAAACTATAGGAAGCAGGCCATTTCCATTTGTACAGAATTTCTATAATTTCCTGAGTAGTAACAAATACTTATAGGCATAGATGGCACTTTGCATTGCAGCTGATTTGTGAGCTGATAAGCTTTCACCTGCGGTAGGATGACTGTCTCATGGGATGTAGGTGACACAAACACAAACTTCAGTAATATCATCCTACCTTTATGATCACTTAACTTTATAACATAAAGATGTTTTATCCTGACTCTGTTCTTTGTTTTTCTTCTCATTTTTTATTTTTAATTTTTATTCATCTATTTATTTTATATCCCAGTCAGAGCTTCCCCACATCCTTCCCTCCCAGTCCCCCCATTCTCCTCTCCCACCGAACCCCAATCCCTTCCTCTTCCATCCCCATTCATGAAAGGGCATAACCTGTGACTCTTAATCTTCATCTATGCTGATAACCCAGTCATTTTTGTCTTTCACATTTTTGCACAGTCTCTACATGTTTCTGTCTGGAGTTTTCCCCCACTTTTTGCTTGTATCATTTAATTCCTTGATTTTATTTTTGAGACTTAATATTCTATCTTCTATCTTAACCTTTACACTCTTTTTGAGTTTTCTAATTGGGTTATTGAGTTACTTGATGTTATTTTCATTTCAACTTGAGTTCTCTTCAATGTTTCTATCTCTTCCATAAACTTTGTTTTCAAATCTTAGATTGTCTTATCATTTCATTCAGCTTCATGTTTGTGCATGACTTCTTGAGAATCACTCAGGCTTTTAGTCTGCTGAAATTCGTTCTCTTTATGTTCATTAAGCTTTTTGTATTCTTTAAACTTCTTGAATTCATTAATAAAGTATATGTTTGTTCTTTTAGGTTCGGTGTCCTGATGTTGATCTAAATAATTGTCATTGGAGAACATTACTATAGGACTGGTGGACTTGAGGGGTTAAAGAACATATGCTATTTTTATCTTTTATGATGTTTGTCCAATGAAACCTAAGTATACAGACTTCTTTTGGGGGGTATCCAATGTGGAAGCAGAAGGCTAGCCTTAACTTGGAGTTTGTAAAAGACACTGTCAAGTGGCACCAATCTGTTCCAGGGCTCTCTCTGTTTGTGGGGTAAGAGTAAAGAAAATTGTGGAAGTTACAGATAGGATAAGGTCCACTAGACTCAGAAAGATGGTCTTGGAGCTCATAATGTGTGGTTGGGCATGGCCTGGAAGATGGATCTGGTGCAAGCAGTCATAATTGTACCAGAGTGGGGAATGATATGTGATCTGGCAAATACCAAGGAGAGAATGAGAGTTTGGAAGGTAGTTAAAGTCACTGTCATATAGCCGCAAGATGACAAGAGTGGTCTGGAAGTCATGTTGGGAAAGCACAGCTACTTGTATCCTCAAGCTAAGAGGGTAGGTTAAAGCAAGAGAAGGATATTTGTGGGGGGGGGGGAAATTTCAGTGCGTTTATATGCTAATGGAAAAAACACAGTAAGAGGGAAATATGTCTGTAGATTGTAGGAATGATTTGGTTGAGTTGGTAAGAGGAATGACACTTAGTACCTTGGGGAGGGACTCACTGTAGGCAAGAGCCCAGTGAATTACCTCTGGCCTAAGTAGGGGATTTGCAAATATACAGAAACTGACATTCACTGTAAGCAGGGTGAAGGCTAGATATGGTCAGTTGCTTTTATTTTCTCAATAAAGTATAAAGAGTCAGCTAACTGTGATTTTGGAGAGGAAGTGGCAATTTGAGAGAAATAGAAAAGCGATGCATTAGACACTAGGGGGATAAAATAGTGATTAGATTTGTCGCATGACTTCTGAATACTATGAAGAGCTCATTTCAGATCATGAATCTTATTGCCTTAATCTCTCAAGTACCAGGATTACAGGCATCTTTGCTTATACCAAATGTTCCAATCTAGGCCAGTGCTTGGTAGACACAGGAACTCCCTTTCCACTTCTGTCTTTAAGCAAGGGTCACTATAATTTATCCTCCATACACCTGACAACAAGATTGCTGTGAAAACCAAGCTTACATTCTTGCAAAGATTTTTCACAGTCTTCATATTAAAAATGTAAAATTTTAATGGCCTTGTTTCCAGTTAAGTTTTAATCTGGGTTTATTGTTTTCACATGAACACTCTCAACACAAAAACCACATGTCTGACCTTAAAAGGGATAAGAGATAGTTTATTCTGAAATCATTTTGAGGTACACTGACCAGGGATCACAGATTTTGCTTCCCCAGTTTGATGTTTGAACATGGAGTGGTTTCATGGAGTTTTATAATTTTACAGAACAAAGGAAGTCATGAATCAAGGTGAGTTTAATGCATTGGTGGGTCCATCAGATATGCGGTTATAGCAAGATGGGGAGGGAAGCTTTTCTCTAGTCTAAGAGGTTATCTATTGACATTCTGAGCTTTGGGGTTAGTGGAAGCCAGTGGGTCTAAGTTAATAGACTCCAAAGGTTTTCATCTATTAATTACAGAATGCTAGTAGTTCCACAGAATGGTCAAGGAATGGCTGTGCCAATGGCTAGAACTAGGACAAAACAAAGCAATTATTTATCCTCTGGACCTATAACTTTCCAGTCTCTCCACAAGACTCAAGTCATAATCAGTTAATCGACCTTTGCAGATACAAGTTCTTTCTAGGAGTTCTCAGTCACACTGTTCACCTGCATATCTACCATATTGGGGCAGGTTTATTGGCCAACTAAAAATATCCATAATATTCTGCTTTGTCCATTTTTGTCTGACTTCCTCATTTTGAGGACTCAGTTCTAAGTAGATGGGTACATCTTCTTAACTCTTCTCTATCATTTATCTTAACATTTTTCTATAACCATATTATAATAATTTATTTAATCTTTTCACAGCAATACTGCATGTAAAATCTGTCTAGGCAGTCCTGTACAATATTTACAAATATTTTGGCATGATTTTGTAGTTGTTATGATAGAAACCAACAAGAATCTTGTACATGCTAGGTAAGTGCCCTGCCACTGAACTTTGCTCTATGACAACTGTCGGATTTCATTTACAGACACCAATCAGCTGAATTAAAACAATAAAACAATTTCATAAATCTTCCAAAATGTCTGTTTCTGCTGCTCTCTACAGACATATAATTCAAATTGTCTCTGTGTAGTACCAGTTCAATTAAAGATTAAAGCTAGCTTTGGAAAAAAATATGTTCCTATGAAGAGCATGTTCGAGCTGAATTATGTAAAAACTTCCCATCAAGCCTTAGAGGCTCCTTAGTACCTTTCATAGTTTTAGATTTTTCCCTACATCATGATTTTTTAGGAAATATCCTATATTTTAGCATATATATGTGTGTGTGTATACATATATATATATACATATATATATTCATATGTGCATCATGTAACTACAACAATAAATGGAATCAAAAGTTTGTATACATCTTCCTATTTCTTAGCTATAAATAGTATTAGATCATTGGAAAACCAATTTCTCAAATTAAACCTTCACACAAAGAAATGTGGAAGAGGATAGACAGAAAGGAACAAGTAAGATATGGCTATGGAGGGGGTTGACATTAAATGTGGTGTAGCATGTGACCTTGCTGGTGAAAATTTTGACATTCATATAAAGAAGTAAGATGGATATGAACTTGGCCTGAAGGTGTTGAATGAGTACAGTCTTCTGTGAGTGGGCTTCCAACTGGTGAACTGACATACATATTAGGTGGCCCAACAGCAAAAGCAGTGGATTTGTTTATGGTATTTTGTAGTCACTTGACTCAAAGCATAGGAAAATGAAACCAGTACAATCACAATAGTTACAATAACACAAGACAAACAATTCTCTACCAGAGGATACATGGTGGGTAGGAAATAGTCAAGGTTCATGCAAAATAAACATAAGACTTCTTTAAATGTTCTCAGTTTTGGTTAACTCACCCTCTATGCCTCTTTTCTCTAGCTGCTAATCCCCATACACACTTAAACTTTAGTTTCCAATATTTTCCCCCTCATTTTTTATATCATATACTTTCTACCCTAGCTTCTTCTCTATATATACAAATATACAGAGGATAGGTAAGTAGGTAGGTAGATAGATAGATAGATAGACAGATAGAGACAGACAGATAGATGTGTGCATGTATGTTCTATGTAAGCCACTAGGTGGAAAGGGCATCTATGGTCTTAACATTGCAGAACCCTGCATATTACAATACAAATCTGCTAGGCACATTGGTGCAATAGTGGTAAGACTATTTATAGGGTAACTAACTGCTCACTTGATTCGATTTAGTGCCTGTTTTATGGGAGGAATTTTCTGCCTGGTACCGTAAACCATGCTCAAAACCCTTGGATTGGAAAATCATAGGCCCTAGGGGAAGAGCTTATTGATGTTATTTGTCTAAATGGTCATTTGATCAAATTGTCTTCTGAGTATTTATATTAATATCTGTCAGAGAACATGGTTAAAAGAATGACTCATGGTAAACAATGCCTTGGGGTACTGGGAGAGAGGCTCCAGGAGAAAGACAGAGGGTCTTTTACCTCAAGGGCATTTTGTTCCCAGTATTGTTCTGGGATGGGATGGGATTTCGTGCCTCCTGTGACAAACATTTGCATTCAATTTATAAGGCGTGTTTATTCTTGTTGGATGTCGGAGCATAGCTATAGAACCCAGTCTGGTGGATAGAGGTGCTGAGTGCTGTCCTCAGTGTACCCAGAATCTGGATATGCTTTTTGCTTGTTTTCCTGCTTTCCCAGATATAACCCATAGTACATGGTAGGCAATTGTGTTTAAACAGGCCTGTCGGAGAAAATTCTGGGAAAGGGCTGCTCTGGTAATATGAAGTTTGTGCTTACATGCATTTATTTACATGTTTTTTTCTAATCATGGTTTTCTGATCATGTTTTCAGAACTCAACAACCTTCCTTGGATCATTGCTTTCTTTGTTATAGTCGCATATAACATTGCACTGGAACTGAAGGAAAGGTGTCTGTAGCATTAGCCCACGTTTAGGGTCCTCAAATCACGGGTCTCATAGACAAATCTGCATATGTTGATGAAAGCTGACAATATCTAGAGATTTGTGGGCCTCCCAGTCTTGTCCAGAGAAACTTCTTCCTGCAGTAGGTAGCAGTGAATGATAGCTGAAAATGAGCAACATTGAATGCCCATCCTTAAGTGAGATATCTCTGTCAACTCTGTCCCCCAGCCTCAAGGAAAATTGTAGAAGAGCAGAAGGAAATTATGCCCAAGAATGTTGGGAGCACAAAGGTCCTTGCACCCAAAAATAAGCATTAAAGAAATTATAAATGTTAAACATGCAGGTCTGTCTCTTCAACCGAAGAGATACATAGCCTGCTTTCTTTCCAGAAGGCAGGAGTGGAGGTGGCTGAAAGCCTAGGTGACCCCTGCACTATCTGTACATCCAACCATACATAGATCTCTAAAGCTCACACAAGCAGCCCTAGAGGTGAATAATATTCTGTACGGCTTTTGAGTTATCTGTACAGTCAGGGCCTCTTCCAAGCAGGACCACAGATAGCAAATAGACTAGGTGACCTCTGTGCTATCTGGATGACAGAGATCATACCAGATTCTCCCCCTAGACCCTTAATATAACACATACAAGCCTATCTTAAGGACCAACTTCATAGAAGAAGCAACATATACTTTTAAGAAGTGTTTAGTTGAAGTGATATCTCCTCGTGAGTACATGGAATTGTACTACACCAGGATTTTCCCCCCAAGTTGCACAGTACTCAAATATGCCCAAAATAAACTGCCCAGTGTCAGACTCTGGAAGATTGAGCCAACACCAGGTTCTGAGTCATGCTGAATCAGACTTCTTTCTTGTCTCAAGCAGATTGTTGTTCTACTTAATGTGACGTTCTCAGAGACCCACACACAGAAGGATAGAAGGGGTGCTATGTAAACCTGTCTTCTGAACATTACTTGCCTGTTACATTTATGAACTCATAGCATTAGTAGTTACTGGTCCAAGACCTATATAAGATAAACTAAGCTAAAATTTCCAGTATGAAGGGAGGAGGGATTTCTGAGTTTACACCCTTAGCTGAGAAACTATAAGATGTTTGTTTAGGAGTATGGCTACAAGTGGGTTCCCCATGCCTTAGCAGAAGATGACTTCATGCCCATATACATATGGGCAACACTAATAATACTCAACTGGGTTTAAGTAATCATAAAAAGAGGGTATGAAGTTGGAGTAAGATTTTTTAGAAAGTCCTGGGGGAGGCCTTGCAAAGAATAAATAAAAAAGAAGAAAATCTCAACTGTTAACTAAAGGGAAATAATACAAGAATTTATGAAAATGTATCATATATAAAGGACAAGAAGTTGAACATTCTTATGGGTATATGTGCATGTTTATAAATATCTGCACACTATACGTGTAGTATAGGTGCACATTAAATGTTTACATTGTGAAACTGTATACACATAAATGTGTATGGTGCATGCCCATGATATGTGCATATGGCATGCTATGGCACATATGTTTGTTTCTATGTCTGTATGCATGTGTTGTGCACAGTATTTATACATGTGTATATGTGAATGTGTGTGTGTGCTTATGGCTGTGTGTGAGAGAGTAGTGTGTGTGTAGAAGTTGTATGTTTCCCCTTTTCCTTAGCAATTGCTTAGAAGTCCTCAGTCCTCGGCCCTCCCACAAGGAGAAAAAGTGGCAGAGAAGACTCCTGTTTCTTACTCTGCTTCTAGAGTACGTGGTACCTGCGTGGGCATTTCTCTATAAGAGGCACAGAATTTGTACTCTCCTTGGAAGGCAGGAAGGACAGAGAGAGACTTTGATGGATAGCTTTCCCAGAAGAGGGAGACTGAAACTCTGGGATCCCTGCCTCCATCTGGGTGTTGCTCTGATGAGATAATTTTTCTTATTAGCCTCCACGACTCTTTGCTGATACACAGATCTGTTTGTGCCTACACAGGACTCTAAAAATATGTCCTTTCCTTTGTTCTTTGCCTTTCAAAGACGAGAGCTCAGAGCCAGGCAGCAACTGGCATCTCTTCATTTAAGTAGCCAGGATGCCATACTCTGTAAGCCCCTCGTAGTCCTGAAGAGAGAAGAGTGGGTTCTTGTACACAAAGCTCTCAACATTAGTACATTGGATTATATCTATTACTCAAGTCTTTTACCCTGACAGGCTGTGGACACTATAAGGTTATAGTTTGCCATTTAATCTTTTATTTTCTCAGCATTTCAAATGTATTTTAATAGATACAGACTGCCTAAAGATCTGAGAGTAATAAAACACCCACTGATCAGCCTTATAGACACACACTTTTAATCCCAATAACCACAATAACACACACATTTAATCCCAGTATCCACAATAACATGCACCTTTAATCCCAGTGGTGCATGCTTTAAATCCCAGCCCTAGAGAGGAATATAAGACGGGGGAAGATAGTTCTCAGACAGACAGTCTTATTCAGAGATTCTTAGAGGAAGGTTCACCCTTTCAGACTGAGGTCAAGAGCCAGTGGCTGGCTGTTTTGCTTTTCGGGTCTTCAGGTTGAACCCCAATTTCTGACCCTGAGTTTTTATTAACCGTGCTTCAAGCATTAACACAATGTTTGGTACACAGTAAATATTTGATAAATCCTTGTTGGCTTGTTGGAATGTGATAGCATCCAAGGCTAAAAAGCACCTGGATGCTTTCTGGAATAGAGTTTTGAGAAGAAAGGTGAAAAGTTCTTCCCAAGGGAGAAAGTTGATGTGCCCAGGCTTTTAGTACATAACTGTGAATAATTATAAAATTATGGGAAAGTCATTGTTGAACTACACTGATATTACATAAGCCAATATAATAAATCTTTATAATGAATAGTCATTCTATTGGTACTGTTCCTCTACAAAACCCTGACCTAATTCTGTGTTTTGGAAAGAAATCAAGTATCTTTTTCAAAGTGAAATTAAACTCAAAATTATTTAATGGGTCCAACAAGGGCATAGCACTGGGATACAGAGGAAAGGGAAGGGGAATTTTAAAATTCCATAGATCCCCATCTCTGCCCTCCTTTCTGATGAATATAGGAAGAGGTCTGGGTAACAGTCAACATTAACCTAAAAGATACATACACACACACACACACACACACACACACACACACACACACAAAGATTTGGACTCAAGGCAAAGGAGTACTGTTATCCTTTCCACTATGGAAAATTTTTCAAACTGAAGATATCTTAAAGTAGAAATTAAGTGACTTGGGTTATACAGTTTTGAATGAAATTATATGTTAGAGATATATTGTTTTGTTTCCTGAAATGGTCTCTTCCCAAGTATTTTAACAGACTCTGAACATACAGTTCACAGTCTAGTAGACACATATCTGACAGACACATTTGATTTAAAAAAGTGATTCTTCAAAAATGACTGTTCCCTAGAATTTTTATGAACATTTAGGACAGGTGGCAGAATCTGAGATAACGACCGAGAAGTGAGCCCATCCACACAACTGCCCTGGGCACTCTCTGCATGAGAAGACCCTCTAAAGTCAGTAAAAGTTGTCAGTGCTGTTGTTGACTCATGCTTTGTAAAAGCCTGATAAATATGAGTCAGAGCTAGTGGTTTATACTTTCTGCTTTCTTCAAAGGTCTCAACTTCTCTCAGCTTCAGTTTCTTGTGAAACTGAATTAAAACTTTAATAAAATGAGGCTATCTGGAAATAATGTTCTTACACAAAGTTTAAAATGGAATAAATATAATTTATAGTGTTTTTTTTAGCACAACTTGAGACTATTCAGTTGCCCAAATATAACTCATACTGTATTACTTCATGTCTTACCTCTTTGGTATGAGATGAATGAGTATTGTCATTACTTTGTTAAAAGTAAAAGTAAAGAAAAAAAATAAGTTTCAGAAAATTAAGAAACATGTTGAAGATCACATGGCGATGCCAAGCATCTTGAAGGTGCTGCTTGACTAAGCTTCAGTGCTTAGACAACTTTGACATACCCTTCACTGCCCTTGGTGAATCTGCTGCCCAACTCTTGTCTGTGGCTCTGACATGTTTAATGTTTGAATTCCTTGCTCTTAGGGGCCCCTGACTGGAGGCTAGAGGTGGGAAAATGTTGCAGTTCTTATAGAAACTGGTCTTAGTAAGAATGAAACTTAGGATGGTTCCTGGGAGAATTAGCGATGCAAGAAATTAAGTATTTTATAGAACTTATTATTTAAGTGATATTAGTAAGCATGAGACATAAGATTTGACAAAAATCATAAAAAAAGGAAAACTTAGGGAAATTTTTAGAAGCTGATAAACTATAACTAAATGATAAGTTTTTCATGCTTTGCCTTAGAAACACAGAACAAGCATGGTCAATGAAAAGATTTTTCATTATAAAATGAATGGCAAACCTTGGCACCCTCCTGAAGGCAAATTAAGCAGTTCTAGGAACCTTGATGCTCTTCTGCCCTTTGCAGGACTGTGGTAAAGGTAGAGACCATATTGAAACAGGAGTTTATAACAGAGACACAAAGAGATATGTCTTGATTCAGTGAACTGCCTGGCTTCCTGAGCAGACTTGCAGATCAGGACTTCTCTGAGTGTAGAAAGAATAAAGAAAAGAACATGGTATTTCAGAAGTCGAGGGAAAGGATGGTGGTTTTATGTCAGATATAAAAGAAAGAATTTAAACAAGGGACCGAGACATCCTGTTTAATATTAGCTGCAGGGTTTTACAACACCGATTTTAAGAAAAAAGATATTGAGTTAAAAGAATTGATTTTACCATAATGTCAAATTTTAGTCCTCATGAAATTTGCTGTTTATTCGTTTTATTTCTTTTATTTTGGTATGCTTATGTTATCATAAAAGACTTTAGAAAAAGTATGTACCATGAGAAGACTTTGTAATCAATGATTAAAGTCTATGAGGAAATGATTTTGTGTGTAGGTAAAGCCTGTGAGAGATGCAGGTTGTCAGAATAAGACAAGCCATCCCAAGACTCACTTCCTCTCTGTCCATCTCCTGTGAAACAACACTCAGAATATTCCTGTGTCAGATTTCTCCATTGCTGCTCTTGCATCCGCACACTGCAGACCCTGCCCTCATCTGGAGCTAGACTCTGGCAATTACATAGTAAGAATAGACCATGAATCCAATATAAGGCTGTCTAAAACAAACTTATTTTCTTCATCTTTACTTTTAAAATGATAAGCGAGTTTGTGTGGTTACAAGGAGCTGCAGGATCTGAATAATTAGTTGACACATAGTACTTTGTCTTTCAATGTCTTGTTATTGCAGCTTTCTTAACATCATTTCTATAAGCTGATAGTTTAAAAACTAGTAATAAATTGCTACAATTGTCATCATTACCCTCTATCTTACACTTAGTTTTATCTTATCTTAATTTGCTTTATTCATTTGAATCACCTGTCTTTTTCCTCTGATATCTTGAATTAAAAGTCTTTGAATATTCCTTCTTAATTTTTCTTGCTAAAATTCCATGATGTATCCTACATGTTTATAAGATGTGCAAATTGCAAAACATAGCAAAATTCTTAAAACTAGGAACAGTTATATCAAGTTATTCTTTAAAAAAATCCTGTAATATATCTTAAGATGGTATATAGTATCACTAGAAAGAATATCAAGAGCATGAATGAATCTTTAAAGCATGAAAGCTAATTAAAAGCAATCAGAAATTAATATAAAGTGTATAGCTCAAATTATTTGACTTCTAGAAAGGGGTTTAAGTGACTCAGGGCCACTGACTCCTTTTCCAGAGAACCCAGGTTCAGCACCCACAGTGTGGCTTCTAAAAGTCTGTAATGCAAAAAGGAATCTGATGTCATCTTCTGACATACATTCAGGCAAATGCTCATAAAAACAAAATAAATACATCAAATCTAGAACAATGAGTTATATGTAGTTCAGCTAAGCTATGAAAACAGAAAGCAACTCAATTGTTGTTTATGACCAGAGGTGAAAAGGGTAACTTGACTTTTAGAAGACAAGGGAATTTTCGAAGAATAATTAAATATTCATGTCTTAATTTTAATCAAGGTTATTCTACACATATACACATTTGTCAAAATTTATTGTATAATACAATTCAAAATGATAGAAATATTTACTTATACTTAAATTATACATAAATAAAAATTAATTCTTTAAATTGATTTTTTTAAGGCCAAAGAGATTTGCAAAGGACATGGAACCACAAAAGACCTAGAGAGCCAAGACACTGCTAAACAAACAGAGCAATGCTGGAAAGATTATCATGCCCTATTTCAAGATATATTTCAGCAATCTAGTAACTGAAACATGGTATGGCACAATAACAAATACAGTGCATATATAGACAAAGTATTTGTTTTTCAAAGAGATTAACGCTTTGCCTAGCGATGTCACAACTCTTAGTTAAATTAATTTTATTACTATTATTTACTGCTCTGAAGAGTATGTGTCTGGCCCAGTATATGTACTGAGGTCAGTAGACAATCTTGTAGAACTGGTTCTTTCCTTCTATCTTTATGTGAGTTCTGTGAACCAAACCCTGGCTTCTGAGACCAGTGGTTTTACCTGCTAAGTTACTGCATCAGCCCTTAAGATTCTTTTAATTCAATGATTGCTCATTGGTTCAAGATATTTCTGAAACACAGGGTGGTAAACACATCCTTCAAAATGAGCTCTCTCATATATTTAACCTATGCTTCTTAAATTCCATAGGGATAAAACTGCAAGCAGCAAAATAGTATTTGTAGTCCCATGTACTTGAGAGGCTGAGGCAGGGAGACTGATGAGCCTAGAAGACAAAGAACACTCTGGGCAACATAGTAAAACTCCATCTCAAAGTTAAAGTCAGGAAGATAGGTATGGAAAATTAATAAGGCAGAAATTTAAAAACTGAAATCCAAATATGTATCACCTAAGCACTTCGATGTATGAATTGGAGATTAGTTTTTTGCTGTTTCACTTTCAACAAAAGTACATTGTCTATAATGTCTAAGTCATTCAGATAAGGGTAAATATATTAGTAAACAGAACGCATCCTTATAACCACTACTCAGACTAAACAGAGAGCAACATCAACATAGATGTCTCTTTGTATGCTTTCAGACTAAGTGTGACTCCACCACAACACACAACAAATTGAAAACCGCACCATACAAGAGATTTATTTCTAATATTTCATCTTGCCAATATATAAATAATGGAAGAAACATGAGTTAATTAGTTAGTTGAATGGAGACAATATATGATAGAGTCTGAAATTCACAAAAATATTTTTATTATAACTTTTATTACTTAAAACAATCTTTAATTTAAACGTATTTTGATCATATTCTTCCCGCTCCCAAGTTCTTCCAGGTCCTCTCCTTCTCCCTAACCACCCAATTTTAAATTCTTTCTCAAAACGTAAACAAAAACCCAATACAGCACTCCAAAAAGAAGAAAAAATCATCCAACTATAATCAAATAAAAGCACACACACACACACAAACACACACACACACACACACACACACGCAAAGCGGGGTGGGCGGTTCATTACTGTTGGTCAACTACTCCTGTCTGGAGTGGTTGGCATACTCTATGCCATTTCACTGGAGAAAACTGGTTTTCCCTCTCCTGGCAGGTACAAAGGACATTGTAGTTATTAACCTTTACCCTAGTGTCTAAGTTTTCATTCATTCATTCATTGCTCCTTTCTTCATAGTAGCCATGAACTGAAACAACCTAGATGTCCCTCCACAGAAGAATGGGTGAAGAGAATGTGGTATATTTTATACAATGAAGTATTACTCGCCATTAAAAAATAACATCAAAATTTTCGGGCAAATGGATAGAAACTAGAAAAAAAATCATCCAGAGTGAGGTATCCCAGACCCAGAAAGACAAATATGGTAAGTGCCTTGCTCAATCATCATCATAAAAATGCTTTCTTTAAAAATTTCACCCAAACCCTTTGGTATATTATCTAGAACACAATGGAAGGTAATAAACCTTTGCTAGAAGGATGGAAGTGGGGAAAGGGAAAGAGGATGCAAGTGAAGGAAGGACCTTATTTTAACTTAGTCTGGTTAAATTTATGTACCTACAGACAAAAACGGTTGGTTAAAAAGCCCAATAAGAAAATATCATTAATATTTTTTCATATATCTTCAACCACCTCTGCAAATTCACCAAGACAATAAATTAAATACTGGGTTTGGATTTTTAAAAACCCATAATTATAAATATCAGACATTAAAATTGCTCTGCAAAGCATATTCCTGTCTGTTGTTGCCTCTGCAAAATCTAAATGAAGAAGAAGGAAAGATGGTCAAGTTGCTCCGTGTTTGCCCTGCCCTCCCCTGAGCACTTGACTTTGGGGACAGGAACAGGTTGTGATTATTGAGTGCACATGGCAGCTTGGCTGAAGGATGATCAATGGACTTCACCTCAGAAGCCTTGCCTGAATGAAAAAAGATCATTCTCCCCAAGATAATGGCAAGCTTGAGCTGGACTTGCGGTATTAGAATGTGAGAAAAGAGGACATCTTCCTAAGGGGGGGAAAAACCATTCTGTTAGCCTGAGTCTGATAGTTGACACCACAGGAGTTTGCATTTTTCAAATGATCTTCTCTGGTTTAGATTTTTATCAATATTCTTTGTATCTTTTCTTAGAAAGTAGGCCAGAATTGCCTTCTTTTCTCCAAGACAGAATAACCAAACATTACAAAAGGTTTCTGCCAGGAATATGGAGACTCAGATAAGAAATCTCATCCTTTGCTAGTGATAAATAAGCTATTAAAAACCAAGGAGACAGTTGGGAAGCCTGAAATGTACAGATTATGCGGACACCTCATCTGTAAGACCTGCCCCATTGTTTACCCACAATACTGAATCTTCTCTGTTTATATTTTCTTTTAGAGATTTTTCTTTTTCCTGAACTAAAGTGTTTCATATGGGAGACTGAAGAGTTGCCAGGGCTAGTCCACCTGGCTGTGAAATTGATTGTGCTTATTGGAGCAATACCAGTGGGGTGTAATAGTAGAAAATTTAATTTGGGGTCAGCCTAAACCCTTGATTCCTTTCTTAGTTTAATGACAACTGCGATTTCTTTTTTCATAAACTTTCGGGCTGATATGAGAGCCCACACCTTCTAGGTTATAGAAGCTTTTTGCCTTCTAGAATCTAGATATCAGACCCTGGAGATTATCAAACTTGAGTGAAGCCTCTCCTACGTAATAAGTCCAGAACAGCGAAATGGGAGGATGCAAAGGTTTATGGCAAGTGAAAATCACTATGTTATATTTGGTTACATTTGTCTGACCTTGAACAATCTTAGGAGCTAGGGTAGTCATTTCTGTTAAGTAATTCATTTAAAATTGCTTAATTAAGAAAGAAATTTTCATTGAATCCTCTAGATTAATTTGCACTTCTACTTAGGAGCATCAACATTTATAATCAATTTAAAGAGGAAATGAGCCCAGATTATTTTAGAGTCTACAATGAAACCTAATTGGATTCATTTAGACTGAAATTGGAAATATAAGGAAATCTGATATATTTTTAATTTCCTACATCTGAGGGGCAATAATGGACCTTTCATCTTTGTGAGGCAATGGCTTTTAGAGTTGAAATAGCCAAAACTGGAGTTGCCGACGAAACGGACATTTTCCCGTAGTTTACTCTTTAGGAAGCACTCAGCAGAGCTAACTTACAGAAAACCCCAGGTAGGCTTGGACTACATGGTCGAGAAGGTGAGGAGAGAGAGAGAAGAGGTTGCATGGGATCGGCAAGGTCTGCTTTTCTCAGACTCTGCATGTTCTATTTAGTGTCTTCCCTCCTGAAGAGGTATTTTTAAACGATGCTGTCAGAAATCTCTGAATCATAAGGAGTGATTTAAAGAAGAACAAAGCTGAGGCAGAAGAAACATCTTTGAGCTTATTTGTTTAATCCCAGAATTTAGTCTGTTTTCACTGCTTCTATGATGTACTGGGAAGTTTATAAAGGAAAGGCATTTACTTAACTCTCGGGTCTTGAAATTAGGAAGTCCGCCATCTGGAGAGGTCTTCTCGCTGTCTCATAGCACAGCAGAGGGTATCACAGACAGAACAATCATGTCAGCTCAAATCTCTCCTACTCTTCCTATAAAGCTATATTATCGCTGTCCATGGAGTTCCCATCTCCATGATTCTTCTAACTCTAATTACGTACCCATGGCCCCACCTCCCGTTTACAATAACAATAACTTTAAGGGGTTGGTTTCAAATGATCACTGAGTCAGAAATTGTGAAATTCTGAATTAAGAGAGCAGTAATAGAAATAGAGCAGAGATCTACATTTTAGAGCTGTCAAAAGTCCTTGGTGTGCTATTGGGAGAAGACAGGGGACGGGGGAGACCAGTGAGCATATGGAAGAAAGAAGGCAGGGTTGACTAACAAAGTTCTGCTTTGGGTTTCATCTACCCACGGACATTGTAGGGGGCACAGAGGTCTTTGTGCTCACAGATTAGTACTAGGGAACCCTGGGATGTTAAGCCCATAGGGTTATTCCTTTAAGGGAAGGAATGTAGACCTATTATCTGCCCAGAATGCCGGGAGCATACATGCTTTCTAGCCTGGTGATCTTTGAGCTGTTTGTATAGCCAGAGACCACATCAGTCTCCCCAGGACCCTTATCATAATCTTGTTTTTTCTCAAACTATGGAATCCATCTTTATAGAAAGTATCAATGTACTTTACAAAGAGTTTCAATGCAGTCACACCTGACTTTTATTTTGTTTACTTAGTTCCTCAGAAAAAGAGATGTATGTATGCTTAGTTGTGCATGTGGGATTGGGCTAATTCTCACCAGAAAAGTTCTCATCAAAATGTGCTGTGTTTAAATATGTCTAAAATAAACCATTCTGTGCCAGAAGTTTGAACCAACGCCAGTTATCCAATTGTGTTGGTCTGAACTGCTTTTTTATGTCCAGCAAATTATCTCTCGGCAACCTTGTAAATGTCTGAAGAAGACCCCTTGTCATGTATCCATGCCTCCAAAACAAGATTATACAGCTAGTCCTGCCCTTTAATAAGTAATAGGCCACAGTTCAATAGATAAGCACATTACCCTAGTAAAAGTGAACAGCAGCCTCACTGAGAACTCTAGGAAAGAAAACGGTGAATGGCCAGTTTTAGACCTAATATATTGGTGAAGACTGCATTATAATTTGTTCATTCATTCTTCTTCAAACTTTTATTCCGTCTCCTTTTATATTTTAGGTGTTGGTGGTTTAATCTGGGGCCCTATTAATGCTTCACAAGTTCCCTACCCCGGCCATGAAGTTGAATGCCCAGAACTTTCTGAGTTTTATCCCCATACCTGATGTACTTTGTATTGTTAGACACACTACTGCAGCTTCCCAGGCTGAGGGTAAACTTACATTTCTCTTTCCCCAGCCCCTCAAGGAGCTAACTGTGGAGCTTCATCATCCGGATCAGTCAATTAACTCTTGTGATTGAGGGTCCCCTGACCATCTAATTCAACCCTTCAAATTCTTTTCTTGATTCATCTGTGAAGCTCTTTTCCTTGCTCTGCTTTTCTTTAATAATAGCAAATGTCACCGTGTATCTTAAATTAAAAGTAATTAATTTTTATTCAACATTCTTATTCACCATTACTAACTCTCTGCTTAGAATAAACTCCAGAGGCTAATGATCTTTGTCTTGCTTCTCTACAAACTCTGACAGTGTTTGCCTCTCCCCATAACTGCAGGGATGCCAGAATCAGCTTTGGGAGCTGTGAACTCTCTGAGATAGAGAGACCCAGATAGCCTGTTGCAGACTCACAGATATATTCTTGGTTAGGTACCTCCTCATATTCGTACGACTGAAGAAAAATAAATGTGGTCTGTGATCCAATCTCTGGACTATAAGCACTGATAACTGAACTTAACAATTGTGTACGTGGTAGGTGGGTGAATGAGTGTAGATTAATGTCACATGTTATATTGGGGCACCATGGTGAGGATGCCCAGCAAAAAGTGAGTCAGATGATCCTAAAAGTCAAGAAAGGTCCGGACCATAGTTACACACTTGCATCAGAACCAGTGGATCCATCATGTTTAGAGCACTATTAATTCCTATTATGGAAATGATTGGCTGAGATGAGAACAGGACTCAGAGGGTGGAGAAATGACTCTATGGTTAAGAGTACTCTAATGCTTTTCAAAGGATGGAGTTTGGTTCCAGTGTCACACATTGGGCAATCATGACTCTGTGTGTTGGGGTGTGTGTGTGAGTGTGTGTGTGTGTGTGTGTGTGTGTGAGGAGAGAGAGAGAGAAGGAGAGGAGAGAGAGACGAGAGAGAGGAAGTAAGAGAGAGAGAGGAAGAGAGAGAGCGAGAGAGTGAAAGAGGGAAAACAGAGAGAGGACGACCATTGAAAAATTGTCTCTATGTCTCTCCAAGACATATGTCTTGGAGACTAAACTTGTGAGGGCAGCAGCACTTCTTTTACATGGCATTATATGTTCTTCTTAGTGTCCCAGTTGAAAATGATATTCATTTGGAGTCCACAGTTAAAACCAGTGGATTTCAGAAGCTCTCACTCTTACCATTCTATGCCTAAACCACCATGTGAACTCTTATATTTAATGCCCAGATTCAAAGGGGTGGAAAGAATTTCCCAAGGTAGATATATAGACACAGAAGTGAAAGAAATCTGCTTAGTTCTTTACCTTGTTTAGGAGAAAAAAACTGTTGCATCCAAGAGACACAAATAAGTATAGGAGGTAGAGAGAGGATAATATTTATGAATTTAGCACTTACCAGAAAGTAGTTTCCTGCTCCTGGAAGAAGACTGAAGTGACGAAAGCCCATATAACACATTGTAAAAAACACTTCAGTGACATAATTGAAGTCACTGTGCTAGGCATACAAAACAGTGAACAGGCCTAATGCTGCCTATTAGCCAGGGTTTATAAATTCTGGTTCAGGTTGCTCAAAAAGAAAGTGAAATAGAAATCACTGTAGGCAGTTATTAAAGCAAACATCCACTAAGTGTGTAGACTTCAAATTCATTCTTTAATCAAGCCACCATTATTTAAAACTATGCTGCTCTTTTGGCTTTGAATTAGAAAATTAAAGTAGTAAAATTCTAATTTCAAATCTAAAGGTAACATCAGAAATTGTTACTATGGCTTTCCTCTGGTATCTCCGCTCTATTTTTTTTGGTGATGTGAAAGCAAAAGACTGTGGTGAGGTGAAAAGAGCTGACGTAAGTGAGGGCAACAGGCACACTGAGACTACAAAATTCAAATTTGATGCTTACAATTTACTCATTTTCTATAGGTCCATAAATTTTCTCTGTAAATTGATAACAATAAACTGATAAAGATATTGGATTGAACAATAAAATACCTACAATGATCCATTTTAATTATTTATCTTGACACAGTCTAGAATCACATAGTTTAAAAAAATCTCAAATAAGACATTTTCTAGATCAGATAGGTCTTGGGAATCATTTCGACTTCCTTAACTGGTATAGGAAGACCCAGCCTAAAAGTAAGTTGGTTGTATTCCTTAATTTGGGCACTGGAATTAATAAGAATACAGAAAGCACTAGGTGGTGGTTGCACACACCTTTAATCCCAGCACTCAAGAGGCAGAGGTAGCTAGATCTTTGTGAGTTTGAGACCAGTTTAGTCTATAGAGTGAGTTCCAGGACAGCCAGAGCCACACAGAGAAACTCTGTATTAAAAAAAACAAAACAAAAAAACAAAACAAAAACCAGCAAAAAAGAAAAAAGTAAAGAATGAAAGAAAGACTATAGAACACAGAACAGCTACTTGTATACCCTTGACAGAAGATTGGGTCCTTGTCTATTCAGGGAGTGTCCTCCTCTTGATCTAGTTATCTCAAAAACAGCTTTTGGAGGGAGGGACATACTCTTGTGAAGGAGTAAGGGAACACCCACCTAGTCAGCCAGATGAACTGAATCAACACTGCAGATTAAGCAGTGACAGATACCACAGCCAGATCATACTGGTGAAGATTTGGGATAAGAGGAGCACTCGTCCATTACTGGTAGGACTGCAAACTTTTATAGCCAATATGGAAAGCAGGTAGAAGTTCTTCAGGAAACTGGAAATAGATCTGTCTCATGGATTAATGACTTGATGTCTCAAATTATTCAAACAAGTAACTGTTCAAATTGTCCTTTGTATCATGTTAATATAGTCTTTTGTCTTCTTCCCCCTTTTTGTATTTGGCTATGAGAATGTATGGAAAATAAATATGGGTGAATTCAGCATGCAGTATTCACTGAGTTGCCCTTCTGTTACTATCCTATGTCTTAGTGATTTTTTTCTTATCTCTGTTCCTTCTACTTAACATTTTTCTAATCCTCATGCCCCTACCCTGGTAAATGGTATACTTGCCAAAGCTGGTCCCTGACAAAGATGCAGCCATAGCACGTGTGAGTAGATACCTAAAGACTCTACACTTACTACAGAGACACTGCTCAACCATGTTCATTGCTTCTCTATTCATAGGAACCAGAAATTTGAAACAGTATGGATGTCCAACAACAGATGAATGGATGAATAATGAAATCGTTATACATTTTTTAAATGAAATATTACTCAGCTGTTAAAAACCATGAAATTCACAGGTAAATGAATGGAGCTAGAAAAATTACCCTAGGTGAGGGAACTAAGACTCAAAAGACAAATCTGGTATGTATCTTCTTATATACAGATACTAACTGATAAATCTTGGGTAAGCATACTACAATCTGTATAACCACAGAGGTTAGGTGTAGAGTAAGGGATTTATATACATAAGGATCTCTCAAGGAAGGGTAAATAGAATATATACTTATGGATGGACCTAGAGAGGAGATTGGAATGGGGGCATCAAACAAGGAGGGGGAGGAAAAGAGATCAGGAAGGGGCAGTATTATGGGGAGGGACATATAAAACTAAAAACCTTTTGAAACCTATTACAGTGGACACTTATTAACACACACACACACACACACACACTAAATCAAAATGGACTCAATAAACATCAGGAGAAACAAAGCCCCAACTAGACCTCTTTTGACACCCAATAAAATATCCAGTGCCAAGAATAGATTACATATAACTGAATGGTTGACCAGAAGAGCCACGTGGAAATGTCCAAACAACTCAGCCTATTGTCATAGCTAACGGTTGCTCCCCACAAATGGATGGTAAGGCCCTAATGCTGAAGATAACCCCAACATACCTCACTGAACATGGGAAATCAAGTTTATGTCTAGCTAAAGCCTTGACCCCTACTTATTGGTGTTCAAAGTACTGAAAGGTATTTTACACGCTACAGATGAGAGTCATAAACAGCAACCCAGCTACAAACCCTTTGGTATACAGTGGTAACCATTCTGCATGATCTACTGATACAATTGTGCTATAAAATCATAGAAGTAAACAACTAAATCTAATTGTCCTTATGGCCTATCCTAAGAGATGGAATCCATGCATGACACTGCTCAAGTGGCCAGGAATCTGAGTCTAGGTCAGAGACCTAGGGAAAAACCAAATATTGTTGTTCTGCTAAAGGAACTTTGCTGTGGGACAATGGTCTATACCCTATCACTTGTATTTTAATAAAACGCTGATTGCCCAGTAGCTGGGCAAAAAGTAGAGGCAGAGTGGCTAGAATAGGAGAATTCTAGGAAGAAGAACGAGTCAGTCTGCAATCATCACCCAGATACAGAGGAAGAAAGACGAGAATGCCTCACCAATAAAAATACCAGGCCACGTGATTAACACAGACAAGAATTATGGATTAATATAAGATGTAAGAATTAGTTAATAAGAAGCCTGAGCTAATAGGCCAGCCAGTTTATGATTAATGTAGACCTCTGTGTGTTTTCTTTGGGAATGAATGGCTGGGGGACTGGACAGGACAGAAACCTCTGTCAACATAACATAGCAATAAAAAGATTCCTAATGAAATTCTTCTAGGCTCAAAAATCAGTATCTTACTCAGCCATCATCAGAGAAGCTTCCTCCTGCAGGATGGGAACTGACATAGAGACCCACAACTGGACAATGTTCAGAGTGTGAGATCTTGAAATATTGAGTTATAAATGAGATGTCTTCATCAAACCACTCCCAGTCTCACAGCTCAGGGAACACTGTGGAAGAGAAGGCAGAAAGATTTTAAGAGCCAGTAGGGATAAAAGATACTAAGGAGACAGGTCTTTTAGACACAAAGGGACTGAAGCACATATGAACTCACATAAACTGTCATAGCTTTCAGTGGGCCTGGTCCAAGCCAGATGGGGGTCCCAAGACTTTGAGAAGAAGTGTACACATGCCCCCACCCTAACACAGCGCTTTCTCCAATTGACAACTACTCACAAAGGAACAATTTTCTTCAATGAAATCTCACTGAGAATACAAACCACACTTAAGGGCAAGTTCCATGCCCAGCAGCAGATAGCCAATGTAAAACAAACCCAATGCTAATTTTATAGATATTTTATCTCATAATGCTTTGTTTGAACAATTTTTACCTTTCTTGTCTTTTGATTATTTATTATGATACTAATTTTCTGTTTTTACATTCTTCTCTGTGTGTGTGTGTGTTTCTAGTGCTTTTTCCTAGTTTCCTTGTTTCTCTATGTTTGTCTGTTTGCTTTGTTTTATTCTAGATTGTTTTTGCTTTTCTTTTCATTTTTTAACCAATAAATTTGAGAGAGAGAGACAGACAGAGAGAGAGAGAGAGAGAGAGAGAGAGAGAGAGAAGAGGTATAGAGAATCTGAGACAAGATGAGAGGGGAAGGAGTGAAACCATGTTCAGAATATACTGTATGAAAACAGTAAAGTTCATTCATAGCAATTAGTGCCTACATAAAGAGAGTAGAGAAATCTCACACTAGCAACTTAATAACACACCTAAAAGCTCTAGAACAGAAAGAAGCAGCGACACATAGGAGGAGTAGATGACATGAAATAATAAAATCAAGGACTGATATCAATAAAATAAAAACAAAGAAAACAATACAAAGAATCAATGAAATAAAGAGCTGGTTCTTTGAGAAAATCAACAAGATAGACAAACCCTTATCCAAACTAATCAAAAGGCAGTGAGAGAACATCCAAATTAACAAACTCAGAAATGAAAAGTGGGATATAACAATATACAATGAGGAAATCCAGAGAATCATTAGGTCTTACTACAAAAACCAGGACTTCACAAAATTGGAAAATGTAAAAGAAATGAACAATTTTCTGGATAGGTACCACATACCAAATTAAATCAAGACCAGGTGAACAACTTAAATAGACTTCCTAACTGCAAGGAATTAGAAGTAGCCACCAAAAGCCTCTCAACTGAAAAAAGAGCAGGGTCAGATTATTTCAGGGCAGAATTCTACCAGAAATTCAAAAAAGAGCTAATACCTATACTTCTCAAATTATTCCACATAATAGAAACAAAAGGAACATTGTCAAACTTTTTAATGAGTCTACAGTTACCTTGATACTGAAACCACACAAAGACTCAACAAAGAAAAAGAATTACAGACCCAATCTGCCTCATGAGCATTTATGCAAAAATACTCAAAAGAATACTGGCAAACTGAATCCAAGAACTCATCCAAAAAAAAAAGCATCCACCATGGTCAAGTCGGTTTCATCCCAGAGATGCAGGGATGGTTCAACAAACAAAATTCTAAGAATGCAATCCACCATATAAAGAAACTGAAAGAAAAAAAATACAATCATCTTATTAGAAACTGAAAAAGGATTTGACAAAATTCAACACCCCTTCATGATAAAGGTCTTTGTGATGTGGGATTTCTCTCTGTATGCTGTGATTACCATTAATGAATAAAGAAACTGCTTTAGACCTATAACAGGGCAGAACTTAGCTAGGCGGGAAAACTAAACTGAATGTTGGGGAAAAGGAGGGCAAAGTCAGAGAGAAGCCATGGGGCCACCGGAGACAGATGCTGGGAATTTTACCCAGTAAGCTACAGCAATGTGGTGATATACAGATTAATAGAAATAGATTAAATTAATATAAGATTTAGCCAATAAGAAGCTAGAGCTAATGGGCCAAGCAAGGATTGAATTAATACAGTTTCTGTGTGATTATTTCAGGCTTAAGCTAGCATAGTGGTTAGAAGCCAACAAGCGGCCTACCTCCCTCCAACAGTCTTGGAGAGATCAGGGATACAAGGAATGTATCTAAACATAATAAAGGCAATATACAGAAAGCCAACAACAAACATCAAATTAAGTGGAGAAAAACTTAAAGGAATTCCTCTAAAATCAGGAACAAAACAAGGCTGTCCACTCTCTCCATATCTATTCAACATAGTTTTGTTGAATATATTTTCTGGGCATTTGAGCTGTAATTCTTTTCCTTCTTCTACCCCTATTACTCTCAGGTTTGGTCTTTTCATGGTGTCCCAGATTTCCTGGATGTTTTGTATTAAAAAAATTGTTGGATTTGCTCTTCTCTTTAATCAATGAGTTTATTTCCTCTATAGTATCTTGAGCATCTGAGATTCTTTCTTCTAGCTCTTGTATTCTGTTGGTTATGCTTGTCTCTGTAGTTCCTGTTCATTTACCCAGATTTTCCATATCCATTCATCCCTCAGTTTGTGTTTTCTTCATTACCTCCATTTCAGTTTTCACATCTTGAACTGTTTCCATTACCTGTTTAAATGCTTTTTCTTGGTTTTCTTAGGTATCTTTGAGAGATTTATTCATTTCTTATAACTTTTTGTTTCTCTTCTTATCCATTTCTTTAAAGAAGTTTTCCACGTTCTGTTTAAGGGCTTCTATTATATATATGTTACATTTAAAGTTGATTTCTTCTACTTCTTCTGGAATAGGATGTTCACGTCTTCTTGTTGCATGTTCACTGGCTTCTGGTGTTGTCATGTTGCTTTTCAGGTTGTTAGAGGAATTCTTCCATTGATGCCTACCCATCTCTTCCTTCAAATGCAACCAGGAGAGTCTTGGCATCTTGGTCCAATCTTTGCTATGATTGACTGTGTACTTGGAGAATTTTCTTGGTCTGTTCTCTCTTAGGACCCCTCGGCATTGGAGCTGGCTGTGCTGGTGGATCTAAGGGCCCTGCAGATGGAAAGGAGTGCCCTCTGGATGGATCTCCTCAGTGCAGGAGCAGGAACTCTTCCTGGGCCAAGGACCTCACAGACAGTAGGGCAGGTTTTGGGGAGGCAGGGTCATGTGGAACAAAGAAACTCCTGCAGCAGGAGCTAGAGGGGCCCTGTACTCGGTTCCTGGACTGTTGGGCCGGGTGGGCACACACACCCTCTGGATGGATCTCCTCAGTACAGGAGCAGGAACTCTTGGTAGGCTAAGGACCCTCGCAGACAAAAGAGCAGACTTGGGGAGGGGGCAGGGTCATGTGGCTCTATTCAACATAGTTCTTAAAGTCCTAGCTAGAGCAATAAGAACACAAAAGAAGATCAAAGGGATACAAATTGTAAAGATGTGAAATTCTCACTATTTGCAGATGATATGATAGTATACACAAGTGACCCCAAAACTCTACCCACTTGTTTTCTGCTTGGCAAAACTGGCCTTTGGGCAAAGAACTGCCCATGCCTCAACCACTGACAAAATGCACAGTGTCCAGACTAAACAAGCAGGATCCAAGAAAAAAGACTGCCAAACCTTGTTAAAACAGGGTAAGACTGTTTTTAAAAATTTCCCTGCCTCTAAAAATGGTCTGTCAGTTGCTCTAGGCCTTAGCCAAAGTAGGTGGCTTCAACATTGCAAATGAGACTTTGGATAATTGCCCAGGTAGCCAGTTGTCTCTGTCATCTACTGCATATTTTGGAAGCTGCTTTATTGTACTTCCTGCCTACTCAAGTAATATTATCTCCTTTCTCGGGCCTTTGATGGGATTAAAGATTAGATAGTCATAGTTACTTTCCTCTTATGATTTAGCCAAAAAATTTTTCTAATACAAGACTTAGACTCCTTAGGATATATGATTATTAAAACATTTAGCATATGTTCCTTGCTTAATATTGTTTAGGCTGGTTGTAATTCTAATTTTTATACTTGATATCTGTTTTATTGTATATAGTTTTGTATCAGGTTTGGAACTCTCTTATTTAGAAAAAATGAGAGATGATGGAAAATCTCCTTCAGCCAATGGCCTTTGAGAGGCTGGACCAGGTTGAGGCATGACTTTGGGTACTGAAAGCTGTGGTCAGCCCATTCGTCCCTCTTCTTCCCCCGCAGCACACCTGGATATTGGACCCCATTCCTATTTCCTCATTCGTGAGTTTTCCTTTTTAATAAAGAAAACCTTAGTATACCCTATTTGGAGGTAGTTTGAGGTTATTTGATTCATGTTCTCCCCATCTGACATGTTCTGCTTCCCAGTGATATTTGTATTCATTTCTGGATGTTGAATTCAATACCATTGATCACTGTATCTGATTTTATGCTAATACAATACAGTTTTTATTAGTATACCTCTATAGTACAATTTGAGGCTGAGAATTATGCTACCTCCAGGAGTTTCTGTGATTAAGAATTGTTTAAACTATCATGGGTGTTTTGGGGAGTTTCCATGTGAAGCTGAAAATTGTCCTTTCAATATCTATGAAGAAATATGTAGAAATTTTGATGTGGATTTCATTGAATCTGTAGATAGTTTTGGGTAGGATAGCCATTTTCACTATATTAATCCTACAGACCCATGAAGATGGAAGATCTTTCCATCTTCTGATACCTTCTTCAGTGTATTAAAGTTTTTATTTCAGTTGGTTGGCATTATCCCAAAGTTTAATTTAATTTAATTTTTGCTATGGTGAAAGGTATTATTTCATTATTTTTGTTTCAGTTCATTTGCCATTTGTATATAGAAAGGTTACTGATTTTGTATGTTAATTTTATATCTTGCTTTTTTCTGAAAGGATTTATCAGCAACATTAGTTTTCTGATGGTAGCTGGGCTGTGGTAGCGAATACCTAATCCCAGCACTGGGGAGGCAGAGGCAGGTGGATCTCTGTGAGTTCAAGGCCAGCCTGGTCTACAAGAGCTAGTTCCAGGACAGGCACCAAAGCTACAGAGAAACTTTGTTTAATGTCATTTATATATGCATCGTGTCATCTGCAAATTAAGATACTTTGATTTCTTCTTTATCATTATATCCCCTTGATCTCCTTCAGTTGCCTTATTGCTCTAGTTAAGAGTTTCAGCAATAGCTATGGAGAGAATAGACAGCTTTGACTTGATTTTAATGGAATTGCTTTGAGTTTCTCTCCCTTTAGGTTGATGTTGTCTATGAACTTGCTGAAAATGTTAAAATATATCCCTAGTATCCTTATTCTCTCTAGGACTTTTATCATAAAGGTATATTGAATTTTATCCAAGGCCTGTTTTTTATTTAATGAGATGATCACGTGATTTTGATCTTCAGTCTGTGTCTATAATAAATCACATTTATCAATTTATATGTATTTAACTATCTCTGTATCTCTGTGATGAGGCTAATTGACCATGATGGATGATGTTTTGGATATGTTCTAGTATTTGGTTTGAAACTGTGGCCTCATAAAAAGAATTAGGCATGTTCCTTCTGTTCCTGTGTTTGAGATTATTATAATTCTATATGTTGCTATATGTTCTTGTCTTCCATTGTTTTGGTTTCTGTTGCCCTACCTGAATCTTAAGAGACTGTGGTAGCTGTGGGTTGCCTGGTAGGGAGTGGTTCTGAATCCTAACATGAGTGGCCTTTGGGTGCCCTGAATAGAATGTATTTCTAGGTAATAAGGGCTTAAAGGAAGGAATGGTGATGGGTTAGAAGGAGGCCTAAAAGGAACCACAGGAAGAAAGAAAGCTATATCGGCAAAAAGGTTTACCAGAGTCTGTTGGAGGAGGTTGCTTGTTTATTTCCCGACCACCCAGACTCCCAAAATAATCACTCAGAAACTATATTATTTGCAATACTATTTGGCCAATAGCTTTAGTATATTGCTTGCCAGCTCTTACATCTAGAACTAACCCCTCTCTATTAATCCGTGTATTGCCACATGGCTGTGGCTTACTGGCAAGGTTCTGGCTCATCTATTCCCGGAAGTGGCTACATGGCATCTCCTACCTCAACCTTCTTTCTCCCAGCATTGAGTTTAGTTTTCCCACCTACCCCTATTATGCTAAGCCACTGGCCAAAACAGCTTCATTATTAACCATTGGTATTCACAGCATACAGAGGGGAATCCCATATCAAGAGTTCCCTTGAAAGTAGTCTGCTACTGTGCTAGGCTGAAACTAAGCGATTTACAATGAAGGGATAAGGAAGGAGAGTGAAAATCATCAACCTGATTCCCAGGCCACGGTGGCCAGCAGCTCCCTAGGTGTAGAGTGTCTCTGGTTATTGGTGACTGACACAAAGGAATGCAGTGAGAGAAGTCTGCATCCCCTTTGAGGCTCTGAGGAGCCCCCCAGGTAATGGAGGCATTGAGGGATAACAAATGTCTACAAGTCCATAGCTCTTTTCTTAACAATGAGTCTATGGTTTGAATGCAAAATGCCGTGCAAAGTGTCAAGTGAAAGAATATTTGGTACTTGTCTATTGGTGATGTTTATCAAGACTATAGAACCTCTCTGGAAGATAAACATCACTGGTGATGGGCCCTGAGGTTTTGTACACTGGCTCAATCTCTTGTTCACTCAACTTCCTGATGGCCTATTCAGTGTGGCCTGTAACGACCCATTCCTGCCACCTTGCTTTCCACCATGCTGAACGTCATCATCCCACACCAGAAGACAAACTCTTCTTCTCTTAAGTTGCTTATTGCTCAGTATTTTATCTAGTAGCCAGCACAGAGTTGAGCCCTGCGATCTAGATCGATAAAGTCCATCTTATGAAATTTTATCTAAAATTGTTTGTCTAAAAATGTTAAAACTTAGGCTTGAGAAAAAAAATGCCAGCTGCTTACCTATTTAGGAGTCTGTGTGGGGTCGTGTGTGTGTGTGTGTGTGTGTACAGATTCACACTAAAGTTCAGCATCCTGATGCAGATGGCCTTTTATGTGTCTGCACAGAACTATACTACTTTTAGTTTGTGTAATTTATTTAAAGTTCATTTGTTCATATCAAAGTTTCAATGAACATAGAGCAAATATTTCTGTTGAGAAACCCATGGTAATGATCTTCATGAGTCTTTCTATTCTGGCTAGACCAGTGGTTCTCAACCTGTGGTTCACGACGCCTTTGGGGGTCGAATGACCTTTTCACAGGAGTTACCTAGGACCATCTACATATTAGACATTTACATTATGGTTATAACAGTAACAAAATTACAGTTCTGAAGTAACAGTGAAAATAATTTTGTGGTTGGGTCCACCATACCATGAGGAATTGTATTAAAGAGTCATAGCACTAGGAAGCTTGAGAAACAATGAGCTAGGCCATCCTTCAAAATATCCATTTAGTGTCATACAACCTCTCTCTGGTACTTGAGTAAACCAGGACCATCATCCGAATGGATGCTCAGTAGCAGAAAAGAATATATATGACAGGATGCTCAGGGTTTAGTCATGATTTGCTCCAAATTCAGAGAAGCCCGACTCATGATACCACTGTCATTGTGTTTGTGGTGCAGTTTGTGGTCAGAGACCTAAGCTGTTTATAGAAATCACATGAACAGCAGCTTCAGCCTCCATAGGTTTCCAGGGGATAGACAAAGAGGAAGATTGCCAAACCAAAACATTGTTGAAATTGATATTACAAAGCATTTACATTGAAACAAGCCAGCTTCAAGCTTCTTCTAAAACACATTCTTGTTTTTCTGTGCTATGATAAACTTTTCTGTAATTCATTTTTACATGTAAAGAAGATGATGGTGGATATTTATTTTGAATGAACACAGATGAGCCGTTTGTCTCTCTTGCTTCTGTCGAAATGGATTTAGAAAACATGATAATTAAAAAATATTGTAAAGAATGGCCTGACATTACATTTGTTAGTAACAAGGACAACTGTATTTTCTCAGTACTTGACTGAGAAAAGGAAATCATAAAAATGGAGAAGTAGATGCCAGGAGTTCAGTACCTATAGAACTTTCTATAAAAGTATAGTTTCTATTTTTTAATTATCCACAATAAATATTTACAACATTGAGATCTTAATAAATACAGGTTAGACTATCCAATGTGTCCTTCTTTCTAAACCGAACTGAATTAACTGCGTGGCTGATCTGTGACTGCAAAAACTAGACATTTGGCAGGTAATTTTTAAGAATAAACTGACCAAAACATCAGCCAATTTGTCAACTATTTTTAAGTTTGGTCTTTGCTCAGACAGATAGCATTTCTAATTTTTTTCTTTGTCAGAGATACTTTTGCTTCAATGAATCTTGACTTTCCTTGGGAATTGAAATCTGAAGAAAAATGATAGAACTAAAAAAAAGAAAAGAAAAGAAAAAGAAAAAGAAACTACATACAGTTAGATGTGTGATGGAATACTTCCTAAGTACAAAGTTTTTAACTTTTGTTTTATTTTGTTGCATTACCTCATACATTGCATCCCAACTGTGGGCAGATTCCCCTCCCTTCACCCCTCCTACTCATTCTCCACTTCCCCTCCTTCCCCCAGAACAACTCCTCCTCCATTTTCCTTCCAAAAAAAAAAAAAAAGAGCAGATATCCACCAAACATGCCATAACAAGTTGCAATAAGGCTAAGCACAAACCCTCATATCAAGGCCGGCTGAGGCAACCTAGTAGGAGGAAAAGGGCCCTAAGCACAGGCAAGAGTGAGAGATACTCCCACTGTTAGGAGCCCATAAAAATGCTAAAAAAAACGTAACTATACATATATGCAGAGGACCTAGCTCAGACACCCAGTCTCTGTGAGCCCAGATGTGCCCAGTTAGTTGAATCTGTGGGGTTGTGCGTGTGTGTGGGGGGGGGGGGGTATCCTTAACCCTTCTGGCTTCTATAATCTTTCCTCTTCTGTGGGGTTCTCCTGGCTCCACCTTGTGTTTGACTGTGGATCTCCACATCCTCTCCCATCAGCTGCTGGTTCATACATTTGGTGACAATTGGGCTAGGCACCAGTCTCTGAGTATGGCAGTAACAAACTTTTCGGTGCACCCTAGAGATTCCATAACAAGATAAAGTCTTAATTTCAAGGATGATACTGTAGAAATAGCAGGGCACAGGACAGGTTTATCGGGTGTGAGTCTGAGTTCAATTCCTAATATGTCCTTGTCTCAGTGATTTTTTTCCTGTTGCTGAAATGAAATACCTTGACACAATAATTGAAGGAAAGGGGGATTCTTTTGGCTTATTGTTCAATAATATGGTCAATCAAAGCAGGTAAATCAAGGTAGCAGTACCTTTCAGCAGCTTGTCACATTTTGTTTGCAGTCAGAAAGAAGAGAGTAACTACTGATTGTTCTCAGCTAGATTTCTACCTTTTATTTCGTCTAGGGCCCACGCCCAGGTAAGAGTGGCGCACACTTTCAGGACAGGTCTTCTAAATCAATCAATGTGACCACATTTCACCATAGGCATGCCCCAAGGCTAGTCTAATCACATGATTTATCACATGCATGCTGGAAGTACTGAGTCATTCTAGAACCTGTAAATTTGATAAACGATATTAACCATTACACTACCTAAATGAGTAACCTCTACACTTCAGCTATAGAGAGAGAAAAAGACAGAAACAAAATGGTTAGACATGAACAAAGACATACAGAAATATACTCTCTCACACCACAGTGCGGCAGAAGATGTCTTTGTAGCAGAGATAATACTTTGTTGAAGAATTAATATTTGAGCAAAAGTCTGAAGATATAAAGCATAACTCTATTTGAGGTTCCAGGGAAAATATCTTTTTGGGGGGAAGTTTGAGACAGGGTTTCTTTTTAAGAGCCCTGGCTGCCCTAGAACTGACCTCTAACTCACTGAAATCTGCCTGCTTCTGCTTCCCAAGTGCTGAAATTAAAGATGTGAAAGATTGTTTTATTCTTTAATATAACTATTCCTGCTTTTATACTGAATATATACCTGGGAGGAGATACTTGGAGACTGTGTAAGTTTTCTCAAGCTTTTACCCACTAATTTTATCATTTTTTAGTATACTGTATGTCTAAAACTATCACTGGTATGTGATCTTTCTTATTTCCCTATTTGTCGTAAATGCCTATTTCCACTTTTCCCTCTGAGTCAATTCTTCCCTGTGCTGCAAATCCCAGCTTCAGATTGTTTCTTCTGCCTAGACATCCCCAGGTGGGCCAGAGTTCTATTCTTTGTATTACCTCAATAGCTTCAATAGCTTCATGAATAGTTATATAATACATGCTACTGTGTTTAGTGGCTGTTTCTTATTTCCTTATGAGTCATCCTGTCTCACTGCATTCTCTTTGAGAGGAGACCATACTGAGCCAGGTGTTTTTCATATCAATACCTAGCATTGGATCTGAAGTACAAAGGGCATTCTATATGTGTTTGAACAAATGAATGAACGCATGCATTTATTGTATTCTTTCTAAAATTCATTCTCAGGTGGAATAATTCAGGTGTTTTGTTGCTGTTACAGTTAGAAAAAGATAAATAATGTTCATTTCTAAACATAATATACTGCCAAAATTATTCCCTTGGGGAAATTTACTTTATGATATTCTTGGCATCTCTTCATGTAATCATTTAAAAACAGTTTATAGTTTGCTTGCTTATTTTATCCTACCATCCTTCATTGTACAATAACCAACATTTTCCTCGTGACACATGATTCAGTTTGTAGGTATATTTTTAGAGATACAGACAAAAAAAATGAGCCCTATTATTTTCTCTGCTAAGCTTTGTTTTTCTGAGTGTCTCTTTCTATAATAACAACTTATGCTTCCTTAACTCTTGGCAGTAAAATTATTCCTTTGTATTTGCTTTATTTAGTAAATTCAAGAGAGCTTTATACAAATTACTTTAAATACCCTGACAAAACAAAACAAAGAACATAAATGGACTGTTTTTATAAAAATGGCCATCATTATTGTCATCACTGCACAAGAAGTAGTTTAAGTCATTGATGTATGAAATCATGCTTACATGTGAATGAATGGCTTCCTGACTGTCTGTTGTTGGTTGTTTTTACTCTTTACTCTTTGGGGAGGCTGCCACCCTGCTACCAATTAAATATACACAGAGAGGCTTATTATTACTTATAAATGCCTGGCATTAGCTTGGCTTTTTTCTAGCCAGCTTTTCTTAAATTATCCTGTCTATCTTTTGCCTCTGGGCTTTTACCATTATCTATTTCTATATATCTTTTCTTTCCTTTTTATTCCATGTCTAGCTGTGTGACTTGGTGGCTGGCCCCTTCTTTCCTTGCTCCTTGATCCCTCTCTCCAGATTTCTTCTATTTATTCTCTCTGCCTGCCAGCCCAACTCATCCTTTCTCCTGCCTTGCTATTGACTTTCAACTCTTTATTAGACCAATCCGGTGTTTTAGACATGCAAAGTAACACTACTTCTCCAAGTTAAAAACATGCTGGGATTTACTATATCCAAGAACATGTTCAATCACCATAGATGGTGAAAATAAAACCTTCCATGGTAAAACCAAATTTAAACAATATTTATCCACAACCTCTACATACTGAAGATACTGAAAGAAAAGATTCTACAAAAGGTTAACTACACCCATGAAACACAGGAAATAAAACATTTAAGACCAGCAAAATCAAAAGAAAGGGAACATACACACACACACACAATACTTTCTTCTCTGTGCCTCATGGAACTTTCTCCAAAATTGACCACATACTTGTACACAAATCAAGTCTTCACAGATACAAGAAAACATATTTAAAATACCTATACAGCACCAGGTGGTAGTGACAGGGGGATCCTTGAGAGTTTGAAGCCAGTTTGGTCTACAGGGTGAGTTCCAGAACAAAGGAACCCTGTCTCAAAAGCAAACAAAAAAAAAAAACAAAAAACCCTGTACACCACTTAATTAAAAAACTAAAAGAAATGAATAATTTTCTCAATTAATACACTTTAGCAAAGTTAAATCAAGATTGGATAAGCAATTTACCAATAACCCCCAAAGAAATGGAAGCAATAATTAAGAGTCTGTCAACCAAAAAAAAAAGACCCCAGAGCCAGTTGGTTTTATTGTAGGATCCTACCAGACTTTCAAAGATTTAAATACAGCACTTCTCAAAATATTCCACAAGATGGAACCAGAAAGAACATTGCCCAATTCATTTTATGATGTCATAGCTACCCAGATACACAAATGGCATAAAGATCCAATAAAGAAAATTTTACAGACCAATTTCCCTAATGGATATAGATTAAAAATAGTCAATAAAATATTTGTAAAAATGAATATACCAACACATCAAAAAGATCATCCACCAAACAGACTTCATCCCAAAAATGAAGGAATGATTCAATATACAAAAATCAATAAACATTATTCACCATAATTATAAACTGAAAGACAAATCCACACTATCATCTCATTAGATGTATAAAAGTCCTTGACCAAATCCAACATTCCTTCATGATAAAAGTCCTGGAGAGATTAAGAATATAAGGGACATACCTAAACATAATAATTGCAGTCTACAGTAAGCCCACAGTCAATATCAACTTAAATGGAGAAAAACTTGAAACAATTACAATTCTAATATCAAAAGTAGACAACTCTCTCCATATCTTTATACTTGAAGTCTTAGCTGGAGCAATAAGAAAACAGAAAGGTATAGAGGGGATACAAATTAGAAAGGAAAAATTTGAAGTATTTGCAGATAAAAGTATACATACATTGAAAAATTTCAATAGGGAAGTCCTACAGCTGATAAACACTTTCATCAAAGTAGCGGGATACAAAATTAACTCACAAAAAAAATTGTAACCCTAATATATGCAAATAGCAAACTGACTAAGAAAGAAATCAGGAACACCACACTTTTCATATTGACCTCAAATAATAAAAACTATCTTAGAATAATTCTGACCAAGTAAGTGAAAGGCTTGTATGATAAAAATGTTATTAAAGAGAGAAACTGAAAAAGATATCAGAAGATAGAAAGATCTCTCATTCTCATCAGTCTGTAGAATTAACATAGTAAAAATGATCATCCTACCAAAAGCAACTTACAGATTCAATGCAATCCCCACGTAAATCTCAGTATAATTCTTCACAGATCTTGAAAAGACAATTATCAGCTTCATATGGAAAAAGAGAAAACCCAGGATATCTAAAAATAATCCTGAACAATAAAAGTACTCCTGGAAGTCTCACCATTCCTGATTTCAAGTTTACTACAGAGGAAAAATGATTAAAAATAGCATGGCATTGATATTAAAACAGACATGGTGACCAATGGAATCACATTGGAGATGTAGGCATAAATCCTTACCCATATGAATGCATGATTTTTGATAAAGAAGACAGAAATATACACTGGGGAAAAGACAGCACCTTCAACAAATGGAGGTGATAAAATTGGATGGCCAGATATAGAAAAATGCAATTAGATCCATATCTATTGCCCTGTACAAAACTCAAGTACAAATGGATCAAAGACCTCAATATAAAACCAGGTACGCTGAACCTGATAGAAGAAAAAGTATGGAATGCCCTTGAACTCATTGACACAGACTGACTTTCTAAACAAAACACCATTAGCATAGGCACAAGATTAACAATTAATAAATAAAATGTCATGAAACTGAAAAGCTTCTGTAAGACCCATGAAACCACCATTCAGACAGAGCTGGGAACTACATAATAGAAAAAGATTTTTAACAACTTCTCATCTGATAAAGAACTAATATCCAAAATACATAAAGAACTCAAGAAACTAGATATTAAAAACAAAAACAAAAAAGCAAATAATCCAATTTTTAAATGGAGTATAAATGTAAACAGAATTCCCAAAAGAGGAAACTCAAATGGTTGAGAAACACTTAAAGAAATCTTCAGCATCCTTAGGCATCAGGGAAATGCAAATCAAACTACTTTGATAGTCTATCTTATATCTGTCAGAATGGGTAAGATCAATAATTCAAATGATAGCCCACACTATCAATCAAGGATGTAGAATAAGGGGAACACTCCTCCACTGCTGTTGAGAGTGTAAATTTGTACAGCCACTATGGAAATCAGAATGTCATTTCCTCAGAAAGATAGGACTTAGTCTACCTCAAGATTCAGCTACACCACTCTTGGGCAAATTCCCAAAGGATGCTTTGTTCTTCTACAAGGATATTATTTAATCATATTCATTGCTGTTCTATTCATAAGACCAGAAACTGGAAACAACCTAGATGTTCCTCAATAAAAGAATGTCTCATGTGTGATTTCCCTCTGTATGCTACAAATATGTTTTATTACCATTGGTAATTAAAGAAGCTGTTTGGCCAATGACTTAAAAGTAGTAAAAAAAAAAAAAAGAGTAAAGCCAGGCAGGAAATCTGAACACAGATATAGAGAAAAAGTAGTCAGAGTCAAGGAGATTCCATGTAGCTGGCCAGCCGCCAGCCAGAACCTTACTGGTAGGCCACAGCCTTGTGGTGATTCACAAATTGTTAGAAATGGGTTAATTTAAGATTTAAGAATTAGTTAATAAGAAGCCTTATTAATTAGAGCCACTAATTAATAGTTTCTGTGTCATTATTTGGGTCTGGGTAGCTGGGAAACAAACAAGCAGTTTCCATCTACAAAATGGTGCCCAACATGGGAATCAAACCTACAACCCTGAGATTAAAAGTCTCATGCTGTATTGACTGAGCTAGAGAAAATGTAGTTTATTTATACAGTAGATTATTAGTCAGCAGTTTAAAAATGACATCATGAAATTCACAGGAAAATAGGTGGAACTTGAAAAAAATCATCCTGAGTGAAGTAATATAGAACAAAGTAGGTAAATAGGCATGTATTCACTTATATGTGAATATTAGCCATTAAATCAATAATAACCAATCTACAATTCAAAGACCAAAAGAGGTTAGGTATAGTGGAAAGTACTAGAGGAGAAAGGGCACGTGGATTTCCCTGGGAGAGGGAAATAGAGTAGATTTTACAGACAAACTGGGTGAGGGACAAGAAAAGGAGGATCAGGTGGGGAGAAGGAACAGGAGATGGGATTTAGTGGGGATTTGGGGGAGAAACACCTAGTATTGAGGAGCATTTGAGGGATGATATTGAAAGCAAAGTCATTACTGATGTTTGGAAAGACTACTGGGTTTTATAAGTTGATGTGTTCCCTGCCACATTGCTGAAATTATTGATCTTTTCAAGAAGTTTTCTACTAGAGATGTTAGAATCTCTTATTATGACATTATACCATCTGAAAATAGGGATAATTTTACTTCTTTTTCTCTTTGTATTCCTTTAATTTTCTCCTTTTTTAGCCAATTTTTCTAGCTACTGCTTTAATTACTATATTTAAAAATGGTAGGAACGGACAACCCTATCTCGTCGCTGAATTTAATGCAGCTGCTTTCAGCTTGAGTACATGTGGGGAAGATTAGCTGTGGGTTTGTTGTATATAGCCTGTATTGTGTTGAGGGACATTCCCTCTAGTCCAACTGTCCTAGGATTTTTTCCAGAAAACTGCATTGGATTTTGTTAAAGATTTTCTGTTTTTGTTTTCTTTTTTTATCTATTGAGATTATCATGTGATATTTTTGTCTGTATATCCATTTACATTATTTATTATATTTATTGACTTACATATGTTGGAACATCACTGGATTTCCAGAATAAAGCCAACTTTATCATGGCAGATAATATTGATATATGTCTGTATTTGGCCTGCTAGTTTTTTTTTCAGGATTTTGGCATCTATGTTAATCTGTAGTTTTGGTTTTTGGGGTGTGTATTTATCTGGTTTGATTTTAGATTAATACTGGACTCATAGAAGTAGTTTTTCGAGTTATCTTTTAATTTCCATTTCTTAAAATTAATTTCCATAGTAATGGTTATAGTACTTCTTTGAAAAAACTCTAGAATTCTGCTCTGAATCTATCTTGGCCTGGGTCTTTCTTTTTTCTTTTGTCATAATGACTTTTATTTCTATTTCAATCTCTTTATTTATTATAGATCAAGTTGGGTTATTGGTCTCTTCCTGGTTTGACTTTAGTAGGTTGGATGAATCAAGAAACCCATCCATTTTAGGCTATCTAACTTAATGAAGTACAGTTTTAAAAAGTATTCTGTTTAATATGTTGTATTTCATTGGTGCCTGTTGTAATTTTTCCCTTTTTATTTGTAATTCTGCTAAATTAGGTTATCTCTTTCTTCCTATTGGCTAATTATAACTAGGGCCTGTCAATATTGTTTATTTTCTCAAATAACCAGCCTTCGATTCATTAATTCTCTTTACTGTTTTCTTTGTTTTTATTTCATTAATTTCTACTCTGATTTTTTTATTTTTTCTTGCCATTCACTGGGTTTGGGTTTTATTTGTTCTTCTATTTCCAAATTATTGAGTTGCACCATGCAATCATTTATTTGTGTACTCTTTCTTATTCTTTAATGTAGGTACTTAGGGCTATAAATTTTCCTAAACTGCTTTTAATGTTTTCCAGGGATTTTGTTGTGCAGTCTTTTTATTTAAATTTCTTTCTTTCTTTCTTCTTTGACCTATTCATCATTCAGTTATGAGTTTTTATGATTTGAGCTAGGCATGCGGACTTCCTTCTTTGGTTGTGTATTGGGTATTAGAGTTTGTCCTTCCTTAGTTTTGGCTAACTTATGAGCTGTGTAAACTTAGGGAATCCACCTAACTTTACTATCAACACCCTTTCTACAAGCCATCAGGGGATCCCAAGTCATACAAATGGTGAACCAGACTAGTCTTCAATGTTAGATTATTTTGTACTCCATAAGAATTACTTCTTTGTGCAAGAAATTGCTTCTTTGTTTTGTCCTACTCTGAAGTGTTAATTTTATTTTTATTATTTTATTATTATTACTTATAAATCTGTTTGTTTTTAATAAAAGACAGAAAAGGGATATATATATATATATATATATATATATATATATATGCTTGTAATAACAATTATTGAAAAAAGAGGCCATGATTTAAAAGAGAACAAGAGAAGGGAAAGGAGAGATGCACTTATAATATAAATGAAAATTTTTTAAATGATAAGTAAACACTAACAAAAATCCCTACACAATTTATTTGATCAACTAAGTCAATTTAAGGAACAACCAATATTCAATGTCTCCTGTATCCATATGGATATTAAAATATACATAAATAAACATCTCAGAGCATTTAACAACAGTGTCAAATTTGACCCTCCTAGTATCTAACAAAAGAAATATTCTCTGACACTATGTCCAATACTCCTTAAATTTATTACCTCATAAATCTTTTTGCCTGATGTAACATATTTATTGGCTAATCGTGTGCTGTTTTTGTTTTTTAGGATCTCCCCTAACCATAATATGAGTCTCAAAAGAATAAAGACTTTGTTTGTTTCATTTGCTGTACTATCCCTGGTTGTAAAAGGGATGAGATTCAGATACTAAGAAACAAATATACAGGATACTTGGGTAATGAAGTACTAAATCAAATGGAGCCTGTGCCTTAACCCAGAGGCTCAGTGATTTACAAAGACCATTATAAAATCTTTTGCTATTATTCTCCTTCCTTATAGAAAAATATCACCTACCCTTTGCTTTTGACCTTCAGGAATGTTCTCTCACTCCCTATCCTCCATGAAATTTTGTTCTAGGGAAAATTAGGGCCACATTCTCCAGTATTCCTAAGTTAATATGAACAGAGGTATAGCTTTAATAGACAGCTAATGATCTCGATGGGTCTCACTTTCAGCATTACTGGCTCCAACCCAGAAGATTATTAGATTATCTCCAAATGTGCTTTTTGTGAAAATAGATCCAGAAGCCATGAGTCCCAACAATGGTTCCATTCAACTGTGTCAATGTACCTAAATGCTAATGCAGGACTTACTAAAATGTAGATTGAAAGTCAGACTTCATTTGCATTATCAGACTCATATCTTCCATTTGTTTTTATTTTTTCTTTAATCTGGAGGGCTTTCAATAGGATTAGATGGAGACTTGCTAGGTGGAAATGGGTGCCTTCAACTATAAGCATATTCAATTAAACTGAATTCATTGCCTGCATGGGACAAGTTAAAAGAAAACTAAATAGATAATGATTACACATTATTAAGAAAAGAGACAGTTCTGGAGACCAAATTCTCTTAACACATCATTAAACTGGGCTCATTTCATATGCACAGTTTAACACCAGCCTATAAGGAGAACATGTTTTGAGGAAATCAGCAGAATGTTTATGAGCTCTAAAAAGCTTTTAATAAAATGCAGTGTTTTAGGGAAGGAATAACTTCTAAGCTTCACTTGAATACGCTAATTAAAGAGATGCTCCTACTGATTCTGAGTTCTATTTGTCCTTACTTCTATGTTTTTAATATGACATTATATCAATTCTCCAAGACTTTCATACACACAAACAATGTATTTTGATCATATTCAGTCCCCACTCCTCCTTTTAACTCCACTCAAGTCTGCCCAACCCCCAATTTTATAATCTCATGTCTTCTTTTTTGTTTTATTTTGTTTTGCAATTTGTGTTGTCCATACACTCATGGGCCATGAGCACAATCCATCTATATGCACTAAAAACTGGTACCCCACCCCAGATGCCATCATCTCTCAATATCTCCTCAGCTAGAACCATGGGATCATGAGGTTCTCCCTATCCATGGTAGAAAAATAACTGACTTGATTCTATGTAACACATCTTATGTAGGCAAGCAAAGTTGCTTTGGGCTCCTCAGTGCAGTGATCCTGTCCTGCTTCTCTCAGGTTCTCCTCGAAATATGACTCAGTTTTCTTCTACTTCCATAATGACTCTTTAGTCTTGATGTGTGGGGGTGTGATATATATGTCTCATTTGTGGTTAAGCACTTCATGGTCACTTATTCTCTGCCCTCTAACCAGGAGTGAGCTTCTGTGCTAATCACCACATACTGCATAAAGAACAGTCCCCGGTGAGGCTTGGGAGCTGCACTAATCTATTGGCAGAGGGATATGAACTTATAAGGCAGTTAGATACTATGTCTGCATGGCAAAATAATCAAATAGGTATTCCCCTGGGGGGTCTTGGTATTTTTAAATATGTCTCGAAAAACCAAAAAAAAAAAAATTCTAGTTTATTTGGATAGATTTACCATACCCTACATGTGCTTTCTACTATAGAACAGATTTTTAATTCAATCAGAAGGCTTTCGGTTACCCCCATACCATTCTTTCTGCTATTACACCCATGGCCATGTTTTGGAACACCAGTCCTCAATGTAGCTCTCAGGGTTCACAGCTGAGACTTTCCTCACCCAGCAGCCTACACAGCACCTCCTGGCATTATGAATGTTAGCCAGTAGAAAGGAAGATTGACGTCAGTGTTAACTTGATATTTCTCTATCCACTGTCTAAATTATGTAGTATCCTAAGCAACAGGGTCTTACCAACAAGTTATAGTGAGCAACCAAGAACAATGACAATAATCTGGATTTTTTGGGAGGGTCTCCAAGACACCCATGACCAACAATTCAAAGGGAGATATCCCATACCTGCATACTTGAATTTTTGTTTGTTTTCTTCTTATTTAACAACCTATGGCTTCCAAGAAAAGCATTATCCAGTATATAGGATAATTATAATTAGTATTATATATGTATGTGTAAGTGTGTAAATATACAGTCGTATAAATATATGAAGCTTATAAAATAATGGATTTCCCTATAGCCTTTTCAAACTCCCTATTGTTAGTTATCCTTCTCCTACCCTTTCCTCTACTGTGCCCTTCTATCTACTTCCCCATTTAAACACCCCTTCTGATTATTCCCATTTTACCCTTGTTCTGTTTTTTTATTCACCTCGTCTAGGTTACATTGCATATTTTAATCACTTATATAAATGCTCCATATTCCTTATTAAAAAAATGTGTCAAATTGACTACAAGTTATAAGGAAATAAAAAAAACCCAGATTCTGTTAAATTGGTGGATTTATCTGTCTGGGTCTTTAAATCATCTGTCTGGGTATAAGTGTCCATGGACTGATACTGAGACTATTTGACAAAGAGACTCTACTGACTGTGGCAATAGAAATGAAAATAATTTCTGTATGTTGAGTTTCTAATTTTGGGAAGGTGCCATATAGTTAGTACCTAATTAGTAGCTATCCATTCTTTGAAAGGTAGGATTTGAGATACTTATACCACAGCAACTTGAATGACAAAGTGACTTGCTTGGTATCATATGAATAAAGATAAGCTGTGATTCATACTCATGGATAACACACATAAACACCCATATTCCCTCAACAACTTTTAGCCCATCTGTGGAGTAATTATACTTTAGGGAAAAGTGGTGTTTCAAAAGCATGTAAGTAGCTCACATAATTTTGTATTGTAAAAGAGCAAAACAATCAATGGCATTCATCACATAAACCCATCTAGAAAATTTTAATAAAGTCTTCTAGGCAGATGCATATCTTTTAAAATATTCAGAATCATTGGTATGATTTGTTTTGAGCTACAATTTGCCAATGCCTTTCTATTCCTCTTAATTCTGATAATAACACCTTAGTATAACTTTATGACATCAACTGACTCTTTCCTTTGACGTATTTTGGCCCAAGCCATATTTATATTTTAGTTCAATGACTTTCCACATGTCAAAAACTTGGTCACTGAGTGTAGTCCATGCCTGCTGTAGAAATCCTAGCAGCATTCCTAAATGGCCCGAGGGGTGTTGCTGTAGGAGCTCCTTCTGCTCCTTCAGCCAATAGCCATTGAGATACCAGCCCACTGGGGTGTGGTCTCTTTCTCTTTAAAAAGCAGAGGCAGCCCTCTGCTAGCTCTCTCGCTCCAGCGACTAGACTCCTTTTCTGGCTGTCAAGTGTAGGATGGTGTTCTGTAAGTATTTTCCCCTCAAATAAATAACCCTTTGAATCCAAACTGGTGTGGGATTGCTTCGTGCTTTATCTGGTGCCCAACGTTTGGTTTTAGAACCACCTCCCCACCCTCTCCCAACCCCTCCCACTCCCCAGCTCCCCACTCCCCCATCCTCCCCATCCCCCGGCTGGGCTGCAGTGGTGTAGGAGAATTGTCTGTTTTCTGTCAATTATGTTTTAAATAAACGCTGATTGGCCAGTCAGGTCAACCAGACAGTAAGTAGAAGCGGGTGGAGAACAGGAGAATGCTGGGAAGGAGGAAGCCCATTCCTCCTTGGTCCAACCCAGACCACCAAAGAAACAAGATGTGACCTGCCCTGCTGAGAAAGGTACCAAGCCATTGGGCTAACATAGATAAGAATAATGGGTTAATATAAGCTACAAGAGCTAATAAGTAGCCTGAGCTAATGGGCCAATCAGTTTTATAACTTATGGAGATCTCTGTGTGATTTTCTCTGGGACTAACTGGCTTGGGGACTGGGCAGGACAGAAACCCCAATGAGCCTGGCCCTCATGTTACAGGGCGTCCCCTCTGAGAAGCAAATCCTGGATATCTCACAGTGAACTGAGCTGAGGGCCTCCATATCCTGAGCACAGCTGTCATCAGCCAAGGTCTCCGGACCACCGGTCTGCAGCCCATGGGGTCTCAGGGTGGTGTTGGTGGTGATGAACTCTGGGCAGCTGTTCTCAATGAAGTGAGAATTACTGTATTAATCTGGAAATGGAGGCTCAGAGATGAAGTGAGGTGGCTTTCGCCTTTGAGGATGTGGCTGTAGTTTTTGCCCAAGAAAAGTGGGGAGCAGCTGGCTCCAGCTCAGAGGACCCTGTACCAGGAGGTGATGCTGGAAAACCGCAGGCTTCTCTGGTCTCTCTGAGGTATCCTGTTCCCAAACCTGAGCTGATCTGTTGCCTAGAGCACGGGCAGGAGCTGTGGCTGTGATGAAAGACCATTCCACAAGCGTAAGTGCAGGTAACAATGGAAAAACCAAGGCCACAGAACTTTCCACGTGTGAGCCAGCACTATCTAAGGGAGTCTCATGCCAGGGCAAGTTAACAAAAAGCCTCAGGGGACTCCCAGTCAGTGCAAACTCCTGGTCAAATTGGTTCCTCGGAAACACAGCAAGGACACTTTCAAAAAGGGTCATGGCCTCAGATCAAGCAGCTTCCTGGGAAAATCAGCCTTGAACCTGATAGCTTTGGGACAGCTGAAGACGTGTTCAAAGGTTAGACAGAAGCACATCTCTTCAGGAAATGTCCGTAATTGTGACTCACATGAGTCAGATAAGGACCCTATAATTCAGGAGGAGGAAAGTGTCTACAAATGTCATGATTGTGGCAAAGTATTAAGCAAGAAGAGCCTCCTTGCTCGACATGAGAGGAGTCACTCTGGAGTGAAGCCGTATGAGTGAGTGTACTGAGTGCAGGAAGACCTTCAGCAAGAGCACAAACCTTCTTTAACATCTTATGGTGCATAGTGGGGAGAAGCCTTATAAGTGCATGGAGTGTGAGAAGGCCTTCTACCGCAAATCCCACCTTACACAGCACCGGCGGATCCACAGTGGTTAGAAGCCTTATAAATGTGATGAATGTGGCAGAGCTTTCTCATACCGCTCCACTTTTGTCTTACAGAACAGGAGCCGCACTGGAGAAAACCCTTTTGTTTGTAAAGAATGTGGAAAAGCTTTCCAAGAGAGGCCAGGCTTCGTTCGCTACTACATCATTCACAGTGGGGAGAACCCCTATGCGGGCTTTGAGTGTGGCAAAGTGTAGTATCAAGCAGCGGGTTGCATTCCCGCTGCCTAGCTTTCAGCCTCCTGGCTCCTGCACCGCTAGCTTTGCCCCAGAAATAACAACACACAAATTGTATTGTTTTAAACACTGCCTGGCTCATTAGTTTCAGCCTCTTACTCACATCTTGACTAACCCATATCTAATTATCTGTGTAACACCACGAGCGGTGTCTTACCAGGAAAGATTCAGCATGTCTGACCTGGCGGCTTGCTTCATCGCATCTCTCTCCCTGAGGAGAGGCAAGGCAGTCTGCCTCAGAGAGCAGAGGCATGGCGATTTATTAACTTAGGAGAGGCGTGGCATCTGACTGAGCCATCTACCTCACTTCCTTCTTCCTGTTCTGTCTACTCCACCCACCTAAGGGCTGGCCAAGGCAGTTTGTTTATTAGCCAATGAGAATCCTCCATCAGCAAAGTCTTCAAACACAGGTTCTACGTCATGTGGCACCGATGAACTCATACTGGGGAGAAGCCGTCTGAGTGCAGTGAGTGTGGGAAGCGTTTTGTGAGAGCATAGCCCTGATCTGCCACTACGTGATCCACACTGGAGAGAAGCCCTTTGAGTGCAAGTGGGGCAAAGTATCTCAGGAGACACCAGCGCATTCACACTGGAGCCTTACCTGTGCAGCAAGTGTTGGAAAGCCTTCACCCACTGCTCTACTTTCATCTTGCATAAAAGAGCCCACACTGGAGAAAACCCCTCTGAGTGCAAAGGATGTGGGAAAGCCTTTAGCAATAGAGCTGGCCTTATTCGCCACTTCAGCATCCACACTGGAGAGAAGCCCTATGAGTGTGGCAAGGCCTTCAGCCGCTTAGTGAGTTCCCTGATCTCTCCATCCATATCTTTTTTGAAAGCAGTCAGATCTAGCACAGTTCCACAACCAGCACCCTTACTTAGTCTAGCCCCACTGCCTTCACTGCTGCCAAACCCTGGAGATCCACAAGGAGTCATCCTGCCTGGAAACAACCAGAGGTTCCTCCTGTGAATTTCCGAAATACTCCACTCAATACTTAGACTTTGCTGGTCCTATTACAGGGTCTATCATAAGGAGTCTCCACTGTATCCCCAACCACACCCTTCCCACGACCTGCCAGATGTAGCCTGGGTCCCACCACAGTGGAGCACCTTGTCTGGTGTCTATTGGCTACTCCTTAAAGAAGCTTTAGTGTCTGGGCAGAACTTTCCCTAACAATACCCCAACCCACAAAACCATCTAACGTTTTCACCCAACCAAATCTACTCCTACAGTCTGGGATTGAAACAGAAAAGACATCCTGTGAACAAGCCCAGTCCCCTCTATCTACCTGACTTCACACCACACGAGGCATTTCCATCCGCATTTGCCCACATATCCTTTCTTCTGCCCCAACTGGATCTGTCAATTACAGACTCAGAACTAACAAAAGAAGTTCACATTCCCAGATGTTGTTGCAAATATTCCAATAACATGAAAGACCAAGTCAGTATTATATCTCTAAAACCTAGCAATCCTATAGAAATGTTTGCCAATAAAATTTACCCAGATGAATCCCAGGACAGAGAACTTAAAAGAAGAGTCACAGACTCCATCAAAGACTCCAAGAAATTTAAATAAGGCACAAAGAAACAGCTCAACAAAATTAAGGAGAAAGAACTTAAGAAGAATAGATGCCTGAGTAACATCTAAGAAAATGCAAACATAATATTTATAGAAATTAAGAAGAAAAGCCAAGACTTTGGAATAGAATCAAATAAGGACATAGAAACACTGAAGAAGAATCAAGGTGAAATAAAAATGGAATAGAAAAATACAACTAGAAAACTCAAAGACCTTAAAAGTAGAATTAATAAAGAAGAAAGGACTCAAAGCTAAGGTAGAAAATATAGGCTAAATAAGAAAGAAAAATGGATATTAACAAAACAAGAGTCATACTGGAAATGGGGGGACACAATTAAAAACAAAAATAACCTTCAAATTATAGGCATAGGTGATGAAGAATATCAAATCAATAGCATAAACCAGGTCTTCAACAAGATTATATAAGAAAACTTTCACACACTACAAGAAGCATAAGAACACCAATTAGACAAGACTGTATGTTTAAAATATTAGTTTATACAAAAAAGAAAGTGTATTGAAAGCTGTAAGAGAGAAAAAAATCAAGTTGCATATAATGGGAAACCCATCAGAATAACAGCTTTCTCAATGGTTATGTTGAAAGGCAGGAAAGCCTGAGGCAATTGCACTCCAGTGCTAAAAGTTTATGATGGTCAGTTTAGCCAAATAACATCCAAACTATCTGGCATCAATAAAGGAGAAAGTAAAACATTCTATGACATAAACAGCCTTAAATTTTTTATATTCAGCAAACACAATCTAAGAAAAATATATAAAGCAACTTTCAGGCTAAATATAGGAATAAACATAGCAGAGAGACAGCAGAAAAAAAGACAAAGCCATAATTATTAAAACACAAAATGTCACTGAAAACATAAACAATCACACTAAAAATCAGCAGAATGATGTCCACAATTAATATACACATTTCAATAATAATGTTAATCATGACCTCAGTTCTCCAAACAGAAGACATAGGTTGACTGAATGGATCTAGAAAGAAAAATCATCACTTTCTTGTCTACAAGAACTACATCTTGGATTTAAAGACAGGTGCCACCTTATTATAAAAGTATGAATGAAAATATTCTAATCAAATGGGACCAGAAAATAATCAGATATCATTATCCTAATAGGTGACAATATATATTTCAAACTAAGACTAATTAGAAGAGATAAAAAATTATATTCTAATCAAGGGAACAGTTAACTAATAAGATATTACTGTCCTAATAACATATGCACAAACTCCAGGACATACAATTTCTAAAATAACAAAAAAAAATCTATTACTGGATTTAAAGACACAGATTAATACCTATTCATTAATAGCAGGTAATTTCGATAATCCACTTACTCCAAGAGATGGGTCATTTGAGCAAAAAATTAACAGAGACACATCAGAATTAATTGATATCATGCAGCAAATGGACTTAACAGATATTTACTGAATATTACATCCAAACACAAGGGAACACACATTCTACACTTTCTACTCAGCAGTACATAGGAAGCTTTGCAAAAATAGAGCATATCCTAGCCGGGTGGTGGTGGCGCACGCCTTTAATCCCAGCACTTGGGAGGCAGAGGCAGGCGGATCTCTGTGAGTTCGAGACCAGCCTGGTCTACAAGAGCTAGTTCCAGGACAGGCTCTAAAGCTGCAGAGAAACCCTGTCTCAAAAAACCAAAAAAAAAAAAAAAATAGAGCACATCCTAATATATGAACAAAATTTACAAATTCAAAAACATTGAAATCATTTCTTTATGAAATCTGACTACAGTGCCGGGAAAGAAAAATCTTAAAAATGAAACTCATGGAAATTGAACAACTCATATTACTGAATGATGAATCAACCAAAAAAATGAGAAAGACATTTAAAAAAACTTCCTGGAACTAAATAAAAATGAAAGCCCAATACAACAAAACCACTGGGAGAAATTGAAAACATTCTTATGAGGAAACTTTATAGCCCTTGGGACCTACACTTAAAAACAGAAGGAGTTCAAATAAATATATTTATGAAACAATTCAAAGCTTTGGAAAAACAAGGCTAAACCAAATGCAACCCCAATCAACAGCAAAAAAATAATAAAAACAAGTACAATAATCATTCAAAGAGAAATAAAGAAACCAATGTAAAGAATCAATTGAGCTAATAAACAGGATGGACAGACACTTGACCAAACTGACAACGAGAAAGACACACACACACACACACACACAGAGAGAGAGAGAGAGAGAGAGAGAGAGAGAGAGAGAGAGAGAGAGAGAGAACAGAATCAGAAATGAACAGGAAAATATTACAACAGCTATCAAAGCAATTAAAGATCTTATAAAGGAATGTTTGAATGTTTAAATCCTGTACTCCAACAATACTGTCTGACACAATTTGAGCTTGCTATAGCAAGAAAGTCTAACCTATTCCGGTGTTCTCTTCCTCGTGGACAAGCCGTTATATAGGCTCAAACAATATTTAAGAAACAAAAAATTGCAATTGTGGAATTGGGACAATAGTCAGCAGTGTATGACGAAGAAACCACATTTTAGGCTAGTCATGAATGGAGCTAGCTGTGTAACGTGGAAGGAAGATAGTCATGTTTCGTGAAAGATTTTCTGTGGCTCATCTTTGGAATTTTGCTGTGCTTTTTCCTATGGTGACAGAAGGTTTTCTGCCCCCATCCTGGGCTTACTTGTATTTGATTGGATGACAAGTCCAGTCGAAGCTAGGTGACATCTAGGTGGTTAAAAATGAGGCTGGCTAAAATTTAGCCCGCCCAACCCCCAGGGTTTCTCTGTAGCTTTCGAGCCTGTACTGGAACTCGTTCTTGTAGACCAGACTGGCCTCGAACTCACAGAGATCTGCCTCCCGAGTGCTGGGATTAAAGGGAGCACTGTCAGTGCTCAGCTTACTTGAGCTTTTTAAAAAAATAACATTAGTCTCATTTGCCTCCCACTACATTGTGATCCTAGAGAATCAATCTAGTACATTTACCGCTTAATTTGCTGACTCCCATCTGTTTCAGAGAGGACGAATTCATTGTCTCCATCTACTCAGTAGAAGCCCCAAGCCCCATCTAGTGAGGCGCTGACTGCGAAAGAATACAGATACAACGGGCGACACTGAGCCTTTAAAACACTGGCGAAGGGGGCTCGCAACCCTCTCCTGCAATTTGGGCACCTGCATACGTGGCATTCGCTTACACATGTGCCCAAGAATTGTTTTTAGATTTATGAGTGCTTGGCTTGCAATTAATGTCTGTACTGCACGCGCTTTGGAGGCCAGTAGAGGGCACCGACTCCCTGGAAGGACTTGATGGATGGATGTGAGCTGCCACGCTGGAGAACTCAACCTGAATCATCTGTAAGAACAGGTGCTCTGGATTGCTGGGCCATCTCCAGGACAAAGACTTGTTTACTTGATCTGTATGAGTGTTGCTCGCATGCATTTAAGTGCACCATGTACATGCCCAGTGCCCAAGGGGGCCAGGTGCTGGTGCTGGCTCCTCTGGAACTGCATTTAGAGGTGGTTGAGACTCATGTGGGTGCTCAAAACAGTCTTCTGCAAGAACACCAAGTGCACTTAGCCACCAAGCCATCTCCAGTCTTGCTTTAAAAAATGTATATGAGAAATGCATTGCTGGATGGTGATAGCATTTGCTTTTACTCCCAGCTCTTGGGAGGCAGAGGCAGGTGTCCATTACAGCCAAAGCTATAAAGGAGAAGAACCCTGTCTTAAAAAACCAACAAGTAATCCTTTGAGGTTTGTTAGAGGTGAATGTACTCAATTCTCTGACAACCCAGCAAGACAGTGCTGCAAACCTGCTTTTACAGATGAATACAAGCTTACAGAATCAGCAGTGAAATGGAATACAAAATGCTTAACCAGTTGCCAGTGCAGCTGGCAAGCCCAATGCTGACAACACATTGCAGACAATAACAAAGCTAATATCTTGGATTAAACTACATAATTTAGACATTCATTAAAACTATTATAAACAACTTATAAAACAAGCACCACACATTGAAAAGAAGTTAGTTTTTAAAAAGACGTCCATGTGTCTGTCTATGCATGCCCATTGGATCCCTTGGAGCTGGGAACCCAGTCCAGTCGCAAACGCTCTTAACTATTGCATCCAGTTCCTGGTCTGTAGAACATGATGCCTTGGCGGTAGGCCTTTGTTTCTCATGGAGCTTTCCTGTGCTGTGTGTGGTTGTGCCACAGAGGGAGCTTGGATAAAGGCCAGGCAGTATGAGCGTGGATTCTCCCTCAATCTTTGTCGTGAAAACATTCTGAGTTAGAGCATTTACACCTGGGAAGATTCTTCAGGTAAAATGGAGGCCTAGGAAATCATTGTTGCACTCAGCTCGCTTGTGGGAGGACATCTAAGAAACTTACAGAAAGGTAGATGTTCATAATTAAAACATAAATACCTGAAATTCCAAAAGTCAACATAAAATATTAATATAGCAAGATATTTTGACTAGGCAATATCTATAGTTTTGATTTTAGTGGTTGGTAGATGTCAATGCTTAACTTTTCTCTGTCTATTTGTAGCCTCATTTTCTGTAAGACTCACGGTTATTAAGGAAAACAGTACCTTGATTCTGGCCACAGGAGATGGATACCAAGAAACAAAATAGATTGTCTGAGCCGGGCGGTGGTGGCGCACGCCTTTAATCCCAGCACTCGGGAGGCAGAGGCAGGCGGATCTCTGTGAGTTCGAGACCAGCCTGGTCTACAAGAGCTAGTTCCAGGACAGGCTCCAAAGCTACAGAGAAACCCTGTCTCGAAAAACCAAAAAAAAAAAAAAAAAATAGATTGTCTGAGGGAAAGGACTTGCACCTGAAGATAACATTTGCAGAAGGCAATGAACTCTCAAGAATGCAAAGATTAGACATTTGCATGAGGTTTAACACCAAAGTTTAAGCTGCTGGAGGCCACTAGTAAGTCTGGGAAACTATACAAACAGTTCTAGAACCTCACGGTTGACACCTGCCCTAATAGATGTCCAGAATGTCACCACCATTGGGAGCTTGATTATGTTGTGGAGAGGGGTATGAATAGTTAATGTGATACACCAATCTCTGTTTTTATTAAAATACACTCTTTATATTTTCATCATAAAACTATAATTATTAAAACCCCAAAACATAAGTTCTAATGGTCAATCCCGGAATTTCCCAATATTAAGTAATATACAATTATTGGAATCATAGTGTTTTTCCTAAAGAACTACCATGTAGGCCAGTACTTATTGAATCAGACTGCCTATAGTACAGAAACATCTCTCTTAAAAATAATTTCAACTCTTATTTTCTGCTTACTATAGAGTGATAAATGAAATAGACTGTTGATAAGAGTGACTAATAGCTTGAAACCCTAACTTTGTGACTGAGGATTTGCTTTTGGAAGTTTTCCCGACCACACGGAAGCGATTTGTATACCATGATAGTGAACCTTAGAATGTGGGTCTGAGAATGATCTAACATTTACTCTCCTTGTCATCTCAGGCAAGGTACTTGACTCTTTTGATCATTTGCCCCATTACTAAATTAAAATAAAGAATACCACTTAACTCAAAGAGTTGAATGGGTGTTGAAATGATAATTGAGAGTTTAAAATTTTATTCTGATGGGCCCACCTCCTTATAGACTTACTGTTCATGGTATCTTCCATTCAGAGAATCTTTAGTATCTACTTTCTAACTTGTTTCTTCTTTATGCTAGGATTCTCAGTTCTTCCATGAACTTTAATCTCTTATATGTTACTTAATGGTTACAAAGATTTAAATGAAAGCACAGTCATTCTCTGAAATATATTCCTAAATAAATATGTAAAATCCAAACCTTTCATTCCCTTTTGGAAATAAACCAATATAGATAGAACTTTCTAGCATCTAGCGTTTAAACTAGCTTGAGATCATTAAACTCATTTTCATGGATGACCTCTACTTGAACTCATTTCTCTGGAAATAAAAGTTTAGTGGATTACTAATTCTACTTAGAAAGTAATTGGAAGACTTCAGCAAATGAGGAAAATTCTCATTTCATAGGGACTTGGGACTAATTCAAATGAAAAAAGCTCCATTGATGACATGAGTTAATTATACAGCTAACATGAAATAACCTTACCTAGAATTGCAAAGACTCTTAAGACACCCTTTTGCAGGTATCAATGATTAAAAGACTCTTTAACAGAAAAACACATTTTTTGTACATTCTCCAAGATATATAATATAGAGACAATCAGGTCTAATACTTTATATAACCACATTTAGTAGAACTATTATAATCTCCAAAGTTAGACATAAAGGTGGGATTTCTTCAGATTTCAATCTGTCCCTTTATCTCACTCTTTTGATAGTTCCTCTCTCTATTTTCACCCAATTGTTACTTTATATCTTGAGAGGTCACAGATCCCAAAGTTCCTACAAATCTACCTTATGCAGTTGCATAGCTCCTTGGAGATTCCATCTGCCTTTCTGACTGTTGTTGCATTCTTGTGCTGCTGATTCCCAAATTCTCCACCTCCCACTCACATCAGCCTGCCTGCCTACCATTACCAACTTAGGCATTTGCTTTACCAAAAGAAAGAAAATAAGCAAAAGAGAGATCTGGGGAAAGACCCAGCTGTCTATATTAACATGGCTACCCTAGAAATTACGGAATGCAAGTTTCATACCAAGTTGTCCCCATCTTGAGGACAGGTGGTTGGCTTTGTGTTTCCCTGTCAGCCTTCTCTTTTCCAGGAGTGAAACGCTTGAGGACATTCGTCTTGGGCATTCAGAACTATTGCCCTATTGGTAAAATTCTCTAGTGATGGCTCTAGTGAGTAATTATAATTTATATTCATAGTTTGGGGAACATGAAATGACTAGATTAGCCAACAGAGAGGTGAGAAAACAAGCAACGATAAAATAAATCATAGAGTATTTAAAATAAAAAAAAATTTCCTCATACTTATTTTGGGGGTGGGCATGAAGGAAGCATGACTGATAAGACATGCGCATGGAGTTTAGAGGATAAGTTACAGAATTTGGTTCTTGTAGGCAGAAACTGCTAGTTCGTTTCACAGTCAAAAAATTCAAAGAAAACACAATAATATACATAATCCAGACTCTGTGTATATTCCGTCTTTACGTGACTTATTTTTTTACTCTATTTTTTACAAGTTTAATACTTATTTTCTTATCTTTACTCCTTTAATCTATGACTGTCTTACTCTTTTATACTATAACTGTCTATACTCCTTATTATAACTGTCTATACTCCTTTCTCTCTCTCAAGCTTATGTATATTTATCCAACACTGTGACCAATTTAGAGGTCTTTGCCATCTGAATTTGCCTTTATTGTGTGCCTAGCTGGAATTATTTTCTGACCAGGAGTACTTTTTTTTAAATGTTAAGTGGGCATTGCTGGGACCAACTCCGTGGCCCTGCCTGTTGACTCTTCTCAATCCAACATGGTAGAGGCATGTTCACTGCCTCTGAGAGCAAGCAATTTGTAACACGCTACTGACAGATCCCATTTAAGTGTTTGACCTCCTGAAAGAGCCAGAGCTATTTGTGCAGCTAGCATGAACCAGGAAACTCTTCCCTAAAGAAGTCCCCTAAAGCACAGTCTTTGCTGCCAGTGTTGAGTCAGGAAGCTCTCTCTTAAAGGAGCTGGCAACCCAGCTTACTGCCAGCAAATAGAGCCCATCAGGAAAAAAAAATGTAGCTACCAAGAAGCTGCACTAAACTCTATTCTTTTGCGTCTAGAATTTCTTTCCAAGCTCTCTCAGGTTTTATATGGACATAGTCAGCTCATGTTGGCATGCCAGTTTGTAGGCAGAGGCTGCTAGTTTGTTTCCCAGCCACCCGGACCCAAAATAATCACACAGAAACTATATTAATTAAAACACTGCTTGATCTGTTAGCTTAGGCTTCTTATTAACGCTTACATATTAAATTAACCCATTTCTATTATTCTGTGTGTTGCCACAAGGTTGTAGTTTACCAGATAAAGTTCTGGTGTCTGTCTCCTTCGGCAGCTACATGGTGTCTCTCTGACTCCAATTCCTCTTTATATATATATATTTTTTTTTCCAATCTGACTATATTCTGCTCTGCTATAGGCTGAAGCAGTTTCTTTTATTAACCAATGATAGTAAAACATATTCACAACAGACAGAGGGGAATCTCACTTCAGATTCCTGCAGTGGTATTGGTAACCAGCAGGAAGCCAGAAACAAACTGACTGTCCATCCACCAAGAATGAAGTGGACCCCTTTTATCCATGCAAGGCGATGTGTAGGTGCTATTCAAAGAAACAGACCTGGAACAAAACAAACAAACACTTGATGGCCTTAATACCTGTAAAAACAAAGTTTTTACTCAGAAAGACCTTTTCAATACTAAAATCTTCATGGTGTACTGGCACTATGAGAGTTTTTCTTTAATAGTTACAGCACTTTTTATTTCGATTTGTGGTCTTTGATACACTTGGAGCCTTTTTTCTTGCAGAGCCCAAGATATAGGTCCAGTTTTATTCTCCTATAAATGGACATCACCCAGTTTTCCAAGCACTATTTAAATGACTGATCTCTTCTAGTGTGTGCACATTTATTAATGATTGTGTTCATTTGGGTCCTCCATTTCTTTGGTTACCTAGGTCAGTCTTATTTATCAATCGTCTTTATCTTCTCAAAGAACCAACTCTTAGATTCTCTGTATTGTTTTCTTTGTTTCTATTTAATTAATTTCTATTTTTAGTGTTATTTCTTGACATCAACTGAGTTTGGGTTTGGTTTGTTCTTGTTTTCCCAATTTCTTGAGCTGCATTATTGTATTAATTTGTGCTCTTTCTGATCTTTTATTGTAGGCACTTATGACTTTAAATGTCCCTCTTCAAACTGCTTTTACTGTACTCCAGATATTCAGTGTGTGTGTGATTGTGTGTGCATGTGTTTGCATGTATGTGTGTGTTTGCATGTGTGTGTATTGTGCATTGTGTTTTCATTTTCACTTAACTACAGGAATATTTCTATTCCTTTCTTAACATCCTTGGCCCATTCATCATCCAGTGATGAGTTATTTAATATCTACAGTTTTATGAAGTTACTAGAGTTTTTCTCATCCTTGATATTGTTTTATTACAAAATGATCAGATGTGATACATAGGATAATTCAACTTTTCTGTATGTTAAGGTTTGCTTTGTGTCCCAGCATGTTTTCTATTTTAGAGAAGTTTCCATATTCTGCTTAGTAGAATGCATATTCTGCATTTTCTATATTGTTTGGTTGCAATATTATGTGTTGTATGTGTGTGTGTATGTATGTGTGTGTCCAGTTGATGTAAGGTATTATTTAGCCCTGAGGTTTTTCTAATTATTTTTATCCAAATGACCTATTTGAAAAAGTGAGCTTTGGAATCACCTTTATTGAGTTAGTGTTAATCTGAATCTTTACTTACATTAGTGTGTGTGTGTGTGTGTGTGTGTGTGTGTGTGTGTATGTGTGTGTGTGTGTAATTGGATATACCAGAACTTGGTGTATACATGTTTGTTATGTATTATTTCCTTGACTGATTGATTTTTTTATTAGTATGAAGCACCTTTCTTTGTATTTTCTGATTAACTTCAGTTTAAAGTCTTCTTTGTCAGATAATAGGATGGAGCATCGGCTTGCTTCCTACTCCTGTTTGCATGGAATCATTTCTTCCATTCTTTTATTTTAAAGTTATGTCTATCTTTAAAATAAGATATATTTAACGTAGAAAAAATATATGGATTTTAATTTCATATTTATGAGTCAGCCTTTGTCTTTTGATTAGATAATTGAAATTATTAATATTTGGAATTATTATTGAAAAGTGTATGTAGTTTAAATTGGTTTGTGCTGTCCCTGTGCTTTGTTTTTCATTCAATTATGGCATTGTTGGTTTTCTTTTTAGAGTCTCTTGACTTGTTTATTCTTGTCTTCAGCTTGAAGCTTTGCCCCAGACATTCTTTTCCAGATTTTTATTTTATTTTTCATGTAAAATGTCTTTCTTCTTCAACTATGGCTGATGATTCTGCTGAGTACAGTAGTCTAGGTTGGTAATTCTGTTTTAATTTGAATGCATTACTCCATGTTCTTCTTGTTTTCAGTTTGCATTGAGAAATCAGGTTTAATCTCATGGGATTTCTCTTGCATGTGACTTGTGGTTTTCTTCTCTTGCAGACTTCAATATTTTTTCTTTGTTCTGTATAATTAGTATTCTAACTATGATATGCTGTGGGGATTTTCTTTATTGGTCTTGTCTAGATAGGGTCCTATGCATTTCTTGTATCCCTTATGGTTATGTTATTCCTTAGCATTGAGAAGTTACTTCTAAGATCTTGTTAAAGATTTGATATATGTCATTGACCTTGGATTTTTCTCTCCGTTCTATGCTTATGATTTAAATACTTGATCTTCTGGTGGTACCCCACATTTCCTGAGTGTTCCTTGCCTCAACTTTTAAACTTTTCATATTCTTTGCTCATTGTGTCTAGATCATCTACTTTCTCTTTAAATTCTGACATTCTATCTTCTCTTGATTCATTCTGCTTTTGGGACTTTCCCTGAATTTTCTAATATGAATACTGACTTTTTCAATTCAATTTTCATTTTGCTTGTGTTCTGTCATCATCAATGTTTCCATCTCTATCAAATTCCATTTTCAAATCCAAAATTGCCTTCATCTTTTCAGTCAATTGTGTGTGTCTAGTTTTCTTGGATGTCGGTCACATGTTTATTGTCCTCTTGAAGTTCAATGAAGTGTTCGTTCCTGCTGTTTTTTTAATTCCTTGAGTTCTTTGAAAAGCTTAGTGTTTCTTTTAGATTCTGTGTCCTGGACTTCATCTAGGTTGTACTCCTTAGGCATATACCTATAGTAACTGACAGGTTTGATGGGTGACATACTGACTTAGACATCTATATGTATTTAGCTGTATTTTATTTTTTATGATTTGACTTGGGCTTGTTAATTTCTTTCTTTGGTTGTGTATCTAATCTGATAATCTGGCCTTCTTTAGACTGAACCAGTACATGAGATATGTGACCTAAGGTAAACTAGGTAAAATTGGTGGGTCAGCTGTTTAAGTGGATCAGACAGATCTAGCTCCCAAACCAGAGGTCTGGAGATAGGCCTATGGGTGCATAAATGCCAGCGTACGGTGAGAAAGATGATAAAGGGGTGGAATGTCTCATCAGTCAAATGTGACTCTTGAACAGGTTCAAAAGCCAGGTGTGTAGAGATGGCAGCAGACAGAAGGAGGTTGGGAGAAACTGAGAAGGAATGAGAAAGGAAAGATGCAGCTTCCAACGGTGGCTTGGAGGGTTATTGAGCAGGTGGCTTGAAACTGGATTTGTGAGGCTACAGATGGAGATGAGTGGGGGGGAGCCGATCTTGTGAGGCAGCCTTCTTGTCTACTTCTAAGCGGAGACAAGTTCTGCCTTCTGGGTCGTATTTCCTCCGGTGAGATTATTCTTGCCAGATCTCTGTGTGCTCGGCTTTCTCAGGATCACATCTGTGGTTCAAGGATGCTTCTTAGAGAAGCCTCTTCTCACTGATTTAGCTCGTTATCTTTAGCTTATTCTATTTACAACTGTAAGGTTATTTTTTTTCCTTCGAAAAGCTGCCAAATCATCCCAATTTGATGCATGAAAGCAGAATATCAGCATTCCATTAGCCTTGATATCTTGAATCATTTCCTTCCATAAGGAATAGTCCTATAACTTCTCCAGCTCCTCTCAAGTGCTTAAGTTCTAATCCAGTAAACACTCTTACATTTTTTAAAAAATTTCTTTTACTTGCACTCTTTAAAACATTTTAGCTCCCCCAACACGGCAGTCCTTTGGGTCGGAAGAATACGTTAGACATTGAGAGCATGATCTTTGTAATTCCTTTTAGTTTCACTTGCTCTCCCGGTCACACTCAACTGCACAAGTTTCACTTCATTTTCCTTAGCCTGGAGCAAGGGTAGAAGAGGGTGACTGTAAACTGGCCGGTGCCTTCATAGGCTTATAGCCCAAACTGCTCATTCTCTTTCAAGCAAGAAGATAGCCAACGTGCTGTTTTCTCACACAGCAATGCGTTATATGTGGGGTGATTACACGCTCTTGAATTCCTGGTATGTTGCACTCTTTTCTCCCACACGTGGTTTTGGGAATCACATCATCCAGGTAGTAATGTGTATTCCTGAGACTGCATGTGGAACAGAGAAAATTATCCACCTTCTCACTGATCACCCGGAGCACACAAGATCTGCTTCTGATATCTCTTGTGGCAGAGTTTTTGGAAGCTGTCAGCTATGAGAAAGATTATGAGTTCTTAGGTCTCCCAGATTTCTGCTTTCCATGGTTCAAGTTTCTAAGGATGAAACAACTTGTTCTATGGTAATGGGATGCTCACTGACAAAGTTCTGCCCATCATTCTTTATCCTCACACCTGGCTTGATTTGCACACTTTATAGCCAGGCGGGGGTACTTTGACATAAACGTCAAGAATAATTTTATTTCGTCTTCCTCTTTATCTGCTTTAGAAGATCTCATACTCTCAAATTCGGAGCCACTTTATATCAGTTGTTCTCATCTTCAGGGTCTCTGGTAAAATACAAAGACAATGAAATAGGAAAAGCCTGATGTAGCACCTTGTTATTTATTCCTTTTTCATATTTGCCATGAAAGCTCCAATCTTGTCACCTGGTTGTCACAGCACACAAGATGACCTTAATAACTATTCACTGATAAATTATTGGTAGTATTTATGTGACCCCTTTCATAATTGTATAACCCTGTGCTTGTAAATTAAGCTAAATGCATCAATAAGAGAAAATATTCGGCCTGCAGAGAAAGGAATATTGGGCTTATATTTATGTAACAATCTTTATATAGGATCTGAAAAATCTTAGAATCTAGTCAGTATGAGAAATTTACAGCTCCAATCACTCATATTGATGACTCATGGGAATTTTCTTTAAAATCTAGTAAACTTTTTAGTTATTTTATGTCATTCCAGGACATGGCAAACCCATCTCAATTCATTCATCTCCCTTTATTTCTCATAAATATATCTACATAACATGGTATCTTTACACAGAGCCAGAAGAAACCATTTTTCAGACCATCTATAAATAGACTGGTCTGTTCATTAAGCAGAAAACTAAGATTTTTCTAAAAAATAATTCTTCATTACATGTAAGCAATGCTTGAGTATCATAATCACCATTATCTGAAATGCTATTATGTGTTAGCAAACTTTTCAGCTAGTCTTTTGTACAGAGAAAGTAATAATCCAACTAATGTGTGTTTTCTTGGTCAGAATAAACAATAAAATTTGAAAAAGAAAAAAAAAGAAGTTTAAAACAACAGCAGCAATAAAGGAAGGAAGGAAGGAAGGAAAAAGAGAAAGAAAAACCCAACACCTGAAAACATTTAAAGGAAAAGGATTTTCTGGAAGTTCTCTCGCCTGAAACACATGCATTTTTCTTTACTGAGAGTCTCTTACATCAGAAAAATAAAATTCCAGAGTCATTGCTGGTGAAAATGCTATGATTGTATTTACAGAGCCATGGAAAAGGTCAAAAAGGCAAATCATACTTCTGAAAATTATTTGCCCAAAATTTCCTCCAAAATCTGGAAAAGAAAAGAAATAAGTAGAAAACGATTTCAAAGAAAACCTCTGAGACCGCCAGGCTTATTATCAAAACCAAATAATATCAAGTCATATTTGAGCTTAGAAAAGTCTAAAAGAGCAGAAGGTATAAAATAAAAATTTTTCAGACCTAGTAGGTTGTTCAGAGGCTGAGTATAGCTGTATAGCTTGCAGCTCTGAAACTAAGCACAGGAATAGCCTCTTCCCTAAAACTGTGCATGGCACTGGCAGGGCATCTTTAGAGGAGCTCTGCTGAAAACTCTCTCCTCCTGTGTTTATATTATTTTCTACCTTGTACCTCTCGCAGTGTGCACTGTGCCAATACACACAGTGAAGGGAAGACTATTTGTGAACCTATATGACTGTTGGCCCAACTTCACAAAGACAAGACTGAGATAATGTGGTAACATGCACCTCTGTCTTTCACGTGTTTGCCCTAGGAACTGATGCAATTATTCTGCTCTAGGAACTGATCCAATTACTTTACATCTCTTTGACTCTGTAAACATGAAGCCAATAATTTAAAGGATTATGTGAATCTTTCAAATAGGAAGCATTCAGTAAATAATATAATAATCACTGCTGATGAAAAAATAGAATTTGAGAGAGCAGCTTTCCCTGGATTAACCTCTGGATGAGATGAAATTTTTCTATACATCTTTCAGTTATTGCTTTCTAATTTAATTTTGTCTATTAAAGAACATATTTTGATCTAGATGTGATGCTGTACACATGTAATTCAAGGACTTGAGAGGATGAGGCTGGAGGATAACGGTTCAAAACCAACCTGGGCTGCACAGAAAGTTTCAAGCTTGCCTGTGCTACCCCGCAGCTACTACTTGTAAAAACTTCTGGGGTAAGACAGCAGAGGAGAGTTACCTCTGTTTGTACCAGAAAATAAGAAGTCAGGACAGCAAAGACTCTATTCCAAAGCCAGAAGAATGGAAGAGCATCAGATGTCACAGAGAAGGCGATACCGAAGCTGGGGTATGGGGAAACAGAAGCACGTGGCTGTAACCACATAGTTCCCAACATTACATGCGACAGTCTGGAGGAAGGAAACACAATCTCACAAACAAGTGACAGTGAGGGTACTGATTGGTAAGGGTGAAATCCTGTAACTTGCAATGGTGACGAGTGGGAGGATCCTACTAAGGCCCTTTGAGGGAGGCCTCAGATTCCGAAGGGCTTATCTCACCTGAGGAAATAGGAAATGCATACACATCCTTACCTCTTACAATAGTGTCTCCCCCCCCACTCTCTCTCTGTCTCTCTGTCTCTCTCTCTCTCTCTCTCTCTCTCTCTCTCTCTCTCTCTCTTTCTCTGCGTATTTGTCATTTATTGTCTGACAAACTGGCAGCGACTTTCTCTGAAGGAAATGCCAGGCAAGAAATAGTGTTGCCTCTCAGGGCCCACCAATAGCTGCCCCTACATCTATAACGAAACTAAAACTGAGAAAGTTCCCAGAGGGGAAACCGAAAATGTAGGTCATGAGGAGGTACACTACATCATTAAAGAACTTAAGGAATTCACTAGCTCATTCAAGCAGAACTCTGGGAGATAAGTGTTAAAATGGATTTTAGGAGTTTGTGAGAGCAGAGGAAAGAAAATAAAACTGGGTCAGGCTGAGTTTATCTATATGAGGTCACTGAATGGAGATCCTGTTTATGTAGAAACTCACACAGTTAGAAATGATATCAAAGTTTCATTGATTGGATAAAACATTTGTCAAAAGATCGCCTGCCAAAAAGAAACTGGAGGTACCTGATGTTGTTGAAGGAATTTTAAGGTTCATGGAAATTGAAAAGCTAGAATGAATATGCTGGGTAAAACCTAACTTCCAGACGGGTGGGGGTGGTGCACGCCTTTAATCCCAGCATTTAGCAGGAAGAGACAAGCAGATCTCTATGAGTTCAAGGCCAGCCTGATCGACAGTGTGAGTTCCAGGACAGACCTAGCTGTCCTACATAGAGAAACCCTGTCTCAAAATAAAATAAAATAAAATAATAAAATAAACTTCCACAATGGGAGCTCAGAAGACAAGCTGTTCACTAATCCTATAAGGCAGAAAGTGGTGAAAAGGTCACAAACCCAGAACAAACTCTGCCAGAGGGGAGAGTTTCTGTTCCCCTGTGGCTTGCTGAAATCCTCTGCCCTGTGTTGAAACTCTAGGCCCTTCCCCTCCCCTTCCCCTCACTGCCACTGCCTAACTCCATTGTCCACTATGGCTGGCATCCTGACAGCTGGGACAAGGTAGTTTCTAAAGATATAATGGCCATGTCTGGTCAAGGGACTCCAAGAGGTAGTAGAGACTGCATGCTGCCCTGCAAGAGGTAGTAGAGACTGCATGCTGCCCTGCAAGAGGTAGTAGAGAGAGACTGCATGCTGCCCTGCAGCCCCTGCAGCTGCGTTTCACTTCTCCATTTGCTCCCCAACCCCCCTTTATAAACTTCCTGTATTCCCTTCCATCCTCAGATATGCCCCTTGTCCCTCCAGAGTGTCTGCTCCCACTGTTTGAAATAAACAGCCTCTTCTGCCGAAGTGAGACTGGTCTCTTTATGCCTCTTGTCACTCAACACCACCTCAGAAACCTAAATCACCAGCACATCTGGAAGCCTCTGTCATTTCTCTTTTCCTTGAGCCAGACCTTAGGGTTGGAAACACAGCTGCTCAATTGGATGAATCGAATGTGATGGGTTAAACTGGGCCCTAGCGTAGAAGAATAGGTGGCAGCAGTGAATCACCAAGTTTGCCATAGCTGTCATCATGGGTAGCATGGACAAGGAAATGTTTATAATGGCTTGACCCACAATGGGTAGCACAGGGAAAGGGAGTTTTATGGAGGAAGGACTTTTGTAGACCTTTGGTACTGGCTAATCAGCCATGGCATTTCCAGGAATGAAATAGACAAGCCTACTACGTTTTGTTCAATTTGTATAAGCAGAAAAAGAATCTCAGAGAGTGTAAGAAATACTACCTTTGAGGGATCTCAGGCCCTGAGCCAGTTTGCAGACATGACCCAGTTTTCAGACACAGAATCCCCTGAATGGAGGAGTGACCAGGTCCTCGTGACAAAGGACTAAATGGTTTTAATGCTAATCTTTCTTGCATTTTCCCCAGAGAAATCTACTGCCTTTTACAAGCATGACCAAGCACTGAGATAAAGAAAACAATCAGACTCTCCAGGGTCTATTGGATTCTGGTTCTGAACTAACATTGATTCAGTTTCTGGGAAACCCCAAGAATCATCATGGCCGTCTAGTTAAAACGGGTTTATAGAGAGCTGGTGTTTAGTGGGGTTTTGATGGAAGTCCAACTCACAGTACCTCCAGTGGATCTCTGAACGCATTCTCTAATTATTTACCTAGTCCTAGAATGCATAACTGGAATAAATATACAAAGAAATTGGCAAAATTTCCACATTGTTTCTCTAACGTGTGGAGTGTGAGAAATATTGGAAGCTTTTAGAATTTTTCTCTACCAGGGAAAATAGTGAACTAAAATCAATATTATATACTTCGTTGGTTGCAGAAATTAGTTTCGTCATCAAGGACTTGAAAGACGCAACCACCTCCTCTCCCTTTAACTCTCCTATCTGGCCAATGCAGAAGATCATGGAGAATGCAAATTTACTGTAAAAAATCTAATCTGCCCTACCAGATGTGGTGTTCTTTCTTGAGACAATTAACACATCTCCCGGTGCATTGTATATACAGCTATCGATCTAGCAAATGTCTTTTTCTAGTACCTGTCTAGAACCACCACCAGAAGCAATTTGCTTACAGGTGGCAAGGCCAACATTATACCTTTACTGTTCTACCTCAAGTTTGCACTAACTCCGCAGTCCTTTCGTGTAATTTAATTCCAATGGACAATGACCATCTGTTTCCAAGAAAATAACACACTGGTTCACAGCATTGATGACTTTATGCTGATTGGGCCAAGTGAGAAGAAGGCAGCAACCACCTCAGCCATGTTGGCAAGGCATGTGGGCATCAAATGGTGGGAAATAAATCCAACAAGAATTTAGGGGTCTTTTACTCCTACCTCAGTAAAGTTTCTAGGAGTCAAGTGGTGTGAGGCATGCAGAGATATTCCTTTGAAGGTGAGGGATGACTTATTGCACCTGGATGCTCCTACCACCAAAAAAGAAGCATAACACATAGCGACCCTGTTTGGATTCTGGAGACAGCACATTCCTGACTCAGAAAAGCTCAAGCTTTGAGTGAAGCCTGGAGCAGGAAAAGGCTCTTCGATAGGTGCATCTGGTATGCAGGCTGGACTGTATGATCTAGCAGATCCAATGGTACTTCAGGTGTCAGTGGCAGATTGGGATGCTGTTTGGAGCCTTTAGCCGTCCCCTGTAGGTGAAACATAGAGGGAATGTTTGGGATTTTGGAGCAAGGTTCTAACATCATCTGCAGACAACCGTTCTCCCTTTAAGAGACAGCTCTTAGGCTACTACTTGGGCCTTAATGGAAAATGAATGTTTGACAATGGGCCACCAAATTACCTTGTTACTTAAACTAGCCATCATTAGCTAGGCATTATCTGACATGCACAGCAGCAATCAACTGTGAAATGAAAGCGGTTTAGACATCATAGGACCTAAGCAGGTCTTGAGTGCACCAGCGAGTTACTTGAAGAAGTAAATTACCCAGATTTCTATGGTTACTACTCCTTGACAATTCCTTATGGTCCCAAGCATATATCTATAGCCTCTTGGTGAATGTCTTATTTAGAGTTGTCATAGTTATGACGGAACACCACGACTAAAGAAAGTTGGAGAAGAATGGGTTTATTTGACTTATACTTCCAAATTATTATTCATCATTGAAGGAAATTCATGATAGGAACTCAAAAGGGGCAGAAATCTAGAGGCCGGAGCTGATGCAGAAGCCATGGGGGGTGTGCTGCTTACTGGTTTGCTCCTCGTGGCTTGCTCACCCTGCTTTGAGCACCCAACACAAACAGCCCAGAAGTGACCACACACACAAAGGACTGGACCCTCTCACACAAATCACTAATTAAGAAAATGTTCTACAGGCTTGCCTACAGCCTGATATCATGGAGGCATTTTCTCAATGACGCCTCCTTCTCTCTGATGATTCTATATTGTATTAACTTGTCATAAAACTAGCCAGCCCAGTGAGTGTCCTATAACTTGATGGCTCAGGAAGAGATGACTTGGGCATGGTTTTCTGGTGTTTGTGCACGCTATGCAGGTACCACTAAGATGTGGCTGTTCCAGCATTACAGGGATAATCCAGAAAGATGGGGGATGAAGGCAAGTCTTCAAATTTGGTAGAACCTGGGCTATACACGTTTGTATATTTTGCTTGGAAGGAGAAATGGTCAGACATGAGAGTGTTTACTGACTAATAGGCTGTAGCTAATGGACTGACTGGATTGTCAGCGACTGGGAAAGGACATGATTGGAAAATAATTGAGAAAGACTATTTGGGGAAGAAATGTGTGTGTAGATCTCTCTAAATGGGCAAAGGATGTGAAGATACTTGTGTTCCTTGTAAAGTTCACCCAAAGATAACTTCAGCAGAGGAGGAGTTCATTTATCAAGAAAATAAAATGATGTATTCTGTGGACAGCCAGTTTCTTTCCCCAGCCATCTCTACCATTCCTCTAGTGGGCTCATGAACAAAAAGGTTATGGTGACAGAGATGGAGCTTATACATGAGCTCGATAACTCTGTTCCTCAAAAGAATCCTAACAACTACACTTGGGTTGTGGCCATCCTGAGCATCGGAACCATTCTTATTCTTCTTTTTAAGTTCCCTAAACTAGATATCTGATGGTCTGTCTAATCTGTGTTCAAAGAAATTTAGCTTCTTATCATTAAATTCCCTTGATAGAAACCTGAGCGTTCTCATCATTTTTAATATCTGTATATAAATGTACATCCTTAATGCGGCAACTGGGGAGACTATTTGTAACTGTTATTATTTACAACTCTATTTAGAGGTATGTAAGTAGGACTAAAGAATGCAGAATCAGCTTGCCACAAAAAGCTGAAAGGACATTTTAACTCTTTCACACGCACAAAAATGAAAGATTGCTGAAGTTTGCTTCCAAGCCAAAGGCACATCTATGCACACAGTGGAGGCTATTTCTATTTCCAATCCACATGGCTTCTCAAACGTTCCTTTTCTTTCACTGTAATCTTCCCTCACTTCTTCTCAAATTCAGGGAATTACCATGGTTTTCCTTACATACAATGGGGTGGGGAGAACACTTGACAGATGTAGTTACCATTAATGCCTGACATTTATATCAAGTTCTCGTTCTGAACATCAAATTTGAAGGCACAAAAATGAGACTGCTGCAAACCCTGGTTGTGCGTGGTTGCTCTGGTCTATACCTAAATACATTTTGTTCTTAGTGGGGACTAATTGTATCTCACAGATCCCTCCAATATGACTTAAGCTACCAGACTTTTGTTATTCCTTGGTGGAAAGGTAAATCATACTTGGAAGGGGTTTGTTGTTTATTGGTTGATAATTTTGTTTTTTGTCTAGAGCCCAGTCCTTGGGAACAAAGATGCAGCTCAAAATTGTTGAGGTATCATGAGAGAGAGAGAGAGAGAGAGAGAGAGAGAGAGAGAGAGAGAGAGAGAGAGAGAAACAGGAATTGAAGATGGAAGCCCTGACAAATGAAGCCAGAGCAGCACAAAGAGTGCCCTGGTAATTTATAGTCTACAAGCAGCCCTGGAGTTCATTATCATGGTGACAAATGCATTGTCATTGTTAATAGAATATTTCCTGGAGAGGACTTCTTGTTATGCAAGTCAGGTTTGGCATGCCATACAGCATTATAGCAATAAAGTCTACAAGAATTTTCAGTGAACTTCAATTAGTAATACATTACAGTTAATGGGAAATATGTGCAATAAAGATACGGGTTTTTATATGTGCCTTCTGGTATTCTATGAGTCAGTGATTTATACTATTATTTATATTAACATTCTTCAGCATGAAATGGCATGGTTTGGTAGAAAACCACTTCACTGGTAATATGTATTTAAGGTAGCTTTGCATACAATAAAAATAAAAATACAGCATTAGAAATTTATTTATTTATAGTGTTTTTATTTTTATTGAATACAGCATTATTCAATAAAAGATTTTACTATAAAGCAGTAGCATAAGAGATAATATCTTTAAATTGAATCTAACATCTTTTGCGTTCATTTGTTTGTTTAACTCCATTCTGTTATTAAGAATCCCATTAACATTTGCTGTATATTGATGTCTTTTGTTTGCTTTCAAGTATTATTATAAATTAAGAAAATGCATGAGCATAGGTGAGCTTGTAGTTCACAACCTTTTGCTATAAAAACCAACAGCTGTATTATAAATACCTGAGTGACCTGTGCGTATTCGTCAGACACTCAGACTTACAGACTTAGTCATATTGTGATGGTTAGTTTTTGTTAATCTGACAGAAACTAGAATCTTTTGGGAAAAGGGAACCTGTATTGAAGAACTGCCTGCCTCGGAGTGTCTATGGGGAGTTTTCTTGATTGCTGTGGAAGAACACATCCCACTGTTGAAGGCACTATCCCTGGGAGGGTGAGCCAGACCTGTTTAAAGGAAGGTAGCAAGTCAGTAAGATTTCATCTGTGATCTCTGCTTCAGTGCTGTTGCGGGGTATTCATTAGAAAACAGTGCTCAGACATGCATTTAAGTCAATAGAAAGTTTTTATTAACCAGCCAGTGACTACACTGGGTGTTTGGGATCCTAGTAAATCCCTGAGCAAAGGGTGAGCTCTTAAGCACAAAACTATGCTCTGGGCTGACATCCTTCAGTTAATAAGAACAGTTAGTCAGAAGCAGAACTACAGAAGCTAAAAAGAAAGGTTAATATATTGAGATTTTTATTCCCGGAACTATATGGACTTTGATGGGTTAGGCCTTTGTTTTGGTTTTGGCAGGCAATTCTCAGTACAGTTAAAATTATTTGTTATTTTGTAATCTTAATATTTATTTTCTATGTTTGTTTTCTGAATTTTTCAAAGGCAGACTCTCACTCTGTAGTTTAAGCCAATCTGGAACTCGCTGTGTTGCCCAGCTTACACACTCATGGGGATTCTCCAGCCTCAGTCCCCTAAGTACTTAGATTATAGGTCCAAACTATTGAACTTGACTTCATATTTCTTATTATTAAAAATTTACCTACAATACAATAGTACTGTTTAATAATGATACTCTGTTAGGTTTGATCCAGAAAAATCTTTTGATTTATATGTAAAAATAAGTTTCTAAAATCTATATGTGTAATAATACGATATTATGTTCTTTGGACTCTTTTGGGGGGCCCACCATCCAACTCTCAAATCAATCACACATGGAGTCATATTCTTATTTATAAACATCTAGCCTTAACTTGGCTTGTTTCTTGCCTGCTTTTTTAAACTTACACACCCTGTCTACCCTTTGGCCTCTGTGTTTTTCCCATTCTCTTACTTCTTTAGATCTTATTCTTACTCCGTGGATTGCTGTGTAGTTGGATGGCTGGTCCCTGATGTCATCCTCCTTTTCTGGCTACTTCTCTAGAAACCCTTCTCCCAGTTTTCTCTTCTATATAATCTTTCTGCCTGCCATCCCCAGTTTTCCTTTCTCCTGCCTCACTATTGACCATTTAGATCATCAGGTGGTTGAGACGGGCAAAGCATTACAGTTTCACAGTGTTAAACAAATGCAACATAAACAAAAGCAACACACCTTGAAATAATATTCCCAACATACACATGCTTTAAATTTCAGATGGAACTAGACAGTCTGCATCTCTTCTGTATCATTTATTTTAAGAGAAGTTAATGAATACCTCAAAAGCACTAGATGGACAATGTTTACAGAATCTCTCAATGGTAATGTCTCTCCACTTTAAAATGGAACTAAAGACCATGATGAGTAACTATGTCTTCTGTTCAGTGGCTATTCACCATTATACAAATTAAGCATATGCATAATCCAGGTAAGTGATAAAAATGGCTGTACTTATCCAAAACCCATGACCCTATTTTAACAAAAAAAAGTTTTTTACTCAAGAAACAGTAAGAAACAGTAGTCAACTATCCTAGCCACAATGCAACCTGTATTTAATTTTCCAGTGTTTTATTTCAGCAATTGATGTTTATTATATTGTTTTTACTTGAGAAATTCTTATGTTATTATATTGTATTTTGATCAGATCCACCTGGTTGTCCAGTCCTCCTATTCCTATTCTGTGACCTCACCATGAATAAGGTCAGTTCTTTTCAAGTAGTTTCCTTCCAAATTTCATGTACTGCCTTTAAAAATAAAATAAAAACACTGAGCCTACTTAGTGCCACCTCAATTTATGTGGACATAAGACTCTTTACTAGAGTATTCAGTCTGCAGCCCTGAAGAAAACTTACTTTTGCTCCCCTAGCAGCCATGACTTGCCAATAGCTTCTTAGCTAGGTGAGCTCCTCATTTATCCATGCTGGAATTTCGGCTGATGTGATCATAGGGAGGTCTAACGCGTGCAGTCCCAGCCTCTGTAAGTTCACATTTGCAAAGGCCGTGTCATGTTCAACCAAAATATGTTTTCCGACAAACATTCACTACTTCTGGCTCTTACAAGCCTTCCACTCCACTTTCATAATAATCCCTAAACCTTTCAAGGAGGAGTTACAATGTAGATGTCCTGTGTAGAGCTGAACAGTCCATAATCTCCTATCATTTGCACATTGATCAGTGATGGGTCTCTATATTATTTGTTAAATATTGCAAAAAGGAATCTCTCTGATGAGGTGAAAATGTGCTAATCTGTGGGTATGATGATAAGAACTTAAGAGAAGTTCAATGCTATGTACACTTAGCAAATAATAAATAGTATTAGTTTCTCCCTTAAAACATATGACCTAGCCAGTCATGAGTTTTATACCACATTAATAGTATCAGGCATAATCCAGTTAAAAAATTATTGTGTTTTTATTGGAGCAGGTTCTGGATCCAGTTAGAAAATTATTGGTTTTTATTGGAGTATTTCACAATAAGCTTCTTTGCCTCCTTGATAGATTTGTTTAAAAGAAAAACTGGAAAAGATTAGAAAAACTAGAATCTGATTAACCCACTATAGTAGGGAAAGAATTCAGTTGTTGGTTTTTTTTTTTTTTTCTTCCAAAGAAAAAAAGCACCTAAAGAAAATTTAGGATTATGGTCAAGTCCTGACTGGAATATTCTATGAGGCTGGCTCATCTCAGCCAGCAGTCTTGAAGCTGCTCTAGATGTAGAACTGAGAAGAAACAGCAACAGAGGTGCTCAGAAACGTCAGATCATCCAGGCCATCCATTCCAAGTGGAGATTTTTTTCAGGGGTCTTCCTTGATCAAACCTTATTTTTTTGAACCCAGAATGAATCCACAGCCTCTCATTTCCTGTGGAAACAAAAACAAAAGCTCTTCTCCAAGTAACATACCTTTTGACTTAAATTTTGAAGCCAAGGCATTTTCAAAATATGTATTAATGTAGGATTAATCCAGCAGCATTTATGATCAAATGTCTTTTAGTAGCTGTTACTACTTCCTCAGTAGTCAAATAATTTAAAGACAACACAATAGCATACAGTATCCAGATTCTCTGAGTGTTTTCCATCTTTACATGGCTTTTTTTCTTACTCTATTTCTTTTATTTTTAATTTTTGATTTTTTTGAGACAGCATTTCTCTGTGTAGCTTATACTGTCCTGGAACTCACTCTGTAGACCAGGCTGGCCTCACAATCACAGAGATCCACCTGCCTCAGCCTTCCCAATGCTGGGATTACAGGCTTGCACCACCACACTAGGCTCTAAACTTTTAATTTCTTTTTACAAATTGGAAATTTAGCTGGGTGGAATCTTAAGGTCACCACTCCCTTTATTCCATTTCTTAATCTGTTTATCTCCTTGAACATGCCAAAGCAAAGACCTGTATTTTGAGAACTGTATTTTGCTTACAGCCATCTTAAGTTCACAAGTAAGATATTCACCTTTGCACTCAAGTTCCGGATCTATAACATTAGCCTAGTGAGACCTGCAGGCACCAGGCTTTTCAAAAACATTAGCATTTTCCTTTGTTAGTCAACAATCACAGACCCTCAGTATTTACTTATCAGCTAGGGATGTCTCCAGGCTTGAATTCCAACAGACTTGACACATCTCCCCTCCCCCTTGCCTGTTTGCTATATAGCAGCTTCTGAGGATATAATAAATGGTGGTTTGATCAGAAACCCTGTCTTGCCATCATTTCTCATGTCTTTTATACCCTCCATTCCTCTCCCCTAGGTTTATCAAGGATTCCCATTCGCATCCCCCTGGCTGGGATAGAACACATGATTTACTTCCATTCTACTTCCTGGTGCCCCCTTTCTCCTCAAATTATACATTTTGTATTTTTCCTTTCTCAGCATCTCTGTTTCATTATATATCTTCATTAGAGTTAACAATAATAACCACATGACAGAGTCTATATGAAGCTGTTTTGAGATTTTTCTCTGTTGATAGAGTTAATCCAAATATCTTTACTTTAGTCTCAGGCACTCTTCAGACAAGAGCAAAAAGCAGCCACTTTCTTCACCAAAATATCACAATACTGGTGCCTAGGCTCCATACTAACATTCTTCCCCTCTGAAAACTTTTGATCCATGACCCACAGTTCAAATCACACTCAGCATCACTGTCCTCCATGTTCCTAATAGGATGGTCCATTAAGCAGCACTTAAAGTGTTCAACTGCTTTTTTAATCTATAGTCCCAAGGTCCATGTTCCTTCAAACAATAGCATGGTCAGGCTTATCACAGCAATACCCCAATTCCTGGTACCAACTTCTGTCTTAGTTAGTGTTTCTGTTGCTGTAAAGAGACATGACTACTACATGATTACTTCAGGACTACTACAGCAACTCTTATAAAGGAAAATATTTAATTGCTTGGCTTACAGTTTTGGAGATTTAGTCCATCAACATCATGATAGGAAATGGCAGCATGCAGGAAGACGTGGTGGTACTGGAAAAGGAGCTGAGAATTCTACACCTTTTATCTGCAGGCAACAGAAAGTGACTATCCAGGCAGCAAGATGTCTCTGTCAATTCTAGAGTTTTGGAAGCTGCTTGCAATGCACTTTCTGTTTACTTAGGTAATATATCCTTCTGGAGTCTTTGATGGAGTTGAAGAATAGTTATAGTTTTCCTTAGTTATGATAAAAGATAAAGTAGATATAAATATTGTAATTGTAATTCTTGTTTGATTCCTGTTCTGTTATATGTAATTTTACTATGTTAAAGTTAAAAACTTCCTTTTTATTTAGACAGGAAAGGGGAGATGATGTGGGATTGCCCTCTGTATGCTATGAATATGTTTTATTACCATTAGTTAATAAAAAAAAAAGAAGTTGCTTTTTCTTGTGGCAGGGCAGAATAGAGCTAGGCAGGAGAATTCAACCGAATACAGGGAGAAAAAAGATGAAATCAGGCAGACGCCATGAAGCTGCCCAAGAAGCAAAATGTGAGATAACAAACTACAAGCCTTATGGTTAAATATAAAATAGTAGAAATGGGTTAATTTAAGATGTAAAAGCTAGCTAGGAATACACTTAAGCCATTGGCCAAATAATGTTGTAATTAATATAGCTTCTGTGTGATTATTTGGACATGGGTGGCCAGGAAACAAAAGTACAGTCTCCATTTATAATCCACAAATGTCCCTGTGGTAGGAGTGTACATCCTTTGGGTATATGCCCAAAAGTAGTATTAGTGGGTCTTGAGATAAATTGATTTCCAATTTCCTGAGAAACTGCTATACTGACTTTCAAAACAACTGTACAAGTTTGCACTCCCACCAGCAATGGAGGATTGTTTCCCTTACTCTACATCCTCTCCAAGATAAGCTGTCCCGGACCCTAAGAAAGACATACACAGATCCATTTAGGAAGGGGAAATAGACAAGGTCTCCTGAGTAAAGTGGGAGTGTGGGGAAAGGGGAAAGGTTGGAATGGGACTGAGGAGCCCAGAAGGGGAAGGTTGAGTTGAGGGAAGGACAGAGAGGGAGAGCAAGAAAAGAGATATCTTGATAGAGAAAACCATTATGGGGTTAGCAAGAAACCTGGCACTAGGGAAGTTCCAAGGAATTCACAAAGATGACCCCAACTAAGAATCTAAGCAATAGTGGAGAGGGTACCTTAACTGCCCTTTCTCTGTAAGCAGATTGATGGCTACCTTAATTGTCATCAGAGAACCTTCATATAGTAACCGATGGAAACAGATGCAGAGATCCACAGTTAAACACTGGGTCAAGCTCCTGGAGTCCAGTCATAAAGAGAAAGAAGCAAAAGGGTCAAGATCATGATGGGAAAACCCACAGATACAGCTCACCTGAGCTAATGGGAGCTTACTGATTCTGGACTGATAGCTGGAGAACTTGCATAGGCCCACTGAATGTGGGTGACAATTGTGAGGCTTTGGCAGTTTGTGGGGCCACTGGTCATGGAACCAGTATTTATCCCTAGTGTATGAACTGGCTATTTGGAGCCCATTACCTATAGAGTGATACCTTGTTCAGCCTAGATACAGGGAGGAGAGCCTTTGTCCTGCCTCAAGTAATAGGACAGACTTTGCTGATTCCTTATGGGAGGCTTCACCCTCTCTGAGGAATGGATGGGGAGAGGGGTGGGGGACAGTGGGAGGAGTAGGAAGAGGGGAGGGTGAGGGAACTAAGGTTGGGATGTAAAATTTTTTTTAAAAAGATTTTTTTAAAATAAAAATAAATGTTAAAAAAGTAGTCTTTATTTTCTTAGAAACCATTCTAATGAGGTAAACATATATAAATACACTTTTAATATATTTTTGTTTATTTATAATAATGGGGATCATTACATACATATACATATACATATACATATACATATACATATACATATACAAGGCAAGAATTCTACTAACAGGACTATATATAAAAATTGTTTAAAGAACAAAATATTATGCAGTATCTTTGTTAAATAAATATTTAAAATCATTAAATATACACTTGAATTGTTAATCCCACTGATCAAGAAGAAGACCACTACCACAGTTTAAAGCCAAATTTGAATCAAGCTTTTATTAAATATTGGCCAGGTTGAGGACTCTAACCAGATGGGAAATGGCCCCCAAGGCATTTAAATTTGCAGGTGCTTGAAAAAGCCAAACCCACAATACACTGCATTTCCTACCAGATCCAATCAGGGGCAAGCATTTGTCCTGATGTATTTCCTGCCTCATGCCCATATGTGATCAAACATATCTGGTGTAGCTAGCCAAACAAACTTGTTTAGGGAAGTGAAAACATGTGGCTTGGTATTTCCCATAAGCAACAGACTCCAGCATTTCACAAAATATTGATCCTTGGGAAAGGAGATTACAGGTTAGATTCATTCTTGTTTCATGAATCTCTTAGGCATAGTAATTAAAATTTAAAATATGGCAGGCGGTTATGGCACATGCTTTTAATTAAGCATTCAGGAGGCAGGGACAGGAGGATCTCTGTGAGTTCAAGGCCAACCTGATCTACAGAGCCAGTTACAAGACTGGCTCCATGGCTACTGAGAAACTATCTCAAAAAACAAACCAAAAATAAATAAATATAATTTTGGCTCTCACAGGTTCTGCATCATTTATTTTAGACTATGAACATTAATTCTCCATGAATTTTCCATCTCATTTTATGAATGTTGGAATCACTTAATTTTCCTTGGCTCAGGGTTAAAAAGTCAATTATTGGCTGCAAATTTTTATGATAAGAAAATATCAGGCCTTCAAATACTGTGTAGCAGACTATATTTTCTCTTGCATTTGACAATAACCTCTAAGAGCAAGTACCTGAAAGAGTCCGTAGTTCAAAATTATGCTAATTCTAGGGGAAATGACTCAATCTGGATAGAGGGTATTATTTATTTTTAAAATGTTTCTATTTTTCTTGTTTCTTTTTTGGTTTGCTTTTTGTTTGTTTGTCCCGGGGATCAAACTCCAGGCCTCAAGTATGCCTTGCAATTGTTCTAGCATCTATTTAATATCTTGAGCCATATTTACAATAATAACTAGACAGATAAAATATAAGCAGAGGGTTCAAAAGAGAAGGATTTATCAGCCATCCTGTCTTACCTACCATTTGAAAGGCACAACACTACACTGAGAGATTCAAAATGATTCACAAAATAGCATTCCAATTTTATGTTGTGTTGTTTTTTCATCTTAATCATAAAAGCAAACTTGGAAAGTCAATATATGACTACCCCATATCCTTTGTAGTATCAGTTGATACAGGAAGAAGTCAATACTTGCATCCACTGAAATTGTATGGGTATTGTGACTCAGCAAGACAATGCAAGGGTAGTTCCATATTCTATTCTTGTTGAGGCCATTTCAGGTTTAACTAGAATTTGATCTCCTTGATAGAGAATCATATAAAAAATTTCCCAACTCCATTCTAGGAACCCAAGGTCAGAATATCCTAACTAATTTGTCATAAGTCTGTTTGTGCTTAAGAAACCCCTATAGCTGGTGACTTAATTTATCTGCTTCTGCAAAGTCCAACCCACCAACCCTTTGTAGCTACTGACTGAGGTGTCAGGATGTGGTCTTTACCTTTAAAAACCCTGTGCTCAGGACATTCAGAGCCACACCCAAATACCAGGGTGCAGCCCCAACCAGCTGGAATAAAGACTTTCAACTGGCTATGAACTTTGTCTGAGAGGCCATTTCTGATGGCTACCTGTAACCCTGACACTAAGTTGTATCCATGTGTGGAGATGGTTTTCGGTTTAAAACAGCATCTAGTAAGCCAAGCATGGTGGGTTACTCTTCTAATCTCAGTACTCAGTTGATATGGCAGGCTTGCTCTAAAGTGGTTTATACAGTCCAGTTTACACAGTCGAAGACAGTCTGGCCTATAAAATGAGTCTGTCTTACTAGCCAAAATAATACAAATATTTTTTAAAAAGGAAACAAAGAAGGCTTGTATGAAAGTTACAAATCACCATGCTTTCCTTTATTTACTTGTTTGTTTGTTTACTTAATGTGCACTGGTATTTGGTCTGTATGTGTGTCCCTATGAAGGCATCAGGTCCCTGCAACTGGAGTTTACAGACAGTTGTGAACTGTCATGTAGGTGTTAGAAATTGAACTCGGGTCCTCTGGAATAGCAGCCAGTGTGTGCTCTTAACCTCCAAGCCATTTCACCATGCTTTATTAAGCAAATCAAGAGTTTATTAAGTCCCTCGAGATGTCTAGCCAGCTGGCCAAAAGCAAGCCAGGGTATCTTTACAAATATATCCTTTGATTTGTAAAACGTGCCCAAAAACCAAGCCTCCAGAGGAATCAAGTGGTTTTATATCTCAGGACCTTTCCTCAGCAGGGAAAGAGGGCCCTTTTGGTGTTGTCAAACACTTAGTAAGATGAGTGAAAAGCCATTTTTTATTTTAAAGCAAATGTGGCCCCCAGAGGGAGAAGGTACAGTCAGGGCAATTTGACCTTTCGGAAGCTATTTCACTGTATATTTTCATTCTATTAAACTAAAGTAGATGAGAATTTATTTATTCTTGCATTTTCTAGGAAAGGCCTACAGGAATGAGAAAAGGGTCATATTTATAAATAACACTCTGTGAGCATATTCATTTCTATCATTAAATAGCATGCCCATTCTTTTTCTACAAAAGGCCACAATTGCTATACAGTCTTGAATTCTACCTGTCTATTGAAGTTGCCCAACCTGTTATGATTTTTGCTGCGGGTCCTGGCAGCTTGTGGTGGGTCCACAAACCAAAGTGGTTGGTCCAGCCATGTGTCGGTGGACTGATCCTGCAGACAATGAGTCCCCGGAAAGTGCAAGTTCACGAGCAAAGGTGCAAGTTCCTGGTGGCAAGCAGTGCAGGGCAGGCGGCATGTGGGAGGCATATGGACAGACACATTGTACAAAATAGAATTGGGTATTTATTAGTTGAATTATGGAGGGTAAGGTAAAAAGGGGAAAAGGGGGTTGAGAGAAAGAGAGAGAAGGAAGGAGAGAAAGAGAGAAAGAGGAGAGAAAAAAGAGGACAGAGAGAGAGAGAGAGAGAGAGAGAGAGAGAGAGAGAGAGAGAGAAGAAGGGGGAGCGGGAAAGGGAACAGAGTGCATCAAGATGGTGAGAGGAGGGAGGGACTACAGGGAGTGGGCGTGGCTTGTCTTTTAAAGTGACGAACAATCATAACATTCCCAGCTCTTTTTTATAATAAAAAGCAGGAGATTAGACACCACAGGTTGACAGAATTGGGGCAGCAGATTCTCAAGATTGCTTCCAGCTTATTTGTGGGCATCATCTTTTGGGGGGGAACCTAAGAAGGCTGGGTGCTGGCCACATTCTGGCATAGCTGGTCTCTTTGCTCCTGTCTGGTATTTATGGCATAGAAATGTCTGGTGTCTCTTATATCTGTTTAAGGTATTGGCAGAAGAAAGAACAATGTTAAATTAAGGAAAAAACAGTTTTTTAGGACCAGGGAATTAAGGGGAAATGTTTAAGGTGGATCCTTTAATTTGGCTCCCTAGAACTCAAAAGAATTCTTTGGGTTTGTGAAAACAGAAGTTTTAGACACATGCACTGTATAATGACTGTGACATATTTTTGTACAATGAAAAGTATTTTTAAGACTATGGAAGGCAGCATAAGAGAGAAATTTGATTTGAAATTTGTTTGGTGAGGTTTTTTTTTTAACCTGGCAAAACCTCTCAGCTATCAAACTGTATCAGAGATCTTTGAGAGGGACAAGATTTTACTTGAGTTACTGATTAAAAAATGACGGAGAACTTACTTGGTTGGCACCCAGAGCTACTCTTTTAGTGTCCTCCACGGTCGCTGAAGGTCGCTTTTGCCTTTTGCTGTTTCGTGCAGGGCCTGCGAGGCTCCAGAAGATCCTATGGGCTAAGAAATCTGTAGGAAGACAGGCCTACCTGGACCTGAGCAGCTAAGCTGTCGATTCCAGCGATTCTGTCCATGTCAGGAGATATTCAGCTTAGATGAAAGGCAGTTTTGCCCAGTGTAGGTGGACATTGTTCTGTGTCCATTTGTCTTCTGTCTTCTTTGGAGAAAGGAAAATGCTGCTGCTAGGAGCCAACCTGCCTCTTTCTGTTATGAAAAGTTTTTTAATAATTAAATATTTAAATATCACAGTTCCCAGATCTCTGAGCAGTTGAGGGTTGTTTATTAGGTATAACTACAGTATAGAATCTGTCTGGAGAGTTGGGTCTGAGCTTGACTATACTGGCTCTTAACTTAACAAGTAAGATTTACACTCGTAAAAAGACAGAAAGAAGAAACTGCTTGCAGTAGAAGGTTAACGGCAGAACTGACCATAGTAGAGAGCATCTCAATATATTTTAAATGAGGGTTGGATTAAATATAAGGTATTTTTGTAAGAGACTTAAAAGTACATACCAGTTTAAAACATGAGACTTACTGATTTTGTAGTCTGAAATGAGATGTAATGAACAATTATTATACACAGAAAGAGTGAACAGGAATTGAGCAAAGTGGATGCTTGGTGGGCCCTACCAAAAGCATGTCACTATGCAAAACACATACAACAGAGTCAACAAGAGGAATTTAGTGAAAACCAAGGGACAAGGCGGGGTGTACTTCAGTAAAGATGGGAGAGCTTGGTCACCTGACCTGGCTCTTAGCCAAGATGGTGGCAAAGTCACCTGACCCCAGTCAAAATGGCAGGAGCCACGTGTTGTATGAAAAAAAGCCACAATTTTTGAGATGTAAGGATTTTTAAGCTTAATAAGAAGGACCTAAAGGCGTGATCTGCCCTGTCGCTAAGCCACCATGCCACAGCACAAGCCAAAGAGGGGAGCAAAAGGCTGGAACCAAAAAAACTGCACCATGCCATGTCTGGAAGTAAAAAAGCCAGCTGAAATTTTAAAAAGCCAGGGAACATGGATGGTTACTATTCACAGCCAAAATCATGAAAACCCGCGAAACAGCAGCACCTCAAGGCCTATAACGGGAACGTCTCCCCGTATAGGTAGGGTGCAAATCTGTGTGAACACCCAGGACCCATGAGCTGGGCATCCCCTAACTCCAGGTGGGGTGTTATGGCCTGGCTGGATATGGTCGTTCGAGGTGACTCAGATACCAGAGAGGCTAGAGGCTGCTCCAAGCAGCGTTTTACAGCGAGGGAAGAAAAAGAAAAGAGAAGAAATGGGGAAAAAGATGAAGAATCTGAGGGACCCTGGGTTCCCAGTCGAATACACGGCATGGGGAGTGTACAGTGCTAATGTGGGTTGACTGACCCCGGGTCAGTCCAAACATGATTCCAGTTAAGGGAAGCAACCATAGCAGAATGGGGGAGACTCACCAATTGAAGCCAGGAAGCCGGTGGTGAGAGTAGAAAAAACCCTGGTTTAGGAGCCTGACACTGGGAAAGGAGTTCCGGGCAGGAGCGCCTATCTGAGTCATGTGGCACCAAATGTTATGAGTTTTGCTGTGGGTCCTGGCACCTTGTGGCGGGTCCACAAAGCAAGGTGGCTGTCCCCAGCCATGCAGCGGCAGGCGGGTCCGCAGACAGTGAGTCCCCGGAAAATACAAGTTCCCAGCAAAGGTGCAAGTTCCCAGAGGCGAGCACTGCAGGGCAGGTGGTGTGTGGGAGGCACATGGACAGACACATTATACAGAATAAAATTGAATATTTATTAGTTGAGTTATAGAAAGGAAGGCAAAAGAGGAGGAGGTGGTAAGAGGGGAGAGAGGGGAAAGAAAGAGAAGAGGACAGAGCAAGAGAGAAAAGAAGGGAGCAGGAAAGGGAACAGAGAGAGTCAAGATGGCGATAGGAGGGAGGGGGGCTACAGGGAGTGGGCGTGGCTTGTCTCTTAAAGTGACGAACAATCATAACACCACCCCCATCAATCATCCATAAATCACTGATTTATTATGATCATTCAGTGGTCTTTTTCAGGAAATCTGACTAGGTAACTATCATTTATTTATTGTATTTTGTAATTTAAAAAATTGATGAAGCTTCCAAGAAAATACACTACTGTATGTCAGTTTTATGATTATAAACATAGCTTGATTATTTGTCAATGTAAACATATTCTAAGCCACAGAGAAAAGACAGGGCACAAATACTTCAAAGCTGACTATTGTACAACATAAAGTGCTAATGCTATCATGAGAATGACAAAACACCACCCATAAATTAAGGCTTCTATTGAAAGACCCCTGGTGTAGGGAGACTCTCACTCAAATCTCAGGATAACACGACCCTCCCCAGTAACTCACGAGAGACCATCCTTACTGCAATCACACGAGGTTTATTGACAGGTACCAACGCTGGGGCAGAGACTCATAACACACACAGGGGAGGAGTTCGACCTCAAGTAGCTGGGAGAGGGGGTATTTAAGGAAAAAAACCACAACCCAGTAATCCAAAGGGGGTAGGGAGGGTGACATTGGAAAATTCTGAAAATACCAGTGATGATTACAAGGGGGGAACTCCCTGTTTCTCAAGATTATTCTCAAGATTACAATCTAACTTCATCTTCAGCTAGTTCCTAAAACAGAGGCACTGAACCGGCTAATCCTAGATTTTTGGCTCTTCTCTTCCTGCTAAAGGGGTCTGGATTTACCTAGGTCTTTCACTATACTGTGAAAGTCACAGTTCCCTAAGCTATTAAGATCCATCTTTTACTCTGCTTTAACGGGAAGTATCATTTTATTATAGAACATACTTATGAAATATTACTTATTTACTAACTTAAGATATATTATTCTTATAAGAATAACAGAGGATTACCTAAAATAATATCAATAAGTCTCCCCAAATTCTCTGAAATCCTACCGTCCAAAGGTAACTTTGGAACAAAGTCATGAAATTAGTATAAAATATTAGAAGATCTTTTAAAATGTTTCAGAAACTAAAACTTAAGAAATGAAAAAGTAAACTAAATTGAGTTGCACAAAATAAAAGCTTCAGTATATCAGAAAGAGAAGAGATGATTATATCTTAGATAATGTAGAAGAATCACATGACAAAAAGCCAATTTTGTAATCTTTTTAAAGATTTATTTAATTCTTAATTATGCGTGTGGAAGGAGTATGTGCACATAAGTGTTGATGCCTCCAGAGATCAGAATCAGCATCAGATACTCTAGAGCTGGCCTTACAGTCAGTCGTGAGGCATAAGACATGCATGCTGAACATTGAACCCAGGTCCTCTGGAGCAACCATCCCACCAGCCTCTAACTTTATGATGATATTAATAAAAGGCACAGTAGAAACCACAATAGGAAAAACTAGGAAGACAAACACGTCTTTAAAAGTGGAGAGATATCTACTGTCTGTGGTGAAATAATCAATAAATGTCACTTTGCTATTATTCAAAGTATAGAGGCACATATTTTATTACTATTCCAAGAATTTCCAGGACAATGAGAAAATGGAAAGAATTTTATTAGTAGTAAGCCAATGAAACTCAAGCCATATCTTTCCAGTTAGGTAGTGTGCCGCCTGAATGCTATCTTTCAAGGAGAAGATATAACTGGAAGGAGCCCACATGATTCTGGTGGAAACCCAAGAATATCTCTGAAATTTGTAGATTTCACTTATAAGAGATAAGATCATATCCTTATTGTAAGATTAGTTTTAACTTTAATACGTAAATATGTGTTTAATTTATAAATTTAATGTAAAAATAACCAACAATTATGCAAAATGTAAGTTCTGAACACTCATGATTTATAGTTATGCCTCAACCACTATAAAACTCAGATTATTATTAAAAAGTACCTTCCCCTCTTTCTTAACACTAAATTCAGGTTCTTGAAGATCTTTCATAATTTCTGCTCTGAGATCCGGTGGTGCTGTTTTGCTAAAGTTGCAAGTTTCTGTCAAAAAATCCCAAAGCAGGTCTCCATTTTCATCACCATCAGTAAAACAGTCTGTGATGTCCATGGTGGATAAAAGGTCATAACACTCATACTTAATCCCCAGGCCGTCCAGTATCTGAGTGAGATCAGAGGATGTGACGTACTGGCAGAGGTCATCCCTGGGTAGGCGGGATCCATACTTTTTCCATAGCTTGTCCCAGCCACTAGTTCCTATGCAAAAGAACAAAGTTCATGTTTTCTTTCTTTTCTCTTTATCTTCTTCCTCACATTATACTATACATTTAGAATAGAGCAGTCAACAAAACAATACTCCGATCCTTTGTGGAGCTTACATCAAATGGCATAACAAAAGTTGGGAGAAAATTAAAATAAATAATGAAATGTGTATCTATGACGTAACGAGTAAATAAGAAGCAATCAGAGTAAGGGATGAGGATGGTCAGAGCCATTCAAGCACTGCTGTTTTACCTATGGTGATCATAGAGTCTGTTTAGTATGGTGACATTTGAGCAACCATAGCTAGACATCACAGGGAAGATTACTCCAGATGGAGGGAGCAGCTACAAAGGCTGTAAAGCCAAGGCAAGGCCAGCGCAGTTAAGAACTGACCAGGAAGCCAAGAAAATTGGAGTTGAATGAGCAAAGGGGAAAAGCAAAACACACTAAAGAAATATTTTAGTATATAATACTCTTCATTTAAAACAAAATTCACATATCTTGTACTTATTTCTCTTCTTTTGCATTTCATTTTTCAGATTGAAAATCAAAGAGTTCTGCTAGTTACCACAAGTGAATACTTACTGAGTTGGAATTGCTCTGTAACAGAAGCAGAGCAACATAGAAGAAACTAGAAGTACACTGACCACTAAATGACCCGACTTTATTCTGATTTCAACCTGTCTTTCTCGTCCTAATTTTACTTGTTTATCATATATGATTTTGTCTGACTATCCGCATACCCAGCATATATGCCCATGAGAATGTATGTTTGTATTTCACCGAGCCTTTTATTTCAGCGTACATACATGTGCAAACATAGTTTCTGTGTTTTATTCACAGACGTTCTTAGATGAATCATATTCTCCTCTTTTGAGTGGACTTTTAGAACCTTGTAGTTCTGGTATCAAAAAACACAAATAACTGCTCCGCTGAATCCAAACACTGGTTGAGCATTTTCTGTGTGCCCAAGGCTTCCCAAAGGTGCAGCAATAGACAGAGAGGCAAAGGTACTGATCTTAACTCTCCTGAGTTCCTAAAAGTTTCGGATGTGAAACAGCAAGAGAGAGCCAAGGCAGTGATGAGAGACGGGAATACACAAGACACTTGGGATAAAAACTATAGCCATTTACTCTGCGTTTTTAATTGTTATGTGTGAGAGAGTATGGCTAGGAAAACTAGAAACAGCCTAGTTAACTAACTGAACTGATGAAAAATTACTAACATATCTGACAGTACTACTTCTTCCTTCAGGTTGAACATCTTATTTAACTGCAAACCAAACTATTAGAAAAGGTGATTTTCAAAAAGTATTTCAATTTATATTTAATTAATCTATTCAATATTTCTGACAAATTTAGGCAAATTTCTGAAATATCTTTTCTTACTTTACTGAGTGGTTTAAGAAGACATTAATGTGACCTTTCTTCTCTGTGGTAAAACCTCCAAGAAGTAGTGACTACGGTAACAGGAGGACCTCATCCGAGTTCCAGGTTAATGAACTGAACTGCTAGGCATTCATTCTCGTGTCTAGGAACTATGTTGATTACAAATGCTTACCTCTTTCAGAAAACACTCTCCTAATCTTCAGTCAGGATAAGAGTGTGTGAACTACTTATAAAGAAAGTGAAACCATTTCCACCACCTGAAGCTCACTTATGGAATAATTTCCGGCTCAAAATTAATCTTTTTTTTTTACTGTGTTTTGGGTCCATATAAAAATATATGGGACTCATCAGGATCCCATGCATGAATACATGGGCCTGGCTATCCAGAAATAGCCTAAAATCAACTAAGGCTACACATGTTGAAAGCACACTAACACTTATATCCATGTGTCCTCATACCTTTCCCTGGGCCTGTTTTGTCCTCACATTTCTTGACACCAATAAGCCACGGGTTATAGTAACTCTTCATGCTGCAGCCATCAGACTACTGTATCTATAAAGGGGCTGGGTCAACTCTAAATTGCACATAGAATACTTATATCACATTTTAAAGGATATAATGCTTTTTTTCTTATTGGCAAATACCTAGCATTCAAATATTGATCTGCTCAAAATGTCAGATCCAGTAGTAAAACGGTTATTAATATGAAGCATGTCAATCCTGGATAAATTTCTGTTCAGAACAGTGTTTATGTTTTATTGATGCAGATAATAAAAGTAATTTCCCACAACATGGAAAACCAAGTTTGCTTTTGTAATACAAAGCACCTTTTACTAAGTGACCTAATTTAGACATAGGTTATCAGAAAAGATTCCATTTACATAACCCCTTCAAAATGAAAAATCAGACCTTTCCCAAATAAGTGAGTCATTTTAACTAATTAGAGGTAAAAATAGTATATCATAATGTTTGCTTGGTGGTGTGGGAAGTCCTTCTGTATATGTGTTGCTTTTATTGGTTAATGAATAAAGCTGTTTTGGCCAGTGGCTTAGCAGAATAGAGCTAGGTGGGAAAACTAAACTGAATGCTGGGAGAAAGAAGGCAGAGTCAATGAGAAGCCATGTAGCCACCACAGAAGACAGACGACCCGGCAGGAGCCCGAAGGAACATTGCCAGTAGGCTACGACCTTGTGGTAATACATAAATTAATGAGGCTGTGTTAGTTTAGGATATAAGAACTAGCTAGAAATAGGCTTAAGCTTTGGCCAAGAAGTGATTTAATTAATACAATTTCTGAGTGATTATTTCAGGTCTGAGAAGGAATGAACGAACAGGCTCCGCCTATAGCTTGAGGGGTCAGTTATATGCAAGAGTTCCTGGCTCTTAACCCTTACATGAAGTAAAGCCCAGGATTATAAGCAAGCACTGCATCTGCCATTTTAAAATTTATTCCTCATATGTGAAGACAAATTTTGTGGCACACAGTTTTGGTGCGTGGAACTGTTGTCTGGAGATGCTGATAAGGACTGTGGTGTATTTAGAAACGAGCCACATAGCAACAAGTGGACAACACATGAAATCCAACAACGAATGACTAGAGACAGGGCATGGTGGCAGGCGCCCATAATACTCTGGTAATTCTGAATTCAACCTACACTACACAGCAAAATCTTATGAAAGACCTTAATGTCAATGTTTTCTAGTAAAACTATGTGTCATGATCCTGGAAGCAACAAACCAATTAAATGTCCTCTCTGAAAAGTAAAACTATACCACAAAGTAAACCAAATGGATCACCTGAACAGTTTATAAAAGAAGCTAGAAGGAACTGTGTTACCGATAGCTTTAGAAATGCAAAGTAATTGCATCCAAATATTCAAAATTTTATTTACTAATTAACAAATCTCAAAGAAGGGAGAAAGACATTCAAGTGACATAAAACTGGTAAACATAACCACTGTATCTATTTGTTCTCATGCTAAAAACACTATCCCTTGAAGTTTCTGTTCTGTAAAACAGATGCAGTTCCGCTCGGTTTTAGACAACTTGATACAAGTCTGGACACACCTTCGAAGAGGGATTCCCAACTGAGGAATTTCTTCCATCAGGTGAGCCTGTGAGCATATCCACAGGGCACATTTTTTTATTGTGAAATAATATAGGCGGGTCCAGTGTGAACAGTGCCATCAGTAGGCAGGTGGGCCTGGAAGCAAGCCAGTAAGCAGCATTCCTCCACCGTCTCTGCTTCATTTCCTACTTCCTGCTTTGAGTTCTTACTTTGACTTTCCTCAATGATGGGCTGTAAACTGTGATCCAAATAACCCCTTTTCTCCCCACGTTAGTTTGGATCGGTGTTTTATCACAGTCACAGAAAATAACCAGAGCAGATGCATATGCACAAGGCAAAGAATTTTTCTTCTTTTCTTTTTCATAAGGTTCCATTAGAACTTATTTTCAATTGTGTGTGTGTGTGTGTGCACGTGCATGTGCACATGCATTAAGATAGAATTATAGGTAGTTGTGAGCTGCCTGAAGTAGGTGCTAGAAAGCAAATTCCAGTCCTCTACAAAAATAATAATGTGTGCTCTTAACCATTGAGCCATCTCTCTAATCTCTTTAAGGATATTATTCCGAATAGATGGAAACAAAAAGATTTTGATTCCACTACGTTCTTCAAATTGAGCATTCTTGTGAATGATATTTCTACTTGTCTAAAAATGAATTTAAAATGAATTTCATAACAAACACAAAATATACTAACTTTATCTAAACACATGAATCCATGTATATGTTCAAACTGCCATTTTAAAACCCAGCTGATTGAAATAGCTTACCTGAGACAAGGATAATGAGAATCTTAGCGTTGGCAGCTAAGAGACCATGGAAGAATCTCAGAGTAGCTGGGATATCCTTTACATAATACAGCATCTAGGTGGGAGGGGAGAAAGAAAGGAGATGTTTCTCTATGCTGCTTTGTACTACATAGTTTGTATGTTTGAACTACATACTCAGTGGAAGCTTTGATTTTTCACACTAAGTAAATTTTTACCAGGAAAAATCTTTAAATGTTTAAAGGTCAGAGAGTTAGAATAATAAGACATTTAGGGAAGGGCAAATATGCCATCTGCCCACCTATAGGCAAACAGCTTTTGTTGCTGTTTTCCTCCACTCCTGAGGATGGAACCTAGGGCCTTGCATATACCAGGCACACACTTTGCACCCAAGCTTCATCCTCAGTCAGCAAAACATCTTTAAACTTACTTTCATCTTACCATAACACAGACCTTATACACCTGTAACTAAAGGCGTTTCAAATTTATTCTTGCAAGTGGAAAACAAAACTGTGCCTATTCTCATTTTGTGAGTTTTCACTTATAAGAGAAAATGGTGTTAGCAAAAAGAAAGCAAACCCCGTTTCTAGAATAGTACTTTAAAATCCAGCCTTTGGACAAGATTCTCCATAACCTCACATACACATTTTCTTTTTCTTAAAATCACACGCACACACACACACACACACAGTGACAAGCTATGACATGGACAGAATCTCTAGGACAGTGGAAAATATAAAGCATAAAATTATGGTTATCGTCACAGGATATTAGGGACTAGCCAAACCAGTTTTAATAATTCTAGACCATTCCTCATCAAGTGCAGATTATTCTAGCCTTAATGATATGTATCCTTTAGCCACTATAGAATCTACCTAACAGAAACCTTTTATATCTCACACTTATCTCTCTTGGACAAGAATTCACTTTTTCATGTGGTATGACCATAATAGAATTTGCAGAAAAATAAAGGTCAAATAATTTAGCTATGACTTTTCCCACAAAATGAATGAAACAAAATGACCCTTCATATGGCCCATAAACTTCAGGAGCCATGATTCAAGTCTCTCCATGTAGTTTACCATAGACACCCAGATCACCAAATTCTTGGCTATTGGTCACAACAGATGTTTTGTCTAAAACACACTGGGATTTTTAGGTCGACAGTAAATGCCAAAATGAAAGCATGTCATCGGAATGTTTGGATAAACATACTATAAATAGCAATAAAGAGACATAACCTAGACACATGTAAAGTCCATAAGAAGGGAAAGAGAATAGACTTTTGCTTTAAGAAAGAAAGAAAACAAATATGGAAGTTCTAAGAGAAAAGCACGCACCACCCCCGCCTGGCTTGGAAGTTCTAAGAGAAGTATATAAATCTCCAGGGCTATAGCACTGTACACTAGGGTGAAGAGTAGGCTATAAGGCAGAAGCAGAAGAAACGGCTTTTGATAAGCAGTGGAGAGACACAGGTACAAGGTACACAGGGTTGTAAATTCAGAGGGTGTGGTGGTTTCCGACAAGAATGGCCCCATAGACTGATAGGTTTGAATGCTTAGGGAGTGGCAATAATTGTTCCAGTAGATATGGTCCTGTTAGAGGAAATGTCACTGGTGGTGGGCTTTGAGGTCAAGTGTCTCTCTGCTGCCCAAGGATCCAGATATAGTACTATCAAGCTATTTCTCTCTGCCATGTCTGCTTGCATGCCACCATGCTTCCCATCATGACAATGAACCAAACCTCTGAAACTGACAGCTAGCCCCAGTTAAATGCTTCCCTTTATAGGAGCTGTGATGGTCATGGTGTCTTTTCACAGTAATAGAACAGAAGGCAGAAGTTGGTACCAGGAAATGGGGTAATGCTATGACAGGACTGACCGTGCTGCCTATTGAAAGAATGTGAACTCGGGGACACTGGATTAGGAAAGCAGTTGAATGCTTTAGCATGACTTAATGAGCCAACTAGTAGAAGCATGGAAGACAGTGGTACTGAAATCAACGTAGATTATGCCAGCTTGGGTCAAGAGGCTTCAGAGGAGAAGAATATTAGCAAGTGGCCAAGAGACTGTTCGTGTGATATTTTGGTAAAGAATGTGGCTGTTTTCTACATATGACCAAATAATTTGTCTGAGGCTAAATTGAAGAGTTTTAGATTAACAGCATTGGCAGAGGAGATTTCAAGACAACCTGGTATTGATCAATTAGGAGTGACTGACTGGTCAGGGCAGGTTGCAGGACAAGTAAGGAGAAGAAGACTAAGAAACAGTTTTCTGAAGATGAAAAAACACATCTAGAGAAATACCATATGATTTCTGGACATGCTAAATACCTCTGACAAAAGACTTGTTTCCTAAGGAATTAAAAGTTTGGACTGCTTAAATATGTTGACGTTAGACTCAACGTTTTCTTTGGCTTCTTATCATTGTATGCCTTTGAAGTCACTGTGATTATGGACCCCAAGAAGAAAGGGCTCTGTTGTCAATTAAGTGCTCTACACAAAATAGAACCATTGCCTAATACTAACCAACTTCCAATACGGATATATTCTTTACTATCCAGAAATTTCAGTGATGCCTAGAACTGACACCTTATGCCATGTATGCAACCATCATTGCTTATTAGTTCATTGCTGTTGAAACATGGAAATTAAGACCTCCTAAATGACTGGCTAATATAAGGAACACATTGTTGATCTAATACTATAAAAACATGTCCCTTCTATTATATACATACTATCGTCGATGTCTACCAACAGAAAAACCCAGAGAATTCAGAAAAAGTCTGGAACATTTACATATATGCTGGTCATCTAAACCAAGAGAGCCATTGAAAACTCGCTAGAATATATATTCACTCTGCAGTTCTAAACAACTTTATCTGTCAAAGAGAGTCTCTGTATTTAACAACACGTTTTCTTTTCTTTCTTTCTTTTTTTTTTTTTTTTTTTTTTTTTTTTTTTTTTTTTTTTTTTGGTTTTTCGAGACAGGGTTTCTCTGCAGCTTTTTTAGAGCCTGTCCTGGAACTAGCTCTTGTAGACCAGGCTGGCCTCGAACTCACAGAGATCCGCCTGCCTCTGCCTCCCGAGTGCTGGGATTAAAGGCGTGAGCCATCACAGCCCGGCTTAACAACACGTTTTTAAGACAGAAAGTGTTCACTTATAAAACTAGAAACCAAAAAGATTTCATTTTAAACATTAAAATAAAATGCATTTTTATACAAGTTTGTGAAAAACATCTTTTTGGCAGCATCTTATTATAAGACTATTTTTTACCTGAATCATATGAATAAAGTCCCACTTTTGAGGTTCTTCTTCCAACATCCGTTTTTGATATTCAGATGATGTCTCCTTGTGCCAAGCAAATTTTACATTCTCCATGTTTGATGTGTTGGCTACGCGCTCTAAAATACCCAGAAAAGATAGCCTATTATCAATTTTAATTTAATTATATATGGAACCCATTTTTATTTAGAATTTTAATGCATTAAATATTATAGGACCGTGATGGCTAACTTCATTGCCAGCTTGACTACTTCTGGAATCAACTAACACCTAAGAAGCTAGGCACACCTGTGGGGGGTTTTGAAGATTGGGCCCAAATTCAAACCATTTGATGTCAGAAGACATCAATGTATGGGCATACATTCTGGTGGCAGTTCACATAAAGAGATGTGAAAAAGGATCTTTTTTTCTTTCTGCCTGTTTTGTCTTCACTCCTACTGCTAAGGAATTTCTTTACTTTTATAGCTTTATAAGTATTATAACATATTTTGTTGGGATTCCAGCACAGACTGAAGACCAGATGAGTCACTCAGTCTTATGAACTAAACAACTATTGAATTATTGGCCTTTGCATCGAGAAGAAGTCATTGTTGAACTAGCAAGACCACAGCCTATAAGTTACTTACTCTACTACATCCCATTTTAATAGACAGAGATTAGTTCTGTTGGTTCTGTTCTATTAGAGACCCTAATGGCGCACGCCTTTAATCCCAGCACTCGGGAGGCAGAGGCAGGCGGATCTCTGTGAGTTCGAGGCCAGCCTGGTCTGTAAGAGCTAGTTCCAGGACAGGCTCTAGAAACTACAGGGAAACCCTGTCTCGAAAAACAACAACAACAATAAAAACCAAAACAAACAAACAAACAAACAAAAGAAGATCAAAAAATAAAAGGCACATATTTTTCTTTACTATCTAGCTCAGGAAATCAGAAGGTTTGTCCAGATATTTGTTTTCTAGTACTGGACAAAATTGGAAGGAAAAGAGGTAAATTTGAGAATATGGTTAAATATAGGCTATATTATCTTAGTATAAAGATTAAACAAATGGCAGAATTTTATGAATAGAAATTTAATATAAAACAGATTAATGCATGAAGTCAATAAAGGATTTCAAGTATTCACTCTTAGTAGTTTCAAGTGTTTATTCCTGCCTGCCAAGAATTAATTAGGTTTTTCTCCAAATAAACTTACCAAATACATAGTAGTCGGTGTGCTATTAACCATTTGAAGCACACAAAAGAAACCCACAAACAAACAAACAAAATGGGAAGATAAGCCTCTGGAGAGAGAATTTAGTACATACCTTTGTACTTGACAATTTGCTCAGCACTTGGCTCAACAACTTCATTACTGATACAGATTCCTGGGTATTGAGCCTGGACTTTGGAGAGAATCTGCAGGTCAATCTCACCTAGAAGATAAATAAATAGAGCAGGTTACACTGAATGCAGTAATTAAGAACAACTTGGACTGATTTACTTTCTGACTTAGATTTAAAAAGATTTGTAAAAAGATTAACACTCAACTGTTGCATTGCCTAAATATCTTGAAAGTACAAAGATTATAAAAGTAGAAATAACAACTTGATATGAAGAGGGGTGTAAATAAAGTTAATTTATTAATTCTTTCATTCACACAATCTTCATTCATATGCTGTGCTTTGACTTACAAAGTTGTCACGAACTATAGGAAGCAATCAGTAAGTTTTGTTGTAGTCAAGTATAATTTTAATTATTTATCACTTGAAAGATATACTTAACCCAAAGTTGTTAAAATGAGGAAAACACAGCTTAGAACTAATAACTAATCTAGTCCAGATGAACATTTAAAAAAATTTCTAAAGTAAAAAGGTAAGTGATGTACATACATACAGAATACAACAATATGTCAGTATTTCTTTTTAATGTGCATTTTTCTCAGCAAAATGAAAAGAGGTAGTTCAAATCTTCCCTTGTACTGTAGGTTTGATGGGGCTGGAGAGATGGTGCAGCAGTTAAGATCCCTTGCACTGGTTTTTTCAGGCTCTAAAATTTAGCCTGACATTCTGTAGTGATCAATGTACAGAATTAAATTTGTGAGGCAAATGCAAGTGTACGGTACTTCTTGAGGCTCCACACAGCCAGCGTCGGTACTGGACGCTGGACTCACAGACTCCTCTGGGTCTCCAGCTACACACTGCAGACCAGTCATTGGCATCACCACGTGAATGGACCTACTATTTCTTTACATATGAATCCTTGCGATTCTCTTTCTAAGACACTTTTTCACTGTTATGCCTTTATATCATGAGCCTGCAAAAATTGAAACTTTAACAAAATGGGTTCAGATTGATTAGGGTTCTTTTTTATATTCACATGTCTATACCCTAAAGCGGGTAAAACTGGGTGTGGAACAGCTAATATTAACAAGTTAGTGTTCAATTTAATGACACTATTTACATCCCCATATTGATGACCTTTTTAACACTAGAACTGTTAAAGGTAACTGAGCTCAAAGAGAAGAAAAATTCCCCCAACCTACTTTTTTGTTGTTGTTTTCCTAATGGCCGGTTATAAATTATTCCTTGTTAGAAACAGCTCCAGAAATCTACAAACAAAGCTTGCAGGTAGTTTCTGCTATTATGCTTGCCTCTCAGTTCTTTTTCCCAGCCTCAGAAGCCCAAAACTACTTCCTTCCTTTGTTTTCTCATCTCCTTACAAATCGATTGTTCTTTGTTGAAGTTTCTTTACACACAGAAGTATCAAGCCACTGCTTTGAGCTATTTCTCAATGGAGGTTTCTCTTCTCTTATTAATCTCTTTCTCTATGAGGGTCCACACAGCTAAGAACTCAAGGGAGGTAAAAGAAGGCAATATTTACATTCCCTACAATGCAGTATCACATAAAATATACAACAGTATTTTTTAAAAAAATGTACAAATGGGCAATGGGACATGTCTCACACATCAAATGCAATAAATTATTACAACACCTAATAGAGTTCTGCAGGGCCGACGATCAAAGTACAAAGGCTAAGTTATAAACAATAAGGAAGCAAGCAAGCATGCAGAGGGGTGCAGGGAACACTATGGAAGAGAAGACCCTTGGCACAGCCTGTGTACTTAATGTTAGCTCTCTGCTGGATTTTAAACCGCTACACTAGAACTCTGACATTATTCTCAAGAACTTGTAGGTTTCTACATGATGCTTACGCCTGAGATTCCCTTTAATAAACAGAATTACTAAAGGCAATTAAGGCTTTAAGGAAAATTAGATTTGAGTTTGTATTTCAGCCCTCAACTCTGCCACCTCCTACTGGATGATAAAGATCTTAAACCCTTGAAGATCACAGGCATCTGAACATGAGCTTCTTCGATTTGAAATGAAGCCCCCCCCCCCAAGAGATGTCGGAAGAATAGTAACACCTGGCAAGTGTCGAGTCACGTTCTCACAGAATGACAAACCTCTAAGAGCTCAACTCCTCTGTCATTTCTCTTCTGAAAATAAAGTGCGTAGACAACCTCTACAGAATATAAAGAAGGAGAAAACATCTAAGAATGTCTTGGTTACTAGTCAAGATGCTGAGGCACCAGGATCATAAGTTCAAGTCCAGACTGAACTACAGAATGACATCTCATCCAAAATGAAAACAGAAACAAAGAAAAAACTCAAGACAACAACTGCATTGAAAAAATTTGAAAAGCTGCCTTACTATAACAAGTCCACAGGCATATTTGTTGATTTTCTATCTTATATTTCATATCTACATATTAGGTCCAATATAGTCTATGCTAATGGATCACTATAAATATTACAATATATAAAGATAAGTGTTTATACTTAAATATACACAATAGTTATTGAATAAATTAGAGCTATTATATATTAATTCAATAATTTAACATTTTTAAGACTTATTTGTTTGCCTTCACTTTTGTGAGCATACATTCATACATGTGCCTGTGTGTACCATCTGTAGACAAGTGCCCACAGAGGCCAGAAGAGCACACTGGATCCCTTGAAGCTGGAGTTATGGGATGCTATAAGCCCCGGGACATGGCTAGATGTAACCAAATGCCAGTCCTCAGCAAAAACAGGAAGTGCTCTTAACCCTGAGCCATTTCCCCACCCTAGTGTCTGTGTTCTAAATCATATTGTATTATTTAATAGCAAAGGTCATGCAGAACCCCATTCTCCAATGAAGAGACTACATCACAACAGACCCAAGGATCTGCAAGATACAAATCTATATTTCAGGAAAATTGCAAAACCACATCAACGCCGGGGGGTGGTGGCGCACGCCTTTAATCCCAGCACTCGGGAGGCAGAGGCAGGCGGATCTCTGTGAGTTCGAGACCAGCCTGGTCTACAAGAGCTAGTTCCAGGACAGGCTCCAAAGCCACAGAGAAACCCTGTCTCGAAAAACCAAAAAAAAAAAAAAAAAAAAAAACCATCAAGACATTCCGTGTGTGTGTGTGTGTGTGTGTGTGTGTGTGTATCAGACCACTGTTTAATTCTTATTAATCCTATAGCTACACAATTGAACATATATGCATTTCAAAGTATATAATCTTTTTAATTTTTAAAATTAGTTTTTGTGTGTGTGCCTGTCTGTACATCTGTAAAGCATATATGTAGCATGTACTCAGAGGCCAAAGAGGACACTGGATCCCATGGGACTGGAGTTACTGATGATTGTGAGCTTCCATGTTGGTGCTAGGATTCCTGCCAAATCCTCTAGAAGAGCAGCAGTGGTTCGTAGCCACTAAATCAACACTACATCTCATAAATAGTCTTTCAATTTACAAATGATAGTAGTTTTGTCTGCACTTTGCAAATTACCACGTGTTTTACTATTTCAACCCTTATTAAATGAGCTCAATGAAATCTGTCCACTCTCTTTTTACAATAGCTCCAATGTCCTGTACCCCCGTGTTCCATCATCTCCAATGCCCTCTACCCCGTGTTCCATCATCTCCAATGCCCTGTACCCCGTGTCCCATCATCTCCAATGCCCTGTACCCCCGTGTTCCATCATCTCCAATGCCCTGTACCCCTGTGTTCCATCTCCAATGCCCTGTACCCCTGTGTCCCATCATCTCCAATGCCCTGTACCCCTGTGTTCCATCATCTCCTCCTCCTCATAATGTAATTACTTTTTTGCCATATATTAATAATTCAAAATTTAGCCATTTTAAGTTACAAGTAGTTAAGACATTGACTAAAGTTTCAGTGCATATCTAGAAGGCCATGGACAAAGAAAAAATATGATCTAAATGTATTAAATGAAAAAAATATTAAAATTTTTCACATTTTCAACAGAACCAAACACTGTGACAGCCCTGTGAATGGAGAGCCAATTTCCTAGAAGAGTACACACAAGCCATAGAATTTTAGACTATAAGTAATTCTAATGGCCCACACATTCAAACTACTAGTCCTTATGCCCTTTTCTAACACATCTGGAACTAACAGTCCGGTAACTAGCTCTTGTAGACCACGCTGGCCTCAAACTCACAGGGATCTGCCTGCCTCTGCCTCCTGAGTGCTGGGATTAAAGATGTGGGCCACCACAGCCCCACTGGAAAATTCTTATAGTAAACTGAAACTTCACTCTCTTGGGCTTTCAATTTCTGAGAACAAATATTTTGTGGGTCTTTCAACAGGAACTATCTGAAGACAGCAATAAGTACATTCAAGTTAATTTTTCTTGCTCTCTCATCCCCAAATCTCTGTTTCCCATCGTTCTCAATTTATTGATCCTGAGAGTTAAACCTTAACCTTTGCTTCCTGCCGTCTCCCAGTGAAGGAAGAAATGGAAGTAATACACTGATGTTACAAAGGATTTACCAATAAACTTGCTTTTAAAAGTAAGTTGGGCAAAAATAAAATTTAGCTAAAAGAGCATGCCTCTGCCAGGCAGTTTAAGAGGTCACAACCTTGGCCAGCAGCCACTAATAAGGTCCTGTGCGTCTTATCAAAAAAAGAACAATTGTACCAAGCAGGCAGGATGACCCTGGTTAACAAGCATTCAGGCAATGCAACCACACTCTGTCTAAAGAAAACTATACCAGTATTAGTAAATTGTAAATCTACCCATGTATTCAAACAACCAAACTTTGGAGTTTCTGTCTCTCTAAAACAATTGCCCAAAGGGTAACCTAGCACCATGAACATGTACAATCTAGGGTTTCTTCTGCTCAGGGCTGGTCCCCTGTTGCTGTATTAGTCAGAACAGGTCACAAACTATTATTCCTCAAAAGGCACAGGGCCACCATTACACTGATTTCTAAGCCTAGCAGACACTCAGCTCATTTGTCCCCACTCTAATTATATTTGTCCTGCCGCCATCCTAAATTACGAGACACACCGGCCCTCTTGCTTACCTAACAGCTGGAACCAATAAACATCTGTGTTCTCTTAACATTTTTATTTGAGAAAGTAGCTGAAAATAAAATCTGCTAGGATCATATTTTCTCTTTTTCAACCTTATAACAAATGTACTTTTTATTTCACATGTATTGGTGTTTTGCCTGCATGTATGTCTGTGTGAAGGTGTGAAATCCCTTAGAAATGGAGTTATAGACAGTGAATATCTATGATGTGGGTGCTGGGAGTTGAACCCAGGTACTTTGGAAGAGCAGCCAGTGCTCTTAACCGCTGAGCCATCTCTCAGGGGCCCAAGGATTATATTTTCAAATATTTGGGCATTTATAGATTATTCATTATTATCAAGTTAATAATTTTACATCCATTTTGTACAATTTATTGGACCCTGGGCTTTCCTCTACCTAATAATGCTCAAGTTACTTTATTTGTAAAATGAGACTGAATTAAAAGTTTTCCCATTTTTTATCCTGTATAGAAATACTGTTGTCTATGTGTTTCATAACAAAAATTCATTTGCTCCAAGTGCTCTCAACTGATAACAGTAAAATTACTACCAAAATATTATGAAACAGTTCACACCACCTGTACATAACATAATAGGTTAATGGGAATTCAAATAAAAAGCTGGATAGGATTAGATTATTGAATTTAGTTCTGTCTAACTCTTGTATTACTTTCTGATACTGGAATATAATAACTGAAAAAATAAATAGCATTTATGCAAAGTCCATAGCAAAGGAACATACTGCCATTCATGCTTTTCTGGAACGTTTTTCAGGCATAAGAATTAATTAGTAGCATTTCTCCTTACCAAAAGACTATAGATATCTTGTTTACAATGTGCTGCCTAACATAAAACAATACTCATACACACTAAGCGACAGCAAAGCCCTACGAGGTTTAATTTTAATTCAAGGAAGCATCAATGCTGAAAATGAACCAAAAAGCAAATTCTATCCGATTTAGAATAAAAATAATGTTGCTGCTCTAAAAAACAAAGCGATTGCTGAACTCAATGGGATATGACAATGGAGATCCTGAAAAATAAAAACAAACAACAGCAGAAAACATTCCGGCAGCTCATTACTTCTGATGAAAGCATAGAAACTCCAGAATATTTACATAAACAACTGCTCAGTGGGAACTCTGGAAACGTTACATGGCCTGGGCTTTTGTCCATGAGTCATCTTCCTTGTGATCTTCTTTCTGTTCCATTCATACTATATTTGTTTCACACATTTCTCTACCACTAGAGCATGCAATGTGTTGACAATAGTGCTATGGGTATGGAAAATCACTTACAGACTACCCAAAGGTGTTTCCATCAATTTCCTTTCTTTTGAACTGTATAGAGCCCTAATTATCGCTTGGATTATGAATAAAAATGTCATAGGATTTTTTTTTAAATCTTACATTTCTTTCACAAGGTATAGGAAGTCTGTTGTCATAAACACCAGTTTCAGAAAGAAAAAAAAAAAGTGTACAGGCATACTCTCCTGCTCACATGCCCGAAAATAGAAAGTAACCAAGGAATATGAACACTATGTGATATAACGCAGAGTTGCTAAAATTCCTTCCCAGGAAGGGATGAAACTAAAGTCCATCCCCTCTCCTGATGACCTGATCAAGACATTAAGCATCCTTACAGAGCACAGGTGAGGGATGGGCATGAGCACTCCTTCCTCACTGGCCACCACCTGGAAAACCTCAACCAGGAGGAATGAGGGCTTCTTCACAGCCACTTAAATAGAGTTCCCTGTCTAGTCCTCCCCTTGGCATATATATGAATAAGTAGATCATATATATGAATATAAAAAGTATATGCATATTCTAACCCCTCTTTCTGGGCCATGTACAACGCTACCAGTTTGTAAGGTGCAGTTGGATACTTGACAGCATGTTAAACAGTCAACAACTCCAGTTAAGATGACCTTTTGCAAGGGGTCAGAGCTTGCTCTCTGATGGCAGTTAGTGGGCACTGAGAACAATCACGCACAATAAGTAGCAATTTACTTATGGAGTTTTTAGTTTGTTTGCTTTGTGTATGTGTTGCTCAGTTGTGCTGGGAGAAACAGTATCACTGCTATGAATGGAAAGAACATGTTCGCCAGAGGGATGTAGACAATCAGCTGGAGTTGCCTATGCGTCTGAGAATAGAACACACAGATGATGAAAGCAGAGTCCGGTGAGCTAAGACTGCTGAGATGCTGTGGAGCACAGTGGGAACTGAACACAAAGTACAGACCAGGATCAAAGGCTGTACTTGCAAGAGATTAGAGTTCAGAGACCGATTCAGAAGTACAATCAAGCTCAAGGATGATATAAATCTCCTAACTGAAGATGGTAAAAATATGACAAGTCCTGATTCTCTAAGGCAAGGATATGACTCCTCAAGGGACAGCGCTTGTCTTTAGGTTGTCAGATACATTCCCTCGCTGAAATATGAAAATTCAAATGGCATGAAATACCATTCATTCATAACAAAGGCACTTTGTCCAAGAAACTATTAAATGTACTACTTATTTATTTCATTTGGTTAATGAAAGCTAAGTATAGAATTTGAACTTTTCTTCTAGTTCTTCTTAGGTTTCTGATCAATTTGTTAGGAAGAATAACCTTAAAGGTATTTCATATTCTCTCCGAGACAGAGCCTGGTATCAATACAACGTTCAGCCTCCAGTGACTCAAAGTATTCTCCCCTTTATTTTGATGATCCTATTAGCACCTAGGTGCATGTTGATGTAACGAGTCAGTGTACAGGCTGGATATTCTTTATAAGATAGCTCATAAGAATGTGGAAACATAGATAGGCATAGTGGTGCCTGCCTTTAAACCCAGCACTCACTTGGGAGGCAGAGGCAGGCGGATCTCTGAATTTCAGGCCAGCCTGGCCTACAGAGTGAGTTCCAGGACAGCCAGGGTTACACAGAGAAACCCTGTCTCTAAAAAACAAAAACAAACAACAACAAAAAAGAAAGTATGTTGATATATTTGTATTAGAAATTCAATTAACTTTATATTAAAAGACAATTAACTAAAGGGTGATGAGATCATTTTTAATTATTGTTGTGTAGTGCTTTTCATATTTTCTGAGCTCATGTAACACTATGAAGTTTCAGTCCTCCTACCTAGAGACTATCTAAACTCATATGCAAAGACACTGGAAATTATTCTACCAGCAAGTGAATTAACAGGAACATCCTTTGAACAATCCATCACCATTCCAACCTTGTCTTTTAGTATCAGTAGGCAAAAACACAGCACAATAGCTTAAACATTCTCTAGAGCATGATTAACAACAGTACCCTTCTTGATTTGTCTTTGCTACTCTCTCGGTCTGTGCGGTTAAAGATAACAGAGCAAATGGATTTTTAGGATTAGCCCTAATTACATTATAGCACACTAAATTTTATGAAAACTGGACAAATAATGCCACCATAAACTAGCTATTCTTCTTCACTGAAGGGCTCTTGATTTCCTTTGTGTTCATATGGGCTCCAATCCATCTCATTCACGTGGCACCGTACCTTTGTATTTAACAGGATCAAGGACACTAAGTAACAAATGCCAGTATAGTTCCACTTGGTCGGCTGTAATCATAACTATGTCAGCATGTTTCATGTTAACATATTAAGTCAAAGATATCTAATACCATAAAAATAAAGTTTTAAGACAAAACTTGTTATTTTAGTGTTTTGGAGACGAAAAACCTTTGTCTTACAGGGCAGATAACACATGTTAAGCTCCTTATAAATGCTTTCTTATTATAATCCTATAGATAAGACTCAGTGCTTCCATTTTACTGATGAGAAAAATCTCAGTGACATATCAGTCAAAGTTATACAATTCACTCGGGGTAGTTACAAATGATACCTACATCGATCTGCTTTCCCAGAGTTAGTATTTTTCTCCTAGAATAAAAACTCCTCAGAATAATAAGACCAAGTAATGCTAATAAACCACAGATAAGGGAGTGCTTTGAATGATTAAAAACTACTTTTAGGGGCTGGAGAGATGGCTCAGAGGTTAAGAGCATTGCCTGCTCTTCCAAAGGTCCTGAGTTCGATTCCCAGCAACCACATGGTGGCTCACAACCATCTCTAATGGGGTCTGGTGCCCTCTTCTGGCATGCAGGCATACACACAGACAGAATATTGTATACATACATAATAAATAAATAAATATTTTAAAAAAAAAAACTACTTTTAGAATTAATTCAGAAGAAGAGAGTAGCAAGGCCCAAATTCATTTTAGAGAGCGTACACAATAATGTAAATTAACTACGATATTAAGTACATGTACAACTCCTTAAAGGAAGGGCTCAAGTGCAAGAGCTTCTGAAACTTCCTTCTTCTGTATAACTTTGAATAAGAAATAATTTTATTTCTTATCTGTCCTACAAACTATAATGAAGGCTAATGCCTAAAGCCTATAAATCTATTGCGGGCAATTAATTAGAACTGAATGATGTTGTTAGTATGTATAAAGTGATCTTTTACACAAGTAAAACACAGTGGCTTTCTAGAGTATGAACACTGTGGCTATCAAATACCATGATGCCTACAGCAGAATATTAAATTTTACATGTATTATTCATACCTGCACCTCCACCTATGCTCAGAATCTTAATTTCTGCTTTGGTTTCTCCAATCCTGAAAGGCAAGCAAACAAACAAAGTTATAAAATTTAAGAAAAACATAAAGATGCTTTGCCAATTCTTCCTGTCAAGTCCATTGAAGATCAAAGGCTAAATCGATGATCGAACAAGAAGCCGACATGAAAGTGGCCAGTCAGGTCTGTGATTTTTTTATTTATAAAGCTCTTTTTTAGAGTATCTGAAAACATGGGCTCTGTTCCTTTCTCGAACTCGGGGACACAGAAACATTACTATAAACACCTCACATGTAAAATGTAGCATTACTCTGGAGACTAGAACACAAGGACACACAGTTCTGTGGACATTTAACACTGATGATATACAGCCTGGGCCTGGAGCTGGGCAAGCACTTGGGAGTCCGTGCTACCTCTAAGTCTTTTTCCTCCTTTCCCCCTTTTTTTCCTTTAGTAAACAAATACTTAGGTGTTTTTGTTATGTGTTTATTGTATCCCTATCCTAGGAACCAACATTTCAAAAAACTGAATAAGACAGTACTTTCAAGTGCATTGCCCCTATGGCATGAGGAGGAAATTCTTAGGGCTTCTTTCAGATACAGATTTAAGGGTCAGGAAGAAGTCTGAGTACACAATGGCTTCCCTGGATGAAGGGGCAAAGAGAAGGTTCTAAAAAGAGGCAGCAAGGTAGACTGACAAAAGTTTGCACTTAATTTATCAAGGTTTTTTTTTTTTTAAAAAAAAAATTAATTCAACAAATATCTGTAAAAGAAGAATTTAAGAAAAACATCCAGTACAAGGATGAATTCCTGAAAGTTATCATAGTAAGTTCAATATTCTAAATTTTTCAAAATTGAGTAAACAAAGCAACAAAGACAAACAGAAAGACAAAATAATGGCACCTCAAGAATGTAGCAAAATTGAAGAAAACGTAATTATTCAGCCACAAATAAGGTTGTACTTCCGGGTTCTAGAGCAATACACATGCAGACAAGCCCTCAGGCAGAAGTGCCTGAATGTGAAAGGGCTTGTGAGACCCACGTGTGAGCACGTGTGGTTACAACCACGTATGACTCAGCTAAGCCCTTCCGTGCATGTGTGAGCCCCAGCTAAGCCCTTGCGTGCATGTGTGAGCCCCATCATCTGCGTATGACATAGTCACGCTAACCCCTTGTGCGCATGCACTAAGCAGCTTTTAAAAGCTGGACGCACCATCTCTCTCTCTCTCTCTCTCTGAACACTGATTCCCCAAGCCTGTACACCACCTCCCCCCCCCAATAAACTCTTAAGCGGGTTTGTTGCGTGTTTTGTGGTTCCTTCTCACTAGCTCCAGGTAATTTCAAAACATGCTTTTTTTAAAATTACAGAAAAAAACTTTTTAAGAAACTAAAGATTTTGATATAGACAAAAAATTAGTTAAAGTAGCTACTTTAGAGAGTGGAATTCATAGACAAAGTATTTGGGACAATAAATCACTCACTGTTTGCTGTTGTTATCTGCTTTTTAAAGTCATTTGGATTTTTAAAATACAAACACAATTTATTTTTTAAAAAAAATACATTACATATGCAATTGCCGTACCCAACCTCCCACTTCAGCAAACTCTCCCTTAAAGACACAGGGAGGTTTGGAAGCATTTTGTAGTACCACACAGCTTTTAAAACTACTTCAGGCAAAAAGGTTCAGAGCTCCTGAAGCAGAATCTAATTTCAGGAGGAAAATATATTAAATATATCCTCTTTTTCCTTTTCTCTTTCTTCCTTCCTTCCTTCCTTTCTTTTTCTTTTTTTCCCTTTGTTTCCTTTTTTTGAAATAGAGTCTCACATTTTGGCCCATCCTGCTCTGGAACTCATGGCAACTTTGTCTCCTAAATGCTGGAATTAAAGCATTAGCCCCAATGTCTAGTAAAATTGCTTCCTTAATAATGACATTTGGAGTCAGATATTCATAACTGTCTATATTAATATCATAGCATGAATTTAGTTATAATCACAATCTCATGAGTCACATATTCTACAGTCAACATTCCATCTGGATGCATTCAAAAGACAGGGAAGGGTCATTGTTGCTTAAAACCTATCCATCTTCAGACTAAGCTGTGAGGAGGAAGAAAATCAAGGATCTGGTTAAGCTACGGGATGAATGTGCATTCTCCAAACTAAAAAAGTATTGAGGAAGTAACCTATATTTTTAGGAATGAGTGGAAAGGACCAAAGAAGTAAATTATAATTTCAGATAAAATCTGTCTACTTGGTATCTGCTTTAATACTTCAAATTCTTTTAGCTTGAAAATGCCATACATATACATAATAGGTTTTGATTCACCCAGTGTTCCTTCTGAATAGGCTTTAGCCCACTCCAGTCTATGGTTCTGGAAGGCTAGCCCTTCTCCCCAGTCCCCTCTGTGTTGCTAAAAACTGTGAGATTACTTTCCTAAAGCTGGCCCACAAGGTCTATTCCCTTGTTTAGCCCCTTCCTCCTCCTGAGGCTGACTACCAAGGTCCAGCTATCAAAGTATTGAAGTCTAGCAATTAAAAGCCCCCTTTGGTTTGCCTAATTAACATGCTCAATCAAAACATACCATCACATCTTAGCCCATTCTAACACAGACCTCCCTTTTTTCTCCCCTTAAAAATTACACCTGCAAGGTCATTTGCTGATGTTTTTCTGGCTGGGCAGCCATTTTAATTTTTCTTCTTAGCTTAATAAAGGATCTTTCTGTGGAAACAGGTGTTCAGGTATCATTTGTGCCTACTCTGGGGTCTCACAGGAAGCCTCCACTCTGTGGGGATCTCCTTTATCTTCCTCCCCAATTTCTCCTCTATCTTCCCACCGCTCCCAATTTCTCTCCCAACTTCTTGTGCTGTTGATTGTAAATCCTAAATCCACTTATACTTAGTGGAATGTATGTGTGCACAGGGTGTGGTGGAGAGGCCATGATTCAGATTTTATAGCATTTATCCTAACATACGTCAATTCACTAACCTTGTTAAGACAGAAAATACAAGGCTGGGGAAATGACTCAGCTGGTTAAGTGCTTGACAAGAAAAGGAGGAGAAGAAGGAAAGGAGAAGAAAAAGAAGCTCGGGATTCTGTATTTGTCCCACAAGTCTGCTCTGGTTTGGCAGAAGAGCTATCACAGAAAACTAGCTCCACAGAGAAATTCAGAGAACAAAAGATAAAATACCAGATTTCTTTGTTGTTTGTAAATGAGGTCCACAGTCAGTCTTTTCTTAACTGGTTTTCCATAGTTACTTATAAAACAGAAGGAGTCAAAACGATTTATCCCCAGATAGGTGACTTGATTATCTTTAGCCTGTGGAATCTGTTACCTCAATAGTGCTTATCAGCTTTGGGACAAATTGAACACATTAATCAAAAATAAATGATAAATAAGGCAGTCTGTGAGAAGGACAGAAACCAGTTTCACTGATAATGGTAAAATCATCCTGTTTTAGGATCATATTGATAACATTAAGTTGAAAGGAAAAGACAGCTTTTGGGAGAGTGATTATAATTACAGACAAAGGAAATGAATTTAAATCAGTATTATTTTAATTGAGAAGCACTAACTCTATGCCCTGGGGCAAGCAATATTCCGCAATTTACCTATATTTGATTCTAAGAACAAGAAAAGCAGAATCTATTTGGGACTCTTGGTTTTTTTTTTTTTTTTCTTAACATAAAATTTGAAAGGAGGCTAAAAAACAAAATCTGAAGTTAATGATTTGTATCTTTTCTTTACCCAAATACGGTTGGGCTTGTGCCTGTGAAGCCTTCAAATGGTTAATACTTATCCTGCGCTGCCAGCTCCGCAGCACAAATCAGTCTCCCGGTATGTAAAGCAAACACGGAGCTCCATAAGCAAGGCCACTCGGTTTAGGCAGAGCCAGGCAGCAGCAGGCAGCTGTGATCAGCTTTGACTCTAATCCCGGGGTTTCCGCCACCTCTGCCTACCCCTTGGGCTGGGTTCCACCTATCTTTGGCCCCCAGGTTAGCCCCCTGACAGAAATGCCTTTTTGTTACCTTGCTATTATGCCTGGCAGCTTCTTGTCCATGAATTCCTGCATGCATTGGTGTTCCGTGGAATTATTTAGAAACCTCCGGAAAGATTCAACGTATCTGCTGTGGTCAGAAAACAAGCTCCTCATGCAAGATGCCATATTGGGTTCCCTAAATAAAGACAGGGACGTTTAACTTCCTCTCCTAGTTCCTCGTTCCTAGTTCCTTTCTTTTCCCTCTTTCCCTCCCCTCCCCCACTAGTTTCAATAACCCAGACGTTCCCCAAGCCCCGGCAAATAAGGGCAAAAATAATACATGAATAAGAAATCAATCACAGCACTTAAACCTGCTTTGCATTTGACATGCACCCGACTAGCAAGCAGAGCTCAATGAGTTAGGAGGCTTTCTGTGGGTGCTTTACCCCTGCACAGCTGTTTTCCTGAGCGAGGCAGTAAAGCAGCCGCGGTCCAGAAAGGCTGTGAAAGCATTCCAATCACTTCCTGTTTTTTCAGCAGCTGTCACAAGTAAGTTCCAAGTAGGAAAGAGAGCTGTGTTTTTGTTTTTTTAGGCAAAACACTACACTGACCAGGATTGCTACAAGACCACAGTTGAGAGAATCTAGGGCAACCAGCAGCTGGCTCTGTGTGTCTGTTGTCCAAGAATTCCCTGCCTTCATGTGTCTTGACTTTTGAATCTTAAACTCAACTGTTGATGTGTTGGAATCAAATCCGGATTCTTTTTTTAAGTCAAGGAGGAGCGTGAGCACTTTCAGCTAAATTTAAAGTAGCCTGAAGATTTCCATATTCCCATAAAAGGATTAGCACGCTTACTCCTAATTTCTGAGCCTCTTGAAGCTGAAAACTTCACCACAGGGATTTAGCGCTCAGCTAAGTCCCACTTTCATCTCTAGGTGGTCGTTAGCTAAGAAAGACAAGAGCAGAGGCATAACTGCTCCCCAGACAAGTCTCACGTAGGCTTTTGTTACTTTAAAGGGTTAAAAAATGTGCTCATGTATCCACTCTAGCGCCTACAAGGTTGAGTCCTCCCACTGGTGAGGTTCTGTGCAGTTACACGTTCTCTGTCTCTTTCCCAGCAGGTAGATCTAAGCATTACTAATAGCAGACCTAATTCCACTGAGTTCTGATGCATCAGAAGTAGCGTAAGTCTTTCAAAACATAGTTTTAGGATTACTTTTTGCTGTTCCTCCAGGGGTTTCTGCCCTGGAGTCATAAGGAATCTGAGATTCTAAGAGACTGAGTACTTCGCTCAAAGCATGGCAGCAAAATGAGGAAAGCATGAGGAATGTTTTAAGGGTGTTAAGCCATAACTCCCACCCATGCGTTCATAAAAGTCTTAATATTCAATCCAAACTGTGTGGGAAGAAGCCTCACCCCAGCCACTGGCATCCATATGCCCAAAGAGCCTGGAATGTTCTGGTGGAAGTTCCATACCGAGCTCCCTCTCCTGGGAGTTGCCTTAGTCCAGACTCCACCTCTGAGACAGGCAGCCAAACAATGACCCCTCCCCAAAGACGCAAAAGACCACTCCCACAGGGTATTTAAACAGCACCCCAAAGAACAAATGCGTGGTTTTCCAGTCTGCCTTCCCCAGCTCCTCTCTTGGGGGCTGGAAAGTCTTCCAGGAGCGTTGGTATCCATTAAACCTGGGCTTTTTCTAATTCGGTTTGATTTGGTCTGATCTGGATTATTGCCTCCGTGGAGAGGCTTATGGGTTGCAGAAACTTTCCACAGACCTATCGCCTTGGACAGCCTAGATGGCACTCCCATCACAGTATGCTAAAGAAACCACCTAGATATCACAGAGAGAGAGAGAGAGAGAGAGAGAGAGAGAGAGAGAGAGAGAGAGAGAGAGAGCGTGAGGAGAAATTCTATTACACCTAAAACCTAAAACTCAGGGAGAACTTCTGATTATCAGTCTAAAGGGACGCTGTTCCCTTAGAAACCAAATTGCTGGTTTTGAACATTGTCGAGACTCTCAATCCAAATTATTAATTTAACCCCCAAATTCTTTGTTCACTCCCAGTAACGATACAGGAACCTGCTTTTAATACACAGAAAATACCATGCTTGTCTATGACTGTGCAAATTTGTTGCATACTTATGAATATTAATTTTCATTCCATTTCGTTGACGATAAGTGAGAGCGAATCTGGCCATTCTGTTAGAGCTTCCATTCAGTCCCTTCGCTCTCATTTCAATTGGATTCTGGTGCCTTCTTCATGTGTGTGCCCTTTATAAACTAAGTATGTTGATCCTTATAACATTTTAACAAGCCTTTTTCTTAATATAGCCTTTAACTTTGGGAAAATAAAGCCCAGTCATTAAACAACCTGAAATCAAGACTTAGGACAACATTGTTCATTCCATAAGGTATTATATTTTTATATAATCTGCTTCTCAGTTCTCCTTGGTTGGAAAGACTCTGTGTTCCAGAAGAAGAAGAAGAAGAAGAAGAAGAAGAAGAAGAAGAAGAAGAAGAAGAAGAAGAAGAAGAAGAAGAAGAAGAAGAAGAAGAAGAAGAGAAGAAGAAGAAAGGAGGAGAGAGAGAGAGAGGAGGAGGAGAGAGAGAGAGAGAGAGAGAGAGAGAGGAGGAGGCAGAAGGCAGAGGAGGAGGAGAGGATGGCGGGAGGAGGAGGAGGAGGAGGGAGGAGGGAGGGGGAGGAGGAGGAGGAGGAAGAGAACAACAACAACCATGGCCGGTGGTGGTGGCACATGTCTTTAATTCCAGCACTTGGCAGGCAGGTGTAGGTGAATCTCTGTGAGTTCAAGGTTAGCCTGGTCTACAGAACTAGTTCCAGGACAAATAGGACTGTTACACAGAGAAACCCTTGAGAAAACCAAAGACGCTTATAAATAAGCACAGGATGCCAAAGGTTCTCTATTCATGGAAACGACCACTGGGACTAGCGTATTATTTCACAATGTTCCGCATACTCCAAGATCTTCAAGATTTCATCAAACGCTCTACAGAACATAGATTATGTAGTCGAGTAACTTATAAAGGATGCTTATTTGAGTATTCTAAATATATACTAGCACATCAAAATCTTATATAACCATTTTCACATACTCTCTTGAAATATTTACTTGTCACTGGCATTTTTCTGATTGGTTTTGCATACAAAATTCTTTTTTAAAAGAGGAAATCTTGTTGCTTTCAGCATGACTTGCATTTTATTAAGTGCTGGTTTCAGCAACCACAACTTCCTTTTAACACGCCATTTAAAATATTTTTCCCAATCCTTAGGTCAAATATCAAGCTGGCTGGCTGGAATGGCCAAATCTGGAGAATCCTTCTTTCTCTCCCTTTGGAATACTAGACCACACACGACAACGTCTCTGCAATAACTTCTCAGTGGTAATGAAACCATTATTGTCCTTAAAAGTATTGTCAGCACATGAGGATGTAATTCTAAGACAATGTTAAAATGAACTTAAGATTCTTACGTATTGTCTAAGCAAACTGGAGTTTCCACTCCATGAGCTACCATTGATTAAGTTTTACCACATCAAAGTTCCTTGCACACATTATGTCATTTAATACCCCAACCTCCTGGGTATGGAGTTATTGATGTTAGTAGGTAGGATTCAGATCCCCTAATTTATAAATGCTCATAAGACACCTAAAAGAATAAATTAATGTCTCATACAAGGGTTATTATCTTTCTTACATTACTCCATACTACTTCCTATTCTGCACCATTTCAATATGAAGAATACTTAGGTTATTATTTTCCTAATGACAATTAAAGCATTAAGTAATGGAGTAAAGTAGTCCTGTATTTATCCTATATTTATTCCAAGGATACCTTCTTTGCTACACATAAAATCTCTTCTTCCAATGTTTGCTGTGCCTAAAAAGCAAGCAAATGAAAGAGACAAAAGCAATAGGAAAATCTAGAATATCCATTTGTTGTAAACAATGTTCTTCATTTTATCTACATTGGCTCTGACTTTTAGTGTGAGGAACAGTGTCTTTTCTCCTATGATTTCTTATCCTTAATTATATATCCAATTTCTCCAGTGCCTGGCTATCTGGGCAGTGTAGAACATAGGCTCCCTCTCGTGGCATGAGAATCAAACTAAACCAGTCATTGGTTGACCACTCCCACAGCTTCTGCACCACCATTGCCCTAGCACAACTCACAGGCAGGATAGATTGTTGGTCACTGTTTGTGACAGTGTTGGTGTCTACAATTCTCTTTTGGTAGCCTACAAAATTACTTTCTCACAGCAAAGAGACTAAAACATAGGGGCAATGGCTCCATGCAAGCACAAGCTCCACCTCTCCATATTTAGTGAGCTGTGCTGAGCCTTCAGCAATGGGGCTAAACTGGCAGTGTGCAGAGAGCGACCTTCCATCCTAACATCAGCTTGGGGGGTCTGGAGATCTCCATTGGACCCACTTGGCCTACAACTCAACTGAAAGCAACTGGAAGCCATGCCTGGCTATAAGAGATGGCCAATTGAAACTCCATATCCCCAGTTACTAAAAGTCTTCATAAGATCACCCTCACAGATTCCAGGAAGTTTCCATGGCACTAGGTTTCCATGCTGCCTCCCCTCCTGTGCCTCCCAATTCCAGCCATCGCTCCCTCCATTCTCTCCCTCCATCTAACCTCCTCCTACCTGACCTCTCCTGCCACTGTCACCCCCGCATCTCAGTCTACCCGAAAAATCTGTTCTATTTCCCCTTCCCAGGGAGATCCATACATCATCCTTAGACACCTGCTCTTTATTTAACCTCTTTGGGTCCAAGGATTGTAGCTTGGTTACTATTTACTTTTTAGTTAATATCCACTTATAAGTGAATACATACTATAATTGTCTTTCTTGGTCTGGGTTACTTCATTCAGAATGATTTTTTTCTAGTTTCATTCATTTGCCTCCAAAATTTCATGAGGTTATTGTTTTTAACAGCTGAGTAATACTCCATAGTGTAAATGTAACATATTTTGTTATCTGTTCTGTTTAGGGACATCTAGGTTGTTTCCTGATGAGCCTGAGGGATTGGGTCTGGGTGAACAGAGAGAGTGGAGCCCTCCATGGACAGTCTGCCTGGTTTTTCTATTTTCTTTCTTTCCTTTTTTTTTCTATTTGTTTTTTGTTGTTTGTTTTGTTTTGTTTGTTTGTTTGTTTGTTTCAAGTCTGGGCTTCTCTGTGTAACAATCCTGGCTGTCCTGGAACTCACTTTGTAAAACCAGGCTGGCCTTGAACTCACTGAGATCCATCTGCCTCTGTCTCCCAAGTGCTGGGCTTAAAGGTGTGTGCCCTTGTAGCATCTGCACTATGGGATCGGGCAAGGGGCTGGAGATTAAGGAATACAAGAGACGTGGGTCATTCGTGAAGAGTGAATGCAGAATGCCGTTTATTCAAGCTTAGCGAAAGCCTTATATACACACAGTAGAAATCACCCAGACAGGTGGGAAATTACCAGGCTCAAGACAGAGCAAACAACTCCCCTGTAGCCACCAGGGTGGGCAGAGGGAGCACAGGAACAAACAAGATGTTTTGCATATCTTCAGCTTGTTGGCCACTTGTAAACACTAGCTTTATTACCAAAGTATGGGTACAGCATCACAGACAATTCTCTTCTTGATTCCGGTAGTTGGAGCCAGTGATTGGATCTATGTCCTAGGAGGTGATTGGATTTGCCCACATCAATCAATGCTTACTGACTTTAAATAAAACTTTTTAAAAAATTCAATGTGCTATACCTGGAACCAAGAATTAGTTCACTCATTAGATGAAATGTTCTTCCCTTTCACAGATTAACTCTGAGTCACCAACTATATATCAGTGTTGTAGTCAGGAAAGAAACAAAAGAAAATCCCCTTGGAGTCATTTAAACATGACAAGTCCAGATCTGAATTCTTTCTTTCATGCTACCTGTATCTTCCTTTCTCTGTCTGTTGTGTGAGCCTGCTTTATGAATCTGCCCCTGTGTCTGTATGTGTCTCTGAGTGTTTATCTGTGAGTTATAGATATCTCCATAAATCAGAGCTCTGTTTTCCTTTTTATTGAACAGCACAGAAAGCTTCCCTTGGGAAGAAATGGGATATTTGACAATATTTGACCAAAAGCAACTTGAGGATAAAAGGGTTTATTTGTCTTACACATCCTGATCACATTACATCACTGAGGTAAATCAGGGTAGGATTGCAAGACAGGATCATGGAGACAGGAGCAGAGTAGAGACACAGATGTATGTGGTATACTGGATTGCCTCCACTGCCTTGCTGATCCTATTTTATATATACATATATCTATAAAATCCAAGACCACCTACCCAAAGAATGATACTACCCACAGTGGGCTGGGCCCTCTAATATCACTCATTAATCAAGAAAATGTGCCACCGGGTTTGCCTACAGTCTGATCTAACAGCATTTAGGTGACACTAGCTTTTGTCAAGTTGACAAACTTAATCATCACAGTTGACATTTTTGTGAACTTAACCTACACAGCATTATTTTTTAAATGAAATTCAACTTCTTTATTTTTTAAGGTTTATTTATTTATTTATTATGTATATAATGTTCCTCCTGCCTGTACACCTCCATGCCAGAAGAGGGCACCAGATCTGATCGCAGATGGTAATAAGTTGCTGGAAATTGAACTCAGGATCTCTGGAAGAACAGTCAGTGCTCTTAACCTCTGAGCCATCTCTCCAGCACTACCCCCCCCACACATCATTAAACCATATTGTTTCCTCTCTCATTCATGCCTAAGAACTCATGTTCCTATCACAATATAAAACACAGAATAACTTTAAAAGTCCCAGTCCTTTAAAATTTCAACATTTTAAAAGTCTAATCTCTATAAAATATCCAACATCTCTTTAAAAGTCTACAATTTCTCAACTTTAAAAACAAGTCAAATACTTCTTCCAAGAGGAAAAAAAGGAAACAATTAGAATCAAATTCAAAGCAAAACCAACATCCAGAAATACCAATTGAATACTTTAGCTCAGTGCCAGCATCTGAAGCTCATGATCCTCTGGATAGCAAACTGTCCAGGCAGCTGCACATCTCTGATTCTGCCATCTGAAACACACAGAGTGTAGCTTTGGGAGGCCGCAGCGCAGCGCTGGTTGTCCTTGGCAGTCATCCCCCTGCACTGGCATCTCCAGTATTCTAGGTTCTCCACTCTGACAGAAACTGCACCATCACTGATAACCTCTCCTGGCATCTCTTCAGCTACTCCAAGCTAGTCACGTGGTACTGAGGCTCAGATTCTCTCAGTGTCCCCTTTGTCCCTGGAATTTTCACTGCAGCCATAGCTGCACCTTGAGCAACTGCTCTGGGCCTCTCACGGTGCTAAACTTCAGCTGCTCTCCACAACCCTTTCAACCCTGCCATTTCTGTGGCACTAAAATCAGCACCGCGGAGGGAACTCTAACGCATGACCTAGTCAGCTGCCAACTTAAGATGAGGCCTTGGCTTCCTCTAAAACACAGCTTTTTGTGCTAACCCTGAGAAAACACCCCCAGAAAGCTACACCCCAAGAATGCTTACCTCATCTTCATCACAGCTGATGTCTCAGCTCCAGCCAAGAATTATCCCAGTAAAGCAAAGGTTTCACTTCAGTAGAACTTGACTCCAATTCTTCAGCTCACCAGAGGCCACTGATCCTTAAGACAAAATATTTCACTTGTCAACACAAGAACCAAACCACAGCTCTCAAATTAAAGAGAATAAGAGATTTAATTCGGGAGCAGTTTTGAGCGACCATTTCCCAGAAACAAATATTTCAGTTACCCCCAAATTCCACATTCCAATGTGAAAGCAGTTTCAGGAAGTTTTTAGAATAAGAAAAATTTTAAATCAAGGCAAGTTTAAAATGCCTTGGTGGGTACATCTTAAAGGAGAGTACAGTGAGAAGGGAGAAGCTATCTGATGACGTTCCATCCTTAGCATTTTGGTTGATGGAAGCTAGTGGTCCGCTAAGCCAGGAGAGTCTAAAAAGTATTATTATTATTATTTTTATCTAATACATAAGTCATAGGATGCTAATTCTGACACAGAGGTGGGCCAGGAATTGATGTAACGGGGAGCTAGAACTAGCCCAAAATAAGGTAACCAGCCTTTTGTACATGCAACATTCCAATTTCTCCATAGCACTAAAATTCTAATTGACCAACCAGTCTCTGCAAACACGGCTTCTTTTTAGGAGGCTTTGTTCACACTCGAATAGCCCCGATAGTCTTTTAGGGACTCCCCTTGAAATATCACGAGCGAGGACTCCATCTGCATTGCCCTCAACGTTCTTTTCTTTCAAGATCTCACAATAGCTAATTAAGCTTGGAAAACTCAACAGCTTGTCTAATCCAAAATTCCAAACGCCTCCCACAATTCTCGTGAAAGTAACAAGGTCAGGTTGTCACGTCGCAATACTCCACAAACCTGTTAATAATATCTGCCCGAGTTTGCTTGATATTGCTGTGGGAAACACTGTAACCAAAAGAAACTTGAGGATGAAAGGGTTTGCCGGCTTACAATTATTGAGGAAAGTCAAGGCAAGAACCTAGAGGGAAGAGCCCAGTTCAGCAGAACTACAGAGGAGCGCTATTTACTGGCTTGCTCCCCCTGGTTTTGTCAGCCTGCTCTCTTAGCCAGCACCACCTGCTGATGGGATGGCACTGCCCACAGTGGCTGGGACCCTCTCACATCAATAACCAGTAATCATACATATGCCCCTGAGCATGCCTCCAGTTCAGAGGGAGGAGTTTTCAAAACTGGGCTTCACTCTTCCCAGAAAACTCTCGCTTGTGTCAAACTGACAAAAAGTTGACCAGCACAGAGGTCAAAGAAATCAAGGTTGCACCTGAAAGCAGGATGAGGAAGACGACAGAGATAACAGAGATAGTTTAGTCAGGCTTGCTTACCTGCCTCTGCCTCTCAAGTGCTGGGACTAAAGGTGTATGCCACCACTGCCCCATGGGGGCCATTCTTATTCAAACCACCACATTCTACTCCCTGGACCCCATAGGCCTATCATATTGCAAAACACATTCTTTACAACTTCGAAAGTCCCAGAGTATTGCAGTTTCAAAACTGTCTAAAAGTTCAAAGTCTCTTCTGAGACTCAAGGCAATCTCTTAAAAGAATCAAAATAAAAAAAGTAGATCACATACTTCTAACAAATAATGATGTAGAATATACATTACCACTCCAAATGTGAGGGAAGAGATCATAGCGAGGAAATACTGGATGAAAGCAAGACCAAAAAACCAGCTAGGCAAATTCCAAACTGCATCCCCAAGTCTGATGTCAAAGTTCATCACTTTCGGGTGCTCCTTTTCCCCTGAAACTGTACCTTTTGCATTTCTCTGTTTCCAGCTCGCTTCATTTCATTATAGCTCTGCATAAGAGTGATTGCTAATAACCACAGGGAACATTCAATAGTAGGTTGTCCTGAAGTCTCCTTTGCCAACAGCATTAATCTAAGACTTCAATTTCTCCTCAGGCAGAATTTTATAACAAGGGCAAAAATCAGCCATATTCTTTAATAAAATATCACAATAATGATATCTAGGTCACTTACTAATGTTCTTCCCCTCTGAAGCCTCTTGAGGTGCTTCTCACACCTTGCTCTCAGCATTGCCATCTTCCATGTTCCTACTAGAATGGCCCAGTAAATTCTACTTAAAACATTCAACTGCTTTTTTTTAAAGACTTTTATTTATTATGTATACAGTGTTCTGCCTGCTTATATGCCTACTCGCCAGAAGAGGGCACCAGATCTCATTACAGATGGTTGTGAGCCACCATGTGGTTGCTGGGAGTTGAACTCAGGACCTCAGGAAGAGCAGTTAGTGCTCTTAACCTCTGAGCCATCTCTCCAGCCCTCAACTACTTTTTTAATACAGTCTTCCATATTCCTCTAACAAACAGCATGTTTAGACATATAACAACAATACCCCATTCCTGGTATGAACTTATGTCTTAGTCACTGTTCCATTGCTGTGAAGAGACACCATGGTCATTGCAATTCTTATTAAAAAAAGAAAACATCTAATTAGGAGCTTGTTTACCTTTTCAGAGAGGATTATCTTCCTGTCAGAAAGCAGGCAGCAAAACTGGTCCTGTGGAAAGATGCTGGACCTGGTGTGGGATTTTTGACACCTCAAAGCCCACCCCCCACCCGTGACATATTTTCTCCAACAAGGCCACAACTTCAAATACTTCTATTGCTTCTCAAGTAGGGCCACTCCCCGGTGACTAAGTATTGAAATATATGAACCTTTGGGGAGCCATTTTTATTCAATACACCACACGACTGTATGCAGAATTATGTTGGCCTCTTTAGTTTCTTGGGACAAGACCTCAGGGGCCTGTAGAAACTGACATATATAAATTTTAAATTTAAAATGGACATATCATAAATTTTCCATCAGAAGGTGTAGCCAATAAACTGGTCATCCTTGTCAAAGACTGAGTACCCGAAGGGAAAGGCAGATCCGTGTTTGTGTAATATTCTCATAAATAGCTCTGGTGTCCCAAAGGACTCAGAATAAAAGATAGTATAGTGGCAATACCACCCAGAGGTGAGGTGTGTGGGTGAAGTGGAGAAGAAATGAGGTTCCCTCTGGATCTCTAGTATTCTACTTTCATCTGAGGCATTGGGTATAGAGTTTAATAGATTTGGGTATGGTCTTGTTTCAATCTTAAACAAAATTAGGAATATTAAGTGGAGTGATATATGGGAGAACAAGGTAAAGTGGGGAATATGGGAGGAATAACTAAACCTCAAGGCATTTTGAAAAGCCATATGAAAATCTACTGCCGTAAAAGTTTCCTAATATATATACATATATAAGAAGGATTTTAAATCTCACCCAGCTACAAACTTTGTGAGCTACAATAGAGACCAGCTTGTAAAATATTCTGAAGCAATAGAGGTACAAATGTTATGATTAATAATCAAATAAAAAATGTTATGATTATAATCAAAGATTATAAGAGCTGGAGTTGGTAGACAATTTCAAGGAAATGGCATTTTCCAGACACAACAGGGTCAATACGCATAGGGGCTTGGAAAGCATGAACAAGAAGACCTGGACTAAGTACAAGCCAGACAAAATTCCAGCATTGAGAAGGGGAAGAGCACCCAAAGTCCAAAACTGACTAATCTATTTGTAATTGATAGCTGCTTGGAAAATGAAACTATTTTCTCCAGTGGACTGACACTGAGATTACCAACTTACTCCAGAACAGGTCTCATGCCCAGGAGTAGTTGGCCAACACAAAATGTACTCCGAGCTTTTTGTGTGCTTTTTGTTTGTTTGGTTGGTTGGTTTTTGTTTGTTTTGTTGGGTTGTTTGTTTAGAAAAAAAACATAAAGTTAGATGGAAACAGGGAGTATCTGGGAAGAGTTGGGGTAGGGAAAAGAATACAATCAAAATATATTTTATGAAAAAATTTAAAAACAAAATATAAATGGTAGCAGGTCTTATAGTGTATTTCTTCTGATTAGTTTTAGGTTGAAGCCCAGTCTGTGGGATATTTAGAGAGTCATGCCTGCTTGCTTCCTGGACCCATTTCTTTGAAGTACTTTCTTCCATCTCTTTTACTCTAAGAAAAGTGCCTATCTTTAAAGTAAAGATGTGTTTCTTATAGACAATAAACAGATGGATTTTTTTCTATATATATATACTTAATCAGCCTTATCTTTTGATTGGAGAGCTGAGGCCATTGATATTTAAAGTTGTTATTGAATGTGTGTGTTGTGATCACTATATTCTTGATTTTTTTGGTGTTGTAGTTTTAATAACTATAGCTTTGTATTTATATTCATAGTCTCTCTGCTATGTACAATTCTCTCTTAGGCCCTAAATGTTGCTTTCTGTATTTTCTTTAGGTTTGTTTTGTTTGATATAATTTATTTTAGACTATTAAGTCTTAGAATATTTTTCTTTCTCCTTCAATTATGACAGATAGTTTTGCTATAAATAATATTCTAGGCTAGCTATATAATCCTTTAGAACTTCAAACACACTATTCCAGGTTCTTTTGGCTTTCAAAGTTTCCACTGAAAAATTAACTGTTATTCTAATCGGTTTTTCTTAATATTTGACTTGCATTTTTTCTCTTGCTATTTTCAAAACAATTTATTTTTATGTATACTTAGTACTATGATATTCTCTCGGGATTTTCTTTTTTGGTCTTGTCTATTTTTGTTCTGTGTGTGTGCTTTCTGTATCTTTATGAGTGTGTGTTTTCTTTGGGAAAGTTTTCTTCCTGATCTTGTTGAATATCTAGTCTAAGCCATTGACTTGTTATTCTTCTCCCTCATCTATACCTATAATTCTAATGTTTGGTTTTTGTGTGATGTCCCACATTTCCTGTGTGTGCCTTTCCTGTGTTTTATTTTTTTTATAGTCCTTGCTTATTTTGTCTAGATCCTGTACTTCATATTCAGTCCTGATATCCTTTCTACTGCTAAATTCTCTCTAAAAGGCTTTCCTTTTAGTTGTCTGTTGAGTTATTGGGTTATTCAATTTCATTTTCAGCTTGAGTCCTCTTCAGTGTTTGTACCTCTTTAATGAAACCCCTTCTCAAGTCCAGGATTGTCTTCATCATTTCCACAAGCCTTATGTTTGTGCTTTCTTGGGTAAAACTCAGGTATTTAATCTCCTTAAGTTCTTTCTCCTTAATTTTACCAACCTGTGTTTTTATGTGATCTTTAAAAGCCTTGAATTCTTTGGTGAAATTTATGATTTTTTTTAATTTTGTGCCCTGGAGTTCAGGAAGTTCTCATTGTAAAGTATTTCTGCAGTGTTGGTAAGCACTGAAGAGGATACTGGCATGATCTTTCATATTGTTGGTAATTTTTAAGTGAGATCTGAGTACGTGGAATTCTTTATTTAGTTGTAAATTTGATATAAAAATAGCAAGTTGGAGCAGAGGAGAGAATGTATGAGCATTTTTTTTTCATTTATCACTGTGAGATAGGCTTTATTCGAGGAATACGGAGTTGGTACAACACATTCAAACCTACATATGACATAAATGGACTTGGGAACAAAAATCACACCATAATTTTGATAGTTGCAGAAAAAGTTTTTGACAAAACTTAATATCCCTTATAATAAAAATTATAATAATCACCCGGAGTAGAAGGAAAATTCTCACAGGCTAGAGAGAGGCTCAGTAGTTAAGAAATCTTATTACTCTTCCAAAAGATCTAATCTCAGACCCAAATGCCCTTGACAGGTGGCTCACAACTGTTTATGTTTCTTGCTCTAAGGGATTCAACATCATCATCTTGCATCCATAGGTACCTGCATACACACACACACACACACACACTTTAAAAAATATTTTTGTCTTAGTTATGATTTCTGTTCCTGTGATAAAAATACTGTGACCATATCATCCTGGGAAAGAAATGATTTCTTTCATCTTACAACTTGTAGTCTATCATTCACGGAAGTCATGAAGGGGTGAGGAAGAGCAGCTGAAGCTTTGACAACCTCAACTCTGAAAATGCCCTCACTAGATTGGCCTGTGGGCAAGCCAATGGTACATTTTCTTGGTTGGTAATTGCTGAAGCAGGTCCAGTTCACTGTGGGGTATATAATAAAACAGGCTGAGCAAGCCATAGAGAGAGAACCAGTGAGGAGTGCTCTTCCAGGTAGTCTGTGTCAGATACTGCCTTCAGGTCCTCAAGAGTTCTTTCCCTGACTTCCGTGAATAATAGACTACAAGTTGTAAGATGAAAGAAATCATTTCTTTCCCAGGATGTATGAGCATATTGTACCTTGAGTTTGGAAGTGGCTTGGGCCGTGTAAAGTCATATACACAGGAGGGAGTGTATTGCTCTATAAGATGTGCCTCCCGGTCCAAACCTGGAGAGCTATGACAGATCTGGTTACATGGAAACATCTGGGAGTGGTGTGGGAGGGTCCTGTGTTTTGGGTGGTAGATACTTAGACACCTAGGAGGAACTAGAACAAGGGAAAAACATAGCTGTTCTTGTAGTTTATAACTATTAAGAGAATAAATGAGCAAAGTTCTCCTTTCTGCTATACATCCTTTTCTGCCAGTTTCTACAAAAACAAATCGAAAACCAGTTGATAAGAAAGTTTAGATGATGTGACTTAATCAATCTACCCACGATTCGGGTATATCACTCTTATATACAAAGGACACTTCATCCTACCACAAAGACACTTGCTCAACCATTCTTTGCTACTCTATTCATAATATGCAAAAACTAGAAACAACCTAGAAGTCCCTCAAAAAATGATAAAGAAAATATGGTACATTTACACAATGGAGTATTACTTAGCTGTTAAAATGACATCATGAAATTTGCAAATAAATACTTGGAACTAGAATAAATCATCCTGAGTGAAGTATACCAGACTTGAAAGACAATGTTGTATAAATTCTCTTATATGTATATACTAGCAGTTAAGTCAATAATAAGCAAGCTACAATCTATAAGAACCACAGCAGTTCTAGAGGACTAGAGATAAGTGATAGATCTTGTTAGGAAAGGGAAATAGAATGTATAGTTATGGGTAAATGGTGGGGTATCTGAAATATAGACATCTAAAATTAAGGGCTCTTTGAGGGGTAGTATGGAAACATAATAGAGTAAAAGCTCCCTAAAATATATACATATAGCCGGGCGGTGGTGGCGCACACCTTTAATCCCAGCACTTGGGAGGCAGAGGCCGGCGGATCTCTGTGAGTTCGAGACCAGCCTGGTCTACAAGAGCTAGCTCCAGGACAGGCTCTAAAGCTGCAGAGAAACCCTGTCTCGAAAAATCAAATATATATATATATATATATATATATATATATATATATATATATGAAGGCAATCTAAATAAAATCACCAAATAATGGGGAGACAGAGTCCCAACTAGCTATCTCTTGTCAGCAAATGAAGCCTCCAGTACTGGGGTTGGATTGAGTTGTTTGTCACAGAGTTCCCATGGGAATCCCCAAACCACTCAGGATGTTGTCTAAACTATAGGTTGATCCTGCCAACTGACAGCTAGGCCCCATTGCTGAAGAGATCACCTACACTGAAAGGGGAGAAGCCCAGCTGGCGACTATATAGAACTTTCACCACCACATTCTAGTGTCTTTCATACAGGAATGCATTCTGCAAACGACCAAAAAAGAAACGCAAACACCAGTGCAGACACAAATCATTCAACTGAAATTTTAAAATGAAAAATATAAGTAAAATGAAATTGAACTTTAAAAAAATTCAAGAGGCTACCCTGCCTTGCAGCAGGTGGCAGAGGCCAGCCAGGCTGCCCTGCCTCATGACATGGGGGGTGTGCACCACTAAGATGTACAAATATGGGACGGAGAGATGGGGAAGATGTGCTACAGAGAGAGGCAAGACAGGAGATGAGATAGCACTAACAGATGTGAGAGAGGCCTAAGGCTGACATATTGTCATTGCCTAATAGAGTCAGCAAGTTGGTGTATAGCATCACCTGAACAGGCCAGGGGATCGCCCTGGTTCTGGGCCACATCAGAGGCTCAAGGTGAGGAATGGTTCGCTTTCTGGATTGGACCTCCGCAAATGAACACCATGCTCCTTGATGCCACCAGAGGTCATGTTAGTGTCTGTGATCCCAGGCTGCGAGGAAGCCTGAGATCTATTGGATGTACATTGCCTGTGCTGCTGACTGAAACCTTGGTGATGTCCTCGGGCTTTGCTGCCTGGGGGACCATGTGAATGTGAGTGAACTGAGACTATGTTAAAGCCCAAGGGCCATACTGCAGGCCAAGGTCCATGTTGAAGTATGTAGCCCGTACAGCTGCTTGGCGTTGTGCTGTGTCCCTAGTCGGTGCTGCAGCTGGGAACCTGGGAACCGTGTGTGTATCCATCGACCTGACGTGGCTTGGGGGCTGAGTGGATGGCTGTGTCCCATGTGGATGCCCATGTCTGTGCTACAGCCTGAAGCCATGGTGATGTCCGTGAGTCATTCTGCCCCCGGGGTCCATGTCTGGGCCTGTAACCCTACCGCAGCCAGGATCTATGTTGATGTCTGTGGCTCACGTTACAACCGAAGGTCATGCAGATAGTTGTCCATGGTCTGTGCTGCAGCCTAAGGACATGTTGATGTCTGTTGCCAGGCTGCTGTTTTGTCTGGGTCCATGGTTTCATTGCAGCCCACAAGTCCATGGTCTGTGCTGTCACCAGAAACCATTTGGAAGCCTTGCTCCTGCTGACTGTAAAGAGCAAGGAAGTTACTTTTGCAGTATTGGTCTGCAGGTACACAGCTGAGAAAGGGAGACATGGAAAGCTTCTGTAACAACCCCTACTCCCGCCCCAAACCTCTCCCCAAGATAACAGCATAAACAGGAAACCATTGCAAATATCTCTGAAAAAAGTGTGATAAAGATGCTGATGTTAGCGCTCCACAATTGATGGCTTTTGGCCAAGGTATGGGAGGGGAAGGATTCAGTTCTATTTAAAAGGCAGGCCACTAAGAGCTTGATCATGTGCCAGTGAATATATAAATAACACTAACTGGACTTGTTTCTTTTCTATTTTATTTTATTTGGAACAGGGGTCACAAGAGTTGGGGGCAGATATGGAAAGACTAGGAAGTAAGAGTGATTGGGGTACAAAATGTAAAATTCCTAAAGAATCAATAAAAATAATATGTTTTTAAAAAGTTAAAAGCAAAAACAAAAAAATTTCAAAGGCTATAATGGTCTCTATTCATGCTAACCAAAACCGACTTACAGATGTATATCCAATCACTTTTGTATTTACTAACTTTATTAAGGTTTAGTTCTTTAGAGAAACTGAGTTGTATAAGAAACTCTGATATTTTATAAAAAGTACACTATAAAAGAATCAGGAAAATCAGGTTGCCAGTCTCAATGAACTGTAGAAGAATGAATGATCATATAGACTATTCAAACAAACAGATGCAAGAAATCCTACAGAAAACCTCAGTAAGACAATCTCTGAAGTAAAGGAAACAGCAGGTAAATTGGAAGCAAAGTTCCTAAACATGGAACCAGATTTTTTACCAAGGAGATGTGGCTACTGAAAAAGAACTACACAGAATTCAAATGAGGGAGATGATCAGTCATATAAAAACATACACACACACACACAACAACAACAACAAGAAGCAAGACAATGCAGAATAATAAAAGCTCAAGGGTGGTGAACAGAGTAAAGACAATACCAGAGACAGATATAAATGAAGGGGAAATTTTAAGGGGCAAGAACAATATTACCAAGAAGTTTGAGATGCATTCCAGATGCCAAACCTGGGTACCATGGTGTAGAAGAAAGATTGGAGACAAAATTAAATGTCCATTCTCCTACATTCTCTATGAATGTATATGAGCATCTGTTGTGTCTGGATAATATTTTCTTTGAGTTGCCCACCATCAGTGGTTCTTACAATATTTCTGCCTACTCCCTCTCTTGGATCCTGAGCTTTGAGGAGAGGGGTAGGATAAAAACAAACCAACAAAATTATAGCAGAAAATTCTCCAGACTTAGAAGAAATACATAGCCATATGCAGGAGGTATATACAACTCTAAATAGGCATGACTACAGAAGATAGTCTCCATAACCAATACTGCAAACATGTCAAAAATACAGAGTGAAGAAGTAACCCAATAAGCAGCATGAGAAAAAATTAACTCAAATACAGAGATACAATTATCAGAACTACCTAGAATTTTCATCAGCAACTGTAAAAGCACAGGAAAGCATTGCATGAAAAACCATCAGCTCTGAGAATAGATAACTGTAAATCAAGATTAATATACCTTACAAATAATGTTTCAGAACTGATAGGGATATAAGAGCATTTTAAGAAAAAAAAACAGATTAAGGCAATTAATGATAACCAGGATAAAAATATAGATAATTCTTTTTTATCTTTTTATTTTTTAAAATGTTCTTTTCTCTCCCTTCCCCCGACTCCTCACATATTCTCCCAGCTTCACATTCTTTCTCTCTTTTAAAGACAAAAACAAAAACAGTTTTTTTTTTAAGCACAGAAACATATTGAGGTTGTTTTATGCTGGCACACTACTCCTGAGCATGAGACCTGTCCTGGAGTGTTGTTGATAAACCCAGCATCACTCTGTTGGAGAAAGTTATTTTTCCTTTCCTAGCAAATACAAATCAGAAACAGCTTGTTGATTGTTCCCACTTCCCCTTCTCCATGCTGAGATTTTGTGCAGCTTGAACCTCTAAAGGTCTTGTCCATTCTCCTACATTCTCTATGAATGTATATGAGCATCTGTTGTGTCTGGATAATATTTTCTTTGAGTTGCCCACCATCAGTGGTTCTTACAATATTTCTGCCTACTCCCTCTCTTGGATCCTGAGCTTTGAGGAGAGGGTGGGATAAAGACCTCTCATTCAGGACTGAGTGAGTGCTCTAATGTCTCTCAATCTCTGCATGTTGTCTAGTTGTGGGTTCAGTGTCAATTACCATCTACTATAAAAACAGAAAAAATCTTCTCTATATTGGACAATGCAGTTATCGATGGCTACAGAAATATGTTACTGGTGCTTTTTTTATTGTACTGTTCACTTAGCAGAATAATTGTAGTAGGTTTTCCACTAGTGCCCATGATTTATCTAGTCTCAGATTCTTGGCCTTACTAACCATCAGATATGGGCTCCATCTCACAGAACAGGCCTTAAATCTAATAAAAATAATGATTGGTTATTCCCATAGCACTTGTGCCATCATTGCACAGGCGGGTGTGTCTTACAGGTCAGTCTGTATTGTAGCTCATAGGGTTCCTATTTGCATGATATTGGTGATGACTTTTCTCCTCCAACGGTGTGCTTAATACCCTCCAGCACTGTAAATATTAACTAGTATGGGTGAACTGTCTCATTGAGCACAGGCTCAATTTCTCCATGTCCTGTGACATAATTTTGTGGTTTCTTTAGCAATATGTCTTACCATGCAGCTTTGAAGATTAACCATTAGAACTGTCAATAGCTCGGAGGGCCTATAAGACAGCCTTGGCTAACAATTCATTCCTGGTACTTTCATTTGGTACCATATAATGTCTAGTTAGGATATAGTCTCCCCTATTAGAGGGTAACTCTATTAACATTCCTTTTGAATATTTACATATTTTTGGAAGTTTCTCCTGTACTAGGTTTTCATATGGGCCTTTGGGTGTTAGTTGTCCCTCACCATATATCATCTTCTACCCTACCATCTTATCCCTCTCCTGGTTTAATTCTTCGATTCAAATTCCCCCCTTCTGCCATTTTAGCACTATATTTTCTTTCCTCTTCCTTGGAAGATCCCTTCCACCCCCACCCCTATGTTTCCTTACTAGCTACCAAACTTCTGTGGGACAGAATAGGGGAGCCAGAAGTAAGCTGACAAAGCCGTGCTTACCTAATCCTTGAAAATGTGCCAAATATTTACATTGGAATAAAGATAGCCTATTCAACAAATGGTGCTGGAAAAACTGGATGTCCTCCTGCAGAAGAATAAAATTAGATTCATACCTTTCATCTTCTATAAAAATCAATTTACATGAGTCAAATACTTAAAATGTGAGATGTGGATACATCTAGAAGGAAACAGAGAATACTCTCCAAGGTGGAGCAGTAGGCAGAGGAATAATCTCTAACTATTAACAGACTGGAGTTGACAACACTAAAAAGCTTAGGTACAGCAAAGGAAACTATCAGTAGAGGACGCTGACAAATCACAAAATTGGGGAAAATATCTTTGCCAGCTATACCTCACACAAGGGGGTAGTATCTAGATTTTTAAAAGAACGCAGAAATTAATTACAAAGTAAATAAAACTGCCAGTCAACAAATGGGATAATAAATTTACTATATAGTTTTTTAAATAAAGAAACACGTGTCCAATAACTTCTAAAAGGCTCACATATGAGCTCTCAACAGTATGGATGCCTGAACAAGGCCAGTAAAATGCCACCAGTTGAGATGCTAATACAGACAGAGGCCATTCCATATGCCCCACCTACAGATGGAAAGCTACAGGGGACCAATGGCCACAGAGTCAGAGAGATTGGGTTTTTCTCCAGGAATGAGCTCTCATTTGTGTGAGTTGATAAATCACAATTGTGAGGGGTGTGTGTATGTGCATTTGTCTGACACATATATAGATAATATGGATATATATGTAATGATAGTAATTAAAGAAATCATGGATTTTGGAGAAGGAGAAATAGGAGGAGGTGGAACATGACAGGTGGGAGTGATGTAGATGTTGTATGAGGTTCTCAAGAAGAAAACTAATTAAAGGTGTTCAGCATCCCTAGTTATCAGGGAAATGCAAATTAAAACTATTTTGGGAAATGACCTCACCCCAGCCAAAAGAGCTGTCATCAAGAAATCTGATAACAAATGTTGGAGGGGTTTAAAGAAAAACCCTTCACTACTGGAGGAATTCTATGTTAATACAGCTGTGGAAATCAGTATGGAGCTAGAACTACTATATGACACAGCTATTTCACTCAGGCACCTATACAGTGAGAGAACGTCATACCCTACAATACAGATATGCACACCTCTGTGTTTACTGCTGCTCGAACCTTTATAGCAAAAAGATGAAACTAACCTAGTTGTCTATCAGAAGATCAGTGGATAATGAAAATCTGATACATATCTAAAATGGAATATCATTCAGCCTCTGGAGAAAAGTGAAATCATAGAATTTGCATGAAATGGATGTCCTTAGAATGTATAATATTAAGCAAAATCATCCAAATTCCAAATTTAAAAAACCCTATTCTCTCTCACATATGAATTCTAGCCTATAATATATTAATGGACTTACATAGGAAAATGTGCATATGGGAACAGTATAACAAAACACATAACTAGTAAGCTGAGTTATGTGATATTGTTTTTGTCCTTTCAACATGCTCTCAAGATGTAAAACACTTTCAGTGCAAAAATAAGTCCCTGGATGGCGGTGTCCACATGTGATTCCACAAAGAGCTATTACTGTAATAGGATGCTGGTAGCAATCTATGGGATCTCCATGCAGGCATCCTGACATGGAAAAAGAACTGTATATCCAGGAAAATCAGAGGATCAAACCATAAAAAGGGCAAAGTCACAGTTTCATCCCTTCAGAATGGAAGAAGCCTTAGGCTGGAAATTTTATAAATGGATGCTAGGTCCTCCCTCTTCTCCTATTGATCCTGTTTAAGTATTTCCCCCATATCTTCCTGCCATTTCTACTCACAATGTCTTCTGGGAAGAAGTTGGCAGCTCAGGGCACCTAGTTTTGCTTTCATTGTCTCCCTATGTTCCTCTAACTCTCCTTCATGACTTGACTAGGAAATCTTAATTTTAAATCATGATTTTCCTTCTCTGAATATTCCTGTGGGTTTGTTTGCTTGTGGGGATGATTTTTGTGTGTGTGAGTATAACTGTAGCATAAATAATAAGAACCCAGAGACAGATATTGGGGTTCAAGCTAAGGATCAGAAAAACAAAGCAGCCAAGCATTACAGAGATCTTTTACTTCTATCAAATCTTCAGATCTAAAGGGCAAGATTCTATCTCCACAAATCCTCAGACTCCACACTCCACTGAGTTCCTGTCTCTTTTCCTTTATAGTCCTCTCTCCGCCCAGCCATATCACTCCTGTCTCCACCTCCCTAGTACCGGGATTAAAGGTGTGAGCCACCACCACCTGTGTCTGTTTCTGGATGGATCTTGTATAGCCTAGGGTAGCTTTGAACTCTCAGAAATCCGTCTGCTTGCTGTCTCCCGAGTCCTGGGATTAAAGGTGTGTGCCACTACTTTCTGGCCTCTAGTGACTTAGCTTTGCATTCTGATCCTCAGGCAAGCTTTATTTATTAAAATGAAAATAAAATATCACTACATACAACTAATACTTAATGTACTTTATTCCTTAAACAAGAATCTTAGCTATTAAATATACTGGAGTGAGAAAATTTTTAGACTCGTGTTTAAAATAATCATAATTTTGAGAATCCCTTGGAATTGCTGATATATCACCTCTAAAGATCATTTGAAAACACTGAGTAACAGTTAATTTTTAAATTCTATCTTATAATTCTAAATTGTATCATTATTTATGCATGAATGTATTTTGTTTATACTCTTTTTTTAAAAGATGGTGAATAGTCCGTGGGTGCAATAGTATGCGATACAAGACATTGCACTGAAATTGATTTTTTCCAGTTTTTAAATAGATTTTTCTTTTTGGGTCTAAAGGCAGACATCATGAGTCTCTTCATAAACACACCGTCACCTCTACCCATGTCAAGAATGCTGTTAGTACTGCAGTGTCTGTGGCCTTTGTTCCAGATCATGTTTCTCTTGTTTTCCGTATGCCATTATTCATTCATCTTTGTTAGCCCCTCTGCAACTTACACAAATGGAATCTTCCTTGGATTCTTCATCTCAAGCATAAATTGAAAAACAGTAACTTTGGCAAAAGCCTATTTTCATGTTTCAAAGCAGTCATTTTTAGCAAATTGTGTCAGAAGCCAATACATCTGTATTTGATAATCTAAATACAATGTCAAACTAAGACGATAAAAATGCTCACTCTGAAAGTACTCGTAAGTGCATTATGTAGGAAGAAAACAAATGGTGGAGGCGTTTTTCCGCTTTCAAGAAATAAAATATTGGAATAACACTTTGACTCTTTCTAGATTGCCAGGAAACAAAGCTCGTTTACATTTTCACTCTTCCGAGAAAGGCAAAGTCATGGGGTTGAATTCTCCTGGGATAATTAACTGACAAGAGGAAACAGCTTATGCTTTGCTTTTATTGTATGTGTATCGATGTTTGGCCTCCCTGCATGTACGGCTGCGCTCCACATGCTTGTATGTGGTCCACAGAGGGAAGAAAAGGCCATCAGATGCAATGAATAGGAGTTAGAGGAGGCTGTGAGATGCTCTGTGGAAACTGGATTCCAATCTTTGTCCTGTGAAAGAGCAGCCAGGCCTCTTAATCAGTGAGCAATCGCTCTGCCCCAGGAAATATGTTCTTAGAAACTTGCTGCATTAGAATCAATGGCACATGCTGTGTTCCTCACACCAAGTACAGCTATTTAAATGAGAAATGTCCCCCGGAGACTCATCAGTTCCTGGTTGATGGTGCCTTTGGGAAGGTTATGGAACCGATAGGAGGTACAACATTTCTGAAGGGACTAGATTTTAGCCTCTTTCCACATTCAGTTCACTCTATGATTTTTCTGGGGCTTGAGGATGTGATCTCCCAGATTCCTGCTGTGGCACCTAGTGACATATCTCTTCTACCATTATGGACTTTACATTTAGACCCATAGGTCCGAATAAAGGTTTTCTAAGTTGTTTTTGCTCATGGCCTTTTTATCACAGCAAAAAAGAGTAACTAATCCAACAAGATACATCAGCCTGCACTCTGGGCTGTGAGATTGGGCCTGTAATGTGACTTTAGGGACCCTGGGAGTTCTGGAGACATAAACTAAAGTGTCTAAGACAAGACCTGTGCTCATGGTCTACATGGAATTTCCTAGAAAGATAGGAGATGGGGAGGAGAGATAACTGTGCTTTCCCAACGCACTTTTCTAGAATCTGTTGACGATAAATAACCAGACCAGCTCAAGAACAACAGATATAATTTAATAATTGAAAAAAAGGGGGGAACTCACGCTACAAGAGTGCTAGGTCCGAAATCCAAAATGGTCTGGCGAGCACCACGTAGAGAGAGTGCGCACCGATCTACCCCTGTTTTTGTACCCAGGCTCTAGGCGGCCACACCCTAGCCAGATGTGATTGGCTGAGCTTCCCCATCAAGAATCCAGCACCAGTTTGCCTGTTTTCCATTCCTACAATGACAAAGCATGGAGAACAGCTGAACATCCTCCCTGTGCAAACAGATATCATAAGCCAAGTTTGAGGTTCTGAGTGTGCAATGACAAAGTCTCAAGACCCCTTAAACCCTCACTGTGGAGAAAGGCCGTCTTCAGTCTCTGCACATTCATCAGGCTAATATATGCAACGGTTTTCTTTTATCCTTCAGGCCCAAGGTAGAAGCTATGATACTTTGTACTCTTTTATCTTTAACTGAACAAGCTACCTATGCCCTGCCTGGGTTATACTGCTTATTTACACAATGGACTATTATTCAGGTGTTAATCCTGTTAATCCTCCAGAATTTGATGGTAATACCATATTGACAGAGGCCAAGAAATGTAGAGTCATGGAACATGGAGCAATCAAGCTGCTATTCACCTGGAATCTTCATCCCTACTGGCTTGCTTTCATAGCATCAGAGAAGCAATGGCTATGAAGTGAGAGATCTTCATTAACCTTCCTTTTTCTCCCACCTCAGACATTCTGAAGTCAACATTTCCAAAATTCTCTTGAACTTTTGAGGCATCTTAGTGTATACGGCCAGAGGAACACAGGTGGAAGTAATTGATGTCCCTGACCCAATACACGGAGTTCTCCTTCTTTCTCATCTGTTACTACATATTAGCTCATGGTGATCACCAAGCCTCCAGATAAGAGTGAAAGCAGTAGATCCAATTTTTAACCTCATTCTTAGGAAGACTATACAAGCCATTGCTAGGAAATGCACTGTGACCTTAAGGCATAGAAAGACTGTGCTGGCTCGTTTTGTCAATTTGACACAATCCAGAGTCATCAGAGAGGAGGGAACCTCAATTAAGGAAATGCCTTCATAAGAGTAAGCTGTTAGCAAGCTTGTAAGAGCATTTTCTTATTTAGTTATTGATGTTGGAGGATCCAGTCCATCATGGGTTTTGCCACTCCTGGGCTGGTGGTTCTGGGTTCTATAAGAAAGCTGGCTGAGCAAGATATGTGGAGCAAGCCAGTAAGCAGTGCCCCTCCATGGACTCTGCATCAGCTCCTGCCTCCGGGTCCAGGTTTCTGCCCTGTTTGAGTTCCTTTCCTGACTTCCTCAATAATGAATAGTAATGTGGAAGTGTAAGCCAAATGAACTCTTTCCTCCTCAAGTTGATTTTGGTCATGGTGTTTCACCATAGCAATAATAACCCTAAGACAAAGACCATAACATTTTCTTTTCTCCCCTCTGCTTCTCATCCCTGCCTAACTATTGACAGCAGAATAAGACCGGTACCTTCTATAAGGTAAAAAGATGGTTTTCTCAAAAATCACGGTATCTTGAACTTAGACTTTCAGCTTTTAGAACTTTTTAAAAACATATGTGCTTCTGTTTAAGCCAAACATCCCGTTGTATTGTTTTGACAGCCTAGGTGATTCATGGACCCCCACCCTCACCTCTCCTTTCCTGTAGACTAAATGACTGTAGATTAAAATTCACATGATGAAAAAGAAGCCTCTATTTCGGTTAAACTTTATGTTTAGCTGTTGCTTACATTTGGAAAAAAAGCAGGCAGTGCTAATCAAGTTGTGGAATGTCTTCTCTTGATTTGTATTTCCTAGAATTTTTTAAGACACTATTTCCTTTTAAAGTAAGGAATGAGATGTATTCTTGGTAAAGGAACACCCTGACCCAGGAAGGAAGACCCAGAAGATTATCACAAATTTTGGACTTTTGAATCAGGTACATTAATCTTCCTTCCTTCATATTTTCTCTCTCTCTCTCTCTCTCTCTCTCTCTCTCTCTCTCTCTCTCTCTCTCTCTCTCTCTCTCTCTCTTCTCCCCATATATGAGGTGTATGCACTATAAGCAGTGCCTGTAGAGGCTAGAAGAGGGAGTTGGAGCAGAGTCCCTGAAACTGGACTTACAGACAGTTGTGAGCTGCCATGAAGTGAATGCTAGGAACTGAACCTGGGTCCACTGGGAGAATAGCAAGTGCCCTTAACCACTAAGCCATCTCTCAGCCCCGTATTTTCTAGATTTTATTGTGCAAAAGGTTATAGCTATATACACAAAATAAGCTAATACCTCATGACCAATGTATACCAAATGACAATGTGCTAATGCCCCTTAGATATTTTAAAGCCAGCTAATATGTTCAAAAACTTTATAAATTATTATAACTCCATTGTCATGCTTTTTATTTATTGAAAATATTTTTCAGATAATATATTCTGCTCATGAGTTCTCTTCCACCCAGATACTCCCCATCTCTGTACCCATCCAACTCCATGCCATATTCCTCTCTCTCTTTAGGAAACAGACAAATAAAAATAAAAGCAAACAGACTAGAAATTAAAAAAATTAAAAACATGAGAAGCACATATACACAGACACACACCAAAAAAAAAAACCCACAAAAAATTAGAAAACATAATATACAACCAAAAGACTGGTAAAGTTAAAAAAGCCAAACCAAGCAATAAGAAACAAAAAGCCAGGTGATGGTGGCTCATGCCTTTAATCCCAGCACTTGGGAGGCAGACGCAGGTGGGTCTCTGTGAATTCAAGGCCAACCTGGTCTACAAAAGCTAGTTCCAAGACAGCCAGGGCTGTTGTTAACAGAGGTTACACAGAGAAACCCTGTTTCAAAAAAGAGAGATAGAGAGAGGGAGAGAGGGGGAGAGAAAGAGACAGAGACAGAGACAGAGAGACAGAGAGAGACAGAGAAAGAAAGTCTCCAAAACCACAACTGAGTTCATTATGTGTTGGCCTGTGGTTTATAGACCCAATATGAATCCATCGAAGAAAACTATTTTTTTCATTTGCAAATGTTTTTTGGTTGGAGATATGTTCTTGGTTAGGGATAGGAGCTAATGTCCATTTTTCCCCTTTTGGTGTTGGAAACCCATCTGACATGGACTTGGGCAGACTTTGTGCACGGTGTCACAGTGTCTAGGAGCTCATATGTGCAACAGTCCTGTGGTGTCTGGGAGACACTTTTTGTTATGTTTTGTTTTGTTTGTTTGTTTGTTTGTTTGTTTTTGAGTCGTCCAGCCCTTCTGACTCTTATGGTCTTCTCACCTCCTTTTCTGTATAGATCCCAAACCCCTAACAGGAGTTTGGTGAAGACATCCCATTGAGGGCTAAGTGTTCCAAAGACTCTCACTCTCTGCACATGGTCCACTTGTGGGCTTCTGGGTCAGTTTCCATCTACAGTAAGAAGAAGCTTCCTTGATGATGACTGAACTAGACATTGACCAATGAGTATAGCAGAGTGTTGTTAGGAGTCATTTTATTATTAGAGATGCTCTTTTTTAAATTTGAGCTATAAGACTTTAATATTTAGTGTTGGGAAAGTTGGTAAGATAAACAACAACCACAAGATATGCCAGGATTAAAAACATCAGAAACTGTCTGTCATGCTACAATCAAGGTCTCAAAGGTGGTTTAACATAACCATCGCCTATTCCTTGAGTCATAGTAGGACCTGGAGCCGGGAGGAAGGAGCTGCCCAGAAAATGCTGGGGTTGTGAGGCTGGTAGATTAAATAACTGCAAATGGGTTATGATCCTGAATCTACTTTCTCCATTCTTTGATGGTTTTACTCCAGTACTTGCACATTTTCTACCCTAAGCACACTTTATACAAAGCTTTTAAATCCTAGAAATAAGTAAAGAAAAAAGATTAAAAATGTTGAATCTCATGAAAGGATTCAGTGCCTAGCACAATTACAAATAACAAAGTTCATAAATGCTAGTTTTTCAATTGTCGTGGTAAAATATGTATCTGCATAATACCTGTGATACAATGAGAGCTATTGGAATGGTGTATTTTAATGAAAATAGTTTTTAAAAAAGAAATATCTACTACAAGCAATCACAAGAAATGGATAAATGGGAAAAAAGCACAAGAATATTCAGCAGAGTTTTTGAGCCAAAGTAATTATATTTTAGGCAAATACGTGGTTCATAATTTCAGTCCTTTATTATACAAAAGTGTCAGTTCAATTTACAAAGCAAAGAAATATTTGACATGGTTATCAAATTATATCCACTGCTCTGTGAACATACTAAAAGATGCAGTATCTTGAAAGAGTCTGTTCAAATTACTTCTGAGCACATTCTTAGATCTTCACTGGTAAATTATAGTTAAGCAAGGAAAGAACAGAAAAATAAAACCAAATACTCACAAAATCTACAAAATGATAGAAATTCATGCATATCCTTTATTAATAACTCTGAATAAAAAGTGATCTCCATTCTCCAATCAAAAGGCAGTCTAGACGCAGTGATAGGAAGCATATACTTGTTTGCTCCAGTAAGCACAGCTCACAATGAAAGCAAGACCGTGTTTTAAGATGGAAGGAAGGGAAAGGCACTCCAAGGAAATGGAGCTAGGAAACATGTAGATGTCACTGCTCTAGAAACTTCCAAAGCACACTTGAAGGACTCTAGCCAGCCTGAGCATGGCAAACATGGTTCATGGCCTTACCCTTCTTCTCCATTCCTTCTCCCTTGCTAAGAAACCATTAGACTGCCTTCCTAAAGCTAGCCAACAAGGTCCATTCCCTTATTTGGCCACTTCTGCCTTCTTAAGCTGACTAACAAGGTTCAGCTATCAAAGTATTAAAGTCCTTTTGATTTCAAACGTAAGTATTTTAAACCTAAGCAAGCAGCCATCACATGGTATATACAAGAATTTTGGTTATTAAGATTAAGCACAGCTAGACATAAGGTAGGTGAGGATGTGGAGTATTAGAGCAATCAAAAAGCCCTCTTTAGCTCACTTAATTAACATGTTCAATTAAAATCAAACACCTTATCCTCACATGAGGTTTCCCTTTTTACCTTTAGAAACTATGATTTGCCTATGGGCACGGCCCTTATTCCCTGCCCTTTGTCCCTCTGGGGCAAATAACTCTCCTATGGTCTCGGGCTGTCCTGTGCCAATACCAGTCCCTACATACTTCAAACCATAATTAGCCATGAAATAAAAAGGAATTTATTTAATAATGACTAAAAGAACGACTCATCAAATGGACATTAATTATAAACATATATGCACCTATCATATATAAGTACTACATAAAAGAATGCTACTAGATATAAAGTAACATCTTCACCCCAGCAAAAAATAGCAAAACTAACTTCTACATCCCACTCCCAACAATTTACTGGTTATCCTGGATAAATAAACAAAACAGAGAAATTGGAATTAGAAAAAAATCTACAGAATATCCAATGCAAACAGTGCATAAGCTATATTCTTTTCAGTGGATCATGGAATTTTCACTAAAACATATTATATTTGATTATGATCCTCTATCATAGGATAGAAAGGAAGACTTGATGAATACAGAAAAATTAAAGTAATATCTTAAATACTATCCAATCACAATAGGATAAAATGATAAATCAACAGCAAGAGAAACTATAGAATATACACAAATTCATGGAGATTAGATAATACTATTATATACTGAATAAGTAAAAAATGATTTTTTAAATCCTGGAATTGAATAAAAATGACAATACAACACATAACAAAATTTATGTGACAAAATCAGCCATAAGTGAGACAATTATAGTTTTAAATGTCCATATTAAAATATCAGAACAATATCAAATAGATAAATTATTGCTATAGGGGCCTTGGAATGACAAAAGCAGACCAAGCCCAAAATGAAAGCCCGAGAGCCAAAATTAATAGCAGTAAAAAGCTCATGAAACCGAAAAAAGTCACAAAATTCAATGAATCAAAGATTGATTTGCAGAAGAAAAACATTATTTATGACCTGTTAAACAAACTAACCAAAAGAAAGATAGAGAATTTTAAATTAATAAACTAAAGAACAAAAGGGGAGACATTGAAATAGCATAAAATTTAGAAAATCAAAAAAATATTTCAAATACTTCTATTCCACTTAAATAAAAATCAAATGATAGATAAATGAAATTAAATGGATAAACAGAAACAGACCTGAGCTATCAAAATTAAAGAAAGATGAGATAAATAGTTATAAATATTTAAAACAGCTAGATAGAAGTCACCAGTACCTACAACATAAATTCCTAATGGAAGAAGAAAAAGAAAGGAAAAGACTCCAGACAATGATGGATTCACTGGTAATTTTATCAAACTTTACAAGAAAAATGAAGAATGTTTCTCAAATTATTCCATAAAAGGGAAAGTATGAATTCTACCAAACTCTTTTTAAGAAGCCAGAGGAACTGGAGCACCAGACTGAGCTCCCAAGGTCCTAATGAGGAGCAGAAGGAGAGAGAACATGAGAAAGAAAGTCAGGACCGTGAGGGGTGCGTTCACCCATGGAGACTGTGGGACAGAACTAACGGGAGATCACCAACTCCAGTTGGAATGGGACTGATGGAACATGAGACCAAACCGGACTCTCTGAATGTGGTCGACTGTGGAGGCTGACTGAGAAGCCAAGGACAAAGGCGCTGGGCTTTGATTCTTCTGCATGGACAGGCTCTGGGGGAGCCTTCTCAACTTGGTTGATCACCTTCCTGGACCTGGGAGGAGTTGGGAGGACCTTGGTCTTAACATAGAGTAGGGAACCCTGATGGCTCCTTGGCCTAGAGAGGGAGGGAAGGGGGTATGGGTGGAGGGGAGGGGAGGGAAGGGGGAGGAGAAGGAGAGAAGATAGAAATTTTTAAATATAAAAAAATAAACCACAAAAAAAGAATGGGCCAGGTGGTGGTGGCACATGCCTTTAATCCCAGCACTCAGGATGCAGAGGCAGGAAGATCTCTGTGAGTTTGAGACCAGCCTGGTCTACAAGAGCTAGTTCCAGGACAGGTTCCAAAGCTACACAGAGATAGAAAGAAAGAAAGAAAGATAGAAAGAAAGAAAGAAAGAAAGAAAGAAAGAAAGAAAGAAAGAAAGAAAGAAAGGAAGGAAGAAAGAATAAGGGAGGGAGGAGGGAGGGAGCTAAGGAGGGAGGAGGGAGGGAGGAGGGAGGGAGGGAGGGAAGGAAGGACATTATATAGCTATCTCTGATTTATAAAAATGTAAAAATTCTCAATTTCATATAAAGATCACTCATCAAGTTTGCTTTATTCCAAAGAAACAGAGATGATTCTAAAAGGCAAATCAATAAATTTAATTAACTGCATACAGGAGCATAAGGACATATGTCACATGACCATCTAAATAGTTGCAGGATAGGCTTTTGGCAAAACTCAGTATTCCTTCATAATAAAACTCCTGAAGAAACCAGAAATAGAAGAAATATAACCTAAATTGCTAACTGAAAGGGATTTCTGCACAGGAGGGGCTCCCTTCCAGACCCAGGTTTAGGCACAAACTACACCTAAATACCTGTTTTCACAGAGAGATCCTTTCTTAAGTGGGGAAGAAAAGTTAAAGTGGTGCTTTCTAGCTCTGGCAGAAAACAACAGCAAATGACCTTGCAGGTGTGATATTTAAGGAGAGAAGAGGGGGAGACGTGTGTTAGAATGGGCTAGGATGCAGTGGGCTAGGAGATAGGGGATAAGGTATAAGGGGAAGGGACATCTGTACCAGAGGGACAAAGAACTGCCTCTGGATAGAGAGGAGACAGAAGTGGCACATAGGCAGTTTATAAAGGGAAAGGGGGAAACCGTGATAGGGTGAGGTGTTTGATTTTAATTGGGCATGTTAATTAAGTGAACAAAACAAACAGGACTTCTGATTGCTAGACTTTGGTAGTCAGCCTCAGTGCAGTGCCAGCGCAGCCTGGGTGCCGAGACTGGCAGGGGGTGCCAGGATTGAGACATGAAGGCTTCTTTTCAGGTGGAAGAACAGCAACTTTTATTTTGTCCCGAGCTAAAGCCTTTTATACCTCTACTGCTTCTGTGGAAAACCACAGGCCAGAAAGAACACAAACATCCTTGTCAATTACAGACCACAAGGAAGTTCCCCTGTTGGTCAAGAGGAGTGAAGGCAGCTGGATCACAACAGGCAATAGGAAGGGCTATCTTCATATCCAATGACTAACTTAGTTATGAAATGCAGAAATGTCAAGAATATGAGCAGTATGATGATGGAATTGGTTCATATTTAGCATTAGAAATCCTATTTGAAATACAGAAAAGAGCAACTTATTGGATATAAACACAACCAAGAGTGAGTGACAAAGAATATGAGAAAATCACAATTTCCTCCTAATGAATTTAACAATATTTTGCACAAATTCCGTATTTGACTGATATAATAGTCTGGTTCTATAATAATGATTTCCTACCTGTGGGCTATTGTTGACTGAGTTTTCTGTCCTGCCCAGATCCCACAATTGTTAAATCCCAAAGAAATCACACAGAGGTCTACATTAGTTATAAACTGATTGGCCCAGTTGCTCAGACTTCTTATTAACTTTTATAACTTATATTAGCCCATTATTCTTGTCTATGTTAGCCAATGGCTCGGTACCTTATTTGGCAAGGCAGTCACATCTTGCTTCTTCTATGGCTGAGACAGGACTGCAGACCAGGACTTCCTTCTTCCCAGAATTCTCCTGTTCTCATTGACCTGCCTCTACTTCCTATCTGGTTGTTCTACCTATACTTCCTGCCTGGCTACTGGTCAATCAACATTTATTTAAAATATAATTGACAGAAAACAGACCATTGTCCTACACCAAGCTGTGACCCCTTTATGGGGTCTAACAACCCTTCACGGGAGTTGCCTAAGACCATTGGGAAACACAGGTATTAAATTATAACAGTAGCAAAATTACAGTTATAAAGCAGCAATAAAAATAATTTTACGGTTGTGGATCACTACAGCATAAGGAACTAAATTAAAAGGTCACAGCATTAGGAATGTTGAGAAACCACTGTTCTACAAGAATATATACCATGGGAGAGCTTCTCTCTATTACAATTTGTACCAATCTGTAGCATAGCTAGTCTGTAACATCTCTAAGGGACTTGCCCTGGATCCTCATGAAAATTGGATTTCAGTCACCTTAACTGACAACATCTGAATTGAGTATCAGTTCTTCTTCATTTTACTCTTACTGATTATCAAGAGCCATTTGTTCTGGAGAGACAAAATTTTTCTTAGCTGATCACAGTGTCTGTTGGAGCAAGTATAAAGGAGTCTCGGGTATTAAGTACACTGCAAGCCCCAAGAGTGAGCATGAACCCTCCAAAAGCAGGGTTACCTTTCATTTGTGTTTATGGGAGAAATGGCTATGTCTGCTACTTTCTAATACATTGAAGAAACAATTCATGAGTTCATGCTGTGACTACCCAAGAACTTCTAGATCATTCATTACTCCATGTTATAAAGGTTGATATGGATTCCACATTTGCCATGATCTGAAAAGAATAGCCCCCATAGGTTCATATATTTGAATGCTTAGTCATCAGGGAGTGGAGCTATTTGAGAAGAATTAGAAAGATTAGGATATATAACCTTGTTGGAATAGTTGTGGTTTTGTTGAAGGAAGTGTGTCACTGGGAATGGGCTTTGAGGTTTAAAAACTCCATACCAGGTTCAGACTGCCACCATCCTCCCTGCTGCCACGATCTCTGCCATGATGATAATGGACTAAATTTCTGAAGCTGTAAGCAAGTCTCAAGTTAATGCTTTCCTTTATAAGAGTTACTGTGTTCATGGTGTCACTTCACAGCAATAGAACAATTAAGCAAACACGCATGGAACATTTGCCATGGAAGAATTAAGCCAGGGATTTCTTAAGACAGTCTAGAGAAATGTGAGGATTGTATTGATTACTCTACAATTAATAGACAAGTAATAGAAACTTCACCAAGTCCTGTTGCAACTCTCTCTGATGCTTAAACCAGCCCTAGAATAGTGAGGACAATTTTGGAATAATCATGGAAATAATTTATCTAGCAAGTCAGTTTTCCTCAAATTTAATGAAGATTTTTAAGACCCAAGTTATATATTTTCCTAAGCAAATATATGAAAGCCAAGGTGAGGGGAGGGACAGTGAAGAGCATGGGGTACTTCCAGAGACATGTGCAAATACTACTCTGTTACCCAGACTCAAGCAAGCACCATAAGGGCTAATTTCAGTTCTGCTTAAGAAATAATAGCAATGCAAAATTAGTTGATTAGTTTATTTTAACATCATTTGAAAAATCATTTGCAAAACATGTAAATCAACTCTACAATTATTTGTCTAATCTAATAATAAAAACCCTCCTAAAATGCTAGTATACTTGTAAGGAACTATATAAGTATAAAATTCTATTATGGTAACTTATAGGCTATAATTCCATCATTCATCTCTCTTGTTTTCTTGTTTACCAAGAAGCTCTTATGAATTATACCTCTCTCTTATTTATGAATGTATTGAAATTCAAAATATCTTTTAGAAACTGTTTCACAAATCTAGTTGTGCCATAATATACTTGTGGGGAGCTGGTTGTATAGTTGAGAGGTTCAATGCTTGCCTAGAATGAAAAAGGCCCCTGGGTCTGACATTTAGCATAGCAAAAATAACTAGTAAATAAATAAATAAATACTAATGAAAATTAAATTTTGTTTAGGAAACTTTTCTGAAGAGAGAGAGAGAGAGAGAGAGAGAGAGAGAGAGCTGAATATAGAATTGGACTATATTCAAGTAAGACAATTAACAAATGCTTCTTGGCCAACAGAATAAGTAATCTGAAATGTAGATCAATTATCTAATGTACACTAGAGCCTTAAAGCTATGAATGAGTTATTCCATTTACACAAATCTATATTTTTAAACTTGCACACATGTGTATTATTATCCAGGGAAACCATTTTGTCTCCACGAGGATATTAACAGTTTGTTAGGTAAGTTTTCTTTTTTTTTTCATGGTTTATTTTTTTATATTTAAAAATTTCCATCTCCTCTCCTCCTCCTCCCCCTTCCCTCCCCTCCTCCTCCTCCTTCCCTCCTGTCCTTCTTCCCCTTCCTCCCTTGTTAGGTAAGTTTTCGTAGAGCAACATTCATGGTACGGTAGTCATGAGTTTTGACCAGATGGACTTCAGGAGCTCCCATCCATGCCCAGTAAGTCCTCTTAGCTAAGCAGGCCAAGTGCTCATTTTCTTTTCCATCTTTTTTTTCTAAAGTGTGGAGGCCCAAAAAATGTGAGCCTTTTTCCAACTTATCTGAAGGTCAGAGAGTTTCAGGTTGCTCAAAGTTGTTAACAACAAGTATGGCTATATAACCTGACCTAGAATGTGGTTGCTTTGGGTTTTGGACATTAAAATGACACATACAGGTAGATCAACTCCACCTTGACCAAGGTCAGAGAATTCAAACATACTTCTGTTCCTTCTTTCAAATTAAGAGGTTTGATCTAGGGAGTGGCTGCCTTCAGGATACTTGGTCCAGGGTGGATTCATTGTCTAAACAACAGAATGGTTTTCTCAAGAATTAATGACTTGATGCCTCAAGTATTGGGGAAAGTAACTGTTCTAGCTGTCCTTTGTATCATGTTAAAGCTGTCTTTTGCCTTCTTCCCCCATTTTGTATTGGGGTATTAAAGTATATGAAAAATTCAGTATTCACTAGAACTCCCAGTATTATCCTATGTTTCTGTTTTATTATTTTCACTCACATCTTCATTCTCTTTATTTACTTTTCTAATCCTTATGTCCCTACCCTAGTAAGTGGTATCCTTGTCGAAGCTGGTCTCCAACACTAACGGTAGATGAGACAAAGTTTCTACAATGTGACTTACTTCGAGCAAAACATTGTTCCCCGAAAGATCACAGTGTACTGTTCTATTTAGAAACAAACACAGAAACACAGAATTTTCTCAAGAATCATGTAATTTGCAATGAGCAAGAACAAGCTATTTTACAGACTAAGTTTTAAAATGTTTCTAAATGATAAGCAAGATGATTTAGTGGTTAAGACCACTTGCTCTTCTTCCAGAGGACATAGGGCCCCAATCCCAACACTGACACTGTATTTCACAGTCATCTATAACTCTAGTTCCAGGAAACCCTCTGCCTTCTTCTTGACTCTGAAGACACTGTATGCATGTGGTGCACACAGACACAGGCAAAACAATATGCACATTAAATACAATAACCTTTTATTAAATTTTCTGAACTGTCATCACATTCAAGGACATGTATGAGTACAAGAGTACACTTTGAAATAATGCCTTACATTTGCATAATACTATTTTTCAGAGTACTTTCAGGAACATTATCACACACAAAAAAAAACTCATAGTGTGTATTTTCACATTCAAAATTTATTTGCCAGTGAAAGTGAAAACTCTATAGCGTAATAGTGTGTATTCTAACTATAAAAGTTCAACAAGATGCATATAGACTTGGAGTCTGTTTAATCTTGGTCCGTGATGCTTTTTTCTTTCTAATTTTTATAATAAATTTATAAATTAGTTTATAAATTATAAACTAATTCAAGGACATTATTTTATAAATTAAGATATATATATATGCTCCACAAATAGCTATTACTGATGGCATATTCCTAAAAGCTGAATCTTGCATTTAGATATCATACAAATATGCAAAGCTAAGTAATGCAAAAAAAATACAGTGTGGTCATCCAGCTTTTCCCCACTTTCACCATCCAGGTGAGCTCTCCAGCAAGGCCTCAGCCAGCCCACCTAATACAACCTGCAGCAAGGAGCTGGGCCACTGCTCTTACCCAGGTCCCCAGGTCTGACTCACCCGCAATCACACCACCAGGGCCAGCTCCACTGTCTTCCCCTGGTGAGGTGCAGGACCCTATCTCCTGATTGCTCTAGGGGGGCTATGAGGGGGGCGACAAGGTCAGCTCTCCTTCTCTCATGCCCTCAGGTCTGGCTCACCTATGCTACGGCCAACAGGGTCAGCTCTAGTGTTCTGCCCAGGTGGTGTGAAGAGTCACTTCCCCACGTGCTTCAGCCAGCTCTCATGAAACTGGGGCCAGCCCTGTCACCTGCTCCAAGTAGCAAGGGGTGGGGTGGGGGGCATCTTTCCTTCACCCATGCCACCACATGGCAGATGAGGGGGCAGGGTCATTTCTGCTGGTCTCATGTCCTCAGGGCCAGCTCACCCATGTCCCCAACAACATAGTTAGCTCTAGTGTGCTACCCAGGTAAGGTGCACGCCCATAGTGAGGTCTGGGACCATCTTTCCTGATTGTGGGGGCTAGCTCTCCTGCAGTGACCAGCAAGGGAAAGGGCCAGCTATCCCAGGGTCAGTGAGAAGCAGGGCCAGCTCAGCACCCCCTTTGGACTTTAACACTTGTGGTTCCTGTGACCTCTTCCTCCCCATGGCAACACGGGCCATGGCCATCAATGTCTACCCCAGCAACAGTAGCGCTACAGACCTAGACATGGATGATGGACCTTGGCAACAGCTTGGTCCCAGACATAGCCATGGCCTGGTGGCAGCACAGACAACCCAGTTGAGTATAGCTCTAGTGGCAGCATGCCCCTTGGACACAAACATGGTCTCAGGTGGCAAACCAAACCCTGGGCATTGGTACAGTCCTCAGACACCAACATGGTCCAAGGTGTCAAACCAGACCCCTGGCATTGGCATGGCATTCGATGGTATCAGAAGCTATGGACATCAACACAGATTCTGGTCATGATAGAGCCACAAACACAGACATGGTTCTGAGCAGTAGCCCTGGCCCAGATGATGCCGTGGCCCTGGGTGACAGTGCTCAAATAGGCATGGCCCTGGTAGCAGCATAGCCCTCAGACACCCACATGGTCAGAGGTTGTGGCCTAGACCCCAGGCATCTGTACAGGCTTTGGTGGTAATATGGGCTACCAGACATCAGCACACACCCTGACTGTGATAGAACGATGGACCCAGACTTGGTCTTCAGCAGTAGCTCGGGCCTGGATACCACCATGTCTCCAGGAGGCAGTGCAGGCCCCTCAGATCGGCATGGCCTCCATGGCTCTCGGACACCAATAAGGCCCCAGGTGGTGGCCCAGATTACAGGCCTCTGCATGGCCCTAAGTGGTGACAGGAGCCATGGGCATCAAATCAGGCTCCCCTGGGCTGCTTCAGGGCCTTGGAACAAGATTGGCTTTTGGCTATAGCCCAGGCCCAGACATGACCTGGACCCAGGTGGCAAGTAGGCCATTCACATTAACATGTTCCCCACCACCCTCACCGCTTCAGATCCACCTCTCTCCCCAGCCCAGGGACTGCTCCTCCTCTCTGTCTCTTCCACCTCCGCACCCTGGACTCACTCACCAGAATGACTCTGGTGCCCGGCGGCGTTTGATAATTAAGTCCTGGCTCCACCAGTCTCACGGTGCAGAGCTGTTGCAGATACTCCTGAAAACCGGCAGCAGCAGGTGAAAAGAGTCTCTCTGGAAGAGGGTGTCTACAGTTGTTGCGAAATGTCACCCTTTGTCACGGAAACTTTAGAACGCTAGAGTTTGGCCTTCACTGATTTATAATTTCTAGGAATGGCTCTGTTTCTGCAGAATTCTGAAGGAAAAAAAATGTGGAAACAGCTCTGGTTCTTAAAAACCTCATCTTAAATTCAGTTCCCTTCCTATAAGTCAGTTCCTCACAAAATCCCACTAATCTGCTTTGTCATGCGATAAAGTATATTTGACGTCGGCGTGGTAGCTTACCCGGCTTCCATCATGTCTTCATATGACTTCATCTTTAGGCTTCTAGAACTATTCACACGCATGTCTACACTGCAGGACTCCTGTCTCGCTCATCCGTGGTATCTGTAACCTCCGCCGTTCCGAACAACTCACTATTGTAAGTAGGTAGATCTGCATCAGGCTCTTCCCTCCTAGATTCTAGCACTATAGTTTTCTTTTCAGTTCACTTTTAGAATATGAATATCGATAGTTATTAACATAGCTTACATATCATAGTAGTTATATAAAAATTACTAATGTGTCAAGAATGAGTTCTAGATAATCATCCCCAAAACGCGGAGGCCACCTACACGGCTATGACTTTTCCATTTTTGCTTCTTTTCTTTCACATTTTTTCTCTCTCCTTCCATCTTTCATCGTCGTGCTCTCCTTCCTTCCTTCTTTTGTCCCCTGCCTTTACTGTTCTTCACCCATGAGCTAGGCATGTCTAGCCAGATGACACCCAAAGGAACAATAGCAGTGAACTTGGTACTTTGTTTCTTATTTGAATTAACTCAGAAAATAAAAGCTAATGATTCATGCAAATTAAGTAAGCCAACACTGACATCTAGTGTGTAACAAAGAAATGGCTTGCTGTACAAACTACTGGGTGCTTAGGGAACGTTTTGTGGTTTGAATGTAGGACTATCTATCTCAAACAAAAAGTCTTCTAAGTTATAATTACCAGTGTGGGAACTAAGATATGTAAAACCACCTGAAGGGACGTGATTTGTTTATATTAGTTTCATGTACAGGTGAGAAGAAAGAAGAAATTATTGATCATGAAACATCCCCATTCAATCAGTATAATTTTTTTTCCCAATTGGGACACTTTTTAAGCAACTGTAAACCCACACAGTTGATAAATGGCTTCTCTGACTCCATATAAATAGAATTTCCAAACAGCTTGGTAGATTTATCTGAGCCCATTTCTCAGAAGTAGATGTGTATTTATTGCCTATTGCTCCCCAAGTTCCATTTCTTCTTATTTCAGACACAAGGTACCTAGGAACCCTTAAAAAATTTGTGATCAGTGAGATGGCTCAGCAAATAAAATTACCCACAGCATACCTGATGATATGAATTCTATGTCCTGGACTCGCATGGAAGAAAAAAGAGAACTAACTACCACAAACTTCTCTGTGATCTCCACCATGCACCATAATAAGTTTTTGTTCTTGTTTCTCTAAATTTTTCAGTTGCATTATTAAGTCATTCATTTCTGATTTTTTAAATTTTTTTTAATGTAGGAACCTAGAGGTAACCTTTTTCCATATATGTCTGCTTTCAATGTATCCTAAGGGTTTAGTTGTGTTTCCATTTTCATTTAATTCCAATTTTTTTCTTGATTTCTTCTTTGGCCTACTCATCATTCAATACTTAGGTGCCTAATTTTCATAAGTTTCTCTATTTATTAGGAATTTTTGCTGTCAGTTTTAAGTTTTAACCCATTGTGGTCAGGTGAGATACATGAAATAACTTCAAGACCAGGTGGTAGCAACTCACACCTTTAATCCCAGCACTCGGGAGGCAGAGGCAAGTGGATTTCGTTGAGATAGATCTACCAGTCTGGTCTACAGAGTTAGTTCTAGGATGGCCAAGAAATTTCTACACAAAGAAATCCAGTCTCAAAAAGAAAAAAAGAGGGACCTTAAACTTTTTCAATTTATATAAGATTGTTTTGTGTCCCAGAATGTGGTCTAATTCAGAAAAGTTTCTGTGTGCTACTGAGCAGAGTGTGTATTGTTTGATGTTTGATGTTTGGTGTTCGGTCAATTTTTGGAGAAGGTTCTGGTGGAATATTCTTAGATATCTGCTAAGTCCATTTGCTACATATTAAATAATTATGATACTTCTCTATTTTTTTTTGTTCAGATGATCTGTCTGGAGAAAGTGATGAACACCTGCTATTAAGAGGTTGATGTTAATCAGTATCATTAAGTCCATTAGTACACTTTTTATGAAACTGTGCATCCTATATTTTGGTACATGTATGTTTAGAGTATTAATGCCTTTTTGTTTAGCCGTCCCCTTGATTAGAATTGTGTCACTCCTCATCACTTCTGATTAGTTCTAGTTTAAAGTCTACTTTATCAGATCTTAGGAAAGAGATGCCTGCTTGCTTCACCTAATGTTTGACTGTGGGTCTCTGCATCTGTTCCTATCAGTTACTAGATGTAGCTTCTCTGATAACAATTATGCTAAGGTCCAGTCTACGAGTATTGTAGAATATCATTAGGAATCATTTCATTGACTTTTTTTTCTTTGTCAGTCATGTTTTGTTCTATCCTAGGTCACTGGGTTATCCAGCCTCTAGATCCTTGCCATCCATGCAGTATCAGGCATGGGTTTCCTCTCATGGCATGGGTCTCAAGTTGGACCTGTCATTGGTTGGCAACTTCCACAAGTTCTGACCCCCCATTACCCCACAACATCTTGTAGGCAGAACAAATCAGGTTTTGTGGCTGGGTTGGTGTCCCAGGTCCACCACTAGAAGCCTTGCCTGGTTACAGAAGATGGCTGGCTCAAGACTAGAAGCTATCGCTAGGGTCACCCTCTTAGTTCCAGGGGGGTTTCCTTTGCACTAGGTTTCTACCTTGCCCCTGAAATGGACCTCAGTTTCAGTTGCCTCTCCCAGTACTCTTTCCCTCCATCCCCCATCCTGATCCTTCCTGTTCCCATACCCACCCACCCACAGTCCACCATCAAAGGCTATTCTATTTTCCCTACCCAGGGAGATCCATGTGGTCACCCTTGAGATCTCCTTGGCTTCTCCACATCTGTGGTTTGTAGCCTAACTCCAGGCCTTCTGACTTCCATGGTTTTTGTAGAGAAATTAGGTATTATTCTAATAGACCTGACTTTATATTTAACGTGGCTTTTTTCTTTGCACCCTTTAATATACTTTCTTCTCTACATATAGTATTTTTTTATTGTGATGGCTATTCTTGGCTGTCAACTTGATTACACCTGGAATTAACTAACGCCCAAGCCACTGGGTTCACCTGTGAGAGGTTTTTTTCTTGATTGGATCATTTGAGGTAGGGAGTACCACCTTAAATCTGGGCCACATATCCTGTTCACAGCTTTTATAGGGGATATGGAAGAGGGAAACTGTTGCTGTTGCTTGCTTTCTGCCACTCTTGCTAGTAAACCCATTCCTTCACTGGTATTAGAGCCTATTGTTCAGGATTCTTGTGTATATTGAAGACACCTGAAACATTGAATCTTGATTTGATAATCAAATAATTATTTGATTATTGGACTTTCCATCAGGAAACATAATTATTGGAATATTCTGGCCAAACCCTATAAGTCTTTTAATAACTCCCATATATCTGACCACCTATGGGCTGGTAGTTCTGGGTTATATGAGAAAGCAGGCCGAGCAAGTCATGAGGAACAAGGCAGTAAGCTGTATCCCTCCATGGCCTCTGCATCAGCTCTTGCCTCCAGGTTCCTGCCCTGTTTGAGTTCCTGACCTCACCGCTTTTGACAATGAACTAGTAGATTGAACTGTTAGTAAAATAAAAACCAGTTGCTTCTGGTCACAGTATCTAATCACAGCAATAGTACCCCTAACTGAGACATTAGCTTTCCTATTTGCCAACACTACAATCACTAATGCCCCTCCTAGAAGCAGGGACAGTAGTAAAGACCCGTGGTACTATCTATTCAACAAACTTATCAAAACAAATATATTTGACTATTTTGATTCACCTATTAGATAAGCAAGGAAATTAGTGACTCTCTATATAAAACTTTTGAAAATTTGTGGAAATATAATGAAAATAATGATGTTGATTGGTTGCTTATAGAATCTCTGGATAAATTGACCAAGAAAAATACTGATCTCCATGATAAAATGAACCAACGTCTGCATCTCAGCAAATGGTCATGAAGGACAACAATGGACTCCGTGATAAAATTGACCAGCTCCAGATGTACATAACAGTCTAAATGTTTCTCAGTGTGTCCCAGAAAAGAATCTTCTCTACACGATGAAAACATGTGTTGAGATTCCTCCCTTGTGAACATTTTCCTGAAACCATAACCTTTCAGATCAAGTAGACAGTTCTGTAATTTACTGGATAGTTTTAAAGCAACCACATCAGAATTTATCTATTATCACATACAGTAGTTTGTTTACAAAATTTTGTCCTTACCAACTACCCTTCAGAAAATGGAATTAGACAACGTAGCACTATGACTTAATAATAACAAGACTTATGCTGGGTGTAGTGGCATGTGTCTTTTTTATTCCCAGTACTTTAGAGGCAGATGGGTCTCTGATTTAGACTAGATCAGCCGGATCTGTTGAGTTTCAGGTCAGCCAGGGCTATACAGAGAATCCCTGTCTCTTAAAAACTAAGCAAAAAGACAACTGGGCATGTAAAGTTCCTCTAGTGAACCATTCCTTTGTAGAAAGTTGAAATCTACTAAAAGGTTATGATGTGTGGAATATCTGTTTGCTGTGGGAATAGAATCATGGTTAGAGATGATGTTGGCAATTTCAGACCTGCTGACATAAATGAACAAAATTTGGTAATAAACTAATGACTTGCATGCTTTTTCTTTACCCTGCCTCATTCCTTACTGGTAGGATCAATCTTTTCAGTATTTGGGTTCTGGTTTAATGAGCCAGAAAAGTAACTTTGTAGTATCAGAATGTCATCCAACTGTATATTTACTTTATTGTAAATAATGGTGAACAGTGGTCAATAAATAGTTTTATATTCCTTTTAAAAAAAAAAGAAAAGAATCTTCTCCCCAGCAGCCACAAAGCTCAAGTTGTGGAAGATCAAACTGAAGCCCTCATTATAACTAAGATTGGTAGAATTACAACCAAACTTCAAGTACAGTTAGAGGGTATAGGATGTTAAAATACGTAAAGATGGAGATGATGTAACTTGAGAAGTTGTTGTACTAGAGAACCCTACTGAGAACTTTCAATCCCTAGGTTCTCAGGGGCTTATCTCACCTAATGAAGAAGTCTTTTCATCCTTAGCAGAAGGCAATTCCCATTGACATTGCCTTACATAGTGTCTTGTCTGCTAACCCAGCAATAACTTTTCCTGGAGGAGATACTAGTCAAGGCGAAACCAATGTTCCTCAGGGACAACAAATAGTTGCATCTATACCTATAACCATACTTAAAGTGATGCAGGCTCGTGGAGGGAAGATAGAAAATTTAGTCAGTGAGTATGGACACATCCTCACAGAAGCCCTTGATGAGTTCACTTAAGCAGAAGTCTGGGAATATGTATGAGAATGGATATTAAGGGTGTGGATAATCATTTTAATTAGTGTCACTCCCTGGTGACTAAGCATCCAAATATATGAGCCTATGTGAGTCATTATTATTTCAATCCACCAGGCCAAGTGACTTGGAAAGCTGCTAGCTTTGAGCATGATGAGGGTGGTTGGAGGAGGAAAAGGTTCTTCAACAGGTAACATCTGCTGTGCAGACTGCTCTACCACTGGGGCAATAGATTCGGTAGACTTGATAGTATTTGAGGTGTCAGTGGCAGATAAGGATGCTGCTTGGAGCCCTTGGCAGACCTATGGGTGAATCACAGAAGACACACCTCAGAGTTTTGAGCAAGGTTCTAAATTAGCTTCTGACATTAGAATATCAGGGGTTATCATATTTAAGTTTCAAGATACCAAAAGAATGTCCTTCAAGGTATATTTCCACTTATTCTAAAATATATAATGTGTTTGCTGTTGTATGTGGAATAGTCATAAAATTCTGGGCATAATTATGATCTGGTTAAATATTTAATACATTTGTGATTGCAGGTAGAATTGTTATATCATGTTAGGCATAATTATGACCTGACTATTGTTTTCATTTTGAAATTAAGCATGACAAAATGAGATATGGTTGTATATCAAGTTGACAAAGGGTAGACTTATGATGGCTATTCTTGGTTGTCAACTTGACTACATCTGAAATTAACTAATACCCAAGCTATTAGGTATACCTATGAGGGATTTTTTTTCTTTATTGAATCATTTGGGATGGGGCAATTGACCTTGATTGCCAGCCACATATAAAATGTGTGGAAGAAAGGAACTCTTGTTCTTTGCTTGCTTGCCATCATTATTATTGTCAAGTTCATTCCTTCACCGGTACTAGAGCTTACTTCTTAAGGATTCTGGCTACACTGAAGACCTCCTGAGACTGGATATCCAGGCCCATGGATCAAACAACTATTAGTTTCTTTGACTTTGGGAGAGAGAAATAGTCATAGTTGGAATAGTCAAACTATCAGACTATAGTCTGGAAATCACTCTCATAAAACCTGTGTGTGTGTGTGTGTGTGTGTGTGTGTGTGTGTGTGTGTGTGTGTGTGTGTTGAATATTCTGTAAATTTTGTTTCTCTAAATAGCCCTGACTAAACAATAAATATATGTCATTCGGGACTTTCTTTTCTGGTCCAGATAATTCAGTACTCTGTATGCCTCTTGTACAGTACATATGTATCTCTTTCTTTAGGTTTTGGAAATTTTTTTCTATGATTTTGTTAATAGTATTTTCTGTCTATCTGACCTGGGTTTATTTTCCTTCCTCTATACTTATTATTCATAGATTTGATCTTTGCATGGTTTCTATGATTTCCTGGATTTTTGTGCCTGAATTTTTCTCTTTTAAGAGTTAGCATTTTACTAGAGTGAGCTATCCATTTCCTCTACATTGTCTTTCAGACCTGATATTCAATTGGTTCGTGAAGCTTTCTCAGAAGCTTATTGCTTGATTCCATGAGCATTTTACTTTGAGTTTTATTTCAGTTTGGCTTTTCTTCAGCAATTCTATTTCTCGTGTTAAGTTCTATTTTCAGATCTTGAGCCATAATTTCCTTCAAATATTTGGGTTTTTATTGAGGCATTTACTCATAACTTCTTTAGGCTTCTTGAACATATTCACAACTCCTCTTTTGAAGTTCTTAAACTGTGCTTCAACTAAGTTGCTTTTCTAGGTAAATTTTTACAATAGGTGAGTGTCTTTTGGAGGAGACAAACTGATGTGGTTATTCTTTTTCATTTTTCCAATGATACCTAGGCATCTGGAGTTATGACATCTGTGGTGTTTCTTGTCATGAATATTTGACCTTATTCTTGGATGGTAGTATTCAAGTTTTGTTTGTTTGTTTGTTGTTGTTTGTTTGTTTTGGGGTTTTTTGTTGTTGTTTTTATTTTTTGCCAATGTAACCCCAATCTGAGAGCTTGTCGAACAGTAGAATTATGATTGTTTTTAAGTCTTGGAGCCATTCTGTTTCAGAGTTCAGACTCTACCTAGTCCTAGATCTGAAGTTCTGGTTGGATCTCTGGATTCACAGAATAAGCAATCTCAGGTCAGTGCAGTGGGTGGGGTGTGTGAGGTTATAAAGCAGGGGAATATGACTGACTCTGGATGTCTATTAAGTAGGCTCTGGAGGATTAGTAGCTGAGGCAGAACTACTGGTATCTTAGCTCTGGCTATAGATGGTATTGAATTCCAGGGGTGATGGGGAGATTGTTGGGTAACACTTTCTTCGGAGATAAAAACATTTCATCCTGCAAGGAAGCTCCCTGAGCAGGAAGATAAACAACTTGGGAAGTCCCTGAAGATTCAGTAGGTGCCTCAACAATAAAAGCTGAACATCCTTCCTCAGACTAAGAAGTCAAGCTACAAAAAAGACGGAGACCAGACTAGCTGTCTGAAAAAAGCAGAAACCAGCCAAGTAGCCTGCAAGAGGTTCAGACCGACTGAGGTACCTGGAAATGATGCTGTCCAACAAGTTGATCTGCCTGCAGGCTGCACAGTATGCTCCAGATTCTCAGCTTTCTGAACTGTCACCTATCCTGGAGTGGACTTTGGTAATGCTATTGTCTTTGAGTCATTCCTCATACTCTTGTAAGTAACCCCATTAAAACTCAATCATTCATAAAATTGGACTTTGATGGTATTCATACTTTGATCTGTCATGAGTTCCCTACTTTGTGTTAACGCAAGTGGGTGGAGGAAGGCTGGAAGGATGGACTGACTGTTGGCAGAGGCTGGTATAGAGTACTCTAGGAAGACAACAATGGAAGAGGAGAATGGTGGTACAGGTAGTCTACCTGATTCCCTGTCAAGTGTGGTCTAAGCCGCCTTCTTTTATTTAAGATAAATATTATTTATTATCACAAGTTGCATTAAAACATACAACTTTTATAAAAATAACTTTTATGGAAAAATAATGGATTATCTTAGGTAAATTGATGTTAAGAAAAGCCAGACAATTGATTATTCTCTTTCTTGATAAATTCTGTGACAGTTCAAAAGATGAAGGTACTACTATCAGGTCTTCTCAAAGTTTCCATGTCAGAAATTCTGTGGAAATGAAAGTCCCAGGATAAGTTGCTAAGCAAAATGTAAAGCTAAGCTTAGTTCTCTATAATAGGAAGAAACTTCAACTGATTGATTCTGACAAATTCTAAATGTATTTCAACTATACAAGTCACCTGCTGTTGGAGGGTGGCATGAATGATATGCATCATTGAACATGTCTTACTTACTCCTCCCCACTTCATTCTAATTTTAGATTCCAGGAGTAGAAATTGAACTAGAAAGTGGCCTGCAGTTGTCACAGTTTATCCTGTGGGGAATGGAAATTGTCTACTAGTGCAATGGTAACAACAGTCGAGCAGAGACAGTGCAGCAACCGTATTGTATCACTAGAAACAAGAAATCCCTCCTCACAAAGGAGGTACATTTTGTTGGCTAAAGACCATTACATTGTAAGTTCATCAAATAAGGCTTTGACTACCAATGACTTTCCTGCTCAGTGCATCTTACTAACATTCTGATATGCAAAGATGAAGTAGAAACACCAGTCTAAATCTGAGTTAATATCTACCGTGGGCTAGTTACTGCTTTAGCAGGTCACTACAGTGATTTGGTTGGTCATTTTTAAAAATGTGCTTGCCCTAGTTAGAGTTACTATTTCTGAGAAGAGACATCATGACCACAGCAACTCTTATAAAGGAGAGCTTTCAAGTGGGGCTGGCTTACAGTTTCAGAGGTTTAGTTCATTGTCATCATGGCCGAAACACGGTGGCACACAGGCAGATGTGGTGCTGGAGAAGTAGCTCAGAGTTCTACATCTAGATCAGCAGGCACCAGGAAGAGAGAGAAAGACACTGGGCCTGACTCTTATAAGAATTTGAAACTTGAGAGCTTCAGCAGGTCACACCTACTCCAACAAGGCCATACCTCCTATTGAGTGCCACTCCTTTGTGACCAAGCATTCAAATCTATGGGTGATGAGGGATTCCATTGTGTATGCTATGAATATGTTTCATTACCGTTGGTTATTAAAGAAGCTCTTTCAGCCAATGGCTTAGTAGAGTAAATCCAGGTTGGAAATCTGAACATAGATAGAGAGAGAAAGTAGGCAGAGTCAGAGAGATGCCATGTAGCTGCTAAAGTAGAAAGACACCCACCAGAACCTTACTGGTAGGCCATAGCCTCATGGTGATACAGAGATTAATAGAAAATGGTTAATTAAAGATGTAAGAACTAGCTAGATATATGCTTAAGTTATTGGCCAAACAATGTTGTAATTAATATAGTTTCTATGTGATTATTCAGGGCTAAGCAGCTGGGAAATAAACAAGTAGTCTCTACCTACAAAATGGCATGCTAACGTGGGCCAGCTACATCCACGTAAAAACCTGAGAGAGCTTGGGAAAAGATTCTAGACACACACACACAAATAAAAACCACAGAGCTAAGTATGGCTTCATGGTAGCAACATTTTCTTGGGTGGGCTCTGTTTGCCAGAAGCAAGCAGAGGCACGATTCCTTTAAGAGAAGGCTTCCTGACTCAGCAGTAGCAGCAAAAACTGTGCAGCTCTTTTAAGAAGGCTTCCTGGGCCGGGCGGTGGTGGCGCACGCCTTTAATCCCAGCACTCGGGAGGCAGAGGCAGGCGGATCTCTGTGAGTTTGAGACCAGCCTGGTCTATAAGAGCTAGTTCCAGGACAGGCTCCAAAGCCACAGAGAAACCCTGTCTCAAAAAACCAAAAAAAAAAAAAAAGAAGAAGAAGGCTTCCTGGTTTGTGCTAGTTTCAGGAACAGCTCTGGCTCTTTCAGGAGGCAATTAAATGGGGTTTGTAGGTAGTGTGCTGCAAGTTACTTAGTGACAGCATGGGTCATCTGCTTCCTATAGTTGAGGTGGTGAGCATGGCTCTCATCCGGCAGTCCCAGAGTTGGCAATAAGGGTAAATTTACCATATTGAAAGACTGAGAGAGGTGGAGCCAGCATTCAGGGCCAAGGCAACCAAGCTGCTTACCATTTTAAAATAGTTCCTGGACAAAAAATGGTTGCAGATATGCAATAAAGACAGATTCAGACAGAAATAAACCTCTGAACAGGTCACAGTGTATTCAAAAAAAATGTACATAGGCTTGAGAGAGAAAAGAAAAGGTATAGACAGTTAAAAAATAAATAGTTTTAAAAAATGAAACAAAGTTTTAAAGAGACAGAGTACAGAGAGTCATAGATTAAAGGAGTAAAGAAAAATAAACCATGTCTAGATTATGTATATTATTGTGTTTTCTTTGAATTTTTTTGACTGTGAATGAGCTAACTACAGAGAGATATTTCACTGTACAGGCTGCCAAGCCAGTACATATTTTAAAGGTATATTGACTTCAAAATTTGCTTTGGAAAAGAGGTTTTACTGTTGTTTCCACAGAGGATAGAAAGCTGTGGATTCCTTACTAGCTAATATGGTTTGATCAAACATGACTCCTTGAAGAAATGGCCCAGATAGTCCAACATCCATGACAGCTTCAGGACTGCTGGCTGAGATGTACCTATCATATAAGATACTCCATAAAAGCACCCCCAATCAACAGGAAGTAGTATAGAGAACAATGCCCAAATTCCTAAATGATTGTTTATAAATGTTTGTTTACATTTAAAGGGGGATATGCTATAGAGATGAATACTTTACATTGGTATGGATCATATTGATCTGCCTGATCGTCTGCAGTATGAACTGGACATGCAGGACCCACAGAAAAATGACTTCTGAACTTGCCTAAAGAAAGTGAGACAGTCCTACAGGGATCCTGCTCCATGAAAGAGTCTGCCAGACATTCTGCAGGACACAGAATAAAATGACTGACAAACTGCCAATTCAGGCAAGCAGTCTTCCCAATTTCCTGCTTCATGGAAAAGTCTTCTGGATACTATGGGCCTATAGACTGAAGATGAATGCCCCAATATTACAAAAGAACTCTGTGCCTGTCCAAGCAATGAGATGTCTCTATCAATTCTAGAGATTTGAAAGTTGCTGACAATGAACTTCCTGATTACTTAGGTAGTATTATATCCTACTGAAGTCTTTGATGGAGCTGAAGGATAGATATAATTTTCATTAGTTATGATAAAATATAAATTAGATATAAAACTTTAAACTCACAAAGATAGGATAGACGATAGAGTATTTTCCTTAATTTGCCAAATGTAAAGGGACTAAATACTGTAAATATAATTCTTGTTTAATAACTTTTGTTACATGTAATTTTACTATATTAAAGTTAAAACCTCCCTTTTTATTTAGAAAGAAAAGGGAATATGATGTGGGATTCCCCTTTGCATGCTATGAATATGTTTTATTACCATTGGTTATTAAAGAAGCTTTTTTGGCCAATGACCTTGTAAAGTTGTGGGGGGTTGAACAGAGATATAGAGAGAAAGAAAGCAGAGTCAAGGAGACGTCATGTAGTTGATTAAGGAGAAAGATGCCAGCCATCAGCCAGAACCTTACCAGTAGGCCACAGCCTCATGGTAATTCAGGTTAATAGAAATGGGTTAATTTAAAATAGAAGAGCTAGCTAGAAAGACACCTAAGCTATTGGCCAAACAGTGTTGTAATTACTATAGTTTCTGTGTTCAGGTCTGAGTAATTGGGAAAGGAATGAGCAGTCTCCACCTACATATGAGCCTATGAAGGCTATTCCTATTTAAACTATCATAGTACCTTTAGTTGAGCTAGATACTCTTCTGCTCTGTGTAATATACATAGTGTTTTAGAGTACTTAAAGAGTTAATCACCTGCTTTTTTTCCCCTATATTATACCTACACTGAGTCTGTCTTCCACAGATCACCAGCTCCCAATTAAACTTCGATAACATCAGGCAAGGCAGAGTATCTTCCCTACTTCCTTAAAGCATTAACTCTTGAAGTGTTTACTTGGTTTTTGTTTGATTGGTTTTGGTGCTAAAATCAAAACTTTCAACTTCATTGTCTCATAAAGGTACGATATTGTATGAAAACAATTTTTTCAATAAAAAAGAAAAAATGAAGTGTTTAATTTATTCATACTCAAAAAGATGCTGTTTAGTGAGTGTACTTGGCAGGGACTTTCGGGATTTATATTAAATGTTAAAAGAAAATATGGATCTATGTAAATAAACATCTTTAAAACCAAGAGTTCAAGTCAGGTGTGACTGACTACCAGCCAGGGAGTAACCTGGCACACAGGAGTACAACAGTTAGAAAGGGACCACAGTGGTTGGAGAAATGGCTCAAAGGTTAACACACATACTGTCCTTGTGCAAGACTGGAATTGAATTCTGGCATCTTTATATACTTGCCCTCACATCTCTGCACACTCTTAATAGTCAAAATAAATCCTAAAAAAAGAAAAACATAATTTAGGGAGGTACCTACTGAACCAAAGTTTACACAGGCAAACACACACAGATAGATAAATAGGTAGATAGGTAGGTAGATAGATAGATAGAAAGATAGATAGATAGATAGATAGATAGATAGATAGATAGATAGATAGATAGATAGATAGATGATAGTAGATAGATAGATGGTGGTGGATGGATAAATAGTAGATAGATAGATAGACAGACAGACAGACAGACAGACAGACAGACAGATAGATAGATAGATAGATAGATAGAGAGATAGTAGATAGATGTGGGTAGATGATAGGTAGGTAGATAGATAGATAGATAGATAGATAGATAGATAGATAGATAGATAGATAGATAGAGCTTGAGTTCTTGGTTTTGTTGCAACAATGGAGACCTTAACTAAGATACTGACCTAATCTTAACTATTTCTTCCTGTCTATTGCTTTCAGCTTTTATTTGTTCTTATTTTTAGTACCTAATAGACATAATTAGAATATTTATTGGCGATCATTCCTAATTTCTAGTATACACACTTAGAGCTATAACTTTTCTGTTTAAGCCTGCATTCATTTTCCCCCATGGGTTTTGATATGTTGTATTTTCACTCGAAGTATTAGGAATTTTTATTTCCTTCAATGAATAAAATTCAGTAGTATATTTTTCATCTCTATGTTCTTTTATTATCTTAGTTTTTCTAGTCATTGATTTCTAGCTGTTTTTAATATTTATGATAATATAAAATACATAGAGTTGTTCAATTTTTGTATATTTATTGAGATTTTCTTTGTGCCTCAGTATGAATCTATTTTAGAAAAAGTTCCATAGGCTCCTGTGAAGAGTATATATTCTGTAGTATTTGGACAGAATGTTCTGTAAATGCCTGCTAAACCCATTTAATCTATGATGTCATCTAATTACATTCTTTCTCTGTTTAATTTTCATCTAGATTACCTGTCATTGTAGGATAAAAGTGGAGTATTGAAATCACCAACTTTCACCTTGTTGAAATTAATATGTAGCTTCATACCTAGTGGTATTTGTTTTAAGAACATAGTCTGGCCTCAGAGCCACCACACACAGAGAAGATCTGGGGGACCCACAGTCCTGACACTAATGCTCCCCCAATCAAGTCATCCTCTCAGTTCACCTCCATTCCTTTGCAGTTCACTCCTTATCCCAGACCAACCCCTCATCAGGGACACATAGACATCGTACATGGAGGGAACAAAGACTACCGCATTATTCTCCCTTTCCTCCTTACAGTAGCCTAGTTTTGCTGTTGCCAGTCTCAACTTCCTCTCTTATTTCATCTCTATTTCTTTGGGAGTCACTGGTACCCCCAGACTCTTCCAACCAGAGACTCTACAGCTACAAGTGGTGTAGACCCAGGTAGGCTACCTAAAATATCCCTCCCTTCCTCCATTCTGGTCTCAGTAGGGTTCCTGCAATCTGCCTCAGTCACCAATTCCAGCCCAGTGCCATTGCTTTGACACTCATCATCTACCCCAGCCCACTCCAGTTCCCATCATATCAGATCTCCAGGTCTTACTCAGATCATACAGCCTATGCCCACATCCAGGTCAGTGAATTCACTGAAACCTAGTTCTGTTGTACTCATCCAGTGCTGTCTCTGTAAACACCATGGTTATCAGATTGTTGATCCATGTGGGGCAAAAAGGAAGTCTGGTTCAATATTAGTCATGCCCTGACCATACGGATAGTGCAAAAGTCACCAGGTATTAACCATATTCATTCCAAGTCTTCTGGGTGGAAAATAGGTTATACATCTCTTACTCCGTAGCCAGTGCTGGTTCAAACCTCTAGAGTCTGATACTGGACAGTTTATTTGAGATATAATTAAGTACAACAGATCAAAAGGTTTCCAGGTGACAATTAACTTAATCCTGTATAACAATAAAGCTTAAGGCATGACTGCATTGGAAATCTTTATGAAGGTCATATGACCTCTTTCAAAAATATGGGTTCTATAGGTTGACTACATGTGACCTCTTAAAGGTCGAGGTGAGGTTCTAGTGTGGTTTAAGTCATACAGATAGCACAAAGGTTGTCAGGCTATTAACCACCTCCACACCCATTTGTAAAGTATATGTGACATCTCCCATAAAGATGGGTTCTATTGACTGAGAAAAAGTGCTCAAGATAAGAGTCTAGAAAGGATGGCTGAAAGAACATTGTCTGAGGGAGCTAGTCATGGGCTGGCCACACAGACAGTGCACAGGTCACCAGGTTATTAACCCTATCCACTCCAAGTCTTCTGGGTGGAAAATAGGCTATACATCTCTTACTTTGTCGAGACAACACTTCATGGTTAACATTCCTAGCTTTTCTAGTACTCATCTGTGAACACAAGGACCCTCCCAAAGTACAGATATAGCCAATCACACATTCCCATTGCAGCCCCAATATAAACCTCCACTGCACTATTCCCACTCCTAGACATGGCTCATCTCACACCCTATGTGCCAGCCTAGCCTGTTCCTCCCTCCTAACCTGAGCCACTACCACCACATCAAACCTCCATGCCTAGCCCTGATCACACAGACTGTGCCTTGGTTTCGTCCAGGGAGTTCCCTGAGCCCAAACCTGCCCTCACTCTCTTCATTTACAGACCTACTGCTAATTACACATCCTGTACACAGATCCAGTTTGGTGAGCCCTTGGAGTTCATGATTTCCAACTGCCAGGCCTGGCCAAGGTCACACATTTGTGCAAGATCCACCCTGGTGAGTCCCTGGAAGCCCTACAAATGGTTCCATCACCAACCGTCTCACCTTCCCCAACAGCCTGTGCTCTGGACTCCCCTGAGTCAGTCTAAACTCTTATGTCAGATATGCACTTGATAAAAGCCGTCCACAGGCCCTAGCTGAAGAGTTTGGTTTTCATTGGGTTTAAGATTATAAATATGGTTAGGGATAGGCTTATAGTTACAACCCAGTGTTAGGTTAATGATTAATGCTAGGGTTAGTTAGTGATATGGTTTGGGTTGTGGTTACAGTTAGTTGTTGGTTTAGGGTGTTTAGTGCTAGGATAAGGATTATGGTTAGAGCTAAACTTACAAATCAAGGTTTATATGGGTTAATTTTAGTAAGTTTTCAGTTATGGTAATGGTTATCACTGTGGTTGGGCTTGAGCTTCAGTTTAAGGATAAAGCTCAGTGTTGCGTTGGGTTAAAGGGCATAGTTAGTTAGAAATTGTTTTATGGTTGGTGTTAGAGGAAAGATTTGAGTTCTGATTAGTGTTGTGGTTAGGGACACTTTGTGTTAGAGTTGTGTTAGAGTTAGACATAGGATTAGATTTAGTGCTAGGGACAGCACTGGTGGTATTTCTAAGGTTAGTGTCAGAGTTGGAAGTATGTTTAGGATTAAGGTTAGGGTTAGGTTTGTCGTCTGGGCTAGTGTTAGTCCTGAGGTAAGGGCTAGAGTTCTGTTTAAGTGTAGTATAACCATTGGTGTCAGAACCTGGATTGGGATTCTAAAGTTAGGTAAGAGCTTGGTATAAAGTTAATACTAGGGTTACAGTTAGTGTTAAAACTAGGGTTAGGGGAACTTTGTACCTAGCTTTCAGATTCTGCATGAAAGTAGAATAGTGAGTTCACTAAGGTGAAGAAGAGACTCAAGGCTAATATTTGAGCAAGGCTTAAGTTTAGAAGAGTGAGGGTTTGAGCTAGTATTCATAAGTCTAGACTTAGAGCTAAACTTAGAGCTAGATTTAGGGTTAAGACTGGGTAGGGTTAGAGCCACTGCTTGTGTTAAATGGAGAGCTTTGTTTAATATAAGGAATAAGGTTATGGGTAGAGTTATGGTTGCTTAGGTTATGTTTATGGTTAGTTCTATGAGTAGCATAATTATTGGTGCTAGGTCTAGGGTTGTTGCTGTGATTAAAATTTTAGTTGCAGTTAGTTGTAGGTTTAGGAAAAGATTAAGGTTATAGTTCTAGAGTATGGTTAGATCTAAGCTCACAAATAGGGATATAAGACAGGTAAACTTAGAGTTGAGGTTATGGTTAGGGTCAGACCTAGGATTAGACTTAGGACAGGTATTTAGTAGTATAATATCAAGCAATAGATAATAGTGCATGAAATTATTTATGGTTATTGTGGTGCTTTGAATGCTTGGCCCATAGGATGTGGCACTATTGAAAGGTATGGCCTTGCTGGAGTAGATATTGTCTTGTTGCAGGAAGCATGTCACTGTGGAGGAGGGTTTTGAGTTCCTATGTGCTCAAGCAATGTGCTGTGCAGCACACAGTCCCTTCTTCGTCCTGCAGATGGAGATGTAGAACTCTCAGTTTCTCTAGCACCATGACTGCATGCATACTGCCATGTTTCTAGACATGAGGATAATGAACTAAACCTCTGGAACTGTAAACCAGCCTCCAGTAAATGTTTTCCTTTATAGGAGTTGCTGTGGTCATGGTGTCTCTTCACAGCAACAGAAACCCTAACTAAGATAAAAAGTTGGTGCCAGATATTGCTATGATAGGCCTGAACATGTTTTTGTTTGGAGGAATGTGGATCTTGGGACTTTAGGTTAGAAAAACAGTTTAATGATTGAAGTGGGGCTTAATGAATCATCCTAGTAGGAATGCAAAAGACAGGGGTACTGAGGGCCTGAGCTGTGGGGGCTTGGCTCCAGAGCTTTCAGCAGAGAGGAATTTTAGTATGTGGGCTAGAGACTGTTCTTGTGGTATTTTGACAAAGAATATGGCTGCATTTTTGCCCTTGTCCAAAAAGTCTATTGGAGACTAAAGTAACAGTTTTGTATAAATTCCATTGTCAGAGGAAATCTCAAAACACCTAGTATTGACTCTGTCATGTGGGTCTTCACTCTTAGGAAGATTTATAATGAAAATGTACAAGCTGAGCATGGAGGGAAAATGTACAGATTGGGGAGAATAGAAGAATCGGGACATGGAATGGGCTAAATCCTGTATTCAAGGAACTAAACAGATTAAGAAATGGAGTAAAGGGAGTGGTGACCTCAAGGCAAGACCCCACCCAGCTAAGCTTCCAACCTGTGAAAGGGAATTAAAGAACAGTTTGGGTGACACAGACCTTTGATCCCAGCACTCAGAAGGCAGAGCCTGGAGGATCAGCCTGAAAGTCAGCCTAGTTCTCAGATCAAATTGCAGAACGGTAAAACTTAGGCCGTGAAGAAAAACATGGAAACAGAAAGTTGGTGAAGATGTGTTTGAATGAGGGGGCCATGTTCCAGCCTCAGCAAGCAGCAGAGCTTGGCAGCTTCAGCCTAGTGTTCTGGCTTTAGAATCAAGAGTAGTAGAATTTCCCTCTTTTATGAGGCTGAGGCCCAGAATGTGGTAGGAGTTTCCCTTCTTGGAGGCTGTGGTGCTTTAAAAGGAAATGGCTCCCATAGCAAGTGGCACTATTAGGAGGTGTGGCTCTGCTGAACTAGGTGTGGCCTTATTGGAGGAACTGTGTCACTATGGGGGTGGGTTTTAAGGTCTCCTATTCTCAGGCTATGCCCAGTGACACAGTTCACTTCCTGTTACCTGCAGATCAATTTGTAGGACTCTCAGCTCCTTCTCCAGCACTTTGTCTGCCTGCATGCTGCCATGCATTAATGTTATGTTAATGGATTAAACCTCGTAATCTATGAGCTAGCCCCAGTTAAATGCTTTCCTTTATAAGAGTAATTGTGGCCATGGTGTCTCTTCACAGCAGCAGAAATCCTAAGACAGAGGCCTAAAAAGGTCATCACTTGAAGCTGTGAAGATGAAGCCTGGGTTGATTGCCTTAGAGACCCCAAGAATTTGGAGATACCAGAGTCATTGGATAGCTGCCAAGGAAACCTGCAAACAGGGAGTGGAATCAGTTTAAGAGAAAGAAGTGTGTTGCAGTCAACAAAGCTAAAAGAAGTTGGAAATCTGAAGAGCGCTTCAACATCAGACATAGAGATGCAGAATTGGGATTTGTTCATATGGTTTTCAGTCTTGCTCTGGTCTCACATTTCCTCACTATCCTCCCTGCCCTCTGTTTTGGAATGGTAATATATATCCTGCTGACTGCTATTGTCAAAGGAAAAGTCTTCCATGTTCACAGCGATAGAAACCCTAACTAAGTGCTAGGGTTAGAATTAGCTCTACATTTCAGGTTGATTTTTTTTTAACCTATACCTACTTTTTGAAGTGTTTGCCTTCTTTTCATGATAGTTCTAGAGTTTCTGGTTATGCATTAAAGCCTTCAATTTATTTGTTTTTATGCAAACTGGGAGGTAAGGATCTAGCTTCATTTCGCTACATGTGGATTTCAAATCTTTCCAGTAACATTTGTTGAAGATGCTCTTTGCTTCAATACATGTGTATGTTTTTCTTTGTCAGAAATCAGGCATTGGTATCTGTCTAGGTTTGGGTCTGGTACTGTATTTCTTTCTTTTCAATTACATTGATCTTTAAGTCCAAACAGTGGGTTGATCTGAGCATTTCTCATGAACAATTTCATGTGCATTTTCCCATAAGTTTTTTTTTTTTTTGTGAAGCCCATTCTATCTTCAGCGTTTAGAGGGATTTGTATCACTTTGCTATAATTAAACTTCTCATCTTTGACCACTTTAAAGACACTATTCAATGATATTTCATCTACCTGCAAAGACTCTCATTTATTTCCACACGTGCGTCCACTCCTAGTGGTAACTGGCGGGCATACAACCAATGTCTGTTCCTGGCTATCTTGAAACTCACACCAGGGCACAGGACAGGGTATTGCTGGCTGCTATTGTCAAAGGAAAAGTCTTCTATGTCCAGTGTCATCAGGCTAAGAAACATGCAGTACAGAGACTCCCCGAACCTGGAAGCGGGCCTTCCTCTGAAAGCGATCCTCCGCTGCCCTCTGCTGGCAAAGATCCACATCACAGGCACTGCCAAAAGATGGCTGTTCTGAGGCAATCAGTAACAAAGCAAGGAGCAGAGCAGTGTCCATAGGGCGCTGTCATTTGTGGAGAAAGGCTGGGATGGATTTTTGTAGTTGCAGCTCTGCTTGGGTCTGTTAAATAGTGGCGGGAGGTGCTAGAAATAACGAAATGATCCATGAAGCAGGGAAGGGTGCAGGGAAAGGCATGGCAAACAAAGGGTGATTTCCAGCACATAAGTTTTCCGAGTTTCGAATTTAGAATTAGCAATTCCAGGGAGCACAACACATAAATAAAATTATAATTAGAATTTAGAATTAAACACAGACATAAATACCCAAGCCTTCTGTTACATGTAACACTATCAGCCCGAAGCCACTTCTCCACATGGAGAAAGCAACTCTGTGCCAGAGTCAGTGAGGCACTGTGTGTGCAGATGGCAGCACGTTTGGAGAACAAGACCACACAACACTTGCGGGCACTTGTACCCATGCATGCACGTACTCTCACACTCACACATACACAGAGGAATAATAAATTTCAAAAATAAAAATACATGCAGTCCTGTTCAGTATTCCTCAGCAAATGCTTTTGCTTTCAATTGCTTTCAGTTTTTCTACACTCCATATATAGCTGATGATCAATCAGCTGGAAGTTTTTACTCAGTGTTGATGAGAGGCTTTTTCTCTTGTTTATTTTGTTATTTATTTACATTATTTCTTCAATTTCCTATCCTTCCCTTCCCTCCCCTCACATCCTTTCAGAGCCTCTCGCTTTCACTACCCACAACAATAAACCTCCCCAAAACCAATTAAACAAAACCACATCCCCCCCAAAAAAACACCCACCAAACTGTAAACAAATAAAAGCATACAAAAACTTGTGGAGTTCATTATATGTCAGTCAATTACTCCTAAACATGCAGCCGGTCCTGAGTGATTGCCATGCACGATGTTGACTCTATTAGAGAAAACTGATTTTCCCTCTCCCAACAGGTCTAAATGACAAATCTGTTGTCAAACCTTAACCTAGTGGCTTTATTTTCATCCACTCGTGATGGAGGAGTGTCTATGTGTTACTTTCATTATTAATAAAGATACTGCCTTGGCCCTTTAAGAGAACAGAAAATTAGGTAGGCAGAGTAGACAGAACAGAATGCTGGATAGCAGGAGTGGGGAGACGCTTCAGGCAGTCACCATATGCCGTCGCCATGCTTCTCCTCTCCGACATGGATGCAGGTTAAGATCTCTCCTGGTAAGCCACACCTCGTGGTGTTACACAGATTACTAAATATGGGTTAAAGGAAGATGTGAGAATTAACCAGTAAGAGGCTGAAACTCCGGGCCAGGCAGTGTTTTAAAATACAGTTTCCGTGTAATTATTTTGGGCAAAGCTAGCCGGGTGGCGGGACACAGCCCTGCCGCTCATTTCAACACACTCGTTTCTTTAAATTATAACAAGATAGAGTATAATTAAATGAAACCAAAACTATCACACGGAGTTGAACAAGATAAACAAACAGAAGGAAAAGAGCCCAAGAGAAGACACAAAAAGTCAGGAATTCCGTGAAAACACTAAACTGGAAGTCATAACATGAGCACAGAGGACCTGCTGCAGACCCGTCTGCGCCTTCTGCTTGCCGCTTCAAGGTCTGTGAGTTCATATGAACCTGGCTCATGATCATTTAGAGGGCCTTGTTTTCTTAGTGTCCTCCACACCCCTGACACTTAAACTCTTTCTGCCTCCACTGCTGAGGGTTCCCTGAACTGTGAGGGGAGGGATTTGACAAAAACATCCCATTTAGGGCTGAGAGTTCCAGGGTCCCTCACGTTCCACATAATGCCTACCTGTGGGTCTCTGTATTTGTTTCCATTGGCTGCAGGAAGACGCTTCTCTGATGATGGCTGAGCGAGGCACTGATCTGTGAGCACAGCAGAATGTCACTAGGAGTCATTTTATCACTACACAGATTTTGTTGTTGCTGCTGCTGTTGTGCTTTTGTAGACCACTATTATTTGGTATCCCCTAGGTCCCAGGGCTATATTTTCTCAGGTTCTTGTTTACTCAAGCAGTGGTGGGTATGGGTTCCATATTGTGAAGTGGGCCTTAGGTCAAATACGATATTGGCTTGTTATTCCCTCAAACGTTGTGCCACCCTTGGTCTAGCATATCTTGTAGGCAGGGCACCATTGAAGATTAAAGAGTTTGTGGCTTGGTAATTTGTAGCAAGCTTCTACGAATGTAGTAAAGCTTTTCTCTGTGGAACTGCCAGCTTCCCAGTAATGACACGGAGACTTAATATTAATTATGAAAGTTTGACCTCTGGCTAAGGCTTATTCCTAACTAGCTCTCACAACTTAACTAACCTGCTTTTGTTAATCTATGTTTTGCCACATAGATTTGCTTGGTGACCTCTCCTCTGTACCATATTGCTCAACTTGCATTCCTTCTCTCCCTCTCTCTCCTGGGAAATACCATCTATCACTTCCTGCCTAGCTATTGGCCATTCAGTTCTTTATTAAGCCAATCAGAAGGCACCTTGGCAAAGACACATCTTCACAGTGTACAAAAAGTGATTATGTTTCTCTTTTGATAGCGTGCAGAGTACATTTCTATACCAAAGTCACCAGAATGTAGGGCTCAAGGCTCTATGTAGGCACCAGTTGGACTTCATTCAATGATTTGTACAGGTGTTGTCTTCTGCAATGGAGCCTTGCTGTTAGTTAGTGGAGAGCAAACTACTGTATTGGAACCAGCCTGAGCTGTTTGGGGATTCCCATGGGACCCCTTTGGCCAGCAACTCAATTAGATGTAGTCCAATCCCAGCACTAGAGGCTTCATTTAGTGAAAGACCATAGAAAGATGGTCATCTGGGACTCTCCCATTATTTGGTGATTTCATTTAGATTGCCTTCATATATGTATATATTTTAAGAAGTTTCTACTGTATTAGGGTTTTTATACTACCTATCAAATGTCACTTAATTTTAGCTGTCTCTCCCCATATTCTCTCTCTCATGCCCCTTATCCTCCTATTTTAGCCCCCACAGCCATTATCACCTATTCTATTTCCCTTTCTTAATGAGATTATCTATTTGCTTCAGTCCTTTATTCTATGCCTACTCTCTGTGGTTCAATGGATTGTAGCTTAGTGATCATTGACTAAACAGCTAATAGCCACATATAAGTGAATACTAGGATACTTCACTCAGGATGGTTTTATTCTAGTTCAATTCATTTGCCTGCCGATTTCATGATGTCATTTTTAATGGCTGAGTAAAACTCCATGGTGTAAATATAACATATTTTACTTATTCATTCTCCTGTTGAGGGACATCTAGGCTTCCAGTTTTGGCTATTATAAATAGAGCAGCAGTGAACATGGTTGGAAAAGTGTCTCTGTAGTAGGTAGGATGAAGCATCATTTGAATATATGCCCAAGAGTGGTATAAATAGATCTTGAGGTAGATTTATTCCCATCTTTCTGAGGAACTGCCACACAGATTTCCATAGTGACTGCTTGACTCCCACTGGAAATATATGCATGTTCCTCTTACTCCATATCCTCACCTGAATGAGCTGTCACATTTTCTATTGATCTTAGCATTCTAACAGGTGTAAGATGGACACTCAAAATATTTTGATTTGCATTTCCCTGATGGCTATGAATGTTGAATATTTCTTTAAGTGTTTCTCAGCCATTTGAGAATCTTATACTGAGAATTCTCTATTCGAATCTGTATCCCATTTTTAGTTGATTATTTGTTCTTGAGTTCCTTATATATTTTGGAGTATTAGTCCTCAATGAGAAGTGGAGTCAATAAAATTTTTCCCCTTCTGTAGGCTGTCCTTTTGCCCAAATGATATCGTCCTTTGCCTTATAGAAATTTTTCAGTTTCATGGAGTTCTATTTATGAATTGTTGATTTTAGTATTTTAGTGTTAATGGTATTCTGTTCAGAAAGTCTGTTCCCATGCCAATGAGTTCAAGGTTATATCCCACTTTCTCTTCTATCAGGTTCAGCCTACCCGGTTTTATATTGAGGGTTTTGAGTCATTGGGAGCTGAGTTTTGGCAGGGTGATAAGTGTGGATCTACTTGCATTCTTCTACATGTTTGAACAGCACCATTGGTAAAGATGTTGGGTTCTTTTTTCCAGTGTGTATTTCTGCCTTCTTTATCAAAAGTCAGGTGGCTATAGTTGTGTGGATGGTCTAGGTCTTAAACTCTATTCCATTGATCAATTTACCTGAGTTTTGTGACAATAGCATGCTTTTTACTATTGTTACTTATTTTATTATTATTATTATTATTATTATTATTATTATTACAATTCTATAGTACAACTTAAATCTAGAGGAGTGATACCTCCAGCAGTTTTTTTTTTATTATTAAGGATTTGTAGTGTGGAGCTGCGGGCCGCCTTCCCGCAGCCCCAGCTCCCGGCCACCGGCTAGCTTTACCCAAAATAACAACACACAAATTGTATTCCCTTAAAGACTGCCTGGCTCATTAGTTCCAGCCTCTTACTCACATCTTGATTAACCCATATCTAATAATCTGTGTAGCACCACGAATTGGTGCCTTACCATTTAGTTTCTAGCATATGTCCATCTTGGGCTGGAGCTTCATCGCATCTCTCTCTGAGGAGAGGCACGGCAGTCTAACTTAGGAGAGGCGTAGCATCTGACTGAGCCATCTACCTCACTTCCTTCTTCCTGTTCTGTCTACTCCACCCACCTAAGGGCTGGCCAATCAAATGGGCCAGGCAGTTTCTTTATTAGCCAATGGGAATCCTCCATCAAGGATTGTTTTAGGTATCCTAGTTAGTGTGTGTGTGTGTGTGTGTGTGTGTGTGTGTGTGTGTGTTTCCATATGAAGCTGAAAATTCAAGATCTGTGAAGAATTGCGTTAGAATTTTTATGGGGATTATATTGAATCTGTAGACTATTTTTGGTAGAATGTCCATTTTTTACTATGCTATCCTACCAATCCATAAGCAAGGAAAGTCTTTCCATTTTCTTATATCTTCTTCAATTTCTTTCTTCAATGACTTGAAGTTTTTATTATACAAGTCTTTCTCTTGCTTGATTAGAGATACCCCAAGATCTTTTATATTATTTGAGGCTACTGTGAAAGGTGTTCTTTCCCTAATTTCTTTATCTGAGCATTTGTTGTTTGTATATAGGAGGTGTAATGCTCTTTGTGAGTTAATTTTGTGTCCAGCTACTTTGCTGAAAATTGTTTATCAGTTTCCAGGTGGAATGTTTAGGGTCACTTTGCTATAGTTTCATATCATCTGAAAGTGAAGATACTTTTACTTCTTTCTTTCCAGTTTTTATCCCTTTGATTTCCTTTGGTTGTTTTACTCCAGCTAAGACTTCATGTAGTATATTGAATAGGTATGGAGAAAGTGAACAACCTTGTCGTGTTTATGATTTTGGTGGAATTCCTTTGACTTTCTCTTCATTTAAGTTGATGTTGCCTGTGGGCTTGCTCTAAAATTCCTTTATTTTGTTGAGGTGTGCCTTTTGTATTCTTAATCTCTCCAGAACTTTTTGCATGAAGGGATGTTGGATTTGGTCAAAGGCCTTTTCTACATCTGATAGGGTATTTATGTTGGTTTTGTCTTTCTGTCTGTTTATGTAATGGATTACATTTAACAATTTATGTATGTTTGTGGGGAGAGGGTCACTCATTAGTTCCTGGATGCTCAGATCATAAAATAATCACTCAGATAATTAAATCACTGCTTGGCCTATTAGGTTATACACATTTCTAGATTACTCTTGAATTAACCCATTTCTATTCATGGGTGTATTGCCATGTGGCTGTGGCTTACCAGCAAGGTTCTGGGCATGTCTGTCCCCAGTGGAGCTACATGGCTTCTCTGACTCCACCTACTCTATATATCTATATATAGATATAGATATATAGAGATAGATAGATAGATAGATAGATAGATAGATAGATAGATAGATAGATACCTCTTCCAGCCTGGCCATATTCTATTAAGCCATTGGCTGAAAGCAGCTTCTTTATTTTATTAACAAATAAAAGCAACACATATACAGAAGGACTTCCCACATTTTATGTTGATACTCCCTTGCCTCTCTAGGATGAAGCCTGCTTGATCATGATCTTTTTTTAATGTGGTATTGGATTTGGTTTGCAAGTATTTTATTGAGCATTTTTTTGCATCTATGTTAATAAAAATTGATCTGTAACTCTCTTTTTTGTTATTTCTGAATGTGGTTTGGGTATTAGGGTAACTGTAACCTCCTAAAATGAATTGGGCAATGTTCCTTCTGTTTCTATTTTGTGGAATAATTTAAGAAATATAGGCATTAGCTCTTCTTTGAAAGTCTGGTAGAATTCTGCACTTAAACCATCTGGCCTTGGGCTTTATTTTGGTTGGGAGAATCTTAATTACTGCTTGTACTTCACTAGGGATTAGCTCTCTGTTTAAATTGCTTAGCTAATCTTGATTCAACTTTGGTAAGTTAATACCTATTGAGAAAATTATTTATTTATGTTTTCCAATTTGATGGAGTACAGGTTTCTAAAGTATATCCATATGACTCTCTGGATTTTCTGTTGTCTGCTATTATGTATACTTTTTCATTTCCAATTTAATTGATTTTGGATCTTCCTTCTCTGCCTTTTAGTTAATTTTGATAAGGGTTTGTCAATCTTTTCTTCTCAAAGAACCAACTCTTTCATTGATCATTTGAATAACTTTATTGTTGCCATTTCTATTTTATTTATTTCAGTCCTGATTTTTATTACTTTTCTTTGCCATCTACTGCTCTTGAGTGTGTTTGCTTCTTTTTGTTTTAGAGATTTCTGGTGTGCTGTAAGTTGCTAGTATTAGATTTCTCTGATTGTTTTATGTATGCAGTTAGTGCTAGGAACTTGCCTGTTAGAACAGTCTTCATTGTGTCCCGTAAGTCTGTGTATGCTGTATATTCATTTTCATTCAATTCTAGAAAATCTTTAATTTTCTTTATTTCTATCTTGACCATTTTCTTTTATTTAGTAGAGAGTTGTTTAGTTTCCATGAGTTTGTAAGCTTTCTGTTGTTTCTGGTTTTGTTGATACCCAGCTTTAATCCATGGTGGTCAGATAGGATGCAGGATGTTATTTTAATTTCCTTGTATCTGTTGAGACTTGCTTTGTTTATGAGTGTGTGGTCAATTTTGGAGAAAGTTCCATTAGGTGCTGAGAAGAAATTATATAATTTTAGTGTTTTAGTAAATTGTTCTTTAGATATTTGCTAAGTCCATTAGATTTATAACTTTAATTTGTTCCAACATTTCTCAGTTTAGGTTTGTCTGGGTGACCTGTCCATTGGTAAGAGTGGGGTACTGACGTGGGGAGAGGTAAAGTTCTGCAGTTTACCTACCTGCTTTCCCAGCAGGAGTGGCCTGTGTGTTTCCAGCAAGTTGGTGCTGGAACTGGGGCTGAGAAATCAGCAAGTGGGGAAGGGAAGTTCGGATGGAAAGATCTGTGTGATCCGCTAGAGATGTATGCAGGAAGGGAAGGGAGGCTGCAACAGATGTTCTGATGCAGAGCTGGGATGAGACTGGGAGATTAATTTAAAGAGTAGGTGATAAATTTGGGGGATCTGCAACTAGCCTACCTCCTTCCCTAGCTGGAGTATGATATGTCAATATCATATGCTTCTGCATTGACAGCCTTGAGGTTAGAAATGCTATTATGATATCTGAAGTTACAAATGACTTAACACTTCCTCTTTTTTTTTTACTTATGTTAACTACCAAGTATTAACTAAAGACTTGAATACAACATTGCATGATAGAATAGGGCCCCATGTCAACTTCTTATTCTAGTGACAGGCTTAAAATATCTCCTTCCTCCATTCTGACCACCGCTCTGTGTATAAATGTAGTCCCGATGTAACCATTCAGGCTCCCTTCACTTACCAGGTTGAGAAACAATTGGTGGTGCTTCTGCCACCTCTGCTGGCAAAGGTTGTCCAGAGGAAATGAGGGTGGGCACACAAGGCATAGGGTGCCACCTTGTGGAAGTAAGAACTTAGTGCATCTGAGCCACTGTCTTGGTCCATTCCAAAAGCCAGAGTGTGGGTAGAGTGGAGTGACCCTCACCAGAAGGACATTTCCTCCTCCAGACAGAAACCCAGCCCCAGCCAAGGACAGACACACTTACACTCTAGTGAGATCCACACTCATGCCTCAGGTTGCAGGCTATTCTACTTGGCTACAGAATGTTCTGTGACTCCACTTGGATAGAAGTACATCTGGGGTTTCTGACTAGGGTTGTTTGGTCTTGGTTGAAATGAAGACCTGTACCCCATCTGTGTGCTCCACCTAGATTTTATGTCTCTGGGTGTCTTGCCTGCTTGTATTGGAGGGTACATCTCATGAGCACCAGGTGCCGGAAGAGACCAGAAAGGGATGCTGCAAATCCTGGGACTGGAATTACAGGTGGCTGATAGCCTCTCTGTCGGTACTGAGAAGCAAACCCAGGACCTCTGGAAGAACATCCTGTGCACTTAACCGCTGAGAGGTCTTTCAGACTCCACCCCAGCCCTACCCTGCTCTCTTTATAACCACAGCTCTTCTTGTACCCTTAGTTCTTGTCATAACCTCTTTTTCATTTGCTGTAGGCATTTCCTGTGCAGAGGAACACACGCAATATGCATGAAAGCTAGGAAACCTAACAGGATGATTCCCAGGCTCACAACTTCCATTTTAAAAAAAAAAAAAAATGGAACATTCCTGTGACCCTGACGCTACCTCCAGACATAGCTATGGTTGTGAATGTCATTTTGTTTCATCATGACTTTAACACTCCCAATGTCAGGAGAGGAACAAATGGGAACAGTGGGACTGTGCCCCCAAAGGGAGTAGCACTATTAAGAGCTGTGGCTTTGTTGGGGTAGGTGTGCCACCTTATTGGAGGAACTGTGTCACTGGGTAGGGTAGGGCTTTGAGGCCTCATATATGCTCAAGTCATGCACAGGGAGACACAGTTGCTTCTGCTACCTGTGGATCAAAGATATAGAACTCTCAGCTTCTTCTCCAGTACCAAGTCTGCCTGCATGCCGTCATGTCTGGCCATGGTGGTGATGAACTAAATCTCTGAACTGGAAACCACCAGTTACATGCTTTTCTTTATAACAGTTGCTATGGTCATGGAGTGTCTTCACAGCAACAGAAACCCTAACTAAGACAGGGCCTATCTTGCGGGTTAGCAGATACCTAGCAACCATTCTAATGTCTTTTTTCTAAAGCGACCAATGGCATTTGACACAAATGACAGAAGGTGGGTGGCCTGCCCAGCCGGCGAGGCTCTCCATTTCCTCAGGAAACGTGCACGAAGACCCATTTGCCAGAAGAGGGCGCCCAAACACCACCTTTAGTTTTTCATTCATGGAATGAGAACTTTACACACAGCCCAAGACTGCAGCCAGCACATTTCTGTGCTGGAGTCGCTCAATAAATTCATTGACTTCATGTGTGAAGGGTGGGGAGGGTATTCCACGGTGTGTATGTGGAGGCCAGGGAACAAATACTGTGTCACTTCTAATATGTGGGTCCCATGCAATTTAGGTAGTCAGGATCACTGGCGAATGGATGCCGGGGGTGGGGGGAAAGGGGGGAGAGGGTGCTTCTAGGAGAAGAGTATGGTCCGGAGGTCATGTGGGGAGTTAAAGATGCCTAGAGGGGGCATGAGTCTGGGTGGATTATAAAGGCCTGGGCATGGATTCTGGGAGCCCAGGATCCTCCAGAGTTGGGACTGTAACACCTGCTGAGCCATGTAGCGGGATGCCTCTGTGTTTTTCAAGGTATAGTAATAGGATATCCCAAAGATTCCATTTTCTGTATAAGGTATGGAACAGAACAAGGGAATTATTCATTTTATTAACTAAAGATACTTTTAGGTTTGGCTTAAACTGCAGGAAGCAAAGTTGGGAGAAAGCTCCATCTCAGGACTAATTTGAATCTTGACTCACCTTTCCTCCTTTTCTGCTGTGCGATTTGGAGAAAACCCCTTACCCTCTCCCTGATACTCGCCCTGTCATGGATATAATTGCAGCATCTACATAATGCCCAAAGGGTTAATACAAAAACCTATAGCAGCCTAATACTTTACAAACTGAACTTGCAAATCGAAGTTGTAGATTTTTAAAATCTGCTTTTAATGGATAGCGCCTTCTATGTAGCCTGCGCTGCCTCGAAGTCCCAAAACTGCTGTGGCAACCTCCTGGGCAAAGAGATTATAGGCATGTCCCATCAGCAAAGCCAGAAGACTGAGTTCTACTGGCCTTTGTCCTTTTCTTACTCTGTGCCGTGCTTTAAAAGTGGATATTGACTTGACTCTGCCAAGTTTCTTTAGAGAGAGTGTTTCTATCAGATTGTCAGTGTGACTCTAAACCATTGCAGAGACGGGAGAAGTGGAGCTATAGGTCCCGCTGGACCAGTGATCCACCGATGAGAACTCTGAATTCTCTCCAGCAGGGCTTTCTCCCTGTAAGTCACACTCCCTGTAAGTTAACCCCATCACTCAGGGCTGCCTCCTAGGAACCAAGTGATATTTTTCATGTATTCTACCTAAAGACTAAAGATCCTCAGAAAGGATGATACCAGTAGCCATATGGGGTCTACAGCCTGGATAACAAGAGCAGGCTGCCTATCAATCTTCCTGTGCACGTCATCAAATGCTGGTGACCCCAACCTAGCTAAATCTTTGGCCTGAACTCTTTGCTTTCTCCAGAGCGTGTTTAAATACAGTCAGGTAGTATTGGAAAAGTAATTTTTAAAAAATTCCCTATATTGCTTTCCAAATAGCTTTCCCTAAACCAGAACGGTTCCTGAACAACCAACCAACCAAACACAATGCTATCAGCACAATAACAGAACAACTGAGGCTGGGGGCAGCTGGAGGACAGTTTCACATGGTCATGTCAAACAAAAGATTTTCAGGTTTGGGATGGTTCACTGGCTCTCCCAAGGCAATTTTCACAGTATCTGTTACCAAAGGGTCTGAATTCCATCTCCTGTACTTCAAATGGAAAAATAACAGCAAAAAAAAAAAAACTGAACATGATTTCTATTGACAGGTATAACATTAGAGTTAGTGTTCAGATATATTACTGTCTTCAAAGAACACATTTTAATACATTACATATTTAAAAATAAAGCATGGATTCAGTGCCTCAGTTTAGCAAGGTCTGAACCATTTCAAATTCTGAAATAAAGTTTACTTGTTCTTGTTTATTTATAATTAAATAACACATAAGAGTCACTTTAGAGTAAGAAAATTTCATTTCTTAATCGCAGCTATTCACACAGAATCACCTTGTAATTAATCAAACCGTACTTTAGGCTACATAGTAGACCCCATTTCCAAACCAAGGCAAAAATCAAACAAGAAACTTAACCCTGTTAGCTATTAACAGGGACTGCTAGAAAGCACGGGAGGCTCCTACAGCCATGTGTGTAGAAACCCGCTCCTCTCTGCTGTGCTTAAACACATATCCAAATCACTACAACATGAGAAGCCCAGGGACACACTCAGATTTTCTTAAAACTTTCCAGAATAGGATACATGTTTTCAAATGCTTCGTAGATCTCAGAACGCTCTTTGGCACCTATAAAGAAATTCAAGTGAGTGTGAACTTTAACATAAGAATGACAACAACAGGTTTTTTTAGCAATTCATGCTAAAATTTCATTTTACCACATTCAATTACTGTTTCTTTGATTTGGGGAAATGGTCTAGCTAAACAACCCGGGGTGGCCTCAGAATAGATCCATCTGTGTCTGCCTCCCCAGTGTTGGGATTACAAGGATGCGCAATTTTGTGATGGTTTCCAGATGACACCTCTTTAGTTGTACCCAATAAGTGTGGCATTTCTTTCTAATAAAGAGAAGAATTAAAGGAGAAGCACAATAGCCATAGTCTCCCCAAAACGCATGCCATAGGGCAGAAGTTCCTCCAGCACTTCCTCTCTTTGGATGCTGCCTTCAGTCATACCAGGCTCAGTAGAATGTAGATGGGATATTCTGCAAATGTGCTACCATATGACATAAGGGAGTCACCCTCAGCACCTGTGAACTCAGCTACTATGAATAGCAAAAACATCTTCCTTGAATTCCTTCATATCTGGTTAGTATCCATAGTTTCCATAGTATCAGACCAGGCAGACCATTCTAAGAGCTTACAATTTTGATACATAGGAAGTAATTAGAGGAAAAATTTACACCATTTTCATTATTAGAGTCTTAGGTGTCAGCAACTGTTAACTATGATATGACTGACATGTACTTATAGCACTAAACAAAGATTAGACACTCTCCCTGGAGAAGTGTTAGTCTGTTCCCACTTGCCTCTCACTGACATCAATCAATCATACCCTTTCCACCTTCAAAACTTGATAAGGGACAACCCAGGGAGTGTTATGGACTGGTTCTTATATGAATTTGGGGCTTCAGCTAAATGAGAATTAGCATCTGACATATTTGGGGGCAGAAAGCAAAGAAATGCTCCTAATGGAAGAAACAATAAAAAAAACTGTTCTGTTAGTACCAGGTGTAGTGATACATGCCTCTAATCTATCACTTGGGAGGCTGAGGCAAGAGAATCTTAAGTTCAAGGCCCTCCCGAACTACACAGATGACCCTGTTTCAAAAACAAACTAACAAAAACAATAGCCTGTTAGTAAGTGAATAACTTGGAATATCTGGGGTCCTAAGACCTTCAGAGATGCAGAGCTTCAAAGAAGGAAGAAGAAAATCTGAGAGCAATTATCTGACTTAGCTCCAGGCCCAGTGAGGGAGAAGACCTAAAATATCATCTACCAGAATCCATATCAGTGATGAGTTGTAATGTTTTAATTAAAGAAAAAACTGACAGGATGTTGAAGTTCGGCAACTTCTGCACTGCTAGAGGGACTGTGAACTGGGTTCAGCTCCCAAGTTTGGGTGTTCCTCAAGAGTTATGGGGTCACCACACACCCCAGCAGTTCCACCTGAGCAAACCTTTTATAAAACCAGAAGCAGGCACACAGTGCAGACTGGAATTGCCCCAGCTGTTATAATAATGAAGAGACAGAAACAGCCTCTGTGGCCTTCAATGAATAAAAGCCTCAGTGTGTGTCTACAATAGAGTACCACTCACCCATAAACAGTGCAAAATTTGGACATGCCTCAACAGTCAAAACAAACCCAGGCGCCCACCCACCCATAAAAGGTAGGAAAAGTTACATTTAGGTGAAGCATTCAAAATAGGTAAATCCGTGGTGATAACAGATACTGGTAGCTGCTGGAGAACATGGCAAATTACGGAGGTTTCTTTGTAGCCATGGGCTGTTTTAGAACGGGAGCTGGCGGTGTAGTCACGTTGTATTGCAGGACACTAAATGCACTAAATGCCCACTTTCAAATAGTTTGTTAGATAAATTCCATTTTAAAACAAAAACCTTAAAGTAGTAAGGAGGAATTCCTTGTAACTCTAATTATTTTTGACTGCTAATGGCAAAATGGCATTTATTCCTTGCTGAGGAATTTTTCTGCCTCCTGAAAGATGAAAGAGGAAGATAGTGTGTTACTAACAGACACGAGAAACTCTGCACCTTTGGATAGGAAATGCCCCAAAGTCTTCTCAGAGGTCGATTATTACAGTTTCCCTTTCCAAAGAGATCGGTTTTATGCAAACCAGTGAGATGGGAACACTAAAGGAACAAGGCTACTGACAAAGAACTTGCTTCTGCCTTGTTAACACCTGTATCTGGAATAGGCTTCTTGCCCTCTGACAATGGCCTGTGATTGGTGACTCAAACATGCATGCCAAAACCAACCCCAGGGCAAGACAGTCTGCTTACTGTTCCTTAAAGAACAGGGCATCCAGGTCCGGCATTTGGGATAAACAATGATTTGTTTTTTCCATAAGGCTTTATATAAAATACTGTACCTATGGCTGCATTCAAACATGAAGAGCATGCCACCTGGAGACCCCTGGGAAGCAGAAACACAGCCAGTATTTTACATTAGCAACAATGATTCCTGATACAACAGAGTGCACAGTTCCCTTATTTCATAAATGGGGAAAGTGAGGCCCAAGAAATTGAGGTTACCAAAATCATAAAGCAGAACGAGGGAGACATGCAGCCAGGGTTCCCTCCAGAAGCCATCAACCAAATACCACCTGTGCCCGCTCCCATGCATTAAAACAAGACTGTCGAGTTAGTACTAGATGTGGCGCTAGGGATCCGACCAGGGCCTTTTACATTCCAAGCAAACCCTCTTCCTCTGACTGTGTCCCAGACTTCACCTGACATTTCCTCACTAAAGTAAGAACAAAAACCAATCTCACAGGCCAATTAACAATCAATAATGACAGCCCCTGCCCTAGCAGCAGCACCAACTGGGCGACCCCAGCATTTTAGGCAAAGATAACCATGCCTTTTCTGTGTGCTACAATGACTGCCCTTTGGGGTGCATGCCCTTCCTAACCCTGGTAGCAAGATGTGGCCTGATATACTGAGAAAGAACAGGCTTTGAACTTGAGTAGAGCCCAAATGGCTGCTGCACCACTAACTAACATTGTGACCATAGTGTCTCACCTGACCTCCAAGTTTCAGGTTACCCACCAGAAAAGACCGCAACCCTTCTCACAGAGTAGTAAGAGGGTTACGTGCATAACGTCTGTGTGAAGTCCTTAGAAAACCACAGAATTTCACAAAAACCTAGGCCACTTTATTGCCCTTGAAGAATATATGGCAGGATTAGGGACACTGGGTGGTTAGTTTAAGTACACATGGCTTAACTTCTGGTCCAGTGATATGCCATGCAACATAACTTCACCATCTGTCTCCACAGGGCTGGACTGCTGCCAGATGGGTGTTTGCATCCTAACACCATACATGTACCTGGTAGGCACCCGAAATTAAGGGTCCATCATTTGGACATCAGGTCTATGAATACATCTCCATATTTTAGCCAACTGACACACCAACCAGCAATACAATGACTTGAACTAGCTGAGTGGTATGCGGGGGTCGGGGAGAGGTCTCAGGTTGATGGTCTGGAATTATGTAGACCATGCTGACCTCTTTCTCAGTGATTTGCCTGCCTCTGCTACCCACGTGTCAGGACTAAAGGCAAGTACCCAGTTTTCTGTACAATTTTTTAAAGTGCTGCTGGAAGTTTGGTCCAAAGATGTTTAGAATACACTGTTGGAAAGGAGGTTTGATATAGGAAAGTATATTGTAGATGGCTTTAATGGAATTTGGAAAATCATGGTAAGAACTTTGAAAACAGTGATATACTTAAACCAAAGTTTGACTTCGGAGCACGCGTATTAATAATTCTCCACAAATAAAATAGCCAAATGCTTGTTCCATTTATAAGTAACGAACACAAAGGAACACAGGAGCATGTGACAGTGGGAGGACAAGTTCTACTCAGTGACCAGTTAGAACAGGAGTCAAGGAGTGCAGGGCAGCTGACAAACCCAGCACACTGACGATATATGTCAATTGTGACCCAAGTATGACTTCTAGATCTTTCAGTGATTGGGAGAAAATAAGAGTTCTATTTGGTGACATGTTTAAATCATAGTCACAGAGTCACATAACTCACACTCCAAAGCCTCTACATGAGACCACCTACAGCAGAGACTCCTGGGGCCACAGAGTTTAAATATTTAGTGTTTGTCCTTTACAGAGACTATGTACCAATCCCTGCCTTAGGAACATGGCACAGCTTTATTAAAAGCTTCCTTGAAAGGTCTGAAGCAGCCAGTTAAGCTGCATGTGTGGTAATGATTGATATAAAGCAGAATATCAAGATGAAAATACACATTAAGTAATAGGATACATGAAAATGTATCATTTTAGGAACTGAGATCTATGAGTAATGTCATTTTTTTCTCTACTTCTCTTTTCCCCGATATAACAAAAAAAAGTACCTTGTTATGGAGGAAAACCCATTCAGGAAGGAAGGAAAAGCAAAACGCACACATAGTTTTACATCTTGTGAATGTGAAACAATAACTTTAAACTTACCTGTCAACACAACTTTTCCAGAGGCGAAGATGAGCAACACCACCTGTGGCTTCACCATCTTATAAATGAGACCAGGAAACAGTTCCGGTTCATAGCTGTTTATAAGAAGAGGTCATGAAAGTCAGAGACAAACGTATAGTGCAGTAAAAACAATAAAAGAAAATACGGCTATTCGGAGTAATTGCTCATGGACAGCAGACAGAAGGAAAACAAGACCTCCGGAGAGTGACACACTAGGATCTACCTAACTCTTCATGCACAGAGGACCAACCAGACCACAGTGGCAAGCACCTGCAGTTCGCCAACCAATAAAACTGTAGCAGCCCTGGCTAGAAACACAAAGGTGATGCCATCAAGGAAGTAACACTCCTGAAGAGTATGGAGGTCACTTCCAAAACCATGTTTTTAAAGTGTCTGGCACAATAAACTCCTGATTAGAGATGTACTATTTATCCTATAATTTGGTGTAAATAAGAGAGGGCTGAAGCTCAGAGGAAGGGAGGACAGAGATCATCCAGTAGAGACTGAATAGCAAACACTGATGAGTCCTTGGCCAGTTCAGCCTTGAATCACCTTCCAGTATCACCTCTCTAGATGCACCTCTGCCTCTCAAAATCTACATAACACAAGCACCCTGCTAGGGACCCCACTGCACACAAAGCAGTCTCAGCTCCACAGTGACTTCCCGCAGTTCAATGGTAACAGTGACAGTATTTTTTTTTTTAGTCAGCAAACGCCACGTGGGCAAGGGACTAAGGCTGCATAGGTGGCCAATAGAATCTTATCTACTATACAATACTCACCTGGAATTTAGACCCTTAATGAGCATTTATTATCAGCAAATTCCTGAGTTTAAAACTGAAGTGGAAATGCTTATAGAAAACTATGTGACGTAGATTGGTAGAGAAGGTAGCAAGGAAGAGGCTGGAGTGGTGTTGTAGCTCAGTGGTAGAGCTCTTGCCTTACAGACATGATGCCCCGGGTTCAACACCCTGCACACAGAGGTGCTTATAATCCTAGCACTCAGGAGGCTGGATTGCTATAGTGTGAGACCAGCCTGAATTACGTAGCCAGACCTGGTTCCAAAACTAAATAAAAAACTAGGACACAACTGTATTAGATGTCAAAATGCACATCTTCAGACTCTATATTAAAGATGAACTTGAGGTTTTTAATGCAAGGCACACTTGACCTGATCATGCCTGATAGGTGTGAGATTTTCCACAAGCTACAGGCATTGAAAAAAGTTAAAAAGAAATCCCTTTCTCTGTTTAGAAAAGTATCCTTAAGGTTCCCAATGTGAAGAATACACACACACACACACACACACACACACACACACACACACACACGCACGCGCGCACGCACGCACGCACGCACGCGCTCTGCAGTTGAGATCCATATCCCGAGGATGGAAGCCTGACAGAGTGCTTCTGAGGGAGGCAAGCATGGGAGCAGAAAGAGAGGCCTCTGGAATACAAAGCACACTTTCCAGTCAGACTGAGGTCATAAACCTGGATGGCTAGGGACAAGAGACTGGTGTGGGCCTCTTCTAGAAGATAAAAGCCAGGCAACTGACTCCGATCTTGCTCTTCTTCCAGTTTTGTTTATCAGAAAGTGAAAATGATGTCAAGGGACTCTTACTGTCCAGTGCAATCTCTCTGTATGTTGTTGAGAAGGGAAGGGAACGAAGGCATGGGAAGTACGCACAACATGATGAACCCCGAGTGGCCTGAAAAGAAAGCAAGGAGTCTACTTCAGTGATGCTCTGAGTTGAGGTGGACCTCATTAGTGTGTCTGAGGAGAGAGACTGGAATCCTGTGGCTCAAGATACTGGATAATAAAATGTCTGTGTTCACATATTTTAAAATGGAGCATGTGCTATGTCTATACATTACCCCAGGTTGAAAAAGAAAACACACCCAGAGGTGATGTATACTGCTGTCCACAGAGCTGACTTATGAAAAATAAAAAACATGACATATCATAGTCACTCAATAAAAAACATTGTGTGGAAGAGGGAAAAAATATAGTTGAGGAGAAGGAAGAAAGCCATCACCCAAGATAAATCTCAGAATAAACTATAGTTTGGCAGTTAAGAAAAGTCCAGACATTTTATCTCCTGTTGGGTTTGGATCTGAAAGAAAAGCCAACAAACCCCTTCCACTGATCCTTAGCCATGTGACTGAACAGACCCACTGTTGACTCACAAAGGAGGTAAAAGTTTGGCATGAGACTGTACTGACCAAGAGAGTAAAAGCATCTGCCCTTCTACATTAGGTCAGCTGTTTTGACCCAGATGTGTATCCAGGGGTGTGGGGTGTGGAGTTGGTCTGTGAAGCCCGAGCTGTCCTCTCTGAGGGCTGAGCTGGGGCCAGGGAGCCAGTCTGTCTGTGGAGACGAGGGTTACAGAAGCAGGAAGGCTAGAATGCTCCTTAGGCTAGGAACACTGTAAGCACAGAAGTGCTGTGTCAGCTACAGCTACACAAAGACACCCCCTCCCAAATACACATGACTAGATAGGATCTCGCTCAGAGACTAGTCACAGCCAGCTTTCCCCCTCTTTTCCATCCTCCAGCTGCCAGCCTTGCCCTTTCACTTCTACGGCCATCTCCAAAGCCACTGGGGCCAGTTTTATAAACCGAATCCATTAGTGGCCCTCAGTACAGAGCTTCAGCAAGATCATTGGGTATGAATTCTGCAGGATTGCAAGCTGAGTCTCTTCCAGTGGAGCTGCCCAATCAGAGATGTAGGCCAAAGTTGCCCACTTTGCAATTTCACTGTGAGAACCACTATTTCAAGACCCTGGCCCATAGCACAACTTTTGAGGTCTGGGGCACAACATCCTAATCCATTCATCTACCCTACCTTCTCCTCTGATCTGGCAAGTAGCCACTTTCTCTGACTTGTATAAACAGCCTGCATTTTATAACTGCTGCAGCTTAGCAAGAGTGAGGTTGAGCTTGAAGCCTTCATACCTACTGAACTGCCGGTGGGTTAGCGCCAAAATCTCCAGCCTGATGGGAAATTTCACATCACAGCTTCCAACCATGTTCTGAATTTTAAAATTGAAGAATCTGACGGGGAAGCCAAGCTTCTGCACCACGCGAGCATACTTTCTCGCTGCCAGTCGAGACTCCTCTTCACTGGGGAGATGCAAACACAATTAAAGATACTTTCTTGTTGTCTCATGAGATAGAGTCTGGCTGTATAGCCCAGGCTAGTGGGTAACTCGTGCACTTCCTGCTTCCATCTCCCAAGTGCTGGGATTACAGGCATGCATCACCACATCTATTTAATTAATGGCATCTACTATTAATCAAACTGGTTGATTAATGGCACCTTATTCACGCTTTCCCTTTTACTGTTGCATTTGTAGCCTGCACTTCCGACCATCTCTCTACTCATGTCCTATGTTCATCTTTGAATGTACCGATGAGACTGTAGGTTGGGGTGTGGCTCAGCAACAGAGCACTTGCCTGCCATGTGTAAGACTCTGGATTTGGTCCCCAGAATCACAAGAATAATATAAAAATAAGTGAGGCTCCATGAAAAGGATCTCCCTGACTTACCTTTGTCCCTAGTGTCACGTAAAATGTTTGGTACAATGGACAATTAGTTGTTGAACTGACCCGCACCCATCACCTTGATTGGTCATCCCTCATCGATAAGGTACTTTGACTTGTTTCCAATGTTATTTGAAAAATTAACTACTGTACTAGTTCTCAGAATGTGTCCTCAGACCTAAAATCTTGTAAGAGGGGCCGTGACCCAGGTGTGACCTCTGGCACACAGACACTCTTGTCTGGGCACCAGCGAATTGCTGTCTATAGTCTTCTAAGTTCTTCTGGTTCTCGCTACAGCCTGAGAACTGCCCTGATCTAAAACTGTGAGAGCCATTTGTATAAGAACAAAAATAAGAACAAAGACATGCAAAAAAAGTAATCAACACAAGGAAGACAGATACGGGCCAAGTGAGTGGCATAGACTTGAGTCTTTAGGAGACGAGTTGTCGAAAACAAGTTTAAATTCCTTGAAACTTGTCCAGTTTTCTCAGCTTCCTCACCCAACTGCTATGAGATTCATACTCAGCATGAGGGGAAATGTATCCAAACTCATAGCTATGACCAACCCCAAATACATGTCAGAGAATGGGCAGTCCCGAGATTTGGGCCTGTAGCTTTCATCTGACATTGTTCACTTGCTCAAACAATAGTGAGCAGCAGGGGCTGCCAGACAGGGGCCACCATGAGTAAATTCTATGAACACAGCTTTCTTTGTGAGGTATAACCCATCTTTAAGTTGTAAACCAGCAGTTCCTAAAAGAAAGGCCACTTGAACTCAGCTTGCCTGGACAAGCGAAGTGCTGAATTCTCTTCCCTAGATCCCTCACTGCCCTCGTATGTGAATTGGGCCATGTACTTTATTTCAATCACCCTTGTGTTCCCCACCCACTTCTAACTCCTGACATGGCAAGACTATGTCCCAAGTTAGTAATGAAATGAAGACATTTTGTAAAAGAAGTCTTGTTCTGCTGTAAACCTCACATACGGGTTCCTATTTTAGCTACAGATCAAAGTCTACACATATATTCATTGTGCAAACTTTAGGGAATAGATTTAAAACCCTAAAGTTTCACCACAGGTGGTAAGAATTATTTAAATTTTACCTTCTGCACATATCCCTAAGCAAACATGTATCCTTCATCCTTATCATTACAGAAAATAGGTTTGGATAGAGTTTGGACAATAATACTGCTCTCTCTCTCTCTCTCTCTCTCTCTCTCTCTCTCTTGTATAAACCGAACGTTCAGAACTCAAGAACCAAATAGGTCACCACAACATGAGGAACTGCATTAAAGGATCACAGCATAAGGAAGGTTGAGAACCATTACTCTAAATGAATCAAAAGCCACCATCCTTTCTCTATTATTTCTTATATAATATAAGACATTAAACGGGCTAGAAAAATATTAGGGGCTAGAAAAATATTGGAGGTCAATATTTATATCATGAGCTATAAGAGGAATGCTTTTCCAAACAAGATTTCAGATGATAAAGGGAAAACATAATGGGAAAAAAATGAATCAGCTAACTATATACCAACAACTTTAAGCTGTGTTTGAAAACCAATAGTAATCTGGAAAAATACTTGCAGCACAAAATTACAAAATACTTAAAATGCAAAAGACTTCTATCAGAAGACAAATATCTCTAGGATATTGGGGCAAAAGATATAGTAAGCATTTTACATGCTCATGAAGAGATTCTTGATCTCATTAATCATGAAAATACAAATTTAAACGATCTAAGTTTTTTCAATAAGTTTAGCAGATATAAATAAGTATATTGGCAGCCCATATTCATAGGAATAAATGAATGATTGGTGCCTCTGTAGCTGCAAGTTGATATCACCGCTCCAAAGGGGACTTGCTGTCCATCTGACTCAAGGAGGAGAGTAGCTCTCTCCACTGACTGTGTGGCGAAAGAGCAAACATCAGCTCAGGACTTCTCCTGTAGGAGATCCCAAAAAGAGAAATCTTTCCAGAGATAGCTCCTGGGTGAATGCTTCAGGTATGTCCCATTTAGAAAACACTATCTTGTCCAATACTGAGGGGACTTAAGAGGTGAGTAAGCAGCCACACGGTGGGACTCCCCACTCTCTAGGACCTCACCAGTGGGACAAAACCCAAGGCCCCGTCCCCAAGCCTCTCGGCTTTTCTAGCCAGCCAGCAGGGAGTTTCCTGTGGCTAGGCTCCCGCTAAATCCAAACCTATCCACTGGACCCTCCAAGTTACTAGCCACATCCCGCCTAAGAGCTGAGAGCTTGCTGTAATACTGAGGGGACCAAGAGCTTGCTACAACACTGAGAGGATTAAGAGAGAGCACCAAGAAAGGAAACCAGGAGAGAAGACCAAGAGAGCAGGCTTATAGAGACCTCAGAGGCTTTCTGAGACAGACATTGACAACGCAGAGCAGACCAAGAAAAACTCCCAAACACCCATACAGCTGCTGCAAGGATTGGACCAAGACACAAAGACACTGCTGGCCTCATTTGAAGGAAGAGATGGGTAGGCACCAATGCAAGAATTCCTCCAACAACCTAAAAAGCAACATGGTAATACTAGAACCCAGTGGTCACACAACAGGAAGACTTGATGATCCTAACCCAGAATTAGTAGAAGAAAACTACTTTAAAAACTTTATAAAAATGATGGAGACCTTTAAAGAGGAAATGAAAAAATCCCTTAAAGAAATGGAGAAGACAAACAAAAAATTGGAAGAAATTAATAAATCCCTCAAAGAAACCCAAGAAAAACAAGAAAAAAACAATCAAAAAGGTGAAGGAAACAGTTCAATACTTGAAGACTGAAATAGAGGTAATAAAGAAAACACAAACTGAGGGAATTCTGGATATGGAAAAATCTCGGTTAATGAATAGGAACTACAGAGACAAGTATAACCACCAGAATACAAGAGAGAAAAAAAGAATCTCAGGCGCTGAAGATACTATAAAGGAAATAGACTCATTGGTCAAAGAAAACATTAAATCCAACAAATTCTTAACACAAAACATTCAGGAAATCTGGGACACCATGAAAAGACCAAACCTAAGAATAATAGGGATAGAAGCAGGATAAGAATTCCAGATCAAAGGCACAGAAAATATATTCAACAAAATCATAGAAGAAAACTTTCCCAACCTAAAGGAGGATGTCCCTATGAAGGTACAAGAAGCTTACAGAACACCAAATAGACTGGATTTAAAAAAATCCCCTTACCATACAATAATCAAAACACAAAACATACAGAATAAAGAAAAAATACTAAGAGCCACAAAGGAAAAAAGTCAAGTAACATATAAAGGTAAACCTATCAGAATTACACCCAAATTCTCAATGGAAACCATGAAAGCCAGAAGGTCCTGGATAGATGTGATGCAGACACTAAGAGACCATGGATGCAAGCCAAGACTACTATACCTAGCAAAGCTTTCATTCACCATCGATAGAGAAAACAAGATATTCCATGACAAAAAGAGATTTAAACAATACGTATCCACAAACCCAGCCTTACAGAAAGTACTAGAAGAAAAACCCCAATCCAAGGAAGCTAACTGCACCCACAAAAACAGACATCTGATAACCCCCCACAAGCATAACCCAAAGAAGGGAAACACACAAACATTACTACCGAAAAATAACCAGAATTAACAACCACTGGTCATTAATATTGCTTAATATCAATGGACTCAATTCACCTATAAGAAGATACAGGCTAAGAGAATGGATACAAAGATAGGATCCAGCCTTCTGCTGTATAAAAGGAACACACCTCAATCTCAAAGACAGACACTACTTTAGAGTAAAGGGTTGGGAAAAGGTTTTCCAAGCAAATGGACCTAAGAAACAAACAGGTGTGGCTATCCTAATATCTAACAAAATTGATTTCAAACAAAAATTAGTCAGAAGAGATGAAGAAGGACACTAAATACTCATAACAGGAACAATTCATCAAGATTCAGTCTTAATCCTGAACATCTATGTCCCTAATACATGAGCACCCACATATGTAAAAGAAACATTACTAAAACTTAAATCACGCATCAAACCCCATACTCTAATAGTAGGAGACTTCAACACTCCACACTCCACTCTCACCAATGGACAGGTCAACCAGACAGAAACTTAACAAAGAAATAAGAAAACTAACAGATGTCATGAATAAAATGGACTTAACAGACATCTATAGAACATTCCACCCAAAGGCAAAAGAATATACCTTCTTCTCAGCACCTCATGGAACCTTTTCTAAAATTGATCACATACTCAGTAACAAAGCAAACCTCCACAGATGCAAAAAAAAATTGGGGTAACCCCCTGTGTCTCATTGGGTTATCATGAATTAAAGTTAGAATTTAACAACAATATTACTCTCAGAAAGATAAACTCATGGAAATTGAACAGTGAACTACTGAACCACCCCTGGGTCAAGGAAGAAATAAAGAAATTAAAAATCTTCCTTGAAATCAATGAGAATGAAGGCACAACATATCCAAACTTATGGGACACTATGAGAGCAATGCTAAGAGGGAAGTTCATAGCACTAAGTGCCCACATAAAGAAAACGGAGAAAGCTCACATTAGCAACTTAACAGCACATCTGAAAGTTCAAGGGAAAAAAAGAAGCAGACTCACCCAAGAGGAGTATAAGACAGGAAATAATCAAATTGAGAGCTGAAATCAACAAAATAGAAACAGAAAAAAATACAAAGTATCAATGAAACAAAGAGCTGGTTCTTTGAGAAAATCAACAAGATTTGTAACATGAGGAACTGCTTGTTGTCAGGGTTCTATCCTGCCTGTTTCTGGCCTCCTGCCAACACTTGGTAGACAGAGGCAGGCAGACCTCTGTAAATTCAAGGTGTGGTGGTGCATACCTTTAATCCCAGCACTGGGGAGATAGAGGCAGGTGGATCTCTGTGAGTTCAAGGACAGCCTGGTGTACAGAGGGAGTTCCAGGACAGCCAAAGAATCACAGAAACCCTGTCTCAAAAAGCCAAAAAGTAAAGATATAAGAAATAGAGGTTAAAATAAAGCCACATTAAGATGAAAAATACACAGATAATCTGGATACTGTATGTTATTATGCTCTCTTTGAATTGTTTGAATGCTGAAGAAGGAGCAACAGCTGCTAAATGATATTTGATTATAAATGCTGCAGAATTAATCCAAAATAGGTATTTTGAAAATATCTTGACTTCAAAATTGAAGTCAAAAGGTATGTTACTTTGGAGAAGAGGATTTGCTTTTGTTTCCACAGAAAATGAGAGGCTGTGAATTCATTCTGAGTTAAGAAAAATCAGGTTTGATCAAGGAAGACCACCTGAGAAATCTCTGGTAGGAACAGATGGCCCAGATGTCTGAGTTCTACATTCAAAACAGATTCAAGACTGCTACCTGAGATGATCAAGACTCACAGGATACTCCATTCAGGACTTGATTATAATTCTAAATATTCTTTAGGTCCTTATAAGATTATCAGTGCTCCCAACCAGCAGGAAGCAACCTGGAATACTCCACCCACATTCCCAAAAAAATGGACTATGGAAATTTTCCTTTGTTTAAAAAAAAGAGAGGGGGGAAATGGTGTGGGGAAATTGCCTGTATTCTGTCAATTATGTTTTAAATAAATGCTGACTGGCCAGTAGTCAGGTAGGAAGTATAGGCATGACAACCAGACAGGAAGTAGAGGCTGGTCAAAGAGAACAGGAGAATTCTGGGAAGGAGGAAGCCCATTCCTCCCCAGTCCTGTCTAGACACCAAAGAAGGAAGATGTAACCTACCCTGCTGAAAAAGGTACCAAGCCATGTGGCTAACATAGATAAAAATAATGGGCTAATATAAGTTATAAGAGTTAATAAGAAGCCTGAGCTAAGGAGCCAATCAGTTTATCATTAATATAGACCTCTGTGTAATTTCTTTGGGGCTTACCGATTGTGGGATCTGGGCAGGACAGAAACCCCAACAAGCAGGCCTTCATGTTACAAAGATTGACAAACCTTTATCCAAACTAATCAAAAGGCAGAAAGAGAACATCCAAATTAACAAAATCAGAAATGAAAAGGGGGACATAACAACAGACACTGAGGAAATTCAGAGAAACATTAGGTCTTACTACATAAACCTGTACTTCACAAAATTGGAAAATGTAAAAGAAATGGCCAATTTTTTAGATAGATACCATATACCAAAATTAAATTAAGACAATTTAATTTAAATTGAGCAATTTAAATAGACCTATAAACTGCAAGGAAATAGAAGTTGTCATCAAAAACCTCCCAACCAAAAAAGCTCAGGGCCAGATAGTTTTAATACATAATTCTACCAGAACTTCCAAGAAGAGCTAATACCTATACTCCTCAAAGTGTTCCACACAATAGAAACAGAAGGAACATTGCCAAACTCTTTATGAGGCTATAGTTACCCTGATACCAAAACCACACAAAGACCCAATCAGAAAAGACAATTACAGACCAATCTCACTGATGTATGTACATGGATGCAAAAATACTCAATAAAATATTGGCAAACTGAATCAAAAAACACATCAAAAAATCATCCACCATGATCAAGTCGGCATCATCCCAGAGATACAGGGCTGGTTCAACATACAAAAATCAATGTAATCCATCATATAAATAAACTGAAAGAAAAAATATGATCATTTCATTAGATGCTGAAAAAGCACTTGACAAAATTCAATACTCCATGATAAAGGTCTTGGAGAGATCAGAGATACAAGAAGCATATCTAAATATAATAAAATCAATATACAGCAAGCCGACAGCCAACATCAAATTAAACAGAGAGAAACCCAAAGCAATTCCACTAAAATCAGGAACAAGACAAGGCTGTCCACTTTCTCCATATCGCAACATAGTTCTTGAAGTTTTAGCAATAGCAATAAGATAACATAAGGAGATCAAGGGGATTCAAATTGGAAAGGAAGAAGTCAAACTTTATTTGCGGATGATGATAGTGTATATAAGTGATCCAAGAAACTCTACCAGAGAACTCATACAGCTGATAAATACCTTCAGTGATGTGGCAGAATACAAGAGCAACTCAAAAAAATCAGTAGCTGTCCTATACACAAATGATAAAGAAGCTGAGAAGGAAATCAGAAAACAACATCTTTCACAATTGTCACAAATAACATAAAATATCTTGGGGTAACACTAACCAAAGAAGTGAAAGACCTATTTGACAAGAACTTTAAGTCTTCAAAGAAAGAAATTGAAGAAGATACTAGAAAATGGGAAGATCTCCCATGCTCTTGGATAGGAGGGGTCAACATAGTAAAAAAATGGCAATCCTACCAAAAGCAATCTAGAGATTCAATGCCATTTCCATCAAAATCCCAACACAATTCTTCACAGGCCTTGAAAGAATAATCAACTTCATATGGAAAAAAAAAAAACCTAGGCTAGCCAAAGCAATCCTGTACAATAAAGGAACTTCCAGAGGCTTCACCATCCCTGACATCAAGCTCTATTATAGAGCTACAGCAATGAAAACAGCTTGGCATTGGCATAAAAAACAGAGAGGTTGACCAATGGAATCTAATTGAAGACCCAAATATTAACCCACAGACCTATGAACACCTGATTTTCGACAAGGGAGCTAAAAGTATACAATGGAAGAAAAAAGCATCTTCAACAAATGGTGCTGGCATAACTGGATGTCAACCTGTAGAAGAATGAAAATAGATCCATATCTATCACCTTACACAAAACTCAAGTCCAGATGGATTAAAGACCTCAATATAAATCCAACCACACTGAAACTGATAGAAGAGAAAGTGGGAAGTAATCTACAATGCATGGGCACAGGAGAACACTTCCTAAATATAACCCCAGTAGCACACACTCTGAGAGCAACAATAAATAAATGGAACCTCCTGAAACTGAGAAGCTTCTGTAAAACAAAGGACACAGTCAATGAGACAAAAAGGAAGCCTACCAACCAACACACATCAGACAAAGGACCAATCTCAAGAATATATGAAGAACTCAAGAAATTAGACATTAAAATTCTAAATAACCCAATTTAAAAATGGGATATGGAACTAAACAGAGAATTCTCAACAGAAGAATCTCAAATGACCAAAAGATACTTAAGGAAATGCTCAACATACTTAGCTATTAGGGAAATGCAAATCAAAACAAGTCTGAGATACCATTTTAGACCTGTCAGAATGGCTAAGATCAAAAACACTAATGATAGCTTCTGCTGGAGAGGATGTGGAGTAAGGGGAACACTTGTCCATTGCTGGTAGGAATGCAAACTTGTATAACCACTTTGGAAATTAGTATGGTGGTTTCTCAGAAAATTGGGAATCAACCTAACTCAAGACCCAGCTATACTACTTTTGGGAATATACCCAATTGATGCTCATTTATACTACAAAAGCATTTGTTTATATAACCAAAAGCCAGAACCTGGAAACAACCTAGATTCCCCTCAACTGAAGAATGAATAAAGAAAATGTGGCACATTTACACATTAGAACACTACTCAGCTATAAAAAACAATGATATCTTGAATTTTGCATGCAAATGGATGTAATTTAAAAAAGACTATCCTGGGTGTTTTAACCTAGACCCAATAAGATGAATATTATATGTATTCACTCATGAGTGGATACTAGCTATAAACAAAGGACATTGAGCCTATAGTTCATGACCCTAGAGAAGCTAAATAATAAGGTGAACCCAAAGAAAAACATATATAAACCCAACTGGAAATTGAAAACAGAAAAGATCGCATGACAAAATTGGGAGCATTGGGGTTGGGGGAGAAGGGAGGGTTGAGGAGAAGTTGAGGGAATGGGATAGTCAAGATGGAGGAAAGATAGAGATGAGAGCAAGGAAAGAGATGTCTTGATTAAGGGAGTCATTATAGTGTTAGCAGAAACCTGGCTCTAGAGAAATTCATGGAGTACACAAGGATGACCCCACCTAAGACCCTAAGCAATAAAGGAGAGGAGGCCCATCTGACTTGCTCAGACAGATGAATATCTTAAATATCACCATAGAACCTTCATCCAGCAACTGATGGAAACAAGGTAGAGACCCGCAGCAGAGCATGGGACTGAGCTCCCAAAATCCAGTTGAAGAGTGGAAAGAATGAGGTTATGAGCAAAGAGGTCAATACCATGATGGGTTCACCCACTGAAATAGTTTACCTGAGCTAATGGGAGCTCACCAACTCCAGCCAGACTGGGAAGGAACAAGCATAGGTCCAAACTAGTTCCTCTGAATGTGATTAACAGTTGCATGGCTTGGGCAGACTGAGGGGCCACTGGCAGTGGCAACAGGATTTATCACTACTGCATGTACTGGCTTTTGGGGATCCTTTTTTCTTTGGATATATACCTTCCTCAGCCTATATATAGTAGGGAGGGCCTTGGACCTTCCACAACAATGTGCCTTACCCTCTCTGAGGATTAGATGGGGGTAGGGTCGTAGGGTGTGTGGAGGGAATTGGAGGAGGGGAGGGGATAGAAACTTGGATTGGTATTTTTTAAAATATATATATATATATATACATATATATAATAAATTTTTAAAAAAAGAATAAAGCTGAAAAAACTCTATCTTCTTATCTGCAATAAAGAAAATCCACAATAATATCCCTAGGCTTATGATATCTTGTCATGACTTCAAATGAAAAATTATGTGTGTGTACACATGAACTTGCTTTTAACATATATATATGTTATATATAACATATGTGTGTATAATATACATGTAACATACATGTATATGTGTGTTAAAAACAAGTTCCTATAACTCAATTAATTTCCTTGAACCTTAACCAAATGTTGGGTTCTATAATGTATGGAATATAGGTTAGTATTAAAATTAATACTAAGAACATTTTTGTTTATTTGCTTCTCATGTCAGGGTTTCCCAGTAGCTTTGGAGTCTGTCCTGAAACTCACTCTGTAGACCAGGCTGGTCTCGAACTCACAAGAGATTCGCCTGCCTCTACCTCTGGAGGGCACCATCACTGCCCAGCCGAGACTAAGAACTTTCAACCCCATATTAACTGTTTGACAGAGAAAAATATGTTGCTCCTACTATGAGTTTTCACATAAACGCTACATTTCTTTTCTTACATAGTGAGTCACCTATGGGGTAAGAATGGAAAACTTCATCCTCATACCTTTTGGCTCCTGTGCAGACCACTTTCCCAGAGCTAAATAAGAGGGCTGTTGTCCTTGGCTCTCGGATCCTCATTATGACTGCAGCAAACCTCTGCACACCAAAGCCAATGGGAGAATTAGTCACTACTGTGAGTGAACAGTAGCAGCCCAGTTAGAAAGTTGGACTGTTGGTCTGCATTCAAGTTTGAGGCCAGTTTAGAATATATGAGATCTCATCTTATCTCAAAACATAAAATAGATGAGCCTGATGTGGCCCATACCCAGTACTTGAGAGGCTGAGGCAGGAGGATTCCAAGTTTAAGAATAAACTAAGCTACATAGCTAAATCTCATTTCAAGACCAAAAAAAAAAAATCACAGAAAAGTATGCTATTATGTATGTTACTGCCAAGATTCTAGAATACCAAGGCAACTAAAATGCAGAACACAATGCACATAATGACAAGCATGCTAAAGACAAAGGGAAAATCTGTTTCCTCAAGTTCCAGCCTTCATAATTCTTCTCAATGTGTGTTCCCAGGTCTGCTCATTGATAGACCCCTCAAGGACACTGAGGCCTTTGACACAGTTGGCTTATCACATTAGCTAGGCACTAAATGACCTGGTCCTTGAAAAGATCCTACACACGCTCTTCTCCAACTTTCCAGTTGAAACTGGAGTGGGTCCCCTGCAAGATCACCTCTTGTCGGGGCAGCTACTCCAAAAGATCATGGATCACTTCAGGCTCAGACAAGCAATTGCACCTTGAACTGGAAACACCAAAAAACCCTGCGTCACCACCAGAGACTGAATGAGTTCTCATTAATGCTTTTCATGTGCTCATTAAAATGTACCATTTTCCCTGGTATTCATTAATACAAGAGAGAGAAATATACACATCTTCACTAGATGATCCAAGCAAACAGACTTGCCATCCTGCCCCAGCTTCTCAAGAGCTAGGAGTACAGGTGTGCACCAACTATTTCGTTTTCTTTTGTTTTTGTTTTTTGAGAAAGGTTCTCACGATGCACCTGGGCTATGACTCTGTGTAGACCGGACTAATCTCGAACTCACAGAGCTCTGCCTGCCTCTGCCTCCCAAAAAAAGGAATTTAAAAGCTAGTACCACCGTGCCCAGCAATAGTTATATTCTCGTTATGATTTTATTAAACATTTAAGATAATTCAAAGCACCAACTTGAATTTGCATAGACGGTACAATTCCAGACAGCTCCTATACACTCTCTTCCTACACATTTCAGCAGGAGGAGCTGAAGACAATGAGTAAAATATGCATAAAATGATTTTTTTCCGATAATGCAATCTATCATTGCTGCCACCCTAAGAATTCACCTCACGGTTGTTATTTCTTTGTTTTCATTTCTTCTTTTTCCTTTTGTGTGCAGGGAGAAGGGGGAACAGTTTGAGACAGGATCTCCCTATGTATGCCTGGCTTACCTCACTCAGTTCGTAGATGAGGCCGGTCTTGAACCCACAGAGATACACCTGCCTCAGCCTCCCAACTGCTGGTATTATAAGGTAGGTGCCACCATGCCCAGCCTCACCAGGTGTTTCTATCCATACTCTAGCCAGAGATGTGAGACAGAAAAGGAAAAGCTATTTTGTATCTGGATAATGCACAACACTAAATTCAGATGTCAGCAAAAGCAAATGCTTAGTCTATAAAGAATTGATTTACACAGTTTCTCCCACTATTGTGAGTCTATCATCTGACCACAAATCTTCTGCTGCTGGGTCCATGGAGCTATTTTCCAGTGGACATGAGGTATGCATCGTTGTACTTTTGACCCAGGCCTTAGCTTCAAGCCCTGCCTTCCTCTACAAAATACAAAGCCTGGGGAATCATTACATGTTGAGGAGGCTAACAAATCCAAATTCTGTAAGCAAATAAGTCAACGAAGACAGGATGCCTTCATATTTTATTAAACTGCAGTCAGCAGACACGGGCAGGGGGATCTCTATGAGAATGAGCCCGGCTTGGTTACATAGCGAAAAAAAAAACCTTTTAGGTGGGGAACCATTGAATCAGCCATGTATAAGCAAAAGCTAGAGCCTTATAAACAACTTAGCTTTTTTTCTGTTTTCTGATTATGTGTTTGTTGTTGTTGTTGTTGTTGTTTTAAGACAGGGTTTCTCTGTGTAGCCCTGACTGTCCTGGAACTCACTCTGTAGACCAGGCTGGCCTTGAATTCACAGAGATCCATCTGCCTCTCCCTTCCAAATGTACCACCACCTCCTGGCTCAATTTAACTTTTTTGGACAAAAGAAACTGAAAATGGGAAAACGGACATGTCAGCTGTGTGAGCCAAGCATTTAGAAAAACAGTATTTCCCACCAGGCATGGCTACACAGACCTATAATCCTAGCAATCCAGGCTCTTGGGAGAAGAGGCCAGAAGAGTCCAAGTTCAAACCTAGCCTGGGCTATATGGCAAGACATTGTCAAAAAAACAAAACAAAACAAGAATCCACAGGTGTGATGATAATTCAAGTTAGTGTTCCACTGTATTGAAAACAGACATGCTAAAAAAATCTTTGTGAACGACAAGGAAAGCTTTAGTTTCAGGATTGCGCAATTATTGGTTTCTTCAGAATGGAAAATGAATGCCTTTATAACTTTAAAATAAAAAATGAGATAGTTAAACTTCTGAATTAACAAAACTTTCACTAAGAATTTATTTGAAGAAAATAAATGAGCCAATGTCATAATCGTACAGTGAACAATAGCTAAGAAAATTGTAATGGTTGAAAGGGACACCGAAGACTCTTACCTTAGGGTTATATTCTGTGTTTTTGGCATTCAGAGCTATTTTCCTCAGATCCAATTTGCAAGCCAGATTTGCAGTGGAAACTATATTCCTGAAGAAACAGGGCAATCCAGAAGATCATAATGGTATAGTTTCAACACCAGCTTAGCTTACTTCATTAAGTTATTTCATAGATTCTGCCTTAGCAACTTGCTCGGGAGAGAATCCTCAGCATGAAATGCAAAGTCATGTAGTCCTTAGTTAACTGTAAACCTCAATGTGCTAAAATTCACATTTTCTTACATTTCATAACTAAAATCAAGTTTTGGAACTTAATTTTATAATTAATTAAAAAAACACACTGTCCTAGAAGATAAACCACAAACCTAAAGGAGTTTGCTAATCAAACTCAAGTTTATATCCTTCGTGTTTACCCAGCCCTAACTACCATTGTTAACAACTTCAGTGCTTTGGTATAGACAATATAATCTTTCAAGAATGTGTTTGCTAATCTTGACCCTCCTCTAAGGGGGCCAAGAACTGGTGTTTTCTTCAATAAGTAACCAGTCTGCCATTGGTTATGATCCATTAAGAACTGAAAAAGAATAAGGCAGCCGGCGGTGGTGGCGCACGCCTTTAATCCCAGCACTCGGGAGGCAGAGGCAGGCAGATCTCTGTGAGTTCGAGGCCAGCCTGGTCTACAAGAGCTAGTTCCAGGCCAGGCTCTAAAAAAGCTGCAGAGAAACCCTGTCTCAAAAAAAAAAAAAAAAAGAATAAGGCAATCTGAAACGCTCCTCCTTCCACCATTATCCTGAAACTCGTTCTCATGGTCTGAAACATAAACTGCATGTGTAGAAACAGGCCTCCCTTTAAAAGCAAGTACTCTTACTGCAACTGAGGCACAATTCCAGAGCATTCTGGAACAGGGTTCATTGGTGTCATGGACAGTAAGGATGCCATAGGTAAGGCATGAGAGTTGGGTTTTCCTGGAGAGGGCTGGTTGGAGTCAGCACCATCAGGGCGCAGGTGGGAGTCCAGTGAATTGCCGCCGTCCAAGCTCGGCCCGCTGTCCTCCTCACCAGGCAACTGACATGGCTGGTCTTGAGCTTCACAACTTGGCTCCTTTTCATGCTTGTTTCCAACGACAGTCTGGTCTTTATTTTCTTGAATAAGCTCATCTGGTAGGAAGCTTAGATCCACAGATGAGAAGTCACTGGATGCTTCTTTGCCTCTGCCAAGATGTGAATTAAACACCGTCTCTGGATGGGACAGATTAAGTGGGTGCACGTCTAAAGGCGCTTGTGGGCTGAACAATTGAGACACGGCTCGAGGATAGTAATCCTAGGCAATGTGAAAGCAAAAAGAAAAAAAAAGAAATCAAAATGCCAGTGAGTTACTCCCATGGGACTCCACTATGGCAGGAAGCCAAGGGCTTCAGTCTGAAAGGCAGTTCAAGATCGCCTCAATTCACACCCTGCCTCCTACAAAGTCCCACCAAGATTCTACTACAGAGCACCAGCATGCTTAAGAGTCTATGGCTCATAAGAGGATTGCCTGCTCTTCTAGAGGACTCAGGGTCATGGCACCTACAAGGCCGCTCTCAACCATCTCTAACTCCAGTTCAAGGGGATCTGATATGCGCTCACGGACTCGTTCATTGGGCACCAGGCATGCACATGGTACACATACATGCATGCATACACACAGGCAAAACACTCATACACAGAAAACAGAAACAAATAAATCTGTGGTAACTATGTCTTAAAATATAGAGAAGGCATTCACCATACAATGTTTTTCCTATTTCAGTTATAGTTTGCTAAATTGCCCTTAACTCCAGCTGTGTAATAGGTATAGTTGAACTCAAGATGCCTATAAAGTTGAAGAGAGCAGCTGCACTCTATTAGATAATTGTAAGCGTCAGATAATTTTTAAATGCTCTTTTGGTCTTAAATTCTCATTTTGAGGATTTTTAACTAATTTTTTATTATGTATATGTATGAAGGGGATAGTGCACTTGAGTGTAGGTGCCTAAGGAATCTAGAAGAAGGCACCAGATCTCCCTAGAGCTAAAATGACAGAAAGTCGGGAGCCACAGACATGGGTGCTGGGAACTGAACTCAGGCTATCTGCAAGCTTGGTTCTTGCTCCTAACTGTGGAGCCACATCTCTGTGGCCCCATAAAAATCACAGTTTAGAGTAAGCAGGTGAATACTGGGTCTTAGTCTTACTTGACTGGTCAGCACTCATTAAAGACTCAGCGTTGCTTTTTCTTCTAATCAAAAGGGAGATTTAAAACTTATGTGAATTTAGAACAGATAAATAAGTTACTGAGACTGAAATATTAAGGATATTTTAAATTGACATTTGTTTTGTTTTGTTTTGGAGATAGGGTCTCATTGTACCCTAGGCTGGCCTCGGCCTCTACGGTGCTGGCTCATACCTTTAATCCCAGCACTCAGGAAGTAGAGGCAGGTGGATCTCTGTGAATCTCAAGGTCTATATAGTGAGTTCCAGGACAGCCAAGGCTACATCCATGCCATCGCCCCCCCCCCCCAAAAAAAAGGAAGGACGGGGAGGGAGGGAGAGGGCACAGAGAAAGAGAGAGAGGGACAAAGAGAACGAGAAGGGGAGATAGAGGGACAGAGAAAGAGAGAGAGAGAGAGAGGAGAAAAGAGAAAGAAAAATAGACTTAAAAACATCTTAACAAACCAAGTGTGGCTGCAAGTGAAGTTCCAGCTACTGTGGAAACTGAGGCAGAGGCATAGCTCGAGCCTAGTTGTTCACAATCAGTCTGAGAGGTCAGATGCCCTGAGCACGGCCTGAACCTAGCAAAGCAGACGCGCTGAAACCCCAGGTGACTGCAGGCAGCATGTCCCTTTACCACCAGGATCAGGCCATCTAACTTCATGGCTAGGATGTCTAAATTGACAACCCTGATTACCTCACTGAACTTCCAAGTTCAGCTGAAGGATCGAACCTGCCTCTTAGGAAGAGATTCCCCAAGGCTAACACAAGCCCTGGTTTTCAGCAAGGTGGCTGCCAGGCTCACCTGGATGGAGTACGGCTCCAGGAAGAGGTCCAGGTATGCGTCCTCCTCCTCCATGAGGGAGAGCCCACCACGAAGAGCTGGGAACAAGCAAAGGGATCAGCGTCCAAGCAAATCAGAGGCGCTTTGGTAGAACCAGCCCAGTTTCGGGCGCTGATGTCCTTTATCAGCCTCGGGCAGGACGCAGTGAGGTGGGGTCTGCTTGGTCTACCTCCTACACAGATGGTGTGAATGAGCTGAGGAACCAGGTGAGAGGCAGAGAAGGAGCTGATGAGCCAGGCGAGACACAGCTGGTGGCACCCAGAGGCAGAGGAGGGCTGCTGAGTTGGCTGGGGCAGACCACTGGCGCTCCCACCGCCACCACTGGGCTTGCACGCGTTGCCATGCCCCCAGGAGAGCAGCAGAAAGTTAGCGACATGCACTGTGAGAAAAAAAAAAAAAAGGCGTTTTCTCTTACCCTTTTCCTTTTCCTCCTTCTGTCCTCTTTCCCCCCCCCCCCCCCCCCTTCTCTTCTCACGCAGCTCAGGCTAGCCACAAACCGTCCCCCAGCCCATGAGTGCTGGGATTACAGGGCGTACCACCATCTGCGGATTTCTCTGATGTGGCATTTTTATTATATTTGTTTATCTCCGTTGGTGTGTGCGTGTACATGTGGCACATTACAGAGCTCACGTGATGGCCAGATGACAACTTTCAGGAGTAGATTCTCCCCTTCCAGCATGTGGAAGGAACTGGAGGCTCGAACTCGAGAGTGGCAGGCTTGGTGGCAAGCGCCCTTACCTGCTGAGCCCCCTCACCATCCAGATGTGACATTTCTGTTATTATTTTTAACTGTCACACCCCAGTTAGCTTTTCACCAATCACAGGGAATTTACCGACAGCTGTGTCAGCCCGGGTAGCTTTTCAGCAGCTACAGGGAATTTACCTGCAGCTGGGGTATTCCACAGTTAGGGTCCAGACAACACAAGAATATACTGCAAAACTCAATATCCAGAGAAGGCTTGCTTTCTTTCTTGAAATCTTTAACCGGAATGCCGTGGCTTGAACCGTGTTGGATGGTTCTAGAAACAGACACTTGGATGTGCTTTCTGCAGGGAATAGAACTCCCAACCTCTGAAAACACAGCAAGCATCCTTACCTGCTCGGTCATCTCGCCAGCCTCTGAAATAGATGTGTAACTGTGTCACATAGTATATGGCCGGCAGAATGCTGGAGTGGCTCCCCAAATCCCTGTCCTGATGAACCAACCGTTTGCACATCTCCCAGTTAACCAGAAGCACATCTGGGTACTCTTGGATTTTGCAGATGTAATTAAAATTCCACATCTGCTGTTTGGAAAGAAAGGGAGAGGATCTTGACTAAGGCTGACCTTACCTGCTGAGCTCCTACAGAGGAACTGGCTGCTCTTCGGGAGGGATTTCAGAGCATGAGGTAACCTTGCCGCCGTGAGGAAGGGAAGATTCTTCACTGCTGACTTGGAAGATAGATGGGGCCTTGGTGCAAGAAATGTGGGTAACTTCTAGGGCCTGAGAGGACCACATTTGATAACTGACAAGTAAATGAATACCTCAGCTCTACAGTTAAAAGGTATCAAATTTGTCCATCAAAAAGGAAGGATCTTTGAAGCGGTTTCTTCCTAAAATTAGACCAATCTCTAATCGCTGTGGTGGTGCTGTCTAGCCCATATTCACCGTACAAAATACTGGTTGCACTGTGGCATTTCAATACAAGCATGTGCTGTTCTTCAATTGTACAGGACCCCACTGCTCTTCCATACCCCCCTCCCCCATCTGCTTTCCTTTTCCTTGGTAGCTCCTTCCACTTTCATGGCATCTCTGTGTTTTCTAGGTTCCACATATGATAGGAAACATGTCATACTCGTTTTCTGTGCCTGGTTTTGTTGTGTGCCTGTCCTCTTCTAATTAACATGACCGTTTCCAACTGGGCAGTTTTTCACAAGTCCTCCATACTGCAGGAAGGAATCTGCCTAGAAGTTGCCCAGAGGACTTCCTGGAGATGCAGCTGCCTTTGAGTCACTCATATTTCTATCATTAACCCCAGTAAATGTCTGTTTCACCAGTTTGGCCATTTCTCCATGAGGAAATGCTAATGGGTCCAAGCTCATGCTATTCATGTGCAGTTCTTTGGGCTATGAGCACCCTCTCTGTTTGCATAGAGATTTTGCAATTAGCTCATTACTCTCTTAACCTGGTTATCGCCCGCCAGTTCAGTGTATAAGATGCTTTTGTTCATCTTTGTGGCCAAATAATGACCCATTGTGTATGTGCACATGCATGCTCACACACACATGCATGCGCACATGCACACACACACACACACACAATCCTTTTCTTATTTATTCATCATTGACTGGCATCCAGATAGATGTCATAACTTACCTGCTGTGAATACTGTGTAGATATGCAGGTATCTCTCCTGTGGCACCTCTGTTCCTTCAGGGATGAGCACAGGAGTGCAAAACTGGGTGAGGTGAGGTGTAAATTCTAATTTTAGTTTTCTGAGGACTCTCCATGTTGCTTTCCATAGGAGATGGATAGATTTGCATTCTCACCAAGGGTATATGATCTCCCACACACACTGAATCCTTACTAGTATTTGTTGTTTGTTTTTTCTATCTATCGTCATTCTGACTAGGATAAGGTGAAATCTCAAGATAGTCGGGGTTTTGTTTGTCTATTTGTCTTGTCTCTTTATTTTCTTGAGACAGGTCCAGACTAGCTAGAACGTGGTACATAGACAAGTCTGGCTTGGAACTCACAGCAATCAACCTGCCTCTGCTGGGCTTCATGGTGTGTGGCACCATACCCAACCCTGATGTAGGTGGGTCTTCTACCTATCTGTTGCTTTCATTGGTTAATTAATAAAGAAAACTGCTTGGCCTGATAGGTCAGAACATAGGTAGGCAGGGAAGACAGAACAGAATGCTGGGAGGAAGAAGGCAGTGAGTCAGTCGCCATGAAGCCAGCCACCAGGTCAGACATGCTGAATCTTTCCCGGTAAGCCACCACCCTGTAGTTCTACACAGATTATTAGAAATGGGTTAAGCAAGATGTGAGAGTTAGCCAGTAAGAGGCTAGAGCTAATGGGCCAGGCAGTGTTTAAATGAATACAGTTTCCATGTAATTATTTTGGGTAAAGCTAGCCGGTGGCTGGGAGCCGGGTGGCGGGAAGCAGCCCACAGCTCCATCTACACAACCCAATGTAGTTTAGATTTGTTCTTCCCTGATGCTAAGGATGTTGAGCATTTCCTATTGTAATTGGAAAAGCTATCTTTGATTTTACCTTTAGCAGTTTTTCCAGTTACATTCCCATCAAATTTTGGGTCTACACAAGTGTGACCTTACAAGATGATACTGTTGTGAAGAAATAAATATGTGATATGTTGCTCAGCAGCGGGAAATGAGTAATCATGAGTTATGAATAAGTCAGGCATTGTGGCTCGTACCTAAAATCCCAACACATGGTGAGAAGTAAGAGGATCAATTCAAGGCCAGCCTTAGCTACCTAGTAAACTCAAGGCTAGCCTGGGCACAGTATACCCTGTCTTAAAACTCCAAAACAAAAATAAGTTATCAGTAGAAATCAGAGACCAACATTGTAGTGATCTGCAGCCCAAGTGACAAAGCAAAGGACTATGATGTTATTGATAAGCAAATTTTGGTAAAAGCTTGGAGGTAGGCAAACATTCCTTCTTCTTTGATCTTCGCAACTTTTCATACATTTGAAGTTATTTTAAATGAAAAGTTTCAAAAGAAAAGGCCAGTGACTGTCTTTTGGGGCGATTTCAGTTGTTTTGGTGAACATTATCTAAAACCTTAAGTTGTTTTTTGCTGGGGTTAAAAGATTGGTGTGCTTCCATTGAATCAGAGCTAGGCTAAGCACCCCAAGTCAATAAGCACCCCTGTTCAGTAGCTGAGTATACTGACTTATTTTCGTTATGGAATTTATAATATTTTGTACTTTGGCAAAAAAAATGATGAGAAATAGAAAAATTACAAGCATTAGGGAAAAAAGCTTTATCCAGGGATGTAAAGTCGCTTTGTTTGCTTTGTCCTGTTTTCTTTAACTTTTGCTAATGGCAAGCTCTCTGTCTGAATTCCCGAGGAAGCAGAGTAGTACCAGGCTAGGAGAACTGGCTTTGGATTTGGTGTCCCTGCACAGATTCATGACTGATGGAGTTAGGTCCCTCCAAGCCACAGTCTTCCTGTCTGTGAATACAGAATATTTAAAGCATTTGCCGCTGGGCATGGTGGCACACACCTGTCATCCAGCACTTGGAAGGTTGAGGGAGGGGGATCGTGAGTTGAAAGCCAGCCTGGGTTACATAGTAATACTCTGTATCAAATCAAGTGCACAGACAAACAGAACAACTTCCAAAAAAGAAAAAAAAAAAAAAAAAAAAAAACCAAACAAACCAAAAAAAAAAAAAAAAAAAAAAAAAAAAAAAAACACGTGAAACTTTTGGTTCATTGCCTAACCATTCATGGGGACACAGGGAATTCCAGATATATTTCTAGGAGACACACCATCTTACTGCAGCATACCATTTTCTTCATTCCAAGCTTTAAAACACCCCGCAGTAGTTTCCCTACCGTGTTTGTAATAAAACACAAATTCCTAAGCATGGAATCAAAACCACAAAAATCTCTCCAGAGTTCTGTGGTCTCCAGGCAACACCTCCAGTCTCTGCCGCTCTCTAGCGCCCCCAGTGGACTCGCTGGGACGTCACCTTCCAGGCCCCCTCCCTTGGAACTTCCTCCTAGTCTACTTCCACGTAGATCACCTTCCCTTGATCTCCCAAGGCACAGTCATGGTGCCTTTTCTTCTGGATGCCTGCATCATGACACTTGACTCAGATCGTTCTGAACTTTGTTTCACCTTGTCCTGTATTTGAGAGCTTCTTCCTTCCGCAGGGAGCGGTCCTTGAGGAGTGGTAAGCCAGGCAGCCTTCCTAGACACCGCCCTGCCTGGTAGAATTCCTATGTGATAGGAACACACAGCGGCTCCAATGGTTTTTTTTTTTTTTTTTTTTTTTTTGCGGCAGTTTGCTTTACAGAGGGGCTAACAGGAAATAGCTGGGAAGCAATATCTAGATTCCTTCCTTCCTTCTGCCTTTCACCCGAGCAGCAGCAGAGATGGGGCTTCTGGGTCTCTGGATGCTTGTCCGCCTTTAGCCAGCTCGTAGCTGGAAAAGAAACAGAAATCTACCTACATCAGAGGCCAGCCAGGGCCCCTCCCTCCTCTGAGTCAGTAGGTATTAAATCAAGCTGCCATCCGCTCACCCCAGAGACCCACAAAGCGGCAACTCATTACCCCCGCATAGAAAATCATGAGAATGAGACCACAGATGGGCAGCCTGGGTGACTGAGGGGCCGCCTTCCTTGGGAGGAGGTGGCGGGCCATGTAGCCTCCCACTGCTCGTCATTTATACGATTCCATGACAGTGAAATTGGGAGCCAGCTGTCAGCTTCCAGGTGTTTCCAACTTCTGCAGCTGGCTGCTCTTAGCTCTCCTTTCATGGTTTAGTAAAGATAGTCTCAAATGCTGTTCCACACGCTGCAGGCGGTTGAGGTCCTTTCCCGAGGACCTTGAGAACTCTTGCACAAGGGCACACGAGCGAGTCCACGCCCCCTTTCCTCTCTCTGCTGCCACTTTCAAGATCTCCCCACTCAGCAATCTGCCTCCTACATGTTATCACCTTTGGGGCATAACCAGACTACACATTAGACTCTTCCCCAAACTCCCAGTCCTTGAGGGGCCACTGTTCAGGGTTGTGTTAAACAAGGGTGTGTGTGTGTGTGTGTGTGTGTGTGTGTGCGTGCGTGCGCGTGCGTGCGTGCGTGCGTGTGTGTGTGTGTGTGTGTGTGTGTGTTAGGTTTCTAATGCTGTGAAGAAGTGCCGTGACTATGGCAACTCATACAATGGAAAACATTTCATTGAAGAGGCCTTTTATAGTTCAAAGGTTCGGCTCATTATCACCATGGTAGGACATGGCAGCACGCAGGCAAGCATGGTACTAGAGAAGATGAGAGTCTTTCATCTTGCAGGCAATAGGAAATGAACTCAAACACTGGGTGGTGTCCTAAGCAAGAGACCTCAAAACCTGCCCAGACAGTAACACACTTCGTCCAACGAGGCCACACCCACTTCAACAAAGCCACACCTCCTAATAGTGCCACTCCTTAGGAGTTTATGGGGTCCAATTACACTCAAACTAACACTGTGTGTGTATGTGTGTATGGTGTGTCTCTCTGTGTGTGGTGTGTGTCTTGTCTGTGTGTATGTGGTGTATGTGTGTGAATGTGTCTGGATGAGTGTGTATGTGTGTGTGTGTGTGTGTATGTGAGAGAGAGAGAGAGAGAGAGAGACAAAGAGAGAGTATGGTGCATCTCTCTGTGTGTTGTGTGTGTCTTGTCTGTGTGTACATGGTATATGTGTGTGTGTGTGTGTGTGTGTGCTTTGTTTTTATAGGTTTCATAGTTAAGAGTTGTTTTGACTGTCAGAAGAAACTTTGGACTTTTGATTAAAGTTGGAACTGTTAAGATTCTGAGACTTTGAAGATGGATTTTTACATTGCACAATAAAAATGAGATTTTAGTGGCCAGGAGTGGGGTGTTAAATTTTAATATAATCTGTTTGAGCATCATGTTGACAAGGAGCAAACTTGAGATGGATTATTATTGTTAACTGGATGTAGACTCACCTGGGAGATACACCTTTGGAGATGTTTGTCAGGCTGCTCCAGAGAGGTTAAACTGAGGAAATTAAGACTCACTCTGAATATGGGTGCTATCACTAAATATCCTGAAATCGCGGGCTGAATGAAAATGGAAAAAGTAGAAATCCAGCTGAGTTCCAGTTTTCCCTGCTCTCTGCAATGTGAGATGGCGAGGATTCGCAGTGAGAGCTGCTTCTGCTCTGAGCGTTCTCTGCTATACAGCACTGTAAGCTCAAACATGAGCCAACAAGAAAGCCTTTTCTCCTTTAAGTAGCTTCTTGCTATGTATTTGGTTACCCCAAAGAGAAAAGAAACATCTCTGCAAACTTGGAGACTCAATAAGTTAATTTCTCAGTTTTCATATGCGAAATGACATCAGTCCTTGGTCCACTTCCTTCACTGTGTTGACCTAGACCAATGCGGAGATATGGTTGAAGATGTTTTGCTTGTTTACTCTGTAGCCCAGGCTGGCCTGGAATTTACTATATTTCCCAGGCTATCCTTTAACTCATGATCATCTTGCCTCAGCCTTCCAAGTGATGGGATTGCAAGTATGAGCCACCACATCTGGATATTAGGAATTAAGCCTTTTGTGATCTCTGGAAACTTGGTTTTTTACGAGAGTTTGTAAATGTATTGTTTTTGTTTTTGTTAGACAAAGATCAGGCTGTTTTAGAGAATCATAAAGCTATGCAAACACTAAAGTAGTATTTCCAACTTTACTGGCCAGTTACTCAACTCTCTCTCTCTCTCTCTCTCTCTCTCTCTCTCTCTCTCTCTCTCTCTCTCTCTGTCTATCTCTATCTCATCAGCCCTCCTGTAGCATCTTTAAAGCAGCCATGGATGATAAGTTAACAAGGACACAACTATTTCCTAATAAAATTTTAACAAAAAAAAAGAAGCAATAGTCTAGAATTTGCACATGGGCTTTCTAGCTCCATGCCTAGAGCTCTGTACTTTGAAATTATTTGATTTTTATAAAATACTTTGAAAAGACCCACAGAAATGTGGTCATGGTCCATATGTTGACACTGCAAATCATCATTTGGAAAACACTGCTTTGGTGGAGGGGTAGGCAGAAGAGTGCTGTCTACCCCCAAAAGCCTCCCTGGATGCAGTGAACATTTCCAAACAGAGATCAAGGCTGACTGCCTCTTCAGTACTAATGACATCCTGAATGGTATTCTGAGGAGACAGCTGGCTGTGACAGAGCCTCTTCCTATCAGCACAGACCCTGTACTCCAACCTCCCTCCTATTTCATCAACACTGAGAACATCTGATTTGGAGAAGAACTCTAATGTATGATTCCCCTCTGTATGATGCGATTAATAAAGAAACTGCTTTGGACCCGTGGCAGGGCAGAACAGAGGTAAGCAGGGAAAACTAAACTGAATGCTGGGAGAAAGAAGGCAAAGTCAGGGAGATGCATGTAGCTCCATCGGAGACAGATGCTGGAACTTTACCCAGTAAGCCACAGCCATGTGGCGATACACAGAGTAATAGAAATTGGTTAAATTAAGATGGAAGAGTTAGCCAATAAGAAGTTAGAGCTAATGAGCCAAGCAGTGATTTAATTAATACAGTTTCTGTGTGGTTATTTCGGGAGTCTGGGCAGCCTCCTACTACAGAATCCAGAAATTAAAAAGGACTTCAGTGACTGAGGAAAAGACAAGCCCCAGTGCTACTCAGGTCAGATATTTGGAAAAATCTATGTAAGAGACAAAGTACAACTCTGAAAGTAGACACTTGCTAGTTCTGTGCCTGGTTGGAGTTTTGCATGGCTGGTATACCTTACAGCATCCCCAGCTGATGAATTAGACAAGAGAAGTCCTGGAAGGGAAAAAGAAAGATTTGCTTCATGTACCCAACTGCTCAGGTGATAGACATGAATCATTTCCACCCAGAGGCTTGAGGCTTTAGGCTCATCCACAAAAGAAACAGCTCTATATTCTTCTAATGAATCTTTCACCATCCATCCTGACCAGGCCCATGATGGGGTCCAGTGGTGCCCAATGGTGCCCAATGGTGTAAGGGCTTTCTGAGGCAGGTTGAAATTTTCATGGAGGAAGAAACCTGGGTGTCACCTCGAAGGTGGCAATGAGAGGAGGCTTTTGGTCACATGTCTTGTCCAATGTGTGGAATGTGAAGGATAAGACCTGCAATTTGTCACAGGCTAACCCTATGGCTAGTGCATCTCTGTTTTACAAATATCTACATAGCTGTCTTTCTGCTATGTCTTATTTCACCCTGGAAAATTCCACTTGATTATCTTCATCATCTCTTCCCATAGACCTAGTCAGAAATCCTCTGGAGACAGGTTCAAGTCAGTCCTGCGTGACCTTCACTCATTCAAGTGAGGTTTCTGGATAGAGCAAGGGCAGGCTAGGTACATCTAAGGGTGCTGGGGTGAGCTGGGGGTTTTCTTTCCAAAAGATTAATCCTATCAGGAGAGAATAAGAAAGATGAGCTGAAGGTGGGCCTTGGTAGAAGGGGCAGAAGATGTGTATCCAGTAAATGCAATCCAGTACAAGGAAAACAAGCTTGGAGCTCCAGAACCCTCTGAACATTGATCTTTAGAAGGAAGCAACAACCTGGTCTTCTCTCAGCTCTGCTGAAAGGGAAGAGCGTGTCCAGCAGAGGGTGCCCCTGCGTGTTCACTGCTGCCATTTTGGAGTCAGAACCTTGATATGCTGCCTTGTATACCTCACAACAACCCAGGAAGAGATTATTAATATCCCACTACCCAGGTGGTACAGCCAGAGGGAAGTTTGTGGTTTGAAAGAAAATAACCTCCATAAGCTCATAGGGAGTGACACTATTAGGAGGTATGACCTTCTTGGAGTGGGCATGGCCTTGTTGGAGAAAGAACTAGAGGTTGGGTTTTTAGGTCTCAGAAGCTCAAGTAAGTTCACTTCCTGTTGCCTGTGGATCCAGATATAGAACTCTCAGCTGCTTCTTCAGCACCATGTCTGCCTGCATGCTGCCACATTTTGCACCAGGATGATAAAGAATTAAACCTCTGAACAGTGAGTTGCCATGGTCAAAGAATCTCTTCATAGCATTAAAACCCCAACTAAGACAGGAGGTTACCTGACTTAGGTGACATGTTAAGAAAGGCTGTTTTGGAAGATAACTATCACAGGATTTTGTGGGAATACCAGGTCTCATTTCTTCCCAGGTCAAACGATAGTGAGGACCAAAGAAGATCAGAACGCTAGGGTACCTGTATGGCACCTTCCCGTTCCTGTATGGAGAGGCTGCTGTCATTGCTCCACTGTTGGCTGTTACTGCTCCTGGTGGCTGTCACTGCTGCTAAAGCAGCTGCTTTTGTTTTTAGTTGTAAGGTTGTTGGCTCCTGAGTAGTGTTGTACGCCACCTGGGTAGAATCCAACTTCAGCTACCTATTGGGTCTGTTCTGATGCCTCCTTGCCAGTGTTGTGATCTCTATGATATACAAGTTTCCCAAAATGTAGCTCTCAGATCACCAGCAGCAACAGCTCTTAGGAACATATTGAGAATGTAAATTCTAAGTCCCCAACATGGACCATGGACCTCCTGCATCAGAAACTCTTGGATTTAGGCTCAAGGGTCTGTTTTATATATGAGGTTATTAGTGATACACACAAAAGTCAGAGAATACTGCCCTATAGGAAATAGTAATAATCACCAGAGCCTTGAAAGCACGCGTACCTCAACCTTGGCCTTGGGAAGGAAGTTTGAAGAAGGGAATAGGGGCCAGGGAGAGAGAATACTACTACTATACAGGCCCATGATGGTGAGGCCCAGTCACGACACAATGATTAAAAGACAAAGTGAAAGCAAAAGCAGGTTTAAGAGACACTGTTTAGGAGATAGAAAAGCACAGTACTGGTACTTCCAGGGCAATGTCTGTTCTCAAATTAGACCATCTGAATACGACATATTCGTATGACCTAAGAGGTACGTGGGGGCCTAGGCCTTCATGGTCTGTATATATCACATTCTCAGTGCTCAGTGTACAGCCAAGGTTGAGAACTATTGTTTTAGGTCAGGCCACTCAAAGGCTGACTTGACTGTATCATGGGACCTTGGAGAGAACCAGGTAGACAGAACCTCAGCCCAGTCAGACCTACCAATTACAATCTGCAGGTGATTCAGGACATAGTAAAAGGTAGGAAGTGGAAATGCTTAGTTTAGCTCAGTAACTCAATCAACCTGCACCTGCCTTGTGAATTCAGACTCTCTAGGACCAGAAAAGGTTTCAAGGAGAGTCTAACACAAGCCAGTACTGAGAGGCTCAGATCTCCTGTGGCCCATATCACTGTAGTTAGTTAGGCTCTTACCTAGAGCAAGACATCCACACCATCAGCACAGAGCATCCTGATATACATTGGACACTGTGCTGCAGGTTGATAGGATAGGACCATGGGCATTTGTAAGCAGGTCTGAGTCATTAGTCCAAAAGTCAGAGAGGAGGAAGACCCATCCCAGAGAGGAGAACTGCATTGAGGAGGCAGCAGGAGGGCCAGTATGGCAGGAGATGCTACCCCATTTTCTGGGCAGGAGACTAGAGGAACATTCCACTGATTAACAGTCCACTGGTAACTTTGTGCTCATGCGTGGGAAGAGTAAGATCTTAAAATAACTCTACATTATAATTGACTGCCATAGATACAGTGGGTATTAGCACATCTGACACATTATATCCAACTATGACTGACAGTCTTAGCCAGTCCTTGGGGTATTCCTCTTTGACTTAATACAGAAGGAAATGCACAGCCCCCAAGGATAAAGAATGCCAGATACTCTTGGGTATTTCTAAAGAGGAAGTGTTTCTTTGCTGTGTGAAGAACAGAAGTCATCCATCCCTCCAGCTGAAGGTGAGTACTATGTTCCAGTCCAATTTGGCACCCTCTGTCCCGCCCATAAGGAAAGCCAAGACTGCAATACTCTTGTCCTCTCTGTGGGGTCTTACTTTGGTTGATAACAAGAGCACCATCCTTCTGGAAGCACTAGACAGGAGGTTTCTAACCTTTCTGCCTCTGTGGCACTTCTAGAGAAGGAAAATGGGGTCTACACATTGGGGAGCCAGCAGGATCCAGTGCCTGCCTCAGACTTTGCTCCCCCTCTGACTCTCCTTCCCTGGTCACCCTGAGCCCTTCTGCTCCAGAAACACACTTGGGGGTAGGACCTCCATTGTGCCCTACAGAGAAAAAGGACGCAAGACAGCCATCTGGAGCAATATGCTTGCCTTAAAAACTCAGTACTAGGGTGGTGCCCTTTATTTGGCGAAAAATTTTAGTGAGCACAAGTTTGTCTTTTGCTCTAAAATAGATTCTCCAATCCACTTTTTAAAACCACATGCGCGCGTGCGCGCACACACACACACACACACATCTTTTGGCATGTGTCTGTGTCTGACTCCTCCTTCTGCCTCTTCATCTAGTGTGAATTGTGGGAGGAACATGAGTTACTTGTGCGAGACTCTCCCTGACAAAAAGCAGCAGAAGGGAGGAATGGGATTTTTTTGGACTTGAAATGGGTAGAGTCCCTGGTGATGGGAAATGCAGGGTAGTAGGAACGTGAGACTGATGGTCACACTGCCTTCTCCATTGGCAAGGCTCATATTCTCCAGCAAGCTTTTCTCCCTAGACATTCTAAAAACAGTATCCCCAGCTGGGGACTGAGAGTTCAAACACATGTGTATTGGGTGGAGGGGGGAGGGGATTTCATATCCCAACCACAACAGAGAAAAAGGGGAAATGGTGAGGTTTCCACGGCCTCTGAATACATTAGAGAGTACCTCTGAATACTCTGGGGTACCTCCGAGGCTAGGGCGTGCATGAGATTTTCAACAACCAGAGCTCTGCAGCCTCAATGATCTTCCAGAATTACCTCCCAGAGGATGACTCTGAAACTGGCCTGGCAGGAAGCTATGCCTTCGTCTTTCATAAGGCTGCCTTGTGTCCCAGCACACCTTGCCTGCCCTGATTGGTTCATCTGCACTTCTTGAAATTCTGGTGATCCTGTTGGAGTTGACAGATAAAGTTGGCAGAAATACATGCACTTAGTTTTTGTTGTAGGCTAGCAAAACTGAAATGAGCCGTTAAGAACAGCAATTAGGAAAATGCTCCATCAAATGCCTTTCTCAGCATCTTCTCTAACCCATATCATTTGCAGAGCATGGACTGTAGCAATGGCTGTGGCTATGGGTCCTGTTCTCATTTATACACTAAGATTTTCGCCTATTTCTTCTTGCTACCTTGAACCATCAGGCATCTGTGGAGTATGTGATATTGTATGATTTAATTAGCCCTAACCTAACAGTTGTCATAGGAAGAAGTAAAAGTTGAGTGCATGTTGTACTTTGGAGTCAGCTATACCAATCGGCATTGGGTGGACACTGTAGGAATTGGTGCTAAGGTGGAAGTACACTGAAGTGGCTGAGCCTGTGTCTGGGGTATAGTATGCAAGGAATGCATAGCAATAGTACGTTCTCATCTAGTCAGATAATAGAGAGGATGGGTGGATCTGAGGCCTGATAGAAGTGGAACAGCGTATACCCTCTGGTGTGGGTGCTGCCAATCAAAACAGAGCCTGATCTCTAAGTAGGGTTATGATTCTCATAAAGGGTACCTGATGTGGGATTCCCCCTCTGTGTGCTATAAGTATGTTTTATTACCGTTGGCTAATAAAGAAACTGCATTGTCCTACAGCAGGCCAGAATATAGCAAGGTGGGAAATGCAAGCAGAGATAGAGGAGGAAAGAAGGGGAGCCATGCAGATGCCATGTAGCTGCAAAAGGAGAAAGATGCCACAACCTTACCAGTAAACCACAAGCCTCGTGGCAAAATATAAAATAATAGAAATGGGCTAATTTAAGATATTAGAGCTACAGCCTAGATACACTGGGGAGGGCCTTGGTCCTGCCTCAAAGCAATATGCTATACTTTGTTGACTTACCGTCTCTGAGGAGTGGATTGGGGTGGGATGGGTGTTGGGAGGATGGAGGAGGCAGGAAGAGGGGAGGGAGTAGAAAATGGATGTCATGTAAAATGAGAAAAGACAGTTTTTAAAAATAAATTTTAAAAAAAGTAAATAAGCAAAAATAAAAAGATATTAGAGCTAGCTAGGAATACACCTGAGCCATTGGCCAAACAGTGTTGTAATTAATATGGTTTGTGTGTGATTATTCGGGTCTGAGCGGTTGAGAGCAAAAGCATGGTCTCCATTTACAGTACCAGTGTTGACAAAACAGAAACTCAGGGTCTAGAATCGGAATAGCTGGAAGAAGACTTCGAAATAAGTTGCCTTACTACTGGCTTTTCAGTTGCAAGCAGTGATAGTTGCTTCAGGCTAAATTAAGAGAAAAGTATACTAAAACAAAAAGAAGCTTGTCAGAAGAATACAAGACATAGCCATATAAAAGAGATTACATGAGCACAAACCACGGAGGAATTCCATCACATGGACAGTGATGGCTCTATGCTGTTCCCAACTAGGAGATGACCAGCAGAGGGCAGTGTGGAGAGACGCTGTTTAACATGGAGCTCCAAGGCAAGGGAGGGCTGAATAATCCCGCCAAGTGACTTCTTTAGGGTTGAGGATGGAAGGGTGAATAGGGCCTAGATGCAGGTTCTGACCTCAAGGAGATCAATCTCAGTCAGATCAATCACAAATGTATATGGAGAATTAGTACCCAGGAACCAGAAGGGAAGAGATTAACTTGACAAACAAGAACCTTTTGCTACCATTGAGGGGTCTTTATGACTTTACTAAAACAAAAAGGAGGAGGGGGAAGTGGAGAAAGAAGATGGAGAGGCCATGGACACCATGGAGCAAGCCATAGCTCTGTGTCTGGTGAGGTGGTTTATCCCAGGTTGTGGTACCCCATCCACCCATCTACATTTCTCTGGATGCATCCAACCCTGTCAGGTGCAGATGGAAGCGGCAGTGGTTAAAGGCACAAGGAGTGCCTTGGAATTCTTAAACACATTTCCTGGGCTCACAGATAAAACAAGTTTTGCAGAAAGAGCAATGGATGAAAATGGTCTTTGTGTACCCCAATGACATGGAACAGCCCACCTCTTCTTTGGGCATTGGGGACAGAGTGTATCTGTTTGCGCTTCCGGCTCCAGAGCTGTTCTCTGCTTCCTCTACTCTCTGAAACTATGGCTCTCCTCACATCTCCATATCTGCCTGACAAGACTCACTGTCTTCATCTAACCATGGAGTCGCAGTAATCCTCAGCCTGTGGGCCTCAAAGCAGTTTAGTGTAGGGAATTCATGTTTTCCTCAACATTTGACCACACCACCGGGAATTCCCATGGTGAACTGCCCTGAGTTCTCCCAGGTAGTCAGCCCATTAGATCGTCTTGCTTTTGCTGGAATGACATGGACTATCTTGTAGTAACCTGTAGGCCTGGATGAAAGTTTTGGGAAACTTTCAGAATCAATACAGTACTTGTGCCAATGCTAACAAAACTTAAATGCAGACAGATGTTAAGAATGGTGAGATTGCCTGACAGTAACCGTCACGAGAGACTATCAGAATCACGAGCTTGCATAGAGGTCAAAGGTAAACACCAACTAAAAGTACTTCAGCCGAGATGTGCCCAGAAACTTCCAATTCAATTTTGGACTTTTGTCACCCTTGCTGTCCGTCACTGTGGCCAAGTGTGCTGATTTGAAAGAAAATGGCCCCCCAAAAGGAGTGGCGCTATTAGGAGGTGTGGCCTTGCTAGAGGAAGTGTGCCACTATGGGAGCAGACTTTGAGGTCTCTTTTGCTCAGTGTGACAGTCAGTTGACTTCCTGTTGCCTGCAAGATGTAGGACTCTTAGCTCCAGCGCCACATCTGCCTGCACACCGCTATGCTCCCCACAATGATGACAATGGACTGGACCTTTGAAACTGTAAGCAAGCCACACCAATTAAATATTTTCTTTATAAGAGTTGCTATGGTTATGGTGTCTCTTCACAACAATAGAAATGCTAGCTAAGACACCAAGAAATACTGTTTCAAATAGCTGGCACAATCTTCTTAATTCTTTACTTTAGAAACTAACCCCTTGCTTCAACCTCTTTGTCTCCTGTGACTTGAATTTCCCCACAACAATGATCTGCTGTCCCAAAATAAATGTCAATATTCTTTGAAGAGCTTTTTCATTGAGGTTGACGGTTATATGAGTATGTAAGTGTTAAGACCTGGTGATTTCAATGTCGTCATAACCCTCGTTATTTTACCTAGTCCTTTTTTGGTATCTCTAGGAGTTTCTGGTTTATACCAAACACTAAATATCATCTAGTGTGCATGTTATTATACAATTAGTTATCAAGTCCATAGCATGGTTTGTGGTTAGAGTGGGGTGTGGGGGTATTTTTTCCCCTTTTGGTGGTGAAAAGACTATGAATTGTTGGAAAATCTAAGTTTGAGTCCTCTTGCACTTCCCAGAAGTGAAAGCCTAGCAGGGCAGCCTTTCTGACCTTTGGCTTCAGAGGCAAAACAGATATCAAACCAGAGATGTGAGACAGCTAAGCTCTGCAGGAAGACCATACAGTGCATTTGTTCAACAGTTTGTTGAAATGACATTAAGGCCATAAACCCAAATATGCTTCAAGGCTGACCCCTGGGAGATTTGCCACGTGAGGATCTGGAAAGCAGTCTGGGAGCCCTGAATTCTTTCCCAAAATGGGGTCCCAAAGGGTACCAGAGTGGTAGTTTGTAGAAACTATACTGCTGGTAAGTAACTCAAGGCAGCTAGGCCCCACTTCTAAAGGTTTTACCACTTCCCAAAAGAGTATCACCCTCGGGGGAAATATGTGTTTGAAACAAGTCTGTGAGGTACACTTCAAATTCAAGTTATAACACTAGTATGCCATAACACACTGAATGAGATGTAGGTTTTCAACAGAAAATATCACTATCTACTATATCCACAAGGCTTCTGATCCCCTTGCACATTGTCTTTCTTGGTCAAAAAAAAAAAAAAAAAAAAAAAAAAAAAAAAAAAAAAAAAAAAAAAAGGTTAAACTGTCAATTTACCCAATCTTATCCACATCCCCACAATGAAGTATTTGTCTTAAATTTAGCTTCAGTCCTGACTTAGCATCATGAAAGATGGGCACTCATTTGGAAGGAAAATGATGAACTAGACAGATACCAGCATGACCTCTCCTGCCATTGTCGGACTTCCCACCTGAGGGCTTTATGCACGAATCAAATACACTTAGGACACATCTAAGACCCTGTGATAGGGTTTTATCTTGCCGTCTACACATTCCTCCTTAACCCCAGGGAGCTGAGATTGTAAATAACAGAGCCTATGATTTGGCCCCGGGCTCATTCGAGGGTAGCTATTAGCCAACGCAAGCTGAAGCTCTATTGAGCCATTTTGTGAGATAATTAAGTCAAAACCAAATGCCTCTTGTCACACAGACCATATACTATCCAAGACTGTTGAGGAGTTGAAGGAACAAAGTAATTTCAAACTATCGGTTAGTATTAGTCTTTTCCTGCTTCACTCAGTAAAGTGCTCCTATCAAGGGACAGATTCAAACCCGTGATGGCAAGATGACCTCAGAGATGGAGGTAGCACGAATTTGTTGAAAGAAGCTATGGTCTGCATCTGGCCTGCAGCTTGTAATCTAAACCCACTGCAAATCCCATCATTTGAGATTCTGCTTGGAAAGCCTCTGTCTTCTCTGTGGTAAACAGACACTACAAGGCAGGGCCTTTCACAGTGAGTGATATCGTCCTACGCCAAATCACAAGATCAAGATCTGCCTAGGCGACAGAGTGAGTATAGGAAAGTACTTGGGGACTGGGAAAGTCACCAAGACAGTGTCTCAGAATAATTTGTGCACAGTGATAAAGCATTTCCAGCATGTACAAGTCTCTAGGTTCAATGCCAGCCCTGCAAAATAAATAAACAAAAAAAATATAAAAAACATGTTTCCCATGTTTACTGTACTGTAAAGACTTTGTTTTGATAATTCCTACCACACACCGAAGGTCTTTCATACATTGTCTGTTTTATTTGAGAAGTCGACACCTAACCTCACTATTTTGTCAATTTAAACTTCTGTGTGTTTTGCTCTTTGGTTTGTAATGAGAGAATTAGCATTTTTTTAAATAATAACCAATGACATGGTTTAGCCAACTGAGAAATTAAATAAGTGCTATCTAAATGAAGCATGGATTGAAATTCAATGATTTTTTTTCCTTTAAAGGAACCAGTTTAGAATGTGATTAAATCGATGTGGTTTAAAAATGCTAAGCGGCTATTAATAAAATGTTTGTTAAGTGAATTAACCCAATGCTGTAAAAAAATTCAAAAAAAAATAAACTTTACTTAGTTGTCTGTGAGGACATGGTCTAAGGCCTTTGGTGGATTCCTGAAGCTGTGGAGAATATCACCAGTTAAATGCTGAATCTCTGTGAGAGCATCCTCTAAGCCTACCATAGATTCCTGAAGCTGTGGGTAGCACCAACAGTTAACCCTTCCTTCTTTGTGAGGTCATGGTCTAAGGCCTATGAAGGATGCTTGAATCTGTGATGTGTCAACCGTTAAACTCTCCTCTGTTGAGCACACGGTGGAAAGCCTATGGTGGGTACTATCCACATTTAAACTGTCCTTCTGTGTGGGGACACAGCCCTAGTCCTTTGGTTAAACTATCCTTCTCGATGAGGAGAATATAGTCTAAGGACTACAGTGGATGTCTGAAGCTGTGGATGGTACCAACAGGTAAACGCTCCTTGTCTGTGAGGAGGGTGTGAGGCCTCTGATGGATGCCTGGAGCTGTGGATAATATCAGATCCTATTCATGCAGCTTAGGTGTTTCTCATGTTTGCATACCTGTTACAAAGTTCAGTTTCTCAGTAGCATGTTATAACTTGACATATATTTCAGCAACTTCAGCATCTACTCTACTCTCCTTTCCCACTACATTGGAAACGCAAAGGAAGCACTTTATAGCTTTCTTTGGTGTTATCTGACCCCTGAGAGTGACAGCGTCACTGAGGACTCTAGGATTGTGGGGCTGTTATGAAGTTCAGTAAGGGCCTAGTTGAACACAAGCCCTGGGTACCGTGAGAATAGAGCCAACAATTGAAACAACTAACTAATAGGTAAGCAAAGTATATACAATGCAGATACACTGGAATAATTCCTAAGTTAAGGGGATGTGAGATTTCACCACTGTATACAGTATAAGAAGCTCATGAGTTATCGATTTCTGGAATTTTCCATTTAAATATTATACCATATTCATAATAATACAAAACGGAATATTTAGTTTATTATTATTATTTTCATTGAAATGTTAAATATTGGTTTTCATCAAGTGCTGTTTGCTTTAATTTTGGTGTTAATCTTGGACTTTTTAAACTCTAAGCCAGTAAATGAGTCAGGAGTAACTAAGCTAATATAAGCATCAATATTTTCAGCTGGATGGTGATTGCTATTGCTCACTAGTTGATAAAGGCACAGCCGGAGACTGGGTAAATAGTTGACTTTTAGTCTTAAGGTAACACACATAGGGTCAGCCTTTCTAACAGATACAGAATGGCAGATAACAGAGGGACAAGCAATCTTCTTCAGACTTTCCTAGTTACAGACGACAGCTTCTGAACAGGCAGGAATCTTCTACATCAAAGTATTAGATATATTACACGTATCCCTCAAAGTTAAATGCACACAGCCTTCTCCTCTCCAACTCTGAGCCCCTGCTTTAAGTTCCCAGTCTGATTGTTTTCCCTGCATGTGATCCTATGGAGGACTGGAGCTAGATCCATCTGACTGACTGGAATGCCCCACTGAGGGACAAGGGCCCTGCTGCTTGCCCTCAGGTCTCCCCGATGCCGGCTCTGCCTGCCACCTACACCAGACACTCTGGTCCTCTCCTCTTCCCATCTTTTCACACTTGATGTTCCCCTTCTTCCCTGGGAAGACTCATCAGAAGAGCCTTGCCATGCTCCAAAGCCCCGGGGGCTCCGCAGAAACCTTTGTGTTTGCAATTGCAGCTTGGTGAGTTTCTCTAGCAACCACCTAACATCCACATTCTGTGTGACTAACCCAAAAGCCAGCATCATCACTCCAGAGGCCTTTGGGGAGAAATAGCTCACCACATTGCTGGCTATGTCATGAAATATAGACTCATCCAGAGGCGGCCAAATATGTTTCAAAAAATAGGAAAGGCCTTTGAGGTTTGTGAGTGTTTTTCTCTATAAGGTTATTTCAACCTAGAAATTTCCAAATTAACTATAAACACTTTAAAGAAATAAATGACACACACAATAAAAGTCAAATCCCCAGGCTTGCTGATTGAAGGCGGCATTTGTAAGGAGAATTATTTATTCCCATTTGTTGATTGGTGTCAGACCGAAACCAAATTCTGCTGTCAGGGATGATCTGGCCCTTGTCCTATTGCATTTTTCAGTTTTCAAACTCACTGACATCCACATTAGCACTTACAAATTCAAACTGAGTGTTTTTCTGTTTCCCCAGCTCCTTCGTCACCCCTACAGGTTGCCGGGGTGTACTGCAGGTGCAGATAAAGTACCCTGGATTAGCAGCTGACTCCAGGGTGAAGTAGGAGCCAGCCTCTTCCTTCAGGAAGGTGAAGGGCAGGAGCTTCTTAGGGTTCGTGGACTTCGATTCTTTAATTTTCTTTTTGAAATACAAAGGAGAATTTATTAGTAGCTGCTACAGTTTGGATCTAGAACATACCCCCAAAGGCCTACAGGTCAAAGCCTTGATCCTCATCTTGGAGCTGTTGGGAGGCAATGGATACATTAAGAGGGGCCTAGTCGTTGGGCAGTGTGCCCTCAAAGGGAATGGTGGGACCTCGACCCCTTCTTCCTCTTTTGCATCCTAACCATTAAATGAGCAGTCTACATCCCTTACTCCTATGTGCATCCACTGTGGAATACCAAAGGCCCCAGAGCATCGGGGTCAATTAACCCAGATGTGAACCAAAATCTTAGAGGTACTTGTTACTGTGACTGAGAAGTGGCTAACACAAGACCAGGCTACTTTTGTGGAGAAAGAAGCAATTTCGGGTTGACCATAGAACTAAGGATTTCTACTTCCCTGAGTGATAGGATGGGGGAGATTGTCTTAGCTCTTACCTTTAATTCTAATGAGGGGCACTTTGGTTTTTTGACTCTATTGCAGCAGAGGTAGCGTTTTCCCTTACATACAGCCAAAGTAATACGATTTGCCTTTGCACTCCTGAGTGTTCTCATGGGTAAAACTGACACATAAAAGATCTCTAGGAAAAGAAAACTGGGTCAGCTCTGGAATAAAATTCTTGTCTTTTTTCCCCTTCCTTTTCTTTTTTTTTCCTGTTGAAGTTTTAGGTATAGCAAGCTTTGATAAATCCTCGTACTCACATTGATTCAGGTACCTATAACATTCTATTTCTCAGAATCTCCCCTCTCTGCTTTTGAACACCCCACCTGTCTGCAGAGACTTATTTTGGGTGGGGGACACTTTTTGGTTCCCTCTATCACCTCACTCATTCATTCATGCTCATCCCTGGTTCCAAACTCACCCCTATTCCTCCTTTTAAGAAGGGGAGGAAGCCAGGCAGTGATAGCGCACATCTTTAATCCCAGCACTGAGGAGGCAGAGACAGGCAGATCTCTGTGAATTCCAGGCCAGCCTGGTCTACAGAGCGAGTTCCAGGACAGCCAGGGCTACACAGACAAACCCTGTCTCAAAAAACAAAAAAACAGAAAACAAAATAAAAGGAGTAGGAGCCAAGCAGTCCCCTTGGAGTGGGGCAGGGCCCAGATTCACGGGCTGTAGGGAAGCACATATCATCTCCACTGGGTAGAAAAAATTTGATGGTCACCTCCACGTCTTCCGCACTTGTCTGGAACTGCCACAAGGGTGCCACCTTCCAGGACAAGAATCTGATGGTTTGGGTCGCGAATAAAATGTTTATATGGGGAAGATGGCTTAATACTTGGACCTGAAAACAAAACAGTAAGAGAGGTTACAAATAATGAACCAGTCTGAGTCCAGCTATAAATCTTTGCTTCATGCTGCAGGCTCAGACACTATATAGTCCTCTTGTTTTGTTTTGTTTTGTTTTGTTTTGTTTTTCTCCAACTGATACAGGAACTTTGGACACTTTGGGGCAGTGAGACCATGCTGACTCAGAAACAATCACCTCTCTTCAATCGTTCACAAGATAAGTTACTAAATTTCTTCAAATATTACTTCGCGGACCAATAAAAGTAGGGATTAGACAAGGTAATTCTCATGGGGTTGATATGAAGAGTGGGGGCACTGTAAAGGCTCCTTATTCCAAGTAGTCATGGTATTAAGAATTTGCTTGTCTGAATCCTCTCCCTGCTGGGCCTGTGCCCTCAGCTGTGCTATAATGCCATGGATCTCTGTCCTTTTAAGTAGTGAGGACAATAGCGGGTGAGAGGGTGGGGCAGGAGGCAGCCAGAAGCAGCAACTCCGTGTCAGAAAGGTCGTGGCAATGGGAGGTTGCCAGAGGGAGATACCTGCATTTATTGAGACTCTCTATGTGTGCAGGGACAAGCTGCGGCTGTGGCTGGGGATTTGTCTGATTATGGATGTACTACGGACAGAGAACTTGTTCGTGTTGCCATCTTTATTAGAGTGGATGAGTTGTTCATGAGTGACAGGGGTCAGATTTTACGTGACAGATGAGTATGAGCCCAATACAGGGCTGATGATTGAATTTACTTAGCAGATGGTAATGTAATAGGTCATCAGTTGTACTCTATGATTGTATATTATATGCATACAATCATGCACACATGGGCTTAGCCCTTGTCTCATAAACACGATGCCTTCAACTGGCACCCCCAATTTGGACTCTCCTCCCAATTGTCTTCTGCCCATACTTTGTCTACCCTATGATTTGTGCTCAGCCTGCCATCTGGTTTGGACTTCTTCATTAAAATCTAACCTTTCTCTAGGGCACCGAGTTGTGTGTTGATTTTCAGAGTTTATTCTATCTGAAAAGCCAAAGAGTGTGAAGTTATAGAGGAAAGGAAAAGTGCCATACTGCATATGGCTTAGATGTCATCAGAAAGAGTTGCTTCCTTTGTTGAGGATGCTGAAGAGCCGACCACCCCACCCCATCACCCCAGAATCCCTTGGAAGATCACCTGAGTGGTTAGAAATCGTAGCAACAGGGTTGGGATCTGACAGTAGAGGGCATTTTGCTGTTGAAATGAAGACAAGAGATTAGCACGTCAGTTCCACGATCATAGTCCATTGGACTCTGGGATGACTTCATTCCTAACGTCTACAGTTTCTACATCATTTATAAGCACATATGCCAAAGGCATGCAAATGCTTTTTAAAGAAATTCTACATCCGTTAACTTTGTGAGGTTCCAGATTCAACAACAGGAAGTAAAATTATTTTATAGCATGAATTCGCAGATACATTTTCTCAAAGTATTTTAATAAGAATCACAAAAATTGGGTGCTGGAGAAAGTGTTGGTTTCTCTTCCAGAGGATCTGAGTTCAATTCTCAGCACCCACAAGGAGGCTCATTACTGTTGGTAAGGCCAGTCCCAGGGGGATTGAGTGCCCTCTTATGGCCTGCACAGACATTGCAGGCTCACTGCATGTATTTGTAGGCAACACCCATATTTGTATTTGTATTTGTAGACACCCATGGCTCACTGATGTATTTGTAGGCAACACACCCATACACATAAAAAATTAAAAAATAAAGATTTAAAAATAATTTTCTAAATCACAGGAACATTTATAAGTTATTGACCTAGCCAGATCCCTCTTGTCTGAAGAGTAGGTAATATGCTTTGGTGGTGTTTTGTCTGATGCCTATGTTTGTTCATTTGTTTTTAAAGAAGAAAATCTGGGGGCAGCCAAACCATCTACTGGAAAAGCAGTGTTTCAAAATTCATCTGAACGTATGTATCAAAACTTGATTTGCAGGACCAGCAAGGTGTCTCAGTGGGTAAAGGCACTTGCTGCCAAGTCTGGTGGCCTGAATTTGATCCCTGGGTTTTGTAGTAGGAAAGAACTGAGTCCCAAAAGTTGTCCTCCAACCTCCACCCATGCACCATGGCACCTGTCCTCCTGTCCAGTAATTAAATACAATGTAAAAATAATAGCAAAAATCCTGTGTTTGCTAATAATATGCCTGAGATCCTAAACTGTAACATGTCTATCTCTATCAGTGTCCTGGAGGAATTCCTGCTGCTCAGATGTCTTGTAGGCTGGTCAGAGAAAGCATGGCTTCTGTGGGCAGGTTTAAGTACAGTTCCCTGTGTTTGGAGACCCCATTTTGAGACCAGGAATGGGTTTGAAGGAATGGGGTTTCTTACCTTTTGGCTCTGTATGGGGTTCATCCTGGTCTCTGTGGCACTTGGGGGACATTTTCACATCTGAGCAGCTGGGTGAGGATGCCATAGCCTGAGCAGAGAGTTAACACAGTGGGAGAGGGAAGGAAAGGCAAAGCCAGCGTGCACAGGAGAATTTTGACTAAGGAAACTTTCAATTCTCGAAAGCCTCCTCACATCTTTGATACCTGCAGGACATAGCCCCGTCTCCACTTTGAAATGCTGCCTTAATGCCAAGATGCCAGCTTCATTCCCATTCATAGGGTAATTCTAGTTTAATTTTACTTACAAAAGTAATTCTGGGTTTTCTTTTAAATAAACATATACTTTCAGGCATTTGGTATATTGTATTTCCCATATAAGTTTACTTTCCAGGAACCATGCAGAGTCTTCCTGAATGCAGTTCTGAATCAGTGACCTGGAGGGTCCTAAAATCCTATATTTTTAATAACTTTATAATGCTACTGCTGCTGGTGGTGGTGATGATGGTAGATTGAAGGTTACACTAGGTAGGCAGCAAGGCTCTAAAAGACTCAGCTACTAGTGTCCTGGAATAGATCAGGCTCACAATCATACTCATCTTGTAGGGTCCAAATCTCACTTCTTTGGAGCTAAATAGTATATTGTAGTTTAAAAACAACAACAACTTTGGCAATCCTGAATAATAATAGAACTGCTGGAGGTGTCACCATCCCCAATTTTAAGTTGTTTTACAGGGCTATAGTGATTAAAAAGAAAACAGCATGGTATTAGCACAAAAACAGATGTATTCATCAATGGAATTGCATTAAAAACACAGATATAAATCCACACGCCTATAGAAACCTGATTTTTTTTTTTTGAAGAACTCAGAAACACACATTGGAAAAAGGGCATCTTCAACAAATGGTGCTGCTCTATTCATAATACCCAGAAAGTGGAAACAAAATTCAAATAGATCTGCCATAAGACCCAGCTATACCTATCTTGGGCATGTATCAAAAAGATGCTCCATCCTACCCCAGAGACATTTGCTCAACCATGTTCATTGCTTCTCTATTCATAATACCCAGAAATTAGAAACAATTTTGATGTTCTTCAACAGATGAACAGATAAAGAAAATGCTCCATTTATACAATGGAGCATTACTAGGACATTTTTTGAAAATGTAAATCAAGAAATTTCAGGCAAATGGATAGAAGTAGAGCGAGGTAACCCAGACCCAGAAAGACAAATATGAAAAAAACATGCCACATACTCGCTTATCTCTGGATATTAGCTGTTAAGTCAACGACAACCAAGCTACAATCTGTAGAACCACAGAGGTTAGATATAGAATAAAGGATTGTGGGGCACAGAGAGATATCATTAGGAAAAGGAAATAGAATAGATAGTTACAGATGGATGGTGGTGGTGCTGGAACAGAGTAGGAGGGGAAGAGGTAGGAAGGAGGGAATATGGAAACACAGCTAAAATGACGGGCCATTTGAGGGGTAATATGGGAACCTAAGACAGTAGAAGCTTCCTAAAATATACACATGTATGAAGGTGATCTGAATGAAATTGCCAAATATGGGGGAGAGAGAGTCCCAGCTGGCCATCTCTTGTCACCAAATGGTGCTTCCAGTACTAGGATTTGGTTACATCTACAAGTCGTTGGCCAAAGGGGTCCCATGGGAATCCCCAAACAACCCAAGTTGTTGTCAATATACTATATACTATAGGTTGCTCTCCACAAAGTGACAGCAAGGCCCCATTGCTAAAGACACCTATATAACTCATTGAACATGGAAAAAATCCAGCTGGTACCTATGTAGAGCCTTCACCCTTACATTCCAGCATTTTTGGTACAGGAAGGTACTCTGCATGATACCAAAAAAAATAAAAATAAATGTAAACTCCAAACCCTTTGATCTACAGTGGCCTGCAAGATATGCTAGGCCGAAGGTGGCACAAAGTTTGTACCATCATTTCTTTAAAAAAAAAACAAGAGCCGGGCGGTGGTGGCGTACGCCTTTAATCCCAGCACTCGGGATTTTAATCCCAGCACTCTGTGAGTTTGAGACCAGACTGGTCTACAAGAACTAGTTCCAGGACAGGCTCTAAAGCTGCAGAGAAACCCTATCTCGAAAAATCAAAATAAATAAATAAATAAATAAATAAATAAATAAATAAATAAAAAAGGAAGGAATAATGAAATGACTCCTAATGATATTTTGCTATACTTACATTAGTGCCTTGCTCAGGCATCATCAAAGAAGCTTCTTCCTGCAGCAGATGGGAACAAATACAGAGACCCCCCCCCCAAGCCAGACATTGTGATGCAGAGACTGAGAGACTTTGGAACATCCAGCCCCGAATGGGATATCTCTATCAAATCCCTTCCCTCAGGGCTCAATGAACCCCACAAAAGAGGAGGCAGAAAGAGTGTAAGAACCAGAGATGATGGAGAACACCAAGAAAACAATAGCTTCTAATCAACATGATCGAAATTCATATGAACTCACAGAGACTGAGTCAGCATGCATAGGGCCTTCATGGGTCTGCACCAGGTCATCTGCATATATATTATGGCTTCCAGATTAGTGTTTTATGGGATTCCTGAGGGTTTGAACAAGAGGGTCTCTGATTCTTGAGCCTTCTCCTGGGCTCTTTTTCTTCTGCTTGTTTGTCTTGTAAAACTCAAATGTATTCATTTTTGTTTATCTTATTATATCTTATTATAAAAGTAAATTAAATATTAAAAAACCTTCGGCATGTGTGAGTTAACAAATTCTCATCATGAGACTGCAAAGAACATGAAAAGCCTTTATTGTACTTTTATAGATAAAGGAACTGGAATTGAGAATTGTCCCTAATTTCAGAGCTAGGATCACATGGCTGAGACATTCAAATCCCGGTCCTTAATGCTTTTTTGATAATACAGCAACTCCTGGTGGCCACCATATATAAATGTTTACACAAACTATCAAAGTTCCCTGGTCTCCTAAGGACTCACAAGGATGTTGATGACTACTGGGGACACAGTTAAGCTCACAGATAAGCCCTAGGCCAAGCAGGAATGTTAAACATGCAGAGTAGTCTCTTCAAAGGAGGAAATCTATAGCCTATTTTCTGCCCAGAGGCTGGGAATGGACGTGGCTAATAGTCTAGGTGACCTCCATGCTATCTATAGGGCCAGGCCACACCTGACCTCCCAGGCCCTAATAAACAGGACTGAAGATGATTACTAGCCTAGTGACCTTTGTGCTATCTGTATGACCAAGTCCATACAAGATCCTCCCCCTCAGTCTTTAAGATGAACATGTAGTCTATCTATAAAGCCCTTCTTAGTGGGAGAGGTGGCATGTACTTTGAAAAGAGTTTCGATGTAGTTATATCTTAAGCTTTATAGTGTACATAGGATTATGTTACAACAGGGAACTTTTTTCCAAATTGTATTGAACTTAAACATGCCTAAAATAAACCGCCTGATGTCCAACTCTGGAAGTTTGAACCAACACTGGCTACTAAGTTGTGGCGAACTGGCCATCCTTCTTGCCTCACGTTTGCCTTACTCTGCTGACTGTGGTGGTCACAGAAACACACACACACACACACACCCAACACACACACAAGTGACATGTTGGGAAGAATGACATTCTGTGATCCAATCTAGGACAGAGGATCTTCCCAAACTTTAAAGCGCATATTAATTAACTAGCACCCTTGTTAAAATACAGGGTCTGGTTTAGTATGTATAAAGTGGGGGACAAAGCTGCGGTACCGAGAAGTTCCCAGGGACTTGAGGTGCAGTAGACCCATGGGCCATACGCTCAACTCTGGCAGAATCTTAGTATCAATGAGAAGCTTTCAATATTCTAGATCTCTGGTTCCGTCTCAGAAGCTGGACACAACTGCTTTGACATTGAAAAGTTTTAAAAGCGCTCCGAGAGGCAGAACGGAGACTCAGTGTGATGCAGGGTTGGGCTCCTAACCAGAAGCCAGTTGGGCTTCTGAATGACCTAGCTCAGCTCTCCACCTAGACAGAGTTTCTGATAATGGATGAGTCATTGTTACCAGTCACTTCATTTCTTATGCCTTCTAACTGCCAAACTCCTTGGAAATCCCACTGACTTTTTTGACTAGAGCAGTGTTATGGCCAGTTTGCACCAGATTGCTATGGGCAGTGGGACAGACAACCCGGAAATCTCTCCTATCGCATTCAGTCTCATTTCGGAACAGATACAAGCACCAGCTTAGTCCCAGGTATGTCCAGCCTGCAGCCAGGGTATACATGCGACTGAAGATGACTGTCCAGTCCAACACAAATCATAAACTTACAAAACTGTGAGTCTTTTTTTAAAAAAATATTATCAATTTCATGGTTCTCAAGCATGAACCTCATAGATGGCAATGCTGTGTTATATTGTCAAAAACCTGGACATACCTGATAGTGTTTTCTTACCTTGTTTGGGGGAGGGTTGACCATCATATTTCTATCAACCATTAGCTTAGAAACAGCCCCATAAGTATAGAGCTGTAGGGCCCCTCAGCACACTCACATGAAGGCCCCGGGATAGAGTTCTTGAGTGAAATATAGGAATACAGACCCAGGCAAAACATACTACTAGTTTGTTTCAATTCAACCCTTAGTAAGGAGAATCATCAAATATCTCTTTTGGTACCTTGAAAAAGAAATCCCCAAATGTCAATTAGAAATAGGAAGGTTTAAGAAACTATGGTTTAGAAGTACTGCCCTGGAATTAATAAAAAAAATCTTCTGATAGACATCCAGGGATTAGAAGAATGTCTTACAGTGTGATGGTGTTAGCTTGGGGACAGGACAAGACTGATCTGTCAAACGAAGAAGGAGCAAGTGGTACAAGCAGAGAGAAACTGAGAGACATACAAAGATAAGGAGGGCAGGGGGCTGAGATTAGATGTGTAGGAAGGTTCAGAGGGGCACTGCCACTGACTAACGCTTACTAAGAGTGCATCCGACGTTCAGTGTGAGCCACTGGCAGCCTGTGCCTGCTAGTTCCTAGCATACTCAGTGGATCTACAATACTAGGATGGTCCACGATCATCAGAAATGTAGAACCTGCGGCCCAATCAGAATCAGAGCTTGGATATTTAACAGGATGCCTGGCTGATCCCTACTGACACCTGCATCTTGAGGTGCACTGTGCTATGAGGCATTTTATTCATTACGGCTGACATAGGATTACCCAAAGAAATTTAGGGGAAGGCAGACTCAACAGAGGTTGGAGAAGTATTGGACTCATATATATGATTTGTGAGAGTGCTCATTTTATTTGTGGTGGAGATGATCCAAGTTTGAATCAATTTAGCACCAAAGAGAAAAACAATTTCAATTTGTGCACCTTGAGAACAAGATCAGCAATTATAGGAAATCAGGGACCTACCCACAAGAGTCATCTTTGAAGTGTCAGGAATTTGGGTAAAGAAACAGAGATAGGGGTTTGAGTCAAATTTTACTTCAACTTTGCAAACAGGGTAATTCAGTATCTTCTGAGGACTTGAAGACATCAGGACTTGAAGACGTACTGCTAGGGATGGGATGTGGTTCAACTCTCTGGATTTCAAGAGTTGGAAAATTGGTTCCCAGTGTAGTGATGTTAGCAGGTAAGGCCTTCATCAGGTAGCACTCAGCTGCAGTCATTACTGGTCCCTCTGTTTCCTGCCATGACCGATCCCTCTCCCAAGCATCAAGAGCTAAGGTGATACAACTGGAAGAGCCCTTACACTAAGTGACAGGCATCATACTGTTTGGGCTTCGGCATCCAAAACCGTGAACCAAATAAACCTGATGTCCTTATAAGCTATATAGCCTTAGGTGGTTCATTATAATTACAGTAAACTGATAAATAGACAGACATCATTGGCCACAAAATTGACAGAATTCATATCAGTCCTTTAGTTGGTATCTACTACATGTCCATTCATTTAAAGAAGTGCTATATTTGCTATCAGCGACCACTGTCCACCCAGAAAAGAAAGCCCAAAGAAGGTGACTCCAGAAGCAGTTTCCTGAGACAAAATTTGCTGTTTACCTTTAGAATCCATTCACATCACTAGGAGAGGACCAAGTGATATCAACAACACTGTGCCACAGTGCACCAAGGAATTACACTTCAAACTCCATTCCCTACCTCTGCCCAGACTTCTAAGATACTACCAATTTGGGGAACAAGTTCCACTGGGTAAAACATCTGCTTTTGCACTTCGAGCAAGTTGCTCAGCATACAATTTAAAGGTAAGGATTGAAAGGATAGAAGAGCCACAAGAGAAAAAAGCCAGGTAAACTCAATAAATGCCGTTCTGTTTTCCTAGTGAGACAAGCCTACAGCTAAGGAATAGTAAGATGTAGGTTTGAGTCAGAGCTGGTAAGAACTAAGTCACAGGTCCTACAGCCCAGAGGATATGCCAGGACTACATACCTGGGTCACGGATGTGCTTTTCGGAAGCTCTGAGAAGATGCTGGAAGCTCTGGAGTATCTTTGGATGCAATAATCCCAGAGACTATTGCTTCACTGGGAGTCATAGAATGGGAGTGGATAGATATGACACTGTGGTAATAATTATCATCTCATTGTTTCGTTGGCTTGTCACCTTGAAGATAATTGTAAAGTCCTTGATGTTTTCCTGCTTGTCCGGTGAGTCCCCTCCTCTGGCTCCGTGATTGCTGATCACCAATAACAAGCAGTGGGAATGTTGGACCCATTTCCAACCTCTTTCTGGCAATAAAAATGATGTCGTTTGCTTCTATTCCCTTGGCATACTTCTTACCACACAGTCGCATGGGTGTAGGAAGTCTAAAGCTGCCTCGCCACCTGTCAAGACCCACATTATTGACAGTCCCCAATGTCTGATTCTTATCAGCATTGACTAACCAGCCCAATGATCCTGGTGAGCTGCATGGGACATAATAAACCAGTTCCGGTGAACCTTAAATTCTGCCTCAATCGCAGAATTATGTGTGGAATAAGGTACAAATCTTTGGGCTAGTTTGGCCCAGATGGCCAGAAAAGAATTTGGTACTAGGACAGAATGCCAGAGTAGCTGATGAATCAATATTGGCTTTGGTTCTGCATTGCAGGTAGAAGATAGAAGACCACAGTGGAGCTGGTAGGAATGACGGAAGAGTGGGGAAAGATCTACAGAAAGCTAAAGAAAAAGCAATGTGTGTTACAAGTGGTATGACATTTAGCAGAACTGTAAGGCCCCAGGAAGATGTAAGAACATGTCCTCCAAGAAAGGTTGGTGCCTGTGCACAGAGGGTTCACAAGCGACTAAACGCTATCTTTAAAAAAAAATGTAAATGTGTATTGTTTTCCCCAATCAAACTGGTCATAGAGTAATGATGTAAGACTGATTCTAGTAATTGTACTTGCTTAGGCTGAAAGGAACAAGGACACAAAAGCAGACTTGACACACTATTGTATATGCATTTTGTAAACATTTTCATTACTGAATGGGATTTGTGGAGGCAACGTGAAGGAAAGCTGGCATTTTCATAGGAGAGAATATAATTTGTACCCAGAAGACTATAATAGAATAGAAATAAATGCAAATTCCTTGATACTTCTTCTGAGAGATGTCAAGTGTGCCCTCCTATTGTATCAGTCCAGGCTCTGGGACTGATCAAGAGGCTATGACAAAATGAGCCCCATTCTCGACGGATGGATAACTTCTACTCTTCTTCCACATGTCTGAAATGCTTACTGTTGGCATCCAGCTGCAGTCCCGCAAAGAAAGCCATGAAGCCGCATGGAGAGGAACTGCGCTCTTGTTCAGCAGCCTTAGGCAAACTACAAGTAATTATACAGACTGATCAGGTTGTACTTAGAATATATACATATACATAAATGTATGTAAAAACAACAAAAACACAAGATGTGAATTTAAAAGAGAGCAAGGAGGGATATAGAAGGATTATGGGGAAGGAAGGAAAGTTCATTATATATCATCATTAGAGTTACCACTAATAACCACACGACAGAGTCTATACTAGGCTGTTTTGAGATTTCCTCTGCCAAGGAATTAATTCAAAACTCTTCACTTTAGCCTCAGGAAGACTTTGGACATGGACAAAAAGCAGCCACTTTCTACACTAAAATATCACAAGAATTGTTTGTAGGCAACATACTAAAATTCTTCTCCTCTGAAACTTCTTAAGTGAGTCCTCCCAGTCCCCCATAGTTCAAATAACTCTTAGCACCACTGTCTTCCACACGCCAACTAGAATGGCCCTTGAAGCAGTACTGAAAGCATCCCACTGCTTTCCCAACCCACAGTACTAAACCCAAATCCCTCCAAATGCGTGGTTCAACTGACCCATCACAGCCCCTGGTACCAACTTCTGTCTTAGTTAGGGTTTTGATTGCTGGGAAGAGACACCATGATCATGATCTTATAAAGAAAAGATTCAGTTGGGGTGGCTTACATTTCCAGAGGTTTAGTCCATTATCATCATGATGCAACATGGTGGCATGCAGGCAGACATGGTGCTGTCCACATCTTGATAAGCAGGCCACCAGAAGTCAACTATGACACGGAGTTATTCCAGCTGCTGTAAATTTTTTTTGCAATGAAACTGAGGACTATTTCTTTGACAGGCTAATACTCTTTTTCTTTGGATATATTTCTAGGTGTGGATATATTTCTGTTAGGTCAGCTGGAATTTTTTGTTAACTTGTTCTAACGGTAACAGAATCCTGACGTGATTTAAAGGAGTAAAAATTAAATTTAGCTTATAGTTTCAGAGATCTCACTGCCGATCTGGGGGTCTGGTGAAGCTGAGCCTCACAGTCATGGGAATATTCACTAAATGGACAGGAAGCCGCTGTGGAATAATCCTTCTGCACACTGTGAGTGTGTATTACTGTTGGGTCTGAGCATCGTTGCCCAATGATGAGGGACAGACCACCAAAGTCTATTAAACCAGCATTATTTGTAATAGCCAGAACCTGGAAACAACCTAGATGCCCTTCAGTGGAAGAATGGATGAAGAAACTGTGGAATATATACATATTAGAGCACTACTCGGCGGTAAAAAACAATGACATCTTGAATTTTGCATGCAAATGGATGGAAATAGAAAACACTATCCTGAGTGAGGTAACCCAGGCCCAAAAAGATGAACATGGGATGTACTCACTCATAATTGGTTTCTAGCCATAAATAAAGGACATTGAGCCTATAATTCGTAAAAAAAAAAAAAATCCTAGAGAAGATATATAAGAAGGTGAGTCCAAAGAAAAACATATAGTTATCCTCCTGGATATTGGAAGTAGACAAGATTGCCGGACAAAAAATGGGAACTTGGGGGTGGGGTCAGAAGCAAACTTTAGTCCAGAAAAAGAAAAACATCACCATGGGGCACATAAAGCTATGCTTGTTAAAGCTCCAGCTGTGATTGCAGCCAGATGGGCTTGTATACCTGTAACAATGGGGGGTTGGTTTGGGGCCTCATTTTATAGTAAAATCAAGCACCAGGTGTGGGTCAAAGAGCTTTTACAACCTTGAGGTCAGGCTTAAAGTCACATTACGTTTTAAGTTTTACAACTTTCCCTTATAGGATGTTAACTTAGGATGTTTGCAAAAGCCTGTGACTGACACGGCTGCTTTTCATTTTCCCTGACAGAATGCACAGCAGAGAATAGAGGCACATAGGGCGTAGGGAGACAGCTGAAAATTAAGGGAATACAAGCAGAGGATCTCACAGTGGCAATAGTTAGAAGCTAACCTTTGTCCCCAGTACCTGCCTAGCTTCGCTGGGAGGCAGGAGACAATTGTTAAAAGTTCATCTCTGTACACAGTGGCTGCCGGGGTGTTTGCTCTAAAGGCAGAAAGTGTTTATTAAAGGTGAACACTGGCTGCCAGCTTCACTTATTTATTTATTTGGGTTTACAACTTTTTATTTTTATATTTCTGCATTTCTATTTTTGGGACCTACATTTCTGTAGTCTTATTCCTGGACTCTTCATTACTCTCATTGGTTGATAAAAAACTGACAGGCCAGTAGCAAGGCAGGAAGTTAGGCAGGAAAGCCAAAATGGGAACAAGGAGAAGGGTGGAGTCAGAGAGACGTCAACCAGCCACCCTGGAAGCAAGACATGCTGAAGGACAGGTAAAACCACAAGCCACGTGACGATACATAGATTAAAAGAAATGGGTCAATTTAAATGTAAGAGTTGCCTAGTAACAAGCCTGCATTATTAGTCAAGCATTTGTAAATAATATTAAGTCTCTGTGTGGTAAGTTGGAAGCAGCTACTGGGCTGAGGAGCAGGTGATCAGGACAGAAAAACTATTACCTACAGAAGCAGAGAAAAGGAAGTGGCCAGGACAAGATATTTTTTTTAGTGATCTATTTCCTCTATGTAGGACCTACCTCATAGTTCCAACACGTTCAAATAATGTATCGTATCATAAATCTAGCAAGAGATTAGACCACTGTCTAGATCAGAGCCATTAGGGCCTAGTAACTTCTTCAAAGCCCATCAGCTTGTAACCAAGCCCTCAATATATGAACCTATAGAGGACACCCCATATTCAGATCACAAAAATTAGTTAATTCTACTCTTTCCAGAAATCTTCATCAGGGCAGTATATCAGAACATGGTCCAGGAATGAAGTTATGTGAGGACAATTCTGAGTACTTGTGAGAACATGTCAAACAATAAGACAAGAAAGAGTCTAATGACCTCAGATTCTTCAAAACACAAAATTGTTCTTGGCGTGTGTTTTTTAGCTCCTCCCAGATAAGTTTTATTCAATATTGCTTGCTGTTATTAATCTATTAAACGTCTAGACTATCCTTTATATGTCCCTGAGGAAAAACATGTTTTGTCACATGTGTTTTTTCCTTGTGATTGTACACAGCTTGAACTCATGGGAACTTACTCAGGTGACCCTTCTTAACCCTCAGAGTGTAAACTGCAAGAGTGCCCTCGCATTGGCCTGTTATGGAGGTAAATCCAACCCCACTAGGGTTGGGAGCTATGAGCTCTAGGGAGGCTAAACAAGTGGTACAGAATGACACCACAGAAGTCCAGAAGGCATAACGGCAGGCTTACAGACTTATGTCCTTCATGTTCCATCTAATCTCTGGGGAAGAGACTTTCTACAACAGATGAATTCAGAAATCTGTATCCTTACCTCTAATGCCGCCTGGTCTTCACATGTGTGAGGCTAATGCAAAGAATGGGGAACCAAAAAGGAAAAGGATTAGAAAGAGTTGCAGGGGGTCCCTAAATCTATATCCCCACAAGGACAGAATCATAAGCATAGATTGGGTTTTTCATTGGGGGGGGGGTTGACTGAAAAAATACTACCTTTACAATGAAATCTAGTGAGCCTCTGTGGTCACCTCAATGGTCCCTCTCTAAAGAAAAGTCAAAGGCTCTTCACCAGTTAGTTGGAGAGCAGCTGGAGAATGGACACATAGGACCCCCTCTTTCTCCCTGGAATGCTCCCGTTTTTTGTAATTAAAATCTGGCAAATGGAGACTGTTGATTGACTTACATAGTGTTAATGCCACCATGTGGCAAATAGGAGCCTTACAATCTGGTTTCCCTACACCCACAGCTCTTCGTAAAGATTAGCCATTAAGAGTTTTGGATTTAAAGGATTGCTTCTATACTATACATATTCATCCTGATAATAAGATGCATCTTGCCTTTTCTGTTCCCCCACTCAATCATAAAGAACCTCAGTTCCGATATCAATGGCCTGTATTACTTCAGGATATGACAAACTTCCCTACTACGTATCAATACTAAGTAGGAAAGGCTTTAAAGCCTATGAAGTAGGCCTTCCCTCAGGCTTATATTATTCCTTATATGGATGATATCCTATTAGCCACCTCCAAAAAGAAAGGACTGTAATCCATATATCACATGACCAGGATATGCTATATAAAATGGGATTATTATTGCACCTGAAAAAGTATAAAGGTCAACACTTTAAAATATTTGAGACAACTAGTTACTAGAACAGCTGTTAAACCACACACACACCACACACACACACACACACACTCACACACATAAACACACACATACACACAACACACACACACACAAGTGTCCATTAGAGAAGACTTTAGAAACAGCTACCAACTCTCAGAAATTATTAATTATTAGAAGGTATCAATTGTCTACATCCTACTTTGGGAATCCTTAACCCATCTATTGAAAAGGAGAGAAGGAGAGATGCGGCGAACCCCCCTGGCCAGCAGGGAAGAACGACCACCGAGTCGAGGATTCTTCTCAAATCACACTTTATTGGAGCCTCTTGGTTGAAGGGAGAGCAGAAAGCGAAGGGCGCAGAGCACTAAACGGCTTATATAGGGAGAGCGGACACGGGTCGTGCCTGGATTGGCTACTCGCTCGTCTTTCGATGCCCCCGGCCACGGGATTGGCCAAGATTACTGCGCACTACTGCGCATGTGAGAGGTTCCGTCTACAGCCTTGCCATATATGGAGTTGTTTACTCGGTGGTGCAGGGGCTCAGCGCCATCTTGTAATGGCGGCCAGCAAATCGGCTCCCTACAGAGAGAGAGCATTGGACAGTCTTTGCATATGCTCTTGAGTGGCAAAGGAAGAGCTACAGCTACCTGAATTCAGACTATAAAAGAGTCATTTGTGTATCATGTGTATCCATTACTACCTTTAAACTTGTTTTGCTCACTGCATTGTCTCCTGCGGGTATTATAGCACAAGATGACAAACCTTTGGAATGGATTTATTTACACCATAAGGGCCATAAAACACTAACTGCTTACCGTACTCTTCTTGCTCAATTAGTAAATCGGAGGGAGGGGGACCCAATGTCAGTAATTATTTGGATTTGATCCTTGCTATACCTTATTACCCTTAACTAACAATCAGGTTTTTGTTTCCAACATAGTATTTTTATTGATTATTTGGGAATTTTACATCATGCACCCCAATCACATTCACTTCCCAGTCCTATGTCTGTCCCCCACCCTTGTAAAGTTCTCCCCTGACAAAAAAAAAAAAAAGAATAGAGGGGGAAAACCAAGCCCAATTTGTGTTGTCCATATACTCACTGGACCCAGTGGCCAGTCCCTTAAAAAAATCTTAGACCATTCCCTGCACCCCTGCCAAAAGCCATCACTCCAGCACTGGGATTCACTCTGCTATGGATTAAGAAGAGATTACACAAATAAGAAAGAATGAGAATAGGATTGGCACCCCGGTGTCAGAAATTGGGCTGTATGGGGAGAATTCTGAAGGCCTGCGAGAACACACCAAGAAAACAAGACAAGAGTCTTGAGAGCTTGGTTCCTTCCAAACATGGGCTTGTTCTTGGCATGTGCTTTTATGCCCCTCCCAAGTGCCGCAGATAGAAGTCTGAGGTGAAGAGTGGTTCATTTACTGGACTCGACCTCCTCAAAAGACCTCCATGGTCTATACAAGGCCCTGGCCCTGACTACCTCAGCCTGGGGTACCAACACTGCAAATGACCATTAGATGAGTTCAGCCCTGTAAAGTGTTAATAGGAAACTGCAAAACCAACGGCCTCACAGAGGTGTCCTTACTGGCGATGTGATTAGATCATAACTATCTTCTCCAGGAGTTTCCACTGCCTCTCCTAGTAGACCTCGACCCATCCCCTCCTGGACCCCTGTGGCCTCACACCCCTGCCTTCTGTGTTGTTTCTTTCCATAGGGCCACCATTGGAGTAAAACTGTTGTTTCTCCCTGATTTTTCTTTTTCCTTTTCTGCAGCGATATTTCCAACTCCTGGCCCCTTCTGGCATTCTCTGCTACTGCAGATATCAGTCATTTTCCAGTGGCGTTTACTGCCATTTTCCCCAACAGAACCCTACACTCCTAGCTGCTTTCAGTATGCTCGTGGACATTGTTTTATCGGATTAACCTCTCGGGTCTTCTACATTCTTTCTTGAAAGGCTTTGTAAGGTTCTGCCTCGCTTAGCCATTTCCTGTCGGGTGACGCCAGTCCTTGATAAGTTTCGGAACTCAGCCTGCATCCTGACATTTCAGATCCTTCACTTTCATCTCCGAAATTAGAACGTCCTTTGACCCACGAGATCCAAAATTGATTTAATCTTTTACCCTCTGATCTTTCTTTACACTACTCGGGTTCTCAGTTCCTTTTGTCCAGCTTAACTTCCAAGCCCCATCGCCACCCTCACTGCCCTGCGTCACTCTCGTTCTCAGCTCCCCTTCCTTTCTAGTTCCCTTACTTCATTGTTTATAGGTAGCAAAGACACAGCCCTGGCTAAGTTGAGCCCTAATGAAGACTGGAGAATTAGATATGTATGCAATGCGTGGGCAGGCTTTGATGTGTCACCCGACTCCTGGGACCGTCACACAATTTTCCTTTCGTCTTCTTGTTTCCTTGATGCCTAGTTCATGCTTTTCCTCTCTCCTCTAAACTCCAGCACCTTCTCCTCACTTTCACCTGTGACCTCATTTTCTGTTTTACTAAGAATACAGGAGCAACCAGAAGACAAATCCCACGTGTGTACCTGCTGTCTATTACGGCGTCCCCTCGACCAGTCCTTCCGTCCTTTCTCCCACTGCTCAGAGTCAGCTGCTTATGCTCCCACCTAAGCTCATTCTTTTCACTGTGAGGATGTCCCAGCCCCCTCATCTACTCAAGAAAGGCTCCAGACGGCCCACTTTCTACCCTGTAGCATCACTATTTCCTGGACGTGCAGCAGATCCACCTGCATGCTCTCCATCTCTTTCTACCCCTTCCCTCCTCCGCACTGCTCAGTAAAATTCCCGAAGTGCTGTGGGTGCTTTCTACGATTAGCCCCTTTAATCTCATCTCCCAGATCCACCCCAAAGTGGCTTGTGCATTCATCACTGTACTTAAGCCAATCTTGCCAAGTTGGTCACTAACTTCCCCTTGTAACTTCTGTATAACTTTATTCTCATTTGATCTGCCATTCAGGTTATTTAATAAATGATCCAAGCTGGAGCACCTCTAAGGAAAGAAAACAATAATATTTCTATCTGTGCAAGAGGCATAAACTGGAAAGGCCAGATGTATAGCCACGCTACCTCTGGCACTCACGTAAGAGTCACCTGGGAGAGCAACCGCTTTTCCTTGGGATGCCTTTCCCACTTGCTCTGCAGTCCGTGCTGTCCTGGTTTCCTCCTCCTCTGGCTAATCATTTTAATTCCCTCTGAGTTTCTCACTCTCTGTTCTATAACGCTTTGCTCCTCAACCAAACTTATTTTCTTCACCTGGAGACACTTAGCAACCATGTGGCTGCTGGCAACTAGTGGATAGAGGCCGGAGATACTGATAAAGACCAGGTCAGTCCTCAAAACAAAGAATTATTTAGTCCTGAAGGTCAAGTGTCTACACTGAGAAATCGTGGTTAAAATATTAGCCTGTATAGAAGGTCCAGTCCTTGGGCATTCTCTTTCCTTTATCTGTATCCATTCCTTTCGTTTGTAGGCTTGGTGGTTTTACCATAGTAAGAGAGCAGCCTCTGCTTCCCTTCTGGGCAGCACACTAGAGCTGACCCTGTTGTCCAGGGCTGTGAGACAGCCCTGAGGGTGTGAAAGCTCCCTCCATGGTGGAACCCTCCCCACCATGTCCCCTATAGCAATCAAGAGAGAGGGCCCTGCACCTTGCCTGGGCAAAATAGTAGAGCTGTCCCGAGCAGTATGAGGGAGGGGGACCTGGATCTGGGGCCCTGAGAGCAGAACTGGCCCCCACTCCTCACTGCAAGCTGCATTGGGTGAACTAGAAAAGGCAGCGCTGGAGAGCTCATCCATGAGGGGAAGCTGGCAAGCTGACCAGTCTAGGTACCACCCAGGCCCAGAACCGGGGCTATGAGTTGGCCCACACCAACATCCACCAAATTTATGGACTGTTGGAGCATGCGAAGGGGACAAACCTATAGATCCAAAACAGCAGGATATCCATGACACAGGGCAATAACAGGATATTCAGGAGGAGGCCCAGTGAGAGCCCATTATCAGTGATGCAGCAGAAACCAGGGGCCTCGAACCAGACCAATGACTCAGCAATGAACACTTACAAGTAAAGATGTATGGACGAGAGGGTGAGCCGTGTGACTCACGGGGCCACACTACAGCTTCCACAACATGATTCTTCTTTTTTCTTTTTTTGTTTTGGTTCTCTGTTTTGCTTGTTTTTTTATTTGGTTTTGCTTTGGGGTGGTTACAAGAGCAGAGGGTGGATTCAAGGGGACAGGGAGGGAGGTAGGATCAGAATGCATGGTGTGAAATCTACAAAACATCAATAAAAGTAACAATGTTGGCATAATAATGCACATATGTGAACATAAGCGCCTAAAAGATGCAGCCTGTGTTCTTAGGAAGTTAATAAAAAAAAGACCTAGGGAATGTCTCCAGTTAGCCAGAGCACATTCCCCCACCACCACCTCTCTCCTGTGTGTTAAACATACATTCATCTTCTCCGTTGCAGGAGCTCAGCGCCACCTTGTGGCAGCAGCTTTCTTAGCTTGTGGATCTGAATATTTGAATACAGTGGCCTGGAATACCCTCAATGTTTCCAGTTCCTAGTGATAACTTTGACTTTCCAGTTAGCTGTCATTTGTAAGTTGGATCAGGAGAATGACTGAATTGAGGTGCGCTCTCCCCTGATCCACGCTTCCCTGTTTCTCAGACATGATCTGTTTTAACTATGCCTAACGAAGATGCAGTGGCTCAAAGTGTCAGCGTTGAGTACCTGTCACGTGAGCTGAGTACTGGGAAGTCAGTAAAGGCGACCACTCCTTTACTGCTATAAAAAAAACGCCTCAGCTGAGTAATTTAAACCTACTAGAAATTTCCCATAATTCTAGAGGCTGGGAAGTCCAACAGAGTTGGGGTCTGGTGAATGCTTACTCTTGGCTTCCTATGACAGAATGCTTGCGAAAGGGACAACCGCTGCCCTGCGTCTTCAAGCCCCTTTATCAGGACACTAATCCCATTCACCTAATTAGTTCCCGAAGACACTACTGCTTAATACTATTATATTGGGAATTAACTTACAAACACTCAAATCTTGGCAGTGTTTAATGTGGAAAGACCAGCAATCTGTTGTAAGAATGTTAGAAGGAAAAGAAGAATAACTGACACTCTCTAAGCTAGACTCTTTACTCCCGGGGACATACTATTGAAAGACTCGAGCCTTTGGGGGACATTTCTCATTCAAATCACCATAGTAACCAAGAGCAGGAGTCACCATCTCACTGATCAACAACTACAAAATCAGTAACCCATTTCTGGTACTGGGATCTTTGTTAGCCTATGACGTCTAGGAAAGGGCATTATCATTCCCCCAACCCCTGTTACAGAGTAACTTCATTTAAACTCTTTTACATGTGTATATGAGTACATTTTAGGATGCTTCCACAGTAATAGGTTTCAATACAGCTTTTCCAAAGGTCTTTAGTGTTCGTTACCTTTTCCCTTCTTCCTTCTCCGCCCTGCTTTCTTCTCCTTCCTTCTCATATCCCCAACCCCACTTAATTCTTCTTGTCCCATTATTCCCCATTTGACTTTATTTATACCACCTATATCTTGTCTTCCCTCTCTCTTTTTTTTTAGATTTATTTACTATATATAATGTTCTGACTGCATTGCACCACTGGCCAGAAGAGGGCACCAGATCTCATTACACATGGTTGTGAGCCACCATGTGGTTGTTGGGAATTGGAAGAGCAGGCAATGCTCTTAACCTCTGAGCCATCTCTCCATCCCCTCTACCCTCTCTTTAAGACTCTCCCCAATGACTCCTCCATAGCTCCTTGAGAACCATGGGTATTCAGATTAATCACAGCTAACCAAACTCAAAGCCAGTATCCACATATGCTTAAGATCATGTGAAGCTTGTCTTCCTGGGGATTAGTGAACAAGTGTTCCCCGTTTCCTCACATCCTCACATGCATTTGTTGTCTTAAAACAACAACAACAACTTTTGCCATTCGGACAAGGGTAAAGTAAAATCTCCAAGTAGTTTTGCTTTGCATTTCCCTGGTGGCTAAGGATGTTGACTATTTTGCAAAAGTGTTTCTCGGTCATTTTTATTTCATCTTTTGAGAGCTCTCTGTCTAGTTTAGAGGTTCTCAGCCTTCCTAATGCTGTGATGCTTTAATACAGGTCTTCATGCTGTGGTGACCCCCAACCACAAAATTATTTCCATTGCTACTTCATAACTGTAATTTTGCTACTCTTATGAATGTGATGTAAATATCTGTGTTTTCTGATGATCTTAGGTAACCTCTGTGAAAGGGTCGTTCAACCTCCAAGAGGCCACAACCCACAGTTTGGTAACTACTGGTCTAGTTCCATTCTTCACTTTTGATTGTTTATTTACTTGATATTTGCTTTTCAAATTCTTTGTATGCTCTAGATACCAACCCTCCGTCAGATGTTTCAGTTTCAGAAGAACTGCATTGGAATTTTGGTGTGGATGCTTTTTGGGAGGACGGCTGTTTTCATAATATTAATACTACTCAGAACATGGAGAGCTGTCCACCTTTGGGTATCTTCTTCAATTTCTTTCTTCTGTGTCTTTGCATTTTTCTTGTCAAGTCTTTAATTCCTTGGTTAGATTTATTCCATGGTATTCTTTTTATGCTCTTGTGAATGGATTGTTTCTTTAGTTACTTTCTTGAAATAATCTGTTGTTGATATTAATATGTTATTTTTAATTTATTTTTGTTGCTTTATTTTTATTTATTATTTCTCTCATACATTATATCCTGGCAGAAGTTTCCCCTCCAGCAGCTCCTCCCAAACATGCCTCGCCCACATCCACTTCTCTTCCATTTCCCTTCAGAAAGAGAGGTCTCCCAGGGATATCAACCAAACATGGCTTAACAAGATGAAATGAGCCTGGGCACCCATTCTCATATCAAGGCTGGATGATGCAACCCAGGAGAAGGAAAAGGGTCCCAAGAAGAGATACCCCACACTCCCACTGTTAGGAGTCCCACAAAAACACTACGCTTCACAACCATGGCATATAGAACAATATGTGCTTTCTCCTCGTTCCATTGGTGAGGTTTTCGTTGAGCTTCTATTTGCCTCACTATATTTTTCACTCCAAGTTTTATTTCGGTTTGACTTTTCTTCCTAAATTCTCTCTCTTTATTAAATTGTTTTTTCATATCTTATTTTTTTTTCTTTTTTCATTTGCACGTTTGTGTGTTTGCAGTCTCCATGATGGCATTTATTCATGTTCTTTTTGCATTCCTTGAACACAGTTGTTCTTTGTGTACATAGGGAGTGAGAAGTTTTTAAGTGTCTTTCTTCATCACTTTTCAACCTTATTTTTAGAGACAGGGTCTCTCCCTGAATGAACCCCGAGCTCTCCAATCAATAACTGATCAGCAAGCCCCAGGGATCCTCCTATCTTAGCCCCATGAGTTCTGGGGTTTTGGATGCATACCACGCGGCCTAAAATTTTTTTTTTTAATGTGGATGCTAAGGATAGGGTCCACATGCTGGTGCAACACTTTACCAACTGAAACGCCTCCCCCGTTCTGCAGCCAGTGATTTCCATCATGACCCTTTACCTCTGCTGATAAAGACTAAAATCAAAGTGACCTTATTGAGAGTTGAGTCTCTGCATTTTGGAATCATTGACAACTGCAGGTTTATACAACTAGCGGTGGGCAAGCCCTATTTAAATCAAGCCAGAGTCAAAGAAAGCAGTTTCTAGAGCACTTTATGCCATGCAGCAGCAGAAGCAGAACTGGAGGGTGGGTGTCTTGTTTCTGGCTTGTCTATGCTTGTTTTCTGAAGTTGAACGTTGGGAGGTAAAGCAGTGAGATCAGAGATGGTGTGGAGTAGGTGGTGACCCACCCCAAGTAAGCTGTGGCTCTGTCCCTCAGGGAGGTGCATGACTCATTCAGCACGGGGAGTTGTCCTCCCAGCACAGCACCCAAACTCCTTTCATAATGACCAGCAGACTTTCTGGAGCATGCATCGTTTCCCACACCTCTGCCGGTGAATCATGTCTTGGTAAAACCCACAAACGTCAGTCAGCCATGGCGGACACACTTTAATCCCAGGAGGCAGAGGCAGGTGGGTCTCTGATTCCAGGCCAGCCCGGTCTACAGAGTGAGTTCCAGGACAGCCAGAACTACACAGAGAAACCCCATCTCTAAAAAACAAACCAACGAACAACAAAATAAAACCCACAAAGAGTCTGATACAATTTGATACATTATCCTTCCACAGGAAAAATCATTTATTCCATTTAAGCTTTATACAAAACTAAAAAGAGTTAATGTTTGTTATTTTTAAATTTCCTTTTGTTTTTTTTTTCATTTTCATTTCCCTTTTACATTATTTGGCACTTTTTAAATGTTTTGAACAAGTCTTTTTTTTTGTTATTTTTTTGGGGGGTTTTTTTTTGGTTTTTTTTTTTTTTGTTTTTCGAGACAGGGTTTCTCTGTAGCTTTGGAGCGCGTCCTGGAACTAGCTCTTGTAGACCAGGCTGGTCTCGAACTCACAGAGATCCGCCTGCCTCTGCCTCCCGAGTGCTGGGATTAAAGGCGTGCGCCACCACCACCCGGCTTTTTTGAACAAGTCTTGATGTGGTCCACAGCTATTCTACCATTAGCTACACCTCCAGTCTAGTCAGTGGAAAGAAACATGACTTGGCTCAGCCGTTATTTTTTTTTTTAAGCAGAAGAGGGTTCAGACACCTATCATGCGTTGTTTTAAATAGTCACCGGGCAAACTTTTGTTGGACCCACGTCAGTGTCAGTCTTCAGTGCAGGAAAGATAAGTGTCATCAAGAAGAAATACTTGCCAGCATACTGTACTTTACATTAGAGTAATGGCAATACCACAGAAACAACAAAGAAATTAGAAAACAGAAGCTATACTGAAATAAATATTCTCAAATTTTCAACATCCTAAATAGAAGAAGCCAGTGAACACAGCAGGAAAATGGAAAAACATTCTAGGATCTCTTTTCCCCAAAAGCACTAGAGAAGGGTCATTTCATGGACTGATCCTACCAAATTTTTGAATAACAATTAATTCCTGCTGTAACCAAGTTATTTTAGGCAGAAAGCAAAAAGTTATTCAGATGCATGAGGATAGTATATTTTTTTATATTTTAAAGCCAGAAAAGAATGATAATGATGATATTAGCAGGCAATATGGTATCATACCATCTTTGGTTGCTAAAGAAAAAGTTCCAAAATCTAAAAACAAATGATCAAAATACCCATAGCTCTTAAAATCTAACAATGTATTAAAATATTTCTAATCATAAAAGGTTTATCCTATAAACAAAAAAGTTCATTATAAAAATTGTTACATTAATTAACAGTTAAAATTATAATGTTATTGCACTTGATACAAAAAAGCACTTGCTAGCTTTCAACATTTACTCCAACGGTTTTTTTTTTTAAAAAAAAAAAAATCTTCGCATTAGAAATAATGGGAGAGTGTTTCTTTAACCTATGTGTTGATTCTTTTCCAAATCAGCAATAAGACAATAGAGCCAATTAGTAGTGCAACTCAGTTCCTGGGTAGTGCTTTGGGATACAAATTGAGAAATCTAGGTGTGGTGGCCCACCCTAGGCAAGCTCTCTACCACTAAGCTATGCCTAAATTCTTGTTTTTCTTATATCTTGGCAATATCCTCGAAATTTCATTGTGGAATGAAGTTAATTTGTTAACGAATTTGGGGCTTATCAATTATTTTGTGGAACTTGGGGTGAAATATTTTTAAACATAGTAACTGTTAAAGTATTAATTCTCATATGGGCATGGTGGTACATGACTTTAGTCCCAGCTCTTCAGAGGCAGAGACAAGCAGAGCTCTGTGAATTGAAGGCCATCCTGGTCTACAGAGGGAATTCCAGGACAAACAGAGCTACACAGAGAAACGCTGTCTCAAAAAACAACAGAACAAAAACAAAACAAAAAAAACTACAACCAAAAACAAATTAATTCTCTGAAATGTAAAGTTTTTAATAAGTTTTACACGTAAATAGATTTTACTGTATTAAAGATGCTTATTTTACAGTCAATATTAGCATACCTTTTATTGAAGCTCGAAAGTCTCAGAGTCCCAAGCCACCATTATTTATTTTTATGTAAAACAAGAAAAAAAATTAAAATTACCAATCAGGGACTACATCACAGAATACCTCAGGTTCAATCTGGCTACCCCATTCATCACTTTATTCTTTAGCCCAGATATTTTATTTATGTAAAAATTATTGAAAACATCATGTAAGTGCTGCAGGTATTTTCTGTCTTTTCATATCTTGTCTTGTCTTTAGCACAATAGTACAGTTCTTGGCTCTGTTGTGCTTAACCCAAGAACCTAAGGTACCAGACCCTCAGTCACCAAAGACTGACCGGGGACAGTGGCCCCTGGGTTCATTTGCTCATGCCAATGATGAAAGAGGCACTCCTATGAGTAAGCAAAACAGAAGTAAGCATTATTAAGAGATAGTAAGGAAAAATAAGAAATTAAGGAAAGGCAAAACACCCAAGTGTTAGGAGGGGTACCCAACGAGAAAAAAAAAATTGATCTTCCTTATCTGGGGGTTTTGTCTGTCAATGGCAGAAACTGGGCATAGGCTGAGGCAATCGCTGTGACATTGAGTAGTTCCCTGGACTGTCATGGTTGAGCCAATGGAGGATGCACACACTTGATGCATGCTCAGCTGGTCCTCCTGGAGGTGATCATGCACACCTACACAAGAGTGGCTAGATCTTCCCCTTGTCTTTGTCCGTACCTGACCTTGGCTTTGTGAGTCTTTTGCTGGCCTTGTTCCTTCTGATCTTGCAGGTGTGTCAATAATTAGACTGAACTCACTCTTGTTCTCACAGCTACAGAAGTAGCTGTAGTGGTTCTTAGTTGATGCCTTTCTGCAAGGTAGTTTGAGGTCTTTTTTCTGAGAATTTCTTAGAACCTGTCTTTAACTTACTCTGTTACAGTTAGCTGAATAAGCAGCCAGGGGCCACTAGGACTGCTGACTCCGGCCAAGAGATCCATCTTTCCTCTTATTTATAGTTTGGTTATCTTGTGCACAGCTGCGAGCTCTTTGTTTCTCATCCTGACTTGGCCGTTTTAACCCTAACATTCTTGTTAGCCTCAGTTTTCATCTGAGCCCTTTTCTAGTAGTTAAATGGGGGCAGGAACTCTAGGCAGGAACTGAAGAAGAAGCCACAGGGCAATGAAGCTTTACTAGATTCCTTCCCATGGCTTGTTCAATTTGCTTTCTTATACAACTCCGACCCAGGACTACCTACCCAGGAGTGGCACGGCACCCAGTGGGCTGATCCTTCCCTTACCAATCAAGAAAATGTTCCCATAGGCTTACCCACAGGCCAATCTGATGGAGCCAATTGCTCAGATGAGGTCCCATTTTCCCAAGTAACTGATTTGTTTTAAAACTAACCAGTACAGGTAGCACTTTGATATTAATAAAACGCTGAATCCTTGTGAGGGCCGGTGTAGTGGTGATACAGCTGCAATAATGGGAAGGGTATTATAGAATTTTCCCATAAAAATTAAGAGCACTGAGAGTCCTTACAGGCACCTAGAAGGTGATCACCACCACTGCTGTGTTCCTTGCATGACCATTTTTTTAGTGATGGTGTAAAGTAGAAGGAAAGATCCTTGCTAAGAGGGTTGGATCGGGAATTGCTAGTGGACATTTCAAACACGGAACCTGCTTTCAAATGCACTGTAGGCAAGCTCCAATTTTCCACTGAAACTTAAGAAGGTTTTGATGGTGTTAGGTTCTTCAGTATGGCTTTTCCAGCTCTTGGAGCTGGAAGACACCAAAATGATACGTTCTAGTAAGCAGAATTACCAAGTCAAGGGCACACGCATTAAAATTTTAATACCTTCTGTAATTCGTTTCCCACAAATTCCCTACGCTGATTCACACATGCTACATGGAGAAACAGCCACAGACTCAGTTTCCTCACACCATTGAGTATTGTCTTTGTAATTAGTGACTTCCTGGTGAGTAGAAAGGGAACCTCATTTGTTGCTTTGATTTGTATATTGCTAATAACTGTTGTAGGTAATTATAATTACTTATATTTAAAGAATATTTGTAGTTCGTATCTGGTAAAATGCTTTTAAATCTGACTTTTCCTACCAGTTGGCAAATAGTAACCAAAATCTTTGGGTATGAGTTGCTTCTCTTTTTTTTTCAGTATGTTGTAAATAATTTTTCCTGAGTATCTTGTCTTTTTGATTTTCTTTCATCGTGTTTTTGGTCCACATTTTATCTGAAATTTGAGCATTTTGATGGCACCTAATGTCTCAGCTTTTATTTTGCAGTTTTTAGGATGCAGACCATTGGGCAATGACTAAGAATTTTCTGCCATTCTCTTTTTATCCAGAAACTTTAAATTTTAGGCACTTAACCATTTTTTAAGTGATATTATGTGTTCTGTCCAAATCAGTGCTTTGCGTTGCTTTAGTTTTCCACTTGCACAGAACTGCACAATGATCCATAACTGCCATAAATTATGATATGTGATTCATGGTGATCCTATATGGTTCCATTCTTTTACAAGAATTCTTCTGATATTTCTATTTATTTCATCAATTTTGTTGAGTAGTTCAGGGGTTACTTTTGTAAATTTGTCCTTCACTTTCATGCAAGGGAGGGATGAAGTTGAATAGCATGTTGGCTCACATCATAGAATGTGGGTTTCATGGAGACCAGCTTCAGAAAGATGTGACAGAAGCAGGTCTTTGGCCACAGGGTCCGGCTGCTTGACAGTGCAGAAGCCTTTCAACATGGACGCCCATACTATTGCTTTATCTACAGGGGCTACACCAAATGCTGCCCCAGAAATTTCCATGGCACTTCCTCAAGTCTATTAGAGTGTAAGTGATCCCTCAGTGGTTCCTGTTGTACATGGTGTACCCTTGCTGCCCTAAAGGATGTTTCCTTTCCAGTGGCAGCCCCTGACCAGAATGCTAGCCATTTTTGTAGATTGCTCTTGACAGATTACAAGCAACAGTGGATTTGGTCCTCTGAGTGTGTCAGTGGAGAATTCTGTACTTGATTTTGAGACTCTAGTGCTCCACTAGCATTTCTGTATAGTTGGATGAGTGTTGAAGAAGGGTCAAATGTTTTTTATTGTTGCATCATCCCTGACGTTTTAGTTTTGATTATCAACCTGATTATATGAGTGCAGGTTATAAATGGATACCTATAAATTACCTACAGATTCTCTCTCATGATACAGAAGTACTCTCACCCTACCCAGTTTCCTTTGATCTTTCCTCAATTTAATAAGGTAAATCAATCTGTAGGACTAATAATTATCTTGAAACTATTTCCATATCTAAGACATTTAGCCATTGTGTACTTACCAGGATTCATCTCCAAGCACACTTAATGTCCATCGTTGTCACTATTCTAGATGATGCCAAAACATTAATAGGAAGCACTGGCAACTGGATTATTTTAGCAGCAAAATTCTGCTGTGTGTTTTAGCTGTCAGAAATAACCAAGGACTTTGTAACAGTGCATAGAAAGAAAGCAAGAGGAGCCACTCTTCAGATGAGAACTGACATTATCATGGTTCGAAGTGGGAAAGTGGGCCTTCCGGCCCAAGGAAGACCTGTGTCTGGGAAGACAGCCTGATGTAGGTTCTGAAGGGGACCCTCTTCCAGTCCCCTGAATGCCTAGGAATACACAGCGCTATTGTTATAGGCGACTATCAGGAGGCCCTGAGAGGAGAAGCAGATCCTTCAATTCCGTAACACAAGGGGAACTTCTCTGTCCTTTAGGTTTCCAAAGGTGGGAGGGAAGATTACCCACTATGTGACCTAGCCTGACCTAGCCAGCCAGCAAGTCAGAAGGTGGAGGGTGCTAGATAAACATAAATTTATAATTAAGGTTAACTTGGGTTTGCTCACAGTTGCCATGGGCAACGAGGCGGGGAGACTACAAGGCCATAGTAAACTTTGCTTCTCAGTTCTCTATAAAGAGGCAGGGAGGGAGAGACGGGAGAGGAAACTGGGGAGGATGTGGCTTGAGTTTCAGGGGAAAGATAACAACTTGGCAATGGGCAGATCTGTGATCTAACATTCTAGCATAACTTAGGGCACTTCTGTCTTGAGCAGGACAGTAGGGTTGTACTCACTTGCAGCCGCAGAGATGGGAGAGGGACCCTTGATATTGACATAGCTTCTTGTACCTATAGAATAGAAGAACTGGCACCAGGACTTCAGGGAGGTATAACTAGATCCCTCTCAGCCTGCCACATCTCTTAAGGTGGCCTCATTTTAAAGCAACATGCTCATGGTCCAACAGCTAGTGTCAATATTGTTAATCATCGCAAGTGATGCTAAGGGGCCTTATATTCACAATATCTATCCATTTCATTTCTGAGATAAGAATTCTGAATGACTTTCTCAGTAGCTGCTCTTCAAGAGTTATTTTCTGATCCTCCTCTTTATCATCATCCTCCTGGGATGGTTTGGATATGGCTTGAGTATGGCCCATGGTGTTTATGGACGACTGGTTCCCAATGTGGTCATACTAAAAGCTTATTCAACCATGTGAAAGGAGCCTAGAGAAAAGGGATTATGTCACTGGGTGTTCCAACCTCAGAGGAGATTAACATAGCTAATATAATATTTTACTCTATTAGCATAATATTGGATTAACTTAACATAGATTGACATAGTTCTTGAGGGACCCCAGTTAGTTGCCCTGAGAAATAGTTGTTATGAAAGCATCAGATCGACTCCTCTGTCCTTTTCGGTGTCCTCTCTCCCTGAATAATCACTCTCACTGATGATCTGACTCTTTTCTACTCATCATCTCCCCGCCTGGAATGTTTTTATAGCACCAGATCCAGATTTCCACACTCCCATTTCCTCTAATGTCGCTGTCCTTTGAGATCCACACCAAAGTTTGGACCAGTGACTCAAGGATGGCAACTTGGGAAGGACTGTATCCCTAATGCTAGGAAGCTGAGGATGGGTCAAAAGCAAGTGGAGCCAACGGCTGAAATTAAAGAGACGCACCACCAGCCTACACAGGTTCTTACAATCTTCTTCTAGCCTTGGAGAATTCAAGATCTATTCAGAGACTTTTAAATGCCTGAAAATATTTCCCTGTGAGTATCTGCTAGCTGACCTTCCCCCTCTACCTCCATGGACCATGCATCCACAAGATGGCATATTCGTTTTAGGTTTTTGGAAATTAAAATTACATTTCTCCCTTCCCTTTTCTCTCTCCAAACTTTCCCATCTATCCCTCCCTGCTCTTCTTCAAATTCTCGTTCTCTTTTTTCATAGTTTGTTGTTTTGTATACATATATATTCCTAAACATAACCTGTTAAGTTCATACAGTGTTGCTTGCATGCATGTTCTCAGTACTGACTTTGTGTTTCTTGAATTTGCAGCCTAACCCCAAAGTGACAGGTCAGGTCAGGTCATCTGAGCTCCGGGAAAACCCCACAGTCACTCCCTTTTGAGAAATCTAAGGTTTGTAATGACTTCTGTTTCCTGGTGACTGACCTATATGAGGCTGGGCTCCTCATGTTTCTAGAGGAGCTCAGACAAGTCACACTCATAATTATTCTGTGATTTCTTCAGCTGAGCCTCCCAGGAGCAAGGTTCTGGCAGGAGGAGCTGGGTGTCTTCCGTGTTGCCACACCCCACAAAAGAGTCTGGAGCCTCTTGCACTCACCTAGATAAATTACACAGGCTCCATCAAAGCTCCTCACGGCACCCGGGAACTGTCCCAGCTGTGACTTGGTCTCCTGGACTTTCCATAAAGCATCTTCTTGGCAGGTATAGTCCATACCTACAAAACTTTAGACTCCGAGGCTTTCTGTACCTTAGGGCTCAGTGAATGGGAAAAAAATCTAGCTATGTCTCTGGGCCCTGCTTTATGTGTGAACCTCTGTCTTTCACTTCTGAATTGCTGGGATTTTGGCCAAACTGCCCAACATGAAGCCCTCCCTTGCCTTAGGCAGAAAGAGATGGCAGTGAAGGGGAAAGGCCTCTGGGGAAAAGATATGCAAGGAATTGGGCACTGGGGGAATGTTTAAGGCCAAATGTTACTTATGGCCTTGGAATCTGTAGGGAGATAATGTTATTGAGATTTGGGGATAGAGGAGAATTCCGCTGGCTCTTCTGTTCCCAGAGCCTTGAGGTTTGGTTCCAGGAGGTGGCTTAGCTCTTCTGCCTAGAGCATCGTGTCTGGTTATTCACTTCGGTTCTGTCCTGAATGAGAGCCCGGGGATTCAGGGTTTTGGAAAATCTTGGAAATGTCTCTTGATGCTTATCTTTCCTCCCGATGTCTCCTCTCTCAGGTACCAGGACAAGCTCACTATGGCAAACCATCAAAGAAATGACCATTTTGGAGGTGATGCTGGGAATGAGCACTGGACTATTAGCATCCTCTTCTATGTCCTCTGGGCACCCGAGAATCCCATCCTATCCCTCAGATATGGCTCTTGGCACATAGCAAGGTGCCCATATGCCACTAGGCCTTCGTTTTCTGCAGGGTGGAGACCACTACTTATAGCCACTGCTCTAGCTACGGCTTACAGCATCGGGCCAAGCAGCTGAGTCTCAACACATAGGAAGTGTAGAACTACTTGTCACTTTGTCTTAATTGTTTGTCCTCTTAGAACAGTAATCCTTAGTGGCCTTTGCTTACCATGGATTTACTGCAAAGAAAGTCCAGGTTGATGGGCTACAGGAAGGCTGCCAGTTTGGGGATGTAAACCCCCTGGATGTAAACCTTCATTACAGAAAGGGCCCCAGGTTTAGTTCATCTTCCTCCTATTCTTGAGACTTAATCTTCATGCCTATCAATTGTTTTCATTCCAACAGTCAGAAGTACTCCTCAGTCTGGGAGGGTTTCTGACTTGGAGCAGCAGGTGTGGATCTTTCGTGGTCAGGGCCTTGTGGTGGTTCCATGGAGTAGCAACATAGCCCCAGGTCAGTGGTCACCTGCTACTGCTTTACTCCTGACATAGCCTCTGTTAAAGAAAGTGTCAGTGCCCTATCATGTAGTAGGATGTTAACCACAGTTAACAACAGTCAGAAGAGAGCTTCTTGAGTGTTTGACCATAAATAAATGCTAAATATATGAGATGAAGGATATACCGATTCTCTGGTTTCCTCATTGTTGTATGGCATAGACATGCATTGAATCGATACTTTGTGCCTCCAAAATATGTCTAATTATGTGTCAAAAACCGAACTTAACTTTCCATGGGGCTTCCCTGGAAGGGGCAGAATTTTACTCCTGCCTTGAAATAAAAGTCAGGGAGAGGTTTGTATCAGACTAGAATAAAGTAGTCACCAGCAGATCTGTCCTATGGAAGGGGAAGATATATGTTTATATACATCAAGGCATCCTAAAAGGATGAAATGAGGGGGAAACACAGAAAGGTAAATTTCAACATCCCATTAGGCTAATGGTCACAGCTCTCTAAGGGTCAGAGAAAACAGCGTAGCGTAGGAGCTTCGACCTCCAGGTGTTTAAGGACAGGTGTGAACATCTCAATCCTACCATCTGCTTCACTCTGTGCAGACCCCAATAGCTAGGACAGGACTTGCCGGTCGGGATGGATGGGAGAGTGGGTGGATGACCGCTTGATTAGTCTGGGTAGCAGGGGTTGCCTTCATCAGGCGTCCTCTGGCCTAGCTTGACAAACGCTGCTCTGCTAAATCAGAACAATTGGAGGGCTCTGTGTTCCCGGCCTCAGAAGGAAAGCGTTATCTTCTTTATTCATACAGTCACCATCACGGTCCTCCCATGCAAGTATCCAGAGTCTCTGGAGCAAGGCAAGGGGATTCCCATTTACATGGGAATCCAGAATCCAGACAAATGCCTGTTTTGTGAAGAAGTTGATGGACAGCCCACTTTGCAGCTCAAGGTCGGTGACCCAGAATAACCACATAAAGATTAAAAAAAAAGCCTGCATTTCTTTTTATAATTTTCATTTTCAAGTTAGCATAGAAAGCATTAGGTTGCCTGTGGCGGTGTTTGAGTAAAGCGTGTTTTAGTGGATCCTCAACATCCCAGCTCCCTCCTTTAACCTCACTTCTAACTCTCCACCAGCTTCCGTTCTGTTGCATGTCACACACGTCCTTTTACTTCCCCCACATCATTGCCACTCCCCCTCCCCCACTTGGTTTCCTTTCTGGTGTTTAAGAAAAACTTGTGCATCTTGACATGGTTTATTTGGCAGGATATTAAATTTTAGAATTAACAAAGAATTTTCTTTTCCTAAGCATGTTTGGTTTTAGCCCCCTTTTTATTTAATATTTTAAAAATTTCCATCTCCTCCCCTCCTCTTTCCCCTTCCCTCCCCTCCCTTCCACCCATACCCCCACTCCCTCCCTCTCCAGGCCAAAGAGCCATCAGGGTTCCCTACACTATGTTAAGTCCAAGGTCCTCCCAACACCCCCAGGTCCAGGAAGGTGATCAACCAAACTGACAAGGCTCACAGTGAGCCCGTCCATGCCGTAGAGTCCAAGCTCATCGTCATTGTCCTTGGCTTCTCAGTCAGCCTCCACCATCAGCCACATTCAGAGAGTCCGGTTTGGTCGCATGTTCCATCAGTCCCATTCCAACTGGTCTTGGTGATCTCCCGTTAATTCTGTTCCACCGTCTCAGTGGGTGAACGCACCGCTCACGGTACTGACTTTCTTTCTCATGTTTTCCCTCTTTCTGCTCCTCATCAGGACCTTGGGAGCTCAGTCCGGTGCTCCAATGTGGGGCTCAGTCATTTTCTTCATCTATCGCCAGGTGGAGGTTCTATGGTGATATGCAAGAAATTCATCAGTATGGCTATAGGAACTGGCCTTTTCAGGCTCCCTCTCCTCAGCTGCCCAAGGAACTAGCTGGGGGCATCTCCCTGGATACCTGGGAACCCCTCTAGAGTCAAGTCTCTTGACAACCTTAATATGGCTCCCTTAATTAAGATATATGCTTCCCTGCTCCCATATCCACCCTTCCTATATCCCAAGCATCCCATTCCTCCAAGCTCTCCCCATCCTCCCCTTCATGCTTTTCTCTCCCCATCTCCCCTTGCCCCCATCCCACCCCACCCCCAAGTTCCCAATTTTTGCCTGGCAATCTTGTCTACTTCCAATATCCAGGAGGATAACTATATGTTTTTCTTTCGGTTCACCTTCTTATTGTCTTCTCAAGGATCACGAATTATAGGCTTGATGTCCTTTAGTTATGGCTAGAAACCGATTATGAGTGAGTACATCCCATGTTCAACTTTTTGGGTCTGGGTTACCTCACTTAGAATAGTGTTTTCTATTTCCATCCATTTGCATGAAAAATTCAAGATGTCACTGTTTTTATCGCTGAGTAGTATTCTAATATGTATATATTCCACGGTTTCTTCATCCATTCTTCCACTGAAGGGCATCTAGGTTGTTTCCAGGTTCTGGCTATTACAAATAATGCTGCTATGAACATAGTTGAACAATGCTTTTGTAGTATGATTGGGCATCTCTTGGGTAAATTCCCAAGAGTGGAATTGCTGAGTCCTGGGGTATGTTGATCCAGAATTTCCTGAGAAACTGCCACACTGCTTTCCAAAGTGGTAGCCCCTTTTTAAAATGTGGGCATATCCTGCTGCAGCCTACCTTCATTGTCAGCTGTGGGAAGACCAAGCCCCGCCTTGATTTACCAGAAGCAATGGGCTATAGCTTGGTATTTTAAGCCAAATAAACTCTTTCTCCCCTGGAGCAACATAAAAAACAGACATGTAATAGACTTCAATTTATCTTCCCTTCTTTATTTGAGGATTTTAGTGTCTCTTAAATTTTAAGATGTCCTCTGTCATTGTGCCTTCACGTGTGTCCTTTCCCTAACTCTCCTGGATTTCTCAGTTTAGAATTCCCAGTCACCAGTCAGAGGATTCGCCTTAGTACTGTATACTACCTTATATAATTCCCATGCTTTCTGCCCTCCCATTGTTTATTTATTTACACATTGGCCTTGCCTTCTAGCAGAATTTCTCAGCCAGTTTATAATTATGCTTTTGTCTTGGTTTGCCTGTTAAATGAGCCTTCCTTAACCTTTTCTAAAAGGTTCATCTTTGCTCTTCCAAGTCCTAAGCTTTCAAGTTGATTGTATTCATTATATATACACAGAGAAATATAGATACATAAATATAATTTCATTTATACGTGTGCGCCATAAAACTCACTTTAATTAGGTTAATTCAACTCAATACAATTTAGTTTAGCAAAACGTGCAGGAACTTAATTATACCACATGACTGCATGGTATATCATTAAACAGAATGGCAAAGGACTCTGAGCTTGTCCAGCCTGGATTCTAGAAGAAGAGAAGACATACAAATTTTAGATATAATAGTACACTTGTCACATGCCCTAGGAATAACAAAGCAAAACAAAATCAGATCAGGGCTGAGCCTGGGAGTAGCAGAAACAGGAGTGGAGTCAGGCCCCAGTGTAAATTATTTGGTAGGTGTTATTGTGTAGGAGGGATTCTTGGAGAGAGCAGGAGGCTGGGAAGTCAGCAAATGAGGGTGGGTCCTGGGCCAGTATAGACAGGTGTGTAGCAGTGAACTGAGACCAGACCTCTGCCAGAACCTGGCCACCCACCCAAGTGAAAGGAGAAACCTGGAATGCCTTGAGCAGGGTGACCCAAAATAACTGAGACTCCAGATTGATCAGATAGGGGGGAAGAGGGGAAGGCCTCAAGAGGCTTTATGGGGAGTTAGGTGGGAGTCGATAGCTCTGAGATGGTATGGAGTGGGTGCGGGTAGATTCTGAATACACTCAGTGTCAGCAACAAGACTGTGGACAGAGTAAATGTGATTGCATCCTGAGCTCTGTCCTGCCTTTTTCTAGGTCTCTCTTCTGTTGGATTTTTGACCTCAGTCATTGATAATGTATGGATTTTAGGAGATCTTAATGTGATAGCATTGGAGATTAAATCTTGCTTATACAGAGTGAGTTTAAAGAGATACACCAGACAGCAAATATTGGCAGCTATTGCAAGGGGTTTTCTGTAAAGTAAGAACTGACAGAGGTGTTGGGTCATTAAAATACAGTTATGTGACACTAACAATGAATTTCGTACACAGTGGTCTCCTAAGACGATGTCATCCAGTGACATTGTCACTGGGTGTGTAAGCAGTTTTGCAATGTTGACACAATGGTGAAATCATCAACAATTACTCATAGCATGTGTCTGTCGTTCAATGCCGTGCCTATGTTTTTTAAGATGAAAGCAAATATAGAGATAAAAATGATTGAGCAGAGAAAGCAAAAGTGGGTGCTGCATGAGAGAGCGGGAAGGCCAGCTAGAAGAATGTCCATGGATGAGGGAGTAGAGAGAAGTCGTGGCTAGTCGTTCTCAGGTAGGGAGGACAGGTAGAGACGAGATGCATCCGGTTGGTGGGTAGTTAGGAGACCTTCTCAGCTTTCTCAGGGAGTTGGAAGCCAAGCGTGAAGATGACGGAAGTGGGGTGGGTGCTAGAAATGAGAAGGCAGACCTTCAGTGTTTGGCAGTCAGCCAATCTCTGCTGAGCCGAATGTCAGGATAGTCTGGGTAAGTCTCAGAAGTGTTCATGGTTGGTGGGTAGGAATGCTGAAGGCAGAGGGTGTTTGCTAGTGAAGGAGAAAACACAGAACAGAGATAGTGAGAGGCAGGGAGGGCTGATGCATGTTCATCTGCCTCCCTTCCTTTCCTTTCCCTTTCTGCATCTTTCTTTTTCTTTTTGGAGAGGGGGGTGCATTATGGGAGACTGAACCGAGGGCCTTGCACTTGCTAGACATGCTCTACCACTGAGCTAAATTCCTAACCCCTGAAATGTCCTTTTCTTGTTCTCTTGTAAGAGAGGCTTCCTTGAACTCAGGAATATATATTGGTTCTGCAAAAATAGCTTTGCCTATCAGAAGCAGCTTCTATTTTGCTCATGTGTATTCTCTCTCACACGCAGGAGGAGGAGATTTTGGATTTGTACAACCATCCTGAGCCCAAGAAGCCTTTCCTGTTTTACCATACCCAGACGGGCAGAACGTCCACCTTTGAGTCAGTGGCTTTCCCTGGCAGCTTCATCGCATCCTCCAAGAGTGGCGAGCCCATCTTCCTCACGTCAGAACAGGGGAAATACTACAACATTAACTTCAATTTAGATATAGGGCCTTGAACTCAGCATAGAGGGAGAGGGTTGGGTGGGAGTCTTTGTCTTAAAACTTTTATTTGATCTGTGCTGTTTTCATACTGAGAGGTGAGCAGGACCAGCATTATCTCACTTCATAGACAAAGAAGCAATAAAGCAAGATGTGTATTCCAAAATAGGTGGGATGGGAGTCCTCTAAGGCTGCAGTGGTCCAAGCCCCCAAGGCATCATGCCTGAGAAATAGGGTGCTGTGCCCCAGTGTATAAAACCTGGAATGGCCTATGAGTGGTGACATCCTTGTGTCCAAGCTATCGACCTAATTCATACCAGGTTTTACACACTTGAAATATCAAATCCTTGTATTTGAGTAGCAGAGGCTTCTCAATAACATTCACTGTGACAGCCAATTGCTTTGATCCTTTAGCGGCCGACTGCTGTGTGAAGCTGGACACACCGGCAAAGGGATTAGATTCCTGGGTAAATGAGTAGTCTTACAAACATGTTTAGGGCTATGCCAACTATGTTGGGGTACGGTGGTTGCTCCATGAAGAGCAAGGATGCTGCCTGGTGACTCATAAAGAGATCAAGTAACTCAGCTTGAGCAACCCTTTCCTGAATCATCCCGGTAGAGATGAGCACCGAGAACAATGTGTATGAGTAACAGTGCATGTCAATAAAACATTAACTCTTATTACTTTAGACTTTCATAAGGGCTTTAATATTCCTTCCATTACAATGCACATCTGTGGTTAAAGCATTAGTATCCCACCCTAGTCCTGCCTCCCTAAGGTTCCTCCTCTTTTTCAGTTCTTTTTCCCCCTTCAGCTTGCTTCCATGCACCGAGGTACACATGGGAGCAATGGAAGTAAGCGCTGAGTCACAGGGAGTTGTACCTTCCAACAGTGAAACTAGGAGAGCCTGTTACACAGTGGCCCAGGATGATCTTTTTGCCTGTTTTTAGGATTTGGATAATTTACTTTATTATTTTTAAGTGTGTGTGTGTGTGTGTGTGTGTGTGTGTGTGTGTGTGTGTGTGTGTGTGTTCGTGAATTCAGGTACTATTGAAGGCCAGATGAGGCGGTTGAATTCCCTAGAACTGGACATTGGAGGAGGTTGTGAGATGTCGGATATGGATACTGGGGACCTAACTCAGGTCCTCTGCAAGAGCTATGCATACTCTCAACCACTGATCCATCTCTCCAGTCCATGGATAAATTTTGAAGTGGCATCATTTTCTCCTGCATTTTTATTTTATGAATGAGGACAGGAAGAAATGTGGAGTGGATAAGAAATGCAGAGAACGGCACTAACATTGAGTACTATAACTGAAAATAATGACATTCTTGATTTGGGGACTTCAAATTTCTGTCTGCTGGAGTTGAGCCATTATGAAACCATGTGTAAGAAGAAACTGGAGTGTTAGCTGAAGGGTGAGAATCCTTTCACCAACAGGCCCAGAGGAAGAAGGAGCAGGAACAAGAGGAGGTGGAAGGTGGCGCTCTGGATGAGAGAGCACCAGGCAAAAGCGACAGGGCTCTCAGAGAGCATGACAGCACAGCCCCTGGTGCCCCTGGAGCCTGCCTTGGACACTGCAACACGACCACCTCTGCCACCTCCAGAAGAAGAGGAGGAGGCCCTACCCCTGCTGGGCCGGGCTCTGCAGTGCCAGATCTGAGGCATGCTGTGTCTCGACATGGAAGACGACCAGGAGGGCAGTGGGGGTACTCCATAACCTGTACCAAGAGCAAGCAGGGCTCCCATGGGCAAGGCTAATAAAGTGCTTTCCTACCCCACCCCACCACCCCAAAAAGGAAAAGAAATCAATATAAATGACCCTGAACAATATTTAAATGGGTAGTGACAACTACACTAATCAAGTCAATTAAAAGTTTTGAGTTCTTTATTAATAGCCAGACTAAGAATGAACTCACATCTTTGGAAAGTCTCTTGCCCAAGTTCAAGGGTACAGCATTTTAAAAGATAAAACCATAATTATATCAGTGCTAGGGGGCTGTGTTAGATCAGTCTGGGAGGTTTGGGAGTTGCCTAGTAACAGCTGATTTCTTTACAAGGCTCAGCAATATTTTCCAGACACTACACAGTGTGTTTGGACCATGGTCAAGGTCATGGAGTGTCCCAGAAGTTTTGCCAAGGAGAATGTGGCTGTTGGGGTAGAAGGCTGAAAAGTGACCAGGCAGGCACAAAATATTATTGAGATAGGATGGTGTTACCTTAATCATTTCATGATGTCATGATGTACGTGACAAAATTTCTCCTTGGGAAGACCCAACACACATTTCTACTTACACAAAAGAGGGATCCCATGACATGACAGACCAAATTACAGATACCACCAAAGACCAGCTTGGTAAATCAATGAGTTTTATTAGGATTACATACAGGAATATAGGTGAGGGGTTACTTACAGGAGCAGAACCGACTCAAAGACAACTGTGTCACCAAAACCCCAGCATAGGTGACAATGCACAAAGGCTAGGAAACTTGGAGCACACTGCACAGCCTGCAGACTACTCAACAGGCTGAAGAGTGTCCTTGCCAGGTGCCTCAGTTGGTCTGAGTCTCTTCCAGCCAGCTCTGCTGGTTTCTGTTCTTTCTGGCATACCGTCTGGTCTCAATCTTCTCTGCACCTTAGCTCCTCTGAGAACTCTCAGCTTTTATTGTTTACTCTGACGGGGAGGGACCTAGTGAATCTGGTAAGTTTCAGGAATTTCCTGAAGCTATTTTGCGTAGTTTACTTTCCAGCTTAAGGAGCTTCCCTGGAGGGATAGAATGTTTCAATCTCAGCAGAAACTTGTTGCCAAACACTGGCAAGCTCGGGAGGGGGGGGCACCTCCCTCCCATCCTTGAAGCTGGCCTTACCTCACAGGGTATAGGCAGATGACTCACCCAAATGCAGTCCCTCTGGCCACCCAAATACGATTATGTAAAGACACAAGAGCTGACATGTACTTATTTCACTGCATTTCTCAGAGTTGAAAGAGCGTCAGAATTGCCAGGGGCATGTGCTAGACCTTCACAAGCCCCACACCTAGTAAATTAAAACGTCCTACACATTGCAACATGTTCCCTAGGGACTGCTGGTTGACTAACGCTTCCCTGGATCCTCTCAGTATAATTTTCTAGTAGATATATTCAGATTAATCATAGTTAGGACTATATGTGTGCTTCTGTATGAATCAAGTTATCTTAAAATGTGTGTGTTTCCTGCTGATATTGACATTTTCCCCCTGAAGCCTTTGCCTCTTGAGTGATTTAAAATTGAGCTGTGCAAAGGGACTTGCATAAAAAATGCTCAGAATCAAATTTCATAATACTTTAAGCATAGAAAGAACCCAAATTCCTATCAACCAGTGCTACACACAATGAATTCAATATTACCCAGTAAAGGGAAGTTGCTGATATTAGATGAATGACATAAACGCCCTAGAATGATAAGCACAGGATGGATAAAATGTATGGGTTCCTTTATAAGAAGTTGAAGAACAGGTGAAACCAATTTTGATGACAGAAATCAGCATCGATGCTTTGGGGAATGGGGATGCAGTGGTAATTTCTTAAAAACTGCTAGAGAATAAAAACCAGACCCATTCAAAGTATGGAAAAACCACAATAGCTTTGCACTCCTCACTGAAACCAAGAGCACCAGAGGCCACTGGAGCAACACTTCGTAGAGGAAAGTTATTTCCATGGCAGAAGTTCTTACACACATACTTTATTGATTAAGAATAAAAGTAGAATGAGTCCATTCAAGGAAGTTTACTTTTAGAGCTGGCAAGATGACACTGCAGGTAAAAAATGCTTGCTGACCCAAGTTCCTCCTCTGGAACCCACAGTAAGACAGCGGAAGTAAAGACTGAATCAGGAAAGTTGTCCTCTGACCTTCACACAAGTGCCATAGCACACATATGTGTTCTCTCTCTCTCTCTCTCTCTCTCTCTCTCTCTCTCACACACACACACACACACACACACACACTAAATAAAGTTTAAAAGTTTTAAAATGATTTGTTTCCATATATTTTGCTTTTAAAAAAAACTGCTAGCCAGGCGGTGGTGGCGCACGCCTTTAATCCCAGCACTACGGGAGGCAGAGGCAGGCGGATCTCTGTGAGTTCGAGACCAGCCTGGTCTACAAGAGCTAGTTCCAGGACAGGCTCCAAAGCCACAGAGAAACCCTGTCTCGAAAAACCAAAAAAAAAAAAACTGCTAAAGAAATGTCTCCCCAAACAATAGAAAAATATGGCCTCCTTAAAGTAGGGTGTCTTCAGCAGAGAACAGGAAGGTGAGCCTGCCTGGTATTGGTAAAGGAAGACCCCAGAAGATAACCAGGCAGAGCAGAGCTGTTCTAGGCCCAGCAGAAATAATCCAGTCATGTAAACAGTGAGCCCAGTATGTTTAAATGAATTAGAAAGATTTTGATGGTGGGAAAATTTGTGGGGGAAATAATGAACCCTATATAAAAGTAAGAAAATTTCTATGTGGTAGTATATGCCTGGAATCTTGGCGCTCAGAAAGTTGAGGCAGGAGGATAATGAGTATGAGGCCAGACCCAGGTGGAGAGAGAAAGAAAATGTGAGGGGGAAAAAGAGAGGAAAGAGAGAAAAACAGACAAGTAGACAGACCGACAGAGGCAGAAGCAGAGAAACAGAGAGGTTAAAGAAGCCCTGGGAAAAACACTAGAACTGACCCCGATGTCAGGAATGCAAGTGAGCCAGCAACAAAGCAGACCCTCCCCTCCCCCTACCTGCCATGCCATGTCAGGGATGAAGGAAAGATGGTCTCCCTCCTCTACCTCTTGCTACTGTGGTAGGTGAGAGAGCTGGCCCTGGGGTCACAAGAGTAAGAGAACTAGCCCTTCCCCTCACCAGCTGAGCGTGAAGGTGAGAGGGCCCTGCACCCCCACCTGGGCAGCACACTAAAGCTCAGGTGAACCAACTCTGAGAGCATGAGAGCAGGAGCAAACCCAACCCCATTTCATGTCCTGTGCAGTAACTGGGAGAGGACCCTGAACCTTACTGGGGCAAAATAGTAGAGCTGGCCCTAGCGATATGAGAGAGGGGGACCTGGATCTGGGGCCCTGAGAGCAGAACTGGCCCCGCTCCTCACTGCAGGCTGCATTGGGTGAACTAGAAAAGGCAGCGCTGGAGAGCTCGCCTGGGTAGTGATCATGAGGGAAAGCTGGCAAGCTGACCAATCTAAGTACCACCCAGGCCCAGAAGCAGGATCTATGAACTATCGGAGTTCATATATATATATATATATATATATATAGGGGTGAACCTACAGATCCAAAAATGCCAGGATCTCCATGACACAGGACAATAGGGTATTCAAGAGGAACTCTGTTGGAGCCTGCAAGACTATCCAGTAAACGTACAGCTGACAGATTCATAAAGGCAAACCCACAAGTATACGACTTATGAAGCACCCCATTTTGCAGAGCAGCGAGAACACTTGTCTTTTGAAAAAGTCACTGTCATATCTATAAAGACCTTGTGAGGTCATGATTCTCCCTCCAAAATGGGATTCATTCCCAAAACACCTTAGCAGTGTAACTTCTGCACAGCCAATGGAATGACCTTGCTCCATTCCCCCACACCATGAGACCTTAGAGCAAATAACATTCACTCTTTGTCCTAACAGTCAAATTTACATAGAGTCATTGCCACGGGATTACCTGCTAACAGACCACATAGGAATTTCTATAGAAGACAGGCACTGAGCAGGACGATAGCATGCCTCACCTTTGCTACCAAACAAATCTGGGGGTCCCCAAAGCTGGTTATCACCGAAGAGACTGGATGAGGAGAATGGATAAATCCAGGATTCGGGGATGTTTAGTAATCGTATCTACTGGTTTGAAATGTCACATATTTTCCCTTGGTTACTGGCACTTTCCTGGGTGGTGTGTTCCAGAGTACTACTTTGTCAGGTTCTACCTGCCATTTTTGTGATTTTGATATACATACCAAAATACTGCCCTTGCCTATGGAATTTTCCAACTACGTCTCTAAAAGCTAGAAACCTCGTAGCGATCACCCCTTATTCTTCTCCACGTCCCTTCCTTCACGTTTCCCTCCTTGCCCAAAAAATAAAGAACATGCAGAGGTAATGTGCTTGAGTCCATTTTTTTTTTGCCCTCACTTGCCATAGATGTCCTATTCTGAGCCCTGAGTGGATACTGAAGCTGGTACTCAAGGCCCCCCCCCATAGAACTACAGCAGGAGCCCATTATCAGTGATGAAGCAGAAACCAGAGGCCTCGAGCCAGACCAATGACTTGTGGGGAGGTTGCAAGGGCAGAGGGCAGGTGCAGGGGGATGGGAAGATAAGTGGGATGGGAATGCGTGATGTGAAACCCACAGAGAGTCAATAAAACTGGAAAAAAGATAAAGCAAGGCAATTCTTTATTCCAGCAAGAATATTATCTGGGAGAAGAAAAGGATTAATAAGATTGTATGAGACTGTATGAGACAGGGCTATTGTATTTACACTATCTGATATAGTGATCTACCTTTTAAATGACATTTTATTTTATTTTGGTTTATCCATGGCTTTTTAACAAAGCTGTTACAAGATTTTAATGAAGGAAAAAGACTGTGGCAAACAATAAATGATTGTTATTGTTGTTGTGTTTCTATTATTTCTAGAACACTCAGGAAATCTCTTCAGAACCCACTTTTTGCCCATATGGTTCAAAATAAATGTTGAATGAGTGTGGAGGTTTTAGTTACAGCAAATATTCCCAAGGTCTCATCACCTAGTTGAAGAAACAGACCTTGGGATTCCTCACTTCACAATCTTCTTCCCCACCTCCTTCCCCACCTCCCTGCTTCTCTAAATGTCATCCTAAATTTGGTGATCACCATTCCTTTGGATTTCATTATAATATTACTGTATATATGACTACCCCAAGAATATTTACTGTGTAGCTTTATATGTTTTAATTTTTGTGGAGATGAGATCATAGAGTATGCACTCAACTACAGTCACACATTCCAGGGATTCATTCGTGTGAGCCAGGATGTTTAGCAGAGAAGATGCCAAGAGACTCAATGGGAGAAATACTTAAGCCTAGGAGAGAGCAGTCAAGAGTGGGCAGTGAGGGACATTTCTTTCCTATTTAATAACCTGAAGGATAATATCTCATCCTCCCTTGATTATTATTATTGAGATAGTCTGAAAACTTCTAAATTTCCTCTCTTATTTCTTCAATGACTCGCTTATCACTCAAAAGTGAAATGTTTAGCCTTCATTTGCTTGTACAGTTCTTCTGTCTATTAACTTCCGGTTGTATTGAACTGTGACCTGAAAAGATACAGGGGATGACTATGATTTTTCTGTATTTATTAAAAATTAATTTGCTGGTTAGAATGGAATCTAGATTAGGAAAGATTCCAACGTTCTCTTTCTGTTGGGTGGAATGTTCCATAGATACCCGTGAAGTCTATTTGCTCTATGGTATACTTTAACTCTGGCAATTCCTTACTGGTTTTTAGTTTGGATGAGAGGAACGTGTTGAAATCACCCCTATTGCTGTATCAGAATCTTTTATGTCTTTTAAGTATTTGTTTTTATAAAATTGAAAATTTTAATGCTTGATACATCATATCTTTTTATGGTTTTATTTTTATGAAGTGTTTCTTTTAATAATATCTCCTCTATTAACTTTGGTTTGAAATCTACTGTATCAAATATTAGAATAACTACTCCAGTTTGTTCATTTTCTAGCTTTCTATCTTTGATTTTAACAGACACACTTTGGGGTGTGTCTGTTGCCAGTAACAGATATTTGGATATAGATTTTTAATCAAGCGGGACGGTTTACATTGATTTTTATTGGTAAGTTGAGGTCATCTGCATTTAACATTACTATTGAGATATATTCACTAATTTATGTAAGTCAATTTGTTTGGGGTTGGACTATTATTTGTTCATTACTTTATTCCCTATTAATATCAAGGACTTACTAATTTACTACGTCTGACAAAACAGATTCATTTTTAAGATTTTGTTTGTTCAGCCATTCCTCTCGGGAAATTTATTCTTTTCTGTGCTCTCATAATTTAAGCTATTTTTCTTCCTCTTCTATACCTTAGGTATCTTCTGCAGTGCTGACTTGATGGTCATGAGCTGCCTTAAGGTGTACTTGTCTTCAAACATTTTTTAATATTTAATTTAAAAACTTATCATTGGGCAGATCTTCACCTCTCCCTCTGGTCCCCCAGATCCAATGCTCCAGTTGAATCCCCAACTCTACAGCAAACCATCCGCAGCAGGGTGCCCCCAACCCCATCTGGGATAAAACAGCAAGTTTTATCCCATCCCTCAAATTCAACAGTCATTCCTTGCTAACCCACAGAGCACCCCTGCCTGGAACATTGGTAGGCAGACTATAGATCTTCCCTTCTCCTTCTGTTCTTCCATCAGATCCAATCCCCCAGTCTTATCCCCAGTCCTGTAACAGAACTTCTGGGGTGACCTCTCTCCTCACTCTCCACCCTATTACAAAGAGACTAAATAAGCAGATTCTGATGGAACGCTCTGCTTTCCTCAATTCCATTAACCCCCTGGTTTATCTCCATACCTAAGTACCAGCTCCCAATTCCCAGAAACACATTTTAGCTGGAACTCCCAGTAGCCACACCTACAAGGTCCACAGAAAATTTCCTACCAGCCAACAGAGCCACCACACTCTCCTAAAATCCAGAGAGGAAACATAGGGTTAAAGGGGCCATCAAAAAATACCCTGGATCTAAAACCAGAGCCAAGGAAACACAACCTGCCTCTAACCAACTCGGGACTTGAAATCTAACCAATCTCTGAGCACAAAAGGCAGCCAATGCCTGAGCATGAAATCCAACCAAGCCCTGAGCTTATCCTTGAGATTCTACCAATCATCACCTTGACAATTTTCACCCTGAAAAGCTCTACCCTTAAGAAACCCTATATAAGCCCTGTACCTGCTCAGTTTGGGGCTGCCATTTTCCACCCTGGCAGAGGCAGACACTCTCCTGGATTCCCCCTCCCAAAAATCTCTTGAGTGAGGTTTGTCTGCTGGAACAAAGCAGAGCTGTAACAATTTGGCTGAAGAAACTTTCCCTTGCTGGAGCAGAATTGTTACACTCCAGGGAAGCTAAGCCAATCTGTAACACTTCTCCCAGGCAGAGCTGTAACAACCTTGCTGGAGAAATCTAACCTGCTGGAGCAGACTTGCATTAACGAAACCTTTCCTGGAGCAAGAACTGTAACACTTTCCTGGGGAAACTGTCCCCTGCAGGAACAGAATTGTAACACTTTTGTTGGGGTACCTTTCCCTTCAGAACTTTAGGCATTTTTTGGCTTCCAAAATATCTTTCCCTTCACTTACAGAAACAGATACCAAGAAACAAAACAACCACCCAACGAAAACAAAACCAGATACCAGCACCTAGAACTATAATCTTCCTAACCCCAGATGTCTGGACACTGCTATAAAAACACAATCAATAACACTGCGATATGTCTGCATGAGAGCCCAGCAACCCAATACAGCAAGACCTGAATATTCAAATATAGCTGAAACATGAGAAGATCTTAAAACATCTTAAAACATCCATTATGAATATTATAGAGGTCCTTAAAGAAGAAACTAATAAATTTCTTAAAGAAATGGAGGAAAACACAGGCAAACAGTGGAAGGAACTGAATGAAGCTGTTCAAGACCTGGAAATATAAATAGGATCTATAAAGAAAACCCAAACTGAGGGAATGCTGGTAATAAACTTATGTATTTAAACAAGAACTACAGAAACAAGCTTCACCAGTAGAATGCAAGATGGAAAAGGGGATCTGAGGCATTGAAGATATGAAAGAAGAAATGAGTACATTCGTAGAGAAAATGTTAAATCAAAAAGATTCACGACACAAAACATCCAGGAAATCTGGAAGGTTATAGAAAAGCCAAATCTAAGAATAATAGGAAGGAGAAGAAACACAGGTCAAAGGGCCAGAAAGTATTTTCAACAAAATCATAGATGAAAAATTTCCTAACCTAGAGAAGGATTGCCTGTACATGTACAAGAAGCATACAGAGCACCAAATAAATTGGACCAGAAAAGAAAGTCCCCTTGGCGCTGGAAAGATGGCTCAGCAGTTAAGAGTATTGACTGTTTTTTCCAGGGTTCAATGCCCAGGAACATAAAGTGCGTGGTGACTCACAACCATCTATAATGGGATCTGAATCCCCCTTCTGGCATATAAGTGTACATGCAGACAGAGCACTCATACATAAATAAATAGTTTTCTAAGAAAGAAAGAAAATTACCTCTGAACTGTAAGCCGGCCCCAATTAAATCCTTTCCTTTGTAAGAGTTGCTGTGGCCATGGTGTCTCTCCACAGTAACAGAAACTCTAAGACACTGTACAGCCTACACTTCAGTGTTCTCAGGCTTTAAGGCAGTGAACAAAGGAGGCTCCCAGATCAGATCATACACTGACTTTGGACTCAAAGCTTCCAGTCTCTTAGAGCTATTTTCAGTTGATGAGGTCAATTTCTGACTACCCAAAATGAGCTGTCTCTCCCAATACAGTTCCCGCCTGAGCTAGTCCTGTAGCTGCTTGCATCCTTCCTCTTCCAGTGCCTGGTCCTCCTTGTTCTGCACACCTGCCTGCAGGTGCTTTTTTGCCACAGGAGCTAGCTCAGACCTGAGTCTCAGACCTGTGGGTTCTCCCTCATCAGGCCCCTAGGGTGGTTCAGATTTTACCAGCAGATTCTCAGGATGCTTCCTGAGTGCTGGCCTCTAAGTAATATAGTTTGACTTCTTAGAGGAATCCTAGGCTTCCTCTCTACTGCTGTCTCACCTTCTCACTAAAACCTGCAACTGTGCTTGAAGCTTGTGAGGACTGTGGTTTGTCTCAAGGAGAGGATCGTTTACCTTCTGAAAGCTGCTTCTGTTTCCCCTTCTCTGGCCATGGAACTCATGGCTAAGGTTGTACTCCGGTTGCTTCTCCATCTTCTCTTTGTTCTTTTTTTTTGGGGGGAGGGGGGAGTTGCTTTTTTAGGAATCCTTTTGCTTCCTTCTTGGATTCCCAAGACTCCTCCTCTATTTCTTTCTTTGAGATAACATCTATTATTTCAAACCATGATTCCTTCCTGCCTCACCCAGAGTCAGTCTGTAATCAGCCATCATACCCAAAAGTCCAGCTGAATTCAGCATTGGGCTATTATTCTACTCTCTTCCCACTCCCATTACTATCAGTGTTTGGTTCCCTTGAAGGAAATGCATTTTGTCACTTGTTAGTTTTACTATTTGACTTTTCTGTTTGATTTTGTGAAATCTTATGCTGATGAAGTTATAAGGGCATTTCTCTGATATAATCCAATATCCTCGTACCTGTGCCCATGGCTCTCCTGAAATGGCTTCTTTTCATCTTTCTCTCTCTCCTCCTCCTGTTTGGTGCCAACAAAGTCCATTTGCATAGTTTTCAGGGATTGGAGAAAAATGGCTTCAGGGCTCGGGAAATGGTCCCTCCCTACCCCCAGACATGCCTGGAACCCCCCCCTCCACACACACACACACACACACCTCTTTCTTTTTGTATTGGTTTGATTGTGTTACTGAGCATGGATGTGTGTTATAAACACAGAAGGCAAAGTCCTGGAGTCCTGGAACTCACCATGTAGACCAGGTTGAGTTCAAACTCATAGAGATCCACCTGCCTCCACCTCATGAGTGCTGGAATTAAAAGCGTGTACCACCTCTCCCAGTGGTGTAGCAATTTTAATATTCTTTTCTTTCAGATCTTGAGTCTGTAGGTTGGAGTAAAGCCTGAGTTTCTGTATTTCTGAAATGCCAGATGATGCCAAAACACCATCCACAGCCTCTGCTTTAGAATCAAATGTGTGCATAATTAGGAATGCTGTCATTTTGACTACATATCATTTGATTATTTTGAATACTTATCATTTGAATACAAGTATTTTCCTTTTGAACACTGAGCTACTGTCTTAATTGAGGTTACCTTTATAGCAGTGAACCTGATTAGGAGATGGCTCCAGGAACTGCAGGGTATACTAGTTACCTTTACAAGTAACTGTGACTGGGAGCAACTAGGGGCCCTCAGGGAACAGGGAGGCTGGGACCTTATCCACTAATCCCTTAACTCATTGATAGCATTTGTCCCTGAGATGGAAGCCAATGAGGTATGAAGGTGACACTTCTGGGATCTATTGGAGGAAGACTGTGAACTCAGATATGGGATAAAACATGAAAACCAATGTCACCGTTTCCTTTTGCAAAGATCTAGTATAGGTACTGTTGTCTCAGACCATCTGACAACTAGGCTTTGAAGGACTCCAAGAGGCCCAAACATGAAAATATGTCATAATCAGGCCCTGCCTCCCCACCCCTCCCCACTTCCTTCTCTCTTGCTAAACCATTAGATTCCCTTATTTAGGCAATTTCACATTCCTAAAGCTGGCTGTCAAGGTCCATTCTCTTATTTGACTACTTCCTCATGCCTGACTCCTTCCTGAAGCTAACCACCAAAGTCCGGCTATCAGAATTCCCTATTAGGCTACACTGACCCATATATTCAATCAGAGCCTACCAACTCATCCTAACACAAACCCCCCCCCCAACCTTTTCCCTTTAAAAAGCACGCTTGGAGAAACGTTGCTGCTGTTTCAGTCCAACTCAGATTCAGCCATCTTGTCTCTCTGTCTTGCTTAATAAAGGATCACTTTGTGTTAGGAATCGGTGCTTGGGTGTGTTCTAAGCCTAAAAGGGGTTCAGAAGGGAGCACCCTGAGGTGTGTAGGTTCCTTCAGTCTTCCTTATCCTATAACAAGATAATGACTCATATCTGCTGAGGGATGGGCAGGCAGTCCAGGAATCGGTGCTTATTGGTGGAGAAGTGGCACTTCAGAAGCACGTGTTGGCTGGGAGAAAGTAGAGCATCCCCTCCAGTCAGCCTAAGGTGCCTTGCGCCAGGTTAAAAGCTACATAGGACTTAGGACTCGGTCTTCTACTGGCTCTTGCCCTTGCTACCGGCTCCTGTGGAATGAGCAATATTCTAGCACGTCATTTTCCATCACCTAGTCCTGTCATCCACACTGGGGAAATCCCATGATGTGTATTTCCTCAGTCAGTCAGAATCTGTAACTGTGTTTCCTGCTTTCTGCTCTTACGGGTTTAGCACGCCCTCGCATCCGGAGGCACTCTGATAGGTCACAATCTTGCCGCCACTGACATTTATTCCGATAAATGCTCAGTGAACCATCCAGCACAAGGAACCAGCAATTATCCAGGGTGCCAGGCAGTCCCAGATCCAATGAGGCAGAATTTCCTTCCTTTATGTCATGTATAAAAAGGCACGGGCCCCAGGAGAGCCTGTCAGAGAAGCTGAGCGCAACAGCAGCCGTAGTTCCGTGGTGCGCAGCCTCAGTTCCTCCATAATCAGGTGAGAGATGCATCCCGTGACTTTCAGTCAGTGACTTCTGATCTCTCGCTGTTTGCCTCTGGCCTTGGTGCTCTCTGTCCTGCCGAACCTCAGGCCTGCACAGGAGTTATGGAGTAGCTGCTTGGCTTGGACAATAAGCTGAGTCTAAGGATGTAGAGGGGTCTTGGTGAGACTTGGGTTAGAGAGGCTGCCTGGTTGTTAGGCTGGACACTAGCTTCTCAGACCTGGGGTCAAACTGGGACTTCGCACTAACTCTGTTCCTCCCTTAGGGTCGGTCTGCACGTATGTGATACTGGAGCTAGGATAGCCGTTCATCACCATAATGGATAAGGATGACATCGTAATAAATGATAAAAAACGTAAAGATCTTCATGGAAAAGCAAAAGATTGGGAAGCATGGGTGGGTGAGTGGGTGGGAGTGTTCTGTGTCTTGGTCCTTACATATCTGCATTTTTACTTTCTTTACAGAATTACGCAGAGAAACACCTTGGTTAAGACATATTCAGGACCTTAGTAGCCGTGTGTGGGTTCTTCACAATGATATCCTCACTGTAGTCCCTAGGAAAGAGCAAACAGTTCCAGGTGAGTAGCCCAGGCCCTTTGTGGCAGCCCTTCTGGCTAATGTTGTGGGTCTGTCCTCAGCCTTTCATTTCAATGCACATGTGTTAGCTGGCCTTACCTGGAGCAGCACTGAGTGGGCAGTTTAGAATAGAAGGCAGCCATAGGCTTGCACAGCTATGGAATGGGTCAAGAGAACGAGAGGTGACTCCAGGAAGGTTGAGGTTGAGGTGGAAGACTTTTTTTCTGTGACGTTTCAAAGAGTCAAACAAAGAAAGATCTATGGGATTAAACTTTGAGTCTATGAGAAGCTGACTTCTCTAATGGAAAGAGTCACCCAAATGGGCTGGCTGTATGAGCCAGGTGGTGAGTGGCGGGCGGGTGGCACAAGGTTGGCAAGGAGATTCCAGCCACTGTTTTTTTGTCTCTAGTGTAGAGAGATACTTTGGAAGTATGAACTAAACCCTGGTTTCTGCCCTTGCATCCCTAGTCACTGTCACCTTACTCCCATGCCAATATCTGGAGACTCTTGAGATGAACAGAGGGCAGCCTATGTATCTGGGACTGAAGGATCCTGAACGCTGCCTGTTCTGCACACAGGAAGGCGGGCAGCCGGTGCTGCGGCTTAAGGTGAGTTTAGGAAGAGAAGGATCTGCATCTAAGTAGCCCGTCTAGCCCATAACACTCCCATTTGACAGAAACCCTGACTTTCAAATCTTTTAAAAGGCAATTCACAGATTATCCTCACAGCGATTCATTGTTCCCTTAAGGGTGCATGCACCATCAAAGAAGAAGAGAAAACAAAATTGGAGGGCTATTTGGAAGTAGCTTTTTCCAAAATAACTTTTTGCTTTATTTTACAAAAGTAAGTTTTAACAAGGAGGAAGGTTTTTAGAGTTACTCGTGCATGTGTCTGTGTTCAAGTGTTCACAAGTGTCTATGTACATGTGTGTACACATGTGGGTATAGGTCAGAGATTGACAGTGGGTATCTTCCTTCATCTCTCCCTACATCATCATCATCGTTACTGGTTTTTTGAGACAGGGTTTCTCTGTAACTAACTCTGTAGACCAGAATGGCCTCAAACTCACGGATATCCACCTGCCTCTGCCTCCCAAGCACTGGGATTAAAGGCATGTGCCACCATCCCCCCCCCCAATATTTTAAGACAGGTCTCTCACTAAATCTGGAGCTCACAAACTAAGCTAGGCTGGCTAGGGTGGGTGCAAGGGAAATGGGGCAGTTGGGATGGCTAAAGCAGCTAGACATGACACCTGCCTCATCTCAGCATTGAGGACACACAGAGAGAATTTATCTCAAACCGTTAGAAATACCAAACTACACACAAACAAATTTGACAGTCATGTCCTAATGTTTGTACTATACTCTTAACATATATTTTGGGAGTATGATTCTGAATACTCTCTTAAGAAACAGAAGTCTCCAGGCTTTAATGTGGAGAGGGGGTGTTAATGTTAGAGACAAGTGAACAGTTCAGATGGTGATGTTTCTTCCTGGGATCTTCTCATCCACCAGGAAGGGGACGTATTGGAGCTGTACAGCCAAAAGGAACCTGTAAAACCTTTCCTCTTCTATCACAACAAGAGTGGCACAACATCAACATTTGAATCTGCAGCCTTCCCTGGCTGGTTCATCGCTGTCTGCTCCAAAGGAAGCTGTCCGCTCTTTCTGACCCAAGAACTGGGGAAAACCCACATCACTGACTTTGAGATGATTGTGGTGGAGTAAGGTCGGTCTTGTATTGGGTGTTGTCTGCCAAGCAGAGAACCCTGCCTTTGCCTCTACCATCCTGGCCCTCGAGGCTCTTCCTCCTTACATGAGCATTGTTACCCTGGTCAGTCCTTTACAGAGACACAGGTTTGCTCATGTTAACACTCGTTAGTTTTCATCAACCTATAAGCTAGACTCATCTGCGAAGAAAAGAAAATCAGTTGAGAAAATGCCAACATTGCTTTGTTGGCAAGCCTGCAGGGCTTTTCTTGATTAGTAATTGATAAAGGAAAGACCCACACCATTGCGGTTGGTGCTGCACCGGGGTGGGGAATCTTAGGGTGTATACGAAAGCAAGCTGAGCAAGCCACGTAGAGGAACCAGCATTCCTCTGTGGTCTCTGCTTCAGCTCCAGCCTCCAGGTTCCCATCCTATGTTCTTGCTATGACTTTGGTCAGTGATGGACGGTTTACCTAGTACCGGGAAATGTAAAATGAAATAAACCATTTCCTTGCCAACTTGTTTTCGGCAAATGTTTTATCAGCACAGCAAAGAAGCAAACTAACAGACATACCCAAGTTTCAGAGATAGGAAGCAGGTTAAAGGGCAATGGTAGCAAAGTCTGAGCCTGGAATAGGAAGAAAGAATCTATTTCTGGGGCTTTTCACTCAAAGGTGATTGATGCCTTCCAATATATTCATGTAATGATCTAAATGCTGGCGTAGGCTGTCGGAGAAATGGTAGTGATATATTGGGCATCTTTGCATAGTTGTAGAGTTAAATCATAACACCATACACACACACACACACACACACACACACACACACACACACACGTGTGTGTATCTCTATAGCTGCTAATACAAAAACTAAGAAATGTGAATGGTGACTATCTGTGTTCATACTTCTGGGTTTTCAGGCACATTGCTCTGTGGCACTCTCTCAAGATCTCTCAGATCCCGACAAGAAGAAGCAACCATCTACACCCCCAACAAAGCGGAAGACTAAAAGGAAAGCTGAGCCCTCCCGTGGCTGCCTTCCCCCTCTCCGTGACAGCTGGATCAGCTGTAGACCGTCTTACCACGTGTTCATCCAAAGCATTACTGCTGGGATTTATAAGGAATGAACTTGGTGGAATAAAATCGTCTGCCTCACCTGCTTTATTGACTACAATGATTTTGGTAGAATGAAACAGCCATAATATTTTTGCATTTATAAGGAGTTATAGCTTATAAAGCAGGTTCATATGAAGTTGCTTTCTCTCTCTTGTGTGTATGTATGCATGTGTGTATGTATGCATGTATGTGGGTATGCATGTATGTATGTATGTATGTATGTATGTATGTATGTATGTGTGTGTGTGTGTATGTATTTGCATGTATGTGCATGTGAAGACCAGAAGTTGATGTTGGGTGTCTTCCTTAATCAGTGTCCACCTTTATGTTGAAGCAGGGTCTTTTGTTTGGGTGCAGAGCTTGCCAGTTCAGCTCGTGCAGCTAGTCAACTTGTTCATGGAGAACTCCCTGTCTCTACCTTCAGAGGTCCTGGGATTACAGATGGGTTAAACTTTTTAGTCAACTTGATATAAGCAAGAAGAGGGGACTTCCGTTAAGAAAATGCCCCCCCAAATTGACACATCTGTAAAGCATTTTCTTGATTAATGACAATGTGGGAGGGTCCTACCCACTCTGGGAAGTGTCACCTCTGTGCTAGGGACCCTGTGTTGTATAGGAAAGCCTTGAGGAGCAAGCCAATAAGTAGTATTCTTCCATGGTCTCTGCTTCAGTTTCTGCCTCCAGGTCTTGACCCTTTTGAGTTCTTGCCTTGGCCTCTGTGGTGGTTTGAATTGAGAATACCCCCACAGGTCCATATATTTGTATGCTTAGTCCCTAGTTGTTGAACTGTTTGGGGAAGGATTAGAAGATGTGGCCTTGTTGGAGTAGATGCCTTCTTGTTGGAGGAAGTGTGTTGCTAGGGATAGGCTTTGAGATTTCAAATACCAGCACCAGGTCCAGTGTCTCTCTCTCTACCAGCTGCCTGAGGGTCTGAGAGGATGGAAAGCTCTCAGCTACTGCTCCAGGGCCTGATCTCTCTGTTTCCCACCATGGAAATAATGAGAACCCTCTGAAACTGTGAGCAAGCACCCAATTAAGTGATTTTCTTTAGAAGTGTCACCTTGGTCATGATGTCTTTTTACAGGAATAGAACAGTAACCAAGACAGCATCCCTCAATAGGATATGACCAGAATGTGTAAGCCAAATACATCTTTTCCTCTCCAAATTGTTTTTGATCATAATCTTTATAAAAGTGATAGAAAGCAAGCTAGCACAGTCACCATGCCTGCCTAGCACTTACGTGGGTACTGGGAATTTGAACTCTGGTTCTCACATCTGAGCAGCAACTACTTTACCCTTTATTCCCTCTCCTCAGTCCCAAGTCTCTTACTTTTCAGAACTAGCAAGAATTTTAAGGAAGGTGATCTCTGTCAAAACCAGGTTCTTCAAGGCCCAAATATGGAATAGCTAGGACAAGCAGGGTTCCATTAATAAAGATTGTGTTCTATATTTCAGGGCATGATGTAGAAATGTAACTGACTGAAAATCTCATGCCTGACCCTGAAATGTGTTTCTGTGAGCATCTTTTGAATTCTTCCTTCGAATTTATCAACCATAAATTGACTTGGCTTTCATGTGTGGTGAGCATATGCATTTTTGAAGGTTTATCCTTTCCTATATCCTTTTAAAGTCCCTTTCAGAATATTCTTAGTAATTCTTTGAGAATTTCCTACAGTATGTTTTTATCATGTTCACTCTATCCCCAAACTCCTCCCAGGTCCACACCTCTTTCCCGATCTACCCAACTGTGTCCTTATTTTTGTTGTTGTTGTTGTGTATTTTTAAACCCACTGAGTTCCATTTTCACTGTCTTACAGGAGGCAGATGCATTCAGGATTTCCTTTCATTACACACACACACACACACACACACACACACACACACACACACACACACACAAAGCTAACTTCTTTGCAGTGTGGTGGTTGATGAAATTATTTCTTCATCCTGCTGGAAAAGACAGTAAGTCAAAGCCTCCGTTTGCCTTCAAGTTCTTCTACCTATCTCCTGCGCTACAAAACTTCAAGAGATAAACTGTTGGGTCACATTTTAACCTTAAAATCAGTACCCAGTCCTTCTGAGGACACATCCAGGTAGCTTCAGAAGAACTGGGGGTTACTCATCTTCAACCACAGTGACAATTGAGCACTTCAAGAAACGGAACCCCAACCCCTCTTGCACATTTCTGCTAGACAGCTCTTTTATAATGTGTTTCTTTTTTTACTAACATTGTGAGAACACTTTATTATCAGAGCATTTTCTTTCTTAATTTATTAATTTCTGTTTTATTTTATTTTTAAAAAAACTGTCTTTTTTAAAATTTACATACCAATCCTAGTTCTCACTCCCTTCCCTCCTCCTTTAAACCAGTTTATATTTAGGTCTCTTCAAAGTTGTCTGACTTTTTTCTCCTTGGTACACTTTCTAAACAACAGAAATAACAACAATCTTGGTTTTATAAAACTACAACTGAGTATGATAGTACTGCTTGGCTTACCAAGAAAACCAGACCTCAGGAGCCAGGCTGAGACTAGCAGACAAAGCTTTGCGCAGGGTATAACTGCCAGGCTGTCCCCAAGAAAAGGGAATTCATCACTGCCAAAGAGGAGTTTGGGGTTTATACGGTGCTTTTAGTCGGGTTGGAGTATAACAGGAGAACATTGAGGAAAAGGAGGCTGTCTCAGGCAAAGGGGACTACAGTAAGCAAAATTTTATGGAGGCTGGGGATCTGGAGGCTATGGTCAAGCTGCTCTGCAGAGACAAGGGGTCATCAGACCTCTGTGATGTGTACTTGTTCCAATTCAGTTACAATGAATGAGCTGGATCCCACCTGGGTCACCCATCTGGGTGTCTTAGGTGACTTCCTCTTGCGTCAAAAATCTGGGCCAGCCCATAAGAATGATCTCTTAGTCAAGATTTTTCTCTGACAGCTTGCCTACCTTGATAGTCCTATGTAACCGGTCTTTCTTGTCAGACTTTATTTCTTTTGGAAACACCAGTCCCCAAATAATGATACAAAGACATTACTAGTTAATGAAACTTTGCCTTTGGCTTAGGCTTGTTCTCAGCTAGCTCTTGTAACTTAAATTAACCTGTTTCTACTAATCTATGTTCTGACGTGTGGCTTTTTACCTCTCTTCCATCCTGTATGTCTGACTCCCTCCGTGTCTTGCTGGTGTCTTTCTTGCATGCCTAGATTCATCACAAGTCCCTCTTTTTGCCAAGAAGTCCTGTCTTACCTCTCCTGCTTAGCTATTGGCCATTCAGTTCTTCATTAAACCATTCACAGTGGCACAACTTCACACAATGTAAACTTATATCCCACAACAGTTTACTTACTGTATTTAAACCAAGACTTTATGTTTAAAAATATTCACATTTTTGTTACTATTATAAGATGATTACTATTTAATATAGATGTTGAACAGAGCTTTACTGTAAATCTTTCCCCCAAAACCTTCCATTCTGGAGGCACCTCTATTTTAGAGCCAAATTCCTAGAACCACAAATAATAACACTTTGCTTAAAAGGGAAGGATTAACTGGTCCAACCAACTTGATTTCTGTGTTGCTATCGATATTTAAAATGTCAAAATACAATAAAACTTGTAGACGTCACAACTAACAACGCCAGAGTTACCTGTCTTAGACATGCAGCTCAATGCCCCAGAGTACGGGAACTCACCGTCCCTTCCAGACATAAAAACTCGAGTTAATGAACCCAAATTCCAGGTGTTAATGCCAAGGAATGAAAGGCTCCTGGAAGCCCCGCAACCTTCTGTCTGCCTAGGAGTAACTGATTTTAGTAACTCTTGGTAGAGATAAACCAAAGATTTGGGGTTGACTCTGTTTACCCAAACTGTCCCGGAAGCAATCAGTCTTCCTTAAAAACAGCATGTGTGGTGCTTTTTAAAAATCAGAGAAGTCTGGAGTTCAGGTCAGTGGAAAGGTATGGCTGAATCGTCACATCTGGCAGGAGCAGCATCGTGTTTGAAAGCTTCACAGCTGCTTCATGTCAACTCCATACCCCATGCGCAACGGTAAGAGCGCAGCTACATCCCATGGAAATACTGTCATTTCCAGCCAAGGGGATTTAACGAAAAGGGCACTGGGAAGAGTTAGGAATCAGAGGTTGACGAACCTTCTAGGCTCTTGAAAAGGGGATTTGAGTGTATCATCAAACACTAGGTTGGGCACTGGTGACCTGCCCTAGGCTCTATGGGAAACTTGCCAGAGGGAGCCATCTTCCCAGGACTTCACTGTTACAGCCTAGGAAAATGTCTTCTCTGACTTCAGGGAACCCCCATGTTCGGAAAGGAAAGCTTCCAGGCTCCGGCTTGGTAGACTCTGCCAAATAGTTCTGCCATGTCACTTCCAGTTTTCCTATTCTGGGGATTTCCCTCACCTTCTTCCCTTGAGATGCTTTGACCTGGTTTGCAACTGTCATGTCCCTTCCCAAAGCCTCCCCAGGAAGAAGTTCTCTACAGACAGGAACCTACACATGCTCAGTGTTTGTTGTGAGAGAAGCCACCAAGACAGATACATGGATACCTGTATCCGGACCCCTAAGCACTGCTCCCCAGGAGGCATCTGGTGCCTGTTCTTACAAAGCCCATCATTAAATCAACTCTAGCCATGGATAAGGCCCTTTGACTTCAAAGGAACTACTGTTTCCCATTGGACAGAGAGTGGGTGGAACCATGGTCATTGTTTCTCATATCAGGGCTAAGGTTGAGGAAGAGTGAAGATCCTATCTCATCTAGCAACAAAGTAAAACTCAGCACACCACTCATGAGGCTGTATCCACAAGACACAGATAAAGCTAGTGGCAAAGTATCTGAAACCATAGTTCTTCATCTAAGAATTTCCTGGGGAGAAGAATAGCACAAAAAAATTTGAACGTGTGTTTTGAGTATTCATGTAAAATATCGTGATGAATGACTGCTACTTCCTTATTCACACAGAGATTTTATCCCTTCCCACTATGGACAGTCAGAACTAGGACTTCTTGGATTCTTAGGAGCCCCAAGAATGAAGAATCTGTTCCCCCAAATTTGCTGAAGGATAATAATCAGTTGTCACAGAGAAGCAAACACTGTCATAGTTAGGGTTTCTATTGCTGTGAAGAGACACCCATGACCATGTCAACTCTTATAAAAAAAAAACATTTAATTGAGCAGGTTCACTTACAGTTTCAGAGGTTCAGTCCATTATCATTGTAGCGGGGAGCATGGCAGCATGCAGGCAGAGTGCCGGAGAAGGAGTTGAGAGTCCTACATCTTGAATCAGAGGCAACAGAACGTCAACTGAATGTCACACTGAGGAAATCTTGAGCAAAAGAGACCTCAGATTCTGCCCCCACAGTGATTCACCTCCTCCAACAAGCCATCCTCCTAGAAGTGCTGCTTCTGAGAAGAGTCAATCACCACAGCCACTATGTCCATCCTGGGTCCAGGGTACCAGAAAAGGGCACCCTATGACTGTCTTAGCTTTATACTTTGAGAACACACAGTCCCTGGATCAACTTTGCATTTCAACCCTGATACAAACTCCGCCCACAGCACACTTTTTGCTTTGATATTCAAGCATTGTTTCACTTAAATTCCACCCAAAGCCACCCTTCTCCAAGTTCTCTGAAGACTGTCTTCCAGTGGTAAGTCAAAAACTCAGATTTTTCTGAACTTCAGAGGTGTTCCTGATGACTTTAGAACCACACAGATAGGACAGTGTGGTAATTAGGCCTGAGCCCATCATAACTGGACCCTGGTGGCACACTCGAGTATGCATCATGATATTTTACCTGAATAATTAAACCACATTTGCTGTCCCAACAAATATTCCATTCTCCTTCACCAGCAACTGACAAGATGCTTATGACTAGCTGGTATTTAAGGCTGAACCCAAATACTAGGCCTATCTAGAGTGAGAAGTATCCATTAATACCAGGGCATTGGGCAATGGACCAAGAATTAGACTTCTGCTACATTAATTTCTAGTCTCTTGAGAAGGAGTAGTAATCCTTCACCCCATCATCAAGTTAAGTGCCAATTGAGAATTAAGACAAAGGTTGGTTTCTTATAGACTAATTTATTATAGGAAATGTGGGTTCATTCTACGAAGATCGTGGGGGTGGCAGTCTCGCCCATTTGTAGGCAGCTTTACAGTGCCACAGGCCCTGTCTTGTGAGGATGGCGCTCATAACAGTGGAAATAATGAAGGAGCAGTATAAGCAAATCACCTAGTTCTTAGTGGGAAGTAAGTAGACAGCAGCCAGACCATGCAACATGTTTCTCATAAGACCACATAATATGTTATGTTTGAGGGTAACAGGAATAGGGTAGGTGATTATGAAGGAGTTGTGTGCAGATAGCAACTCTGTGCCATCATAGGTTGGGAGTGGGGCGGAAGATTTTACTTTGAGTAGAGCTAGTCATTTTAGTTTTTCAAGCATATTAAATATCTGAGACAAACAACTTATAAAGAAGAAAAGTTTTGCCAGGCGGTGGTGGCGCACGCCTTTAATCCCAGCACTCGGGAGGCAGAGGCAGGCGGATCTCTGTGAGTTCGAGGCCAGCCTGGTCTACAAGAGCTAGTTCCAGGACAGGCTCTAAAAAAGCTACAGAGAAACCCTGCCTCGAAAAACCAAAAAAAAAAAAAAAGGAAGAAGAAAAGTTTTTGCTTGAGTTCACATTTCTGGAGGTTTTGATTCAGTTAACTGACTAGTGGATTTGACAGATATTTATTAAGGATGTAATGGGCACCATGCTGGAGGCTGGTGACATGGTGGCAAACATCCCAGTGACCAGGTACTTCATAAACTAATGAGGAAAGCAAAAGAAAAGGAAAACAAAAGCAGAAATATACAGACAGCCTGTGCAATGAAAAACTAGAGACAGAAAATACAAGAGGTAGAAGAAGAGAACTTCAGGCATGATGGTTGGAAGATGACTCAAATCTTCTAATGCACAATAACATAAACAAACAATCCCGTTGCAGTGAAAGAGCATCAATCATGCAAAGGTCTTGAGGTTATGAAGAATTTAGTATGGTCAAGGAATTGGAGATTGACTTACATGCACTGGGCTGAGCTCTGAGAGTCCAGCTGTAGAGAGAGGGAGGATTATTTGAGCAAGGATAGTCAAGACCATGATGGGGAAACCCACAGAGACAGCTAACCCAAGCTCATGGGAGCTCATAGACTCTAGACCCATAGCCAGGGAGCCTGCATGGGACTGACCTAGTCCCTCTGCTTGTGGGTGACAGTTGTGTAGCTTGGTCTGTTTGTGGGGCTCCTAGCAGTAGGACCAGGATCTGTCCCTGGTGTGTGAGCTAGCTTTTTGAAAGCCATTCCCTATGCCTTGCTCAGCCTTGATACAGGGGAGGAGTTTGGTCCTGCCTCAACTTGATCTGCCATGCTTTGTTGATTCCCATGGGAGGCCTTATCCTTTCTTTGGAGTGGAGTGGGGGAGGAAAAAGGAAGTGGGGGAAGGAATGGAAGGAAGGAAGGAAGGAAGGAAGGAAGGAAGGAAGACATAACTGTTAAAAAGATTCCCAGAATAGGGAAGTTGAGCCTGATTATCAAGACAAGTCTGCAAAATATATGCAAATGGCAAGATTGGGAGTGTCTAAACATTGATAACTGTGTAGAAGATGAATTTTAAGGGTATAGCTGAAGACTGGGGGCATTAGTCAGCAGCTGATCCAAAATCCAGTTGAGCTGTGGTGTTTGCCTGGCCTTCAGTGGTGAGTGGCAGGGTTCTTGCATACGGGTGGGTAAAATGAGATGTGGTTTAGAGGTGATATTTGAAAATGAGCTTTCTGAAGGAGTGTTGGGCTTTAGGAAAGGGAAGAATCAGTGATGATGCTTTGGTTTCTGTCTTGAGAAACTGAGAAGAAAACTGGGCGTGGGAATAGGCAGGTTATGGGGAGCATTAATGGCCCTGCTTGCCACACATCTATTTGTAAGCCACGAGACAGGACAAATCAACACGGCTCCAGTCTACAGTTTAGTAGAGAGTTCTGGGTCAAAGGTCATCTGTTAGCTTAGACCTAGGACTTAAGTTCATGGGGCAAACAGTACCACCTAGTGAGACAGCATGGAAGGAGGAAGAATCGAGGTGACTCCAGAGAAGCTTCATCTTTAGAAATCATGTGAGGAGAAAACAGTAGGCAGGATTAGGAAGAGACACCTGGTAAGGTTGGGAAGACCAAGGCAGGGCTTGGTGCAGACCATCTGGTATCTGAGTAAACATTGTGAGGGGAGTGGAGCTGCATCTAACACCGTCTGAGGTGGAATGCCAGTGTCTCCTGGACTAGGCAACAGACAGAGGTGTCATCGGTGATGCGCCCAAAAAGGGCTGGGTGGAAAACCCAGGCAGAGTTTAGAGTGTGCTGGAAAGTGAGTGGCTTATTAAGAAGTGACGAACACATTACAAGGACAACGAGATATGTGTCTTTCATACTGAGCTAACAAAGTTCTTACAATCTAAAAGCAGGTATTAGGCAAGGAAGCAGAAAGACACCTTGGAGGGATTTAAATGTGAAAAGCCATACCTAAGACAGAAAGCTCTCTTGAAAATCAAAAGCGAACCTACTCCATCCCCCTCAATTCGCTCTTCTAGTCTAAAGAACGCCTTGCATGCATATGTAAGGTGTGCAGATATCCAAGGAGGTCCTCAGGAGGATGCTCGTGGCCACACTCTTTATGAAACAACCTCCCTGTCTATCTCTGAAGGAATGGCTAAGCACTGCCAGTGAAATGAGTTTGTGGGAAAGTCTGCAGCTCTGCAGAGAAAGAGCTAAAGCTGCCCCTACCAGCACAGACATCTATTCAAACCCGGCCGGGTGGAAAAGCACATGTAGTCGAGTAACACACACACTTACAGATACACAAGGCACGCAGAGAAAATCACTGGGTGCTTTCTTTCCTTGTTTCTCTGTGTAGCTTTGGAGCCTGTCCTGTAACTTGCTCTGTAGACCAGGATAGCCTGAGCTCACAGAGACCCGCCTGCCTCTGCCTCCCGAGTGCTGAGATTAAGCGCATGCACCATCACCACCCGGCAATGTATTTTCATATTGAATGAACCAGAATGATATCAACATATAACAGTGGCTACCTCTGAGTTGAGGGAAAGAGAAATTAGTATTTGGGGGCATACAATTTAGATTTACTTGCTGAATGTATTTCTTTAATAACAATTAACATTATTTTAAAGAATTATTACAAAAAAGAATTATTACATTTATTTGTGTGTATGTACGTATGCATGTATGTTCCTGTAAGTCTATATACGTGTGTGTGTGTGCGTGTGTGTGTGTGTGTGTGTGCATGTATGCCCGTGCCATTCATATGTCAGAGGACAACTTACAGGAATCAGTCTCCTTCCACCTTGTGGGGACTGGGAGTCAAACTCAGAACATCAGACTTGGCAGCAAGCACCTTTATCCTCTGGACTGTCTCACTGGCCTGACAACATTTTAAAGTGGAAAGAACAAATAGGCTATAAAGAAAGTAGCTTTAGCAGAGGTTGTGAGTTTTTGAAAACTGAGATCCTTGCCATGTGCTTGCTTGGTGAGTGACCATTTTCTAGTAAGATAACTAACCCGTGGTTACCTAAGCAAGGTACTGGGCCAACTGTGTGTTGTCATAACCGACCAAACAACAACAGTTGTCGGCGAGGATGTGGAAAAGGGTAAACCTTCTGCACTGCTGATGGAAATGGGAACTAATGCAGCCACTATGGAAAGCAGTATGTAGGTTCTTCAAGAATTTAGAAGTGGATCTGCCATGCGACCCAGTTCTGCCTCTCCTGGCTGTTTACCTGAAAGGCCAAAGTCAACGTGCACAGAGGTACGTGCACAGACATATGTGCACAGAGATACATGCACAGAGGTACGTGCACAGAGGTACGTGCACAGAGATACATGCACAGAGGTATGTGCACAGACATATGTGCACAGAGGTACATGCACAGAGGTACGTGCACAGAGATACATGCACAGAGGTACGTGCACAGACATATGTGCACAGAGATATGTGCACAGAAGTTCATTGCAGCAGGATTCACAACAGCTAAGTGAGGGAGCAAGCGTAAGTGTCTATCCACAGAGGAGTGGACAGAAGAAATGTAACAGACACACCCCCATGTGTATGAATTTTTTTCCGGCATCCAGAACGTAATTTGCAGGAAAATAGATACAACTTGAGATAATCATATCAAGCAAATTAAGTCCGTTTCAAAAAGACAACTATTTCTCTAGTTTGTGACTCCTGAATTTTTTATAGCTACATAAAGCACATCGCAATATATGTCATGAAAGTAGAAGCGAAATAGCCCCTAGAGACAAAGTCCAGGAAGGGGTAGTTAAGAAACAGGAAGGCAAGAGGGTAGAGGCAGCGTATGACCAAAGTACCTTCTACATGGGTGAAAGCGTCCTTTTGTAGTGGAGCCCTGTGAGTCATGAATGTCTGCCATTGTGGAGAGAAGAGGAGCCGTCACTACTCCGTTATGCTAGGTCTGGACAATCTTGCCTTAGAGAAATAGCTTTTTGTTACCACACATTTTAAGTTGGGAACACACTGTGATGTCTATCTGCATTTGTGACTTACAAAATGCCCACTGATTCTCTGGTTACTTCCTGTCCCTAAAGGAGACCCAAAGGTGGCTTTTATTTCTTCAGCATGTTCACTTTTCCTCCTTTCTCAATGGTGGCACAAGTATTTTCTTTGCCTGATAAGTTTATATTAGATCATAAAATCAAGATATCTCTCTTGACCCATGAAAGTGACAGAGATGTTCAGTTTTAAGCTGTAGAGACTTTAAAATGTATTTTCCAAATAATAAAGGAAATCAAAACCGAGGAAAGGAAAAGATAGATATAGATGCTATCAAAAACATACAGGAGGAAATAATAGATGGAAGGGAATAAAAACATCGAGGAGACAGATTAAATGGATTTGCACTCAGGTTGCTGAATGGAAAAAATGCAGTGGGAACCTGGAATTCAAGGATGAACCTTCCTTCTAGACACCCTTGAATAGCCTGACGTTCAGTGTCCTAGGCTTGAATATGGTCACCATGCCTCCAGTTTAAGAAGGCAAATTAGCATCAGCATTTTATGCAGTATTAAACTATTTCATAGACTGCAGGGAAAAGTCATAAGGATGTGTGATTCAGAGGTTAGAACAGAAGAAACAACACCATATTGCATCCTTTCTTCATCTGTTTCTTCATGTGCACAAGTGCACATACATAAATTCTCTCCATGCTATTCTTCATGTGCACAAGTGCACATACATAAATTCTCTCCATGCTATTCTTCATGTGCACAAGTGCACATACATAAATTCTCTCCATGCTACAGAGCGACAAGGAACTTGTCCTCCTGCAAATCACAGGGCATGACTTTATGGAATTGCTTTCAGATTAACCATGCAGAAATCCACTATCCTTGACTCTCCTTCTCTGCTCTCTAGCTTAAATTCAAGTGGAAAATACTGTCTATACATCAATCCAGTACCGCAAATAGGATATCTGAATACTTTCTGCATCTGGTGCTACTCCCTTCTTTTTTCCTTCTTCACCATGGCACCATGCTCACTTCCTGTATCAGACATGGAAGATGGGTTGTATCTCTCCCACTTAGGTCCAGCCTATGGACCTTCTGGGAAGTGACTGCTTCTGAGCACAACCCAGGACTCCATTACGTTTTCAGTACCACTGGCCATTCTTTCTATGCACCCCCTGAGCTTATAGAACTCAGAATCTTTGTAGCATGCCCTACTGTGTTTTGGTCTTCATTGTTGGAAGTCCCTCCTGGTCATCTGTAGGGCCATCTTATTCTTTATCCTTGCTATGTCCTAGAAAAATAACATCTCCATTAATTCTTTGGACTCCTGTGTTACTCAAATGTTGTGCATATACCTAAAGATGGAGGGCTTAGGCAAAGTACAAACCCTCAGACTGTACCCACAACAATCTGAGAGGCAGGCAATGAACACTACTTGTGGGGGACAAACTTAGGGAATATTCAGTTCTGTTCTGTCTGTACCCCTCTCTTCCTGAGTGGACATCCTTTCATGGCCGAAGTTCCCTGGGGTTACAAGTATTTATTAAAATACTTATTAAAATTTATTTATTAAAAAGTAAGGGAAGAAATGAAATGAGATGTTACTAAGAAATAAATAAATAAGATATAACTTTCTGTGCTTTTCAGTTCCATGTTCCTTGAGGGGCTTAGTATCTGCTTTGATATTACTTGGAGTTGAATGCTGCCCCTGCCCAATGGGGCAATGTAAGATCTTGCCAACACACTTTGATACTGATGCAAGATGTACAGTATGCAGTGATAATTTATCTTAGCAATATTTCTTGAGAAACTGTTATGCAGCAGGAAGAATAATACAAAGCCAAACAAAAGAAATCTCCCATAAGAAACTAAAATTTCTATGACTTTGAAGAAGAAAACGTGCTTCCTTTGGCTGGGGAGATGAAGTGAAACCTCCAAACCGTTCAGATTTAGGGTGTTAAGAAGACACAACAGGCATTTCAGGACAAAGCAAACAAAAGAGGAGCTGGGCCATCTTTATTAAGAAGCACAATGGCGTCTCTCCCACATCCTCCAATCCTGGGTATTCTGCAACAGGCCACAGCTGATGACCTGAAGTGGCCATGCGGGACCCAGTGCATAGATGAGAGATGCTGCTGCTGAGCCAGTGACTCCTCCCTCCCACTGTCACCCCTACAGCCACCATAGATGCTACTGCCACCACCAAAGCCCCAGCTGCAGCGAGAAACTCAGCATCAGAGAGAATGGCTGTATCTCCAGAGATGGTGGTGGCTGCCGGCACCAGCAGGACCATGAAGCAGCTTGAAGGAAGGGTCCTTATTCCAACCTTGGGTCAACAGACCCAGTCTGCAGCATGGAGCCTCTACTTCTGTGGAGTTGCCCAAGGACGGTCGGCATAATGGTCGTACTACGTGAACCAGCCACAGCCTGGAGCTCTAGTGGATCCTGTCCCCAGACACCCTGCCCAGCTAAAGGATTATCCTGACTTTGAGCAACAACAGGATATCCAAGAAGAGTCTTGGAGATAGTCCAGGGTTTATGGTGTTTCAGAAATCAGAAATGAGTCAGACCAATGACTCATTATAATGACTATCGCATGTAAAGTTGTTTGGACAAAAATATATACTGTGTGACACACCACAGTTTGCAATGCCACTTTGATAAATAATGGTGCGATGGAGAGCTGGGGAAAATGGAAGAGCAGAGCAGCGTGTGTTGGCAGTGAGAGAAACCGAACTAAAGATGCAGCAGTGACAGGGGTTGGGATCATGGCTGTTGTGGACCAGGGAGCATGGAGTTGCCAAGTAGGACAGGCAGGGTGGTGAGCAGCAGCCTGGAGCCCTCATAGGCTCTGCTCCTGAACACACTGCCCAGCCTGTGACCACCCTCACTCTAACAACAGCTGGAGAAGGGTTCATCTTCTGGATGGTGCCTTCTCAAAAAACCGTCATGGTCCATGCTGCCACCAGAGGCCAGGTTGCTGTACAGGGTCCATGCTATAGCCCAGGCTGTGCTAGTATCTCTGGTCTGGACAAGCACAGCAGGCTATATTGAAACCTGTGCTGCTACCCAAGGCCATGTTAGTGTCTGTAGTCTGTAGTCTGATGTCACCTGGTGCCATGTTGATGTTGATGGTCCTGTTACTGTCATCAGTGGCCATCTCACACAGTCTGTCTCTGTGCCCTGTGCTTCCTGTCCTAGGGCACAGGAAGAGATGACCAATGGAACTGAGATCGCCAGCTATGGTGGGAAGTAGCTGGAATATAATTGGCCTCAACAAACTCATAGGGAATAGCACTATTAAGAGTTGTGGCTTTGTTGGAATAGGTGTGGCCTTGGTGGAGGAAGTGTGTCACTGTGGCAGGGTGGGGAAAGGGAATGAGGTCTCCTTTGCTCAAGTTACACCTGTAGTTCAGTTCACTTCCTGTTGCCTGCAGCTCAAAGATGTAGAATTCTCAGCTTCTTCTCCAGCGCCATGTCTGCCTGAACACTGTCATGTCCCATCATGATGATAATGGACTGACCCTCTGAACTGTAAGCCAGCCCCAATTAAATGTTTTCCTTTATAAGAATTGCCATGATCATGGTATGTCTTCACAGCAATAGAAACCCTAACTAAGACACTGTCATCTAATGCCTCCTTGAAGATTGTTGCACAGAAATGACAAGCCTAAGATATAAGTTGTGAGCTGTAAGGCAGGATTCAAGGAATATCTCAAACCGAATCACTAGTGTTAATGTTAGAGGAGATAAGGCTAGAATGGATTTTGGAACACATTTTGCCTAGCCAAGAACTTTGAACTCAGCAGTGAGTTTGAAGCATTGCAAGGCCTAATGTACTATTTTGCATGATGGGACCTAAAGGAAGAGAGATGGCCATGCTCTTGTTTGCATCCAGGGTTCCATATAGTCTATTGTAATTGTCTGGTTTCCAGCTAAACTAACCCTTTGTCATGGTCACTGTACTAGTGCTGTGAAGAGACACAAGACTTATGTAACGCTTATAAAAGAAAACACTTAATTGGGGGCTTGCTTACAGTGTCAGAGGTTAGTCCATTATCAATCATCATGCAGGGAGCATGGTGGTATGCAGGCAAACATTGTCCTGGAGCAGCAGCTGAGAGATATGCATCCTATCCATAGGCAGAGAGAAAGACTCTGAGCCTGGCATGGGCTTTTGAAACCTCAAAACCCACTGCCAGTGACATACTTTCTCCAGCAAAGCCACACCTCCTAATTCTTAAAATCCTTCCAAACAGTTCCACTCCCTGGTAACTAAGCATTCAAATATGGCTCTGTAGGGGCCATTACTATTCAAAGCACCACACCCTCACAAAACAAGCAACTGGTTGACAGCTGTCCCACAGACACTCTTAAAGTTCCAGAAAACACAATATCAGAGCCGATTCTTCAACTTCCATTCACTTTATACAGTTAAATAAAGACATTATTATTACTTTGAAATTCAAGTTAATGTGAACAGCTCTCTGAAATTTGAACTCATTTTGTATTCACTTTGGTTAGCAGTCACCATAATAAAAGCATATACTGTGTGTCAAATTATCAACTGATGATGCTCTGAATCTCTCATGATCATCAAGACACATAAAATCTTCTTTTATATTGCTTCATTCATGGTATTTACCCTTCAGGCACTTATCATATTACAATAAGCATATGTAAAGTTAAGAAGGAAGAATTTTGCACTGGAATCCACACCTCTGCCCCATGGGCTGCTGTGACTACAGGGAGGGATAGTTGCATGTAAGTCTGTGACTTGACTGTTCTTGGTAGCTGAACGGATGGTGGGGCGAGAACAGAAAAGGATAAAAGTGATGCTTGGGCTTCGCGCTGGAATGATGCTCAGATGAGTGACACTTCTACACGGACATCTGGTGCAGAGGTGACATGGTGGTCTTTTACGATGGCTTGCTGTGTTTTCAAGTAAAGGATTCTCCATCCATTTGATTCTTTGTCCTAGACTCAGCCACACATATGGCCCATGCTGGACTTCAATCTTCAGCCTCTAAGTAGAAGTTGGTACTAGTAGTTTCACCCCTCTGTTGTGTGAGGGTGACCGTCTGCCTTGCTATGGCAGGGGTGGCTATGAACCAGCCAGGATAGGAGACTGACTGGAAAGCAGAAGTGGAGCCCTCTGTGCTGTGGTAGAAGAGAAAGTCTTTCTGTGCTTTGTCCTCTTTGTATATTTCCATGATGCTTACATCCTAGGGTAAGAAAGAGACTTATTAATGAGGATGACCAGGGAGAGGGGCTACAGTAACTGAGCACTGAGTGCACATCATGGGAGTGACTGCTGTGCCCAATAGGAGGGACATGGGTTAGGGATACAGGCAAAAGAAAAGATAACAAGCTATCAAACCAGGCACCCACTAGTTTCCAAATAGCCTGGCTTTTTCCAGAGTCCCATCATACAAGGGGTTACTGATTCTTTGAGGTATGGAACTCCCTGGAAGAGAATGGGATAGAGGTGGAGAGCTTCTGGTATACACTCATCTACAGTTTTGTGCCAGCCAGCCTGAATACCCAACCTCTGAGTGAATTTATGCATTACAATTTCCATTATTAGCAAGGGATGAGACTTTTAACTATATATCTTTTCTTACATACCATGAAAACTTCAGATTAGCAATCCTTTGCCTAAGTGTGGCTCATTAGCATCTCTGATGTTATTTAGGAGGAAGTTACTCAGGACTAAGGATGGAGAAGCCGCTGTTCCTTCACTTTTCAGAAACATTTTCATGGGTTTGATGCTCTGATTTTCACTTTAAATCCCAAATCTGGGGTTTAAATAAATGCTGTATAACTCAGTAGTATTGTTATTTATCTGGGGACTGGCCAAGTAAGGGCTCCTTTCTTACTCTGAAGAGTGCAGACTTGCAGGGATATCAATTTTATTCTGCAAGCTGATAAGCTACCTGAAATAAAAGTCTATCTGGTCTACGTCCCCTACCAGCTGCAGGTACTCACCTTAAGCTCCAAAGTCGGTGTGCCCCCGATTTCAGCGCAGAAGAGGCAAAGGTTTTTGCCCTTGATTCCCAGAAAAACTAGATTACCCTTTTCATTATCTTGGAATTCTGTGTCTCTACATGCTATCAAGTTAAGAATGACTGGAAACACAATAGAAAATGGGGACAATGTCAGGCTTTGAAAGAAATTCAATCTTTTGACCCAGACCCTGTTAACCCTCCTAATCATCATCATCCTCGTTTCCTTCTTCAAAGCTCCTACATTAACCACATAACAGTGATATTGGTTGCTATGCTGGGACCAATTTCTTTTTGCTTCTTGATACCAGAAACTCAGTTGTCACTTGGGCACATTGTTTCCCAAAAATAAAAATAAGATATCATCATGCACTTACTGTGGTCCATGATATATGAGTGGAGGTATCCTAAGGGGTTTCTACAAGGTTCCTTAACAGACTAGACTCACCTGGAAATACTTCATTTGTCACATCCTGATACCTACATCAAACACTTAAGCTTACATAAACCTGAGGTTGGTGAATCAGAAAGGTAGACTCTTTGATCTCTGGTGGCATCATGGAACCAACATGGAACCCAGCCTGGCCCAGCCCACTGGTTTTATATATGTAAGAAACAAACCATTATCTTACTTAAGTTCTTGTTGCGTGAATTTTTTTATCATTCTTAGTTGGAATTAATTATCCAATAATTTAGGAAGAATTTTCCGAGAGTTTAGACATTTTGTATCTATTCTTGGCATAGGACAGGAAATAAAACCCATTCGACAACTATTTATTAACTATTCACCTAAGACAAAGCACTATGAGGACATTGAAGATTTGGTTTAGGGCAAGATATGAAATACTTCCCTCAAAGTGTCATATATTGAAAACTTGAACATCACATGGGGGCACTATTGAAGCAGGATGAAGATCGTGAAAGTCCTAACTTCATCAATGGATTAATCCATTAATGAGCTCACAGCTGAGTGAGTTAGTGAATACCGGTCCTAAGTGGTCACTGGTGATGTTCCTTTAAGGCAAGAAGGTTGAAACCTCCCCCCAACTTCCTGTCTTCCATGAGGATAGCAGCTCTTTTCCACCATACCATGGGTCTGTCTTGACAGATACCTAAAAAATCAGTAGAGCCAGCAGACGGCTCTGAAAACTCTGAACTTATTCACCCAAATCAACCTTTGAGTATTTTTGGAGCTATCTTTGGTGGTGGTGAGGGTGGGCTGTCATACGAGTGAAAAGCTGGCTCCCACAAAGGCAGAAGGAAGAGAAAGAGGGAATGAAGAGCAAGTTTCGGTACTGAGGCTGGGGATGTGATTTGCGAGTCTCTCTGTGATGGGCAAGGTTAAGAGGGGGATTAAAGAAAACGCGGAAGTTTTACACAGACGTTTCAAAGAAGTGAGACAAGGCTGAGATGGGTTTCCTTCTGATGGGAAGAATGAATGTTTCACCATTATTAGAAGAGGAGATATCGAAAGTGAAGAACATGTAACTTTGACAGTGGAAAGATGGGCGGGTTTGAATTTGCGAACATGGGTTTGGTTGGTTGGAATTTAAAGGAATGTCGTTCTAAAAGAAATTTAGTGACTGTTACACCAATCTCCCCTATTTGAAGAGGCTTTCATGAGGGGGAGTGTGCTGTTGTTTCTATGCATAAGTCTTCCTTTGTAGCACGGGGCTGTCTTTTTTTCCTTGCTTGTCCTCTGAACATCAGGTAGGTGACCAGGTAAGGAAGGCAGAAGACTTATGCAGGCTGATGTCCACTCACAGTGGGCCTGATGGCTCCTCAAGAGTAACAGTCCCCTCACATGTCACTTACCAGGCTTGACATTGCTGCTAGCAGGCACCGCTATTAGAGAATTTCCTGCCAGGACCCACACCATCTGTTGGGAGTCATAGATCCTGTAGGTTCTGGGAAATTCCTGATCTGCCAGATAACAGAAAAGCACAGGACACAGGGTGGGTATAATTGGCTTTAAGGTTTGAGCTCCATTCTAATATCAACGAACTGTGATTTTTCTGTGACAGATATTGTTCTGAGAAGAAATGGCCATAGGAAGGGAAATAGGGCAAGCATGGTTTACGGATAGAGGCACAGAGAAGAACTGGGTACATTCCTGGTTGCAGGAGATGCATGACACTTGCCACTTCTTCTGGAGTTACGTTTTCCTGGTTTATAAAGTCTCCACATAACAACAACCAAGACTACTTAAATCTGTCAACGGTGTGTATGTGTAATATCTAATCATCTTAATCAAAATGAACAAGCAGTTCATTTTTAACATAATCCTTTATTGATTCTTTGGAAACTCCTCAGCATGCACCCCAACCCCTCTCTCCTCCCAGTTCCTCCATATCTGCCCCACACCCCTGCAGCATTGCCCCCGCAAACCTAATTCAAAACGAAAAACTCACATTGCTCCAACATCTTTCCAACATCTCCTTCGTTCATCCCAGAGTTATTTGGGAGCTGCACTATGTCACAATGTATACCCTTCTGTCCGATCAGCCCCACCCACAAATATTCATTTCAATGAGTCATTGGTCTGGTTCAAGGCTTCTGTCCCCTGCCACACCATCATCCCTGGGCCCTCACTGAAACTCCTCCCGGATATCCTGTTGTTGCCCCTAGTCATGCAGATTCTGTGGTTATCGTTCCACAGGACCAGGCTCACACGGATGCCTGGGGACTAGGCCACATCCTGTAGCCATGTTGGTGTCTGAGGGTCGTGCTGGCACTGAGGCTATGGTAGAGCTGCCGCTAGGGCCTTATCTGGGTCTGTGGCCCTGCAGCAGTCAGCGACTGTGTTGATGTATGTGGCTCCTGATACCATAGAAGCTACTGCTGATGCCAGGGGTCTGGCCACAGCCTGCGACCTTGCTGATGTCCAAGGGCCTCACTGTAACTTGGGCCATGCCGATCTGAATAGCCCATGCTGCCACCTGGGGCTATGGTGACATCCAAACCAGACTGCTACTGAGGACCATGTTTGGGTCTGAGGTTGGAATCTATGTTCATGCTAGTGTCTGAGAGCCACGCCACTACAAGGGCCAGGCCTATCTGGGTGGCCTGCACAGTCACATGGGCCGTGGTGCCATCCGGGCCCATGCTACTTCAGTGGGTCATGTCTGGGTCAGTGGCCCAACAGCAGCCAAGATCTGGGCTGATTGTGAAGGGCTTGTGTTACCACAGGGGGTCATAGGGACTATGTGTGCTGAAATCTGAGGGCTGTGTTGAACCATCCCTGCCTCTTACTAGCCCCGGGGATAGCTGGCTTTACCCCTTGCTGGACCCTGTAGCAGGACAACTGACCCTACCCATCATGAGAGAGCTGACACCGCCCTCTCTCCACCCCAGCCCTCACCACAGGCCAGAGTGAGCTGGCCCCAACGGCTTGGGCCTAGGAGAGTTGGCCCTGCCCCTCGCCTGAGGGGGTGGGTCACATTGGCCAGGAGCAACCAGATTAGCTACCACCCAGACCCTTGAGCTGGCCCACCCTAACATCTGTCCCATCAATGACTTGCTGCAGTGTGTGAAGGAACAAATAATTCTAAATATAACTAACAAGAAAGGAATTAAGTGCCCTGAGATCTCAATATGTAGATTTCTGAGCATTTCAGCCAAGGCAAAGAGATTTGTGGGTTAAGAAAGTGAAACGGGCCCTGTAGACCCTTTGGTGAGAGTAAACAGAGAAAGTCCAAACAGGTTTGTGATTCATACTTACTTTCTTTGCGGATATCACCTTTCGAATCTTCAGAGCTTTCTTGAGGAGGATGACGTACTCTAGATTGTGGAGAGAAGGCCATCGTTGCCTGGCCCTGAGAAAGAAAAAAGAAAACTATTCTTCGCTTATATGCTCCTAGAAGTTTGTGAAAATTCCTTTAGTAAGAGCCTCCCTAAGCCCTCACCCCATATACACATTAAGATGTCTTGATGAATTGTCTGTGGTGTTTACGTGTGTATTTTGTTTGTCTGTGTGCATGTGCACCAAGTGTGTGCCTGTTGTCTATGGAGGTCAGAAGAGGAAGCCTGATCCTGTGTGAACTGGAGCTGCCCAGTGTGGTCCTCTGCAAGAGCAGCAAGTGCCCTTAAGCACTGAACCATCTTTCTAGCACCCAGACTGATGTTTTAAAGTATACCTAAACAGAACTATTTCAAGGCCAGCAAGCCCTGAGGAGACACTCCCAGCCCTTTAGTGACTGGTGTGGTCCTAGGTCTCCAGGTGGTGATGGCTTTGAAGCACCATCTGCCACCACATCTGGATGGTGAGGAAGTTCCATCACCGCAGGTGCCTTTTTGTGCATTAAATAGTCAGGCTTAGAACAGAGCAAGGTATGCTTCCCACCCCTGTTCTAGCTCCCCACAGCTAGGAGATGGCTACACTTCCTGCTCTTCTGTCAGAAAACCAGCCCCTCTGACTTGTGTATCCCTTTGCTCTTCATTCAGAGAAGCACCTCCAAGGATTCTGCATGTGAACATCCACGGCCACATCACAAGTCTCTCTCAAATATCTCTAGAGATGTTTGATTAGAGATTCGACAAAGTCCACAGTCTCTTACAATGAGAACCAGTTGTTCACAGTCCTCCCGGTCCAAGACCCTCAGTGCCTCACATGAGAGTTGTCTAAAAGCAGAGAATAAGCAAAATGCAAGCAGCATTTTTATTATAAGCAACTCTAATTTCTCTGATACCTTGTACCTCGGATCAAGGCCTCCAGAAGCACCCAGGGCTAGACAGAAAGCAGTGGAAGGTCTCTCTCAGAAGGCTCGAAATAGCAGAAATTACCTTTGTCCAAGGGGTTCTTGTCTCTGGAATCAAACCTTCGGCTGCAGCTGGATCTGCAGGCACTGAGAGTCTGCCTGAGACTCCGGAGCTTTTAATTAGCAAGGCGGCAGCCCTGTCGCCTGACCCTGGGTGTGCCCACTTTAGCAAGAAAGCTGCGCCAGGCAAGGAGGACCTGTGAGCCCTTGGAGGGGAGGCAGGGAGGCCATGCAGGTGTAACTGGTCTGGGCTCCTGGAGAAACAAAAGCAGAACCCACACCAGAAAACAACAGTGAAGAAATGCACAGGCTAGAAGTTGAGTCACAGAGGAGAACATGGGCTCTGGACGGCCTTGAAGCAGAGGTGTGGCTGTCCTGACTCAGTGAACAGCGTGACAACGAAGTGAGAACGAAGTGCTATTTGCCCGGCAAAAGTAAATGTGTAAATGTGATATGTAAATATGTTAATGTGAACGTGAATATTTAAATGTGAATGCAAATAGGTAAACATGGCAAATCTCAGTCCTGATCTCAGGAGTTTACATATTTAGTATGCTGCAGCTCAGGAGAGCTTCTTCTGTTTCTGATAAAGATGTCAGGGCTCTCCTTTCCTGAATAATCTTTTATTCCTCACAACAGTCCTTCACAGGCCATTGGTCCTTCTCACAGAAGAAAACCAGCCCAGAGAGAAGACAGAAAAGCCACCTAGCCAGTCACACTGCCCAGCCAAGTGTGAAGCCTTCTGCTCTTGGGTGCTGTGTGATGTCTTCACTTAGGATCTTGATCTTCTGCATACTGTATTAGAAACACCCAGGAGGCCTTGGGCTTCACTCTATGCCCAGGGAGCAGATGAAGATGCTATGAAGGATGATCGGGTTAGTGAGCTCCTAACTACGCAGCATGAGTCTGATGCAGCCCAGACATTGATAATAGGAGGAAAACGTCACTCCTGGAATAATACTGTGGATCAGTGCTAAACACTGAAAGAACCCTGCTCATTCTGTTCAAAAATTCGCTGTCTGATATTCCACCTTTGGGGATTCCCAAGTGTGGGTCCTGGTTGTATTCTCTGAAATCTACCATTAAGTCTTCCCCTTGGAATCTTGTCCTGGTCCCTAACTACTGTCCCTGTCTGGCCTTAGGTCTGTGCCCACTTAAACAAGAAACCTGGGCTGGCACAGAAGACCGGAGAAGATTTGACGGGGAGGCAGGGAGGCCATGCAGGTGTGAGGGCTCTGGGCTTCTGGAGAAAAGAAAGCAGAGAAAACACCAGGAAACTGCTTTGCCCTGGACTTCAATGTCCACCCAGCCCTGACCAGGATAAGACAGAAATACAGTCACATTGCCTCCCTGTTCGAAACTCTCTAATGGTGTCCCTTCATCGTTGGACACTCAGAACCCTTGCCCTGGTCACCCCAGCCCAGAGGACCTGCCCCTGCTTTCTTTCCGGCTGCTACCTCAGGATTTCCTTGGCTTCAGTTCACACTGGACCAGTGCCAGTTCTCCCAGATTGGGCCACTGGGTGTCTACCCAGGTCTTGCTTTTTCTGAAAACAACCTCACCATCACAGGGTTTTTAAAATAACAGGTCACTGTTTTCTCTCTAGGATGATGGAGGCTAGTCTGTTTGCTCCTTACCAGAGTCTGAAATTCAACTACTTCCCAGAGGTACTGTATATTTTCATATCACTCTGATTATTTGGGGGTTACAATGTATTCTGGCCTACAGCTAAGGTATTTAGAAAGAATTTGATCCTCATGAGCTTGCTGCTAAGATTTTATAGGTAGACCTGTGAGCACTTGGTATAGGCCTAATTATTTTCTATTTCTTAAACAAGTCTTTCTAAATAATGCACCCTGTACTTTGTGAATTATGCTTTCTAATATTTTAGAATATTTTTATCTGCAGCCTTAGGGACAGGAAGAATTGGTACCAGACCATTATATGAAATCCTTATAATACATTTTTAAATGACATGAAATATTTTTTTTTCTCATGGTTTATTTTTTTTTATATTTAAAAATTTCCATCTCCTTCCCTCCTCCTCCCCCCTCCCTCCCCTCCTTCTCCCCTTTCTCTCCCCTCCTTCTCCCCCTTCCCTCCCCTCCCCTCCACCCATACCTCCCCTCCCTCCCTCTCAAGGCCAAGGAGCCATCAGGGTTCCCCACTCTATGCTAAGACCAAGGTCCTCCCAACTCCCCCCAGGTCCAGGAAGGTGATCGACCAAGCTGAGAAGGCTCCCACAGAGCCCGTCCATGAAGAACAATCAGAGCCCAGAGCCATTGTCCTTTGCTTCTCAGTCAGCCCCCGCTGTTGGCCACACTCAGAGAGACGGGTTTGGTCGCATGATCCATCAGTCCCATTCCAACTGGAGTTGGTGATCTCCCATTAGTTCTGTCCCACCGTCTCCATGAGTGAACGCACCCCTCTCGTTCCTGACTTTCTCCCTCATGTTCTCGCTCCTTCTGCTCCTCATCGGGACCTTGGGAGCTCAGTCCAGTGCTCCAATGTGGGGCTCAGTCACCTTCCCCATCTGTCGCCAGCTGGAGGTTCCCTCACGGTCCTGACTTTCTTTCTCATGTTCTCTCTCCTTCTGCTCCTCATCAGGACCTTGGGAGCTCAGTCCGGTGCTCCAAGGTGGGGCTCTGTCATTTTCTTCATCTATCGTCAGGTGGAGGTTCTATGGTGATATGCAAGAAATTCATCAGTATGGCTATAGGAACTGGCCTTTTCAGGCTCCCTCTCCTCAGCTGCCCAAGGAACTAACTGGGGGCGTCTCCCTGGAAACCTGGGAACCCCTCTAGGGTCAAGTCTCTTGACAACCCTCAGGTAGCTCCTTAAATTCAGATATATGCTTCACTGCTCTCATATCCACCCTTCCTATATCCCAAGCACCCCATTCCTCCGAGCTCCCCCCGCTCTCCCCTTCACATTTTTCTCTCCCCATCTTCCCTTGGCCCAGTCTTGCCCAACCCTCAAGTTCCCAATTTTGCCTGGCGATCGTGTCTACTTCCAATATCCAGGAGGATTACTATATCTTTTTTGGGAGTTCACCTTCTTATTATCTTCTCAAGGATCCCAAACTTATAGGCTCGATGTCCTATAATCATGGCTAGAAACCGAATATGAGTGAGTACATCCCATGTTCATCTTTATGGGTCTGGGTTACCTCACTCAGAATAGTGTTTTCTATTTCCATCCATTTGCCTGCAAAATTCAAGATGTCATTGTTTTTTACCGCTGAGTAGTATTCTAGCATGTATATATTCCACAGTTTCTTCATCCATTCTTCCACTGAAGGGCATCTAGGCTGTCTCCAGGATCTGGCTATTACAAATAATGCTGCTATGAACATAGATGAGCATATGCTTTTGTTGTATGATTGGGCATCTCTTGGGTAGATTCCCAATAGTGGAATTGCTGGGTCCTGGGGTAGGTTGATCCCGAATTTCCTGAGAAACCGCCACACTGCTTTCCAAAGTGGTTGCACAAGTTTGCATTCCCACCAGCAATGGATGAGTGTGCCCCTTACCCCACAACCTCTCCAGCAAAGGTTATTATTGGTGTTTTGGATTTTAGCCAATCTGACAGGTGTGAGATGATATCTCAAAGTTGTTTTGATTTGCATTTCCCTGATAGCTAGGGAGGTTGAGCATGACCTTAAGTGTCTTTTGGCCATTCGAACTTCTTCTGTTGAGAATTCTCTGTTCAGTTCATCGCCCCATTTTTTAATTGGGTTAATTGGCATTTTACCGTCTAGTCTCTTGAGTTCCTTATATATTTTAGAGATCAGACCTTTGTCAGTTGCAGGGTTGGTGAAGATCTTTTCCCAGTCAGTAGGCTGCCTTTGTGTCTTAGTGACAATGTCCTTTGCTTTACAGAAGCTGCTCAACTTCAGGAGGTCCCATTTATTCAATGTTGCCCTTAAAGTCTGTGCAGCTGGGGTTATGCATAGGAAACGGTTCCCTGTGCCCATTTGTTGTAGAGTACTTCCCACTTTCTCCTCTATCAATCTCAATGTGTTCAAATTAATATTGAGGTCTTTAATCCATTTGGACTTGAGTTTTGTGCATGGTGATAGATATGGATCTACTTTCATTCTTCTACAGGTTGACATCCAGTTATGCCAGCACCATTTGTTGAAGATGCCCTCTTTTTTCCATTGTGTACTTTTGGCTCCTTTATCAAAAATCAGGTGTTCATAGGTTTGTGGTTTAAGATCCGGGTCTTCTATACGATTCCATTGGTCAACTTCTCTGTTCTTATGCCAATACCAAGCCGTTTTCAATACTGTAGCTCTGTAATAGAGTTTGAAGTCAGGGATGGTAATGCCTCCAGAAGTACCTTTATTGTATAAGATTTTTTTGGCTATCCTGGGTTTCTTGTTTTTCCATATAAAGTTGATTATTGTCTTCTCAATCTCTGTGAAGAATTTTAATGGGACCTTGATTGGGATTGCATTGAATCTATAGATTGCTTTTGGTAGAATTGCCATTTTTACTATGTTGATCCTCCCAATCCACGAGCAGGGGAGATCCTTCCATTTTCTGGTATCCTCTTCAATTTCTTTCTTCAAAGACTTAAAGTTCTTGTCATATAAATCCTTCACTTCCTTGGTTAGCGATACTCCCAGATATCTTATGCTATTTGTGGCTATTGTGAAAGGTGATACTTCTCTGATTTCCCTCTCTGCTTCCTTATCCTTTGTGTATAGGAGGGCGACTGATTTTTTGGAGTTGATCTTGTATCCTGCCACGTTACTGAAGGAGTTTATCAGCTGTAGGAGTTCTTTGGTGGAGTTTTTGGGGTCGCTTATGTATACTATCATATCATCTGCAAATAATGAAAGTTTAACTTCTTCCTTTCCAAATTGGATCCCCTTGATTCCCTTATGTTGTCTTATTGCTATTGCTAGAACTTCAAGCACTATATTGAAGAGATAAGGAGAGAGTGGACAGCCTTGTCGTGTTCCTGAATTTAGTGGGATAGCCTTGAGTTTCTCTCCGTTTAATTTGATGTTAGCTGTCGGTTTGCTGTAAATAGCTTTTATTATATTTAGGAATGACCCTTGTATCCCTAATCTCTCCAAGACCTTTATCATAAAAGGGTGCTGAATTTTGTCAAATGCTTTTTCAGCATCTAATGAGATGACCATATGGTTTTTTTCCTTCAGTTTGTTTATATGATGGATTACATTAATAGATTTTCGTATGTTGAACCAGCCCTGCATCTCTGGGATGAAGCCTACTTGATCGTAATGGATAATTTTTCTAATGTGTTCTTGGATTCGGTTTGCCAGTATTTTATTGAGAATTTTTGCGTCCATGTTCATGAGTGAGATTGGCCTGTAATTCTCTTTCTTGGTTGAGTCTTTGTGTGGTTTAGGTATCAGGGTAACTGTAGCTTCATAGAAGGAATTTGGCAGTGACTCTTGTGTTTCTATATTATGAAATACCTTAAGGAGTATAGGTATTAGGTCTTCTTGGAAGTTCTGGTAGAATTCCGCATTGAAACCATCTGGTCCTGGGCTCTTTTTGGTAGGGAGGTTTCTGATAACAGTTTCTAATTCTTCGCGACTAACAGGACGATTTAGAGCATTTACCTGGTCCTGGTTTAACTTTGGTATATGGTATTTATCTAAAAAACTGTCCACTTCTTTTACATTTTCCAATTTTGTGGCATACAGGCTTTTGTAGTAAGATCTAATGATTTTCTGAATTTCCTCTGTGTCTGTGGTTATGTCCCCCTTTTCATTTCTGATCTTGTTAATTTGCGTGTTCTCCCTCTGCCGTTTGATTAGATTGGCTAAGGGTTTGTCAATCTTGTTGATTTTCTCCAAGAACCAGCTTCTTGTTTCATTGATTCTTTGGATTGTTTTCTGTGTTTCTATTTTGTTGATTTCTGCCCTCAGTTTGATTATTTCCAGTCTTCTACTTCTCCTAGGTGAGTCTGCTTCTTTTTTTTCCAGAGCTTTCAGGTGTGCTGTTAAGTCACCAATGAGTGCTTTCTCCGTTTTCTTTAAGTGGGCACTTAGTGCTATGAACTTTCCTCTTAGCACTGCTTTCATTGTGTCCCATAGGTTTGAGTATGTTGTGTCTTTGTTTTCATTAAATTCAAGAAAGACTTTAATTTCTTTCTTTATTTCTTCCTTGACCCAGGTGTGGGTCAGTAGTTGACTGTTCAGTTTCCATGAGTTTGTGGGCCTTCTGGGGGTAGCATTGTTGTTGAATTCTAATTTTAATCCATGGTGATCCGATAAGACACAGGTGGTTACTAATATTTTTTTGTAACTGTGGAAGTTTGCTTTGTTACCAAGTATATGGTCAATTTTCGAAAAGGTTCCATGAGCCGCAGAGAAGAAGGTATATTCTTTCCTATTTGGGTGGAATGTTCTATAGATTTCTGTTAAGTCCATTTGGTTCATTACCTCCATTAAGTCTTTCAATTCTCTGTTAGGTTTCTGTCTGATTGACCTGTCCATTGGTGAGAGAGGAGTGTTGAAGTCTCCAACTATTAGTGTGTGTGGTTTGATGGCTGCCTTGAGTTCTAGAAGTGTTTCTTTTACATAAGTGGGAGCTTTTATATTAGGGGCATAGATATTCAGGACTGAGACTTCATTCTGAAGGATTTTTCCTGTTATGAGTATAAAGTGTCCCTTTCCATCTCTTCTGATTGATTTTAGTTTGAAGTCAACTTTGTTGGAAATTAGTATGGCCACACCCGCTTGTTTCTTAGGGCCATTTGCTTGATAAACCTTTTCCCAACCCTTTACTCTGAGTAGGTGCCTGTCTTTGTGGTTGAGGTGTGTTTCTTGTAAACAGCAAAATGTTGGATTCTGTTTTCGTATCCAGTCTCTTAGCCTGTGCCTTTTTATAGGTGAATTGAGTCCATTGATATTAAGTGATATTAATGACCAGTGGTTGTTAACTTCAGTCATTTTTAGTAGTAGAGTTTGTGTGTTTCCCTTCTTCTAGTTGTGCTGGTGAAGGGTCGCTAGATGCCTGAGTTATTGTCGGCGTTGTTGGACTCCTTGGTTTGTGATTTTCCTTCTATTACTTTCTGCAAGGCTGGATTTGTGGCTGCGTATTGTTTAAATCTGTTTTTGTCCTGGAATATCTTGTTTTCTCCATCAATGGTGAATGCAAGCTTTGCTGGGTATAATAGTCTAGGCTTGCATCCATGTTCCCTAAGTGTCTGTAGCACATCTATCCAAGCTCTTCTGGCTTTCATGGTTTCCATTGAGAAATCAGGTGTAATTCTGATAGGTTTCCCTTTATATGTTACTTGACCTTTTTCCTTTGCAGCTCTTAATATCTGTTCTTTATTCTGTATGTTTTGTGTTTTGATTATTATATGGCGTGGGGATGCTTTCTTTTGATCCAGTCTATTTGGTGTTCTGTAGGCTTCTTGTACCTTCATAGGAACATCCTTCTTTAGGTTGGGGAAGTTTTCTTCTATAATTTTGTTGAATATGTTTTCTGGGCCTTTGAGTTGTAATTCTTCTCCTTCTTCTACCCCAATTATTCTTAGGTTTGGTCTTTTCATGGTGTCCCAGATTTCCTGAATGTTTTGTGTTAAGAATTTGTTAGATTTGTTTAGTTCTTTAATCTGTGAGTTTATTTCTTCTATAGTATCTTCAGAGTCCGAGATTCTTTCTTCCATCTCTTGTATTCGGTTGGAAATACTTGTCTCTGAAGTTTCTGTTCGTTTACTCAGAGTTTCCATTTCCAGTCGTCCCTCAGATTGTGTTTTCTTCAATACCTCCATTTCATTTATCAGGTCTTGTACTGTTTCCCTTACCTGTTTGATTGCTTTTTCTTGTTTTCTTGTTTTTCTTGGGTATCTTTGAGAGATTTATTTATTTCGTCTACCTTTTTGTTTGTCATCTCCATTTCTTTATGGCAGTTTTTTACCTCCTGTTTAAGGTCCTCTATTATTTTTATAAAGTACTGTTTAATGTCGGTTTCTTCTATATCTTCTGGGGTAGGGTGTTCAATTCTTGTTGTTTCGGGATGTCTGGCTTGTGGTGATGTCATGTTGCCTTTCATGTTGTTGGAGGAGCTCCTGCATTGGCGCCTGCCCATCTCTTCCTTCAAAAGGAGCGCGGAGGTGTTTGGTGTCCCCAAAGAATGATGGATCCTCCCCAAAGAATGATGGATCCTCCTGCAGACTGTCAGGTCCCCTTGCAGGCCAAGCAGCTCTCAGACAAAGGCCTACCTTGCTCCGGGCAGTCAAATGCAGGAGGGGACCTCCCACCGGCCTGGGTGCACTCAATTCCAGGTCCCCAGAGCCCAAACAGGCTGAGCTGTGGGATTTTGTGGCCCCAAAGACGGGAGGATGAGGCAGGGGGAGGGGGGGAGGATTCTGGGTGCAAGCTGGGAAGGGACAGGGAGAGAGAGGCAGTATCCGGGGAGAATAACCCCTGCAGGAAGAGCAGGAAGTGTGCTGGTGGCAGGGGGAGTTGTGGAGAGTCGGTGGTCCCTCACCGGGCAGCTGCCGAGGTTCGGGCACTCACTCCTCACTCACCCCAAAGAACGATGGATCCTCCTGCAGACTTTCAGGTCCCCTTGCAGGCCAAGCAGCTCTCAGACAAAGGCCTACCTTGCTCCGGGCAGTCAAATGAAGGAGGGGACCTCCCACCGGCCTGGGTGCACTCAATTCCAGGTCCCCAGAGCCCAAACAGGCTGAGCTGTGGGATTTTGTGGCCCCAAAGACGGGAGGATGAGGCAGGGGGAGGGGGGGGAGGATTCTGGGTGCAAGCTGGGAAGGGACAGGAAGAGAGAGGCAGTATCCGGGGAGAATAACCCCTGCAGGAAGAGCAGGAAGTGTGCTGGTGGCAGGGGGAGTTGTGGAGAGTCGGTGGTCCCTCACCGGGCAGCTGCCGCGGTTCGGGCACTCACTCCTCACTCACCCCAAAGAACGATGGATCCTCCTGCAGACTTTCAGGTCCCCTTGCAGGCCAAGCAGCTCTCAGACAAAGGCCTACCTTGCTCCGGGCAGTCAAATGAAGGAGGGGACCTCCCACCGGCCTGGGTGCACTCAATTCCAGGTCCCCAGAGTCCAAACAGGCTGAGCTGTGGGATTTTGTGGCCCCAAAGACGGGAGGATGAGGAAGGGGGAGGGGGGGAGGATTCTGGGTGCAAGCTGGGAAGGGACAGGGAGAGAGAGGCAGTATCCGGGGAGAATAACCCCTGCAGGAAGAGCAGGAAGTGTGCTGGTGGCAGGGGGGGTTGTGGAGAGTCGGTGGTCCCTCTCCGGGCAGCTGCCGCGGTTCGGGCACTCACTCCTCACTCACCCCAAAGAACGATGGATCCTCCTGCAGATTTTCAGGTCCCCTTGCAGCGACATGAAATATTTAAACTTCATCTCCTTCATTAAGGATACATGAGGCCAAGGGCAACCAATAATGTGTAAAGATATAAATAACAAATGAATTGGTAACCTGAATGCAAAACAATGTTTACACAGAGAAGGCAGGAGACGGTAAGGACGGAATAAACAGAAAATAGCAAGATGGTAGCTAGTAATCCAGCCACATCAATATGCAAATTAAATATAGATGCTATAAACACACTAATTCAAAGACTGAGTTTTTCGGATGGCATAGAAATGCAAGACCTAGCCAGCAAGTGGTGGCCCACACCTTTAATCAGAGCTCTTAGGAGGCAGAGGCAGGCGGATCTCTGAGCTGGGAGGCCAGCCTGACCTACAAAGAAAGTTCCAGGACAGCCAGGCCTACACAGAGGAAACCCTGTTGCAGTATTAAAAACAAAACAAAAAACTCAAGATATAGTTAGGCATGGTTATCATGTATGTATGTACGTATGTATGTCTGTATATTACCTGCAAGTCTCCATATATGAGATAGAACACGCAATTTTGTCTTTCTGAGTTTGGGCCATCTCACTCAATAGTATATGTCCCAGATCCTCCCACTTCCCCACAAATCTCATTGTTCTTTACAGCTTAATAAAATTCCATGGCATGTATATTCCACATTTCCATCATCTTTCCACCTGATGGTGGTCACCCCGTCTGCTGAGACCACACTGCTGTTAATGCTCTCCATTAATAGCATTTGCTCTTTGCTTTTGGTGCTTCATGCAGGTGTCTGAACATCTGACTTTTCTGTGCATTTGAAAACAGTAATACTCCTTATAATTATATGAATTATATTTATTCTGCTCCTCCGAAGAGCCACAGTATCATGTTACTGGGCGCTACTGTCAGAAACATGCTCAGTAATGCCATACATAATTTATCAAAATCAAGTTGCCATAAAATATGCACAGCTATTTTGTGTGTGTGTGTGTGTGTGTGTGTGTGTGTGTGTGTGTGTGTGTGTGTGTGTGTGTGTATGGTAAAAATGGGTACTGAAGAAGGATTGAGAGAGAGCAAAAGGACACATGACAAAAGAGGAAAAGAAACTTTGGGAAAGATTATAAAAAGGAACATGGGGCTAGGCAGTGGTGGTACACACCTTTAATCCCAGCACTCAGAAGACAGGGGCAGGCAGATCTCTGAGAGTTTGAAGCCATCCTGGTCTATAAGAGCTAGTTCCAGGACAGGCTCCAAAGCTACAGAGAAACCCTGTCTCGAAACCCCACCCCACCCCACCCCCAAAAAAAGAAAGAAAGAAAGGGAAAATAAGGGTTAAAAATATATTAAGACACTTTATTCAAAGATACCATAATAGTACCTAATACCTTGCGTGATGATTAAAATTGTTTTATTAAAAAGACTCTGTCCTCGAGAGTTCATAGGATGGGATGCTCCCACACTTCCTCCTTAGGGCCAGATCTTCCTGACAAAGTCAAGAGGAGGGAGCTGCAGCACCCTCAGGCATACACCGATGAGCCCAGGCCAAGTCTTTGTGTCTAGGGCATTCCCTGCCAGGATGAGCTGTTCAGGTCTTTTGCAGAAAGAAATGGAAAATTAGGTACTTGATCAGTCACGTAGCTGTTAGACTAGGCGCTAAAGGCAGCTTCTCTAGTTTATCCTGGATGATAGCGCCCTCTCCTGTTCAGTGTGAGACTGGCAGCTCAACATGCTTCTCAGCCCAGCCCACAGGGCCGGTCCAGAGCAGCGTGAATAGAGCCAGACTCACGCTTTTCCTGACCCAGCAGCTTTTGTCTTTCTTGTGGCTAATTTCAATTTAATATTAGGTTCCTCCCAGCAATGCACAAACCGTACAATCCATGAGAGAGTCCTCGAGGTCTGGAGATTGTTGAGATATTTATTACAAGGGAAGTGTTTGGACCTGCCCCTTGGGATTGACCTGGATCTCGGGTGGAGACCTTAGGGTGGCCCTCTCTTTTCCTCGGTGACACAATCAGGGGAAACTGTCTGTGGGTGCTACAGACAAGGGAGCCTCCCCCACCCTGTGGGCTGTCCGCACATTATGCCCAGTCCTAGCCGGTAGAACTGGCTGTTCCCCTCCCCATCACTTTCCTCCACCTCCACCTACATCCCCTACTGGGCCTGTATGGTACCAGCTGCCTGCTATGACTCCGCCCATTGGCTTCCTCAAGTCTGTTCTCCAAAGCTGTTCCTTCATTCCATCCCCACGGCCCCACAGGATGATTTTATGGTATAGCTCAACGGAAGAGGGAGTCGGGGTTGATAAAACATCCACTTCCGCTCACAGCTCCATGCTCCCTGCCTCAGCAGCATCTCTTCCGTGCCTTCATTCGACAAAGCCTCCCCAATGAGGAGCCTCCCTGTCTACAAGGTAGCCTGCTGCAGTGCTGAGTGGAGCCTTCGTCTAAACTAGCTGTGCTGTTTTGATGTTTCTGAAACCCTATTCTTTTCTAATAGACCCTTAGTCCTTCAGGCAGTGAGACTCTGCCAGTGATGTGCAGTCGCTCCTGGTTCTGCCCTTTACCCATCTTCATTCCCTTTAAACCTATAACCTACAAAGTTGTTCTCCGTTAAGGAATATAGACTAGATGAACGGGACACGAACGTCCACAACAGCAGGTCTACATCCTACTAAATTTATGGCCTTAGGTGACTCTTTTCTTCTAAATGGGAATAAAAAACAGCTCTTGCCTTCTATCAGATTTAGGTCAAAGTAAGCTAGGCCTCTGCTATGTCCTCTTTAATATTTAGGATGAGTACAGAAGAGGTGGGGGGAACCTAGGGGACAGGGAATTTGTGACCAGGATCTGTACTACCTGCAGATTCAGATCTTCATGGGCTCTGCCTCATTAGGTCCTCTCAAGATCTCAGTGCAGAGGAAATTACCCTCCTCTTAACACAAAGAGATAAAAGTTAGGCAGGGTGATGTGTTGTATCAGAAAGATGAGACAAATCTCTCAAGACTGTTGTGGAAACAGAGAAGACTGCACTGGCGGTGAAGAAAGTGGTGGTGACGTCAAGGCTGGTGGTGAGGATGCTGGTGCTGAGGATGCTGGTGGTGACGTCAAGGCTGGTGCTGAGGATGCTGGTGCTGAGGATGCTGGTGCTGAGGATGCTGGTGCTGAGGATGCTGGTGGTGACGTCAAGGCTGGTGCTGAGGATGCTGGTGGTGACGTCAAGGCTGGTGCTGAAAATGCTGGTGGTGACGTCAAGGCTGGTGCTGAGGATGCTGGTGGTGACGTCAAGGCTGGTGGTGAGGATGCTGGTGCTGAGGATGCTGGTGGTGAGGATGCTGGTGCTGAGGATGCTGGTGGTGAGGATGCTGGTGCTGAGGATGCTGGTGCTGAGGATGCTGTGGTGAGGATGCTGGTGGTGAGGTTGCTGGTGCTGAGGATGCTGGTGGTGAGGATGCTGGTGGTGGTGAGGATGCTGTTCTTGAAATAATGGCACAGCTGTTGTTCAAGTTCCTGCTACATCCAGGCACTAAACACATGTATTAACTCACGCAATAATAGTATTAATTATCATTTTAGTGCAATCCTCACTTTATATATGAAAATTCTAAAATATATAAAGATTAGGTAACTTGGCCACTATTCTAGGAGGTGACAGATTTAGGCCTGATCTGAGGTAGCCTATAAATGGCCATGAAGTAAACATTTTTTTCAGATCACATTGTGTCAGTCACAAGTATTTACATCTGCCTTCATAGTGTAAATGCAGCCATAGGCAATATTTCAGCAAATAAACTTCACTATATCACAGTAAAACTTTGTTTATAAAACAAGTAATGGGGCTTATCTTAGACCAAAAGCCTAGGTTTTCTAATCCATGCTCTTTGAAACTTAGTGGTGGGACAGGGCATGGTGGTGTGAGGCTTCAATCCTAGCTCTTGGGAGGCAGAGGCAGAGGCAGGCAGATCTCTATGAGTTTAAGGCCAGCACTAGTTCCAAGTGAACTTCAGGCAAGCCAGAGCTACACAGCAGAACTCTGTCTCAAACAGACAAAAAGGAATTGTTTCTTTAATTTGTGTTCCTGAGTGTAGATGTGAGCATCATACGAGAGCAGTGCCCATGGATTCCAGGAGTCAGCATTGGGTTCCATGGAACTGGAATTACAGAATGGTTAGGAACTGCGCCATGTAGATGCTGGAAACCGAACCCTGGTCCTCTGCAGGAGCAGCAAGTGCTCTTAACCACCAAGACATCACTCCAGTCCCCCAACCCATGTTCTTAACTACCACATCAAGAAAATGGGAAATAAAATAGCAATGATAAAATATTAGACAACTCCCTGGCCTTAGTAACGTGAGAAAGTATAGCATTCATCCTGGTACAGTATCTGTTTATAGAAACACATTCTAAACTAGGACCATCCGAAGGGCTTAGGTTTCATCCATGCACAAAATTGATAGGGAAAACCTCCCCTGATGTGAACTGCATCCAGCAGTATTAGGCAGGGGAATCCGATACTTACTGTGGCATTTGATAGATTGTACAATATGCTAAATGGTGGTAAGTACCACGGGAAACAATGAAGAATGGTGAGGGGAGCGTAGGAGAACCAAACAGATGCATACAATGGTTACAGCAGATGGAAAGGCACCACTGAATCAGAGACCTAGAAGAGGCGAGGGAGGGAGCAAGTGATGTATTTGGTGCAGAGCTCTCTGGGCAGAGAGATAAGTGGGTGCAAAGGTCCTGGGTGGAGCATCCCTGACTGCCTCGCACCGCGCCCCCGTGTCTGCGCTCAGTGCACTTGAACCCAGTTCCCGAGCTTCGGGCAAGGGGCTGGAGGTTAAAATACACAGACACACACAGACAGAGAGACAGAGAGACAGAGACACGGATCATCCTTGAATTCCCCAAGAATGTCCCCTTTATTGTGTTCAGGGGCAGATTATATAGAGATAGCCACGCCCCATCCAAACCCACCAGAAACCACTCTTCTGCCATCAGGAAATCCTGAAGTTCTCATGCTCAGAGCAGCTGTAGGCACTCAGATCAGGGGATTACAAGAAATTCTGGATCTGGGATCTCACTGCTCCCAACACCTGACTGGCTCAGCTAAGAGAAAAAAAAATCCATGTTGGCTCTCACTCTCTTTGATGAGGAAAGGAGGGGCTAATGGTTCATGGGAGCCTTACTTTGCAGGGTCTTAGAATCATAGTGAGGATTTATCTTTTATTTGCAGTGTAGTGGGGACCAGAAAAACAGTAAGGGTTGACTCAGGTAGTAAAGGGATTACTCTGACTCTGCTTGGATTCAATAGCCTCGGGCTCAGGCTTAGTCTCAATTTAGCCTTATTATATATCAGTAAAATGTGATGAATCCTTTTGTGTCTGGTTCCACACTCATAAAGAAGACAGAAGCAGTAACCACACAGTATAAGAGTATAACCACACAGGCAAACTGTTAGCCTAACTCCTGGACTGTTTGTGCGCACATGCTCAGAAAATGAATGTACGGTCTTACTCCCTGATGCCTATCTATTCAGAGGTACGGCCGATGCCGCAAGGGTGGTGATGAGCCACCTGGCAGACATCGCCCCTCTTCCAAATCCAACATGATCTAGGACATATGAAGTCCACAAATAATTGAGATGTTTGCTGAGAAGGGGAGAACGTCACTGACTATTGTGGAGGAGGAAGAACAAGAGTGACACAGACTTCCAATCACTGTGACAAGGTGTGCTAGTTAGTCATTATAGTTAGCAAATGAGCCCAAACCTAAAGCAAGAAGCCCGTGGTTCTGGAATCAGACGGGTCCTCCAGCAGGCTCTCACGAGTTTGACTAGCAGGTATCAGCTGGGCTGCAGGCAATGAAAGGCGCAGCTGTGGTAGAGGATCTATCTACCTCTGAGCTTGGTCCTCACGGAGGCTGGCTTGAAACCTCTGTTCAGCACTGTGGTACTATGACCTGCAACACTTTGGGACTGACCTGACTAGGGCAACAGGAATGGAGAAACAAAAGACGCACATACAGAAAAGCAAGCATTGAATGGGCCATGGGTTCTGAGGGAGATGAGCCTGCAAGTGGGAAATTTAGTGTGGTTATTAAATACATCTGAACAAGGGGGCAAGCTTGTGGTACACAATTAGCTAGTCTTGGCATGGGTCTCTGTAGAGGAGCAGTCCCGGGCTGCAGTCATGGGAAATGAGGAAGTTGTGCTTGATACTTTCTGAACATACTGTTTTTAGCTAAAAGTCAACTGTCCACCAACATCCATACGCAGCCCAGAGGAAGGCTTTGCCATTTCAGTGAATCTGAGGCTTTTGGTCCTTTACATGGCTGTGCCAACGTCAACAATACACCTTCACTGGTGACATCATCTCTCCATAGTGTGGGTCTCTCTGTGAGGTCACTTGAGTGTCTTTGTCATGTGGCAGCTGATTTCCCCCAGGGGAATAATCCAGGAATAAACCAGGAGGAAGCTGCAGTGCCTCTTACGCCCTGGCTTCAGAAGTGACACACTGTCATTTCCTGCCACAGAATGTATTTGCTGGAAACAAGTCACCAGGTTTAGCCTACTCTCAAGAGAAGGCAAATGAAGGATCATCTCCTGTAGGATTATTTTTTGTTAATCTTAGTTGGCATACAAAATGATAGGTTCCTGTAGACATTTTCATGCATGTGCGTTGTTCTGCTTTTCTCCTGCTAACGTTTTTATATTCCCCTCCCCCTATGACAAGCCTCGTCTGAAATGTCCAAGAATCCATGGACAGATTCTGAATCTACACAATCCACTTTTTTGCTGCCTTGATTATATGGAAAAAGAGGATTATTTGACTCATCTACAAAGTTTAAAAAGTTGAGTTTGGCACTTGCATCTAGGGAAGCCCCCACTGCTGGTGAAGATTGTTCAGAAACCCAAGAAGCTGGGTTAGGGGACTGCTCAGTGAAAGAGGCATACACAAGAGATAGGGCCAAGCTGGCTCGTATACCAGATCCACACCCTAGATAATCCAACAACTCATGAACCTGTAATCCTTAACTAGATCGCTAATTCCTCTGCCCTCAGGACTTGATAACTTCTCAATGGTCCCAACTATTCCACTTTTTAATATTCACAATGAGGATGAATTTCAGCATGAGTTTGCTCTTCTTGTGCATTCATTAGTTATCTAAAGTGATGGTTTCTTCATGGCATTTCTATACCTGCATATGATATGCTTTGACCATAATCATTCTTTCTATAACCCTTTATGATCTCTTCTTCCTCTTTTCTGATTCCATATCTCTAATAACCCCTCTTTTACCTTCTTGTTCTCTTCTTCTAGCTATATTTCACAAATGAGTGAAAGCCTGCATGACTTGTCTTTATGAGATTGGCTTATTCCACTTAGCATGATGAGCTTAGTTCCATTTCTTCCTGAAGTAACACAATATTATTATTGTTTACGGCAGAATAAGACTCCACAATATGTGTACACCACATTTCCTTCACCCATTCATTCACTGATGAGTACCTAGGTGTATTCTATAACTTCCATACCATAAATAGTGTAGAGATGAACGCCAGCATGTGTTTTAATGGAGCTACTGCACCATAGGCATACACTGGGAGCTAATCCATAGTAATGAACAACTCAAACCAAGGGATATGTTCTAGAGAGAGGTAATTGTTAGGGACGTCTGTTTTATGTTGTGCCAGAGGGAGATCCAAACCCCATACTGACATCATTTTCTCTTTACATGTGGAGACTTGATTAACAATGATTGTGCGTCCTTCCATTCATCCATCCTTGTGTGGGTCCTTACGTCAGCGCATTTCACAGTGGCAACACTGGCAGAGACATCCCTGCTTAGACACCCAGCAAGCCCGCTGCATCCCCGCAGGCCAGTCACACAGAGGCATCATTCTGTCTCAGGGCCTCAGACACTGTGCACTGGACACCTGGGCACAATTCACTGGAGCAAGGAGTCAGGGAAGGTGGCCTGGGCAGATGGTATTCTGGCTTTTTAAAATTTTTAACTGTTTATATGTTTGTGAATTTCATACATGAGTACTGTATTTACGTCATGTCTACTCCTCCTGCTGCCCCCTGTAACTACTCCTATATATCTTCTATTCTCTCTCAAATTCAAGACTGTTTCTTCTATAGTTATTATTGTTTTATACACACACGTATATATAACGTACTTAGTCTGTTTAGTGTTTCTTGTATGTGCATGCATTTAGTGATGACCACTTGGGACTGAATAACCTACTAGGGTACCCATCCCTAGAAAAGCTAAAGTCTTCATCTCTCATCAGGCCATAGTTCTGCACCTAGAAACAGGGCCTTGGGCACTCCCTCATCCACAATGACCTGTCGACTGGTGCTGTCATTGTGCAGGTCTTGTTTCGGCATCATAGATGTTTCTTGGGTGCAGTGTCCCTGCCATGTCTAGAAGAACAAAAGATGTCCTGGAGATCTGGCTTTTTTTAGGTGAAACAATATCGTCTTCTCTGACAGATAAGAACAGTCCTCCTTAAAACTCTGCTTTGCCAATAGGCTGCTTCTTCCTGAAATTTTAGTTTTTAGATATTATAGTGTAGTTCAATTTAGTCAACTAATAGTTCACCGGACCATTTTTTTCATAAGACAACTTGTACATTAAATTTACTTTTCTGAGAGATGAGTGTCACAAAAACAATCAATAGTTATCAGAAGTATTCAAAACTTCTAACATGTTTCTTATGGAATGGTCCTGAGCTCTAATTCTGTCACAATTTGTGGAGGTATTAAAAACATATCAATTATTTTATAAATGCATATTATTTTACTAATCAAGTATTTAAGACAAAATATACAATCATAAAGGTTTATCACAGCAGTGCTCGATAACAAAATCAAGCAACAAATAAATAAAGTTGTAGGAGACCAATGATAAGTAGATGAGTAGACATGAATGACAATATAGCTATACATAAAATACTATATGGCTATTAAGACTTATAATGTCATTATCATGTTTGGTATGGAAAGATATTCTGCTATGTTCCTACACAAAAATAGTGCTTGAGAAAGAATCTCGGTTTCTACGGCATTGTCATATGGAAAGCTGCCTGTGGTTAAATGTGTACAAAGGAAAAGGTGCTGACATATTTTTAATGTATCCAAAGACGGGTAAGCATGCATATTTTTTTCTTTTTTGCTCGTCTGGACTTTCTGGTTTTTCTACAACTGTTGCTTAAACATTCCTAAGCAGATCTCCGCCTCCAACTGCTCCATAGATCTGGCAAAGGCAGAAAGGAGAGACTGGAGGAAGGGAGGGAGAAAGGGAGGGGAGAAAGAAGGTTGCTTTGGTTTCCTGGTTCTGAAGCAGCTGAGTGTTCCTGGAGAGCTGGGAAGGCCAGAGGAACCCCTTCAGAACCCTGGGAAGAAAGTCATCTTGAGAAGCTTCCTTCATTGAGAGGAGGTGCAGCAGCAGGTGCTTTGGGGGAGTTTGGGATGGTGTGAAATCATTCTGGGAAACCCTGTTCCTCCCTCGTGTGAGTTTCAGGGCTCCTCCCTGGATCATTAGTGTACTTCGTGTACTTAAAGGACCAAGGCATCTTGCAAGGGCAGACGGACAACCACAGGCTCCTGCCTAGAGAAGGAGAGAGCTGAGGGCTCCTCTGTGGGCTCTTTCCTGACTTTCAGGTCCAGAATCTCCTGCTGTGGACAGGCTGTTCACGTGCTGACAGGCTCTGGAGTCTGCTTTCTACTCAGGCCCCTAATTTCCCAGCCTGCTCTTTGCCCAAAATTTCCTGCTGTTTCTTTCAAAATAGGGTCTGCATAGCGTGGCGCTCATGATGGTCCTGAGCGGGGCACTGTGCTTCCGGTGAGTATTCTATCATCTGATTTGGTGGCGTTCTCAGAAAAGTGAGTTCCGGGTAGACAAGAAGGTGTTGTTATCCCAGCAGGGCCATCACAGATAGCTGGGACCAATACCACCCTTGGAGCTTTTCTGCCTTTCTTCAGGCTGAGAAGAACTGAGCAGGATTCTCACAGGCTCCTGGGTCTAAGTGTGTGGGGTTGGGGATGGGACAAGCAGCTAGGCAGTCTAAAGCAGCAGCCTTTGGTGAGGAGAGTCCGGTTTCCCTTACAGAGCTCCACTATTGCCTCCCATAGCCTTGAATTGCCATCAGCTCAGCCACTGTGGTAATCCCTCCATGGTCCTTTCTGGGGTTGGGTATAGCACAGAAACTTCTCTGTTGCTCCCTGGTGTGCAGTGAGCCAGGCACCCTACTACAGATTTGACAGCAGCAGATGAGAATGGTCCTTACTCTTACTGGACTCAGTCAGCCCTCTGCATCTGCGGTTTCTTCAATCACAGCTCCAACAAACAGAATTGAAAATATTATGAAAATTTGCATATGCGGTGAACATACACAGGCTTCCTAGTTATTACTTCCTTAAATAACAGCATCACTACTTACGTGCTGTTTGCATGTCGTTAGGTATCACAGCCATGGAGAGAGGATTAGAGTATTCAGGAGTTGGACACCCGTAAGATGCAAGTACTACATCCATTTTATTTAACAGCCTGAGCACCTGTGGATTTGGGTATCATCTGTAGGGGTCCCAGAACAATCCCTATGCTGCCAAGGGGTTGGAGGATTTCTCGAAGCATGTTCTCTGAGGCTCAGTCCCCTGAGATAGTTCATGCACTCGTGTTCTCTGAGTGAGTGCGGCTGCAGAACGCTGCTTCCTCATCATGTTTGGGGCTGGGGTGATGGCTCAGTGGATAAAGTTCATGTTGAGAAAAAAAATGTGACTTCTGGAGTTCAAACCCCCAGAATCTGTATAAAAGCCTGGGGGCTGTCTGAAGCCAGTCTCTTTTCTCAGCACCTGGGATGGAGAGGCAAGAGATCCCTGGGGTAAGCTGCCTAGAATAGTCAAATTGGCCAGCTCCAGGTTCAGCGAGAGATTCCACTTCAGTAATAAAGTGGTACAGGATTAAGAAAGACACCCAAAATGGAGTTTTGGGCCCATGTACACGCTCAAACTTGTGAACATGCACCACACACACACACACACACACACACACACACACACACACACACACACTAAAATAATCAGCCAGACATCAAAGCAATTGTTACACTGCAAAGTATCCCTATATGACATCAGCAGAGGTCTACTTAAGTCCACATAAGGTCTATTTAAGCGTATCTCACCTTACAGAGTGTCAAAAAATCAGCTGAAAAGTCATTTTGAAAAATAAAATAGGACTTTAAAGAAAGTCCTCAGGGTGGGATATTTGGCCCAGTGGCAGCAAGTGTACTTTGAAATGTTCAGTAAGAAGGAGCTGATAGGTAGATTCAGGCAGAACTATGAGTTTGAAGCCAGCCTGGTTTACAGTATGAGTTCCAGGCCAGTCAGGGCTAGATGGCGAGATTCTGTCTTAACAAAAAACCAAGCAGCAGATGATAATTGAGGAGAGTTCTGGGTGTTGTTTAAGCCACTGTCATGGCTCAGCGACGAAGAGAGGGCAAGTGTTTTGTTGGTTGCAGCTCTTTTCCAAACCTTCTTGTGCAGAGTTAGCTCTTCACTCACAGGGATCCCACAGGGCCAGGAATGTCCAAACAACTTGAGGCTCTTCAAGACAGGTTTAGTCAAAGAAGCCTGTGTGTCAAGGACATCTAAGAAGGCTGGAGAAGTGGTTCCTGGACTTTGAAGAACCCGGGCTCCAATTCACAGGCTCTTCCAACTGAGCAGAGAGATTTTCTGGGATATAAAAGGTTTAATAAGGGAAGAGAGCAGACATCAGGCACAGATGGGTGGCAGAGGGGTCATTCTGCAGAACCAGGACTGAACGTTGGTGGCTGTGTCTGGCACCATAGAAACAGAAGAAGAGAAGATATCTAAGTTTGGGGAGACCTTCTGGAACCAGGCAAGGCAGAGTGCTCATCCCTACCCTTACGGAGTCTTGTCCCTTCCTGGTGTTTCAGAATGAAGGACTCAGCCTTGAAGATACTTTATCTGCACAATAACCAGCTGCTGGCTGGCGGGCTGCATGCCGGGAAGGTCATTAAAGGTTGGTATCTATGAATCCCAGGCCTCTGTACTCTAGGGGGTATGCGTTTAGAAGCCTTTAAATGGCTCTGTAAACCAGTGGCAGGCCTTCAGACCCAAGAACCACCATGACACATAGGGCACCACAAAACAGGCTTCAAGGAAAGTGAGAACATCAGGGAAGCCTCTGTGTAGAGGTAGGGTATTTTCTAGGACGAACGACTTATGTTTCCATCACAAACTCTCTTGGGCATGCTGTGTCCTTGGGAGACAGTACTGTACAAATGACTAAAATAGATCTCCATTTTCAAGTGGGTGAGCTCTGCTTGCCATTCTGCTCTATAGAGACCTTTGGATACCCTCAGTGCTGACATCTGGATAGTGGGTGCCCCTTCTGGCCTCTTGCTTACTCATCGTGCCCTCATATTTTGACAGGCCTTTCCACATTGCTGCATACATGTTTGCTTGAACACCCTTATGGGATACTAGATCTATACAGCCCCTTTTGCTGCATTGTGTGTGCATGTGTGCATATGTGAACACTACATGAGGGTATAGCTATATGTGAATGCAAAAGTTCATATATGAATTGCTTAAGTATGTATGTGCATACCTATACAAGCACATAAGGATTGCTTGTATGTGTGCCTATGGATATGTACATGTTTTGATTATGTGTAATATGCATGGGGTGCATACATGTGTGTGATTATATCTATGTACATATGCATATATTGATGTAATGTGTGTGTGACTGTCTGTGCATGTGTACATGGGGAAATGGATGATGTACAGAGAAGAAGAGGGAAATCCTCTTCTGCAGAAATCCCACAGGGGCTAAAGGCATGACACAACTCTAACAGGATACAACAAAGTCCAGAAAAGGGGGCCTGGAAGTCAAGGGAGTTAAAGGGAGTGGTGGGAGGGGTGATCTCTTGTAATTTAGAGAATCGAAATTTGGCCCTGAGCAAGAGAAATGGGTTTACCTGGTATTCCTGTGCTTTGGTTTATGATCTGGGCCAGGCAGAAGGCAGGATGCCTCACACTGGTTCTAATCCCTTTAAGGTCCTACTGGGGGGAGAGTGGGCAGAAGGACAAGCAGGTGCCTGCATCTTGCCTTTTTCCTCTAGGTGAGGAGATCAGCGTTGTCCCAAATCGGGCACTGGATGCCAGTCTGTGCCCTGTCATCCTGGGTGTTCAGGGAGGAAGACAATGCCTGTCCTGTGGGACAGAGAAGGAGCCAGTTCTGAAACTTGAGGTGAGTCAGATTGCAGCTTCTTCACTGTCCGGGCCTGAGCAAGGAGAGAGAGGCGCGCACGCTCTGCCGCCACAACCCAGGTAACCCTGGACGACGCCGAAGGCAGCGCTGTCTCCTCTCTGAGGACCTTTCCCTTGTCCAGCTTAGCCTCTCTCTTGCCCACTCCTGTGTCTCATCTACCATGCCCCTTTTCTACAGCCAGTGAACATTATGGAGCTCTACCTTGGGAGCAAGGAATCCAAGAGCTTCACCTTCTACCGGCGGGATATGGGCCTCACCTCCAGCTTCGAGTCAGCTGCCTTCCCAGGCTGGTTCCTCTGCACCGTGCCCGAAGCTGACCAGCCTGTCAGGCTCACCCAGATCCCTGAGGATGCCGCCTGGGACGCTCCCATCACGGACTTCTACTTTCAGCAGTGTGACTAGGGCTGCGTGGTCCCCCAAACCCTCTAGGTAGAGGCAGAGTAGGCAATCGGGGGGAGGGGGCAGGTAGTGATCGAGGAGGTCCACAAAGGGCGACTCCCTCCTCTCCCTCCTCTCGGGACTCCCACTTCTGACTTAGGAGGTCCAGCCACTCTCTTCTCCCGGTTTCCCCGGCGCCAGTAAATTCTTCGGGTATCTGGAGCTCAGCGTGTAGCCTCCTGCCACATAGGATGGTCTTACCTCTGGTGTGGAATCTAATACGAACCATATAGGACAAGCAAAGAACAACATAAAATGATTCTTGGGTGAGCGAGTGGTGGAGATTGTTCCCCGCCTAGTGAGATCTGACACAGAACCTCAGAAGCTCTGCCATTCCCTCCCTGGCAGGAGAAGGAGGAGATCTTTGGTTGGCTGAGACCCGTCCCTCAATCCTGTTGCTGGCTTCCGCTGCCTCTTTTATCCCTGCCATCTTTTTCTGGCCCTGGACTGAGAGGACAATGTCAGGAGAGAAGACGGAAGATGGCCAGGCACACTGCTCTGGTTTGAAACCAAAGGGTTAATAAAAATCCCAGATTCTGGTCGTTACTCACACAGAAAGATGTTTGTTAATATTAGGTGGAAAGAGCTTACTGTAAAGTAACATGTCTTGCTTGCATTTTCATCTTAATTAAAATACACTTAACTATTTTAAAAGGGCTCTGGAAGTGCCTACATCAATTGTAGCAATGTCCAGGTGGGGGCAGTATAGGTGACTTTTTAGTTGTGTTTATTAACCCCTCCATTATGGAGGTGTGTGATTTGCATAATAATAAGAAAAGGAATCCATGTGGTGGGAAGTGGAGCTCAGCTGCCTGAGTGGCAGGCGCAGAGAGCAAGAGGCAAACCCCAGAAAAGCTACGAAGAATGTAAAGAGTTTGTGCTGGAAGAGAAAAGGAAGAAGGGGTGGAGAGAGGAAAGGAGGAGGAGAAAGGCAGGGGAAGGGGAGGGATGGGAGGGAATTGGAGGGGAGGGGAGGGGAGGGGAGGGGATTGGAGGGGAGGGGAGAGGAGGGGAGGGGAGGGGGAGGGGAGAGGAGAGGAGAGGAGGGAAGAAGGGGAAAAGCGACCCTGCACTTTGACCAGGATGATCGCAACCCTTAGGATTCTGAGCAGCAGCCAGCTTCTTAGGGCTACTGTGTTGGTTAGCAAGTTCCCTCCTCAAATGCATGTCCTTCCAAAATCTACGATGCCCTTCCCCGGGCAGGGTCTTTACAGTTACAGTGCTGCACTAACTCTCACTTGACTGGTGTCCTTCAAGAAGAGGCACAGGGGACAGGCCCATGTGACACTAAGGCAAAGGTTGAAGTGGAGTTGCCGCCACCAGCCAAAGAGGATCTCCGGACTGTGTGGACCACCAGAAGCAAGGAAGAGGGGAGGAGGGGTTCCTGCCTAGAGCCTCAGATGGCGTGCTGCCTTGCTGGGGCCTTGACTTCAGACTTCCAGTCCCCTGCACTATCACAGAATACATTTCTGCTGGTTTAAGTTTCTAAGTGTGGGTGATTGACCCGAGAAGCTGGGGGGGGGGGGGACATGGAGTTGCTTGCGATCCCTGCTTCCTGGGGTTCATTCCCTCTACTGCTCTAGCAGAGTTATCTCTGGACGCTGGAATACAGTGGAGGTGATAGCGGGCACTGCAGAGGGTGGATTATAAAAGGCACCTTAGTGGCTTCTTTGGGGGGCCTGTTTGGGGGAAGCCAGATTCTATGCTATACGTGGCCCTGTAGAGAGATCATGTGGGAAAAAAACTAGTCTCCCGTGGACAACAGCTGCATGTATGAGCTCAGAAGCGGGGCTTACCCAGCAGCGGTTGCGACCCAGCTGCTGGCTCCATTACAGTCTCATGAGACACTGTAGCACAGCTGCCCAGCTCCTCCAGCTTCCTGTCTCATAGAAACCCTGTGAGCTCATCGATGCCGTCTCTAGACTCTGGAGTAAGTTGATAAGCTGGAGTAAGTTGATAAGCTGCAGTAAGTAATATCCAATGAAAGGGAAACATGTGCATTTACTCTGTTATGATAAAAACTTCCTCCGTTATTTTCATTTTTCTTCTCAAAATGAACACCAGCCCTTTATTGACCCAAATAACATATTTAAAAGCTGACCTGCTTCACTTGTTAAACTGTTAACCTGTTGCCGTAAAGTTTGCTTCATCTATAACCATCTCTACTTCCCACCGACATGCCGACTTCTGTCTCTAATACTCCTGCCTAAAATATTGGGGACTAAGAGTGAAAGCAAAAGAAGGGGTCCACAGCTGTGCCCCGTGTTTTCAGCTGAAGCTCCCTTGTCAGACAGGCCAGCTTGGCAGGTTGGTAGGTTAGTAGAAGGACCAGCAAAAAAAAAAAAAAAAGGCAGGACAGAAGAGGCAATCTCCACCTGTCCCAAAATCTGCAGTCTAGATGGAGCTAAGATCTCCTGAGCAACAGGCAGCTCGATTTCTACCACAGGCCTCTTGGGGATACTGAGGACACGTACCTCGGGTACCAGGCTATATTTCTGAATCCCCCATTCACAATGTCTGCCTGTGGGTCAGAGTCTCATGGTGCATTTTCTATCTGGGGACATTGTACCCATCCTGGCTGCTGACAGAAATCACTTGCTTTTCAACACCCTGCTAAGATATCACCTCCTGTAAGAAGCGTTTGAAGAGATGAGTTCCCTAGTCGTTTGCTATGATGATACTCTGGGCTTATCTACAAAGTTGGCTCAGAACCCAGATGACCTTAAGGAGCTGTGTCAATATGGTTTTGAGCAATGTTTTTGAACACCTAGATTAATACTTGGCAAACTTTTGGAGCATGGTGTATACAGAACATGGAAACTCACAATTCTGGAACATCCTCTCCCTTTCCTCTACCCATCTACACCCTTATAAAAGAGTAGTTCAAATCCCACCTCATCCTCAAAGGTCAGAGTGGTTGCTTCATCCTTTGTAGGGTGGCAGAATTCAAAAAGACTTCAACCTAGAAAAGCTGACACTTCCAAATCCAGAGGGAAAGAAGGAACAGAAACACGTTTGTTTTGTCATTGTTGTAACAGTAACAGTAAAGGGAGGTATGTACAGCCTGAGAGAGTCTGGTGTCATGGCTGTTCAAATGAAGACAACCTAGTGTTTTTAGATTTCTGCAATTTTGGTAGAAGCCACAGACCTGGGCCACAGCAGTTGAGGTGTGTGTCAAGCGCAGATGTTCTAGAGCAGAGATGTTTTAAGATCAGGGCATGAGGGAAGAGAAAAAGGAGCTGATGGTCTTTATCCTGAAAAGACAAAATTCAGCCACCTCATGCTTAAAGCATCCAAAGGTCTGTAGGCAGGAGGATGCACTTGCTTTGTATAATTCCAGGAAGCAGCAACACGACCACTGGGCACAGATTATTGGAGGACATTTTTTTCCTGAATGGCCTCCCCTCCCAATCATAACCTTAAAGATCATGAACACCATTTATGCTTCTCCCAAGGGATACAAAATCCCTGACCTTGGAGTTATTGGGGGAAAGCCTGACCAACTATTTTTAAGACACCATAGTGTTTAACCACTCGGCGGGAGATTCTGATGTCATGTCTAAAGGGTTTCTCTAATGCTATTGTCCCTCACATACCCTGGCTCACAGCTGAGTACAACCTTTCAAATTGTCATTTGTTTGTGGCTTAGCTCCCCAGCTAAACTCTGAAGTTCCTTAGACACTGTGTGTCTTTGACACAGCAGTGTAAGTGCTTGGTACACATTACTGATTGCCTGACAGGACACCTCATGCTTTGGTACTTTCAACAGAGGGGTGTAAACTTGTAAAGAATAATGAAGAATGAAAATTGGCAATAAAAGAAAAAATGGGTAACCCAAACCAAGTTCTGAAATCGTTTTCAGGGAGTGGGGAGTCTTTAAAACCATTAAATACTTTCTTTGTTTGTTTGTTTTTATTTACTTGCTTATTTATTTAATATCTCAGCCACAGTTTTCCTCCTTCCTACCCCCCACTCCCTCTACCCTCACCCTCCAATCCACTCCTCCTCCATTTCTGTTCAGGAAAGGGCAGGTCTCCCATGGATATCAGCAAAACATGGCATATCAAGTTACAATAAGACTAAGCACTTCTCCATGTATTAAAGCTGAGCAAGGCAACCCAGTATGGGGAATAGGGTCCCAAAAGCCAGTCAATGAGTCAGAGACAGCCTTGTTCCCACTGTTAGGTGTCCCACAAGAGGACAAAACTATACAGCTATAACATGTAGGCAGTGTGCCGAGGTCAGTCCCTGGCAGGCTACCTGGATGTCTGTTCAGTCTCTGTGAGCTCCTATGAGCCCAGGTTAATTGATTCTGTGGGTTTTCTTGTAATGTCCTTGACCCCTCTGGTTCCTAAAATACTTGCTACCTCTCTTCAGCAGGATTCTCCAAGCTCTGCCAGTCTGCATCTGTTTCCATCAGTGGCTGGATGAAGCCTCTCTGATGACAGTTGGGGTAGTCACTTAATCTATGAGTATAGCAGAATATTGTTAGGCATCATTACGTTGACATAGTTTTCCTCCAGTCATGTTTGGTTCTATCCTAGGTCTCTGGGTCATCAGCCTGTGGTTCCTGGTGCTCCAGGCAGTGTCAGGGCTGAACTTACTCTCCTGGCATTAATTTAGGGTAGAGCAGTCATTGGTTGACCACTCCCTTAGTCTCTAGGCCATCCTTAACCCCAGCACATCCCTTAAGCAGGACAGACTGTCAGTCAAAGGTTTTGTGACTGGATTGGTTTTCCACTCCCTCCACTTGAAGTCTTTCCTGGTCACAGGAGATGGACATTCGGGCTGTGTATCTGCTATTGCTAAGAGTCTTAGCTGAGATCATCCTCGTAGATTCCTGGGTGATTTCCTTGTTTCAGGTGTTTACCCGACCCTGAAATGCACCCCCCCCTTTCCAGTAGTCTGGCTATTACAAATAAAGCTGCTCTGAGCATAGTTGAGCACGTGTCTTTGTGGTAGGGTTGAATGAGCTAAGAAAGAAATCAGGGAAACAACACCTTCTACAACCACCTTAAATAACATTAAATATGTTGGGGTAACTCTAAGCCAGCAAGTGAAAGACCTGTCTCACATGGACTTCAAGTCTTAGAAGAAAGAAATTGGAGAAGATATCAGAAGACAGAAAGATCTCCCATGCTCATGGATTGGTAGGATTAACATAGTAAAAATGATCATCTTACCAAAGCAATCTACAGATTCATTGCAATCCCCATTACAATCACAAGGCAATTCTTTACAGGCCTTGGAAGAACAATACTCAACTTCATATGGAAAAACAAAATACCCATGATAGCTAAAACAATCCTGTACAATAAAAGAACTTCTGGGGGCATCATCATCCCTGATCTCAAGCTGTACTACAGAAATACAGTAATAAAAACTGCATAGCATTGGCATAAAAGCAGACAAGTGGACTGATGGAATCTAATCGAAGACCCAGACATAAATCTACATGCCTATGGACACCTGACTTTCGACAAGGAAACCAAAATTGTACAATGGAAAAAAGACAGTATCTTCAACAAATGGTGCTGGTCTAACTGGATGTCCTAATGTAGAAGAATGCAAATAGATCTATATTTATCACCTTTCACAAAACTCAAATCCAAGTGGATAAAAACCTCAACATAAATTCAGATACACTGAACCTGCTAGATGAGAAAGTGGGAAATAGCACTGAACAAATTGAGACAGGAGACAACTTCCTGAAGAGAATACCAATAGTGCAGATACTAAGATTAACAATTAATAAATGGAACCTCATAAACTGAAAAGCTTTTTTGAGGCAAAAGATACCATCAAGAGGACATAATGACAGCCTACAGAATTGGAAAAGATCTTCACCCACCGCACATCTGACAGAGGGCAGATTTCCAAAATCTATAAAGAACTCAAGAAACTAGACATCCAAAAAACCAAGTAATCCAATTAAGAAGTAGGTACAGATCTAAACAGAGAATTCTCAATAGAGGAATCTCAAATGACCAAGAAATGCTTAAAGATATGTTCGACATTCTTAGCCATCAGGAAAATGAAACTCAAAATGACTCTAAGATCCTGTTTTCTACCTGTCAAAACAGCTAAGATCAAAAGCACAAGTGACAGCTCATGGTGGAAAGGATGTGGAGCAAGGGGAACACTCCTCCATTGCCATTGGGAGTGCAAACTTATACAGCCTCTTTGGAAATCAATACGGCAGTTTCTCAGAAAACTGGAGATCAATCTATCTCAAGGCCTAGCAATAACACTACACCAGCTAAACCACTCTTGGGCATATCCCAAAAGATGATCAGTCATATGTTAAACATTTTATCTTCCCAGAACAACACAGTACATGGAAATGAATGATTATGAAACATAATTCAAGGAGAAAAATGAAGAATTTTAACAAGAAATAAGGATTTTTTTTTCTTTCTCCAAAGTGCTTATGGTGGTAGAAAACATGAACTGGGTTCTAATACAATAATAAAAACCGAGCAAAGTTCTACCGTAGCTTTCATTACCTCATATATGCCTAGAAACAAATAAATGTTTCTAGGCATATATGTCATTGGAGAACTGTTAGTTTAAAACAGCAGCAATAATAAAAGCAATAAAAAAGCAAAACTTGGGTCTCATCTTCGTCCATCTTTTCTCATTTCTCATTCTGTGATTATCCGGGTTTTCCTCATCAAGTCCTTTGAAGAAATTTGCAAATGACCCAAAAAGGAAAATTACATCAAGGCAGTTAATCTCCAGAGAACACTCTGTCCAATTCTTTACCCCTAGTGGGGGATGTAAAAAGGATGGACAAATGGATTGATGTCCAGATGCATAAATGAATAGGTAGAGGGTTGGCTGGATAGATAATTCACTGGACAGATGAGTGGGTAGATGGGAAAATGGATAAACAGATGGACAGAGTTATGTAATTTCAACAAGAGAACTGAGTTTATTGACCCCACACTGTTCAAATTCTCATACTTCCTAATAGTCCAGGACACGTGGCTCCTATACAGACCAATGTCTTCTACAGCCGTGTTTCCTTAGATACTCCGTCTCAATAAGTTTGCATCAACTAATTAAATCTGAAAAGAAAAGGGTTCCTTCTCATCTTCCCAAGCAGAGCCGAACTCATGATGTAACCAACCCCTGCTTCATTACGGCTCCCTGGATGCATCTGGTTCCCAGCAGCCGTAGTCTTTCTATTTCTGGTCCTTCAGACCTTTCCAAGTCTCAAATGGAACCCCACGGAGCATCAAAGATGTTTGATCCCAGCATTGTTTATCTAGCTGCAAAACCACTAATAACACAGTCAATGACAGTAGCTACAGAGACAGGAGGTCACTGTCTGGCCTCTGTCAAGGCTTTATGGGTGACTCTCTCCCCTTCCCACAAATACTCATTAATCTCCCCACCTCCTTATTATTCGTACAGTGTTGCAGATATTATGAAATCTTTGGGCTCTTCTTTCCTGATCTGGAGGCAATTATAGATTGCTGCAGGCCTGTCCCACCCTGACCAGACATTATAAACACAGTGTTGATGCCCGGAAGAAGTCAGTTGGAGGTTCCAGGCATCAGAGTTCCAGACACCAGGATCTACAGGTCAGTGGTGACAGATTCTCTCTCTCTCTCTCTCTCTCTCTCTCTCTCCTCTCTCTCTCTCTCTCTCTCTCTCTCTCACACACACACACACACACACACACACACACACATACACACACACACACACACACACCTTCAAAATGCCAAGTTCTCCAAAGAGCAGGGAATGCCTTTTACAGAGTGTTGTGTGATGCTCTCTAAGTTTAGGAGCACTTGATAGAATTTAAGGAGACGTATAGATTTTGTCAAAGCAAGGTTATATATTTGAAACCACAAAGTCGTCTCAAAAATAAGCATCTAAGCCAGTAGTATTCAGTGTTTTGTTTGTGACACACGGACATTCCTTAGAGACACTCTGTGATTTACTTCAGTGGGACAGTAGGAATGCCACCAGGTGCTAGTGTCTCCACCACCTCCTCTGAAGCAGTCTTTATCACCCTCTTATCTATCATACATCCAACTTTTTAAAAAAAAATTTCTTGTGAAACTTAAACTTAAAACAGTTTTGAAAAAAAATTATCTTACCCAACATCTCATTGCTATGGGAATAGATTGGAGGCCCAGGGACAAAAAGAATCAAGATGAATTAGTAGCAGAGTTACTTCTGGAATCCATCCTTGCAGTCAAAGCCTGATACATGTATTTCTATGTTCTCATCTTAAGTTCCTGTGTGTGTCAATCATGTGGTTGGACAGAGCTTCCGACGAGCTATATACACCATGCTTCATGACTGCAGGATCTTATCAACTTTTATAAGGCAAACAATTGTCTTAATGTACACTAATAAGCAATATAGTAAATTTTAATAGGAGCTCAGAGTAGTGTTATAACCATAAAGGAGAGAATCATTAAATTTTGAGTCATGGGAACCATAGTTTGACCTAGAAAGAACCTTGACAACCACATAATGTAATGCCATGAACCTGGCATTGGCCATGAGGAGACATGACCCTGTGTGTTTGAGTTCTCATTCTCAGTTGTTGTGCAATTGGACGGACAAGTTACTGAGCCCGTGTGTACTGAAGCCATGCCCAGTGACCTTAATATGAGTGACGTGAATGATCAGTGATGAAGGCGGTGGCTTTGGAGCAGAGAAACCAGAGGCCAACACTGAGTGTGTCCTTAGAGAGGATGAGGAAGGAGTCCTGGAGAGAGAAATGAGACAGTATTGCACAAGCAAACTAGGGCGAGATGGTGGCACAATAGGTGGCCATTGTAGATTCTAGAGCTGGGCAGTAAAATGGTCAAAGATGTACTTTAAAAATGAATCCCGTATGCTTCTTATAGATTGGGCCAGCAACCAGGAGTACTAGCTTGTTTACAGTAGCAACTGAAAACAAAAATAAAGTCACATTTTAAAGGAACGTCTCCTGAAGAGAAGGAGGGGTACATTTTCAGTGCTTCTCAGGGTTTGAAGTTCACTGATGAGAGAAATATTAGAAAAGCGAGAGAAGTAGAATTGAGAGAGGTAAGTGGATTGAAAGAAGATAATTAACCTTACACATATCTGGTGTGCATGACGACAGGACTTCCAAAGAAGAGGGTGGACTAGGGACTGCTAAAGTTCAGCCTAGGTCTGGGAGGCATTCGGCCAAAGTGATGGTTGCAGCTGTAGGAAGAGATGGATTATGATTCCATAGCAAGTGAAAATACAAATACATAGGACACCTCCTTATGACTCTCAGCTTTAGACATGACCCGAGGAAAGGGATTCTCCAATGTGCCTCTGATAGACGGGGAATTGGAAGAACTCAACTAATGGCAAAGATCCCAAGGAGGTAGTAAGAAATAGAAAAATAATTCTTAAAATGCCTTTGGTTTGGGCTCCCTGAAGATTGGTGTTGTTCTTGGAGACAAAAGGCTTCATATAGACAATGTTCGAGAAAATGAAGAGAATGTTGAGAGATGGCAGCATTATCTGTTGGAGGCACTCGATGCAGGGCAGGAGAGTTAGAGAGGTCTGAGTCAGCCAAGGTCTATGGCCAGGAATAAATCAGAGAAAGAAAAAGGGGACATAGACCCAAACTGAGTGAATGGTTGTTTGGGGATTAACAAGGAAGAGGAAACTTTGGCACTCAAGTGTGTGGCACACTGGGAAGAGCATCAGGACCCCGGGCTTCCTGTGTGACCACAAACTAGCACAAGCAAGTAACTTCTTACTCTTCTATCATGATCTAGCCAGAACTTAGGCAGAGGGACCCTACCTGAGAGTCTAGAGGAAACTTTAAAAGTCTGGGTTGTGCCAAGATGGGTAGTTTCTAGAGCCCCAAGGATCCAGCTTGATGAGACCAACATTGGATTTCTGTTGCCTGTTGAAGCTGACATTGACCAAGAGTTGAAGTTGGCCTGTATGTGCAGTTTCACACACACCTACCAACTTCATCGGCCCCTCTTAGGCCTCAACCCAGCTTCCTGGCTGCTCTTACTTCTCTGCCACAACTAAAGGAGCCTTGGTGGTCTGGCTCAAAGGGAACACGTCATCAAACAGGCTTGGCTTGAGTTGTGCTGCTATTAGTGTACATGGGCTAGAGGAAGAATTCACTATTCCTTACTGCTCCAAGTGTGGTCTGGGGACCAGCAGCATTATCAAGACCTGGTAGAATGTTTAAAATACAGTCTCAGGCCTTACCCCAGACCTAGAGAACAACACGTTACTTCAAGCACTATTGAATAAGGCCAGGGGGAAAAATACTTGCCAAGTGTTTTGGCACCTATGACTTTAACTAAACACTTTGTATTTTTAAAGAATAATGCTTACTTTACAAAATAAATCAAATCTACTCCAGAAAATGTTAAGGAATATTAACAATCATTGATGATCCTGCCAGCCATGATTGAGCACTGCAAGAGAGAGCACCAGCGGTCTTTGCTCCCGTGTGTGTATCTCTACACAGCCATGAATCGACTGGAATTACAGTGTGGACGTTATTTATAACCTACCCTTTTCACCTCATATATCTGGAAATTTTTATGCCATAAATGTCATCATTGATGAGCATATGCTTCTTATTTTCTGGATTTGTCATTCCCTATCAGCCAATGGCCTATTCTTGGACATGGAGAGCATTCCCAACTTCCCAACATTGCAAAAAACATTCAATTGAACTGTTTTATAACTAAACATTTGGGCAATCCTTTCCCTCCCCCTGGAACATGGCAACAGCACATGCAATCACAGACTAGACAGGCTGCTTGGAGCCCAATCCATAACGCCAGCCTTTGTGCGGCGTCTTCACCCTCATCAGTGCCCTGTTTTCTTCACTCTCTACAGGTCTTAAACTTTTGCCCAGTTGCTTTCCAAGGTGACAGAATCATATAACCAGAAAAAAAGCCACTTGGGCTACAGCCCCATTTCTTACAATACCAGACCACGGATCTCAGTGATACCATGGTGGTCTGAATGCCATCACCAGCATCAGTCTTGCCTGCCTTACCTGCCTCCCTAGGTATCACTTCTTCCATCTCCAAGTCCCATGTCTTCCCACATTCTTCTTTTTTATCCCATTTTCTACTCTCTTTCATAAAGATTTCTTTTTTCATCCCCGTTCCTGCTCAGGTTGAATGAGAACTACTCGGTAGGCCCAGACACCCCTGCATTTACTCTTGGGAGCTGTTCTCCTACTGTAGTCTGTCCTGAGTTTCTTGTGTGCTGTTCTGGATTGGACTTTCTGGATGATCACTGTAGGGAGGAGCCCTGGGCTAGGATACTCCTCCAGGAAGGAACACAGCTCTGGGAAGCTTTGTGGCTTAGAGTTTATGTAGGTCAGTGTCTTCATGTCAGGGTGCTCATTTTCAAAAGCATGAATCTCTGTATGTCGATCCTGTTCTGATTTTCACCTGGAAGAAAAAAGAGAGGGAGGTGTGTGGACCAGCTCCACACACATGTCAACAGTCCCCAGTCCCAGGAACGATGCTTCCTAACCTTAGACCCTGCCTGTTCTCCTCAGCTAAGGTGTTCTTTCCTATGCTAAGTGTCTTACACCCTGCTGGGTAAGGAGGACAGAGCAGGGTGACCCTATGGCCAGGCTGGGAAATGGGACTGAATCTGCCCTGAGATTATCCCCTATCTGTGGAACACCACCTCTCAGCCTGGGAAGTGAGGTGGTAGGCTCTTTAGGTGAATCTGCTCTTTAGAATCTCAGCAGAGGCTCACACCTCTGTCAACTAAACCTGATCTAATGGCCAGGAATTAGGAAAAGGCAGAGCAGCCTAGAGCTGGGAGGGATGGGGAGACCTTGGAGGATTCTGCAATGCCTACAGGTGAGGGGCAGCTTGTGGCTGGGTATCTCTGAGTCCCAGCATGGCTGCCCCAAAATACACACTGTTACTCTTCTGACAGTCTGTGTCTTCTTTTCCCCAGTGAAGACCGAACACTCCCAACAGCAGGAATGTGCTCCCTTCCCATGGCAAGATACTACATGTAAGTAATTTGGGTGATTTCTCAATCAAGGGGTCTGGGGAAACACATAAGAAGGGAAAGGGCTGAGTCAAAGGATGAAGCTCATTCTGGCCACACACACACACACACACACACACACACACACACACACAAACCCTTAAGCATTGAATTGAACTCAAGCATTGAATTGAAGCAAGAATTGATCTCTTTGTCTTTGCCCAAAATGACAGCCCTCGTTCCTGAGAGCAGACTAAGAACTTTGTCAGGAGAGTATTACTAAGTCCATTTTACAGATCTGGACACTGCAGCTCCAAAAGGTTGTAGAACTTTCCTCATGTCTTACAACCACCCAAAAGCAGGGAGTGGGGTCAGACGCTGTGTTCTTTGAAATGGCATATCTGGCACTTAGAAAGCTCAGTCAATCTTGAGTCTCAATGGCAGCATCTTTACGGTGACATTAAATACCTGGATAGAAGAAGAAGAAGAAGAAGAAGAAGAAGAAGAAGAAGAAGAAGAAGAAGAAGAAGAAGAGGAGGAGGAGGAGGAGAGGAGGAGGAGTTAGGAGGCAGGAGGTATTATGACTTAGTCATTCTTCCCTCCTCTTCCATCCTCTTCCTCTTCTTCTTTTTTCTCTTTCTTCTTTCTCCGCTTCTTTCTTCTTTTTCGCTCTTCCCTTTTTCCTGTCCTTCTTCTTCTCGTCCTCCCTCCCTCCCCCGCCCTCCCTCCTCTCCTCCCTTCCCGCGCGCTCTCATATCGAGGAGAGAAAGGTTTCTCTACAGCCCCTGGTTAGCCTGGAACTTGTTATGTGCATTCGGGTGACCTCGAACTCACAGAGATCTGCTCACCTCTGCCTTCCAAGTGCTAAATTCAAGTATTTACCACCACACTGCTTCCTTGACAATAACTTAGTGGTCTCTAAACAGAATGCTTCCAGGAGGTGAACTGTCACATCCCAGTTCCTAAAGGCTGAGAAGACTGCCAGGCCTTTGATCTTAATGTACAAGTGAGCCTGCTTTAAACACAGCAGGTGAGCTGTTTCTAAACTGCCATCACCAGCTGTTGTGGAGCCAGACCAGGCTCCTGGAGGTGGTGGCGCTGGTCCAAGGTATCGGGAGCTCCCTGGGCTCTGAGAGCAATTGATGGGCATCTCTGAAACCAGCCGGGCAACTAGGCTAATAACAGGCATGGTTTTGATGTTTCACAGGCATGACAGTTTCTCCCGGCTTCCCTGGTGCATATTTACCCTCCCAGGCAGGTCATTAGATCCACGGCCATCCCCAGTGACTAATCAGGCCCTGATCTAGTTCTGCTTTGGCCTCCTAGATTCAATCCGCCCAGAGTATACCTCACCATGGCCAGAGTGGGGTGAGCCTCTAGTGACATAGACTTTGTTTTCAGAGTTCTCTCTTTTATTTTTAAGTTTACAAAGCAAATCACACTTATTGCATCCTCGATCTCTTCATTAATGAGTGGTTCCAAAGCTGGGATAGGGTCCAAATCTCACTGTGCCCCCGGAATACCCGAGTCTCAAAACAAGTACTCAGACAGCCATGAAAACATCTCTATCTCTTCATGAGAAACTGGCCACTGTCATTCCCAAGAGCCTCTGACACTTATGAGCCTAGGAAACCTGCTCTTGCTCTGGCATGGAGACTGCTTCTGCCCTGAGGGGAGCAGTATCCCCACTCCTCTCTGGAAATAGAGAATTCACCAAAGGCTCAATGTGGTGGCCCAGAGCCCAGGGATCAGAAGACACAATGATCCTTGGTGGCAGCAGCCCATTAACCTTGCCCTCCAATTTCAGAATCAAAGACGCACAACACAAGGTTTTGTACACACGGAATGGCCAGCTCCTGGTGGGAGACCCTGATTCAGAGAACTGCAGTGCAGGTAAGCATCAGGGGGCCTCTCTACCAGACCCCCCCCAATCTCCATGTTACAGGCCCTTGATTCTTTTCCTCTCTCATGTCTTTAGAGACATGAGAATGCTATCCCCATGATAATGAGAAGAGGTGAAGGGCAGCTTCAGCCTGCCCTGGGGAGTCCACTTACCCTGCAGTCTCCGTGCACAGGCCATGTGTGCCCCCCCAAAAAACAACCTTCCACCTGGGGTCCCCTTACTGCCTGACTCGCATTCTGTCTTACCCCCTAGAGAAGATCTGTATTCTTCCTAACCGAGGCCTGGACCGCTCCAAGGTGCCCATCTTCCTGGGGATCCAGGGAGGAAGTTGCTGTCTGGCATGTGTTGAGACAAGAGAGGGCCCTTCCCTGAAGCTGGAGGTGAGAGACCCCTCCTCATCCTGGAGGACACAGTCAGCCTTGCCCAGGTTGTCAGGTCGCAAACACATCTTTGCACCCGAACGTCCCCTCTCTTGCCCCCATCTCTCCTTGCCTCCAGGAAGGGAATTCTCACCTTTTGGGATCTACGGAAGGAACGACCCTGGGTCAAACTCTTTCCTATTGAGTCCTTTGGCCAAGTTTCTGAGGCATCAAGGGCTGACATCCAATCAGAATCATCTCATCCCATAGCTGTCTCTCTTTTCTCCACAGGATGTGAGCATCGAGGACCTATACAAAGGCGGCGAGCAAACCACCCGCTTCACCTTCTTCCAGAGAAGCTTGGGCTCTGCGTTCAGGCTCGAGGCTGCTGCTTTCCCTGGCTGGTTCCTCTGTGGCCCAGCTGAGCCCCAGCAGCCAGTGCAGCTTACCAAAGAGAGTGACCCCTCTACCCGTACTGAGTTCTACTTTGAACAGAGTCGGTAAGGAGGCCCGGTACTGCGGTCCAGCATAGCGCCCGCAAACGGAGCCCTTCTTCCTCATAGTCTGTGGAAGGCAGAACGATCATCTACAAAGACGTCTACGTCTCAATCCCCAGAATCTGTAACGATGTTACATTAAAAAGCAAAAAGGGGTTTTCCTCCATGGTTCATTTGGGCCCAATGAAATCATAGGAAGCCTCATGAGAAGGAAGGAGTCGGAGAGAGATTACGATAAACTTTGCTGTCAAATTTGAGGACAGAGTAGGGACCTGTGATGATGAATGCGAGCGATTTCTAGAAACTGGAGAAGGCAAGAACGCTCCTGACATGGATTTCAGATTTTTCTGGCCTCCAGAATTGTAATATAATATACTTCCATTGTTTCGAGCCACCGAGTTTGCGATGGTTTATTGACGCAGGCATAGTAAGACTTGTGTTTCACAGGCAATTCAAGGGGCAAAGGTGCCTGGTGATTTCTTGGAAAGACACCCACAGATTTTCTTGAATGTTGAGTCCAGGGTCCAGTGGAGTCCCTGTGTCAAGGAGAGGTCACACCCCAGACATCAAGCTGGACTCTTCTGAGCGTTTAGAGTTGCACCCTTTGTCCAAGGGCCCCAGCAATTTTTCATTTCATAGAAAATCTGCGTCCCTGCTCTAGTATGACATTATCCTGTCCCCCATGTCCCTGATCCAACACGACACTTTCTAGCATGTACTATCCCGGCTCAGTGACAGGTGAGCTGCTGGCCCTCTTCTGTGTCACCAGTGTCTAGAGCAAAGTGCTGGAACACAAAGGGCACAAATTCTTGACTGGGAAGATGAACGTGAGGTTCTGGATAGACACTCAGGATATGACCCGAGGAGAGCGCAGTGCCAGGCACACTGGAGAGGAGAGCTGCCCAGGAAGAGCAGGGCTGCAAAAGGGGACATCTAACCCTGGACTCAAAGAAAAAAAAATTTCCTGTTGGTGAACAGGGGGCCAAGCACTCTATGTAGAATCAACAATTCAGGAAGGTGTGATGGAGGAGAGCCCCGGGCACGTCTAGGTTATGGTGTGTCATCCATGTGGCTGGAACCCAAGGCTTGCGGTTGAGGAGTTGCTGAAAATTAAAGCAGGAAGATGGGTGGGGTCTGATTGCAAATGGCTCGCCAAGGAGTTTGGGCCTTATCTGGGAGCGCCAGAGGAATCATCAGGTATTGCAAGCAGGGCCCCTGTTCCTGAGCTGACCTAGATGCCACCGGAGCCTCCACTCATCCCTGCATCCTCACGACCCAGTCAGGTACCTTCAGAGGTCAGTTTCTGTGCTCTGGCTCCCTGGTAGCCTGATCCTACTTCACCCTCCCACAGTGGCATATCTCCTTGGGCTACGAGCTAGGAGATAAACTTGGGCACATAAGTTTAGGCATGTTAGAGTTTATCTGAGTGATTCGTGAGTCAGGCAGCCCCAATGACGAGTTGTTCAGGGCTTTACCAAGGGGGGCTTACTGGAGGGTGGGGAGAATATTTTCAGAAGGCGTTCTCGAAACAAAGGGAAGAAAAAATCTGATTGCTTAAAGTGGAAAGTCCCAGCTTAAATGTTAGTTGGGAGTTTCTAATTGTTCAAGCTGCTAATGAGAGGTTAGTTGGCAGTTTCTGTTTAGTTAATCTAAGTTTCATTTTCTTAGACTATGCCCATTCTCCGAGCTGCCCCTTGGTGTGATGAAGTAGGAACTCAAGACTTAGAATAGCCCCCCAGTTAATTGTTTTAACAACGATCCCTTCTTTTTGTTGGCCTCCTCTTGTGATCTGTGCCCATGGGCCACCCAGGCACATCAGCAGCCCCAGCAGAATCACATTCTCCGCACAGACAAAAAAGATTTTCAGTATCTGGTATTTGCTAAGTTTACATTAGGTGCTGGGGACACAAAGACCTTGAAGGCATGCCCTCTGCCCTTCAAGGACACGCGATGTAGAGGAAGGAGAGCTGACACTAGAAGAAGCAGATACCTTGTTTCAGATTGGGCAAGCCTGGGGCTGAGAGCTTAGCTTAGTGGCAGATCACTTGCCTGACAGAGAGCTAGGAAGCACACACACACACTGGGGACGGTGTGATGACTTAGTTGGAAAAGGCATTTTTACTCACGAGCCTGATGATCTGAGTTTGATTTCTGAAACGTTTATGGTGGAAGGAGATAACCAACTTCCAGAAGCTGTCTTCTGACCTCCACATGTGGGCCAAGGTGCATCCCCCACTGCCAGCCCAATACACCACCAAGATAAATAAATAAATTGAAAAAATCCAGAAAAACTCTCATGCTGCAGAGCTCCAGAAGAATTAGTGGAAGGCAGGCTATTATGACATTGTCCACACTGGGTTTCACTAGGAGAGGTTTGGTCACCGAGAGAAACAACACAATTACAAGTACACGCGACACTTGTCTCGAGCTGCCCTCTTTACAATGCCGAAATCTGGACAATGAGACACTCCTCAGAACGGCGGCTGAATGTGTTTGAGATAGCGTGTCTCGGGAGGATTCTAGGTGTCACATGAAGAGACAGGCTATGCAATGATGATGTTAAGAAACATCTCCATCTACAAAGGAAGTAAACTACAGGATACAGCAATGGCGCTTGAGATACTTCGGCCATGTTATGAGAACGAATGACGTCAGATACCTGAAGATAGCACTGCTTGGAGGAGTGCACTGGCTAAGGCAAAGAGGAAGGACCAAAAAACCGCTGGATAGAGCATAAAGGAAGACTGTGGAGCCTTGGGTATGACAATAACACAAGCATCTGGGACTGCCCAGGATAGGAACAACTGGAGAACCGCCATAAACGGGCTGCCCATGCATACTTGAGCATTGCCGGGGCATCAATGACAATGAGTGATGATGTTGTGGTATTGGGGGATCAAAAATCAAAAACAGAAGAACTTACTTCTCACAGATACACTTCAGGAACTGCAGGGAGACTTTTCTGCCATAGCCCAAGACTCCTACTTAAATTCCTTCTCCTCCCTAGAAAACCACGCCATCTTCTCAACCGGGCCACAGATGTTCTAATTATGTAAATGTGTGGGAGAGGCACCCTTGAGATCTTATCCACTAGTCTACGTCTCAGAACGGTGGGTGTGGGGACAGGACAAGTGACAGGTTACACTCAGGAACTTGGTGGGTGGGCAAGAAATGTGTGCATGGTGTGCTCTGTGCGCGCGCACACACACGAGTACCCTGGTGTTCATGCTGTGCGTATCTGCCGTGGAATTCATTTAGGGGATTTGTTCCAAGAGGTTCTAGAACAGATTTAGCCCAGAGGACAATATGCTCAAAGTCCCCTAAATCATTCAAACCAAGATTCAGATGTTACGTTGACTGATTTTTTTTTGACCAGATTCTTACTTTAAGATACCAACTTGAGCATCACTGTCAACCCAATGAACAACTGCACAAAGCACACACAAAACGTCCCCAGATACATGACGCATGTTAGTTCAAGTGAAGGTAATCCGGTGGGGGTGGGGGGGTAAATAAAGAAAAATAAATAAAGCTTTAATGGGCATGTTATCCTGGGTATCAGCTAGCAAAAATCAAAAAAGTTAATGCCTTGGCATTTGTATTATTTGACAACATTTTAACTTGGATTTTACATTTACACACATAAATAGTTTACTGTGATTCTTTCTGAACAAAAGTCTACCTCTTAGAAAAATTCCAGTCTCATCTCTAGCTACCAAGGTGCCAATTCCCAAGCCTATTTCTAAGATGGGGAACTTGCAATGTACCATTTGGACTGAAGGTGGCGACAGAGTTCAGCTTTGTGAGGGTGTGAGCCCTGGTGAACATTTTCACCAAATTTAATTTGAATGCTTCTTATCGCCTGTCTGCCTGTCTCTGTCTGTGCCCATCTCTGCCTCACTTTCAAGCAGGGAGGGTAGCTTTGCATCACTGAAGAAGCTTTGCCTTACTGTTTTTGCCATTAAAAAGTTTTACAGCACTCCCGTGACAGAGACCATCAGCCCTGTTCTCTGGAAGCCTGGAGCCAAGTGTGTGTGTGTGTGTGTGTGTGTGTGTGTGTGTGTGTGTGTGTGTGTGTGTGTGTGTGTGTGTATGTGTGTGTGTGTGTGTGTGTGTGTTGTGTGGCTGTGTGTGGCTGTGGCTGTGTGTATCTGTGTGGCTGTGTATGTCTGTGTGTATGTCTGTGCATCTGTGCGTGTGTCTGTGTGTGTGCGCACGTGCGTGCTCAATATTAAAATAAACGTTTACTGTTAGTTCACTCAGTACTTTTTTGGCATAGATGTCCTCAGACAACACATATGTCTTCTTCCCTGGAGACTTAAACATGCTACAATAAATGCTTCGTCCACACACTCATCCCTTCCAACTCTCTTGAGACAATCTTGCCCAGGATCTGGTCATAGAACTGTATGACAAAGAAAGCTTGGAACCTTGCTTTTCAGTGGAGGTTCTTCTACTCTGGAACATGTAGACAGACATTTATCATAGCCATAGCACGTGGACTACTACTACCCATATTAGCTTGTCCACATAGATGGCTGCAGACTCAAGTGTCTAGCTATGTATTTTCCAAACTGGTTTTAGAGAACCCCACACTGAAGGATCATGCACATGGGGGGGGGGGGAGGAATGGGTTATCTATGATCTTTCTTGCATGCTCTTTTCTGTTCCACTCTGCTTCAGCCGCAGCGGCTGTTGCACTGTTCTCCGACACGTACACCAGACGCTATGTTGTTATAGGTGTGTATCTGAGTCCAGTGGGTACCTGCTGAGATTTCCAAGCTTTCACGTCATGGAATGAAGAACTGGACTGGGGACACACAGATGGTGATCAAAGAGGACGCCGCTTACTAAGAAAACATATTCCTGAGACCAGGACTTGGACTCAGAAGCTCCTGACCACAGCACCCTAATCCTTTATGTGTTACTTAATAGCACCCAGTTTTCCCACACTCAGACATCAAAGGGCTTTTTTGAACATGTTCAGTGTTGTTCCATATAGTCCATTTAGGAGGGATTTCCCTGCTTCTGCTGCCAACCGACTTTTGACACATTAATCATGATGTCTCTCTGTATCCTGCTCTCTTGACCCAATTCCAACCCGAGAGCTGTAACCCAGAAATCTTTTGGGGAAGCTATAATGTTGTCTCTGCAGATGAGGGACATAGACTCTTCCTGAGGGCAGCCGTTTAGCTCTCTCCATCCTTTCATGATGACTGGAAAGAAGGATTTGGACTACATGCAGCAGAAGCTGCATCGTAAAGAAATACCTTAACACTATCATATCCTGGAAGACACAAATTTTATAAGATTAATGGTACAAGGCCTACGTAAGAGTAACATAGCTAAGCCAATCGATCTTGAAAGGACAAGACTCAGGGAAGCCATACTTGTTCCAGAAGAGCCATCTTTGGGTAGGTTATTCCAGGGGGCATGTTCCCTTTGACTATTGACAAAATACACTGATGACTGAGAATGTGGAAAAATCCCAAACTGCAGGTTTTTTTTTAAAGGAATCTAATGGTAGAATAGATCAAAAGGAAGTTAGTGTGGGATAGTAAGAGTACTAAGAGTACCAATATGATATGGGAGTCCCCTCTGTGTGCTTTGAGCACCATTAATGAATAAAGAAACCGCCTTGGCCTGTTGATAGGGCAGAACTTCGGTAGGAGAGGAGGAAAGAACTGAATTCTAGGAGAAAGAAGGGTGGAGTCAGGAGACGCCATGGCTCTGCCACCAGAGATAGACGTGCTGGAAATTTGCTGGTAGGCCATGACCTGGTGGTGATACATAGATTAATGGAGATGGGTTAGCCAATAAGAAGTTAGAGCTAATGGGCCAAGCAGTGTTTTAAATAGTACAGTTTCTGTGTGATTATTTTGAGTCTAAAGTAGCTGGGCAGCAGGGAACCAAACAAGGGGCTCCTCCTCCTATACACACACACACACACACACACACACAACGCATATATAACACAAAGCAAGTTTGCAGCTACTTGCTTATAAAAAGATCACATCTTTGTATTTAAGAAGCTAAGATATTCTTTCTGTTTGAAGAGAATCTTGAAGTCTTTTCAGTCTGTATGTGCAAGGGGCCTTGTCCTTAAGGTGTTCCTGAGGCTGTGGAGACACAAGAAGGTAAAGAACTTAGAGAGAAACTATTGAGTTCTTTTCGTCTGAGTAGGATGCATCTTTAACCACCCTGACAAGGTGTCAGTAAGCATCAGAAGACATTTATATTCTTGACAAGAGTCATCTCTCAGAGCTGCTTTAGCTACTACAGTTTAGAAGCATCTTAGATATTCACTTGCTACAAATTTTAGGTGGTGAGGTAAGCTATAGGTCTAAGAGTTTTGATGTTCCCAGTAAGGCGGGTCCTCCCGCCATTATCCTTTGCTTTGGTACCATATGTGGGGCAATCCCCAAGGCTGGGACTGACGGCAATAACTCCTTCGGCTTTGGGGCATTTCCACTAACTCTGGTTACTACAAGTTCCTGAGTCACCAATTAAGCTAGAGAACAAAGACCTGATATTGGGAAATAAATCACATTGGGGGGTCGGGGGAGCTTTTGTTAGGGAACCATGTGTGTCATTAATCTTTGAGGGGAGCCCAGCCTCTTTTAAAGCAATAGGACACCTTTCTTTGCAGAAAATGAAAAGATGTTCCCTAGTTCCCTACTGAACCCTGCTTTCCTATAGCTGTGCCAGGTATTGCCCCTGTATAACAGTTTTTCCAGCCTGGGGCTTGCTTAAGGTAGTAAGGGCTTATCTGTCTATGGAACTATTTTATTCCCTGGGCAAAGCTATCAGTTGAGCCTGTAACTTGCTTTCTCTGGACCTTAACTGTCTTTGTTGTCTTTCTGTTGGTTGAAATCCCAAACCCCAAATTAATTAATTAATTAATTAAGATCTACTTTCTTTGTTTTGTTTGTGTGTTCCCATCTACCCATACATACGCTTGTCTTTCTGTCTGTCTGTCTCTCTGTGGGCATGAGTATTTCAGTTCAGGTGCCTGTAATGTCCAGAAGAGGGTTTCAGATTCCCTAGGGCTACAGCTACAGGCAGTGTGAGATCCGAACTGAACCTGGTCTCTCTGCCAGAGCGGTGTGCACTGCCCTCTGTTAGTCATGGCACTGAATTCTGTATCTCTGCAAGAGCATTTTCAGCCTCTTAGTCATCTCTCCAGCACCCCAAAACCAAATTTAAAACTTTACTTGGATTATCTAGACCTTATTATCTCTTCCTGTAATTTTCTCCAAGCAACAGGGACTTCTTCAGACTACTTGAGGACATAGAACTGAAACAATGATCAATCAGATAACATCTTGACTATAATTGCTCAATTATATATGCTTTTGTCCTCTACTCTGAAATTTTAGTTACACTGTGAATTAAAAGATTAAAAAGAATTTGGACTAACATGTAGAGAAAGTATATAGACATTAAGTACACATAAAGATAGATTTTTTAAAAAAATAAAGTTTTTGTGACTTTCATTTAGATCTACCCTTTGTTTTTAAATTAGAATGTGGATCTGATTATTTCCTGAGCAACACTAAACAATCTTTAATACCAAGTTTGGATTTGCAAATACATAGCTCTTAATATAAAGTAAAAGACTGTATCTCAAAGACATTGAGCCAAGCCTGATCAGTAACAAAATTCTAAACAGGCTGAGCAAGTATCAACAGTTTGTTGTTGTTTTATTAATGTTTTTATTACATTTCTTTATTTGGTATGTGTGTGTATATGTGCATTTATGCCATAGTGTCTCTGTGTGTCTCTGTCTCTGTGTGTGTCTCTCTCTGTCTGTCTCTCTCTCTCTGTTTCTCTGTATCTGTCTCTCTCTCTCTCTCTCTCTCTCTCTCTCGTGTGTGTGTGTGTGTGTGTGTGTGTGTGTGTGTGTGTGTGTGTGTAGGACAGAAGACAGCTTGTGAGACTTGGTTCTCTCATTTCTCAATGATCCTATGGAAGAAACTAGGTTGTCAAATCTGGTTAAAATAACATAAAATATCATGGAGTAACTCTAATCAAACAAGTGGAAGACTTGTATGACAAGAACTTTAAATCTTTAAAGAGAGAAATTGAAGAAAACACCAGAAAATGGGAAGATCTCCCATGCTCCTGGGTAGGTTAGCATTAACATAGTAAAAGTACCAATCTTACCAAAAGCAATATACATATTCAATGCAATGCCTAGCAAAATCCCAGCAAAATTCTTTACAGATCTCAAAAGAACAATACTCAACTTCATATGGAAAAGCCAAAAAACCAGGATAGCCAAAACAATCCTGTACAATAAAGGAACTTCTGGAGGCATCACAATCCCTGACTTAACCTCTACTACAGAGCTACAGTATTGAAACAGCTTGGTTTTGGCATAAAAACAGACAGGAGGACCAATGGAACCAAATTGAAGACCCAGATATCAGTCCACACACCTACAAACACCTGATTTTTGACAAAGAAGCAAAAAATGTAAAATGAAAACAAGAAAGCATACTTAACAAATGGTGCAGGCATAACTGGATATCAACATGTAGAAGAATGGAAATAGATCCATATCTATCGCCATGCACAAAACTCAAGTCCAAATGAATCAAAGACTTCAACATAAAGCCAACCACATTGAACCTCATAGAAGAGAAAGTGGGAAGTACACTTGAACGCATTGGCACAGGAGACCACTTCCTACATATAACCCCAGTAGTACAGACACTGAGAGAAACAGTTAATAAATGGGACCTCCTGAAACTGAAAAGCTTCTGTAAAGGACATGGTCAACAAGACAAAATGACAGCCTACAGCATGGGAAAAGATCTTCACCAACCCTACATGGGACAGAAGCCTGATCTCCAAAATACACAAAGAACTTGTGGAAATATTTTTGTTAACATAATGTATTTTATGTCTTTTTATTTTTGCTACCCTTGACTATTAACCTTAAAAATTTTTCCAGAACCTGATTTGAAAGTAAATCCTTACCAAAATTTGTATCTAATGTTAAATTTCATAGTTTAATAACTCTATTGAATCTTATTTTTTAAAAACAAGTAACATTTTAAGGTTTTATGAAACATTTAAGAAATCCAAAAATACCATTCTGTGGAGTTAGAGTGCCTAAGTTTATATGGCAGCATTTATTTTTAAGGCTTTTTAAGATATCCCCAACACACACACACACACACACACACACATGTTTTTAAACATAATTTCTTGTTGATTCTTTGGGAATTTCACATCATGCACCCCAATCCCACTCACCTCCAAGTCCATCTATATCTGCCTCTCCTCTCACCCCTGTAACATGCTCCCCCAAACTAATTTTAAAAAGTAAGCAAATAAACAAACAACAAAAAACCCTCACTCCTCTGTCTTTGCAACACCTCTTCATTCATCCTGGTGGCACCAGAAGCCATGGTGTATCACACAGTGTACACTTTCGTCAGTCAACCAGTTGGATACCCAATGAGCTCCACCGGCTCATTGCAGTGAGTCATCAGTCTAGTTCAAGACGTCTGGCCTCTGGTACACTATCACTGGACCCGCACGGAAACTCCTCTTCAATATCATCCTGGTGCCCTGAGTCGTGGAGACCCTGTGGTTGTGTCTCCACAGGACCAGCCTCTTCACACTCTCCAGCAGGTCATGTTCTTTTAAATCGGGCATGCCAAGATATTTTTAAGTCTACAATAAAAACCATGTGCTTGGTTTTTCTGTGATTTGGGGGAATTCCAAGAGCAGACTGACCTCTGTCCAGCGTTGTTTTAACATTAATGACATATAAACAATTACGTGAGTACACAGGACACAATTGCATTAACAACTTGAAAGGAGGTTGGGTTGGAAATCCGTAAGGCTGCCGTCAGCTTTTGTGGCTGCAAGTCTGTTTCCCTGGGCACCTTTACTTCTGTGAGATGTTCCCACCAGCTGGTCCTCTCGTTCTCTAGGAGCAGGGCCAGTTCTCTGGATTCTTACACAATGGCCAAGGCCATGGGGTCGGGCAGCATTTGATACAGTCATGTGTCTGGTGGCCTGGGTCGTCACATTTGAAGCAGACCCAGTTTCTACCCTTTGAGCCTTATCAGACAGATCACTTGACAGCTGGGCCTGGTAAATGGCACCTACAGGGGCAAGCACAGTCATCTGGACTCCTTTCTCCTTTCTTTCCTTCTGCCTTTCTTCAGTCTCAGTTTTGAACACGGAGAAGTTGGTGTTTATTCAATACTTGAGTCTGTGTAGTCAGAGGTCCTATCTGTGGTTTTGAAGCTTTCTATACCTGTCATGGCTAACTGGATAATAATATGGTGGCCCAGAAGGACTTTCCCTTTGAGTTTGGGGTGCCAAGATTGGTGGATTTCCTAAAAGCTTCAACTAGCCTGTTGTAAACGGAACAATGAGGAGCCAAAGAGGGGACTCACTGACCTCTTTGGGAAGGGAAAATAGAGGAGATCTCATGGATAGACTGGGGCCGGGTGGGGAAGGGAACTTGAGGAGTTGGTTTGGGAGAGTGGAGGGGAAGAATTCTGTAAGAGATGACAGGGAAGGGGGTCATTTTGGGATCAGGTAAAAACCTCATGCAAGGGAAACTCTCACGAATCCACAAGGATGACTCCAGCTAAGACTCTTAGCAATAGTGAATACGTAACCTGAACTGGCCGTCTCCTGTGATCAGATTGGTGACCACCCCAATTGCCATCAGAGAGCCTTCATTCAGCAACTGATAGAGACAGACACAGACCCACAGCCAACAGGGAATCCTGTGGAAGAGAGGAAGGAAGGATTGTAGGACCCAGACGGGTCAAGGACATCACAAGAAAACCCACAGAAACAATTAACCTGGTTCATAGGAACTCAGAGTCGGAACCAACAACCAATAAGCCTGCATGGAACTGCCCTAAGTCCTCTACATATATGTGACAGCTGTGTCTTTTTTTCTCCTTGTGGGACTCCTAACAATGGGAGCAGGGCCTGACCCTAATGCTTTGGCTGGCTCTTGAGATCCTATGCCTCATACTGCCTTGCCTTGACCCGCCTAATATACAAGGGGAGGTGTTTAGTCCTACAGCAACTTGATGGGCCATGCTTGATAGGCCACCCATGGGAGGCCTGCCCCTTCTGAACAGAAACAGAGCAGGAATGGATAGAGGGGGGCAGGGATGGGGAGGGAATGGGAGGAGAGAAGGGAGGGGAAGCTGATCGAAATAAATAAATAAATGGTTAAAAAGGAAAGAAAGAAAACGGGGCAAGGTTTTACTGCCTTGGGTGACCTCTCTCATCTTGTCACAGCCAATGTGTTGGTCGATAGAGTTGTTCATTACGTCACTAATACTTTCTGCCATCCTTTCATGTCTCCAGGTGCCTGCTGGGACATTACAACCCCAAGCAGTGGGTCTCCGAAGGAGAATATACGCACTGGACAGACCGTCATTAGCAAGAAGCTTTGCACAAATAGCTCATCTGCATGCTGGTTTTAAGACTCTTCCCCCCAGGTCTTCTGTTTTCCCCCAGGGATACAGACAGTCAGAACCTAGCACAGGCAATAGAATGGGTATCCTAGCCCTGGGGCGGGAGTGGGTCTCTGAGACATTATCTTGGGTGGAAGAGACAAGAGCGAGTGGCTGCCGTATAGGAACCAGAACTCTGTGGGAATCTGCGTTTCCTGTCATCCCAACGAGCCCTCCGGGAGTAAAAGGGGGAAAGAAGAGAGGAAGTGAGTCAAGGCTAGTGACACAGAACGTCTCAAGTTCCGCGGCGGTCATGTGTTTCTGGGCTGATGTAGAGCTCCAGCTGCTGTGTGAATGTCATTGTTTTATTAGCACCATCAAGGCCACCTCCACATGTGGCCACCATCTTAGTTGCCCTTGTGATCACGGGCTGGATTGGCCACGTGACTGTTACCCTCTTTGATGGCTCACACGGCTGTCTGTGGTCAGTGATCAGCTCTGTGTATGCATGAGCCCAATTATTAGTAGGACACGAGTCCCTGGGGCTTCACAGCTCTGTTCCTCTCTAGTGTGGCTCTGCCTGTGGGCCTCCCAGTTGAAATGTGGATCTGCCTGGGCAGCTCTTTCTTAGTCTTAGGTGTGAGATCGGAAGCTGCTGGGCGAACCACACGCTTCTTTGCCGGGCAAAAGCCCCACCAACATCCCAAAAGATCTTTTGGGAAGATCACCCCCTAGGCTCCCAGCTTTGGGGTTCCATTAGGCAAAGAAAGGAAAGGCAGGGAGAGGGAAGGTTTGAACCTGGTGCCCCCAGGACCAGTGCAGAGATTCAAAAGACCAAACCATGAAGGCCCTTGTCCTTCGCAGGTCCTTTCTGTGGCTTTTGTCTCCTTCCTATTCTGAGATCTCGGGGCCATTCTTCACATGTCCTTTGTTTTATAATGTGGCATATGCAGGAGTTTCCTCTGCCAAAAGCTTTCTTTTATTTCTCAATCTCGACACCTCCCTCCCTCTTCACCCTATCCACCTGCCTTGATGCTACCCCTAGGGTCTTTGTGCCCATCTTCAGTTTGGAAAAACTCGTTATTCTCTGATTAGCTGCATGATATCTACATCTTTGGTGAAAGAAAGTCACTTTAGTTACTTCACTTAGGATTATAATGTCCCCAGCACGAAAATCTCGGCCCTCCCAAATCACCTACATCATAGCAGCAAATCACCTTCTATTACATTCCAACACATTCTGATTTATTTTTTATTCACTATCTATCTTTTCCCTTCCCCAGCTTTCTCCTACCTGGTAATAGAAGACCCACCAGGCAGAGGCTGCAGTCTGCTTAGTGCCTGCAACACGAGCACGTACACTGTTTATGACATTGACAGGGACATTTTTGAGCAAATAAACACACAGGCAATTTGGGAGAACACTTGGCTAGTCAGGGCACCAGTCCCGAAATAACAAAGTAGAAGAACCAAAACGAAGAGTGGGGGTCTGGCCCTCTAGAGAACTGAATCGTGATGTCAGTTCCAATTATCAGAAAAGACTGTGGCAGCAGGTCAGAGTAGTGAAGAGTCTGATCTTCAGAAAGCTGGGTACAGAGGTGGGCTGGTCATCCAGCTGTGTCTGAGAATTTGCTATGCACCACAACTCAATTATCTATTGCTGCGTAACAAAACAGAACAACCCAGATTTTAACAGGACAACACAGCAGTTTGTCACTTGGTCTTTCCTGTGCACTGTGTGCAACCCTCATGTTCAGCTGGGAGCTGGGGGGGGAGGTCTGGGTTAGACAGTCCAAGGTAGTTTCAACCACACAGTTAATAGTTGGTGTGGCTGTTGTGTGGGGGCCTTGGATCACCCTTGGGTGTCCTCACGTCCTCCAACAGGCTGAAGGGAGTTCCTCGTGGGACCATCTGAATGCTACCATTCTAAGGGACAAAGGTAGTGGTTATGTCTCCATTTGAGCTCTGAGCGCCAGAGCTCACATAGTGATGCTCACATCCTGTTCAAACAAGTCACAGGACCAGGACCGAAGCAAGTGGGTGGTAAAACAAATCCTACCTCCCGAAATGAAGAACTGTGAGCAAAGGGGAGGGGAGAAGGCTAAGACCAGACTGAGAGTCCCTGAAACTACACTCCCGGGCACCTTGTTGTCTGCTGCCTTTACCGGAAGCTCAGCCGTGGGCTGTGCATCAGGAAACCCTTTGTCTTTTTCATGAGTGAAGGAGTGAGTCAGCCCCGAGAGGAGTCAAATCCCAATCAGAACGTATGACACAGTGTGTGTACGTTTCCATGACCGAAAGAGGATAATTAAATAGGAAGTTGACAATCAAAACATAACTGCCCTCTGTAGAACCATATGCCACAACTGTGACCCAACATGGCGTGCTCTGCCCAGCCCATTAGTCACAGAAGATCATGGAAAATCGTCTTCATTTGGAGAAGCTGCACATTGGTCATGACTTCCCCCGCACACTTCCTCAAGAGAGGCAAACAGACGACCTGATAGAGAAATTCAAGGAAATGTGATTCCTCCACAATATGGTAGGCAGGGAAAGCAAGGATTTGGGGTTCACTTGGGGAAGGAGGTGTTTTTCCGAGGCTCCACAGTGGATGTTTGTGCCAGTTGAAGGTTATGCTGCTTCCTTCCCTGTTTGGAGGTCAGGCCCTTCTCCTTAGTGTATTTCCTTGTCCCAGCTTTATAGCCCCTTGCAGAAAAGCCCTCCCCAGGCCTAGGCAATCCCATCACCAAGACTACAGATGTTCTTGCTCTGAAGAGGTCCTGACAACCAAGTATGGATGCATTGGTGCCTATCCACATGCAGTGATTCAGGTTTCTCATTTATCAACATGCTTGCTATGTGGCGCTGGAGCATGAGTACCAAAGGCAGGAGTGCAGATGGGTTTTTTTTTTTAAAGCTCTCATAAAGTTTTATTAAAGGAAAACTTCCCTGGTTTACTTTTCACCAGTCTGTTCTGGCATGCTTCTAATAATGTCAGAATCACCTGGGTCAATGATGGCCAGTGTGCATACTCTGTAGTATTTTCCACACGCTGTGCCCAACTCAATGTTATTGCCACTGTAGTGATGGACACCAGTTTTAGCCAACATGGCATAGTATTCTATTTCAGATTTCCTCAAGGCGGGGCAGTTGTTGGCGAGGATCACCAGTTTTGCTTTGCCCTGTCTGATCATCTTCAGAGTCTGTTTCTATCCCAGCACGTACTTCCCACTTTTCATAACAAGCTGGAGCCGAGAGTTGATCGACTCCAGAGACTTTTTCGTCTTCTTTGCGGCCACCATCTTCCTGCCTTAGGTGCGGGACGGCCCCCAACCAAGACAAGCCGCCAAGATGGCCGGGGAGCGAGAAAGGTGGTTTTATTTATATATAGTTATAAATCAGCATGAAGCCCTGGATCCTTCCTGGGGGTGCACAAACTTCATCATATAACTCCTAGGGTCACAACTTGCCTTCTGAAATAGACTTGAATTGCTTATTATTATGACAACTGGCTATAAATGGATGTGTGCTAAAATGGCAAGGCCTTCTAATGGTTTTCTAGTTGAAGGGGAATAAAAGTGAGAAAGAAGGACTTGCTCATTCACTCTAAAAAAATCTCACATGGGAAAAACAGAATGTCACCAGACAATGAAATTCGTGAAGGTACACTGAAAACCTTGTCTTCTTTATCAAGGAAATGTGATAGCCCCTGAAAATGGAGTTTTTCATCCCGTCAGCTGCTTCCAAATTACCACAGAGTCTTATACTAATTGTAAATGCTGGGCTGATAGCTCAGGCCTATTAGTAGCTAACTCTTACATTTAAATTAACCCATAATTCTTATTTATGCTTAGTCGTGTGGCTTGGTACCTCTTCTTAGTAGAACATTCTCATCTTGCCTCTCTGCATTTGCCAGTGACTCTCTGACTTCACCCCTCCTATTCCCATAATTCCTCTAGCCTGGCTCTTGCACTCAATCTCTTCCTGCCCAGCTACTGGCCAATCGAATTTTTATTAGCAAATGAGAGTAATACATATTTATAGTGTACAAAATGTTTGTTCCACAGCAGTCCCCACATATGACTTTAGGGCACCAACACAGCAAGAATTGCTTCCTAAAGTAATTATTCTACCGTCCTCAAGAATAGGCTATTAGCAGTTCCGTAAGAAACCTCGCAGAGTGGCATCCTGCCCTACAGTTCATCACCTCCAGTCACACTGAGAGATGGATAGTGTCCAGCAATTGTTGAGAGAATTTATTTGATTCAAGACATACTTAGGACAAAGAACTGAAAAAAAATTAATCAATTTTGGTGAATTATTGAATGTAGTTGGAGTTTCTAGTTTTGCTGTCTATTATAGTACTTCTACTAATGGCTGCTGATTTTATCTCCTGGCAGAAGGTACAATGGAGGAGAAAGGATAAGTTGTATTTTTTAAGGGCTTAGGATTGAAGAAATATCTAACGCTGCAGGTGGAGGCATTCAGTGGGCAGTGACATACGTATTTAGAGAGAATATTTTGGAATTTCCAGGTGATAACTGAGCCAATAGAGTGAGTGAATCCTGGAGAGAGATTAGTTAGGAGAGAAGAAGCAGAGGGAGAAGATGATAAGCCTGGAAGGACAGTCAGAAAACCACTCTCCACTAGAGGAGGAGGAAGGAAGCGGAATCATGAGACATGCCTTATGGAAGTCTGAACTGGAGTGGGTTTTCAGAGCAGGATCCATTAGTACAGAAACTGGCAAAGATCAAATCCTGTCAAGTTCATTCATTGGGCCTTGGAGCTGAGACTGGAGTCATTCCAGGAGTAAAGATGGCGGTCAAGCATCTTTGGAAGGAGTGAGAGCGAGGATATAGGCATCATGGCAATGAGTCTTTTTATAAATTTGGCCGTGAAGAGGAAGAAGAGAAAGGGTGGAGTTGGAGGCAGATGTGGAGATGAGGCAAGATGTTTTCAAGGTGCAACAGCTTGAAACATGTTCTTCTGAAGGGGCGATCAGAAAAAAAACAAACACATGACACCGTGGTCATATAGCTACATGTGTGAGCTTAAGCACTGGTCTGAATTAACGATCCTACTATGCTCTTCTTGCTAAGTGTGAATCGTGTGAAGCATATGTACTAAGGTAAGTTTCAAAATATGAATATTGCAGAATCACATGTTTTTATTGTTTCCTGATGCATCTGAGGAAAAAAAATGTTAGTGGCCTTCAGAATTAATAAGAAATCTGTGCAGTATTTATACTCCTTAAAGGTTTAAAAGTATCTTTTCACTACTGTTTCCAAGACAACCATTTCATTTTTTTTTTCAGTTGCTATGGAACAAACCATCCTAAATCCTAGAGGTTCAAAACAAAAAGAAGACAGCATTAATTTTGTGTATGAATCTGAAAGCAGCCAGAGTTAATGGGAAACTCTTGCCTTTGCTCTACTGAGCATATGCTGAGTGGCTTCAAAGAGTGGGCCCGGGAGTCTTCTAAGAGTTCCTTCCTCACAGATCTGGAAGTTGATGGCGGCTGTCTGCAGAATCCAAAGGGAGACAACAAAAATAAAGTTGGGGGCCTTCTCGTGCCACTTAGTCTTCCCCCGCAATATGGTGACTGGCTTCCAGAAGCGAATGTCTGGAAAAATAGCAGACAACCACGGTGTATCATTTGATGACCTCACTTCAGAAGTCATCCAGTATAACTTCCCTTCACCCTATTTGCTAACGCCAGCTGGCATTCAAGGGGAGGGAAAGAAGACTCCACTTCTTACTGATAAAGGTCTCAAGATTTGTGGGTCTGCTTTCAAACCTCAAGAACACATTTTAAGTTAAAACAACAGATTAAAATGGCAGATTTCTCTTTTGAAAGGAAAGAGGCGGTACTTTTTTGAGGAATGCAGCATCAATTTCTTTAGCCTCTAGTTACAAGAAGACCCCTTTACTGAAATACTAGTGGGACATATTTCTTTTAGCCAGGATCAGAACTGGTGATGGCGATAGGCATCCATCCATTGCGCTCCTTATAATGAGCAGAGAGAAAGTGCTGGCTGGCAGCTATTCTCAGCTCAGCGGCTCTCAAATGGAGTCTCTGAACAAGTTTATGTTGCAGAACCGCATCTCTCCTACTGAAGCGGTGAGGGAGAAAAGATATTCCCTGAGCTGCTCAGGCTTTTTCTCTCCTTGTTAATTTTGAGCGCTACCGCTATAAGCAGCGTTGTTTGTATGGTGAGCAAACAGGCAGGCCTTTGGACTAATAAGGACTAACTAGGATCTCACTTGGCAGTAGTGTGATAAATAGCATAGAACAGTTGTCTGCTAGCTTGCACGAATTTGAGCAAGTAGAAACAGAAAGGTTACAGGCTCTAGGAAGAGACTGAGTAATCTCGAATATGCCAAGCACGCAGAGGTGTTTACTAAATGACAGATGATGTTGAGTACTTTAGGGAGGTTATATAGGACACAAGGCCAAAGGGCAGAAGACTTGCCTTGGAGAATAGTCGCTTTCTAGTTCCATTGCATGAGACAAAGGAAAAAAGGAGAAAATCCATTAGATTTAACAGAGACCAATGGAAAAACTAAGAATGTCCTAAGTCTCTTGCTATTTTATGTAATTTTTCCCTAACCAAAGGAAGATTAGGTATGGTAGGGCATTAAAGAGGAGATGATTTTAAGTGTTTTCCATGGGAAAGTAAGAGCTAACCAGTCCTAGAACCATGGAAAGTATGCTAAAGCAACCACAAAGGCCAGGAAGTTTGACTATCACCAGAGTACATGGTGCTGACCTGCCATGTTGTCCTGAGGTGCTCAGAGACTTCATTGAAAAATCCAAGAGGGTAGAGCCTGGGCACTAAACTTCTCCCTGTTGTACAGTGCGAGGGCAGAATAGCCAGCCTGTGAGGACTGTGCAGAAGAATGATTCAAGTGAGTGGCTGGAAGGAAGCGAAGACTTCCAAGGAGGAGGTGGGTAAGTCAAAGGACAACCCATCTCTGGGCAGTTGAAATGCGTGGGTAGTGGTGCTAATGGTGGTAAAGGAAATATAGGGGGGCATGCCATAAAGACTCTTGGTCAGAGGATAAGATGCTTGCATTTACCTGCTCTAGAGGTAAAAGGGTCAAGAATGATGAGCTGGGTGGTGGTAGTACCCAACTTTAATCCCAGAACTCAAGAAGCAGAGACAGGCAGATCTCTGTGAGTTCAAGCCCACCCTGGCCTACCAAGTGAATTCTAGAACAGCCAGGGCTACGCAGAGAGACCCTGTCCCAAAAAACAACATATAAAACAAAACCAAAGAATGGCGAAGAACCACAAGCCTGGTGATGAACAATTCACAATGCCCTGGGAGTATGTGTCAGAACAGAAATAAAGGTGGAAGTCCCCAAAGGCGAGAAAGTCAAGGGCCTGGAAGTCTCGGTGTTGGTCATCCAAATGGACATCAAGGACCTGTAGGGTTTAGGACAAAGAGGAAGAACTGGTTCAGAGTGCCAAATGTCTGGTAAATAAAAGTGAAGACCAAGAAATCAATAGCCAAGTGCTATGATGTACAGGAGAGCATCAATGTCCCAAGAGTGGAGCCTTTGTTTGTTTGGCTTGGTTTTGCATTTTATAAACATCAGACAAGTCATAACCTTGGCAGAGAGACGACTCCATGCTCACCCATCTTCCTGGACCTGAAGTATCTAGAATGCAGGGGAACCAGGTCTTTCTCCTCTTTCTAGAGAAAGCTACAAGAGACTAACAGTCTTGGAGCAGCGGCAGGTTTCATCCAAAGCAAGAACTTCAGAAGCACTTGGAAAAGAAAACGGAGAGAGAGAGAGATTCGCTTATTTAAAATCACCTTGGTGTGCAAGATCTAAGGATGTCAGGTTCCGGACACTAAGACACGTTTGTGAATAGGATGTAATAAAGGAACTTACATTCTATTGCTCAGAACACATAAAAAATACATGTGCAATATCATTTCAGAGAGTAATACGACATATGAAGAAATAAACAAGGCTATTAAATGGAGACAGAAGACCGTGTTCAGGAACTGAAACTTTTTCTTGTTACAAATTGCGTTCTCCAAAGGGAAGGGAGGGTGTCCTGGGAATTGTGTAAATAGTAAGCCCAGATAGATTGTACTGGATTAATGTTGGCTAGAGTAAATAGCTTTGCTGGGTAGCAGATGGAGGAAAACACATTAAAGTTTACTAATCGTTGCCGTGGGACCGGTGGTTTTGCAGAGTCATTACCAGGGTTCTCAGAACTCTTCCTCCACTGTGGCCCCCTGAGAGAAGCTGTGGTCAGCTGTGTCTGCCCTACTTGCTGAGCCTGAAGACCAATGTCAGGCGGTTGCAATACCTGGCCACAAGCCCCATAGGTCAAAGAAACGCTGGAGAACAGAGCAGACATCCACCGTGTGGGGGTGGGAGGAAGCATGCAAGGCCGTCTGCACGCTGCGCAGGAAGCAATGGTGCTCTTGGGAGTTGAGCAAAGGGAAGTGGCTAGTCCTTCAGACATGACACCCAGTGAAGCTTGGAAGAGACCTTTTTAGGGCAAAAGAAAAGGAAGTTTTGCTTCACCAGGCACTAAGCGACATAAGAAACTTTCTTAATAGGTCTCTAAACAAGGGCAAAGGAAGATCTGAAACATGCCTGGCACGTAGACCCAGCCCTGACTGGTGGTGAGAAGTAGGAATATTCGAGATGTTCCTGCTCTAGGCGGTACAGGCACAGTGGTCCCAGACGCTGTAATCCCTGGTGCTTTGATTGGCCAGAATGTTGAAACTGTCACCTGGGCTTCCAGGCTTACTCCCTTGTCTGATTTGCCTCTATCATGTAACCCAAAGCCTGTCTTTCCTAAGGGTCTCTGATTCCCTGCCTTCCCTTGAGATCATGAAAAATATTGGTTTCTCTAGCTTACGTTCCTCCTTTTAAAATAAATGACGAAATGAACCCATTATTGATTCATTCATTTCTGCCTATTGAGCACTTATATTCAAGATACTATTGTAATATATATTATATCTATGTAGTATGTATATGTTATATATACATATATATATATTACAATAGTATACAAATTTTAATATACAAAAGTGTAACTTTAAGCTGCCAGGAAGTACAGACACTTTGAATGACATTGTCAAATAATGTGAATGTTGGTGTACCCTTTATTCCACATTATCTCTTCGACTTCAAGACTGCAAATATGCCGTGTAGGTCTTCGTCATTGGGGGACTGTCTGCTAGCATCAGGGCCGTGTGTACAGCTGCTAACTGAACATCTCCATTTGGTACCTCTCACCTGCATCTCAAACACTGTACAGCTGAAAGTGAATTCCCCTTCCTCCCACTTCCTTCAGGACCATCCTGCCCCTCTCCCAAGCATCTTCTTTCTCAGAGGTGCTTACTGTTTTTCTAATACCCCAGGTATCTAGGCAGCAAAATAAGAATATCCCTGGTCCCTTCTATCCCTCCACATTCAATACTAACTCTTGCCTCAAATAGTTACTGAGTCCTATCCAATCTACCACTATAATATTTCTAACAGATTCTCCGTTCTAGTAGCCAGCGTCATTGTCTGGATCTTGTCTCCTGATCTGTGGGTCACTGATGAAAGTTCCCATCCAGTTTCTTACTGCAAAGTCTGGCCTTGTTTCAACCTTGGTCCACACTGCCTCCCACCCGGACGGGTCAGTACCTTTCCTTCAGTGGCTCAGCATAAACACTTAGTGCTGGCAGGTCCCTCGGGCCATCTCTCGGTTGTCCCCCATCTCCCAGCACTTACACTGTGTTTAAGAACAGCCATCATAAAACACTGGCAGGTCCCCCAGGGCCCCAGGCTCTCTCACAAGCTCCATCCCATACTTGCTGCCCTTTGGTTGCAGGAAATCCTTTCTCCTCTGTGTGCAGGCTAATCATAGTCAGATTTCTGAGCTCCATCAAGGCGGCAAACCCACTGGAACACCTGTAGAGCTCGACAGCCAGCTTAGATTGCCCATTCTCTACATAGCTGTAGGTCATGGCCCATTCCGGGCAGCAAAGTTGCCAAACTAGATTGATTTTAGACCCTTTCCTGTAATCTGTCATCAACTTAAGGGTAACAATTGTGCTCTATGTGTTACTGTAGCCCCGGTGGGCTATTTTTCAGTAGATATTTAATATAAGTGTGATAAATGACTAAATGAAATAGAAGGAAGAAGGAAGGAAGAGAGAGGCAGGCAGGAAGGGACAAAGGGAGGAAGGGAAGGAGGAAGGGAGGGAGGGAGGGAGGGAGGGAGGGAGGGAGGGAGGGAGGGAGGGAGGGAGGGAGGGAGGGAAAAGGTGTATAAGCATATTCTATGTATGGTGGTGAAGAAAAGCAACAGTAGCGGGTAAACATGTCAAGGAAGAAGTGGTAAGTTTTGAATCGAATGTTTTGGGAAAGTAGGTATTATCCAGACAGAGCAAGGGAGTTTTGACAAAGGCAAGAAAACCCGCTGAATTATAGAAATAAGAAAAGTGATGAGATGTTGGTTTATTTACCAGGATTCCACGACAGGTAATAGAAAGTACTCTGGACATCTGAAAAGGAAATGTTTTCATGTGAGTAGTTCAGTCCTTGGACAGCCTGCTAGAGAGAATGGCCATGAAGAACGGTCCCCGGAGGAGTCCTCCAGAATTGGCTGTCTGTCATCTTCCACTTCAGCATCAAGAAGACACCATTACCTGTCAGGTTCCAACTGCCTGCCACTAGAGCCTGGTTGGGTCCAGAAAGACACAGCTCTAGCCAGCCTCAGAAATCAGAACGCTGCCTCTAGAAGCATGCCATAATAATTAAAATCTCTGTTAAGAAAATGAACAACCCTTCACAGATAGTGCATTTAAAAGACAAATTGGAAGCCTCATAAATGTTTCTTTCTTCTTAGTAGAATTGGAATCACAATTGGAACTCTAGCTGCAAGGGACTCGGAGAGAAATGGGGCTGTGTGGTCTGGATGTGACTTATCTCCCAAAGGCTTACATGCTGGAAGTCTGGGCCCAAGTGAGAAGGTATTGAGGTCATGGAGCCTTAGGAGGTGGATTGTAGGGCCTCCCCTCTCGGGAATGCATTAAATGCTGTCTGGCTGGAATCGGTTTATCTCTTGGGACTGGATTCATTGGCATGAGGATGGGTTGTCATTAGTGAGCCTGACATCACCCCGGGCTGCTCCCCACACTTGCTCTCACGATGCTGACTTCATCTGCTGTGAATCCCTCACTGGAGAGAAGCAGAAGCCAGGGACGCACTCTTGCACCCCCAGAACTATAAGCAATATCAATTAATATTCTTTATAAAGTATCCAGACTTATATATTTTTATAGCAAACAAACAAAAACAAGTGCGCAAGGATAATGGTTGATATCCAGGCACTCTAGGGACTAACTAAAAAGCTACTAAAAGACATTGGGAGGCAGCAAGCTACCAGGGTTTCTTTTTCTTTTTTTTTCTGTTTTTCCACATTTGCTGTGGTGTAAAAAGAAGAAACAACTTGCATGTGAAAGTCGAGAGCCCAGAGCGGTATTCGGGGTCATTTCTCCCTTTGCCCAATTGGGAAAGGTTTACTAGACATAGTTATACTCTCAGAGGAAAATTAAGCCAATGTTTTTTGCATCCCTCTCCAAGGAAGCTTGTGTACTTTTTTCTTGGTCTTTACTTTGCAGCTGAGCATCCAGCTTAGCATCAGGGTATCTGGGTATAGTGTTCATGTGACTTCTGATTCACAAAGACAGACTGCTATTCACTGTGTGGGGAAGCAGAAGACTTGCCCCTCTATGAGTCATTCTCCTCTGGTGATTTGAATAAGAGTGGCCCCCATAGGCTCATATATTTGAATGTTTAGTAACGAGGGAATGTCACTGTTTGAAAAGGATTAGCAGGACTAGGAGGTGTGGCCGTATTGGAGGAATTATGCACTGGGAGTGCGCTTTGAGGCATCAACCAGCACTATGTCTGATTGCATGCCAACATGCTCCCTGCCATGATATTGTGTAGTGGCATTTCCATTGTATTTTAATAAACTGATCAGCCTACAGCCAAGCAGTGGTGACACGCATCTTTAATCCAAGTAGCCACACTAGTAGCCATAAAAACCAGGCAGTGCATGCCTTTATGTAGATGGAGCTGTGGGCAGGCCTGCTTTTCATCCCACCTGGCTCCACATAGCTAGCTTAGCCCCGGGGCGCCATTCTGTAGTGAGGAGATGCGGGCTGCATTCCTGCCCGGCTTCCGGCCCGCCTGGCTAGCTTATACCCCAAAATAACAACACACAAACTGTATTCATTTAAACACTGCCTGGCCCATTAGTTTCAGTCTCTTATTAGCTAATTCTCACATTTTGCTTTAACCCATATTTAGTAATATGTGTAGCACCACAAGGTGGTGGCTTACCAGGAAAGATTCAGCATGTATGATCTGGTGGCTGGCTTCATGGCTACTGTCCCAGAGAGGAGAGGCATGGCAATTGACTAACTTCCCTTCTTTTCAGCATTCTGTTCTGTCTACTCCAGACTATCTAAATCCTGCCCTATCAAAAAGCCAAGGCAGTTTCTTTATTAACCAATGAGAGTCCTCCACCATTTCCCCTTTTTCTGTTTAAACAAAAAAGAAAGGCTTTAACTTTAACATAGTAAAATTTCATATAACAAAACAGTTATCAAGCAAGAATTACAGTTACAGTATTTATATCTATTTTATCTTTTATCATATCTAAGGAAAACTGTTTTGTTATATGTAATTTTGCTATGTTAAAGTTAAAGCCTTTCTTTTTTGTTTAAACAAAAAAGGGGAAATGATGTAGGTGGGCCTTATGTTTTGTGTTGATTTTATTGGTTACTTAATTTTATTGGTTACTTGCTTGTGTTGATTTTATTGGTTACTTGCTTGGCCTGATAGGTCAGAACATAGGCAGATGGGGAAGACAGAACAGAATGCTTGGTAGAAGGCAGTGAGGCAGATGCCTCAGGCAGTTGCTATGAAGCTCCGGCCCAAGGTGGATGGAGGTTAGAATCTTCCTGGTAAGCCACCACCTCGTGGTGCTACACAGATTACTAAATATGGGTTAAAGCAAAATGTGAGGATTAGCTAATAAGAGGCTGAAACTAATGGGCCAGGCAGTGTTTAAATGAATACAGTTTGTGTGTTGTTATTTCAGGTGTATAGCTAGCCATGCGGGAGTCGGGAGGGACGAAAAGCAGGTCTGCTTGCCTCATTGCTACACCTTTAATCCCAAAACTATAGAAGATTATAAAATGGGAGGAAATAGCTCTCAGAGACAGTCTTATTCTAAGATTCCTAGAGGCAGGATCGCCATTTCAGACTGAGGTCAAGGTAAGAGCCAGTGGCTGGCTGCTTTGCTTTTTCTGGTCTTCAGGTTGAACCCCAGTTTCAATCTCTGAGTTTTTATTAATCATGTTTCCATATAATCCTCTATAACTGTAAGCAAGCCCACAATGAAATCCTTTCTTTTATAAAAGTTGCCTTGATCATGGTGTCTCTTCACAGCGCTATGTTCAATTTCAAACCAGAAACAAATGTCTGGGGTGCCTACTTAATATATCTAAGCTAGATCTGGCTGCCAGGTTCTCCCAGCATTGCTCAGTCCCTACCTGTTACAGGATATGGTTCACATATCCAGCTCTCTACCCTGAACTCTCCAGCCCAGGGGCTGGGCTGCCCTTCCTCCCAGAGGCTCTTCCCTATAGAATCCAGAAAATTGTGGTTACCCTTCCCTTTTTTGGACCTTTGGCCTCCTGGCTACTGCACCTGGTTCCCTTCTCTCTTCCCTTCCCCCTCCCCTTCTCCCACACGGCCCAGCTCAGCCAGATCCTGTCCACTCTGGACTCCCCAGATGTCCCTGCTCTGGCTATGTTCTTCCCAAGATCTACAGTAAGCTGTCTCCTCCACCACAGCTAGGGGCAGTCATGCCCTCCTTTCCTTTTTATTTTTTTATTTTTTTCATAATAGAATAGTAACTAATACACTGGTCAAGCACTTCCACATCCTGGATCTCATTTGGTAAAATCACCAATATAAAAATCCATATACCAGCCACTACACATCACCATGGAAAGCTTAAAGCTTTCTGAGTCTCTGTGCCACCCCATCAGTTTCAAAGTCCTTAATAGTAGCACAGACTTTTCCTATCTTGGCTCACGCGTCCAAGTTCTCCCTACCATTCAGAGAGGAGGGAAAATTTGATTCTTTCAGGACAAGACACATAATGCAGAACTGTAATCCGGTCCCAGAAGACAACTGTATTCTCGGGTCCCAGAACACAACCGTATTCTAGCCCAACAGCAGAGTATCCCACCTTGCATCCCTCCAAGAGTTGGTCAGTCTTGTCTACTTCCAGTATCCAGATTGCCGGACAAAAAATTGGAACATAGGGGTGGGGTGGGATGGGGGGAGGGGGGATGGGGTGAGAAAAGTGTGAAGTGGAGGATGGGAAGAGCTTAAAAAAAAAGAGTTGGTCAGTGAGAGATTTATCTTCTTAATGAGGAACCTGCACAGTTAATGGATCATAAGTGAAAAAGCCACTACGCCAGAAAAGCACACATCATTGTGTGCATGTTTTTACTGAGACTATCCATTTTACCTCCTCCCGAGCACCAGTCACTGTGAGATCATAACTTTAAGATGCTAATTAAACACTTTTCTGTTGAATATTAATACAAACACACAGCTATATTACTAAAACATATCAGCGTTGTGATGGGGAATTGTCATTATCATGAGGCTGGGCTTAGAACTACCACAAACATACATCTCTAGGTGTGTTTATGCGAGCATCCAGACAGGTTGAACTAAAGAGGGAAGACCCACTTCCGAATGAAATCAGCGCATCTGGTGGGCTGGGGTCTGGAGTGAATGCAAAGGAAAGAACGAGCTAAGCTCCGCACCAGCACGCATCTCTCTCTGCTCCCTGAGTATGATGCCATGTGATCAGCTGTCCCACACACTTGTCCCCGTGCCTTCCCTGTCATAGCCAACTGTATCTCCTTGAACTACAAGCAAAAACAAGCCCTTTCCTCCTTACTTCCAAGTTGTTTCTTGTCTGGTTTTATTGTGACAGTGGTGCAGAACATAGCTCACACAAGCATTCGGAGGTCTGAAGTCACCTCCAGCGACACCAAAGACAGCTTGCTGCCCTATGGGATTACCAATGCACACATGGTGTATTGATAACGTTAGTACGGCAAACCAGTCACTGTTAGCAGTCCATGTATATCTCTCTATTGGAGTCCTTTTGGACAAGCAATAGAAGTAAACTTAAACACATTTAAACAAGAATTCATTGACCTTTCTTTAAAAGAAATTTTTTTTAATTATCTGATAATTTCCATAAATTGTTTGGGAAAGCTGAAGAATTGGCTTAGAAATGATCAGAGGTTAAGGAAGGAGAGTTTTAGGTCCTGAAAGAAAATCTAGAAGGCAGAGAGAGAAATTACTCACAGAGGGGCATTGTTCTCTGACATACTGTTCTTCCTCAACAGCCAGAAAATGAGACTGCGTGGAAGGCAGATACAGTCATATGCATCCCGCAGGGGTCCTCCCAGTGAGGCTGGAGCAGATAAGATGCACAGACTATAGGTTGGGTTGGGGGTGATGCAGCGTCACCAAGTGGACTCGCTAGAGCAGGTGGGTGTGCTAGAAGCCAGGGTGGAGGCAGAAAAGGAAGTGACCCTTTTCTGCTCTCAATAGGGGCCATGTTCCATACCCCCACACCAAAAGACGAATTAACAAAACAAAAGCACAATGAATCTATTTAATCAAAATTGAAGATCAAAACTTCAGAGTAAACTGATCATTTTTTAAAATTAGTTTAATCGTAGGTTTCCATATGGTTTTTTCATATATCCTTAGCTTTGGTTAGCCCTCCTCCAAATACCACTGGCCCCACCTTCCCATCTGCATCTAAACTTTCTACCCCCAACATCCTCTCCCCATACTTCGTTAAAGCATGTGTTCTGCCCTTCCCCATCTCGCTGGCCCCCTCATGGGTTCTTTTATAACTTTCTTGGCTCTATATACACACACCCAAACTTAAATACCCAACTCTACAACTACACGAAGCTGATATAGGCACAAGAGTGAGAGCTGTCGACACTTGTGATTGGCTAATCATCCTTGTCAACTTGACGACAACTGGAATCAGCTAAGCCCCAAACTGGACACCCCTGTGAGGGATTCTTCTTAACTGCATCATTTGAGGTGGGAAGACCTACCCTAAATCTGGATGATTTGAGGTCAGGGGAGCCACATCTTCTTGTGGCAGCCCACAAAAAAGGACACCAAAGAAGGAAGTCTTTTCTCTTTGCCCGCTCCCTCCACATCTAGTCTTGTGAAGGAAAAAAAACTATAGGATCCTTGGCCTTTCTATCAGGAGGCGGTCAGTATTGAATTACTCAGCCTACAAGCCGTTCTAATAAATCTTCCATATATATTCATTCTATCAGTTCTATTCCTTAGAGAACACTAATATATTGATCTTTCTGAACCTAAGTAACCTTAGTCTGGTGTTTTCCAATTCTACCCACTTACCTGAATTTTTTCTTTACAGCTGGGTACATTTCACTATGTGCGTATGTAGTAATTTCCATCTTCCATTCACATCTAGGCTGATTCTACTTCCTGGCTGTAGTGAACAGAGCAGCAGTGAACACAGATGAACAAGGATCTCTATAGCAGGACGTGGAGTCCTCTGGGCAAACCCTCAGGTGTGGTATAGCTGTGTCATATGGAAGCTTTCTAAGGAATATCTACGCTGATTTCCATAGCAACTGCACTAGCTTACACTCCCATCGACGATGATAGGGGCAGCAGGAAGTATGAACAGCTGGAGAAAAAGCGTGGTCAGGCGAGGTGTATGATCTAATGACGCTACACTAAGCAGGAAACTTGGCCTCTATGCAGAATTCTTCCCTCCCAAGATGAGGCAGGACCTCTCCCAGAATGGGGAGGGGATCTTGTGCCCTAGAGTCACAAGATGTGTCTAAGAGACGAGGTGTGTCAGAACATTTCCTTGTGGTCACCGTTTAGATGGGAAAGCTAAAGAAGGGGGGATTATACTTGAAGTTTTACGGCTTGTTTGGGAGGAAATAGGTTCTCATTTCTATGACTGTCTCATCTTGAGAAAAATAAATTCTAGTTGTTTGGGCTTGCCTTGTGGAGGAAGAAAGCTGAGCAAGAGACGGGAGGACAATAGAATCTCAGAATGAAACAGCACCTTGAGTTACTGCTGTCTGAGCACCCCATTCACGGGAGACAGCAAATGAATGGATTTTCCCTGAGAGTCTAAGGGGAGCATATTCTCAATGACACCTTGATTTTAGCTCACTGCCACCTATGTGACTTCTAATCTACAGAGCCACAAAGGGGCAGATTGTTCAAGACGTGACTTCTACGGTAATGTGTTAACAGCAGCAATGGGGACAAGAAGTGGGAGCTCCGTGCACAGAAATAGAGCAGCAAGAAGAATGGGCTCGTCTGGGGAGGCCAGCACCTGGGTGGAGACTTTGCTGCACTCTGGGCATCACATGGCCAGCAGCTGGGACTTTTGAGGACAGTGTGAAACAAACAGCAACATGTTAAGAGGAAAAGAGGTAAGCGTTACTAATTTCGGTAATCACTGTCAAGGCTTGCGGTTCTTTACCAAGCTGTCTTATTTGACTCTCACGACATTCAGGAGGTGGGCTTGTTTTATTGGACTCTGCCAGGTCAGTGGCCTGGGTAGGGAGGCAGGGTTAAGAAACTGGATCATAAAACCACAGCCTGTCACAGCAGATAGGGTCGAGACCCCCTGGTCCCACCTGATTGCAGACTGAGCGACTTTCATCACTATGTGATGTCCTGCCGCACTTATTGCACATTCAGGGAGGAAGTGAAGAGAATCCTGACCCATGACCCAGGTCTCCTCAGCTGCACAGGAGACAGGGGAAACGTCATCACAACAGGTATCAGAGGTGATACTTTCAGGGGCCGGTGGAGACGCTAAAGTAGTGGGAAAGGAGATGGATCTCCTTCAACTGGAGGAAATGCTTCACGGAAGGAAAATTTCCCCATGTTGTTAGGTCACCAGCTCCAAGACCAGCAATGACTCATTGTCAGGCCAAAGAAGGGAGGGGCGGGCTGGGCCCATAGGGGATCTGACTCCCTCACCCCCGCTGCATCTATTCCTGGGTTTCCTCACTTGAGGAAAGTGCTGTGTCAAGCAATTTCTCTAATGTTTGGGGTCTCCAAGGAGATGGGAGAGGATTGGCTAATGTCCAGACTCAGGCGTTGGAGTCTAGCTGGCTTACAGGTTTGAGATCCTCTGGGTCTTCTCCCTGTTCTTTGGTGCAAGACTGAACTGACAGCCGGAAAACGTGGTCTTATTCTTCCCCAGTGGCTCCCACACCTGGATGCCTGCACAACTCTTGCTGGGTTCTTAACACTGGCCAATAGCCTTTGGAAAGATGCTCTTTCTGACTTCCGTGGACTGGCAAAGAAACAGAAGTCTGGAGAGACTTTGTAGCGGGTTTGGGGTTAAGTGGAACAGCTAAAATTTGAAACTAAGGTCACCTAACTCCGAAATCTCTACTTGATTCATCTTTATCATGGTTCTGATTTATAGAAACTCTCAATCTCAAGCAGATAGGTTCATAGGAATATACAGCAAATCTTAAAAGCAAAAGGGGCATGGGAACCCTAACGGGAGGATCCAAGATCAATAGAGGAAAACAAGTACGTAGGCTTCTCAGGGAAGGTGGCCTCAGAGCTGAGCTGAGGTGCACATCTGACCAGCCAGGTATTCCTGGCAGAAGGACATAGACAAAGGTGGGCCATGCGGATGCATTTGCGAAGCATGAGTAGGCAGAAGACGATGACGATAGTCAAGGGCTTATGACATCAGGGGCTGCTGTTGACACAAATGAGGATTGCAGAGTCCGTGGAACGAAAACCCTCACGCTTCTCCGAGTCTTGGAGCCAGGCTGAAAATACACAGTTTCTCACCCGCCTTTGGAGGCGGGGCTAATCTGTCATCATGCTCCGCGATTGTGTTGCTCATTAACTTCACGTCAGGGTAGCTCTGTTGGTGATGAGTGTTTCCTTGGGAATGTAAACTGTTGGAACATAGTCAAGACCTCACAGCGTGTCACCCGTCCAATGCGGTCATCCTTTCACAAGGCATCACCATGTGCTCAGAAATAAGGGAAAACCTGCACGCTGCTTCCACAGCCTCCAAGAAATCTTCCCTTTTTAAAACCCCTGTTGGGTGATGTAACGAGTTGTTTCGTGCTTGCCCCTTGCTTTTCATAGCTGAACATTTCAAATAGCTGCGCACTTTTCCAAAAACACAGCTTGCTAATTAACCATCCTTATTTTGTCCGTTGAGTTTTCCACTAGTGTTTTGCTATTTTCATCTGTGGTGAACCAATCATGTGTGCTTTACCGTTTGGATTATTTTCTGTGTCAGTGTTCCTGAAAATGGAGTTGACATATCAATGTTCCTTCCCTTTGGAATGTTTCACATGCATTGCGATTTTAGCCAGTCTTTTATTATTAAAATAAGATGCACAGTGCAGGTAAAAATGGAGCAATGCTTTGAAGAGTGTTGCTACATGTCATAAACCATCATTTGAGGAAGTTAGAACAGTGATAGCCTACAGCTGGCATAGATTTTACTGAAAAAAAAAAACACTTTTCTAATTTTTGCTGATTTACTAGATATGAGGGTTTCAGTATTGCTCTCCTGTTTATGTCAGAATTCAACATTTTCTATATTTCTCTTTTTATCTGAATTCTACTTTTTGTATACTTTCTTTGTTCACTTACTGAAATTTCAGGGCTTTTTTCTTTCCAATTTGTGATTTCAGATTATATGTAATGAAGACGGACACTAAAAAGAAATCCCGTGCTACCTCAGAATTGAGTATATAAAGGATTTTTTATTTAGGGGTAGACCTCTGTTTGAATGGGGAACAGCAACGGAATCTGCAGCTGGAAGAGAGCGAACACGTTTTACAATGGCATTTATAGTATAAGAGGTCACGCCCAAGTGGGCAGGTAACTTAGGCTACTGGCTGTAGGATTTCCTACAGCAATGTAAAATATATGCCATTGTTCTCTCTTCAAATCTGCATAGAAGGAAAGTGGATTGGAAATAAGAGCAGTAAGGACTAATGAAGAAAGATACAAACGATTCACTTATTTTCCTGAAGCTCCCAGAGTGTAGTGACTTTTAAACACTTCTGAGATTGCACACACTTTTGGAATATGGGTATTTTTTTAATCCTCAATATGAGCCAGACATTTGAGGCCCTGGGTTCCTGAAATATCTCTACAAAACCTCTCAGGTTCAGAATCTTTGCTGCACTTCGGGATGTGTTTGTGTCTTAGTCATTGTTCTGTTGAGAGATGGTTCAAGGCTTAAGGCATTTGGTGTTCTTCCAGAGATCCTAAAGCTTTTCTCCCAGCTTCGCAACCATCTGTGACTTCATCTCCCAGGATTTGATGCCTCTGACCTCCAGGAAACCTCAACTCACATACACATAGCCACATGCAGGCATACATACCTAGGCATAATTTTAAAAAATAATAAGAGCAAGTCTTTAAAAATAAGGTGAAGACAGTTGATGGTGACCCTTACCTCAATACATGAATACATTTGCACACACCCATTAACATATATATATATGTTATATATACATATGTATATATACATATAAAGGTTTATATTATTACCCTCTATGCTTTTGTGTGTGAGAAAAGTTCCATTGCTAAAAGATTTCTTTAGGGGCTGGGGGATGTGGCCAGTGTAGCCATTAGCAACAAACACATGGACCTAGAAAGGAGCATTAATGGCAGACAGAGACACAGGACACTAGCTAGGTTCACTTCGGGAGCAAACAATTTTCATTTTTCCACTGTTGCTTATATCGTTTAGCTAGCTACTTGAGCAAACAATATCTTTGACCCCATAATCTGAATTTCATCTTCCACACCGCGCTGTCCTTGTGATCTGATTTTTGCCCTGGAGGACATTCCTCCTAGGTGTTATCTTTGCTGGCAGTTTCTCATACTCACACACCAACATCTGAACTTCAGCATCAGGGGAGATGGCCCAGTGGTCACCTGAGCTTGCTGTGCAAGCCTGAAGACCCAGGTTCAAATCATCAGTACTCATGTTAAAAGCTGGCGTGACTGTGATCACCTGTCACTTGAGTGTTGCAGGAGTGGAGACAGGAGGATCTCTGGGACTTGCTGGGTGAGAACCTAGCAGGACACCTTCATCCTCCTTTTTGGCCTCAGCATGTACACATACACACACACACACACACACACACACACACACACACACAAATAAATGTAAAAGGTTTTTTTTTTTTTTAAATGAGAAAAGTTGAGTCAGGCATGGTGGCATACGACTTCAACCCCAGCAATTGGGAAGCAGAGGCAGGCTGATCTCTGAGAATTCAAGGCTAGTCTGGTCTACATAAAGAGTTCTGGGACAGCTAAGGCTCCATAGAGATACCTTGTCTCGAAAAACAAAAATAAAATAAAAAGAAAAGAATAAAAATGAGAATATAAATTTCTTAAGATAATTGAACTATACCTTTAAATGATTTATGCACATTTTTAAAAATTTTTTCCATTCATCTATTGAATATGTATTTACCCTGCACACATCTGTGTGTACCACTGGGATGACTCTAGTGGACATCCGAGACTTGCATGGATGTTGGGTCATCACAGTTTTATGGCAAGCAGTTTGCCACCCAAGCTATCCTCTCAACCGACAGTATGGTGAACTTCCATGTGTCTGAAACTGTCAAGCACGCTGTCAGCATAAAGCTGTCCTGGCTCCGTCTATTTTCCCTTCTGTGGCTTTGTTATTGTGTTGTTTTGAAAACTGATGCTAGGCATTTTATTGTTCTGTTTATAAATACTTCAAAAAATATCTCTAAAATATGATTTCTTAAAAACATAGCCAAAATACTATATTTAACTTTTAAATTAATAAAATATCTTTAATAGCAATAGCTACTTGATCAGCATTAACTTTTTCCAATGGTCTGGTGGGTCTTTGTTCATTTAGCACAGGAGCCCAATCAGCACACAGAATTATTCTGTCTTCTAAATTTTAATCTATGGTTTCAACCTTTTTTTATTTTTTCTTCAATTTATATATCAAAGAAACAAGCTTGGGGGAAGTATCTTTACTGTAGTAACTACGTTAACCAAAATGTTTACTTAAACATTTTTTATTTACTTGTCTTAACAAAGACCTCCATTATTATATTAGAAGGTTGATGTTAATAGTAATTTAATGTGACATTTCTTTTGTGCCTTCTTTCGTTCTCCTGGCTTTTGTGTGTGTGTGTGTGTGTGTGTGTGTGTGTGTGTGTGTGTGTGTGTGTGTGTTCACAGTGAAACAACTGAAGCAGAACTGGGATCTTATTAGTAACAGGAAGAAAGTGGGCTGGAGAGATGGCTCAGAGGTTAAGAACACTGACTGCTCTTCCAGAGAACCAGGGTCCAATTCCCAGCACCCATATGGCAGTTCACACCTGTCTGTAACTTCAGTTACAGGAAATCCAGAATTCATAGTAAAATACCAATGCACATAAAATTTAGAGAAGAGTAGAGGAGGGGAGGGGAGGGGAGGGGAGGGGAGGGGAGGGGAGAGGAGAGGAGAGGAGAGGAGAGGAGAGGAGAGGAGAGGAGAGGAGAGGAGAGGAGAGGAGAGGAGAGGAGAGGAGAAGAGAGGAGAGGAGACGAACAGGAGAAAAAGTACTCAGGAAAAGAATTAAAAGCACATTCAAAATCACAGATGTGACCTCAAAAGAAGAGACGTGGTTTATTGTGAGACATTTTTTAACACAATTTTGATCATGAGGATTCAGAGAAAGCTACTCTGGGAAGGAGTGAGACACAAGGAGACATCGTGTGCGTGAGAGCTTCATACAGTGTCTTAGCAGTAAACCTAAACCATTTGAGAGATTGCAATGCTCATCTCAAAGGGTTGCTTAAAAGCCCTCTCTCCCCCCCCCTCTCTCTCTCTCTCTCTCTCTCTCCCACTCCATAGGTGCCTTGGATGAGATTTTAATCCCATAAAAACAAAGCCAGGTGTCACCATGGTTACAGGAGTAACACACGTCCATTCCCTGCAAATGGAATTTCTGCTAAGAATCCCAGAAATTTGCAGGTTTTCAGCTGAGACAGGAGAAAAGCCTTAAGTAGTTGTGAATAGTGCTGGTATCCTTTTGTTTTTATTTTTAATTATGAGTATGTGTGTGGGAGTGGGGTTGTACACAGGTAAGTGCAGGTGCCTGGGAGGTTCATCAGATCCCTAGGGAGTTGTGTGGGTACTGGGAACTCTCCTTCTGGGAGAGCCTGAGTGTCTGTCACCCGCGGCGACCCCTGTCCTAGAACCCAGCTGTTGAGAAGCTCAACAAGACTCTGCAGTGAGGGACTCTGTCTCTTTCCACAGCACCATAATTCCCATCTTCCAACCTGCCTGGCTCAGACCTTAAAATTCAAGCACGATATCATCTCTCACAAAGTCTATAGTTATCAAATTCGGGATTACCGTGACTATGTTTGGAATATTTAAAGTAAAACGTATGCATGATCAAGAGAGATAAGGAAGATAAGGATAATAACCTGAACCAGGAGATGGTGGTACACACCTTTAGTCCCAGCATTTGGGAGACAGAGGCAGGCAGATCTCTGTGAGTTCGAGGTCAGCCTTGTCTACAGAGTGAGTTCCAGGATAGACAAGGCTATTCACGGAATACCTGTCTCAAAAAAACAAAAGCCCTGAAACATTTGAGAAAAAAATTAAACAAACTTTTTTATATAAATAATATAATTGCTAAAAATGGCGCTTAAAATAGAATGGCTTAAGCAGTTAGCATTAAACATGAAAAGAAAACCTGCTGCATAAGAAGAATTTAAAAATTCAAAGAATGAAGAACCAATGTAAAGAGCCTAGAACTGTATGAAACTTTCACAGAGAAGGATAAGCAAGAACAAATTTACTCACAGATAACTTAGACTGAATCTGTAGAACACCAAAGTTGAAGAGATCGCTTGGCAGAAAGGTGTGCTGACCAATGACTTCCCCATAGCAACTGAAGCTAGGAGATAGCTGAAGGCCATGTTATTAGCAGAACAATAGTAGAGAAATGATCCTTCAAGAAGCAATAAATATATTTCCAGATAGACAGCACATGTGTTTTTTTCCCAAAGAAATACCCAAAGGATGTTTCTAAGAGGACATGGTCTCTAAAGAGGAGCATACTAGTTCCTTCTTAGCGCTCTTTAACAAACTGCCACAGAATTGGCAGCTTAAAATAATATAAAATGGGCCGACATGGCTCGCTGGCTTGCTGGGTAAGGGCTCTATAGCCTCAGTTCAATCCCTGGAACCCACGAGCTAGGAGAGATCTAACTCCTTCAGGCAGTCCTCTGACCTAAACACACACACACACACACACACACACACACACCACCCATACTCGCCCACACACAATAAATAAATAAATGTTATTGAAAGTTTAAAAAATACTGTCTTATAGTTCTGAAAGACAGAAATTGAACACAAGCCTGACTAAGTTCTATCAACGGGGCTCTTGGCTATGTAAGAGACCGTCTACGTTTTCTACCTTCCAGAGGGAATTGCAGCTCTTAGTCTGTGGAAACTTTCCTCATCCTTAGTATCAACAGAAGTTCTCTCATCATCTCCCCAGTGTCTCTCTGACCCTTCTGCTCTTTTCCCCCCACTGTGGATCATCATGATTAAATCAGGCACACCCAGGTAATCTCAGACAACTTTCCTACTTCAAAGTCATTGAGTAAAAACTTAACTCTCCCCTTGCTGTGGAACATAACCTGGCGTAAGCCCCCGGGGATAGCATGTGGATATGCTGGAGATGGGAGATATGGTGGTTTGAACGAGAATGGCCCCATGGACTCAATATCAATAATTGGTAAATGGGACTTCAAGAAACTAAAAGTTTCTTTACAGCTTGTTTTAATGTCCAACATTAAATTCATAGCCACAGGGGAAAAGCGAATCAAAGCTACAGAGATCTCCGCTCACTCCGGTCAGAACGGCTAAGATCACAGAAATAAATGACAGAAAATGCTGATAAGGATGGGGGGAGGGGAACCCTTGTTCACTGATGACGGAAGCAGAAGCTGAGGCGGCTACTATGGAAATCAGTGTGGAGGTTCTTCAAAATGCTAAAAATAGGTATACCACATGATCCAGCTACAATGCTCTTAATCATACAACAGGACTCATCAACCACCCTGGAGACGGCCATTCATCCCTGTTCATTGCTACTCTGTTTATAATAGCCATGAAAAGGAAGCAGCCTAGATGGCCACCGACTGATGAAGGAACAGTGGAAATGTAGTATATTTACATAGTGAAGTATTATTTAGCTATTAAGAAAATTGGAACTATAAAAATTTCAGGTAAATGGATAGAGCTGAAACAATCATTCAGGGAGATAACAACCCAGGCCAGAAAAACAAATGCCACATGTTTGTCTCATTTGTGGATGCTGTCTTTGAGACTTCAGATACATGTGTTTCATTTGGAATACCCATAGAGGTCAGGGAATTACTAAGAGCTATGGGGACTTTATGGGAGGGGAGAGAGACCGCTCTTGTATAAAGAGTCAAAAAGGGAGTAACAGAACAGGAAGGGTTAAATTGGAGTTGGGTGAGGGTAGGGTAGAGGAGGGGACGTAAGAAAGGATAAATAACACTAGGGACCTTTTAAGAAAGTCGTGCAGAAATCTACTGCTGTTGAAGCTTCCGTAAAACATCACATATATTTGTAGATAGATATGGATAAATAGATACAGAGAGTTAAAATGGACTTACCCTACGGCAGGGCAACAATGTCCGTACTAAGAAGCTGGGTTAACAAATAAAAATCCTGGTGTCGGGAACTGGTAACCTCTTCTGAAGTTATTGATCAGTGAGGTGGCACAGACCCCAAACTTTACAGGCTATTGCCAAAGTTTTTGGTTACCCTTTAGAATTTGACAGTTGCTGAAGACACCACATACTCGAGCCATAGTACATGGAGAAATCAAACTGATACTGATCTCGAAAAAAAAATCCTGAACAATAAAAAAAAATTATGGATCTTTTTTGAAATCATCATCCCACATTTCCAATTATACTACAGAGCTATAGTAATAAAAACAGTGTGGTACTAGCATGAACACACACACACACACACACACACACACTTTGATCATTGGAATAGGATTGAGGACCCATATAATCACATTCTACAAGCCACCTGGTTTTTTGGTTTTTTTTGTTGTTGTTGTTTTTTTTTTTTTGTTTGTTTTTTTTTTACCAAAAAAGGTCAGAAATACACACTGGAGGAAAGACAGCATCTTCAATAAATCATGCTGGTCAAACAGCTATTCAATGAAAAATGAAGCTCTCTTCTTATCTCTCAGTCCGCACAAAACTCAACCCCAGATGAGTCCAGGATGTCCACATAGCAGTAGATACCTTGAATCTGACAAAGTAAGAAGTAGAAAAGGTGTGGCACAGAGAAGGGCTTTCTGAACAGGACCCTGGCAATACAGGAACTAGTATCTTTAGAAGTGTTCTCCCCATGGCTAAGGTTACCCAGATGTCTAGAATCCCCAAGACCATAATCACCAGGGATCTCCATTCCTGCCAGTCTTTCTTCGTGCTGAGGCACTGGATTTCAGGCTTCTTGGGTGTTCTCGGCATCCTGCACCAGAACACTGGTCTCTTTGGAGCTTTGTGTCATTGGCCTGAGTCTAGGGGAGACTGAGGTTACCATACCTGATTCCTCCCCAGGTACCTAATGTTAGGTCACCAGAGAGCTCTCCAGTCTTGAATGCTGATCAAACTGTAATGACTGGAAGCCTAGTCTGTTCTGTCAAGCGGCCTCGGTGTCTATACCAGGCCTTAGCTTCCTGCTAATGTAAATTCATTCTCCAGTTCACACCTGTGACCTTGTTAGCTAAGCCCTAATCTTTCTCCTATACCTTCGGAAAACTGGTTCTAAGAATCTTTGTGGATATCAGAACCCATAGGTACCAAACCTCATATAAATTGACAAAGTTCACTTAAAACTTGTGTGCAACTTCCTGTATACTTTAAATCCTCTCTCTATGTACTACTGAATGCAACATAAACGTTATGTACATAGTTATTTTGTATTACCTAAGGAATAATGTCAAAAAGTCACTATGAAAGTGTGTGTGTGTATGTATGTGTGTGTGTGTGTGGTGTAGATGTTTGTATGTGTAGGTGTGTGTGTATGTGGTATGGGTCTATGTATGGTGTGTGTGTGAGTTTGTGTGAGTTCAGGCATGTACACAATAACACACATGTGGAGGTCACATGTCTGGGGTGATGGTTCTTGCCTTCCACTCCAGTTTTTGAGATAATATATCTTGTGTTTGCCACTGTGTATGCCAGGTCAACTGGGCAGCCAGCTTTTAGGCGACTGTCCCGTCTCTGCCTCCTATGTGTAACAATAGATGTGTTGGGATCATGGATGTGTACTACTGTATCCAGTTGTATGTGTGTCCTGGGGATCCAGACTCAGGCTCACATATTTGCCCAGCACATACTTTACTGACTGAGTCATCTCTCCAGTCCCCGGAGACAATTAAAAAAACCATTTTTCTGACCCGTAGTTGATTGAATCTACAAGTGCAGATCCTGTCTCCGCAGATACTAAGGGTCATTCGCAGTGATCACTTCTGTGCACCACTTCAGGTCTCCCCACAAGTCACCCCGAAAACGAGGTGACAAGAGTCTGGCCTTCCTCTTACAGATGTTACCGAAGTCACCAAGATACAGTTGACAAGGTTGAGATGTGCGCCCCTGCACACCGGAGCCTGCCTTCCACGTGAGTCCTGTTGCCATCACAGATACTCAGGCTCCTCCACAGCCTGCAGGTTCCTCCCCCGCCCCCCGCCCCCAGCTCGGCTTCCGAGTTTTGCAAAGCTGCTGTTTGTGGAGTTTCCAGATTTGCAAAATTAGTTCCGATTATTCACCAACACACGTTTCTCTGCAAAGGCTCCTTTCTGGTTCTAGTCAAGGCTAAGAGACCTAGGCTTTCTGGCTGGGTGAGCCCAAGCTAAGGAGAGCAGGAAGTAAGGGCCCCATGGGAAGTCCCTGCGGTTAGGAGTGCCCAGGCAGGGATCCTCTCTCACCTCAGGTTCCCAGTACCTCCCAGGCCCATGTCAGGTCTAAAAGAGAGGCCCTGGGAATGAGTGCAGATCAATGTGCAGAGAAGGGAAAAGGAAAAGGCTCTGACTAGATCACTCAATCAAGTGGGAGCGAGCTGTCCTGCCCCATCAAAGAGGCAGACTTGCAGGAGGAAGGATTACAAGCAGCAATATACATGCCTGCCCTCTCCTTCACCTTAGTATTAAAGCATTGCCTGGAGCAAGGCCTTGTTTAGGATCACACAATTTATAAAGCATTTTATAGTCTGCATATCAGTTCTCTTTCTAGCCAGTCAAGTCTAAGACACAGCAGGGAATGTCGGGTCTATTTTATTTCTATCAAAGTAAGAACGACATGGCCCGACTCTCTCAAAGAGCCACTGACATCCTGGAGACCAGCCCCAAGCATCTCTTGCTGTTGTCCCCCACCTATCAGCCGGATGGTTATTAAGTACACGCGAGTTGTCTGCTCCTTGGTGGGAGGCCACAGAGGCAAGAAGACAGAACAGGTTGGTTCTGAATCGCACACGAGGAACAGGGCTCAGAGACTTGGGAAATGTCCAGAGAAAGTTGAGGGAATGCATCTGGCCTTCCGGAGAGAGTCTTGGTAATGGTCCAGCTGTGAGGTAGGCACAGGCAGAGATGAAAAATGGAGTGAACACCCTAAGTGATGCCGCGGCCACCCCTGGTGGTCTGCACAGGGTTCAAACCATGCAGGTCCCAGCCCAAGTCCTTTCCCCTGCTGTTCCCTGTGATTATAACATTCTTCCCCTTCCTCAGTTCAAATACCACCTTTCTCAAAGAGATCTTCCTGACGTCTTTTTCTAGGATATCTGTCTGAGTTCCTCAAAGTCACCTCACATTCTTGATTTATCCTTCAGCCCTTATCCCCATAAGAAGTTAGCTTATCTTACACCTCCCACCCCCTGTTAAAACACGTGTGGCCTTGTCTGGCTTGCTGCCAGTGTTTGTGAGACCACCTCACAGGCAGGACTAAGTCAAGATGTGTTTTGAATAAATGTATGCATACATGGTCCGTTTGGGGCGTGAGACAAAGATTCCACCACTTAAATCCAGCTCATTCCCCACATGTGACCTCCAGTTCTATGTACATAAGAACCAGTTTAGCTTCTGCTAGCCTGAGTCACCCCTCTGGAAGCTGGGCCTGGCTTGGCATCTGTCGTCAGCGACCCACCTCCTAAGGCTGACTGGCCCAGTGTGGGTGTATGGGAGGGGCCAGCTCCCCCCTTATTCTGCTTAGGTGGCGGATAGGGAGGTTTGGTTCCACCCTGGGAGGGTCAGTGACAGAGGTGCTGGCTGGGTGCTCCTTTATAGGCGGCACCTCTTCCTGGAGAGAGACTCTGGAAGGCAGTGGAAGACCTCAAGTCCTGTCCCTCTCTCCCATGGCTTCAGGTAAGCTTTTTGAAGTTGTTTTTGTCTGTGTGAAAAATAAGGGTGGAATTTTCTACCGCTAGTGTTGCCAGTGCTGGATGCCAAGGGCGTGGAGCCCTCGTCTACCTGGAAGACCTGGATAATGGAAGGCCACGGCATCCCAGGAAACCACCCAGATAAGCTGGGGCCGAGGGGGCGTGCCCAGTATGAGAAGAGTCACTAGAGGTATTGGCCATTCTCCACTGTTTATGGAAACAGGAAATGGATGGAAACGTCTCCGTGAAAGAGGAAAGAAGTGTGTGCTTAGTGGGAGCTATTGATAGGAAGCACCCTTCATCCATAGGCTGTAGAGGGAGGTGGAAGGGTGGGGTCTGCAGAGAGTTAACGGGTTGACACTAGGCAACTCCAAGAGATGTTGGTCAGAGAAAAGGCAGGCTCAGCCATGCACTAGCGGTAGACATCTCTTAAGGAAATGCCAGATATTATCTGTGGTGCTCTGATTAAATATACCGACAAAAACAAACATAATATAGGTTGCTATCTCTGCTCAGAACATATTTGGTGCAGATCAGTCTTAGGATTGTTGGACTAAAGGTTCAGTCTCTAATTTGAGTTTTAGCTCTTGCTGAACCAACCATTTATTGGGGGAAGTGGTATCTCTCAACTCTTGATGTTACAAAAAAGCTGGCAAGTCCTTGGAAGGACAAGAACACTTCCATGGTGCTTGCTCCAAGCCAGGCACTCTGCAAAGCTCTCAGGTGGCTTGTGTAGTGAATACTCACAATGCCGATGAGGAAGGACCATAGCATCCACATTTGCAGAAGAGGAAATAGATGGAGAAAGATGAAGTAATTTGCCCAAGGCCACACAGCCAGTATTAGGGGAGACGCTAGAGTTGACTGTGGACAAGTCTATCTCTAAACCACTGCCCTGTGCCATGGGGACAGTGGCTGGGTGAGATTCCAGAGTGGAAGTGCTTTGTCGGGAGCATGGAAAAAAAAAAACCCACATCCTCTCCTTTGCCCCAGTGGGTGTCTTATCGCTTACGGAAAGTGTGACAATGTTAGATGCTCTTGCACGCTTTCCAGAAACCGTGAAGTAGAATACTGGGGGCATTTTCAGAACCAGACAGAATCTTATTTTGAGACAGTTTATTCCAAAATATTTAGAACTGGCAAACACATAAGTGCTACATGCTCATGGGCATGAGTTGGGTTGAACTTGGAAATGATCAGTGCCAACAAGCCCAAAATGGGCACCACAGTCCCTGGAAGAAGGAATCAGAAATGCCCTCAAGAGCCAAAGAGATTGGCAGGTTCCAAACTGTGGTCAAACCGAGAGCAAGGGGCTAAGAATTGAGAAGTTGCATGTGTGGTTTGATAGGGGGATGAGAGAATGATGCCATGGGGGTCTCACTACTTACATCACAGATGATGTTTCTAAAGAAAGAGGATAAAGAGGTGGAGGAAGCAATGGTGAAGGAAAGAACAAGCCCTGTGTTAGGACCTGCATTTGAAAATTGTTTTAAAATACTAAACGTCAACATCATCTTAAGATGAATGGTTTAGCCTGAAATGAGTCAAAGGTAGATTGATATTTACTGCGGTCTCTTCCTGGCTGAAAAACTCATTTTTGGATTTTGTGTACTTGTGAGTTATCTGTTTGTCTGTCTTGTTCATCGTCTATGAATTTGCCCATCTAGCTTTCATCTAAACTATCTACCCTCTATCTAAGTGGATCGTGTCTCTGCCAATAAGAAAGGCTAACTTGGCAAGAGACAGTCACTAAGACAATTGTGTTTGCAATTTGTGGCAATGCCCACCAGGGGTACAAGCTCATTTTAAGAGCTCACAATTTAGAGAGAGCAAAGGACTGAGGATTTTGATTCGCTGAGAATCAAAATATTCAGTAATAAAGCTAAAATAGTCTCTGGCAAACCAAGGCAATTTGTCATTCTAGTCCATAGCCAGGTAAAGTGGCTTTCACTACAGCCCATACAAAGGTTTAGAGTCACTTTTTCCTTACATCCCGAATATTTTCCCATATCTTTGAGCAATTATGAACTAACCAGTTACTCCATATGGTATGAGTTAGAGCCAAAAATAGTATCAAAGAATAGATGGAGTTCTTGCTTGTGTTAACCTTGCAACGAAGCAAAGGAGGGAAGCATCTGTGGCCTCTTTAGCAAGACTGCAGCATGGGAAAGAATGGAAAACAGAGTTCAAATCTTGCCTCAGACTGTGTCTAGAGCAGGTGTAGTCTCTCTGATCCTTTAGTTCAGCTCTACAAGGTATCCGGGCCTATCCCCATCATGAAAGTGGTACCATGGTGTCAACCTTGCACAGAGGAGAGTGGCATGAAGAGTGTGGTACAAGGTAGGGATCACTCGGTGGCAGAGTGTGTTTGTGTGCTTTGAATGAGAAATGCTCCCTATAGAAGGCCTGGGCATTTGAACATTTGATCCCTGGCTGGTGGTGTTGCTTGGGAAAGGTTAGGATGTGCAGCCTTGCTAGACCAAGACTGTTACTGTGAGCAGGAGAGCTTACAGCTTCACACAGCTTCCAGTTCGTTTCTGCCTTGTGGCTATGGTTGAGGATGTGAGCTCTTAAGCACCTGCTCCAGTCACCATGCTTCCCCTACATGAAGGACTCTTAGCCCCTCTGGAACCATAGCCAAAATAAACCTTTTTATTCCGTAAGTTACTTAGGGCTGTGGTATTTTATCTCTGCAGCATAGAAGCAGGGAATACAGTGACAGAGACGACAGCGTCAGTGTGTCCTCTCTCAGAATTCCTGTCCCTCTCCACCAGCTCTTGCCCTACCAAATTCATCTTCAAAGGAAAGAATAAACGTGTACCTCTGAAAACTCGATACTTATACAAATGACGACTTTCCGAGCCAATCCGTATTACACCCACACATCCTGGAAGTAAACGCCATCTGGGAAGACTTGACCTCTAAAAGGATTCGGTGGATGGGGGGCTTCCTATTTGGATCTGGGAAGAGAGTAAGCATTTTGCAAAGCTGCTCTTCCCATTATTGGTTTACGCCTGTCTCCTGAATGACCTTTACTAGCCCGGAGAGAAAAATGTGATCACCCTGACATCAGAAAGCTAGAGGGCTGAAGCTTGAGGAGAGATGGCTTAGGAGAGCAGCTGTCACCAAGCCTGGCCTGCAGCCCGAGGGAACTTCCAGCAGACTCTGGGGTATTATTAAAATGAGTTCAGACACCTAACAGGGATAGCTGGGAGCAGATAGACAAAGACGACGTTAGACTGTATCACGAGGTGCTGGTTTTGTTGTGTTTGTTTCTGCTTCTCATACTAGGATATTTATACACGGCTTGGGAAGAACAACTTTGGCCCATTGTTTTAGTAAAAATCAGCAAAGTTAGGCTAAGACTGCCACCCCTGTGTGCTGGATCCTCTAACCCTCAGTCATTCAAGTGTTGGTTTCAGCTCAGGGTACATCGCTCACCCAAAGCCAAAGGCGTGCATCTCACAAACAGTGCCTGAGTGGCCCCAGTGCAGCTCCAACAGGCAGCGCTGGTGCTCACACCAGGATTCGTTGACGTTTTCTGGTAATGTGAATTTATCAGTCCGGATGCCGCTGGTGCCGGACCTGAAAGCGAACTGTTTAGGGCTTAGAGGAGGAGTTGGCTCTTGGAACAAATGGAGATGATTTCTCTCTGGGAAGAAGGAAAGGCAGCCCGGTTGCCAACTTCCCATTCACTGACACAGCGTTGGTGGCTTTAAATCATCCTTTGTGGGAGTATTTAAGCCACAGCAATTGGGAAATGATATAAATAAGATTTACAGGGAGAGACAGAGTGGTTGAACACAGCATCCTTCTGGCTTAGTCACCCCACTCCATGTGTAATCTGTCTTCTGACCCCAGGAATATCTGACTAAAGCAAGCTTGACGGTACACTCCAATGTGCTTTTCTTTAAGATAGACCCACAGTTCTTGGGGTAGTTTTAACAGCCTTTTTGTCCTGGCACACATCCAGCTTTCCCATTACTTCTTCTGACTTTACCCCTAAACATGGTGAATATGAGTCCTAATACTGCCAATATGGTAAGATCTCAAACCACATAGAAGAAAACCTCTGGATCCATCTGTATGGGCATTTGTACGTTGAAATAGTTGAGGCGGGAAGATTTACCCATCTGTCTTAGGGTTTCTATTGCTAGGAAGAGACACCATGGCAACACATAAAAAAAATTTAATTGGGGTGACTCGCTTACAGTTTCAGAGGTTCAGTTCATTACCATCATGACTGGGAGCATGGTGGCATGCAGGCAGGCGTGGTGCTAGAGCTGAGAGTCCTACATCTTGCATGCAACAGGAATTTGACAGTCACACTAAGGGAAGCTTGTGCAAAAGAGACCCCCAAAGCCTGTCCCCATGGTGACACACTTCCTCCAACAAGGCCACACCTCCTAATAGTGCCACTCTCTTTGGGTGGACGTCATTTTCTTTCAAACCACCACACCATCTGTGGCTATCCCACGCTGGTCCTAGGACTGAATAACAGTGAGCTGGGTTCTAGTGGTCCTTGTTCCTGCTTCCTAACTGTGGATGCATGACTCACTGCCTCATGTGCCATCTGACATACGCTCACACTGGGACTGAAACAAACCCCTCCTTCCTTAAGCTGCCTTATCCAGGTGTTTAATCATAGAAATGAGAAGGAAAAGGCAGGTGATATGTATCTTCAGAAGACCCTTTGGAATCTATGACAGAATGCCAAGATTATAAGGAACCACAGGGTCCAGAGAGGTGGAAGGTAGTTTTAGGTTTTTTTATCTGTAAGACATCTACAAGTTTCAAAGTCTGCAGATTCACTGGGAGTATAGCTCAAAGGTAAAGCATGCCTTTAACATGTGAGAGGCCATGGGTTAAATCTCTGGGGAAGCGCTTCCTTAAGCTGAGGTTTTGAGGATTCATGGACCTTGGTTTGGAGGGCTCAGAATAAACCGATTAAAGTTTATACACTACACTCTGCTTAGGAAAAAAATGGTCCTCATAAATTCCAAGCAATCTGGGTTAGATTCCTGGAGAGTTAGGAGGGAACCAAAAATGGAACAGCCTTCTCAAGCATCCAAGCTCTCTCACAAATGAGTTCAAGACTTATTTAAGCAAATACTACCTAGGACTTCCATGCTCTGGTCCAGCAGGAGCAAAACGATCAATATCAGGATAACATCATCCACAGCCTTAAAAGATTTCTACAGTTTAAAACTATACAGTAACCTAAGTAAATATTTTTTTTAAAAAAAAAAAACCTAGACAAGCTGCGTTAGTCAGCTTTGTTCATATAATAAAATACCTGCTGTCATTAACTTATGGAGAGAAGGGATTTAATTGGTTCACAGTTTTGGAGTCTCTAGTCCAAGATTGGGTAGACTCATTGCTTTGGTTTTGGGGATATAACAGATACTGCAGAGTATTCACCTCATCAGCCGAGACATAAAGAAGAAGAAAAAGGCAGAGAAATTCCCTTCAAGAGTATGCTGTGCCTCCAGGGACCTAAGGCTCTCTCCCACGTGCAGGGTCTACCATAGCTCACTAGCCCCATTCTGGGAGCACTTAAACAAACCATAACATGTATGCAAGGCAGTTTGTGCATTAAAGAAAGCCAGACAATGGGAGGAGACCTAAGAAGGATTCAAATCATGGCGTTGTCAGGGGCAGCCCTTCAAAGGCCCATGCAGGGATGAGAAGACTGCTCACTTGGTCAAATGCTTGCCGCGCCAGCATAAGGAAGCAAGTTCAGAGCCCGATTATCCATGTCGAACCTGGGCATCACCTTACGAGCTTGTAAAATTAGCACTGAGTTGGTGGTGGCTAGAGGGTCTCTGGAGCTCACTAGTGTAACTGAGTCCGTTCCGTGAGAGATCATTGCAGCAAACAGCTCTAGTGACAAGTGATGGAGGGACACACCCAGACATCAACCTCTGTCCTATGCACACGCGCGCGCGGGCGCGCGCACGCGCGCACACACACACACACACACACACACAAATACATAGGTCCAGGTATAACATTCCCAAAGATTTGGAAGACAAGATTAAAATTTTTGATGAAGAGCTACAAACTCTACAAAAAGGGGAATCAAGCTAAAGTTCTAGAACTAAAAGACATCACCAATTGAAATTGAGAAATAGTGAAGAGTTATCGGAGATTTCCCATGTGGCCCGGGCTGTGTTCCAAACATTACAGGATGCAGTGTAAGGCATTTGTGAAGGTCATTTCCTCCTCGCAACCTGATGTAAAGGATTCTTAAGGCCCCTGATCCATGTGTGAAAACACTTTTGTTTATACCCTGCTGTGTCCCTAAAGCTGCCTGATAGAGCCTATTGCCACTCCCAACATGTGGATACTTGGGTTTTTCCATCCCCTTGCCTCCATACCATAAGAAAAAAAGTTGAGCGGAATCGAGGCCAGGAAGTGAGGAAAGAAAAAGAACTTTGTCCTTCCTCTTCTTCCCTCTCTAGTGGGGAGATGTGCTTAGGATCCACACAGGAAATCCAGGGACTTCAGTCCAGACAGAAGGGACCATATAGATGGGTAACAGGGAGCAGAGGGCTTGTATGTGCCTGCATGTGTGAGACAGGGCTGGAAGTGTGGTAGGCACTGTGACCCGTCTCTCCCGTTTACCATGAGGTAGAGAGATGAGGGCAATCACTAACTACTATTTGAGTAATCTCCACATGCCGGGATCAGGGTCAAGTACATCATGTGAGAAGTCTATTTAATTCTCATCGCGATCCATGATGTGCTTTCCGCTATTAAAGCTGGTTATTGGGTAATAAAACTGGGTTCTCGAGAGTCCACACACCCTGTCTGACGTAACACAGCTCAGGATGGTGTGAGAGGATTGAGACTCGGGGTCCACCCAGAGATACCTTTCCTGCACACACGGCCTTTGGTGGCAGTGGCCATGGTCCAGGGAAGAAGGCACGGGCAAGAAAAGTCTGGGAGCCTAACATTTCGGACCTCTAGAACTAATCGCTTACTGTTTGGATTTGGGCCCAGGTCAGAGCAACATTAACCCAGCAGCTGTGATGTGGGTGGGGTTTTGCTTGGACCGCTGTCTAAGGGCAGAAGAGGGCACAGAGCTCCTCCGTTCACCTTGGCAAGTCGCTTCTCCTCCTCAACCTTCAAGGATGTTTGAGATAATACTGGTTTGATGTTTTAACAAAATTTCACCAGTTTGCTAAAAGTTGGCTCTTCTAGAGACATTCATTGATTGCTGTATTAGTAACTGCCCAAAACTTGGGTTTTCAAAAAACAAACAAAAAAATCTCTAAAAAAATTATATAGAAAATTAAAGCAATAAGAAACAAACAAAACATTTATGCTTAATGACATTTCTGTATACTATATTAGAAATCACAGCCCTTGTAAATATAATCATATTTACAGGATAATGTGGCTCAAATATTTGTGCCTCACTCCAACTACATAGCATTTTAGGAACTGTTATTTTTTTGTTAAATTATCTTGTATTTCTTGTGTTGTTTTTGTTTTCCTATGAATGCATAATTAACAAAAAGTTGGATGCATTTAAGTCTTCGGCTTTAATATCTTGATATATATTATAGAAGTGTCACCACAGTCCGGCTAGTTAACATATCTGCCTCCTCACCTAGCTACCATTTTTTTTCTCCTTCCTTCTTCCCTCCCGTTCTCCTTCTGTCCCTCTTGTTCCCCCTTCTTTCCTTTCCTTCCCTTTGACGGCTTAGCCACGCTCTCGGCAGGTTTCCACGTGTAGTGAGGACCACTGTTCTTATCGCATGGCCCCATCCCCAGAACTCACTCGCCTCATCAGCTTGGCATATGTTAGATTGCTGAGGCAGCGGAGAGACAGAAAGGAGAAAGGCGCCTGAACTTCAGCCGCTGTTACTGTGTTGATCAGCACAGAGGTAGCCTGTGTCTCTCAGGAATGGGGTGAGGAGCTTGGGAATGAGGAAATTGTTCGAGCTGTGGTGGCCTACGTGTTGCTCCTGCAGTCTTGCCCCCACTGAAACGGTTTGCCCACAGCCAGGCAGACTGTCTTCTCTGGAGCAACTGATGACAGTTGGACAAAGCCATCTCTGTCCTCCTAGGAATCCTGTTTTACAGCCCAGGCCCTCCATCAGCATATTTCCCTCCCTAACCATTCCCTACCTCCCGGCTACTGCCTCTGGCAGTCACCAACCTCTTCTGGGTTTTAATGTGAACCGTATTAACATGCAAGATGTAGCATTTGTACACATAAATAGATAATAAAGGAGTCCAGGGCAGCTTCAGAAGTACCCTAAGACAGGCATGAGGGAGCTTCTGGAAGTTGGGTACCAGTTACTTCCTCCTTTCAGTAGGTATGATGACAACATTATGCACCTGGTGACTAAAAAGCCTTCCAGAAACTTCAAAGCTTTATTTAATTCGGCAGTTTCTGGAAGTTTTAAATAAGTAGGCCTTTAAATAAGATTCATACTTATCTCTCTCCTTCAGAGAGTTTCATGAGAAACTCTCAAAACAAACAAAGAAATGAGCAAACAGAACGTCCCGTGGCCCGCACAGATGGATAGCATCTCTCTACAAGAACTCAGGAAGGATATGTACTTGCCATTTGGACTCTCAAAACTATCATCCAGGGCTCCAGTGCAGAAATAGTCCATTTGCTGGGAAGAAGAGCTCTTTAAAGACTTGACATTTGTTCTGTAGCCTTGCCCTGAAAGGAGTTAGCTCTCCTCTGGACACACCCTGGTTTCTTAGGTTGAAAATAAGGTCAAGGCTGCCAAGCAGCCATGGGTGCACACTTTTAATCCCAGCATTTGGCAGGCAGAGGCAGGCAGATCTCTGTGAGTTCAAGGCCAGCCTGGTCTACAAAGCAAGTTCCAGGACAGCCAGGACTATTACACAGAGAAATCTTGTCTTGAAAATAAATAAATAAATTTTTTAAAAAGTTCAAATGCATCGAGATCAATGGGTAAAGTAGGATGACCTGGTCACAAGAACTGGGTTTTTGGTCGCTTGCCATTAACAAGCTCCATGACCCTTCCCTCTACTAATCTTTCTGAGTGTCCTTCTGGGAGGCTGAGATAAGGCTGACACTCTGCTCCAGTCCAGCTCTGGAAAGGCTATAGCTGCATCCTTGTGACAGCGCTCCCCCTCAGGGGAACACAGAGAGGCTCTCTTCACCTTTCCTGACCTAGAATAGGAAGGTCCTTACCTTTCCGCAGCTGTCTAGAAAATTGCACCAAAAGAAATTAATGTTTATTAACGTCCACTTGGGACCAAGATTTAACTTCCTTCCTTCCTTCTATCTTCAAGGAAGACGCAGTCCTCCTCATTCTGAGAATGAAGAGACAGAGAAAAAAATATGTGAAGTGACTTTTTCAAGGCCACATGGATGGCAATGACAAGTGACAGAGAAGGAGTCGGGAGTTGTTGCTGGCTGCATGCTTCCTCCACTTTCCCCAGACCCCAATTTTGGAACAAAATCACCTCTAATAGGCTTCAGCTTTCCAGATGTGGGATTGGGGAAGATGGCTGATTTTAAAGCACCCCTTAGGAGAGACTCATTTCTCTAGAGCGGGAGTCAGCAAACTGCTGTGCTACATGTGACCTGTCCCTTCTTTGCAAATGCAGTGTGTTAGAACAGTTGAGTTTTCTGGCTCACAAATTGTTTGTGGGTGTTTCTGCACCGTGGCAGCTGTGCTGAATGTTGTGCTGAGCGTGGATGGTGCACAAAACACCAAATATTTACCATCCAGTTCTGGACACAATGTTTATCCAGAGTCTGGCCAGCTCTCCCTTCCCCCCAAAGAACACGGTGACAGTGACGTGAGACTGTCCTTTGTCCACCAGACCCTATCACTTGCCTTCCGTTGAAAAGGGGACATTTCTGCTGGCATCTGTTTTGTAGGAGGGAAAAAAGAAAACTCAGCCAGTGGGCTCAGAGTACCTGTCATGCAAATGAGAGTCTGCCTTTTATCGCATCTTCTTCCCAAGAACACCATGAATGGGGAAATGGAAAGCTCAATTTTGGGGAAATTGCAAAGGGTGAAAGGGGGAGGAGATCAGTTACAACACACTGTTGCAACACTCAGCAGGGCTGAAAGTGACAACAGCGGAGGGTTTCTCTTTTTGGAAATGTGAGGGTTTTTCCACGTCTGACAGGGGGGACGGAATGACAGCAGCACAGGCCGGTGAATGACTTTCTTTATAAGCAACCACCCTGAGCCTGAAATGGCAGTCCCTGGTCTCTGCTGCCTTACTGTGGCCTCAGGATGGAACTCTGCAGCAGACGGTACCGTCACTTAATCTCTCTCCTTCTCTTCCTTCTATGCCATTCAGAAGCAGCCTGCCGCCCTTCTAGGAGAAGACCCTGCAAGATGCAAGCTTTCAGGTAAGTCTTCCAAAGGCACGGGATCGCATAGAGACACATGCCATGCCTGTGTCCAGGGCACTGGATCTGAGGGACGGGATGGAAGGGAAATATATCCTTGACTCAAGAACAACTTGCTACATGCACCGTCTCTAAGGCTTATGTTTTAAAAAATGTTCCATGCATGGACAACAGCGTGGTCAGCTACTCCCACTTTCCCAGATTCCGAAGTGTTGAGTACGTGACAGAATAGAAGGTACCCAGGAATGATGCTAGCTTTGGGATCTAGCAAAGAGGACTACCACAGCAGGACACAGTCTATGGCTCAGACCAACAATCTATACCCTGTGTCTGTGACTTGGAAGATCTCTCTCTTTGGAGTTCCCAGTTTCCTGACCTAGGCATCATACTGGTTTAATGATAACCCCTCGCGTACCTTAAAGGGTTGTGCAAATTAAAGACCCGAGTGATCCTGTAGCCGTGTTCTGAGACCTGTGCTCTGAGAACCTAAAGTGCCTGAAAAAAATGGCTTGAGTCTTAAAATTGAACCAAGAGTTTTGGGTGATCATCACCAACTATCATAAGCTGCCACCAACCTTAGAGTAAAAATGGCAGGCCTTTATTTTGATTTTGAAAAATAAATGAAGAGATTGTTGGTGTATACAAGCTGTCCTCGATCCTTTCTGAGAATGAAATCTGTTGCATCACTTCCCCCTTGACCCTGTCTGCTTTGGAACTACAGCCGGAAGCCGGGTTTCTGGCTCAGAGTATATGCACCCATCCCAAGGCAAGTCTACTCCACAGAAACAGGGACTGTCTGCTTCATGAGGTTCCCCACTTCATCCTCTTAGCAACTCTAGGAGAGGTACCTGGAGTCCTTTTAAGCAAGGCTATTGGGTCCATTAGGTTTGAAGTTCACCGTAGAAGCAAAGGCACAAATACCCCTTCACATGCAGAGGACTTGATTTGTCCTGTGCCCTTCGCTGAGCTCCGTGGCTGTTCCAGTCAGCTCCCCTGATGAGTAAAAAGACAAGGTACAGATCCAACGTGATGTCACCAGGGTGGTATTATCACATCTCACAGCGTCCTGTCTCATAGCCAGGGATCCCTTCACCAAGACACAGTGACCAACAGGCCATTGTGTAAGCTAGAGAGGAAGTTGACTTGTTCCCAGGGACAGCTGTCCCTGCCAGAGCCAGAGCAGGTGATTGGCAAGAGAAGCAAACGTTCTAGTTACAGACTTCCAGGCCTCAGACTCAGAGTAGCTTGGCTGTGATGTGTTCTAACCCTTGAACTTGTAATATTATGATGTAGCCGCTAGTTTCAATTGGCCACCTAAATTTACACATAGCTGCCTGAAAATTAAAGAAAGGCATGCAGCCAGCAGCTCCCCTAATGAGTGGGATGAATATAGGATGTGTTTGCATTGCCTAAGATTCTATCAGATGATGATGCTCTATAGAAAATTCTGCTGAAGCAGCGGGTGTCTATGCTGGGATTCTGGGGTGAGGAGCATGAAGAAGAGGTTTTCTGTTCACCAGCTGTGAGAGATGGATCTCTCTCTCATGTAGTGTTGGCTTGAGTCTTCTTATTTGTGCTATGATCTCGCTGAAGACCACACTCCCAGCAGACAGATCTAGACATAAATTAGGTGGCACTAAAGATGTTGGACACGGTACTGTTCTACCTACCACAGCTGGGCCATTTTGCTTTTCAGAATCTGGGATATTAACCAGAAGACCTTCTATCTGAGGAATAACCAACTCATTGCTGGCTACTTACAAGGACCAAATACTAAATTAGAAGGTGAGTGGGTAACAGGGAGGCTAGTGGAATGTGGGCCTAGGGTCACCTTTCCATGCTCCTCGGGCTGTAGGTGGGATGCCCTCATTTCTGTTGAGTTTGAAATGAGAGACATGACCACCAGAGGATACCTACCCATGGGAGTGGCCTCAAGAGTGGAAAAACGTTTAGAGCCTGAGTGGTGATGCCCCAGGGACACAGATGGCGGAACAGGGGTCAGGAGTCACACTGCACTTCCTGAATCCTTCTGTGCTGGAAGACCATCCATGTCCCTGTGTTATTCAAATCCTAGCCTCACCCTAGGCGAATACACCATGTACATGGCTGAATAATATTTTTTTCTTGTGGCTACTAACCTCAGCATGTACCCATCTATACTTGGGACATAGCTAGATGAACTGGGAGGAGCAACACTCACAGATTCTTCAGTTTTTCTTCTAGAACAATGAGGGCAGTGGGTTGACAGAATTTGAATTTCCTTTAGCCCTAGAGTCTAAGAGTTTTCCACCTCTATTTGTGATAGAGAGGCACTGCCCGCACCGCCTCAGTATTCCCCAAGCCCTTCCTCTGCTTTCCTGTCTTACTCAGCAGCTGTAGGACTGGCTTTTCCTGACTTTCTAGAAATCTAGGAATTCTTCCATGAGCGTGCTCAAGTATAGGGAGGCTGGGTTTTCTACTGCTACCCAATAGCAAATGGGAAAAGTGGGCTGTAAGTCCACAGGCTTCCTGGAGCCTACTCATGGGCCTCGTGAGTGGTGTGCCCCCAAATATTAACAGCATTTCTGTTGACCAGGAGGACAGGTTTGCTGGAGAAAGTAAAGGAAGATTGGGAAGAGTGTGGAGCAGAATCTAGGAGGCTGGTCCTTAGGGATAACTAGGTAGAGCATTTGGTTGGCTCTCTTATATGGAGGTAGACTAGGAAGATAGAGCTTGCCTGACCTTCTGACCTTAAATTTTTAGTTTAAAAAGGAGACAGAAAATACCCACGGGCTCTTCCCCACCCCTTCCTCCTAGTCTCTGTTTCTGACTTCACCCTCCGCTCTTCTGCAGAGAAGATAGACATGGTGACTACCGACCTTCATAACGTGTTCTTGGGGATCCACGGGGGGAAGCTGTGCCTGTCCTGTATCAAGTCTGGAGACGATATCAAGCTCCAACTGGAGGTAAGAATCTGGTTGAGCTATCAAACTATAATAAAATCCAACAACTTACACCAGCCACAGGTGGTTCTCATGACTCCATGAGTATGCGCGGATGAGGGAGGCACTTCATTCCCCAGAGGGTAATCTTTGGGGGTCACTCCTGAAGTAACTTCTGCAATATTCTTGGTCATTATTGGGTGTCCCAGGTGGTTTCTCACCCTCTAAACCATCCTCCCTGCAACTTCTTAGCATCGAGCTTCCTTGTAGCATGGTGGCCTACTTCTTTGAGAGATTATTCCAGAAAATGGCCCTCAATGTGAAAGCACTTATTAAACTTGGTCTTACATGAGTCTATTGGCAAAAGCTTGTGACATGGTTAACATAGGCTCATTGTAGAAGGGCACTGAGCAAGGGCTTAAACTCTAGGAGGAGACATTTTCCATGGAGGACCACCTCTATGACACTATCACAGAACCTGAACACCCATGGGCCTTGTGCTGAGCCTCCTAACCCACTTGGACCTACCTTTTTCTAGCAAGGTCCACACTCAAGACCATGAACTTCTAACCACTATCCATGCTACTAGCTGGCATCCCACATAGAACTGTTACTTCTTGACCTATCCAACAGCAATGGACTGTTCAAACATTATCTTGAGGACTAGCTGGGCAAACTTGTAACCCAACTGCCAGTGGCCACAACCTTGAGTTTGCCACTAACACTTACCAATGGACATGACCACCTTTGGGGGATGGGAGGAGCGGAGTGACTATCTATTCTAAGTATAATAAAGATGACCAGGGAATCTCATATAACATATCCTATGGGCTTTGAGACACTCTACCCTTTCTTTCACAGCCCACTTGTCTAGAAAGATCTTCTAGAATCAGATCTTGACCCATCACTGCCTCTCTGGCCTAAGTCTTTGCTAATGGGTCCATGTATTTGCTAGACTTACTGTACCATGGCCACACTAGCATGCTTTTCAGTGCAAGAGATAACAGCAAGACAGCCCCTTCTATTTGTGATGTCTTAAGAAATCTGGAACCTGTGTGCTTTGACCGGGTCTCTAAGAGATCAGGTCACCAGAGAGGGTGACCACCTTATGAGAAGCACTGAGATAGATCAGACAACCAGGATCCTCTGGGTGGCCCGAAATCATATGACCATTTCTTGACTTCCAGGAAGTTAACATCACTGACCTGAGCATGAACAAGGAACAAGATAAGCGCTTCACCTTCATCCGCTCAGAGAAAGGCCCCACCACCAGCTTTGAGTCAGCCGCCTGTCCAGGCTGGTTCCTCTGCACAGCATTAGAGGCTGACCGGCCTGTCAGCCTCACCAACACACCCGAAGAACCCCTTACAGTCACCAAGTTCTACTTCCAGGAAGACCAATAGTGCTGCCAGACCTAGCCTCCTCCACTCCCAGGCCATCGACGACTCCACCAACTGTCTTCTCACGCTGGGCATCGCTAGGGTCTGAAGAGCAACTTTTGCAGGCTGCACGGTAGAAGGAGACAGAAGTGTCCTGAGTCCTGATGCCAGATTTCTGCCTCCACCCTGCTAGCTGACCCAACCCCCATGGTGCTTTTAGGATTATCCTTCAGAATGGATCATGGCAGGCCCTCATTCGAAAGCCTCTCTTGTTGCCTTCTGCCCTCTGAGTGAATCCTAGGCCGCTTGCTTGACCTAGGTGCCTTCTGCTCCCACACTTTTTCCTTCTTCCATTGTCCTACATGCCCACAGCCCAGACCAATCAAGTCACCTGACAACACCTGCCACATGACTCCCTTACTCTGTTGGATAAGCCTGCGCTGGTCTATGGAGAAGGTTTTAATTCTCCGTGGTGTTCATTTTGGTTTTGGTGCTTGGAATGAAACCCACCAGGGCCTCATGTATGTGCCCTACCACCAAGCTATGCTCCTAGCTCATAGAGAAGTTTGAAAGGATCCAGAAAACAGAAATTAAGGATCTCCTGGTCATTTTATTAGGCCAGCTTTATTCCATCTGGGGGAGAGTCCTACTATGAGGTGTCCTTTCTGAGAGGAGCTGGGGCTCAGCTGTTCCTACTTGTGTGAACTGATACATGGGGTAAACTGATAATAGGCTTTTCTCTTTCCCTTCTTTGCGTGATGCCCTAAACTGAAAAATTAAAATTTTATAGACTATATTATCCCCGCCATCCTTTTTTTTGGAAGTTTCCAGTTGTCTGAACCCCTAAGCTCTCTGTCCAACCCAAATGCCATCTCCACTCCAAATCTTCCACAGAAGATTCTGCCTGCAGAAGTTCCCACTGTCGCTGTGCAAATATGTCTCTCAGGCCCTTCCTGCTGTGGTGAACGAATCCACTATTTCTTGACCATGTTAGCACTTCTAACCTTGCGACTTGTGTGGAAATAGCTATGGCCCCTGTCTGTTTACTCTGCCAGACTGTGAGCTCCATAGAGCAAAGAGCATCATGTGTGTGTGTGTGTGTGTGTGTGTGTGTGTGTGTGTGTGTGTGTGTGTTGGGTCCCTACAGGGCTGAGCCCCCACGCTGGCTCTTGGTGGGCACGCAGTGAATATTATATGTGCTGGGTAGAAAGTTCCTTACTCCTTTCTGATTTAGCTGTATTTTACAATAAAACACTGAAAAAAGTCTACTTTGTTGTTTTTGACCATATGGCCAAGCTTCAAGCATAGGGTGCTGGGGAAATTGGGAGGCCAGAGGATCTGTTTAAGTCTATAGCTACAGAACAGTTATCTCCCCATGGAAACCCTTCTTCCTCACTGGGTCTCATTTCCTGGGTAACAGTTACCCAACACCCTTGCCTAGTTCTAGAGTTTGTTGTCCATCATGAAACCCCAAGTGGAAACAGCCCAAATACTAATGATGATGGATAAACCTGCATGTGTCAGATCTGCAGCCAACTCACGACTCCTCAGTGGCAAAGACAGTGAATGAACCACACAGCCAGCTTCAGCCAATGCAACAGATGAATCAAAATAAACACAGGTTCAAAACCACTAAAGCTCAAGGGCTCCCAGGTCAAACAGCAACTAACGAGCTAATAATCAACCAAGAGGGAACCACACACTCCCCTGAGTCCTGTGAACCTGTGCTCATGTGTTCATCTCCCGTTTGCCATGTGTGCTCAGGGGAAGCTAGCTAAAACTCACGAGGGCTCAGTTTTCCCATCTCTCAGTGCAAATAAAGGCTAACGCCGAATGAGTTGCCAACTTTAACCTTTGCAGTACCCATCTTTGATGAGTGGCAGTGTAGTTGCCATGATCAGTCCTGGAGGAGTCAATGCTCAAGGACTCTACTCCAAGACTCCCTTGCTTCAAGTGTGCCACGATTAGCAGCAGCATCACATGGGAATAAAATACAGGCTCCTGGGATTCACATTAGACTTCCTGGTTTAGGAGCTCACCTTAACCAGACGCCCCCCCAGGCAAACCACACAGGCTAAAATTTGAAAAACACTGCTTTTTACAGGTGTGGTAGTGCACATCTTTAATCCCAGCACCCAAAGGCAGAGGCAGACAGTCTCTGAGTTCAAGGACTGTCTATTCTACAGAGCAAGTTCCAGGACAATGAGGGTTGCACAGGGAAACTTTGTCTTGTAAAAAGGAAAGGGAAGGAAGGAAGGAAGAAAGGAAGGAAGGAAGGAAGGAAGAAAGAAAGAAAGAAAAAGAAGGGAGAGGAAAAGAGGATAAGGGAGGGAACAGAACAGATAAGGGACAGCGGGGAAGGGAGGGAAGAGGGAGTAAGGAAGGAGAGGAGGAGAGGGGAGGAGAGGGAAGGGGAGGAGAGGAGAAGAGAGGAGAGGAGAGGAGAGGAAGCACTGCTTTCTCAAACTGCCGCCATGCAGTGCGTAAGCTCTAACACACTTACCAACATGGCTAGCGTGATTACTAATTCATCCTTCTCCTTTCTCCCCAACCCTCTAGCGCATGACCATACCAAACCCTCCCCCTCTCACAGCCTTAGTTAAACCTCGGGTGTTCCTTAAATTCTGAAGGGGAAGCTTTAAGCCAACACCATCTGCAAAAATGTCAGCCCAACACATCCAAGGGTTTCTGTCTCAAGCATACATACATCAGTATCTTGTGAATGGTAGCTACTTGCTATTAGCCACTTCACACGTCCATAGGAAATCATGGATTAGGTCAGCCAACAAATCTACTTGGGCTGGATTCAGACCAGCCAAGTTTTTTTTTTCTTTTTCTTTTATTATTTTTATTGAGTTATACATTTTTCTCCACTCCACTCCCTTCCTCCCCTCTCCCCTTCTACCCTCTCCTGTAACCCCCACACTCCTAATTTACTCAGGAGATCTTGTCTTTTTCTCCTTCCTACATAGATCCATGAACGTCTCTCTTGCGGTTCTCTTTGTTGTCTAGGTTCTCTGGGGTTGTGGACCTGCCAAGTTTTGAAGGAGCTCGTGAACCCGGGAAAAGCAGAGAACTGAGCAAGGAAAACATGACCACCAGGTGGCAGTATCACTCATGAGCTTTAGCTGCTATGCTCTTCCAGGTTTGAAGGTGGTCCATCACCACCGGGATCTGTCCAAACCTGATGGAAGTGAAGTCCCACACAGAAAGGGAAGTGAGCAAAAGAATTCCCAGGGAAGATGGGAGTTGAAGATGCAGTTTCCATTCCTAAGGCATCTCTCTCAGAGATACAGAAAGGAATCTCTGATTCAGACTCCAAATGGAAGCAGCTTTTTGCATAGGGTTTCATCTTTGACATAAAGATAATGGGTTTCATGGGATCTACATCTTAGTAGCAGATGGCCTCTAAGTAGACAAACACCTGATTATTTTAAACAACAGGATGTGCAAACATTTGGATTTGGCATCGACTCAAGTTTAGGCACTGAAAAAAAACAGCCATATAGGTGCCTGTAAACAAAATCCATCTTTGGTTCATTTATATGACCCAAGGAATGGGTCATGGCTCAGCAAGGCCAGGCTTGAGTAGCATATTCCAGAGAGGTCTCTTTTCAATTAGGAAACTGTAAAATGGTGAGGCTGGGTGGGAGTCAGGAAGGTCAGAGGGCGGGGGAGGCAGAAAAGAACAGAGAGTGGACCCAGACATGAGAATGGTCTTTTTTTTCCACCTCTAGGCCTGACCAGCTATAACATCATGGAAAACCTGATTCAGAAGTCTAAAACCAGGTCAGGTAGAGGGGTGCACCCCTGTGACCTCAGCCCTCTGGAAGTAGGCTAGTGAGCTCAAGGCCAGAATCATTAAATAAACAAAAATCTAAAAGGAAGCTTGAGGCTTTCTAACATTCACAGTCTAGTCAGTGTCCCCACTTGGGGTGGTGGCCTTGGTCAAGCAACCCTGGCTCCTGTGCCTCTATTCCCTCATTTGTGCTGCGAAGTTGAATGGCACAGTTTCTTATCAAAGGGTGCAATGCCTGGCTTCTGGCTCCACAGAGAGACTCTGATTCACTTAGTCTAGGAACAAAAGCATCAGTACGCCAAGGCTGGCACCCTCCAGGAACTCCGAGGTCACGTTCCCCAGCTGTTCCTTCTTGGCATCGTCTGTTCACACCAGGCTGGAGATGCCCTCTCGTTGAAGGAAATGACCTCCTTATGAAGGCAGCCATACATTTCCACTGTGTAGACCAACCGCCAAAGACAGAGTGCTTGGCTGTGTGAGGGTGTGACTTCCACCCCAGCACTGACGGGTAGAAATGAAGACATTGCTGGTTCTTTAAAAGCATGGGTTATGCACCTATAATATCATCATTTGAGTAGCTGAGGCAGGAGGATGGTGAGTTGGAGCCTGCATGGGTTGAAGACTGCTTTAAAGAAAGTGAGGTTTGAGAATTTCCTGCTTTCTCAGTCATAAGGTTGGCTTATGATGGCTGGCTAGGGAGCACAGTTTAGAGTAAACGTCGGAGAAATCGGGACTGTCAATCACTCGGGTCTGTTGTCAATCATAGAAGGACATGAATGGTCCCCGATGATGGAGTGACAACCCAGTGATCCTTTGCTATTCTATTAGGGCCAACCTGAATCCACCCCAGCATCCTGAGAATGGTTTAGGCTCTAATCCTGGGTTTGGCCGCTCAGTGAATAGAATTTTATCCCTATGAAAGCGGCCCCACCTACTTTGCATCCTCCGCCAATAGAATCTATCCTTACGCTTATCTCAGATCCTTCCCCTAGGCCCTGCCCTGAGCTCTGTTTATCAGCCAATAGAATGCATTGTAAAGTCACAGCTGCTTTGTTCCCTTGCTAAGGAGTGTCAGTGTAGCTAATACCTGAAGCTTTGCCTTGCTAATTGTCATGTGAAAACCTCTTTCAAATGCTTTGCCACGCTTCAATGTGTAAGAAGAATAAACCATAAGGTCAGCACCTTCGAAGACTTTCCTTTTCCACCTCGTGTGGACCCTCCCACCCTCCCACCCCCATTCCCACCCCCATCCCCGCACCCACTCCCCTGGCGAGCTGTGAGACTTGCAAGTGTGCAGCTTAGCTTTTGATGGCATTAGCGTAAAGCAATGTTAAATTGGTGTCGATTTTTGCAAATCTTGGGAAGACCAAATGTGTATACAATTTTTAAGCCACAGAAGCAAACGTGAAAAATGTTTCCTATCAAACCCAGTTATCTCAGAAAAGTATGGAAAGATGGTAAAATAGAATTGAGGTTCTTAGCTTAAGGAAGTTGAATAAAGGAACCGCGGACTTTCGGCCTCCAGCACAAGGGGGCAAGAAGAGAAGTTCAACAAATTTCCACCAGAGGGCAGCCTTTCAAAAAAGACTCCTATGTCGAGGCCTCCAATTAGTTCTGGTTAAATCTGGATTTTCCGACTCAGCGGGGAAAATCTGTTTTTTTCTTTTCTTTCCAATTCTATGTTTATTCTTATTCACCAATCAAGCTAAGCCAGTTTAAAGTAGTGGTAAAAGTCGCAACCCCAACACCTCCCCACCTGCCAGGACAGTGTCCTGGGGACCATTCCTCCTGGTTAGCTAACTCCCAGTCTCCAGTGTTCCTCCTGCTGTTGTTATCTTCTGAGAGGAAGCGGGCACCTCTCCCCCTCCCGCTCAAAGGATCAAAGGGACCTCAGGGCATCTTTGGCCCTGCAAACAGAGGACTGTGTGTTCCAGAAAAACAGAGTTTGAAATTACTGTTCTGGACGGGTGTGGTTCGCAGCTGTAATCCCAGCATCCTAAAACGATTCGAAAGCCCCATCCACATCAGTGGGTTCTATTTATGACCCGCCAAAAGGAAATGGCATACAGAAAACGGAAGTGATGCTCACAGACCACAGAGTGGTTCCCTCTGGTATTTGTTGGTTTTTTTTTTCTTTTTCTTTTTCTTTTTTGAACAGCTAAATGACCCCTCCTGCTTTGATTGGTTGACACCGTTACAGTGGGTCCATTTGCATTCACATTAGCCTGTGGTTTGCCGCACATAGAGAAATCTTTAGACCAGATTTAGAAAATGCAGAAACAGCTTTTTTTGCTAAGCAATTCTATTTAACATGAAGTAGTGTCTCGCTGTTAATCTGAACTATATTATTTATTTATATATTAAATATTTCACTGTATTCCTCTTAGCCACTAATTATTGTGGTGGCTATTTCAATCTTGGCATTGACATTTTTTAATTCAGCCTTTGAGAGAGAGAGAGAGAGAGAGAGAGAGAGAGAGAGAGAGAGAGAGTCTCACTACTGGGCTCCACCTTGAGATCCTCGTGTCTTTGAGATCACATGCGTGTACTACCACGAATGTTCTTCTGTGGTTTTGTTGTCGTTTGTGCTTTTAAACTGAGTACTTTATTATTATTGCTATTATCCTTGTTATGATTACAAGTTTTCTGTGTGGTGCATTCATGTTGTCTGTGTGTGACTGTGCTCGTGTGTGTGTGTGTGTGTGTGTGTGTGTGTGTGTGTCTGTAGGCCAGAGACTGACTTTGAACATCTTCAGCCATTGCTCTTTTCTTTAATTTTTGGGAAAGAGTCTCACATTGAACGGAAAGCTTGATATGTCAGCTAGACTAGGATGGCTTTCTAGTCTTGGGGACCGGCCTGTCTGTGTTCTTCCAGCCCTGGGTTACAGGCCAGCACCATCATGCTCAGCTTTTAAGTGGCGTTGGGGTCTAAACTCAGGTCTTGGTGCTAGCACAAACACACTTTACCCAGCCAGTCATCGCCTCCCCCCCCCCCCCCCCAGTAGACTTTTCCTTATTGATCTATAGACTTGTGTACTCTAGACACGCTAACTTGCGTATCCATACTCCGTCCTTTCTGTTCTGTCTGTTCTTTCGGCAGCACCGCCCCCGTTTGTCATGCAGGCTGGACTGAATTTCTTTCCTTCTGTGCCCTTCTTTTCCGTTTCCCGTGTTGGGATGTGGGCAGACTCCACTGTTGCTGACTTCTTGATATTTTTATAAATACGTTTCCCAATCTGAGGATTGCTTTCTCATGTTCCGTAGAGGGCATTTTGATGAGTGTCATTTAAAACCATGATGCCCTACTTACAATTATTTTTTCCTCTAAGAAATACTGCCTTCCAAAAGCTTTCGAATATTCTGTCCTGTTGTTTTATCTAAATGGTAGAGCTTTGGGTTTTATGTTTATGCCTGTGAGTCATTTCAGAAAGAGTTTTCCTGTAAGGCATGTGGGGGAAGAGTCATGCACTGTTCTTTTATTAAAATCACGGATGTATTAAAGCATAATATTTGATTCTTCCATTTGCTGTACATTTCAATAGTTTTAGTATTGAAATGAGCTGAGTATGAATTGTTGTAACTGATTTTACAAAAATTTTCTCACCATAGGTACTGGAGAGTTGGCTCAGTGGTTAAGAGCACTGACTGCTCTTCCAGAGGGTCAAGGTTCAATTCCCAGCATTCACATGATGACTCACACCTGTCTGTAACCTCTAATCCCAGGGAATTCAGTGCTCATTTCTGACCTCTGAGGACACCTGGCATGAATGTGATACACAGATTTACGTGCAGCCAAACACACGTAAATTATAAAACACATAAAAATTACAATGAAATTGTCACTCAGGGAAGAATTTTGTGCTCAGTGGAAGCAGTCTCCATCCTCCCTTCTAGGCCCAGACATTTTCACATCCATGTTCGAGCTCTGCATTTTAAAAATTTGACAAAAAAAATTATTATGTAATACATAGTCTTTCATAGTTGAGTACATCATTTGGCATGTTTTCAAGGTTCATTCCTATTGCAGAATGCAATAATCAGTATTCTATTTTTGTCTGAACAGTAGTTCTTAACATAGACATACAGCATTTTGTTACTATAGATACACTATATTTTCTATAGATACACACTATATTTTGTGGCTATCTTTTAGCTATTATGTGTTATATTGCTCCAAACAGTCAAGCAAAGATATTGCTATGGCAAATATCTTCATTGCCCTTAGTATGTATCTGGTTACAATCACTGAAGTATATGAATAATCTGTGTTTAGTGTTCTTAGGTGTGGCCAAACTGCTCTCCCATATGGCTGCTGCGTTTTACAATCCCACGGGCAATGGGTGAACATTTGACTTTCCTATAACACTGCTAACATTAATTATTATCGGTTTTTTTGAGGTTTTTCTGAAGTACTCTAGCATTGAGCTACATCCCTGACCCTGCTTATTATCTATCTGCCAGCTTAAAATTATAGTCAGTATATGAATACGTCATGGTGGCTTTGTTCCTCATTTCCCTGATAGCTAATGAAGTTGGGCATCTTTTTGTGTGTTTATTAGCCATTTGTCCATATTATTCACAGATAATCTATTCAGGTTTTCTGCCAATTTTTTTTTCAGTGCTGGAGACTAGACTCAGGGCTTCTTGCATGCTAAGCAAAGACTGTACCACTCGGCTACATCCCCAGCCTAGTTTATTTCCAGACAGAGCCACACTGAGTTACTCAACCTTTTAAGCAGCTGGGATCTCAGGCCTTTGACACCAACCCTGGGCTTTGGCCTATTTCTAAAACTAGATTGTTCTTTTTTACATTGAGTTATAAAACTTAGACGTTAGACATAAGTCCTGTTTGTACCAGAACCATCTATTGAAAAGGCTTTCCTTTCCCTACAGATTCACTGGTTACTTTGGTTGAAAGGTTTGTGGATCTATATTTGGACATCACAATGCTGTCTTTTTGGTCTGTTTTCCTGTCATTTCAGTTTGAAATATTTCTTTGTGTTTCCTATGGTTTGTTCTTTGACCCATACTTTGCTTAGAAGTGTTTTGCTCAGTTTGTACTGTGTGGTCCCTAGACAAGACACCGCTGTCTTAGTGTCCTTTTTATTAGAAAACACGGATATATATATATATATATATACGTACATATATATATATATATATATCATGGGAATTTTGAATCTCTGGTAGTCCTTTATCTTGTTTCTATTACATTATCTAAAAGTTTATTCACTAAAAATAACAAATTATGATGAGATATATATATATATTGAGCTATATAGAAGCAGAATGCATAAAAATCACTAAGCACAAAGGGGGGGGTGTAAATGGAGCAACCCATAGCACAGAGAGTGAATCAACCTCCAGATAATGTAATACGAGCAAGAGCATCCAAGACCATGTTGTTGGATGTTCCCTGCATGCCTTCAAAGAATGTGTGCCATGATGCTGGCGTAACATTTCACAAAGTCAGTTTGGTCGGCCGGTGACAGAGCAGTGTAGGCCTTCCAGATCCCCACTGGTCTTCTGTGCACCCGTTCACGAGCTCTCAGAAAGGGGCTTGGGATTCCACAGAAATACTGCCTGGGCTTTCTTTCACTTCTCTCCATTCTGTGCATTTTTACTTGGTGGATTTGGCAGTTCCCTTAGTGGGTTCGCATATATTGGGAATCTTACGTCTTCTTAGTAACTTGACGCTTTTGCCCCTTGAAAATTGGCCCTTTTATTTACGGTGTTATCTCTGCATTAAATTTTGCTTTATCTTAAACTGGGCATCGCGTAATATACTTCCCCCATTCTTTTCATTTCAACAAGCGTGCATGTTTGTTGAGAGTGTGTCCCTTGTGACTACAGTACAAGTAGGTCTTGTTTTATTTAGCCCTTCTGATAGCTTTGCATTTTAACCGAGGTCCTTGGTGTCATTATTGATTCGTCGTCTGTTTGTCTAATGGTGATTGCTTTTGTATATTCTACTGGTTTTGTTCTGAATTTAAATTGTACACGTAAGGGGCTGGAGAGATGGCTCAGAGGTTAAGAGCATTGCCTGCTCTTCCAAAGGTCCTGAGTTCAATTCCCAGCAACCACATGGTGGCTCACAACCATCTGTAATGGGGTCTGGTGCCCTCTTCTGGCCAGCAGGCATTCACACAGACAGAATATTGTATACATAATAAATAAATAAATATTTTTTAAAAAATTGTATACGTAACATAAGAATCCTGTGACAATATTGCTCCATTTGTATTCCCCTCCTGTGTTTGGTGATTTTGTACATTCTGCTTCTATATAAGTTAATAAACCTCATCATAATATGTTATAATTTTTAGTGAATAAATTTTTAGATAATGTAATGGAAACAAGAAAAAATCATAGATTTATTTTTCTAGTGTTCTAATTTACATTCATATTGTCCCCCTCATTTTGAATAGTTTATTCATTTTACTATTAATAATTATTGATACTAACAAAACTTGTTACACTTTTTGTTTAATATAATAAATTATAAATATGTAAATTAATTTAATAAATTACAATATAATTTATTTGAATTATTTATTTACCTTTTTCAGATTTTGTTTTCTTGTTTTTTGGGGTTTTTTTCGAGGCAGGGTTTCTCTAAGTAGCTTTGACTGTCTTGGAACTCATACTGTAGACCACGCTGGCCTCTAACTTAAGGATCCACCTGCCTCTGCCTCCCAGGTTTTGGAATTAAAGGCATACGCCACCACCGCCCAACTTCTTGCTTCTTATTTAATGGATATAGAACAAGATGACATATTATTATTTAACATTTATTTTTTATCTATGTGCATATGTGTGTCTGCATGTATGTGTCACATGTGTGCAGATGTGTGTCTAAGGAGGCCAAAAAGTATAGGTATCAGATTCCGTGGAGCCAGAGTTACCACCCAGCATTGATGTTGAAAACTAAACTGGGGTCATCTGCAAGAGCCATGTATGCTCTTAATCACTGGACTGTCTCCAGACCCAGATGGCTTTTAGCCCCTTAAAGATGCCATTTCATTGTCCCCTGGAGTCATGCCTTCTAATGAGAAGTAACCTCAGCCCTGTATGCAATCTGTATTACTTTTCCCTCTGGGTGCCTGTTGGGTGTTTCTATTTATCTGTGTTAGGTTAGCAGCTATGAAATGGTTTCAGTCTATATTCTTTTTAAAAGCTAGCCAGTTAACCTGTCACAATGTCATAGGAGATCATTCATCACAGCAACAGCAGAGCCATATTGCTGAAAAGGCTCCCAAGCCCCAGTGTCTACAGCAATGTATATTCTTGCTTAGGTCTTAAATGCCCCTAAAGGTGCATGTGTTACAGGCTTGGCCCCCAGCCTTTAGTGCCATGAGAAGAAGCGAACCCTTTAGGAGGTGGGACAATAGGGAGAAGGAAGTTAGGCCACCAGGAATTATGCCCTTGTGGAGGATACTTTCCTCTTTCTTTCTCTCTTGTGTTTCCTGGTCACCATGGTGTGAACAGCCTTCTCTGCTGGCCATTCTCCATCATGATGTACTTCCTGCCACAGGACCAAACAAGGCAGGTCCAAGTGACCACGGACCTTAGCAACCATGAGTCCAATCTTTTGTAATTTCTCTTTATAAGTGGTCTGTCTCAGGAACTCCGCCATAGCATGAAAGATGACTAATACGGAGTGTGTGCTGAGGGTCATGTGTTACTAGGAAGCAGTGGAATGTGTTGTAGGAGAGAAATCCCAGTGGTAGGAGGTCTTCATCTTAGTTAGAGCCTGTCCAATCACCTTTGGGTGACAACAACTTAGATTAAGGACTGTCCTCATGGAAGCACATGTACATATATTCCATGCGGAACTTTGCCGAGCAGCTGTTTTATTGGCATTCCTAATCTCTTTGCCCATTATATCCTTCCCCCTTCAAAGTTCCTTATGGCATGAATCATCGTTTTGATTTTTACTTCCTTAATCCTTAAATTCGACAGCTTGGCTGTCTGTGGCTTTGTTTCAACTAACTATTGGTGGCGATGCCAAGCGTCTTGAAGGCGCAGCTTGACCAAGCTCACAGTGCTCGGACGACTCCTACAGACCCCTCACTGCCCTTGGTGGAATCTGCTGCCCAGTTCTTGCCTGTTGCTATGACATGTTTAATGGTTGAATCCCTTGCTGTTAAGGGCCCCTCACTGGAGGCTAGAGCTTGGATAATGTCGCAATTCTTATAGAAGCTGATCTTAGTAAAAATAGAACTTATTGTGGTTCCCTGGCAGAATTAGCTATGCAAGAAATCGATTCTTCTATAGAACCTACTATTTACAACTATAAGTGAACCACTAGGCTTTCATGTTTTGCCTCAGAAACATGAAACTTGTATGGACAGGAAAAGATACTGATTATAAAATGAATGACAAGCCTTGGCACCCTCCTGGAGACAAAGTAAGCAGTTCTAGGAACCTTGATGCTCTTCTGCCCTTTGCAGGATTGTAATAAAGATAGAGACTGTATTGAAACAGGAGTTTATGACAGAGACACAAAGAGAAACATGTTTTCTCAGTGAACTCCCTGGCTTCCTAAGCAGACTTGCAGATCAAGACTTCTCTGAGCATAGGAAGAATTAAGTGTAGAACATGGTATTTCAGACATCAAGAATTTAAACAAGGGACTGAGGAATTAGATTTCCATACAAAAATCAGTATTGATTATAGTAGATCAATAGATTAATACAGAGAAGTTTGATATAATGAGCAGTAGGAAATAACTTCTGATCTATCAACTTGATCAAACTTAAACAGAGACATCCTGTCTGTTATTTCTGTAACCTCAAGGCTCTACGACACCAACTTTAAGGAAAAAGATATTGAGTTAAAATAATTGATTTTATCATAATGTTAGGTTTTGGTTCTCATGAAATTTGCTGTTTGCTTGTGTTGTTTCTTTTACTTTGATATGCTTATGTCATCAAGGGAGACTTTAGAAAAAGCTCCATCCATTTTCCTGCAAAATTCAAGCTGTTGTTATTTTTTTCTGCTTTGTAGTACTCTATTGTGTAAATATACCACATTTTCCTTATCCATTCTTCTGTCGAGGGGCATTTAGGTCATTTCCAGGCTCTGGCTGTGACAGACAAAGCTGCTATGGACATAGTTGAGCACATGTCTTTGTGGCACTATTGAGCATCCTTTGGAGACAATGAATTTGTGTGTCAATAAAGCCTGTGAGAGATGCACATTGTAGGAGTAGGAAGCCATCCCGAGAGGCACTTCCTCTCTGTCCATCTCCCGTCAAACGACACTCAGAGGTGTCCCATGTCTTTTTCCCCATCGCTGCTCTTGACCCTTCATCCCACTTCAGACCCTGCCGTCATCTGGAACTGGATTCTGGCATGTTGGCTATTTCTTCTTGACTACAATCCATGTGCATCTGTTTCTTTGAATGTGATGCAGGGAACATTGTGGATGACTTGTTGCTGCTCTGAATTCTGTCATTATCCACCTGGCCTTGTGCAAATGGGTTTTGTGTATTACTTGGATGATTTCTTTCCATTCTGTCCCCAATTCTAGGGTATACCCCTTACTCTTGGGGGTGTGGTCTTTTCCTCTAGGTGTGACTATCCTGAAGTTTCAGTGGGAAGCTCTAAGTGGTTTTTGCCTGGCTGTCTGAACTATCAGGACTTAAACTACATCCCAAGGTTTATGATCATTTTCTTTGATGTTTGCATGCCAGCCCATGTGCATTCACTCAGGAAGTGCAGAGATTTGAAAGGAGATTGTGGACATATGCGGGGCCTCCCGCACAGGTGGCTCCTTCCTTTGTGAGAACATTCCTCTCTCAGAGGGGTCCTGTCCCAACCACCACCACCCTATACACACACTCTGCATGTCAACTACGTCACGTCTGTTATGACAACTGGTGCCTATCTACCAGGCAGGCTAAAGTTTTTGATCTGCTTGGTTCCTCCCATCCCCATATGCCCACTAAGTGTCTGACTTGCTCATATGAGATACATGAGACAGTTCAGGGTCGTTCAGAATCTGTAACTTAGCGTCAGGCTTGTCTCAAAAGCAACTGTCAGAAGCATGACCTTTAGGTCTCTAGGTCTGTGTGTGTATGTGTGTGTGTGTGTGTCTGTGTGTGTGTCTGTGTGTGTCCTTGTGGAATTATTTTTCCTGCTTCCTACCTTGAAAGATGCAAGGATTAGATGTGTTAAGACATGCAATGTATGACCCGGAACTCCACACATGTTAGCTGTGGCTCTTTCTTATAGCGCAGGTTGTCGGCTGTGTTTTAGGCAAATGGCTTTTCCGAGTTCTACATTTCCAGGGCAGCTAAACTATCACTGGATACACAGAAGACGTGGCATCACTTCATTCAAAATTCCTCTGCATGCCTTACATAGTGAAGAGAATACGAGCTGGATGGCGCCAGAGAGAAGCTTATTAAAATTACAGTTTCTTGCCAAGTGCCAGTCTATGTCTGAGGGTAAGTTTGGGAAAATATCTTTGCGTCTCGAGTCGCAACTGGTTGCCAGCGTGCGGCCAATCCAAACCAGTTATGAAAGTTCACGGTGGGTCAACAGTTGCAGGCAGACGAAATTCTGAGCTCCAATAATGCATTCTTCGCCTGTGTCTGTCTACTAAATAAGTAAGAAATAATGGATTTGTGGGGATGCTCAATTATTGTCCCGCTGCAGGCAAGCAGGTTACGTGGGTCTGGCCAGTTTCCGGTTTATGTGCTTGACAAAATCAACCAGATGGGGCCCGAGGAGCGCCGCTCTCTGCGCGCTCATTGCACCCGGCCCAACCCCGCCGCCCAGCCCTGAGCCGCAGTCAGACCAGTCGGACGGCTTCACTCCAGCCCGGCCCGCCCCGGCCCGGCCCGCCGATCGCCGCCCTCCCGGAAACCCGGTCCCACACCGCGCCGCCCCGTAGCCCTCGCCGCCCCGGCAGGCGCCTGGGCGCGGAGCCAAGGGGGCGCCCGGGCTGCTCCAGAGCCCGGCAGGACGTTGGTAAAGACACGTGTGAAGGGCTCTACTGCAGTGGCAAGAATTCAATCTGTCGCCCCATTCCTGACGGTGGCTTCCCTGTCTCCGCTGTGTCTTCTCGGTGCACCGGTCAAGACCAGCAGGTGAGCGCCTGAGGAGAGCTGCCCTGGGGGCAGGACGTCAAAGACAAGGGGGGCTGAGCTGGGGAGAAGCTGCAGGAGCCTTGAGAGCTGACAGGGATCCCGCGAATAAGACCTAACTGAAGAGAGGGTTTGACTATGCCCCCACAGAGTATCAATCCTAATATGGGGTCCTCTCGCTAAGGCGATGGCAAAGGAGGGAGCGGGGCTTTGCTTCAAATCTCCCTAATGTTCTCTGGTGCCTGTGACATCGGGGTGCTCCTCCCTGATAATACATGTTTGGTGGGAGCTTAAGGACTGCCCACCTGCAATGCACTGGCATCGTGAAGTACAGGGCAGCTCTTTCCCACATGGTTGGCACAGGCCCCACTCCTGAGCTCTTTCTGGTCCAGAAAGAACTTGGTCTTGGGAAGAGAAACACCCATTCAGCTGATAAGTCGCCTTCCTCTGTGGTCCTAGTGTTCAGCCCCAGTTGTCCTTTCAGTGGGCTGATGACGGAACCAGGGATGTGAATTAGGCTGAGTTTTCCTAGGATACAGGATGACATTTGTTGCCCTGGTAAATGCATCCATCAGACCCCTTTGTCCATGACCTATTTGTCTAGGTCAGGAGGCCAGCATCAGAGTCAAGTGCAGAACACCTCCAGTCTCACGCGCCTTTAAACCTCATTAGCCCAGCCCCTTCCCAAAGTCCAGAGCTGATTGGATGTAATTAGCATCTAATTGGATGTCTATGGTTCCTCTACGTGAGCAAGACCTTAAGGTCAAGTTTAGACAGCCTGATTGCGCTGTGGTTCATTTTCTCCCAGACATGTCTTCTGTTTGTGGAGGGTAACGAAAAGAGCCATTTGCCATTCCTTCATTCATTTATTCAACAGATACTTGCAGAGCAGTAACTGATGCCCGGCAGACACCATGAACACATTGCTCTCCTTTAGATACAGTCGGGGGCGGGGGGGGGGGGGGGGGGAGGAGAAAGGAAACCGATGATATCTCAGCGCGATCAATGCTATGAGACAAACACAAACTAAACAGTGTGAGGAAAGGTGACAGGAAAACGAGAGGAGCCATCCTGCCCCGTGACTAGAAAGCACCGCAGCAGACGTCCTGCCTGAGGTGGGGAAGTGGTACCATCCCCAAGGCCCACAAGTCTGCTGCGCAGAACAGCGATGGGGAATTACAGGCTGCTGCTAAGACCTCGCAGAGCATGAGGTGGGGAGGAGTCTTCCCTGAAGTCCCAACAGCATTTCTTGTTAGGATGTTTGAATATAAGATAGAGCTACACCCTCCGAGGAGACATGGCCTGCTGTCTTATTCCTTCATTCATTTAACAAATATTTACCCAACAGTCTATATCTTCCAGGTTTAAAAACGTATTAATGAACTTTCCTTATGGATGTTATTTTCTGAGAGAAGGAAAAGGATAATAAGTAATTTGTTTATTTATGAGAGTCTTGCTAAATACTAACATTCCACAGGCTAGCCTTGAACTCTTGGTCCTCTTCTGACTCCAAGGTTACAGGAGCTCCTCAACACAACTTGGGCAGGGACCTGAATGAAGATAGGACATAGCCATGTGACTGCCCAGGGGAAGACGATTCCCACTCAGTGAACAGAAAGGCATAGATATGTGAGCAAGGTGTGAGCTCACCGAACACGTGGGAATAGTAGGAAGGAGGCCAGGGGAGCTCAGACAGGTGAGCAGAGGCAGCTGGGAACCAGAGCCATTTAGAGAAGCAGGCAGCCCCCTCCAGCTGCCTCTCGGAGGGTTTACAAACTCTGGCTTTCACTCCAGGCCAAGCCTGGCAGTCTACACCAAGCAGGGTGAGGAATTGTACTTTTGTCGTCGTCCCCCCCCCCCAACCCACCGCTGTCACAAAATACCTAACAAAAACAAGGTAAGGGAAAGGTCGTTTGGCTCCTGTTTGCTGTCCAGTTCGTTACGGTGAGAAAGGCAGGAATGGCAGCAGGTGTCTGAGGCAGCTGGGAACGTTGTCTGCAGCCAGCAAGCAAGGAGCAAGGAATGCTAGCCAGCACTCAGGAATGGTGGGGCCTTCGGTTAAACTTTTCTAGAATCACCCTCATAGACGTACTCAGAAGTGTGTTCCATTGATGACTCTCAAAATGAAACTAACGATTGGAGAGTCCGCAGGGGCCGAGAGCTAGTCCATCTGACGAGAGAGGGATTTGCTCATGCGCAGTACCCGGCGACATGTTGCCAGTCCACCCAAAGGGACTTAGAGTGGGAACCGTGGGATTTGAGAATGGCAGAAAAATTATTGCCTTCTGGGAAATTCCTAATAATCTTTTTTTTTAATCCTGAAACGAATTAGATGATCCAATTAGCAGGATTTGACAAAAAATAAACAAACAAAACAAACCACCTAGCTGGACAACAGAATGACTGCATTAGTAAGCATGTGCTATAAACCAGGCCCCTTATGTGTGGTAATTGTAGCTCTTTTTCTAATTGGTCTTTTTCTAATTGGTCTTAATAATAAAAACCCAGAGTCAGATAGCGGGGAAAATACTGAAAGATCAGAGGACTAAATGAGCCAGCCGCTAGAGAGACCATTTACCTCTACCAAATCCTCAGACCAAAGTGGGCGGGATCCTGTCTCCACAAATCCTCAGACTGAATGGGCTGAGCTCCTGTCTCCTCCCACCTTATATGCCTCTCTGTCCAATCATATCACTTCCCTGTCTCTACCTGGCTAGTACTGGGTTCAAAGGTGTGAGCTATCACCGCCTGGTTCTGTTTCTTGTTTAGACTGAAACCAGCTTGTGTAGCATAGGGTGGCCTTCAACTCAGAGGTCATCTGCCTCTGCCTCCCAAGTGCTGGGATTAAAGGTGTGTGCCACCACTGCCTGGCCTCTATGGCCAGCTAGTGGCTTGACTCTGCACTCTGATCTTCAGGCAAACTTTATTTGTTAAATCACAAACAAAATATCCCCACAAGTACTAGCATAGTTAATCCTCACATCAGGGCTTTGGAGTATACACTGTTGCTATCCCATGAGAAAGCTGGGGCCCAGAAGAGAAAGAAAGTTGCCGGGGTTGCTTGGCAAGTACCCGTCAGACTTTGCCATGAGTGGGAGGTGGGTGGGAGGGGGTGGAGTTTCCAAGCCTCTGTTTTCACCTGACAGAGATCCAGTCTCAGGCCCACACTGCTCAGCTCTTTCAATGAGTTCTGCCTGTCACTCCAGGCTTTATACAAAGTGTGCAGCTGGCACTTAGAAAAGAGCCCTTCTTAAAGCTGTAGCATCTGTGATCATTCCTATAAGCACTGGTCCCGGGCTGTGGAAGGATGGAGTAGACACGGGCACAGGTCCAGCTAGTCAGGATCTGTTCAGTCCTACCCAGTGTGAGGCCCAACGTCACCCCCCCACACAAAGTTCCGTTTCCATTTCGTGTGGATGCTGGAGCCCCTCAGCTGTCCCTGTATTCCCAAGCTTCCTCTGGACGCCTCCCTATTCCCAGCACTTCCTCTTCTCTCATCTGAAACAAAAAAAGCTGAGGTGAGGTTATTTATTTTTGGTTAAAAATTGCTGTTTCATTCAGAACCTGGTTCTGGAACCAGAGAAATCCATGGCGGTGTTGCTGATATCTGACAGGGCCTTCTTATTGCGCCCTAGCAGGAAGAGAGCGTACAGAACCAGATGGAGGAAGCTGGTCCGAGTGGCCTTTATAATGAAGTTGTTCTTGTGGTTCTCATGAATTTATTCATTTCTTCATGAGCGCAAGAGCCTTGTGACCCAATCCCTACTGAAGGTTCCACCTCTCGAATTTGTGTATGACTGAGAATTAAGTTCTCGACTCATGAAAGGTAGGGAGCACCTTCAGATCACAGTAACTGAGGTGGCAATGGACTTCTTGGATCTTCACACAAAATAATCGAGCGATAGGGAGGATGGGAAGGCCGGTGCCACCTGCAGTGCAGTGAGGAAAGAGTCTCCTGGGAACATGACTACAGGAGGTGGCAATAAAGGATATGGGGTGGGGATAGAGGCAACATGGTGATGCATGCTTTATAATAATAATAATTATTGTTATTGTTTTATTATTATATTGGAATAATCCCAGGAGACAGGCAAGCCTGAGTTACATGGGGAGATCCTGTCTCTGAAAGCTAAAAAAGAGAGAGAAGACCACCAGGACTATGAGTGCATTTACCCATGTTAAAATATCTCTCTCTCTCTCTCTCTCTCTCTCTCTCTCTAGACATGGTTCCATGTAGCCCAGGCTAGCCTCAAGAAGGCCTTGAACTCCCGAGCCTCCTACTTCCACTTTCTAAGTGCCGGGATTGCAAGCACGTGCCACCATGACCAGTATCATATGGTGCTGGAGCTCGGCAGGCAAACACTCTACAACTGAGCTATCTTCCTAGCCCTTAGCAGAGATTCTTCACTTTTATCCACAGGAAGGGATGATTGAAGAAACTTGTGGCTGGTCACATGGCGATCTACATCAGTCTGAAAGGGAGAAGAGAGAGATCCGGGAAGTTCTGGGTGAGTCAACCTTGTGCTCTGAGTCCAACTGATTAGCAAGGGTGGCGAGCTCAGGAGACAAACTCTTCTAGCAAAGGAAATCAAGATGGTTAAGTACAACATGGAGGTTGTGGGCTACATTTTCTCTGAACCATAAGCATGGCTACATGCTCAAAGGGCACGCATTCTGTTTTTAAACAGGCATGCACATGCACGCGCGCGTGCACAGACACACACTGCTCCTTTCTTTTCCTGTTTTCCTTTTACAGATAGTAACCCCCTGGGTTTACAGGTTACTTTCCCTTGTCTGTTGGAATAGACCATAATGTGTTGGGTCTACCTGCACCTCATCTGTCTTAGAAGACCTGTCTCAGCAGTAGGAGGAACTCATAAATGTGCCTTAAAAGAACGTGCACACCAGACTGCTGATGCTGCCAGGCCACTCGCTAGTGACAGAGAGTGCCTTTTACTTAGGAAAGTGATGATTTCCCAACACTTCCACCAACCCAGGGTAGCATCAACCTGTTGGTCTTGTTAGTTTCAAGATGTCATCACCTTGTAGTTTTAATAGGTATTACTTGCTGATGAATCATTTTATCGGTTCTCCATGCTTTAAGCTGTTTGTCTCTCTGCGCATGCTTCATACCCTTTCTGTGTTGGCTGCCTTCCTAGTTCAATGGCAGCACACCAGAGACTGTCAGCTTGGGAAGAGGAAAGGTTTATTGGGGCACACAGTGTTGCGGGTTCTAGTGACAGGCAGCTGGCCTGCTGTTTGGGGCCTGTGGTGAGACAGCAGGTAATGACAGAGACAGGAAGTGGACGAAGGGGCTTGCCTCCTGCCCGAGAAGCAGAGAAAGGAAGTTCTGGGTCTGGCGTTTTTGTCTGAGATACCTCCAATGACCTAAGACCTCTCGCTAGTTCCTACCTCTCAAAGGAACTGCTAGACTGGGCCTTTATTTCAGGACACTTCCAGGTAGAAACTGTAGTGCTTGGCCTGAGCTTTAAATTGGATATTGGGGTTTTTGTTGTTGTTGAATTATAAGAAGTCTTTTCTTTGTGCCTTTTTAAAAATTCTTTGTGGATTTCTCATTATGCATCCTAATCCCACTCATTTCCCCATCCCCTAGCATCTGCCCTCTGCTTTTGCAACATGACCCCCCCAAAAAAAAAAATTTTTAAAGAAAAACTATAATCCAAAACAACAATAAAAAGAACGTTGAAAAAAATTCTCAGTGTAAAACTGTAGTGTGACCCCATGAGTCACACAGTGTACCCTTTAGTCCATACATCTTTTCTTGTAAGTGCTCATTGCTATGAGTCATTGGTCTGGTTCAAGGCCCCTGCTGCCCTATTGATAATGGGCTCTCACCGGAACTCCTCTTGGAGATCCTGTTGTTGTCCTGTGTTGTGGAGATCCTGCTGTTTCGGATCTGCAGGTCCGGCCCTTTCTCATGCTCCAACAGTTCATAGGGATGCTGGGGTGGGCTAACTCACAGCTCTTGATTGTGGACCTAGGTCTTAGCTGGGTTGGTCAGCCTACCAGCATTCCCTCACTGCCACCACTAGGGTGAGCTCTCCAGCACTGTCCCAGCTAGCTCAAGGAGCCTGCAGCAAGGAGCGAGCCAGTTATCCGGCTCTCAGATTGTCATATCCGGGACACCCACTTTCACACCACCAGGGTCAGCTCTACTGTTTTGCCGAGGGGAGGTGCAGGGCCTGTGTTCCCATGTGCAGCAACCAGTGAAGGGAGGGCTGGCTTTCCCACCCCTGTGACCCTAGGGTCAGCTTTCCCACCCGAATTATAAGGAGTCTTATGTCTCATGTCTTCTACCTCCCCTCCCCCGACCTATGAGTAGCAACCACGCTGATGTGTTTATGCTAGGTTTATCCTTTGACCTAGACATACCTTATAAAAATATGGTATTGACTTATACATGTATGAATCATAAATTACAATGTGCTGTACATTAAAAATATCTTATTTTTGTGCCAAAGGTCCTCAGCCTTGGTGGTTGGCACCTTCTGAATCCACTGAGCCATGTTGCTGGCTCCATCATCTTTTTACTTGCTAAAGACATTTTTTATTTTTGTAATTGGATTGCCAGTGACGTACATTTAGTTGGCCATATAGCTGGAGCTTGAGGAATACTCTAACAGTCAGTTAGTTGTGGATTAGTCTAGAAGGAGTGAGTGGAGCCCTGGGGTGGAAGCCCTGAAGGGTGGAGAAGGTTGTGTGAGAATGGGGGAAAGAAACAGAGCTGACCAAGAGGAGAGTGGAAGACCCATACCATAGGGTATTGTTTTGTTTTGTTTGGGGGGGGGGGTTGTTGTGGATGTAGGGCATCCAGTCAGTGAAGATTCCCAGGGAAGGATGATGTCATATTGATTGGAACTTAGGGTGGGCTGAGGTCAAGAGCCCCCCCCATCCCCCCCACCCCCCCACCCCCCGCAGCTCTCAAATCAGACAGGAGAGACCTGAACCCTCCAGGCATAAGAGAAAAGGACCCAGGCTGGTGGCAAGGCTATTCACAGGGAAATCCAACCTCCAGCCTCTCTGAGGCTATTTGCTAGACGGGACCTGGCAGGGGCAAGCAGGCTCCCAGGCAAGGGTGAAGAGGGTGCTCTTGGCACATGGAGCAGGCTGCTAAGTCTGAAGTCCTGTGGAGAGTCCATCTGTGGGTAGGACTCTGGGCTCATGGCTCAATGAGTCTTCAGCAAGAGGCTGGGAGGAAAACATGTGAGCGTGAGATCACCCTGGAGGAGCAGCGGGAAGGGCCAGAGAGGCTTGGCCAGAAAAAGAGCCCCACGGCAGCTGTGTGCAAAGTGGATGGACAGGCTGGGCCAGCTGAGGAGACCTGGTGCATTTTTAAAGGACTCTCTGCCATTCTGGAATTTGAGCCGGGGGGTGGGGGGCAGTGAGACAAGGTCTAACAAACTGTCCTTTCCCACGGCTTTGGAGGGTGCAGAACGTGTTTGGACTAAAAGGAGAGCAGATGCTTTAAGAAGCCCAGTATTCTGGCTCCTGAAGGAAGTCCCAACCCTGAGGGTGACATGGTCGGAGCAGCTTGGGTCTGTCTTCGCTGTACAGAGAGTTCCGGACATCTCAGGGCTCTGCTGCTATGGGCAATGTTAAGCATGGCACTCCTTGGGGTGGGGGAGGATGTGACCTTTCTGGTCACCCAGGAAACGCCTTGGGTTGTCTTCCTCCTTCACCCCATCAAAGCATACCTGGTCTTTTTTTTTTTTTTTTTTTATAGTTCCATGCTTTGCTGCTAACTCTACACACCTGGTTTTCCAGTCAATGATTAATAGTTGGTCAGAATGAATGAGCGTTGTGAATGAATGAATGTGAAGAAGACATTCTGCCTTGTCTCCAAAAGGGAAAGTGTGAGAACTGCTCAGACTCAGCTGTAGTGTTGGCTTGGTTTTGTGTTCTTGTCATGATTTTTGGCAGGAGAGTTTTTCTTCTATAGAATTTTTATTTAATAGTTCTCTTTGAGTGTATGAAGCAGATATTTTAGCATCTTACCTTGATAATACCACCTGTGAGACTACAGGCTCACTAGAGCAGCTGTCATTGTCTTAATGCATATTCACATAAATGCTTAACTATTGAAAATGCTCAGTTTGTATATTACACCCACTTAGACACAGCCCTGCATTTGTGTATCCACAGAGAGGTGATCTGGGAACCGAAGCTTCCTCCTAACCCTATGCACGAGATAATAAAAGTATTTCCTCTACCTCCTTAGTGACTGGGGACCAAAAATGAACCGGTCAAAAGACAGATTAACAAAGAGTGGCTGGATTTTTAAATGATAACATTAAAGGCCTAGACACCTAACTTAGCAGAGAAAAAGAGGGGCAGGGAAAGACTTCCCTAGGAAGAAAGCATAAGTTTCTGTCGGGAAAAAAGATAGATTTAAGAGAGGGAGAAAGTTTGTGAGATTGTTTGCATAGGTATGGACGGTCTTGCTGTCTTGGGGGCCGTAAAACGGCCTGCAGAAGGGACTGGCTGAAGTGTGTTTTCTGTGTTCCCTTCCAGGAGTAGACACTTTCCAAAGAAGCCATTTGTAGCTGCCTTACTTCTCCGAGGTTGCTGCGTTCTGTCGTGGAGAATGAGTTCTGTCTAAGAAGGCTCCATTCTTATCTGCTGAATCTCCAAATGTCTTTACCATGACATTTGTTTGGGGAGACTGGGTCTATCACAGGGACCCGAGGCTCCCTGATTAGACTAGGCTGGTTGTCAGGGAGGTCCCAGGATCCCCTGTGTCTGCCTCCGTAGTGCTGGGACCATGAGCAGGAGCCACACGGTACAGATTTTTAGGTGGGTGCTGGGGATTGAACTCATGCCTTCATACTCGGATGGCAAGCAAGCATTTTCCCAATTGAGCTAGCACCCTAGTCCATAAACAAATTTCTTATTTAATAATATACTTTGAGCATCTTTCTGCGTAAATGCTTTTTAGAAACGAGATCAGTCATGGTTGCCCGGGTTCCCCTGGCTGAGGTGGAGGAAGTGAATATTTTTGCTGTCGTAATGGCGAGCTGGTGCGCTCCAGCAGATGGGTAGTGGGTGCCTTTTGGTGTGGGAGGGTGATTCACTCTGGAGACCACTCACTGATCACGTGAGAGGGGCAGACATGTGGCTGTGTGGAAAGTGCTCACCCTAAAAGTTCCCAGCCACAAGGTGAGGGCAGACAGGGAGGGGAGCCTTGGGGAGAAGAAAGAGTGAGCTTTCCTGGGGACAGAGGAAAGCCGGGACACCCTGGCTTGGGTACTGTGCCCAGGATCCCCAGTCCACACACACAGGGGGGTCTTTAATTTGACCAGACCGGGTAGAACAGAACTGCTTCCCCAGGTCACCTGATCCAACTCAGGACTGGGCAGCCAATGCAGAGGTAGAGTGTAGCAGGCTTTTTTTGTTTTACTTTGGGGCCACCAACCAGCTTCCAAATCATGACATAGAGACTTTTTATTAATCATGAATGTTAGGCCTAGCTGAGGCTCGTTTTTTAGCTAGCTAGCTCTTTCAACTTATATTAACCTGTCTCCTTTTTGCCTCTGGGCTTTTTGCCTTTCTTCATTCTGTATGTCTGTCTTTCCTTCTTACTCTGTGGCTGGTGGGGTGGCCCCTGATCTCTCCCTCGTTCTCTGCTCTCTTCTCCTTCTCTCATTCTTCTCTCTCAAGCCAAGATTTCTCCTCCTATTTATTCTCTCTGCCTGCCAGCCCTGCCTATCCTTTCTCCTGACTATCCTTTCCCTATTGACTGTTCAGCTTTTTTATTAAACCAATCAGGTACCTTAGGCAGGCAAGGTGAAACCAATGTAACACATCTTTACATAGTTAAAATAACATACCACAACAATAGACACTTGCACTCACTTTTTTCTTTTCCAGGGGATCGAAACAAGCATGCTAGATAAGCACTCTGCTGCTGAGATGTATACTTAGTCCGGCTTACCATTTTTTTTTAGATAGTATCTCACTACACTGCGCAAGCTGGCCTTGAACTTGCTTTGTAGGCCAAGCAGGTCTTAAACTTGCCATCTTCCTGCTCGTACCTACTCTCTAGTAGCTGCGTGCAGGCCTGTGTTGCCATGCGCACTTTCATAACTTCCTGACTTCTTTAGGAAGCTGAGAGTAGCACCCATAGCCATGGGTGTGTTGGGAGGTTGACAGTGGCATTGCCTATGGATTCTTACATCATACTTTGTCTTGACTCTGAGAGATGTCCCACTCCCCAGTTCTAAGACACAAACACCCAGGCCTGGCCTTTGGTCCTACCATTGTTAGACATTGAAGACCTGGTCCACTCACCTCCAGGATTTGCTCTGATCCCTGGGAACCCATCCTGGCCAGTGTGATATAAACACCTAACTTGCCAGAGGGGAGGTGGGGCTGGTGTCCTCCTTTCTGTCTGTACTCTCTGAGGACCCACGCTTGCAAAGCTCCGATTGCTGGCAGGGGATGGGGCTCTGATTGGAAATAGATCACACCTCTGCCTCACTGCACGCTTCTCCAAAGGAAAGAGCTTTTCCAGGGGCAGACATTAAAGACCTGTGAGATGCATCAAGCCTCTCACATCTGATACTTGCCCAGAAGTTCAGTATTTCAGATCTGCCAGCCCAAGAGTTTTGAGACGTTCTGATTGGAAGGAAAATCCTCAGGGTTCAACACAGGAGCCCCACTGGCTGAGAGAGAGGGTCTGCCCTTTATCTCAGTGTTTCAGTGTTTCTGTCTGCAGCATGTGAAAGGTAGCAAGGTAGAGGAAGGGTATCTAATGGACCCTGCAGGGCTGTTGACTGTCTGAGCTCCAGCAGCTACTCTGACCCCCGGTCTCCTCATCAGCCTCGCATACTGGACAGTGAGACTTCATCCATACGCTCCTAAGGAAAAGTGCCTGGATTAGGAAAGCCTGGCGAATGGCTGCCAATCTCTGTGCACTCCTGTGCTCACCGCATGAGAAGGAAGACGCCTCTCACTGACACCACCTGTGCCGAAGGGCTTCCTCTGTGGGCAAACAGGAAGTAGCTCACCTCTCCGGAGCAGGAGGGCTCTGGCCATGCTGCATATCTTGGGCTGTGTGGGCTGTGTGCTGCAGAGTGTGTGGTCACATCTCGGGAGGGCATGGTGGACTGGGGAGAGACTCAATGAATGGAAGGACGAGGATGCTCTGCCAATTATTACTTGGGACTCTGGGATGGGGGCGGGGCATAATGCCCCTGTAGCTGGAGACCCTCGAGGGATCTTCCACCCAGAGATTTGTTTCTTTTAGTAGCAGGAGATGAAAGTTATGAGAGGCGCCTGCAGGCTGAGGACTCCAGCAATCAAGGAAGGCCTCATACCCACCCTGTCTGGAAGGTGAGGGAGAGGCAGATTTCTCTCTTGTTTCGAAGTGAGCAGAAAAGAGTCATCTGTTAAGGGGAGGGACAGGTACTCCACTGTCAAGTGAATGCAATTCATGGTTACAGGAGGCTGTTGACCCCTAAATGAGCAGAACTTGGAAGGAAGGAAGGAAGGAAGGAAGGAAGGAAGGAAGGAAGGAAGGAAGGAAGGAAGGAAGGAAGGAAGGAGGAAGCAGACTGCCCTGAGCAGCGTCAAACAGCTTCAGGGAGCAGAGTGGACTGTGGACCACTAGGGAGGCAGAGGCCCCAGTCAACAAGACAACCCTGCTCACCTCCTTGTCTCTTAACACACCATGACCTTCTGCCTCTACCATCGCCTTCCGGGGTCACTCATCTAGAAACTCTCGGTGGCTATGTTCGATGTAGGCTCACTCACGTTCCTTTTTAATCCCCCTTGACTTTCCAGTAGCCTCCAGCCCAGCCGATCGCCTCCTCCTTCGGAAGCAACCTCTCTCTCGCTATTGTCTTTCTCTCACCTTCTTGATAGCCCCTCACCAGCCTCCTTTACAGACCTCTCCTCTGCCATCCTGATGGACCCCACCACCCTGGGCTCACATACCTCTCTGGGGCCACACTAGCCCCTAAACTCCAAGCATGGTGTTCAGTTGCCTGCCTCACAGATATCTAAATCCGTGTTTAAAAAGTTGAACTTGTTTGTTCGTTTGTTTGTTTGTTTGTTTGTTTGAGACAGGGATTCTCTGTGTAGCCCTGGCTGTCCTGGAACTTGCTCTGTAGATCATCAGGCTGACTTAAAACTCAGAGATCCGCCTGCCTCTGTCTCTCAAGTTCTGGACTTAAAGGAATGTGGCCGCCTGGCAAAACGTTGAACTCTTGATCTCCTCTCCAAAACTTCATCTCCTGGTGCTTTTCCACTTCAGCAAGCCCTGTGCAGTCTCTCAAACCACAAGTCTGAAAGTGACCCTTGACTTCCCTCCCATCTACTTAAGCAGCCAGACTTCTCAGTGGTCCCCAGTCTCTAAGTCCCCAGTCACACGCTCTCCCCTCTCTGCCATCATCGCTCTCGCCCAAAACAGTGCCCTCCCTTACCTGGACACCTCCCCCAAACCAGAAGCTGCTTGCCTGGGGGTTTGCTCTCAGGGAGCCCCTGGCGCTTGTTCTTCATTCAGTGGACAAATGGTTTTAGAAACAAATGCAGAAACCCTCCTTTGGCCCTCAACTACCAACTCCAAATGCACCTTGGTCTACAGTTGAGGACCCAGTGAACTCCAGCGGGCCCCGCCTCTCCTGTCTGAGGACTTCCTCCAGAGCCAGGGCTACCGACTGTTACCCAGACATTAGACTTCCCATCACAGATAATGAATTGGACCTGCAGCCTACACCGCTCTCTTCCATGTCGGGTCCTCTCCACAAATAACACATCTCTGCCTAGGCCTCCCCTGACCTCCACAGCAGTGAGCTCACCCTGCCACCCTCCCTGGTTTCCCTCCACTTCTTCCTGCCCACACTCTAGCCATTCAGTGAGCAGGGGCTGGTACCTAGTGCACTGGCTTCTTTTCTGTCTCTAGACTGGAAGCTCCCTGGGAACAGGCTGTGTGTTTTACGACTGGCTGGCCAGCAGCTTCTAGTGTGAGGACGGGAACACGGAAGGCACTGGCTAGAGGGCCACGCGCCAGAGGACAGGGATAGAGCCTGGGGAGAGGTTTGCTTCTGGGTGATAGATTTAGGTGATAGATTTCAGGTTTATCGGGGTTGGGTGGAGAGCTGCAAAATCAATCCCAAACGCAGGAGGTTTTGCAGCTTGGATGAGGGAGTGGACCAGGCTATGCTGAACTGGAGGTGTTTGTGACGTTAAGCTGTGCACAACACTTACCATCTTAGAAAGTGGTTGCTTTAGGCCTGCCAGGACCATTAGAGTTTCATCTAATGTATTAAATACATACAAGTTCTGGGAAGCTGGCAAACTGTCATATTAGCTGTGGCTTGCCTTCCTACTTTACTTATTATCAGCCTGCAGGTCCAGGTCTGAAGCAGAATCCTGTTTCCCCTCAGTGTGGCTCCTGGAACAGGACTTAGTCCTGTCTTGGCCCCTGCCTGGCCCCACCCTCTCTTCACAAGCTCCGGGTGAGTGGGGATGGAGGATGGGTGACTCGAGCGGAGTCTAAGCCTATCCTCTACCCCACCCTCTGCTATCATCCCTCTAGCCTCCCCCTAAACCTAGTCTGGGGCTGTGCAGAGCTGCAATGTGCCTGGGGGGGGGGGGTGAACGCAGGCCCAGAGTAGAGAAAATTCTAAGATTCTCCACACCCAGAGGAGTATGTGGGTCCAGGCAGAAACATCGCTGGATTCCTTCCCTCTACTAGAGGAGGACGGCTGGAGGAAGGTGTGAGCCAGAGACAGGCCCTCTCAATGTAGGCCACCCGCACAAGGCCCGTGACTGAGGCCTTGGACCACTGTTGTGGGCAGGCCAGTAAAGAGGACCAGGGCAAGGTAGGTGGGTTTCCGGGAGCTGGAGCTGTGGCTAGGGTAGAGTCTGGCAGATGTGACTGGAGATGCGGATTGTTTACATTGTTCCCACTGGCCTCTGAGCCTGTCCCAGGGACTTGTGTCTGGGACTCACCTCTTGGGAATGGGCAATGACTAGCTGCTCGTGTGCTCCGAAGGCCTAGTTTGACTCCCAGCTTTGCAACTTCCCGTTTGTGCAAGCTGAAGGCAGCTGCCTCTGTGCAGAGACTGGAGCCGTCATGCTTGTGAGGTCAGAGTGAGAAGCGGTGAAGGAGCTTTTCGGTGGGGGGAAGGAGGGCTTTGGTAACATAACATCATATCTCAGGTATCATTATCAGTGGTGGCACAGGACATAACCATATAAAAACTGAACTGTCATATCTGAAAAATAAAATGCTTGACTTGAGACCCTTCTGTCTTCCATTGGTAACCTTCCAGGAGGCCAAGCTAAGGCAGACACAGAACCTGGGGCAAAACCACAGGGAGGAAGGAGGAGGGGCCTGTTCACAGCCTAGGCCTCATCTTCCCCTTTCTCCCAGGCCCTGGCGTTGTGGGGAGAAGGCCAATCAGTGGCAGGTTCTGGGATTGTGTTCCAGGGTAGCAGCTTCCAAGGAGCAGGTGGCATAGATAGTTTTGGGGCGCTGGGAGATGCTGAAGCCGGAAGTGGAGGCCCTTGTCTTGTGGGCAGGAAGTGTGAGGTACTGAGCTGTTCTGAGGGCTGGGGAGCCCTGGGGAGCGGGAGGGGTGTGTGTCACGGTGGTGAGGGGAACGGAAGTCGGAAGCGTCAGTCACCACATTCGCAGGCCGGCAACTGTGCAACAGAAAGTGTTCCCGGAGCAGGGGAGTCCAGGAGAGCCCCTAACTTCTAGTCCCTAAAGGTGAGCTAGGTGGGCTTACGGGGGTGGAGCCGGGGTTGTCTGGGTTAGGGGACCAGGAAATAGAGAGTTTTATGAGGGCCCTCGTGGTTGAGGGACAGGTGCGCCGAAGGGAGACAAGTTTCTGGGCTTGATCAGTCACTACTTGGATACCAGATACGAGCCTGACCTCACGGGACCCTTGCCTTCCCGTCTTTCCTCCCCCCCTCCCACTCGCTATCTATCCTCTGTCTGACTCTCAATCTGGCCCTTCTCTGACCTCTGTTTCTCCATCCTTTCCCCGAGACCTCTAGAAACTTGTAAGGGGCAAGGCTACCTGCCTTCAGTCTTCATGGCTCCTGTGGTTGAGGTCCCAACTGGTCTTGACTGCAGACCTTAGAAGGCTGGGGACTCAGGAGGGTGCAGGAGCGGTTCTGGGTGTGGCCACTGTACAAATGGTGTCTGGGCTTCGGCCCTTAAGGTGCTCCCTGCTCCGCCCTACACCCCGGCCCCACCCAAAGAGGCTGGAGTTAGAAGGAGCCCCCTCCCAACTTGTTTAGCCCTGATTCAGGACTATTTTCCTGATGTGTGAGAGGGACCGTGCCCCTCCCCAAAATATCCCTCTATGAGACACTGTAGGCCCATTAGGGCCCCTTGGAACTGGTCCTCAGCTGCTTCCATCTTCCAGGGCCTGAAATTCCATAGTTAAAGTCACTTTTCTACTAAAAGGCGAGACGGCTGTCCCATCAGGACCAGGACTATTGAAAGAATGGGCTCCAAGCAGGTGTGTCCCCAGCCCTCTGGGACTATGGAGCATCTTAGTACTTCCTGCTATGAATAGGAACCACTGGCAGCGAGGATAACCCCGATCCTGGATGAGAGGCCCAAGGATCGGGAGGTCTGACTTGATCTCCTAGGAGTCCTTCACCTTCTGAGGCCAAAGCTGCTCCTGTGCTTTGATTTAGGTCAGCTTCCCACCCAGCATCCCTTGCTTTCTTTGTGAACATGAGCTGGTTTTACCATGTGTTACGGGAGCCCCTTATCCCCCACATTTGCATGAAGGCACCCTTGGGAGCAAGATGTGGGACCTCCCCTAACCAGTTCTCACAGTGCTCTGGGCCCAGGTTCAGGCAGAGAAACCAGTCCTGTCCCTCCATTCCAGGAAGCTCCATTTGCTGTGGGTGTCTTCTGATTTGGAGGTTGTGGATGTCCTTCCCCCAGGGACACCGCCATTGCCTGAGCTACACACGACTCACCTCCTGTGTCTCTGGAAGGGTCAGGACTGGGGTAAAAGGAAGGAAGCAGATTGACTTACTAAGTTTGTTAGGTTAAATTATAGTGTGTGTGTGTGTGTCTGTGTGTGTCTGTGTGTGTCTGTGTGTGTGCGCACATGTATGTGTATATGTATAGGGAGGTGTCATATTCCAGACAGAGAGGTCTGAGGGCTGTCTCCTTCAGCAGGCCAAGAGCTGACAATACGTGGATCTAGATGAACCTGACAAGAAGGGGTGTGTGCATGTGTGTGTGTGCTTGCGTGCATGCGTGCGCGTGTGTGTTTTGCTTACTTTTGCTTCTCTGGGTGAGTGGCAGCACAACAGAGTTGAGCTGCAGAGACATGGCAATTCCTTGGTCATCTTCTGAGACCCAGGCCCAGCGCTTCGACTAGTCCCATTGCACGGCAAGCCAGCTGGGTGGCCTTCCAGTCCAGCTTCCTTATTCTTCAGATAAGGGACCAGGTGCAGTCTCCCTGTCACAGGGTCAGGCTGTTGTAGATGTAGGATGTGATTACAGTCTGTGAGCCTCTTTATCAGATTCTCCACTGTCACCCTGATCCAGGTCGTCACCTTTCCTCCTCAGGAATGGCTGTCTCCATACCTGGTCTCTCTTTCTTTCTGTGGTTTGTTTTTTCAAGACAGGGTTTCTTTGTGTAGCCCTGGCTGTCCTGGAGCTAGCTCTGTAGGCCAGGCTAGCCTCAAACTCACAGAGCTCCGCCTGCTTCTGCCTCCCAACTACTGGGATTAAAGGCGTGCGCCACCACCACCCCGCTCCATCTCTCATTCTTAAGCTAGAACAGAAACCTAAATCTGTAAACCAAGAGTAAAAAGCAAATCCATTGTTAAAAAAAAAAAAAAGCAAAATCCAGGTGTCCTCTGTTCCCTCCAAAGACCAAAAAAAAAATTTATGGGCTGTGGATGTTGCTCAGTTGGTAGTCTTTACCTAACATACATACACAAAGCCCTGGGTCTGGTCCCCAACACCTTATATACCAGGTGTGCCAGAGCACCCCTGAAAGTCTAGCATTCATGAGACAGGGGTGTTAGTATCATGAGTTTAAAGCCAACCGGAGGTGGCACATAAGAGGACCCTGTTGACAAAACCAAAAGAGAAAGAAAAGAAAAATCCTTGAAGCTCTACCTGGTCCCCGTGTGTCACTGTCTCCCCCCCGGCTCTCTGTACAGCTTAGCCCCTGCAATATCTTTCCTGAAAACTACCCTCCTAGTGAACATCACCTGAAATGCAGAGCTCAAGACTGAGGCCGAAGGCACACAATGCAACAGCGCGGCTCTCTTTCCTACCTCGCTGCCTGGCCGCTCCTCACAGTAGCTTCTGGAACTTGAAGGCTTTTCCTGCACCTCGCAGAATGTGTCCTTAAACTTCCGGAGGAATCCCAGCACTCCGGAAAATGAAGGGTCACTTTATTTATTCAGAGTCAACAGAACCCAGTTTATTAGGCATAGCCTTTTACTGCTGAATGGTTGCCTTGCTGAAATGAGAGATTTTGAAAGAGATTTTACTGGTCTGGCCAAAGAGTTTAGTCAGTAAAAGAGCTTGCCACCAAGCCCAAGGAGCAGAGAGTGATCACCGGAATCCATATGGAGAAGGACAGAACCGATTCCTCCAAGCTGTCTTTACACGCAAATACAAAACAAGCTAATACACGTAAGAAAGATGGGCGGGGCTGGGGGGATTTCACTGAACTCGGGAGGTGGGAAAGAAATATGAAAATTCTAGAAGCATGCCTAAGGTATGCATGTACTCTGCTATCTTGTTTCTCATGGCGGAGGAGGGAGGGCACTGGTCTCAGTTTTCACCCAGATGACCGCTAGGGCCATCAGAAGGACTACACCCTTTGCCAGTCATCCGACTCATCCATACTGAAAAGCTAGAGAAAGGAAGAAGCTCACTGACTTGTGGGTAGGAAGCAAGTGTGGCTTAGGGGAACCCTACACCTGGGTCTAGACTCAAGCTCCCTCATTGCTTTGCTGAGCCACCTAGAAAACTGTGGACCTCCCCAAGTCTTAGCTTCCTTGCTAGAGAGAAGTAGGTGTTTGGGTTTGCCTCATTCCTGGGAAGCCTGGTGAGAGATGAGCTCCTGGATGGATGTACAGCTGGATAAGTAGGTCCCTTTGTAGGGGCGAGATAACATCGACTGCACCTTCTCCCATGGCGTTCGCGTGCCAGATAAAACACAGACTGCTCAGTTAAATGTGACTGTCTGATAATGCAGTAGGGAGTTTCAAGCATGTCACAGATACTGGGAGTGCTGGGATTTGGTTTGGTTTTGTTTTTCATTCTTTTAAAATCATTATTGGGTATGAACCCAGGGCCTTGTATATGACAGATGCCCATCTCTTGCCCACATCCCTTACATGTTTATCTGCCTAATTTAGCAACCCCACAGTGAAGATATACGCCGCCCACATGGCCTGGCCTCCTGGAACTGAGGAAATGCAGGGATCATATAAAGAGACCTGAACGTCTCCAGTCAAAACCAGTCTTGAATTTTCAACCCACCTGAACTAAAAGATAATGATATGATTCCAAGAAATGTGTGGGTGGGTCTGGGGAGAACATGATCCACCACCCCAGTAATGAGACTCCCCAGTGGTCAGGAAGCCCAAGGTAACCTGCCTGTTCCAAGCTTACTTCCAGGCAACAAGAGCCCTCTGGGTAAACCCTGAGAGTTTGAAATAGAGCAGTGTGGAATGCAGTCCGGTTGACTTTAATTGCTTTGAAAGAATCGTGGCCCAGTCAGACCGCATACCAACCAGCCGCCTTTGGGTTTCCTTAACTCACCTCCCTTCCCCTTTCCCTCAGTTTCCCTTGACCTCCTAGGCCCTTCTCTCCCTAACTCTTTCAGATACCAAATCTCAGAAATTTTCGCTCTCCTCTTTAGTCTATAGAAAACTGTATTTTCTCTCATCCTTCCCCTCCTCCCCCATCTTTGAAAATTGCCAGGGAGGAACACTGAATTTCTTCTGGGAAGGCAAACCCAAATAAAACCCAAAATTCAATGATGTCCATGGTAGTCATGAACATATTCCATAATTGCTGCTTTATACACATGTATGTATGTATTCATGCATGAATGAATGTATGTGTAAGTATCTATTTGCAAAGAGACATACGGATTCCCTCTAAGTTTTGGTGCCCCTTTTCCCATTCCCAAGATCACAAGTGCACGTGTCCTGTCAAATGAATTCTGTAGTGAGAGTAAGTGCATTGCCCTGGCTTCATGCTCAGATGCCTCCAATGACCCCTACCTCTAGGGGAAGTCTTGTAAAGTTTCTAGTGCCACCCACTAGTGCCAAGCTGGAGAGAAGACTGTAATGAATGACCCTCTGGGGGTCCGAACGACAGCAGGTTCTAAGGTATATGTATCCCTTCCTTAACAGAAGTGGGACTGTCTGAGGCCTCTTGCACAGAGAGCGGTCAGGAGAGAAATGAGCAGGTGCATGGAGAACAAGGCAACCCACCTTGCCCTTCTGTCGTAGCTAGCAAAGGCTATAAGTCTCAGCCTGCAGTCCACGGTTGGAGACCTGTGATAAGAATGGGAAAAAGGGTGTGGAGTGGAGGCCAACCCACAGCACCTGGAGAAGACTGACGGGCATGATCGAGTTCAATCCACTTGATTCAGAGCAGAGGTTAAATACAGGCGGTAGTCCTGCTTTTTCTGGAAATCTGTCTGGGAGAGACTGACTTATCACTAAACCGTAGAGTGTAAGTTGTACCAAAGACTTCCGTGATAGCCCGGAATGAAGTATAACAAAGGTTTATTTATTCGGGGATAAACTCACAGTAAGGGTAGCAATCCGTAGTCCTCTACATGAATTGGGAACTGGAACCGAATCCAGCAGAAAAGAGGGCATGCACACTTTTCATCTGCACACATAGTACGAGACCATGCCCAAGGTGGGCCAGTATCCTAAAGACTATTGGCTGAAGAGTTTCCACAACAGTAGAGGGACTTGAAGCCTGCTCAGAGGCCCTCCCCAGGGTGTTAAAATCCCAGAACTTTATTACCATTGAGCAAATCTAGGTATATATTATAATAAAGTGAGAAACAGAACATGGTGTCAGGACAGAGGGAACAGGGAAACCCAGCTACGGATGCTATTTTTAAGGTCTTTTTAGAAAGGTGCCTTGAAGGTAGAGACTGGCTTCCATATTAGTCCCACCCCATTTCTCTCTGGTATTCTCGTGCAAAGCCACACCTTTTTGGTAATCTTTGTTTGTTTGTTTGTTTGTTTTGTTTTGTTTTGGGGGGACAGGATTTCTCTGTGTTGCTTTGAAGCTCAGTTTGTAGACCAGGCTGGCCTTGAATTTAACAGAGATCTTCCAGCCTCTTCCTCCCAAGTGCTGGGATTATAGGTTTGCACCACGACCCCCTGGCTATTTTCCAGGTAATCTTAACAGTAGGTAAATACCATCCAACCTTGGTGTGGAAACTCTGAGGATTATCATCTGTTGAATGTCTAAGAGCAGGCCAAGCCTGGGTTGACAGTGATGGTTGCTTCCCTCTGAGGTGGGACTCTCTATAAGTGGGCCCTCCTTAAATGACCCTCAGTCACAGGGCTGACCTTCTAAATCAATCCACTCACTCTCAGTAGCAAGGAAGGGTAGCTCCAGGGCCTGTGGTCCTTCATTCATCCCCACACTTTCTACTGCTTGGTATGGAGGAACTGAACTGTCCCCATGGGTTGCTTATGTATTCTCGGGGGCACTACGCACCAGGTAAGACCTCCCCCACCCTCTTTACCACCTGCCTGAGCTAGGAACGCAGTTTGAGGTTTGAAGCCTGAAAAGACTCCAAGGAGGTGGTGTTAGCAGACACCAGGCAGGCCACAACCCCCTATGACACAAGGAGAGAGGTTCCTTCCGCAGAGAGGGGACTGAGGAAACCATGGGGTGAAGGGTAAGGGGGTCTGAAGTCAGAGCTGGGATTCTCATTCCATCTGTAGGTTGTTAAGCCAGGTTCGGGCTGTGGCTTCCTTGTTTGTGTGATGGGGAGGCAGCAGGTGTGTCTTCCAGGTGTCAGGATACACGAATGGCAGTAAGCATGGGCACAGCTAACTGGGCGCATAGAAGGGGCTGTCATTCCTGGCTGCATGGGAGTCAGTGACGGCTGGAGACTGGGAACGTGTCTCATGTGTTCCTTTATTTTCTGTTCCCCTACGTGCACCAGTAAAGTTTTCAGGCACACCTCCAGTCTTTTGAGATAGAATTATGTTTGAAGAAAGTAAGACAGAAGGAAATTAAAAAAACATTTGATGAAGCCGGGGGTGTGTTTAACAGTGGAAACACATGTCACACATCTGTGTACTTAGATCTGCACTTCCTGGGGACAACACAAGAGGGAAGCAGGTCCCAAATTATGAGTTTCAGCGTCCAGCGGATTAAAACAAGCCCGTCACTAAGAGGGATGGGGGCCCACTCTGGAAGCCATGTAACCGTGCATCTCACACTGGTGGAGACAGTGGAGACTCCTTCTCAGCGACATTCCTTATGGTCCTTTGGGGATCTGCTGAGGGGCCCACCTCAGCTGCGAGAGGGAGTGATGTACCAGAAAGCTCGCTTCTCGTTGAAGCCTGAGGCACACATGGCCGCTGCTTTCTGGGCTCACCCTCTCTGGAAATCGAGACTCCCCTTTAGGAAACAAGCGCTGTGCTCCTTGGTGGGGGCGGAGGGGCTGGAGCTTCTCCTTCATGGGGCTGAGTGAGGAACCCCTTAGCTGCTTCTGCCTTAAGTTGCACACAGTACATTAGGAAGCCACCCAGGAGCTGGCCTTGTCAATGGCGCAGGCCCACAAACAGAACCCGTACTCTGAAAAGGTAGGCAGGTGTGGCTTTGCTAGCTTGGGGCCTGCTGCTCCTTGCCGCTTGCTATATAGCCTATGTCTGACTCATGTTCGCTCTGGCTTACAAGTCTTTTTGGCTTTCTTCTGCTCTCTTGGTGCCCTGAGGTATTCTAGCTGTTTCTGCCCCACCTACCCATCTCTGCCTTCTCTGATCCAGCTCCCAAGAGAAAGACCTGAGCTGACCTTGCATTCTTTTCGTGCTGAGCCACACGGGGACCCCCTTCAACCAAGAGATGGGTGTCTTTAGAATAAGCGCCATTCTGGTGCTTATTTGAAGTTGTGAGGTCACAGGGCATGTCTGATACCCCCTTTCCCATGGAAGGGCAGAGAGGGCAGTGCCCCTTAGTAGATGCCCCGGGCATGGGTTCTGGACATGTCTAGCACTTTGGACACAGGTCTTGAGCGGATTGTGGTCCTTCTAATCTATGCTCCCTTTGGGCATTTACAGGCTAGATGTGGAATTCCAGTTCCCACCATGGCTTGTGCGCCTATTAATTCATGAAATGGGATTGTGAAAACGGACACTACCAAGGGCTTTGTCTCAGCTTTTGCTCTCTGGATGATGGGTGACAACAGACCCTCAGACCACCCCAGGCCTGGGGAATTTCTCAACATCTGCCTGGAAGACAACCTACAGCCCTACCCAGAGACATGTCCGAATGAAATATGTGGCCATCCAGGTCCTTCCGAGCCTTGCCAGGAACACCCCTGGCCCTTTGACCCCCCAGAATCCACCAGGCCTGATGCTCATCTCGGTAGCTCTGATGCGGAGCCTACTCGCCTGGGAAGTTACTCTTTCCAGGGGGAGGCCAGGCAGACGCCAGCTTCGCCGCAGCCGACGGGGGACAGCTGCTCTTTGGAGAGCCCGCAGCAGAACCAGAGCTCGTCCGCACAGGTGGTGTTCTGGGCTGGCATCCTGCAGGCCCAGATGTGTGTCCTGGACTTGGAGGAGGAGCTGGAGAAAACAGAGGGACTCAGAGCGGAACTGAGGTGCTGCATCCCCCCACCTTCTAAGGACTTCCTTGGTGATGTAGGCCTGAACCCCAGCCTGCCCAAGGAGGATGAAGACTCTGGAGATGACGGTGGTGAGCCTGAGGAGGAGAACCAGGCCTGGCCCAGGGGGCAGATGCCAGGCTCCTCCCCAGAGTGGGGTGCTGAGGAGGACAGCATCTTCTTTGACAATCCCCTCTTCCTGGAGAGCCCCGAGTCAGACACCAGCACTGAAGGAGAATGTTTTTCCTGGGGGTACCCAGATCCCCACCCAGAGATGAAGTCTCAGAGTCCTCAGGCCCTGGATTCTTCACTCCAAGAAGGCACAGGGCTCTGGAGGCCAGAAAGTGAGCTGGATTTGGGGAGCAACACTGCTGATCATAGTGGGTGTGCCACCCCTCCATTCCCTGTGCCTTCCTATAAGCTGCACCCCTGCTTGGCCGTAGGGTCCACTGAGGGGGCTCCCACGGTACCTCCTGATCTGGAGGGTGAGGTAAGTTAGCTGAGGAAGCCAGCTGAGGGCTATGCTGGGGACATGGCAAGGAGGGCCTTCCTCAGGGGGCACAAGCCCAGGACACTGTTCAGAAGGTAGAGTTTGGGGAGATCTAGGGTGAGAGAACATCAAACTGACTTGTGTGGATGCAATTGGGGAGACAGCTCAGTGGTAAAGTTCATGGACCTGAGAACCCATGTAAAAGCTGGGTGTGGCAATGCACACCTATACCTATCACCCAGCACTGGAGGGAAGAGTGTGGAGACAGGGGAATCCAGGATCTGAGAGGCCAGCCAGTCTAGCCAAAATGGCAAGCCCCGGGTTTAATAAGAGATACTCTGCCTAAAAATAAGGTAGAATTCTACAGAGGAAGACACTAACATCAACCTCTGTCTTCTACATGTTGGGCATGCTCACCTGAAAGCATCACGAGAGAGAGAGAGAGAGAGAGAGAGAGAGAGAGAGAGAGAGAGAGAGAGCATATAGAAATATGTCCTTCTGTACAGCACAGATACACAGACACATAGACACAGACACACATACATCCTCTCACACACAAAGATCAACTCATGTAGACTTCAGAATAATGCGAGATTTTATCAGTACAATAATGTCGTTTGGAACACAGAGGCTCTTAACTCCATTAGTCTCCATGTTACCAGCTTCAAGGAGCTAAGACTAGATGATTGGCTTAGAGAACAGGCAACACCCCCTTCATGGTGTTCCAAGCCTTTCTGGGATCCTCCCTCCTACCTCCCAGGCATCTCCAGCTGTCACGGAGCTGCCTAAGAAGACCTTTGTCCCCAAACACAGAGCTGTCTATGTCAGGAGACTTGTCCTCTCTTTTGAGAGATTTTCTTCTTACTCAAGCTCAGAGCCTTCATTTTCCTGTTGGGCAGGGTCAGTAGATCAGGCCCTCATGACAATGACATAGGAGCCTTGATATCAATCAGGAGCCTTGATTTCAATCTATTGTCACAAGCTATAGGAGGCCAGCAGGGGACAGTTTTCCGAGAATTCTCTGCTTTATAGATAAGGGGAACTGAAGATGGCAGAGAAGGCTGTAACCTTCTAATCTCTCCACTCCCAAAGAACGGTGGTGATCAGAGGCCTGCAGTCTTTTGGCGATGCCTCGTCCCAGGACCTCCTTCCAAGACTCTAGGTCTTTAGAGGGAAGCCTGGGAACCCTGCCCGGGTGGGGCTGGCTATCATCCTTCCTGTGACACATCTCATCTGGGGTGGGAGCAGCCACACGTGGAGCCATCTAGGCAACCTATGAGGAGGAAAGGTCTTAGAGGGAATGGGGAAGGGCCTGGAACAATTTTGTGGGCAAATCGAATGTTCCTTCTTTCAGACTTCTCTGGAAGATGGTCTTAGCCCTGGCTCACCTAAGGCACCCTCCGCGAACCACAAATTGATCCAGGAATCAGATAACTTTGGATTTGACCTTAGACCTGCCATCACCACGTGTCCTATGCAGCCTTGGGTAAGTCTCTTCCCCTGTATGCCTTACCTTCTCTGTCGGTGAAGAACCCTCGCCGCACTGCTTTCCAGGGATCCTATGGCATGGTGCCTCTCCCCATCCACAGTTCCTCTTCCGAAATGAAAACCCAGACTGTTGTCCATGGGCTTTGGGAGAAGGGAGGGGCTTCCATGCAGTCTTGACATTGTTCATTCCAGCTCTTCCCATTCTTCTCTATTATTTCCTTTGACTCCCAGGGCTCACAGACACCCCAGAGCCTCTCGGATCTGGCTCCGCCCATATTTAAGGACCAGCAGACAGAAGATCCTTCCTGGCCTCAGGAACCTCTTATCTCCCAGAACGGAGGTGAGACCCAGTGTGGGGATCTGGGAAACTGAGAGGTGGGGGTGCTTTGGAATTCAGAGTGGAGACAAATTCCTTGTTGGAGTCATTGTACTGTGTTGGAGCCAGATTAATTCTTCTGTGCCTTCATAAATAAAATGAGCTTTCCAATACTGATAGAATGAAGGACTATACACAAGACCCAGGATTTCTCTTGTCTGGGTCTTACTGGCTCAGCAAAAGTCCTGAATCCTGAGATGTCTGGGGGCATCGTGCCCAGTTCCAGGGAGGTACCCAAGGGAAGGAGGTCTGGAGGCAGCGGCCAGCTGTTCTCCTGCCTCCAGCCCTGAGCATGCTCATTCCTGCTATTCTTCAGGTGAGAAGGATGCTGGCTGCTTCCAGGAGCCCATACCCTGCACTTTGGCCCATTGGGGGAGCCAAGCCTCTTCACTGGAGCCCAGGTGCCCAGAATCCGAGGGCCACCCTAGGCCCTGCCCCGTGTCTTCCCCGGAGGGCAGTCCACAAGTCCAGCTCCATAGCTCCAAGTCGCCACAGGATGCCTCACACTCTTTGCTCCTGGAGGAAGATGAATCCGAGTTAAGTTCCCAGAAGATAGAGGAGACAGAGGAGACCCCAAACCTAAGGCAGGAGGCAGAGTGTGAAGATCCAGCCAGGACTGAGGAAGCGTCAGCTGCCTGGAACCATGTTCGCTTGACTTCTACAGAAGGGTGAGTCTCGGGCTAGCTGACTCCTGGGCCCTTCCTTGTCTTGTGATAAGAATGCCCTGGTTTGAGTGGAGCATGAGAAACGCACTTTGAATTGAATGTACTTCAGTCTATGGATTATATGGGATTACATGAGCACACTTTCAGAATTACTGGAATGTTTAAAAGCGGAGAGTTACAGAGAGTCAAGACTTAAACATATAGAAGCAGAATCATTAGTGTCCCCAGCCAAACACCAGGAAGGGATGAAGGGAGGAAGTCTGGGGACCCTGACTGAAGCTCTGTAAAGGCTTGGAGGATTGTGGGTAGGAGCTAGTGAGTAGTGAATAGGGATTAAAGGCTGTTTGTGAACTTGGTGTTAATGGGGGAACTTCACTAACGTGTCTAGGCCCAGGTGCTGCCTGGATCTCAGCAAGGGAACTCTGGACTGGAACTGGTAGACTATATCTCAGAGCCCACAGCAGGAATTGTGTAACCTCAGAACTGCAGCCATAGGTAGGAACAAGTCCACAAAAAAAGCCTACTGAGGTACCAGCACGCTGCTTCTAGGCGTTCAGCCCCTCTGAGTCTAGATAGGAAAAGGGTTTTTCTTCTGGATTACTAAATAGGGGCCATGTTAAAGAGATTAACAGAAGCCAGTTGGGGCTCAGACCATGAACCCAATAGTGTGTCAACTACAGGGTGGACCCTGCTCCTGTTTCAGGACCCTTGGGTGGTAGCAATAGAATTGTCAGTTGGTGTCACAATCAAAAAACTATCCTTTTTGTGTGAATCTGGAAGCCTTGTTGCCCTGGAGCCTCTTGGAGGCGAGGTAACCATGGAAGACTTGAAATCTGAAAAGAGGGGTTCATTGTACCAAAGATGAAAGCAAATCCCATCCCAGGCCAAAGCAAGACAGTTCACCTAAAATGACAACCTTCCAGAGAAAATGAAGGAAAAACAGGAATAACTTGGACTTTACCTGGGTAGATGACACCAAATACAGTATAAATAAAGTTAGTATCCTGTTTAACAGTAGGAATTCTGATTTCTCCGGCCTCACTCTCTTATACTTGACTTTTCATAGTAAGAACGTGAAGACGTTTTTATTTTTTTTTTTTTTTTTTGTTTTTTTTTTTTGTTTTTCGAGACAGGGTTTCCCTGTAGTTTCTAGAGCCTGTCCTGGAGCTAGCTCTTGTAGACCAGGCTGGCCTCGAACTCAGAGATCCGCCTGCCTCTGCCTCCCGAGTGCTGGGATTAAAGGCGTGCGCCACCACCGCCCGGCTGTGAAGACGTTTTTAAACTATAGCTTTATGGAGCTAATAAACTCATATAGCATATGATTCGCTGATTTAAAGTACACAATTCCACATTATAAAGTGTTTCCCCCAACACACCTTCCTATCTAGACAGAGTCTTAGCAACAATACTATTGACTAAGTTGCTTGTTAAATCATATTTTAGGGCTTTCTTGATTGGCTATCCAGATGATCCTCTCTAGATGGGATGAGTGCCTAGCTATTCTTACTTCATCTTCAGCGGCTCAGTGGGCTTGCCCCTCCCCACCGTTGCTGGTTTTCCTTTTGACTTCTACAGACTTCTAGCACTGCTTTCATGGACTTCATGAAATCCCGGTGCTTTGAATTTCACCTTTCAGAGACTCTCTGTTGTATTTATGCTCCGTATGCATTTATGTTGTGTCTATTACCGAGGGGTGGGATGTTGAGGAGGCTTAGGAAGCAGGGAGTTACCAGCGAAGCACCCACCGCTCCCCCCCCTCCCCCGACCCACACGTTGGTGTGGAGGAGGCTGCTGGGTGAATTTCAATGATCAGCTATGTCTCAGTGACTTTTTCCAGGTTAGCCCTACCTGTTCTACTCTCTAGCAGGAAATCCAGATAATGAATATGTAAATGCCCACAACACCAGACATCTGGTTGTAAGGCTTCAGGGGACCGGGCATGAGGCAGGGCTGGGATTGAGAATCTTAGTTTCAGGTGTTCGCTGTGATGTGGCTTGCCTGGGTCTGTTTAGGCCTATCCTGTACGTCCCCAGCCAGTCAAATGGTAAAGGCTGTCAGGCAGAAAAGGGGCACCTCAGAAACCTCCTCTGACTCCTCCAGTTTTTTGCCATTCCTAAAAGCCAGACTCCCTGCTCTCAACATGATCCTCACACCTTATGTCCACCGGGGCTTTAGAGTTGGGTATGGGGCTGAGGCTGGGGCGTAGAGGCATAAGGATGGCTGCAGATAGGGAAGTAATCCTACCTGTCTAAGGGAGGGCTCCTAGTGCTGCGAAGAAAGACCATGACCAAAGAAATCTGGGGAGGAAGGGGTTGATTCGGCTTACGCTTCCACGGCACTGTGGCACTGTTCATCACGAGGGAAGTCAGGACAGGAACCCAAACAGGGCAGGATCCTGGAGGGAGGAGCTAATGATGAGGAGGGGAGGGAGCTGCTTACCGGCTTGCTTCCATGGCTTTGTTCAACCGGCTTTCTTACAGAACCCAGGACCACCAGCCCAGGGATGATACCAATCATCATGGTGGTGGGCCCTCCCCCATCAATCACTGATTAAGAAAATGCCTTGTAACTGATCTCACAGAGGCATTTTCTCAGCTGAGGCTCCCTCCTTTCAGATGACTCTAGTTTGGCTCAAGTTGATATAAAACTAGTCAGGACACTACCTCCACAGACCACTGAGGTCCTTAAAGGACCTCCCACCAAAGGTGAGATAAGCTTGAGACATCTTTGTGGCTTAACCTGGGCAAGCGTGGCACCAGCTCGGCTCTAATCCTCTGGGTCTTGTTTCACTGCCTCTTCTCCGAGATCTCCAGCCCAGCCCGACTCTGATTCAGTCTCTTCATGCTGAGGACCTGGGTTCAGCTTCTCCAGAACCCACCGGTCAAGGCCCGGGCATCATAGTTCTAACCCTGAGCTCTGGCCACTCCTTCCTATGTCCTTGGAGGACACTTAACATGCATGTCTGCACAAGTGTGAGTCTGAGGACACCAATGGACTTTTCTAGGCTTCCTGAGAGCCCCATGCCCCAAGCTCAATCTCCAGAGAAAGGCTGGAGGCCATCATCTGGAGTCAAGTTGGCTAATAACATCAGAAATGACAAGGAAGCCTGGGACCTAGCCTTGCGTCTCTACCACCTGGATGGTTTCCGGAAGTCTGAAGTGGCTGCCCACCTACGCAAGAAGTAAGGAGCTTTTGAGACACAAGGGTAAGGCAGTAACAGGAGGGAGCTACCCATAGGCTTCCTCCACTGACCATCTCTCTCTTCCCCTTCCCTGACCAATGTCCCCTTTGTTTACCCCCCTCCAGCCTTATCGCTGCCATCACTACCTCTGATCCCTTTATCTCCATCCTGGCTCCTCCCCACCCCCATTCTTGGCCAGCTCTGCTTCTTCTCAGTTTCACTTGAAACTCCTGACTCCTCCCCCTGCCCATCCCAGACCCCACATGGCCTGTTGCAACACTGATCCAAGTAGCAGGGCCAGGCTAGCCACTGACTACTCTCTTGGGACCTGACACCTAGCTTGGTTATACCTTTCTCTCATTTAGCTCTTGCCACCCTTAGTCCCCTCTGTACCTACAGCTCAGTCTGATCCCTGTAACATGAGGGCCTGCTTTTTTGAGGTTTCTGTCCTGCCCAGTTCCCATAGCCGATAAGCCCCAAAGAAGTTACACAGTCTGCATTAGTGATAAACTGATTGGCCCATTAGCTTAGGCTTCTTATTAGCTCTTGTCACTTATATTAACCCATTATCCTTATCTATGTTAGCCACATAGCTCAGTACCTTTTTCAGCAGGGCAGGTCATATCCTGCTTCTTCGGTGATCTGGGTAGAACTGGGAAGAATGGGCTTTCTCCTTCCCAGAATTCTCCTGTCCTCATCACCTAACCTCTACTTCCTGTCTGGTTGACCCGCCTATACTTCCTGCCTGGCCAATCAGCGTTTATTTAAAACATGATTGACAGAATACAGACAATTCTCCCGCACCAGATCCCCAGCACCTTCTTTATTGCCCTCTACAGCAATGACTTCAGCAGGGCTGTGGCTGAAGCATACTTATCCTTCTTCCAGTTCGAAGGACAGAACCTGGACCGAGCCCTCCGGTAAGGCCCTCTGGCCCTTTAAGGAGGCAGGACTTGGGTGTGTGGGTGGTTAGGGACAGCTGCAGGGCAGTGGTCCCAAGCTCCTGGGAGGATGTGGCTCTGCTTAATCCTGGTTTTCCTGGGCAGGGGTTTCCTTCAGGCCCTGGTGCTCAGTGGAGAGACTCAGGAACGGGAACGGATTCTTTATCAGTTTTCCAAACGCTTCCATTACTGCAATCCTGGAGCCTTCCCCTCAGTAGGTATGGAGGGTGGGTCCGAGAGTGAGTCCGAAGGACTTTGGGGGTGGCATCAAAATAACCTGTGTTTACTTAGGGTTTGTTGGGCAGCAGCTGCTGGGAGGTGTTGGGGAGAAATGGAGGGGAGTCACCCTTAGTGTGGGCAGAAGCCACAGAAGTCCGGATTCCAATGAGCTCTGTGCTTGCTTCCCTTGGGGACAGATTCTATACACACCTTGACCTGCGCCGTCATGCTCCTTAACACAGACCTGCATGGACAGGTAAGGAGCAGGAGAATATCTAGAAGGGAGCTACCGCATGGTGAGGAAGGAAAAATGGACCAGAGGCTGGAAATATGCCTGCACAGGGCTCTGGAGTTCCCCCAGGGGCCACCTATGGTCTATTCTATCAGGGTGGGATGTTCATGTCCTTCTTCTTCATGGCCACAGAACATTGGAAAGAGCATGAGCTGCCAGGAATTCATAAACAACCTGAGCGGGCTGCAGGACGGCAGGAACTTCCCCAAGGAGCTCCTGAAGGTAAGGCTCCTTCCAAGGCCAGGACCCTCCCTGTCTTCTCTTTCTGCAGCCTGGAACTCTAGTTCCAAGAGGAAATTAGAGCTTAGACATGGCTTGGGTTAAAGGTCCTTATGAGGACAAGGTGTTTGTGTGTGTCCCTGTCTGGTAGTATCAGTGGTAACTTGGGACTTGTTGGCTGTACAATATGACATCCCTAGACCTACACACTCTATGCACCTGAAAATGTCTTGTTACGTTCTCAGGGGATCGTTATCCCCTCTAAAGTCCGACTCATGATAGTGTATTGAATGGATGCATGAGACACGAAGTTCCCTGTAAGGAAAACCCTGACCTCAGGTTTGGGAGCTCGGTGTTCTTGGTTTGAGTCCTGGTCTTGAGCAGAATGCCGCTTGGTCAACTCCAGTTGCTTCTGGGAGAAATGACCATCTCCCAATGTCAGTATTGAGATGAAATGAAAATTGTCAAATGTCATGCTCTATGCCCAGCTCACATGCTTCCTGAGCAACAGGACTACTGGCTCTTTCATCTACTTGGTGATCATTCACTGAACATTTCCTGAGGACCAAGCACCTTGCCAGGAACAAGGGCTATAGAAGCAAGCAAGATGCATTACTTCAAAGTTCTAACCCAGCATTCTTTCATATATTACCAAATAAGCACTGTGTGAGTGTTGTTCCCCCAAGTTCCTCCTCTGTCAGGTACCCCTGGACAGGACAGTATGTGGGTGAGGGAATCATGTTCTCTCTCAAAGGACTTCTTTAGAATGTACTAAGCTTGTGCAGGGAAGAGTCTTGGCTACTTTGATATCTTTATGTCTCCAGTATCCAGCACAGGGATGGATGGGTAGATGGATGGGATAAATGGATCGTGAATGTTTGCCTGGTCAGGAGAAGGCCAACTATGATGGGGTAGAGGGAAGAAGTAGTACATATGCCCTCAGATGTCTGCCAACAAAACGCATGTAGGTACCATGGACCCTCCTCTCACCTGTTTGCTTCTGTTCCAGGCCCTCTACTGGTCTATCCGGAGTGAGAAGCTCGAGTGGGCTGTGTAAGTGAGAGTTCCTTTCCCTCTGCTTCTTGCCCTTCATCCCTGCCTCTGCTCTACTCACTGCTGCCCACCTGAGAACTGGAGAAAGTCAGGGCCTACACAGTCCTCCTTCTGAGTGGGTGATGCCAGAGGCAGGGCGCTGGGCCAGTTTGGGGGAGAGCAGAGGAGCTTGTGTAATCCTGGAGAAGCCAGAGCTGGTAAGGGTAGGTACGGCAGTGTTTTCAGGAGTTGATAGGCTGATCGGTCTTTGATGAGATTTTCCTTGAAGAGGTTCCAGTGACGTTCCTCCCCAGTAGAGATGGTGTTGCTGAGTCCCCAAGAGGCAGAGGGTATCTGTCCCACCAGCATTCCCACCCTGATTCTCTGCCATCCAGAGATGAAGAGGATGCAGCCAAACCCGAGAAGGACCAGCCCTCTCCCTCAGCCAGCAAGATAAGCAACCCCTTCCTCCAGATGGCTCAGGACCCCACAGTGCCCACTTATAAGCAAGGCATCCTGGCTCGGAAGATGCATCATGATGCTGACGGCAAGAAGAGTGAGTGTCTGCTGCCTGGGAGTGAGGGTGTACACGGGGAGCCCTCTAAATGGGGACTGTGCACTGCTGTGGTGCAGAGAAGAATGAGCAACCTGTGTTTCTTTCCTGAATGGTAACTGAATGCTGAGCTAAACTAGGTCTGGCTAGTCCCAGGTCCCAGCACCCCCATGGTAAGGTGAAGACTGGACAATCACATTAGTGTCTGGAGGAAGGTGGAAGGGGGGCTCTGTTGAGTATGGGGGCAAAGGGAGGGAGAGGCGTTCTGAGAACTAGCTGCAGGGACAGGCATAAGGGAGCTTCTGGCAAATGGTAGCAACTAAATGAAACCTTGTAAGATAAGAGGGTTTGAATTTTTACATTGTCTGAGCGCATCCCTTACACAGCAGAGAACACTGCAGAATCCACTCAGAACGGATAAAAGGCAGGAACAAAATCTGCCATACTTGACATTTGGGGCTCAATCTCAGGGCAGCGGAGAGCTCTAGAGCAGGGCAACTGCCTGACCAGAGTAGAGATCGCTATAATAGAACCACAGATTAAACACTGCATGGTGGCTAACACTGTCCAGGTGGGGCTCCCACAGATGACCACAGGAAATCAGCCCTCCCTCTGTCCAAGTAGCTTAGAATAGGTTTTGCCCTACCAGGCCAGGATGAGGAAATTAGGAAGAGAGAGAAAGGGGGATTGGTGCTCAATTCCTGGTGCTCCCTATTCGGGCAAACACATCACACTTTGTAGGAAGGTGCCGGGAAGAATTGTTTGCTCCTAAGTACACACCTGGGGTTTAGAGAGAGAGAGAGAGAGAGAGAGAGAGAGAGTCTTCATGAACATCTGCTAATATGTCTGTAGTCCTCTGGTTTCATCTCTGTGGGGAGTCTTTCGATGTCTATTCTGATTGTACGTTTCATCGTGTTGGTGTGCTCTGTGTTCCTGCGCCTCCTTGTGAGGGACTGGAGGTGGTCTAAGGGGGGTGTGCCAAGACTCCGTGCAGACTTGTATTGAGTGGATCTGGATGTAGTGCCACCACCCACCCTTGTGTCTCCTCTTGGGACAGCGCCATGGGGCAAGCGAGGCTGGAAGATGTTCCACACCTTACTGAAAGGGATGGTTCTCTACTTCCTGAAGGTAGGGAGTCACCAGTGTGGATTATTGGCTTCCCAGGGCTGGGGTGAAGAAGACAGGAAAGAGGGTCAGAAAAGCACTTTGTAGACCGGGAATGGTCGCTTAGGATGCTAGTTCCAGAGGCAGGAGGAAAAGCTAATCGAAGCGTCATAATTCTGGATGCATGCTGGTTGTTACAGTGCTCTTTAGAATACAGCTAATGGCGTCAAGAGAGGTCCGGAAAGTGGGGGTGGGGAGGCGCTGCCAATAACCTCGTCACTGAGCCCCCGTGTCTGGTGGCAGGGAGAGGGCCCCTGGCTGGATGGGCAGAGTTTGGTGGGACATCTCGTGGATGAGCCCGTGGGAGTGCACCACTCGCTAGCCAGCCCCGCCACCCACTATACCAAGAAGCCATATGTCTTCCAGCTTCGGACTGCAGACTGGCGTCTCTACCTCTTCCAGGCTCCGTGAGTTCCCTAGAGCGGGAGGAAAGTGGTGAGGCCTCAGTGCTCCTGACCCTCAGTGGTCCCAAGCCTGACTACCTTAACCAGGAAACCTGAAAGCTCTGTGCTGGGGATGCAATAGAAAGTGTGAGAACAGCTGAGTCCTCTCCTTGTATGCTAACCGAAGATGCTAGAATGCCACCAGATTGTTTTTGACATTTGATATAAACTCTATTACCATCCTGGATTTTCCTCTGGCGGATAAAATTCGGTCACCTCCTACTCCTCACTCCCACTAAAGTTGTGTTTCTGGTTTGGGGAGGCAACAGAGGTGTGAGGCGGGGGGGGGGGGGGGGGGGGAGTGCAGGTGATGGGACTGGGGAACCCTTGGGGACACACGACTTCCTTTGCCCACAGCACTGCCAAGGAAATGGCTTCCTGGATTGCACGCATCAATCTGGCCGCGGCCACACACTCAGCACCCCCTTTTCCAGCCGCAGTGGGCTCCCAGCGTAGATTCGTGAGGCCCATCCTACCCATGAGCCCCGCCCAGAGCTCCCTGGTACTGCCTTCCCTAACTAGCCAGAGGGGCAGGGGCGGGGGCAGGGGTGGTGGGGGGTGAGCAATCGTCCAGCAGGGGGAGGCGGTGGTCCAAGCAGAGCACTAGACATGGGACAGATTGTGGAGGTGGGGAGCATTCTACACCCTGTGACCAGGAATGCAGGGGTGGGGAGGAGGGAAGCTGTACAACCTGAATCAGAAGTTCCAGCAAGGCAGGGAGCAGTGAGGGGGCGGAAGACGGGTCAGCTTCTCCTTCACCTTCCTCTCCCAGGAGGAGCAGCATCGATCCCACGAGAACTGCCTGGATGCTGCCTCTGACGACCTGTTAGATTTGCAGAGGAACCTGCCTGAACGACGGGGCCGAGGCCGTGAGCTGGAGGAGTACCGCTTGCGGAAGGAGTATCTGGAGCACGAGGTGAGCAGCTTAGTGTCTGCTTGGTGGTCAGTCTGCCGGTTGGCTGGGTCCTCTGCCGCCCTCTCCTGGCTGCCTCTATCTAAGAACCAGGAACACAGCATGCAGGAGCAGACACAGAGAGAGTGGGATCTCTGAGCACTAAGGACCCTCTTAACCTTTCATCCCAAGAACACTTAAAGGAGTCTTTATCCTCTAAGGAGTATATTCATCTTTTCCTAAGATGAAGGAAAAACTATAGGGCCGAATTAGTCCTCCTATTACCTACCTAATGCTTTAATTATCTAACTGGATTCTCTCAATTAAGGATTCTGAGATAGGTAATAATAGTATAAGATAGTCTACAATTCTCATTTTATGGACTGAAGTGTGGAGAGATTAAATGATGTGTCCGGGTCTGTTCATTTACACCCCCAGTCACATGTGTTCTTCATGTGTGGTCTCTGTCGGAGTTGAGTCTATTAATTCTAGTCTCCCCACTGACCTCCACTCCGGTTCTGCCATGGCCTTGTATCCGCGCACACTCTGGGACCCTAATGCCAAGTACCAGCTTCAGAGGCATTAAAGACCCTTATCAGGGTGGAGACCCACCAGAAAGGAAGAGTTGGCAAGGCACGATGTGGGAAAAGAGTGAGCCAGACATCTGGAGGCTGGAGACCAGAAAGGGGCATCATCAATAGGTTTCCTGCTCATACCCACCCAGCTATTATGTAGCCCACTTTCTCTCTAGCTTTTAAAGTCCCTGCCCAGCCCTTTGTCTTGTTGATTGTTTACACGGTGATGACTGCCCCACTTCCCAGAGGTCTTTGGGTGAGGTAATGACCCAGCTTGTTGCTATCACAACCCATCTATACATCTAGACCCTGTATCTATTGACCAATTCATCCTTTATAAAGCCCGTGAAAATAATTCACACCCAGATAACCGCCCAGGGTAGGGTCCAGTGGGGTTGTGAACTGGGAAGGTATTCTAGATTTAAAGATACTAGTCCCAGAGGCCTTAAGAGTATTAGCGGATAGAGCTGCCTGCATCATGTTCCACAGTCGCCTGTCGTTCAGAAGTGTGGTTAGACCCCAGTAGACTCATTCCATGTAGATGCTTAATAGTACAGCACTCTTAGGGCATCGCCCTACCCCCATAGCTGCAAACACCTGGGAGCTTCGCTTAGGAGTCGGGATTGTGCTAAAGTGATCTGGCCGTGTGTTACAGAAAACCCGATATGAGACCTATGTGCAGCTTCTGGTGTCCCGCCTGCACTTTCCTCTGGGAGACCTGGCTCTATGGGAAGATCAGCTCCGCAGGGAAGCGGAAGGCACCCCGGAGCCGAAGCCCAGCCTGAAGAAGTCCCACTCCAGCCCCTCCCTGCACCAGGATGAGGCCCCCACCACAGCCAAGGTGAAACGCAACATCTCAGAGCGCAGGACCTACCGGAAGATCATTCCCAAGAGAAACCGCAATCAGTTGTGACGCCGTTGCCAGCTCACGGACACTGAGCCCTGCTCTGGGGTAGACCTGAGATGAAACCTTACATTTCCAGGACCGTGGTGAGGGATGAGGCATCGCCCCTTCTGTGATGAAGGATGGGGCTCATTCCCGTGTCCTCCATTTTCTGGCTCTCGAGAACTTTCTTAATCCTGCCGTACTTGCTTGCCGTCTCCCCCATGGCAGCTCCTCCCTCACTCCATCTCTGACTGGTCAAGAGGAAGGTTGAGCAACACGTCTCCACTTACAGAATTTGTCCCCTGTGTGTTCCACCCCCCTAAAACACAGAGCGGGTTCATTTCCTGGGCACATATGGGCCTGGGTTTCTGGGAGGTAGCTTGAGGCGGTCTAGCCAGGATGATCACATGACTGGAAACAGTTTTGTTTTAGAATTTGGCTACCTGGCAGAGGAGGGTTCCAAGAGTATAGGGCTGGACATCTTGGTCTTGTGACCCGGGGAACAGCGTTACTCCAGCACTGCCCACTAGAGGGCAGCCTTCTGACAGAGGCCTTGGCAGGTTAAAGGCTCAGGGGGGCTGTGGGGCTTCAGGCCTCTGATCTTCCAGCTGCTTTAGTCTCCAGTCAGCCAGTGCCTCCAGGGCAGAGGAGAAGACTGCATGCCCGATTGTTAATCAACAGAGCCAAGCTTGTGGCCTGTGTCAGGCCACTCAGGAGGAGTGGAGGCCTCTAGAGCTCTGTGCAGAGCTCTCAGAACAAGGAGCCTTTGTTTCCTGAGAGCAATGAGGGTGGTTCTTCAAGTGTAGACCACTGGGGAGGGTGAGGGGGTAAAAGGGGGGTGACAGTGCCCCTTGGGAGTCTGCCTGGTGGTGAAAGTGGAGATCAGAGAGAGACCTGGGTTCTCTGCCAGACTTGGGGCACTGCCTTCTGCGGCCCTCACCACCCCCCAAAGCCCACCCTGGATGCCCTTCAAGGCTGCATTCCTGAGGGTGTCTGGACCTCTTTCTCCTTCCCAGGGCAGCTCCCAGGAATTTGCTGCCTTGCCTTAGGAAATCCCCTTATACTTTGTTTTGGCTTCTTCCCAGGCCTGCCTGCTCTCGAGAGGAGGTACTGGAGACTCAGGGACTCTGGGCTGTGCCTGTAGGGAGGAGACTGGGCTCAGAGAGCAGCCACCATTGTCTCTGTTCAGCCATGTGTGCAGAGAGGTTTCTGGCCAACTGGGGGCCTCTGCTGCCTACCCTTCCACTGACACGTTACCTCTCCTGCCTTCCTGCTGGGCCACACATCCTCCCTTCCAATAATGCTTGTCACCACTCTGAGGGCTTGGAGCTCCACAAAGTGGGGCTGGTCCTTAGGGGCCATGGCAGGGGAGTCCCTGGCCCATGCACCCAATGGGTGTGCAATAAATAGAGCCTACCAAAGAAACGTGTGTAAGTGTGTGAGGAAGGGGGGAGCTAGGTAGCCTGGGCTCCCTGCGATGTGGCATGCTGCATCTTCCTTTGCCCCTGTATGATATGTTGATGTATGTGTATAGAATGTTCTGTGTGTTCATGTGTGTGCCCCAGTCACACAGCTAAAACCTACTGAAGCTCAGAAACATTTTCATCCACTCAGTGTTTTTCATTTTACAGATGCTATGGGGACACCTCTCTTGGCCAGTGCTCGGGGATTTGAAATGAGCACAATGTCCCTGACCTCGTGACCTAGCAATCTTGCCCACTGGTTCCCAGCTGTCAGTATTAAGATACACTTTATCTTTCTGGAGAAGCCTCTATTCCTATTCCTGCCTCACAACCAGAGATCTTTGACTCAGTAGACCTGTCAGGTGGATGTACATACATGTTTGAAGCTTCTCAGGCAACTCTGAGATCTAGCCGCATGAAAGTGCAACTCTCTCATTGTGTTGAGGAGAAAACTTAGCACGGGTAGATACGGCATGGCCCAGGCCTGGTGTCTACAAGCTAAGTGGGTGTGAGTGAGTTCTTTGACCTCATTAGACACTCATCCTGATATCTAATACCAGAATAAAACGTAAAGACCTGTCCACGTCATGTGTGACGCTTCAACACTCCTTTGCTCATGGAGAACATCCTTTTCATTTGGTGCGTTTGGAGCTGGGAGACTGTGGCTGCCTGGCTTCACCAGGTCAATGATGCCGGGCTGTCCACCCTAGGCACGTCAGCCTGGAGAGTCAGCAGAGTTGGAGACGCGATGGTTGGGCTGCAACTCTAACATGTGGCCACTAGAGGGCAAGCATGCACCGGAGAGTCTTTGGGCAGGTCGGGTGCTTAGCTAAAGAGCCCTGCTTATTAAGAAGAAGGACGTTAGCTTTGGGCTAACATCACGTTAACCAGAATTTCCCATGTCTTCATACTTAACAGTGGTCCAAGCCCCGCCTCGCACGATCTGGGGAAACCTATCCCCGGCAAAGGTCTGAGGTGCTGGTATCTTTCTGTAGACAAAGAGGAAGACGTTCTGCAGCTTTAGAGATGCAGCCAAGGGCTCCCCACAGGCGGTGCCTGATTGCCAGAGACAGTGAGAACTGAGTGAGCCCCACCTGCAATTCCAGGGGAGGGCAGGTCTACTTCCCACCTATGCACCGTGTGGGTCTTCTCTAGGAAGAAGGGGATGGGTGGAGCTCCTAGTGATGAATGCAGCTTCTATGGGGTCGTGTTGGACTCCAGCCTTTTCTATCTAAGGGAGCTTAATCCCTAGGGTCCTGGGACTACTGCACAGCCCAGGGTGATGCCTGATGGAGCCTCTTCCTGGTTCTTGGGTCTCTGCTCTGAGAGCTTTCTGTAAGGGGACACTCATTTGCTGTCAGGCATCATGGAAGATGAAAAACAAAATCACTGTAGCCCAAGGCCTGGGTCCTCTCCTTTTAGGGGTTCAATGTCTTGTACACTAGCGACAAGGGGACTGTGTGGGAATTAAAAGTAGGTAGAAAGACAGAATGAAAGGATCAAGGGAAATGGGGTTGGGGGGCACTGAGTCTGGATCAGAAGGGCTTGAACATAGCCAAGAAATATGGCTTTTGTGCAGAGCGGTGTTTAAGCAAAGGAATACTAGCGCATGGCTTGCTTTCCGAGGAATGAGCCAGGGGTGGTGGTTTATGCCCATAATCCCAGTACTTGAGAGGCTGATGTAGAATTACCATGAGTTCCAGGCCAGCTACATAGTAAGTTTATGGGCCACATAATAAGTTCCAGGCTAGCCTGGGCTTCGCTTGTCTCAAGTAAAACGGAACAAAGATGAGATGAGTGAGCCCGATGGGGGCCAAACCATGGTCCTGCTTTTGCAACTTTTATGTGTATCTAAATTATTTCAAAAATGTAAAAGGGTAAAATGTAAAGACAATAGCCTAAACTCTTGGAACAACCAGCCTTCCCAATCCACCCTAGGCCAGTCTTCCTAATGACCGGTGTACATTGCTCCCTGGTAACACCGTTTCCTCCAGCTGGTTTGGCTGCCAGTATGCCTTGCCATCTTACAGGCTCGCCCACTTAACTGTTCTCCTCTTGTTTTCTCCTCTGAAGAAAGAGCGGTTTTGGAATGTTGTGGTTGCAAGGCAGGCGTGGACTTTTCTCCCTGCTTCCGGAGGCCCACTTCCTACCTGTCCAGTTGTCTTGCCTGGCAGATGCTTTCCAATGTCACCAATAGGACGAGGACATCAAAAGCCTTCTTTGGACTCTGCTGCTTCCTGTGGCTGACACTGGTTTTCCTTCTGTCTGTGATGAACTCCTAACATGGATGGGTTTTACTAGCTGCTTCTCCCTCCCTCCCTCCCTCCCTTCCTTCCATCCTTCCGTCCATCTTTCCTTCCTTCCTATCTTCCATCCTTCCTTACTTTCTTCCTTCCCTAACCCCAGCCCTCTCTGAAACACCCATGAAGACCTCTGATGATCTTCAGTCATTAAATACATTGTCGTCTCAGCTTTCATCCAAACTCACACCAAACAACCTCTGACCCCCATTGGTCACATGATCTGCATGGCTTGCACTGAGGTCCCACAGTCAGACTGCCTCAGATTGAATCCCAACAGCATGGGGATTTTTGTTTGTTTTGGTTTTTTTTTGTTGTTGTTGTTTTGTTTTGTTTTTTAGCTGTGTGACCATGGGCCAGTTATTCTGCCTCTCATATTTCTGTTTGCTTCTCCACAAAACAGGGATAATAACACCACTTACCTCACAGAGGGGGGAGTGAAATTATGCACGTAAACACCTCAGACAATGCCTGGAAGGGAAAGCCTTCCAGGTTAACTATTAGCGTCATATGAAGTCTTCCTGCTTTCCTGGGCTTTGGCTTAAATCCTTTCTCCAAACAACCATCTTGTTTAGAGCTGGACCTCTGCACTTGACTCTCCCTCTGCCCAGAGGTTCCAAGTAATGAATTTTGGCTCAAATAGGCTTTAGCAGCATCTGTCCATGTTTGGAACATGGATGAAGCTTCTCTCTTATTCCTCTGGGGCTCCAGATCCTGATCTACAAGTGGGAGCAACCCTCAGGGTACCAGGAGGGCCCTCATAGCTCCCATTAGTGCAATCTAACAGATGAGACTTATCCTCTTCCCGGAAGAGTCCATCTCAGACCTCCGAGTCTAGCTGCCTTGGGTCCATACTTGAGTTAATCATTTAAATCAATTTCATTTTGGGAGCTGGTGTAAGTGAGGCTAGAATCATTTGAAAGACAGGGGTGGGTACCAGATACTAAGGTTCTCTGAGCTCTGAAAGCACAAATTAGGAGGAATGCATGATGGGACAAAGCTGGCTCCAACCAACATGGTACTCCTTCCATGAAACTTTCCTTGGGTCTCCTACAGTTATTCTGAAATAAAATTATTCCCTTTCTTTATGTTTGGGTGGAAAAGCTTCACCTCAGCCCCTGGCTTCCATATACTCAAAGAGTCTGGAATGTTCTGGTGAAAGTTCCACCCCCAAGCCTCCTCCCCCATCTCTCTCCAAACCCTGTTGCATCTCAGAAAGCCCGCCAAGGATGACCCCCTCCCCCAGAGATGCTCAAGACCACTCCCACAGGGCATTTAAACTGCCCCGGGAAAACAGACATAGTAGTTCCGTGTGTGTGTGTGTGTGTGTGTGTGTGTGTGTGTGTGTGTGTGTGTGTGTGGGGTGTGTGGGGGGGGGTGGGTTTGGTGGGTGGGTGGGTGTGTGGGTGGGTGTGGGTGTGGGTGTGTCTCCAGTCTCTTGATGGGGAGAGGGGCTGTAAAATCATCTGGGAGTGTTGTGTCCATTAAACTTGGGCTTTTTTGTTCAGTTTGCTTTGGCCTGATTTGGAATGCTGCTGCATCAGAGGAGAGGCTTATGGGGTGCGGGAGCTTTTCAGCTTATCTTTTCCTCTTCTTTGTTCTGCGTCCCCCCCATCCTGCTCTCATTGCTCTGTTCCAAGAAAAATGCAGCCTTTTAAGAAGAAGAACCTCTGGATCTGATATCTAGGCTCAAAAGAAAACACATCTTTTAAAAAAAAAAAATGTTTCCTCAGTGCATGCCTTTAATCCCAGCACTCAAGAGGTAGATATAGACGGATCTTTGTGAGTTCGAGGCCAGCCTGGTATACGAGAGTTAGTCCCAAGACAGCCAAGGCTGTTACACAGAGTAACCCTGTCTCGAAAAACCTAGATAATAATAATTAATTAATAAACCTAAATAAATAAACCTAAATAATAATTATATATTACAAATAATATAATCATTATAATTATTATTATTATTCCTGTGGCTTCTTCTTCCTTGTATGGTCATTTTTTTATGCTTCCTTTCTGTTCTTTAAACACGGCTCTCTCTAAGGTACCTGCACCCTCTGAGGTCCTCACTGGCTAACTCAGGACTTTCAGAAGAACTTCAGAGACAAAACGGAACCTTTAGCCCAGATTTCTCATCTGAATTTCAGACCTGGCAAATATTACACAGATGTCACTTATTACACCCACAATTTGACTAAGCGTCCCCGTACTAAGGAGAGAAAGTTCTTCCCCTGCTCTGAAAGACAATACCTTTGGGACCCAAACATATTTTACCCAGTGGCTCTTTGTCTCACTGATCTCTTTGTTTCCTTCCATCGGGGACCTAAGACAGGGCTGAGCAGAGGAGATATTCCTCCCTCATTTGAAGTCTGCAGAATGTCCCGCCCACGTGTCCTCGCCCCTCTTCCTCCCTATATTCAATCTCTACCCTCGCCTTAGGTGGGATTCACTTGGAACTAACTTCATCTCCTTCAAGACCCCGGCCTTGTACGTCTCCAACACCTGTGCTCCAGAACTCACGGGAACTATGTCCCAGTGGTGACGGACAGGACAGAGGGCATCGAGACCCTCTTTGCTTAATCTCTGGGTCTGGGGTTGTCCATGTTGGCTGTCCCCGATGGATGCTGCCCTGGGCAGTCCTGTGGGCGAACTGGTCCTGAGTTGGCGGCAGAATCTTTGAGGGATTCGCCCTTACTTACCTGTCTTTTATCAGGGGCAAGATTGCCACGGGAAATAGTGTTTGTCCTGAGACTCAGAACACAGAATGAGAGTCAACTATGTGACAATGGTCACCTTTTCATGCCACGCCTGAAGTTTTCACCGGCTCTGCTACCACCCAGAGCTCACTTTCCTACCCATGTGGTATTTTCCATGGTCTCGATGTCTTTTTATACCTGTCTAATAATGTCTTACTTGCATTTCCTGTGAGCTGTCCCAAATCCTCCCGGGAACAAGGTGGGGAATACATTAACATTTAAAATAAAATAGACAAAACATCAGTGTGTGTGTGTGTGTGTGTGTGTGTGTGTGTGTGTGTGTGTCTCAGTTGGGAAATTCCTTAAAGTCAGAGACCATGTCTGTTTATATAGCACCTGGCACAGTGTCAAATTAAGGCTTAACAAATGAATTTAGATGAAAAGAGGGACGGAGCCGCATAGACTGTCTCAGGCCTCCAAACTCCCTCTTTGCCAGAGGTTTCTTCCTAGTGCCGACCACACATCCTCATCCTGCTTCTGACCATCCAGGTCTGGCCCGTCAACCCCATCTGTCCCTGTACGTGCCATAGCCTACCTAACCCTCGCACCTGCTGAACTCACAAACGCTACCTTCCCCTCACAGGCAAGGCCACACCCTCACTTGGCTGAGTGCTTCACCCCCCAGACAGCCCACCTAGCCTCTCCTACACTGAACTGGCCCGGCCAGCTTGCTCAAGGCTGGGCAGTTGTATATTTCCTAGGAAAGGCCACCCCGACAGAGGTGTCCCTCTACGTGCCTTGGCCCTGGGGGGGCCTCCAGCCAGGCGGGGACCTGGCAGAGGGAGGGAGCGGATAAGCTGCCTTCAAATCTCCAGATGCAGCAGTTAAAAAGAGGACAGAGGCAATGATCCTTCAAATTGCCACATCTGTATAATCTGCCTTTTATTTTCTGCTTCATGAAGTTTTATTTCCTATTATTTATTCACCTCCCCGCCCTCCCCCCCCCCCCCCGCCTCTACTCCTCCTTAGTAGGCGACATGCTCAGATGGGTCCTAAGCCTTGGCCTCGGTCTGGCCACCCCCACCCCCACCCCACTTAGCCCCTCCTGGTGAGAGAAGGCACCTGCTCCCCCTCCCCTAACTCCTTTGCTCACTCACCCAGGACATCTGGGGGCTACAATTCTCCAAATCTCTGTCTCCCAGGCTTTAAGTAACCTTCCTCCATCCTCCAACTATGAGAGGGGTGAGGGGCTGGAGGTGGGGCTTGTGTACAAGGCCCTGTCATGGGCACGGTCCCCAGGAGTTCTGAAACTCAGACTTGTTTCTTTGTCCTTGTACCTGGGTAGGGAAATGGGAGGTGGGCAGCCACAGACTACAAACCAAACACAACACCGGATGTCCTTTCCTGCGTGTCTTTACTGGTATTGTCCCTCTCCTTCCCTGACCACAGGTCCAGGTAACTGGAGATAATACAGAGAGATTAGGAGACCAGTGGGGAGTGGGAGACGACGAGCTCAGGAAGGGAGAAAAGGTGAGGTGAGGAGGCCATGGAAAGAAAGTCTGAGAGGCACGGAGGGCCCAAGTGCCAGACTTTCCAGACCGAAACGGATGGCTCAAATGGCCAGGTGGGCATTTAGGAAAGGACAGTGGCATTGCTTTCTCTCTCTCTTTCTTTCTTTCTTTCTTTCTTTCTTTCTTTCTTTCTTTCTTTCTTTCTCTCTTTCTTTTTTTGATACTAAAGATTGGGCCCAGGAAGTCCTCTGTGATGGGCAAACATTCTTCCACTAAAGCTACATCCTTAGCCTGGCATTGGACAGTGTGAGTCTTTCTTGCCTGATGATCCCCTGATTCCTCTTTCTATCATAGACAGGGAGAGCTTGCAGGTGGCATTCCTGGTGGCCAGCTACAGAAGGCCAGCTTTGCCAGAGAGCAGCCTGAGAGGTTTTCAACTGCTCTGTATTCTATATGTATTCTCTCTTGCGAATTTCATTGCTTTCCTGTCTAGTTCCTTCTTCCTTCCTTCCTTCCTTCCTTCCTTCCTTCCTTCCTTCCTTCCTTCCTTCCTTGGTTTTGGTTTGGTTTGGTTTATTTTGTTTTTTCTGAGACAGGGTTTCTCTGTAGCTTTGGGGACTATCCAGAAACTAGCTCTTGTAGACCAGGCTGGCCTCAAACTCAGAGATTAGCCTGCCTCTGCCTCTCAAATGCTGGGATTAAGGGAGTGTGCCATCACCACCGGGGGGGGGGGGAAATCCCATTTCTAAACACTAAGATTTTTCTTCTTTTGGGGGTGTATTGTGTTAATTCCTATTTGGTTTATCTTGTTTTCAGCTTATGTTTATGAGAAGGAAAGACTCCGTAGCACGTGGTTGGTGGGAGACTTCTTACTGAGTGGGCTGAGGAGTTAACAAGAGGAGAAAGCAGAATCGTCACATGCCTACTGGCAATGACTATGTCAAGTCAGTGTCCCCTGGCTCCTGCCCCAGCCCAGGGCCCTTTAGAAGTCTGGTTAGAGTTATACAAATTGAGCCAAGTCTGGGTAGGTGGGGCACATTCCAAACATGGGTAGCTAGGTAGAGGCAGGAAGATCAAAAGCTCAAGGTCACCCTAGGCAATACAAAAAGTTGAAAGTCAGAGACCCTCCCTGTCTCAAAAAGTAAAAAACAACAAACCAAAAAACAAAACAAAATAAACAAAAAAACCCACAAACAACAAACAACAAAACACCCAGATATAGAAATATGCTGTTTATTTTATGGATGGGATTTGGAGGAGGTTGCTTACCTAAGAAGGCCAGGCAAGACCCTTCCGAGACTTGATAGCAATACCATCAAAGATTCAAGGACAGTATCATTTTGAGAGAAGTCACAAAGTTCACAGTCATGAACTGAGAAAGATTGTCAGCCAGAGGGGACAGGAACCAGTCACAACCCTACACTCCCTGTCTGGGCTCATCTAGCAATATCTTTTCGCCAGGGAAGACTAGGTGAAGACCAAGGGCCTCATCTTGAAACAATATCGGGTTCTCATGACACCCAGGTATAACATGCAGGGCAGATCCTGTCCCCTCATCAGGACCACTCAGGACAGAAGTGGTCTTCCCGTTGCAGTAAACAACCGAGATGGAAGTCCAGACCAACTCTCCCCTATCCGCAAACCGCCATTCACCCAGCTACCCCACCCCGCCAGCCAGGTTTTTTCCTGGTTCTGGTCTGCCTTGGCAGGAAGCAGGTTTCTTTCCTGATCAAGCTCATTCATTTTATGGATAATTTCTTCCTGCCTGCAGCAAGTCTTCTGGGTTGCCTCATCTCCCCAGGGGTACAAGTACCAGGGGAACTAATGCTGCCACAGTTGGGAGTCTCAGTTCTGGGCTCCCCCCGGAAGACTGCTTGGGTGGAGGTGGAAAGGGATGGAGACAAAGTCACCTTGGTGGTGGTCTTGTCTGTGCTCTTAGTAAGGGTTGTCAGTGAAATTTTCCATCAATATCTTGGCCACTACTGAAAAAGTAACTAGAGAAACTATGGGGGTAAGTTGTCTTAGCTGAGAAGACACACTGGGGAGGATGTGAAAAAGGTGGGGCTATGGGAAGGGCACCCTTGGCTGAGGGGTCAGGGTCCTCAGGCTGACTGGGGAGAGCAATGGCTGGGAGGGAGGGTGCCCTGTTTGTGGGAGGATACGCTAGTTATGGGAAGATGCCCTGGCTAGGGTGGGAGGAAGGTGCTTGAACTGAAGAAGGGTGGCCTAGCTCTGGGGAGAGGTCCGCGGGAGAGAAACATTGTGGAAGAAAAGGAGGGCGCAGGGGGTCTCCGGGAGGGGAGAGGGTGGGTGGGAAGGGAGGTGTGATGAGGGGGAGGGTGTTGGCTTCATGCTGTTACTAGTTTGATTTATCCCTAATGAGTTCTCAGCACATGGCTGCTCCCGGCTCACTCCAGGGGCCAGCACTGCCTCCTGTGGGCTGAGCCCGCCCCGACTTCGCAGCGACGGCGGCTGCTCGCTCAGAAAAGAGCCAATTTCCACGCTGCACAGTCCGCTTCACTCAAGGGAAATCACATTTCCCTCGGAGAGCCGCAGGCAGGGCTTCACTCCCCAGCCTGGCCCACTGCCACAGGGCACAGATGTGAAGGAGCTCTCGCTCCTCCTCCACTGGACCTCCTTCCTGCACCCCAAATCTCCCGAAGCTGATTCATGGCCCGGTGGCTCAAGGAGCTGGAGGAGGTTGCCTAGGGAAAGCTGCCTCCTCCAGGGAAAACCGGGTGCTTGGGCTCTGTTTATGAGGAGCAGAGTGGCTGCACTGAGCATGTGCACCCATGCTGTGAGTTTGCTCGGAGCCCCAGGGACAGGGGACTGCCACACAGGTAGTATCCATCCCAAGGTCTGGGTTGCAGAGAGCCCCAGAGAGTCAAAGCAATGAGAGGAAGTAGCGGGTGGAGGAGGAGGCCTCCTGCATTTTTCTGAGCCTACACAGGATCTCCGAACTCTTCTCAAGCAAGAATCCACATCCCTAAAGATACCAAGGTCCTTCACAAAGCGGAAAGAAATGACTGCTTGGAACTCAGCAGAAGAGCGACAGCAGCAAGGGAGGAATGAGGTGCAAGGGGAAAGAGGAGAGAAAAGGCAGGGAGTCCTTGGGGGAGGGAGAAAACTTTCCCCAGAATTGCAGAGATGCTGGGACTCTGATGTCAGAAGGTAATTATGGAGGAGTAATCCGCTCCCCAACAGAGGGAATGCTCCCTCGTTCTAAAGGCCTGAGAGTTACTGCCAGTAGGTAGCTGAGAGAACCTGAGGCCAAGGGCCTCCACAGAACCCCACAGTGCCTTCAGCTGCCCCCTGGGCCTTCTCTCCAGAGCTACTGCCAAGTAGCTCGAACTGACCCAGTAACCTCTGACCCCCCCCTCCCACCAAGGCATGTGAGATCTCTCAGAAGCACGGCCATGCCCAGACTCCTACAGCCTTCCAACAGAGTGAATATTAGGCCTCTAGTAAGGGCTTTGGTCATAGTCTCGGGTCTTCTGTGGACCAGTTGATGACTTTGTTAAAGCCGATCTTAGTTTCCCCAAGTGCAAAATGGGACCAGTGTTCAGAATTAGAAACATTAAGGGGATGAGAATATGCCTTGTATATAAAACAGACGAAAAAGACATGGTGGGGGGTACCAAAAGTTCTAAGGCTCAAGGACAGACAGAAAGGTTGTCCACGGCCCCCATCGGAAGGCGATGGTGAGGCACTGAGATCGTCAGTATCCTCTTCCTGTGCCCACTGCCAAGGAAATTCTCTCAAAGGACAATTACATTGGTTTATGCCAGGGAAAGATACATTTGAAAAAACAAGATGTCTGAAACATGGGCGTAGATGGGGCTGGGAAACCTTGGTGAGTCTAGTCCATCACTCTCTCTGGGTCAGGATTGTGGACTATGGTCACTGATCACTATTCTCTGAGCTTTAGGTGGAGTGTGTGCCTGGAACACAGTAGGCAGAAAATACATTTCTTAGTAACAACTTGTGGCAAGAATTCTGGAGAAGTCAGGGAAGGTGAGGAAAGGGGGGCAGTTACATACAACAACCTAGGGCTGGCCTTGGAGAGGAAAATCCCAGCTTCTCTTCCCGAGCTGCCTTCCTGACTTGGAGTTTGGGGACCTAGACCAGAGGAGAGTCTATGTAGGAGCTTGGGGACATAGACCAGAGGAGTCTGTACACAGTATCCCTGAGTACCTAGGACCCATTCTTCCTGGAGCAATATATTCCTATTCGTCACCTGTTTTACTGTCTTGGCCTTGCTGTAAGCTCCTGGTGACCTGGCACCCTGCTGGGGTACTGGGAAGCAGGGAGGACTGGGGGGGGGGGGGAGGGCGTGGGTGATGGACAAGAAGTGCTACCTTTAAAGCTGAGACTGCTTTGGGGGAGAGTAAAACGGTACAGTGAAAGAGAGTGAGGAAGATGCTCCTGGCTTTGGTAATCTTCCAGGCAAACACCTCATCCCAAGTCCTCCCACTAACATATAGGCTAGTCCTCCGTAGCTCACAGAAACCAGCGCCCTTAGCTCCCCCTGAGGAGTGAACCAGTCCTCTTCACTATCCCTCGCCTCATCCCCAAGGTGGACACGGCCTTTTAACTCAGCCCCAGTAGCCATTTTGCATCTTCTCTTTGTGTCCTCTCATATGCCGTGACCAGACTTCTCCCAGAAGCGCCCAGCGTTGTGGAACTCTGAATAGTTCCTCTCACCCAGCATATAAATGAGTGTGTTTTCTGAGCCCCAAAGGGGACTCTAGTTTGACTTAGGACAGAATATCTGCATAGATTCTGGAGAGTACTTGCCGATGTTGGGTCGTACCACATCATCTCCCCCACATGGACCCCGAGTTTCCCATGGTGAGTAGCTGAGCTCAGAAAAGGGAAGTTAAATTTCACATCGGACATATGTCAGATTCCTCTGTCACTGGGGACATGAGAGTGGCTGCCAGGGTACACAGTGTCTCTGAAGGAGTTTTGTTTATAAACGCAAGGATCACTGTGTAGGCTCGTAGAACACCATCCTTTCAAAGTGATTCTCAGTTGCGGGTTGCCTTAGGGTACTCACGAATCCAGTGGTTCAGAGACCTGAACAGTCTCCATTAAAATAGGCTTCAGATTCCTGCTGCCAAGTTTTAAAATGGAGGAAATCCCTGTTATGAGAAACTGAGCCTCATTCCAGATCACCTACATACAGATAAGGACAGGGTTTCTTCCTGGGAAGTTTCCCCTTATGACACAACTGAGCTCATCCCACCCCTGCCCCTTGAATGTTCCTGGCACCTCCTTTGGGGTAGACCTGAAGAGGTAACAACCTTAACTCCCTACTTCTGTCCCCACAACCGTGGAGCCCCTGGAAGGGATGATGGATCCTCCCTCCCACCAAACACTATCCTCCTATCTTCCCAGGCTTCCTGTTCTCATTCTATCTAGGTCCAGCACAGAAAGAGGGTTCACATAGATGCCAAATAGCTCACCTCCCAATTGGGGAGACAAACACCTGTGAAGAGCAAAAGAAAATAGATCCTTGGTAGCACCCCCCCATTCCTTCTTTGTATCTAGAATCCTCTGGCTTTCGTGCGGAGGCCCCATGGTATTGGTTGGATTTAGTTGTAGCGCTGGAGTTTAGGGGAAGAATACCTAGTTGAACCCACAACTTCCCACCTTGGCCATGTTATCCCATGTCTTTCCAAACACTCATATGTAAAATCGGGCTAATTTGAACTGGTCTTCCTCAATAGCCCCAACACTGTGCCTGGCACAAAAGAGATTGTATTCTTGCTTGCTCCCTTCAGCACCATGAAGCTCAAATTTATGTGGGGCCCAGCTTGTAGTTATTTGTGGATCTTCTTCAACTCACCCCTGACACTCTGCATTTCAGTGAAGACCAACAGCAACCACTTACGGCGGGGGGAGGGGGGGTTGTAACAGGCATGACACAGCTTCCTTTATGCTGGCATCTACTTAGTGGATCAGCTCAGAACTTGGAATAATTGATTTACCCAGCATAGGACATCTACTAAGGCAAGCAGAGAATGCTAAGCCAGGACATCTAAAATGTCACTGCTAATCTATATCTTCAAAGTGAGTTTCTCTGTCACTTGGTTCTGTGTTTAGAGGAAGTCGATCCCCAAGGTGCCCCAAAACCTGAGACCAAGAGTAATGGTTTATTGAGTCATGTGGTAATGGTGGGTTGTCGTTAAAAAAACAAAAAAAGTATCAAGGAGAAAAGCCCAACATAGTAGGGAAACAATTCACTCAGAGGCCAAAGTCTGGGGGTGGAAAGAGGGACGCTTGACCCAAACAGAGCTTCGTTTTACGGTATTTACAGTGAGGTGGTGTTGGGGGAAGAAGCTGAGGAGCCAGAGAGGGAAATCTTGTTGCTGGCCTCTGGGGTCTCTTCGGTGGCTGCGTGGGCTGGAGATATAGAAAGCACACTTGAATTGGCATGGCTGTTGAGAAGAGGGTGTGGTGGTCCCAGCTGTCATGTCTTGCGGTGCTCTGTGTAGAGCCTTGCCCACTTCCCAGGAGACAGACTCACTGTTGCCAGAGGAGTGACCTGATGGTTGAGAGGCTAGGGGGTGCCTGGAGGCTCACAGCAATACGAATGGGAAGGTCAGCTAGCATCCCCAGAAAGTTGCTGGTTGGCTTGCCCAGCAGGTGGCAGAGGCTACAGGTGGTAACTCCTAGGATGCCTGATGGGTAGACCATTGGCCCCGGGCTATGACTCATGGGCCAGAAGGACTTGCTTACAGTCCATAATTGCTGGAGTTGTATTGATGAAGATCACACAGGTGGTCCTTGTACACCCTCAGACAGGTCTCCCTCTAAGTTCTTTGTGATCCTTTTTTTCTCCTTTGGCGGGTACCAGCCTGGGTACATTTCTCCTCTAATTCCATCTCTTTTGAGATGGGATGTGTCTTGTTTTCCTGGAACTCCCGTCCCCCACAAAAGGAATCTTGAAGGACAGTTTGGCCTTCTCCAAGGTCATCCTGACTTTCACGGTCCATTAAATTGACCACACAGGGAATGAGCCGCAATGCTGGAATTGTAGTTAGTTTTCATGTAATAAATAAAGATTCCTTTGTGTGACTCTCTGGGGCCTGTCTCAGGCCAAGTCCTCCCGTTGCCTGGTTGTTCCCACTGTCCCCATGACAACTACAGATGGTCAAAGGCCGTGGCGGAGGTGGGCGGTGCGCTGGGCCTTGTGGTAGAGCTATAATAATATGGGGAACCTGGACATTAAAACAACAAGATGGCTGGTCAGAGGGGAAGCTGTAGCACGGCGTTCCTCCACGTCTGCTGACCTTTAAGACAGCACACGTTAATCATTTATCCCCCGCCCATCTGACCATCAAAGATCAACTCCTCTCCAGCCCTTCCTCCTTCTCTGGCCTCACCTTTTGAGTTTCTACCCAGAAAATAATGATGGCTTCTTGCCCCCTACCCCTCATGACCACTTTGACCTTCAACACTCTTGCTTCAAGGAGTAAGCAACAGAGAACAGTTTTATGTGGCACCTCAAAAACTAAGTACAATGGGGGAAGGGGTCACTGGGATGCTCTCTAACCTTGCCTAAATAATGGCTGATCAGAGTGTCTTCAGAAAACCCAAGAGAATTTGTCCCCTGACTGGTCCAAGGGGTTCTGGACCTGAGGGACTTCCCCCAAGCTCAACAGGAAGCTCCTTTTTACCCCACCAGCCTCACCGTCTTTGCCCTTTTCTGGCTAAACTGAACAAGAGGTAGCTTGGAGCTGAGCACATCTGGCTGACAGAGTCCAGGTAAGTCCCCCTCCAGGTCATTTCTGGGACTGTAAGATACCACAATAAAAGAACGGGTGATCCAGCCAGCTTGCCAAGGCATCTATGCAACTGGACATCCTAAGACCACTGTTTCTCTCTGACCTAGATTTGTCCTAACAACCAAAGGGCTATATATCACTCAAGAAGGCGCTAAAAGAATTCAGTAAGTTCTTTGTGAATTTATTTTCCTCAAAATCTTCCCCCGAACAGTTCAGGAACCCAGAGCAAGGCACGGGTGAAAAGGCGGTCTCGAGGCTCATTGGAACTCACTTTCTAGACAGCAAACCTGAATACTCTTCACATCTCCCGCCACATCTAAGGGACTGGATGGAACAAAGCTGTGGAGTAACTCAAGACTATTTTCTATCTACTTAGATAGCTAGTGAGCAAGATGGCGTCTTGGCCTCAGCTCTCGGGGAAGGAGAAGAGCTGGCAACCTGCAGGGAACTCCTGGATAGTGCCTCCTGGAGGGACCACAAACCCCTGCAGGCAGGGCAGCCACTCTCGGGCTTTGCTTGAGTGTAACTTCGCCCTTCTCTACCCTTGCCCTTCAAGGCTTGATTCCTGAATTTTACACAAAACAAAATTTTAACAGACAGGGTTGTAGAAAGAGAATAGAATGTCTGGCTTCTGTTCTCTTCCGTAAACCCACCAGATACTGCAATCGACTACTGACTTCTATGACCAACAGCTGCCACCTCTCTAGGCATTCCATCGAACCTGGAACCTCTCCACCCCAGCCCTCCCCTGCCCACCAGAGGACCTGGACAACCCCAGGAACTTACTCAGCAGGCTGGAGTTGGGGAAGCGCCAGGCCTCGCTGTAGGAGGAGTAGGGGGTGTGGCTGTAGGCATTGCCAGAATATTCACTTCCTGTTGGGGGCACACAGGCAAGAGACCTGTGAGGTTCATGACACCAGCAAGGGGAGCAGTATGGGGAGACAGGTCTGTAGGGTTAGCAGGGCTGAGTCCGGAAATGAATGGCACTGGAGAGGGCAGGTAAAACCACAACAGGGACAGTGGAGCTCAGGAGGGCCCACCATATGGGTCACTTTGGGCGGGTCTTTGATACACCGCAGCCCTCCCAAGAGCCCCGGGAGGCAGATGCCACCATCCCCATTTTCCAGATAAAGAAAGTGAGATCTCTATGGTGTGCGGAGTGTGGAGACTACCAAACGGTAGGAGCCAGATTCAAATTCTACTTTCTCAGCTGCCGGGGACTCTCTACAGAAGGGACTTTCCAAGGGGGCTGGTGGTCAAAGAGGAGAAATCAATTCTCGGGAAAGCCATGTCCTTGCTTTAGGCAAACTCAGTGTATGAACTGACCCAAGACATGTCAGGTTAACCTCTTTCGGTCAGCTGATCCTGGCTTTCCCAAAAGAATTATTTGTCAAAAGATTTACTGAAGAATTCCCTTACACAACAGCCGCAACGTTGAGCTGACTACCACACCTATCACTGGTGTGTAATTTAAAGCTCGCAAAGCCTGTTCCTGCAACACATGCCCTTTTCATTGCTCCCGAGCATCCGATGAAGCCTTCGCCCGTGCTACCAATTTACAGAAGGGGAAACTAGACAGAGCCTGAAGTAAGGAGTTGGCTCAGCTTGCACCGTTGACCAATGACGGGCCATGAATTTGACCTTAAAACTCTTGATCATAAATCCCTTCAAGCATTTGCCTTGTTTACAAGTCCAGCCTGATCCTAGCCAATTTAAGATGCAAAAGCTGTTTATACAGTCTTTTGGGATCTCATCGGTGATTGTGAGCTGGGTGCTCTCTGTGATTTCTTGTCTCCACCCCAGACTTTCCACCTTCCCACCTTCTACTTCTGGGCTCTGTCTCTGTCTCTGTATCTCTGTCTCTCTCTCTCTCTCTCTCTCTGCCTTAAGTGTCCTTGCCTATCAAATGGGGCAAACTCTTGTCCCTGTCTCATGGGATTTGGGTGAGGATTAAACGAGCTGGAGCATATTAAGTGCTTAGACTCAGGCTCTTGATAAAAATAGCATCAATAAATGTTAGCTTCCTTTTATTCTCTCCTGAAACAAGTGCTAAAAGAAAAGTTCGTGGGCTGGAGAGATGGCTCAGTGGTTAAGAACACTGACTGCTCTTCCAGAGGACCTGGGTCCAATTCCCAGCACCTATTATGGCAGCTTGTAACTGCCTGTAACTCCAGTTTCAGGAGATCTGACAACTCCACACAGACAGACATGCAGGCAAAGTACAAATGCACATTAAATAAATAAATTACTTTTAAAAGTTCGGTGGACACTCAGATCAGTCACACCATCAATCATAAAGGCTGGGCTGGGGCCAGACGGACTGCTTCATTGCTGAGGAGTCGTCATTTGTATGAGTGGAAGCCAGGGAAGAGACAGAGATAGGAAAGGTTGCTGAGCCCTCTTTGTGTCTAGCAGTTCCTTACCCGGCAGCAAGCCTGTGGTCGGAACACAAGCACTTTCTTTGGGTTAGGGACAGACTCAAACACAGGTCTGGGAGAAAATAAATACGCAAGAAGGAAGAGGGGAAAGAAGAAAGAAAAAAGAAAACTAAGAAATTATCTAATCCAACCATTTACTTATGAATGAAGAAGCTTCTCTACAGAGGCTTTCTCCCAAGGCCACACTGCTAAATAAGAGCCTGAATTGAGCCTGGCTGCCGTGTTCCTCTGCGATGCTTGCTCCCATAGCCCACAGTAGAAACTAAGCCTGTTGACTGCCTGTGTAGTCTGGTTTCAGCATTCTCTCAGAGAAGGGCAATTCTGGTCTGGCTGTCCAGCAAGGGCCCCCATCCTATGCCCTTCCTCTGGCCTCCCAGTGCTAACCCTGCCATCTCTAAAGATCAAGAAAGAGAGCTGAGTAATACAACGCGTGTGTCCTCTCGTTTTACCACTCATGCATGCATCCGCTCGCTCGGCATCGGTTTGTTTAATATATGCTCTGAGTGCCTCTTTGCCTCCGTCACCGGGAAGCTGGGATGGGGCTGCATCTGGGTAGACACTACACTTTAGAGTATGGCATTTCTGCTACCAGATCTGTCAACCTATACATAGCCACAGAAAATGAAACGGCGTCATGTCCGGGAAAGGCCAGTCCCCTTTGTTCTTGTATCAGCTGCCACTAGCTTCTTTCTCTGACTTCATCTTCACATTCTATTCTAATCAGGCCAATGCTGTTCTAGACAAAGCGCGTTCGAGTCAAAGCTGATCATTCCAATGACACTTCAATGGTAGCAAGAGCCAACTGGCCTCTTAGTCTCTCACTTCCTTTGGAATCCATGCTACTCAGTCCCCAACATGGCTTTGCAACCTGCCTACTCTTTCTGCTTCCTCTCTTCCCAGCCCCTTCATTGTTAGAACTCCACATTATATGGAAGAACCAACCCCAGCTTCATTTTAAAGCCATCTGGGATATCAAGGTTGCTATTTAGTTAATCAGCTCAACTCTGTTCTTGCCTCTGAACCCTTGATTCCCTCCACACCACTTCCTCTCCGACGTTCCCACTTGTGTGCTTACCCCCATCATCCACGAAACTCCCCAAGCCCTATCCCATGTGTGCTGCCTCTAGCTCTCGTCTCTGCAGTCAACTTGTGGGCAGGTTATATTCTATTCATCATCAACACATATCGAGTGTCCCTCTTATCCTTCAGGCCTACTCTCCTAGCTAAAGCAACCGCCGTCTCTTACAAAAACCCGAGCACTGATTTCCTAACTTGTCTCTGTGCCTACAATCTATTTCCTCAAGCACCTGAGCAGCACTCTAAAGCATGGCCCTGCTGCCACCCATTTCTGCACACTCTGCGGGACATTCTCCAGGTGCTCACCGCTCTCCAATCCGCTCATCTTCTTCCAGAATACTGTCATGCTAAGTTAGCTTTCCTGCCTCGGGGCCTTTCCCTTGGTCTTCTTTTGGGCCAGGGATGGTGAGCCTCAGTTTATCACTTGGCTGACCACTCTGAAAATGTTTTCAGGAAGGTCTTCCTGTCTATTCAATCTCAAGCAGTTATCTGCTCTCCCTGTGGCTCTTCACTGCATCATCACATTTTATTGCCTTTGCATATAGTTATCTTCATGGGATATTATGTTTATTCATTCATTGACTGGCTCACTGCTTGTTCCTGTCCATCCCACAAATAGAGGGACATGCTGAATAGTGATATGTGGGTAATAGAAGTATTAGCAATGAGAGAATAAATGCTGGAGGGATGGCTGGAAAGAGGGATAGGTAAAAAGTATGGATACATGGGAAGAAGGAAGAGATATGGATGGATGGACAGACGGACGGACGGACGGACGGACGGACGGACGGATGGATGGATAAGCTGATGGGTAGAAAGGAACATGTGTGTATATATAAAGATGGACGGATAAGAATAAGCAGATGGATTAATAAAAAAGGAAGATGGTTGAATGAAAGACGATGGAAGGATGGGAGAAAGCATGGACAGATGTCAGGATGAATCTAACTATCTAATCTGCTGGTCCTATTTTCTAACTGATATCAAAAGCCATGAGCTATTTGCAGAGTCAGGACGTAGCTTGCGTCTTTATTTATGGTATTATGGGATACAGCGTGGGAAAATGGAAAGAGGCACAGACACTAAATCAATAGACTTCTGTTTGAACGACTCAGTCACTTAGTCGCATCCCTGAGCACACCATTTGGTTCTTGTAGACCTCGGTTTCCCTAGCTAGGAAACTTGGATTCTACCAGCCTCCAAGATTTACTCTAAGGGATAAAAGGGAAACAAAGTCACGCATATAAATGGCCAGCTATGCAGAAATGTATGATAAAGGATCACTTATTCCTTTGCAAAACTGATTGAAGAATGCAGCTGGCAAGCCTTATTTAAGCCCTTAATTATCTGCCTTACATGTATGCAGTAGGTGCTTCCCGAGTTAAGTGACTTTAATGGGAATAAAAATCCCCATTCGGTCAACTGACAGATTATAGGCGGTGGTAAGAGATGGATATGGTGCTGTTTTTCTACGAAAGGCCCTCCTTGAGGAGTCATTTGCACAGGAGTGCTCTCAGGAACCAGGCGACTCATTTTAATGGCATTGTGTTTCCTGAAAACCAATGCGGGCGGACACAGCTTACTGGAGACCCTCACTGTGTGCGGTGAGGCCCTTCCCAGATGCAATTCACTTGCAGTCTAGGTAGCGGGTGTGGTGAGTGCACATGTACGTGAGTGTGTGTGTGTGTGTGTGTCCATACACACACACAGCAGCACACATATGCTCGTGTGTGAGAGTGTTTCCTCACAGCACCCACTCTTGGAGAGGTCTTCCTAGAAGCTGTTTTTCCCCTGTCTTCTGGCTCCCCCCCACACACGTCACACTCTGGCCTGAGGAACCCCATGCCCTGGACCTGCCCCCAAGAACCATTCATAATTAAGGGGGGGGGTGTCTTGCTTTATGTTGCTTCCTTCTCCTCTAAGCAGGCAGCAGGGAACGTGGAGGGCTTGGAAAGGGGAGGTGCAGGGAGCAGACTGGAGCCTAGGATTTTGATTGAGAGGCCCCATTATCCACACTCTTAAAAAAATAACCGAATCTTTTCCTTTTTTATCTTGACCAATCTCATTTCACGCTCCACAAGAGGGAGGGAGGGAGGGAGAGAGGGAGTCCGGGGCCAGGAGGGAGAGAGGAGTCAGAATTCTGTATTTTCAACGCTGCATTAACCACATCGCCACGGTAACCGGGCAGCAACAAGTGCCAGCTCAGCAGGTTCCCAGGGAGCAAAGCCTCCTCTCCTTGATCCCTCCCCTCTCTCTGCCTAAGAGAACTCAACCCACCTGCCTGTGCACAGGGTGCCCAGAGTGGGTGGGTGGCTGGCAAAGATTAACCCCTGCCAGGGGAAAGCAGGCTTGGTGGAATGGGGCCAAGTCTTTAGGGTCAGAGCCAGGGAGGTTGGTACAGGATTAGTATTGGGGTGTTACACATGGCCCTGAGTACAGAGCCCTCCCCCAAAAGCTTCAGGCCCTTATACCACCTATATGGACAGTAGAAATGGTTCCGTTCTAAGCTTACCACATCCATCCCTGGAGCTTTCCCACATGGCTCCTAAAAGACTGGGACTTTCCCAAAGAAACTGTCATTTCCCTATTCATTTGTCCAGACCCTGAAATCCTGGGTAGTCGGATCATGACTGGCAGACAGGCACCAAAAGGACTGTCAAGCAAAATTCCAGGGCATTTCAAAATGAGTGTGAAGGACTCTTAGCTCACAGTCGTCGGTGGAACCCGGGCCCTACGCAGTGCTGAGTGAGTGTGGACCACAGAGGCAGGTCTCTTTCACTAGTCTCATCACCGGCGTGCCCATTTTCACCGTTCCCTTCACCATAATCATCATCGTCGTCAGCACCCACCACTCAAATCTCGGAATTTATTGAAGAGGCAAACTGAGGTCCATCTGATTTCATTTAAATCACAGGAGACCAGGGCTTGTGTTTGTGAGTGCAAGAAGAGGAAATGGGGGAGCTTGGATATGAATGTAGGTCTGTCTACGAGGGGGGTCTGGGGAATCACTAAGCCGAGAGGAGTCCAGGAGCCAAGCTGGCACTGGGGATTCTCTAGGTGCTTACATGAGGGTACCCCTCTGGCCCATCCCTCAGTGTCCTTTGGGAAGCCTGTGAGTGGGACCCAGCCTATCTCTTGTTGCCTACGGTCACCCATTTCTTTGACACTTCCCTTTTGCCATGCTTACACCCAGTCCCTCAACGCTTACCTGCCACCATGCCTGCGATAGCAGAAGAGGCATAGCTGCCCTGTCCACTGGTGGGGATGTGGGGTGGGTATCCAGGGAGCGTGGGCCCCACCATCTCTCGCCCTGGTAAAAGACACCAAAGAGTCATTAGTTGGCGTATAGGTGGCTCCCAGTCTCACCAGCCAACCCTGCCGAGGCTCAGCAAGTCCTCTTCTCAGTCAATAGTGCCGGAGCCCCAGCCATTCTCTAAACCTGCTTGTTCTTTCCTCTGAGCCCAGCTTCTCGTTTTCTCTGGAGGAAAGAGGCTCACCAAGCAAGGGGCTCTTGCAACTGCAGTCCTACTTTGTTCCCCGTTCCCTGGGAGCTTTATTTTCACAAGCACTATATTCCTCTACAAAATCAAGGTATTGGGGGCCAGGGGTTGTGTCCTCTTAGTCTTTGACTCCCTGTCTAGCATAGTAGTTAGAGAGGCCACAGAACTCAGGGCACGGCGTTTCACCTGGCTTTCAAAAGAATGACGAAAGCAGGCCTTGTCCTTTGGGGGATATATGGCAGACAAAACTAATCAAGCACAGAGGAAGCTCCTACTGGTTGGCCTGGACTTCCAGGTAGATATAATTAGTCAGAAAAGTAAGGGACGTGAAACATGTTGACGATTCCTGACATAAAAGGAACACCACCGAGAGACTGCTGTCTTTCCCACACGATCTTAAGTGGCATTCTTATCGACTGTACTTTCTTAAAAAGCCATTTCCAGGATGTTTCATCCCTGATTGACCTCCGATGATCTGTGATTTGTGGCATGCCTACATCCTCGTGACGCCAAGGCATCCCTATGAGCCTCCATCTCCCTGGATCTGTCTTTCCTTCACATCCCTTCTGGAAGACCTCACTTGACCTGCTGGTGTTCTCTCCATCTACCCCAGCCCAAGAACCAGAGTCCTTGGACTGCTTGCCTCCTCATCATCATCCCTGTTCTGTGGGCCAGACCAGAATCTGCACATCCTGGCTGCCCAGGTCTCTTCGTGGGATGAACACTGACTCAGAATATTTAGTAATGATGGCCAGTCCACTCTGAAAATGCTCCGATATGAATAATGAATTACTTGGGCATACTAGTTCTTATTGATGTTTGTAGAATTCCATCTCGGTGATATTGACATGACTGGCTGGTAAATTCTTTGTTGGGTAGCTGTCCTGTGCATTAAAGCATATTGAGCAGAATCCCTGGCCTCTACCCACCAGATTCCAGTACACCAGGTGAGTACAAAGTGTCTCTGGACATTGCTATATGACCCCAGGGTGGAGGAAGCAGGGATAATATCACTCCTAGTAGAAATACCATTGTGTTGGACGATAGACACTTGTCCCAAATGCTTTCCGCCATCTTCCTGAGAGGCTGCCTGTGAGCCCCTGACAACCAACTCACCAGACATACCTTCTCTATGTCACAGATTGTCCCCTCTTCCCATATACCCTCCCAGGTCCTTCATCCCTAAACTTCTTGGAAGGGTACCTAGCTAATGATAAGAAATGGGAAGGGCCGGGCAGTGGTGGCACATGCCTTTAATCCCAGCACTCAGGAGGCAGAGGTAGGCGGATCTCTATGAGTTCGAGGCCAGCCTGGTCTGGTCTACAAGAGCTAGTTCCAGGACAGGCTGCAAAGCTACAGAGAAACCCTGTCTCAAAAACAGAAAAACAAAAACAAAACAAAAAAAACTGGGTGGGGGGGGGCGGGCGGTGGTGGCGCATGCCTTTAATCCCAGCACTAGGGAGGCAGAGGCAGGTGGATCTCTGAGTTTGAGGCCAGCCTGGTCTACAAGAGCTAGTTCCAGGAAAGGCTCTAGAAACTACAGGGAAACCCTGTCTCGAAAAACAAAAAAAACAAAAAAAAAAACAAAAAAAAACCAAACAAACAAAAAAAAAACTGGGGGGCTAGAAAACCAAAAAAAAAAAAAAAACCAAAACTGGGGGGCTGGAGAGATGGCTTAGTGGTTAAGAGCACTGACTGCTCTTCCAGAGGATCTGGGTTCAATTCCCAGCGCCCACATGACAACTCACAGCTGTCTGTGACTCCACTATCTGACATCCGCACACAGACATACATGCCGCAAACACCAATGCACATAAAGTGAAAATAAACTTTAAAAAAAAGAAAGAAATGGGAAGGAACATACCATGACCCCATGTGAACTGTCAGCCCTACAGGGACTGACTCCTTTTTACCCCATGAGGACAATTCTTTCATTTAACAGTGCTTATTGAGAAAGGTCTAAGGGCTAGGCACTTGAAGACTTAGCAGGCAGAGAGAGAGAGAGAGAGAGAGAGAGAAGAGTGAGAGAGAGAGAGAGAGAGAGAGAGAGAGAGAGAGAGAGAGAGAGAGAGAGAGAGAGAACTGGAGAGCAAATCTTCACACTAAGTTGAGACGGATCTTAAGATGGGCTTTAGATCCAGCCCAGCGAACACCTGCACTTTCAAGTTCTGCCCTTCTTCCAGAGAGAAGGAACTGGAAACCAGACGACTTTGGGTACTCATCCTGCTTCTATGGCTTTCTATTTGCCCTGAGGCCAGTCACTCTGACCCTAAGCCTGTTTCCTCCTATGCAAAATGGGGGCGGTGGTGAACATGAGTGGCCTTATACAAACTAGTCCTAAAACTCTGAGGATCTGAGTAAAATTCAACCTGTCCCTCGTGCTCTAGGTAGACACTGGCTAGTGCAATGGACACATTCTAGAAAGGTTCATATCAGTGAAGTTCTTGCAGAAAAGCATCCTGTCAGAAATAAGCTGTTAGTATTCATTATTTAAAACAGCATTAGGATTTTTAGACACCTGAACACCAGTTTCAAATTGACCCGCCTTTCCCGAGTATCTAGCTCCGACTGCTCTGGACAACAAAACAGCTGGTCTCTGTTCACCTGACATAAAGGCATCAGAAAAACAAAGGTAGGGCTGGAAACACGGGAAAAGAAAAGGAAAACGTGACATATTTAGAATGAGGAATAAACAGAAGATTTACCCAAAATCAGCTTTGATTTTCAAGACAAGGAGTCAGCAATGTGATGTCATTGCTAGGGACAATGGTTGGGAAAGGGGGATGTGAGGGAAGGGGAGCAGGATGATGGACAGCTGGGTGGCATATTAGAAAGAGATAGGGAAGGCTTGCTTATGCTCCATGCATTTGCTTTTCTTCTCTCTGACCTACTAGAAGGAAGGATGTAGCAATAAAGAGGGAAGGAAGAGAAGGAGGGGGGAAGTAGTGAGGGAGGGGGGAAGACAGGGAGAGACAGAGCAAGGGGGAAGGAGAGAAGGGGGGAGAGAGAGATTTTGAAACTGAGACTGAATACTAGATTCAGGCAAGACTACGAACAAATTAATTTCTCCAGACCAAAATCTTCCTATCTACCACACAAAGATGTAACTCAGAGAAGAGCATGTAACTAGGGTTCACCTTATATTCCCGGCTAGTGGGACTCGTAGGCACACTGTGTGGTGGATTTTGAGGCAGGGTCCACGTCTCCCATGAATTAACACTAGCTCTGGCTCTGCGGCCATCTATTTCCTAACGCCAGTCTGTTGCTCCCTTTGCCCCTTCTCATGCTGGGAGCCTGTGGTCCCATGCCTTCTGCCCTCCTGGCCATTTTCTCTCACCTGTACAGCAGCTTCATCTAGGCCGTATAGTGTACATAGACTTCCTGGCCACACACCTCGGGCCACGGTTTAACCCATGACCTCTATCAGTGGGGCCTCACCCCATGAATGCCAGCTCTTGCGAAAGAACTCACTGGTCTCTGTCCCCCATTCAGGGATCTTAATCTTCATTTCTCCTCAGTTACCTAATTTTCTCTCAGCAAGAAAGATTTCTGAATCAGTGGCCCAAACTGACCACTGAAGACTTCCCCTAATAAAACCTGACCCTCCTGGAAAGACAAACAGGACACCGCCCTACCCGAACAGTACCTTCACAGACTGTCTCATCAGCCCCCCAAAACTCTCTGCTTCCATTTCGTTTATTTAAAGAAGATGTATTTGCTTATGTATTTTATGTCTATGGGTGTTCGTCTGTATGCGCATCCTCACGCCAGAATAAGATCCCACAGGACTGCAGTGACAGAAGGTTGTGAGCCACCATGTGGGTGTTAGGAACTGAACTCAGGCCCTCTCCAAGAGCAGCCAGTGCTCTTCATTGCTGAGCCGTCCCCCCCCCCCCAGCCACTCTGCTTTAGTTTCTGAAAGAACAAGATTCAGTAGTGTTGGAATGCAGCTCAGCCAGAGCACTTGTGTGGCTTGAATTTAATGCCCAGTATTGGAAACACACAAACAAACAAACAACAACAAATTCTTTCAGAGGGTCAAGAATCTTGAACCACATCAGGTGTGGTGGCTCACGCCTTTAATCCTAACACTCAGAGGCAAGCAGGATCTCTGTGAGTTCCAGGCCAGCCTGGTCTGCAGTGAGTTCCAGGACACAGTGACTGAGTGAGTGACATAGTAAGAACTTGTCTCAAGACAAGAAGTAAAACAACAGCAGAGAATCTTGGACAGTCTACGAGACAAAACAACAGAAGCCACCCCACAAAAGGAGATGGGCACACCCTTTGGTCAGACACACCCTCTTCCCCATTCTGTTTTTTTTTTTTTTTTTTGATTTTTCGAGACAGAGTTTCTCTGTGGCTTTGGAGCCTGTCCTGGAACTAGCTCTTGTAGACCAGGCTGGCCTCGAACTCACAGAGATCCGTCTGCCTCTGCCTCCCGAGTGCTGGGATTAAAGGCGTGCGCCACCACCGCCCGGCTCCCCATTCTGTTTTGAAGGCTCTTCATAATCAATTTCTCTTTACGATTCAATTCCACCTCCTTGACACTTCCAATGGGGGCCTCTTTTTAAAATGTTGACATGGGCCTCAACATAGGTTGGCAGGCTACGAAGCGGGGTTCTCTAGGAAAATTCTGGAACGCCCCCCCCAGAGCTCTTGGTAAATATTCTAATCAGAGGTAGACTGCAGGAACAGAAAGCCACCGGCTAGAGGAAGGAATCCGGAGGGGTTGAGGTGATTTTAGACTATTTCATCTGGCCCCTTTGATGTCTGCCCTCAGTGTAACCCCTTTTCAATGCCTTATCTTGTTCTGAGAGCAAGGAGAATTTATGGCAACCCAGAAATCTCTTTGGCAGGACTAAATATAATTTGTACAGAAGAATGGAGGAGGATCCTGGGCCCCTTGCTGATAAAAACCTAACTGCAGCGTTCCCATCCGCTGAGCTGGTCAGTCTCAGAACAGCAAGGACAAGGATGTCCTTGATGTCACTGTCCTGGCCAGTGGGTAGGAATCCAACAGGCGGCTGGGTGGGTAGGTGGGTGAGGGTGTTTTAAAGGGGACTACCAGGAACTGGAGGTAAATCTCTCTATTGCCCAAGTCCTAGTGTTTCCTGTTTCTTGGTTGACCCAGAAAAAAAAGCCAAGGCTAAGAGAACAGTCATTCTGGAGACAACACTCACAGAACCCAGGGAGAAAAAGTCCGTGAAGCGGGTAAAAGAGGTTCAGCAGGTGGCAAGGTCACAGAGAGAAGGGGACTGGGAAGATCCATGCAGGATTGAGTGTGGCTAACTTCACAATGAGAACTCCTGACTCTCCCTTCCACCCTCTTTTCGGGCAGAATCCCGGGAATGCGTTGCTCTCTGCCTCCTCCTCTTTCTCTCAGATTTAGCTCTTTGCCTGGGTAGATTATAGCTCCCAGGCTCCTAAACTCATTCCATTTCTAACATTCCTCCACCCCTACAGGTTCTCTCGACCTCATGAGGGCTCAGTCAAGTGATGGGTATTTAGGGCCCATTTTGGCCAGCCCTCAGGTGGGAACGATCTGCACCGATCGCCTGAACTCAGCTTAAACATTAGCGGCCACCTACCTTGTCCCTAAGCTGAAGATCTGGGCTTGGCTCTCCAAACTCCAGTCCTCACTTGCTTCTTGCTCTTGGATCCCTGGATCCCAGATCCCACAAGCCTGTACACTCTAGGCTCTTCTTACAGCCTTCGCCTCGATACTAGATTTTTAACGTTGTGGCCAGCCGTTCAGAAGTGATCATATCTAGACCTGGCTGTGGGGGTCACTGGGCTGAGGGTCTTCTAAACTACATATTTGGTTACCTAATGCCTGGGTGACCACCTGGTATCTGTTGTCAGCTGCTTTAGCCCACAGACTGGATATCCTCTTAGTCCTATAGCTGACTTGGAGAGCATGTCCACTAAATTAACAGACAAGAGAAGCATCCACCCCGATTGTACGTATTGACAGGGATACTTCCAACTTTAGAAGGTGATAGAATGGGAGAAAGTGTGGGCTTCCAGGCGAGGAAGTCTGCCCTAGGCTGTTCTAACTATAAGCTATAATGCAGCCTATGTCTCTGGGTGGTGGTGGCATATGCCTTTAATCTCAGTGCTCAGGAGGTGGAGGCAGACAAATCTCTGAATTCAAAACCAGTCTAGTCAACCCAGTGAGTTCTAGAACAGTTAGTGTTACACAGAGAAAACCTGTCTCAGAAAAAAAGGAGGAGGTGGAGGAGGAGGAGGAGGAGGAGGAGAAGGAGGAGGAGGAGGAGGAGGAAGTAGAAGGAGGAGAAGGAGGAGGAGGAGGAGAAGGAGAAGAAGAGGAGGAGGAGGAGAAGGAGGAGGAGGGGGAGGAGGAGGAAGGGGAGGAGGAGGAGGAGGAGGAGGAGGAAGAGGAGGGAGAAGAGGAGGAGGAGGAGGAGGAGGAGGCTGTGTCTGTGATGATTTGTCTATCCTTCCAGCTACTGTCTCTCCTTCTCTCTCAGCCACGACTCTGCAGCTCACACAGTAATGGCAGAACTGCTCTGGATCACGCGTCTGTCACCCTCAGCCATATCCCTCACCTGCTTCCCAGTCTCTCATCCCCATGAGGCAAGCAAGCAAGCCCTGCTCTGCAGCCTCTGTGCCCCTACAAGCACAGACCATCCCTTCCCCTCCTCCACCTCCTATTCTGTGTCCTCCAGCTGACATAATTTCACTCAGCTCACAGGTTTGTGCCTTTTAATCACTCTGCTTAGAACAAATGAGCCATCTCTGCTGACTTCACTCTCCTGAAATCTCAAACCCCAAGTCAACACTTTTTCCCTTCCTTCCGACTCTTAACCACTGCCTCTCCGCCCTCACATTGCCCGTCTCCCTCACGGGGGTGCGTGGATGCACAGGGATGGGAAAAAATACCAGCTGTCAGACAATAGAAAATGCTAAGCCTGGGTTTAGGTCACAGGGCCTTCAGAACCGCTGAAGGCAGTGGGAGCCAAAGTCACACTGCTGCGGCTTCTCAAGCCTGTGGGCCTCTGGAGGCAGCATTCCTGCTTCAGATGGAGCTACCCTGCTCTGGTTGAAACACCCGGCTTTGGCAAAGGCTTTCATTTCAAATTGCAAGAAATCTGTAGAATACTGGAAAACTGCTGGTCCAGATGGCCTAGACTGCCTAACTCTGCGCTGTCCCTGACCGAGTCTCCCTATCTCACTCATCACCTCTCGAGGTGACAGGGCCAGGGAGCAGGAAACAGGGAGGCATGCCCTCTGTCATGAACTGTCTAGACTCAAACGGAGACATATCTCTTCACACAGGAGACTTCCAATGATGGCAGCTCGCTTCCTTTCTTGGTTCTGGGACCCCCCCCCCCGCAGGGCCCCCACTATAATAGTCAGTCAGATATAACAAGACATTCAGCTGTCTCTGCCTCAGCCCAAACCCCACTTTGACGCTTTCTGACATTGCTCAAGGTCTTTTCGGAAGATCCAGTTGGGATTAGACACACGAGAGGTCAGCCCTTACTCTGTTCCCATCTGGAGATTGTAGTTAGACCCCTCTTCCTCTTGGACTGTTTCCTTTATCAGGATATAGAGGTTTGCTCCGGACGTCCCTAGCCTACTTCAGGCTTTAAGCCAGAACAAGAACCTCAACGCCTCCAGCTGTGAGGCTGTGCAAGTCACCCAAAATGAGGGAGGCCTTCAGTGAATGGTGCCGCCACTCCCCTGGGCGTGAAGCGGGCCACAAATTTTGACCGACATTCCTTTTCAGGAAGTTGATCCAGAAATTGGCTCAAGCGCCCCCCCCCCCACTTCACATTTTGTCTTTGTTTCTTTTTGAGACTATTTTTTAAAAGTTTACATTTTACAGCACCTTGCTCCTTTGTATGCGTCCCTATTTCCTCATAGGCTTTTGAAGTGATGTCTCCCACTTCCCAGAACCCCCAAAATGACTCCTAACTTCTCCCAAAAGGAAAGAACCATGTGCTGAATAAACTAGAGATTAAGGTGGCGGTGGGCTAGATTTGGGCTATAGATGGGACTAGCCTCAGACCGGAGGACTTTGGGATGGATGGCCTTGATGACCTCCCTCCCACCCCACGACACTACAGAGCCCGGGACCTCCCTGTCGTACCTGAGAGGAGGGCCTGGCCCGTGAACTGCCCGTACACGGAGGCAGCATGGGGAAAGGCATTGAAGGGTGGGACCGAGGCACCTGCTGGGCCCCCAGAGCCGACTTGCTGCAGATCCAAAAAGGCGGAGCTAGATAAAGAGGAAGGGGTGGAGCTAGAACTGGAGAGCTCTGGGGTTTCCTGCTTTATGGCGAAGGGTGAATGAGGATCTGCCGGAGGGAGGGAGACAACAAGGAGAGAGGGATGTGAGATGATGGGGCGGGAACATGCACAAACCAAGCCATGAGATGGGCCGAGGGGATGGGGACAGGCAGGCCCGGCGGCTGTAGGAGGAGTCTAGGATGGGGAGCCGGGGCTACACAGTGTTCCTCAGATGGAATGAGATGGGGGAACTGGAGGCTCTACCGCCCTGCTGCGCCACCTGCCGGTGTAGATGGATGTGGCAACTGAAGTATGTGTGTACTCAGCCTCTCCCTGCAAGAGGGAGTGAGGAAATCCAGGAGGGGCCAGAGACCGAAGGCACCTTCCCTTTGTTCCACTTTGAGGCCCAGTCAGCATAGCCCACTTCTTTCCAGGTCCACACCCCAAACACCTTCCTCCTGCCAGCCAGACACTTCTGCCTTCCCCAGCCCCAAGCCCATCCTGACCCTCACAGTAGGGTTCAGATGGCTCAGGAGCATCTGGGCATCCTACCTGCCACCACCGGGTAGGTCTGGTGAGTCGAGAGGTTGCGTCCCAAGGGTGTATTGGAAGGTGTCAGGGTGGCCTTCCCATCATCCAGGGCACTGTTGAGTAAGGGCAGTGGGTACAGCCCCTGAAGAACAAAGAGAAGTCAGCAGGGGAGAGCGAAGCCCCTGAGCAAGCCTGTCTTCCTTCTGACCCCACTGCCTGTCTCTGGACTGGGTGGCCCCAGTCTGCCCAGGAGAAGCTCCCTTGCTCATTGTGCCTTCCTTCTTGTTCACTCTTGGCTCAACACGGCATGTTTGATGGGATCATATTCTCCTGCTCAAAGGCCTGAAAACTCTTCAGGACCTGACTTGGAGTTCCCCCTTCCAAGCTTCAGAATAGAATTCAAGGCCTATGGGTGGCATAGAAACCCAGGTATGTGATTGGGGGGCGGCCAGCAGAGGATCATGTCCTGATTGGCTGCTGCTGTCCTTCCTATCTCTTCATATGGTTAGAACCCATAAACAGTACATTGTCTAGGGCTGGAGCAGGGAGCAGGTGGGGCTGCTCAGAGACTCTATCTACCAATAACCGATTCTGACTTAGGTAGGAAATGCAAGTGCAGAGCTGAAGACACTCCCCCCCCTTCCCTGGGGCTAGGGATGAAGCAAGGATTCCAGCTCCAGCGCTCACACTACCAACTGCTGCCCCAGACTGATGTCAGCGATCACTTCTACACTTGTTCACGTTTGGGCTTTGCTGCTATCGTTCCCGCTGAGCAACCCAGCGATACAAGCCAGTAAGACTATGTCAGATTTGCATTACACATGCAAGTAGAAACATTTAGTTTTGCCATGAAGGATATATAGGATTCATTTTGTTTCAAGAATTCTAACAAGGGCTGGAGAGATGGCTCAGAGGTTAAGAGCACTGCCTGCTCTTCCAAAGGTCCTGAGTTCAATTCCCAGCAACCACATGGTGGCTCACAACCATCTGTAATGGGGTCTGATGCCCTCTTCTGGCCTGCAGGCATACACACAGACGGAATATTGTATACACAATAAATAAATAAATAAAACATTTTTAAAAAAAGAAAAAAAAAGAATTCCATCAAGTACTTGGGGTCATCTTCAATAAGAGTTTGTTTCAACTCCTCCTGGTATTCGCTAGTATGAGATGGCTCAGACACTCTTTGAAAAATAATTTGTTAGGCTAAAGACATGAGCATAGCCTACCCGCCCCTTGGCTCCCTGCGGTCCTTCCCAGGGAAAGACAGCTCACATCCACTGCACACACCCAGGTCATGCTGTGCAGTTCACAAAAGCACTATATGAACTGTTGTGTGAGACTGGAGTCAAGGAGTGTCCCCTGGTTATATAACAGTACTGCTGATGACAATTGCTTTCTGTAATTTCCACTGAGCTCAGTTCTCCAAGGAGTCACAATGCTTTCTGGTTGCATGCAGGGCACTTTTGGAAGCTGCAGTCAATTGTGGAGGCCACCAGGGCACCATCAGCATGTAGCAGCAATTACGGACTAAATGGCACTCTGGTTCCATTCTTCCAAGGGGGCCTACTTAGAGGCAGGGTGGAGTTGCTCAGAGTCGGATTCTAATGAAACTGAACAAAACACCCAATTTCTCGAGAATGTAAGGAAAAGTTGGAAATGTCTTGTGAATGTGTGGATTTGACAGTAAAACACTTACTGAAAATCAAACTTCTGTTCCAAATTCGGGCCAAAGAGGAAAGGAAAGCTATGTAGCTAGAGATTTGGGTGATGTTGCGTTTAACATCTTAAACATGTCAGTGATGACTGAATTATTTTTTTCTGGGCTTGAACTTGAATTGGGGGCAGGAGAGAATAATGATTCAGAACTGAAATAAATGACTTAGGGTCTTGATTCGGCAACAATCTGCAGGAAATTGTGGTCTGTTTGAACTCTCTGAGCCTTGGCTTTTTTTTTTTCCTCCCCTACCTTAAAGGATAGGTGTCCTAGAATCTAACTGCACAAGACTGATTAAGTATTAATTGTAATTTTAAATAAAGTGTTGTTTGGCCCAGAATACTCAGCAAGCACAGATGTTCAGCAAGAAGTGATGATAGATGTATTTTACTATGATAGGAAAAGTCACTAACTGCCATATTCTTGGATTGTCTTCAAAACAGTCTCCCTCGTTCTGTTGATTCACATAGTGGTGGACGTAAAATGTAGAGGAAGAGCTACACAAATTTCTAACAGCACCCAGGGGTGACACTCTTAAGAGAAATGAGGTCACTTTCGCCCTCACCGATTTTTCAGAGAAGTGTATGTCTTTGTCCCATGCAAAGACCAGGTATGGCGTCTCCCAAAGACGCCAAGCTTTATGTGCCTGGATGAAAGACCACTTTCCTTTGGGTGACACAGACACAATACACAGGAGAGCGAGGCTCAAGCTAGGTGCTTTCTGCCCTTCACAATCCAGCCTGATGAGTCAATGAAGGACAGAAGGAAGAGCTGAGGAACACTGGGCTGGGCTTCACTTTACTCCATGAGGCTGAGGGGTTAGAGAGACTTAATGACTTTCAAATACTCTTGTTTTATTCACTCTTTACATAAGAATGCCCTGGCACACACCTTTAATCCCAGCACTCAGGAGGTAGAGGCGGGCAGATCTCTGTGAGTTTGAGACTAGCCTGGTCTACAAAGCCAGTTTCAGGACAGTCGAGACTACACAGAGAAACCCTGTCTCAAAAAAAAAAAAAATGAAATTCATGGAATTGCCATGTCAAACATTGGTAAGGTAGAACAATTTATATGAATGAAATGAGGGTTTGCAGCCCTAAACTCTGCAATCATCTGCTTCCCCAAGTCCTCCCATGCTCCGCATCCTGAGTAATCCTCATACAAAATGAAAAGGCAGGCTGCGTGGCCACCAAGTCTTCTGTAGTTCTAAGAGGATCCTAAGATCCTCCTTGCATACCCATCAGCATGGCCCGAGGGCTCACTCTAACCAAGTAAGGTCCTTTGGAGGACTTATGGATGAAGCCAGGAAATGGCTCTAGGACCTAGTGGATACCAGGGGTCTCCTCGGTAGGGCTTCATTATTCCCCCAAGGGGAGCTAGTATATGCAGATTGCATTTTGCAGGCTCACCACCATAGAACAAGCTTCCTGCAGGCTCAACACTTGCCTCCTGGAGCCATGCTCTGATTATCAGCAGTGCACCCAGGCCCTCTGCCTGGGTCTGCTGATAGCCAACTTTGTCTACACCGTTCACAGCTGTCATAGCCGAGGCTGATAAAAATCACTGACGCATATTGCCTACCCAGCTGTGGGGGTTGGCGCAGGGCCAGCAGCCCAGCCACTCATTGGCAATGTTTCAACCGCTTGTTAGCATCAGCATTGTCTCCCCCAGGTCTTAAAGGTGTACTTATAGACTTGCCTCAAGCCAAGAGGACGGATAGGTCATACCCCAAAGAGTTTCTTTCCTGAGGTATTCGAGTAAATAGGAAGAAGGGAGACAGACTTTGGAACCATTGACATATTAAATGTATCTCAGTGGTTGTTAGCATTATGAGGTTGTTGTTGGTCTCAGTGTGGTAATATTCGTATCTCTGCCTGCATTGTAGAGAAGCTATCCCATTATAACCCATTTCTCCATGCCTAAGATCTGGAGAGGGAAACCCCCTGTAGCTTGTGTCTTAGCGTTCTTGATTTCTCAATTGATTTGTTGGTTCATTCCTTTGATATACCTTTGTGGAGTAGCCATTAAAATCCCGGACTTGGGATGTTATTCAAAAGGAGAGGGCTTGTCTCATGTGTGTGTGTGTGAAGCCCTGGCTTTGATCTCCATCACCATAGAAAAAGAAATAATAATGAATAACAACAATGCTAGACTCTAGAGATGAGAGTGGGCGTGGCTGAAAAGGCCACCTTGCCCTTAAGAAGTCTGTTACCTTTACCCCTACCCATGAGATTATTAGGATGAACTGTGAAGTCAGTAGAAGCCATGTGCGTGAGACAGGAAGGATGACAGGGGCCAGAGCCGTGAGTCACAGGTGGGGGGGGAGGGGCAGGGACAAATTCGTGGAAACAGAGATAGAGCTGAGTCATTGCAGCCAGCTGGTATTTTTCCAGGTAGAGCAGTGAGAAGAAAGGCTTCCTGCAAGGAGGGCACATGGTGTACCAGGGCAGAGAGGTGTGAATGAGGTCAGTGTACTTGAGCACATGAGTCACCCAGAATCCTGGGCTGCGTAAAGGGAGAGACTGGAGGTGGGGCTAGGTGTGGTGTTGAGGTCATCATAAAAGGGTGTGAGCCTTAGCTCCAATTATGGGTCTGATTCTATTGTTGGAGAAGGCCATGGAGGACAAAAGGAGCACTGAATCCACCAACTAAGTTCAGAGTTCAGTTTCGGGTTGGGAGAAGAGGGCAGGCGGCATCAAGACATCTTGGGAATAAGGCATGCGAATAATGGACACTGCATCAAGTGTGTGCCCTGTGCCCCTAGGAACAATTTGGACTTGCTTTGATGGCTGGAGTTCATGCTTTGCTCTTGCCCTTGCCTAACCCGCCTAGGTTCTGCACCCCACTTTCTCACCTGCTCGCCTTTGGTGTGGCTGGGGGAGGCATAGGCCTCCGAATAGTGCTGTCGCTCAAACGGGCAGTCGAGCGGCTCGAGGTGGTGCTGGCTGAAGGCGTCTGTCCGAAGGTGCTTTCGGGGACCGCTGCTGCTGCTCTGTGAGTCGATGCTCAGCCGACAGCTGTCCTGGTCACCTAGTGCCCCCCGCGAAGGCAGGAAGAAAGCTTTCAGGGACCCCTCTGCCAAGCTACCAAAGTGGCCAAAGCAGAGGAGCAGACGGGCTGAGAAGGTAAGGGTTAGGGTCAGCAAGAGGAAGGACCCATGCGCCTGTGAATAGGGAGTGTCAGAACCCTACCCAGTCTTGGGGCAGAAGAAAGCCTTCTCTTCCTATTAAAGCTGGAGCAGAGTGGTATCCTGTGTCTCATACCACCCACAGGTCCCCCAAGAACTCACTATCATCCATCTTTCTCTTGTTGTCACCGCCAGGCTGAGCGATACCCAGGAGCCCGTTGATAGAATAGGTAGAGCCCAAGGAATCCGACTGGGGTGACTCTGGGGGTGTTACGGCTGAGCTGGGGACTGCAAAGGAAGAAGGAAAAGTGTCAGAATGAGAGATGATGCTCCCCACAGCCCCTATCGCCACCATAGGTTCAAAGCCGCAGGCCATGCTGTGGCCAGAGGCCCTGGAGAGCTAGAGTCTTTCCCTTCCAAGGGCCTGCTAGTGCGAGGGGTTCCTAGAATATTTGTTTGAAGTGTGTCCATTTCCCCATGTTCCTGTGAGTCTCCCATGAGTGTGAAAGTTGACTTTATCTCAGGGTAATAACTCAATCCGTGTACAAACATATAAACACTTGTATGTTTTTGTGTGTCTGTATGCGTCTGTGTCTACATGGGTGTGGGGACTGGGTCTACATTCAAGGGTATGGGAACAGCCAAACCCCTAAGCACTCACTCAGTGTGTGTCCTGGGCTCAGAGACTTGCTGGCCACACAGCTGTCCATGGGGAGGTTGAAGGGTTGCTGCACTTTGGTTCGGATGATTCTGTGAGGGAGCAGAAGGATTGTTAGAGAAAGAGGATGAAATAGAAGCTGTGGCTCTCCAGGATCCTGTCACCATGACAACCCAATTAGATGTCTTATGTGTGTCTCCAACTCGATGAGTCGACCATCAAACTATGACCGCACCTCATTCTTCATACCTCTTTCTCCGTGTCATGTGTCCTGACCAGAAACATGGAACTCTCAAGGCAGAAATACAGGGGTAGCTTAGCAGGGTTTGTAGATTTGACCTGGATAGCCTCCCTGGACTTGACCCTGTTCTGTATCTCATTGTTAACACCTGAGTGTGTGCCACCATCCGCTCTGTCCCTCTAGAGAGTCCCGAAGTGACCCACCCCACATATTCTGTTTCTCTCCTGTTCCGTCAGAGGGAGCTCTTTCAAAATACAAATAAGCTTCCTACTTAAAACACACTAAAAGCTGCCCGCCGTGGGTGCTTTAAAGGTGGGAATCTGTTAAGGTGACCACAGACTTCTTGGGGACAGCTTCTTCTGTCACCTTATACTCAGAATACTTCAGGTTCTTCTTGTCTCTTGACTGGCTTCCTTTCCTCTCCTGCGCAAGTTCTCCTTAGCAACAGGCTTCCGTATGTCCTTGTGGAGTTTGCCCGGCAACGCTTTCCACCTAGTTAACTCCCACTCACGGCTTTTTACTTAGGGAAAGACCTTCACAATTTCCCAAAAACAAGTTACCATAGGCTATCCCACATGCTGTCAGGCTCCTAGCCCCTGCAGGACAAGTAGCTGCATTTTTGCATTGTTGTTTTGGGTACTCTGTGTCTGTGCTCCCATTAAATGGTAAGCTTCACAAGGACAGGGATTTTGTGTTCTGGGAACTAATACGGAATGAATGAATGAATGATGTGTTAGTGAATGAGTGAGTACATGAAGGACGGAGGCAGGGAGCAAATGATTGAAAAAGAGACCAGGTGTCAAAGTACTCCAATGAGGGCCAGGAAGGGATCTACTCAAGAAGCTCCTTGCACACAGTAAAAGGATAGGGTGTTTAAGGAAGGAAGGAAGATACAGCACAACACAGTGTGGGGACAGAGGGAGGCTCCATGGCATGAGCAAGGAAGGGCTGGGAGAGGGGACATGTGCCAGGCCCGGGAGCTCCTCCCTGATTCCTCAAAGTGAAGCCTCTTCCAAAACCCCTACTCTACCCAGGCCATTCGCGTCTCTTACAGGAATCTTCCAGAACCTTGGGGTCTAGGAGGGCACCGGAAGCTGCCCTCTCTCACCTGTTGATGGAGCTGACACTGGGCACAGTGTCATTGTCACAAACGCCTTCTGCCAGGAGCCGGTCCCGGATCTCCCAGGCGAACATGGTAGGGTTCTGCCGCTTGTAGTCCCCGATCTTCTCCACCACCTTGGGGGTGGCCACCTTGGGTTTGGAGCCCCCTATCACTCCAGGCCGGATGCTGCCAGTCTCGTAGTACCTACTCCAATAGAGAACCCCCCCCCCAAAATTACCCGATAAGCAGGTGGGGCCTTTAAGCAGGAACCTGGCCAAGTGCTTCTGACCCCTCTGGATCTCCCAAAGAGAGGTGTGGGAGTGAGACAGGCCCCTCCCCCAACTCCTGCTCAGCCCAACACTGGATTTCTCTCCCACAATCCACTTCTCTTGTGTGGGTAGATTTACGCAGCTACCAAAGCAAAATCCGCTCTGCAAAGACTTCACCCTGGGTTCTCTGTCTTCTGCCTCTGGCCAGCATCAGGAAGCATACAAAGATCTCCCTTGTAAGAAAGGACCCTGGGGCCAGGAAGTGGTGGTGCACGCCTTTAATCCCAGCACTCGGGAGGCAAAGACAGGCGGATCTCTTGTAAATTCAAGGGCAACCTGATCTCCAGAGTGAGTTCTCTTTTTTTTTTTCTGGGTTTTTTTGAGACAGGGTTTCACGGTAGCTTTGGAGTCTGTCTTGGAACTACCTCTGTTGAGCAGGCCGGCCTCGAACTCACAGAGATCTGCCTGTCTCTGCCTCCCAAGTGCTGGGATTGAAGGTGTGCGCCACCACTGCCTGGCCCAGAGTGAGTTCTAGGACAGCCAGGAATGTTTCACAGAGAAACCCTGTCTCAAAACAAGAAATAAAGGAAGGGGGGGAACGACGGGAGAATCACAAGCCTGCATAGTTTTTTTTTCCTATCCACTTCTCTTAGCATAATTAATTCTGCCCCTTTGCTCTCCTGGCCTTACCAGGGAAGCCAGCTGGAGTCCCTGACCCCTCTACTTTCTTGCTGGGTCACCTTTGTCTTGTCCAAGTCTGAGCTGTCCCCTCACCCTTTGCCCTCTGGTTTTCTACCAGCTTCCATGGTTCATGTCGAAGCTGCTTCTCCCAGACTCTAAAGTCCAGCCTCACTTGGAATCTCCGCCCTGATTCAACCCCCGAAGATGAGCCTCCTCCTCCTCCAGAACCTATCCACCTCCCAACTAGCTGGCCGATAGATTTGTGGCTTGATCTGGATGCCCTCTGGCCTACTGTGGTCTCTGGTCTCTTCTGCCAATGAATAAAATGGTCTTTATAAACGCCACTGTCATCGCCACTCAGGGCGCGTCTCCTCTCTGGGACTCTGCAATCTTCTAATAGTCTCTCCCTGGCCCTAAGAAAAGGCCTTCCTTCCCCTCTAATAATTTCAGGCATAGAGCCAGGGCTCTCTATGGTCCATTAGCCCAGCCCCTTTACTTCCCTGAAGCAGAGTTTGCCTTAAATCTACATAGGGTCAGTGTGTGACAGGTTGGGGAGTAAGGTGGACAGGACATGGGACTTTGGAATTTCCAAATTCTCTACTATTTCCAACGCAAGCGTCATAGGCTTTGATAGTTCTTGTCCTTCTGAACCTGTGCCCTGTGGTTCTCAGCCCTAACTGAAAGAATTAGAATCACGTGAGTACGGCGGCGGCTGTGGATATGCATAAATGAGTCCGTTCCCTTCTATTGTCTGTGCTGGAGACCAGACTCTGACCTTCTTATTTATTATGAGGCCTTAGAGTTCCCTGGCACAGCCAGGGTTGTGAGCCACCGCGCAGAGCCTTACAGATCGATGCTTTTCATTCCTCCCTATTTCTGAGCTTTGTGCTTCCTGGACATTTTACAAAAGCCACAGGCCTGGCCTAGAGGCTGACTCCAGCAGGACTGGCCTGTGAATTTCATCAGACTCTCTCATGGCTTCTCTGACAGACTCTCTGAAAGTTGTGTCTTGAAACACGTAAGATCGCGTGGTATGTGGGCCCGCAGCGCTGAGGTCGACCAGAGGAGGCAAGGCTTGCGGGGAAAGGCAGTGTGTGGTCAATCTCATGCTTACCTGCCAAGGATCTTGCTGACACAGCCATGGCTGACACGGAGCTGGCGCGAGATATCACAGGGCCTCACACCCTGGTGGGCCAGGTCCACAATGCGTTGACGGACAACTTCCGGCAGAGGCCTGCCATTCACAAAGGCCCCTCCTAACTGATTCAGCCCTCCGTGGCCTGAAAAGACAGGATCGTCAGGGACAATTGTCAGAACCAGGTGCTAAATGTTGGGTGAGAAGCAGCCTTGGGCATGAGTACTGAGTGTGACCATGTCTGGGCACTCCACGGTCAGTTCCACCAGCACTCCTTCTACGTGCGCCCCACGTTGCTGAGAAACACACCTCCTGGAAAGGCTGGCACAAGTGGTATAAGCAGCTCACCCCATCTGACATGTGAGGATACAAAAGGAGCACATTTCTTGTCTGGTGACCCTTTAAATCTGCTCCATGTCTTCCATAGCCCAGCCCTTTACGTCAAGTTCTGTCAGTGTTCTCTTTCCCCCATTTTTCTCCATCTGCAGACATGAAAGGAGGGAAGGAGACAGGCTTTTCTTAAGTTGATACACTCAGCTCACTGAGTGACACTGGAGAAAATATCTCTTCTCCCCCTGAAGTCCCTTATCTTTTCAGTAAAATGAAGGCGCAGGATGGAACAAGCTGTCTTTCCCTTTGTCTTATGCCTCTTAAACTGCAGAACCTTTTTTCCCCTTGGTTTTTAAGACATGGTTTCTCTGTGTAGCCCTGGCTGTCCTGGAACTCACTCTGTAGACCAGGCTGGCCTCAAACTCACAGAGACCCTCCCTGCTGCCTCTGCCACCCGAGTGCTGGGATTAAAGGTGTGCGCCCCCTCGCCCAGCTATAGAGCCATGTTTTGTAACAAGAACACAAAAGAAGTGCAGGAGAGAGTCTCTGACTGAGACAGGATCTAGGCCCTGTCTGTGGCTGTCTCGCCTGAGCAACCCCAAGTTTTCTTCTTTCTTTGACAGGCCAGAGAACTAAAAACAGCAAACAGAGACCTCAGTAGGAGACATCCCATGAGTGCATAGCCCAGCGTCAGACTTGGGTGGAGGCAGTAGATAAAGTACATGGCAAGCCAACCCTTAGCTGCTTCCCTGATTGACCTCTCCCCTCTAGACTGAGTCTATACTTCATTCTGATCATACACAGCTAGTCAGAGCCATATCTACTGAATGCCTAGTATGTGACAGGTGCTTTATCAGGTCCTGAAGCCCCAAGGTGAATACAGCCATCTGCCTACTGGCACCCACCTGACTGGGCTTATTACAGTAGGAGCCTAGAGCAGCTAATCAACATTTCTCATGACCTTTCTTGGAATCTCCTGCTTACAAAGGCAATTATTGAAAAGATAGAATCAGAGATGCACAGAGGGGTTCTTAGAAAAGTTCAAGCTGAGACTCATGACTCATCTAATAAAGAAGTATTAGATGAGAGAAAGGCTATCCTGTCTGAGCCACGGGAATAGGTACAAGCAAAGGTTCTGAGGTTGAAAGGGTGGGAGTCTGTGAGATTTGCGATACTTTCAACTCTACGATCCACAGTGGGTTAGTTTCAGAACGGAGAAGTCCAGTTTCCAGAAGACCGTAAAGAGCATTTCAGTGGCTTGACTTGAATGACTCAGCTTATGTGAAAAGCAGCCAGGGTCCAAACAAAGCTTAGAGCTCCAAGACTTGCTGTTGCTGTATGGGTCCTTGATTGACAGCTGGAGTTGACCCTGTCTCTGCAACCTTAGGAGGACAGTGACATTGCCTAGGCATGACTAGCGTCTTTTCACACCAAGGACTGGATCTCGCGATCCATGTCTAAGAACTCTAAAGGTTGGTAGAGCATAATGGATTAAGCCCAAATGCTCAGGACTCCCTGAAGCTTACTACAAAGTAGCCAGTATTGTACGGAGAGTCATAGCGAGTCAGCCGGTAAGAAGGGAAAGTTGGTGCCAGGCCAGTGTGACCAGTTAACCATATGTATGGACAAGGGTAGGAAGTGTCTTTGCTGGGCACACTGTGCCCATTATCACCCACTGACTTAGCACATTCGAAACCACCTCCCAATTTATCCTCAGGGACTCATAATGTCTTCAACAGAACAGATAATTTCCCTTGAAACAAACAAACAAACAAGGTCAAAAGCCTCTGTCCCGGGCATTAAATCAAGAGGAAAACTGCACTGGCTACACACCAAGCAGGAGGGACATGGCGGTCCATCTTCCAGGCACAGCTTCTACCTGTCCTGTTCTAGGCCACCTGCCCCAGTGAATACTTTTACATGAATTGGACGATGTCTTGGGGACTTTCAGCCCAGCCCAGGCGATGGACAATGTGGCTCTTCTCTGCTCTTGAACTTGTTCCTCTGGCCCCTCACTGGCTATGCTGTGCTTAGTGGAGAAATTGGCCCTCACTCCCTCATCGTTGCCTTTTTAACTCCTTGGGATCTAGACACTGAACACCAGGGTACATCAGACAGCTATCCAAATGTACAAGACTGTAGGCAGGTCTACTTTGTTCCCATGTTCCAGAATTTCTACTGCATGAGGCATAGATCTTTGCACTAGAATCTCTCTCTCTCTCTCTCTCTCTCTCTCTCTCTCTCTCTCTCTCTCTCTCTCTCTCTCTCTCTCTCTCTCTGTCAGTCAGATTTTATATTTTTCCTGAAAAACAAAACAAAAAGGACAATCTACTCATGTGGTTCTCCAATAGACATAGCACAAACTATACCCTAAATTAGCCTAAGGGCTGACACAGAGTCCTTGAAACCCACATCCTCAGGACCATAGTGAAGCTCACTGCACAGCAACCAGCCACATCTCTGGCCCCCTGAACTGTGACTTCTCTGGGGACTTATTTTATTGAGGAAAGGCTTTGACAGGTTTCTGCCTTGACTCTATATATTTTAGTTGTATCATTTGAGTAGATTTGGTTGTTTGTAACTTTGGCATGAAATGGAGTTTGGCAGGATTTCTCACTATGTCTGCTGGTCACTGCATTGGGAAGGTGAGGTGATGGTAGAGAAGCATTTCTTTAGCTGAAAGCCTTGATAGAAATATGAAGGTTTTCATTATAACATTAACATGGTTGAATGCTACCACCCTGGCTTGGCCCTAACACTTGGGTAGTAGTTCTCCAACTGAAACACACACCAGAGTCACAAGAGGGTTTATTGAAGAAAAACCCATTGAAGACAACCTTAAGCTTTTAAATCAGTTAGTCTAGGGTAGAACCAAGAATTTGTGTTTGTCGGATACCCACAACTGTTCACTGTGAAGAGAATGTGTTACTTTGGAGTGTTCAACCCAAAATGGGACATGTATATAATACCCTCCCTGTTATTCTTTTGGCCCTTTAAGGAGCAAGCCACTCCCACTCCTGGCCACCCCTGACCTCTCACCACCATCTTGAATCTCTCTCTTCCTGTCCTTTCTTGGCGTGTGCATGCGTCTCAGTCTTTCTGTCCCTCTCTCTCCTTTCTCTTCTTCTCTCTCTCTTTCTCTCTCTGCCCCCCTTCTCTCTTTCCCCTCCATAACCCCCTGAATAAATATTCAACATGTTGTGTCTGTCCATGTCTCTGTCTCCTGTCCACATGCCCCCGCCGTGAGCTGCTCCTCGGCACCGGGACCTGCTAGCGGCTCCAGACCCACTGGGCTCACACCCGCTTGGTGTGGCTCTCCTAGGAACCAGTGAGTCTCTGCTTTGGGCTCCCACTGCTCTGTGAGCTCGCCGCCTGCTCACATGGTCCCCGGGGATCTTGCAGGGACCCACAGTCGTCTCTGCCTTGGGACTGGCTGCTCCCAGAGTCCGCTGCCTGCCTACAGCTGCCGTCTGGGACTTTATAGCATTTTTTAAGAAAACAAGACTCCCCTCAAGGTTCAAAGATCTGTGCAGAACGGGGAGGGACTGGTGGTGGACAGACTGTGAGACAGAGGTGGTGGATGACTTCCTGGACAGAGCAGAGCAGCTGCACATAGGAACTCACCAGGATGATGACATCATTCACAAGATCCACACAAACTCAAGTCAGACAAAAGCCCGGCATGGAAGAGGGAAAGAGAACAGGAAGTCCCAACCCTGGCAGGGGATCTACTGGTATCTGACTGCCGACAGGAAAGGCAAAGTTAGCTCTTCAGTGGTATGACAGCTCGTTCCACTCCCAGGAACCAACACAAACTGGACCCAAATGAATTGATGAGCGTGTGTGCACACACACACATGTACACAGCAATGCATTCATGCACACACACACACACACAGAGATGCACACATGAGATAGGGGTTGGGTGGATAGGGAGATGAGGAATCTGGCCAGAGTTGGGGGAATCAGATGAATCTGATCAAGATTCATTGTAGGAAATTCTCAAAGAATTAATAAAAACTTTTTAGAAAGTGTGTTTCTAAGAAGCTTCCAGACTGCGTAAGTGCTGGGACTACTGGTTTAGAGTGGGCACTGGGCAATGGCTGACAAAACAAACAAGATCATATCCTCTCTTCCTCCAACCTTTCCCCAAGAATCGTAATCATTACGTGTATTTGATGCCTTTTGTTTCAATTCAACACATATTAGCAAAATGCCAATGGTGACTCGAGTACAGAGCCCTGTATGCGTAACCTTGAACAAGACACAAATGTTTAAATCCCTATCAGGGGACACAATCAGGTTAATTGGGAACCTCCATGTTAAGATAGAAGTCCCTTGGAGGAGTACACAGACAATCAGAGAGGAATCAAAGGAACGCCTAGAAACAAACAAACAAACAAACAAATGGTCACAGGAAGTAGGAAAAGGTTCATTGCATGAAGTCCTGGTGCTTTGACCAATTAGAATGCCATTTACCGCCTCTATAGATCATGCATGAAAGAAAGATTGGGAAGAGTCAACTGGCTGCCTATGAAGGTGGCCTCTACGGGTTGAGGTTTTGAACTGAGTTCTGTTATGGAAGGGCCTTTGTATTTTCTGTGTCCGGTGTGGGGGAGTGGACTTCGCTAGGTGATTCACCACCAAATGCCCAGAGGTGGGTGCAAGCTTCCTTCCTGCCCTCAGTGAGGGGCTGGTGTCCACTGTAACTAACCTCCTTTCCTTGCTACTTTGTACTTTATGGGCAGGTGGGCCTTAAGGTCGGAAGCCAGTGGTTACGAAGGAGCTCCCTGGTTGGTCCAGAGGCTGAGTGGAGGAAAGCAGAAGTCAGGAGGAGGTTTGAAGCATCCTAAACAAAGGCCTTTTGTATGTCTAGAGGACTGTGAGTGGGGAGAGGGGGATGTGTAGGTGGAAGCTTGGCTGGATATAAGAAAACTCTTGAGTATGGAGGTCTTCAGATAGGGCGATGCAAGCGTCCCTGATCAGAGAAGAGTTAGCTTGATTGGCAGGCTCTAAAGCTTTAGGTGACATTTGCTATAGAGCGACCTTCGGGGGAAATGACCATTTCAGAAGGTCCAAGGACACTGCTGATTCCTTCTCTACTTAAAAGGCTCTGAGAAGTAAGGACGGGAGACAAAGACCGCTCGAAGCTCGCATTGCACGAACTGATGTTGAGCACTTAAAAGAGGAGCACACCTTCCCTGCACCCGCAATCTTTTGCACCCTGACCCATCATCATATCACTGACTTCTGACCAACTGCTTTATCTATTTGATATCTTTATGAATTCCTCAAAGGAAGAAGCCAACATACATACATAGCACCCGACTCAGGGTCCCTCTTGTGGGACCCTCAAACTTCATTTTACAATACTGTTTTTCTTTTTTATCATCTTGATTCCTTAAAGTTCCAGCCCAAAATAACAATAGCTCAATGTGCTGTGCTGGAAAAAAAAAAAAAAAAAAAACTGATTTTACTGTCTGGGGATTTTTTTTCCTTTAGCTCCAAAGAGAGTCAAGGTGGGCTTGACTCTTTGGAACCATGGCAGGACTGTACAGTAAGAGATGCAGAGGCTGCCTCGGGGTACCCTTCATACCACGCTACTTCCCTTCCATGAAGAATAAGCCTTGTTGATACTAATGAGTCTCTGATGTTCTCAGTCTGGTGTTGCCCTTCGCCGGGACACTGGCTTACAGGTCTGCAATGGCTCCAACCTCCCAACCTCTCCCTCTTGGCTTTATACCTTTATGGAATTAAAAAATCCAAGGACTCAAACTGTACCTAAGGAAAATGTTCTAGTACCAAGCCGGTACACACCAGATCACTTCAGATCATAAGGTTATGCGCACACCAGATCCTTGTGTTTACAGACAACGAGCTGTCCTGCTGGGAAGGACATGCATCCACTCTGCCCCATCTCCCTGCCTGATCTTTGGTGTCTATCTCTGTGCCTGCCATTTGTCATCCTAAGGGAAGTTAGAGAAGAGAGGCAGTGGCTAAGTAAGGCTCCTCTTTACCTTTCTCATTCATTTCTCATAGACCGCTCACATTTCAAATGTTCTTGAAACTGACTCTATAATTTATTGTCCTACTTAAAAAAAAAAACATTTTAACCACTCACTGTCTACTAGGTTTATAGTCTGGATCTACAAATAAAATGAAATCTATCATCTGTGTGCTCTCTCTAGCCCCTACCTGGAAATTTTATTCTTGACTGGGAAACTCTTTGTTCCCGTTCTTTTCAACCCAAATGCCTTAAGAAGTAATCCTACTTGCCTTTTTGGCTCTCCCATTTCCTCCCTTTTCTTACGGGGGGAGGAGGGGTCAAGCTTCGTGCCTGGCATGTGCTCAAACACTTCGTGACGTGTGGGTAGAGGGTGCCAGACTCTCCCACTTCGAGAGGCTCCCATGTCAATCTCCTGGTTCCTTATATGAACAGTGTAAGCTTGTCACTCTCCCCATTGCAGTGCCCCCATGTTTTCTCTTTCCACAACGTCTCTCAAACCCGGGTGCTGTTCTCACTCTGCACCCCTTCACTTCAGCCCTTTCTTAGGGTTTTACCTACAATCCATTTTTATGTAGCACTGTGAGTACCAAGGAGCACCCCTTCCCCTTTGCGTTCAACTTCCTATGAGAAAGCTCTTAAGTAATAAATTATCACCACCACCACCACCACCACCGCTGCAGCTGCCACCACCCCAGGCCATCTGGGCCAATGACTACAGCCCTGTGCTTACTTAGAGGCTGCCTCTTCCCCTTCGGCTGTATCACGTGCTGTTTTCTACTGGAGCCTACTCGCTGGTCTTTGGCTACTGTCAGTGCTGGTGTTGCCTTTGGGCCTTTGCACGTCCTTTTGTCTAATTAGCTCCTGTTTACCTTGAGTCACTGTCCTTGAGGACTTCACTTTTTGTTGACAAGTGACTAGGTTGAGCCTCGTTTGGATGTTTTCCTAGCATTCCTTATGTTGATTGCATAGTATTCATCAAAAATGCAGCATCAGTCATGATTTTTTTTTTTGAGGAACTTGTTTAAAAATGATGAGGGAAACGTTCACAGTCAGGAAAAATTTGAATGAGGAGAAGGGTGTATGGGATGACCCAAGTATCTTTGCATAATTATATAAGTGAAAATTGACCTTCATCTGTTACCAGACTGAAAGCCAAATGCAATCAAAGTATTTCTGTTAAAAGTTTATTGATAAATTATGTAACATGTTAACTAAATATATCCCATATGAATTAGCCAACTGCTTTGAGCCTCTTCCATTCTCCCATACAGAATACTCACTACAGCATTTCTATCCGTAAATATTTATACCAATATCTTCTTGCTGCCTTCAGCATTCAAAGACCCATGCATTTGACATTGTCTTACGCACTATGACAAACCAAACATTTCCACTGAAATTGGTCCAGCAACAGGGAGTCTAAGAAGAGTTAAACATTTGCCAAACAAACACACAGACAAATGTGTGATTCATGTGTTAGATACACACAAGGACACAACAGATGCAGAATTAAAGAATAATGAAGGGGGAACGAGAGATGGGATCATTTCAAGGTAATCAAGGAAAAAAAATCCTCATAGTTGACACATAATCCACACAGGCAGGAGTGGAACCTAGGCTCACTGGTCTCCCACCTGCCTTCTCCATACAACTCCTAGTTACATAGCTGGAAATCAGTACATCCCAACCCACGTCTGCAAGTATCATTCCCATGTTCGTGTCTGCGTGTATCACTCCCATGTTCATGTCTGTGTGTACCACTCCCATGTTCGTGTCTGCATGTACCACTCCCATGTTCGTGTCTTCATGTACCACTCCCATGTTCGTGTCTGTGTATACCACTCCCGTGTTCATGTCTGTGTGTACTACTCCCATGTTTGTGTCTGCGTGTACCATTCCTATGTTCGTGTCTGCGTGTACCGCTCCCATGTTCATGTCTGTGTGTACCACTCCCATGTTCATGTCTGCATGTACCACTTCCATGTTCATGTCTGCGTGTACCACTCCCACGTTTAAGAATGTTTAAAGAGAACACATGGCATCCTTTCCATCATGGTAATGCCAAGCTTCAGAGTATGGTCAGAAGATGGACACCTGTTCCTAGGAATTCCAGCAGAGGGGTTTTTTAACAGAATTTCCTGCGTGTCAAGGGATACACAAGCACAAAGAAAAGTATCTCAGAAATGCAGGTCGATCATCCCTAATCCAAATTCCCCAAGTACAAGATGTTTTCAAAGATCATAAACTTCTTTAGTACCAACAAGCTACATGTTCCCGACCTGACTTCTCTGAAGGCTGTGAGCGAAAAGACAGGTGGGTGGAAACCTCACACAGAATGGCCTTTGGGTTATATGTATAAGGAGTATAGGAATCATAAGTGAATGCCAATGACATGATGAGAGTTGGGTCTCATCCTCAAGATTGTGTGTGTGTGCGCGCGCGCATGCACACGCACACGCACACGCACACGCACACACACACACACACACAATCAATACTCCCAAATCTTGAAAGGTCTGAAATTTGAAATACTGCTGGTCGAAACATCTTGAATAACAGATGTGCAATCATAGGAAGCAGCCGCTATCCCTGGACTGGAGGAAACAAAGGGAAAAGCTGATGTCAGAATCTAGAAGGGAGTTCCAGCTCCATCCTGGGGCTTGGAGCTGCAGTGTGTTGGTTTGCCCAGATGCTGCTGGAGGCATACGATTGGCTCTCACAGATCTGGAATCTAGATCAGCAGCTGCTGCTGGACCGATGCTGCCAAGAACCACCTAGAACAAGAAGGAAGGCCTCCAGCCGTCTGCTCCCCACCATGGACACGGCCACTGAGGAGCAGCTTGCCATCATGTGTTTTGGCAATGATTCCTGGATGGGGTTCAGACAGTCACTGGTTTTTATTCTCTGAAGCTGTGTGGGACAGAGACCAGAAAACCCGCATTTCACCTTGGCAGAGACTTCATTTTTTCTGCTTAGGTATGTTGTTTGAACCTGAGCTCAGTAAGCGATCCACAAAGGTTTGCTATTCTTGTGTCTGTTTTGATAGCCGTGTTTTTAGGGTATGATTTTCTGGATGGTTCTTTCTGTAGTGGTTTCCATTTACTTCTTCACAGCTCAGCAAGTAGCAAATCCCACCACCACCGCCACATTTGCCCCTCTTGCCTGGGTTGTTTTCTGTTCTCATTATTTCAGAATCCTTTGTGATGAGAGAACCTTGGCTCTGGATGCTTTGGGGGTCAAGAATAAGGCCAGAGCTCCCTTTTCCTCCTGAAGTGCATGACTAGGTGGTTACTCATTGACTCCCGGGCATTCTTTTGGAAGCCTGCCTTGAATCTGCCTTGCTCTGCTCCTCTACAAGCTTTAAGGAAGTGGGGAGAAGCGATAGCGACCCTGGGTCTTTTACGGTCTGAATCTCAGCCAAACCGAAGAGTAACTCCGAGCCAGGTTAGAAGGCTTTGTTTAGAAGGAAGGGAAAGATGCCCTAGCTTGAATCAGACCAGAGGGTAGGGGCACTGAGAAGGCTTAGTACGATTATTTCATTTTCAGTGTTTGCGTATGAAGAGGGGGTTGTGCAGGTGCCGAAGGAGAGACACAAAGGGTGAATGAAGAGCTTTTCTTTGGGTTGGGCTGTCGCTGAAAAGAACCAAACTTGACGTGTATCTTACCAATATCGTCCCTTAAAAAGGAGAAAAGAGAAGGAAGAAGGGAGGTGGGCTGTGTTCTATATTCAGCCCCTTTCCTGGGTTAGTTAATGCTTAGGTATCACCGACTGTAGGCAGCATTGAGAAACACGCTCCTTCCTGAGCCAAGCACAATCGTCTAAGTGCGTTTTCCATGTAATTCGCACAATAGCCCTTGAAGTAGAAAGCACACTGCCTCCGTTTTACATACAACAGGGTGAGGAGCAGAGATGGTACATAGTTTGCCCAAGGCTGCCCATTGCAAGAGGGCAGAATTGAGCCTCAAGCTAAGCAAATACTCTGCATTTCATGGTTCCTGCCACCTTGGTCATTCCATGTAGAGTCAAACCCTCCCTAAGAGCGAATAGACCTTCAGCACCACCTCCCAACATGTGTGCTTTCCAAGTCTTCATTGATCAGATGATTGGAGTCTAGGATGTCACCATTTGGCTTTTTCCAGTGAGAGGGAAAAAAATCCAATTCTTTTCTGTCCCCTACACTCCCGTATTGGTTTATTTTCCTCCACCCTGTTTACGTCCATCCCCACCTCTTTTCTTCTGCCTTTCCGGCTGTGGCTTGACCCCCATCCTCAGTCCCTTCCAGTTCCTTTACTGTTTGTACCCAGTGTTAATCATCCCCCTTTCCTACAGTCACTGGCCCCTTCTAGGCCTCCTGTCCCTTGGGCTCCTTCACCTCGGTCTCCCCTCTCTCTCCCTCCCCTGACTCCTTCGGCCACCCCCTTTTTCCTGCATAATCTCCGCTGCCTGCTTGACTGCCCAGGTTCTTTATCCCATCTTCCCCTCAAAGGCTTTCACAGCTCCGCTGTTATTCTTGTATTAGCATTGAACCCATTAAAGCTAATTTGTTTGCCCTAATCTCCATTTATTTTTCCCTAGTTGATATTAGATTTCCCTTTCTATTGCTCCAGCATGATTTTCTCTTTGTCTTCCTAATGGTCTACCACCCACCCCCCTTCCTCTTATTAATCTGGTTGGCTTCACCGTGGTTTCAAGGCCTTTGTCTCTCTGCCTCCCCCAGCCCTTAGATTAACCCTGTCACCTCTCTCCCAGAAAGGACCCCCAGTGTTTGTATTTCCAAGGATGGAGCTGCTGTAAATGTCAACAAGCCTCTAAGCTTCCTGGTGAAAGTGCCGCTGATCTTGAGAGCAGCTCTTTCCCTAAGGCCAGTCTGTAGTTTCCAGAGCACAGGGGCCGGGAGGCAGGAGGTACCTGGGTCCCAGGGCTGCCTTGAGCCTGAAAGCTGCTACGCTCTAGTTTGTTCTAGGTAGGATAAACTTCAGGGCTCTCCCAAAGCTTTCTGAAGGTTTCTTCCAGCTTGCCTTCGTGCTATGTATTTTACTAGCAGGCTAAGTGGTAGATGGGCAGCTTTCTCCCTATGACTGAGATTTGGCGATTTCTCGAACAGTTGACGCAGTACTTCACCTTCCTAAAGACGCAGAGGCCTTTGTGTCTGGACTCTGGGCGTAGCTGATCTACACCCTGCCCTCTGGCTTCCATATACACAAGAGGAGTAGCCTCCCAGGAGCGAGGTTCACTAATGTTCTTGCCTTGCGGTCTTGTCTGTGGACCTCACTCCTCAGGTTTTCTCTCTGGATACAGAGAGCCTCAGAGACAGCTGCAGTACCTCCTCTGGTTGTGTAGGCTCCGTTCTGGGGGGCAGAGTCCGCCTAACCCCTGACTGTTCACTAGACTCCCTAGGGAAGCCAGGTACTTTCCACTTTGAACAGTTCAAGGAGATTTTGGTATGATGTCCCTGACCCTGGGTCTGTCAGAAGAGCCTCTGGTGACGGCTCAGGGTTTGTAGCCACGCTGTAGAGCATAAGTTACTAGGAATCCAAATCATTAGTTAGTCCATTAAACATGAACTAGCCATGAGGTCTTTCTTCCGGCTCCTCACCGTGAGCTTCTGGGTACCAAAGACCCAGCTGGGCAGTGGTGGACATTCCTGAGCTACACAGCGGGATCCAGCATCCTGCAGTTCAGAGCAGATGAGGACACCTGGGGGGTATACACTTCCAGCTTCCTCACAAGTCACCCCAGACCCCCTGGGTTCAGAGGCTAGTGGCTATTATGGTGTTGTGGTTTCTTTAACAAAATGGGTTCATAGCTAAACAATTTAATTTAAAAAATCAGCTAGATTTAAATTCAATGAGTGGTGCTCTCTAATAGTATTCTAGGAGACCTGTAACGTGTTAAGATGACTTCTGATGATGAGAGGCCTACCCTTGAGTCACATACACATTAATAACCTTTACTATGTTACCAACCTTACGGCTTTGTGATCCATTCACTGTGGACCGCATGAATCGTCACCTTGCGTCCCCCAAGCAGCCCTGTAGGATTCCCACAGGTGATGTGTGTACACCAGAGAGAAGGTCAGTGTGTGCATCTGTGTAAGGGGCTAGCGCGTGGTTTACAAGTCAAGCTATGTTATCATGGACTGCTCGAACCCTAGGCTCTGGAGCTCCGCTGCAAAGCTATAGACCTGAGATTAAGGAGCACACATTTAAAAGTCACTTTGAGGTGGGGAAGGAGGCAAGTAGAGAGGTTGCTAAAAGAACCCCTAGTGGGGACAGAAAAAACCACGAGAGTGGGAGGGAGAGAATTGTCATGAGGATGGGGGGGTGGAGAAGGAGAGGGAGGAACAAGAAAGAAACGCAAGTGTAGTTGGGGTAACTACAGTGACTAAGAGGCGAGATAAATAAGGAGTCTTAAATTTAACACACAAAGGCCGGGCGGTGGTGGCGCACGCCTTTAATCCCAGCACTCGGGAGGCAGAGGCAGACGGATCTCTGTGAGTTCGAGACCAGCCTGGTCTACAAGAGCTAGCTCCAGGACAGGCTCCAAAGCCACAGAGAAACTCTGTCTCGAAAAACCAAAAAAAAAAAAAATTTAACACACAAAGGAGAAAAAGATACGCTTTCCTCCTTTTTTGTTTGTTTGTTTTGGGTTTGGGTTTGGGTTTTTCAAGACAGGGTTTCACTGTAGCTATCAAGCCTGTCCTGGAACTAGCTCTTGTAGACCAGGTTGGCCTCGAACTCACAGAGATCCTCCTGCCTCTGCCTCCCAAGTGCTGGGAATAAAGGCGTACGCCACCACCGCCCAGCTAACACTTTTCTCTTTTTCACTAAATCATCTCTCTGTTTCTCTCCAGCTCTGGGTTTCTTTGCCTTTCAGATCTTAGCTAAGATAAGTTGTGATTAACAAGCTTAGAGAGGAGAACAGGGTAGGCTTTGGCTAGAATTAGAGTCAGACACAACTAGAAAGACTATATGCATATGTGGGGAGGGGGAGGCATGGAAAGGGACAAGAGAGGAAGGAAGGAAGATGGAGTTGAATCCCTCAGGGCAGGACGGTTGGAGGTCTGACCACCCTGAGATGCACAGGAGGAACACATGAAGACCTGCCTTCCTGAGTACAACATACCAAGCAAAATCTTCAACAAATTTTTCCATCTGGGGTTTCCAGAACTGTCTTAGTTAGGGTTTCTGTTGCTGTGAAGAGACCCCATGACCACAGCAACTCTTAAAAGTGAAAACATTTAATTGAGGGGGCTCCCCTCCAGACAGGGTTTCTCTGTGTTGGTTTGGAGCCAGTCCTGGAACTAGCTCTTGTAGATTAGGCTAGCCTTGAACTCACAGAGATCCACCTACCTCTGCCTCCTGAGTGCTGGGATTAAAGGCTTGCGCCACCACTGCCCAGCAAGGGGGAAATTGAAATTTCTTACAATTTCAGAGGTTCAATTTGTTATCATCATGGTGGGGAGCATGGTAGTGTGAAGGCAGATGTGGTGCTGGAGCTGAGAGTCCTACATCTTGACTCAGAGGCAACAGGAAGTCAACTGACTGTCACAATGAGGGAAGTTTGAGCAAAAGAAGCATCAAAGTTCACCCCCACAGTGACACATTTCCTCCAAAAAGGCCACACCTCCTAATAACACTGCTCCCTTTGGGGGCCATTTTCTTTTAAACCACTACAAAAACAATGACAGCCACTAACCTAGAACTTGACACCACAACAAAGGGGGTTGGTTGCTCTAAGGCCACGCTCAAGGCTACTGAAGAAAGTGGGAGGGGACAGAGATGAACAGGTACAACCTACAGTGTATGGTTCTAGAGGAGGAAACCCAGCAAGCATGGAGTTGTCTATGGGACTTGTGGCCAATAGATTTCTGCAGAGTGTATGATCCCGGAGGCCTAATGCTCCACGACTATCCTTGAGCTCAGGAGCTAAAGGTCATAAGCCTCCCAAGAGGAAAAAAAAAAGCTAAGGTTGAGCCCCCGACAGGGTGGCCCTGAGGCTAATGTAAGAAGATGAGAACAGTACACAGAGGCTCACAAGGGCACCTATGTAACCTCTGTGGTGGTGGAGTGGGCTGCTGTGACCAAAAGTCTGTGGGGGACATGTATTCTTGCATCCACAGGCTGCTCTAACAGCGGGTCTGACCAAAAAAATAAGCTAGTTGTCACAAGCTACTGGTAAAGTCAGGGTTAGGGAAGGGGTGCTAAGCAAAACCCCAACATATGGTACCTACATGTTATGAGCTGAACGGTGTCCTGCTCATCAAATTGACATGTGTCCTAACCCTCAATGTTTCGTTTTGTTTTTGTTTTTTGTTTTTTCAAGACAGGGTTTCTCTGTGGCTTTAGAGCCTGTCCTGGAGCTAGCTCTTGTAGACCAGGCTGGTCTCGAACTCACAGAGATCCGCCTGCCTCTGCCTCCCGAGTGCTGGGATTAAAGGCGTGTGCCACCACCGCCCGGCCTAACCCTCAATGTTTCATCATGTAATTTTTTATTTGGAAACAGAATCTTTGCAGCTAGATCATTAGGATGGGCATTCATCTGCTATGATATTGCCATACACAGCAGTATAAATAGGACATGGGAATAGGCAGATGGGGAGACCGTGTGAAGACTGAAGCTATGCTGCCGTGAGCCAAGGGACACCAGCGATGGTCAGCACCCTGGTAACTAGGAAGGAAGAAGGAAGGAACTCTGGTAACATCCTGGCTTGAAGCTCCTGGCCTCCAGAACTGTGCGCTAAGACATGTATGGTGAGAACTGTGCGCTAAGACATGTATGGTGAGAACTGTGCACTAAGACATGTATGGTGAGAACTGTGCGCTAAGACATGTATGGTGAGAACTGTGCGCTAAGACATGTATGGTGAGAACTGTGCGCTAAGACATGTATGGTGAGAACTGTGCGCTAAGACATGTATGGTGTTTGCGCCATCTTGTTTGTCTCTTCTCTCAGCACAGCCCTAGCAAACTAACATACAATCAGGTAGGCTTTTTTTGTTTTGTTCTCGTTTTTTTTTTTCGGCTGTGTGTCCGTAGATGTATGTGTGTCTTGCTATATGACTCAGGCTGGCCTTGAACTCCCGTTCCTCTTGTCTTGGCCTCCCGAGTGCTGGGATTATAGCTGTGTTTTGCCTAATGCATGTCTGTGCATCTTGTGGTACGCCTGGTGACTGCAGAGGCTAGAAGAGGGTGTCATTCATATCTCTTGGAACTGGAGTTTCACAAGGTTTAAGCAAGACTCTGAGGAAAACCCCTTTAAACATCACACCCACATCTCCTGGCATCACGGTCTCCCTGCTAAGCCACCACCTGATCCTTATTCTTGATCCTTCCATCTTGTAGTGGGAGTTTTTCCCCATAGAAGAACATCAGTGGATTGGCACAGCAAAGTCCCAGCGTAGATCTCTTCTCTAGGTTAGACAGGGTCTCTGCTAGAGTACATAGAGAAGATGCCAAACCCACGGAGAAGCCTCAAGTTGTACCAACCATTATATAACCAACCATTCCTGGAACCCACGTCCCTGAGAAAAGTATGGAGATACATCCATGAGCTAAGTAAGTTCTGTTCTTAGGTTCTGTCTCCGATGGTCCCATCACTGCCTGACACCATTACACTTGGGGTTGTGGGCATTGCAGGAATATGAGGTATCTGCTCATACTGAGTCCAGTCAGGAAGCAGAGGTGAGTACTTGTGTCCAACTTGCTTTCTTCTTTTTGTTCGGTCCTGAACCCCAGCCTATGGAATGGTGCCATCCCCAGTTGGGGTAGATCTTCCTTTTTCAGGTAAATCTTTCTGGAAAAACCCATATAGTCTCAGAGGTGTATTTTCATGAGAATTCTAAAGTCAGTTGAGTTGACTATGAAAATTAACCATGACAGAGACTAAGCCTCTAATACACGAATCTGTGTGGTCAAACCAACTTGCACACTGTAGCGGTGATCTACTGAAATAATCCCTGTTAGTGCGAAGAATAGAGTTGTGGGGGTGGAGGAAAAGAGGTAGAGAAAGGGAGAAGCGAAAAAGGAAAATGAGGAGGAGGGGTTGGACTAGAAAAGGGGGAGGAAGGAAGGAGGAAGCAGCTTCTTTGAACCAGCAAATTCTTGGTAAGCACTTGACTACATAGATACGTGCCAGGTATTGGCTGTCATTTGATTTCAGTCAACAAGAATCTAGAAGTCCCCTATTCTCACAGGAGTGCTTGTCTGTAATCTAAACAACCACCCTGCCGGGCAGCCTGTGTCCACCAGGCAGGCCCCTGGGCCAGAACTGCCCATGTTTGCAATTTAGAAAGGTCTTTGTAGTCCAACCTGGCTATGCTGCGGCTGCATTTGACCTCCCCGGAGCAGGCAAGGAGGGCCAGTGGGGCCGCTTCGGCCTTGGGAGCCACAGCAAGTTCTCCAGAGGGCTGCAGTCCTTCCTCCTCAGCCTCCTGGTTGTCATTTATTATAAAAACAAATTGAAAAATAATTACATCGTATCATGTGGAAAGAATCAGGTATGCTTCACACTGGAAAACCTTCAGTCCGTTAATAAAACAATAAGACATGTTATTGGAAAATTAAGTGGAAATCACCCACACAGACATTCACGGGGTCCTCACTCCACGTAGGATTTCTATACTATGTGCTGGGCGATTGAAAGGTTTGGAAGGGTTTTTACTTTCATCTAACTCAGAGACAGGACACCACTGTGAAAAAGCTAAAGAGTGTTTGTTGGTAATGGAAGCTGAGTACTGGAGAGGGGAACGGAGCAGATGCAGAAGGAAGACAGACAAGACAGGACAGTCACTAAAGTTTCGGGGTATCTGACAGTCTCATTGAAAGCGGTGGATATTGAGCAAGGAGTTGTTAAATTATGGGAGGAAGGACATGACCAGGGGGCTGTCATCTTACCAGCAAAGGTCTGGCAGTGGGAATATACATGGGTGTGGGTTGGAAACAATGACGAGTTTGCTGAGACGCAGGTTTGCATAGAGAAATCCTGGGAAATACAGCGGGCAGGTGGAAGGGAGTATCTCAGATCCTACACTAGCAGTTGACAAATAAAAAAAAATCTGTTAATAAATGCATTAAAAGGAAGTACAAGCAAGGATCCAAGATAATTCTGGAAAATCACCAGGCTAAGTTTTCCTGGAATGATTCCAGGAGAGGAGAGAAATCAAAACATTTTGATAATGTGAATAATCTAGCTATCCAAATGTCCTGCCACAGCTGCTCCCTTAATAAAAACATCACAACATCTAAAAGACTCTGGCAAGAGAGCAGGGGGGCGGGTGGGTACATGAGAAGTGCCAAACACAGAAATGTGAAGTCAGCCAGGCAAGGATGGAAGTTTCCTGAAGAGGCAGGTCAAATGCTCTGTAAGCCGACTTGGGGACAGCAGAATAGAACGAATGTCCCGGCCTTGCTTTGTTAAATTCCCCATGGCTGCTCTGTACCCTCTCCGATCGTTCATCTTCCCATTGCTAGCTCCTTCACAAGGACACACACTCTAGATTCCCCCACCTCTGCTTGGGCCACCCTTGGGCTACTTCACCTTTGGCCCTCCCTCAGCTACACCCACAAGTCACAGTTTAGCCTGTGACTTCTCCCCCTTGCTCAGCATTTTATGTCTGTGTGGACTGAAGTCTTTTCTTTCTTTGGCTGTAGATAAAAGTCCACTTTGCTTTTCTATCTCTGGAATGTCAGCATGATGGCAAAGGTGTCCAGTCTTGGGGATACTGCCTGGGGCAGCCCTCAGAGTCCTCAATGCTTCGTCTTCGGGGACCAGGAGGCTGGATTCTGGATAGGATGAATCCTGCTGCTATTGCTGCTATCCCCTTCGGTAGCTTTGTCCCAGACCACCAAGTGCCACTCTGTCCTTGCCTACTATGTTGAAGGACCTAGTAGGTATTTACTTATTTAAATTAATGGTTTAATGATAATCCTGCTTAAAATGATTTAGAATTAAAACCTGGGCCTTGCGTGGCCTGACCTGGGAATGAATATATATATAATCAATAAGGGCACACGGAGAAGATTTGGGTAATGGAATTAAATACCAAAGGGCCCTGCCTGTAGATGCTGAGCAGAGCATGCTCTGGGCAGCAAAGGAAATAAGATGTCAGAGCCAGAGAGCGAAGAGGTATGGAGATGTTTCTACACAAGCTGGACCCCATCTATGAGACAAAGGGTACTGACTGAGCATCTACGAGGCAGAGAAATGGGCCAGTAAGAGGCTCCCCTGGGAGAATGGAGATTGGGGACTAGGAGTCTTCCCAGAGAGTGGACCAACTTGTGTGTGCACTCCAGAGGGAGACAAAAGAAACTATGACATCTACGGGTTTCTGGGAGGGGACTCTTCAGGGATGACAGTTTAGACCTTCAGAGGAAATCTCAAGGAGACACCTCCTGGCCCTAGGTGTTGTGGCGATTAGCTTCAGCTATCAACTTGACAGAATCTAAAATCATCTGGAAAGAGGGTATCAACAAGGGATTGTCTAGGTTAGTCCAGCTTGTGGATTTGTCTTTGGGAAAGGGTTAAGGTATCTTAATTAGATTAATTGAGGTAGGAACACCCACCCAACGTGATTGGCAGCATTCCCTGAATTCTGGATTGTCTAAGGGGAGAATGCAGGCTGAATGCTAGCAGGCATGCATTAACTCATTGCTCATTGCTCCAGACTGTGGGTACAAGGTGACTGACAGCTTCAAGAGTCCAACGCCTTAACTTCCCTGCAATGGAAGTTGTGAACCCAGCAAACCCTTTCTCCTTTCAGCTGCTTTGGTCAGGATAGTTTATCACGACAACAGGAAACAAAACTAGGTGTTTACCAGGGAGCTGAGACAATGAGACCATAGGAACTTGTGCAGATGTAACGGGTGAGTGGGCACATGCCAGCACAGCTGAGTAATGCGAGGCACTGCTCCAGGGGCCACCTTACCATTTCAAAGCACTTCAGCCCCTTAAGTCACCAACATGTATGAACTATATCATGTAACCAGAAAGAAAGGGCATCGTTAGGAAAAATCAGAATGAGTCCCAGAGATGCTTTCTGATAAAGAGAGGCATGTGGGATCTCATTATTTCATGCAACTGGAGAGGTATACCCTCTGTGTGGATACCAGATACGTTCCCCTTTGCACCAATACCAGCTATTCTGACATGTATTCGGTCAGGCCCAGGAATTGATCTGCAATAAACACCTTGAAGCATCGAGCTTGACAGAACTGCTGAATTAGATCCTAGATCCTGGGTCCCAAAGAACAGACATAAAAGTTCATAAGTATGAAAACTTACAGCTTCAACTGGAAGGTATTTTTTTCTACAATGCACTGTTCCCTGCTGGGACTTTAGGCTCTGTTGTATGGCTGTGTACCTCTGCTCACCTACAAGAGAATGTTGCCTGAAATTCACAGACTTATAAAAGCAATAACTACTTGTTCTCTGAAAAAATCATATTGCTGGCAACAATCATAAACACAACTCTGTGGCTTTTTCAACAATCTTGGTCTCATGTGCTCCTGAGACTTGTTAACTTCCCCCTTCCCATTTAGGTTTTGTCCAATAGACATGTAACTGTGTGGTAGGCTTAGGACAGATGCCAAGGAGCCCCAAGGGGAAGAGCTGTTCCAGAATTCTATACCAGAGCAGAACCTTAGAGATGATGACCTCTTCAGAGCAGGGGATCCTGCCTGGACAATGTATGCTCAATGCTTCATCCTTGGGTTACAAAAAAAGCTGGATTCTGCAAAGAATAAGTCCTTGGGAAATTGCTACTAGTGACATTATCCAGATCAGGAAAGATCCACCAAGAGCTCCAGGGAGCTACGGATGTTAGAGGTGGCTACTGGCAAATGGTCACCTGTCCCTGAGCCGCAGCTAACAAAAATAATGCTGAACCCAGAGTGTCTACTGAACCTCCATGACCACCCATGTTCTCTAACTTTGTAAGGGACTGGTGGTCAGGGTATTAGGACATGGCTGGATAAATCATATTTCTCTATTCAGATATGAAGTCATAAGCTACAGAACCAAGGTGGTACGGGCTCTTTCCCCACGCACCAATGCGCCCACAGTATGGAGCAGAAGTCATGGGTAGCTTGGACTCTCCTTCCCCACTCCATCTATTATCATCTCCTTACAACCACAGATTCAACCAGAACATCAGTCACACCTGTGACTGCGCAGCTGAGTCTCCTGGGGTCTCTGAGAACAGAGGGACTTCTCTGTCCCCTTTATCACCTGTATTCATTGGGTGGTTTCTAAGCCGCATAAAGTCCTACTCCCAGTGTGTTTATGTGTGTAAGAAAGTAGTAGTGCATGTCTGTGTGTAAACTTATATCTGTCAACCTATATGATATGTTTATGAGTGTGTGTATTCGAGCTGGAGGACCAAGCTCAGATGCCCAGACTATAAAATGTAAGTAGCCACTCACTCACTAATTCTCAGAAATGGCTGTGCCCTTGTATGAGCCCACAAAAAAGTGGCTTGTGCGTCATTATGCCCCTTTCTAGTTCTTGGTCGGGTTGTATGTGTGTGTCCATTAGGTGTGAGTACCAGACGTGTGTGTGTGTCTGTGTTAATATGTGTGTGTTAATATGTGTGCACCTAGGTGACTGTGTACCCCTGCGGCTCTCACTGGACTTCAGCCTGGGAGAGAGGCCCTTTCCTCTCATTTTTAAACTCCTACTCACACAGAACAGGCCACAGACAACACTCTCTCATCTTAGAGCCTCCAATCCACCCTCACCACACCTTAGGGTGTACCACAACATCACTTGAGAGAGCTCGGACTGTAGGGCTCAAATCCAAGTGTGCACACCCTCGGTCTCCAGTGTGATGACAACAGAGCCTCATCTGTGACTCCCCTTGACCTTAATGCTTCTGGAGCTAGTTGGACTGTTTAGTGTAGTTAAATCCTATGCAGTTCTTGCAGTGTGTGTGAGTAGCCTGACAGACCCTCAGATAGCTCAAGCCGAGAATGTAGGAGCCACAAAGATAAATACCCCCTGTGCAAAGTAGATCACAACCAGGCATAAAAAAAAGCACTAGGATTTCGTGGGGGAGCTGGGGGAGAAGAAGGAATCATAGAAAGCTTTACGAGAGGTGGTGGGTCTGCTGAAGACAGCTCAGATATAGGTCACAAGTGGTTGATTGACAAAATGAAGACCTCCTGAGCACACAGTACTAGCAGTTGGGAAGAGTGTCAAAGCTGGGCACGAATGACCCTGAGGCCAGCTTTTTTAGTCACACCCTTTTGTCCTTTACCAAAGGGAAACTTAGACTCTCTGGGCTCAAGATGGTTGCTGTCTGTGCAAGGCAGATTGACGGCCACGGAAAAATGGTCAGCAAAATAACAATCAGAGGTTTGCAGATACCAGCGATGGTTGGCAAGAGATGCCCATCGTAAAATGGGCCTGTGAGTATGGAGAAGTCACCCTCAACCGCCACCTCCATTTCTAGACTTCTCAAAAGCAGAGCCAGCATTCGAATGAAAGAACAATTGTGTCTACGCTGCGTGATACAGAGAACAAGCTGAAGAGGGATGGATTCAAAGAGCAGCCTGGGCAGGAACAGGATGTGCTGCAGAGCCTCAGGTAATCCCTGGCAGAGGACCCCTTCCAGCTGGTGGAGCCTAGCATTTTAGCTCTGCAGAAGTGGGCATCTGTTCATGATGCTGACACCTATAATTCTGACTCGTTCCGAGATATTCAGCCATATGGAGATGAGACTCCAGTGTAAGCTTCCCTGGGAGTCTGCTGGTCCCATCCAGCCTCCCAGGCCAGCTTTCTGGAGCAGAGTGCGTCAGGAATCCACCAGACCCCAGATGGCCACAGGAGGTTTATCTGTCATCAGTGATGATATGGCAGCTCTCTTGTGGCTGTTCAGAATAAATGACCAGAGCTTCCCAGTACTCCCGACTGACCTGTTTGCCAGTGTTTGTCCTTGCCCTGCCCCTGAGTTGTTTTGTCTGCTTATTCCCCCTCCTGGTTCTATGGGTCTGTTCCCTTTAACGGACTTCACAAGAATCCATTTCCCTGCCCTGAGTAGGTACCTCTCCTGTCTTCATAATGAAAACCCAGTCATTCACCCTTTGTCCTGGCCACAGATGCCACCATCGCTGGCATGGTGCCCTGAACATGGTAGGTGGCAGTCCATGTAAGATAGTTAAGTTTGAAATAGACGGCTGGCTCTCGGATTCCAGCTGTTCCTTCCTCCTCACTTCCACCTCAGCCTCAGAGTCAAATGTCCATCATACGATGGGTCTGGGGGTGTGGACGGTCACCCACAATTGCCACCTCCATGTTGAGGCTTCCCAAGAGCAAGTGAATATGCGAATGAAGGCGTGACGCCAAGCTGAAGTCAGCAACTGGCATTCAGTTCCTAAGACTTAAATGTCAACCAGGGTTCGCCATCCGGCTCAAACTGGATTAATATTACGCAAAGCGGCAAAATAGAAGACAGAGGTGGGCGGCGGGGGAGGTGGGGGGGAAGGGGAGAAAGCAGAAAAATGGTGACTTTTAATTTCTAAACTAAGTGGTATGGGTCTGTATTAAAAACAAGTCTCTAAGGCAAATGGTTGCGTGTCCTGCCTTAGCTGCACACACAACATAATTGCTAAGGCACAGGACTCCCGGAAGATTGCATCAAGACCCTAGCGCAGCGAGCGGTTCTCAGCCTTCCTAATGCTGCACGACCCTTTAATACAGTTCCTCGTGTTGTGGTGACCCCCAACCATAAAATTATGTTGGTTGCTACTTTATAACTATAATTTTGCTACTGTTATGAATTGTAATGTATGTATTTTTGGAGATAGAGGTTTGTCAAAAGGGATCACAATTCACAGGTTGAGAACCGCTGCCCTAGAATGTTCTGGATTCCAACCTAAAGTCCACAGGCAGTGCGTTCTAGTAAAAGCTCAGTGCTCCCGGTACTAAGCTTTCTTGTAATGAGGCAAGGAATGTTTTTCTAGCTATGATGGTGAGACAGCTGGCAGTGGCTGCGGGGATCTCAGCTGATATTTCCCAAGTATCCTTGTATTTCATCTCAACATCCCTGTAGGATGAGTCTATTGTTTCCTCTATGTGGAATCTGAAAAGGTCTCTCCTAGATCTAAAGAGAACATTTCAGCTCTGGGTTTCAAGTTCTCCATGTGAAGTCTTAGAATACTTGGTAAAGCAATGTGATATCTGGAAATGTGTCCTCGACACTCAGTGCCTGGTGGCCATCATGTGGAACAATTCTTTTTAATAGAGTGCTTGCCTGGCATACAGAAATCCTGGGGTTTGAGCCCCACTGCCTTATAATCCAGTCAAGGTGACTCTGGCTGTAATTCTAGCATTCAGAAAGTAGAAAGGGCCATCAGGAATTCGTGCCATCCTCCAACATCTCCTTTTTATTTATATTTTCATTTATTTATTTATTTTTGTTTTTCAAGATAGGATTTCTCTGTGCAATCCTGCCTGTCCTGGAACTTGCCCAATAGACCAGGTTAGCCTTGAACTCACAGAGAGTTGCCTACCTTTGCCTCCTGAGTGCTGCGATTGAAGGTGTGTGCCAACTCTTCTAAAGTCTGTTTTTAAAGAGTGGAAAAGAAAGAAAGGAAGGGCCGGGCGGTGGTGGCGCACGCCTTTAATCCCAGCACTTGGGAGGCAGAGGCAGATGGATCTCTGTGAGTTCAAGACCAGCCTGGTCTATAAGAGCTAGCTCCAGGACAGGCTCTAAAGCTGCAGAGAAACCCTGTCTCGAAAAAAACAAAAAAAAAAAAGGAACGAAAAAAGAATCAAAAGAAAGAAATCTTGAGTAGCTACCGTGCGCCATGTTGAGGATATCATTTTCTTTTGAATATGTATATATTCAACATATACTTACCCTGAATATATGTTGAATATATTTACTTTGATATATTCAACATATATTCATTTAAATACATTAGTTTTACATATATTGCTTCCTAGAAGCCCTGAAACATTCCCCAATTTCGTACAATTAAATTATTCAAGCCCCCAAACACAACACCCTTCCCAAAGGTCACTCGGAAAGAAAACAGTGAGGCCCCAGGTCAAGAACAAAGGCTCCAGGGTTTAGCCCCTCCTGCTGCCTGCAGGACAGGGTCTTCCATGGTGGGAGGCTAGAATAGGACCCTAGCTTTACAGTCATTTAGGAAGCTTCTCACCCTCTTGACACCTCACAGCTCCCAACTTATCCCAGGGATAATACTGCTGCTGTCTTCCTCAAATATTAGAGACACCAGTGGATACAAATGACAACCCAAACAGAGGGTTTGGTGTGTGCAAACACACAGTTCACGGGATGACAGCAGATTAAGCCATTTCTCTCCAAGCTGCCTCGTTCAGCCAGACCTGTCTGCTGCCCTCTTCCGAGGGAGGCACTGTGTCCCAGCAGACTAATTAGCACTAACTGCCAGGTCACTCCAAGGCCATTTAGGAAAACAAGTGAAAAACACAAAACCAATGGCCATTGTGACTGAAGATAGAAAGAGGGAGAGAGAGAGAGAGAGAGAGAGAGAGAGAGAGAGAGAGAGAGAGAGAGAGAGAGAGAGAGAGAGAGAGAGAGGAGGGAAGGAGGAAGATAGGGGAGGGGGAGAGGGAGAGAGAATGAGTAGGAGCTATAGATTGGGGAGATACCCTTTCTTTCAGTTCCTCTGCTTAAATAAAACCATCACAAAAATTGCAACCGCTCAGCAGCTAAATGAAGACTTTAAAACAAGCCAGCCCCATTTTGAGCTGAGGTTAAAAGGGAACATCATCTGTAAGGGCTCCACAGCAGCAGAAGCCTTGGCTCTGATGCCCTGAGGGAGAGACCCTGAGGAAGTCGCAGAGGAAACAAAACTAAACTTGGAGAAAGTGCCCAACTACACTTTGGATGCCCAGGACTAGCCCTTTCTGGATACATCAGAACTATTTCTATCACAGAAAGTGAACCTAGGCACTCAGACTCAATGTGGTTTTGAGCTGCTGCGGGAGGAAATGAAGCTTCCTGTGGGCTCTCAACTTTCTAAGGTGCCCGAAGGCGGCACTTCTTCTGGTACAGACAGAGATGCAGTGATAGTTTTGGAGGAATGTGTTGAAGGATGGCCCCTCCCTTCGCTTTGGCTAATGGCTGACCCCTGCGTCTCCCCATAGCAACTTCCAAGAGGCACTGGGAAAGCTGAAACACTTCTCTCAGATCGCAGATGGAAAGACAGACCCGTGCTGCAGACAAACACACTCCAGTTAGCTGCTAGAGACTGGGGACGTGGATGAGGAAAACCAGCTGACAGACCGAAGGCTCTAACAGTCCCTGCTGGCATAGCTTCTTCAACCCCCTTGCCTAGTGTTCCCACTGAGTGTCTACCAAGTGTGCAAGTGTGACCACCCATTTACTGCTACCAAGTTTTGCTGAGCTAGATGTTGGGTGGAGAGGGAATGGACTGAGATCTGCCTCCTGGCCCGTGAGTTCCCTTCATTTCCATAGAAACATCCATGCAGGACCTGTCAGGCAAAGTCACGAGACTCAATTGAGTTGATGGATGTGCCTGCTCTCAGTCCAGGGGCACACGTGTAACCATCCACGGAGATGAAAATCTCAGCTTCCTGGCACTAAGCTCCACGGTAAACTTGGCTCTGGGGGACTGATTCTCCTTCTTTGGCCATAAAAGAACATTGCTTGGAGAGGAGGGGCTGCACGAATGGCTGTGCACAGCCTAGCCGTACTTGGCATCTCTTGTGGTATTTGAGACTATGGAGTGGTATCCATAGGAATCAATGCAGAAAACGGACTTAAGAGTTCATGAGAGACATCTGGACTTCTCTACCCTTATCCTTGGACAAAGATGTTGGTTTCTACCCAGACCCCAGACTTGGGAAAGATCTTCAGTCCAGACAAATGTGACACTCAGAGACATAAATGAAGAGTTTACCCAAAAACTTTGCCATAAAGAATTTCTTTTTTCTGGCCCCTGTAAAATAAACATTTGGTCATCAGGTCATGGGAGTGTACTGAGGGGTGGTTAAAAATCCAATTAGGTTGGTTAGCCTAACTCTGGATGTGAGAAAATTATCATCTCTCCTCACAGATGCGCTTTGAAGCATTGTTAGTGCAGATTTAAAAAAAGTTGGAAGCTTCTTCCCACCTGTTTGGCTTCAGATATTCCATTCCAGATTTACTCTGTTGGGTTGGGGCAACTGGGGTTGGTTCAGCTTTCGGGAGCGCAGAGCCCCCTGACGATTATTCTTTGTACTTTTAACCTCAAAGAGACCCATCTAACATTGCCTTGGAAACAGACTTGGAACACATTTCATATGCCTTGACTCACTTCCCCCAAAGAACCTGGACTAAGTAAGGCATTGCCACCTGAATCCAGAAAGAAACATTCATAGTATGGGGTATGGCTCTCTTAGAACAAGTTTTGGTCCCTGAAGTTTTATTTCTGGAGGAAGTGAGATCTCAGGAGGGGAAGTGGCTGGGCTTCTACCAAGGCATCAACTCAGGCAAAACAACCCTGTCTGAAATGGGAACTCATGCCGTGCTCCCTCCTTTTAAATCTCAATCTCTCTCTCTCTCTCTCTCTCTCTCTCTCTCTCTCTCTCTCTCTCTCTCTCTCTCTCTCTGTGTGTGTGTGTGTGTGTCTGTCTGTCTGTCTGTCTCTGTCTCTCTCTCTTTTTGTCTGTCTCTCTCTCTCAATCTCTCTCTCACACACACAAACAGACACACACACACACACACACACACACACACACACACACGTTTCTCTTATCTTCTGGCTCACATTCTCAGACTCTCAGAGCTCAAAGTGGCTCTGCAGCTCAGCTGAGAACTCTGGGATTTCTCGCGTTGACAGAGTGGCTTTAAAATGCTTAGAACTGAATGAAGAGAGACCAACCGCGGTGAGAGAGAGTAAACACATCCGTGCACCCAGTCAACTCTGGCAAGTGCCTTGCTGACATTACAAACTATATAGTTCCTGCCTGAGCTGGGAAGGATGCTCTAGCAGTCTGGGTAAGGACCAAACCACAAAGCAACCTTCTCTCCTTCTCTCCTTGGTTAGCTGTGCCCCAGAGAAGGCAGGAAGCCTTCTTTCTTTCTTTTTTTCTTCTGACCTGGTTTAAATGCTCCTAAACAAAGTGTGTCATCTGCACCCATGTGTGTATCCTTGGTTTCATGTTTAGAAATAAAAGAGGAAGGCAGCTTCATTCTTTCTGTTCTTGATGGACTCTCCTTACTGCTAACACCCTATGTGCAGGCAAAACTTGAGAGGAAAATAACTGGAACTTTTCACATACACGAAAAGAGAGAATTTGACAAAGGCATGATTTGGTATGAACATCTGAGCAACTTTTCCTGCAAGGAATCTAATTTCTACACTACCCTTGTGTGTGTGTATGCAGGTGCATGCACGCGCGCACGCACGTGCGTGCACACACACACACACAGAGACACACATTGTTTTTATGAAAGCCAATTAATAAATGCTAATTCATTCAGGCATATCTCCACTAAATTACTGTTTCATTTAATTGCAGGGGAATTTTCCATCACTAAACTCTCCCTTGCTGATTTTTTTGCATTATTTATATATTTTTCCAGTTTCACTAATAGTGAGGTTGGTATGTGATATTATCTGCTGTTTGTGCGTCTTAAATTTCATTTTCATTTGAAATGTTTCCTCATTCTTGCAGCTCCACATAATCTTGGAGAAACAGAATTAAAAGCAGACAGAATTTTATTTTTCATATAAATCTTTGAAAAAGACACTGGCTGAAATTAACCTGACATGACCATATTTTCCGTGATTCTATTCCTCTCTTCCTGAGGTGCACAATTGTGTGTGTGTGTGTGTGTGTGTGTGTGTGTGTGTTTGCTTGTGTATGTAAGAGAAGGGAGAGGGAGGAGGGTTAATTCAGGAATATCTTATGTCAATAAGTCACAAGCCTACCTATGAGAAGCGTGAATATGCAAACAGAGATGGGGCTTCCAGAACAAATAAAAACAACATCCAAATCTTTATGCATTACTCTTACTCCAAGGTTTAGAATGCAATGTACATTGTATTTTGTTTCTCTTCACAGATTTTCAAATCAAAACTTTGGTAACTAGATGCCCAATATCTTAACCAGCTGGCTGCCCAAGAGTTTGCTCCTTTTCAAAACAGAAAGGAAGGAGCATGAAGTAGTGTTGAGGGATGGCTCGGGAACTGTGGGAGAGTGTGTATGTTCAAAAGAATGAGTTCCGAAATCAGGATTTCAATTTACCTTTTAAATCGAGAATCCTAGTCACCTGCACCGGGCCACCTTCTTCCCAGAGTAAATGGTGTACCTTCCTCTCTTCCAGCATCCCCTGCCCTCCCTCTCCCCCATCCTCTTCCCCTTTTTCACTTTCTTTATCTGTTTCTTTATTTTATTTTTCTGTTTCTTTGTTTCCCGCATTTTTCTCTTTTGCAGTACAATGTGCTGGGGGTCAATGATTAAACTGCTTACTCCAAGGTTTAGGTATGAGACAGCGTGTGTCACCCACCATAAGTAAAGTTTCACCTTTCCACCCAGCTCCGTCAATAATTACAGAGAGCCAGGATGGCTGTTAGTAAATCATACTCAAAATTAGCTACTAACAAAAAACTGATTTTATCTGTTCAGAGCATCCCAAGTTTCATTGATTTTACAAAAACAAAAAAGGCAAAAAAGGCAAAAAAAAAAAAAAAGCCACAAAGCAGAGGGAACCTGATCCAAAATGAAGTAGATGCACAAAGGGCTAATAAATTTATCCACAGAAAATGTATGCCCATAATAGTTGCTCTCACTGAAATTGGAGATTTGAGACTGCCATACAATGTTTTGATTTCATATATTATTAAGAGAAGATCTCCTTCAAGCCAAAATGATTCTTAATAATTAAAATTACACGGTATTGATTTTTATTTTGTTTTCTTCGTGTCCTTCGTCCTTTTGGGTGTAGATTGATAAAAATTAATTAACTTTCTTTTTACTTCAGAAAGGTCTCAAATAAATGCTTCCAATAGACATCAAAAAAGTGTCAATTAGAAATAATTACTTCTTATCAATCAGTGGGGCAATTAAAGTGACAACGGCTTGAAAAGATACTTATCTTAAAACTAATTCGCAAGGCAACTAAATTATCTCCTAATTAACTTGCAGAGGATGGGACGCTAGACCATCCTGAAACAAAGATGAATTGAGGAACCCCAATACCTCTTTATGTTCCTGGACACCGGTTCACCTCTCAAGAAAACCTTTTTCTTTTCTTTTCTTTTACCCCTAAGCCAGGCAAGAAACCTGGAAAGAAACAGATTCTTTCCAATTGGGTTTTTTTTTCACCTCTTTCCCAGCTGTAGGTGTTTAAAGGCCACTTAGTTCCTTCCCTCGATCTTCTCATCCGCCTAGAATAATATGTTTCCGGAGGAACGGAGGGGATAGTTTCTCCACAAGTTTTTTGAATATTACTTTTAGTGACAATCTGCTTACTTTTTTTTTTTTTACCAAACTCTCTTCTTCGTGGAAACATTATTTACGTTTTAATATATAAGTGGCACCGATCATTCTTCACATAACTTTCAAAATATTTTTTTTATGCTTCTGCTTTTAGAGAATTTTGTTCCCCGGTGCAACAAAAAATCCTGCGGATTTATCGAACGCTCAGCCCAACGCGATATCAAAATAATTCGCTCACAGCACGAACTATCCTTGAGAATAAAGCTGTAAAGATGTTAAGACCTTTCTGCAAGACCCGATTAGCCTGGCATGAGAGGAGGGTGAAGGGGGAGCGACAGTGCGAAGGAAACTTTTGCTGAGCAGCAAGGATGGCTGGACCAGGGGATCTGGCCTGGCAAAAGCCCAAGAGGACTCTGCGCTTTGGAGTCTGCTCCGCAGAAAACTTAAAACCCTCAGACTCCACAGTCGCAGGCAGAAATTGAGGTGCCAGCAGAATTGTGGACCAGCCGCTAAACCTGAAGAATGGCCTTTAAAAAAAATAAATAAACCACCACCAACAACAACACAAAAAACAAGAAGGGTCAGCTACGAATTCCTCTCTAAATAAGGGACACAACGTCAAACAAATGATTAGAAAAACGAGCATCTCCGGCTCAGCTTTGCCTACACAGGGATGAAGAGAGAAATGCGGAACATATTTTAACTCCTGGGATTCCTTTAGGCATTTTTCATCTTTTAAAAAGTCGTGGTATGGATGGAAAAAGTCCCTCGTCCTCTCCTTCGCGGTTTTATTTCCTCTTTTGTTTGGAGGAGGGTGAAAAAGAGGCACCCTCCTCCAAACAGAAAACTACCTGGTGGGGCGGGAGATAGAAGGGAGACACTCACACCCAAGGGCGATCTATATCTGAGCTGATAGGAAAAGCGCCTTTCTTTTGGCAACTGGGGCAGTCGTTGACTGAGAATAAAGTAAAGGTAAATCGTATCTTTTGCCTTTTCTTTTTTTTTTTTTATTTTTATCTTCATTTGTTCTAAGGGGTGCTTTTAGGACGAAAACAAGACAAACCGGAAAAATTCTGACACTCTTATTTCTTAAGCGGCGATTAAGAAGAGTCTCGCTCATCCTCGTGAATTCGAGGTCTATGAGTGCCCACTCTTGCCACCAAAGGAAAGGTCAGGAGGAGGTCGAAGCAGAGTAAACCGGACTTGCCAAAAGCCTAGCCAGAGAGGTTAGCAGCAGCCGGACCCCGCTGGGCCTGGAAAACCACCCAGCTCTGTTCAGTATCAGTATCGCACGCTAGTTTGACTAAAGACGAAGGGGCTAAAATCTTGCCCTGGCCTTAGAAAGCGACAAAGAGGCGCGCTGGATCCCCAGGATCAGCCTGATCAGGGGTGCTAGGCAGCTTCACATGGCGGCGCCAGGGAAACGCGGGGAGGTGTCCACGCCGCAGTCGCTGAAGCTGCCCCAAGTTGGCCAAGGCAGCTAAGATCTTTAGGGTCCCACTTTGGGAACGGAACGGGAGTGGGGTGAGCATCCTGCTGTCTCCTCCACTGCTTTACAACCAACCAAAGGGGTTAGGAAGCCCTTCCGCGCCCTAAGGGTTTGGTGGTGTCCCTTCCATTGAGGTCCGGGCCCTCCCAGCCAGACTGCGCCGCGCGGTCTGACCCTGGCAGCTAAATAAAGATCTCAGCCGCGCAGCGCGCGGGATCCGACCCTCCTTATTATAACAAATGTCCCGTTTGCTGAGCGCGACTTCATATTCGCGGAGAATTCATCTGAAATATTGATTTCCTCTCACTTGGGCTGCCCAAATCGATCGCGATGCGCCCTGGCCCCATAAATCGCTTTCCTAGCGCCCGACCTGGCTCCATCCATCACCGCGGACCGAGTCGCGCCTCCGCCCGCTGTCCGCACTGGCCGTGCGACTGGGTGGCGGCGTCCACCACGCTCGCCAGCCTGGACCCTAGGGGCTCCTTCCCCAAGTACACCCTGACCCCAGCGGCGAGCAGGTGGATCAGGCACAGCTGCAGGGAGCTTGGGAGCTTTTGAAGGCCCTGGGCTGGGACGCAGGTGGGGAAGGAAAATTGGGATCTTTTGGCGGCCGGCATTAGTCTGCGCCAGTGGAAGCCTTGAGCTTGGTTCCCTGCCTGACTCAAGGCAGGTAGGAAAGCATCCAGAAGCACCATAGTGCGCCACCGTTCCCAGACACCCCAATGGCCAGACTCCTTTTTTTCCGTGGGACGAAACATGCAGAGGTGGGAGGGGGGGCTCACGGAGCCCTAAGGAGTCTTGAGAAGAACTGCGTGCATCCAGAGATCGAAAAATAGGGGTCGCGGCAAGTCTAGAATCTGCTTGGCCTAAGGCCTGAGAGCGTACAGGATGTTCACCCTGTCCAATGGCTGTGCAAGATGTGGGGGGGGGGGGCGCAAAGGACAGCCCTTGTGACCCCACAGTTAACCCTTCATTGCTTCCTGTGGTTCTCAGAAACGAAGGCCAGGAAAGGACAGCTTGGGCAAAGGGAGACCCAAGAACTGAAGAGCAGCAAGGTGGTCCCCAGTGGAGAGCCAGGCCTGAGGCGCCCCCAGCTGTGTCCCCACACAGGTGGGTCCCGCCAGCCTGGAGCGTGAACTCTCTTGCTCTACCTGGCCAAGCGCACACACCGACGCACGGCGGCGCGAGGGCTGGGGGTCCTGGCCCCTTTGAGGTCCTTACCGGATCTGATCGAGTTGTGAGGCATCGCCAGGCAGTCGCTCGCAGCAGCCTGCGGAACACTCGCGGCTTTCTTACGCAGGTCCTGGCGGCGCCAGCAGCCACGCTGCTACCCTGCAGAAACCCAGGGCAAAGGACATGAGACTTGAGGTCCCAACTCCACATCCCCTCCCCAAGCTAGGTCTTTTGACTCCCATTGAGTGCCAAGAGTAGGGAATATTTTTTTTTTTTTTTTTTTTTTTTGGCTGAAGTGAGGCCAACTTCAGTCTGGCCTAGCGAATGTGCTTATTGGGAGGTTTCATAGTTAGGAATGCACGGAGGAAGCCCCAAACTCCCGCCAGGTACCCTGCCCCTCTATTGCCCCTGCCTCATCCCACTTAACTTGAGAAGGAAAGCCTCTCTTCTTCTTGAGACCCTCTCCTTTCTCACAGGTCAGCTCTTTCTCAGCCTGCTCCCTTCTAGCCCCTAGGCAACATACCTGGCCGGCTAGCCTCAGGCCCTTTCTGCCTGGGTCTGCCCCAGAGATTGCCCAGGGCCCAGGCGTCTCTTCCTCCTTCTGAAGTTTGCTCCCATCCACCTGGCATCGCCAACCAGTTTTATCCCGCCGAGGCCCTGGGAGATGTGTCTGGCGAGGCTCTCAGGCCGCGGATTGGCTGGCTGGGTGCAGGGGGGGTGAGGGAAGGGGAGGATTTTGCAAGGGGGACATGGCTGAGTGGACTCAGGAGTTAGAAACATTCGCTGGAGCTTCTGTTTCCAGCAGAGGGAAGAGAGGGCGGCCGAGTCCTAACTCAGCAGGCCAGGAAACACTGGGGGAGTGGAAGATGAAAGCCTCAGGGCTTGAGGATGTGACTCTTTGGAGACTCTTGGGGTCACTGACCACCAGAGTGAGCTCAAGGTCGCTCTGTGACACCCTGCAACCCTCCTCTGTCCCTGCTCATAGGGAAAGGGCCTTTTCTTTCTGTATGAGAACTTCGGTGTGAGGGCATGGGTCTTTGCGTAGAAGCCCACTCATGCAAGGTGGCCTTACTTGCTGATGTGACCCTCTCTAGAGTAGATGCCTGGTCAACATCAAGCCACTTTCTCCGGGACGTAGAGACTTATTCACTACTAGGCTAAAGGAAATGTTTATTACTAAGGCCACTCCTCTCTCTTCTCCAACACGCAAAGCCATCAGCTCGCTCCTTCATTATCTGGAATTAGGAACTTGAGAGAAGGAAACTGTCCGATTTAGATTCCACCTAATCCTGAGCTGACCTGGGGCAATGACACAGGAGCCAATGGCTTCTGTGATATAAAAGGCAACCTTTGGAAAGGAGTAAGAGGCTCTTCGTAGCAGCAATGGCTACCACTTCCCTCTTCATAGTTAATTCTCTTTGATACTGAGTGGCCGTCCAAGGGGACATTGTGAGCACGAGGGAGCAAAGGTTCTGGAGAACATACAGGCCAGTGAGTCATTGCCCTCCTCTACCCACCAGCAATCTCAGACTAGATCTCTGGATTTAGGATTACAGCTGAGAGGACAGCCCTGTGGGGCAGAAGGGACTGTTCTGCCTGGAGGGGTAGAAGAAAGGGCTGGAATGAGGAGAAAGCCAGGACAGGGGGAGAGGACCCTGGGGTGTTCGGGGAACTGTATGCGTGCGCCTGGGTATAAGAACTCACAAGTGTTCTAAATTAAAAAAAAAAAAAAGGAATTATTTCACAACCCATCTGGCCTTTCTCACATCTCAATTTAGGAGAAATCTAGTCATTGTGTGCAAAGAAAGAGAATGTATGTCTGTAAATGAATCGTTAAAGGGCTCTAAATGGAAGCATCTAGAGCATTATTGTTTTAAATGCTTCTGTATTGTTACTTAAGACTGCTCTATAGTTTGGAAGGTCCAGATAATCTGACCCTACCACAATATCCTCCTGGGGAGAGGAGGTTCAACTGTGTCAGGATGGGTGTGGATCTTGATACAGGACCCAAGGACCCCAGGGGCTATTCTGGCAGTTCGGCTCCTGCCCTTTCTTCCATTGGGGGAAGCTGTAGGGCGAGCAGACCACAGCAGAGGCCAGAGCCTGCTCCCTCTCCACAGCAGGAGACAGTACTCCAAGCTGGCTGAGAAGCCTTGCCCACACAGTTTTGAAAACCTCAGAAATTCCACCCAAGCCCAAGGTCTAATAACCATTAAAGCTAATGAATCTCTTCTGTCCAATACTCTTTTTACCCACCAACAAAACTGGTCTCCTTTTCTCCCATAGTTAGGCCCACAGCAAGTTGTTGCAATATTCTAATGTGAGAATGTAATGTGCACCTGCACTTCGCTGCTTATCAAGGGAAAACAGGCCCGAATGCCTCAAGGGCATGCCTGCTTCAGGCTGCAGGTGCCATAGATCGCCAGGGGGACACTAAGCAGGGTTGATCTTCTAGAACCAACCAGGAGTCAGAACGCCATGCCTTGTTTTCTAATTACTGATTTCCTGCAACCTATACAGAAGAAGACGTGTCATTAAGCAGTCCCCAGCGACCTGACCGAAGCTGCTCTGGTCTCGGTCTTTTCTTTGGAAAATGAAGATTGAAAGACTTGTATTTTACTAAAACTTTTTTCTTCAAGCTTCTAAGTCTCAACCCTCTCTTTGACTTTAGTAAGAAGTGTCGAAATATATTTATATCTCGACTTTTAGTTCAGTAGGAAATTAGAGAGTTCCTTTTAAAATGCCCCCACCTATTCTTCAGCTTGGTGCACATAACCTCTTTCCCCAGGGCTGTCAAGTAGCAACCTGTAGCTTAAACCCAGTTATAAGTTTTTGGTTTTGTTTTTTGGTGTGTTGCTCTTTTGGGACAAGGTTTCTCTGTGTAGCCCTGGCTGTCCTGGAACTCATTCTGTAAAGTAGGCTGGCCTCAAACTCAGAGATCTACCTGCCTCTGTCTTTCTGAGAGCTGGCATTAAGGGTGCTGCCACCACCTGGCAACCTCCCCCCATCCCCCTCACCCAGCTTCAGTTACAAGTTTTATACTCTGTGTTTTCCTAAGAAAATTTAATTTGTAGCCAGTATTAAAATGCAACCATGAATAATGCTGGTTGGCTTCTAGAGAAATCTGGCCACATATTTCAAGGATTGTGGAAAGAAATATTCCCTCGGGCTCAACTTTCCATTCACTCCTGGGGAAAGGGGCAATCCTATGTAGCACTTGGCAACTTTTTGAGTTTATATAATTAGTATTCTGGGACTATAATGCAGCTTTGGTCTGGTGAGCTTTCAGAAGATGGTCTTTGGGCACCATGGTGCTGATAGGATAAACTTCTGGATGCTTCTGAGGTTTTCCGCACTAAACTGGGGCTTCCCTGGAGCCTGCTGGCTGTGACCCACCCCTCATACTTTCTCCAGCATGCCCTTAGTGGTACCCCAAGTACCACAGCAAAGGAGACCCGGAACTTCATCTTCCCCCTTCAACAGGCAGGCACAGAAGGTTCCCTGTGCAGGATTCCTGGAGAACAGGTATGGTGTGAGGCTCCCACCCCTCTCTAACAGCCGGTCTCCCCCTACTTAATGACCATTCCTGAACCAAAATGTATCCTTTAGGGATGAGAGAGCGCTCGACTCTGAGTTAGAAGGTGAGTGTGCCAGAACTGATTGTGTGGAATAGGACCATTCCTTCTCTCTGAGCCTTGCTTTCTTTCTCTGTGAGATGTGAGATGCAGTGAGGTAGAGAGTAAGGGTAGGCCTACCTCGAGGATGAATAGACTTACATACAAATGCCAAAGCCCTTTGAAAACCAGCTAGGTACAAAAGTTAATTATTATTAGACAACAAAGGCAGAGGCAATACGCCCAAGAAAGGCTGAGTTAAAACTCCTCTAGCATTTTTCAGTAGATGTCGGTTCCTTTAATCCTTTCCCCCAAAGCGGGATGAATTTTTCAAAAGCCTCCTTAGCGAAAACCTCAAGATAAAGGGGCCAGTGAGCATGCGCTTGCGCACGCAGCACTATGGCGAGGTGGGGGCTACTGTGAGAGGAACGGCGGACGTCCTTTGACCTAAAAGGAAGGCAGCAGAGGTCCTGGCAGACAGGTCTGCACACTTCGTAGGTGTAGTTCGCAAAGAGTAGATGTGCCCTGAGCACCTGGACTCTTCCCACCGCTCGCTCCCCCAGAAACAAACCCAATCCTGCCGCAGCCTCACGGGATGTCTACTCCTGTCCTCACACTTTGAGGAGATGGCCAGCAGCCTGCCCTGCGGCCTCCTGGTTGCTGTGCTTGAGAATCAATCATTAATTATTCTGGTCCACTTCCCTGAGGCTTTCAAAACAGAAATAGCAGTGCAGGTCCTGGCAGGTGAGAGGAAAGGAACCATGGGCTGGAAAGGCAGTTTGGAAAAAGCCACTGGTGGCATTTGTCCAGTTGGGGAAGGTTGGAGATGTGACCTGGCACACATCCCTTGGGCGTTTGCCCATTCTGCAGCCCCTTGGCAACATCTGCTTTGGCTGCTATAGGGGGAGCCTGGTGCTCCTATGGCTGAATAAGAAAAATCCTCACTGGGGTAGCAGAAAAAGGATGCCTGATGGAGTAATGGGGGACCAGAGGGGAAATGCGTATTTCCCTCTACTAACAATTGTTTTTAAAGTCATCAATAACGACCTGGATCCTTTTTGTAGTCTGCTTTGCAAGTGAGAAACCCGAGCCTACAGAAGCCATCCTGACCATGGGCACCCTGCTGGCAGGCTCAAATAAGCAGGAATGACCCAGGCTTGTGTTTCGTGCTGGCAATTCTGTTCATTCCAACCTGCTTCCTCCCTCTTCCCAGCACCTACCATTCTCCCTTGGAATAAGGTTTCTGGAAGCCAGGGTGTGGCTATCGTGAGGTCAGACCCCATGGTGGGAACATACCCTTGCCATGAGACTGGAGAGCAAGCAGCTCAGCAAACAGGAATGCCCTCCCCTAGCCAGGACCCTGTGATCCAGCCTAGAACATCAGGGAGTCAGGTCGCAGGAATCCTTCCACCCACTCCAGGGCACCAAGTGGGCTACCTTCCTGACAGCTGCTCTTGGGAACACGCCAAGGAAAAAACCCACGGTGCGGGGCTGGCTCTGTTCTCCATGTGTCTGGAATGCCAGAGGTTTTTGCTCTTAGTAGAAATAACAGTGGGGCCAGCCCTCCCCAGTTCCTGACAATGCCCAGGGTACTGACAGAGGGACCATCAACCTTAATGGTTGGAGTTTGAGTGATGTGTGGAGAATGGCTTGAGGTATAAAGAAGATTCAGGAGATCTCACCTGACTTTCGTCCCCAACCTCTCAAACAGCCTTCTGAAAAACTTCTGGCACATTCCAAGCAGAACAAGCTAAGTGGTAGTATCTACTCTCCTGCTGACCCAGGTTCATTTCATCAGCCCCTAACCTCGCTGTGTCTGCAGGAGCAGAGTTAGGGCTTGAGGCTTTTCTCTCCTCTTTTCTGATGGCTTTCCTCGCTGCCTACGGCTCTCATACTAGAGTGGATCGGTTTTCATCTTGAGAGAATGCTACATAAGGAACGCTTGGGATAAAAACAGCTGCCTCCACTGATACTTGCTAAGTATTACTAAATGTTAGTAAGGTTGGATACTTTATAGACAGCGCCATTTCTTTACGATAGTACCCAGTAAAGTCGGGGTCTCCAGGCACCCCAGACATAGACCTTGTTCTGGGTCACTCAGCGGCTGAGTGGTGGAGTCTTGGTCTGATCTCAGACGTAGCAGCTAAGACCCCATGGAGCATGGTTTCCTCTACCTCGTGTCTGTGTTAGGTCATGGGTAGTAGCCGTGCCTCCAGGGAAGCTCTCGGACTAAACTCGGAAGTAAAGCAGAGATTGATTATGTGTCTGTTCCGGGCACTCAGTGGCACTGGGGGTTTTGCCCATGGTGAGGAGGCTTGCACTCTGTGTCCTCAGAGAGGTTGACACTTCAAAGAACGAAAAGAATCAAGTGTTGTGTTGTGTCTACTCCCTGCCTGCAAACATGCAGCATTCCCAAAGCAGAGGCATTGCAGACATTTGTTTAAGCATGGGTCACCCACCCCTGCCTTTTCCTAGACTTTGCTTTAAAACCCTTTCTGAGCAGGGCGGTGGTGGCGCACGCCTTTAATCCCAGCACTCGGGAGGCAGAGGCAGGCGGATCTCTGAGTTCAAGGCCAGCCTGGTCTACAAGAGCTAGTTCCAGGACAGACTCTAGAAACTACAGGGAAACCCTGTCTCGAAAAAAACAAAAAACAAAAAAACCCTTTCTGATTTTAGGCATCTCACTACAAAGGAGAATTTCCTTTTCTCGGCCCAAATGCCCCCCTGAGCTGCCCAGGTTACTTCCGTTGACTCACATTCTGATCACGAGTTTATCAGTTCTCTCTCTCTCTCTCTCTCTCTCTCTCTCTCTCTCTCTCTCTCTCTTTCTCTCTCTCTCCCCTCAAAAAAGAATCACTCCCTTTAGGCTCATCCCAGAAAAGTATATATATATATATATATATATATATATATATATATATATATGATTTATATGTGCGTGTATATATTTATGTGTGTAAGTGGTATGTTGGGTTGTGATATAGGGCATTTGTGTGTGCATATAGTCGAGTATGTGGGGTAGTGTGTGTTTGGTATGGTAATATGTGTACTATAGGGTATACATCTTAGCATGTGGTATAGTGGTATATACGGTATATGTGTGGTGGTGGAATGTGTGTGATATGGGAGTATTGTGTGTGATATGGTGAGGGTATATAGGGGTAGTATATGAACTGTACACAGTGTACACAGTGGAGTGTGTATGGTAGGTGTATGGTATAGGCAGTGTGTGAGTGGTGGGGTGTGTACAGGGTATGTGTGGTATGATGGGTGTGTGTTTGGTGTGGATAATGTATGTGGATAGGCATGGTGTTCATCATGGGGAGGGTGTAGTGGGGTGTATGAAGTTGGAATAGTGTGTGTGTGCATGTATGCAGTGTAAAGATGGGGTGTGTGTGGTGTGGTGGAGGGTGAGGGTAGCATGTATGCGGTGGAGGATGTGAAGGGCACGTGTGGTATGATGAGGTGTATCTGTGATATGAAGGATGTTGATAGTCTGGTAGAGTGTCTGTGGTATGTGGCAGCATCTGGGGGATGTTTGGAAAGTATACAGGATTAGGACATGGGTCCCTGGAGGCATGTTCAGGAGTTCAGACTTTGTACTAAGAGCAGAGGGATTTTAGTGCAGGAAAAGGAGAGAATATATCTGGGTTTTAGAAAGTTCTTCCTGGGCTGAGAAGTTGGCCCAGGCTGCCACATCTACCTACGCTGGGCTTCTACCATTGCTCTGCCCTTCATGACTACGGCCATATGCTACAGGAAAGATTATTGCTACTATACAGTTTGTCAGTAGGTACTCAAGACAAGCAGTCTGGCAGCATGTAGAAATTTTCTTGACCGCTCCAAACGAAAGCAGAATACACTGTCCCCTGTGTGTTGGAAATGAGGTTTGCAGGGATTGAGCATGTGAAGGGTGAGCTGTGGACCTTGGAAACATCACAAAGAGGATTTCTAGTAGCTTCAGAAGCTGTGCTAGACAGATTCGAGTCTGTGGCATGAGACACCATGACAAAGGTAAGAAGTACTTATGAAACCTTTATGCGTAGCCAGGCAGTGGTGGCACACGCCTTTAATCCCAGCACTTGGGAGTCAGAGGTAGGTAGACCTCTGTGAGTTCAAGGCCACCCTGGTCTACAAGAGCTATTTCCAGGACAGGCTCTAAAACTACAGTGAAACCCTGTCTCAAAAAAATTGTGAATTGGGAATTTCTTCTGTTATTTCACAAGTCAGATTTCACAAGACTCACGATCAAGCACAGATAGAAGAGAAAAGGCACAGCCAATAGTTCAGAAAGTTACCAGGATAATGCCAGTTCTAGACAGCAAATTTTTAAGTGGTATCAAAAAAATCAAAATTTGGCAAACTATTTTTAGGACAAGTTCCTGCAATGTATCCTTTCTGGGTATTGAAGCTCAGAGGACAGTTTGCTTTCAAGAGGTGGTTTTCTCCTTCCATCCACCAACGTGGGTCCTGGGGATCAAACTCAGGTCATCAGACTTACAATAAGCACCATCACCTGCTGAGCCCCCTTGCTTGTCCCAGTAATCTTTCCAAATTGTTAATGGCAGCCTGTAGATCAATTAGCATCTTTGTACCTGTCAAGCGCCATATTTAAGCCATCATTTCAATAACCCAGCGTGATGCTAATAAAAGTAATTCAGTCCAAAACAACTTCTTGCTGAATGTTCTCTGGTGGATAGAGCAGAGAAGTCCAGGTTACACATGGGTGGGGAACACATTCCTGGGGAGTGAGAGAGTGCTGGGGATGGGGGAAGCTCTGAGGGAGACGGGTGAGGGAAATAGTCTCTAGTAAGGTTTTGACCTTGGCTGTAACCCTCTGGTAACTAGGCAGACAGTTAGTGCTAGCCCTAGGTTACCTTCCTGGGTCCTCAGCTGGGATCAAAGCTTTGGAAAAATTTTCTACCATGAAACTTCCAGTAGCCGTGGGAGGGTTCTATAGGAACCCAATCAGAGCTGACAAGCCTGGGGCAAGATGCTAGTCAAGAATTCGAATGGCCACAGAAAGAAGGGAAGGGCAATGAGGAGCCATATGCCTGACGTTTCTTAGGGTTCTAGAGTTTGGGTTCCACACCAGCCCTGAGCAACAGAGAAAGCAGGGTCAGGAAGGAGTGGAGATTTGTACAATGGACTTCTGCCTTTGGTATGTGCTACTCTTAGTTACTTTTGGCTTTGCTGTGTCAAAATGAAAAATAAAAGTTAGGGTTTATTCTGAGCCACAGGGCAGGCCCCTCAGGGTGGGGGAGTCAGTAGCAGAGCCTGAAGGAACTGGTCATATCGCATCTGCCGTGAAGAAGTATGAATGATAAACGCATGCTTGTTAGTGCTCAACTCACATTCTCCTTTATGCGGTCCGTGATCCCTTGCCAGGGAATGCTCCCATTCATAATTAAGACTGTCCTTTAAGCCCAGAACTCAAGAGGCGGAGCAAGCAGATCTCTATGAGTTTGAGGCCAGCCTGGTCCAAATAGAGAGCTCTAGGCCAGGCAGGGCTATATATTAAGACCCTGTCTCAAAAAATAATAAGTCTTTCCATATCAATTAATGTAACTGAATTAATCTGCCAGAGGCAGGCCAGGAACCCATCGCCTAGGTGTTTCTAAAGTCTAATCAAGTTGTCTATTAACACAATCATCATAGAAGGTTGTGTTGTTTCACGGTTTGAGGGTGCAGTCCATCATGACGGAGAAGGCATGGGCAGTGGGACTGTGAGGTGGTTGGCTGTATTGTTCCTGCACTCGGGGGCAGAGAGTTGAATGCTGGGACTTCACTGTTTCATTTTTATTTAGTCTAGGACCCCAGCTCCTGGGGCAGTGCTGTTGACATTTGAGACCAGTCTTCCTGTCTCTGTTAAACCTCCCTGAGAAGGCCCCACAGACACACCCAGAGGTGTGTCTCCTCGGTCATTCCTGTCAGGTTGACCATCAAGGTTAACCATTACAGGCAGTTCAAAAGCATTCCTGTGAGTCAGGGAACTAGGTTTCTAGGCTGGATACCAAGGCTTTAGGACCTTGGAAAAGTCACGTAGCTTACCTGGGCCTCAGTTTCTCATCTCTGCAAAGAAGAAGTAAGAAGAATCTTTCCTAAGGCCACACCTTGATTAAACTCCTTAATACCTTGACACCATGTTTCCTTATTGCCAATAAAATTAGGAGATCTTTGGTCCATTGGGCTGGATCCTGTGAACAAGTGGGCGTAAAAGCACTTTCAAATCCGAGCTTGTAGCAATGCTTTTGGCTGACAAAACTTCATGGAGAATAAGTATTATCATACATCCATGATTGCAACTAATAGTTTAAAATAGTTAATTAGTTAATTCATAAATGAGTTGTGTGTGTGCATGCGTGTGCACATGTGTGTGTGCATATGTGCATTGTGTGCATGCATGTGTACATGTGTGTGTGTGTGTGTATGTAAGTCAGAATGCAAACATCAGTAAATGGTTCTGGCCTTCCACCTGAGACCCAAAGACTCCTTTTGTCATTTCTACCACTGTACCGTACATGCCAGGCTACCTGCCCTGCCTGCTCCTGGCTACTTGTCCTGTCTCTGTCCCCGTCTTGAGTGCTGTAGGTTCTGAGGATGAACTCTGGTCATCAGGCTCATGCAATGAATTATCTTCCACATTTAATACATTTGCCAACATATGTGTGTGTGTGTGTATTACATACTACTCTATGTATTATGTAAAAATTTATTGTACCTGTAATGCATATGATGTGTGTGTGTGTGTGTGTGTGTGTTTAGAGAATACTAGAACAGTCTTGAGATTCTAATGTATTCTATTCCAATTCGGTAGCTCCCTAGCTCACTTAGGAAAACTGAAACATCCCTACAATGGCTTCCAAAGCCTTACTATGTCAACGTCTGCCATTGCCCACTCTTCCACCTCCTCCCTCCATTTCCTTCTAAATGCTGTCTCTTTATTCTGCTCCAGTGCCCTAGACTCTGTTTTCTCCAACCTTTCAGGAGCACTCTTTATCTGTGTCTTGTTGTCCACTCCCTGCTTAGCCTGATGTTCCTTCTTTCACCTCTGTAACTTCTTCTCTAGCTGCCCTCTGCTCCCCTAACTTATCCCTGGTCACTGTTTCATCTCTTGCCACCATCCACATATAGTCAACATGCTTACGTATCTACTTCTTTTATTTTACCGTCTGTTCCCACAAGAGCAGGAGGCTCTTGTCAGCTTTGTTTGTTTCTGAATACTCAGCGTGGGACAGTGTCTGGCACACAGGTGATTCTCAATAAACACACGCTTGCGTGTGTGTTTCATGGAACAAATGTGAGCCGCCAGGGTAACACAATGACCTCATTGTGATATTGTGATGCTAGGCACTAGGTACATAGCAGTTAGCAGGACAAACAGAGGGCTGGAGTCTCGGCTGAGTAACACCTCACTGGATTTGGGCAGGGAATAGTAGAAACAAAAACTAAGAAGCTTTCCCCCTCACTTTTTACCTGGGGAGGTCACCTACTCTGCTGGTATTCTTCCTCCCTGGAGGTGAGGATCCTGTAAGAAGAATGTGCGTAGGGTAGGACTTGGGGCCATGAGCAGAGTCAGGGAATAGCTTTCTCTCTATCCTGGTGACAGTAGGGACAACCAGGCCTCCCTCCTCCTCTCTGCACTTAGTTCTGCCACTGAGGGCTCCAAACCCCTGGGCAAAGGTTATAGCATCTGCTGCCCAGGGGACATGTGACCACTGGAGCGCTGCTGGGTTGGAACAACCTGCACAATCAGGTCATTGTGCTAAACACACAGGTCCCCTGTGCCAAGCCACACCCCATTCCAGTACTCCCAGACTATTTGGAGCCCTATTTACAGGGTCCTAGAGAGTGGGTGCTGTCCAAATTGTTCTGGGGGGGGGGGATCATCTCTCTCTTCTCGTCTCTCATTTATTTTTGCCATCCTGGGAGAACTAGATAGAAGGAAGACATAAGTCCATCCTGGCTTGAGGCCCTACAATGACAGGACCAGTCTGATTTGCATCTTGGTGTCACTTTGTCATCGATGATTTTCCTTCAGCATTTGTTTAGAATGGCCAAGATTGCACAGGAGTTTCAGAAGTCCCAAAGTTTTCCTCCTATGTCACCAGGTCCAAGCATTCCCATCACCACCATCCATTCCGAAAAGGAAACTACCTTCATGGAACTTGTCCTCCGCAAGCCAGAAAAACAGGATTTGGAGCTGCTGAGCTCTGGGTCACCTTGGACAAACTTAGAGAGACCATGGTGAGGTTTCTGGAAGAGCAGGTGGAATCAGGAGGGAGCGTGGTCTTTGGCAGGCCACCTACATTCCTTTAGCTTTAGGGCCAGGGTCTGTAAAATAGAGATGGTGCCTTAAACGGGGTGAGATTTATACAATTTTGCCTTTCACAGAAAAAGGGCGCTTGTTTCTGTCCTCCTAGACTTGAGTTCTGTGGGGGCTATGTGTCCTGTCTTATTTCACGGGGCCATTCAGTGGCTGTAAGTCATTGTTCTCACTGTGGATGACCTTCAGAGAAATGGCATGGTGAGGTATGAAGCATGGAATGAAGCTTGGTCACAGCAACCTTGATTCTACTGGACAGATTAATCAGGGCTATCCTCCACTTGGAACCTGGTATGTACAGTAAGTGTTAAAAGAGGGTATAGCTAATCTGAGGGTTTTAAAGGCCAACTACAGCCAGTTTGAATCCTGTATGCTGGTATGAATTCAGAAACCTCAGTTTGGTTTTATGCTAAACCCTCAGCTTGCTTGTCACCAGAAAGCAAGAAAGGACAGTAATGGAGCATCCTGATGGCAAGACAGTTGATTAAGTCTGGGACACAGTCATCTGAGTCCCTTTCTCATTACCCTGGATGTTGGGACCAAGTAGGTGATTTTAGTCTGCCATGGTTTTGCTCTTCAGAGTCCTTGTCAAGGGACTACGTAGCTGTTACAATGGCTCCCCACCTTCTCTGCAAGGGCTATGTGTTTGGTGCTGTCCAAGGTCCTGTGCCCCTACCATTTTTACTCTTCCTGATGCCTTTGTCCCTATGAAAGGGTCCCGTGACCCTGAACTTTGAAACTGGGCAGTTTTGGGGACTTCTCCGCACCACTCAGAATTGTACCCTAACAAGTGATGTGGCCCTCCTGCTCAGCTCGCTTGTGAGACGTGGATAATTTAGGGCACGTTTGTGTGCTGGCTTGTGAGGTTTAGAGGAAACGAAGCACGTGGCACAGGGCTTGTGTGTAAGCACTCTGCAAACTTGATAATGGTGATGACGATGATGACCATGATGATAATGATGATAGCTTTAATCCCTGCCCCTTAGCCTGTGGGTCAAACTACCGCCTATATTCCTGGAGGCAGGAATGGAGAAGAGGGTACCAAGTCTGGAAAGGGCCTGGACCCAGCCAATCAAGCATACTCAGGCTGCCTGAGCTTCCCCCCAGGATGCAGCACAGAGTGTCTGTCACTGCTGGCCCTTGGTAGCTTAGCCTGATTTTGCTACCTGAGAAGCAGACTTGGGCTCCTGCTGGGAAACATGTTTACAGACCATGCCAGGCCTTAATGACAAGGCTAGTCCTGAGTGGCCGAATGCAAGAAAGCAAGTGTATTCTGATCACCCATGTTTTGGCTACTGGACTGAGATCTGTTGGGGCTTTAGAGAAGAACAAGTCACACCTGGTCCCCCCAAAAACTCAAAAAGAACAAATGTGTATTGGAGATTGCATGGAAACTTGGATATAGAGCAGATGTTGGGGTCACAACTATGGGAAAGTTTCATTCAAGTGTCAACTGAGGACTGAAGTGCAGAGGAAATTAGGATGTGAACTGCCAGGGCTGGACCTTAATTCTTATTTTAAAAAAATCTTCTATGGCTGAGGATGAGCAAAGGACCTTGATATGTTAAATGATATGTCTTGCTACTGACCTGAAACAGTGCTTCTTTTTTGTTTCTTAAGATTTGAAAGTCTGGGCATGGTGACACAATTATAATCCCAGCACTTGGGACATTTTTGAGGCTGAGGAAGGAGGATTGCAAATCTCAGACCAGTCTGGGCTACATAGTGAGAGTGAGATTTCATTTCAATAAACCCAAGCAACAAGAAAACACAACAAACAAGCACAAAAATAAGATTAACTCCCCCCAAATTCTTTCTCGTGTATTTTTTAAGTAAGAACAAAAAAAAATCATCTTTGAGGTGGCAAGATGGCTAAAGGTATCTGTTGCCAAACCTGATAACCTGTTTGATCCCTAGAGTCTACATGGTGGAAGAAGAGAACCATTTCTTGCAAGTGTGCCACCTCATACACATGCGTGTGGCACTTCATACATGTGCGCGTGCACACACGTACACAAAGAAATAGAATTTAATACAAATTAAAAGTATTTATTTTTATTTCACGTGTATGGATGATTTACCTGCATGCATGTCTGTACACCACAGACATGTGTCCAAGGAAGCCAGAAGAGGGAGTCAGATCCTCTGGAACTGTGAGTTGCCAGGCTGGTGCTGGGAATTGAACTTGGGTCATCTGGAAGAACAGCCAGTGATCTAAACCCTTGAGCCACCTCTCCAGCCCCTTAAAAACTGTTCTTGAAGTTTAAAAAATGAGTTTAAATTCACCAGTGTTTTACAGATGGTGATAAACAGACATGGGAACTTAACATAGGCCAGTTGGTTTCTTATCGTCCCAGAAAAGCGGAAGCTTGACCAAGGGAACGGTATTTCTTCCCCGTAGATGTTCCTATTGGATCGTGCTGTGGACCCAGGAGACAGTGCGTGCCTTCTGATTCAGTCACCTCTACCTCCCAGTTGGTTCTGTGTCTTTCCTTGTTGCTTTTCTTTTTTCTTTTTTCTTTTTTTTTTTGGTTTTTCGAGACAGGGTTTCTCTGTGGCTTTAAAGCCTGTCCTGGAACTAGCTCTTGTAGACCAGGCTGGTCTCGAACTCACAGAGATCCGCCTGCCTCTGCCTCCCGAGTGCTGGGATTAAAGGCGTGCGCCACCACCGCCCGGCCATTGTTGCTTTGCTTTTCTTAAGCGTGCTTCCCATCCACTCCCGTCTCCTTCCTTATCACCAGTGCCCACCCTCTCCTGCTCTGTCTCGGGGACAAGGTTAGAGAGATGCTGAGGACTCTCTTCTCTGCTTCGGGTTAGTGTTCATCTCTTACCCCAGTCTGAGGCAGAAGACCCGCCCTACCAACTGCTGTGTGCTGTTTCAGATCTCTGTTTTAGGAAACCCTCTTCCTCTTGCACTAGGGAACAGTGGATGGGGGAGAGGGAGTGAGAAGTGGGTGGGACTTCTGGGTTTTATGTCTGCACAGAGGGTCTGATGCAGAAAAAAAGGAAGAGACTAATAGATGAATGAATGGGTAGATGGCCTGATACAGCACAGAGTTGAAGGAATTAATAGATGAATGAATGAGTAGATGGGTCTAAGGTCAATGCAGACTTAACCAAGACTCCTATGTTACAGACAGAAGCAGAAAGAATATAGACAAAATAAGAAAGGGGTGTGAGGCTGCTTATTCATTGACTTGTTTCCCATTAGTTCTTTGTTCTTCCAGAGTTTAGATCCCAGGATCACACACTCCCTGTGTCCTTTGTGACAGTCTCGAGGAAACAAACAATATTCTTCATTTCACTCTGTGTACAATGGACCTCTGCAGTCTGGATGGACAGCCCAGCAGACATGAATACAGGCAAGGCAGACAGTAGGTCAACTACGTGATATTCCAGATACACATGGCAGAAGAGAGCTGAGTGAGCGCTGGATCTTAGAATTGTTTTGGGTACATCTTGAGCATCTCATTCTTCTCTGACAGTTGGCAAAGCACAAGAGGATGAAAAACTTTCACTAGTTCTCTTTCAGCCATGCATTCTGGATGCTCTGCTGAACTTGGGAGAGGCAGCGAAAGTACTTGGAATAACCATGGTAACAGATGCCCACAGAGCACTTTCAAGTTGCATGATTTCCTATCATCTTCGTGCTTATCATCATTGATCAGTTGATGAGGTTAGCAATGATCTGCTTTATAGAGAGGCAAATCAAGGCTTCAACAAATCAACAACCGAGGAATGGATACAAGCACCTACAAAGTCCTGAGATCACCGGTAGGAGTCGTGTTAGAGAACCTGGAAGAACCTGCTTGACTCACGCTGCTGTTGGATATTAGACAGCATCAGCGCACGCGGAGGCTATCATGAGTTATCTTTGCGAATGACGATTATAGTTCTCAAAGAAAGGTAGATGAGCTCTTTCGAGACTACTCATACAGACCTTAAGAAAACTTGCGACTTTCCTAGAACATTCACTTGTCATTGTTCACTTGTGCAGCTTGTGCGGTCCAATGGAGAGGTCATTTATCTTAGGTGGGATGAAGAGTGGGAGGACATGGGTGGTTTGTCTGCTCCTGCTCCTCTTGAGTCATACCAAACTTGGCTTATTAGTTCTGCAGTGCCCAAAAGAAGACTAAACTTTAAGTTTGGGGCAGTTCGCCTGCCTTGGACTTGAATGGTAGTCATTGACTTGATAGAGAGTTAATGGCTCACGGCTGAGAATATTGTTTAAGTGGAGACTACATGGCTGGGACACTGGGAGGAAGAGACCTTTGGAATTGGGAGTTCCCCAACCTGACGAATCATGTGATCATCTAGTGAAATTAAATAAAACTTGACTCTGTCTAAGACCGCTTGAAGAAGAATCTTGGGTTGATAAGAGAAAGAAAAGCTTCTCTGGCTTTCTATAATGCCTTGGGTGATCCTGGCGAGCAGCTGGATTTGGGGACCATTCAATTAGAAATCCTTGAAGTAGTTCAACCTTTGTTCACTAGTATGGACTTGCAGTAACTACTCAGGACGCCGAGGTAAGATGATCGCTTGAACCTAGCATTGAAAACCACCCTAGGCAACACAGCGAGACCCCAGTATCTTAAAAGAGTGACAAAAGCCTTTGAAGTCCAAATTTTCATTAATGCATCTACACCTAGTGTTTTCCTCAGAGCAGCAACATCAAAATCATTCGGAAGCTCATTGGAAGTGCGAACACTTGTGTTGAGCCAAGGCCCACAGAATCAACAGCTTCAAAGGTGAGTTCACGCTGTCTGTCATTACAATATAGGGGGTTTTAATGTTTTATCAAGTGTGATGGCCACTATTCTTCAGAACGTATTAATTATTTTTATCACAAAGCTGAGTTTATTTGAATAATTTCAGCATCCGGTTTCTTTCAGTTTACACTGGAGTGATGAACTTATCACCTGGTATGTTAAAGCCTAACTCAAAGATGTCTCCCAAAAGAATCAACTTCTAATAACTCCTGGCTGCTGTTCATGCCCTTCTGTTGTTCTTTCTCATGTGAGTCTGAGGTCAGTCCATGTGACCACCAAAGTGTGGCCAGTGGTATGCCACTTCCAAATCTATGTCATCATAGAAAAATTTTCTGTTCTTTCTTGGATCATTTTCCTTGAATAAGCCAGCTACCATTTCTACAGAGATGCAGGTGTTCTTCATGAGAAGCTGAAGTTTCCTGCCCCCAGCCATCAAGAAGGGCTTCCGTCAATACTTAAGTGAGGGCCACATCCTAAACGTGAATCTTCAGCCTAAGTCAGTGTCAGGCCTGGTGGGCAGTATGACCACAAGCAGCTTCACAAGGAACACTGGAGCAGATTCACCCCCCTGTCAACCCCCTGGGTTCTGACCCTCAGAAATAAATCTTCCAGCTAATTAGTGTTTGTTGTTCTAATTTGTTCTGCTTGGGCAATGTGTTACAGACATGCAGAGAACTCATGTAGACTTTGTTTTCCTAGCCTCTCTGAGAGTCTCCATCCCTGACTATAGGAGTGTGCTCTCATTGGATCACTCAGGACACATTTCCACACTCCGGAAGAAAACGGATTCCCACTAGTTCTTCCTGTGTTCCTCTGAGCCTCACGCTGACCTGGGCTTCACACTTAAACCAGGCTTCACGCTGCCATGCAGGTTTGATGGATGTACATCAAGACTGTGATCAGATTCCTAGAGGGAACCCTTCCAAAGGCGGGCTGAGAAGCCCAGCTTTTGGGATCAAAGGAAAAGAGAGAGAAAAGGCATCTCTTACTCTCCATGGCATTCTCTTTATTTCCCACCTTGTAATGCTTTAATCAACTAGATGCCAGAACCAATACTGGCCTGATTTCACACATTTTTTTTTGTTTTTTTTTTTGTTTTTTTTTGTTTTTTTTGTTTTTCGAGACAGGGTTTCCCTGTGGTTTCTAGAGCCTGTCCTGGAACTAGCTCTTGTAGACCAGGCTGGCCTTGAACTCAGAGATCTGCCTGCCTCTGCCTCCCGAGTGCTGGGATTAAAGGCGTGCGCCACCAATGCCCGCAAACACATTTTTTTTTAGTCTTCCTTCTAGCTCCTGTTTCCCCTCCCTAGAAATGGAAGCTGTGCAGAATGAGGAGGAAGGGGCATCCGGCACACAGGGTCTCTGAGGACCAACGCAGGGTCTATAAAGACAGTCACTACACGTTAACCTTCTTTCTGCGATCCTGAGACACTGTCTCAGGTGATTCTGTCCATTGTTTGGTCCCAGCCTGTAATTCAGGCAGGTGTTACCAGGTGGTGGAGTATCTAGATTCCAATCTCAGGTGACTTTCCTATGACTCTCCATGGGAGCAGGTCACCGAGCAGATAGAGTTTAAACACTGCTTCTAAACATACCGGGTGTGTGGGGTGCTAATTATCGAGAAAGCGCTTGTCTACTGAGTTTCATAAATCTATAACAGACATCGCTCTGTAGTTACTTTCGTTGTTGCTGCTGTGATAAAAAAAAAAACACCATGACCAAGGCAGCTTATAGAAGAAAAGAATTCACTTGGGCTTATAGCTCAGAGGATAGTCCATAATGGAGGGGAGGCACAGCGCAAGTGGCAAGGCGTGGCGGCAGGGGCAGGAAGCTCACATCTTCAACCTCACCCATGAAGCACAGTGAAAGGAACTGGAGCAAGGCTACAAACTCCCAAAGTGGCTTTCGGTGACGTACTTCCTCAGGCTGCACCTCCTGTAAGCTCCCTTCACCCACTGGAGCCAAGTGCTCAAGGATCTGAGCCTCTAGGAACCATTTCTCGTCACCACAGCCACCAACCCTCCCCTCAGGCTTTGTTGCCTTGTCTTTAAAGCAAAGTTTTGAGAAAAGTGAGTCTGATGGCGAACTCCAAATTTCTCAGATTCCACAGGCTAGCATCTGCCACAGGCCTCTTTCATTCCTGAGTTGTCATAGTTCTTAAAGCTTTAGGTTGTGGCCCTACCTTCCTTTCGCACAGCTTGCCTGAGCTCTTTCCCAATAACCCGTGACAGTCAATCTTCTCGGCTTAATCTCATTATGGTTTTGTTTTGTTTTGTTTTTTGTTTTTTTCGAGACAGGGTTTCTCTGTAGCTTTGGAGTCTGTCCTGGAACTAGCTCTTGTAGACCAGGCTGGCCTCGAACTCACAGAGATCCGCCCGCCTCTGCCTCCCAAGTGCTGGGATTAAAGGCGTGCGCCACCACCGCCCGGCTTAATCTCATTATGTTTACGGCTCTCCTTCATCTCAGTCTCTGTCTCTATTCACACCCACCTTTTCCTTCACCTGTTAGAACTGACGTGTGTTTCCTGAGCTCTCCCGAACACCTCTGCTCCTCCTCTGGTTGCTGCTCAGGCAGTGATGGGCCGTTCTTTCACACACAGACTCCGTAATACCATAATAATGAGGATGGACAATGTGACCCAGGCCTTCAGGGTCAGTTTCTAACTCGTAGGTTAATCTTGATTTCTGGGGAAATTGAAGACTTATTGAAGATCATCCTCCTCTTCCTCCGAATGGATACTCCAGAATATGTTTTCTGCTTGGAAATCTTAGAGAGAAGCCCATAAAGGCAAGAACTCATGTTCTGTGCATGATCTGCTTGTATCTATGGTGGTTATTTCTGTGTGACAACTTGATTATGCCATGTGCCCCATTTCTGGGCGTATCTATGGGACGGTTTCTGGATGACACATATTTGGATTAATAAACAGAATCAGGCCCTCCCTTGAAATGTGGGAATCCCGGTCCAACACTTAGACTATCACGACACCACTGGTTTTCCTGATGTTCCAGTTTACAAATGTCAGAAGGTGGAAATTTTAAGCTCTAGAACATGAACCAACTCATTGTAATAAATTTGTCTGTCTGTCTGTCTGTCTGTCTCTCTATCTATCTATCTATCTATCTATCTATCTATCTATCTATCTATCATCTATCTGTCTAACCTACCTCAACATCTACTTACCAATCTCCTCATGAGAAATCTATATCTATATGTCTTCTATTTCTTCAGAGAACTCTTGTATAGCATCTTTACAGCTCGGTGTGAGGTAGTCACTAGTACTCAAATGCATCTTCCTTTGCCTTGCTTTCATTTTTTTCTTATCCCTATTTTCCCGGGCTTGTACTCTTCCTCCTTATACAATGGCACCATTTCAATCCTTGCCTAGGAATCTGCTCTCTAAAGACTCTAGGCTAAGACGTCTGGCCTCAGATCACAAAGTGTCCTTCTGGCTTTTGTTTTTATGTCAACTGTGCTTTTGAAACATATATTGATTATGTTTAATAATGAATTTCATTATGACATCTTTATATATGTCCATTTCTATATTGTGCATTTCATCACATTTGCCTTTATTACTCTTTCTTGTCCCCCTGTACTCTTGTTATTCCACTAATCTTCTTACCTAGCCCTGCCTCTGCTTTCATAGAATTTTAATTGTGTGTGTGTGTGTGTGTGTGTGTGTGCGTGTGTGTGTGAGACTCAATGAGCTTCATTAGAGTTGCTTAAAGAAACATGAACTAGGGGTTCTTTGTAGGGACATAGGCACCTGACCAGTGGCTACACCACTGAAGAAACTGTCTCTTCTTCCTGGATCTGATGCCTTTCAGTCCCTTCCTTCCTTCCTTTTCTGTGTTTCATTAGCTACTCTTCTAGTTTTCAAATCTACTTTTCTGTGGATTTTTTCTCCTTTCTTATTTTAATAATTTTAAAAATTTATTCTCTGAAATTTTCATGTATAGAATGCATCATTTGAAATCTTCATATATAGAAAGAATGCATTCATTGAAACTCCACATGTGTAGAATATATCTTGATCATATTCACCTCCCACACTTTCAACTCCTCCCCATCCACCCCTAAAATCTCTTCTTATTTGATTATACTTAATAATTCATGGGACACAATTAGTACTACCCATACTGCATCCTACCAAGGATCATATCCCCAGAGAAAAATTACTCTTCCTTACAGCATCTATGAATATACTTAAGTATTTCTGCAAAGAGCATAAAAAGAAAAAAAGAAAAAAAAATCAACAACAACAACAAAAAAAACCTCTTACAATTATTTAATTCTGTCTTCTTACAGAGTTTAACTTATTGTCTCTGTTTGCTAGGGCTGCCATAACAATATATGAAAACTTAAGTGGCTGAAGGAGCCAGGAAAGTATTCTCTCACAGTTCTGAATACCTGAAATACAAGTGAAGGTTTGGTGGGGCTTTGTTCTTTCCTCTGCTTTTGCCAGCCCCTAGTGGATCTAGAGGTTCCTTGGCAATGACAGCCTCTCTAGGCCCTGTCTCCATCAGCACATGACTTCTTTCTGTGTTTTCACATGACACTCTCCTCTCTCTTGCAAAGTCAAATGCCGTATTGGATAGAGGACCCTTCCTAATAACCTCCTTGTTGACTTGATTTATGTGTCAAGACTTTGTTTTTTCTAAATAAAGGCATATTCTTGAGTAATAGAAATATTCTGGGCAAACACAATTCATCCTATGATTCCTACATAAACGTGCTCACTGCCAAATTCCATTTTTTTAAGTTGTAAGATATCTCGTTCACAGCCTCTGTCTGTCTGTCTGTCTGTCTGTCTGTCTGTCTGTCCCTTCCCACACCCTCTCCTCTTTCTCTCTTTCTGTCCGGACATGTAATCTAGAGTCTCATTCACCACAGGCAAAGGCTCTACCACTGAGCTAGCTACACAGCAGCCCTTCCCCAAGTCTTTTTTTTTTTTCATATGATGGCAGTGTCTGTCAAGTTATTCTGAGACTTCTAAAAATATTCGTGGCACTCAAAACGTGGCCAGGCCCCCTAAAGATGGAGTGAGAGATGTCTAGTATAATAAAACTTATTGTCATTGTTATAATAACCATTTTTAGATTCAGCCTTCTGAGTCCTTGGGATGTTTGGGCTACATCTGATTCAACTGACTGAGATTTTTTACATATTAACTTTTAATTTTTATTTTGTGTGATTTTGTAATATAAGAGGCACAGATCTCCCAGAACTAGAGTTATAGATGGCTGTGAGTCACCTAAGGAGAATGGAGCCAGGGAGATAAACATGGGCTATACAAGAGTAGTACATGTTCTTAACTGCTGAGCCTACTACCATGGCCCTGGCTGAGACTTTAGAACAAGCCTAACAAAGCACATGTAGGCAGAGGCCTGGTTAGCTTCTCATTTGTGGATTCGTTTGGGGTTTTTGTTTGTTTGGTTGGTTGGTTTGGTTTGGTTGTTGTTGTTGTTGTTGTGTTTTGTCAACGTGACAAAAGCTACGGTCATCTGGGAAGAGGGAACCTCAGCCGCTGTAATGCCTCCATCAGAGGATGAATGTGCGAAGACCCAGCCCACTCTGACAGGTGCCTCCCCTGGTGGGGGTTCTGTGTTGTGTAGGAAAGCAAGCTGAGCAAGCCATGAGACTAAGCCCGTAAGCAGCACTCCTCCGTAGTCTCTGTTTCAGATCCCGCCTCTAGGTTCTTGCCCTGTCTTGAACTGTGGTTTGGGCATGAAAGCCACATAAACTCTTCCCTCCCTGTATTTTTATCACTGTTTGATGAAATCAAACTAGGACAGGCAGACATAAGGATACCAGTTTCATAAATTACACGTTTGTGGTCCCTTACTCCTTAACAACCACAGCACTTAGGTGATATTGGAGATCAGGTCTTTGGGAGGTACTTAGGTGGTGTGAGTAGTGCCCTTTATGAGAGGAGCTAGGAAAGCAATCCCCTCTGCTCAGTCTCCTATCCCCTCACCTCTCTCACCTTCTCAGCTATGGAATAACAAGTCAAGTGCCAATTATGCCGACCTCGGAATGCAGCCTTTAACTTTCGGCTCTAGCCTTCTAAGTATGTGTGATAATTATTTGTTGTTTAAGTAATCTAGGCCATAGTAGAAATAGTTACTGAGCTAATACTTAGACCTAATACTTAGGTCATCAAGGACATCGTTTTTCTTATATGTGGTTTGTCTGGATTGATGATTGTTATATTAGTCCTGCATTTACTTCAGAGCCTGTGTTAGAGGGGCTCACACGTAGCCTTCCTGTAAGTGATGCTGAGTGATTCAGTTTCTTTTCTCAATTTTTAAATTGTTTTTATTGAGCTTTGTATTTTTCTCTGCTCCCATCCCTTTCTCCCCCGCCCACTTATACCCTCTCCCATGACCATACTCTCCCAATTTACTCAGGAAATCTTGTCTATTTTCCATGTAGATTAGATCCATGTATGTCTCTCCTAGGGTCCTCATTGTTGTCTAGTTTCTCTGGGATTGCAAATTATTGGCTGTTTTCTTCTTTATTTTATGCCTAAAAGCCACTTATGAGTGAGTACATATTATTTTTATCTTTCTGGGTCTGGATTACCTCACTCAATATGATGTTTTCTGTGTAGTACTCTATTGTGTAAATCTATCACATCTTCTTTATCCATTCTTCAGTCAAGGGACATTTAGGTTGTTTCCAGGTTCTGGCTATGATAAACAATGCTGCTATGAACATAGTTGAGCATATGTTCTTATGGTATGATTGAGCATACTTTGGGTATATACCCAAAAATGGTATTGCTGGATCTTGAGGTAGGTTGTTTCCTTATTTTCTGAGCAATCTCCATACTGGTTTTCAAAGCAGCTTCACCAGCTCGCACTCCCACCAGCAATGAAGGAATGTTCCTGTTTCCCCACATCCTCTCTATAATAACCTGTCATCAGTGTTTATAACCTGGCCATTCTTACAGGTGTAAGATGGAATCTCAGAGTTGTTTTAATTTGTATTTCTCTTATAGCTAAGATTATTGAGCATTTCCCTAAGTGTCTTTCAGTCATTTTATATTCATCTGTTGAGAGTTCTCTGTTTAGGTCTGTATCCCATTATTTATTGGATTATTTGTTCTTTTGATGACCAGTTTCTTGAGTTCTTTATATATTTTGGAGATCAGCCCTCTGTAGGGTTGGTGAAGATCTTTTCCCATTCTGTAGGCTGCCATTTCGTCTTGTTGAGTGTGTCCTTTGCTTTACAGAAGCTTCTCATTTATTTATAGAGGAGGCCCCATTTATTAATTGTTGCTCTCAGTGTCTGTACTACTAGAATTATATTTAGGAAGTGATCTCCTGTGTCAGTGCATTCAAGTATACTTTCCATTTTCTCTTCTATGAGGTTCAGTGTAGTTGTTTTTATGTTGAGGTCTTTAATCCATTTGAAATTGAGTTTTGTGCATGGTGATAGATATGGATCTATTTTCATTATTCTACATGTTGATATCCAGTTATTCCAGCACCATTTGCTGAATATGCTTTCATTCTTTCATTTTATATTTTTTGCTTCTTTGTCAAAAATCATAAATGTGTGGATTAGTATCTGCGTCTTTGATTCGGTTCCATTGGTCCTCCTCTCTGTTTTTGTGTCAATACCAGGCTGTTTTCAGTACTGTAACTCTGCCGTAGAGTTTGAAGTCAGGGATTGTGATGCCTCCAGAAGTTCTTTTATTGTACAGGATTGTTTTTGCTCTCCTGGGCTTTTTGCTTTTCCATATGAAGTTGAGTATTGTTCTTTCGATGTGAAGAACTTTGCTGGGACTTTTTTAAATATGTAGATTGCTTTTGGTAAGATTGCCATTTTTACTATGTTAATTCTACCTACCCAAGAGCATGGGAGATCTTTCCATTTTCTGGTGTCTTCTTCAATTTCTTTCTTCAAAGATTTAAAGTTCTTCTCAAACAGGTCTTCCACTTGTTTGGCTAGAGTTACTCCAAGATATTTTATGCTATTTGTGGCTATTGTGAAGGGTGATGTTTCACTGATTTCTATCTCATCCATTTATCATCTGTGTAAAGGAGAGCTACTGATTTTTTTTTTTGAGATAATCTTGTATCCTGCTACATTACTGAGAGTGTTTATAAGCTGTAGGAGTTCCTGGGTAGAATTTTTGGGGTAACTTATGTAAACTATCGTATTATCAGCAAATGATGAGCGTTTTACTTCATTTTTTTGATTTGTATCCCCTTGATCTCATTTTGTTGTCTTATTGCTCTAGCTAGAACCTCAAGTACTGTATTGAATAGATATGGAGAGATTGGGTAATCTTGTCATGTTCCTGATTTCAGTGGGATCACTGTGAGTTTCTCTCCATTTTGTTTGATGTTGGCTATTGGCTTGCTGTGTATTGCCTTTATTATTTTTAGGTATGTTCCTTGTATCCCTGCTCTCTCCAAGACTTTTATCATGAAAGAATGTTGTATTTTTGTCAAAGGGCCTGTTTCCGTGGAGGTCATTGGCTCAGGCCTGGTCCTGTGGAGGCAATTGACTTGGGCCTGCTTCAGAGGAGGATGTTGGTTGCTTTTACTGGGCCCATCCTGCAGAGATCACTGGTTCAGGCCCAGTCTCACAGAGGTCGCTGGTTTAGGCCTGTTCCCTCAGAGGTTGCTCCTGTGGAGGTCACTGGCTTGGGCCCGGTTCCACGGAGCCACTGGTTCAGGCCTGCTTCCCCAGAGGTTGCTGGTTCAGGCCTGCTCCTATGGAAGTTGTTGGCTCAGACTTGCTATAACAGAGGTTGCTGGCTTGGGCCTGCTCCCACAGGTATCCATGATGGAGTTTTCTTAGGTGCTTATCTCAGTCATGACACTTAATGCACTTGCACCTGATATGTAGACAGTTGTTCTTATTTCTCTACAGCTCAGTTCCTAGAACCTTCATTCCCTGTTCATCTAAGGCAACATAACCGTGATGATACGTAGAATTCAGGACTAGAGTGGATTGTAGAGATTGACCTCCTTTATCAATGATGGAGCAGGTGCTTTGAGATACATGATACCTATTTTTGTTTATTTTATTATTAGAAATGGCAGAGTCTGATTCAGATTGGCTATTCCCAGAAGGGATAGAGAGTTTCATGACTCCCAGCCTACAGTGTGGTCATGGTACAGGTTACATTCCTGTACATGCCTGTTCTGTGACATCCCCCCCCCCCCCAGCTCTGTGGAAATGCTTCTTGACATCAAAGACTCTAAGAGATTTTCTGGGGTGCATTTGGGGGCATGGAAGCCTCATCAGAAGGAGGTAAGAAGTGGTGATGAACAGTTGCCCTGTAGTGAGAAACAGCTTGTGGGCATCTCTTGCATTCTATAAAGACCAAGAATATGCTCCTTTCTCCTGGACTCTGCATGGATGTTATAACTCTTTATATAAATCTGAAAGTTGATGTTGCTCCACATTCAGAAGCCCTGCACAGGGACGGGGTGGGGGACGTTGCTATGCCCTTTTTCGCTTAGCAGTTTATACACTGCAAGGCAAACCAGAGATGTAGATTTAATTTTGTGTGTTTGGGTAGTAGGGGAAATGCCAGATGGTGTCTGAGGTCCATGTAAGCACAAGCTTACCGTTGGGAAGGTTTTAGGAATCCACACACCACTCCAGCTTGCACTAGAATCTAAGGAAAGCAAAAATGGAATATAGGTATCACAAAAGGACCACAGACCCTAGGTTCTTAGCCTCAATCCTTGGCTGCGCTGTCCCTTACCAGCGCTTAATACTATTGCATGTAGATCACTCGGCAATCATTGCACAGGCCCTGGTCTCAGAGGGACTTCAAGGATAGAACAGGAGAAAATGGAGGCCTAGAAGCTAGAATCATCCATGAAAAGTCCCACACTTGTTCCTAGAAAAGCCACTGGGGCCTCCGGCCTTCGTGGCTGTCTTGTGCTTTGCCCCTGGTCCTATACTGCTCCATCAAGGGTGGCAGAGCCTGGCAACCACATTAAGGGAACTCTTCGTTCATGGACCTGTTATGTGTCTGTCTCTTGAAAAACAATAACTTTGGGTGTTCTCCACAGTTTTATGAGTAGACACCTATTTTATAACGCTGTCGTTGAAAGGTCTCAGTTTAGACATCTTAGGTAGCTGTAACTAAATGCCATAGACTATGGTTAATTTACAAAAAAAAATTGTTTCTTCGGTTCATAGTTATAGAATCTGGAAAAATACAAGGTCATGGGGCCTCATTTTGCTGGTGAGACTCTGGACTCTTAAGGTGGCACAGGGCAACACATGGTGAGAGGGGAACACACAGAAGATAGAACCAAACTGACCTTTACAACTCCACTGTTGGGGAGATAACCCACCAACCCATTGATTTTCAAATGGCGTAAACTGTGTACAAGATCTTATGACCGAATCACTTTACACCGGCTCTGCTCAGTTACGCCTCTTAAACCCTCACAATGGGTATTAGATTTCACTGTGAGTGTTGGCGGGTTTGTTCAGGCCATATGGATACTTTTTAGCTTAGAGATGTGACACAGCAAAGCCACCCAGATGTCTGTCGTGGCTGGAGGACCTGGGACACAGCCCCAGGATGTGTGTCCCTGAGAATCCTCCGCACAGAGCCTACCCTGAACTCGCTAAGGTGACAGTTTCTCTGAGGTGCAGCCCTCCAGCCGTCCCCAACTGCAGCTGTCTCCCTACCTGGACAGGCGGGTGCAGACTGCACAGCTGGTGAGTGATTCATGGAGAGTGTCACCTCCTGCCTGACAGGCAAAAGATAAACAGCTCCCTGTTAAATCTCACTTAATGCTGATATTTATAAATTTATTCAGCCTGTGTTTACTGACTCGAGAGAATGCCTAATAACATGGCGTGCTTCATCTCACAGGTTCCTACTAATGAGAATGAAAGTGTGTGCTGCTTAATTTTATTTTTAGCATTTTATTTGCTTCCCACTCCTCCGCCCACTTCTGGGGCGGGGGGGGGGGGGTTGTATTTTCATTTGTTGTCGAAGTCTGCAAAGTTTGGACCTCTTACGTGTTAGTGAGGACAGGGTGGGAGCCGGCCTGGAGCAGCTTGGTAGTCCAAGGTCCCCAAGCCGGCTCTCCCCCCCCCCCACCCCAGCACAGCTCACCTTGTGAAACTCAGGTGCCTGTGGACTTGGAATGTGAAAAGGTTGGACCACATGGGAAAGAGAACAACGCCCATTGCATTCCTTGCTGCAGTTTGGGCCAGGGCTGAGGTATTTGGAGATTTCAGGAGAGAAATTTAGAGCAGAGGGCAGGTGGCTAGTGTCCTTTATTTGGGACAATAAGGATGCTCAGAAGGACCAAATTAATATAAGCAATTGGATGACAGTGATACCATGCATGGGGGGGATCTGTCATCATTATGAATTTGTTAAAAATGAAGGCCTCCTATTCCAGGTAGTTCTCCCAGGACCAGCTAGCTGTGTTGGTTGCAGAAGCACAGTCCTGGGCTTCCCCAGGCACGGGATCTAACAGGAGGTCAGGGAGAGATGTCAAAGAAAGCAGGCAAGCTTGTGGGGAGGGGGAGAAGTCTGGAAATGATTTCGAATAGTGGGGTGGAGGTGGGGATGTCTAGGGTGGTCAGAACTAGACTTCTGTGGAGCAGATAGGTAGAGAATGCCGTGTTTGTCTGGCCCTGGAGACGCGGGGTTAGGACCTGAGTAGAAATCTGGAGCCCGGGTGCAGATGTGCAAGGAGTTAGAGATAAAAGGAGCCACCTTAAACAGAAGTTGAATGGAATCGCTCACACTCTTCTGTCAATGTGTCGTGTTCTCAAACTTATAGATGAGCTATCAACTCTTTTATAACCTTGGCTTCCACTGATTACCGTCCCACTCCATCCCCTGCTGTCGTACAGTGACTGGAGAAGCAACTGTGATGTGACTTCTGAAACTGGGAGCCTCCTCGGGTCTCAGGGCCTCCCAGCCCTGTTCTGGGTAGTGAACTCTGTTTGAGCATCTCCCATGGGTATGGTAATGTCCACTCTGGGAACAGTGACCCCTGCTTTTCTTTTGTATGAGAGGCAGGGCAAAGCTACCTTCCCCAGTGCCAGGCATTTGGGTTGCTGAGGGTGCTTAGACCTTTTAGTATTACCCAGCTTTGGAACTCAGAGAAACTGGGGAGTCTAGGGCAAGGATGGAGGCTACAGCCCAAAGTCAGTGGCCTAGATTTTCTCAAGAGCAGGACGTGTGTGAACCCCAAGGTCCAGTGGGGACTTTGGCTGGGTCTGGACCCTTGGCAGGTCATAGCCCTGAGTCAGTAATGGTTTCCCCTGCCTACTAAAGCAGGCACCATTGTATGAGGAACGAAACATCTGCAGCTGTCTATGGCCAGTGCTCACAGCCATTCATGCAGGTAGGTGTCCACCAGGTTTTATCACGCCCTGCCCGTAGCGCTTCCATGCTAGCCTGGGCAGCGGTTTGAGGAGTGGCAGCCCGTTCTCTCAGAATTGGAACACTCTGGTCTACCTAGTTGGCCTCTCTGAGAGTAGAGCACGGTGTGAGTCGAAGAGTCCCAAGCCTCGTTTCTGCTTTCTCCCCCTTTTCCTGTTGCCCAGTTCAGTTCTATCTACCTACGGCCTGCATCCCCTGAACCTGCGCATCCCACAGCTCCCAAGGCTCTCAAAGATGGCCCCGCATGCCAGCCTCCTCTCTGTTCCTGGGCAGCGGCACCAGGTACTTCCTCTGAGCCCCTCCCTCCCCACCCGAGCCTCCCTCTGGCCGAGTTCTGTTTAAGAGTCCTCGGGGGAGGAGACAGGGACAGAAGCTCATCCTTTTCCTTTGTGGTGCCTTTCCCTCCCACTTCCGCTCCCCTAGCTGCTTCAGGTGACCTTTCACCCCTCTCTTGGATGTCCCTCCAAGGCAGCTCCTGTGGTTAATAACTTTGGCTGGCAGCCTCACACAAAGCCAGGGCCGGAAGCTATTGTCCCTAGGACAATGGCAAAGCAGCCCAATAATGAGGCAGCCACAGTGTTGTCTGACATCCTGGGTTGCCCTGGCAAAGAAGGAGGGGCAGTGGGACTTGCCATGCCTCCCTCTCTTGGAGTTAAATTCTCCTCCCTTTACCCCATCCCATCCCCCCTCCCGCACACATGGTGGCTCCTCTTTCTGAGGAGGCACCAGTCACCTGTGCCCCCCCCCATTGGCTGTCTGTGCCCGCAATTGCGTGCTGGATGGATGTCACTCAGAGTGCTGCTCCCACCCCCAGCATGTACCCAACTTTTCCTTTTATGTTCCTGGGTTCTATTCCAGGAAACTTGAATGAGAGCCACTTAATATGGCCATTGATTGGTTCTGGCAAATGGACAAGGGAGAGGAGACCTCAGCTTGCTGCCTGCTGGGCACATGTGGCATCTTGAAAGAGCTAGTGACCAGAGGGCAGCAGGCATTGATTCAAGGCTCACCTGCTAATATCCTAGATGCGCGAGCTTAGGGAGGCCGCTTGATGGCTTTGAGAGTCTACTCACCCACTAACGCTGGGGTAGGACTCCAGAGGAAGGAAGTCTCTGGAAAGTTAGCTCAGGGGTGAGTGTCCATGACTTCCCCGGAACTGCAGTGCACCGCCTCTCCGTAGATGACTTAGACGCCTCTGTCTGTGTCAGTAGCTCTACCTCGGCTATATCATCCATCTTTATGCAGGTCCGTAGCCTGGGTTCTAAACAAGTCAGGACATTACAAAGGGACAGAGAGAGGGGCATGTTGTCCTCGGCATAATATGGGCACTCACAGGGTTCTCATGAAACCACAGAACTGATTGCTGACACCTGTCAGAGGGGCTAGGATGGTTCTCAGCTCTGCTGCCCGGTAGGATCACCGATGGCAATGGTTAAGGAATACCTGGGAAGTTTTTGGAACTGCGTGCCTGTGCGTTTGTGTGTGAGACTAGCAGTGACCCTTTAACATGTAGCTAAAGAATGACCGTGTCTTTAGGAAGTAGGCCGTTCATGCTCTTGACAGCATGTCTCTGTCTAGGGGAAAAATAGACTATTTTGTAATGTAGACTTCATATTCTTCAATATAATGCTTGTTACCGCTTGCTTGTAAGTCAGAATGTTTAGGCAAAGTTTCTTGTTAGCTCAACGTTACTGAGGTGTGAATTGTCTACACTATAGTGCATGCCCTGAAAGAGCTCCATTCATGAGTTCTGACACACACGTGTGCATATAATTCTACTCTAACGAAGAGACAGAGCATTCATCTTCCTAGGACTGAGGTTTTAAAGATTCTCCTAGGGGACCTCAGTGCCGAGCTCTTATCCTGACGATTCCACCTGCCTGGAAACTAAGAGAAGCTGTCCAGAAGAGGGCTTGCCGTGGAGATGCGTTCACTGTTCCGCCTGGGGACCAGGCTAAACACGCTCTCAGTCCTGCGGTACAGCCAGGGACTTGATTCCTACCAAGAGCCGGCTCTGCCATGTGGCCTTCCTCCTGGCGGGTGAGAACACTGGGGCTCTGTACTGAGTATTTACTCAGGTAATCTGGAAACTCCAGCCTCGAAACTCACGGACTAGAGGTCATGGTGGCACGTTGCCTCTTTAGTCCTCCTCTTTAATCTCTACCCGACTCCAGAATCCCAAACAAGGGGCACAGCCATCTTTGTATCTGGCTTTGCTTGCCTTCCTCATTGCCGTCTGATGCCCTTCTGCTCCCTCCTGTCCTGCCCTGCCCCAAGTCACCCTTCTAGGGAAGGGGATTTTTCCTCTGCCGTTTTCGCAGTATTCTGCGTGTTTCTACTGTCGCCTGCTTCCCCTGGCCAGTCCCATTCTACAGCGTTCCACCGTTCACTTCAGTGTGCAGGGTTCATTCATTAAGCAATAGTGCCAGCCATGCCTTTTCATAGCCTAGAAAGGAAATAAAACAACAGAAATTGACTGACGGAAAGGACAGTGGAGTAACAGGACACGCTGCCGTCGAGATCAACTCCCTTCTTTTCTAGGCAGCATTTAGAAGGAGTGAGGAAGATGTGGGTAAGTGTAACAAAGGAGAGAGTTGAAGAGGAAGCACGAGCGGCGTCTCAGCCGGAGCAGGAAGGAGACTTTGATGTCTGGCTTCCATACTCTTAAGAGTTTCTGAATGCCTAGATGGCTGATCGACCTAAGGGGGATGGAGACATTGCTGGTGGAACACAGCAGTGTTGGCTCAGTTCTCATCCAGGGCTCCTCTGGGTATGATAAAGTATGGCCTCTAGGGCCATCAGCGAGGTGTGTGTCTGGTGATTATCCGCTGAGCACTGAGACCCGGTGTGGGAGGCTGAGGAAGCCGTGAGTGGGTGAAGTTATGGGTGAATGTGTATTGTTGACGTGGGCACAGCGATGTCAAGGACCAAGGCCTCCGACCCATGAGATACTGGCAAAGTCTTCCTCTGGTCTAAGTGTAAATTTGGCAGTGTATGCAGCAGTTGGCAACAGCTTCCTCCTCCTGGATGGTTAAAGCCCAAACCGGCTCACTTCCAGAGACCTCCTACCTAGACTGGCTCACCCTCCTCCAAGTCTGCTGCCTGTGCTGCACATAATAAAGATGTTAAAGTTCCAGCTTGCCGCAGTAACTGGTGCAACACTCCTTCAGAGTACACATAGCCCACCTGACTCCAAATTTTCAGTGTGCATGCCTGTGTGTCTGTCTGCGTGCCTGTGTGTCTCTCCTTTCTTCATTCCCTCGCCAGCCCTAGCCTGGTTCCCTGGTCATGCTGGATGCAGCAACCTGGAGATGCTTGTTCAGTTCACAGAGCTAAGAGGTTGGTGACACCAGAAAGGCACGATATAATTAGCTTTTGCGGGTGAATTTCAGAGAAAAGCAAAGTACTCTTGACTCTTGGGAAGAACAAAATCCCAGTACCCTTGAAAGTGGATTGAACGAGCTCCAGAGGAAAGGATTAGGGTTCCTGAGTACAGAGAAGAAGACAGATGAAGGATCACCACATACTCTTGTCCACAGCCAGCTTGATGGCGGCCTGTTTATCTTCATATCTAACTTGCACCTATTTCCCCTATGATCCATGAGCTGGGAAACATGTCCCATGTAATTTCCCTGAAAGAGCCACAGCCAGAATGTAAAGGATCCAGCCAAGAGAACGTACGATTAGATAGATTTGGGCGAAAGAGACAGCAACAGGATTCTTTCAGTTTGCATCTGATGGCTCTTTGAATACCTAAAATTGGATGCTATAAAAACCCAAAAGCGCCGGGCGGTGGTGGCGCACGCCTTTAATCCCAGCACTTGGGAGGCAGAGGCAGACGGATCTCTGTGAGTTGGAGGCCAGCCTGGTCTACAAGAGCTAGTTCCAGGACAGGCTCCAAAGCCACAGAGAAACTCTGTCTCGAAAAACAAAAAAACAAAAAAAAAAAACCAAAAAAAAAACAACAAAAAAAGAAAACCCAAAAGCATTGAAGGCACAGATATGGCTACTTAAATGGTGAGAAAAGCCTTATCCAAGGAGACGACGTGGATCCAGGTTGTCAAGGATTGGACATCTGGCAGGATTTGGGGAAGAATCAGCTGTGAATGGGATTTGATGAGCAGTGTAGGAGGATCTCTGTCTCATCCTGACAAGCTGGGTGTCCTTGGGTATGACAGCGGTGAGGGTCCTCTTTGCATAATGGTGAGGTTGTCCTCAATAGCGCTAAAACTTCCTCCAGACATACTAGGATTTAAGTTCTAAGGTTTTAGGATTTGATCCAAATATAGCAGTGGACAGCATGGTTGAGCTGAGCCACCTCGGAGGAACAGCATGGTCTGTGCTCGGAATGGATGGCTACAGTTATACTAGGGAGTGCCCCAAGGGAGCACCGAGGGACATGGCAAGTGCACTTTCAGGTAGGAAGAATAAATTGGATTATCCTCCATCCCCTCAGTCAAGCATTGCGGAAGCTGCGCCTGCCTGCCAATTGTCTGCCAATCCGACTGAAAAGGTCCCCACAGGACCTCCCAGGGCTGCGGGGTCCATGTTCCACAAAGCAGGAACAACTGCTGGCTAATTACCCAGACGTGAGGTGCCGAGTGCAGCTGTCCCTGGAGCCAACTTCAGGGAACTGCAACTTCTGGAGTGAGCGACAGCCCAGTGTCAGGCTCTCCTAGGCCTAGGAGAAGGGATCCATGGGACAAGACTACCCCAAACTCAGCGGCCTCAAGGCCCCCACGCTCACCACCGCTTCCTTCATTTGCTTTGCCTACTCCACACCTGACATCTGCTGTCTGCCGGGAGGGCAGGAGTTGGTCCTTTGGCTGGCTCTGCTGAAATAAGCCTTCAGTACTTCAGTTGGGCTACGCCTGAAAAAACAAGAGACCACATTCTTAGGAGCCCTTCTGGTCGCTTAGCCTGAAGGGTCCTGCGTGCAGCTTTTAAGAGAGAGAAACCAGGAAGCTGAGCAATGCCTCCCATAGCCCACACTCTTCCCCACAGAACCAGATGGGCCCTAGACCAAGTCTCAACACAGTATTCCAGTCAATGGCACGTGAGTTGTCTCCTTGTAGCCCGATAAATAAAAACCCAGAGACATAAATTAGCGTTCAACCTGAAGGTCAGAAAAGCAAAACAGTTAGCCCCTGGCTGTTAGCTCTACTTAAGTCTGAAATGGCAATTCTGCCTCCAGGAATCTCAGAATGAGACTGTGTCTGAGAGCTGTCTCCTCCTGTTTTATATCCCTCTCTAGGACTGGGATTAAAGGTGTGCACCACTGGGATTAAAGGCATGCACTGCCCAGTTTCTATGGCAAACTAATGTGGCTATTGGGATTAAAGGTGTGTGTCACCATTGCCTGGTCTGTGAGGCTGATCAGTGGGGCTGTTTTACTCTCTGGTCTTCAAGCAGGCTTTATTAAAAATGCAAATGAAATATCACTACATCCCATGGCATTTCTGGACTACAAAGTTAGACCCGACACCAACAATGACTTTGGGCTTCTATATCTGACCGGGTTGTTTCGGCAGTGGTTCATGGCTCTGCTGCCGGTGGCAGGAGCAGCACGGATGATACCGAATGCCCACAGCTCCTATGATCATAAGGCCTACACAAAAGGTGCTTTAGAAGTTGATGACAAAAATTATTTAGTATCATTTTCTTTTTTCCCTTTTAATCTTGCAGAGTGGATTTATACAAGCCTTTGTAGTGTGTATTTGCTACACAAAATTATGGAGTTCATTATGATGTTTACACACACACACACACACACACACACACACGATGTCCTTTGATTATATGCCTTCCCATTGTCTTCTCTGCCCCCACCCATAACCTACCCTCAACCCTTCTGGTCCCTTTATTTTATTTTATTTTATTTTATTTTATTTTTGGTTTTTCGAGACAGGGTTTCCCTGTAGTTTCTAGAGCCTGTCCTGGAACTAGCTCTTGTAGACCAGGCTGGCCTCGAACTCAGAGATCCGCCTGCCTCTGCCTCCCGAGTGCTGGGATTAAAGGCGTGCGCCACCACCGCCCGGCTCTGGTCCCTTTATTTTATTAAATAATTCATCTTCTACTTTCATGTGTCTTAAAAAAATCTAGGTTCTGCACATGAGAGAAAACATGCAAACTTTGTCTTTGTGACTCTGGTTTATTGTGCTCAGCATCACCATCATTTCCTACTTGCTTTCCTTACAGAGCATTTGTAACAACGCGAGGGGATTCGCACAGTCTTGGTTGGCTGTCAAGTGAGCAGCATGTAACACGCACTTAACAAGTGAGCAAGGGATAAATAAAATTAAGGCTCTCCCAGTTCTCTCCAACATTATTAATGCTCTGTGTGTCTCCCCACCACAATAAAAGCCCTTTCCAAGTGAAAGCAATTCCTGTAAACCGCAGCGTGTTGCCAATGAGAGTTTGCTGTGGAAACATCCCCTGGCCTGCAAACTCACTCACTCACTCATTCTTTGGATAGCACATCTTTTTTTTTTTTTTTTTTTTTTTTTTTTTTTTTTTTTTTTTTTTTTTTTTTTTTTTAACAACAGAATGCACTGAATACCCTTCCAAGATGACAGTCACACCTGCCTCTATTCCTGTTGTCCCGTGTGGCAAACTGCATGGTAGTTGAAGTGGCAGGGCTTGGCCTGGGGAGAATGTGTTAGTCATTAACTGTTTTATTTCCAGGGCTGGACTTTGTACGTGTAAGATAAATTCTCTATCGCTAGACTGTAGCCCCAACCCTAGTCTTCAACCTTATAAATTACCAAATAACTGGTCTATGTGCCTCTATTATTATTAATTATTTTTTCATTTATTTTACATCCTGACCACTGTTTCCCCTCCCTGACCACTGTTTCCCCTCCCTCTTTTCCTCCCCTTTCCTTCCCCCACGTCCCAGTCTATTTAGCTTTGCTCTGTATTCACTCAAGTCTTGCCACAGCCCCTCCACACGCGTTCCTCCTTTATTGTGTTTGGCTTACTGTACAACACAGATAGCTGAATAAATGGGCATTGATAGCAACGCAAGGTCAGCTGGCGTGTGGGATTCATTTGGTTTTCTGTCATTGAGACCTTCCTGGTGGGGCCTGATTTTCAGGTGAGCGGCCCTTGTGATGCAGGAGAGTCACTAGTGGTGGCTTATTGCCACCTAAGGACACCAAGTCACTCTAGGTGATGATGTGTTTGCAAGTCAGACTTTCTTGCCATCCTTATTGCTCTTTTTTTTCTAATAATCCATTTTTAAATCTTTATTTTATGTACATGGGGGTTTTGCCTGTATATGTGTCTATGTACCATTTGTGTGTTTGGTGCCCACAGAGGCTTCAGAGAATTAGTTACAGACAGCTGTGAGACGTCAAATGGGTGCTGGGATTGAACCAAGGTCTTCTGGAAGAGCAGTCAGTAGTCTTAACCCCTGAGCCATCTCTCTAGCCCTCATCCCTGGGCTTCAAGGAACTCATCTTCCCAGTGCAGGGGATGGAGATGGCAGGCTGGTGAGCACCGTTAAAAATAATCCTTAAAAAGAGCCTCTCTGCCGGCACAAAGAACTCCAATCAAACCAGATTAGACCGAATCAAAATTAGCACGTTTAATAAATGCCACACTCCCAGGTAGATGGGGTGAGTATGGTGGGGAGAGGAGCCCACACAAACCCCAATGGCCACATGTTCCTTTTTCTGGTAGGAGCCTAAATACCCTGTGGGAGATGTCCTGACCCTCCCTGGGGAGGGGTCAGCGCTTGGCAGGCTGGGAGTTGGAGTCCAAGTGTTTGGCAGGCTGGGAATTAGAGTCCAAGCCCTTGGCAGGCTGGGAATTGGAGTCCAGATCAGGACAATTCCCAGGTCGGGGGCTGGGGTGACACTTCCAACTCAATATTACAAGCACCAGTGGGTTAGAAGAGGAACACCGGGTACCATAGATTTTATACACCCGAGAAGGTGCAATCAACCAAACAACCCCATCTCAATCAACAGGATCCCATACCCAGAGAGAGGAAGCCACTTGTGAAATTACTCCTCAGCTTCGAGAAACAGAGGCTGTGACTCAGGTCTCTGATGCCCTGTCCTCTGTACATGTCAGAGACCCAGCTGTTCCTCGTGCTCTTGGCAGCATTGCCCGTCTAGGAAGCCAAACTGAGAAGCTGGTGGAATTGGCCTTGGGATTCTGGGCAAACTGCATTTTATGTGCGTTCTCCAAATTCTGTATTCTCATTGAACTAAACCCATTCGTACACTCTAAAATAATCTTTAAAATATGTATCATGCCTTTTCATTTCTAAGCAATTTTGAAGCAGAACCATCCTTTCCATTTTAAGAATGAGGAAACGGCAGCTGAGGCAGAGGTGTTGAGTTGGTTATTCAGAGTCACGTGAGTAGGGAGTGGTGGGGCGCTCTGGAGACCCAGTCCTTGGACTTCTGCTGTAGGCTGTCCAGCTGGGTCCCTCCTACACTTGACAGTTCTACAGGAAAACCTGTGGGGGTACCCACTCCACGCTCAAGTACAAGACTTGGCCTTATTTGGGTTTTTACTGCCCTAAAGCACACATTCTTCTCTTTGGAGAGCTTTAGATTTCAGGTGGTTGCTAAGAATAATGGGACTTTTGCCCTGTGCACCGAAATAATGATGCTATTATCATGGGAGCCTGGGTCTGAACCCTGTCACTTCGAAGCTGTGTAGTGTAGGAAAAGTTTCTTAACCACCGTAAGCTTTGCTGTGTCCAGAGAAAAGTGAACATGCAAAAGTTTCTTATGGAGTTTTTCTAGGTGGGAGAAGGGAAGAGAGCAGGGATAGGGAGAGAGAGAGAAGCTGAGCGGCGATGGAGGGTGGGCCTGCAGAGTCCTGAACCCGGGTAACTCTGCACAGTTACTCTGACTTGGGGTAACAGAGCCAAGGCTTTAAACAGAGCTTGTCAGTGCCTCGGGGGAAGGGATGCTCAGGCTTGGATAAATTGAGCTTCTTCACCCAAGCACAGTTAGCTCCAGAGAGGTGGGAGAGCTGGAAAATGGGTTCTTCAGTCTTGGGTGAGGGGCACTGGGAGGACACGGGACAAAGTCCAGGAACAACACTTTGCGGTGTTTCCCAAGAAGAGAACGGATGATTAGAATACATGTGCAGTCCAGGGGTCAGAAAAGGGGGTGTGGCCTCCTTTTCTCCTTAGGCCCCTCCTCCTCCCCTGCCTCACCATACATCTTATTCTTCCTTAAGTAATCTAACAGCCCTCCAGGTAAACCTTCCTGGGCCATCATCCAGAGACTTCACAGGATCTCAGAGGCCTGGAGGGAAGCACCTTGGTGTGGGACCTGCTTCCTTCCTTTGCACAGCTTGGCTGGAGATATCTTTGCATGCTGCAGAGATATGGCAAGGTGTGAGTGCACAAGCCAGTGTGTTCCTGCCAGGTTATCTCTAAGCATTTCACGGAGACGACCATGTCAGATACAGGATTATCATTTCCTGAACCATACTGTGCTTAGTGTTGTGGGTCACAGTGGATTTCTGTCAACATGATTTAAAATTAACCACACAAAGGACATTGCTGTAGTGTATAGAGGGCAAGAACTGTCAAGTGGTAGTTGCAAATACTGGCCAGGTGTCACGCAAAGGTTGACAATCAGCTGTGGTGGTGCATGCCTTCGATCCCAACACTCAGAAGACAGAGACAAAAGGATCTCTATGAGTTTGAGGCCAAAATGGTCTACATAGTGAGTTCCAGGACAGTAAAAGATACACAAAGAAACTCTGTCTCAGATAGATAGATAGATAGATAGATAGATAGATAGATAGATAGATAGATAGATAGATAGATAGATGATAGATGATAGATAAATAAATGCTGGCTGACAATTTGTAACCTGAAAATCTGAGACCAAAGATGCTCCCAAATCCAAAATTTCCTTGGTGCTAGCATGATGCCACAGGTGGAAAACCCTATACCATAAAAATTTGCTACATGAGCAAAACTATCTTAAAAAATGGTAAAAAGAAATACCTTAAGATTATACACACAAGGTAAGAGGAGACATAAATGAATTTTGAAGATATGTCATTATATTCATGCAAATAATCCAAACATCTCTCCCTGCTCCCCCTCTCTCATACAAATGTGACATGAACTACTTCCACTCCCAAGCATTTCAGATGAAGGATATTTAGCTTGTCCACAATTTTCTTTAATCTTGAGAACTGCCAAGGTGGTCGCCAGTACTCCTGTCTTCCTTATGCGTACTGTTTCAGAGTGTGGCTCAGGGTGGTCAGGTCAGAAGGCCAAAGGGACTCTGATAAAAGATAGGGCTGGGACCCCATCCAGGAGTCTGCTGAGGTCATTCTCGGTACAGTGCTTTGTTCTCTGGCTGGAAGCTATCCCCTCTCAGAGAAAAGAATATCTGGGGACATCTAGGCAGGAAAAAAAGGGGCAGAATATGAAGTCACAATGGGTTTACATCCCACATGGGGACACTAAGGGTGGGGGACCTTTTCTCATCTTCGGTGAGGAGGACAAAGGAGGAGTCTCGGGCTAGAAGAAGTTTAGGACTTGAAATGAGTTTCTGAAGAAGACTGGAGCTCTTCCTCCCCAGAGGCTGCTGCAAATAGGACACCACAGCCATCAGTGACAATAGTCAGTGGTTCGCTGCTCATCAGAATCTGGGGTGTGTTAAGATATCAGCCAGGGTCAACGGGGCTGTCCCACTTCTAGACGACATGCTTCGTGAGAACCAGCTTGCAGACAGGACAGTTGGGGGTGGCTGGTTATTCAGTCGTCTTGAATCCCTTCGTTCCTCTCAGGGACCCCTTAACAAGCAAATCTATCTGGTGCGTTTAAGATTGGTCTTGGATCATTTACATAACAGCTCAGAGCTCCACCTGCCGCATGAAGTTGTCAGCCTGAAGGCTCCGCTGGTAGCTGTCCCCTTCCTGGAGGGTCTGGAAGGCTCATTTTTTGGGGGTTTCCCCATTACCCTGACGTGTGATGTTGAGGTGTGCATTACGAAGCACCAATCTTCTTCAATACCCCTCTCTCATCCTAATTCTTTCTCCTGGAGATTTCTGTGTTCTCCGTTTCCTGACTTCCCACCTCCTGGCCATTTTTTATGCTCTTTCTCTTCTTCTTCCTTCTAGATGCTAATTTTTTTGAACTTTACTTTGGTTTCCCTTTCATATGCATCTCACACTGGTCCTTTGGGCCTTAGCAGCCCCCTAGGTGAGAAATCCAGACACATAGCAAGGTCTGAGACACCCAGGAACTTGGAAGAAAAAGAAGCTAACGACATAGACTGTCATCTCATTTGAGTCTCCTCACTCTTCTGTGGAGATGGTGTTCCTGCTTCTGAGAGGTGTGGCTGTCTTGCAATGGCGTGGCACATGCTCCAAGATGCTCAATAAAAGGTCGGTGCAACCACTGCAGTTGCCTCTGTTGGGACTGTTTTTTCTGTCTGACTGCAGGCCCCTTGGAGGACTGGATGAGGAGGAGGAGCTACAGTGAGGGAGGGGAGAGCCTCAGCCTTCGGAGACACAGGTAGGTAGAGAACCCAAGCATAACACCCCCAGGTGGTGGAGAAGGTCTCTCGGGTCAGTACTGCTTCTGCCTGTGACTGTGGCTGCAGCATCACGGGAAACTTAACTGTGGGTCACAGGACAAATATTCGGGAGCTCTGGACAGATCTTATACTAAAGGCCTGAGTCTTCTGGGTCATTAGCAACTCTTTTAAAGGTTGACCTTTCCTCCAGTGAACCTTCTCTGTGACTCCTAGGTTGGTCCCAACTTCTCAGAAAAGAGAGTTAAAGTTACAACAGAGCTCAGAAGCCCTGGCTTTTGATAGAAATACACGATAAATCTGGTTTATAATTTTCCGATCAGCAGACTCCACAGCTAAGACGCTGTGCATCTAGAATGAAAGGAACGACACACAGCGTTGCTGCCTACACACAATTAAACACTGCATCCAAGACTCGGATCTGTCAGCTCTGTCAGCTCGTGCACTAACCCTGAGTACCTCTTGCAGAACTAGATTGATGGTGGAATGTTGATGGGGTAGACTTGGAGGGTACTGTGGAGAAGGCCATTAGCTGTGTTCAAGGACTTTGCAGGCTGGTGGCTCTGTTTCTCTACCGCATCTAACTCTGCCTCCCTTCTCGGTGGTTCAGACAGATCACTCGAACAGAGCTCTTGTGTGTATCAGTCACTATTTTTTTTCAGTCGCTATTAAGATCCATTTTGGTTCATAAATAGAATGACCAGAAAGTGAAAGTAAATAGAAAAACCAAAGAACAATGAAAAGGAAAAAGGCAAATGGGGAGGGGATAGGAAAACAGTTGTTTTTATTTTTTTTTAAGATACTAAAACAGGGTTAATTTTATACAGAAAACAGTTTAAAGTTTGCTGGATTAGATCCTGGAGGAAAGAGACTAAGTGGCAAGCAGGGCAGATGCTCTCTGCGGCTCAGAAAGAAAGCAGCAGAGAGGCTGGAGGCTGTCAACCACCTGTGCATGAAGAGTACAGCTCAGGAGACATGGTGGCTGGGAGGGTGGTGGTGGGCGGAGGGCGGCTGGTAGGAGAAATATTTTGAAAGTCGGTGTTTATAATTTGAGGTTATGTATGCGTGTAACTAAGGCCATGCGTTGCCTTACAGAGAGGAGGCTGTGCCGATGGCAGTAAGCCATTCTAGCCTCACCCTCCTGTGACTGTCATCCAGTCTTATATCAACTTCATTCATTGTACGTGGATAAAACGACCACCCACGCTGTTGGAATTCCTGGAGTACAGTAGTGAGTTCGAGCAGACTCACTGTCTCTTCTTGGGGGTGTCTCGTCCTGTAGAGGAGGTAAATAAAAATAAAAGAGCCATACACAAATGCAAATAAGTCTGCATCCATGCTCAGTACGAAGAACTGTGGTCTCTAAAGGAAAGCGGCGATCTGGCTTTTTCCGGATTGAAGCTGCCCGTTGAAGCTTCTCTGAGGAAAGGACGATGGAACTGAGATCTGAAACAAAACAGGAACCATGTGGGCAGAGAGGCAAGAAAAGGTGAGCATGGCACAGAAAGTGGCAGGTGCAGAGAGGGTGGCAGGAAGGAGACAGGTAAGGGTGAGTCTCCAGGGAGGAAGACATGCGAGTGGGTGACTCTTGGGAAACAGACAGAGTTATAGAGGAGGAAGTCAAAGCAATACCACACCGTGCAGAAGGTCCAGAGCCGGGTTCAGTCTTGCTACTATGGGAAGCCTGTGGCCTTTACTGGTGTGTTTCACATACTAGGGGTTTTGCTTAGTGTGTGCCTGGAAAAATGATCTTACCCCACATTAGAATATTAATACTGTTATGTATTGCTAATCAAGCATCTAGAATATATACATAACACAGTGTCGTGTCTTCCAACAGAAGTGTTAATAGATATGGGCTTTATAAGTCATCGTATCTTTATTGACCTTCCTAACGTTCTTCTGGACTATTTCCAACTATGAATATCACAGTATCAAGAATAACTCCTCCTTCGCGGGGCTGAGAAAAACACGGCCAGTTGTACAGGCTGATTACCACAGGCGATTGCATGCTGCGCGCCCTAGGGTTGCATGCGTGCAAATCTGCAGTACGCGTGAGAAACAGTGTGAACTCATTGCTAAGTTGAATGTCGGAAATGAAAAAAAAACCCACAGAATACTTTTTTCTGAAACTGCGTTTGATGCAACCATACCTTTGTACAGCAAGCTTCCTTCAAAAGCAGAACGTCCTTGTAATATGCTGTGAAATCATTTAAATTTTGAGGGATGAATTAAACCCTGTAGCAGCACGCTTGCTGTCTCCATGGGAGAAGATGGCTCTGGGGTAGGTTACAGTTCTACCTCGTGTCCTTTATTTTTAAACCAGGCAGCTGTGATGGAGGCTCTACATCCAGTGCTAGACAACTCTCGCCAGCTGGGTTTCTGCACTGGTCTGGAGATCTTCTTGGCATAGATGGCTCGGGATGATGGCTCGGGGTGGCTGACCTTCAAGGTCTCCTCCTGTGCAGCCACCTACAGCATTGTAATGGACTCCTCTTCCTGTGCTTTGTGCCAAAAGCCTCTTCTCTCTCAAATGTCCTCCATTTGGCTTTTCAAACTCTCTGTTTTTATATGCAATATGTTTGACTCCTTTTATTTCTGTGACCTCTAAACAAGTTGCCTGTATCTTAATGGTTTGTTTGGGGTTTTTTTTTTTGGTACTGTCTTTTTTCTTTCCACCCAAACACACTTTGTAGCTCTGTCTCCACCTTCTCTTGCTTACATTTAGTCTCTTATCACTGATAACTTCCTAGATCACTTTCTCATTCTTCTTTCTGTGACTCCAGGGCAGACCTACCCCAGAGGAGCTCTAGATGGCAGAGTAAGGGCTTCAGAAGGAAGCAGACCTGGGCTTGAACCTGACTCCACCAACTATCAGCATATGGCATGCCTGTGGCAACTCCCTGGGTACCAGTAATAAGGTCAGAGCAAGTAAAAGTTCTCATCCCGCCTCTCCTTTGGTAAAGGACAGCCATCTCTTGACATCTAGTAGATGATAAGATCAGATAGCTTTTATTTTACTTTCAACAGAGTGACCCAAAGGGGGAAATCTCAAAGGGAAGCCTAAAATATCAACAGAATCCTGTCAAGTTCAAGGAGAAAGTAGAGAGTAAAAAAAGAAATGAGTCGCAATCCTAAGTATAAAGAGTAGAAGAACGAATGAGCTGACCAAGCTTGAGGCTCCAGTCTTGACTCACTGACCACAGGCGGCCTGGTCCCCATCTGGAGATGGGGATGGCCTGTGAATGGGACAGGAATGAATGTCACTTAGCCATTAAGCCACCCCTCTGAATTTTTTCTGCATCATTCCCAATCCTAGGAATCCTCCGCTCTGAAGTTGGTTGTTCTGTGCTCTCCTAACCATGAGACTATCTTATAGGTGGGTCAGTTTCCCGTTAACTGTTCCTATTTAAATCACAGGACGTCTGAGCCTGTGTCACTTTGAGTAAGACTCCCGAGTTCCCAGTCAGCTATTTTTATCTGTGACGCTGAACTTCCACTTGGCACATCAATTGTGTTAATGTCAGCAGGTCCCAAGTTTCACGCTATAAAATTGTGATGGTTTTATTGACCAATTAGCATAGGCTAATGATGATTGTTTTTATGAAAGTTGGTGGGTCACACTCAGGACAGCAGGCTGAACAATGTCATTGAAGTTTTAATCATAGATCATAAAATGTTGGAACCGGAAGGTCTCAGAAACCATATAGTCCAACCTTCTCTATTTACAAAAGAGGAAACTGAGGCTTAGGGAGCTTCATTTCTGATTAAAATGACCAGCAAGATAGGGACATGGAAGTACCTGGAAGAACAGATATTTCTCCTAAATCATTCAGTAAGGGGGCTCTGCTCTCACAGGAAGCCCAAGTTCACTGCTAGTGTCTGCTGCCTTCCTCTTTCCCTTCTTGCTGCTGTGGTAGGAGTGGGCTTCTGCCCTGTCTCACACACTCCACGGTCCTGACTCTACACTTCACGCTCACTGATCTGCTTTACTTTTTTTAGTAAGGAGGCTCTGAACCCCTTTCTCTCTTTCTTTCTCCCTTCCTTTTTCTCTTTTCTTTCTTTTCTTTATTTCCCTGTGTACCCTTGGCTACCCTAGAACTCACTCTGTAGACCAGGCTGGCTTCAAATTCACAGAGATCCACCTGCCTCTGCCTCCTGAGTGCTGGGATTAAAGACGTGCACCACCACTACCACCACCACCACCGCCACCCAGCCTGACCTCTTTCTTACAACTATAAAACCTAGACCTTACAAAGAGCAGATGCAGAGATTCTTCTACAGTGGGGTTTTTAAGGTCAACATATGTGGAGTGAGATACTTTGAAGAGCAGATGATGGCCAAGATTTTCCTAACTGACATTCTATGGCATTAAGTTGCACGGACTATGCAATACTCTATACCTAATGATGTATTTACTTTAAAAAAAATTCTTTCTTCTAGAAAGAAGCTTCTTTTTAAATTGTGTGTGTGTGGGGGGGGTTTCATTGTGGTTAGCTTTTCCTGTGCATGCTAGGAATCTGAATGAAGGTCCTCACATTTCTGTGGCCGGTACTTTATCAACTGAACCATTGCCTTGTCCGTTAGCTCAGTTTACCAGTTACCTTTCTCCTTGCTCTGAACAGATACCTGAGAACAAACAACTTAAGGGGCAACAGTTTTTTAAAAAATACTTATTTATTTATTATGTATACAATATTCTGTCTCTGTGTATGCCTGAAGGCCAGAAGAGGGCACCAGACCTCATTACAGATGGTTGGGAGCCACCATGTGGTTGCTGGGAATTGAACTCAGGACCTTTGGAAGAGCAGGCAGTGCTCTTAACCTCTGATCCATCTCTCCAACCCCAGGGGCAACAGTTTTATTTTGATCCGTGGTTCAAGAGGGCACAGCCCACCACAGTGGGAAGGCACAGTGGTAACTGATGGCAGTAGAAGCAAGTACCTTAGACCCCTCACATCTAGGAAGACCACAGACAGGGAGGAGGGAAGGGAGAAGGGGTGGGGTTTGGGAAGTTTTGGAATTTAACTAGCTTTCTTCTTTTTTATTTAGTTCAAGTCTCCAGCCCATGAAATCGTTATATCTCATTCAGAGTAAGTTTTTCCTCCTCAGTTAAACTTCACCAGAAAAACACCCTCACAGACATGTCCAGAGATGTGTCTTGGGCACAAACTCACCTTAGCAGTGGCTGCACAACAAGACCTGTACAAGAACAAGCAGGATCAGTCAACAGCTCAGTGAGTGACTCTAATAGATTTTAAAAAGGGGGAAGAACATGAGGGTTGGGTGTGTCCAGTGGGGCAGAGAGTTGGGGAAGTTAGATGTTGGTATGATCAAGACACGCTGTATATGTGTCTGAAATAGCCACAGAGTGAAAAAAAGCAAACTGAGACACCTCGATTGAAAAACTAAATTTTTATGGACGAGGTCAAGTTTGAGTCAACAAAGTACTCATGGCCACCTGCAGCTCCTGGCCATCCGGCACAACCTGCTGCTCTTTGAGGCCTGGATGATGTCTCCATAATGAGACAGTCCTCCGACTCAGCCAAGGAAAAATAGCCATGGGAATCTGAGGTGCACACTAGTTAGAAAGAGGAAAGGTACCGAAGAATACATTTCCACTGGTTTTACGCTTCAGCAAGCTGCATGTTGGCTGGCCCCTGGACAAGGCTGCAAGCCCTGGACCGTTCCGCCTATAACCTTGTGTGATGCTCACTCGGAAGCTCCAGTTGCCGCTCCAGTCCACCCTTTGCCTGGCAACCTCCTGTTGTTCTGAGCCCTTGTGCTGATGGATTTCTTGTTCGGCTGGATCCGGCTCAAGGTCGTCAAGCAGAGCCATCACAAATGTCCCATAGAGTTGGGACATCTCCTTAGCAATACAGACACAGTGACCAAGATACACTGTGTTTGTGCACAAAAGTGCTAGGGAATAAACAAAAAAATATGCTTTCAACAAAACATAGGTTGAGGCCTGGGGCCACCTTGACTGGAAAATAAGTTTTCACATGACAACAAGTTTGGGTTAATAAACAGATGAACAACAAATCCACAAAGAGTGAGTTCCCACACAGTGGTGCTCAGCAGACGACAGGAAACAGTCTGTCTATTCACCAGTCCTGCTGGTTGGTACTGGGGTGGTAAGGTGACACCTACAGACAGATCACAGAGAAGCCTCATGTATTGAGTGTTGCTCCCAACTGACAGCACTCCCTTCCTCTTTCCTCCCTCCATCTCTTCTTTTCTTTCTCTTTCCTCCCTCCATCCCTCCCTTCCTCTTTCCTCCCTCCATTCCTCCCTCCCTCCCTCCCTCCCTCCCTTCCTTCCTCTTTCTTTCCTTCTTCTGTCTATTCTTTCTCTTCTCCCTTCCCTTAAGTATTTTATTGAGCATCTACTCAGTACTGGGTATGAAACCACAGGGCCGCTGTAAAAGAGGGGATACAAAAGTCAGTAAATGGCAGAATCTTTCCAATGAAGCCATGAAGAAAGAAAGAAAGCAAAGTCATGCACAAATGTAACTGTCTGAAACTCCTTCAGAGAATCCATTACATGTTCTACGGCAACTCCACACAAGATGAGAGCAGAAAGAATTCCAGTGATTGCAGGGGAATCCAAGAATCATGGCATCCTAGATATTTTAGGAAGATTCTACACAAGTGTCCCTGTGTGATGGCACTATAGCATCCCCCCAGTGGCATCGGCGTGACTCTGGGGCTGGCTCTGGGGAAGCGTTCTCGCTCCTGCTGATACACTGAGGTCTCTGCCTACAGAGGTTTAAACTGCAAGTCAGGCAGTAATGTAGACTTCCATATTCAGGAACCACAGATCAGACAGTGTGTGTTTTTAAAATGGACTTTAAAATGTCAGCCATATCTATTATAGCAACACAGAGAGAAGCGCAGTTTTTATAGTTGCGTATAGTTGTTAAAGAAGAGTGGCGCCCTTTTGGAAGGATGCTCGGAGCTTCCTTCCATCCATCAGGCAGACAGTCCAGGAGAGCTTCATGGAGGAAGACTGCCTTCAGGGACTGACAGGAGGAGGTGACAGGAGCTAGTTCCTGCTGTGGGGGAGGGGCGGTTACTGGGTGTGGCCTGAGTCCAGAATGTGCAGTAACGAGCCATGGATAAATGATATGGGGTGAACATGGAAATGAACTAAGAGCAGGAACAGTGGGGAAAGGTTTTGGTTTAAAAGACTTGGCCTGGGATAAAACAGGGGCTGAAGGAGTCTTGGCATCCATCCTGAGCCCTTGGGGAAGGGCTTTGATGGGTGGGTGGTGCCCCTGGGGAATGAAATGCCCACTAGGGGAGATACTTCAGAGTAGAATGCTGGGGGAATTGCTCAGTGGTAGAGTGTTGGTCTAGTATGTCTGAGGCTCTGGGTCCTCAACACTTGTGTAGAATCTTCCTAAAATATCTCGGATGCCACTAAAACGGTCTTCAGGAGACTAGAAGTAGCTTTGCCTGGGCAGTATCCTGTCCTCTTGGGTAACCTGTGCCTGTGCCTCCTCCTGTAGTAAGTTAAACTGAGAATCCGAGGTGGCCATGGGGCCAGTCCAGATTGGGCTAGACTGTTTAGAGGCAAAGGGAGTGGCATTTCGATTGTATTTTAATAAAGACTGCCTGAAGATCTGAGAGTAAGACAGTCCCACTAGTCAGTCTTACAGACCAGGTTATAGTAACACACGCCTTTAAATCCCAGTAGCCACAATGACACACACCTTTAATCCCAGTAGCTACACTAGTTGCCATAGAAATCGGGTGGTGCATGCCTTTAATCCCAGCCCTAGAGAGGAATATAAAATGGGGTGAGACTTATTCCGAGATTCCTGGAGGCAGGATCGCCATTTCAGACTGAGGTTGAGGTAAGAACCAATGGCTGGCTGTTTTGCTTTTCAGATCTTCAGGTTGAACCCCAATTTCTGACCCTGAGTTTTTACTAATGGCAGTTCAGCCTTAGGTGTGGTTGTGGCTGAAAAAGAGGACAAAGATGGTCCGCATACTCTTGGACAATTGAAGAGAAAGGTCACTAAAGACGTCAAAACAAAAACCAGAGTGGCTATTCATTGTATTGTGTGTGCGAGCGTGTATGTGTGTGTGAGCGCTCGTGCACACTACCCACCTCGGAAGATGGAAACCATTATTGTCCCATTTTCTAGAAGGGAAGTGGAGGTGCGGGGACGTGAGACGATTGTTCAAAGGTGGCACTGTTAGGAATGATCTGGAATTCAGAAATGGTTTTGCACTCCTGTAGAGCTCTTAGCCATTGCCTGCCCTAGTTGGTTCGGTCACAGGCTTTGAGTTTTCAGTCCTGTTGTTTTGGTGAGGTGGAACATAGAGGCACCTGTAGTTTTTGGGGTTCAGATCGGCACTCAGTGGTAGCATATGAGAGCACAGGGTCCCCACGAAGGGAGCTGGAGACCTGCGGTCAGGAGGTAAAGAACAAGAGCCCTCTTGCTCATCAAGCGTGGCCACAGTTGTTTTTTTTTTTTTTTGCCGTAATGATTATCATGACAGCCTTGGAAATTTGGAATAATTTTTTTTTTAAATCCCCATTTCCCAGTTGAGGAACCTAAGCCTGGGATAGGTCATCTAGTTGATCCAAGGCTGGCGAGCAGAACCTGACTTTCTTCCCTAGACTCTATTTCTTGCTGGGATTGGATGTGAGGTTCCTTGAAGCCATTTCAGAAGGGAAGGGAGCAGAAGAGGGCTAGCTAGCTGGCTTTCAAAGAGCGGAGTGAGAGAGACTATGAGGAATGTGACTTTGTCCTTGAAGCCCTCCTCAGGGCGGAGTGCTCCAAGCTGAGGGTCTGTCTGAGAACAAGGTAGCCTAATGATAGTGCCAATAACAAGGAGTCCCCTAATGAATGGGGCACCCTGTGGTGTCCTCCTCTAGAATTTGGAGGATGGGGGAAGGCAGGGCAGGTGTGGTGGTTTGATTGAGAAGGCCCCCATGGGCTCATAGGGAGTGCTGCTATTAGGAGGTGGGGTCCTGTAGGAGTAGGTGCGTCCTTGTTCCAACAAGGAAATGTGTCACTGGGGATGGGCTCTGGGGTTCCAGAAACTCAAGCCAGAGTCGGTGTTGCTCTCTCTTCCTGCTGCCTGCGGGTCCAGATGTAGAACTCCCAGATACCACTGAAATAACTCCAGCACTGTCTGCCCGCATGCCACCACGCTTCTCTGCATGGCGATAAAAGGCTAAACCTCTGAACTGAAAGCCAGCCTCAGTTAAAATCTTCTTTCATAAGAGTTGATACAGCCTTGCTGTCTCTTCACAGCAATAAAACCATATCTAAGATGGCAGGTATCTTAGGTGTGAATCCCCTCACCACCATCTCATCCTTCCTGGTGCCTCAGACATGTGGGGACCCTGAAAACCACAGAGGCTGTTCAAGTTGCCCTGCTGATGAGCCCCGGGCAGCCACGGAAGGGGCATAAGCTTCTGAGACAATCTGCTCCAGATTCTAAAACCTCTCTGGGGCTTGCCACTTCCTGTTTTAGTAATTTTTGTCTCTGTTTCCCTTTCTATGACATGGACTAATAACTGCCTCTTTATAGTCATAAGAAGTGCGTAATGAATGCATAGTCACACAATTAAATGAATTTCCTTTATCTCAGGGGCCGGCCGCTTACCAGCAACATGATAAGAACTGGGAATAATTCTGTTAGGTCCTTGCCCTCAGGCAGGTTACAGAGCCAACAACCCATTTCCCTCCCCCAGCATTTTCCACTTCCCACAGCTAAAGGTGTTCCTCTCCCTCCACCCCTGCCAGATCCTACTAGTGGCCAGGGAGAAGGAGGGAGGGAGGGAGTTTTAGGAGGACCAAAAACTCAAGCCTTCTTGTGAGTTCCTGAGCTGTCAGGGGGAGGGGTGTGGGTCATGGGGGAGGGGTGAAATAGAAGGCTCAACCTTCTAGAACTCTTCCTATCAGCAGTCCATGCCCCAGAAGCCCAGAGAGTTTGACAGAAGATGATCGCATAAGCAGTCCCGGTCTCCTGAGGGAAGCTAAAGGCAAGGCAGAAAGCACTGGAGTGTGCTTTTGTTGACAGCTGCTGGATCCCAGTGTCTGGCTCAGGATCACAGGCTGTAGGGGTGGAGAGGTAGTTAGTATACAGCATAAGACTTGGAAGATCCAGCATTGATGCCCAGAGTCCTGGGACCAAGTTCATTCTTACCAGTTCAAGGAAGACTCCCCATAGCCTAATCACCAGCTTGCTCTGGGCTCTGCTTGCCAGGCAGGGCTAATGTTCCCAAATATGCAAATAGGGATTATTATTCCCATTTGCTAGATCAAGAAACTGAGGCTTGGAGGAGTGGAGTGACTTGCTCCATCACAGTAACCCAGATCCTGATACAAGATCTCTCTTCTTCTCTGCTTCTCCCCCATCTCTTTCACACACACACACACACACACACACACACACACACACGTGTGCCGGGCACAGGGACGCCAATTAGTCCATGATAGTTCAGGGTGAGGGAGGTAGGGGAAAGCAGAGGCGGTGCATTGTCCACCATTCTTCCTGGGATTCACTTCTTCACCAGATGGCTTTTTTCTCCTTCCCACGTCCCCTTGAGATTCATTTTCTTCTCTCTGCCCCCCCCCCCCTTCTGCTTCCTGACTCATTCCTTGCTCTTTCTTCCCCAACAATCAGTCCTTTTCCTTTCCCTCCCTCCCTCTCCCCCTCTCCCTAGCTTTCTGAACTCCCAGGTTCCTTTTTCTTCTCTTCCCTCTTTCCGGTCTCTTTGTCTCCCCCCCCCCCTTCTTTTCTTCTTCCTTCGCTAACTCCCCACATCCCCCACTCCCGGGTCCGCTCTCCCACTCTGCGCCCCCAGCCCTCCCTCCACCCTCGCCCCGCCCTCCCCTCCCAGCCTCTCCCCCATCCTTCTCCGCTCTCTCGCTCTCTGTGATTTATTACTTGCCCTGCTGCTTCTGACAAACTATTTGTAGGAAAATGAGATTTGGTCCGCGCTGGATGGTTCCTCTGGGAGGCAGGCGTGGGGGTCGGGTGTCGGAGCCCCCGTGTGGCGCCCCCGCCGGAGCCCCACGGCGCTTACGGAGCTCTTTAAGATAAATGAGCAAAATTAAGAGACTCACTGGGGGAAGAAAACCCTGGCTGGCAGCGAGTGAGCGCGGATGGTACAGTTTCCTCCCAAAAAGGCATCCGCGTGCCCCCTACTGGGGCCTCCCCCGTCCGCTGCAGTCTCCAGGGAGCTCCTCCCCAGGAGAACTTCCAGCGCCCCCCATCCCCGGGCAGGAGCGGTTCTGTTCCCAGGATGTGGCTCCGACAAGGTCTGAGACCTCTAGTAAGGTGCACAGACTGGGGACCTCAGTGGGGCAACAGCTCTGGGGTGGCTTGGTAGAAACCTGTCAGAAGAGAAGGGGCAGAGAGCTAGGCTGGGGTGTTAATGGCTATGCGGGACAGCCCCAAGCCACTGAGGCACAAGATAACATAGCCACACCCAGTCCCATTTGGAGTATAGTTCATGTCCTCCTGTCAGGGGGACCAGAGTTTATGCTGTCTCCAGCCTCAGGCTCCAGAGTGTAGAAGCCTGGGAGTCTCTGGGCAGAGGTGAGCTCTGAAGCCACTCTTCAAAGTCAGGGATTTAACTCGCCTGTTTATTGGGGAACAGCACGGGTGTGGCTCTGTTTGGATTTCCTGCAGTGTCTGTGGGCTAACTCACCTTAGATGTTAAATATTATCTGTGAAGTAAGTGCGTGAACAGGACAGTGTCTTGGAAGCTCAGGGCTGTGTTTTCAGCTCCAGTGGAATGTGCAACAGAACCAGGTTTTCAAGTTCCCTTTCTTTCCTTGTAATTTTAAAAGTAGTATACTTTGAAGGCAGGTGAGCTAAACATACGGGGGGGGGGGGGAGTGGAGATAAAGGGACTGGTGGTGCGGCTCAGTGATAGCGTCTTCCTCCGCGTTATCGTCAGCATGGAAACAGTCCTTATTCCAATCTCCAACACAAAGGGGAGGAAGGGGGAAGAAATTAAAAGCCACCTGTTATTTCTACTATTGATAGTTTGATGCTCTTTTTCCAAATTTGAAATATGTATTAAAAACTAATATGTGGTAAACATTTGTGATCTGCTTTTAGCTACTCGACATTGTTCCACGAGTACCTTTTTACTCTATTTCATATTCCTCCTAAACATAATTTTAATCACATTTATTTGTTTTATTTTGCATGTGTTTATGTGTGTATATGTATGTGTATGCCAGAGGTCCCAGTGCTGAGCTCAGGTGGTCAGGCCTTCACCTGCTGAGCCCCCTTCTTGGCCCCTAAAACATGACTTTGAGTGAATTTGGTGTTTTACGTCTTCATATGTTCTGTATATGATTATTTTTATAAGGGCCATATTCTCTGTTCATTCCCATTATTTCCATGGTTTTTGCTGTTCTAAAGGTGTTGGTGCACGATTTGTCTAATTATATTATTTTTATCACAGCGATAAAGCTGCGATCTGCTCCTTCCCAGTTTCCTAAGGACAAGATGGGATGCATATTAATATAGTAAGTGACAGTCTCCCGGGCCTGACTCGAGTTCTCAGGCTGGATGGGCTCCTCCAGAATCTTGCAGGTTTCCAAAGACATTCCAGGTCTGTAAGCCAAGACAATCTGAGAATGTTCTAAAAGCAAGGAAGGGGGTAAGACTTCGGCTGCTGCAAGTAGCAAAGGAATTTAAAGAAAAGGATTACTCCATTTGAATCTATGTAAGATATTGATAAGTAAATATAGCAAATTATAATAAGGTTTCAATGAGCTCTGTTGTGTTTTTATATATGATATTAATTACAAAGTGTGCTAAAATGTAAAAGTTGAAAATGGTGAGGTCATCCTAGGACTCCAGCACGGAATGAAAATGCTGATAACACATATTGTACAGGAAAGGGGTGGGGGTGGGGGTTGAGAAGGAAACCTATTAGAAATAAAAACAGAAAATGTGTGCCATCATGCCCAGAGGGCTGGTACTTTGGCATGCAAGTTCGCTTCTGTTTCTTGGAGAACAAGATTTTGTGGCCACGGCCACATTTTTCCTGTCTGTCTGGAACTCCTGAGTCTCAGGAATCCTGGGAAGTAGCGTGTTCTTTTTTTTGAGTGCTTCCATCAACACTTTTATTGGAAGCCAAATAAAGTACAGATACATAGGACTGAGTTTCTTCCCAACACAGCCCATCAATTTCTTGGGATCTTTGAGAATGGCCCACATCACTTGCTTTAAACTGCAGCGTTGGGTGGCTGAGCAGCTCTCTGGTCAAGGTGGAGCGGGCACAACAGGAACAAGGAGTGGGGCTGGGTGATGCCCACAGACCACTTTCAGTCTTTGGAAATGACTGATTACAATAAAGTTTCTCAATCCAGTAAACAATCAAGTGTTTTTGCTTTGGGCTGACTTATACCACTTTTTTTTTTTTTTTTGACTTTATACCTTACTGTCTCAAGTGGGATGCTCTGATTGGCTTTTTCCTAGGTCCTTGATTCATAAATGAAAGAAAGATCCAGTGGTTTAATAGTCAGTCCGTCTAGTTTTCCTCATCGTGAGGGCATTCATGACTGGGTAACAATGGGATCTTGGATGGAATGAGCTTTGGAAGAAGCCTCCAGCTTCCAATTGTGCTTCTCCCTACTGTTTAGCTGCCCTTCAGATTTTCAAAACATGCCCAAACAAGAAAAGACTCCCTTGACCCCAAAACAAACCATATGGTAGGGATTTTCTACTTACATCATCCCAAATCTTTTCCACACCAAGAGAAGAGAAAGGTGGGGCCTCTCCTGGTGGGGTGGGGCTGAAGTTGCCAACTGATTACTGAGGGAAGAGACATAACTGCAGAAAACACAGCTAGAGAGAGTGCACCCCATAACTGATTCAGACTGGAGACCCCCTACCTCATTTTATTAATAAGAAAAGATGTGATGGCAGGCGTCAGGGTGCTGGGGAGGGCGAGAAAAGAAATTAAAACACCATGATCTTTTTAATATGGTCCAAGATTTATTCTGCATAATCTAGTCATATTTTTGATAGGAAATTCACGACTCCTCTGTCCCCAGTAACAGAACGGTGATCTTTATGGGGCCAGCATGAGGAAGCTGGCGGGCATGGCCCCCGTCACATTAAACTGTCTCAGTGAAGAAGCAATTTGTTTGATATTAAGAGTTATAAAAATATCAGTGCAGAGCGGTTATGCTGGGGATATTGCGCCAGCCAATCTGAATTTTAATGTAGTGTGAGCAATAAGTGAGCAATAAGCACCGCGTTCCCCAGGCTCGAGCCACTTTCCCTCTGCAAATATTTGAAGAAAAAAAAAGCCGAGGCTTGGGGTGTCTCGCTCTTTTACATTTGGGCCTCATGTGGGCTCTCTCCTCATCAGATGCGGGAGAGCTGACAAGGTGTACAAGGTGCCTGGGAAGGGGATTCTTGGAAAACCGCCCAGCAGGCGTGACCACAGCATCTTTGACTTGGAATGGCTGAAAATCAGACTGGTCACTCCAGCCACACCACTGCATCCATGCTCCCCATCGATGTAAATAACCAATCTCAGTGCCCCTCCACCCATCCATAGCTTGAGAATTTCATCCCAGCACTCTGTTAATTTCTTACTCCTCCCCATCCTTTATATCCACCCCCAAAATGCCCTTCTCATCCTACCGAGCGCCACCGCACCCCGTCTCTTTATCTTAGGCTGTGGCCCGTTGGCGCATGCTCTGACCTCTCCCCTCGCTCTCCCATCAGTCTTCCGATTATTTTCATCACCGCCATTCTTCTCCTTTCACCTCCCAGTCACCTCTGCCCAGCCTCTCCTCCCATAAATATCCATTCAGCCTTACAGATAGATCCTCCTGATACACACGAACCAATTAATTCCATTTTCACAGGGTACCTACTTGGTGTCAGGCAGAGTGACGGGAGGAGGCACAAACATGCAGAGGATCAGTAGTTTGCTTTCTGGCGTCTCACGGTTCAGTTAGTAGGGGGCACTGGGGTGGACCTGTTGGTACCAAGCAATCACTGGGGTCATTTTAACTCCGGGCAAGGTGAGATAAGATTCCCACAACAAAGGCATCAGAGGGCGGGAGGAGGAAAGATTCATTTGACTGGGAGGAAATGGGGAATATGCTGTAGAAGAGGTAGACAGTGGCTAGGCCTCTTGGCAGGGTTACTAATCAGGGTAACTGAAGAGCAAGATGAAGAGCCTCTCTCAGAGGAAGCAGGGACATGCAAAATCAGGAGGAACTGTTAAGAAATAGTGAGTCCAGCTGGAGAGGTGGCTCAATAGTTAAGAGCACTGACTGCTCTTCCGGAGGACCTGGGTTCAATTCCTAGCACCCACAGGTAGCTCACAGCTGTCCAGTTTCAGGGGTTTGACACCACACATGCGGGCAAAACACTAATGTACATAAAATAAAATCATCTAAAAATAAAGAACGAGCAAGTCATTCATCTTGGCTGAAGAGGCCCAGAGACATCCAGGTTTATGGTCAAGCTAATGAAAAGCTTCATACACGCTGGTCCCCAGGCCGCCTGGTTCACAGCTTGGAACACATCACATCCCGTCGCACCACAACAGTGACTCTCAGAAAATCACGTGGCACCCTTAGACGTCCCAAGACCTTTCCAGGGTGTCTGGGAAGGCAGCACAATCGAAGTCTCCTCATTCACCAGCGTGTGCAGCGGGGTTTCCTGCGGTCTGTGTACAAGGGCTGTGTAGCTCAGCGTGCTTGCATTTCCGGACACACAGTGCTAACAGATCACGCATGGGCGCGCCATCTTCTCAAGATGTAGGTGGAGCAAGCCTTGTGAAACAAGGGAGTGCAAATACTTTACAGCTCTGCCTTCAGATTTGACTTCGCTGAAGGACTTTACAGAGAGGTAATCTGACGGCTGCGGATGAGACTCGGGAGTAGAGCATTTGGCTAGCATGCTCAAGACCCTGGGATCAGTCCTAACCACTGCCCAATATATAGGTATATATGCTGGTGACTGGGGTTGGGTGGGGTGGGAGAGGGAAAGAAATTTTGAGGAAGTGTCTGAGGAAAAATATCTGTAATTATCTGAAAAAGTGAGTAATATACTCCCTACTTTACATATCTGAGACCAGGTTTCATTCCAAATACTCTGACCAAATACACCATATGATAATGTTGAATGCTGAAGCCATTTGTCGTCTACGAAACAAAACTGTGCAAACACATATAATAATGACACTTAGCATAATAATTTGAAAATTGTTTTTTGTTTTTATTTTTGTTTTTTTGAGACAGGGTGTCTCTGTGGCTTTGGAGCCTGTCCCGGAACTAGCTCTTGTAGACCAGGCTGGCCTCAAACTCACAGAGATTCGCCTGCCTCTGCTTCCCAAGTGCAGAAATACAGTTATTTTATGAAAAGATATATTAACTTGAGTGGATTTACTATATTGTTGATTTTAAATCATTCATAAATATATTAATAACTCGGTTTGTACGTAATATGACAGCTATTAGTACCTATAACCCACATGATCAAATATCCCTAAATAGTTTTCTAAATAACTTTTTTAGATTATAATGTTCTGAGATCAAAGTATTGAGACCTTTTGGACATCAGAGCATTTCTAAAAGTTTAGTAGTTTCACTGTCTTCTCTGTTTGGCTTAGAAAGAATAAACCTGCTCCTGGCCTCTGCCTCCCTCCCCTCCTCTATCTGTCTCTGTATCTCTCTGTCTCTCTCTGTCTCTGTGTCTCACTTTCTGTCTCTCTCTCTCTGTATCTCTCTGTGTGTTTCTCTTGCTCTCCCTGCTTGTTTTCCAGCCCCTCTCTGCTCTTTCTCTGTTCCTCTCCCCTCTTGCTCTTCTTCTCATTACTCCTCCTCCCTCACCAGGTTCAGAATGCTGCTTTACCCTTTAAGTCCTCTGGAAAGTTCCTTCCTTTCTCACCTACCCAACTTCCTTTATGGAACACTCCCAGTCTGTCTCCCTCACCTCCCAGATTCTGTATTTGAGCCACTTAAATTCCTCTCACCGACGTCCCTCTCGCTCTCACTGATGTCTTCTTCATCCCCAGCTCCCAACATCTTAGCCGACAGGTCCTTGACCATGCCATGTTGTGATGGTTTGAATGTAACTGGTCCCCATAAACTTATAGGGATTGTCTTTGTTGGAGCAGGTGTGGATTTGTTGGAGGAAGTGTGTCACTGTGAAGGTGGGCTTTGAGGTCTCATATATGCTCAAGCTAAGCCCAGTGTCTCAGACTACTTCCTGTTGCCTGTTGATGAAGACTCTCAGCTCCAGCACCGTGTCTGCCTGCGCACCGCCATGCTCCCCACCATGGTGATACTGGATTAAACTGCTAAAACTGTAATCTACCCAATTAAATGTTTTCCTTTATAAGAGTTGCCATGGTCAGTGGGCCGTGGTAATGCACGCCTTTAGTCCCAGTACTTGGGAGGCAGAGGAAGGTCGGTCTCAGTGAGTTCAAAGCCAGCCTGCTCTACAAAGTGAGTTCTAAGGACTGCCAGAGATACAAAGAGACACCCTGGAAAAAAAGTTGCCATGACCATAGTGTCTCTTCACAGCAATAGAAATCCTAAGACACATGTAAAAGTCATGCGGTGGTGGCTCATACCTTTAATCCCAGCACTCAACGAGGCAGAAGCAGGCGGATCTCTGTGAGTTTGAGACCAGCCTGGTCTACTGAATGAGTTCCAGGACAGCCAGAAATACAGAGAAACCCTGTCTTGGGAAAAAAAAAAAAGACACATGTACACTTTCATCTTTACTCTGTAGCTTCTCAAAGCCTCAGTTTGCTGCTGCAGGGAGAAAGAAGCCTTTGAATTTGGCCTGAGAATCATGCTGACCATTTTTGGGATGCAGGGAACTGTTCCTGTATCTCTTAAACCAGCCTCCATCCTACCTCACGGAACAGATGAGGGATGTGGCTGCTCCAAAGGAGGGGACACAGTCTGAAAGAAGAGCAAGTCCCAGTCAGAGCTCAGACTTTGCCACACATTAACAAGATGGCTTTCACCAGGTGGCTGTTTCTTTCTGCTCTTGAGGTTCTACGTTTATAAACTGAAGACGATAATTTAGTCAGAATACACATAGACAGGCAGAGCATAAATACTCCTCAAGAGTCGCTGTTAGCACCACACAGAAATGTGTTGGCAATCAGTAAACGTGGGTGTTTGCAAGCTAGTTAATTATTGGCCTGGATAGTTTCCATAATCTGTAAATGTGGTCATAAGAAATGGAAGGAGCTTCCTCCAAGTCTCTCTCACAAAGTGCCCAGAAATTCTTCAGTGATTTAAGGATGAGGTCTACAGACAGCGTCTAGCAAACCCTGCTGTATATATCCATTTTCCAGATTCTCACATTCTCTTCTGAGGCTTTCAGTACTTCAGGATCTGCACAGGCTGCCTTTGGTGATGGTGACTGAGATCCTCACGTTATCAATGCCTTCTTGCTAAATGGCAGGCTCTCAGTGTTTCACCAAGATGCCATCTGCGGTCACGGCCCTCCCACCTACCACCTTTAACACTGTGTATACACACAGGAGCCAGGGGGCCTTCGGTGTAGTGTTTGATGTTGTTCGGCCCTTACTTCTTTAACTTGAAGGTGAAGAGAAGTTTATTTCCTGAAGACACTCTGAGGATTGTGTGGGCTAATGTGTGGGCAGGCCTTCTGTGATGTCCCTGCCCCCAACCCGAAATGCTACTTTTTATTATTTTCTTTCTGAAAAGTCCATTAGCCTATCCACAAAAAGGAGAAACGACAGTTGCTAATCTTCCAGCCTTTCACATCTGTGGACTTCCGAGGACAACACTGTCTCAGGTGGACACATGGACACCGACGTCTGACTGCCTGCTCCTCGACCCTCCTCTCATCCAATCCTGACCTGTCTCTACTTAGCATTCTCAAACATCCTCAGTGCTTGGGAAGGCAATCCTCCTGTTTGTCTTTTCTCCCTCCTTCCTTCTTTGGACTTGCCCAATGTACTTTGAACAGGACGATTCCTTATGTAATCTGACTATGCCCTCACCTTCCTGCCAGAGAGAAGAATGAGGTCACATGGACACGGTTCTTGAGACTGGAGAGGTCGCATCTGGGCCTGGAGAATATATCCCCAGCTCTCTCATTGCCTCGGGCTCCTTCTGTCCATCTCACGTGGTCCCTGGGAATGTAAGGTTATTCCCAAATTTCTTTGAACTCATCTGCAGCTTACACCTATTTCTTGACTGTGTCCCGTCTTCCAAAATCACATTGCTCAGGCTTCCTCTTGAAGTATGACATCACCCTTACTCTTGACAATGATTATGGTAATAATCTGGAAAATGAGAGGGGAAAGGTCCCTGCCTTCTTTTGTGGCTCCTTTTGTTAAAAAATATTTATTTGTTTATTTATTTATTTATTTATTATGTATACAATATTCTGTCTGTGTGTATGCCTGCAGGCCAGAAGAGGGCACCAGACCTCAATACAGATGGTTGTGAGCCACCATGTGGTTGCTGGGAATTGAACTCAGGACCTTTGGAAGAGCAGGCAATGCTCTTACCCTCTGAGCCATCTCTCCAGCCCTGTGGCTGCCAAAACAGAGTTCCCTGCTTCCAAGATGTTATGGTTCCTTCAGCTTTGCATTCGCTCTGCAAATGGACTCCAGACTACTAGCATGGCTTATGTGGACACTGTTTAGTGTTGGCTTAGTTCCATATACAGCCATTCTGTCCACTGCTTGGTCTTATGTTCAGACAGATCTGTAATGGTGTATCGTTTGTCCTGAAGTTCTCCACTGAAAGCTGGCCTCTAGGAAGACCCCAGAAATATCACAGATATTCTTTCTTAGGAAGTGTCTTAGCTTTGCATAAATCAATAAGCATGAATGGATTGCAGGGGGCGGGGGACCTAACACAGGGAGCACAAGACAGGCTTCTCTGGGACATATAGTTATTCAATCAGCTCTGCTAAGATGGGCTCAAACTCCACCCAGTTCTTCTCATGAGAAATTCCTTTTGGTGGAATTAAGATGGAGTTTGCTGTGGAAGGTAGTGAGGAAGCCCATGTTGACAAAGCAAAGAGTTATTTTGTCTTTATTCTTTTGGTCATTTATTTATTTGGAAGATATCATCCTAGGGAAGGCAGGAAGGAACACATTACCACACAACACTTTCTAGAAACAGGTAAAGGAAGAAATTGGGGAGTACAGGATCAAGAGAAACCCGCTCAGTTGAGGGGACAAGACTGTGCTCCTTTGGGCAATTTGCTTAAGCTCCCAACCTCCCTCTATTGTTGACCCCAAAAGAATCACACAGAGGTCTACATTAATCATAAACTGATTGGTCCAGTAGCTCAGGCTTCTTATTAACTAATTCTTATAATTTACATTACCTCATAATTCTTGTCTGAATTAGCCACGTGGCTTGGAAACTTTTTCAGCGAGGCAGTCACATCTTGCTTCCTCTGAGACTGGGTCACGACTCCAGACTGTGCTTCCCTCTTCCCAGCATCCTTGTTGCCCCACCTCAACTTCCTGCCTGGTCTCCCCCCCCCAACTTATACATCCTGCCTGTCTACTGGCCAATCAGCATTTAATTAAAAATAATACAAGTTACAGGATAAAAGACCATTGCCCCACATCTACTCTGTCATGGCTCCTTTCCACCCATCTCTAACTGGAGAGCAATGCCCCATAGATCAGGCAAAAGAGCAGCGGAACAGAGGTAGCATGGGGAGGGGGGCAGGCTGTGATTTTTCCAGATCGGTTTGGGAATGATCTGTTGAGTCCAGAAGACCACTTCAGCCCTCTCAATGATGGCTTAAATCATGCATAGAAAGGCACAACTGGAGATGCCTCTCTGCTGGAGGAATAATAGCGGGAGCAGGACCATTCCTTCATCCCTTGCCTGTCGTCCCAAACTCACCAGCTACTCTTTGGGACAGTACACACCCCCGAAGTACATTCACTTTGGAGCTCTGCTGTATCATGAGGGTGGTGACATCGGCACAATGTGAGAGAAAACTGCTCAGTGGTCTCAAGCCAGAGAGCGGATGTTGAGTCGGAGGAACGCAGGCACCCAGAGACCTTGCTGAGGCACCCAGAGACCTTGCTGAGAAAGAACAGAGGGAAGGCAAAAAGGGAGTAAACGGCCAAAAAAGGGGGAAATAGAGAGCAATGACGGTGCAGTCCCGAGGCTAATTGCACGGCGGACAATAACCGGGAAGCCGGGAGGGACTTTGGTGTAGGAGAGATAACAAGCCCTGGTTTGGACGAGTTTCACTGCAGCGGTTGCAAGTCAACCGAACAGAGATCTTACATAGACAGTAAGAAATATGTGACTCGCAAAGGGTGAGGGTCAGGGGCTGAGATGTAGCTGGAGCAGCCATCGGACAATGGCACCAGCGCCTGGATGGTGAGGTCACTCGTTTGTCTTCCTCAGAAATATTTATTCAGTGCCTACTGGGTGCCAAGCTTGGGATTGACACCTGGGGTCATTGTGCTGATCCAGATCGGGGAATTACATTGAGTGATTTGTGTACAGGAAGAAAATAAGTCCCGTCAAGACACGGTGGGAGGTCAGCCCGGGATGTAGGCCAGGAGAGATGGATAGTTTGAGGGATCAGTTAGGACCTGGGGTCACCTATCAGCGACAGAAGAGGCGCATAGCGGTGGACTAAACAAGGAAGATATTTATTAGCCTTTCACAATGCAAGAAATATGGAGATGACAGCCCAGGACTGACACAGGGACCCAGCAGTCAGGAGACAGCAGGTCACCTGCCCTCCAAAGCATCCTCTAAGAAGAGAGTGGGCCATGATCCCTCTGCCTCTTAACACCAAACTCTGCTTTTCTGCTCTTCTCTGGGAGGAGGTTGTGTTTTTCTGAGTTTACTACATAGAATCCTACGGGACTACGGAGAAGCCTTAGGGACAGCTGAGGAGAATAACGGGCAGACTCAATGGGCAGGTACTTGTTAGGCTGAGTTAACACTCACCCAGAGTACTCCTGCGTATGCACGTTATTACCTCATTTTACCCATAATTTCCCCGTCTCAGGAGAGTCCCTAAAAGACAGAACATCACACTGACTGCCTGTCTTCACTAAGGCTACTGCTTCTGCCACCAGAATCAAGCTGATTGGCTGGTGTACATACATGTGTGTGAGTGTGTGTGTGTGTGTCTAAACATGTTCTAGCTGCAAATGTGCCCTAGACTTGTATGTAGCTACCGTGTGTCACCTGTTGCCATGTATTTCTCCTCTCTCAATGTCCTGATTCCTTGCCTTCCTGTCACCCCTCACTCAATCCAAACCTGAGATCTTGTCTCACATTCTTCTGAAGCACAAGACCATGCAAGCAGTCTATGTGGGGCTTGTGTTACAGAGGTCAGAGAGGAAGAAGAGAAACAAAACAGGAGAAGGTGACCCACAGAAGAGGCACTGGGAAACCAGTCATGACAACCCTTCTAAGAGAGGGCTAGCCTATGGAATCTCATCTGGGAGGTCACGGACGGTCCTGGCTCCTTATCAGCTCATCCCCAAAGATGGAGGAAGGGAACTCACATCTTTTGAAAGGATGACGTTGTCATAGAGGCTCTCTCCTGTGACCTTTTCATCTTCTCACTCATTTTACAAAAGAGGAAAATTCGCACTCATTTTTCTAGGTGAAGAAACTTTGCCCTTTTGATCTATTAAGGCTGCTGCGAAAGCCAGTGGAAAGGGAATAAAGCTTACTCGGACTATCATCGGTGAGTATGGGCTATCACTGGCTAACTTGCTAGTCCACCCATGAGCCAACTTAAATATCCAAAGAACTTCATTTCCTCTCCTGTACCCCGAGCCTGCTAACTACTAGAATGGGATGTTGAGGTGAAAACAGTCAAGAAATTAGTCTTGGTGTTGAAGAGATGGCTCAGTGGTTAAGAGCACTGACTATTCTTCCAGAGGACCCGGGTTCAATTCCCAGCACCCACATGGCAATTCACAAATGTCTGTAATTCCAGTTCCAGGGGATCTGACACCCATGCCAAAATACCAATTCACATAAAACAAAAATAAATTGATTTTTCAAAAGGAGATAACTTTATTGCTAAGACACCAGATACAAAGTCTGCTATAAAAGCCTCCAGAGAAAAACAAACAGACGAGTTTGCATCATGGATGTACTTACTATATGATCCCTGGTTCAAATTCTTCAAGCCTTATTCTCTTCAGTTGTCTAATAGGATTAATTATAGGATCCATCCAAAATGGGGAATGGTAAGGAATATATAAATGAGCATCTACAAAGAACATGTTTTTTTCAATCCACCTCTGGGCAGGCTCAGGCACTATTAGCTCTGGGATTATGTTTACAAATGGGGAAACAGAGGCACACATCCCCTAAATTGTGGTCTAGAAGAGGACTTTTGACAGATGGTCTCAGAGGTCAGCCTTCCTCCCTCCCTCTCATCCTGGGAGCTTAACTCTCTAGAGCATTCTGGTTGTTTACATTTGTGTGGGGGAAGTGCCAGCCAGTGTGGGAGGGTGCAACCCAGGAGAGACAGAAGGCCAGTCTCCTACCCTGTCTCCCTTCCCAGGATTATTCAGCTCCTACGTATCCATCCCTTCCTGCCCTTTTCTCTGCTCAGACCCCCACAAGCTGGTTTCTATCCTGGAGGATGGAAGAACAGCTGGGAATCTCTTTCCTTCTCAAGCCTCTAGCGTTAGTCACCTAAAAACGCTTGAAAAAGCATACACAAGAATGAAATTTCTCTTGTGTTGTCATGGTCACAAGACGAGATTTTCTAAAAAAAAAAAAAAAAAAAAAAAAAAAAAAAAAAAAAAAAAAAAAAAAAAAAAAAAACAAAACAAAAAAAAACTTCAGCTTTTACTAGGGAAACAGATCAGTTGGTGGAACTCTTTTAAAGGAAGGGCAGCATGAATGGGGAACCAGGAAGAAACAAGGTAGGGAGGAAAGAGAAAGGGTGATAAGGATCAAGATGAGGATGAGTTGCCTTTCTTTGTTGAAATAACCAGATCTTTAAGACCCTGTGAACTTGAGATGGTCTCTCACAAGGCTGTGGTTGCTTTCAATGTGGAGCCCTGGCAGTAGCCAGGAGCAATGAGATTGCCCAATGGGAAAGTGGGGCATGAGCATATGAAGGTGTCGCCCCAACTCTCGCATCTCTCAGGATTTGTTAAAATTCTCTACAGGTTGGAATGTACATGCCTGGAGAGTCCTCTGACACAGGAGTTTGCTGAACAGCCCTGGTGACTTACAACCCCAGAATAATGGAACCTTTTTATTTACTTCATTCATGAATTTCCAGGCCAAAAGAAGTTTCCCAGGTTACCTCATTTCCAGGTTCCAGGAAGTCAGAGTTGGTACAAGCAGGAAGGGGTGGGGTGAAGGATAAAAGGTGCCCAAGCCGCAAGGTCAGGCTTGGCAGTGCCATGACTAATTCAGAGGTGAAAAGCAGAAGGAAACACGGTTGGATGGGAGGATTGGGTGTAGGTTTTCCTTTCTCTTAGGGCCATTTTGATTTTTGTTTTGGGACAGAGGGCCGGACTGCAAAGGCATCCTCAGAGAATGCAGGTCATGACACATGCAGAGACCAAGGCTACAAGGTGGCACCACACGGTGCAATGTATGTGCCTTGTATGTGCAATGTGGTGCAATGTATGTCACTGTCAACATATCCGCTCCTCTTCTGGTCCATGTGATTACTTTGCATTTTAAGAAACTCAAAAAACGCAAAATAATAGCTAGCAGGGAAGTGTATGCTCTCAGTCTCTTGACTACTGCCACATCGAGGGTTCAAATGATGATACCTGCATTCTGAGTTTGAACCCTGACACCTTTGAGCTCCCACCTACTTACCTGCATTCCCTCAATAGACTTCTCTTTCTTCAATTTTTGAGATTTATTTATTTATTTATTTATTTATTTATTTATTTATTTATTATATGAGTGCTCTATCTGCATGTATGCCTGCACACCAGAAGAGGGCATCTGATCTCACTACAGATGGTTGGGAGCCACCATGTGGTTGCTGGGAATGGAGCTCGGGACCTCTGGAAGAGCAGCCAGTGCTCTTACCTTTGAGCCATCTCGCCAGCCCCTCAAGAGACTTTTCAAGGGATAATCTTTGCAAGAATTTTAATCTGGGGTGCCAAATGGTCAACTGGAAGGTTAAACAAGTCTCTGTTTGTTTGTTTATTTGTTTTCCAGAAACACCACCCTAAAGAACTTTCTTCTTCTAACTTATTCTAGCTGCCTTTCTATTACAGGTGCTCTCAGTGCTCTACTGGAGGACTTCTGAGAGTGGAATTGCCTTGATCCAAAGAGTCAGAATTTTATTCAAAGCTTGGACTTCCCCTTCCTTGTCCTCAGGAGTGCTGACGGGGAGAGCATTCTAGTTTAGTTTGGACGTCACCCTGCTCCTGAGCATGGTTCATCTAAAAGAAAAACCAGCTTCCTTGCGGGTTTAATGTAGAAAATCCTAAAGATTATAAGATTATTGTTTTTTTCTGGGAGGAATCTTGATTCTATAATAATTAGGATTCAAACAGACTTTGGAGGCAGAGCTGTTTCCTGGAGTTAGCTACTAGATTGTACCTGGGTTTCTGCTCTGGCCCAGGTAGTTGGAATTTCTATTCCAATTAGCAGCATTGGTAGGGCCAGGAGCTTTTCTGAAGAACAAAGCAACTAAAACAGGCACCAGAGAGAGACAGTTATTCTGGTTCACCTAGATACCACTATAAGGCTTAGGACCATCGTCCCATTTCACAGGTTGAATAAACCACATTTTCAGGGCAAGACCTGCTCCCAGTTCCTTGTGCCACCTTGCACATCGCACAAGATCTCCGGTACTTCTGAAAATCATTGCCTTCTACTGTCTTAAACAAGGGCATCCTAGAGACCCAGAAGGGTGATAGCCGCTCGCTTTAATTCCACGGACTGTTTAGATCTTGACTGATATTCCTGAAAGAATGCAGAGCTCCCTTTTTGCCAGACACACGAAGCTTTGTGAAACACCCTTTTCCTATTTGGAGCCAGGCCATAACGTGCGTCTTGTCAGATCCTGGTTATAATACCCACACTGCCCAGGATGTTTTTTCTTCTCATTCCTTCCTTTACAGCGGTCCCCCTTTCCATCCTTCTCTCTTCTTCCCTCTTCCCTATTAATTACTTACTCTGTGCCTCACACTCTGCTGGGTACCAGAGGGATGAGGGATGTGTAAGACATCGTCCTTGCCCTTGAAGGGCAAGCACATCATCCAGTGTGGAAGGCAGATGTGTACACAATTAACTATAATAAAATATGGTGAGAGATATAATGGAGATCTTCCCAAAGAGTCACGGGAGCGCAGAGGAGGGAGCGAAGGAGCTGCCTTAGAGGTCATCAGGGAAGCTTCGGAGAGAAGGTGATTTCAGAGTTGCTTTTTGAAACGTGGATAGGGAAAGACAGTCCAGGCAGGGGAACAACAGGACAAGGCCTGGAGTCTTCTGTGACTAGAGTATAAAGGGAGGGATGTAGGATCACTCAAAGAGGTGGTTCAGGATTAGAATTCGGTCTAATGGGCTGCGTCCCATGCTTAGACGCTGGCACTCTGTTCCATTTATGACGGACAGCGATACCTAGACTCTTTTGTGGCGCAGTATTGCTTAGCCGCAAGACTAATAATACCCAAGGTGAGTGGCAAAAACACATACAATGGAGGTGGATCAACTGTGTTTTTATTACTGGCCACTATGTGCCCAGGGCTATGTTAGTGACAGTAAAGCCATAAAATAGACATCATAGTTCATATAGTACAGATCAGTCACTCACACGTAGGACAATTTGGAAACAGCATAAAGGAGTATGCTGTGAGATTATGTAGCTGAATGGTTGTGGGTCAAAGATGGAAGAACATATATAAAATGAACTCCCTGAATGAGGGAGTCTGGTTGGCCGTTGTTGAGAGGTGGTTTTTCTCAGGGAAGTCACGTGAGCAAAGACCTGCACTGACATGCTTGTGAGTGCAGATCAAGGCCTGCCTAAACCTGTGGGTATCTGTTGATGGGCACAGAAGCCAGGCCAGATGAAGAAGGAACTTGAAGCCAGGGGAAACATCACAGGAGCTCCGGGTGGGTACAGAGGAACCTTAAAGCCCTGCTAGGAACATTCCAAGTACCACCCATCTTAAGTGTGAGAATTCTATGCTGCCCGTGCATGCTCTCGCCAAGTTTTGTTGGAACACAGATTGACTCGAGAGCAAAGCTTTGGCTGTGAGGTGTCTCTGCTAGATCTAGATGACGATTGTGTCCTTCGTCCTGTGGTCCCAGATGGATCCATCCTTCGCTCTCTGTTGCAACACAACTCTTGGCTTTCAAATAAAATTCTGCAGCTTTTTAGCTTCCCCTTTCTAGGTTGGAAAGTCCGTTTTCCCTGCTCTTCTTCCTGGAGGAGGTTGTGACTGGGGCTTCCTCCCAATGTTATCTGGTGCTTGGGGGTGGTTTTCTTGGGCCTTGATTAAACCACACACACACACACACACACACACACACCTCGATTTTTTTCTCTCTTCATCAGGTTCTCATGTAGGCTAGGATAGCCTCACCGTGGCTGTATAGAGTAGGTTGACCTTGAAATTCTGACCCTCCTACCTCTACCTCCTGAGGGCCGGGATTTCATGCCTGCTCTACAATGTGGGGGTTTATACCATGCTAGTGATTGAAACTTTTCTTTCAGCATTCTAGGCAATCAATTTGCCAACTGAGTGGCATCCCCTCCTTCCAAGTGCTATCTGCTCAGAGCTATGCAGTCTAGTTACAGTTCAGGAGGCAGTGGCTAGTCTCAGTGAAATAGTATTCTGAGAAAGCAAGACAGATCCCAAGATTCAGGGTGTGTTTTGATTGCTAGTCTAGAGGCAGATAAACGCTGAGGGCAGCAGACGGGAGCGCGGTACTAAAACCTGGATTAAATAGATGCAGGGCCAGGGGATAAGTGAAAAAGAATCTGGGGCCATTTCAAACTGTGATGAAATAGAAAGACAATGACAATCCTAAAATGTGCTTTTAGGGAGACTTAGAATGGAATTTCTTTTCAATGGAGAAAAATAGTAAGTTGGTGGGAATGGCGGCTGACTAGGGAATGATGCTGAGCCAGTGTGAAGAGCAGGGCGTGTGAGCCGTGGTGCCCCAGAGGTGGCTGTATTTGTGCTCTGGAGCCTGGGCGCTCTGTTTCGGATTCGAGATGTGGGCTCTGGAGTCTTGAAAGGTAGGCGCCTGGAGAGAGCATGAGAATCCACAGAGCTGGAGTGAGTCATCAAGAAAGACTCTTGGGAGTCTCCCTATGCAGGCTGGATGCTATGAAAGAGACAGCAACAGTTCTCAGCAGTAGAACAGTGTGGAGGATACCCTCAAAGAGGTAGTTGTCAGTGATGTTGAACACTCAGGAGCCCGAGGAAAGCAAGACTCCTGTACCCAGCGGGAGTCGGTTTCAGGAGATTGGTAGTGGTTGATGTGACGCTGGCTCGGAAGGGCCTGGTCATGCCCTCTTCTCACCACCCTTACAACCACCACCACTGCCACTGCCGCGACCACCACCACTACCCTCACCACCGCCACCCCAAAACCTGCTCACCTTTTTCTTGCTTTTCTTTGTTGGTTCCCAGCACCCTAGCGGCTGAACCAGCCACCTAGTTAGGGATTTCCGTAAGTGGCACGGCTAGGTTACCTTCCCCAGGGGTGAAGCCTTCTGTCTTTCCTAGAGGGGAACAGACAGGGCACGAGTCAGCAGTGAACCGACAGGATGCCCGGGGTGGTACAGTAGAAAGACTGGGGTTCCGCTCCCGCAAAGCCAGTCTCACGGGCTCCTCTGGGATGTAGCCAAGCCGGCCACGTGGTTTTAGGGGCCAGAGGATAAACTCAGAAAAGCTTCCCCTCGGCCTCCTCCTGGCCCGCCCTTTGCTGCCTAACTTGCCCCACCCCCTTCTCGGTGAACCGTACATCCCAGTACATTATGTGACCTTCCTCCTCCTTTCTCCCTGACTGGCCGTGTACCCCGCCGTAGCAGCTCTTTATAACTCAGGAGCTCGTCATGGACTACACCAAGGGCAAATGTGTGGGCTGTTTCTAAGCTTCCATGGCAGAAACCCCAGAATTCCAGCAAGGAATAAGGCAGGTTATGCCAAGCCTGCTCCTCCCAGGATGCACTGGGAGCCTGGGAACCAGGAGGGAGGGAGGAGGCTCAGCTGAGGAGCCCAGGATTTAATTCTATGCATCATTAAGTAGTCCTCTGAAAGTAGTGTCCCCCTATACATCATCCATGCTTAGTAAACAGCACGCTGACATTACATTAGCGGCTGGAAATGAATTTTCTCTTTTATAGGGAAATTGAGAATCCGCCAAGAAGAAAGAAAGAAAGAAGAAGGAAAAAAACCCTCAAAACCAATTATCTAGGCATTTATGAGTTCCACCCTGGCCCCTCTCTCTCTCCTCTCTCACTCAGATGCAAAGAAGCATTTAATATTTAATATATTAAGAAAAGAAAGAAACTTTGATAGATTATGTGGAATCTGGCATTAATTCCCTCTCCCTTCCTTACTCCCAAACCCACACTTGGTTCTAGCTGACATTTAAATGGATTAAGGTGTTCAGATTTCCTTAATAGTGTTGACATTTTGGAAATATTTCTGGGTTTTTTCCCTCTCCCTGAAATAATAATAATAAATAAATAAATAAATAAATAAATATGGGAATGGATCACCCCCCCCCCCCTCAATAGACTTGCTCCAGCTTTGTCCTACCCTCCAGGGCAGGCACAATTTACATATTTTTCCATTCTTATTTACAAGATTCAGGACAGAGAAGAGAGAAGCTAAAGTCCCTCTGGGAAAATGGTAGGGCTGAGTGTGGGGATGCAGCACAGCCAGTCAGAAGGAAATCCACTGATCACCAAGTTACTTCCCAGGCCGTCAGTCCCTTTCCCACCTTCTCTGAGCTAGGGATTGTCTGCCTGTCTCTGGTCCCCTCTCTCATTCCATCACTGGTTTAACAGAGTCTTCCTTGCTGGGATTGAAGCACCCTTCTTCCGTGCAATCTGCCATGGTTCGTTGATAGATCTGCCCTCAAGGTCCAGCCACGTACAGCTGAGTCCTAGCTCTGGAAATACAGTCTATTGGAGAAGACAGAAGAAGGGATGGGTTTGTCCCTCTCTGCCCATTCTTCTCCCTGGGGTTGGAGCCTTTCTTGCATTACATTGTGATAAGTGATCACATCTATGTGCTGAGTGTGTGGTTTCATGCTGGGTTTTTGTTGGTGTTCTTGTTGTTGGTTTGGTTTGGTTTGGTTTGGTTGTGTGTGTGTGTGTGTGTGTGTGTGTGTGTGTGTGTTTAAATTTTTTATTTTAAAGGTTGTTTTTTCATTTTACATACCAACCATAGTTCCCCCTCCCTCCTTTCCTGTCTCCTCCCACCTTCACCCCCATCTAGCCTCCCCCACTCCTCAGAAAGGGTAAGGTCTCCTATGGGAAGTCTAAAAAATCTGGCATATCAAGTTGAGGCAGGACCAAGCCCCTCCCCCTAGTATCTAGGCAGAGCAAGGTATCCCTCCATAGGAATGGGCTCCAAAAAGCCAGTTCATGCAGTAGGGATAAACCCTGGTCCCACAGCCAGTGGACCCACAGACTTTCCAAACCACAGAACTGTCACCCACATTCAGAGGTCCTAGTTCACTGGGCCGAGCTCCCAGAGTCCAGTCGAAGACAGGGAGGAGGAACTGATTATATGAGCAAAGGGGTCAAGATCATAGAGAAACCCACAGAGACAGCTGACCTGAGCTGGTGGGAGCTCACTGATTCTGGACTGTCGGCTGGGGACCTGCATAGGTCCATGCTCTTTTTAATCTCTGCTCTTGGCTCATAGCACATTGCTTGGTATAAGTAGACACTGGTAAACGATACAGCAAGCAAAGTGGGAAAGAAGGTTGGAGAAAGGATGGGAAGGTTGGAGGGGAAAAAAGAAAAGAGGGAATCGAAAGGGAGGAAGGAAGCAAGCAAATAGCCAAGAAAGGAAAAGCAGAGGCAAAGAAAATGGGAAAGAAGATGCTTTGGAGTTTGAAGTTTTCCCTGGGGGAGCATCTCAAAGCCCTGCTGTTCTGTGTGGGCTCCAGAGAAAGCCAAACCATAGATGCACTGAGTTGTGTAATTCCTGCACAGTTTTTCTGTGCTGATTCTTGCCCCCCAGCTTCCCCCAGGCTAGTGATGGTAGTGGTGGTGGTGGTTGGCCCTCACAATAGAGAGAAATAGCTGACAGTCCACAGACAGCCCCGTGTCCTTGAGAGATGGCTCTTCATCAATATCCCCCAGAAGGAGCTGAAATCTGACATCCCTGGAGAACAGCCTCAGCCTGTGATCTAGCCTGGGCTATCTATTCCTCAGACTCCCATTTTTCTCACACAGAAAAATGGGAATAATAACCCCAACCTTTTACCACTGTTCTACGGGTCAAGAGGGTAGAGCATCTTTGCCGGTATAGAGACCAGCACATAACGAGTTGCCCACAAGTGTGACTCTCTCATTGCAGAGCAGGTATTTAACTCAGGAGCTGGGCAGTCGTTTTCTCCAACTCTGTTTAACTGACCCAGACATGAGATTAGAAGAAAGCAAGTGACCCGAGCTGTCTTTGAGGTCCAACAAAGAACTTCTTTAATTATTTTTAGAAAGCAGAATTTAATGTATAAATAAGATTAGGTACCTGGATAGATTTTTTTGTTTGTTTGTTTTGGGTGTTTTGTTTGCTTGTTAAATTTGTTTTCAAGACAGGGTCTCTGAGTAGCCGGCTATCTAGGAACTCGCTCTGTAGACCAAGCTGGCCTCATACTCACAGAGATCTTCCCACTTTGCCTCCTGAGTGCTGGCATTAAAAGCATATGCTACCACTACCCGGCTAGATTTTTTTTTTTTTTTTAAAAAGAGTTTTCAACAGTTTCTACTGGAAAAAATTATAAATAGTTTTTGGCTACTCGGATGAATGAAGAAAGGAAGACAGAGGCAGTCTGAGAGGCAAGGGGCACCATTAATTCTAACAGCGGCGCACCTCTGATCTCCACACTTACCTGCTTAGATTTCTGTATCTCTTCCTGGCTTTGTCTCCTCCTGGACCTGCCAGGGGACTCTCAAGTGAGTGTTTTCTAGGGATGCATACCAGAAAAACAATTTTCATTTATAATACCCTATTTTCACAAAACTGACTTTTATTTCATCTTCCATTTGTGAGATAAGAGAAGGGGAATTCTGGTTCCTGACGTCACGGCCTTACTCCCTGCTTTCTTTTTTATTTATTGAATGTTTTCACACGCCGCAGATTTGAGATGGCCACCCCAGTCACTTGTTCGTCCACCCACCCATCCCTCCAACTAACCCTCAACCACTATGTCCCCCTCAAGTTATTCTTCTGCATCTGTTCTGTGCTGGCTAATGTGCCAGTGCTGACATTTGAGCCTAGTGAGAGGAGCTCAAAGGGTCAGTACTCTCGATAGGAATGCGCCGGGTGCTAGATGGCAGCTCAGGGTGTTCATAAACACTAGTCGGTTTCTTTTTTTAATATGTATTTATTTATTATGTATACAATATTCTGTCTGCGTGTATGCCTTTAGGCCAGAAGAGGGCACCAGACCTCACTACAGATGGTTGTGAGCCACCATGTGGTTGCTGGGAATTGAACTCAGGACCTTTGGAAGAGCAGGCAATGCTCTTAACCTCTGAGCCATCTCTCCAGCCCTCACTAGTCGGTTTCTTCGTGGTTTTTTTTGTTTTGTCTTGTTTTGTTTTGTTTTGTCTGACTCCTCTGTGCAACTCCAAGTTGCAAAATTTCCTAGGTGGTGTATATAAAGTACAACAACCGACCAACACCAATGTAAAGACCAAACATCTTGAGAGCAAATGCTAACTGTAAAGTCCTTGGTGCCTTATACATGACTGGCCATTATGTTGAGCTCTGGCTTTTTCATTCTTTTATTTTTTTCTTTGTCGTTGGTCTTATATTTCAAACCATATTTTGTTTGTTATTTTACATTTTTGAATTTTGTGGGAATGGTGTCAGGCCATATGTGTAGGTATCCTTGAGTAGCTTAGTGTTTCCTGTCCTGCAGTAGTGCTCGTGAGGTTCCTGAGTGCTGAGGGGTAAATGTGGGCTTCACACTCTCACAGTACAGCAACGTGCAGTAAGTTTCTATACTGGCGGCAAACATTTGGCTTGCTAGTTTGTTCCTAGGGCCTTTCTCCTTTGCAGCAATGTGGCTGGGAAAATATTCCTAGTATCTCTTGCTGCAGAGCCTCACTGTGTGTGTTTGTGTGTTTGCATGTGGTTGCATGTGTGTGTGTTTGTGTGTGTGTTTGCGTGTGTGTGTGTGTGTGTGTGTGTGTGTGTGTGTAGCATTTATCTACCAGTGTAAACAGAGGGACAGGCTACACATGTTTTCAAATGTGCTCGTAATGTTGGCGTGTTTCCCAATGCTCTTGCGTTGCCGTGCCATCCTGCCAGCAGTGAGAGCTCGCTTGCTCTGCTTCGTCACGAACACTTTGTACTGTGCGCGCTTCACATTTAGGGACAGATGAACTTGTTTTTCACCATGGTTTTAATTTCCTAGATCGCTGATGGGATGAAATGGATTTTTGTATGTTTATTAGCAATTTGTGTTTCTTTCTTTTAATGAAATGACTAAAAAAATGATAGTTGTACTGTATTTTTCCAGGTTGTTCACCTTTTCCTTTCTGATCTGCAGAAACTCTGTTTGGAAAATCTATTGTTCATTTGGAAGGTTTCAAATATTTTCTCCCAGTTTGGCAGTCTTTTTGTTTTCTTGTTGAGTCCACATTCTTAATTTTAACACAAAGTTAACAATCTTTTGTTTGTGAGCTTTATTTTTTGCATTGGGTTTTAAAATCAATACCGTTCCTATCCTGGAGTCATAAAGATAACCTCCCATATTTTCTTTTAAAGTTTCAAATGTTCCCTTCACACTTAAGTTAGTAAGCCATCTAGGATTGATTTTGTTCATGCCGTGAAGTGGAATTGCAATTTAGCTTTTCTCGCTGGTTATACAGTTGTTCCAGCAACATTCGTTGAGTAGACTCTTCTCCCCTTGCTGGTCTGAGATGATAGCCGCGTTTTTAGTAAGTGGTGCCCCCTGTGCACGAGGATCAGATTTGGGGGGGCCTGTAATCTGTTTTGCCAATAACTCATCCTTCATCTCATTTCTGCAGATGAACCAATAGACTCAGAGAAGCTCTCAAGTCAAAATTACTTCAGGAAACAGCTAAAGTGATTCATTTCAAGGAAGCTTTTCTTTATAGATGTGCATCCAGAGGAGGGAAGCAAGCTGCACTCAAGAAGAGGGCTCAGCTAGTTCTGAAGTCGATGTGTGTGACAGTGGACCCGCCCCTTTCTGCTTTTCTGCGCCTCCGTGTCGTGTCTTCACCTGTTAAGTAGTTTATTTCCAAAGATGGGACACACTGAATTTCATGTCCTAAAGGACGGGAGTGTGCCCAGTATTAAAGAGTCCACAGAGCGCACTTCATGCAACCCACGCTGCGTGGGTGTTTTCCTACAGCTCTAGTCCAAAGTGAGCGAGGCCGCAGAATCATCCCACAAGAAAATGAGCCCTAGCCCTCCAGATGAATTATTTGTCTCGGCTCGCCAAACACTTTCCCCATACTTCCTGACTTGGTTCCAAACTCATTTCACGGGGCACACGACTGTGACGTTCTCTGCTAAAACTGATTGCGAATAACTGGCAAACAGGAGCTTGTTTTGTGTTGCTGATTTGGGAATGGCAGGTGTGGGTGAAAGCATTCAAGGCAAGCCGTAGTCGAGCACCTGAACCCCAGGATCTTCATTCGGTCCAGCATGGAGAAACGCTTGCTTATCAAGTACTGCCAATCGTGATATAGTTAGAGCACCTATCACTGGCCAAGTGCTCTTTTATGATTTGGTCCATGGCGTTGTCTCAACACAGTGAGATGGTTGAAACAGAACAGTAGTTCAGGGCATCTGAGACAAGTTCAAATTTACAGAACGAGTGTGGTGCCTGTAGTCGTCAGCCCCACCCTGCCCTCGCTTCAGAGACTTGTCTAGAGGTGCTGCCTTTAGCTGGTAACTGCTCACCCTGTTTGCACTCAGGGCAGCAATGCCAGATGCAGATTTGAGTTGGGCCATTCAACATCTCTCTTTATTTATCACAAATGCGACTTCACCGGCATTGCTGCCATCATTTCAGATAAAGTTCTGAGCATTCTCTTACATAGTCTGCACATGTACGAGGTCAGATCTATAGTCCAACTTGAAGTTCAGAAGATGCTCTGCGAGCCACAGTCTCGAGCTGGGCTTGATCATTCTTCCAGGTGATAACTGAGCTCTCTCCCCACTCTCAAAAATGCAAGAAGAAGCTGGGCAGTGGTGGCGCACGCCTCTAATCCCAGCACTCAGGAGACAGAGGTAGGTGGATCTCTGTGAGTTCGAGGCCAGCCTGGTCTACAAGAGCTAGTTCCAGGAGAGGCTTCAAAGCTACAGAGAAACCCTGTCTCTAAAAATAAAAAAAAATGCAAGAAGGTTTTTATGTATCATTTGTACTCAGATGGAGATATTTTCTAACAGGATTCCTTGGCGCATTTGCTCTTAATTTCTAGTAGGAATCATGGTTCTCTGACAATTTGTTGACCTTAGGACAATGGTGAGACTGGTAGACGACAGCTCATGTGTTAACAGCGCCAGGAGATCTAGACTAGACTTGGTGATAGCAAACGAATAGCCAAGACACTTGAACCTACCCTGGTAGTTCTTGAAATCATCATCCGGGACAATTGCTTAAAGAATTCCAACTTTCTGATCCCTTGCCAGCTCCAAGCCTCCCTTTATACATATAAATAATATAGATATCATTCTCCCTAACCCAGTCATAGGTACTAATCTTGAGAACTCTGTGGATTTCCTCATCGTCTTTAAATCCAATACCCATAGCCCCTTTCTTCATTATTCTTCATTACTGCCCCATTTTTAATTAAAGTGCTTCTTCCTCTTACTCAAAGAGATAGCTATGTGGTTCAACATGCTTTCTCTGGTGTGGCTTATAATTCACATTGCCTGCCTGGGAATGCGCGTCCAAGAGCCTCCTTCTTACAGATGACCTCCAAGTCTTCATCACTTGGGCCTATCGATGAGAACTTCGCTCTCCCCAGATGTCTATGCCTCACTTTGCTGTGCTCTCCTGATGCTTACCTGCATCCCAGATGTCTATGCCTCACTTTGCTGTGCTCTCCTGATGCTTACCTGCATCCCAGATGTCTATGCCTCACTTGCTGTGCTCTCCCGATGCTTACCTGCATCCGAGATGTCTATGCCTCACTTGCTGTGCTCTCCCGATGCTTACCTGCATCCCAGATGTCTATGCCTCACTTGCTGTGCTCTCCCGATGCTTACCTGCATCCGAGATGTCTATGCCTCACTTGCTGTGCTCTCCTGATGCTTACCTGCATCATAAACTGTAGACCACCTCATAGACGTTGCCACCATCATACACATCGCTAAGAGTTACTTTTCCTCCCCTGTCCTTCCCAGTGTTCCATCTAGCAATCAAATCTCATCCACTTTCCTCCCCATCTACTTCTAACTTTGTTGTTAGGATTCTGTGTCCAGGATGTGCTCCCGTTGCCTTCAGATCTGCTTTCCTGTGGGCAGCTGCATAGTGTACCTTATTCGTGTCAGGACTTACTAGATCTCTTTCTCCCCTCCAATGACGGGCTTGACTTTATCTACGTACATTCACCACGACCAAGCTTATTTGAGTTCCCATAGTGATCTTTTTGATGGTGCTTATGTTTGTGTTACATTTTCCGCACAATGCTCTCTGGATATCCGTGCAAACTGCTCACCTCCATGACATCTCCTTCATTTCCTGTGGCTGTTTGGTCACAACGCTGTCTGTCACCACACCTCCGGCCATTCCTTCCCCGAGTCACCTGCTGGTTCAGTGACACAGAGTTGTTGCTAAGGCTAAGGGAACTGATAGATTACCGAGAATTCAATAGAAGGTCCCCTTTGGTTGCTCCTTTGGTCTGTTTCAGACTTAGACTAATTTCCTGTATGCTCTCTGACTGCCAGACAAACTTCCTAATAATCCCTCGCTGGATGCTTTTGTAGAGCTAGGCGTTCAATCTTCTCAGCAGCCTTAGCCCTGACTCCTCTTTGCGACCAACTTCCCTTTCTTCCCCCTAGGGCTGCCACTTTGGTTTGCTCTTGACTCAGGACACAGTGCAGTAGGCTTCAGCAATAGCATCTGAAACACTTTACTTACCCAGCACCAATGCCAGTCTTCCTATTGGCACCTCCACTCCCAAGCCTCTGAAACATTTTACTTTCCCTTAATGACTGCTCCACCTTCCCAGCTACCGAGCTCCTGTTTTTTCTTTTGTAATCAGGGAGAACAACAAGCCATCTCCCATGCTTAAAAAAAAAATACATTCTTATTAATTCATTGAGAATTTCATACATACACACCATGTATCTTTATCATAACGATCCCCATTCCCACTCCTCTACCCCAGCTTCTCCAAGATCCCCCTCCCCAATCTTGTACTCACTTTTAACTTCATGTACTTTTTTAAAAATGACCCAGAGTCCAGTTTCCACTACCGATATATTCATGGATATTGGGCCATCCCCAGGAGGGGCAGTCAACCTACCAGGCTCGGCATTCTTTCCATAATGTCTGCATGCCTTCTCAATGCTCTTCTCACTACCAGATGTCCCCACCTGCTCAGGGCTTGTCTGCTCTGACTCTTCTGCAAAAACTCAACAATGCAGGCCACTCCCTCTGTTCTTAAACCCTCTCTCATCTCAGTTTCATAACCACTTATATTTTTGCTGCCCTGTGCCCTTCCTATAAGCCACCTCTTTCTAAGCCAACCCCCCCTATCTTTTGCTCACTTTCTGAATTAGTCAATTCCATATTCTTATGTGTGGGCTTTTCCCCAGGCCTAGTCTCCCACCATCTGCTCCATCCCAGACTGTGAAACACCGTATCGTCTTACTCCATGTTATTTGAACCATAACCTGAAGTATTGTGTTTACTTCTAAATTTTAACCTCCAGTGAGAATAATTACAAACTCAGGATTATTCAGTAGTGAGTGAGCAAGATGGTAAGGAAGCTAAATACATCTCAGGAAATGTTTTAAAGAATAAACATATTTAACCTATAGGTGAGAAACTCCGAAGAAATTCTTTTCTGCCTTAACATATTTTAAAAAGATATAGAAAAGTTTCATTTACTAATTTTGATCACTGCAGAAATTATAATTTGATAGAAATTACAGAAGGGTAGATATGGAATCACCATCTTCTAGCCCTGGGAAGAATGTGGGTCCAAACCCACCTCTGTGACTACTAAATCTATGTGGTCCCAAGAAAGCTATTTCACGTCTCTGTGCTGTCATCTCATTGCACCTGGGCCAGATAATGATAGCTACTCCTCCTGATGCTCTTCTGAAGAAGAAATAAGACAACATCGACTATTTAGTAGAATGCCTAGCCCAGGAGACCAGGAGACATCTCTAGACAGTATCTGTCACTTCTCCCTTCTCCCCCATCACCATACTTTATCATCATCTTAATCATGGTACCCAACAATACCGTTCAGAGTTACTCGGCAATAGAACTAGCAGCTCTTCTCAAAGCAGTTAACTTGGTATTTCTGGAGAAATGTTCAATGCAAGTTATGTTAAGCACATGACACAAGCTTCTGCTGTTTGGGTCGGGTAGGACTGAACTGATATTAGAGTTCCTTTCCTATGTTCTTGAGTTGCTTCTCTTTTGGGCTCACTGAGTCTATTCATAAGAGCAAGGTGCCCTAGAGTATGCAGGACAAAATCACCCCTCTACTTCTTTGTCTCTATTTTATACACCACACAAGGCAGACATGGAGACTTCCAGGCCAGGTGCTTATGCAAGCAAGCGATGTCCACAAGCCTTCAGTCTGCATTGAATCTCTGATGCACTGAACCTTATGACCTCCTCTTATTAGTCCTGTAATCTTTGTTCTTTGCTCTTCTAACACTTCTGATGACTGCAGAATTTAGGTCTTAGAATTTAACCTAATCGAGTAGGAAATTTGCTCCAGCAGTAGATTTTGAGTACTTGGCCCTGTTCATTTTCTTCTCTGTGTAGCCCCAACTCATCCCATTTTGACTTCATCAACTATCATTGACATGTTTCACAAAGATAAACAAGTTAGAATGTACCTATAGCTTCATCCCTTTAGGGACCATTCATTACCGCCTATGAATCTTTCTTGGGTGATGGTTGCCACCCTCATCAAGGTTATAATCTCTCCTTCATTTGTAACTCTTTAAAGAAAATTTGTATTCCCAATATCACCAATTTCTCCCTTTCTCAACCATTGCAGTTTTTCCAGAGACAAAAATAGAGAGCCCATTAATACAGAGTACCCAAAGGCAATTATATCCTGGTCAATTTCTTACTCTTTTCTTGAGGTATAATTTCATACAATAACATTTATCCATTTTAAATATAAATATATTTTTCATGAGTTTAAACATAGTTGTATAGTTAGTTGAGTGGCAATCAGATGCAATAACTACAATCAAGTGTGTATTCCTGTCACCTAACAAAGTTCCCTTGTGTCTCTAACTTCTGAACTTCAAATACATTCTCCACCCCCAGTGGAGAATTTAATACAAGAGCTAATTTACTTTTTTCATTATAGTTTATAATTTCCTACAATTTCAAATAAAAAGAATAAGACAGTATAGTCTTTTACGTCCAGTTTCTTTCACTTAGCATGACATTTTTGAGGCTAGTTTCTGTTATTGAATGTACCAGCAGTTCATTACTTTTTATTGTTAAACAGTATTCCATTATGAATGTAGACATTTGGGTTGTTTCCAACTTGGGACTATTAAGAATGAGGCTTCCAAGTACATTCACACACGCCTTTGCATGAACATATTTTCATTTATTAAAAGTAGGAATGTAGAAGTAAAGTCATTAGATAATAGGGTGAATGTTTAACTTATTAAGAAACTATGTGACCCTTCTTCATCCCTGTCCTGGCTAGTCTTATGTCAGTTTGCCATACAAAATAGTGTTATCAGAAAGGAGGGAACCAAAATTGAGAAAATGTCTTCTTAAGGTCTGGCTGTAAGGCATTTTCTTAATTAGTAATTGATGGTGGGTCCAGCCCATTGTTGGTGGTGCTATGCTTGGGCTGGTGGTCCTGGATACTATAAGAAAGCAGGCTGAGCAAGCCATGGGGAGAAAGTTAGTGAACAGCACCCCTCCATGGCCTCTGAGTCAGCTCCTGCCTCCAGGTTCCCGCCCTGTTTGGGTTCCTTCAACGATAAACAGCACTATGGAAGTGTAAGCCAAATAAACCCTTTCCTCCACAACCCGCATTTTGGTCTTGGTGTGTCATTGCGACAAGAGAAACCCTTAGTAAGACAATTTCCCTTCTTGCACATCATGGCTTGGCTTATATCAGCCAAGGTGCCCTACTTTAGTGTCCCATGGTCATGTCTGCTGCTCTCCGGCGACCGTGACTGTATTAATATTCATTCCAAAATGCTAAAGGAAATTCACTTGCTACATTTCCTCTCAGCCAAGTTATTTTAATAAAGATTTATTATTAACCCAGTTAGACATTGTACAGGGATACACATACAATTATTGTACCTAATGGAATTCACAGCCTAGAAGGCAAGATAGAAGCACAAATGGGAACCTTCCGCGCAAGGCAGAGGGAGCTAAAGGAACCAAATCTGATGGGAAAAGAAAAGATCGCATCTGTGGGATGGGGATAGGAAAGGGTTGCTTGAAGAGGCTGAAGCGGTATGGTTAAACAGCTAGAACTGAGAGAAAGCAGGATTTAAGGACTGGAAAATTCCCACATCAGATCCCATCTCACTTCAGGAAACTTCCTCCTGAAACCATAAGTGCTTGTTATTCTCAAAACATTTACAGGGCGCAGCTAATGTTGCCCGGCGTCTTGTCAGGGGAAAGAGTCTTTCTGCCTACTCTGTAAACAAAGCTATAACTTAAGGGGATCTGAATCCAAAAGCCCAGCGTTTAACCCAATGAGACAAAGCTCCAGGATCCTAAAGTGTCCTCTTAGGGAAGTCAGAGTACTGCAAACCGTCTACAGACCAGCCAGCCAGCCAGGCAAACCAAAAGAGCGGTTTGGAGAAGGCAGCAGTGGCCTGCAACTTGGGCAGTGTAAGCATGTGTGCGTGTGGGTCCCTTAAGTTCATTGCCTAAGGCAAGTTCCATAAACAGTAGGTTACCAACCAGACAGTGAGTTAATGCTTGAATGAATGAGTATATGCTACTACGTAGGCTCTCATAAATGCTTTGCTATGGCAAGTTATACAAAGTCTGGATCAATCAGATACACAGCCACTTTAAGAAAACCTATGCTTTTTACTTGTCACTTCCTGGTGAAGTGTTCAGCAATCCATATACAGAGTAGAGTGTCTAAAAACATAGTTCCTTTGCATTCTGATGCTGTGAAATATGTTTGGATTAAAAGGGCAGGAACAAATTGATGGATCTGATTTTTTTTTTTCTTTTGGCTTAGAGATGACAGGGTAATCCATCAGACAACTTCTTTGGCTCCCTGTGACATTTCAAGCTCAAATGTTATAGCTTTCTTATTTTTTTCTTTTCTTCTTTTTCTTACCCCCTGGCTTTCCATTGAACTGTGCCTCTAGGAAATGTGTCCTGTAGATGTGGCTTCTCTGACCCTTGTCATACAGCGAGCACTCAATTGAGGCTTGTCAGATGGTGACTGGGAATGTTCAAGCTAGTTTATCAGGTTGTGCCGAAGACGAGGTGACCACCCCATTCACTTGGGATGTCACACACACACTTGTGCCACAGAACCCAGCAAGGCGTTAGAGCAGGTCGTAGACAATAGACAAGGAGACAGAACACACACGGAAGGTGATTTTAACATTTGGATTGTAAATGAGGAGAAAGTTCTAGAAGTCAAAGACTTTCCTGTCTCTGCCAACATAATGCAAACTTGGAAGAGCTACTTAACCACACCAACATTTCAGCCAGAGAGAATAAATATAAGAATAAGATGTGACGATAACCATGTAATCATTGGGAAATTTCAGGGTATAAACTGCTTGCCTTCCGAGCACAGGATTTAAGTTTGTTTCTCAGAACCCATATTGAAACTCTGGGAGTCATGGTTTATGTTTGTATCTCTAGTACCATGGAGGCAAGGATGGGGGCTTTCTGGACATCCAGCCTAGCTGAATTGATGAGCTTTAGCCCCGTGAGAGACCCTGCCTCCCATAACACAAAGAGCTCCAGAAGGACAACACTGAAGGTTGTCCTCTGATCTCCCCATGCACGCACACATCACCGGGACCTACACACATGTGTGTACCTACACAAATGCATGTGTGAGCGAATGCCAAAACATCTGCGGCCTCAGTTCTGTGGGGTCAGATAGCTGAGCAGCATGATTGGAAGGTTATGCTTGTGGGTTCTCGGGGCGCTGGATGGGGCTGTGATCCTCCAACAGCTGGACCAGGGCTAGGCCAGACAATGTCCTTCTGAGATGGTTCACTTGTGTAGCTATTGGTGACATGCCTCAATTCGTTACTAGCTGTTGTCAGAGGCTGCAATTCCTCCCAGTGTGGGTCAGTCCACGGGACTGTCTGAGGTCCTCATAACAGGCAGTTGGCTTAGCACAGTGACAAGAGCCAAGGCAGAAGTCAGCAGGATTTACGATCTAGGCTCAGAAGTCATGCACTGATTTCCTCAATACCCTATTTGTTCTTTGGTCATCCAGATTAAATCTGACAGACGCACCCTCTTCCAGTTTGAAAGGGCGTCTCTTGGAAATGAAGGACGTAGCTGTTATCTCAAAGGTTTTCACTCCACAGCTACATCCTTGTTTGCTCCAAATAACTCTCCCCAAAGCCTGTTATCCATTCTGGAGCTAGATGAGAATTATTTCTGTCATTGTCAAACCTTTGGTTCCCACCAGGGCTCTGCAGAAGCTGTGTACTGCATTGGACGGGTCTCCGGAGCTCTGGTCTTACTGTCATGAGCTGTGTTGGCTGGCCTTCCTTGGGAAGTGCATCCCACTGTGGTCTACACAGAGCAGGCTCATCTCCTGTAAGACATGGTTTCTGACTTGGATGTCAGCAGGTGACGAGGAGGGCTGAGGACAGAGCTCTAGTTACCAGCATTGGTGAGCTGCCTCACACTGCTGTGTTCCATGAAACGTTTGTACCCAGGCTCACACTGGATTCTGTCGGCCGAAGTGGAAAGAGTTGGCGTTGGTCACTGCCTTGCGTAGGTTGAAAAAATTCAGTGCTCAGAAAATCCCAAGTTAGTCGTTCGCTGCAGTAGGGGGCACAAAAGGAAAAGTACTAGGTAGAAATAGGAATGGACCCTCCTGACCTTGAGGTGCCTGTGGTGTGCACGGTAAGCGAACTTAATATGAAACCTTAAATACAGCTTCCAGATGAGTAATTGAGCATGGAGCAAGATCTGATATCAGATTACTTCACCTGTATTTGTGGCTGTCTCCACTCCTTTCAGATGTCAGACTGTGTTCGGCCTTGCTCCACGCGTCCTGGGTTGGTTTTCTCAAGGCCATTTTCTTTCGATAACCACACTGGCAACAGGAAGTGCTCAGACTGATCGGGGCTGCTGTCGTCTGCCGGGCTTCGTTCTGATCAAGTTCCCGGGAATGCTTGTGAAGAGAGAAGCTCAGGTTCTTGGCATCATCTTGCTCAAGAACACAGCTCATACAAAGCGACTTAACGCTGGATTTTAGCAAGGTCCGGGGGTCTGGCTGAACTTCCCCACTGTAAAATAATGGCGCCGCCGGTGAAGGCCTTCTCAGACCAGTTCTGGCAGACCTGTAGCTTGCCTGGCCCACCTGCTCAGTCTGCCACCTCAGGCCAGCCCTAGTCTCTCCCAACTTCAGAGCCCTTTGGATAGTCATCAGAATTGGGGTTCCCTGAGGGATGGACACCCCACATGTCCAGTTCCACAGGCCATTTGGGCAGCTACCTTCCCAACCCCATCATCCTCCTGCCCCCATGGAAACCTGAGAAAGATGGAAAGGGGGAAGTGGTGTGGCTTCCCAACACAAATAAGCCCACAGAGCTTTCTCAGCAGTGACCCTTAGCCCTCCTGTCAGCCTCAGGCTGAGGGAGGAAGGAAATAGACCTTCCATTCAGTATTTTTCTTCCCCTGTCAAGAAGATCAGAGGAACTGAGATGGGAGAGAAAAGGAGTCCAAAGCACCTTGTGGGCTCTTTCCGTGGGATTTGTGTTGCCTTTCCCCTCCCCTCCTGAGCACTAAGTAAACAAACTCCCCAGCCAAGCAAGGCCTGAGGCTCAACTCCAAGCAGGCCATAAATAAGAACCTTCAGCCCTTTCACTCTCAGCCAGCGGAGGGGACACATTTGATAGCAGGACAGGAGAGGCTGGGTGGGGGCTGGGGTGGGATGGGGGGGGGGGACTCGTGTTAATTGAATCCCAATTTCCTTCCCCCTAGCCTAGCTCTTATCTTTTTAATTATACAAGGCCTTTAATCTTCCCAAGGACTTGTCTCTGTCATTAATACATGATCCCCATTGGAGATAGGAGTATGCTCAAGGGTAATGGGAGCCTCAAGCAGGGGCCTTTGGCAACTATTAGGCTCTTTAAAGCACCCAGAATCACCCAGGGCAAATCCAGGTGAGGGGAAGGGAGACCTGATGGGCTTCCCTTGGATCTTGGGCATTGTTCCTTCAGCTGTCTGTGTCTGTGAGGGTCCACTCTTAAATTAAGGACAAGAGCCTCTTACCTGTTGTGGCTCTGAAAACACAGGGTCACTTGCTCTCGCATTTAGAGGACAGGTGAGCATCCAAGAGCCAATCTCAGGCTGTTTGGGGGTGGGGATGGAGCAAACTGCACTCACAGGACCCTGGAAAGACAGGGTATCCCCCACTTCTTGTCACTCCACCTAAGTGAAATCCCTTGTTGTCACAGGAGTCCCTGAACACCACAGAAGTTCATTCTCTGTGGGTTACTATGGCTGCAGGCCTTCGGGGGTTCTGCCTCTCTCCAATCCTGTTTCCCCCAAATATCTGATGAGCTGTCAGTGACACTCAGGAATGCAAGGGACACACCCCATGGGAAGGAATACGGCTTTCATTAGCCGCTCGATAAATGCTTGCTAAGCAACTTTTGAACAAGGGTTGTGAGAGCCAGTCTGCTTTAAACCTGAGTTCACAAGGGTTTATTGAGCAATTTTAGTTCCTCAGTTATAGCTTTAAATTTCAAAGGAACTCTCCCCGACCCCTAACTAGAAAATACCCTTTCATTCAGACAGTCTGATATGTCATACAACACGCTAGCCACTTGGCACACACAAGCTACAGCCCCTTCCCATGCCTCATGCTCAGTTGGGAAGATTAATTTCATTAATTTAAAAAATTCAAATATTTAAAATAAATATATCTATGCATATATGCATGCGGAAAAAGCACTACATAAATATACACAGTATATAACTGTGTGTTTATGCAAATATAGATGTATACACACATGTATAAATGTTGGTATTAAACTCAATGGTTGAGCACTTGCTAAGTACACCTGAGACCCTGAATTCAATTCCCAGTAATGCAAAAATAAAACAAAATAAGAACAAATAATAGAAAACTCAGTATGTATATACATGTGTGTGTATGTTATTTGTGGGCTCCTGCCTTCAAAGCATTCAGCTGTGGTCTCAGCTGTGCATGTGTGTGTGTGTGTGTGTGTGTGTGTGTGTGTACAACACATATACAATATACAGGTGAACATATTAATGAATATCACAAAAATGCAGAGTTGAGACGACAAGTGGCCTTTCCAAAGACAGGAGCCCACATTCTGAGCACCAGCGTCTAACCCACACTTGAGAGCATTTGTGTCTGGTCATCGGCTGAGCAACATGGCTTCTCGGTGCCCCAGCCCACTGCCCACAACCGCTCCACTGTTACCAGCACAGGGCCGGCGGAGAAAACAGCTTCTGAGCAGACACTCTGGATCTAACTGTCAAACTATCGGAACAAGGGACCCGAAGAAATGGAAATTTTCCAGAAAATCTTATGCCGGGAGAAGCAAAAGGCACTCGAGAACTTGTCTCCTAGAAAGGGATTTCACAGTGTTTCGGGGTGAGACTATAGCCTCGGCCATGATGAATCAGTGGTGGGAGAGGCCATGCCTTGAAATGAGCCTGCCTAGATCCTTGGCCCTCTGTTTAAACTTTGATCTTACTCCAGAACCCTGAAGATGGATTTGGTGGGTTTGGGAGATCTCTTTGTCCCCCGCTTCCCAATGTGACCACACTGAATAAATCTCCTTTCTCTGCTTCCCACTGTTAATTTGGCCATTTTTTATTGGCTCATTCAGGACAGGTAGCCAGACCTGATTTGGGTCACAGGTTATAACCAGTAAGTTTGATAACATTAATGACAAAGGTCACATAACCGACAAAGAGAAAATCAAAATTCAACTTGACTCTGACCACAGTCTGCCCACATCCCCTGAATCCCTGGCCTGAAATGGTTCTCTTTGTTAGAAACCACAGCCTGTTCTTGAAAGTGTGCAGTTCTGGTCACCGGTGCCTGTGAAGACAAACTGACTGGACCTGGACACGGTCCAGAGAAGAACAATTAGAACCCCTGAGGGGAGAGAGACTTCTGTTTGAGGACAGACGTTTAAAACAACCAGCAGCGATGTCTGGAAGAGAGCTACGGAGCAGGAACGATGGAAGTCTGGGAAGGCAGAGGGGGAGAGACCAGCGAGCCTGCCAAGAGGGCACTCACTGAAGCTTAAATGCAGCCATTCTAGGACAATGACAAGAAGTTCTACTTAACACGTTCCATAAGTTTGCTGCCTGCTGTGTGATCCCAAGAAGTGGCGCGGGCTGGCAATATAAATAGATCCGAGCCTGTGCTGTGTCTCCGTGAGCTCCCTACAGAATGACGGGTTTCTCACTGTCTTAATTCAAGCTCCCTCGGCTTCTAATGCTACAAACCAGAGTCAGCAAGCCTGTTCCGCAGATCAGATGGAAAGTCGTTTCGGCTTCGTGGCCAGCTTTGCTGCCATGCTCTCCCTTGCTGTTGCAGACCTAAGGCCGCCATAGACTGTACGTGTGAAGGACACGCTGGGCTCCAGTGGAAGTGTATTTTCAAAAATGGCAGCAGGCAGAATATAACAGGCAAGCTGTGGTTTTTTATAATCCTTTCTTTAGACCAATTCAAGGTTGCTTAAAAACATATAATTTAAGATTAGGAGGCATCTTGGTGTTTGCACAATTTTGTGGAGGAGGTTGGTGACTTCCAGAGACATCAAATAAGTTCTCCATGGCCATACTGCAGGGTGCTAGGGCTGTCTGGGAACTGGCAACAAAGTACTGGGCATATCCCATGCTGGGCACTTCACTGGGCATATCCCATGCTGGACACTTCACTGGGCATATCCCATGCTGGACACTTCACTGGGCATATCCCATGCTGGGCACTTCACTGGGCATATCCCATGCTGGGCACTTCTGACCATCTTTAATGTAACTTATTGTTCAAAGGCTGTCTTTTTCTTAGGAACATTTCTTAGGGAGGATTTGAAAATATAGCAGACTTTAAGAAAACCAAAAACTAGCCAGGTGGTGGTGGCTCATGCCTGGAATCCCATTACTTGTTAGGAAGAGGCAGGTGGATCTCTGTGAGTTCGAGTCTAGCCTGGTCTACAAAGCAAGTTCCATGTCAGACAGAGCTGTTACACAGAGAACCCATGTCTCAAAAACACAAAAAAAGAAGAAAAAAATAAAAGAAAACCAAAGACTGTTCCAGATTTTATGGAAATAAGAAAGGTGTTCTTTCGAGACCGCCTTCCGTTCTACGATTTGGAGATGGGAAGAAACTTGATTTTCAACAGTGTCTACAAGCATCATTGACCACCTAGAACTGACTCTTTGATGACCAGTGCCTAAGAATGTAGGTCTCACAGTTTTCTTAGCTAGAGAGGTGTATGGGGTTGGGGGGTATCAATTAAAACATTTTGTCTAATATTTGGGGCAAGAGTTGGCTGAAAACAATGCCAGCTTTCCATATATGCTAACTTGATTCAGAAATAGCTTAGAGAAGCTCGTGTCCAGAGCCTAACATAAGATATGTGTGTATGTGTGTCTCTGTGTGTCTCTCTGTGTGTGTCTCTCTGTGTGGTGTGTGTGAGTGTGTGTGTATGCATGTGTGTGTGTGTGTGAATGCACGTGTCTGTGGGGTGTGTGTGTGTGTCTCTCTCTCTGTGTATTGCATGCTAGTGTGTGGTGGGAGGTAAAAACTCAGAAACTCACCGGTGTTTAAAAGATCCTAAGAACTAGTATGTCTCTGGGGCATTTTTTTTTTTCTGGAATCTGTTGGGAAGACTCATGAAAACAAGAGTTTACTTTTTCAATCCTCTGGAACTAAGAAATCATATGGAAGACAGATGTATTGATGCTCTGTGTGTGGGACCTGGATTTCCCAATCAGGGTCTGTCTCACCCCACAGCTCTTGGGCTCGGCAGACTCATCGCTGTCGCCTGTACTAGGACCTGGTGCCACCTAGTTTTGGTGCCTCCTGGAGATGGCTGCAGAGGAGGGAGAAAAGAAGGCGGCTTGAAAATAGGAGTGTTGGCTTTATATGGGGCGGGGGGTAGCTTTCTGCTCTAGGGATTGGAAAAATCTGTTCTGTTGACTTCAAAAGCAATGTGTGATCTAAGTGAGAGGGACTGAAGAAACCTGCGACCAAGAGACCCTGGGACCGGAATTTAGCTGTCGTGCAGCCACTCCCTGAGTGAAGTCTCACGGTGGGGTCTCCGCCTGTTGGCCATGTGAGTTTATCAGGAGGTCACCTTCTGCTACAGACCCGCGAGCTCACCTTACTCTTGAGAGACTGCGGAGACTCTTGGACATGTTAGCAGACCTGCCTCCCACTCCAGGCCTGAGCTTAAGAGGCAGAAAGAGGACACCGGAGTCAGGGTCTCTTCTCTCCCACTTCCTGGCTTCAGTTCCTTGCAGTGGTTACCTGAGTCTAAATCTCAGATTTGGAACACAGAGACTAACCTAGAGCAGGCACCCAGAGAACCCCATTTCTCCTTACCCATACGTCCTAACGCCTGGCAGCCTCTCTTTCAGCCTCCCACCCCACAGGTCTGGACCCCAGGACCTTGAGGCCACACCTCACCCGGAAGCTGTCACCGAACAGCTTCCGGCTGTCAGCAAATCTGCATGTAGCTGCTCTCCAGCCTTGTTAGTATATGCTCTGGGTAGAGAGATGGCAGGTTCACTCCGCAGAAGATTTTAACGACATGGGCAGATCAATATGGAGGAGATCACTGGTAAATTAACTAGAAGTGATAAACACACTGTTGGGGTGTTGGTCTATTCCATCCTATTTGTGCCCGTGCAATCACACATGCATTTATAAATCTGAGTCACGTGACTATAGATTCTGCATGCAGCTTGTTCTTTCCACAGAGGTGAACATCTCTGCTGTTATTACATTGTCTTTGGAGACACATTTCTAATAGCTGGCAAATTTTCTGTGGCAGAGAAGAGTCACATGCCTGGCATGTCCTCTATGGGGGGGGGTGTGTTTGGATTGGTTCTAATTCTTCAATGCTGTAGACAACAGGAAAGAGAACGTCATTGCAGGGAAACCCTCTGCTGCAGCTGGACTGATTCTCGAAACAACTTCCTAGCAAATGAAGCTGTGGCCTCGGGAGCTAAGCATTTTGAAGGGCTTCAGTTTGCAGGACAGTGTTTTCTCTAGACAGACTGGGTCGGTTTGAAAGAGTGGCTCTCAGCATCTGCTTGTTGTGTCTAGGTCAAAGGAAACACTCTTACATACAGGCCACCGAATACAGGAAGGCAGCTCTCAAACTTTCTTTGCTTCTACTCTCTCTAGGCTAATACTCATTTCCTTACATTTTTCTAAAGGTTACTTTCTAAGAACTAACTACTAGTTTATGGGCTAGAGAATATTCTGTTTTGTTGCTATGGTTTTTTTTTTTTAAAGGCGCTGCCTAGAATGGTACCCAATACATCAACTGTGGACTCAATTTTTTTTCAGTTCTTTTATTTGGTATCCTCTATTTCTGTAAATGTGATCTAGCTTTCTGTCTTAATTATGGTTTCTATTATTGTGACTAAACACCCTGATCTAAAGCAATTTGAGGAAAGAGTTTATCTAACTTACACATCCTCATTACAGTGTGTCATGGAGTAAGTTGTGGCAAGAATTCCAGGTAGGAACCTGGAGGCAGGAACTGACACAGAAGGGACGGAAGAGGGCAGCATCCTGGCTTACTCCTCCCGGCTTGCTCAGGTTGTTCTCTTCTAAACCCGGGACCACCTGCCCAGGCGTGGCACCACCCACGGTGGGCGGGGCCTTTCCACGACAATCATCAATCAAGAAATGTCCTATAAGGCTTGCCTACTATTGGCCAATCTGGCATTTTCTCAGTTGAGGGTCCCTCTTCCCAGATGACATTAGCTCATGTCAAACTGACCAAAAAAAGAAAAAAAAAAAAAAAGAAAAAAAATCCTAGCCAGCACGCTTTCGTGAATTTTCTGCATCTGTTTTAGCAGCTGAATGGCTCATAAAAGGCATTGGTGTAGCTCTGTGGTGTATGCTGAGGTCACAGCGCTATGACTAGCTTCTCTCCAGTTAGCACTGATCCGTCTGATCTTCCTGATTCTAAATCCAAAAGTTTACACTTGTCTGGTTGGTAATAATTCTATACCGAGTTCATTAGAATATCGGCGGTGGCCCCTGAAAACGAGCCCTTGCCGCCTCATGTCACCCACCGTGCTCAAGCTGGGGCTTTTGCCCAACCTGTCCCCAGAGGTCACAGGAAGGTCAGAAGCTGTTGAGACCTGGGCTGCCTGGCGCCACCATGGCCGGCCAGCCACTTACAGATGTTCTCAAGAGTAACCGGGACCTCGGCTTGAAACAACTCTGCTGATCCCTTGTGAAGGGCTCTTGTGTGATTCTGGATAATTCACCAACGGGAGGGAGGGCTCCAAGATGTGCAGACAGCGTACTTGTGTGGCTGGCATGGTGTGTTAGCCGGTCCTAGAGGTTAGGTAGTTTGGAGACTGCCAGAACTCTAGCTTTCTTTGCCTCTCTTTAGCCCCTTTCCCTATACAAACAGACTGCAAGGCCTTTGCGAAGCTGACACTTGCATCAGCTGTATAGACCAGCCAGAGCGCTGGCAGGACACAGGGCGAAAGCAAAGCCAAGACTTGAGGTCTACCCCGACCTCTTCCTCGGCTCTCACCTAATGGCTTCAAGGGGTTGCTTCTGGCTGAATAGGAGCTATTTTGGCTGCTTGATGTGCTTCCCTGAGACAACCACTCCTTGGTCCCTCATAGATGTAGGTGCGAATCATGGGGTATGTCCAGGCGGTGTCAAGTCCCAGACAAGTTCCCCCAGACTCTTCACCTCACTGTGGAAACCTCGTGGCTGAGGAGCCACAGTGGAAAACTCTAAGGCTACTCCGGGGCCTAAGGTGATTTTGCTCTTGAGCGAAGTGCTAACTCATCCTTCTAGTCTCTGTGCATCTCTAAGTTCCTGTGTGATGCTGAGGGTAAGAGTTGGCAAAGTGAATGGACCTGCATAGACAGAAGAAAACCCATTAGAGTTAGAGCCGAGTCTGTGTGTGCTGGATGTTGGAAAAGACGCTGACCAGGGAACCTGAGTTGTCGTTCTGGGATCTGGCCACCAAACATTCTGACCAGAGGTCCTAAGAGCTTTTGGTCAGCTAGAGTTCAGCGCTGCAGGTAGCCGTGTGACCCCACGGTACCTACACCCATATGCCCTGCAGGGTTACTGCCAGCTTTCTCCACAGACCCAGCAGAGTCTGTGTGGATTATCTTTGTAATCATTCTGATTTCCCATCCACTCTTTCAGAGTTTGGTTACTACGAGGGATAATGAATCTCTTATTTAATTCAAATCAGCTCCATCCCTGCCTCCTCAACTGTCTACCATCAGCCATATCTGTTTTTTATTGCGGCCATCATTTGCTTTTCCTGAAGGAGGTAAAGCAGAAAACACAAACATACGTTGAGGATAAACCTCCTGCCTTGCACTTCGCCATTTCAATGTGTTTTCTCATAAAGTATTTCATTACAGACTCAAGCAGCTGCTGCCATAAAATATAGTCTTAGATGTAGGATCCATGAAAATCAAATGAAAAGTGGCTCCGAAAGCAGATGGAGGTGCGAACAGCCCATTAGACTAAGGCCAGCCCCTTCTCTGCGGGCTCGGGCAATGACAAGGTCAGCCCATCTCTGCGGGGTCAGGCAGTGACGAGGGCAGCCCCATCTCTGCGGGGCCAGGCAGTGACGAGGGCAGCCCCATCTCTGCGGGTTGGGGGGGTGCGGGCCGGGGCAATGACAAGGCACTTGCTTTTTGTCACAGATAGGGGGCAATGTTTGGAAACTTCTCTGGCTTCTTCTATAATTTGACTTTATTTCTCCATTTCTTCTTTTCATTGTATGCTGTTTCATAGAAACAGAGTCCTAAAATCTCAGAGCCGGAAGAAACTAGTCAGCAGGTCAATGGTTCTCCAAACACAGCCTCTGGGGCAGCAGTATCTGCCTGGTACGGGAATTTATTAGATTGTGTCAGACTCTGCTCCTGCTCTCACGCCCCCACCCTGTGAAGGTGAGGATCTGGAGGTGGGTTCAGCCATCCACGTTACCTTAACTAGGGTTTCTTTCTTTCTTTCTTTCTTTCCTTTTCTTTCCTTTCCTTTCCTTTCCTTTTCTTTGTGTGTGTGTGTGTGTGTGTGTGTGTGTGAGTGTGTGTGTGTCGGGGGGGGGGGGTGGTTTGGTTTTGGTTTTTTGAGACAAGGTTTCTCTGTGTAACAGCCCAGGCTGGCCTTGAACTCACAGAGATCCACCTGCCTGCTGGGATTAAAGGCGTGGGCCACCACTTCCCGGCTTAGTTAGGGCTTCTCTTGCTGTGGCAAAACACCATGACCAAACAGCAGGTTGGGGAGGAGAGTTCATTTGGCTTGCACTTTGCACTGCTGCTCATACTGAAGGAAGTCAGGATAGGAACTCAAACAGGGAAGGATCCCAGAGGCAGGGGCTGATTCAGAGGACACGGAGGGGAGCTGCTTTCTGACTTGCTGCCCATGGCTTGCTCAGCCCACCTTCTTATAGAACCCAGGACCACCAGCCTAGAGATGGCACCACACACCATGGGCTGGGCTTTCCCTGACTGATCACTAATTTAGAAAATGCCTTACAGCTGGATCTCAAGAAGGCGTTTCCTCATCTGAGGCTCCTCCCTCTGATGATTCTGGCTTGTGCCTAGTTGACACACAAACCACCCAGTATACACATTTGAGCAGACCTCCAGATATTCATCAAAGAACCAATGATCTAAACTGGCTTTCAAATTTCAAACAGGTCATGTAGACAGAGGTTCGTGATCCATGTCACATATATGAACAGCTACAGAGCCCCCATATGAAGTCAGTTCCCAGGTTCCTATCTTCTGTCCCTATACTCCATTAGCTCACGTCTGTTGTCTCCTGCACAGGAGAGTTCTGCTGTCAGCTTTCCACACAGTGTCTGTGGGTGCCCATGAGCTGGTGGCCCTCACCATAGGGGTCAACACAGGTGTCCTTGTTGGCTTGCTGCTTCAAAAGGACACAGGACGGCTAAAACTCAGAACCCAGCGCACTCACCAACCCACTGCTCTTCCTTCCTTCCTTCCTTAGAAAATAGCTTCAATGCCAGGTGGTGGTGGTGCAAGCCTTTAATCCCAGCACTCGGGAGGCAGAGATAGGCGGATCTCTATGAGTTCGAGGCCAGCAGAGACAGGAGGATCTCTGTGAGTTCGAGGCCAGCCTGGTCTACAAGAGCTAGCTCCAGGACAGGCTCCAGAGCTACAGAGAAACTCTGTCTCGAGAAAACAAACAAACAAACAAAAACCGAAAAGAGCTTCATGACTGAACAACCTCAGTGTCGTTCTAGCAACAAGTGGAGAAACAGTGTAGTTAGGGAGTTCTGGGGCGTCTCCAGTTGGTTAGAGAGAGTTAGTAAGATTTTTCTTATTCAGGGCCTGTGTAAACATAAAGGGGGGAAAACATAATAACAAGACAGAGAAGCAGGTAACTTGATCCTTAATACCGACATTCCTGGGAGGGTTTTGAAAACAATAAAGGAATATTTACTATGTATCAACTCTGGGCATGAGTAATTGGATGTTTACTGAGTAACTGCGATTTGCCAGCTGCCGGGTCAGTCCTTGCCTTTTTTTCCCCCACTAGGTTCCGTGGCCAGTGAGTCACAAAGGTCAGGCTCGGACACATTTCCCATCCGTGTGTTATCAAGGTCGGCTTCTCTCTGCCCCTCTCTCCCCGCGGCCGTACAGATCAGCCCTGCCATGGGTTAGCTCTCTCTCTCTGGCAGAGTGTAGACAGTCACTGAAGGCAGGGGGCCTGACTTGTCAGCAAAGAGGCCAAGTCATGAACCGAAAAGGAGGTTGAGGGTAGGACTTACACTCCGGAGGATTGGAGACAATTTAAAACTGTGGATATGACACGAATCCAGATCTCACAGGTCTGAGGAGGCCTCTCAATGACCCAGAGCTTTGCCACAGAATGCATGGATCCTTGCGAGGCCGGAACTGCAGGAAGCCAGGGAGGCCAGTCAAGGGGGTATAACACCGCGGTCCCTACTGTACCAGACCCAAGCCCAATGTATCTGCCTGAGGGACTCAGGAAAGCCATGGAGGCTGACAGAGAAGAGGGACAGCTGGTCGTCATCAGGTAGCTGGAGGGGAGATTGTCAGAAAGGGGTCATTCCTGGAGTAAGGGTGTTAGGTGTCACCCGGAGATAGAAGTTGGCCAGAAACAATAATCCTAGTTACAGTGTTTACTGAACTCAAGCCCTACTTGGCATAAAATTTACTACTTTACCCCCTGTCATGACTTTTTCTGTCCCTTGGTGCCACCTGAAGTCCTTTCATAACCTTGTCTCATTTATTCTGGTTTTGTTTAGTCCACTTTACCACCCTAGTAAGAACAAACACGGAAACTATGTAACAGGCGTCACTTTGTGACTTGCCAGGGGCCGGTGGCCAACAGGGAACTGAACTAGGCTTAGAGCTCAGAACTTCCCAGCCAAAAGCTATTACTCTTCAAAATGTCTTGGTGGGTGGGTGCTCCAATAGGCTAGACAGGATATCGGAACACTGTAAGGCAGACTGCAGGGGAGCCACTCTACCTCAAGGTAGCGCAGGAGAAAGGGAAGGAAGAGGCAGTGAGCCGACCGCTCTCAGAACGGACTACAGAGAATGCGCTGCGCTTCCCAGTGAGGCATCACGGGACCTGTGCTTAGAACCATGTTGCCGTGTGTTATCAAGATATTCCCCGGGAGTGTTAGGTGTACAGGTGAGTGGGCAAGAATGTGTCCCGAGGTTGGAAATGACTGCCAGAGTGTTCCTAAGCTCCACGTGGCTGACGGTGACTTCTACTTCTTCATTCAGTGGGTATCTATAGAGCACCAGGTGCACTAGCCTATAGACGCTATAAAGTGAGCTCACTGACCAAAGGGTGTGAGTACCTCAGCGCACAATAACCTTCGGGTCCTTCAGGTCCTGGCACTAGCGTCAGCTCTTGACCTTTGGCCCTTAAATAAGTTGGACCTGGAGGAAAACAACAGCCCAAAGGACAGCAGTTCTCAGCCAGCAGGCCACGCCCCGTCAGAAAACACAGATGCTTACAGTATGATTCTAAACAGTAGCAAAATTACCGTTATGAAGTAGCAACAAGAATAATTTTATGGTTGGGGGTCACCACACCATAAGGAATTGCATTAAAAAGTCACTGCATTAGGAAGGGGAGGAGACCCTTGCACCCCTCATAGGTGGCTTTGTTCTCTAGCCCAGGTCCTCTTAAAATCACCTTGAGATTGTACTTTCCCTGCATTTGCTGCTGAAACCCTCCACCTTAGGGCTCCTTCTGGGAGATGCATTGTAATGTTTTTCATAGATTAAATGATCCAAGCCATAGGTAAATATTGGAAGCAGGGGGGAGTGGGTTCGCAATTTCAGAAAGCCGAGGACTTTTCAAAAAGCATGCTCTTACCTCGTCCTAGGTAATAATGTGGAATGTTTAATGTTTGGCTCAGCCGTTAGGCTCAGCTTGGCTTTGGTTTGGATTTTTCATGTCTCTCAGGAAGATGGTCTATTCTGGCCCCAGATTCATGTGGGATTCCCCTCTGTATGCTATGAATATGTTTTATTACCATTGGTTAATAAAGAAGGTGCTTCGGCCTTTAGCAGGGCAGAATATAGCCAGACTGGAAGAGATAGAGAGAGAGTAGGCAGAGTCAGAGAGATGTCATGTAGCTGCAGAAGGAGAAGGACGCTGGAACCTTACCAACCTTACGTAGGTAGGCCACAGCCTTGTGACGATACACAGAAAAACAGAAATGAGTTAATTTAAGACGTAAGAGCTAGCTAGGAATACACCTAAGCTATTGACCAAGCAGTGTCATAATTAATATAGTTTCTGTGCGATTATTCAGGTCTGGGTGGCCAGGAACAAAAAAGGCAGGCTCTGTCTCCACCAACACCCCCTCCTTAGGGCATGGAGGTTTCTCATTAAGTTTCAGAACGAGCAGGAGTTCTTTAGCTCTGCCTGCCATGAACTGCCTTTGTAACATTCCGTCATGAGTTTGTTCATCACGGAACAGGAATATGAATGTTCACCTAGCCCAGGTCAGGATCAGACCACCACCGCCGTTACCCGAAGGGATGCTGGCCATGCATGAGGCTGCCAGCCATTTTATGTGAAGTACCTCACGTAATCCTCAACATCCCTTCCAGGAGACAGATGTCGGCAGTGCTCTTAATTTATACATGAAAAAAAATTACTTGGGAAATGTGTAGTTTCTCTAAAGCCATACATTTCGGTAGACATTTGGATCTGGATAGTATTCAGACCCCCAGGCCTGAACTTTTCAGCCTCTGTCGCTGCTGTCTGGGAAACAGGTCCGTTCTGATTCTCAGGGGCCATTGAACTTTCTTTTTTCCCTCACATGTACTGCCTTCCATGCAGACGACGGATTCCCCTCTAGTTAACACTTCCCAGAACATAGATAAGTATGGAGGGATGGATCTCTTCCAGGCATTGGCTCTAACACTTTCTAGGAAAATTGCCTTTTGTATTCTACAGATGCCCAGAGGACCGCATCCAACATGGCTGATACCTGGCTCTTTGAGTATCAGATAACAAGTGGGGGTCAAGACTGGTCCCAAGAGTGGCTTGTGGAACGAGTTCTATTTGTGCAGCTTCCCAGGGCATGGGGGAGGAAATCCTTGTTGCATGGGAAATGCTGGTGGCTGGTGTGGTATCTTGGGAATGTACTCAGAGGTCCAGGGGATGTTTTTCCAACTTCCTCTCCTCCCCACCCCGAATATGGTACTTTGGACACCTTGCCACTATTCCCAGGCACAAAAGGAAAATTTGCAGCCAGTATTCTTGGTGAGATTTTTATTACGCAAAGCTCTGTCTTCAGTGTTAGTACATTCCTATTCTGCACTATTATTTGATGTTATCTGCTCTGCCCTCTTCACATCTGCCAGGGGGGCTATTATAGGTGAAGAAACTGACATCCAGAGAGGTGAAGAAACGCCCCAGGATTGGACAGATGGGAATAATGAAACCAGGCTCTAGATACAGGGTCCAGATTCTTATTATGTTACACAGACTATGGCATCCTGGGTAGGTCTACTCTTGCTTTTTTTTTTTTTTTTTTTTTTTTTTTTTTTTTTTTTTTTTTTTTTTGTACTGAGCTGGGCCTTGTGCATGCTTCTGTAACCCTCGTGTCTGGCCCAGGCCACAGTGTTTGGTCTCTCTGTACATGTGCCCTGCCATAGTCATCACAACAAGGAACGCAGCCTCTCGGGCCATTTCAAGACAACATCAAACGAAAGTGAAGAAACAGAGTTTCAACTCACCAGGCGTGTATTCAGCTCTGACCGACTGCCTGTTGGTACATAATTCTAAAGGCGATGGTGACCTGGGTCCAGGTGACTCTAGGGATATTGCAGATCATTGAACTGCCAGTATGAACTTAGCCACCCAAAGCCAAGGGACTGGGTTCCAAACGTCAATACTTAGAGACGTGAAGGGGAAAATAATTCTAGCATGGAGCCATGTTTAGAGGAAGAGGTCTGACTATAGCTGAGAAAGATGTTGAAAGGCAGATGGGAGGATGGAGAAGCAATCCCAAGCAGTCAGCCCATGAGAACAATCTGACCGCAGGCCTGATGTGGGGATTCTGTCTGCGCCAGGTGAGTCTGCCTGTCTTTGGGCTCTTTCCATGTAGCCATGGGAATGTGTCTCAGTACCTATTAGAAAATACTATAGACAGGCAACTTATAGAGAACAAATGTATTTCTCACAGTTCTTGAGGTTGGGAACCCAGACCATCTGAAGAGACTCCTTTCTGGCTCCTGCTCACTGCGTCCTTGCGTCGTAGAAGGGGTGAAGGTCTCTTTGGCGCCTCTTTTTATAGGAATGCTCATCCTGCTTATGGAGACACCACTTCTAGCACCCAGTGACCTCCCGAAGTCCCCACCTTGAAATAAAATCATCTTAGGGGTTAGGATTTCCGCGTCCGAATCTAAGGTTGTGGGGGTGGAGGTGGTGGCATAAGACATTCACAGAACCGGTCTTTCTAGTTTCTCCGTTGCTGTGATTAAAAACACAATGGCCGAAAGCAGCTTGGGGAGGAAAGGGTTTGTTTCAGTTTAGAGCTTAGAGTCCATCGATGGAGAAGAGGAAGACAAGGCAGAAACCGAGAGGCGGGACCTGCGGCAGAGTCCATGGAGAAGCTCCCCTTACTAGATTGTTCCCTGGGTTTACTCATCCCTCTTTCTTATCCTCATCTTATCTTTGTTTTTGTTTTTGTTTTTCGCGACAGGGTTTCTCTGCAGCTTTAGAGCCTGTCCTGGAACTAGCTCTTGTAGACCAGGCTGGCCTCGAACTCACAGAGATCCGCCTGCCTCTGCGTCCCGAGTGCTGGGATTAAAGGCGTGCGCCACCACCGCCCGGCTCCTCATCTTATCTTATCCTTGTCTTTTATCCCTCACCCAGAACCACCTGCCCCATTGCTCCAACAGGCTGGGCCTTCTCACAGCAAGCATTAATCAAGAAAATGCCTTCCAGACTTGTCCGTTTTCTCAACTGAGGGTCCTCTTCCCTGACAACTCTAGCGTGTGTCAGGTGATTTAAAAAGTAACAATAATAAAACTAACCAAGAACAGTTTTCAAGCCATAAGGAAGGCACCAGCATATTTTCTCCAGGCAATGGACCACTTGGAGAAGAATCTCGCAGGGATGCCCCAGATGGACTGGGTAAGGCCCCAGGTGGGTCAGGAGGATGCTGTGGCAATCTAGGTAACGTGGTCTGATTTAGGGCACTCGAGATGCGATGGAGAGGAAGTGTGGGGTACTGAGACTTTAAGGAAGGACCGGGGACAAGTTGTGGGTAGAAAGGAGATGGGAAGAATGCCCTCCGACAACAGTGTAATTATCCCCTCCCCCACTCCGCACATACACACAGCTGCCCACAGACTGGGAGGGAGCCTGGTACAGAGGGTCCGATGACTCTCTCTCTGCAAACCTTTGCTCAGACTCAGGGTGCCTGCATCTTCCCCTTGCATCCATTTGGATTATTTTTTTTCATCTAATGACTGTCATGGTCATAACTATAATAATTATAGTGGCAGTAATACGATTCTGAATGGCTTGCGAATCTTTCTTCTGAGGATGCTAATGTGATCAGGATGGGGTGAGAGGAGGTCCTGGTAGAAACAGGGTCAGATCCAGCTGGCTACAAAGCAACTGCTGGTCACTCAGAAAGGACCCCGCACATAAGAACATCTGAACCCCTCAAAAAGAGCCAGGCAGGCTTCAGTCACCTGATATACCCGTTGGGTTCATGTTGGCTGGTGCTGGAGGACAGGGGATTTGCAAGGTCAGCCTTTCCTCCCGCCTCTGGGAAACCTTTCTGGGTTTCCAGAGAACACTCAGCCTCCGTTTCTGCCTCAGGCTCTCTTGTTGTTGGCTGTATAATTAGCCTTTAGTAAAACACACATTCTATCACAGTGTTTTATGGACTACAGAGCCTGCTTGAATTCATCCTCTCATTTAATCTGCCTAACTACAGAAGCTGGAGTTATTGCCACCATTCTCTCCCTATAACTATGCGTGGAGCAGATAGTGTTAAGCACAGAAAATAAAGTCTGCCTGGGCCAGGCGCTGGGCACCAAATGATACTCTAGGGTCAAGCTTCTAACCCCGCCAGCTGTATTCAGATTTAGGCATTCTTTCTCAAACTGTGCCCCTTCCACACCACCACTGTCTGTCTGTCTGTCTGTCTATCACCTATCTATCTAGCCGCTACATTTTTTTGTGTGTGTTCTTTTTACAAGGGTCGGGATGGAACCTAGGACCCCTGCAGGCTTGGCAAGCCCAGCACCTCTGACCTACACCCTCCTAGGACCCCCGCAAACCGCCCAATCTGAACGCTTAACATACGGATGTTTCAAGTCTTTCTTTTTCTTCCCAAACATGTGGGAGAACATCTATTAAAATCTAGACCGTATAACGTCAATTTATTATTATTAAAGACTGCCTGATCAATAAATACATATAAATTGCACAGTCCTAACTTTTTCCTACCCTCTGCTGATGACCCCTCACGATATTGGTCTCTACCCTCATCTTTAAAAGTCTTGCAAACACCATTCCTGTAAGATTTGGTAGCTATAAAAGTTACTTTGCAGTTTTTAAATAACATCCAGTACTTGAGAAGGACATTGATGAGCTCGTGAAAACAACTGAAGCTGCGTCTTCACCTCCACGCCAGTGCCGTGATAACCGGTCCTCACTGTCTGCCGATGCTTTAGACAGGTGTAGGAAAGAGGCAAGGCCTACTTCCTACGGCTGATAACGTCACCATCTGTCGTGGGGGGTGGGGGAATAGGCAGAAGCGCTCTCCATTGACTGTACACATGCTGCCCCCTTGTGGTAGAAGTTGATATTTTCTGGTCTTTTCCAGGAGGAAACACTTCCACTTGCATAATCCTAAATGAGCACCAGGTGCTGGGGATATAAGCGAAGGAAAAGCAAAACTGTCCTTTTTGTGGCTTATGTTCTGAGGTGGGGGAGGTGTGGAAATTAAATTACGTAAGATGCAATCAAAATAAATAAAATGATGAAACCAAGTGAATCGGGATTGAGATCTACTTTGGCGGGTGATCCGAGAAGGTCTACAGGAGGGACTTTTTCCCCAGCACTGAGTGATGAGCGGCAGGGGAGCCTGAGGTTGGGAGTCCCTAACCCAACACTGAGTAAAAAGAAGGGGTCCCGGGTGCTGTAACAGCAGAGATCCTAATGAGAATCTAGAGGTGGCGTAGGTAAGGGTTGGGTCAGGCTGAGCCTTCTAGACCATTCCACGAACAATAGGAAACCGTGGAAGAATATAAGAAAAAAAGGATGACCCACTTGGAAATGTCCTCCGAGGCTGTGAGTCTTTGGAGGTAAACTCAAAAAGCAGGTGCAAAGAACCATGCTAGTGGAGCCTGAAACACTACAGGGAGAATCACAGTGTGGTCACGTGCTAGGATTAGCGGAGAAATGGTGTCTAGGCAACCCTAGTAAACCTGAGGAGCTCTGGGCGGACCCAGACCTAGGTATACGCCCAATATTTCTTAGAGACTTTAGGGCAGCACTAGAGTTGGGAAACCCTGGTCCCAGCTGAGCATGGTTGATGAGAACCTGCCAGGCTCAGGGCTTCAGTCACCTGGGATTTACGCTGTGACCATCGTTCTTGTACCTGTGAAGGGAGTAGAAAAAGAACGTAGGTTGCAGAGCCATGGGTAGTGAGAGAGAGCTGGGTAAGTCTGGGCTGGGTTTGAGAAGAGGCACGTATGATTATGTGATTGTATTGATTGTAATGAAGAAAATGGGGGGAGGGCACCGAAGAGGAGTGGATGAGAGAGGAGTCGGGTTGGAAGGCCTGCTTGGTGGTTTGAGATTCTGGGATGCTCACTCTGATCGCCATTTGTGGACCCTCCCTGTGCCACTCATACCTTATGGTGTCTCTTAGATACCGCTTCTCTCCCCAGAAGCTTCCAGTTAAAGCAACTGAACCACAACTAGAGGTCAAGTGCGAGACTCCAAGTCCCTGGTAGCTGGCTTTCCAGGCGCACACTTCACAGACATCGGGTTCCCAAGGAGGAGTTTTTAAAGGCTGCAGATGACAGCAAACCAGGTCACTGGTTCTAAGCAAAAGCAGAGTTTATAGGCTGAAAGGACAAGAAATTGGAGAGATTGGAGGACGTGATGATCACATGTGTGTGGTCTAGAGACCAATCACATGGCAGGAGGAAGCAAGGCTCTGTGTGTGGTCTAGAGACCAATCACATGGCAGGAGGAAGCAAGGCTCTGTCTCAAGACCAATCACATGGCAGGAGGAAGCAAGACTCTGTCTAGAGACCAATCATACGGCAGGAGGAAACAATGCGCCTCAACTCTAAGATGCACTTGACCAATGGTAACTCAATACGGAAACAGGATCTTCATAGGAAGAAAAGGGCTAAGTCAGCAAAGAGCAATGGCAAACTAGAAGAAAACCGGAAGGCACTCTTGCAGCATGCATTTATTTATAAATACACACACACACACACACACACACAAACACACGTTTATATGACCAAATCAAGAATGTGGAACTTCTCTTCCTTGTCAGTGTAAATTTCTGGATTTGTTTTGTTTTGTTTTGTTTTGTTTTTCGAGACAGGGTTTCTCTATGTAGCTTTGGAGCCTGTCCTGAGAGATCCACTCGCCTCTGCTGCCTCCCAAGTGCTGGGATTAAAGACATGTCTCCCCCCCCCCCCTCTCTCTCTCTCTCTCGACTGGGTTTCTCTTTGTAGCCCTGGCTATCCTGGAACTCACTATATACACTGCACTGGTCTCAGACTCCCAGAGGTCTGCCTGCAGCTGCTCCCCAAGTGCTGGGGATTAAAGGCGGGTACCACCACACCCTGCAGTCGGTTTCTATTGCAATAGGCTGAACTTCACCATAGCGAGGAGTGCTGAGGTGACGACGGCCTCTTGGTGGAAGGATGGGAAATGACACTCGCTGTTCTTCAGCAGCAGGGGAGTGCAGGAGAATGACTGACTTGAGCATTCCTGATGAGGATGCTGGGATCCAAACTGTGGTCCCCTGCAAGAGCAGCAAGCGCTCTTGATGGCTGAGTCGTCTCTTCAGCCCCTTCATGTAGGAAGTTTTAATGTAAACTGCTGTCTTTTTCTTGATCCTATCCAGTGTGAATCTTAGTCGCTAGAGCTAAAAGGACGACCATACAGAGTGAGCACAGCTGAAGAGCCTCAGAGCTGGACTGGTAGCGGTGGAGTCTTAACAGAGCTAATGAGGAAGAGGACGTGAGACTCAGCTCGGAATCAGTAGGGAGCAGCTTCGGGATGTCATGGCGTTATGGGTGCACTTGTGGTGAGGTTTTGATTAATGCGAGGACCCTGAGGTAGGGCATGCCACACAGTACAAGCTCAAGCTCCAGTTAGTGATGAGTTCCTTATTGCTGGGATTCCCTGGAAATGCTCTTGGCCTTGGGTAAACTGGAGAGAGAACACTTGAGTGTTCCCGTCGGTGTTTGCGAACCCACACCTGTGATACAAATCAAGCGAGAGACTTCGGTGTGGACCAGGGAGCGGCTCAAGCGAGCAGCTGTTCTTTAGACTAACTATAAATGTAAAAGGATGGGGGAGGAAAAGCAGGAAAACAGAAAGAAGGATGGGATTAAAGAGTTTATAAAACAGCCAGGTGGTGGTGGCACATGCCCTTCATCCCAGCACTCAGGAGGCAGAGGCCAGCCTTATCTACAGAGTGAGTTCCAGAACAGCCACAGAGGACTGACTACTCAGAGAAACCCTGTCTTGAAAAAGAAATAAAATAAAACTTTAAAAACCAAAAGAGGATGCTTTCTGTAGCTGTCTAGGCTTGGATCCTGTGAGATTTTCCTATTCTATGTCATTGGTGCCATTCTTGCTTGGGCAGCCGTGTTGGTGAGACTTCATGGGGGTAGCTTTCCTGACATTTCTAGGAGACACAATCTCATAGCAAACGTCCTGTTCCTCTGGCTCTGATAAACTTTCCTCTTCAATGCTTCCTGAGCCTTAGATGCAAAAAAGAAAAAAATGCTCAGAGTGGGAGAAATCTTCCCCTGGGAAAAGTTTCCCAATTGGAAATCCAGTACCGAGTGGTCAGCTCTAAAATCAAATATATGCAAGTAACCTTACACAGACTAAGCAGTCTGTGTGTGTATATATGTGTGTGTGTGTGTGTGTGTGTATGTATGTATGTATGTATGTAGGTATATATTTTATGCATATTAAAGGATATATTGTTTATTTATTTTATGTACATTTAGCAATAAAAATATATTGTTTATGTATTTTTAGAACTATATGTATGTGTCTATCTATCTATATCAATAGATCAACAACCAAGGAAAGGAGGTTATGAGTTTGAGAGAGAGCAAGGATGTGGACATGGGAGAGATGCGGGGGAGGAAAGGGAAGGGACAAAATATAATTATATTTGAATTTCAAATCTTTAAAAAGCGGCGAGAGGAAGGAAAGCAAGCAGGCGGGACACAGGAAATGAAAAGCTGTTGCTGCCGGCCTCGCAGGTGCAGAAGTGTGTGACTTAAAGTGGAGAAGGAAGCACGAGCCACTTCCCGTCCCTTCTTCATATTGGTCTGAGATCACGTCTCGAAGGAACCACTTCCCGGCGAGGGGAAACAAGAAGCAAAGGGAACCAGCGGCAGCGGCGTTCATCTGCTATCACACAGCTCGGGGCTTAAAGGCTCCAAAGAATTCATCTTGGGGTGTGACCCAGCGAGAGCCCCAGACACAGACTAGAAATCACTAGCAGGTGAATAAAGGTAGCGGCTAAGAGTTAGAGTTCGCGGAAGACAGCAGGAGGCATGGGGTGTGGTTTGTGCGTAGCTCCATTAACGCGCGACAGCTTTGGAGGTTTGCCGAGGGGAAATAGGCCCCGGGTGCTAAGAACGGAGAGACTCAACGGGTAAAGGGACTTGCGGGTCTTGGTGGCCCGAGTTCTATTCCTGAGTCCCACACGGTGGGAGGGGAGAACAGAACAAAACTTTCACAAGTTCTCCACATACATGTCTTAGCAAGCATGTACATATACACAAAATGCAAAACACATAAACAAATGTTTTTTAAAAAAAATAAAGGAAATTAGGAAGAATGAGAAGAATTTTTTTTTTAAAAAACAGTGCCTTCTTAAAAATAATTTTTTTTAAAACCATTGTTCTTGCCAATTTGTCACCTTCAGGAAAAGAAGTCCCATTAGGCAGGGCCATAGCAGCCACACTGAGGGACACTAGCATCTGGCTGCTTGTCCTCTGTGGTCTCCTTGTTCTCTCAGAAAACAGTCGTAACTGCCCTTCCCAACTCTTCCTTCTCCACTAATGCCAACCATGTGCGTTCTATGGTTCCAACCAGCAGAAAGGATTCAAGCAGCAACTTTTGCTCCCAAATCAAGATTGCCAAGAATTGCTACCAGGTAGGGCCACCTGGAAAACGTGCCTGGACTCCACAGGTTAGTCGTGTGGTCACTGGTGGAGCTCAAGAAGGGGGCCCAAAGTGATTCTCAGGTGCACTGAGGCCTGAAAACATCTCTGGTTCCCCAAGGAGAATTCGGGTGTAGTTGGACCTTTTCACTAATGACAGGGAAACTTACTATTAATTATGAAAGCTCGGCTGATAGCTTAGGCTTATTCCTAATTGGTTCTTATAACTTAAATTAACTTGTTTCTATTATTCAAAGGTGTTTTTTTTTGTTTTGTTGTGTTTCTTTTTGTTGTTTTTGTTTTGTTTTTGTGGCTCAGTTCCCCTTACTCTGTACGCCTCATCCTGCTTCCTCTCTATCTGGTGACTCCACCCTTCTTCCCAGTGTCTTCTGGGAATCCTGCCTAGCTCTTGGCTATCAGCTTTGTATTGAACCAATCAGAGTGACACATCTTCAAAGTATACAAAAAGAATATTCCACAGCACTCAGTTTGTAGTTCACATATGCCAAAGTTTAGGAATGTCAATGGAATTTTCCGAGAGACGTGGTAGGGGAGGTAGAAAAGGACATTTTGCTTTAAAAACAACAAGGACTAAAGTAAAAGTAGCATAGTCATGCACACCTTTAATCCCAGCAGTCTGTGAGTTCAAGGCCAGCCTGTTCTATTCAGTGAGTTCCAGGACATCCAAGGCTACACAAAGAGACCCTGTTTCAAAAAGAAAAGAAGTCCAGGAGAAAACAAAATAAAAGACTTCTTTATTCTTAGCTGGCACATGCTAATTATAGATAATTACGGGGTGCAGTGTGGCTTTTCAATACATGCAGTCTGTAATGATCGGCAGGATAGCACGCATGGGTCGCCTCAGTTATTCCTTTGTGTTGGGGATCTTAAAAACTCTTTTATCAGCTGCGTCACAATATTCGGCTAAGGGCTATCCACACGGCTTCTCATTGTGCTGCAGAAGATCTTTCTCCCACAGCACACTCCAGCTTCATCCGATACCCATTGCGCTCCCTCTGCCATCCTCCCTTCTGCGGACGTCTGAGGCCCTGCAAACCGCTGTCACACTCATTCCTCAAGATCAACTTAACGTCCACATGTAAATCAGAATATGGACTGCGGAAGTGAACTGACCCTATAGGTGTGTGTGTGTGTGTCTGTGTCTGTGTCTGTGTGTCTGAGTGTGTGTCTGTGTCTGTGTGTCTGTGTGTCTGTGTGTGTGTTTCTATGTCTGTGTGTGTGTCTGTGTGTATCTGTGTGTTTCTGTGTGTGTGTCTCTGTGTGCGTGTGTCTGTGTGTGTCTGTGTGTTTCTGTGTGTGTGTCTGTGTGCGTGTGTCTGTATATGTCTCTGTGTGTGTGTCTCTGTGTGTCTGTGTGTGTGTTTCTATGTCTGTGTGTGTGTCTGTGTGTATCTGTGTGTTTCTGTGTGTGTGTCTCTGTGTGCGCGTGTCTGTGTGTGTCTGTTTCTGTGTGTGTCTCTGTGTGCGTGTGTCTGTGTGTGTCTGTGTGTGTCTGTGTTTCTGTGTGTGTGTCTCTGTGTGCGTGTGTCTGTGTGTGTCTGTGTTTCTGTGTGTGTCTCTGTGTGCATGTGTCTGTGTGTCTCTGTGTGTCTGTGTGTGTTTCTATGTCTGTGTGTGTGTCTGTGTGTTTCTGTGTGTGTCTGTGTGTGTCTGTGTGCGTGTGTCTGTGTGTGTCTCTGTATATGTCTGTGTGTGTGTCTCTGTGTGTCTGTGTGTGTTTCTATGTCTGTGTGTATCTGTGTGTTTCTGTGTGTGTCTGTGTGTGTCTGTGTGCATGTGTCTGTGTGTGTGTCTCTGTATATGTCTGTGTGTGTGTCTCTGTGTGTCTGTGTGTGTTTCTATGTCTGTGTGTGTGTCTGTGTGTATCTGTATCTGTGTGCTTCTGTGTGTGTCTGTGTGCGTGTGTCTGTGTGTGTCTCTGTGTGTGTGTCTGTGTGTTTCTGTGTGTGTGTCTGTGTGCGTGTGTCTGTGTATGTCTCTGTGTGTGTGTCTCTGTGTGTCTGTGTGTGTCTGTGTGTGTCTGTGTGTCTGTGTGTGTGTCTGGCTGTGTGTGTGTCTGTGTGTGAAGTCAATAGTGTTTACATGTGAGTTCCAGATGCACTTTACCACACCTAGTATCTTTTGCTGCAACTAACAGGACTTTGGCTTTTTTGTGGTTAAATAATATTCTATGGTGAAAATATACCACATTTTCTGTATTCCTCTGTCAGCAGACACCTCATTGGTTCTACTAGCTAGGGTCTGTGAATATTACTGCAGTAAACATGTGAATATCTGTTTACATATGGCAGAGAAGGGGCTCCTTGACACAAACACGTTCTTGTATTATAGCAGAAGTTGATGTTATCCTGATGCTCTGAGAAAGTCTCTCCTGCCTTCCCCTGGAGCCCCTCTGAGAATTCTGTGGTCAGAAGCAGGGGCTCTGCTTTTGCAGGTTTGCATATTAGTTTCTGATGTGGCTATAGGACGATGTCAATATCTAGCACAAAAAATATGAGCACACAGAGACAATGTACAGTTAATAGCTTCAGCACTAAAAAAATAAGAAGAACCATTTTGAGATGATAGATGGACCAGAGATTAAGCCAAGAAAGGTAGTAGCAAATCGAAATTATGATGCATTAATCCAAAAAAGAGAAATAAAATCCTACATGGAACACCTAACCAAGTAATTAAAATAGCTAGAAAATCAACAAATCACTCATCCCTTGCAAAAAAAAAAAAAAAGAAAAAAAACCTAATTGCAACATCAAAAAAAATAGAAAGAGAGAGCAGGAAATTAAAATGGAAAAAATATCAGCCAGCCCAAGAATGGAAACCAAGGTATGGTTCTTTATTTAAAAGTCTGACTAGATAGTCTGGCTTGACTAGCCAACAAAAAGAGGAATCATATTATGAGAATATTAACTTGTTTTAAAAAGGCAATTATCATCATTTTAAAAAGCAATTATCATGATAGAAAAGCTATATTTTCGCAGTTCATGCAACTATAAATGCAATGAATGACTGTGCAAATTAAACTGAACTGCTTGAACATCCAAATTGTTGCAAAGTCCAACTCTTGGGTTATGAAGAAGGTTTAATGCTTCTCAAATTTTGTCCCTTAAGTCTGGAAACTACAGGGCCCAGGGAAGATAATGCTATTGCTGCCATGTCATCTCTCGTCCCATAGAGGGCGCTGTGGATCACCATCCTTCCCGTCCGGTGGCTGCTGGGCTAGACCTCTGCTCCGTAAGGGAGTGGCTTGGGTCGTTCCCACAGCGCCACTTTCCTTACTGGGTCCCTCAGGCTGAAACTGAAATTATCCAGAGTGTCCCTAGGGAGCAGCCAGTGGGCAGACCCCTCCATCTTCAGGGAAGACGTCCATGAGAAGTAGAATAGGCAGGGCTTCTTCCACAACAGCGTCTGGAACTCTTTCTTCTGAGGTCAGCCACTTTTTGGTTGGTACAGTTTGTTGGGTTTTTTTGTTATTTCTTTTTTTAATCTGTTTTGACAAAATTAAACAGTCATTCAGTTTACGTTTTGGACACCGTATTTTGCAGCTATCAACTTACAATTTGGTTTCTTTAAAATAATTACTATTTTCTATAAATATTTCCTTATAAAATCACTTGTTAGAATTATTCTTTCATTTAAAACCTTGATCACATTGATTACACTGACTTAAATATCCCCACTTTCTAATCCCAGCATCAATCCTGAGTCTTTTCCTACCAGCTATATTTTTTCTTGAATTAGGTCTTCTCTCAACACAGGGCCAGTAATTTTTTTTTTTTTGAAACAGACGTAATGAATATGTTTTTAAATTTTCCATTACTGTAGCAAAATACCTAAGACAATACACTTTTAAAGAAAAAAATGTGTATCTTGACTCACAATTATGAATTATGACCTAATCCAATATCAAGAGAACTTGTTTCTTGGGGCTGCTAGCAAGGGTAGAATATGACAGCAATGAGAGAAGAAAGTACAACACAGTGTTTGTTAGGAATTTGAGTGCTCTGCCGACGCAAAAATCCCAATCAAGCCAAATTAAGAAATATCCAGGTTTAATGGGATTCCTGCGCTCTCGGGCTCTCGGGTGGCCCGGAGGGGGAACCCGGAGGTCCCGCAAACGCAAAGGGGGGGGGGGGGGAGGGTTGTTGCGGGGAGGGAGAGGAAAGAGACCTTGTGTTTCCCCGTTGGAAGCTCACTTAAATACACTTTGGGAGTGGTCCTGATCCGATCAGGACCTGGCATGCTGGGATTTGGAGTCCAGAGCAAAGCAACTCCCAGGCCAGGGGCTATGGACTACGCTCCCAACTTAACAGTATTGTGCTCATTTCAAGCCAGGAAACAGAGGTCCGGGAAGAAGCTGAGCCCCACCATCTCCTCCAAGGTCATGACCCCGGTAACCCATCCTCCAAAGACCCTGCTGCTTACCACAGCGTCACCATGAGGACCAATCCTTTAAAGGCATGGATGGTCCTTTGGGGAACAAGTCAAACCGTATCAGTATGTTGCTCAGGGTGTCCGGATTTTATTCATTTCTTATGGAAAAACAGCAGAATTCATTACCTTGAGCTCACTGACCTTTGACTGCAGACTCGCGAAGGTCTAGACGGCTCCCTTTATCTACAATAGAGAAACTTAATGCTGAAGCCGGATCCTGTTTTAGAAACTACAGTGGAAGTCCAGCATGCTCAGGAAGGTCTCGCTGTAGATGATCAGGATACCAGGCACCCCCAGTACATAGGGTGTGTGGGATCTCAGTCCAGCTGGTGACGCTCCCACACCACTTCTGTGGCCGTTCACTGCCGGGATTTTGCTGCTGTGCCAAAGGCTCTAGACGACCCAAATACAGCTTTCTAGGGCAGCTTCTCTAGCAGCTTGCTCCTCTCTTTAACTCCGCGTCCTCAAATGGCTGCCATTTCAGCAGCCCTCACCTTGCATCTGTTTCCTCCACCCAGACAGGCTGCACTTGGCCGTGTTGTAGAAAATGTTCTTACGCGGGAAGTCGGGGTGGTTGTGGTGCCGCATCAGAGGGGTCCAGCTCTTTCTGAGGACACGCTAGGCTTTAAGCGTTGTAAAAGATGCCAACTCCGTGTCTTTGCTCTAAGCACCCTTTGGTGTCTCAGACTAACAACAGCTGCTCAGACTGGACGGCTAGCTGCTGGATTGACAGCAGGATTTGTCAGCAAAAGCAACTTCTTGGACTATTATCACAGCAGGCCAGTCCCTTTCAACACACCACAGCCACAGCGGCCTTGAGGCAACTCCAGGGTGGGCAAGAGAAGCCCCGAGTTTTAAACTCTACGTAACCCGAAGCTCTTCTCCCCCAGAACAGCAGTGAGATCACCCAGGCACTGAGCAAAATGTCAACGATTGGTGCAATGAGAGGCAAGTAGGTGGTTAATGGGGGAGGGGGCTTTACGATTCGTTCTAGTACAGTGTTAGCCATGGGATAAAGCCCTTCGTCTATCAGGCTGTGACTGGTGGAATTCCAGCCCGTGGTGCTCCTCTCCTGGCTATAGGCGCAGGCTGTTGTCAAGTCTGGCTGGGTCCGTCCTGGAGCTTTCTTTCCTGTGTACTATCCCAGGGTGTTGCAACACTAGGCGCTAGTGAAGGCTTCCGTGAAGTGGCCTTTTTATGGCTTATTGTTGGGCAGTGGTCTGTATTACGGCTGGTGGGGGCTGAGTTAGTTAAGCAAAGAACGGAAGAGCCCCTGGTGCTTGCACCTAGACCCACCCGGCAGCTTCCAAAGGTTCCGGAGCAGGAACTTGAGATCTGAAACCATAGAGGATGAGAACCCTAAGCCCTGGTTATTGGAAGGGTTCTTAAGAACTCACAAAGCTCGGGAGCGGAGTGTCCCAAAAACCAGAGATTGTAACATCAGTTGCGGGCAGCTCAGTGGTGGACACTCAAAGCCTGGAGCACTGTCTCTGACCTGAGCACCAATCCCCTCTTCCCCTATAGTCCCTGTGGCATCGACTTGTTACAAAGATCAGGTTAACTTCCCTAAGCAGGCGGCTGGGTTGGTAAGGCCTCTGACATTCCGAAGCCCGGGGCTGCCAGCTCTAGGTGAGCTGCTTCTGCCATTTTGTGATTTCCACTCAAATAGTACAAAAAGGATTCTCAGCCAGCTATTTGTGACAGTAGGTTTAACGTCATTCACTAGATTTAACGTATTTTTTTTTCTTTTCAAGGCTCGTGTTGTCTGCTATCCAATGGCTGAAGCTCGTTTGCTTTCCATCCGTTGTTCAGTTTTACGGCAGGTTATAGTGGGAGGGCTCAGCTCAGGCCTTGCACTTCCCTGCGAGGCATCTTCCTCACAAAATCTACTTTACGATGTATCGCAGACATTTTGTTCCAACAATTAGTAATTGGTTTTCTGTCTGACAAAAACTGTACTTGCTCATGTCTTACACCAGTAATGCCACCTAAATGTCTACAAAGACTGCGTCAGGACCAAAAGCAAATAAAGAGGCACATGTGGGATTTTGTTGACTTGCAAAGCATGTGCCCAGCTTCAACAGACCGCGTGCTCAGCTCCAAGCAAACACGCTTAGCCGGGCGGTGGTGGCGCACGCCTTTAATCCCAGCACTCGGGAGGCAGGCAGATCTCTGAGTTCGAGGCCAGCCTGGTCTACAAGAGCTAGTTCCAGGACAGGCTCTAGAAACTACAGGGAAACCCTGTCTCGAAAAACCAAAAAAAAAAAAAAAAAAAAAAAAAACAAACGCGCTTGGCCCCGCACACCCATCTGCTGTAACGGAAGCAGAGTTCCCAGGCATACATTGATCTCTGTTCTGACCCTTGGTCTGTGCTAACTTAGCAAAGGCACCACCATTGTCTGTTGGCCTGACAGTAACTGAGTTCCGCTCTGGGTTCCAGCTCAGGGAGGGGCATGCCGCCCCAAGCTCACGCAGGCAGAGAAAGCGGAATGACTAAGATCCCGCTGGGCCCTCCACTGTTCTGTGGACCCACAGGTAGACACATCTCTAACTCAATCTTTGTTCATTTAATTCACTGTTCATCATCCAAGTTCTGCCAGCAAAATATTTTACTGATGGTTATTCTCTTTCTTGCTGATTCTAATTTACAAACTATGTGTGTTCTTAATTACCCCCATACTCACAATTACCTCTCTCGTCTTACTCTGCGTTGGGTTCCCTGAGCTCCTCCCCAGCTGCGAAATCAATTCTTGCTAATTTATTCTAGAGATAGCCAAAACAATTACAAGGAAATTCCTTCAGTTCTTTGTGGCATTATCTTTGGGGCTGCTGTACTGTAGACACAGTGCCTGGGACCCACAGTGTACTTTAGGATCTGAGAAAACTGAATTTTTTGTTTGTTTTGAAGTCATAAAAAGAAGTAACATTGTATATAAAATTGTAAGTTCACTGGATTATATTCATCTTTATCCTAATGAGTTCACAAATATATATATATGTATGTGTGTATGTACATGTATATATTTATGTGTGTGTATGATGCAATAGAAAGTTGTTGAGCATGAGGTTAATTAAGAACACACATAATTTGTATATATACAAATTTATGTCGTTTAAAATTTGTATATAATACATATATCTTTTATATTTATATATTATATATAATATGTGTCTTAAAATTTGTATATATACACATATATCTTTTATATTTATATATTATATATAATATATGTCTTCTTAAATAATATGAACCAGGGCATGAGAGAGTGTGGGGGAGAGAGGAAGAGAAGACTGGGGGTGGCAAGCAGACCAAGGGGCCAAGAGAGTGTGTGACCAAAATGGCTGGTTTATATAGGAAAGAGAAGCTGGGGGAAGGGAAGAAAAGCAAAGCTCAGCCCCTGAGCTGGAAAGGTTTCGGGTAGGGGTGGGGTGAGAAGGGCTGGGAGGAACCACAGTTCTTGAGCCTGGCCCTGGGTCTCTTTGGGACCTAACAGTATGTATTTGTGTTAAACTGGAGTTCTGATAGAAAAAAATAATAATAAAAAACAAATGCTTGGTTTGGTCTACAAAGCAAGATCCAGGACAATCAGAACTATTTGTTACACAGAGAAACTCTGTCTCAAAAAGCCAAAAAAAAAAAAAAAAAAAAGAAAGAAAGAAAGAAAGAAAGAAAGAAAGAAAGAAAGAAAGAAAGAAAGAAAAAGGAAAAATGCTGTATTTTTGAGTCTTGGGAAAGTTTTAATCATGAATAGCAGTTCATCAAATGAGTGAAGACGGGGAGGTTCAAGTGATTTCCAGTGTTCCCCCTGCGGTGCTGTGAGGAAATGTTCTAGGGTAGGAACCGCCCAAGCCACTCCTCTCAAGTTGCCTGCAAATGAGGTCCGTATGGCCAGAGACCTCATGTTGAGTTGCAGATTCATTGATATGTTTGCTATGTATGACAGAAATGTTTTCGGCATGGCCAGAAGCACTTTTGAAGTCTGTGTGTAGCTGAAACATTCTTCATTTTTTATATAACTTAGACCTTCACAACTTGCACTTTCTCAGACCCTCACAACTTTACAAACTTCAAACCTCTTCTCTTCGTCCGATCATTTGCCATGATGGTGGCTTACTGAAAGCAGCCTTGCAAAAATCCTTTAAATAAAGGAATATTAAACGTTGCATAGAAGCCTGTTCTGTGAGTTTATCTGATCTGGTGTGAAGTCTGCCAGCAAGGTAAACTGTTTCTAGGTCCGCCTTTCTCAAGAAGAGACCTAGTAGCTCTAGAAAAGGCAAGGCCTGATTTTTATGAAATGGACTGATCAGGCAGCTGCACCGAAGAAGCTAGTTCCTTGTCGATGTGAATATAAAATTACAGTTCGCCATCAACATCATCAGAAATCTAAGAAAGATAATTATATCAGGAAGTATAAGCCAAATGGCCTCCGTGTCAATTAAAATGACAGAAACTTACCACTACCTAGACGGTTACCCTAGGCTCCCAGGCGGTTTCATTGGGGACAGAGATTATCCGTCTTTGGCCGTCACACAGGACGGCATTACATCTTCAGCTGCTGCAGAAGAGAGCGTAGGCCTTTGGCCGCCAGACCCCAAAAGGTCTGAGAAATTTCCCTGGGAAGGAAGAACTGGGAACACTGGTCTACCTTCATGAGGTAGAGCAGAATAGTCAATACAACGTGGCAACTATTTGGGCAGGGACCTGGTGGCAGGTAAGTCATGTGTCCGTGCTCTGGCCAGTGGTTAGCATTACCACAATCTAGGTAGAGTCATCTGTACCCCATCAACTTCTTTGGATACCTTAAGATCACAGATAGGATCTGGAATTTCAGCCTATCATGGGAAGTTTTTTATTAAAACATTTTAAACACCATATTCAGCATATCTATAAAGAGTTTAAGAACTGTTATATATTAAGTCTAACTGGTTTTAAACAAACTTTGTTTATTCAAATGAAATTACTTGCTTTAGGCTTACCCTTAAAAAAAATCACATAAAGGTAACTTAATACAGCTTGTTGCTATAAATGAATTACATGTGCATTCTGTAATTTCTTTTCTTTTCTTTATCTTTTTAATTTCATTTTACATTTCAACCAAAGTTCTTCCTCCCACCCCACCTCCCTTTGCCTCTTCCCAGCCTACCTTCCATCTACTCCTCCCAACAGGTAATGGCTCTCATGAGGAGTTGACACAGTTTGTTGGGGAAGGACCAAGCCCCTCCCCTGTGTGTTAAGTCTGAACATGGCATCCCCTCATAGGGAATGGGCTCCAACAAGCTAGCTGATGCACCAGGGAGAGACCCTGGTTCTACTACCAGGGGCCCCTCAGATAGTCCAGGCTTCATAACTGTCTCCAGCATACAGAGGGCCTAGTTCAGTCCCATGGAGGCTCCACAGCTGTCCGTCCAGAGTCCATCAGTTCCCACAAGATTGGTTCAGCTGTCTCTGTAGATTTCGCCATCAAGATCTTGACCTCCCTTGCTCATATATCCCCTCCTCCCTCTCTTTGACTGAATTCCCAGAATTCGGGCCTGGTGCTTGGTTGTGGATCTCTGCATCTGGTTCCATCCATTACTGGAAGAAGGCTCTAGCTTCTCTGGAGCTATGGATTGTAGTCTGGTTATCCTTTGTTTTATATTTAATATTAACTTATGAGTGCGTACATACCGTGTTTGTCTTTCTGATTCTGGGTTACCTCACTCAGGATGGTTTTTTCTAGCTCCATCGATTTGCCTGCAAATTTCTTGATGTCATTGTTTTTAACAGCTGAGTAATATTCCATAGAGTAAATGTAGCACATTTTCCTTATCCAGTCACCATTTGAAGGGCATTTAGATTGTTTCCAGGTTCTGGCTATTGTGAATAATGTCACTATGGATATTGTTGAACAAGTGTTCTTATGGTATAATTGAGTATCTTTTGGGTATATGCCCAAGAATGATATCACTGGGTCTTGAGGTAGATTGCTTCCCAGTTTTCTGAGAAACTGCCATACTGATTTCCAGCAGTGGAGGAGTGTTCCCCTTACTCCACATCCTCTCCAGCATAAGCTGCCATCAGTATTTTTTATCTTAGCCATTCTGACAGATGTAAGAGGGGATTTCAGAGCCATTTTGATTTTCATTCCCCTGATGTAAGGATGTTGAGCAATTCCTTAAATGTCTTTTTACCATCTGAGTTTCTTCTGTTGAGAATTCTCTGTCTAGCTCTCCATCCCATTTCTTAATTGGATTGTTTGGTATTTTGTTGTCTAGCTTCTTGAGTTATTTATATATTTTGGAGATAAACTCTCTATCATATGTTAACCACATATAGCTTTAATTTTCCTCTCTGTCCTTCTGCCCCTATATATCTGACCAATCTTGTTCTTTGTTTTACCTGAGATAAAGTTCCAACCCCTAAAAGCTGAACATTTACCTCCTGAAGAGGCCAATTTGAATGCCAAGATTCTGGTGCAATTATTGTTGCATTTGCCCCTGTGTCTATCAGACCCTCAATTATAATTCTATTTATTAGTATTTTTAACTTTGGTCTTTGATCATTTACAGAATTTTGCCAAAATATTTGCTTTATGGTTTCTCCTGAAATTTTTGTTTTATCTTCTAAAGCTGTTCTATCATCCAGAGCAGTATGGATTTTGGTTTTTGTTTGTTTGTTTGTTTGTTTGTTTGTTTTTTACAATAGGCATTAGGTCCTTTAATTGCTCTGGGGAGGAGTTTACCCCCATGAGATAAAGAATGATTGAACCAAGTTTGACATGGGGCCTGCAAGAGTCCCCCACACACAGGTTTCCTATGGGAAAGGGTTACTTTGTCCCTGCCTTGTTGATCTGCATTCATTAGTCCAATGTTGATCTTTACTACACCTGAATACTCCTTAAGTCAGGGGCCTTGTTTGGATTAGTCCCAAGAAAAACATTGTTTCTAGAAACACCTTGCCTACAATCCCTTTTTAGGTAACCTTCTTTACCACAATTAAAACATATGACATTTTGAATTTTCTTCAAGACTTTGGAAATCACCTCTCCTATCCAAGTATCACCATGGTTATAAGATTCAATATTGACTATATCTCAGATTCACTCCACTATGGGTGCTGTTCTTGCCTTTAAAGGCCTAATTACCCTTTTGCCTGTGAACTGGCATTTTCAAAAGCCAAAGATTCAATTATTATTTGTCTAGCTCCTGGATTTGGTATCATTCTATTTATAGTTTAAATCAATGTTTGTTAAAAAAAATCAGTGAAGGCTTCTTTTGGGCCCTGTATAACTTTATTAAATGACTTAGTTCTTTTTCTGACTTCTTCAACTCTGTCCCAAGCATTCAAAGCTTCTGTATGGCATAGAGCCAAGGTGTGTTCATCATCTATAGACTGTCTTCATATGTCAGCACTCTCGGGAAATTTTAATACCTCTAGCCCTGCTTCACTGTTCAATGGTCCTAGCCTCATCTTTCCACCAGGTTTCCCACTATAATTGAGGGCCAGATTTCAATACTGCAGTAACCAAGTTTTCAGTCTTGTGGGATAATTCTGTTACTAGTTGCCCATTAATTTAACATCTGCTTCACAAAAGGTGAATGCATTCCATATGAGACTATCACGTCTTTAAATCTTCCCAAATCCAATATTTCCACAGGAATCTAATGAGCTCTCTATAACCTTGGAGATATCTGTCATTTGGCACAATGTTGTTTCTGTATGGTGACTGGATAAATTAAGGTTAGTTTTTTGATAACCTTAAGCTGTTCTTCTCTAATTTCATAGTGGAATGGTGAGGTTGGTTCTCCTTTAAATTCCTCTGTCTGTTTGAATATCTCTATTATCTGTTTTAGTAAGTTTTTCTAAAGCTTGTATCTTATCGGTTATAATCTTTTCTATGGCCCATATCTTATCAGTCAATTTCTCATATTTGGAACTGACATCAACCAACTTTTTTAGGGATAAAACAAGAATTACCAAACTGATAATGACATTATGTAATTGATATTATATAAATACCAGCTAAGTTAATTATCTCCTCATTTAACTGTATCATTTTTAAACCATCCATTGTGGCATCATACAGAGCCCTAATTCCCTCCCTCCATCATAATATTGCTTCCCATTTTTTAATGTAGGAAAAAAACTCTCATTCTCTCTTTTAACTAACTCTCCCTTTTAAGAATTCAAAGTCAATACTTCTTAAGGAAGAAAGTTTTAGTTTATGTTGGCTCCAGTTCATCATGGTGTATTCTATCATGATAGGGAAGTCAAGGAAGCATGGCCTGGTCACATGATCTCATCCAACTGAGGAACCATGACTTGGTCACATAATCTTACCCAGCTCAGGAAGCAGAGACTGATGACTCCACCTTCTATGGCCCTGGACCCAAGCCCAAGGGATGGTGCCACCCACTTTTATGAACCTTCTCACCTGAACCAACCTGATCAAAGCAATCCTTCACCTGCATGCCCAGCAGCTACAGAGATGTAGCAACAGCTACAGAGGTTTGTGTCCTAGGTGATTCTAGACCCTGACATTGACCATGAATTCTTCACAAAATCTTTATGTGTATGTGTTTTGTGTCTATAGCATGTGTGTATCTGATGCCCACAGGGACCAGATGAGGGCTTCCCATCTCCTGGAACTGGAGTTACAGATGGTTATGAGCTGCCATGTGGATACTGGGAATCAAACCCAGGTCCTCTGGAAGAACAGCCGGTGCTCTAACCACTGCACCGCTGTGCCAGCTCTGCAAAACCTTTCTAATATTTAAAAATGTTTAGTATCAGCACTGACATGGTAACTCAACTTGTTGGACTCAGCTAATTCTTTCTTTTTTCTTAATAAGAAGTTGTATTACTTGGGAATCTAATCAGTTGTATTTAAAGTATAGATAATTCCACAAATTGAATTCCTTCTTGAAGATTTATTATAGGCCTCTGTCAAGTTAAAAATTAGAACTTTTTTGAACTGGTTAATAACTGAGAGACAGTTATGAAAAAACTGAGTCTTTTCAGACATAAAGACATGGTTCAAATAAAGTCTGGGTAAGCGATCGTAAAAAAAAATGGCCATTAGAAAAACCTAATATTATCATTCTTCTAGTAGTTTCACTAAGGCCACTATATTTTTCTCATTTGCATATACCAAGAAAGAATACAAACATCTTAGACTATTTTTAAAATATCTAAATATAAAGAGGTTTTTAAAACATGGTCTAGAATCCCTGTGAGCTGCATGAGGTTCTGCTGGGTCTTCCTACTGACTTTTTACTTTCTTTAAGGCTCTGCCCCACCTGTGTGCCTGCCTGTCTAGCTGCTTACCCATCATGTGCTGACCTCTGTGCCAACCTAACCCAAACAGCATGCCCCCCACCAAGTTCTCACCCAATGAATTAACAATAAACCTTTTCCTAAAACTCTCCATCTTTGCACCACAGAATTCATTCTTCGGATTCTCAAGACAAGAACCCCAAAGCACTGATGCACGGTGGCTTTGGTGACATTTGGTTTCCAGAACTCTGACTCTCTGAGAAGGACTCTGACATTCTCGAAGACGCCCCAGTGTTCCCATGCCATTTCTGGGGTGTTGGCTGGGACTCTGGAAGGCGACTGAGTACATGCAGCAACATTCTAGTTTTCCTGCTTTGGTGCACATTTCCATTTTCCACTTTCTCAAGCTACAGGCAGCTACAGGTAAATGATCCACTCTGCCCCCCATTTCTTCCTGTCTTCTTTGCACGACCCTTTTGCTGGGGCACTAGGCAAACTTACTTGAAATGAGATAGAGATAGAAAGAGAGAAAGAGATGATAGATGGAGAGGTAGATGAGAGACAGAAGGAAGATAGACAGGCAGACAGAATGACTGATTTCTGTGGAGGACCTGAGTGAGCCTCTTTCTTCTGCTTTCCCTTTCTCTTACTTGTGAGACAGGAGCCGATGTCTGGACCTCTCCCTGCTCCACGTCTGGATGGGGAAGTGCACGGCAGTGGCAGATGCCAAGAGAATTAGCACTTTCAGGAGAGTTCATGCACATTCACAGGGATCCGGTGCCGAATCCCTCTTATGATATGAACTTGAATTTCTGGATGCTGGGAAGGTTGACACAGTAGGACCAGCAAACTGGAGCAAGGGGATGTTAAAGTCTGGCTGTAGGAGGTCTTAGAGTCTGCTGTTTCTAGCTAGCACGGTCCTGTACAAAGCCAGGCCTTTCCGTGAGGCTCCCAGCCTTTTCTCTGGGACGATAGTGAGATGTGCAATATACATTGTGGTTGTTTGAAAGAAAATGGCCCCCAAAGTGAAAGAAAGGCACTATTAGGAGGTATGACCTTGTTAGAGTAGGTGTGTGGTCTTGCTGGAGGAAGTGTGTCACTGTGGAGGCGGGCTTTGAGGTCTCATTTATGCTCAAGCCACACCCAATGAGACAATTCACTTCCTATTGCTTTTGATTCAAAATGTAAGGTCTCCAGCACCAGGTCTGTCTGCATGCTGTCTCTCACCATGAAGATTAGACTGAACCTCTAAACTGTAAGCCACCCCAATTAAATGTTTTCTTTGTAAGAGTTGCCATGGTCATGGTGTCTCTTCATCGCAATAGAAAGCCTGACTAAGCCGGCGGCGGTAGCATACGCCTTTAATCCCAGCACTTGGGAGGCAGAGGCAGGTGGATCCCTGTGAGTTCGAGACCAGCCTGGTCTACAGAGTAAGTTCCAGGACAGCCAGAGCTACACAGAGAAACCCTGTTTCGAAAAACCAAAGAAAGGAAGGAAGGAAGGAAGGAAGGAAGGAAGGAAGGAAGGAAGGAAGGAAGGAAGGAAGGAAGGAAGGAAGCCTAACTGTAAAGACTGCATCATTTTCCTATTGTCAAACCATACTTATAAGAAAAAAATACATAGGACCAAACCCTAGGAATAGCCGTGTAGGAGGGACGTCATAGGTGTCTTGTAAGACCTCACACATGGTGTAACTGAAAAGGCTATGGAAACCTTGGACGGTCAGATTGTCTGACATATTGCCCTTTTTAAATTTAAAATAATAAATCTTACCTGTGGTTCCATCAGCTGGAGTAGGTGCAATAACCGTTGCCTGCCAGTAGGTGTCAGGGTGCACCTGAATCCACGTGCTTGGTTTTAGATGGCTGAATGTAAACGAAATACTGAAAAATATACTCAAATAAGAAGTTAAAATCACAGACCGTGTGCTCTGTGAATATGTTTGGCTGTTCAATAGTTTCCCCGCTCTGGCGGAGCGGCAGCTGTGGCTGGACCCCAAAGCCTGCAGCACAGCGTGGGGTGGGTGAGTGCGTGCGCCTGGAAGTGCTCGGGGTTCAGCGCTTGTGGCGGCTGCCGGGAGCCGGAAGCTGGGTGTGGGGCGCAGAGCAAAGGGAAGCCGAGGCGGCGTGGGGACTCTGGAGCACACGAGCAGTGGGCAAAGGGGGTGTTCTATGTCTGCAGCCGCGGTGCATGCAAATGGCGCTAGGTGCGCAGAACTGTAGTGGCCCCATGTTGGGTGCCAAGTGTTGATCAATTAGGTCGGTATGGTAAATAACCAGACCAGCTCAAGAATAACAGTTATTTTTTTAATAGTTGGAAAGGGGAAACTCACACTACAAGAGTGGGCGGTCCAAAATCTAATCGGTCTGGCGGGCACCACATAGAGGAAGAGAGCGCCTGTGTCCTACTAGTTTTGCTACCTGGGCTACAGGTAGCCACACCCTAACTAGATGTGATTGGTTGATAGTTTCCCCATCATACAGGACTTGGTCTCCTTGTTGGTTTGGGGGGTCTTTGTGGATCTGGGCATAGCAATAAACATGAAGCTGAAAAGTTTGGACAAGTCATTAAGTTCTGAGTAAATTATATAAAAGGTAAGAGAGAGATGATATATACATGTTATGACATTTCTAATGTCAAGGTTCAGTACACTGATATCAAACCTCTACCAAAATCAATGAATTTCTCTTTAAGTTATTGATCTGCTCTTGGTAACATTCAGAAGCACTGACTTAAAAGAACAAAAATATCTGTCTGATCAGGGTTTATTTAAAAGCATTTAGTTCTTGCCCAAGCTTTAGTGAATATTACACACAGTAATTGAAAATGCCAGATTAATATAACTGATCTTCTGGCTGTTTAAAAACCATACTTGGGGCTGGAGAGATGGCTCAGTGGTTAAGAGCATTGCCTGCTCTTCCAAAGGTCCTGAGTTCAATTCCCGGCAACCACATGGTGGCTCACAACCATCTGTAATGAGGTCTTATGCCCTCTTCTGGCCTGCAGACATACACACAGACAGAATATTGTATGCATAATAAATAAATAAATATAAAAAAATAAAAACCATACTTGGAGGCCTGTACTAATGTGGTCTGAGGGACCAACGCAGGCTGTGTCTATCACCACGTGATAAAGTCAGCACATTTCCTGTGTCAGACTAAGAAGGGAATATGGGACTTTCAGTGTTGGAGACTGTGGAGCATCTCTCAAAATGGTCTGCATTGCCTTTGTGGTAGTTTGAGGGGTCACGTGCAACAATTTATCACTCACGAGCTGCCACTTGGCCCTTGCTGCTCTGGGATCCAATTAGATCTGCATTTAAGTCACACTGTTAAGTCCAATGAAAACTCCAGTTTCCTCAAACTCCAAAAGGCAGTCTAAAACTCCAAAAAATGAGGCAAGGATTATTTCAGGTTAGATAAAAGCCAGCATTCCTTAGGAACTTGTGGAACTGGTTCCCTATCTGAGTCTTCTTGGCTCCCTGCTCTCATCTCTGAGTCTTCATTCTGTTGTTCTCTAGTCCTCCCTCTGAACACTAGGCTATGCTTAAAGATGTCTTTGGTATGGAGAATGTTTAAGTATTGTCACGTGCTGTTCCTGTTCTACTTTATTTTTAAAAAGCTGACTCTGGAACTGGGTTACAGCCCTCCCTCTCCAGGCCCAAGCATGCTTATTTAGAAGTTTCCTCCAAAATCTTGTCCTTGATCAGGCAGGCCACCTGACGCTGTGGCAGGGAGGAAGGCAAAGCAGAACAGAACACGGAAACACACTACATGCTTTAAAATGGACAAAAGTAAGCTGTTCCCAGTGTGGATTGCTGCTGCCTACTTCATACTCCTCCTCTTGGTTTTATTTAACGCTCTAAATACTCTCTTCTCTTCTATCTCTGAAAATTTTGCTAATGTGTAAGTAAACTTTATTTCAAAATTTGTAAGACTATCGTGTAAACTTCCTATAGCTCAGGATCTGTAAGTTCACTGGGTGTGGTTAAAAAATGTGAAATTTGTAACAAAACATTAGCTTAAAATTCATAACAAAAAGGGTTAAGAGTTAAAAAAAACACTACACTACAGCATGCTTATGGGTAATGTAGATTCAACTCTTGTTTAGGAAAATAGATGTTTTTAAAAAGGAAAAAAAGGGTCTGTGTGTGTCTGACGGGCTCACCTTGGAGTAAATAGCAACCATGCCTGCCACCATCTTGGCTGATGTCCTCATCAGGATAGAAGCAATAATATGGCTGGCTGCCATCTTTACTAAAGAGAAGACATGGAGCTGGAGAGTTGGTTTGGCAGTTAAGAGCATTGACTGCTCTTCTAGAGGACCCAGGTTCAATTCCCAGCATCTACATGGCAGCTCACAGTTTGTAACTCCAGGTCCAGGGGATCCCACACTCTAACACAGACACATATGCAGGCAAAACACCAATGCACATTAAACAAATAATTATAAAAATAAATGAGACCATGTGGTTTCACTGCCTTGTATAAGCTAAATAAGGCAGTTCCCATAGACTTCTTAAACCCTCTGCTTATCTCCTTCTTAGACTTAGGAGGCAACAGTAGGTCCCAAAGATGTTTTGGATTAGAATGGATTTTTGAATGGTGGTTTTTGTCCTGAGAGTAAAAATAATGGATGAGGACAAAATCATGAACAAGGTTTATGGATAACAGGACTTTAAACAACATATGTTTGAAGAATAAAGTATATTTGTTTAAGGTTTATAAATTCCTAAGGTTATAATGGTCTACTCTGGTTAACAGAAACTCACTTGGAGATATACATCTCACCATGTATGTCTTTGCTAACTGTGTTCAACACCAAGCATCAAGCATCTAGAAAACTTTAGATAAGGAACAATATATGTTGAATGAGTAAGATATGTTTGATAAATAAGGTTTATAAATTCTTGAGGCCCATTCAGGCTAGAAGAAACTGATTTGAAGATATACGTCTAGCTTCTTTGTTTTGGCTAACTTTGTTAAGCTTTAGCTATTTGGATAAACTGAGGCATACAAGAATACTGTGATATTCTGTAATGGTGCACTATAAAAGGATCAGGAAAGTGAGGCCCCCAGTCTCTCTGTGGGCTGTATTGATGGTTTAAAGTTTTATTTGGATGTTAAAGGATCTCCAGCTAAAAGCTCTGTGTTCTCAGCCTCTCTAGCGTTCAGAGGACCAGCGCTGCAATCCAGTTAAGTCACTTTCCATTCTTCTAGAGCAGCAGTTCTTAATCTGTGGGTTTTGACACAGGGGTAAGTCACCTTCCAAACCACCGCCTGCAGAGATCTGGGACCTCTTCTGGGTCAAGACCTCTGGGGTTCCTGCCAAGCTGCTGCCATACCAGGCAACCCTGATCCATTTCTGGAGCAACAACCATCTTTGTTCCGTGGAACTTTTGTGGAGGAGACAGCCTATCCAAAAGCAACCCCGCACCCCCAACTCGACCCCAGGCTACAGCAGTGGATGCACGGCCCTAGTGCTTGGTCTTCAGCACAGGTTCGGAAATGGGCAACTGCGGGTCCACACTCAATCTTCAGTCACCCCTGGGGTATCTACTGCAAATTTTTTCCAAATTGGAGCTAACGTCATATGTCCAGAACGCCTGATTTTCTTTTGCTCCGTACACTCTTGATCAAGATGGCTCCCAGAGGAAACTCTTGACTTTAACATCCTCAAGGTCTTGAGAATTTCTGCGGGCATACGGACAACTGGTCAGAACTCCCTCGTATCCAGGGTTTTGGGGCTCTGTGCTCCTGCCCTCCCTCTGTAGCCAGCGCCACATGGCCCAGGCTTTGTTGGCTATGATTGCAGTGCCTCCAGACCCCCATTTATTTGGGGACTTAGACCCGGAACACTACATGCCCTGACCAAGCTGTGTCACTGGCATCTCTGCCCTTCCCCCAAGCACAGCTACCCCTCCTATGCTGGCACTGGCATGTGCCCCACTCAGTGGCCAACCTTCTTCCCTTTATCCACCTCTCCCCTTCTTCCCCCTCCCCCTGCAGGACAAATTCTTCCCTTTACCCATCCCTTGCCCCTTCTTGCTCTCCAGAACAAAGGTCGAGGGTCATCTTCCTGCCCTTTACCCTCCTTCCTCTCTCCCTCTCCCTACTACTGCCCCTCCTCCTTCCCTATGCCCTCCCCATTCTTGGGGGCCACAACCTGCACCCTGGTCCCCATCCACACACTGGCCTAGCCCCCCAGTCCTCTCTGGTGGCTTCTCATACTCTGTTCCAGCAGACCCCCGCCCTCCTTTGCCCCCTCTGAGAGGTGGCCAGAACTGAGGGAATTGTTGGAGTCCATGTTCCCTTGTCCCTTCAGGACCTCACACAGATAGAGCAGTGGTTCCTGCTGATGCTTCTGTTTGTGTCGAGGAGTTCCATTATCTTCCCCGAGCCTGTGATCTGACCTGGCAAGACCTCTTTGTCATCCCAGCCTCCACGCTCACCCCCAAGGGGCGAGGTCGAGTTCAGGCAGCAGCGAGACAGCATGCAGACCACCACCCCCACCCCCAGTGGACAATATGGTCTCCGTGGGTGACGTGCCAGTGCCAGCTACAGAACCTTCCTGGAACCATCAGCCAGGTCAAAACGGCCACCAGAGGAGGGACCTCATGGTCCGCTATGGAATTCCATCGGGGCATGGAGATGGTCTCAGGAAAAGCTTTCGATTTTGATAAGCTCTCAGAGATTATGCAGCGAGCTGATGAAAATCCAGCCATTTCTCTAAATCACAAGAGAGCATGGTTTAATATGCTCGCTTTGACCCAGCCTCCCCAGCGGGAGCCACGTCCTGAGAAATGAATTTCCCAGTCATCATCAGATAATAGAAAGAAATTTAAAAAGGTGGAGAAAGGTCCCCAAACCTCCATATGGGAATTGCTGAAAATGGCCTGTAAGTGTTTTAATATCCGAGAAGAGGCAGCTGAGTCTTCCCGACAGGCTTGGCTGCAACAGATGCTATGCTCCAAGTCCATTTCTTGGCTGCCCTGAGGCCACCTGCACCCTCCCAAGGGGGACAGGGGAAATCTGCAACATTCCATCCCACCAGAGCTCAGGCCAAGTCAACTCCACCAGGGTCCTGCTTTAAATGAGCCCAGGAAATCCATTGGTCCTGGTGCTGTCTTGACTCTTAGCCACCATCGAGGCCATGCCCTGTCTGCTGGCACCTTGGCCACAGGAAATCAGAATACCCCCAAGTGGATTCGTCCTCTATGCCACACCACAGGGGTCCAGCCTCACCACCACACACATCTGAGACTCTTCTAGCCTTTAAGCTCCTCAGCCTGGCAGAGGACTCCCATCACCCTCCCTGTGTGTAGAGTTAACTCTCTGGGTAGCAGGTAAGTCCTTCTGGGTAGACATGAGAGCTACCTCTTCTGTCTTGATCTCTCTCTCACTTGGATCCCACAGTTCCCTCACTAATTTCTGTCACGGGGGTGGATGGGACCTCTCCTTTCTGCGTAAGACCCTGCCACTTCCCTGCTTTCTTGCAGGGGGATTCTTCTCACACTTTTCTGGTCATACCCGCCTGTCCCGTCCTCTACTTGGCCGTCATCTCCTCAGCTACTTTGAAGCCACCCTCACCTTGGCCCCCACCCTCTTCTGACTCCTATCTTCCTGTTCCCGTAATTGTCTGAGAGCTTCCTACCCCAGACTGTCCTGTCCCTACCCTCCCAGATCCAGCCGACCCCCCAAGAATGGGATATCTCCACCCCCGGTGGTTGCTACTCACCACCAGCCAGGCCTACTTCACTTTAAGGACCCTCCTCCTTCACTTCCAGACCCCAGTTTCCTATTTCTGAAACCTATCGCTGGGGCCTCAAACCCATTATTATTCACCTCTTATTTGAGGGACTTTTAATTCCTGTTGACTCGCCCTGCAACACTGCCATTCTCCAGGGTTTACAGCTTAGTTCAGGACCTCCACCTCATTAATGAGACAGTTGTTCCAACCCACCCCGTGGCCAGCATCCCATACAACCCCTTTCTGGCCTTTCTCCTACCACTTCCCATTCTACATCCTGTCCCTCTACACCCTGACTAACACTTGCTCTTTGCCTTCACCTGGAAGGACCCTGACACCCAGTCCTCCAGACAGCTCGCATGGACTGCACTCCCTCAGGGTTTCTGGGACAGCCCTCATTTCTTTGGCCAAGCCTTGGCCTGGGATCTTTCCACCTCTGGCCCCAGTCCCAGCACACTCCTCCACTATAGATGACCTCCCTGTCTCTGTCCCAACGGGCCACCTCTCTGCTCCTAAGCTACCTTGGCTCCCTGGGATAACAGCTTTCCCCATCTCAGGCTCAGCTATGGCCTCTCACTGTTGGGTATTTGGGTGGTCAACTCAACCCGGGGCCTAAGACTCTCACCTCTGATAGAGTCCAAGCCCTGTGCGACTTGCACAGTGGACCAGATTCTCTCGTTTTGGGGCCTGATGGGATTCTTCCATCACTGGATCCCTAACTTTCCCATCATGGCCAAGTCCCTGTACCAGGCATCCAGAGAGACCCCCACAGGGCCCGCCACCCACCCTGCCGCTGTCTGCCACAACTTCTCTTTATTGCAGGATGCCCTCCTAATGTCCCCCGCTCTAGATCTTCCAGACCCCACCCAACCCTACCACCTCTATACATATGAAAAAGTGGGAGTGGCCACTGGGGTTCTAGCCCAACTGTCTGGGCCTTTGAATTGACTATGGCTTTCCTATCCAAACAATTAGACCCCACCGTGGGTGGATAGCAGACACATTTGAGAGCCCTAGAGGTAGCAGTTGAACTCACCACCCAGGAGGCCCTCACGACCATCCTGTTCCAGTTTACCCACCACCTCTCAGACCTGCCCAGTCATTCCTCTCTTTCCTTCTTTGGGCCCTCCCAGGTCCAGGTCTTTGGCTTACTGTTTCTATAGAACCCCAGGCGGCTTGTGCAGTGGTACTTCTCAAGACGTGATCTTCTACGTCTCCAGAGCCCTGATGGACAGGACTCCACACTGGTACCTCTCCAGGCTCACGCAGGTACCTACCCAGGATAAAGGGTCTGTCTAGCAGCTGGGATCCTCCACCCTCTGGTCTTCCAGAATGTCCCAATGAAGGGCTTACTGCTCTTGTGTCTTGCTCATTCACCTTAGTCTCTTGTACAACCAGGGTACATATCCACTCCATTCTTACTGACGATCTCCACTCTTCCCACAGCTAGCCCAGTTCACAGGGCCGATAATAATCTGTTTTTTTCTCCTAGCAAGTTGCCTTCTCTGCTTCCTCCAGGAACAGATTCCTGAGGTCTCCAGGATGACGGTTAACCCAATGCTGCTTCACCCTCACTACTGAGCATGAGCCCACCGACTCCCTACTTCCCTTCCCATGTCGTCCCATGGCAACAGCAAATAGCCAGACTTGAACAGGCACCCATATACCGAAGAAGGTTGAGAATGTTCACCTGGAACAGTTCACCTCTTCAAAAGCCCCATCCCTGCCATCTGCAAACCCCACCCTCAGAGAATCCCCAACTGCTTTGCTCTTCTCTCTGCCCTGGCTGTTGCCAGTCTGCCCCTCTTTGTCCCTGAACTTGGGACTCCCACAGATGCCTCTGGCTATTCTCTCTTTCATATTTTTCTTATTTTAGCAATAAGCTTTCTTTCCACCTGTGGTTCCCCTGCACCCTCCCTATAGGGACAACAGAAAACAACAACCTTTAGTATTGCTACTATCGTTCCTCAGTATATATCAAACTAGCATCTATTTGGAGTACAGTATTTGTGGTTTTAAATTATTTGTACTTCTGGCCCTATTAAAAAAAATCAAATGAATTTCGACTTGGAATTTGGAATTTCCAACCATTTCTGAACTGTTCCTAAATACATTTCTGAAATTTTGTGGTATTTATGTGAAGCAGTGTTTTCAGCAAGGTAACTGTAAAATTCAAACATCAATTCTGCAATAATGTTGTGAATGCTCTGCCTTCTGTGTGCATATTAATATTCAGCTAAGACTTAATTCTTTGTGTAAAAATAATGAAGCATTTCCCCTCATTAGTATGCAAATTTGCTTTCATCTTTAATAAATGGAAATATGTATGTATATGCAACACTTGTTTTAAAATAAATTTCCTGATGATTTACTCTTAAGCAATTTTTTTAATGGAAGGCAGCTGTGCTCTTCTGACCTGCATAGGTACAACCATCACAGGATGTTCATGGCACAGGCATGGCATTGCCCACCTCCCTTCTTACAAGGGCTGTTTTCTATATGTACTTTATACATGTACATACTCATGGTCTTGTAAAAATCCTCTGGTCACAAAGGGTGGGGAGTAGAAAAGATTTAAGAACAAAGGACCACTCTGCCTGCCAAGGATGATCAGTGTTAAGCTTCAACCCCCCCCCATTCTCCCCACTCCCCCTCACCCCCACAAATGGCTGAGGTGCCTATTTGACTTATCTAAGCTGGACCTGGCAGCCAGGTTCTCCCAGCATCCCTCAGTCACTACCTGTTACAGGATGTGGCTCACATACCCAGCTCTCTGGTCTGAGCTTTCTAGCCCAGGGGCTGGGCTGTCCTCCCCCTAGAGGCTCTTCCCTATAGAATCCAGACATTTTGGTTACCCACCCTTTTTTTATCTTTGGCCTCTTGGCTGCTGCTCCCTTCCCCTCTCCCACACAGCCCAGCTCAGGCTGGTCCTGCCCATTCTGGACTCCCCAGATGTCCCTGCTCTGGCTATGCTCTCCCTCAGAGCTACAATAAACTGTCTCCCCCACCACAGCTAGGGGCAGTCATGGCCTCCTTTCCTTTTTCTTTATTCTTTTCCCCCTTCTTCATTCACTCGGCTTTCCAGGAATAGCAGTCTCAGGGCCGTATAAAACCGTAATTATATTTAACCATTTGGATCTGACCACAATTTCTTTTTCTTCTGCTAAAATACAGCCACCCCAAAGCATACTAAAATTGTTGGGCATACTAAGAACCACCAGAAGTCCTCTGCCCACATTCCAGAACAGTTCCTTGGAGCTCCCCCTTCCCTCAACCCTAACCCCACCTTCAATGACTCAGCGCCAAGGCCCTGCCACTGTCGTGTTTTTCCTATGTGCATGCTCCATATAAAGCCTGCCATCATGGCCTGGCCTGTTGCTGACCCCATCCCTGCCCTTGTGTGAGGTTTGTGGCAGGGTGTGGTTTCTGTGGTATTCCTTGCCCCACCCCCATCACTGAGATGTTCTTTCACCACAAAACCCTTTCAAAAATGGTCTTAACTTTTCCACATTAGAAAAAGTGCTAAGATTAGTTCAGTCTGACTAGGAGTTCTCAAAATAAGTGAAGCAATGCATTGGACTACAGATAAAACATGCATGAAGCAAATCTGCAAGCAAGTATCTCCACTCAAAACTATTAGGGAACAGGTAGGACATGATGGCAATCTGGCTGTGACACACGTCACCTCATGAATCGCCAGGGTTGGGTTGGCTGACCTAGCTGGCTAGGCTGGTCTTCTCTTCCTCTCTCACCATACTCTCCTGAGGCTGCATGCCCAGTCAAAGAGGACAACCTGCCCCCAGCTAAAGGACCCACCTTCAGTCAAGAATATACTAGTAGCTGGGCAGTGGTGGCACAGGCCTTTAATCCCAGCACTGGGGGGGGGGGGGGGAGGCAGAGGCAGGTGGGTCTCTGAGTTCGAGGCCAACCTGGTTTACAGAGTGAGTTCCAGGACAGGCTCCAAAGTTACACAGGGAAACCCTGTCTCATAAAACCAAGACCAAAACCTTAAAAAAAATCCTAGCAGCTATGTTCCCCTGACAGAACTCCAAACAAGCTCTCAGGGGACTGCTTAAGCGGGCACAGAAAGAATGAAGGAACTGAGACCTGTCAGTACATGCTCACTCACTCCAAATGCCTGCACTAAGAGATTGACCAAACTAACCCAGCCTTGCTTTCAGAGAAGATGAAGACTGTGTCCTACATGATCACAACAACGTCCCCTCTCCACCTCCGACTGCAAGATCTGCCTGAGGAAAGCTCGCGGTTGACAGGAAAGGTGTGCTATGTTCCAACCAACCTAACAGGTCCCTGGCCTCTTTCTTGGAGTTATTTCACAAGTTTCCTGGGGAGACATAAAACAAATATCTTCCCACAACAAATTGTGGAGGAGCTAACAGAACAAAGATTCCATCAAGTCCCGCTTGGGAAATAAATGAGTTTATTATAGTTACTCATTGGTGCATGGCTGGCTAAAACGCCCTACGCCCAGTCAACTTTTTTACCTCATATATGGTTCAGAATCAGGACCACTTGGATGGGTGGGGATGGTAAATGGAATCTTGGGGAGGGTTTCTTTAACTCCTCTCTGCATCCAAGAGAAAATTTTCAAAACACTATTACTATTCCCATAGACCTAATGTAGCTAAAGAAATGGTCACACACAGAAGTGTTTATGGAAAAGGCGTGTGTTTCTCTTACAACTCAGAACCCAACTACAGCTCCTCTGAAAATATAATCATTGGGTATAATCCATCATCAGGTAGGAAAAGGCCAGTTTCCAAGGCTCTGCAGGAAGACATAGTACAAATAAACCAAGCACCTTACTGCTTTTGCACTAAGACAACAATGTAACTAAAAGTCGGGGGGAAGCATTTCTGTTTTCATCTTTTACCTTTCCACCTTTACTTTGGGTCATCTGGTCTACCTAGAACTGATGGTACCTAGCCTATCTCATTCAGTCAAGGCTGAAGGCACAGGGAGAAGAACAGCCTAAGGCATCTTACCAATTTTTAGAATGTCTTATTCCAGACACTCCCAAAGGGTACCAAAAAGTACCCAATCATCCTAAACCTGTAGTTATCTTGGATTTCAAAGACAGCAGAGGCTCACAGGGCAGACTCTCCTTAGAGGAAAGCTATTATCCATCGTGATGAAACTGCACCCCCAGAGAAGTAATCATCTAAGAAACTTTGTGCCCTCGATGAACTTTGGACCACCCTACAGATCTAGAACTGACAATGACCAGCTACACTACATCCCTTGATGAGGACTTGATTATGACTGCCTCTCTTCCCAACCTCCCAGTTCTTTCTCTAAGACTAATATTGTGTTAGTGCCCAGATGAACTTGGACCCCTTTAGCTGTTCCTGCACATGGATGAAATCTCCTCTGCCCCCCACAATTCCTCATATCTTTGGCATACTGAGAGACTGAGGTGGCCAACCCTAGCTTTGTTCTGTTTTGTTTTAGATGGCAGTAGCCTTAAAACCACTGTTCTGTTTAGACAGCTGCTACATACACTGCTGTCCTCACCACACGCCTGGCGGACGTTTTGTCCTTCCTCACGTAGTAATGATGCCCATAGCTCACACTCCACCTCCCTTGTTCTAGAGTTTAAAGAGTCAAATCACTGTGGCACGAATCAGAGTGGCGCTGCCCTCCTTCCTCTTTCGGTACTTGAGTAAATTCTGCTCAGAGGCGTCAAACGACGCCCTACTATATTTACCTCCTAACGCCATCACTAGTGGAAGTTCAGGAGAGAAAAGAGCCAAGGAATCAATTCCAACCCCTGCACTTGACCACCTCACCTACTGAGGGAATAGGCAGAGGCATGAGGTCCACAGGGGCCATGTGTCTCTGCTGTGCACAGTGGGCATGTGCCATCCAGGGATAGGCACAGACCAGAAACAGCTCTGAGGACACTCTAGGACATGTAGTCTTTGAGCAGGAGGGACTTGGCCAGGGACTGATGCCTTTTTAGGCTCTTGACTTTTAAGTAAACAACAGCACAATAGCAGCCGCTGTTAGAACCTGTAGCTCAGAAGCCAATCTCCTAAGGGCCTTGTGAGCTGCAGGATCCGATTTACCTACTCACACTGGGCACTGCAGGATTCTGGGTAAGCATAGTCTTTCCTACATTCACAGCCTCTGCTGCAGTGTCTTCTGGGAACTCCAGGGCACCAGCACTTCTCATGCATTGGGCATCAAAGCGTTCAGGGCATTATTGTTCTGCATCACCTGGACAACTCTCACCCTGGCACCTGCAGGGTTCCAAGAAATGCTCACCCTGTTTGTCAGACCATATCTCACTCCTGCATTTAAAATTCAGGGCTCACAAGCACATTGTTGAAGTTCTCGATTATTCTTGAGCCTCCCTGGAAGTGCACCCTCTCCACCGACGCACTGAGACACACTGTCCTCAGGTACCACCCAGCAGCATCCTGGGTTTTGATTTTGAAAATTTTTTGGTTATTTTTATTTAATCCAAGGACTTTGCTTTATACAAAAAGTCATTGTAGAAACAAGAGCAGAATCCAAAGTTTGGTTTGTAAATACTATCCAGGCAGCAAACTAGTCAAGGGGTTCTTTTAAAGTAGATCCCATTTGTGTTGTGTGATTGGACCTCTCTCTCTCTCTCTCTCTCTCTCTCTCTCTCTCTCTCTCTCTCTCTCAACACTGTTAAATATAAAGTTTTGCAACAAACCTTCAATTTATATCAAATATAATTAAAAATTAACAAATGAATACATTGTATCAAAAGTACGAAGATATACATTTCATGCGCATACTTGTATAATGTATATATGGATATATTTTACATGCACACATAACTTGTTCAAACTACAGCCACTGCTTGACAGGTTCCAGATGCAGACAGCTGGTTGTTGTTGCATTTCAAATTTGGCAACTCACTATGAAATTTCAAGGGGGAACAGACAACAGCTTGAGAAGAGACAGTACAGAAACAAACCCAAAGTCAGGAAACAAGACACCATGTCTCCTTGTCCCTGCTTCTTGTAATTTTCATGTGTACCAATGCCTGGAAGAAGAGCCAGCTACGCTAATGTGGGGTAAAGATGATTCCCAAGCCAGGGCTGTCTGGAGCAGCTGTGGTTCCATACAGAATGTATACACTCAACACTCAAGAGAACAAGGGCTGGGCTTGGAACAGAGACAGAACGTCAGTATCAAAATGCACATCCTTCTACTTTGCAACATAGGTGCAGTCACATGCACAGTCCAAGGTTCCTGTTTAATTTTACCCTACTGGAATAAAATACTCTGTTATCGTTAAAGTTTCAGGGTATTGTGCCTTCATATAAGGAAATTCTATAAAAGGTTTGGTCACAATCATGCTGAAACCCTAGACCAAGTGGCGGTCTTGTGTTTTGTTTCTAGTAATGTGTCTTTTGTTGCATAGCCCTATGGTTAACAATAGCCACTCGCTGAACACACCCACCCACCCATACACACACAAACATGCGCACGCACACACACACACACACACACACACACATGCCTGCATCTCCTGTGAGCACACACACACACACACAATCACACATCAGTTTCTGTGCGAAACATGGGATAGAAGTCAACAATCCCACCAAGAAGTCATCAGAAATTTCAAAACACAGAGAACACACCGAGGAGTGCCTGCCTGCCTATGCGCAACCTTGCTCTAGTGGCCTCCCGCTGTGCACATCCTGCCTTCCTGGGTGTGGGTTTTCCCTTTGCAAGGTAGCGGTGAGGCGAGGCTTTGACTGCTGCCCCCCAGATCTGGGGCCTGGGACCCTACAAAGCTTTAGATATCCAGTTTCACCCCATGAGCATTTCCTCCCTGCCTGTTTCTTGTTACGCTGCCAGCACAGGCTTCTTCCTCCTGCCCTACTCTCCCTCGTCTTTAGTAGTGCTTAACACTCTTCAGCATTCCGTGAAGACTAGTTTGTTTGTTCATTTTTTTTTTTGTTTTTGTTTTAACACAACAGAGATCATACCCTCCTTGGCAGGCATCCCGTCCCTGAGAATCAGATTAAGAAACAGATTGAAAATGCCTCGTGCGAGCGCACACTCTGCTACTCTGTGGCTTCTTCTGAACCCCTCACTCAGGGGAGGTGCATGGGGCGCCACAGCTGCCTCTCTGACTGGACACTGTCAGTGTTCCCTACGACACAAGCTGCTCTGAGCAGTTCCCACCCAATCCACTTGCTAGTTCCTGAGGCCTCACCTCAGACGTGACGCTCAGAGTCAGAGATCAGGCACTTGGTTGAACAGAGGAGCCAGGGGCATTGGGGACTTCCCGGGCAGGGTAGAATCCATGTACAGGAACATTGCATACAAGTCACAGAAACAATGCAAAACGGGACCTTCCTACATGTTGATTTTTTTTTTAAGTTACATGAACATTTCTTTCCCTGTTTTGCTTTCGTTTTTTTTCTAGATCAACTCTGTAGAAATGACAAACAGCTTAAGGTATTGTGACTGAAAGCCAGGACCAACAGCATGAACATTCTCCAGATTCGGTCCCTAGGTGGAGACAGTATGGAAGGCAGGGCCTTGAGAGCATCTCTATGCACGTGTGCTGTTTGACTTCAAGACCAACAACAGACATGAGATTACCGAGGCCGGCAGGTGCTGCCAGGCCACAGCTGGGCTCCTTTCCTTGCTTTCAGGTGCACCCTTTCCCCGACGCCACACATTCGGACAAACAATACTCGCCATGAGACTCAGACCTCCTAACAAAGTCCCAAGTACCCACTCTGGGTGCTGGAGGCCATGCCATAGGATTTGGATTTGCTGGGTTCATCTCGACTCAGCTACCTCCTGCTTAGGATCCAACATCTGGCATGGAACCCAGGAAGGCAGTACACAGGAGGATAGAGAGAACCATATCCCTCTAAGAAAGGGCTTTATTAGTCCATCCAATGTAAAAGGGAGGGAGGGAGAGAAGCAGGAGCCTCCACCACAGAGGCCACGGCATGAGGACCCTCCTCCCAGGGCTGTGGCCCCACAGCCCAGAGCGGATGATAAAACTCATCAACTGGAACCCGCACCCATGGAGCTGGTGCGTGGGTGGTCACGGTGCAGCTAGCACCAGTGGTCCTGGTCTGGGTGGTGGTAGCTGTGCCGCGCCCGGACGCCGGTGCTGAGTCCCAAAGTGCAGTGGTAGCCATTGGGCACACGGCGGAGAGGGTGGGATTGGGAGGTGAGGGAGGACACGTAGGAAGTCCTGGAGGAGCGGCCAGAGTTGGTGGCCACTGCCTCTTCAAAGGTGAGTGTATCCTCAGGCAGAGTGTGGGCAGAGGCCTCACTGTCCAGACGCTGCCCTAGGTAAGGGTCAGAGCCAATGCGAGATCCAGGGGCCAGAGGCTGGCTCAGGGGCTCTTTCTGGAGCAGGGCATTGTGTTCTGAAAGGCCGCGGCTGAGACGGCCGGGGGAGAAGGCTGGAAGGCCACTCTGACCCCCAGCAAAGTGGACAGGCGAGGAATTGGCGGTCTTGTAGGTGATGCTGGGGCGTGGGGTCAGGGGAGTCTGGGGGAGCTGCCTCCGTCCACCTCGGCCCGGGGTGCTAGCACCAGATGTTGACATCAAGGGGCTCCCATTAACAGAACCACTGCCCTACATGAAAAAGGCAACAGCAAAAAATAAAAAATAAAAACCACATTAAACAACACAGCACACGAAAAACATAAGCACCATCATGAAGGGATGCGGGGAGGACGCAAGGCAAGCAGGGGAAACAGGAAGGACAGACACCTTGAGCAAGGGCTAGAAGCCCGGAGTCAGAGAGGAAAGTGGAGAAGCAAGCGCTGAGGAGGATCAGGCTTGCACTGGGGTGCAGGACATGGAAGGTGCTCAGTCTGTGGGAAGCGAAGTTGGAGCGTGTGAGCCATGCTTCCCTGTGTGGTTACCTGTGGGTGGGGTCCTGGCTCTAGCGCTGCTGTGGGAGATGTGGGGTGGCTACTGAGAGAGGGCTTGTGTTGCGGGGGCTCCCGACTCCCAAAGCGGTCACAGGAATAGAAGCGCTGCTTCTCTGAAGAAGAGGACGAAGGCTGCCTCCGCTCCTGGGACCTTCCCCGCTCCTGCTTGCGCTCCCTTCGACAGCCTGCAGATCCTTCTCCTTGGGGCAGGCCAGATCCTGCAGCACTGCTTGGTGCTGGCCAAGAAGGAGAGAGGTTAGTGAAGCTGAATCCAGAGCAGGGCAGAGACCTCTGGCTAAGACCTACATGCTCTTCTGGGACAGACTGAGACTCAGTGCCTGACCTGGTCCCCAGACTGACTCATGCACCCCACTGTTGTGGGCTAATTCTGGAACCACATGTCACACTAAGGAAGATGGTCCTGTGGACTGCTAGACCCTTCCCGGACCCTGTGCACTCACCCCCTTCTGTGTCAACAGACAGGCTGGGCCCCTTTTCCAGGGACCTCTGCTTCTTTTCCCTGCGCCGGTGGCAGCGGTGATGATGGTGATGTGAGGCCTGGCTAGGCGGAGGCCGGTCCAGGACGGTGTTGCAGAGGTGAGTTCCGTGGGGGCGTGGAGCCAGTGTGGAGATGGAGCGCTTCATGGGGCTGGCATCAGGGGCAGGCTGCGGACAAAGGACAAGGGATGAGGAGGTTCAGGGCCTGAGTCAGCAGGCAGCTGAGAGACCAGGAGTTAGACAGACTTCCTGGGAGGCAAACAGATAGGGAGAGGGGCCACGGCTAAGTAATAAAGGTGGTGGATTTCCAAAAAGGCCAGCTTCTCCCTCAGACTCCTGATCTGAGTCAAAAGCCTGGCATCTTAAAATAACCGCCCTGTGAGCTTTGTCTCTCCGGCCAGCAGGCCCCTGCTGGCGGACTGGCTCAGCAGGCTGGATTGGATGTGTTACACAACCGAACCGACCGTTGTAGGCCAATCCACCGTCTTCAATCTGACCAATCCTACATTAGAGGAGGAAAACTCTTCAGAGACTTAAACTTCAGCGTCAAAAGGAGAATGGATTTTTCAGTTTCCCCGAGTTGCCCTTCTGCTTTGTGCAGGGTCTCTTTCCCTGCAAAGCAGGCACACATGTCTGCAGCATGCACACATGTCTGCTGCATGTACACATGTCTGCTGCACACACACATGTCTGCTGCATGTGTATATCTCCTCGCCACCATGAATGCTTTCCTTTGACTGCTGCTTCAGCCTGTGTTATCTGTGATGTTGGCGGCTTCTCCACCGCTACCTGGTGGGCTCCAGGTCTTTTCCTACCTTTTGATTCTTTAACTGGTGGAGGAATGAACCTGATTAAGACCCAGTCAAGTCAGAGGGCGCCACATCTGGGACAGATGTCTGGAGATGGGGCACTGCTCCAGACAGGCAGACTGGAAGCAGGTCTGCTTTGTGTGGGTCCCGCCAGGAGAAAAGCTGGTTTGACTGAGGAGCCCCAGTGAGATTCATATCTGGCTATAGGGGACAACTTCTCTCGGTCGATCTGGAGGACTGGTTCATATGCTGTACCCATCCCCACCCCCCAACCACGACAGATAAATTCAGGGCCTATGGAGAGAAACTGCTATGGAGCTTAGCCACAGCCACCCGAATGCTGAATGCCAGCAGGAAGCCCCTCAACATGTGACACCATGGGGTTGGGCCAAGGACAGAAGAACAAACAGCTGGAAGGAGAGGGAAGACAGGGAAAGAGATGCTGTAGGCTAGGGCCGCGTAGAGACACTGTAAATGGAAGATATGGCCAGAGGGGAAGAGACAGTATCTATGACCACAGGTAGAAGAAGGGACAGGAGGAGAACCACACAGGCTTGGGCAGGGCCTAAAGACTCAGATCAACCTGCAGTCCCTTCTTGGCTTCAAAAGTGGGAATGCCACAGGCTCTTCGCTGTGACCTTGAGAAAGGGTGGTGTCAATTCCAAAGTCAGGCATCCAGCTCCTAGTTAAATGGGCCTAATGAGGAAAACCCCACAAGAGAAGAATAACGAACGGTTCAGGAACAGGGCAGGAAGGGCCATCCCAGAGCCTCAAAATAACAGAAGGGTAGATGGAGGCAGGAGGCATTACTTTCTGGACTGTAGAATCTGCTCTGGTGCTGGAGTAGAACACTAGTGTTGAAGAGTGAGCACAGCTGGAGAAGAGGGAGCACAGCTAGAGACAGCAGAGCTGCGGCTATGAGAGCCAGAGGAAGAACACCAAGGAGACAGTAGGATCTTGTGGACAAGGACTAGGTAGGACCAGAGCTGGGATGAAGACACCAAAGCTGTAGATCCAGAACTCTTAATGCCTCTTTCTCTGACCATAAGACTGTCCTGGTGAGGCTGGTACTATGTCCCAGAGGGAAGGTTGCAGAGGCAGGTGACTTCAGGCTGCTGCCTGCTTCTCTCTGCCACCAGTCTCCTCTCACAATGTACATCACCAAGCCCCATCCCCCAGTAACACCTCATCCTCCCACAGCCTAGACCCTTCCAAGATAACACACCTGTGTTTCTGCTGCCAGGCGAGGCATAGAGGCAGCCCGGCCTTGGCTCTCCAGCCCAGGCTGCGGCTCCCCATCAGGTCCTCGTAATGTCATGTTCTGCATCTGGACATCCACAGCCTGGAGGACAGCAAGCCCCTCGGTTACACATCACAGAGCCATCTGGCTCCTCTCCTCCCCATCTCACCTGCTCTAACCCCTGACCCATATCTGCCACCTCCCATAGCACTTGAGTCCATGTTCAACTCACTCCCCCATGCCCACCTCACAATCCTCACCCCCATTCACACTCTCACATCTAACACAACCCTTCCCGGAAGAGCTCACCAGTTTTCCTGGCTGCCCCACAGGGATCTCTGCAGAATGGCCACGTTCTAGGGGTGCTCTGGCTTCATAGAGAGTGTCCTGGGTCCTCTGTGTGCCCCAGGACAGGGACTCCTTGATGCCGCTTTCCTGGGTTTGTCTAGAGAGAGAAACATTAGAGATCCGTGGGCTGTGGAGTGCTGTTAGTGTTGGGAATCTTCACCGTAGCCACAGCTACGGCTCCAGCACGGCCCCCAAACCGAGATATAGCACTGAGCATGGGGTCAGGATGGCTCCTGAGGGCAGAGGACTTGAAGGACTTATTCTGAGGAAAGCCAGATGCATCATTCCCTAATCTGGGGACAATCAGCAAGTTCTTCAACCCTGGTACCAGTTCTTGTGATACAGGCATTTACCAGACTATGGTGGGAAGGACAAGGCCACACAGTGACTATGTGGTGAAGCTTGGGTAAATAGCTCGCAGCTAAAGGAACTCCAGAATTCTTCCTGGGCTGCTTTCCTCAGAAGTCCCTTGCTGGTGGCTCTTCCTTACACCAACCTCTCCACCACAAAGGACCCATTTAGTGTCCCATCGGCCTCTTAGTTATCAGATTATATGCGTCCTCAGCACCCGCCGCTCAATATGCCTGCTCCTCAGGGAGCCTGGAGTGTTCATACTCAGGGTGAGACTCCCACACAGCACTGATTCTTCCCAGGCAGCCTCTCGGCAATGACCTCATTTGCATCATACAGGTTGAGTGACAACACTGGAGCAGGTCAACCTAGCACACTCGGCACAGGGCCAGACTCAGTACACAGACTGTACCGAGACAGCAGCCCAGATCTGTTCTTGCTGGGCATTTTAAACACGAGTCACCCATTGTCTTCTGGGAATATGTAGGCCATCTCACCTCAGTGACTCTTGAAACAACTTCAGGAAAGGACTTTAGCTGAGAGGGGGCCAAGCTAAACCCTGGGGCACTGTCAGCTCTGAGGTCATAGCACAGCCCGGACCCTCCATTGCTGGGACATTAAATACAATGTTCTCTGACTGTGAAGGTTTGAATGAAAATGGTACCCACAGACTCACAGGGAGGGGCATTATTGCAGGTGTGGCCTTGTCGAAGAAAATGTGTCACGGGGGCTGGGCTCTGAGGTTTCAGAAGCTCAAGCCAGGCCCAGGGTCACTCTCTCTTCCTGCTGATCCAGATGAGCAACTCTCAGCTCCCTCTCCAGCACCACGTCTGCCTGCATGCTGCCATGTTTCCCACCATGACCATAATGGACTAAATCTCTGAGCCTGTAAGCCAGCCCCAATGAAATGTTCTCCTTTATAAGAGTTGCCATGGTCATGGTGTCTCTTCACAGCAACAGAAACCTTAACTAAGAAATTGACCTTCAACTGCATTCTGCAGAGGTTATGATCATCAAAGTACCTGAAGCTTATTTTCCTCCGGGAAGCCTGGATCAAATCCAATTAAAGAATCCTAACATTTTATAGGATACAGTCACATGTACCCCTCTCATACACACCCATAAGTCCTGTATGCCCAAGCACACATCCCCCCCACATACTCTAATACACACGCTCCTAGTATGTTTAATCTTAGACCCTAACCAACTTGTGTGAAGGGAAAACGCATAAGCGAGGTGTCTGCAGGGCCCTGTGTGGCTGGTCCCAGGATGGACTTCCTCAGCTGGAAGCCAGCTGACAGCCCTTGCCATCAGGCCCCTCTGCACTGTCTACTGCCCACGCCATGAGCTTGGGCCTGACTGTGCAATGGGTAGGGCTATGGCCTGTGAGACAGAAGGAGAGGTCCACATGAGATCTGCACCTCATCTCTGGACATTTTCAGGGCCATCCCTGGAAGCCAGCTATCCAGGAGTTAAAAGAACATGGCTTTCCATGTGCAACAGGCCCTGCCCAGAGCTCCTCCACAGCCTTTGGCGAGGTGACCCTTGATTTCTGACTCTGGATTTGATATCAAGAAACACCATCTCGGAGTAAAGTGAAATAAAAGGATTGACCAATTTGTCTAGGCAACAGCCTTAGAAATCAAAGCCAAAATAACAAACTGGGAAAAGGCTCAGAGGAATCAGGAAGATCAGAGTTATAATTTTCTATGAATAGGTATTTAAGAACTCAAGGCAGAAACAATTTCTTAACAGTCCACAGGCATTAGAAGCCTGTGACAGCAGAATCTGGAAGAGACAGGGACAGGCAGTGGCTGTCATCTAGGAGGAGCACAGCTATCGACCCAAGCTCCATGCTGTCTACCTAACACTATGCAGCTAACGTAGAAGTCCCCCGTAGGAACAGGCAGATAGAAAACCACTAGCGCTAGAACTTCACCAGCTTCCAAACGTCTGTGTGTGCCCTGGGTGGAGGCAGGTATAGAGCTGCTCCAGAGCTCATCCCAGGAAGTGGGATGGGTCCTGAGGACCGCTTGTCCTCAGAGGACTATGTAGGTTGTGGGTGAGCCCCGCAGATATTTCAGGGGGTGAGTTAGAGCCGGAGGGCTTTGCAAACCAGCTAGGGTCAAGTCACAGATCTCCTTCCCCCACCAGTCATGAGCTCCCCACACTGATCCTGAGTTCTCCCCACCAGTCGTGAGCTCCCTCTGCCCACTCCCCCCAGCACTTACATGGCTCCACCGTTGCTAAGGGAAGTGGCGCTCTTCTGCCGAAGGAAAACCCGAGCTCCTCGAAGCACAGCTGGTTGGGTCTGCTCCAGGGTGGCCTTCAGAGGGTGGAACAAGGACACAGGACCCATCTACAAAGGAGAACAGGGAAGAGGAGAGCCCGGTGTCTGAGGACCTCAGCCTGGAACATGTAGCAGAGCCCAGTCTCTGCTCAGGACAGTGTGGGCTCCTTGGTCTTCAGAATAGAACCTTTGCTCCCCTGGATCTTGTCTCACTTCCCAAGAGGAACATGCAGAGCCTCAGTTTCTCTGTCTACACGACAGGGGGCTGGTCATGTCACAGAACCATGCATCTCGTCCTCAGTTTCCAGTGCCTACCACCCGGAATGCCAGTCTGAGGAGACTGCAGGAATGAAGCCAGGCATCTACCCAGGGCCAGGTAAACATCACTGCACACTCTGTGTGTTTACAAGATTTTCCAGGCAGAGCCTCCATGTGGTGGTCACTGAAGACACGGCTGTAACAGCACCAGAAAGTTGTACCCTAAACCTCACACAACAACCGTGAGCAAAGCCAACAGCAACTCTGGGCCATCAGCGTGGATGTCTTCAGTCTGTACCTGCGTGTACCCCCACAGCGTATCGTCCCACCCTCCGACATATCACATCCTCCTCTGTCGACCACAGAGAACATGATGCTGCCCAGAATGTCTGCTCTTGCCCCAGAAGGCCAGCTTTCAGCGTCAAGGCTTCACAACACGAGCAAGCATGTAGCTAATGGAGAGCAGGCGGCCTGAGAGGGGCTCCTTCCTGCTGCCATGGAACTCTGTCCAGCTGTAGGTTCCCCACAACCGTACCTGGGACAGGCCTCCGGGAGCTTGGTGAATCTGATCTCGGGTGGTTTTGTTCTGTTTGTAGAAGTCAAATATCATCAGAGCTGCATAGACTTTCCCCACTGTCATCTCATCAGCTGAACAGAGCGGGCAGAGAAGAACCAGAGGCCAAGGTTGGGAGGACAGACAGCACAAAGAAACCACAGGAGATGTAGCTGGATAAGGAGGCAGCGTCTTTCCCTCATCCCCTATGTGGGCTCCAGGAAATGCGCTGGGCTGAGGGGCTCAGGAGGGTGCTCAGCCACAGGAGCGAGAGCTCTGTCTCCTCTGGATACAGAATACATCACACTCTGACCACACTAACTAGTCCTGTGTCCTTGTGTGAGACCACACTAACTAGTCCCTTGTCCTTTATGTGGGACTGGGACTGGGACTGGGACTGATGCATCCCTAAAAGGGGCCCTCGACACAGAGCGCCTCTTCTTTGTGTCCATACAATTCCCTCTTGCATTTCTTTGGTGTTGTGAGATATGATCTCAAAATAGGAGGACCCCGGATCATCTCTCATGGCTCCTGTGCCACCCAGCACAGCTACAACACACTCTGTCTTACTCCTATATACCTTGAGGACCAGGGGAGGTGAAGGCAGAGGTACCTTTTAATCTCCACTTACGTTTGTGGGGTGGTACGAGTAGGTCCAGCGTCTTCTGGGGTAGATTGGCCCACACAGAAGATATCTCCTTTCTCAGCTCAGCATCACACTGGTGCTGCTTTGTCCCTGCTGGGCCAGGACAAGGGGGAAAGGGAAGACACGTCAGGAGGAGTTCTGCAGGCCCCTCATTCAGGCAGAGCTGGAGACAGTGCATGTGGAGGCATGGGCAGAGAGACAATGGGGGAGGCGGTGCTAAAGGGAGGATACAGGAAGACACACTGACCTGCACACTAGTTACAGACCTTCCTACAGAGTCCTGGAGATGGCACAACTGTGTGTGCGTGGGTACGTGTGTGTGTGTGTGTGTGTGTGTGTGTGCGCGCACACACGTGTAGGAGAGAATTTAGGGTCTTGCATATGCTCTGCAGTAGAGCTATAACCCCAGCACCGCAAGTATCTTTTGAAGAGTAAAGTTTTAATTTTTATGAAGTGTAATTTATCAGTTTTTTCCTGTATGGTTCATGAATTCAATTTACTTATTGTGTGATTATAGGGGTTGCCCATGGAGGCCAGAAAGTGACATCAGATCCTATCCGTTAGCCTCCTGATGTGGTGCTAGGATCCAAACTCTGATATCCTCGAGAGGAGGACGCTTGCATAACCATCTCTGACTTCTCTCCCCCCCACACTTTTTTTTTTTTTTTTGTCGAGGTAGGGTTTCTCTGTGTCTCTCTGGCTGTCCTAGAACTCACTCTGTAATCCAGGCTGGCCTCTGCCTCCCTGAGTGCTGTGATTAAAGGCGTGCACGGCCTCCCCCGGCTCCATCCCTGATCTCTGAAAACAAGTCTCCACTTAGCTCAGTTGCCAGCATCTCTCTGTCTTCTACAAGTTGTGTCATTTTCGGTTTACCTCTATGGCCCACTTCAGGTTAAGTTCCATAGGAGGGTAACATATGTGCTGTGTGTTGGAAGGCACAGCATTGTTCCCACATAGAAGTCACAAGAAGCAGTGACGGAGAAGCCTAATCAATGGCTGCATTAAATGAGTTCAACGTTAAAAGTGCCCTTATGAGAAGACATCAGAAATCCTGGCCACCCTTCACCTTGTACCCTCAAAAGAAAGGCCTCAGCACGAAGAGACTTCAGAATAAAACCCGCTCTGCAGTCTCCAGAACTTCAAGAAATGCGTTTCCTGTGCAAGCTACCCAGCCTGTGGTATTTTGCCAGGATTCTGTGATGTTTAATCTTGACAGAATTTAGAATCATGCTGCGAACAAACTCTGGGCACGTGTGTGACCGTGTGCTCCAGGAGGTTTGACTGGGAGGGAAGACACGCACTCAAGGTGGGCTGCACAAGAACACCTCCTCTCTGCTTCCAGCCCCTCCCACCATGATGGCCTAGATCCCCTGGACTGGTCAGCTGACACAAACCCCTCCCTTTGAGGCGGCTTTTCGTCAGCTGGTCATCACAGCAACAAGAAAATTAACACACACACTGTTATTAGGGGTAGCAACCTTTTTCTTCTTCTTTTTTTTTTTTTTTTTTTTTTTTTTTGGTGTTTTGAGACAGGGTTTCTCTGTGTAACAGCCCTGGCTGTCCTGGAACTTGCTCTGTAGACCAGACTGGCCTCAAACTCAGAGATCTGCCTGCCTCTGCCTCCCGAGTGCTGGGATTAAAGGCGTGCACCACCACCACCCAGCTCTTCTTTGATTCTTCTTATGAACATTTGAAACTCATTCAATAATAAGGTGTGCAGGGGAACTTTTAGAGTTATCAACAGTGCAGAAGCACTTCATAGCTGCGGCATCATTTCAAGGAACTCTATTGTTAGTTAGCAGTACACAAAACCTTAATGCTTTTGTAGGCTAGCTTTGTGTACCTGTCAATTTCAGTAACTTCAGAAACAGAGTGGAAATAATACCAACTCTGAACACAGGCACTTTCACTTCTTGCTCTCTGTTATTATATAGTTATTATTTAAAACCATTTTTAAGGTTAAATATATTGTGACCATATTCCCCCTCCCCCATCATTTCTATTGTGATCATATTCTCCTCCTCCCCCTCAATTCTAGCTCGTTTCTTTCTCTTATCTTATTACAATGGCTACAACTCAAGTACATCCTTGACAATGAGTGCTGAGGGCTGACCATTGTCTTAATCCTGACTTCAAGAGAGTTTCTATGTTAAATATTGCACTAGCTGTAATTTTTCATAGATATCCTTTATCATACATTTATTGGACATTTCATTTAATTCAAAGTCTACACAGAAATGTTCTTAGCATGAATGAATGTTGGATTTTGTCAGATGCTTCTTTTCCTGTGTGACTGTGGAGATATCATATAGCTCCCTATTATCGTTTGCTATAGTAAGGTACACTGGCTGGGCTTTAGAACATAAAACAGCCTTCCACCACAGGAATAACCCTTGACAATGGCATCATGTACTGTCTTCTTTTATGGACTGATAGATTTGCTTGGTAAAATTGCACTGAAGATTTTTATGTCTAGATTCAGTTCACTAAAATTATACTGAAGAACTTTATACCCACATTCATGCTGTTTTATTTCCTGCCATATCTCTGTGTCCTGTGTCAGAACACAGTACATTTAAGACAGGTTGAAAAATATCCCCTCTTCTATTTCCTGTAAGAGTCTAGACAGTCTGTATTCACTGGAATGTTTAATAGACTTCATCAAGGAAGTCATCGAGGCCTGGAGTTTCCTGCTGGAAGGTGGTTTGCTATCAGTTTACCTAAGAAATATAGTATCACTAAGGTTATCTCATATTTCATGCATATGTGTGGTGTGTGTGAGGCTGTGAGGGGCATATGCACATGTATGTGCACCTGTGTGCTTAATGTGAGGCACCTCTGTGCATGTGTGGAGGCCAGGGGATGACCTTGGGCATCATCTTCACAAAGCTATCTGCCCCCCCCTCCCTCCCTCCCTCCCTCCTTTCCTCCCTCCCTCCCTCTCTTTTTTTGAGATAGCATTTCTTGGCTGTCCTGGAACTCGCTCTGTAGACCATGCTAGCCTCCAATTCACAGAGATCCACCTGCCTCTGCCTCCTGAGTGCTGGAATTAAAGGCGTGTGCCACCACCGCCCAGCTGCTTGCTATGTACCCCTTTTCAAACGGAATCTCACTGTGACCCTGAAGTTCACAAATTGTTTGGCCAGAAACTCCAAAAATATCGTGTTCCCACACCCCTAGTGCTGGAATTACAGGTACCACCATGCCTAGCACTTTTATGTGGACTCTGGATTTATCAAAAGAGTCACTCATCCCCTTAGCCCTGAGCTGATCTACTCTTGAAAGAGCTGGGTAGCTTGTGTTCTTCAAAGAGCTTTCCCATCTCCGCTAAGATGCTGCACTTGCTGACACGATGCCCCCTCGCCATCCTTTACTGTCAGCAGCTGTGACCACACACCTCTTCTGCTCTTGACTTCTGTTATCTGCATCTTTCTTCTTGATTGGTCTAGCTGGAAGTTTGCCTACATTCTTGTTATGATTTTAACCTGGAAACTCTGGCAGACTGAGGGCAAGGGCATTGCAGAGAGTGGGTCAGGCAGAGAGGTGACGACATGCTGGCTGGTTTTGAAGTCAGCATGGAGATGTAAATTAGAAAAATGACAGAATAAGGGTAACTCCAAGATTTTGAACAGGGAACAAAGAACAAAGTTCTCTGTGATGGAGACAGGGAAGAATGCGGAAGGACCTGGAACCAAGGTCTAGCTAGACAAGTCAGTGGGAAAGTTCCTGCAGAGCCTCTGAGTGAAGATGGATAACTTGAGCTACTATTGTCTGAACTGAAATACAAGATTAGAATTCAATATATGCACAAGGATTGGCCAAGGTGGCAACAGCAAGAAGGGGCTCTGAGGCACCCACAGTTCAAGGGTGGTGGGTCGGGGAAACCAAAGGACAGAAAAACGACATTGGACTAAACTCCGAGGAAGGCTGCTGCCCAAATGAAAACTGGAGAAGAGAGATCAGCAGCCTAGTCCCTCAAGTAGCCGGTTCCTATGAAAGAAGAAAAAAGGAACATGGGGGCTGGAGAGAAGGCACAGAGGTTAAAAGCACTGGTTGTTCTTCCAGAGGACCTGAGTTCAATTCCCAGCAACCTCATGGTGGCTCACAACCATCTGTAATGAGCTTTGGTGCCCTCTTCTGGCCTGCAGGCACACATGCAAGCAGAACACTGTATACATAGTGAATAAATAAATCTAAAAGAAATAAAAGAGGAACATCAACAGAGGGGTAAGGGAGAAAGAAACCTTTTAAAGAAAGGAGTGATAAGCGTGTGCTCACATATTGACACAAGTAACCCCAAGAGGATGAAACCATGGGTAACATCCTTAGGGAGATGCTGAAAGAAGATGGGACCTGGAGTACAAAGGAGGCTGGGCCTCCACTCCTCACAACAGAAGAAGCCAAGCTATTACAGCGCAGATGCGGGAGAGTGATGGGGTGGAGGGTCCCTCTAGTAGAGGGGAAGGGAAAGATGCTACAGGCTCCCTATTATATGGCTGGGGCAGGCTATCACTGCTGGATGGAATGATCTAGAACAAGGGATTATAGTTCACTGTGCTGGTTCTTCCCTAATTACGAGGTCACCGTAGTGCTAACACAATCGTCAAGGTAAACAGTGCTAGCAGAGCAGGTAAATCTCTCCAGCTGTGCCCAGACAGAGCCCACTCCTTTATCCTCCTTCTTACGTGAAGTAAATCACTTTAGTGTGGGTGTTGTTCTGTTTTGAAACAGGAAGTCACAGTGCCCAAGGCTGGCAGTAAACGTGCCAAGGATGGGCTGGCCAGTGCCCTCCCTTCCCCAGGGCCCCCCACTCACCTGGGGCAAGCTTGATCTCCAGCGCTGTCCGGATGAGGGCCATCAGCGTGGAGGTGAAGTGCACCGTCATGTCCTCATTGGATATGGGCATGTTCATGCGAACCAGGCGCTGGGGATGAGTAGGGGCAGATCAGGGCCAAGCATGTCAGGCTCACTCCCACCCTACAGTTAGTGTCTGGGCTCTGGAGCTTGGCTTGGCTTCCTGAGAGGGGTCCCGGCAGGTGCCTGGTCCAAGAAGGCTGGGTTGGTGGAAGTTTTGCCAGCATTCTCTCCTCCCGGACCCCACTCTCATCTGAGCTGAGATTCTGCTGGCTAGAGAAGAGCAGAGATCCAAGTAAAAGCTAAAGCAGAGGCTGGGCCAGGACCCTGGCTCCTGCCCACTGCCTGTGAATGCCAAAAGGGTGGGGGATCCAAGACAGAGCGCTACTCCCTGGGACAGCCTAAAAACAGATGGGACCCTGTCCTAGGACTTTGCTTACCTGTCCTCCTCTATCTGCAACTGGGTCATCTAGGAGCCGCAGCCAAAAGGCCTCTCTGAGGTCCAGTCCCGGTGGGGCACGCCTCAAGAGAGAAACTTGCTTAACTCAAGTCTTAACCACACTAACAGGGGCTGGAAAGAAACACTTAATGGTACTTGAAGAGACACACTATCATAGGTCTTAACAGACCTTCCAGAGGCCAGAGCGGAGGTGATGCATAGGGTCTTAGGCTTATTCTGCTCCCATCTGAGTGGCCAGCTCCCTTTCTTTTCTCGGTTTTCAGAGACAAAACACCTTAACACAGGACGTGTCTGAATCAGTCCTCTGGGGCAACTCGGCAGCTGCAAGAGTCTCTCTCTGGCTTTGAGAACATCTGGGCCCTCAAGGAGGACTGAGGTGCATCTGAGGAGCACTCTGTTGGCCAAGAAGCACCCCAGGACTACTGTACCCCACTGTGTCTTCTATACAGGGAGAAAACTAGAGACAGGAGCTCCTCCCTGGGGCAAGCACTCTTCTTTGGGGGCGAGCCACAAAGCCCAGCCCCTAGTACCTTGTCCCCAAGTTCTGTATCTTTGTTGTAAACAGAGGGGGCACAGGGGCACAGAAAACAGGAGGTAGGCTCTTGTCCTACGAATGCTGGCAAAGCCCCACTGGGCACATCCAATTACAGGACCAGGACCTCACGTGTCGTGTATGTTACACACCAGGAAAAACTGCTTCCCAGAGCATGGCGTCCCTGCAGACCAGCACCGATGGCAGTGTGAGAGGCCAGGGAGTTCCTCTTCCAGGGAGGGGGGTTAGGATGGGAATGAGAGAAGAGCAAGCAGACTATTTATAAGAGGGGGAGATCTGTCCAGGACACCAAGGGTTACCCTTATAAGGCTCCCACTTCCCACTGGTTTGCCCCTGGTCATGGAGGGCAGAGAAAGAACCTCAGAGAAGCAGAGTGGCACGACCAGGGCAGACAGGCTCCAGAAATGGCACTCCATGCCTCTCTCAGACCCTCCCCATCGGGCCCCAAGCCACCTGCAACCGACCCGGAAGCCTCCCTTGGTCTGGTCATACCCTGCACCTCGGGATCCGTCGGCATGGCTAGAGAGGGCAGCACAAGCCTTCGTGCCTGCCTCTCTGCCTGATCGGGTGTCATAGGAACAGAGCTCTCCCTCCTGTGGATAGAGACATGCATGCATGCAGGGCCTCTGCGCTTTCAACACACATGCTAGTTGGGGGCAGATAAAGGCAGGAAGAACCCAGAGGCATCTGTGAGTGGTGGGAGAGCTGGTTGGTTCCCACAGACTACACTGAATGACGTGGCAGATGTAAACCTAGGATGGGGTACAGAGACAGAATACGGACAGAGGACGGTGAACCAAAGAGGGAGGCTCTGGCGGAAAGCTCTCTCAGACAGAGGCAAACACAGGGTGCGCTGTTTACTGGGGAGCAGTAGGGGCTGGGGGTGCTGAAGGTAGCACTGCAGGCGGAAGAAGCTTGTGACTGGGCCAGGAAGGAGGACTGGAGGTGTCCTTGCTCACTTCCTTCCTCGTGACTCAGTGATTCGTGACCCCCACCTCAGGGTGTCTGAACACCCATTCCTTTCCAACATCAAGGCACCCCTTCCCACTAGGAAGCTTAGGAAGCCCTTGGAGACTGCAGCTGGGCAGACATCCCTACAAGGCTGAGCTTAGCAGGGGTAGAAGGGTAGGGAAAGAGGTGAGCGGCAGAGGTTCCACCGGCCCTGTGTATCCCCCAAGGCCTGACCCTGCAGACTTGATGACCACCCATGATGGGAGCACAGGGGATAGGGCAGCCGGGTAGTCCCAAGCCCAGAATAAAGCACCCTCTGTCCAAAAAGCATCGGTTTGTCTTCTCATTCTTGGGAAGGCAAAGGAAGGGAAGGGAAAAGGGTGGGGGCAGGGTGGAGTTCACTCTGGCTCCGTTGTCCTGAGCTTCTCAAGGATGTCAGTAATGGGGAAGCCGGGTGGGATGTCAGGGTTAGTGCAGAGACATGTCCCGCTATCTGGGATGGGAGCAATGGGTTTTAGGGTGGTATGGGAGCAGCGGTAAGGCAGCCAGGTACAGCCACACAGCCAGACAAACCCTGAAAAAGCAGGGGGAGCCCATGAGTGCTCTGCGGGCTGAGCAAGGCCCAGGCGGGCCCAGCCAAGCACAGATGGCTCCTGGGTTGGGTGCAGGGTCAGTGCAGGGTCAAGGTCTACCTTGTATGCAACTCGAGCCGGGCATTTCTTCCCCAACCCCAGAGGTGGGGACATGTGTTTCAGCATCTCAAACATGTCATTGTAACTGATGCGCCCACTGGAAACCCGTTCCAGAGGCCAGGCATAGTGGGGTGGTCCACAGGAGAGGCACACGGCAGGAGGGGTAGAGCAGGGAGCGGGCAGGGGAGGAAGCAGACAAGAAAACAGATTCAGTTAACCAAAGTGTCGGGTAAACGCCCCAAATCAAAACAAGTAAAATGAGGGAGTCTCTGCTTGACTTGACCCTTGCTTGCCCCCACCCCCAGCCTCACCTCCTCATAGCAGCCCAGTGCAGGGCAGCGGGCAGGGGTGACGTCTGAGCTAATGAACATGGAGGGGTTGAGGGAGGGCTGCATCGGGGCGGCTTTGGGTTATAAATTTCTGACTTTACTCTTTTAGAACCGTAGACAAGGCCAAATCAGAGAGAACTATTTCACCATGCAGGAAGCACTGGCCAGGCTGTGTGGGGCCAGGACGGCTGCCACTGAGAGCCACAACAGCAACTCCTGCCTCAGTGGGCAGCTCAGCTCTGCTTCCAAGTAAGGCCAGAGGCTAAAGTGGAGAAAGAGCTACGACAGACTAGAAAACCAGAGAAGGAGCCCCGGAGCTCTTAGGGGACTAAACTTAAAGACAGGGCAAGTCAGCTCCAAGCCCAGAGACGCCCGAGGCCAGCCCAGGGCAGGGCTGCTGCTGAGGTCAGGGCTGGATGGGAAGGAGACCGCAGGAAGGGAGGAGCTGAGTAAGCTGTGGCCTGTCGCCACTGGTGCCTCTGATAGCACGGGTTGGGACCAACAGGTTGGATGTGCCCCTTGTGGGGCCTGGAACCCACGGTTGGGGACTCAGGGGAGCATCTTGGGGCTGGTGAAGCATCTTCCCAAGTCGAGAGGCTGGGGCTTCCCTCTACCCCAGGGCACCTGCCTGTGGGCTTGGGGTCTCAGAGACACAGCAGAGTCCAGCCTTTCTCCAGAGGGCAGATCTGCCCAGACCCTGCCCTCCGCTCCCAGTTCCAGGCCAGGGCTTTTCTCCCTGAGCTGAGCACATCAATCCAGAAGCGACGCAGGAGGGCTCCTCTTTCTTGTCCCCTCTCTTCCCTCCCCCAGGGACCTGAAAGCCTCTCTGGCCCACAAGGACCCTGCTCCTTGTTGCACCACATCCATACTTCTCCTCTGGGCTCTCAGCCTCTGGCCTGTCCGACCAGCAGCCCATTCATAAGAGCCTGCAGGAATGCTGGGTGTGATGGCTGTTGCTTTGGTAAAGGCAGGACCTGTCTCACCCACAACCCTTCCCCCAGCCCCACTCCCCACACCCAGTCAGCTGGGCCTGCTAGACTCAGCCTAGCCAGGTCAGAGAACTCCTTGGGCCCTGTCTCGAAGGCTGCCTGCCTCCAGCCAGCTGGATGGGTTGGGGAGATAAGACAGGGAACCACAGTATCCAGGATGCTGGAATGCAGGGCAGGGCAGGACAGAGGAAAGAGAAGGTGAGGTGTTGTCATTCCCGAGTCAGGCAGGGAGTGTGTGCAGTGTTTGCGATTCGGGCAGGGAAGTATGTCAGATGGAGGCTCTGAAGTTGCAAACCTTGTAGGCCAACCTACGAGGGCAGTTCTTTCCTAAGCCAACGGGTGGCGCAATACAACGCAACAAACTGTACATATCCTTATAATGAATCCGGCAACTGGAAAGGAAATGTCACAGGTTATGGCAACAAGGCATGATGGAGCCCGTCCCACCGACCCACCCAGTCTGCAATGGAAGATGAGCTGTGAGGTGGGTGAGAGTTACGACTAGACAGTACTTCCTAGGGGGACCTGGAGTCCAGTGCTCCCCGGAAAGTGGCAGCCCCAAGATAATCCCTACAGTGAATGAAGCCAGGAAACACTCAGAATAACATGCTGTCTATGCCCGTGGCACCCCCATGAGCCCCGCTTTGCACGCTGTGCCGCACCTATCATTGGCCGGTCTCGGTGGCGTTGCCCATGCATTTGCTGTCTATCCCGTCTTTCAGTTCCCCAATGCCAAAGCCCTTCTCCACACGGCTCCTCCTCCTGACCTTTGCTTTCACCACCATGACACGCCCCACCCAGTTCTCAGACCCTGCGCAGAAGTACACAGCTAAATGCCTCTAATTTGCCCCCAATCTCCCTGGGCACACTGGTGACCCCTGGAATTTGGCCAGCACTGACCCCCTTTCTCCTGTTTCTACCCCTCTTAGTTCAATCAGCAGCAAACCACGCCCAGTTTGCTTCTGTGTTTACCCCTGATTTTCTAATCTTGCTGGACCCCAGGGACAACGGCAATGGGGGGCCATTACATCAAGTCTGTAATATGACAGCAGCATCACGTGGGCATGACACTGTTAATCCTGCTATTTCTGGAGATTTTCCCAAAAATATTCAAAAGCTCTCCTACTGTCTACCAAGAAAAAAAAACCAGTTACCCCATTTAACACTATTTCAACCTCATTCTCTGTTTTTAGTACTCGCTCGAGCCTCATATCATCCACCCTGCACGCCCCTCACATCTGTGCCCACCCAGCAACCTAGAACTCAGCTCATCTTCCGCTCGCCTCCTTTCGTACAGTTCCCATGCCACATGACCTCTCCCTCCTCCACAACTTCCTGGCCTCAAGCTGTGGCCACGCGACTAACCCATCACACAGCCTTGCTCACGGTTTCATCTTTGGGACCCAGACCAGGACACAGCAGATGCTGAGGAAATGCTTACTGAGCAGATGGGTGAATATGTGACTGTCATTGTCATTTTGAGTCTCCGTGCCTCAACACTCTGTGTTGAAGCCACAAGAGGGAGGCTGGAGAAAGGCATCCACAGCTCCCAGGAGCTCCATGCCTTTCTAGTATCCCACAACATGTATAAGCTCACACAGTGCACAAATGACACATAAACACCCTAACATGTACATACATGCATACATACATACATACATGTAATGACTTAGAGGCACATAACATACATGTATACTTCCCATACATACATAGTTGTGTATACATTAACAGTCTGTCACACACATACAGAGATAAACTCACATGGATACACAAAACATGTTTGTATACATGCATGTACCTATGTGTGCATAATGTATGTACATATTTTTGTGCACATGCATAGGACACATAGACTCCTTCACATAAACACACATGCATATGTTGATACACATCTGTGCTTGTGAATACACATACACAAATGTTAGAAAATTTGACCGTTTGTGTGTGGTTTCAGTTTTTCTCAGATGATGAGAAAATCATGTGGTCGCTTGGGAAATAGACAACCACCTGCCAGGTGTGCAGTGACCCTGTCCAGATGTAGGGTCCAGCTCTAACCTGTTGGGTGTACCTTCAAGTCTCAGTTCCTGGAGTAGTGTGGAGGGGAACCAACATCAACCTCAACGCTCACTGGTGTACTTGTACTTTGGGTTACTTGATCCTGTCTTCTGGCCATGTGTCACCTCTGCCTCAAGGCTTGTGTTTGGCCATCTCTTCGACTTTCCCGTTACTTCCAGGACCCCTAGTTCCTCAACTCTTGAATTAGGAAACAGACTGAAGTCTACTGTGCATGATTGCACGGCTGTACTCAGGCCAAGTCCATTCGCTAAGCACTACTGTGCACGTTACTCCCTCTCTTGGTTACAACCGAAGGTAGGAACTGGGGACGCTGTTCCTTTGCAGCTGGCCTTCAGTGCAAGGTGCACTGTACAGAACATCTGTTTCCTGCAGCACATATTCCTCTTGGGAAAACATCCCAGAAACAACAGTGACTCTTCAGGTCATAGTCAGGATCACTGGGGAGTGCTAAGGAGCAATTCTGCAGTTGGAGCCTGTCCTGCCCTTTTTATGCCAAGTCTAGTGTCTCCATTGCATCCCACCCCAGTGACATACCTAACCACAGAACCAGTGTAATATTCCTGGGCCTATGCATCTCAGTAAGGGTCTTGGACATTGTAGGGAAAGCATATGGATATATCAGAGATGAGAAGACTCTGCAAAGTAAAAACTGATCAAGTACAAATGCAATAACAACAACAAATGGTTCTGTTGCCTCTGGCCTATGTAAAAACTGAAGATTTCTCATATAAATGGAAAATATACATGGAGATGTTGTCAGTCCAAATAGCCCCAACAGAAGAGACCTGAGTCCCAGGCTCCTAATTCAATGCTGTGAAACTTCTAGGACTACAGCTTCATGAAGCACCTCAGAAAGCACCTGTGAGAGGCAGACGGGCAGGTGGGGAACTGAATAAACCACCGTCTTCTTGTCCATCTCTAGGGGCCGAGGAGAGGCTGAAGGACAGGGGCAACAGCAATCTAGCCCAGCAGAAGAAAGTCTAGCTATCCCTCAAGTCCTCTGGGTAGACCGAGCACTCCTGTGCTGAGCATCAAGTTAGGGAAGAGGGGGCAGAATCCAAGGGCTCCTTGGGAAGCGGGACCCTGGCCAGTAGTCTGATCATATCTTCTAGCTCTCCACCAGAAACCTAAACATCCTCCAGGGTCTTAATCAGACGCCTGAGCATGCCCAGCCCAACCACCTCCTCCAGGCTCTCCATGAGGAACCTGACTATCATCAGTCAACTGACTCTCCCATAGAAAAATGCTGAGCACAGACCTATGACAGGCAGACCAGGGCAGGCAGGGAACTGCGTACAGCTGCAGTTTTCTCGTCCATCCCTAGGGCGTAGGAAGTGAACGCTCATTCATTCAGAGAAAACTGTTCATCCCCAGCACAGTCCTTGAACAATCATGGTAAACGAGACAAGAGGCCTGTATCTCCCCATCAGTCAGCTCCTGCAGCCTCTTTCTCTATAACCTATCTTACAGGGAAGAGCCCTCAGCGATCACCACTTGAGCTACTGAATAAGAGAATACGTGACCGAGCAGTTAAATAAGAAATAACTGAGCACGTGAATGTGTGGGTATGACGGTCAATGCTGAGTGTCAGCAGAACGGGATCAAGAATCCCAGGGAACAAGCCTCTGAGCCATCTCTCTGTGAGAATGTCTAGGCTGTATTGAGATGAGAAGCCCCAGTCTAAATGTAGGGGAGATATTTCCAAGGGTTGGGGTCCCAGACTGAAGGAAAAGAAAAACGGGAGCTGAACCCCAGCATCCATTTATGACTGTGACCAGCTGTCTCAGGCTCCCGCCACTATGCCTTCCCTCCATGCTAGGTTTATCAATTCTTAAACTATAATCCCAAACTAGCCGGACTGTGGTGGCACACACCTTTAATCCTAGCACTCGGGAAGCAGAGGCAGGTGGATCTCTGTGAGTTTGAGGCCAGCCTGGTCTACAGAGAGAGCTCCAGGACAGCCAAGGGCTATACAGAGAAACCCTGCCTCAAAAAACAAAAGCAAGCAAACAAACAAAAACCTATAAGCCAAAATAGATTTTCTTCCTTAAGTTGTTTTTTTTGTGAGATAGATACAATCACAGAACCAAAAAAGTCATTAACACAATGAAGAAGTGAACAAGGAAACAGGTGAGAGAAGATGAAGGCATGCACGAGGAAATGAAATGAGCAGTCAGAGTATTCGGGGCCAGGTAGGCGAAGGGATGCACACACACACACAGATGGAGAGCCCCTGGTGTCCTGCTTGCCTGCCTTCCTGAATATGGTCTCTGGCGTGAGAGATTCGTATGACAGAATGTTTTAGGGCTCTCTGTGGAACCTGGCGTCAAACAACTTTGACTTTTGAACCCAAAACACTCTGTGAGGCCCTTGCTGTCTAGAAACAAATCACACCTAACTTACATGGCATAGTAACTGTTTCCTGCGTTGGTTAAAGGAGCAGAAACATAATAAGACCTTCCCAGTTCCTCTGGTTTTAATAAAACTCCACCTAGCAACCTACAACATGCAATTAGGGCTAGGAACAGACATACACATTGGCTCCTGTCTCCAAAAGAAATGGTAGAGAGGAAAACCCAAGTCCATCCAGAGAAATATTTAAAGCTCACATTATAGACGGTAGGATAGAGTTGGCACAGTGCCAGCCTAACTAGTACACATCTCTGGGCTCAGTCACCAAGACTTCAAACATCAGCAGCAGCGGCAGCAAAACCCACATGTGACATTTGCTCTCAAGCCCCTTCCACATCTGTCTCTTCGTCCTCCCGCACTGGATCACATGCTCCCTCACACAAGCCTTGGAAGAAGGCAGGACACTTCTGTGCAAAGAGCCCTGGAAATGTCCCCGACCCCCAGGCATAGGCACTGTCCTGAGGAGCATACTGAGGGTCTCAAAGACTGTGTCTCTGTTCCAGAGTTGCACCAAGGCATGGGGCCAAAGAGGAACGTGTCCTGAAAGGGGGACCAGTGCGGAACCGGGTTAAGTCCCTAAGCCTCAGACCAACACCTGAGGGGGACATGCACATAGGGCTGTCTAAGTCCACCCTGGCCCTGTCTGGAGAGCCACAGGTTAATGACAGCCCTGAGGACCATAGAGCGCTGGCGCTCACTCACCACGCAGCTGGGTCGTACTCAGCCCAGACTCGAATGAATTCATCTAGGTGGTGAGGCCCTAGGATGGAAGAGTCCCGCGTGAGGTACTCAAAATTGTCCATGATCACAGCAACAAAGAGGTTCAGCATCTGCAGGGAGGAGAAGAGGTGAAACATGATCCGGTTGGCCTCCTTACCCGCCCTCCAGCTCTGCCCACTCTTATTGGTAAGGCCCCCTTGCACTGGGACTTCCAGCGTATCCTCAGTCTCGGAGATTCTTAACCCCAGAAATCCCAATTTTTACTCCTGAAAAGACAGAAAGACTAAAAGACAGAAAATCATTTCCCTACAAGCGCCGCTGTCAAAAATGACCTGAACGGACTACAGGCGGCACTGCTGTACTGCCCGGTACTCCCATGCGGCCCCTGCAGCGTGTTCAATAAGCCTGCCAGTCATCTGAAACAATACATAGACGTTAAAACCAAGAGCCATGGTGTTCAGATAATTTCTAGATTATTGACTTTCTTTGACTGGCTTATACATCTATCCTTATGTCAATAACACTATTTTGATTGCTATTGTTCTGTGCGAAGTCTAGGCTGGCAAGAGCTTGCTATACAGCAGAAGATGGCCTTACATTTCTGATCCTCCACCTTCTAAGTACTGGAATTATAGGTACGTGCCCACCACACCCAGTTTATGCCATGCTGGGAATCAAACCCAGGATTTTGTGGATGCTAGGCAAGCATTCTGCCAGGCACAGAGGTGCACATATGTAACCCAGCACTAGTGAAGCTCATGCAACAGCTGGCCTAGCCAAACTGATGCACTCTAGGTTCAGTAGGGGCCCTGTTTCAAAAAAAAAATAAGGTAGAGAGCAAATTTAGGAAGATACCTGGCATGAACCTCTGGCTTCCACATGCATATGCACCCCCTACACATGCATGCACACACTCATAGAAACACATACATAAACACACAAACATGAAAGGGGAGGAGGCTGGAGAAACAACTCGCAGTTAAGAACATCTGGAGTTAGGTTTACCACATCCATATAGGTGGCTCACAACTGCCTGTGACCCTCCAGGGAAGATAATACCCTCTTCTGGCCTTTTGGGACACACTTACACAGTGAGATGTGCATATGCAAAAATAAAAATAAGGATATCTTTTATTTTTTTTTTTTCGAGACAGGGTTTCCCTGTAGTTTCTAGAGCCTGTCCTGGAACTAGCTCTTGTAGACCAGGCTGGCCTCGAACTCACAGAGATCTGCCTGCCTCTGCCTCCCAAGTGCTGGGATTAAAGGCATGCGCCACCACCGCCCGGCGATATCTTTTATTTTTAAGGAAAAAGCTCAGATTTCTGGATCCTTTCTCCAGATCTATAGTAAGCCTGAGGCAGAACCCAGTACTTCTCCTCTCCTCCTTGGGTGTATGTGTATATTGTGTGTAGTTGTTCCTGTTTTCTGGTGCGGACCCTGAGCTTCAGTGACACAGTCAGCTCCACACTGCACTCCTCTCAGCCCTGGAGTCACGTACTCCCCTCAGCCCTGGGGTCATGTACTCCCCTCAGCACTGGGGTCACATACTCCCCTCAGCACTGGGGTTATGTACTCCCCTTAGCACTGGGGTCACATACTCCCCTTAGCACTGGGGTTACGTACTCCCCTTAGCACTGGGGTCACATACTCCCCTCAGCACTGGGGTCACATACTCCCCTCAGCACTGGGGTTACACATAAGCACCACTCTCGCATAGGTGCTAAGGAACTCGGGTCCTCCTGCTTGGGTGGCAGGCACTTACCACCTGAGCCATTTTCCTAGCCCAAGGGCTCTGCACTTCTAACAGGTACTCGAGAGATTCGTGCAGCTTACGGCTGACACACGAGTTGCTGGGCTGTGCGTCATGGACACAGAAGCACAGTTCAGCCGCACTGCCACTTCGACACAGGGCTAACTCATTCACATATCCAGCCCCGAGATCTGCGTGGTGTCTCTCCTGCCTTCTAACCTACACCGGCAGAGCTGCATGCGTCCATCAGAGGGAGGGTCCACACTTAGTGCTTAGAAAATTCCAGAGCATGGCTCTCGTTTCTCTTCTTTAATCAGCTCTACCTTCAAGTTGTAGATGAGCCCTCCCCAAATCTCTCAACCTCCTCTTGGCCACTGTGGACTCCCCACTCATTCTGCAGCTCCATCCCTTACTGTCCAAGGTTCCTGGGGTTCCACATGCCTGAGGACCAGGCCACCAACCTTTTACATCTAATCCCAGAGTCACTTACTCAGCAACCCAGGCACCCTGAACTCCATTGCCACAGTGCACACAGGCTTTTAGCATGGGACTAGCATATAATGTGGACTTGATCAAACTCAGGACCCAACAAAGGTGACAGGCAAACGTGGCCCAAGGAAAGGACTTACCAGGAAGGAACAAAGGAAGATGAAGGAGACGAAATAAAAGTAGGCAAAGTCGCTCCCACACTCACTGGCATTGGCATGGGGATCGCAGGCCCGGTTGCCCAGACAAGACAGCATGATCTCATGCCAGGCCTCCCCAGTGGCACTCCTGAGAAGGACAGAGTGGTAAGCACACAAAGTCAGGCCCAGGGGGAGCTGTCCAGCAAGCCCAGAGCCTGGGTGGCAGAGCCATTGGGACAGCGGGGTAGAGGGAACTTCCTCTTACGAGGTTTTCGTACAAGTGCAGAACCCGGATGACAGATTTCCAAACCGACAACCAACTGAGAAAGCCCTGGAAGTGGTCTATGCACTGGGAGCTTGCCCGCCGTGCACACTCACTCCCGTGTGCACACAACATGCTCCAGCACGCTCCTGACTTTTGAAGCAGTCTTCCTCGTCCTCGTCCTCCTTTAACTCTGTGGCCAGTCTAGTGACCACTTTCTGCATTCTGCCACCAGCCTGCCATCAGGAAGACCACTGTTCCCCTGTGACAGCCCTGAACAGAGTGCCTGCGTGGCCTCCCGCTGTCTCGCAATGTCCCAGCAGGGCGGGGTGTAGCTGCTCTTTCCACTCCGTCCCCATTTCCGTGATCCTTCTCAGTCACTGTGAAGCCCAAACTCATGTACCTGTCCTGGGGCTTGGGAACTTGTTAGGTGGGACAGCCTCCCCTTTCCCACCTAACATCTTCTGCTGTGCTCTGTCTACTTTCACCTCAGTCACCGCTTCTGTTTATAGACGGGTGACCAGCAAAGACAACAAAAGGTCTCCGCGTGTATGCATAGCTGGTCCTGGGTAAGAGCAGAGACCACTGCCCATTGACGTCACCAGGGGTGGGCTGCTGTCCCACCCGAGCCAGCATGACTGAGAGAAGCACTTCTCATGGCAGAAAGCTCAGGAAGAACAGAAATCTTTGAGAACAAAGGCCTCAAACTGAAGCTGATTTCCTAAGTTTGCTTCAAATCTGTGTGCCATGAGGCAGAAGCCCAGAGAAACACGGTTTGGGAAAGTGTAAACCTGGCGATTTGAAGATTCTCTCTAAGTAACTCAGGGAATGGGGTGTGGGATGGTGGCTGCTTTCCTCCAGGAGACTGCAGTGAGACAAGGCTCATCTACAGACAAGCTGGGGAGGAAGGGGTACACCGCAGGACGGGTGACATTTGCATTCAGGAACAGCTGGAGTAAAATCTCAGGAAGGGGTCCCTAGTCAGGGTCTGAACACAGTGCACCTCACTGTCAATCTCTGCAAAGAGCCCATTTCCTCAGTCTAGAGCCAGAGATGGCTAATAAAAGACCATAAGAGGCAGAGAGGTATCTCTCACGTTCCTCCTACTTCAAGCCTCAGAACACTTCTGAGGAAGACTGGGGGTGTCTACAGCCCTAGAGTTCGTGCAGATGGGCCTCTTGCTCTGGCCCCTGAGTGTCATTTGCTACTTTTCTGAAGGCACCCAGGAGTCTGGGCCACTGTGGTTCCAGCGAGAGCAATGGGGGAAGGGCAGAGCGTGGAGGCATGTTCAGACCAGCAGTTTGGTGGAGCTGGCTCCTCTCTCTAAGTAGCTGAAAACAACCTGGGGGTCCTGTTTCTCCTTTATCCATTGATGCAGGTGCTGCCAGTACCGTGATCGGGTCCAAGGGGACCTTGCCAAGCACCTGCTGCCCGCCCACACTGCACCGCCTCCAGACACCTTTCGGCTCTCACTGGGGAGCAGTGCTACAGGTTAGGTTGGCACAGGGGCCACAGGATCCCTCCCCCAGGTACTTCTTTTCTATCAAGAGGAGGCAGACAAGAGCCCTTTGGAAAAAATAATTAGAAAGTAAAAGAACTGGAAGGACCACTCGACAGAAATGGCATTATTTTGGTTCTGGAAGGAAAGTGGTCCCCATGAATGGAACTGATCCTTGTCCACCACAAGTGAAGAATGGACACACTCTTTAGGTGAACAACAGCACACCTGAACAACAGCATCAAGGCTTGCAGAAATGTTCGGAAGTTGTTGTGTCGGTTGATACTGGTGTCGTCATCAAGGGCAATGTTTCCAAAAACCTGAAATGGAGAAAAATAACAGAATATCGGCGCTGGGTTTTGGGAGCTATACTCACTAGATGGGGCGAGAGAAAGTGTGCATGCAACACTGAAGGCAGCACAAGAGATGGGGTTGCCTGGGACTACCGCAGGTCCCAACACAGACAACCTTTGGGCGGAGCACACTCATCCCACGGCTCCGTGCACGCGGCTGGGGCTCGGAGTCTACCCATGGATGCAAGTCTGAGTAGCCCGGATACATGGGGCTTGGGCTCCGCTTTGACTAGGAAGGAAGCCTTTTAGGTCACTCTCTAATCTAAAACTATAATTAGGTTGGTAACAGCTTGGGGGAACGCTCTTTGGGCTCTCCTGTGCAAACAGCACAATGGGCAATCTAACAGACTGCTTCCAGGATAAGAAATGCAGATGAGTCAGGAACCAACCTAAGCCTAATACCCAGACTAAGCGAAAGTCTATGAACTATCATCGTTCCACAAAGATCAGGGAAACACATGTTATTGGACACCCACAGACAAAAGCAACAAAAAATGTACATGTTTGTTTTAAATAGCATCAAATCTCAGGAAAGCTTTAAACTGAGAAAACTGCAGTCTGGAATAAGAGCCTTAGAATTCATGAAGCTCAAGGCTTTGGCGCCTCCTGTCTACACTGTCCAGAAGTGGCCACATTTACAGTTAGGATGCTGGTTTAAATCTTCTGAATGTTCTTTTGCCCTGAAGAATTAGCACAGCAGTATGCTTTGACAAAATAAAAACTAAGTTATTGTCGAGTTCAATGATTTGGGGGCGGGGGTTCTGCTTACACTCTGGGAAGGATTTTAGCAGTAGCATCTGACCTTTTACTGGCTGCCTGACAGCACGAGGCCACCAGTCAGATGCTGGTGACTAATCTCAAAGTGCCTGGATGGACATCCTAACCCCTGGTGGACCTCACTTTCAAAAACACCAAAGTATGGCTCCCCAGGGAAACGGGAATGAGCAAAATGGGTGGCTGTGAGCCCAGCCTGTGCTATCCTGGTTTCCTCTGCCACAACGCAGCGCTTCTGGGGCTGAATTCAATGCTTACATCAGTATCTGGTTCACAGTAAATGATCGCTTCATTGAATTATCATCATTTAATGACAGTGGCCCATATCCCTTTCACCCGGCAGACAGGAGCCCTGTGTCCAATCCAGTCTGGGCAGGTGGCACCCACCTGCATGCCGATGATGGCGTAGATGAAGAACAGCATGGCAATGAGGAGGCACACGTAGGGCAGCGCCTGGAGACACATGAGCACATCAGCTCCAGGGCATCCCTGAGGCTACACAAACCTCAGCCTGGCCCAACTCCACCCCACTGAGGACTGAGCCCTTTTAGCAGCAAGTGGCCCTGTCTGCTTGTCTATGACCTGAGAGCACAAACCTAGCTCAGAGTTGTATGGGTGTTAGGAAAATAACCTACTGCTTACTCAGAACGTCTTTAGGGATCTGCACTAGGACAGTAGATGCTGAAGAGGCACGCACGACCTGCCCTCGCTCAGCCATCTAGAGGAAGGTCCACTCTGAGTGGTGGAGAGGAAGCGTGGCAAAGGAAGAGAAACAGAAACTGCCCAAGGGAGCTGTCCAGCCCTTACCGGAGCCCTGCTTTACCTTAAAGGACTGGACGAAGGTCCATAGCAGGATGCGGATGGTGTAGCCCTGGCGAAGCAGTTTGATCAGCCGTGCCGCTCGGAAGAGGCGGAGGAAGCTCAAGTTGATGAAGTTGTTCTGCAAAAAAGAAGCGTTGTTTGGAATCTCTCTCAAAAAGGGCAGACAGGCTGCGTCCACCCTACAACCCTTCCCCAGGTTCCCGTGACCCCCAAAGAAATGTGGTTAAAAGAAATGAGAAGGAAACCATTGCTTTAGCCTAAGCAGCAACTGGCTGCACAGAAATCCTTCCGAAAGAAGAGCTTGTCACCGTAAGTCACTTCTCAAGCAGCAAGTCAGAGAAAATCCCTTCACACTAGGGCCATTCCCCAACAGTAAAAGACATAAAGAAAAACTCCAATGTCCCCCTTCTGCCAGGTAGTGCTGGGAGATCACCTATGAACCTCGAATATTGGCAACCTCTCCCAGAACACTGCCAAACTGTCCAGGTACTCTCCAGGGGCATTCCTGAAGTGACCCCTGCCTGAGCTTAGCAGTCAATCTTCCCTTCTGGGCTCAATCAGGAAAGGTCTTGCTTGTCTGAGCCACTAGCTGGCTTCTCTGGGAGTGGTCCAGATGTTAGCAGACATTCTCATAAGGGGCAGGTGTGGTCACTGCTGTTGTTACCATAGAAGCTATCCGTGCCACCCACACTCAGGCCTCTGCTCTAGAGAACCCAGGACATTGGGCATTGCTTACTTAACCAAGGGTTCAAAACCAAGCACATGAAAATAATAAGCCATTAAACCCCAGACTCTAAAGATTACCTGACCCTGGGCACCTTGGGTTACTGACAGGCCTTTTCGGGGCTCTGGATCTGTGGTGGTATCCACGTGCTGACAGCATACCTGTGCAGCCAGGTGTTGTCTGCCTATTTAGACACCAGGCGCCTATGCTATCACCTGAAAGCAACTTCCTACTGTTTGGCATTTTTCAATATGCAAGCAGCTCAGGCTCATACACGTTTGTGTTGTCAAGATTCAGTGACGAATGAAAAGGAAAGAGGAGACAAATGTTGAATGAGACAGAAGAGCAGGACAGTACATGCAGACACAGAAGCAGAAACAGGCTGAGAAGATGCTCCGGGGTTGCCCATCTCTGTGGGGGGATGGCTTTCATGCCGACATCCAATGGACATCTGCCTTGTCTGTTGCTTCCACTCTTGGGAACGGATTTGTATGGCTCTCAACCAGAGTAACAATGTTTCTGGACTGTTTATGCAAGGGGTGAGGTATAGTCACCATGACGGTGATTCTGGGCAGGATGTGAGTGTCTTAGAAGCAGCACTGATTTCAAACACTATACAGAAGGGTCTGTGGACACGGAGGGGCCCCAAACTATGTCCAAATCAGCAATGGGGCAAATATCACCTCAGGGCATGACCCTGAAAGATGACACCGCTGGCAGACTCCTAGCTCGCAATGAGGAAAGAATCTCGCGTATAGACATTGGGGCCAAGAACCACTGTCTACTAATACCAAGGATTAGTAGGCAGGAGGCAGGCACCCGCCTCTCTCCAGGCTTCTATTTGGTAACTAACTGTTCAGTTGGGTTTAAGGGACAGAGATTAGAGCAATACAACGCTTGCCCAACTCAAAGCAGCCTGTGCCTGTCAAAGAGAAGACCTCCTGAAGAGGGGGAAAATAAGGGCTTCTTGTAGTAAAGGCAGGCTGGAAGGCAATAGGGATGGTGGGGAGGCACCGTAAGCAGCAGCATATCTGGATGACCTGAGGTACGAAGGCAAGACTGAACTATGGTCATCTCTACTTTGGTGACAAAGATTCACACCCCTCACCCAAGCTTTCCTCTTGGGAGCTCCGTGAGTGCTCAGGACTGGAATGGGCAGCAACAGATGGGCAACCCTAGAGTACCGTGAGATTAGATGCTGAGGACTGCCAGATGCCCCAAGCATTAAGTGACAGGCTAGGCAACCACCATGCCAATCACATGCAGGATGGCAAAGGACAAGCAGACAGCTGTGCGTCGTGTACTTTCACCTCTGGCTGGGTCATCTCACTGGTGGTCAGTATACCTGTCCTGTGCTCCCAGGACCCATGGTTTCTGCTGCACAGGAAGCCCTTGCTTCTGCTTCACTAAGTCACAGGCATGGGTAGTCTCACTGCAGGGATCACTGACCCTGAGGAGACACCAGTCCCTAAAACTTTAGTCTCAGCCTCTGCTCACAACCTGGAGAGGCATCCATACCCAGTTGATGAGGCATAACTGATGGAGAGGGGGAGCTGAAAGTATACTAAGCATTGTAAGACACTCCCAAGAAGGATAGCTGGACTTATTCCAGACCTTAAGGCCTGGCATCCAACCCCACCATGGCCTCTAATTAGTCACGAGACCTTGTTCCTGAATGTCACCTGAGCATGATGCCCAGATCTATGGACACAGGCTGGTCAAGCACCAAAGGACAAAATTCTGCAGTTCTAAACCAGCTATTCTCTTTCGTTCATTTGAAAGGGATAGAGAGGGAAAGAGACAGACAGACACTGGGTGGTCGTATGGGCTATGTAGAGGAAGGTAAGAGACAAGGAGGTACACGGTCAACAAGACAAAACAACAGCCTACAGAATGGGAAAAGATCTTCACCAACCCCACATCAGACTGAGGGCTGATCTCCAAAATATACTCAAAAAAATTGGTCATCAAAACAATAAATAATCCAATAAAAATGGAATACAGACCTAAACAGAGAACTCTCGACAGATGAATCTAAAATGGCTGAAAGACACTTAAGGAAATGTTCAACATCCTTAGTCATCAGAGAAATGCAAATCTAAACAACTCTGAGATTCCATTTTACTCCTGTTAAGAATGGCCAAGATCAAAAACACTGATGACAACTTATGTTGGAGAGGTTGTGGGGTAAAGGGAACACTTCTGCATTGTTGGTGGGAATGCAAGCTGGTACAGCCCCTTTGGATGTCAGTGTGGTGATTTCTCAGAAAATTAGGAAACAACCTTTCTCAAGACCCAGTAATACCACTTTTGGGTATATATCCAAAGGATGCTCAACCATGCCACAAGGACATGTGCTTAACTATGTTCATAGCAGCATTGTTTGTCATAGCCAGAACCTAGAAACAACCTAAATGCTCCTCAACCAAAGAATGGATAAGGGAAATGTGGTACATTTATACAATGGAGTACTACACAGCAGAAAAACATAATGACATCTTGAAATTTGCAGGAAAATAGATGGAGCTAGAAAACATCATTTTGAGTGAGGTAACCCAGACCCAGAAAGACAATTATCACATGTACTCACTCATAAGTTGTTTTTAAACATAAAGCAAAGAAAACCAGCCTACAAATCACAATCTCAGAGAACCTAGACAACAATGCAGACACTAAGAGAGACATACATGGATCTAATCTACATGGGAAGTAGAAAAAGACAAGATATCCTGAGTAAATTGGGAGCATGGGGACCTTGGGAGAGGGTTGAAGGAGATGGGAAAGGCAGGGAGGGGAGCAGAGAAAAACGTAGAGCTCAACAAGAAAATATACACACACACACACACACACACACACACACACACACACGAATGAATGAGACAAGGAGGTGAAACTGGCTGGCCTGGCCGGAGGCGGTAAGAAAACACGCCAAAGCATTACTGCAGTATCACAGTATCTCCTCAAAGCTAACTCCAGCTATAAAACCTTACATGAAGTATTCAGCTTCCATAACAGGGATATCAAGTATCTGCCTGTGTGGATGAACTTCCATAGCCACAGTAGAAGATGAGCTGCTACCAAATGTCCTTACTCTCTTCTTCAAACCCTCGAGGACCAGGAAGAGGCCCAGTGGCCTGTGAAGTCCACAGGAACCTGAACAAGGCATGCTCACAGATCTGTGATATGCGAAGGGGCACGGATGCAGATCCATGAGTTCTAAAACACTGGGGCAGAGTCTCCTCCAGTTCAGGCCTGACATAAACCCTCCCCTGAACCTTCTACCTCAGCCCCGACACTCTAAGGAAGAGCTTGTCTAGGAAAGGATGGGTGCTACTGGCTGTGGTGGTTTGAAGATCTCCTGGACATTTGAATACTTGAACACACAGATTACCTGAACAGCCACCAGTTGGGGAGGATTGGGTGTGGCCTTCCTTGCTAGAGGAAATATGTCACCTAGGGGTAAGCTTTGAGGTTTCAAAGAGATTGCCCCTCTGCCTCCTGCTTCTGGTTTAAAATGTGAGCTCTGGGCTGTGGTTCCAGCCCCAGGCCTGACTGCCATACTCCCGCTGCTGTGGTGACGGCTCTCATCCCTCTGCAGCGGTAAACCCCAAATACTTTCCCTCTGTCAGCTGCCTCATCATGCTGCCTGATCACAGCAAAAGAAACCAAAACTAATACGTGGGGTCCTCACCAGAGGCCATGTTGGCAAGGACAGGTATTCTCTGTGCCGGCAAGACAGGGGCATAGCAGAAGAGAGGTAAGTGCAACAGAAACCATGGATTCACAGGGGTGAGGGCCAAATATGCCCTACAGAACCTTGCAAATTTGAATGAGTTTCAGCAAAAAAGATCTGCCCTAGGTCTGCCCACCACGCACCCCGGGAAGTCCCACTTCCTCTCCTCTCAGGTTCAAACAGCTCCTTAGAGGGCTCAGAAACCTGTGCCACCTCAGGAAACACCAGAAGAGGCCAGAGGTGACTCAGTGCAGCAAAAAGAGCTCATGCCTCAGAAGGCAGTGGGCAGAAGCCCCAAGACAAGAGCAGAGGAGCAGAGTAAGCAGAGACGAGAGGCGTAAGAACTGTTTAAAGTTGTGAAACCAACCGTTTCCTATGTGTGATGTTTTCATGGATGGGTTTTGCATATTATTTACAAATTGGGGTGGTTTGAGCAGCAGGTGCACAACATACAGACGGAGACATGGGTTTTCGCATTGTATGTTGGTTGGATGGCGTGAGTCAGCAGGTTGGTTAAGGTAAATCAAGAACAAAAACAGGAAACAAAAGAGAAAATGAGTCATCAACACAAGCAAGAACTCAAACTCTGAATACTTAACTAGAAAATGTAGGATTTTGTAAAACCACATAATTTTCTGAAAGTGTGTCATTCAAAGCAAGTTTTTGAAATCTATAGGTTATGCAGACAATGAGATCCATTTGCATTTTTGTTTGTAATGCAAATCCAAAGATGAGTCACACACACTTACTATTATTATTTTTATTTCCAGGCAAAGAAATTAGCGTCAGTTTTATGAAGGCTTAGAGCCCGCTTCTGGGTGCCATTGCGACGTCTACTGGTTTTTAAGTTGGGGATTGAAACTGACACTCAAATTTTTGCCTAAGGAAAAAAACGGCATTTGCAAAGCAAATGTATAAAATGGCTCCAAATGAAAAACACACACAGAATACTGGTCAGCTGACGTGATGGCTTTCCTTTCATCACCTCTCCTCCAGGCAGTCAGAGTCGGGGCCTGAGCTCCAAGAGCAAGTGGCCAAACCATAGCTGAATTTTCACAATCCCTGGTCTCCCAGCCTCCCAGCCTCCCTGATGGGCACTAAGGCTCCCGATGCTCTGGACCAGACTGTACACATTCACAGGCTGCCATAGCTGACCATCCAGCAGCGCAGGCACTGAACGGCTGGTTAATGTTTGCTCCTGCACCAAACAAAGCTCTACACATCAGTGATGTCAACCAGTTCCTGGCCCTTGCCTGTACCTCTTAGGTATTTTCAGCAATGAGCAGTCCAGGTCTCTCAGAAACAGGGATCCACCCATGTGATGCCCCCGCCCCCAGCACTGTCCTTACAATAAGGAGCCTGATATTTGGATCACTTTATCTGGTAGATAAAGGATCCTGTTTCCAAGGGAGGCAGTATACCAATATCAGAAAAGCAGTAAGCCTCCTTCTCAGAAACCACACTGGGACTAGCAGTCCCAGTGAGTTGCACTGTAGTGAGAATCCATAAAACCAGGAGCTGGAAAGACAAAACGCCTTGGCTCTCTATTTAAATGGTAGGCTCCAGTTTTTCTTCATGGAATAATCGCATCATTGGCCTCGTAAAACCATGAAACATATCATATACACAAAACAAGTCTGCATAGATTAATTAGAAGAAAAACAAAAACAAATCCCATATAGTCACCATTCAGTTTAAAAAGCATGAGCATCGCCATCACTTTGAATTCTCCCTGTTTCTCTTGCTGATATACAGAGGGGGCAGCAATCTTTAATACTTACCAGTAACTGCTTGTTCTTACAGTTTTACTACAGACTTTACCAATGCATTATTCACTTGCCTATTCTGCCTTGTGCAAACTTTCTCTGCCTTGTTCAGACACGGCTCTGACAAGGAGTAGACAGCCGATGTGGGTGTCACCTATGCACAGACACCGCTGTCTTCTAGTACTGATGCTCCCCAGAAGTTGACCCATTCCACTGCCGACGTGTGCCTAGACGTCTCTGTACTGCTACGGCATCCACGGGAAGAGCTAAGCTGAAGAAGTGCACACTACCGACTTTTTAGCCTCTGTAAGGACATTTCCATATGGGGTAGACCAGCTGACAGCGGTGTAAGGTCTGGATGGCCTCCAGCCTGTCAGCGCTAAGCTGACATCAGACAGACCGGGGGTATAAAATGGCATCTAAATGTCATTTCATTTCGGGCTTCTCCGAGTACAGGTAAGGCTGACTGCCTTCTCCTGTACTAACCGGCCATTTATGTTTTCTAATTTGTAAGCTGCCTAGTCGTACCGTCTGCTCATGTCCCCATCTTGTTGTGTTTTTCTCACTCATAGAAGGTCCTTGCTGCTTAGAACCTTCCAGAACCCACTTCTGCAGCAAGGGCTCCTGCTCACCTCCTAGGTCACTACAGGCTGGGACGTCCCAGGACCCAATCACTCATCCCTTATTGACCTCATTCAGTCTTTGATAGCTAACGCATTTTATATACTCACTACCACAAATTTCATGTAGCTGGCCTAGTTTTCTTCACTAAGCTCCAGGAATGTTGTCCAACAGCTTACTGGACAACTCTTCAAGGAAGTCTACCAGGAGACGCAAACCTAAGATGTCCAGCTCCATCCACATGTCCAGACTTCCACAAGAAACCTGCTCCTAGAATATTCACATCAACAGCCATACCAACCATGCATCATTCCCAAGTCTATTCACGGCAACCCATTTTCCTAAGAGCTCACACCACAGACTCCACGTCACACTGGCTTCATCTTTCACGGCCATATCTGGTTCATCCATTGCTCAGGTTAGAATTCAGCAGTTCTCACCCCCAGGTCATCTCAATTCCACAGCCCCACCCCCAGCAGAAAGGTTCTGCGGTAAACCTGTCCCACAGACCTCAGTGTCTCAGGGCCAGAACACAATACTGTATTCACTTCTTTCCTGGGGGGTTTCCTACACCCTTCCCAGAAGGTGGGGTTCCCTGGCCTCTCCCCTAGAAGTCTTCGGCTAATAACAAACAGTAGTCGATAAAGACTCGCTCCTTGTCACTTGACAGAATAGCAGGTATGCCTCACACTGACCCCAACTCCCTACAGGGCAACTTCTAGTAGCAGATTCCTTGTTGGTGGCCACTGTCCTCCACTTCACTGCTTCCCAGTATTCCCAAGATCAACTTCCAAATGAAAACCTAGCACCAAACTCTGGCATAGGCTCTGTTTCTGGGAGATCCCAATGGAGACAGCTACTTGCTTCTGGGCTGTTCTGTGCCTCATTCCCAACAAGGAGCCAGAGGCAGGACTTACACAATCCCTCCTCATAAGACTGCTTACTCAAAATAGAAGCCCAAGTCACATTTGTACAGAAAGCTTCGTACTCCCTGCCCAGGATGCTTAGCACCACCTCCTGCTATCCCCTATACAGCATGATGAGCTGAAGTTAAACCTGAAGGGCCTTCTTCTACATTTTTAAAACAAACTATTCCTGTCTCAAGGTTTTTCTTTTTCTTTTTGCTTTTTTCTGGTTAGTTTTGCATGTAAGAGGCCATCAAATGACCTATGACTCCATGCAGCTCGACAACAGACTCTTTGAGGGTAGCCGAGAGTACCCTTGGCTCTTTGGATGTGTTCAAACGCATTCTCAACATGGAGCTTCTGTGTAAGAAGATATCGTGATTGCATGACCATAGATAAAGGGTTATATACTAGAGCAGGGGATACTTGGCAGTGGCTACACCACTAAAGAAAACGGCACCCCTTTCCCAGCAAGAGTTACCTGCCAATGGTCCCTCAGGGTCCCTGACGAAATGCTTCATGGCTCAGTCTTGTACATACAGCTAACCACACTGCATGGGGTTTCATGTGTGTAAGTGTTCATGTGTGTATGGGCTTGTAGGCGCATAAGCGTATATGCACGTGGAGGTCAAAGGTCAGCCTTTAGGTGCCACCCTCCTTACTTTGCTTTGCTGTTGCTGTTGTTTGTTTCTGACAGGGTCAGCATCAGACTGACCAGCACAGAGTCCATAGAACATCAACTCGGGGCAAGCAAAGGAGGTGCATAGAAGACAGTGGTCACAAGACGATCTACTGGGGCACAAACACAACACCCAGAGAAAGAAACAAACAAAACAGAGAAACAGTAGCCAAAGCGCTAACATGTGCTTTATGAAGATGGAGTGCTAACACCAAGGTGAGCTAGTCCCCGTAGGGTACTGGGGCGCTCACCAGCCCTGCAGGGACCCAGCGTGGACTGTGTGCTCATCTTCCCGACTTTGGGATCAGTGAATCTTTGGGTCCCGTTCCGAAAGCTGGGGAAATTACACAAAGCTATGGCAGTCACATGATTAAAAGGGGACTTCCTAGAAAGCCAGCATTGCTGTGCAAGGAGTTTCCACGTCGGGCAGTGTACCTGACCCTAACTATTGCAAAGGGCAGAGCTGCTGCTACACGGTGGACAAGAGAGAAGTCCACCGGAACCTGGAGCTCCAGATGCCATGGCCGGCCTTAACTGTGACTGGCCTGTCACCGACCAGAGACAGACGAGTGGATGGCAAACAACAGGGTAAGGATATGGAATGCCCCACCAGGCCAGAAACCAGAGCAGCAGAGGCTTGGCCATTTGTCTGGGACTCTAGAAGTGAGTAGAGAGACACAAAGATGACTCCAGGTCACCAGGGAGCTCCAGTCTGTCTCCCAGGGAAGCAGGAAGTGTTGTCTGAAAACATGTCCCTGTGACAAAGGCACCAGTGGTGTCCCTTAGCTCAACAGCAGGTGTAGCCAGAGCCCACTTCACCTCCACGCGAGCACTCAGGGAGCTTTTAGGGGCTGCAGACCGACCCCATATAGTTCTCTGCCCATGTGGTTCAGACGTAAGATCCTGCAGTTTCCCTCCACTGCAGAGACACCTCTTATGGGGGGGCTTGCATCTCAAAGGTCCTTGGGAGTGACTCAGATCCTCCCTTCATACTCGGCTCAGGATACAGCAGTTCTCACCTTCTCCTACCATAGCTATTTCCTAGTCCCTACTGACTTTTTCTTTCTAAGTAGTAACTTTTGCACGAATACCCATTTCAGCAGCTGCTCCTATAGACGAGATTTTCTGGCTCCAATTTAATGTGTCAAACTAAAAAATATTGCTTTATGATTCCAATTCTTTGAAATCTGTCTACGTCCTGATATTGGACAATTTTTGGAGATTATTCATATATGTTTAATAAGAGTATCTCTCAATAGAGAAAGAGGGACTTAAAAATATAAATTCTTGTTGGGTTATAAATTCTTACTGGGTTTGGCTTATATATTCTTGATACCAGGTTGTTAATTACATCCAACACACACTCACACACATTCAAACACATACACAAAGACATATACACAATCACATACATCTTAAGATTCCTATCTTCTTGGTTACCATGGAGCTCCAGGAAATTCTTAGGCTACCAACTTGAAAGACCTCTAAGAACCACTTTAAAAAAAAAAAAAAACCAACATGTATTTGTTTTGTGTGTATGTACGTTTTGTCTTCATGATGACTGTGTACCATATGCATGCCTGGTCCAAGGGAGTCAGAAGAGGATGTCAGATCTCCTGGAACTGGTGTTATGGAAGGTTGTGAACCTCCATGTGAGTGCTGGGAATTGAACCCAGGTCCTTCCTGAGAGCAGACAGTACTCTTAACTGCTGAGTCAACTCTCTAACCGCAGAACTACATTCTTATCCAATAAGAGCAACTGCTGGCTCAATACCCAACCATCCAGCCCCATCTCTGGAGAACAGCAGTAGCAGTGACCTGTCCCAGAACTCCTGAGACTCATGAGCAGGCAGTTACAGTGGGACCTGGGGGCACGCCTTGGGGACAACCCTCCAGAAGAAAGCCACTTTGGACCCTGGATGGGAGACAGGAAATGCTACTTACCACAATCTCTGTTACTAAAATATCAGTAATACTTCCCAACACAGTGACAAAGTCAAAGACGTTCCAGGCATCTCTGAAGTAGTTCTAGAGAGAGAAGACAGCAAGTGGTAAAGGCTTATCCAGCAAGGACATGCAGGCTGTGGTCCCTGATCAAGAAAGGGCTGGGGAGAGGTGGGGGGTGGTAGATGCTTAACCTAAGGCCAACAACCAGCAGATGTCACAGTAAGCATGCAAATACTCCCAGCTGGGAATTACACATCTGAGAGCTAGAAGTCCAGAAAGAAGAATCTCAGACTTGCAGGCCTCCTAGCCCAAGGCAGGACAAGACTCAAGCAACTGGGAGCAAAGCAGCTTTTCCTTAGGACCCCCACAGTATCACATGTGTTTCAAAGGCCACACAAAAAAAGGGAAAGAATCCTAGAGGCACATACCAGAACCCCAAAGGCGATGATCTTCAATATGCACTCCATGGAGAACATGGATGTGAAGACAATGTTCAGGCATTTCAGCATCAGCTCGTACTCATAAGGTGCATCATAGAACTGCCCAGAGAAATAAGGGCTGACGGCCAAGTTGCACTAACCCCAATACCCCAAATGGAGCCAATATAACTTCCTGTCTACACAGTGGGCAGAAAAATATCTATGTCTGCCCATACCTGGGTCACCCCTCCTTGTTCTTTCCAGTTCTTCTAGAACCTTCTCACTGCCTCAGCTACAAATAAGAGAGAACAGGATCCCAGGGCACCATGTGATGGCCAAGACATAAGGTCACTCAGTTCCAACACGTGCCAGCAAGAAAGGGATCCTCCACTGGGCCTCAAAATAAGACACACACCCAGGCTGTACAGCAGTTTCCTCCCAATTCAAACATCTGCAGACAGACTTCCTAGGTCTGGGAAAGCTGAAATTTGCAAGAGCCATGAGGGTCCTTCCCCAAGATTATAAGACAGAAAGATGTTGGGGGGGGGGGGGGACTCTGACCAGTCTCACTGCAGAGAGGAGAGCTGCCTGTGAGTTGTGCAGAGAGCTCTTCCGTTACAGTGTCTGTGAGTCGTCATCTATGCTGAGGGTTTTGGGTTGTTTTTGGGGTTTTTTTTGTTTGTTTGTTTTTTAGGTTTTTTTTATTTTGGTGATACAGCAACATTTGCCCAGTCCCTTCTTCTGTAAGTAACCCCAATAAAAATCCTTTGGTTCACCTAGTTTGGTAGAACTTTGGTAGAATTGTTTCTTGATCTGTTATGGGTTCCCTATCTGGGGTGAGTAGTGGTGTGTCTGTCTGTCTGTCTGTCTGTCTGTCTATTTGTATCTGTGAGGGTCTGTGTGTATATACGTGTGTATGTATATATTATGTCTCCCTATAAAAAGGAATCTAACACACAATGGCCCCTGGCAAGTATGGTGGGCCTTACTTACCTTCATCATCAGCACCACTGTGTTGAGGGCGATCATGGCCATAATGAAGTACTCAAAGGGTGGAGAGACCACGAACGTCCACGTCTTATACTGGAATGACTGCTTGTTTTGGGGCATGTATCGTGTCAGGGGTTTGGCGCTGATGGCAAAGTCAATGCAAGCCCTCTGCAAGCAGAGAAGGGAATACCGTGAACTCAAAGCACCGCCCACTACAACTGGAACTTTCTCATCATGCCCTCTCAGGGAGCCCAGATAGGAGAAGGGGTCCTGCCTCTGCCAGCCCCAAGGCAGACACAGAGAAGGAAGCCTGGTGATCTTGCCCCATGCCCCGTCCCGGGGTCCCACTTCTACCTACCTCATTCTTCTCCAGGCTGCACTCAGACATCACCTTGTCCCCCTGCTCCTGGAAGGTGATAATGATCAAGGCCACAAAGATGTTGACAAAGAAAAAAGGGAAGACCACAAAGTAGACCACATAGAAGATGGACAGCTCCATCCGGAACCCGGGGCTTGGCCCCTGCTCCTCATAGGTGGCGTCCACAGAGTGTTTCAGCACCCTAGGTGGGGAGAGCAGACTTCAGGACAGCTTCCAGGGTGCCTGGGTCTGCACGGCAAGAGCAGAACTCATCTCTACCTCAGGGATGGGCATCCAGATGTGCACTTCAGGGACAAGAAGCAGGTCTGCATCTCAGGATAGGACTTAGGACCACACCTCACGGACAGGGCTCACACGTGTACCCCAGGGACGAGGCTGTTTGCATGCCAAGGACAGGAACCCAGGCATGGTGCACATTTACCTCTTAGGGACGAAACTCGGTTCTGCTCTAGAGGACGGGGCTCTTAGCTATACCACACCTGGCCTCATTACAGGTCGGAAGCAGGTAAACCCAGCAGACTCCGCCTCAGCCTACCCGTTTTTGCCAAACTAGCACTCACATGGGCCAGCCCTCTCCTGTGGACACCGTGAACAGCGTCAACAGGGCCCAGAGCACATTGTCATAGTGGAAGTCGTATTTCTTCCACTGCCTCGGCTGAGCTTCTACTTCTTCCTTCTCGTAATCCAAATACTGACCCCTGGAAACAGGAACACAGTAGACAAAAGAAATTAAAGCTGCTCAGTGTAGATGCACCCATGGATCTACAGTTAAGTGGTTCTGAAAACTCAGACCATCCATGTGGAAAGAGCGGTCTCCTCAATGATAATGAGAGACAAACACATTTCCAGTCATCCTACATGTGGCCCCACTTCCTGTACCCCACTGCATATTCGCCCTCATTACCAAATATTGATAACTGAGACGCACTGACTTTGGAACAGGTTGAGTTCACTGTTTGATGATTTTTTAAAATAAACTTTTATTAAGAGTGAAAAAAAAACTGGATCAAAAATGTAAATGTAGGTATCAAATCTATCAAATTCTTTGAAGAAAACACATAATAAGTCTTTATGACCTTGTATCTGGGGATGGAGTCTTCGCAAGATTACCAAACTTGTGGACAAGGAAAGCAGAGGGAAAGGTAAATTGGATCTCAGCAAAATTAAAAACTTTTCTTGTCTAAAAAACACCCATAAGAAAGTAGGCGAGGACTGGTGAGCTGGGTTAGGGGTAAAGTACGTGCTGCCCAAAGTAATGACCTTGAAGAAAACATGTTTTTGTGAACTAGAGAAAACAGTCTTTGTGAACTAGTCGTGACCCCACCGTGCCTGTTGCCTAGAACGTTAGGTGTTTTCCAACAGCCTGCAGGTGCTTCCCTGTCCTTCGCCTGACCCAGCAACCGCCTGTCCCGCCTTTGACACAACCAATCATCGTAAATGCCCTTAAAAAGAGCCAATCCCTGCGTTTGACAAACAACCCACTGTACTCCCCCTCCCTGAATGTGTTTGTTTGCCTTTAAAAGTAGCCTGTAATTGCTAGTCAGGCTTTTCTCCCTCGCCCAGCTGAGGAGCCCGTTTGCGCAAATGAGAATAAACTTCCTCTTGCTTTTGCATTAACCGGACTGGTGAGTGGTCGACCCTCCTGAGGAGTCAGCATCCCAGAGATGGGGGTCTAATAAACGGAGTTCAATCCTTGCTAAGACATGGGTGGTGGGAGACTGACTTCACAAGTCATTCTGGCAGTCACATGGATACTATGGCCCTTGCCCCACACCAAAATGAACGCAATAGGTCATTTTTAAAATAAGAGTTCTCTCGGTGTAATGGCGCATGCCTTCGATTTCAGCATTCATGAAACTGAGGCAGGAGAGTCATGAGTTCAAGAGGGTTACGAGTTCAAGAGAAAAAAAGTAAAAAGATAATCCAAATAATCAGAGAAACTATTGTTAATATTTGATCAGTCAGAAAACTTGTATTTAGACCATGTAAAGTACAAATAAAATCCATACCAAGGAGACTTTTTTTTTTCTTTTTTTGAGACAGGGATTCTCTGTAGCTTTGGAGCCTGTCCTAGAACTAGCTCTTATAGACAGGATTGGCCTTGAACTCATGGAGATCTGCCTGCTTCTGCCTTCTGAGTGTGCTGGAATTAAAGGTATACACCACCACTGCCTGGCTAAGAGACAACCTAATTTTTAAAATGGATCAAATATCTGAACAGACATTTTCCTTGAAGAAGTCATAAAAAGGCCAACTATTGCATGAAAAATGCTCAATATCACCAATTATCAGAAAAAAAGCCAATCAAAACCACACTGAGGAATCACTTCATTCCTGTTTGGATCACTGTGAGCACATAAAAGCAAACAGGGCTGGCAAGATGGCTCAGCAGGTAAAGGTGCTTGCTGCGAAGCCTGCCCACCTCAGTTCAATCCCTGGGGCCTACATGGTGGAAGAAGGAAATGGCCTCTGATGGCACACGCTGTGCCAAGTGTGCAGTGCCCCCATCACTCTCACTCTCTCTCTCTCTCTCTCTCACACACACACACACACACACACACACACACACACACACACGGAACAAGTGTTGGTAAAGATCTAGGGAAAGCAGAACTCTTGGTAGAAATGCAGAATGGCTCGGCCACTTTGAATACAATCTGGCATCCCTTCAAACAGCAAAACAGTTACCATATTACCTAAGATGTGTGCTTCTAGCTATACATCCAAGAGAAATTAAAACAAACCTCTACCAAAAAGAAAAAAGAAAAAAAAGAAAAGAAAAAACAACTTGTGTAAAAATGCTAATGGCAGCACTGTCTGCAGCAGCCAGGATGTAGACACAACCCAGATGCCAGGCAGCAAGTGACTCCATAATCAAACGTGGCGTGTCACAGAACTGACGTTAAGCCCTAACAAGGAACGAGGCGCTCGCACGACCAACGAACCTCCACGTCGGTTCAGCCTCAGTTTACCTGCAGTCCCTCTCCAGTTCCTTGGATTCGTCAGTGCAGTAAAAAAACTTCCCCTTGAAGAGCTGCACAGCGATGACAGCAAAGATGAACATGAAGAGCACGTAGACAATCAAGATGTTCAGGACGTTCTTCAGGGAGTTCACCACACAGTCAAACACGGCCTGCGGCGGAGAACGGGGCACAGCAGAGGGGTGAGTCCGTGGGGGAGAAGCAAAGTGGAGCTGAGTGGTCGTAGGGAGAGGCTAGGGCACTGAGAGAGGGCAGGAGATGGGGGACAGGTGGGAACGGGTATGGAAGGGATCAAAAAAAGGAACAGGACATTTACAGGCTCAGAACCTCAGCACTCCCAAGGTCCAGACTCACAGAGGTATTGAAGAACCACTTAAGACCCTCCAGCCCATGGCCACAGAAGGCACTACCGCAAGCTGCCTTAACAGTTCTCTCTCTCTCTCTCTCTCTCTCTCTCTCTCTCTCTCTCTCTCTCTCTCTCTCTCTCTCTCTCTCTCTCAGGAAGAGCATCATCCTGGCTTTATCCAGTGGGCTGGATACCCAGGGAAAATGGCCTTGCAATAGGCTGGAGCCAGACCACAGGAAGGAGCAGAGGGCCCGTACAGAGAAAACGTACTAACCTGTACGCTGCCCCTGCTTTGTCCTGCTCAGCAACAGCATTGATATGGGGGATGACTAAAGCCGCGGACAAGGGACTGTGCTCCTGAGGACCATGCGGCGGAGAATTTGAATGTGTCCGGGATCTAGATGTGACTCAGGATCCTCACCCCGCTCCCAGGGCTGACCTTCCTCTCAGTTACCCTGGAGACACTGGTTAGCATACTCCAAATGCCCATGCCCAGCGTTCTTCTCACGCTGCCTGAAGTACAAGTTCGGCCTTGGCCCAGGGTCTCCCTGAGACCCTCTCTGGTTCACTTCCTCACAGATCACTTGGTACACAAGAACCAAACCACGTCCCTGAGACTGACTTTGACCAGGGTCTCTGAGGTTCACATGGCCGAGCTGCTGCGGTGACAACCGGCTGCCTGCACGTTGAAGCGCTTGAGGAGCGAAAGCGCAGAAAGCATTTTGTTCTTGACTAAGGTTCACTAATTATTAGATTACATTTACACTGCGCTTCCTCCATCCAGAAACCCTGTGCCGCTGAGCCTAGCAGCTACTTTCTGGAATCCCTGACTCCTGGCCCCTATGCCCCTGGTCCTCTGTTAGGGCTGTCCCCTCACACAGGTGAGCAGTCTGTTTAGACACGTGCAGCCACCCATACACCGGCCCACCCTCGGCCCCAACTCCAGACTCCAACCTTGAGCTTAGGCAGCCGTTTGATGGTCTTGAGGGGCCGCAGGACACGCAGGACTCTCAGGGACTTGATGGTATTGATGTCTTTCCCTTTGGATCCTCTAGAAGGGAGAAGTTGCTGATGCTGACAGGCAGAGCGCTGGCTTGAGTCCAGCTCCTACCCAGTCTGCTCGGTCTAATAAGGCCCTGTGCATTCTGTCTCAGGCTCCAGGCAGAGGACTTAGCGGGGGAACCCTTCCCACGGCAGCCTGAGAACAGTGGGTGGGCTACAGCCAGTACCGAACCAGAGCAACACAGCTAGTGCACAGGGAGAGCAGATTTCTCTAGAGGAAAGAACCCAAGCTCTTGTCTGCAACAGCTACTTCCACCTGCGCAGAGTTCCTCACAGACACCTCCAAACCAGCAGAGTGGAGGTCTATGAGCCCGCCTATTACACTAGAACTTGGGGGTGCCACCTGACTGTCATCAGCTGCAGAACACCCCTCAAGTGACCAAAAGGGAAGTAGGGGGAGCAAGGCCGGATAATGGAGAGGTGAGATAGAAAGAGGAGAAAGGAAAGAGACAGGGGAGGGGAGAGGAAGGAGGAGAAGAGGGGACAACTGAGGGGGAAGAGAGGTAGAGAGGAAGAAAGAGAAAGACAGACCCAGAGAAGCAGCCAGATACCAGGACAACCAAGAAAGCAGCAGACAGGACGGCTCAGTGGGAGAGTCAGGAAGTTAGGCAAAACTCCAGGTACCAGCAACAAGCTCAAAAATCTAGGATTAGAAAAGAACCTTCGGGCCTCAGTGGTTAAGGGCACTGACTGCCTTCCAGAGGTTCTGAGTTCAATTCCCAGCACCACCTGGTGGCTCACAACCATCTATAGTGGGGTCTGATGCCTTTTTCTGCCATAAAGGCATACATGCAGATAGAGCACTCATATACATAAAGTAAATCTTTAGAAAAAAAAAAACATCCTGGAAACCAGAACAGACACAAACACTGTCCCAACCTGTTGGAGGTTGGGGATGGCAAGAATCAGCAGTCAGGGGCCAGGCTTGCAAGACTTGCAAGGTTGGGAAGACTTCCTGCATACAGGGAAGCCCTAGCCTAGCCAGCTCAGACATCACTCCCACTCAGAACCCTGAGCCTGGCCTACAAGTGTGGCTGGGTCTGCCCCAAATGGCTTTCTTTGGGTTCAAGCAAAACTCCAGGACAAACAGAAAGCAGCTGCATATCCCAGGCCTTCTTCACAGGAAAGGAGACATATGGTCCCCATACTTCCCTTTCCTCAGCCCCACATCTTGGAATCAGATCAAATTTTCCTTGAAGCTGGACATCTCAGAAATAAGGCTATTAAGTTCGAGGTTATCTTGGGCTGGCTTGGCTACACAAAACAACAAAACCTGCCTTCTATCGCCCAACACTTCCAACACCCACCTTAACCCACCTCCCTCTGTCTGTACCAGGACATAGACCAGCCAGGGTGGGTGGCAGAGGAAGAGGGGGACCTTCAAGAACTGTCGACTGGAGCCACTCTCTGGACTCAAGTCTGTTTGCTCAGAGATCACAGGCTGAGTCCCATTCTTTTCCTGCTTCCCCCTGAAGCCTCTCTGACACTCGGCCTGGAGTTCTCCAGGGCCCTTGCTAATATTCTAGCAAAATATTCATTTCCTTTGTCATAGACAGAGAGTCCATTAAGACTCCCGGAGGAGACACTGGGAGGTAATGGGAAGGGGGTTGTATAGAGGGAAGGAAAAATAGAGCTGCATTTTCTGAGAGTAGCCATTTGGGAAAGCACTTCAGGATGTCCAGCATCATGGGCTGTGGTTACTACTGGCAGCTTCTACCCAGAACCCTCACTGTTCTCGAGGCCAATGCCACAGGCTCTCACATTCTCACTCAGATACCCTGCTCACAGAGGCCCTCCCTACCAAGGGCTGACCATGCCTAGCCCAGCCCAGCCCCCAACCGGTCCCCAGAGGCATGTCAGGAATGGTGGCCTGGGGATGGCTCCTAGTAGGTAGCATGCAGCCTAAACAGGGTGACGGTGGATGAGCAGGAATGAGGCCATGATGGATGGGCCAGAGGCGTGCCATGATGTTAGGCAGTATGGAGGGAAGGGGAGGCATTACCCCATGAAGCTCCTACCAGAGTCCAGCAACAAGAAGACAGAGAAAGCAGAGTCAGTGTTGTAGGAGTGGAACACAGTCCTCCACTGGCCCCCCCAAGGCCAGAGAAACAGAGATCCTCCCCTTGGGTCATTCTTGCCTCTAAATTTCGTTCCACAATTTCCCCTCTTTCACCTTATGCCCGGCCTGACCTAGGTTCTCTACAGAGGGTCTAGTCCCAACTATCACCAAGCTAAGGGAGAGTAACACAAGAACCGGAAAGAATAATCTAATATCCCAACAAACAAAGATATCTGCCAGCTGGGGCAAAAACACACCAACCTTCAATCGGGCACACCTCTGGGTGGGTAAGCAGGCTCCAAAGGAGCAAGGCAGGTGCCCCCAATTCAGAGGTCTCTGGGGAGAAGGCAGGGCGGCCCTGCTCGAGCAGCTGCAGAGCACCCTCACCCTACCTCACGTCTCACTACCTACACCCACAGGATCCAGAGGCGATGCAAGGTTTACTTACGAGAAAGCAAATGCCACTAGAGCTCCGCTGACGACAATGAAGTCCAGAATATTCCACAGGTCCCGGAAGTAGGCTCCAGGATGCAGCAGCAGTCCCAAGTCTATCATCTTAAGGGGATAAGCTGGCATTAGAATACAGTCCATAAGGAAGATAGAGGCGGAGGCAGGCCCCAGTCCTGGAGGGACACACTTCTGAGAACAGGGACATGGTTCAGACCACACTACATTCTCTGTACACAGTATGACCTCGGTGTAGCTCAGACACACTCCACATACACTCTCAGAGAGGGGACACAACACAGGTCACACTTTTTAAAAATAATTTATTTTTATGTTATGTGCATTGATGTTTTGCCTGCATGTATGTCTGCGAGAGGGTGTCAGATCTTGGAGTTAGACAGTTGTGAGCTGCCATGTGGGTGCTGGAAATTGAACCCACGTCCTCTGGAAGAACAGTCAGTGTTCTTAATTGCTGAGCCATCTCTCCAGTCCCTGGCTCACACTCTTAAATGGCTTCAATAGGGCCTTGACTTCAGTGTCCCTAGAGAGGCTATACCTGTCTTGAGTCCTGTCTATGTTCCAATCTTTCCTGGAGCTCCGCTGTGGTAAGAAGTCTGTCTCATCGTCCCCTACTCTCTAGCAACAGACATGCTCCTTCGAGAACTCACACAGCCCAGACCTGAAAGTTAAACTCAGGAGAAAAGAACAAGCTGATCCGAGCCATTTCTGCTACAGTGACTTTTGGCCAATACCACAATCTTTGCTTTTCAACATCCTTACGTGCAGAGTGAGCTTGCCCATTCCTCACAGCCTGTAAGTGCACAAGCAGCAGAAGGAATAAGTACCATTTGTAAGTGTGCTGTGCACAGTCTCTCTGAACCGACTATGAGCTTGCGGGGCACACGTGCCTTCAGCTGCACTGATACATGTGCACATGTGTGTAGTTCACTGCACTGAAGGAACACCTGCATATGCCAGACACAGACACAGGGCCCCTTGTAAAGAGAGCAGGAGCTGAAATGACATGGCAGGCTCTCGGCCTATCAGGATCTCTAGATCCTATAGAAATTTAGTCTGCAGCATCCAACAGTGCTCCAACCAGCTCTCTCTAAGGTCTTCTTTATTCTGTGCCTTGACATATGGCTCCTTCTTTGTGGCTATGTGGCCACCCTGGAGAGGAGGCTAAGCACACACACACACACACACACACACACACACACACACACACACACACACTTTTAGTAAAGGCCAAAGTCCCCATGCTCAGAAGTCAAGAACACTAGGACCAAAGTACCCTAGCAGTATCCCATGGGACAGCATGACACTGGGGACCCTGTGGCTTATAAGGCTCTTAGTCATCAAAATACTTCATGCACACATGCACATTGACTGACTGAACACATGCCTGGTAGCACTCATTACATGCCTCCATGGAAGCTACAGGGGTCACTACATCTCACCTTTATGACCATTTCAAAGGTGAAGACACCTGTAAAGATGTAATCCATGTACTTTAAAGCCTAGAACCAAAGGTAGGATTAGTTTAGGCAGGCCTGGATCTGGAGCCAGAATTACTGGCAGGATCCCAGCTTCCCCCCCCCTCCCCCAGGCCTTGGAGCAGAACCAGTTGGCAACAATGTCAGGACATCCCTCTGGAAAGGATCCTTTGGTGGCTGCCCTGCCAACTCTGGCATGTTACCAAGACAAGGGCTAAAGGAGACAGGCTTGTCCAGATCTTTGGTTCTAATACCCCCAGAGGAAAGAAGGTTGTCTGAGGGAAAACAGAGCAACCAGCACCACCCCATCCGGTGGGCCTTGGGAATATGTCTGGGGGCACCCCGCAGTGTCCGCGTAGTTGTGACTCACATTGTTCCTGGATGAATCAGTCCGCACAGGGTCCTCAGCAGCCAGGGCAATGCTGCTCAGGGCGATGACCACGAGAATCACCATCTCAAAGTACCGCATGGTCACAATGTAATGGCAGAAGCGACGGAGCCTATGAGGACAAGGTTCAGGTCACCATAGGCCAAGACCCGAGTATGCCAACCTCTCCCACAAGAAGGGCTCATTGGCTACAAGGAGATCATGGCAGCATCAGAATGGAGCTTTGTCCCTCATTTCTGTGGTGAAGAGCCCGCAGCCAGGTGACTGTGGCTGAAATGAAAAGGAGTTTCAGGCCAGGGATCAGCAAAACACGGGCCCAGGCCAGACCTGATGCCTGTGACGAGCATTCTGGGGAGCACAGCTGCCTCTACCCAGTCGTATTCTGTCTGCAGCCCCAGAGCAGAGGATAGGAACGAGCCGGCCCTCACAGATGTCTGAACAGAGGGGTGGGGTAGAGGAGGTGGTCCGTGAAGAGAGCTCTGTAGTACACCAGCCGGGCAGCAAGCAGGCCACTGTCACCAGCCTGGACCAGCAAGGGCAGCAAGCTGGCCACTGTTAGCCTAGAGTGCCTGAGCCTGTGGGGAGTGCAAGCCACCACCGTGTGTGTGCCACCCACGTCAGCTGACCGGGATCTGTGTCTGGTTTGCAACATTCCTGTGCATCAAATGAGAAAGCCAGGTCCCTGGTTACAGGAAGCTCCACTCCAGTGAGCAGTCCCCGCTGAGCAGTGCACAGATAAAGAAGCCAGAGCCCCTCAGCTGTCAAGTACTGAAGCAGCCATCTGGTCAGGTGGCAAAGGCCGAACCCATGTGGCAGACAAGAAAGAACAACCGTAGGCCTAGCAAGTGGAAAAGACATCTCTCCTACCATCACCAGCACCCCAACAGGCTCCACAAGTCTACCCCTGCCACCAACCCCTCCTGGTCCTGTCCCTAACTACCATCCCCAGAGACGTCTGCTGTCAAAAGCCCGCCTTCTCAGGCACCCACTTCTCCCCTCTTCCTCTGTAACCCTTTGCCCGTCCTACAGAGCTACTCTTCCCACGTCCCAGGCAGCCTGCTAGTCCTTTATCCCTCCACCAAGCCCTCTCTTCCTCTAACTCAGTTGTGCAGCTCATAGCTGCATCTCCTCTGTTCAGCTGTGCTCCCAGCTCACCTGGCCGTGAGCTGCCCCAGATGTCCTATATCTGTGTGATCTAACTAGAGCCCCAGAGCTCAGCCAGACTCCCCCGAACACTGATTTCCCACCCTTTTGTCAGCAAACGGAAGCTCACAGAGCCTCGGTCCCTCCCTTCCATCCATTTCTAATCCGTCACCATATTCTGCATCTGAAATCCCCACCACTTCACTTCCACGCCTCTATTCTCACTTCAGTCACAGCTCATCATCTGGCCCTTGTCTCCTTTCCATATCCTTCCACCAGGGGGCAGCACTGAGCTGCAGTAGACTGGTCCCACTGTGCCCAACCCTCCACGAGACAGCCCGAGGCGAGCTTCTCTTTACATCCATCCAACCTAGCTGCCTTCGACTTCTGGGCCATCATGAATGTCCTCTCCACTTCATCCGCGCACATCCTTCACGACACCCTTCATGTTCCACTGAGCCATCACTCCCTCCAAGACAACTCCATCAGCCTTCTCCCCCCTGCTCCAGAGCATCGGAACCTTCTCATCGTACATCTCTCTGCCTCACCAACGCAGCCATTCCAAGGAGGCGGGGGAAAGGGATGTCTCTGTTACCGTTTACTCCTAACTGCTAGCCTAGCAGAGTAAGCACCCGGTAAGCAGGCGCTAAGTGAAAACACAAAGGGTGGGGAGAGAAGGGGAGCACTGAGGAGCAGAGCTGTGTGGGGAGCCGAGGGCAGGGCAGCCGAGCAGTGACAGTCGCTCTCCTGCCCTCTGACCTCTTCCCCACCCACCCCACTCTGGCCAGCTGGCCTTTGTAGGGCTTTGACCTCTCCCTTCTACCCAGAGAGTTCTTCCTCCCCTTCCTCCAGTGTTTGCTGCATTCTTCCCTCTGAGGCCCTGACCTGACCACTCCACTAGTTGGAATGATACCAGAAGCCCACGTCACCACCTCCGCTTGTTTCTTTCTTGTGCTTATCACTGTCCGGTATTTTACATGTCTTGGTATTTTACTGCATCGTCTTGGTTGTCCTTCCCACCAGACTACACACTTTAAACACAGTCAAGTCTTGCCTGTCTTCATCATCACTGAACTTCAGCACATGCAGTGTCGTTTGCATGTGAATGTTCAGGTTAACAAAGTACCGAAATGGTGAGTGGATGAAAAGTCATGACCACCGTGGGAAGGAGCGTACGATGGCAACAGAGGGAGGGTGAATGGAACAAGCTGTGTGCCTCGCAGAAGCAGGGCCCTGTGTGAGGCAACGAGCACAAGAGCAGAGAAGAAGGCTGATGCATGGACTCTGAGAGGAACTGGCATCTGACCCAGCCCTCGCCACAAGACGACGTGGCTGTGTGTCTATACAGGGCACGAAACTTTGTGCTTCTGTATCTTCATCTACAGAACAAAGACAAAGATGTTCAATAAATGTATAGAATCAGTCTCTCCAAGGCATATAACCCATATATGCTGCTAGCTGCTCACACACTCACGGCAGAGACACAGGCAGGACAAACCCAGGCCATGGGCACCGAGGAGACTCACAGGTTGGTGGGGCTGAGACAGAACATGGAGCTGTATGGAACGATGGGCCGGGGGCCTCTTCTTAGCACATCGTCAGCCTCTGCCTCCTTCTTGCCCTCTGCTTGGCCTTCCAGGTCCACATTACCACCTACAGGGACACAGGGCCTCAAAATTAGGGGATGTACACACTTAAAGCCATGACACATGGGTCTCTCCCAGCTCCAGACCATGGACAAGTAAGGTGGGCTACCATATCCCCAGCCATGGAAGGACATTTGGCTAAGATCAATGCTTTACTGAGCAGAACATGATCTACCACCAAACTAAAGAGGAGAGAGAGAGAGAGAGGGAGGGAGGGAGGGAGGGAGAGAGAGAGGGAGAGGGAGAGCGAGAGCGAGCGAGAGAGAGAGAGAGAGAGAGAGAGAGAGAGAGAGAGAGAGAGAGAGAGAGGGAGAGAGAGGGAGAGAGAGAGAGGGAGGGAGAGAGAGAGAATATGACTGGACACATCTGAGCAGGCCCTGCTCACCTCCTACACTGCGATGTGAAAGACACCATGGTGGTACCACTCCCCTGATATGGACACCAGCACCTCCCAGAGCCTAGGGAGCCCTTCCTTCTGCCTGGCAGATCTCTGGGCAGCAAGGAAGGGGACTTCTGAGAATCCATACACATGGTAGTACCCCTGAGCCCCATCATCCAGGTCTAGCTCCACTTGACCTGGGGTTTCTCTTGAAGGGCTCTGGAGAACAGAGGTTTTGCCAGCCAGCCCACTTGTAGACACAACTCTTCAGGCTCCCTGACTCCCACTCATCCTGCTCCCTCTCCACTGTCCCCTCCTCTGCTCTCTCAGCGCCCAGCATCTTTGTGCCCATAAACTCAGCTCCCTTAGGTTATAATGGCCCAGAGTGACATCCTTTTCAGGTAAGCTATATATTTCTCTCAGTTCTTCATTTTTAGCTATAATAATACAGTTTCAATTCTTGTGGATAGCAGGGTGGCTAAGACCTCAGAGACATCAAAGGAGACAATGCAGTGACTTGAGCCACCTCCCACTGCCGAATTCTTTTTAGCCCTTTTAAAGACTACCCATAAAACCAAAGATGATATTAAAGAGTAACAAAAATCGAGGTGTTCATGCCAAAGCCCACCGTGGAGACCAAAAATCCAGCTTCTCCCTGACCACTGGCCACTGACACGCAGGGGAGAACAGCTGGAGCAAAGCAGCAGGGCTTGGCTCCAGAACCACCCGTCTGCAAGTGCTTTAAAGCAAATGCACTGAAACAAACACCATCAAATTTTCCTGCCGAAGACGTAAGTTACATCGTCTTCTGAGAAAATAATTGGCAGTACTTACTAACCCTCCAACATTCTAATTCATACAACATTATCTCTGGGGGTAGAGAGAATCTGTTAAGTTCTTTAATAGTGAAAAATTATAAACCGTGCAAACACAGGTAATGTACAAAAACACTCCCATGGAGGATACTGAAAACATGTAAGTTTAAAGGACACAGAGGTATATGACCTAGTGAGGTAAGAGGGGAGACATGAGCACCATGCTGGCTGGCCCACAGGAGCCCTGTCACCGCAGAGGCACTGCACAGGGACACAGAACAAGAAGACTGGGCATGAGTAGCTTCTGGCAACAACTATTTTTTCACTGTTAACATTTAGAAAATGCTTCCAGAATGAGCACATACTTTTTAAAGAAAGAAGTATTTTAACGTTGTGCCCCTAACTCCTCCCTAAGAAATACAGCAAAGCCAAGAGGAAGTAAAGGAGGAAAAGAACCAATCTGGAGTCGAAGAACTAAATTACTAGAAAGAAATGAAATAAAGACACCAGAGCCCGGGGGGAACTACTACTGAGAAAAAATTACCATAACAAAATGATGGAAAAATTACAAGCGTATACATACATGTGCGTAATACCGGTTAGTGACAAAGTGAAAAGAGGCCATGATATTGAAAGAGAGCAAAGAGGGGTCCATGATAGGGTTCGGAGGGAGCAAACCAAGAGAAAGGGTCAGGATGAAAGCTTCCACAGGCTATGCAAATCCACTCTTGAAAGCCGATTATTTAAACTTCTTATTAACAAGTCGATATAATACTGAAAAAGAAGATGCTCAGCAGAATAGTCAGCTGCAGAGTGGGTGTGGCAGGAAGAGAGCCAGACTCCCAAGAGCTGTGTCCCAGCTACCTCTCAGGTGGCTTTCCTTCCTCCAGGCCGAAATCTAGACTGACCCAAGGAATGGCTGTGTGGGGAGATGGCCACGGGTGCTGAGATGGGATCTCCAAGCATGGCACTCACTGTAAGATAGGGCAGAAATGGCCTCCTTCCTCAAATCACCTTCCATAAGTGGCTGCCCTGAGCAAGACTGGGCTGCTGGGGAGGGGACTTGTAAGTCCTCCTGACAAAAACTTACCACGTTTGGGACACAGAATGTCTACAGACTAAGAGAGTTTTAAAATAATTTAAGCCCATTTTCCTGTTCATCTGGCACGGCACTGGTTAGATGCTGACTTAGAGAGAATCAAAGTGAGGAGCCAGTGAGTCCCTTGTAGAAGGTAAAGACCTCACACTGCAGGCGAGAAAGGGAAAGTGAACAGTAATCACATTTTAAATAAAATAAAATGAAAAAAAGAAATACCAATGAACACACAGGAAACAAGGCCACCGCAACCAAAAGGGTAGAAATGGCAGTCAATCAACTGGCACCACCAATGACTTCAGATTTAGATTTTTTTAAGATGACAAATATAAAATCTGAGAAATAAAAAGTGAATCTTCTCAAAAAAAAATTCAAGCAATAAAACTCTGGAACTTGTTCGCTGCCACCCCCAGGCCCTGTGACAGCTGAGGAAACACAGGTGCAGTCTGTCTGAAGAAACCAAGATCAGTACCGTGAGGAACGAGAGCAAATTTCTCTGGAGGAAGAAACAAGAGCCCACGTGTTCACCCATATGTTCTCTGAGACCAGTTCCCATTTGTCACACTCAGCAACGAAATTCCAGCAGAAACCACTGTTTCACAGAGACAAGGATGGAGAGACTGAGTTTAAAGACAATGGTGTCTGAGTCCCAAGGGAAGAGCCCTAAGGAGACAGTAAAGTCACTGGCATCTCTGCGGCACAGACAGATGTCCCGGGGTACAGAAGAGACCAGGCTCCCTTGGCAGTAAGTCCCCCTGCCCGGCCCCCACCCAGTCCTGCAGCCTGCAGAAGCCCCAGCTATAGGAGCTCTAACTGGTCTCCACTCTGGGTGCAAATGCCGTGAAGAAGGAACCTGCTATAATTTATAGACTATTCTTGTTTCATTCTTGTTCTTTGCAGTTATACGAACCCCTCTTTCCAAGGGGCCTGTTGCATTTTCAGGAAAACATAAATCATGTTACAGCAAAAAAGCAATATGCCAATAAACTGGAAAATCTAAGTATTGTCTCTATAGATAAACAACGACAACTTCTATTTTAAGGGATCCTGAAAAACGCTGACTAGCAATGATAAGGAAGTTGAGCGAAACAGGCTAGGGGCATTTCAATTGTATTTTAATAAATAAAGCTTGCCTGAAGATCTGAGAGTAAAACAGTCCCACTGGTCAGACTTACAGACAAGGAAATGGTAGCACACACCTTTAATCCCAGGAGCCACACCAGCTGCCATAGAAACTGGGTGGTACAGGCCTTTAATCCCAGTGGTGCATGCCTTTAATCCCAGAAATAGAGAGGGTTATAAAACAGGAGGAAATAGCTCTCAGTCACAGAGATTCCTGGAGGCAGGATCGCCATTTCAGACTGAGGTCAAAGTAAAAGCCAGTGGCTGGCTGTTTTGTTTTTTAAATCTTCAGATTGAACCCCAATTTCACTCTCTGAGTTTTTACTAATCATGCTTTGCAGGTCAATATCCTAATCATGGCACAATTAAATTAGAAATCATAGTAACAATCAAAAATATTAAATTAAAAATTTCACATTTGGTAACTGTGTCATGGACTTTAAAGATCCCATCAATCAAAAGTGAGACAATGACAATGACCAGGCATGATGATGTATGTCTGTCCTCGTGCTCAGAGGCAGAGGTAGGCTCATACATGTTAGGCTCATTCCTTACACCTCAGCTGCAGGGAGAATTAGAGACCAGTGTGGTGAGATTCTATCTCAAAAAGTGTGTGCATGTGTGTGAACACATGTTCACAAATCCTGCAGTTTAGTCCAAAGAAACACTTCTATGAGTAAGGAGAGTAAGGAGAGCATTTATTTGCACTTCTGTGGCTTAACATGATCACCAGATTAAAACTGCCTAAATTTTTATAAAGGAACAAAAGATTAACAAATAGAATTTTTAATTTTTTCTTTCATTTTGGAGATTGTAATGTAATTACATCATTTCTCCCTAATCTTTTTCCCCAAGATGCTGCCATGATACCCCTCACTGCTCTCTTTCAAATGTATGACCTTTTTTCATTAACTGTTACTATAGCTTGTATGTATATACAACTACATTCTTAACCTGCTCAGTCTATATAATGTTATGTATGTGTGTTTTCAGGGATGACCACCTGGCATTGGCTAACCAGTTGGTGAGCTGTTCCCTGGAGAAGACTATTTCTCCACTCATCATTCCTCAGGTGACCACTATCTTTGAGCCTGGAGAGTGACTCGGCAGTTAAGAAAGAGGACCCAGGTTCAGTTTCCAGCACTCACATCAGGTGGCTCACAACTGCCTGTAACTCTAGTCCAGCGGTATACAACGTCCTCCTCTGGTGTCCAAGGACACTGGCCCTCAGGTGTACACACACACACACACACACACACACACACACAGAGAGAGAGAGAGAGAGAGAGAGAGAGAGAGAGAGAGAGAGAGAGAGAGAGAGAGATTTAAAAAAACATAAAAAAAACAAAAATACCATTCTGGAAAAAAGAATAAGCAAAGTAAAAAGACAAAATTTTCAGGATTAAAAAAAAGAGAATACAAAACTAAAGAAATCAGACATAAATCCTATAATATGTTTGAACTGTAAGGATGGCATACTTGTGACATGTTTCTCAAAACACACAACAAATAAACAAACAACAACAACACTAAAGTCTAACAGCTATCAAAGAAGCCAGCAGCAGGTTTGGGGTACAGCTCAGAGGCAGAGTTTGTCTAACACGCGTGAGGCCCTAGATTCCATTCCCAACACCACAGAAGGATCTGGAGAACATGACTGAGACTGACTGGCTCAACAGCAAAGACCACAGGTCATGATTTATCACTGTGGCATTTGCATGAGGGTCCAGAGAAGCAACCAGAAGGGAATGAAAATGGACAGAGATGTAAATGGACCAAGCAGGGGTGCAATTTCAGATGAGTCCAGCAAAAGCATTCTGGGCTCTCAAGTAACCCTGCAGGTCATCCTGGCCTGCAGCTGCAGGGCTTGGCACGCATAATATGCAAGACCTTCCTTCTCTGGCCCAGGGCTGCCCTAGGGAGGGGAGCACCCCCACATTCTCACAGTTCTTAGCAGCCTTAAGGAACTTAAGGGACTCTCACTGAAGGCCAGCGTTTCCTGAGGAAGGGAAGGGAAATCTGGCCATAGTGGCAGTGTTCAATACATGGTTTTCTGAGAGAGACATGCAAAATGGCTCTTGGAATACGCTACACAGGAGAATGAGGAATCTGTAAAATGTCCTCAGTGTCTGAGAAGGGCAAAAGCCCAACATAAAGGGACTCCCTGGGCCAAAATGGGAAAACTTGAAGCATCAAAAGCAACAGGAATGTCAAAAACCTCACAACACATCAAACACACTAAAATTTAAAATTTCAAAATAATATTTCTCATTGATTTGGATTAGTTGCTAAGATCCTGATTTGTTACTTTGAGATTTTATAAATAAGTGAACACAAATAAGCACACTCTTTCTCAGCACAGACAGAAAACATATTTCAGGGTAACCAAGTATTTCACGAGCAGTGATCCTCCCCCCAGTGAAAGTCTCAACGATAAACACAGGAGATATAATGGAAATCCGTGACCCTTACTGAAATCGCATGACAAGTAACAATCATCCTTGTCACTGGCGCTATGGGGGTGGGAGGCTGATGGGGAATTTTATAAGAAAGGGCTTCATCTTTCCCACCGTCACATTCTTATGTCACCCATGAAGACAGCAGGTGTGACGCCGCCCTGGGCCAGGCGGTCGTCAGTGGAGCTCTTTTTACTACCAGGTCTCTAGATATCACGGAGATATTCTTCGATTCTCACAGAATAGCAATGGCATCTACCGGGTAGAGGCCAAGGAGACTATCAAACCTCCTAAATTAACACAACACAGTTGCCAACAAGACAGTTTCAGAGGAACTGTGGTCCGGAAGCCCAGCCTACCCGTCAGTCAGCAGAGTGTGGTGCAGGCAGAGGCAGGTACCACACGACAGACACCTGACACGATCAGCCAGCTCCCACTTATGGGGAGTTCCACCCAGCGGATAAACAAGGGAAACAAGAGAGATGCTTAGTAGGGTAGAAGTTTAGACAGACTTTAAAAAAAAAAAATCCAATGAATGAACCTTGTCTGGGTAACAATTCAAAGAAAACCACATAAAAAGTTATTTCTGAGACAACTGTATGACTTGAACATTGGAATGTGTAATGAGCAAAATAAAGGAATTACTATCAGCATTCAGTGCAATAAAGCCACTATGATTATTTTAAACCTCTAATTGCGATGCCTGCTGGCGTGATTATTCTGAACACGATACAGAAGAAAACAAGAAGCAACTGGAACGAGACTGCAGAGAGAGCAGCGCTAAGGGCGAGGAACGGAACATGGGGGCTCATTATGCCTGTCTCTACTTTTCATACGTTTCAATTTTCCAAAATAAAAAGGGTTTTATTTTAGCAACCATAGATAAATGAGAGAGCTATACAAAGGAACAATAATCTGAATTAACAACTGGCTTCTGAACAGAACAGGAGGCAGAGGACAATGGAATAGCAGTCCCAATAGGAAGAGAAAATAACCAGCAGCTAGAATTCCATACAAAGGAAAACCACTTTTCACAACAATGCCGGGATACAGGTTATCCAGAGAAAGTCCCACTGTCAAACTCCTTTAAAAAAAAAAAGTTAGGAAATGTGCTCTTTAAGCAGAAGAAGGGAGGGAAGAAACCCAAAATACGATCTGAAATATAGAAGTAATGAAAACTAAGAAGGAATAATGAGCCCCAACAAACGAACGGTGAAAAATACCAGGTAGAGACGGTCAGGAGTAGCCAATCCTTGGCTAATGCAGCACACCCGTCTACACAGTTCACAGCCCAGAACTGTGCGGCTGGGTCCCCCACCCCACAAAAGCCTCATCTTGATCTAGGTACAGTTTACAATTTCTAATTGGGCCATGCTCATTACTATCTTAAGCCACCGCCACAGGCTGGGGACCCCTGAGAGAAAGTTCTGCTATTTGGAAATTCAAACCACCCTGATGAATCAGATAAGGAACAATGAAACTTGAAAGGCAGGCTTAAAACAAAAACAAGCTTCAAACGCTTGTATATATAATCAAAAGAATCCTTACAAGTGAAATCTAAAGCTTAAAATGCACAAAGTAGAAAAGCCCAAATACCATGAGCGGAGGACATCAAAAGGAAAAGGGACATTACAAGGCAGAGAAGAAAAGAAAGGAGAAGAGGGGAGCTGGTAAGAGCAGTAACTAACACGCACAGAACAAAGACAGCCGGGAAGACCATGACAGTGACTTAAGCAGAGACTTTAGAGAAAGAAAGGGCTCAGAAGGATGGAGGGAGGGACATCAGGAATCAGACAGGGCTGCTGGTGACCCAGGGCTGAAGTCACAGATATCAAGAGATTGAAAAAGGAGAATCCCAAGTTCAAGAGTGGTCAATGCCAGCCCAGGCCACCTGGTAAGGCCTCGGACCCTATCTCAAAGGAAAAGGTAAAAAATTCTGGAGGTGTAGGTCAGTGGCAGAGCACTTGTTTACACATAAAATAAATCCGGCTGAGGAGCAGGAGACTGCTCTGCACAGATGTGGCAGCCTCTACACTTCCATTTCTCCCTGCACCCTTCACAAGCCGTACGGTCAATAAGGAAAGAGAACAAAGTCGTCCCTACCTGACATCTCTCACATAGAGGAGATCTAAAAACAAACAAAACCAAAAAACTATGAACTTGGACACAGAAGTGAACGATCTTGGTTTGAACTCAAGGGAAGAACTGAGGCTTGGGTAAGAGCTTCGTTCTTAAACTTTATGAACGCCATGAGCAGACAGAAGAACGGCAGCACAGTGGGGCTCTGAGCAGAGGTCAGGCCCCATTGCCCAGAGTAACGGCTGCCATGGCAGGGGCTGCTAAGGAGTCCAGGCCCATGCGGCAGAGTCAGGGTTCCTTCCTGTAAGTCTCAGAGGAGCGGGAGACTTCACCAAGTTAGGCTGTCTTCAGGTTCATGGGGACACAGGGAGGCAGGGAATTTGGGGCAGGAATGTTCCTAGGAATATTCCTAGTACGGGGGTGGGGGGAGGGACGCGAAGCAGACTAGCACTGTCTAGGCAACAATCTAGTCTGGACTCTAACAGGAAATGGGAAGATATACTGAGAACTGAAGAAGCAGGCAGAGACCAGGGGGAAGGAGTATTAGAGTCCTGGTGACGTGAGATTCGGACATCACTTGATGCCTGCCCTAGAAGAGAGGTGCCATCCTTAACAAATAATAGTAAGAATAGGTCTGAGGCCAGGTGAATCAGACCACTGCACCCAGGAACTTAAAAGCAGGGGACTTGGTAAGTGCCTGGGCCTGAAGGAAGCCACCAGGACCCTGCTACTGAAGACGAGGATCACTACAAAGAGGGAGCGAGCCACTGTATGCTGGTGATTTCGGGGGCTGAGGTCAAGGGCACAACAGAGGTATTTGGTATACTGAGTGCTAGAATAATGAAGAACCCCACCCCAAATCCTGACAAAGATGCTATATTCCACTGCGTCAATAGAAAGGGAACCTGTGGAACTAGAAAGCAAACCCACTGCCCCACACGGCTAACGTGCTCTACAGAACCAAATGCAACTGCTAGGAAAGAAAGAAACAAAACCAGCACAATGAGGACTGCCCTTACTGTATCCTTATCTGAAGCAGTCTCCAATATGCACGGCTCCTATAATAAGAAAACAGAAACTATTTAATGAAAATATTACATACACACACACCTGTAATGAGGAAGAAAGTTAAAACAGCTCTCAAACGCGAAATGATGACTACAATACACAAGCCAATTGCCACACGAGAAAGAGGGCCATAGACCTAACAGTCCCAGGGGAGATCGGTGGAGACCTGAGAGATGAGATGACAGCTCACCAAATTCAGGAGAGAAAAGTGAGAAAAACAATCAAACTAAACAATAAATTCAAACCATTTAGAAATTGCAAGGAGCCCCCAGAGGAACGGGGGCCAAAAGTCCTGCAAGTGGGAAAGATAGACTAACGTGCATCACGAGAGCAAATATCAAATAAGGAATGAGCTTTAAAAAGGGTTAGAAAGCTATGCAGGCAGCAGGCAAACCCAGGGAGAACTAGAATGTCTAATATACAACAACAAAACAATGTGACAGAACTAATCATTAAAAATGTAATTCCAGAAATTTTTCCTGAAATTCGGTATCATCTACCAAATGACTTTCAACACAAGTGCCAAAGTAATTTAATAGAAAGGGGGCAGTCCTTTTTTAACAAATGGTAATGAAGCAATTGGAGATTCGGCAAGGCCCAGGGGTGGAGAGATCCTTAATCTTTACCTTATGCCACATATAGAACTTAACTCAAGATGTGACCTTCTGAAAAGATGGAGTTAAAGTATCCTCCCCTTTCCACCTGGTGAAGCACATTGGACAGACATGATCTGGAGAGAGATTTTGAAGTAGGAAGAAAACGAAGTTTGGCTTTGGAACCTTGGAACCAAGGAGCAGCACAATAAGAACGCTTCCTTTTCCGGGTTTTATTGTATGCCTCATATATCCGGACTTGGCTTGGAACCCATAAACATCAAGAGGCACAGACCTGAAAAAGTCCCAGTGAAAGGCCTAGGAAACAAGCCTAGCAAACCAGGTCTTACAGGCAGCAATCGCTCTACTACGGCCAAACTCAACAGAAACAAAACAAAACAGAACAAAATGGTAGTCCTATTTCTACTCACACCAGCACAGACCGAGGAAGGAGCCTACCTCTTTACCTTTGCCTGGAAGCAACCCAAAGCCCGGGTTGGAGCTGGAGTTGGAGTGCGGGTGGAAAGCCAGGAATTACACACACCACCAGTCAGTGGGAATCAGGTCCACCCTGCTGTGCGTGGCAGTCACATAGGAGCAGCAGAGACCTGCTAGGGAGCTGGTACACTCACCTTAGGCCAACAAAAATGAAGGGTGTCTTCCACTCATGCCCCTAGCAGCCAAGCCAGAATCTACTTCCCTACCTCAGCTGAGGCTAATGAGGCAGTTGTCCACTTTCCTCCTTGACAAGCCAAAGCAGAATACCTAAACAAGACTCAGAGGCTCAGGATATAATTCCAAAGTAGCTAGGTTTCGATAGAAAAATTACTGTCACACCAAGAACCAGGAAATCAACCTGAACAAAAATAAAAACAAACAAACAAACAAAAACCAACCAGTAGGCCCCAAGAAAATGGATGTTAAGCCTATCTGACAAAGACTTTAAAATAACATCCCAGAAATTCTTAACGGACAGTTGAAAAACAAAAAATTTGAAGCAAACAAAAAGTAGAAAATCTCAGCAAAGAAACAGAAGACCTAAAGAACCAAGCAAGGACTTTAGAATTAAAAAACATAGTAACTAAAATGAAAAACTTGACAGACAGGGCAGACTCGACTGTAGAATGGAGGACACAGAGGAAAGAATCCATGAACTAGAAGAAAATAGAGATTACCCAACCTGATCAACAGGGAGAAAACATACTGGAAAAACAAACAAAAAAATTTTAAAAAGAAACCAATAAAACCAATAGAGCCCAAGGGCCTTTGGGAGCCCAGCCAAAGATGGAGCATTCATGCCACCAGAGCCTGAGAATGAGAAAAGGGAGAAGCAGAACTGTGGAGGCACTCCACAGACACAAAAGATGAAACAGTTCCAAAGTTTGCAAAAGACATTAACCTACAGATTCAAGAAGTTGAGCAAACCCCAAACAGGATAAATCTGAAGAAGTCCACATCCAACTACATTGTACTCAAACTTCTGAAATATAGAGACAAAAAAAGAAAAAAAGAAAAAAAAAACCCTTGAAGGAGCGAGAGAGAAACGACATCTTACCTATAGGAAGAAAACAACTCGACTGACAGTGGATTTCTCATCAGAAACCATGGGCTCAGAAGAGGCACACGTTTTTTTCAAGTGCTGAAAAAAAAAGAACTGTCAACCTAGAATTCTAGACCCAGGGAAAATATCCTTCAGGAACGAAGGGAACAGCAAGACATTCTTGGATGAGGAAATTAAAGAGAATCTGTCACCTGCAGATCTATCCCCAAAGACTAGCTAAAGAAAGCCTTCCACACAAAGACAACTTGTGAGAGAATATAGAATACCAGAAAGGAAGATGGAATAATAAGAGAAAAATGATTAAATATAACAGTTCCCTTCTTCTCTTCAGCTTCTATGTTATGTTGACAGCTGAAATAAAAACTCAAACACATTCTGCTGATATTCTAAACTTGTGCAGAGGAAAAATTTAAGAATACTATATCATAAACGAGAGGGGCATATATAGAGAAATTTTGTACTGTTTTTAAACTGGCAGAATGAGTAAACCTAGGTAAGTTATATAATAAAATAACTAAAGCAATTACCATATACAATAGACACTTGAAAGTACTATAGACAAGTCAAATTGGACTTTAAGAGAGGCAGGAAAAATAAACTAAAGAAATAAAAAAAATCAGAGAAAATAAACAAAAAACAAAAATTAGATAATAATCTTAATCTCTAATATTACCAACAATTACATTAAATGTAAATGTTATAATGCCAAATAAAAGAATTTCCAGTGAATTAAACCGTGACCCAACCACATGCTGTCTATAAGACATTCACTTCAAATACAACTGTACAACTAGCCTGAAATGGAAAGGTAAAAAGGATCAACTATGCAAATATTATTTAAAATAGCAAAGATGCTACTACAAGATAAGATAGACTTCAAACCACGGAAAGTTACCAGGTCAGAGAAATGCATAACACAATGATAAAAAAGGCTGTTGCACCAAAAGGACAAACCACAAATGTGTTCGTATCTAATAGCAATTCACAAAGGTGAGAGTAACAACTTACAGTGTGAAAGGAAAGGAAGGTTAGATCCAGCGTTATCTACAGAGATTTGAGCATCCTTTTCTCAACACCAACACAGAAAGGCCAGCCAACAGGATGGAGCCAGCCCTCACACAACACCCACCCAGCAACAGCAGAACACATATTCTTTCCCAACTACCATAAACATCTGTTATGGCCTATATCCTGGGCCATGGAACAAAACCTAACAAACTTGAAAGAAAAGAGGACAATACATGCCCATCAAAGGCACGAGGAGTCTGAAGCCATCACAAGGATAAGAAGGGACCAACTATGGCCTACTATGCACACATAAAATTGGTAATTTCAATGATATGCAAAAGTAGAAAGAAGAAAGTCATCCAAAATGAAACCAGTAGCATAGCCCTGCAGGTACTAACTTAAATTCAGATGAAAATGCTTGTCGGGCAATTTCTACCTAATACTTAAAGGACAATTAGTACCCAGCTCAACATAATTTACTCCAGAAATTAGCCGAGGGAATAATTCCATTAGCTCCAAAACATTTTATGAGTCCATCTTTACTTTGACACCCAAACCAGACAAGGACATTATGAAAAAGAAAACTAAAACTGATTGTGGTATCTTGGTCTACGATCCCAGCCTTGGAAGGCTAAGATAGGAGAAATGTGAGCTTTAGAAATTGTAGCATTGAATATCACAACCAGGACATGAAAAAAGAATTAATAAAAAGTGGGGAAATTAAATTATTCATTTGTGACTTTTATGTAGAGACTTGGGAAGGAATCTACAAATACATGTTTGAGGTAAAATACGTCAAGATTGAGTAACGTAGGAAGTTAGAAAAGTAACAACCACAAAATAAAACAAAAAAGAGGAAGATAATGACAAAATGGAAAACCATGATTTTTACAACAAATTATGGTAGAAAAAATAAATTATAATATTGATTTTTATCTTATAAAGATTACAAAGTATACAAGCCACCAACTAATCTAATCTAATCAAGAAAAAAAAGAGAAATCACAGAAATGCTCAGAATTCTAAAAGTGACAAAGGAAAAAAACACTGAACAAGAAGGAAATTAAAGAAAAAGAACTTAAGGCCAGGCAGCGATGGCACGTGCCTTTAATCCCAGCACTCTGGAGGCAAAGGCAGGAGAATCTCGGTGAGTTCGAGGCCAGCCTGGTCTACAAAGAGAGTTCCAGGACAGGTAGGGCTACACAGAGAAACCCTGTCTTGAAAAATCAATCAAACAAACAAAAATCAAAAGAAAAGAAAGAACTTAAGCCAATACTTTGAATAAGTTTATGTAAGTAAGTTAAAAACCCTAGACTAAACATACTGTTTGGTGTGTACACATGCATGCATACACATGTGTAAAGGCGTGCATATGGAGACCACCGATCAACAGTGGGCATCTTCCTTCCTCTCTCTCCACCTCATTCGGGAGACAGTCTCTTCCTAAACCTGGAGTTTACCAGTGAGCTAGCTTGATTGGCAGCAAGCCCCAGGATTATCTTCTGCCAGTCCTGAGCTTACAGGCTCACTACTGGACCTGCCATGGGATCTAAACTAATGTCCTCACACTTGTGGGACAAACTCTACAAAAATCACCCATCTTCCTAGTCCCTAAGTGGGTAATTTTTAAAAGGAAAATTTTACTAAGCTCATCTCAAGAGACAATAAACAGACCAGTATACAAAGATTTACTACCATTATGTAAGTCCATAAGATAGCTTTACAAAATTCTACCAAACACTTAAAGACTGTGCCACAGCACTGACCAGCAAAACACTCCAATTCTTCTTATGAACTAGTAACATTCCACAGGCCGGCTCCTGACTTGAGGAAAATTCCCCAGTCCACAGCCTCCCCTTTTATGATGCCCAGCATTCTAGGAAACGGTATCACTATAATGTTGTCATCGTTACTGCCTGATGTTCATGTAGAAGGGTATGCCCACCCGAACATCATATAATGATTTTAACAGAGAAATGCAGAGAAAAACTCACAGGTAGCAGTCCAAATTCCAGTGGCAGATTATCAGAATCAGGTAGAATGTTTTTGCAAAGAGATGTATCCAAATCGTTATTAATAGCTATTTTAACCAGTGATCAGCAAAATTTATGTTTTATGCCCTAACATGATACTTTTTGACCTGGAAGCTTTTTCATCATATTTTATGAAACTGTGGGGTTCAGTTAGCATGCAACATGGTAATTTTTAGAAACTATTTTAGTGGGAATGGTAATGAATTCCTTGTTTAACACGTAAAAGGCCCTAGGTTTGGTCCTTAACACCAGGAAGACAAAATACAATTTAAAAAAAAAAAATGGCTGTAGTTGGAACAACCAATTTTCAGGAATGCAGTACTGAGGTTGAATATGATGTGACTATATGGCATTAATAACCTTTCGATGCTTAAACACAGGATGATAAAACCACCGTACACACCTCACTTTAAAAAATCAAGCCAAAATCTTAGGAAAAGAATAATAGAATCCATGAGCACATTTCAATGCAAGTATGACTGTCGTAATCTGTGCAATCACACCGGGCTTCACCGTGTGACTTTTGTACACAGTGAGAGAGGAGAGAGGAGAGAGAGGCCCCACAGCGGCCCCTCTTGCCTAGAGGAACCACAGACATGAGCTGGGATGAGCTGGTGCTACCAATCACCACCAGCCACTTCACAAAAGTCTCCTCACAAGCTTGTGCCACTGCTGGGGACCCTAATGATCATGTTGGTCCTGGAGGTAAATGCTCCAAGAGAGTAGCCAGTATCTTTTATTTATCACCTTGGCCAAAGCTTTTCACTATCCCTATGGGGAGAGGCTATTGGGGAAACAAGACTGGCCACCCCATGTAAAGTGACAGGCCACTGTGGCTCTGTGCTGGTGTGCCTCATCCCTGCTCTGTCCAGGAAGCTGCTGTTGCCAACCCACGTTGATGACTGCTAACACCAGTTAAACCAGTGGTCCTCACCCTTCCTACACTACGACCCTTTAATGCAGTTCCTCACGCTGCAGTGACGCCCAAACATAAAATTATTTCCTTGCTGCTTCATAACTGTAATTTTACTACTGTTATGAATTATAATGTAAATATCTGACATGCAGGACAGCTGAAATGTGACCCCAAAGGATCATGACCCACAAGTCCAGAAACACTGAGTTAGGGCTGTACTGTTACTTTGGTGACCAATCCAAGGCCACCTTTGATGTCATCTCCAAGACCTACAGCTACTTGACCCCCGACCTCTGGAAAGAGCCCATATTCACCAAGTCTCCCTATCGGGAACTCACGGTCCATCTTGTGAAAACCCACACAGAAGTCTCCACTCGGAGGACGCAGGCTCCTTCAGTGGCTACCATGTTTTTTATTTATTATCAGATGTAGCTCATTCTATTTTCATACCAGAAAAATAGAATGCTAATAAATAATGACCAATTGAGGCATAGTCCGACATCGCATAGACAGGTCCAGATCTTAAGTCCACTTCTATATATCTCTACATATAAAAGTTAACCAAATTTGTGGACAGGCAAAAAATAGTCTACTAAAATAGGAATTAATGTATACTAGAAACATATGTTTCTACATAGGTCTCAAGTCAGAACTTTTACCTCAGCACAGACGCAACAAGGCCAGGGTACCCAGTAACCTGGATGTTTCCACCAATGCTATCAGATTTATTGAGAGATCAAAAACTTGGAAGAGAGACACACTTACTCACAAAAGTTTTGATAATGTACTAGAGAAAACAAAACATATAGAACTGACATTAAAACTAATGCCTAATTTCAAGAGTCAGAGAAATATGATAAATAATAAATATATAAAAATTTAAAAATCAATAGTCTAGATTTTTTTCCTTCTAGCAGAAGTAGTGACAAGCATCAGATTAACCCCAAAAGGGATAATCACAAACACCAGACAGAGAACAAAATTGGTACTGAACACTTGCAATTTTGGCACTCCAAAGGCAGAGTACAGTGTCTGAGCTACAGTGTGAGACCCTGTCTCAGGAAGAAAAAAAAAATCACACACACACACACACACACACACACAAACCAGGCATTCGGACACTAAAAATCCAAGCCAGAGACCGGGAGAAAATACTTATAAAAAACATTTGATAAAAGACCTCTGTGGAAAATATCGAAAGAGGTGCTGAAGGGACAGGTCAGTGGCTAAGAGCACTTCCTGCTCTTGCAGAGGGCCTGGGCTCAGTAGCCAGCACCCCCGTGGCAGCTCGTGACTGACTCTAGCTGCAGTTACAGGGTCTCTGGAGCCCTCTTCTGACTCCACCAGCACCAGGCATGCACATGGCGCAAAAGCATACATGGGGCAAAACATCCACACGTAAAACAAAAATAAGTAAATCTATATGTGTATGTGTGGACCTTGAAAATAATAATTATTGAACAAAGAAATTTAAAAATAGGCAAAAGACCTGAATAAAAAATCCCACCAAAGAAGATACACAGTTGCCAAGTAACCATAATAAAAATCATACATCATTAGGAATCTGCCAAGGTAAACAAACTCTACTACACATTTCATTAGAACAACTAAAATCCAAAGCACTGGTAACGCAAGGTTCAGAAAGAGGTGAAGCAGCGAGAGCGTCACCACCGCTCATGGGGATGTAGCTAGCACCGCCACCCTGAAGACAGTCGGGGTTCACATAAACCCCAACACAGTCTTATCACATACAACTTCACAATCATGCTTAGGTGTGCACTCCCAAAGTACACCAACACGAACCCCAAACACCTGTGTCTGCTTATAACCCCCAAAACGGAAAGTAACTGAAACACCCTTGACAGGCACACGGGCGGCTGTGGTACACCCCGACAGCGGAATTTCGGTGTGGTAAGAAACCAGCTACCCAGCCACCAAACTCCTTAAGTGCATGATGCTAAAACTTGTTCTTTTTTAAAAGTTAACCTGAAAATCTCTGTGCTCTATGATTCCAAGTATGTGACATTCTGATACAAGGTCTGTGGCTGCCAGCATGGATGGGGCCAACTGTGGACCAAATCCCATTGGGTCCCCGGGCTCAGTCCCAGTCTACTCTAGAGAGGAACAAAGGAGGGGCTGGGAAGACAGACCCATCTGTAGGCATGGCAAGTGAAACAAGAATGGGCCAAGACCAAGTTTTCCTCAGAGGACGCTCAGAGAAACCGGTGGCTAAAGAGCTAAAGGCCACCACCCTCCAGCACTGTCTTCCCAGCATGTGTGACGGACTGCAGGTGTGTGTGGGCACGCGGTATACAGTTCACGTGCTCTACCGCAGAGCTCAGTGCGTTCCTGCCTGCCTTAGGCCCTGCCTCTCTCCCTGGGATGATTTCTTCCGCTCTAGCATCTGTCCTGCCGAGGGCCACACCGGTCACCTTCAAGTTTCTTCTTACTACATGCCTGTTCACTGGGATCTTACCGCATGCTCCTTTCCGGTTTCACACACACAAGAATGAGCAAGTCAGACAAGGGGGTGGGGCTTAGGGCAAGGGTACAGAAGCACGTGAATAGGTAGATGACAGCTGAGATCCTGGTCCTACCCACCACCAGCACTAGCCAAGCAACACAAGATGAAGATTTTGTGGTCGTTCCACCTTCCACTGCATCCGCTGTATCTTCAGCACTCTGACACTGAGCCTGGCGTAGCCAGCAACGTGCAAACGTTTTTTTAGGAGGAGGGACAAAGGTATTTAACATCCACCGGCCTGAAGGGCAACGGAAAGCCAAGAGATATCAAAGGACAGATACTGATACCAAAGAACTTTCTCTCCATCAGGGAGAAAACTCAGAGAGGCAAGCTGGACGCCCAGCCACTGACACGAGCTGCAGGAATGGGGGGGCTGGACCTGCCATTGGTACAGGGAGATACTCACTGGGAGCTACTGCGGTCTCCCCGGGAGGGCCTGTCAGCGTCACTGGGACATGCACTGTGATGCTGGGGTCTGAGGGCTGACTGCCCATCCGGGTGACGTTACGCTGGTTGTCTGCATCTTCTGGTTGTTCCTCCACTTTCTGGAGACAGGTGCTGGGCAGCATGTGCAGAGGGCCCACACCTGTAACCGCAACAGTCTCCAGATCACAGTGAGGTTCCCTGAAACCAAAACGCTCATTAGTCTGATGCAGTAGGTGAGACCCAGCTCCTTACCGCTATCCCTTTATGCAAGGCAAGTAAAGCTTGGGCGAGCAACTCTCATTGTGTTTTGCGTGGTTCGTTACTACACAGTTAGGTTATCTTGCAGTCTAGAGGGAGGGTATAGAGCTGACCCATCTGCTTTTAACAGAGCCAGGCACTATTGGTGTTACAGTTTGTATGTGGATCAAACCCCCTTGCAAAATGAAGCAGTCTGAAGTAGGCCATTTCCCTAGGACACCCTTAGAGCCCCACCCCTGCCCCACCCAGTGCTCTCTGTTAGGCTGGTCCTCAACAACGGCCTCAAGCTGTGCTTAACCTGGTTTCTGGCAGCCAGTGGGCAAGCCCAAAGATGGGGGCTTCAGCCTCAACCTCCAGTCTCTAGGTCTCTTGAAGAGTCAGAGCCAGAAAGCAGGCCAGTACCCTCTGGTCCGGTTTTGTAAAATCAGCTAGCAACCTTGTTCGTGTCTCCTTCCCAGGTCAGTGTGTTCCCAGTGTCTCCAGTTTCTCCCTAAGTCCTTTGTCCCTTCCTGGGTGTCACTGAGTACACACTGGTTGCCACAAAGGATTTTACCAAAAGGAGAATGGGGGTGTGAGGTGACAATAGGAGCAGTTGGGCAGAGTCCCTTTCCCTATTATCTGCATAAGGGCTACTAACCATGCCACCCCACCCCACCATACTCTGCCTCTGACATACTTGGGCTGGTGGTTTCGGGTTTCCTTATCCCCTTCCGCCATGTTGCTCTCCTTCTCTGCAGCCTCCTTCTCTGGGGGCTCAAGTGTTGGTGGCCCCTTATGCCTTACACGGTGCCGGCGTATGTGTTCCTCGCTGTTCTCTGCCTCACGGGGGCCCGTGCGAGGGCCTCGATGTCGTGGGCGTCGCTCGCCCTTGGGTGCCAGCACCGGTGCAGTGCCCTCCTTGCCCGAGTCCTGTGCGTGCCGGTGGGCACGGTGGCGCCGGGGCTCGCGCTCAGTGGCCTCCTCCTCTGGGGAGCCACGCCGGTGGTGGCGCCTGTTACTGCGTGCTTGCACTTCAGCCCCTGCAGCCTCCTTGCTGTGACTGCGACGTGGGCGCGGACGTTCCTCCCTGGCCCCTGTCTCAGTGTTTTCGGTCTTTGGACAGTCTGTCCTGTCCTGTTCACCGCCAGCAGGGGCCGTGGCTGAGGTCTTGTCCCTGTCACGGTGCCGGTGGTGCCTGCGCGGTGGGTCTACACTTTCAGGGACCTCAGTGCCCTCCGGCTTTGACTTGTTCCCCACGGGTCCCCGCAAGCCATCCCGACCAGGCTCCACCACTAGGGGCCGGTCCATGTGCGTCTTCATGTCTGGCCTCACATGGCGCGTGCTGGCATAACGCAGGCGCTCCTCGGGGTCCATCTCGCTGTACAGTGCCTCACAGCTGGCACGCAGGTTCTGGAGCCTTAGCTGACTGGCCCGCTGCTCCCACACTGAGCGCGCCTTGGCCGAGTTCTGCTGCCTGCTGCGGGGAGACTGTCATGAGTGTCACCAGCTGGCTTATCTCTGCCTCACAGGGAAGCCGCAGATGAACACAAGCAATGGAGGGATGTAGGGACAGGGAAGGAGAGGTAACCAGTCTTAAAGACCTCTGCTGTTGTTGATGGGGGACGAGTTAGGAGGAGGCACAGTTTAGCTCGCCTGTCAGTGACCTTCTAGACTCCACTCTAGCAGGATGACAATGGCCCAGAGTCTAAAGGGCACAAGGGGATGCCAGGTACCAGCATGAGTGGGTAAACAGAATTTCAAGGTAAATGGGAAGCTAGCCAGGAAGGCAAAATGGGAAGGGAGATCGCCTTGCAAACCAGGAAGGATTGATGGATGCACCCCTACAGCCTGCCTTGGGAGCTGGCCCAGGAGAGGCCAGTCAAATGGACACTTCTAGAGGCACTCACCCATGGTACCTCCCAAGGTGGCATGTGGCCCTGTCGTGAGCACAGTTTCTGCTGCATTTTGAAGCATTCAGGCCATTCAGCCACTATTTGGCTCAACCAATTACGAGGAGCGGAAATCATGTCTGGAGCTGAGAAAATCCTGTTTCGCCGCCACCAATGCCCTCTTGTCCCTTACTCTGTAGGGAGCCTCATACTCCACTGAGAGTCGGGTGTACCCTTGAAATCCTCCAGCCACGGGGGTAGGAAGCAGTCTGGTCCAGTCCTTACTGAACAATGAAGGGCCTCATCTTCATTGACACCTCGCTGGCCCAGACATCTCCGGTTCCCACATCTAAAACAGGGAGCTCATTTCCAGTCTGGGTTCTGAATAAGAGCATCAAAGGATGTGGCCCCAGTCCCACCTCTGCCAAGTAGGTACCTCATCTAAGGCTACAACCTCATCCTTCCGTCTCCAGAGGCTTCTGGGTAACCCTGGCCATGTCTGTGGCATCACTAACAGTAATAGCGACAGTACCAGTGCTCTGGGCTCCATGCCCCCTTGCACAGCCCTTATGGCTACCTCAAGGACAGGTACCTTCCATAAGGATGGCCACTGAGCCTAGAAAGAGGGCATGACCTGCTCGGGGCCCATAGTTAGTCACTGATGGAGTGAGGTTCACATGCATACGGGGCAGAAGGGAAGGCGTGCCTGAAGAACACACAATCTCTCAGTCAGACCTCAATTGCGTCAAAACACAGGTACAAACTGTGCCCCAGGAAACAGCCCAGTCACTGGAATAGACCGGTTAGAGGAAGGACAGCAAATCTTATCCTTTCTCTCCCGAGAGGAGCCAGCAGCTGGCAAGTCTGGAAGCTAAAAAGCAATAGAATCTATGCCTCCACCCCAGTGAGCCCTGCTGAGGCTGACAGGACAAGTAGCATCTGCTAGTTCAGGACCTCCGCTACTACTTGTCCTCGCCGAGGCCGAGATATCACCACTGTGATATCCTGCTCCAAGAATTCCCACAGAGCTTCCCTGTCCCTGGTACGGTTAATCTCTGTACCACACTGGAAGGCAAGAAAAGGAAGAGGGCCTGGAGATATGTGCCCATCTTCAAGAATCTTGGGAGGACTGAGGTCTGCTCACTACCTTGGGCATCTCAATCAGTCCAATACACCAAGATGGCCCTGGATTCTGAGACCCTGATCAGCAGAGCTGGCTGGCTCACAGGAGCCTTTGGGCGGGGCCAGCATCACGGTTTTCCGTTGTGAAAGCCGGACAATGGAGACGATGGGTGCATGTGCCGGCCTGAAGCTCCGGCTCTGGCACAGGCAGGACTGGGCTCAGCCCTAGCCTTGCCCCAGGTACGACCCTCTCTCAGGAAGCACATCGAGTACAGAAGGAAGACAGGGTGCCTGTGGGACTGGAGGGCATCGCTGGGCTTCCAGTGGCCCCTCAAACACTAGCTGGGCAAGGACCACCCACTCACCTCTGCTGGCTGCTGGAGTCCCCCAGCCCTGTGCTCTGGGACCTAATAACACCAGGCTGCTTTCATCTCGTCACAAACCTGTAGAGACCACGGGGCTCCTCCCGGGACAGATTCCTGAGTCTCATTCTACACATTTGAGCCATCTTGCCCCTGCCCTGATTACTCTCCAGAGCTCTTCTTTGACCTCTGCCCATTGCAGCTAGGACAGGCACCTCACTCTGTTCCTCTCTAACAACTTCACAAACAGTTCAAGATCCTCTCCTGAAAGGCAAACTGCTTGCTGACCTAGACTGCTCCATGGCTGGCAGCATGACTCAGGCAGAATCCACACTGAATGGAGCTCTCTAAAGAGCCGTGGGGAAGAGCTGCTCTCGTGAGGTCCTGCTCCCAGCCATACCTGGAAGGTATGTCCAACTGACACCTCACTTCTGCCACATGGAAGTTACTGAGGACCCAACAGCCTTTCTCATCCTATCAGACATCAGGGCCCTAACATCCGGTGGCATCTCACACTTGTGAGAAGACCTAGATTGCTCTATGCTGTTGTTGGGAAGGCACACAAAGCGGCCACAAGACACAAGGGCTACATGACTCTCCACGCAGAGGACCCAACTACAAATGTTCCTTCTCTAACAAGAGGAGACACTGGCAGAAGATAGTATCAGCACCTCTCCTGGGAGCTTGGATGAAGCCAGGAGGGAAACAGGGGACCATCACTTACAGGTCCTGGCCCCATCCTTGAAGGAAGAACCAGAATCACATCTCCCAGGAAGAGTGACTCAGCCAGGCTAATGTCACCACCAGGAAAGCCAACTTGATCAGCTACTTGCCTTCCTTTCTTCCCCTGTGAGCAGAATATGGATCCCCATTCTGCTCCCAGGCCCTCAGCTCCCAATCAGGAGTTTTGGCACTCCCCTGGCCTATACTATAAGCTCTATAGCAGCTTTGTTCATGTTAAAACAAGGGCTGCCTCAGAATAACCTACATAATCTCCCCAAAGTAAGGAGGGGCTAGGAGGAGCCAAGGAATGTCCCCAAGAACCCTCTCTGCCACTCCTGTGCACAGGACTTCATGAAAAGCACAGAAGACCTGTGAAGTAGGTCTTCCGTGAAGAAGTCCACAGAGCTCCACCCTATCCAAGAAGTAGACATATACAAGGTACCAGAGAGATTGCACACAGACAAACGGCAGACAAAAAGGACAGAGACCAGAAGGGAGAGGAAGGCCAAGCTCAGAAAGATCTAGGCCTGTGAGTAGGACTTGGGGACAACAGGCAACAAGCCCACCATTCCCACAGAAGGCTGGGCTGGAGCTGCCCATGAAGCAAATGACTGGGGGAAGCAGTCAGGTGTGGAGGGAAGGTGTGCGCACACAGTCATCATGGAGTCACAGATGGAGAATCATAGCAGAACCACTCACGGTGAGTTTACGCTGGAGACAGATGAGCTGCGAGATACAGTACCTCGAGTTTGCTTTACAAAACTGCACATGCAAGAAACAAAACATAAACAGGAGTGAGAAAACCAGAGAACGTTCTGAGACACAGTGACACTTGGGCACCACGTCGGTGCGGGTGCGGGCCGCAGTGCACATCTGGCAGAAGGCTAGCAATGCATCCACCAGACAGGCACTGGCCAAGGCCAGGGCTAAAGAGAAGCTGAGAACCAATTCTCCAGGTGCAGACAAGTGAGCCTGAACTGAACCAGCAGACCCTACACGGCTGGAAGACAAGACACAGTTCTCTCTGGGACCATCCATCTCCACAGCCTGGTCCACACTGCCCTAAGAGGGAGTGGTCTGGGAAGAGTTACAGCCACACCCAGAGACCAGGGCAGGCTGACCTAAAGCTGTGGGCCTCCGATGAGCACGTGGCAAACACAGAGGGCAAAAGCACCCTTACATGTGGGGCTATCCAGGCCCTGCCACCTACCTCATCTGCCTTCCCCATAAGCACCGAGTCTCTGCTCCTAGACCCTCAGTTCCCAAACCCAAATCCTATGGCTTCCAGGTCACAGTGCCTCCCCCGCCCCCCGGGAAAGAATCCGGCTATGTCACTAGCCCACCTTCCATGTGACTAATGCAGCCACTTCCAAGTGACGTGTAAAAGTTTTTCCAAAAACAACAGAGAAAGCAAAAATCCCTTTCCAGTCATTTCCTTTCACGCTGGCTTTACAGGGATGGCCAGGAGGGTCTCCAGTGCCCCTTTCTAAAGGCCGAGATCCTTACAGTGCAGCTGGAAAGAGTTCACCTTCACACGAGTGTGAACAGGCATGTAAGCGCATTCCAGTGCTGCTGGCAGAGCGGCCATGAGTGTGAGACCATGAGCAGAACATAGGACTTGTGAGTGTGAGATTTTGAGGGTGTGACATTGTGAATGGGAGATTATAAATGTATGTGTGAATGTGTGTAAGAATGTAATATTGCGAGTGCGAGACTATGTATGACGTGAGAGCGATTGCATGTGTGTGTGTGTGTGTGTGTGTGTGTGTGTGTGTGTGTGTGTGTAGAAGAACAGGCAAGGACGAGGAGTCACAGCAGAGAGCAGGAAGATGTCCCTCACTTAGTGTCCTGGTCTTAGGAGCTTCCACTGGGGCTACACGGGACTGCACCTCACCCCAGAAATCCTGGAGTCCCCCCCTGCCCAGAGTGCAGAAGGCCTCGATCACCATGCATACTGAGGGCCCTTCAGCAGCCACACAACACCCCAGGAGACACAGCTGTGAGGAACACTACCAAGATGGGAGATTCTTGACAGCCACAGTCTCCCCAGTTTGGCAGCAAACAATAAGAGGGAACTCACATACAGCGCCTGAGACTGCAGAGGTCTTGCATGAGAGACAAGAGTCAACAGCCAATGGCCCCCACACTCAGGACCATGTACCGAGGAAAGGCCTCACCCTGTGTGGCCGATTCCCCAGAATCTCCAGTCAAACCACACTACTGTACACTGCAGTACATATCCCATTCTTGGGGATACTCCTCCTCTGCCACAGCGTCTCCACACGGGGACAGGGGCGGGGATGCTGGGCAGTTTCTTCTCGGTTATGTCAAGGACCTAGACTCCCTTCCCCAGGCATCAGTCTAGACAGGAGCACCTCCGGGAACGGCGGCCCTAAAGGCAGCAAGAGCGCTCAAGTCTAGGAAGAGCAGAGAAGGCACGTGCTAAAAAGAACATCACACATGCCACAGGTCCACATGAGGCTGGGAGCTCATCATGTCATCTTCTGAACTATAGAGCACCAGCAGCTCACAGAGCTCAAGAGAAGGACACAAGGAGGGACAGCTGCCAGGTCTCATCAACCTCAGGATCAAACTGTTGAATTAAGCTGGCCAGCTAGTTAGTAACCGAACTAGCCAGACAGTGAAAAAACAGAGAAGAACACCGAGGTCCACAAGCCATTTGTGCGGACTGCAGCCATTCTGGCTCACGAGTCCCAGGCCAAATGCTTTCTCTATGCTTAGAGACAAGTGCTCTGAAGGTACTATCTGGTGACCTCTAGGAAGGAACAGAACCACTCTGGGCACACACACATACAACGCCGACATTCACAACCAACCAATTGCAACACATAATTTAGCAGTGCAGGCATAAGTCACCACAAGGGGCTGAGTCAAGGCCACGTGCCCAGCCTATGGAAAGTGTGTGGCAGGGCGAGTGTGCAGCTTCAATGCCAGCAGGGTGTACTTCTCCCAAGATTCACCGATGTCCAGGCCAGGTGCCTAATCCCGTGACTCCTTAACACTAAATTCCCCCCAAAGTCCCTAGCCCCCATAACATCACTGTGCCTGCCACCCCGCTGGCTGGCAAGGAGACTGGGTCCTCCCAGAGCCCTCCTGCCATTTCTCATCACAGATGCCCCCTTGCCAAGCACTTGCAGAGACATTTTTGGAAGTGGATGGGCTGCCAAGGTGCCACTGAAACCTTTTGTCTCACAAAGTACATTTCTGGAAAATTATGTATGACATCTACAAGCAGACTCCTTGTACCCTGAGCCTAACCAGGGCTTCGCCAAAAAAAAGGCACACTAGGGTCACCCAGACACCATCCAGTGACTCAGAAGCCCAGCTATCCCTACCCGCCATGAAGGCCACGCCTTTACACTCTGCCCACATTCAGGCCGGGGAAAGCCATAAAGTATGCTCAAGTGAGCCCTCTGCTCGGGTTCCTTTCAGGGGGGGGGGGGGTGGCTGTGTCTTCACCAGCCCTGGACAAGGGGGGTTCTGAGGAAGACATTCGCGCTGCTGCTCCCCAAAGCCACCCATATTCCATTCCCGGGAGCCTTACGCAGCAATGGAGATGTTGGCAGCAGACATGGGGCTGACTTCAGCGACTTCTTTGGCCTTCTGGAGAGCAAGCTTCTGGTTGGCCGCTTCTTCCATCTCTTCTTCATCCTGTTTGAACAACAAACTGTCTCCTCAAGGGGCTGCGGCCACTCTGAGGCTGCACCGAATGCCTAGTGCCTCGTCTGCCCTCCAGACCCTGGAGGCGGCATCCAGGCCCTGAGGGGCAATGCTCCTTGTGACCCAGGATTAGTTCTCCCTCGCACTCTTAAGGCCTCCCCGCCTGTCTGTGGCTAGAGGTGACAGCATCCAAGATACTGCATCCGTGTGGTCTAGCTTGTGCCTCCTGCAGCATGAGTCACAAGCTGATGCGGCTGCAGCTGTGCTTGCAGCCAGGCCTTATCCCTGACCAGAATTTTCTTTTTCTTTTTTTCTTTTTTTGCACCTCAGGTTTGGCACAGCAAATCTGTCCCTTTTCCACCTGTCCTTCTAGGAGCTCCTGAACCACTTGAGCAAAGTTGGCCTCCCCCATGAGGGCAAGATGCTAAGCTCCTCCTGCTCCTACTAGAACCTTACTCCACCCTCGAGTTTCTCCGCCGGAACCATTCAGATTCCATGGAGTCCCATACGGCTACTTGCCATTGAAACAGGACTTACATTTGTGCAGTTACCTGACCAGGAAGAGGAATAAACAGCTGACAGACCCTCTGACCTTGGCCCCAGGTCACTAAGCAAAACCAATTAGCTGTGCTCCAGGACTCAAGAGTCCATGACCTAAGAAGGAAGATCTCCACGCTGTTCTTCTGAACTACTGTGTGTCCCAGGGTTTCTTAAAACCCCTAAGCCTAGGCCTACTTAGCTCTCCTGAAAGCTAGCATTCCTCAAAATGTACCCAAATCTGCCTAAGGAGCACAAATGACAAAAAACTAAATTCCCAGTCGCTGTCTGGAAAATTCCTCTACAGAAACGAGCCTCAGGCTCCAGGTCCAAGGACGAGTTAACTAGTTCCCCCATAGAGCACTCCCAGCCATGTACTCTTTAAAGACACGAGACCAGTCATAATTTATAACCCCCTGGAAGAAGCCCCCCTAATCACTTCAAGGTATATACAAATTGCCCTAAATATCCTACAAATAATCCAGTTTGACTTTATTTCTACCCCACAGAAAAGTAATTAGTGCTGGAACACATTTGCGGGTGTGGATGGGCTATTCAACGTGCCCTGCAGGCTCATCTGTCAAAAGCTTTGTCCCTGTTTAGGAGATGGGATCTGGCTGGAAGGCAGAGGTCACTAGGGAATGTCACTGGATGCTGTCCCGTGCTCTGGCCCCTGCCTGTCCATCTCTACTCCCTAGCCACCAATAGGAGGGGCACTCTGATGCACCACAACTTTCGGCCATGACCTTGGACTTTGTCACAGACCTAGAGACAGCAGAGTCAGCCAATAATGGACTGTAACCTCTCAACCCATGAGGCAAAATAAAGTTTTCCACCTAATTATCCTGCTTCTCTAGCTTTCCTGTCACAGCAGTGAGGAGCTAACACAGAATGGACTAAGTCCTCTCTTCTAGGGCTCCTGTCCAACCCAGGCAGTATCATGTGGTCAGACAGACAGGCCTCCATTGGTCTCAAATCCCAAGGCGGAAGGTTTCCTGTACAGGATCCAGTCTGCAGAGTTCTGTATACAGGCAGGTCCCTGAAGACCCACAGGACAACGTGAAGAGAGAGACATCAGGACTCAAGTGTTCTCCTGTACAGAACTAAAGCTGGTGGTGTCCCAGAATCACTAACACCAAGGACAGCTCTGGAAATGCCTGGGTTCCCCCAGCCCATGCATTCCAGCCAGGAATCTGGCCACAGCAGGATTGTAAGCATCAGCACTGGCCAGACTGATGACAAAAACAAGCAAGCTGGTGGAATTCCTCGGAAGCCAGGGATCAGAGCCAAAGCGGTGTCCCAGACCTCAGACACAGCCTAGGACTGCATGCGGGAAGAGGAGGCTAAGTGAAAGCCAAAGGCTCATGGCCACTACACTGCATCAGCCAGGCCCCCTCGAGAGCAGCTAAACCCACCTTCCTCGGACCCGGAGAGAGGAGAACATAGCATTGAGGAGGTCAGACTTGGGAGCTGTGCACAGGTGCCAACCTGAGCAGCAGAGAACACAGACCCTACAGAGACGTGGTTCACGCACACACGTGACGTTTGGAATGCACGTGGCTGCTGCCGCCATACTCGAGGCAGAACTTGAATCAAAACACAATTCTAAGGCTGACAGCAGGCAGCCTAGCTCCCTAGCAGGTAGCAGGACACGAGACTGAGGGCTACCAGACAGGGGGTGGTGTCTTCTAGAGGGAAACCAGAGAGAGATGTGTATAATCATGTACCCCACTGGGGCATGTATGTAAGAAATGAATATTGAATGGTGCCTGCTGGGTTCTACCTAGAGAAGAAGCTGCCCTGCTGTGACACAGATGTGCACAGACAGAACCACCGCTGCTCCTCCAGCTTCCAGCCAAGCTGAGCACCGCAGGTGTCCTCTCACTGCCCTTTCCGGTTCTCAGAGCTGAGTGTTTCCCGGGGTCCACGCACACATCTTGTCTGGGAACACTGCTCGTCCTCGTCACACGCCTGCTCAGATCAGCCTGTCTCAGGACCCTCTACTTCTGTGACACGGGTAGTCCTGGCCAGTCTGAACCTCCGTAGCTTCTCCAGGAGCCTGTCCACACATGAACCTTTCTTTATGGCCATGTCCCTCCTTGCTTCGGTGGCAATCCTCTGTACCCAGAGCTCTCATTAATGTTCCTTTGTTCATGACTTTGAGGAGACTCCCCTGAAGTCACATGAACCCTGACCCAGGAGCTGACCTTCCCCATAACTCCACATGTATCTAGTAACATGTACCGAGTCCCAGACCTTCTTTCTAGCACCTTCTAGGCTGCGGGTGGTATTTCTACATACCTTGGTCAACTCCTGGGCATTGGCAAGGTTGTCCACAGCAATGGCTAGGAAAACATTCAGCAAGGTGTCTGGTTGGCTCCAGCTAAGGAAGGGAGCCCTCTGTCCCACACACTGTCTCACACCGTCCCACCATGGTGGCCCATGAAAGACAGAACCATCCATCTGCCAAGTCCCCAGTCTCTGTCCCCTGACACCATCAGCCCATTCTGGGCCCTGTTGTACCATACGCACAAGGTCCCCTCCCCCAAGGCCTCTGCTCTCACAAGCTGGATGGCACCTCTACAGTTTCACATGGCTCAACCTTCCCTAACACACACACACACACACAGAGAGAGAGAGAGAGAGAGAGAGAGAGAGAGAGAGAGAGAGAGAGAGAGAGAGAGAGGGAGAGAGAGAGGGGGGGAGGAGAGGGAGAGGGAGAGGGAGAGAGAGAGAGGGGGGGAGAGAGAGGGAGGGAGGGAGAGAGGGGGGGGAGAGAGAGAGAGAGAAAGGGGAGGGGGCCAGTGTGCACTCTTTTCTCATCTAGATCTTTGAGGATGATGCTGTAGAACCAAAGATTAAAGGTCATGCTCAATCATCAATTTGCCTTTGGCTCCTTCAGAGGATACACAGACCATCTTCCGCTAGCCCCAGCCAGCTCTTCTCTTCTCTAGTCTGCACGAGAAGCCTTGAAACAAACACATCCTGCCTTCACAGGCTCCACCACCTTCTAGGGGTGTGAAGATAACCTGCCCAATCTAGTCCACAAATCCACCCATAACCAGCACCTCCCAGGCCCTAGTTTCCAAGCCAGGCTCACAAAACCTCCCTGTCTTCCAAGTTCCCTTTTTGAAATTTCCGTTTCATGTGGATTCCTGGGCACCCTTCCTCAGCATGCTTCCCTGAGTAACACTGGAAATGGGAGGGTGGTTACAAACACTGGTCTGAGCACCCAACACCATACCCACCCTGAACTGGCCCTGAAACCCTATGGTGAGGTGCTACCTTGGGGGCAAGGAAGCCACAGTTACACCGCAGGTGTAGCAGTTGGAATGAGAATGGCCCCACAGGTACATAGATTTGAACACTTTGTCACCCGGGAGTGGTTTTTTTTTTTTTTTTTTTTTTTTTTTTTTTTTGGTTTTTCGAGACAGGGTTTCCCTGTAGTTTCTAGAGCCTGTCCTGGAACTAGCTCTTGTAGACCAGAACTAGGGAGTGGTATTTTTGAAAGGATTAGGAGATGTGGTCTTATCAGAGGGAATATGTCAGCAATGATGGGCTCTGAGGTCACGGGGCGGATGTCTAAGCCAGGCCCAGAGTCTCTCTTCCTGTTGCCTCTGGCCCGGAGGTAGTGCTCTCAGCTCCTTCTCCAGCTCCACGTCTGCCTGCACGCTGCCATGTTCCAGGCCATGATGACAATGGACTAAACCTCTGAAATTGCAAGCCAACCCCAATCAAATGCTTTCTTTCACTGTGAAGTTGCTGTGGTCATGGTGTCTCTTCACAGCACTGGAACCCTGACGAAGACAGGGGGAGATACCTGAACCAGGTCCCAGAGTAACATAAGCGTCTCCCCTGAATCTCACCAGGACCTGGTCATTCTGTCACTGACATTCCCACAAGCCTCTTCTCACAATGGAAGGGAACTGTTCTTGGTAATGACATCATTGCTATTGCTCACCTCCTCCCATGTAGGCTACCCTCCTGAGCAATCTCAAACCTTGGTACTGCTAACACACTAGGCAGTGCACTTCCTGGCAACCCAAAATGTTGTAGACCCCATTTGATGTCTCCTGGCTGTGCACAGGACCCAGGGCTCACCTGACTTAGGCCCCTTCCATCCTATGTCTGGGGACTCACCCTTGCCAGGTAGTACCATTCTCCCTATTGCCCTGGCCTCTAACCAGCCAAGCAACAACTGGAAGCCATAACCAACCCAAGTCAGGCTTTCCGGCTGGGGCCCATGGCCCAGAGCATGCTCCAGGCAAGCCTGCTCAGGGCTCTAGCAGTACCCATGGGTAGGACATCATGGCCCAGCTGACACGCATCAGGACATCTCTCAGCACTACCTACCCTATGGACTAACCCAACCACACATGCCTAGAGGCTCTTCCCTGCCCAAAGCAAAGCTACAGGCTGCACTGCTATGCAGATGGGAAGGCAAGCACATCAGAAGACACCCGAATTGAACAGGAAGGGAGACACCTGAAGGCTGATATGCCTGACCTAATATCAGTGTTCGACTACTATGATGATTATTCTTGGTGTCAACTTGACTACATCTGTACTTTACTAAAACCCAAATATAGAGGGCGCGCCGATGAGGCATTTTTGCTTAATGTGAAGGAGGAAGATCCATTTCTAATCTGCATCTTTGAGAAAGATACATTGTTAATCCAGATCACTTGCACTGGGAAGACCCATCTGGGCCACACCTTCTGCCGGAAGCCTGGAAGCCCGTATGAGGACGTGGACAAAGGAAGCTTTTGCTCTCTGTCTACTTGTTGCTCTCACCCTTGCTAGTAACTCTGTTTCTTCACTGGCATTAGAGCCTGCTTCTTTGGGATTCTGGCATCTACTGAAGACCAGCTGAGGCATCTGGCCTCGTAGTCTGAACAACTACTAGATTCTTGAACTTTCTGATCATAGACATCCATTGCTGGATCAGCTGGACCACAGCCTGTGAGTCATTCTAATAAATCTCCTTTCAGTGTATATAGAGAGAAAGAGTCATTCTGGAAACTCTGTTCCTCTGGAGCGCCCTGACTAACCCAGCTGTGCGGGCACTGCTTTGTCCAGCATGAGGCTAACCCTGCACTTCCTCCCCTCTCTGAATCCAGAGCCACACTCAGCTCCCTTCCCTGGGTGCCCACTAGCCCTCCAGGCCTCGCTCAGCCTCATGACAGGGGATGGAACACCAATCCTAGGCTGTAAAAGAACCCCCTTTGCAGAGGTATCTGGAAAACAATTCATAGCAGTTTGGCTTCCGCTTACAACTTGGTGTCTGGGCTCTGCAACACTCTACCACATTCTCTGAATGGCTCCCGGACCAGCACATCAGGCCCTGCCCGTGAACTCTCAGGCCCCAACAGACCTATTAATGAAGGCTGGGACTCCAGCTTTAGAATCTCAGAAGTCTGAGAGCCAGATGCAGTTCACAAAAATATTAACGCGAACCCTGCTAAGGCTCCATTCCTGTCTCACGTGCATCCAAACCACATTCGCACCAGTTTCTCTCAGCCCTCACCCTGGCAGGCATGACGAGCCGTGCAGACTCTTCTTTGCCCCAATTCTCCCCACACTGTCCCTGCTGCTGCTGGGTCTGCCTTGGTCCAGAGGGTGGACATCCCAACTCCCCGCTGCCCTGCAGGCCTAGCTCTGTTCTGCAGCAAAGGTGAGAGGCAAGCTCGGCAACTCTCTACTTCTGGCAGGGGAGGCTTAACTTAAAGTTCAGAGCCAAACCTTACTCCCTTAAACTTAATGAGGAAGAAAGCTTTTCTTCCCTACCCATTCCACATCCACACCTTCTTACAAGGACTCCAAGGTCATTCAGAGTGTTTCCTGAGCCCCTGGTAATTAATTACATGGCGCTCCCCAACCTCTAGACACCCCTTCCCCCACACAGCACCTCCATACTCAGGGCTCTGCCTCCTAGGGATAACATCAGCCACATTCTTAACTGCCTAAATACCCCAGCCCTTCTAGGGGAAGCCAGGAGGTGGCCACAGGAAGCGTGCTGAATATGAACCACGCGCACTTAGCCCCAAGAAGGATACAGTTTCCAAACAACGTCAGGACGATGAAGTAAAAGGAAGAAAGCATGCCTTTGCTGACGCCACCTTGTGACTCGATCCCATGATACATGACCGCATTCCAGTCCTCTCCTGTCAGGATCTGCAGGAGGGAAACCATAGGACACATCAGTATCACACCCAAGAGCACACAGCACACATGTACACATGTGTATGTACACACACGAACATAGGCTTGAATCAAGGCACACATACAACAGCGGGGAGTGTGCCCATGTACACATCTTTAGATGACAGGAATTCCCAAGGTCCAGGCAACAGAGGATGGTGGCACAGGAGGGCAAAGCCGTCTGGAGCCACCCTGGCCACACTGCCATTTCACTACAGACAGCAAGGGTCAGAGGAGGAAACAAGCTGCCCAGTGTCACACGACGGAAGCTAGGCCTTTGACTGCCCAGGTTCCCGCCACCTCTGGCCACGCAGGTCCGCCCTCACAGACTGGATAAGTGTGACCTTTGCCCCATCAGCAAACCTTTATCTCTCCCTGCCCTGCCCCACTTCCCATCCTTTGTTCTCGTTAGATACTCTGTTTGATCATTGCAAAGTGGGATTTTTCCACATAAGTTTCTAAGCTATCTGGAGCCTGTGTATTATGGGAATGGTTATCCTGTTCTTTCTTAATGGAGTTCATTTCTCCAGACCCAGGTTGTGAATACCCTAGCCTTTGCCAATGAGTTCAGTGTTATATTTCCCATAGAACTGGTTTTCCATGGCTGGGGAAACAGCTTGGTACTTGGTAGAAGAGGACCGGAGTTCAGTTCCCACTGCCCACAGCAGCAGCTCACAACTGCCTGCGACTCCAGTTCCCCTCTCCTGGCCTCTGTGGGCACTCACACTTACACACAGAGATACTCACATACACAAGGTTTAAAATATTTTTTTTAATTTTTTAAAATAAAAGTAAACATCCAAATGGCACAGAGGTCTCCTGATGGGACTTGCCAGTTTTGTTCCTCCCATCAGTTATACAATTTCCTTGGCGTTTATCATCTCACGAGAGCTTCCTCTACACAGCATACAATATTACCAAGCAATATCAAATTACCCTGAAGCTTGTTTGTTCTGCTCAAAATTACATTTGTGAGACGTATCCATGCTGACACTTTTAGTTCTGGGTCAGTTGCTTTCCCTGGTTCCAAACCACACACTTCTTCCACAGGCCCTACATGATGAGCATGCTGATGTTGTGGTCATGTTGTCATGCCACCTCGCACACATCTGGACCCCATCTGGACCCCTGAGCGGGAGAGCACAGCTAGGCAGCTTTCACAGGATGTTAGGAAGTCACGGTCCAGCATGACTTCAAGGCCCACCATCAGTGCATGGGGTGGGGGTGGGGCCTCTAAAAACCACACCTTCTCTAAACTCTGATGTGTGATTTCTTAATTTTGGCTACAATGGGAGGTGGGAAGGATGGTCACTGTGGTTTTAATTTGCATCTCCCTGGAAGCAGTAAAGACTACAGTTTTTCTAGTGTATTCGCCAGGCCTTCCTTTCCTGTAACTGCGGGTACAGACCTCTCCTACTACAGGGTCTTTTCTTTTGTTTCCTATGTGTTTTCAGTACATTCTAGAAACTAATCCTTTGCTTTGCTGACACTAGGAAGAGCTCCCTGGCTCTGGACTTTTAAAGTATTTTAATGGTGTCTTCCAACGCACAGAAACTTAATTTTACACAATCAAATCAGTTGATCACAGCCTTTATGTTGTATGTTTATATTTTCTTTAATGCCTATCCTGCCTTTAGTTAATAACACGGTATTCAATGTGCGCACTAAAATTTTAGGTTTGCTTATTTTTCATACCAAGTACAATGTAGAAACCCTGCTTATATTTTTTTTAATTTTAAATTCATTATTAGCATGTGAGAGAGCTTGAGAGTAAGGGGCACGTGCATGCTGCAGTGTAATATGGAGGAGGGCATGTGCATGCTACAGTATACATGTGGAGGGGGCACGTGCATGCTACGGTGTACATGTGGAGGGGGCACGTGCATGCTACGGTGTACATGTAGAGGGGGCATGTGCATGCTGCAGTGTACATGTGAAGGAGGGGCACGTGCATGCTGCAGTGTACATGTGGAGGAGGGGCATGTGCATGCTACGGTGTACATGTAGAGGGGGCATGTGCATGCTGAAGTGTACATGTGGAGGGGGCACGTGCATGCTACGGTGTACATGTAGAGAGGGCACATGCATGCTGAAGTGTACGTGTGGAGGAGGGGCACGTGCATGCTGAAGTGTACACGTGGAGGAGGGGCACATGCATGCTGCAGTGTACATGTGGAGGGGGCACATGCATGCTACGGTGTACATGTAGAGGGGGCATGTGCATGCTGAAGTGTACATGTGGGGGGAACGTGCATGCTACGGTGTACATGTGGAGGGGCACAGAGTGCTGTGGTGTACATGTAGAGGGGGCATGGTCATGCTGCAGTACATGTGGAGGGGGACACATGCATGCTGCTGTGTACATGTGGAGGAGAGGCACGTGTATGCTGTGGTGTACATGTGGAAGAGGGGCACGTGCATTCTACGGTGTATACATGGAGGGAGCACGTGCATGCTACAGTGTACATATGTAGGGGGGCTCATGCATGCTACAGTGTATACGTGGAGGGCAAATGGCAGATCTTTTCAGCGAATCTTTTTCCTCTAACTTTATGTGAGTCCTGGAAGTTGAACTCAGGTTGCCAGGCTTGCATGGCAAGTGCTCTAGTACAATAAGCCATCTCACAGGCCAGTTTCATGTTCTTCTGTATGAGTGGCCAGCTTATCCATGCCACGTGCAATTGCAGCACATATATTTTACTTCTAATGAGTATTTTCCATAATTGTCAATTCTAACCAAATCTTACATTTTGTTTTTTCTTATTCTACTGCAGTAAGGCTGCTGACACTAGTACACTCTCCTAGAATGTCCCACGCCCGTCTCTCATGCCCTGCCGGATCGCTTGTCTCATGTTCTAAGACCCTGAATAACACCACGACTCACATTCAAGGATTCCCTACCATTAAGTTTGCTTGTATTCTACGAAGAATGCAAATTATTTATACAATTTTTTCTTTTGTTTCTTATTATCTTATGATTCTGTTTTACCTTTTTGAGGGGAGGAGGTGCTCCTTGCCATACAGTCCAGCCTTTCCTCACACTCACAATCCTCATGACTCACCCTCCTGATGCTAGGGTTAAATACGAGCAGGCTGACCTAGTTTATGCAGACAAGTTTAAGTGTGACTAGACTGGACACCTCAGTTTTCTTCTCGATGATTTAGCCTCTGTTTGTGATCATGACATACATTTTTCTTTCCTCATCTCCTCATTTAGTATTTCCTATCAGTGACATCTTAGCCTCATGAAATAACTGAGGAACTTATATATTCTCTATGGGCTACACAGAATTGCAGTGCCTTCTAAATATTTAGGAGAATTCCTTTCTAAAGCTGTCCTAACTTGCTGGCTTTGGCCCAGGCCTCCTATTTTCTCTCAGGCCAATGTATTTTCTCCTTCGTGGGCATCCGAGGTGCTTTCACAGTTGCCCCTGGGCACAGTCCTACAGGACATGCTGGTCCTCCCTCATGCTGAGCCACAGCTCTAAGACCCAGGACTCTGGGCTCTGAGACCGTACCCCAGTATCCCACAGTTACTTTCCATGACCTTCTAGTATCTGTCACTCATGAAACACCATCACAAGAGCTGTCTTTTTGGAAGGCAGCTATGCTCACCACCAATGCTGCACCAAGAGCTGTCTTTCTGTATGAATGCTATTCCCAGGCAGCCCTCGGGATGCAGTCTCCTACACTGCACAAGGTCCCCGTCTGTACTCTTCACCCTGCTCAGCCTCTATGAACACATGTTCTTCGAGTCTGCCTAGAACTAGCTGCTCCTCTCTCTTTCCATTTGTTTCCTTTTGTAGTTTCTGGAATTGAACTGGGGGTCGGAGCATGCTAGGCAAAATCTCTACACTCAGCTGTACCCCCAGCCCCTCTGATCTCCAAGCCCAGCACATACAATGGATGAATCCCGTCTCCATGACACGCGCAGCTGGGCACCTCACTCTAACTCGCTGCCCACCATCCCTTAGTGTCCAGAGCGCAGTCTGCTTACATTTTTGACTTGAGTTGCTATAGCTTTAATGTCTAGGATTTCTGCTTAGTTCTTATTCTTTGACTTAGAAGCTTTTCTTCAGTTGGGGGATTTTGGGGAGTTTGTCCTTTGTCCCTTGACTTGGCCCAGAGTCAGAAGCACTTGCTCTCTTATTCCCTTTTCTTTGAAAGTAGTCTCACCTCCCTTCCAGGGTATCAGCACTTCACAGTATTTAATTTGCAGCCCCCACCCTGCCATGAGCAAATTGGAAGGTTTCTCCTTCCTCCTTTGCACCCCCCCACCCACACTTTCATCAGTCCAGAGACAGGCTTTCCCTTCCTGACCTTAAGACTCCGGTCTAAGACATCCTGCTGAGGACAGGCTAGTCTGTCAGCATTGCTGGCCTCCGCCAGTAATCAGTGTCTGGCCGCATGCACACCCCACTGATGCAGTGGCACGCAGATGCTCTGCTGCTGTGCCGCTGCTGTGTGCAGAGGGTGTGCGCGACCATGATGGTCAGTTGTTGCCAGCTTGATGCTCCATTAAGGAAAAGTCTTCATCAGATTGGTCTGTGTGGCATTTTCTCTATTGCTGATTGCTGGGTGTGGGAGGTCCCATCCCACTGTGGGTGGCGTCACCTCTGGGTAGGGTTCTGGGAGTTGTAAGAAAGGTAGCTGACCACGAGACTAAAAGCGAACCAGGAAGCAGTTTTTCTCCTTGGCTCCTATCCTTGCCCTTACCCTGACTTCCCTCCGTGATGAACAGTGACATGCAAGTGTGAGTCAAATAAGCCCTTCCCTCTCCAGTTGCTTTTGATGATGGTGTTGATCACAGCAGCAGAAAGCAAACTAGAGCAGAGGTCTAGTCCGAACCTGGTGAGCGGAAAGCAGTTCTCCTGTGCCCCTGCTAGGCTTAGTTCCTTGTTGACGGCAAATGCAAAGAGCACAGTCACAATTAGCCTGTCACCTGCCGTGGTCTGGATCACACCACAGCTGCTACTGGGTAGAACCTGTCAAAACCAAGTTGCTTACAGGGCCCTCTAACCTGGCCTCTAAATCCTTGGGCCTTGGTCAAGGACTGCTCTCTCGACATGCTCACTGCAGGCTTTGTGGTGCTCCCAGCTTCCCTTCCTTGGTATTCGGGTACCCTAGATCCATGAACCATATGAAGAAGCTCTCCCTCCCACCGTGAACATCGATTCCCAGCTTCCCCTCCTTGGTACCTGGGCACCCTAGACCCACGAACCACACGAAGAAGTCTCCCTCCCACCGTGGGCATCTATTCCCTAGCAGACACAATGCACTTTGCAAGGACCCGGGATGAAGAAACATTCTTCTGTCTCTAGGGGCTGACAGGCCCGATCCCACACTAGAGGCTCACACTCAGGAAGCCACTGACCTGTTAGCAAGCCAGAGTGAGGAAGGGAGCCCATGGAGAAAGGACAGGAGCACTTGGAATCCAAAGGTGGGGCAGGGCCCAAATGCTCTATTAGCCCGTCATTGGACTAGGTTTAGATCAGCTGCTGGAAACAGACCCTCCCTCTGATAGGGAGAAAAGGCTCCTCCACACATGTGGGCTCGGCTCTGGGTTAGCTTAGGCTCTTCAAACACCAAGATCTGAGCCTGACAGTTTTCCCAACAGTTCTCACCACAGGTAGGCAGCTCATTCTGTCCTGGTCTGTCTCAGACAAGGTATCCAAGCAGGAATCATGGGGCGTGTACACAGGATACCACATGTTCAGCGAGCAACATTAGAAGGCTAACTATCAAAGGAGAAGGTAACAACCAAGAGTACCCAAAACCAAGCTGTCCAAGAGAGGAGGTGACCCCGGAAGCCAATAAGGACCTCATCAAACAATGGGCCCACAGCCACAGCCTTCCGGGGGACATTGGCAGGCACACATCAGAATGAAAGTGAACAGGGGGCCACTGGGCCTGAGAGCCTACAGAAGTTCAGGAAGAGCTTTGGTTTTGCTCTGAGGGTAGAAAATAAGTGGTTTCAGGCCTCAGAGCTGAGAAAGCTACGAAGTGGCTGTTCGTGAAAACAGACACCCAAGGGAGCTCCGCTTGCTCCCCAGACTGGCAACGCACCTTCCCTTGACACCCAGACCCAGGACCTGCCAAGGCTCATCTTTTGTTGTGCAGTTACATTTAAACATGGGCCTCTAATTTCACTCACTCTGTCCTAGCTCCTGGGGGAGACGAGAACCACGGAGAGTGCAAGAAGCCTCACCTGAAAGACAGTGAGGATGGCAGCTGGGAAGGTATCAAAGTTGGTGGTCGGGGTCTCATCTTGAAAGTTGAACCTGGGGGAAAAGAGAAGTCTTGAGAAGAGCAAGTCCTGTCAGGAGCCAGGGGACCAGTCCCTTGACATCAACAGGCTCAGCTCCTGAGTGCTCGTTATTCTCAGCCCTGCCTAGGACCTTCAGGAAGGAGGCCGGTGGAAACGGCCTGGAGGCAGCAGTGTCTGCTCTGAGCTCTGCCTCCCCAGGGGCCCTGGCCCGCCCTCCTACTCTGGGCTACTTACTGTCCCCCAAACAGCTGCATCCCCAACAGAGCGAAGACCACAATGAAGAGGAAAAGCAGGAAGAGGAGGCTGATGATGGACTTCATGGAGTTCAGGAGGGAAACCACCAGGTTCCTCAGGGAGTTCCAATACCTGTCAGGCAGGAAGGAGGGAGGAAGCCTTGCTGGATCACCCCAGAGCTGCTTCCCACTCATCCAGGCTCTCTGTATTCAAGCTCAGCCCCAGTCTACACATAAAGCATGCATCTCTCCAGGAATCAAAACCCATGATCCTGGACCCTCAGTCCAGCCGTGGGATAGCAACAGCAGACACGTGTCTGCAGTGCTGGGCTCCCTGGCTTTCCCAAACCGCACCAATTCTCAACAGAAGATATCACCGCCTATCAGATGGCCAGGCCCAAACCTAGACTTCTGCTCTCCAACACTCTAGCTTAGTGATTCTCAACCTCCCTGATGCTGCAACCCTTTAACACAGTTCCTCACGCTGTGCTGACCCCTAGCCATAGAATTATTTTCATTGCTACTTTATAACTGTGATGTTGCTACTGCTAGGAATCATAATGTAAATATCTGTGTTTTCCAGCGGTCTTAGGCGACCCCTGTGAAGGGGTCACAGTTTGAGAACTGCTGCACTGGCTCCTTCACCACCCAGTGTCCAATCTGTCGGCCAAGTTATAGCTGACCTGGTGCTTCTTAAAGCCCCTTCACCACACTCCTGGAAGAGAAAACGCAACTTCCTCATTCGCAGCCAGTCTTCATGGCATACAGAGCCCACCTATATCTCTAATGATTCTGCTGTTGAGTGATAACTCCAACTGCCATCCTAGCCTCTAGAATGCTTCTCCCAAGAGCCTTCAGACATCCCCAGCAGCCTCTGCATCTTTGCACGAGCTATTCTGTCATCCTGAGACAGGGAAGGAAAGACACCAGAACAGATGCCAGGCTCCCTGTGTGCACCCTCTTAGGGGTTCCCTCCTCCTGGTCCCATGTCAGGGGCCCAGGCACCCTCCACAGCCTCTCTGATCCTGAATCTGAACATGAGTAGATTCGGGAGTATTAGAAAACTCATGAAGGGTCCAGTCTTCTGGTCTGGAAAGAGCTGCCCTACCTCCGGACAAGGGTTACTGACCTCCTTGGGATCATCTACAGGCCCAAGACTTGGGTAAAAGGCATTTTTCTGGAGCCTCTTACCGGCACCCCACAGGAAGATGGAGGACAGCTCAGCGAACTTGTGAACATAGCTGGACAGAATCCTGCTCAAGCCTCTTCTTGTTCATGCGTCTCTTTCCCCAGAAGGTTTCAAGTTGGGATTTAAAATACTTGCAAAAGACTAGAACTCCAGTCTACATGGGAAAGAACTACAGGCCCATGTGCTACATACGTGGACTCAGGGTCAACAGTTTTGGTTCCACAACTACTGGGAAAGCTCAGCACTGTCAGCTCTGCTACTGTAAGACACTGGAGAGCGTCTGCCCCTCTCCTTCCACCTGCACTGTGGAGAGTGTCCACCCCTCTCCTTCCACCTGTATCTCTGATTGTCTGGCCCCACACTCAACCTCACATCACCTCCCTGGGCTCCAGTCTCCTCATGGACAAACAAAACAACTTTCTCCCAGAGTTAAGATTTACGTGAAATGGAACTAAAAACGGAGTCTTGTTACTATCATAATTACCAAAGCTGGGATCGGGAGGGAGGGAAAAGGAGCCATGTAGGCACTAGGCTGGCTGCCCTGAGGTAAGGGCCAAGGTCGCCCACCTCTGTACAGTGGGTGGGTAAACCTGGGCCAGGACAATGGAAAATTTCTGAGAACTTCTGCTTTCTTTCATTTATTAGCATATGTGCATAAGGACATTTTCTCTCAAATATATCATGTATTTTTGCCACATTTACCCCTCACTCTCCAGCTCATTTCCTTCCTCCAGACAGCCTTGTCTCTGCTTTCACTCTGTGTGTGTAGGACCCATAAATGAGAAAAAAAACAGACTGAACCTGACTTACTCTGCTTACTTAGTAGGATGACCTATAGCTGGATCCTTAAAAAAAAAAAATCTGGTTTCTCTATTCACCATAAAGTCACCTTTGAAGGCCTGGAAGATAAAACGGCAGCTTCAAGAGGAGACGGTATGAAATTGCTGGTGAACAAATGCTGGGGAGCACCGTGGGCAGCGGGGACAGCCCTAAGACAGCCCAAGGCCTAAGGGCTCATGTCACGATAGTCCCTGCATGTGCTGTTTTACCACCAATGTCGTATTTACACCAGTAAACCCCAGCATAAGCTTCCAGATACCACCCGTCCCCGTGTAGTCCAGCCTCACAGGTGGCCTCTGTCCGTGTCCCCCAACCAGGAACACACAGATGACATACTTCGTGACTTTGAAAATCCTCAGCAATCGGAGAGCCCGCAGCACACTGATTCCAAAGGAGGTTCCTGGCTTGATGGCAGCCCAGACGACTTCAAAGATACTCCCCACAATCACCTGAAATAGACAGCATCAACACAGGGCACATCTGTACCTGGACACATGTGCAGAGATGGATGGAAATGACACACGTATGGACATGGCCTAGCATGTGCACTGGTTGTGGCGGCATCTCTCAGTAAACGCCCGCCCTGCCTCCTGACCACGAGCATGTGTCTAACAGGGACTTGGGAGCACAGGGAACATAGCACAAGACACAGATACTGTGCTGTCTATCTGGCTGCCCTGGGCTCTTCCCTATCACCTGATACATGGCAGCAATGGCTCTCTAGTGGTGTGGAAGCACTCGGGGGACCAGGAACAGAGCTGGCAGCAGGCTGAGCAGGGAGCCTAGTCAACAGCCTCGAGGCAGGCCTGCAGTGAATTCTCTATACCCGGATGAACCTGGGATAACTTAGGACCTCCCTAGAGCCAGAGGCTCTAGCTATAGAATTTGTCACTCCCAGACACGGTGAGGCACTATGTGCTCATTGCTTTAAGCCGCTCACTATCGAGATAATGTTTCCAGGCAGGAAAAGTCAGCATGGGTTTTGGGAACAAGGTAGAGCACTGTTGTACTAAAACCAAACACTAGTAGTAGTTTAGGAGGCAAAGAGCAAGCACTGAGCAGCCTGTCAGTGAAAACATAAAGTGCCCTGGACACTGGGAACACTGCCACCAGGACCTACAAGAGCACAAGAAACATCTTGTAGACAACCAGAGGTGCTGTGTGCCATGGGCCCCTGGCAAGACGTCTGGCCACATCATTGCCTGCGAATGGAGGAGGAGAAAGTGAGCTCAATAAACTGTGAGGTAAACTCTGCTCTGGAGATTTCCAAGCCAAGCGTTACAGGACTGCCTGGACTCTGCTTCTGCTTACGTCAAATGTAAAAGGCAAAAAACAGTCAACAGAAGGGAGCCAGGACCTGCTGATTCAGAAAGTGCCCAGCCTTCCAGATACCAAATGGTGCCAGCGCTGAGAAAGGGCATGGTCTAAAGACGATTCCAAGAATAACACTATGACTTCCATCTGGATCTGAAAATGGCTTAAGGCAGTTCCGACAAGGAAACCAAAGTGTGACTCCCAACTTGGTCCTGGTTAGTGTGTGCCTCCCAGGCCAGCTGGAAAGGAGTCAAGACATTAGGATGGACTTTCTACCTAGTCTTGAGGAAGTAAGACACTGGGGTGCAATACCAACTCTACTGAGGAAGACATTGGGGTGTACTACCAACTCTGTACTGAGGGGGTAAGAGACTGAGGTGTGATCCCTGCTTGTTCCTGAGGCAGTGAATGCTCCAGGAAGCTAAAGGATGTTAACCTTAATGTACCTCAAGGAAACATGAGCAAAGGACTTGGTTTTTATCTAATGGAGTAAAATCTAAGAAGGTTTATAATATAGCCATAAAAATCACCTTCAATATCCAATATGCCCTTAAAAGAAGTGTATACCCAGCACACCAGGATGGCTAAAAAACGGTCAAGCAATACGAAACGAAATGAAGTCTCTGGGGCGCGAGACCGCCCAGCAGTGAAGTACAAATAGTGATCTCACAAGGAGGCTGAGCTCGCTTCCCGGTGCCCATACTGGGGGGCTCACGACCACTTGTAACTCCAGCTCTGGGCACATTCAACACCTCTAGCCTCCGTAGGCACCTACACACACATAATTAAATCTTTTTTAAAAAATAGGTCATTTGATTCCCAAAACTCGGGGGGAGGGGGGAGGACAGCCCGAGGAAACTGTCCTGCTGCAAAGAAGCTCTTCTTCTCACAGACAGAGAAAGAGCCCCAGGGGCAGAGCCAGAGCCCCGAGGACAGCCAGGCTGGCTGTACCTGGGGCTCCTCTGTGCTTCCCAGAGGCCCTTTTCTGAATAGAAATGCCATGCGGCTACCCTATCCCCCTGCTGCTGCGGGGTAGGATCCCGGGTGTGGAGGAGGTCCGTCAGTCTCACGGGCCAGCAGACTGAGGACTTCAAAAACAGCACACCTGAGCCTGAGAAGAGGAAAGCTTCACTCCGTGCTGAAGTTTCCTTCCCTCCGGCCAAGTCTCCCTCACTGTCTGCTTCCAGCATTCCAAGTTATTCCCCACGGCCATGGGCCTTCCACTCAGCACCTCGGCAGGGGCCAACAGGACCGATCCTGGGGCTTCCGGCTAAGCACATCCTGCGCGTTCTAGTGTGCGGGGGCCCCACCCTGAGCCTGGAGTCTACTTTCCGGATGAGCCATTGCAACAGCTCTCACTGAGGCCTCTCTGACCCACAGAGGTTAGGAGGAGACCAGGCCACGCCTACCACACACTCTCCGAAAAGGCAAGTCTAGTGGGCAAACTGTTCATTCTCACAACCACAGGTACAGGTATCCAGGCCAGACTGCAGGAGGGCAGGATGCTGGACTGCAGTCCCCAAAGCTCTACTGAAAAAACTGAATTACTAAGTGACAAGGTCCCAGGTACGGAAGGAGCTACAGAGCTTTGCCGTAACTGTCAATCTATACATAGAGTCAGGGAGGAAAGGGCACATCCTTCAGGAAAGCAGCTGTTGACATTCTGGCCACTAGGTAGAGCTGGGAGGGGCCTCCCTCTACAACTCCTGTTACCTCCTGGTCTCTAGCAGCCTTCCTGGCTCACACAGGGTCACAGAGCTCAGCCCACTCCGAGTATACATAGGGGAGAGGGCTGTGCACTCCGAGTATACATAGGGGAGAGGGCTGTGCACTCCGAGTATACATAGGGGAGAGGGCTGTGCACTCCGAGTATACATAGGGGAGAGGGCTGTGCACAGCTCAGACTCACCCAACAGAAGGGACCTAGTGAGGCGTCTTACTCACCCCAAAGTCAAAGCAGTTGAAGGAAGACCTAAAGTAGCTCCGGGGCCCTAGGCCATACATCTTCAGGGACATCTCTGTGAGGAAGAGACCCAGGAAAACAAACTCTGCAAAGTCTAGGAGAAGTCAGACAAGAGAAGGTTTAGCCCAGGCTCCTCCCACCTGGCCTCTAGCCCAAGCCTGACATCACCACACCTCTGAGCCTTCTGGGCTTGGTCTGTTACCCCTTCCCCCCAACCCCTACTCTGGCTGCGGCTCAGGAGAGGGATGAAGAATTGAATGGTCAGGAGATGCGCCAGTTCCAGTCTATAAGGTAAGAAGTGTTCAGAGTCTGTAAGAAACAACTACAGGATCACCTCAAGAGTGAGCTGCCTCAGGACACTTAGGAGGCTGGGCAGCCCAGTGGCCTTCTGTGCTGCCTCAGGACACTTCAGAGGAGGCTGGGCATCCCAGTGGCCCTTCTGTGTTGCTTCTCAGGTAACTCAGGACACTCAGGAGGCTGGGCAGCCCGGTGGCCTTCTGTGCTGTTCCATGTTCTAGTCTCCATTAGGGATTCCAGCCTCCTCCTAAGAGTCCCCCATGGAAACTTCCTGGCACCCTTTCTTAGGACCCCAAGACACCAGGCTTGATAACTTTACTCATGTGTCTGTCTCAACTACTAAATGGATAACTCTCCACCACCCATCTAGTATGGACTTCCAAAGATAGCACCAGAGTTTGCGACCTCTGACCAGGGCAGTTGCTCAGAACCCAGAGCAGAGCCGCACAGAGCACACAATCATAACAAAGAACCAAAGACGAGCTTCCAAGAGTCCTGTCACCAGAAAGCCATCAACCTAACCATCCCAGGGGCCTCTGTCAAGGACGTGGGACCGTACGGAGACACAGCTCCTGATAAGGCAGATGATACTTGTTCTCCATGCCAGTGTACCCTGAGATGTGCCTGCACCCACCACTCTCCAAAGGTCATCCTGTGCCCATCCAAATGCTTCATGAGGACGAGTTTGCAGCAGCTACAATGCTAGCCACAGCGTCACATGGAGAGGGGACGCATCCATTTCATACCCCAAGAGCAACTCAACCCAGCAAGCTCACCCTCGGAGCCACTGGGAAATACTCAGGTACCCATTTCTAACATGGGATACTAATAAGTAGAAGGAGCCTACCAGAGACAGGGCCCTCCCAGTCAGGCTTGACACTGCCCAGGTGACCAACACTCAGCCTGAATGTCCTAGTCAGCAAGTAGTCAAATATAGGGGAAAGCTATAGCGACACCTACCAGCCCGGAACAGCTCGGTAGACAGAGGAGACTCACAGCAGAACTGAGAGACTCAACCCTCCTATCTGAGGCTCAAAGTACCTTGATAGCAAAACGAGCAACACTGTGCCATCGAGCTCCCCTCCACCTATGTGCTGAGGTGAGGCTGTCCACACACTGAGCTTGCTCTTTGGAAAAATAAGAGGGTCTGAACAAGAATTGCAAGGAGTTAAAAGTTTCACAGAAAGGTCAAAAAATGCCCTGATATCCTGTCACAGCGGCCACAGCATTAGACACAGCCTCCCTCTGAAGCAATGAAGGGCTCCTTCATTCATTCCTGCATTACTCATTCAGTTGGCACCACAGCCGCTGGGCACTGCCATGGGAGACAATACTCAAGAGTATTCTGTCGGGCTTGCAAGCTAAAGGGAAGCAGGGAGAGATAATTCAATGTGCCTTTCTAAGGTCAGTGAGATGGCTCGGCGGGGAAGGCACCTGTCATCATACCTGACAGCCTGAGTTTGACTCCCCAGCATCCACACGGTAAAAGGAGTGAATTAACCCCCACAAACTGTCCTCTGACCTCTGCACAATAAGATGTTTTGTTTTTTAAAAAAAATGTTTTGTTTTGGGTATTGCTTGTTCTTTCTAGTAAGAGGCCATTATGCCATGGAACAGAGGGGAATGATGGGTAAGACTTCATAGGGCTCACGGGATGACAAGACTCCACAGTTTCTCCCTTCATAATCCAAGTTCTGGCTTCAAAGGTCCTGGTAGTACTCTGGGATCATTAGGGGCATGGGTGCCCTGACGGACAGAGCCCATCAGTAGTGTGGCAGCGCTCCCGCTGGTCTGTTCAAGGCAAGGCTCCCCTACCTTACCTTGTCAGCTGAGTTATCAAATAACGCCTCAGACACAGGGTAGAAACACTCTGATCCTGTAAGGCCCAGCGTCCTTTAACAATTTTCCCTCCATGAGGCCAAGAGAGTCAGGGATTACAGGAAACCACTGAGAAAAGAAAGCACCAAAGGACCAAGGGGCACATCGCCTGGTGGCCTACTCTGGCCTAACCCAAAACTGGGGCAATTCCAGCCTTGTGCTTCCCAAACATCAGACACACAAGCAGACAATGCTCCGCCGCATGTATAGACAACCTGCTCAGACAGCAAACACCCAGGAGAACTGAAAGGCTGACAGGATTCCACAGGCTTCCCTGTGTACAAGACTGAACAACTGAGCAAGCAGGCATCAGAGTCTTCGGTTCCCACCCAACCCCAACGGTGGGGAAAACGTGAGCCTAGAGAACCAACAGAAACAATGAACTCAGCCTCAAGAAAAGTCCTGGGATATCAAACCACCAGCCCTAGGACACAGGCGCTAGAGGCCAGGCCCTGCTGCTGTACAATACACACTAACCCTGATCTTCACCCTACCCTCGGAGCATAAGTCAGGCTGACAGCTGATGCCACCTCTATCCCTTTAGCTTCTACTGCCGCTACGCCTTCACCTTATGAGGCAATAATACATCTCAACACACAGTTTAGGAAGCATAGGCCAGAATCCTCCTCCCAAACAATATGCACAGGCATGCGCGTGACTGACTACGGGGCTGCCAGTGCCTACACTAGACGGGAGACCTTCAGGGGGTGAGCAGGCTGAGTGGTCCTCAGGATAGGAGTGTGGTAACCAAAGGCCACCATCAGGAATGAGCACTCAGCCAGCAGAGGCCAGGATGGAGCCTCACTAGGTCAGATCGGGCTCCCCCAGGAGAACTCTGGCAACTTTTGGCACATAGAGCCCCTCTGGAGAAAGTGAAGGTAAATTGGTCCTATTCCTCCACACCCACTGCGGACAAGAGCAAGAGCAGCTGAGGCCTGAGGAAATGGGAACAACACACTGACTGCAGAACGCTGGTAGATTCTTTGACACTTGAGGGAGGCTGGAGGGTTGTTCTCTGAGGATCCACTCTGATGTTAGACAAGCACAGAAGTCTCAACCCTCCAGGGTCCCCCGTCTGCCTTCTCTGAACTGTGTGGCTGGAGCCAGCTGAACATGACTCAGATTCTAGTGACTAGTAAGAGGCTCATGATATGAGGCAAGTTGGCCCTGTGGGAAAATGGAAACTCCCTAGTTCAGCCCACGGTAGAGACAGAGAGAGCAGGAGAGCCCTGGGAGAATGCAGAAGCCCAACTCTGCCTCCCTGGGCATCCGGGGTGGCAGTAGTAGCCTTAGGGCAAAGAGGCAAGGAACTTAGTCACTGATCACTGGGTCTACTAGTCTGGCTTGCCCCGGTCATGCCTTAAGGATCCCTCATTGCATGTCATAATACAGTCATGATGGGCATCTAGCCAGATCAATTAAGGATGGGGGATCTTCAGGCCCTGAATATAGGCCAGGCCCGTGACTGGGGTGGCATCCAGAGCAGCCAGCACCAGGGTCTCCGGGCTACAGAGCAGAGCAGTTGGGAAGGGCCTCGGAGAAGGGACTGGAGTACGTACACAGGGCAGTGGTAAGCCGCTGAGGCTGATTATAGTGCACCATGGCCACGCACAGTGTGTTCAGGGCCACCACACACAGGACCACCCAGTAGAAGCTCTGTGCTTTCACCATACGCCGGATGAAGAACCGGAACATCTTCTCCTTCCTCCGGAAGTATGATGAGCTCTCCGTCTTCCCACTCTTGAGGCTGGCACGAGCAAAGGGAGACCCTGCAGGACAAGTCTTGATGAGGGCTCAGGGAACAGTGGGCACCCAGGACAAGCAACCACCCACCTACCCACATCCCCCTCAGGTATATGCCTACTCCTGAGCACTCGGAAGACATCTTCCTGACCAAGGCAACTAAGCTGCTTACCTCCATGCCCCTGAATGAATTCTAGCCCTTTCTCATTTCTCAGGTTAGGGAGTCCAGGACTACTGGGTATCAGACCAGATGGTCAACAATCACTGTCTCTGGTCCCCAAGACGCTGGTCAACTTCCAAAAGGATATCTCTGACACGGGTATCCTCTGCGGTACTCCAAGATTTTCCCCAGAGATATATACCCCACCATGAATGCCCCCTTTGGAGCTCTGTAGTCTCTGGCCTTCCCCCTTTCCCTATAAACCTGGATCCGCAAGCACTGCTCACCTGTTTCCTAAGCAATTCCTCTGGGACACAGCTAAATGTGTTTATGCGTAGCGGCAGCTAATAGCTTATCCAGAGCCCTAAATACCCATGATCTAGAAAGTTTGCTGACCCTGCTGCAATCTGACTCCAAATACAACAAGATGGCCACCTCCTCCCACCTCCAACATTCACTGTTCCTGCTCCACCTTGGCCTTCATTTGTTCCTTTACACACTGGCTCCTGAGTTTGAGTCTTGACTTCAATGTTACCTCTACAGCGTCCTTTTCTAAAATATGGTCCTCAATCCACTCCCAACAAGGACAATAGCCTCATCCCCAACAGTCACTGTGCTTGCCAATGAGCCCTGTTCACACAGATGGTTTCAATAAATGCTGACATAAAAGCAAGGTTGGTCTCTGGGTACCTGAAGTTCTGGATGGCTGGGTACAGTGAAGGGCACAGCTGTGTCTAGATACCAGTGCATTTTTCTTCAAGTCTGTACTACTGCCCTGGTTTCTGCACAGAGGGCCTTGAGAGCAGCTGTTTCTATGTGCTCCTCTGGGAACACACACTGCACCCCAGCTAAGGGACCTCTGAACAACTGGGCCTGGCGGGGTGTGAATGGATGTAGAACGTGTATGTTTTTCCACACACAGTGTCTACATACCCAGGCTTTCAGGGGCACACTGAAAATATTATCAGTCTGGGGAAATGGAGCCAAGTCCCTGAGCCTCTGGAGGAACTTTTCCATAGGCAAAAGCTTTCATGATGGTCAGGACCAAGAGGAAGGTGCAGAAAAAGCCCATCAGCCCACGATGACCTCCAAGGCCTCAACAGCCAATGCCTGGTTCTGGATGCCACAGCAACACACATATCCACAGAAGGCTGTGCTCCTTCACAACTCGCCACTAAGTCAGCCTCAGGCTCACATGGGCACCAGTAGGTGGCTAATTCCGCAAATCAGGGCTGAATCATACAAAGAAGCCTCTGGGCCAGCACTGGGAAAGGCTGTAAATTTGGCACTGTTCTTCCCCGCAGGGCCTGGGGAAGGCACCCCTGTACAGATAAGCAAAGATCTGCACCAGGCAGGATAGCAGATGTGTAGAGCAAGGCACTGCCTCAGACCCCGCACACCCACACCCTCACATGGTGACACAGAAACCTCAGAGTCATACGTGTGCATTCAGAACACATCTAGCACCTGGCCGGGCTCACTGGCTGCAGACCCAACCAGATGCTCACACACCCCACAGCACCCAGCAGGAACATACATACACACACAGGGCCACTCACAATACAGAGCATGTGCAAACCACTGTGAGCGAGTCACTCAGCAAAGTCTTGGGGGCGGGGGTGGGGACAACAAGATCATCCACACCCAGCTCATCATACCATCCAAGAAACGGGCAGCAACTCTTGTAGGAAGGCCTCACAGGAATGTGTCTTTTTACGATATCAGCCACACACCACACTCCTCTCCCTACACTGCCCTTGAAACACTCCCCCACCCCCGCAGCTCCTCACTCTAAATACACACTCAAGGCATGGCAGGGCCCTCAGAGTGCAACCTGAAGCCACTTCTGCTCCTTAGCACCAAAAAAAATAGGTGCTCCAGCTGCAGATACACAGAAGCCTGGCGCCCCTGGGCAGGAAGCACAGGCAACAAGGCCAATAAACCTCTAGGGCACCTTGTGAACCTGGGTCTCTGGGCTGCATTTTCCAGCAGGCAGACCATGTGTGTTCAAGTCCACTGTGGACAGCAGCTCGGGCGAGGTCCCTGGTAGACACACCATTCACCGTGTAGGCTACGAGGGAAGCAGCGACGAGGACCTTCCCTCACTCCTCTGTGCTTCCCAGGCGTAGCTAAGGTCAGCACATAGCAGCTATAATGAAGCATGCATAATGAAAGAAAGAAACACAACATCTCCTGTCTTCAAGCTACAAGTATTGGAGAGATTCAAATAATCCATGAATGACAGCAGGGCCCGGCCAGCTACACACAGAGTCCCCCCAATCAACTATGAGGAGCAGCAGTGAATTCAGGTCCTCACGGGCCCTCATCACACTAGTTCAAAGCCATGTTTACACTGATACAGGAGGGGCCATCCCCGCCAGGCTCTAGGGAAGGTACCAACGACAAAGGATAACCAAGACCCACACCGCCACTGACTACCTAAGACCACCGGAAGAAAGAAAGCTCCAAGCACCCTTCCAGCCTAGCTGGCCTCTCTTAGTGGGTGGCACTGAGAGCGACATAGCCCAAGCCACACACCAACGCCCGTGAGTTCTGTGGGGAAGAGAAGTGATCTCACAGCCCTATTTATAAGGAGAGGACCAAGTTAATCAAAACAAAGTGAATCTCGGAGAGAGAAGAACCTGTGTTGTCTGAGTAAGAATGGCCCCCATAGGCTCAACTGTTTGAATGCTTGGCTCCTGGTGGGTGAAATGTTTGGGAAGTTAGAGGTATGGTCACTGGGGGTGGGCTTTGTGGTGCCAGGCCCAGTCTCATCTCACTCCGCCTCCATCTTGTGGATCAGATGTGAACTCTCAGCTACAGCTGCAGCACCATGCCGGCCACCATGTTCCCAACCATGATGGTCATGGACTAACCCTCTTAAATGGTGAGCTAGGCCCCAATGAAATTGAAGCATGATTAATAAAAACTCAGAGAGAGAATTTGGGGTTCAACTTGAACGTCAGAAAAGCAAAATAGCCAGCCACTTGCTCTTATCTCTACCTCAGTCCGAAATGGCAATCCTGCCTCCAGGAATCTCAGCTTGAGACTGTGTCTGAAAGATGTCTCCTCCCGTTTTATAATCCTCTCTAGGGATGGGATTGAAGGCGTGCACCACTGGGATTAAAGGCACGCACCGCCTGGTTTCTATGGCAACTAGTGTGGCTAATAAGATTAAAGGTATGTGTTACCACTGCCTGGTCTGTAAGGCTGACCAGGGGGGCTGTTTTACTCTCTGATCTTCAGGTGAGCTTTATTTATTAAAATACAAATGAAATGCCACCACATTAAAGGATTTCTCTTAAAGTTGCCTTGATCATAGTGTCCCTTCACAAAAACATAATAGTTAACTAAGAGAGGCTTTTTAGAGAAAAAAAAAATTCATTTCTAAGCCATTCAGTCAGTGAAAAGAGATTAAACAACCAGGTGGACAAACAGTCCCATGACGGCAAGCCTGACCCTGACACTGAGGCAGAGAAGTCAACAGTAACCAACCACTATGATGAAGCCACAGCCCAGAACCGAGGAGGAGCTGTCCACAGCAGTCCAGGTACCACCCGGTGGTGATCAAGGGAAGGCCCAAGAACCATGGAACACAGAGTCTGCACCCTAACACCCTGCTGAGGGGCACAAACAGATCAGCGGCACAGTGGGAAAACAGGAAACTATCTGGAGAGGATGAACAGAAGAGACCAAGTGGGAGAGACGCTCAGCACAGGAAGCCCACAGCAAGCAAGGAACCAATGGCATGCAGAAACTCTGCAAAGGCCACGCCCCCTAGGTGAGGGGTGGGACAGAATAAATGGAGACAACAATTCAGTGACTGAGGTACAGAAGGAAATAAATCCAGGAGAATATACTTTGTAGTTATGAGAGCAGGTAAGGGAAAGGTCGTCTGTGGGATGGAGCTGAAAACCAGGCATGGGAACATGACAAGCGCCATTCCATCCAGACAGCAAAATTGAGGTGAGGACCAGACGGCACAGAAATAATAACACAGAGAATAAAGACGGAGCAACCAGGTAAGAAGTCACATTAGACCCACGACTAGAGCTTGAGGGAAAAGCGAAAGCCAGTTAAATACATTTTATAAAGGAACGTCATGTATGTGCTGGCTGGCCTCATGTCAAGTTCACACAGCTAGAGTTACCCGAGGAGGGAGCCTCAGCTGAGAAGACGCCTCCATAAGATCTGGCTATAGGGCATTTTCTCAAATAGTAATTGATGGGAAAGGGCCCAGCCCATCGTGGGTGGTGCCATTCCTGGGTTGGTGGTCTTGGGTTCTATTTGAAAGAAGGCCGAGCCGGGCGGTGGTGGTGCACACCTTTAATCCCAGCACTCGGGAGGCAGAGGCAGGCGGATCTCTGTGAGTTTGAGGCCAGCCTGGTCTACAAGAGCTAGCTCCAGGACAGGCTCAAAAAAAAAGCTGCAGAGAAACCCTGTCTCGAAAAACCAAAAAAAAAAAAAAAAAGAAAAGAAAAGAAAGAAGACCGAGCAAGCAACCAGTAAGCAGCACCCTCCATGGCCTCTGCATCAGCTCCTGCCCCCGATTCCGGCCCTGTTTGAGCTCCTGTCCCACTTCCTTCAGTGATGAACAGCAATGTGGACGTGTAAGTTAAATAAACCCTTTTCTCCCCAACTTGCTGCTGGTCATCATGCTTCACTGCAGCATAGGAACTCTATCTAAGACATTATTCTAAGAGGAATAAAAAAGAGAAAATTGCCATGTAAATACCATCCAAAAACACTGATAGCAACAACAAAAGAACAGAACAACGGCATAACGTCTGACAAGATGGAGGCCGGGCATGGTGCCTATAATCCCAGCACTTGGTAGGTACTTGGTTACATAGTGGTTCCAGGCCAGCATGAGCTATGGAGTGAGACCTTGACAATAATAATAATAATAATAATAATAATAATAATAATAATAATAATAAGTGTCCGGTGGCGTAAGAAGAGACCCTGTGTGGTGACACAGAAAGAACCAAGGGAGGCATGGTGATTGCAGCCTCACAAACAAGGCTAGAATATAAGACAATGCCATTTCAAAAGCATGCAGCAGGAACCCCAACAGCACCTCTCTGAAGTGACAGTTCTGCAAAGCAGAAACCAAAGAACTTCATTTAGCAAGCCTGATAACTCTCAGCTACAGGACATATACTTTCTGTTTCTGCTAATGAAACATTAAGATTCGTTATAAACCTTAATTTGAAAATTTATAAAATTCAGGAGATTTATAGGCCACATTCCCAACCATTATCTAATATAATTTTATCAAACTAAAGAGCATCCAAATATTGTACCTCCTTGTCAGCTAGGAAGCAAACTCCTAGATAACCTCTAGCTCAAAGGGGCAAGCAAAGAATATGATGTGGAGGCCAACGAAAAAGGAGCTCTCGTGGGAGAGGAAGGCACACAGCCCAAATGCCTTCACTATTTACGAAGAAAAAGAAATGAAACAAATGACCTGTGTTTAAGAAATTAGAAAGGGGCTGGAGAGGTGGCTCAGCACTTAAGATCATTTGCTGCTCCTGCAGAGGACCCAGGGCTGCCTCCCAGCACCCACGCGGTGACTCACAATTACCTGTAGGCACACACTATGCAGGCCAAACATTCGTGCACATAAAATAAGTACTTTTTTTTTTTAAAGAAAAAGAAATTTAAAAAATAGACCTGGAGAGAAAGCTCAGGGGTTGAGAGTTCTCGGAGTTCTTGCAGAGGTATCGGGTTCAGTTCCCAGCACCCACATCGGACAGCTCACTGCCACTTGTGACGTGACTCTAGTTCCTGGAGATCCCATGCCCTCTGGCCTCCGTTCCTGCACCCATGTGGCGTAGGTTAACTCACACATAAACAAAAAGTAAGCATTTTTAAATAAATTAGAAAGTAATAGACCAAAACAATATAAGATTTAATAATGACAAAACAATAAATTACAAATGAGGAAAACAATAAAATTAAAAATATGATCAAAGAAGTCTAAAGAGCAGGTTGTCTACCATTCATCAGTATATACATGCTAATATGTGATATAATGACGATGACCATATGTCATTCTGAGTGATCCTAAGGAGAAAAAAAAGAGAACCCTGAGGATACTCAGCCAAAAGCAGCAGAGCCATGCTGACAGGGTCTGTGTCAGCCACAGAGCCGCGAACAGTTTGCACACACGACACACATACACACACCTGTGTGAGCCTGGCCTCAAACAGACATCTACGATACCTGTGCTCTCAGCAAACCAAGACCTCCATGCCCCAACCCAGCCCACAGCCCCTCTCCTAACTGGAGCTCCTCTGGCCCTGCTGTTTCTCAGGCAAAACCCAGAGCTTCCTTGATGGCGCTCCTCCTCTCAGACACACCTGACTGGACGTCTTCAAACACGCCCGAGCACATTCATCTCCTCCTCTACTACCTCCAAAGCCAGGCACAGGACCTGTCCTCCTCTTTGATTTGGACACTGGCTTCCCTGCTTGGGTCTTTCCCCGGATCACTTTACCTTCAGCATCCCAAGGAGACACAGCTGTTTCCATAAAAGCCAGACAACAGACCTTTAGACCAAAGACAGGCACCTGGAATCCTTGCCCAGACCTAGCCTACCTGTAAGCCTTTGACATTTTTCATGAATGCTAGCTCCATTCCTGCCTCAGGGTATGGATACCTGTTTCTAGAAGGTTCTCTCCATTCTTTCTCAGCTCCGTACTCAAGGGTATGCTTTTGTCCTGAGGCCATGAACTGTGACACTACCCTTCCCGCACCTCTCCTTCTCCGTCACAGCCCCATCTGGTGCGCTGCACATCTGACACCATCCGTCCCATCTAACGCTTCGCTGCTATAGCCACCCCAGGACAAAGGGCCGTGGTCATCTGCTAAACACAACAGCTCAAATGCCTCAAACTACTCCTGGGTGTTTACTGAATATTGACTGAGGGAATAAATACACAGATGGCTAAACACAAGAGGGATTAAATTAATTAAGAGACTGCTACATGCAACTCTATAGGAAAAACCCCCATAGATTTCTTAATGAAGTACAAACTACAAAACTGGCCCAAGTCCATGCCACCCCCGTTTTTCTGGGACCACACAGGCCGTCAGTTGAAACTCACCTATAAACGACTACAGTTTTCTCTTTAGTATAACATTTTTAAGAATTCCTTTGAGGAATCCTTACAATGTACCTTGATCACAGTCTCCTCCTGCTCCTCCCCCAGCTCCTCCCAGACCCACCCCCACTCCCCACCTCCTCCAAACTCCATGTCCTTCTTTACTTTTTAAAAAATAATCCACCAAGTTCACTTTGTACTGCCTGTATATGCAGGGTTTGGAGCCATCCAGGAGAGTGTGGTCAACCAGCCAACCGGGAGCCATACAATTCTAAGTCTTTAAAAGCATGTTATACCACAGTTAAAAGGAAAAAAGAAAGAAAGAAAAGAAAAGAAAAAAAGGGGGTTCAAAATTTTTAATTTATTTTACAAAATCAGAATGATCAAAGAAAGTTATCTAAATATAACAATAATTTTTGAAATTAAATTTAGATCTGTAATACCCATTGGCCTGTCATTACTGTAGAATGAACACAAACAATTCAACAGAAAAACGAGTGGCTACTCACTCCAGGTAACAAGAGGGTCGGAACAATCAGCAGGCAATAAAACAACTACAGTCCCAATCAAAGACTGCTTTGTGTTCAACAGACACCTCCAACTAGGGGGTCGGAAAGAGGATAGCGGTGCACAACGGCGCAAGCCCTTAATCCCAGCACTTGACAGGCAGAGGCAAGTGAATCTTTATAAGTTCAAGGCCAGCCTGGGTTACATAGAGAGACCCCATCTCAAACAAAACAAACAAAAAAACCTGAAAAAAGTTTTTCAAGGATCAGGCACCAAGGTAAAGGGCAACCATCTTTTTGAACTACTAATGAAAGATACTAACGCTGGAATTCTCAAAAGTGCAGACACCGAGGGTAGAAACCCTGGGGAGCCTACCCTGAGAAGTCTATCTGTGGAGACAAAGGCACTGGTAAGAAAACACAAACGCTTACAGTAATTTAGGGCGACAATTCTCATTATGAGAAAAAAATAGAAAAAGTAAATGGCATGTCCGAGGGGACAGCCAGAAGCGGGAGAGGGGCACACACAGTGACGAGCAGGGACCAGACTCCAACTGTAACGGTACTCTGGGACACTCGGAAGGACTAGGCAGGCCAGGTGTGGTTGCTGTTTGGCATTGGCATGGCTGGGATCTGTGCAGGAGACCCAGAGCTGCATCGTCCTGGCAGAATGAAGCATACCAACGCCTTTAGAAGGGACATGCCAGGTGTTTGTGGCACTAAGGGACCTAAAGTTCCTGCTCTGAAGGAAAAATCAACCAGGCTTGCTTCCCTACCTAAGAAGGATGGCCTAGAACCAGGGTGTTACAGGCCAAGCCAAGAAATGGGAAGATCAACGGAAGACAAGCAGAACCTTCTGTCCCTTTCAACCTGGGTTTTCTGACCACAAAAGTAGCAGCACCCAGAGAAGGGTACGGCAGGGAGTGATCAGGCAGCGGAAAGGGAAGGCCCAGCAGTATGACAGAAGGAGCCCATATCTGCGCTACATATGCATCCAGTCAGGGCCTGTACCGCCTCAGGAGGCGCTCCAGAGACTCACCAACAGCACAGAGGTCTACAAACCGGTCCTCCCCCTCCTCTGCATGGATCAGATCATTTCGGCTCTTCTTGGTGGCAGCTCTCTTCAACACTGCTTTAAACAATGGGTAGTGGAGACCAGCGTGAGTTGTGCATCAGATAGCCCACCTCAGGGCGTCTTTCAGCTGTGTGGCACTCTCGTGCCTGAGAATGGCCCCTTTATCTCAGTTCCTGCACTGACACTGAGGCAAAGCAATTCCCTGCCTGACCCTTGGGCCCTTCTTACTCCTCACACAGAAAGGACATGGAATTTTGAGGGTCACCCTTCTTTCTCTTTCATCTGAAGCAAGGACACTAGAAAGGCCTGTCGACCAAGAAGACATAGACACATCCCTCTGGAGCCAGGCCAGGGATGCAAAGGTGTAGGTATAGATCTGCTCATAGTGGGTGACCTGCAGAGATGACAGCATACCACGCTGTCTGGTCCCAACCTAAGCCTGCCTGTGGCTAGAACTATGCAGGCAACAGCAGGTGCCCACAGCAGTGGAGGCCCCCAACTCTACTAAGGGCCCTGGATGGTGTCCAAAGTCTTCTGTGGCCTTGGGGATAACCATAACTCCAGAGGCAGACAGCTAATCTTAAACCCTGCAGGTATGAAACTTCTAGAAGCAACGTTGTCCAGTTTAGCTTCCAACAAAGATAATGTACACATGGGTCATAAGCCCAGGCTGCTCAGATTCTACGGCTCCTGTGTCACTATGACAGATGGAAGGGACCTAACATGGCACAGTATCCTGGAGAAACAGGTCTCTGAGCACCTGCTATGTGGGCAGTGTTACTGAGATCACTTACCATCCAAAGGCGACTTCTCTTCTGCATTCTTGTCTTCCTCTGCCAACATGACTTCCTCTGCGAGGGGCAAAGCTCAGGTCAGGGCCTTTCTACGCATCCCCAAAAAAGAGGTTCATCCCAGGGAAACCTGGGAAAGTAATCTGGAAGCACCCGCCTGCTCCTCTGGACACACCCACTCCAGCAGGCTGTGACTGCGTGCCTTTTACCGATATCCAAACCATGCCCCAAGCAGAGGCCCAGCGACCCTACCATCCCATGTCCAACCTACAGATTGTCCTGGGCAGCAGCTGGAACTGGGAGTTACCACTCAGGAAGCATTTCTAAGTCTCAGGCAGGAGGGCAGCCCACATGGAAGAGAGCTACCAGCACAGATAGACCAGCCCACAAGGAAGAGAGTAGCCCACAGAGGTAGCAGTTCACACAGAGGGGAGTAGACCTCATGGAGAGAACAGCCCACGCGAAGAGGAGAAACTGCCCACATGGAGAGGGGCAGTCAACAGGGATAGAGATAGCCCTATGAAGGGAATTTCCCAAGTGGAGGGAGCAGCCACACACAGGGGAGCTACTTTATTGGGGATGGAGGAAGTAGGTTAGAATTTAGGTTTACAGTGCCCAGAGCAAGGGTGATAGAAAAATGCAGGGCAATAGCAGGGTACTCAGAACCAGCGTGAACTGATCCTCCATTCAGAGGGTTTCTGACTATCACAGTCTTTTCCCCCAAGCGCCAACCCAGAGCCCAGGATTCCTTGATGGCAGCAAGGTGGACAGTGCACAGAACAGAAGTCCCGCTGCCCACACAGACTCACCCGCCTTGAAGATCCACTCCAAGTACCCGTTCAGTTCTCGCTCAATCTGCTGCTGCCTACGGAGCTTCAGGAAGGCACGACGGTTCTCTACTCGCTCCCGCTCCTTGGCGAACTCTCTACACCACGTAGGAGAGAAGAGCAAGCAGCTCCAGTGAGCACAGGTGTGCAGGACAGTGTTGCTTCTGGAAGCTTCATGACTGGAGGCAGGCTCCTGCCAGCGCCCACGTCCTCACCTCACCTCACCCACCACATGCTCTGGCTCCAATTCCGGGAATCCCTAGTCCTGTGCCATACTCCTCCCTACTGCTGCGCCGCCAGCCTCCTGTGCTCTGCTGAGCCGGCTCCCATCCATCCTCTACCTGGCTCATTCCTAACCGTCTCTTTGTATCTCGGTTGAGATGCCCCATCCTCAGGTGCCTTCTCAGCCTCAAATCTCATCAGACTAATTCTACTCTGTCACTGTGTAGTATGAGTAAGAATGGCCCCCATAGGCTCATATATATGAATGCTCAGTCATTAGGGAGTGGCACTATGAGAGAGTTTAGGAGGTGTGGTTTTGTTAGAGGAAGTGTGTCAGTGGGTGAGCTTTGAGGTTTCAAAAGCCCCTGTCATACCCAAAGTTAACGAGTCTATCTCTCTCTCCCTCTCTCCCTCCCTCCCCCTCGCTATCTATCTACCTATCTATCTATCTATCTATCTATCTATCATCTATCTATCTATCTATCTATCTATCTATCTAACTATCTAACTATCTCTATATCTCTCTCTTTCAGGATATAGAACTCTCAGCTCCTGCCTGCATCTCGTCATGCTTCCCCACCATGATGATAATGGACTAAGCCCCTGAAACTGTAAGTCAGCCCTAATTGAATGCCTTCTCCTCTAACAATCTAGGTCATGGAGCTCCTTCATGCCAGCAGAACAGTGGCTAAGACAGTCACCTACACTGGAGGTCCAGGCAGCCCCTGCAAAGGTGCCTGAAAAGTTATGCTAGTGATGGCTGTAGCCATCGTAGGACGCGTACAGAGACCAGAACCACGCTAGCGCTGGAGCGTGCTGCCCTCTACTCCTACTCTTTATCCTGGCAGCTGCTTAGGGGCCATCAGGCTCTATGTCCATCCACCCTGGAAGCCAAAGGCCCAGTCATCAGTCTTCAGGGCGAGACAAATGGAGCCATCCAGGGAATCTGCTGCTCAGGTAGGAGCAGAGTCAGGTCAGGCCTGACCCCCTTACCATCTTTGTGACATAACTTCCTTGGCCAATATAAGGGTAGGAGCCCAGGTGCAGACAGAAGGGTGCTATGTGCCCACGGGCCCGCTTCACAGCCCATGGCTCTTACCCTGAGAGCACACCCAGCACTAGGTTGAGCATAAAGAAGGAGCCAATGATGATGAGAGGGATGAAGTACAACCAGTTCCAGGTGTTGCCAGCTGCGTCATTTGTCTGGAAAAGAGGTGGAGATAAGACAAGTAGACAAACCACATCCGGATGTTTGGCCTCCAGGCCTCCTCAGGAAGGTCCAGGCAAGGAGTCTGGGCTTGGTCAGACCTCTTCCTGCCCCCCAATGCCTTCCCTGGGAGGAGGCTTCCAGAGGACCAGGAAACCCGCATGTCTCCAGCCACTGCCCAGGGATACTAAAAAGACAGGAGCAAGTCCAGAGAGCCAGAGGCTGCCCAGGATACACGGAGGACTACTTGTCTGGCCTCTGTCTGGTAGGACAGTTCTTTGATAGGATTGGATACTCATGGCCTCCCTGAGCAGCTCCCAAGATACTTCCTCATAAATGGAGCCCCATAAGCTCCATGGTTAGGGTTAGTCCCATCTGAGCATATCTTCAGTAAGTCCCCAATTCAGGCCTCCACACTGCATTCTCCACTAGCCCATAGAATATATATCTTATCCCATGCCTGCTCACGATGGCTCCACACCCAGGCTTGATCTGAACAGCTGAAAATGTAAAGGCCATCCCCTTTGCTTATTATAACCAAGTCCCCTGAAGAGAAAGCGCCCCTGAACCCAGCTTAAACTCCACAGCTGTCTTACTGTATGGACTCCAGAGGACCTGGCTGAAGGGAGCAGTGAATCTCTTTCTCCATGTGCATCTACGGCTAGAAGCAAATCACGAGTGGGGTGGATGCTGAGGACTGGCACCTCCCTCTAGACAGCAGGACACCTGAGCCCTGCTCCAAAGCTAGGCACCAAGGCACTTGTCAGGATCTCTGCCCTCCAGCCTGGCAGATTTGCAGGCTCTGTTCTTAAATAGCCCTAGACACCTAGCAGCTTAAAACTTCTGAGCCCTGAACAATGACTGCAGGCTGTCACCAAAATACCTGTCTCCAACTCAGAACTGACACTCAGAATCCCAGTTCTCAACTGTAATTCATATTCCCATATCCCACACCTCTGCACAAACACACGGTGCCTCTGACCCATGGGCAAAACAGCCACGGAGAGCAGCAACCTCCCTGCAAGTTCGCCCTCAAAACAATCCTCCTTCAAAGAGGAGACAGCACTGCTGCAACCCTACCTGCCCCTCCCCCACAGAGCACCCATATTTCTCCTCGTAGATTGTCCTCTCCACGAGCCAAGTCACTGCACTTTCTCCCTTCTTCAAAGCAAAGCACCAGGACTTCCACTTGGGAAGCTAAGTAGTCACATTCTCCTCCTTGTTTCTACTAAACATGATCGATTCTTTTGAACATCATTTAGAGAGAAGCACAGGAAAGTCCCTAGAAAAGGTAGACCAGCTCTGACCTCACGACCTAAGGGAGCTCCCTGGGTTTTATTTTTACCTCATATACCCCAAACTTCAAGCCAAAGAAGTCTGCACCTCCATTCCTTTTATGAATTGTTGGCCAGAGCTAAGAGACCTCCAAAGCACACAGCCTATTGTTGTTGCCTGTGGCTAACCCCTAGACATGGAAGGTAAGTCCCTATTGCTAAAGAAATCATGTACTTCAGAAACAGGGCCCAGAGACCCCTGAGCTAGAAGTGACTTCAGTACCCCCTCCCTGAGAACCAGCTCTTATGGTACCAAAGGTGCCATGCATGTTTCCAAAGGAGGTAGGCAACCAACAGTCCTACCCAGCTATGATGCCTATGAACCACATTAACGGCCAGCATGGCAAGACAACCCTAAGAACCCTAAGGGCGCAGGAGTGGCACACATACCTGGGCAGTAACCAGTAGCTCTCTGATTGGACTTAAGACCTGCTCAATATGGCAGATGTCATGCCTGGTACTGGAGACCTAGTTAACTACTTGGTATTAGTAAAGTCATGGTTATTGGAGGAGAACCTACAGCCACTCATTTATTAAACCAGCATAATTCCTAACAAAATGCTATAAACATCTGTCCTTCTACCCACATGATGAGTAGTCATCAACCTTCAACAAGAAAACTTCTCTTGCAACAGATGGATACCACTACAGCAAAACACAACCAATTAAAATGCAGAGATGTGGAGCTCATACATCTATACCACACCATACCTAAAACATTGCAGAGAGGAGGCAGAAAGACTGTAAAGAGCAAGAGGCTCAGGGAGTTTGCTGGAGACTGTCTCCTAGAAACATCAAAAGCATACATGCAAGCACAAAAACACAAACATGAACAACCAAGACAATATGTCTCCTCCAGAAGCCAGCAACCCTAATCTTGGGCCCTGAGAAAAGCAATTTAGCTAAAGCACAAGACAAGGACTTCAAAATAGCAAGTGTGACTATATCCAAAGACTTTCAAAGAGGACATGCATAATAACGAAGACCATGAAAAAGACAAATAGCTGAAGAAAATAATGAAGACAATTCAAGACATAAGAATATAATTTAACAAAGAAATAGAATCACTAAAGAAACCCAGAGAATCAAGCTTGAGTAAAATGCTAACACCAAAAAAGATATATACAGTATTGCTTCCTACATATACTATTACTAAAATCAGAACATAACACAAGTAGTAAGCAAGCTCCTGTTGTCAGAGCTCAAGAAGAGGGAGAGGACAACAGACAAGGAAGTCTGACGATGGAGGGCAGGCAATCATCCAGGGATGGAATATTCTGTGTCACATCTGTGTTAGGAGCAAAGCCCTAGCTGTGATATTGACTATGGTCTTTATGATGATTGATATCGGCTGCCAATTTGACCGGATCTGAAATCAACTAATAGGCAAGCTGGTGGGCACTCCTACGGGAAATTTTCTTGACCAGATTATCTGAAGTGGGAGGAACCTCCTTAAATGTGGGTGGCACCTTCTGGGGGTTCCCAGATAAAAGGAGACGGCAGACCTTCACTCTGCTGGCAAGCTCATCTGTCCTGCAGCTGTCACTGCTATGTGTCTCCGCTGATATTAGAACCAAATTCTCCAAGCTTCTAGCGTAGACCAAAGACCAGCAGCTCTCCAGAACCTTCCAGGCCTTGCGCACCAGGTTAGGACTGTTGAGATATCTTACTGTGTTGGACTGAGCAAACAAATTCTTGGCCTCTCCGGTGTGGCACGGTGGTTGCTGGGACAACTCAGAACAAATCAAGCAAGTCAATCCCTAAGTTATTGCTTACCACGTATTCGTTCCACTGATTCTGCTCTCCTGGAGCAGTGGTTCTCAACCTGCAGTCTGCGACCCCTTCGGGGTCAAATGACCCTTTCACAGGGGTCACACATAAATATTATTATGCATATAGGATATTTACATTAAGATTCATAACAGTGGTAAAATTATGTTATGAAATAGTAAGAAAATTTTCTGGTTGGGGTCACCACATCATGAGAAACTGTATAAAGGGAGAAACTGTATAAAGGGTCGCAGCAATAGGAAGGTTGAGAGCTCTGTCTAACACAGTCTTTCAGGTTATTAGTACTGAGAAGAGGAGAAAGGGCAGAGATGCGCATGGGCTTTCTGTACGGCAGCTGGTAACATCACAACACTTTACAATGGTCTTCACTTTTCCACGCCAAAATCCCATCTGTGTAACTGCGCATCTTCTGTGCCCACTGCCACTGTTCTCCCTAGACATGGCAGTCTGTACTGGCAGCCTCACTTCTTTGCCCCTTCCCTTCAGCCCATGCATCCAGGATTTCACCCACAGCACCAAGAGTGCTTTGGCCGAGGCTCCCAGCAGCCTTCCCCTTCCTGTATACTAACGGTCAGATTTCTCTTCCCTGGTTCTTGGCCCCAGCAACATCGGGCTCCTCTTCTTCAAACGTTCTGCTCTGCTTCCAGGACCAGCTCCTGGCATTCCTCCTGCCCTCCACAAGCTCCACCACTGCTCTTTGACGGTTTCTATCTCCCTGGCCTCCAAAGGGAGAATCCTCCTAGGGAGAAATGATAGGCATCTTTCTGTCACCCGCCCTCACTATCCAGGTACTCTCAGCCTCTCCCATAATTCTCTATTTCAACACTGTCCACGTGTTAGTAATTCGGTGTACATGCCATCCCTCTGCTCCTTCTGAGCTCTCTTCTAGGGTGAAAGTAGTTATTGACAACCTTACAGAGCCAAAACAGCCATGAGCTGCCTACCATTCTGCACTAAAGCAAAGCTAGAAAAGCACCTGCTCCCAGTTCTCCTCAGCCAACGGCAGCTGCTTTCCAAGAGCTCCAACCACATCACCTCTGGATCTACTCTTGTCCCCTCATCCCATGTCCATCAAGAAGCAAGTCCTGCTTCTGTGAACATCAAATAAAGCCTTATACCTACTCATCAGAATACTTCTTTCCTGAGGTATGTGTCAACAGCAGGCAACAAAGTGAGGTAATATCCCATCGTTCCTCTGGGCTTTTCTCGTGTGCCTGCCTAGATAAAAAATTTAGACAAGTCCCATGACTTCTCCAATAATACCTCTGGCAATCTGAACGAGAATGGCTCCCATAGGCTCATATATTTGAATTCTGAGTGCTGAGGTTTCCAAAATCCCATGTCATTCCCAGTTAGCACTCTCTGCTTCGAGTTTATGGATCAGATGTGAGCTCTCAGCTACTTCTCCAGCTCTATGTCAGCCTGCCTGCCTGCTACCATGCTCGCCACCATGATGGTCATGGCCACACCCTCTGGCACCATAAGCAAGCCCCAGTTAAAAGCTTCCATCTATGAGCTGCCCTGGCTATGGTGTGCGTCACAGCAGAAAAAAGTAGCTTAAGACAGAAGCTGCTGGCACTGGGGACAGGAATACTACTGTGACAGGCCTGACCACACTGTCTGCTGGAAAATTGTGTACAACTTTGGGACCTTGTTCCAGGAAGGTGGCTGAACAGCGTCCTACGAGGAGCTTAGAAGCCATCAGTGCTGATAGCTATGCTGGCTGGGGTTTCAGAGGTGAGCAATATTAGCAATTAGGATAGAGAGCATTCTTATGCTATTTTGGCAAAGAATGTGGTTGTTTACTGCTCCTGTCGTGAGAATCTGCCCAAGGCTACAGTGAAGAGTTCTGGACTAGTTTCCTTGGTAGAGATGATTTCAAGACAGTCTAATATTGATTGTCATATGGTTATTAGTGATGACTCTTACGCAGGTCTACAATGAAAAAGGGCAACTGGGGCAAAAAGGAATCCAACTGTACGGTGTGAGGAGGAAAAGAGTGCCAAGCTCTGTGCTGAAGGAGGTGAGAGAGGCGGGAAGGGAATAAAGGGAGTGGTGCCCTCGGGGCCAGACTCCACCCAGCTACTCCTGCCACTTGGGAACAGAAAAGGCCTAAGGAACTACGTGTTCCTAAAGTCAGAGCCTGCACAAATGTAATTCAAGAAGGGAGCCAGGTTCCAGTCCAAGCAGGCAGCAGAAGTTGGTAGCACTGGTTGTGTGGTTCTGGCTTTAAAGCCGTGATGGATACAGGCATAAAGAGATGGTGGAATCTTCCCCTGCAGTTAAGGAGAGCTGCTGAGGCCAGATGTGTGGCAGGGAAGTCCCTGCATGAAGGCCCAGAGAGGCCATTGAGAAAAGTTATGAAAGCAAGGCCTGGATTGTGCTGGAAGACTCCAAGACATTGGAGGTGCCAGAGCCATGAGATGTCTGCCAGGAAGAGCTACATACAGGGAGTGGACCCAGCCTAACACAGAGAAATGTGCTGCAGTCAGCAAAGCTGGAAGGGCGGAGCCATTAAGACTTTGACAACAAATTTAGATCTATTCCTACAGGTTTGGAATCTGCCCTGCTGGTTTTGAGTCTTGCTTTGGTCAGTATTTCCTCACTATGCCCCTTTCCTCTCTTCTGGAATGATAACCTATACTCCTTGTGACTATATACTAGAAGTATATAATTTATTTTTTGATTTTACAGGGGGCCGCAATTAAGAGGCTGTGTTGAGTCTCAGAGAGATTTAGGAATGTTAAACTGTGTTGAGACTGTGAAGGACTACGGGGACCTTAGAGATTGGACTAAGTTTGTTTTTTGCATTACGGTATGGCCACAAGCCTATGGGGGCCCGGGAGTGAATGAGAATGTTCGTATATTTGAATGCCTGGTCCCAGCTTGTGGATGGGAAGATTAACATGTTGGAGGAGGTGCACCCCTGGGAGTAGACTCTGGCGTTTCAAAGGCCCACAGCATTCCCAGGTAGCATGCTTTCCCCTGCCCTCCCCACTTACGCTTGTGGATCAGACATAAACTCTAGCTGCTTCCTCAGGTGCCTTGGTCATGGTGTTTGTCATGGCAATATTACCACTTCACATTAAAAAAAAAAGTTTGGATTTGGTAATCAGATGTGACCAGTCCCAACTGTTAGCAAACTGCCTAACAAATTTCTTGCCAAAAGCTGCTAGCCACAGCTGGCACGTTCAATGGGCGAGGCAGGCAGGGCCCCTTATTGTTCCCCTTCATCAGCTGCCTGTGAAGATGTTCACCCAATGCTGTTAAGGCAAGGGAAGGGAGAGCGGAGGGGACAGCTTGTCCTAAGGGTGCTTGCCTGAGACAATCCATCTCTCTGTCCTGGAGCCCATTGGAGGCCACACACTTGCCAAAGCAAAGGCAGGTAATTTCCCCACAGGCTCGGCAGTCTCCTCCCCAGCTATGATCACCGCCATACGGGAATCTGCTCCCTGTTAAGGACCTACTGCTTTCTGGCTGCAGTTCTCCTAACTGCATTGGTCAAGGAGACATAGCTTGCCCTGCTCCCACACTAAGTGACCTCTCCATCTGGCTCCCTCGACTCCTACAGCAGGTCAGAGGCATCTGCCCACACAGAACCCAGTCTCCCCACTCACAGGAGTGTTTGCCTCAACGTCCAGGATCGTCAGGAGGTGAAGGGCAGGTTCCCTCCAGAGTCCCTGAAAAATCTTATCCAACCGCCAACAGTCAGTCTCCGTGGAGTGATGCAGGGTGGTAAATAAATTGCCTTGGTTCACAGCTTCCGGCTCTGGACTGCACGCCACCCACATCCTCGTACCTCAGTATGTGTGTGTTTGGCCTCTGGACTCTAAAGATTCAAGCACCGTCAAAATAGGCACTCTGTGTTCCTCAACCTTTTGCATGGTTAATGACATACATGTGCTATCACCTGGTCCTCAGGCCTGACTCACCCATAAAAGTGCCCCCTGACAGTGAGTCCAGCTAAAATATATATGGGACAAAACCACTCTGGCCTCTGTGCCAATCCCTTCCTGGATATATACACAGACAGGAAACCTGTCATTGTGGCCATTCAACAAAGCTCCCGTCACCGGCTCTGAGGGCTACAGAAACCTGGCCAAACAGCAGGAACGTGGCCAGTAATATGGCTAGTATGGAACTGATTTTAGGGTCTGTCCTTGTGGAAATTTCTCTATGCTTGGCAAAAAAAGAAGACCCAAGTCCCCGTCCCTGCCTCTGAGGCCGCGTTCATGCTCCGCATCGGCCTACCACACGACACCATCTCAAAGAAACCATCCTCTTCAGAGGACCCTCAACCAGCTTCTCCTTTAACTCTTCACTTTCCTGCTCAAGCTTGATAGAGCTGACCAACAAGCATCTGTTAGGCACCTACTGAATGCTTAGTGCCAAGATCACCGGGGTCCCCATGAAACTGTGGGGTTGGCTCAGATTCAGCTGCTAGAGTTCACGGAAGGGGAAACGGGGCTCCATGGCCATGTGATGCCTCACCCTCAAGTGTAAATGACAGCCCCTCATGCCCCACTCTCCAGATCCCCATTGTAGCCCAAACCAAACGCCTCTACCGATCCAAAACCAAGGGTCCACTGGTCCTGTCTGCCCAGTCTCCGGGCTCCAGTGCCTTTCCATTCCCATTGTCTACATCCCACATCTCATGAGGGCTCTTCCTTGTCTTTGTTCCCTAGCAGATGGTTTACAAGTCTCTGGGACAGGGTGAGGGAGGTAACAGGGCCATCTTCCTGTTGGCTGCAGAATCATCGAGAAGAACCTCGGGTATATGTGAAATTAAGTGGGTCACCGGCACCCCAGAGACCTTATATTGGACATCCATCACAGCCCCTGTGGTGGTTTGAAAGGGAATGGACCCCATAGTTTCATAGATTTGGTCATCCAGGAGTGGCACTATTTGAAAAGATTAAGAGGTATGGCCTTGTTGGAGGAAGTGGGTCACAGGGGTGGGCTTTCAATGTTCAAAAGTCCCTGCCAAGCCCAGAGTCTGTCTCTCTGCCTAAAGATCAGGAAGGAGCTCTCTGCTACTGCTCCAGCGAATGCTGATAAGGGACCAGACCACTAAAACTGTAAGGAAGCCCCAGAGTTAAATGCTTTCCCTTATAATAGTTGTCTTGATCATGGTGCCTCATCACAGCAATAGCACACTGCCTAAAACAGCCGCCAAACCCAGACTACCTCGAATTGCTGAGATGGCTAGAATCCTAATGAGAATGCGGGGAAAATGAAAGTTTATTTGTTTTATAATCCCACATCATTATCATCGAAAGAAGTCAGGGAGAAAACCCAAGGGAGAAGGAGAAGCAGGAACTGAAGCAGAGGCCCTAGAGGAACGTGGCTTCCTGACTTCTTCAGTCTGCTGGCTTATACAATCCAAGACCACCTGCCCAGCGGTGGCATGACCCCAAAATCAATCACTGACTATGAAAATGTCCCACGGGCTTGCCTACAGGCCAGTCTTATGGAGACATGTTTTTCAATCGTGGGTCCATCTTCTCAGGTAATTCGAGATTGTGTCAAGCTGACAGACCAACCAGGACAGTGAAAGTATACAGAAAACAAACACACAAAACATGAGCTCTGGAGGAATTCCAGCATGAATGGGTGAGGAAGTGTCTGGACTTCCTCATCCTACTCCATGCCATCTTTACCTAGCCCTCGGACCTCACTGGCCCTTGACTCAGTCTAGAAAATTCCAATAGGAATATGCTAGTGGTCAACAGTAGGCTACAGGCCAAGGGCCTTGGCAAATTAATCAACTCTTTATAACCAGTTCTTAATCATTTGTTCAACACGTCAACAGGGTGTGGCCTGAGACATCACAACAGACTTCCTATGGGCAGGCTCACAGCATCAGCCGCTGTCACCACCGAGAGCAGCAGCAGCATCTCCTCTGCGCTAACTCTCTGATCTATCTAGCAGCCCCCAGTCTCAGCATCATAAAACAAGACTGTAGGAGGACCTGGGTCCAGAGTATGAGCTGACATGGACCACAGAATCTTGATACAGGGTCCTATACTACACCCTAGAGCAGGAGAATGGGCTAAGGGTTGGGAAAGAAGTGTTCCTAAGAGAGACCCTAAACCCCCCTTCCCTCCCCCCCCCCCCCCCCCCCCCGCATTCCCCAGAGCACCATCCTGAGAGCTCCAGCCCCCACCACCAGGGCTACGGCCAAGACAGAACTCACATTGTAGAGGATGTCAGTCCAGCCCTCCATGGTGATACACTGGAACACTGTCAAGATGGCAAACAGGATGTTGTCGAAGTTGGTGATGCCAAAGTTGGGTCCTGGCCAGTACTCCCGGCACTCGGTGTCACCCTCACACAGCCGAGCAGGGGCCTCCTTGCCACAGGGAAAGTCACCCACAGGCTCTGCGTCTGTGAGGAGGGAGTAAAGCAAAGCTGAGATCTCTGCTCCCGAAGGCTCCACCACTGCCCCACCCTTTATCACACCTGTGCCTGATCACCTGACTGGTCCTCTCACTAACCTAACATCTGCCCCCACCCCCAGCAACGTGCTCACCCCTCCCTCTCCCTCTCTCTCCTGAAACCTTCCCACTGTCACCATTCAGATAGTCTCAAGATCCCTTCATCCTGAAATCAACATGAGCAGACACCTGACTGCTCTTGCTCCAGCCTGGGGGCGGTGGGGGGAGGAACAGATGAATGATAAGCTTCACAAATTATTACTAGCTTATTTCTCCTTCTCCAAACTGCTTGACTAAGGCTTTAAAGATACCATCATTTGGGCATCTGTGGCCAGTTGTCTTCACTCTGCTTCCCCCTTTTCAAATCCTGACACAATCCCCTCGTTTCCTTGTCTCATGCACCGCTGTAACTACCGATGCCATGTGGACCAGCAGCGACCGCCACGACTTGTTTTGTTTCCCACCTTAAAGAAAGAGCTCTGAACTTACAACGGGGTTTAATATTTGCAGCGATTTTGGAGAATCTAACAAAATGACTTATTTCCAGTTTAATAAAAGATTTTTTTTCTAACGATGAATGACTTAAATTCTAGCCGGAGCTTTTTCTGCATCTAAAAGATAATTATGTAGCTCTCTCCTTTTTATTTAATTATGCCTCAACCCTCAGAACAGCCTCTGGCTTCACCTACAGCATATACCCAGAACGTGAATGCCATCCGCTCCAGCCACATTCTCCAACCAGCCGAGCCGGCTGCCATCCTCGCTCCTGGACTAAGAGTTTTTTCCTACTCAACTTGCTTCTATTTTTGCCTCCCCACTGTGGCACTGGGACCAGAAGACTCCACACCTTGTTCAAAGCCCTTCAGTCTTCCTATTTCTTGTAGAAGGCTCAGGTTCTTTGCCACAGCCCTGAAGCCACATGATTTCCTTATCTCAGTGTTCTTCCACTTTGCACTTTGGCACTTACTGTCCCTGTAACTGGACCACTCTGGCTGGGTGGCCAAGCAGCTATCCTTGCCCTGCTCAGATATCTGTTCGTCATCGGCTTTACCAGGAAGGCTGCCCCTTGGGACCTTATGCAAAGCAGGCCTCAAGCCAAATATTCTATATCTATATATTTTGTTTCCTTCATAGGTATTTTCACAGTGTTATTTTATTCATGTATCTATGTATTTATTCCTATTTATCAGGCGACTAGAAGTTCTACTTCACTGGTCTAGAAGCTCAAAAGTCCCTCTGGCACTGGACCAGAGACCTGCTTTGTGGGTAAATACATCTGGGATGCCCACGGGGCACTGCGAGACTCACCTGTGCTGTTGGGGAAGCAGGCTTTATGGAATTTGCCCATATAGAACTCAAGGCCGATGATGGCAAACATGAGGATGGCAAAGAAAAGCAGCAGCCCGATTTGCAGCAGCGGAACCATGGCCTTCATGATGGACTTGAGCACCACCTGCAAGCCTGGAACCAGAGGACAGCAGAGGGAAGGTCAGCGAGCGGAAGAGGCAGAGGGACAGCAGGGGAAGGACGGAAGAGTGAGAGCTCTTGTGGCAGGACAGGAGCCCTCCTGGCAAAGCACAAGGTCCCCAGGAAAAGCGGGATGGGCATGTCTGAAAGTGAAGGAAGCAGACAGACAAGGGATTCTCAGAGCATGCGCGACAGGGAACCGGCACAGGGGAGAAAGATAAGGGAGAGTTCAGAGTCTGAAAAGAGCAGAAAACACTGAGGGGGAAAAAGAGAGAATGAAATACATAGAAGAAAAAGAAGCATCCTAAGAGGAATGAGGGATCTTGGGAATGAGGAGCAGGGGATCCTGGAAAAGTAAACAGAGACGCTAGTAGATCCATCTCCTTGGGAAGGTAATTCTCCAAAACCAGAAAGTGTTATGTCACTGGCCTCAGGACGCAAGTTAGCTGGGCAGAGAAACTGCCAAGATAGATTATAACCCTTAATCCTCCACCCTTCCCTCTTGGCCTAAGCTCTTAGATATGGGACCGAACCCTTGTCTATTCTGAGCAGAACAGCAAGTCCGCCAAGGGTTGTCTTGTAGAGGTCTGTAGGCCCTTAGTAACCCTAAAGCCAAATCTCTGCCAGCCTGAGGGAACAGCCACAAGGAACAGCCTAGGTCCAACATGCCTACTAAGTTCCATGCCAACCTTGTGCCCATATGTACCTTCTTGAGTGGCACCACTCAGAAGCATACCTATTGACTATCTCAGTACCAGGCCTCTCTGGCATTAAGACAAGGTTGCCCTTTAAGGCCTTAGACATTTCCCTGTTCTACCACCTTGCTTGGTCTCTAATCTGTTCTTCAATCCCAGAAAATAATATAGGTCTGCTCCTCTTTCCTCTCTCAAAAGGAGAAATCTGCAGGGCTAGCAGGGTAGAGTATGTGTTGGGTAGGAACAAGGCTCTGGGTTCAATCCCCAACGCCCTCCCCCCACAGAAAAAGTATTCAAAGGGCCCAATACTTAAAAGTCACAGCTTTGATGAGGGTGAAGAGCTATATTGGGCCTGACTGTCTCAGCTAGGCTTACTTGGAATTCCAGACACCAGCTTCAGAGGTCTTAGCACACGCACAGCCCTCAGGGTCCGGAGGTCAAAGTCGGTTCCAGCTGTGGCAAGAATCCTGGCAAAAGCAAGGATAAGGGATATAAGAGTTTCCTCCTGAGTCCATGAAGAAACAACACCCATGCTACCACTGCGCACCCTTTCTCCCAAGGGCAGCAACCACTCTTTCCCATGTGCCCTGCCATCCAACCACAAGCCAGGACAGGGCATGGCCAGGCAAGTGGGGACAGAACCGACTCCTGGCAAGGACTTCATCTGCACGCTGTCCCTCTAGCTCAAAGACAGGACTTCATCTGCGTGGTCACACGATCACTGGCCTGGAGGTGAATCTTACTCCAGTTTGAGTCCATGCCTAAACCACATTCCCAAATCAGCCCTAACTGTGCTTCCTGCTGCTTCATAGAGGAGCACAGTGTGTAGTGGCAGAGGTAGACTGGATCCTGAAGGACGCCCGAGTCTCACCTCCCATCACCCCCCCATCATCTATCCTAGAGAAGAGAGCAGAAGATAGATTCAGGACTCAGGAAAACATCATTATGGAATGATGTCGGCAAGAAGGCTGGGGCCAGGAGCCACATAAATCCTTCCATAAGTTGCCTTTGCCATGGTGTTTTACCACAGCAACAAGTAGTAAATAATACATGTCAGGTCCCTTCCTCCTGCAGCTCAGCGCCCATGTCAGGTCCCTTCCTCCTGCAGCTCAGCTCCCATGTCAGGTCCCTTCCTCCCACTGCTCAGCTCCCATGTCAGGTCCCTTCCTCCCGCTTGCTCAGCTCCCATGTCAGGTCCCTTCCTCCTGCAGCTCAGCGCCCCATGTCAGGTCCCTTCCTCCCGCTTGCTCAGCTCCCATGTCAGGTCCCTTCCTCCTGCAGCTCGGCTCCCATGTCAGGTCCCTTCCTCCTGCTGCTGGGCTCCCATGTCAGGTCCCTTCCTCCTGCTGTTGGGCTCCCATGTCAGGTCCCTTCCTCCTGCTGCTGGGCTCCCATGTCAGGTCCCTTCCTCCTGCAGCTCAGCTCCCATGTCAGGTCCCTTCCTCCTGCTGCTCTGCTCCCATGGATCAACAGCAGAAATTTTGGGAAAAACTGTCATTCTTACTAGAGTTACAAGACATGAACTGAGAGATTTTCTGACCTTGAAGACAGACATTTTTAATTAAGCACACAAACCCATAACACACCATCAAGAGGAAAGTAAGGCTCCCTGTACTGTTCGCCTCGTCCAGACCAGCGGTTCAACACTGCTGTGGCCGGTGACTACAGAAGACGCCCACAGCCCTCAGAGACCCTGAACACAGAATTCATGTGGTATTACTGCCAGAGAAGTAGTCCACCCTATACAAATTCCACTTCATCCAGGGACCTAAGCTGAGACAGCTCCCTGTCAGCTCGAAACTGGGCCCGTTACTTGAGTACATCTGACCCTGGGATGGTCAGATGGTGACCTTCATGCCACAAAGAAATGGCTGCAACACCAAGACCCAAAAGCTGCTCAGAGCACTGACTCAGAAGAAAGCCTGAGACTTGGCATCTTCACTCATGTGGCCTCTACCTCACAGATACAGGTCAATGTGCACAGAAAGAAAGCATGCACAGTCAGTAGCCACGTACATTGTGTCTGCCTGACAAACAGCCAGGCAGTAGCCTTGTTCCTCCCTCTGAAGAGAGCAACACACAGCTATGTGACCGCACACACACCCAAGCCTAGCCCTACAACCAAACAGACAGCAATCCTCACCTGCTGTAGGCAGCCAGCAGAAGCAATCACACATACCCAAACCTAACTCGACAACCAGTCAGGAAACAGTCCTGTCCTCAATAAGCCAAAACAGAGACACTGGCTTGCAGAACTTTCAGGCACCCAGGCCCAGTCCAATAGCCAACCAGGAATCAAACAGAATACTTGGTGCTGATAAAGCTAATGAATGAAATAAGAATACACAGCTAATGATGACTACACAAGCTAGATTAAGTAGAAGTTGAATCTTCTTATCTTGGGGACAGGCATTTTTAGCTAATTCAATCATATGAAAAAGTCACCAAGCTTATGGGGCCTTACAGGACATGATTAAACAAACAAAAACTTGCATATGAAAGTTCCAGGGAGTAAGATGGAGAAAGGCACAAAAAGCACATTTAATAAAATAACACCTGAAAATTTTCCAACTAGGGAGAGACATGGACATCTGGATTCATGAAGCCATAGGCCTAAGGAGACTCAATCCAAAAAGACTCTCCAAGACACATTAGAATTTAACATTAGGTCAAAGGTTAAAGGCCAAGACAGAATTCTAAAATTAGAGGGGGAAAGTCATATATAAAGGACTCCCATTAGAGTAGATCTCTCAGGACAAACTTGCAGGAAGAGAGATAATAAGAAAACATTCAGAGTGCTAAAAGGGAAATGGGAGCCACAAATACCATAACCCAGAAAAGTTTGCCCTCAGAAGTGGAGAACTAAGGTCTGTCTCAAATAAGCAAACCTAGATAGAATTCATCACCCCCAGACCAGCCCTATGAAATAGAATTAATGAAATCCTTTATCTAGAAGTGAAAACATCCATCATGAAAGACACAAAATTGTAGAACTTATTGGTAGAGAAGGTATACAAAAGAGAAAGGGAAGAAAGACTTGTCGTTTTAGAAATCACCAAACTATAAGGATTAGTGAAAAAAAGGAAAAATAAAATATACATTAACAGCTGAAGTACAATTAATATGACAGGAGTCACTTGTTACCAGTGAATAATAATCTTTAAGTAAATCCCTCAATAGACTGGCTAAATTAATTTAAGTAGAAGGCCCAACTGTATGCCCACTACAAGAAACTCACTTCATAAGAAAAGACACACTGCCTTCAAGTAACTTCACAAACAGGAGAAAGAAAGGCGAAGAAGGCAATTGTACAATGATGAAAGGACAAATCAGCAACAGAATACAACAACTGTGAGCACATATGAACCCAACTCTGAGCCAAACAAGCACATGAAGCAAATATCAGATCTACAAGAGAGACAGGTTCCACTGTAATAACTGAAGGTCTCAAAAACCCAACTTTTATCAATGGGCAGATCCCCTATGCAGAAAATCAACAAGAAACATGAATTAAATGAAGTCTAGACAAAATGATGAGAACACTTCCTACCACCACGTCAGAATACACATTTCTCTAACCATATAAACACCCTCTAGGAGAATCATACGTTAAGCCATCAAAATCATATCATGTATCTTTTCCAACCACAGTGGAGAAAAATGAGGATCAACAATTGTGGAAATCATACAAACACATGGAAATTAAACAGTCTCCTGAATAATTAAAGGATCATAAAGAAATTACAGAGAAAGACTGAAAGTATTGCAGGACGAATAAGAAGAAAGAAACAACACATCAAAGTATACGGGATACAGAAGAGTAGTCTGTAGTAGTAGGAGTGAAGTTAGCACAGGATAAGCTGTTGGTCCAGAGAGAGTCCTATAGAAACCAGACATTCCATTTTGCATGAATGTATTAAGTATGTAGCAAGCAAGAGTTAACAAAACAAGTAGCAAGTGGCAGACAGGTAAGGTCATCAAATCGGATACTGCTAACACCCAGCAGAAATGAACTGGGGAGCTACTAGCACAGCTGGAGTTTTCTTTCACCGTAGCGTTCTGGGCAGAGGTCTCCCCACAGATGAGTTTCCAGCTTCTCATTCCCACCTTAACTGGATTTTTTTATACCATGGGATGAGCAACACTAACCTCGGTTGGAAATGGGTTCTTTCCTAGCTGTTCTGAAAGGTACAGTGTTTTTAATGCCTTAGGCTGCTTGCTGTTCTCCTTTTCCCTTGTCATCGAGTCAGGTGACCAGTCTGCCATATGACAAAGGGTCTTGGGAGTCACCTGAGAACATCTGGGGATGGAGAGATAGCTCAGTCGCTAAAAGCACTTGTTCTTACAAAGGACCCAGGTTTGATTCCCAGCATCTATATAGTAACCCACAACTATATGCAACTCCAGGTGGAGGGGATCCAGCAACCTCTTCTGGCCTCTTTGGGAACTAGGCACACACATGATATACATATATTCATGAAAAACACTCATATACATAAATAATTAAATCTTTTCAAAAGAGAAAGGAACAAAAGGCTGGAGAGCACTGGCTACCCTTGTAGAGGACTGGATTTGATTCCCAGCACCCACACACCACACTACCATCCCTAACTGTAGTTCCAAGGGATCTATCTAATGCCGTATTCTGGTCTCCATAGGCACCGTGTGCATTTGGTACACAGACATACAAGCAAGCAAAATATCCATACATATAAAAATTTTAAATATTGGTATTAAAACACTGAAGGATGTCAAATAACACTAAAATCACAAATTACAAAATAGTAATTGAAAAGTCTTACCACAACACCACTTATACTGTGGGACAATTGTCTTGTATCCTGTAAAGATTTCTCACTTGTATTAGTTTAATAAAATGTTTATTGACCTGTAGCCAGGCAGGAAAAATAGGCAGGGCAACCAGAACAGGCGACTTCTGAGAAGTCTGCAGTCATCACCCAGGCACAGAGGAAGCAAGATGAGAATGCCTTGCTGATAAAAGCACCAAGCCACATGGATGACACAGACAAGAATTATGGGTTAATGTAAGATATAAGAGTTAATAAGAAGCCTGAGCTACTAGATCAGCCAGTTTATAATTAATGTAGACCTCTGTGTGTTTCTTTGGGACTGAATGGATGTGGGACCAAGTGGGACAGAAACCTTCTGTCAACACACATAGAATACTATCAAGAAAACAAAAAAAAAAAGCCGGGCGGTGGTGGCGCACGCCTTTAATCCCAGCACTCGGGAGGCAGAGGCAGGCGGATCTCTGTGAGTTCGAGGCCAGCCTGGTCTACAAGAGCTAGTTCCAAGACAGGCTCTAAAAAAGTTGCAGAGAAACCCTGTCTCGAAAAACCAAAAAAAAAAAAAAAAAAAAAAAAAAAAAGAAACAAAAAAAAAAAAAAGCTGCTTGAGGAACTGAGATATAAAGACCAGATGGCCTAGGCCATCCTTAGCTACAGAGTGAGTTCAATACCAGCATGCATAACTTAGTGAGGCCATCACAAAATTAAAAGTAAAATGAAGGCTTGGATGTAGCTTTTGTGGTAGGGTGTTACCTAGCTTATGCAAGACCTAGGTTCAATTAACAACACCACAAAAAAAAAAGGAAGAGAAGGAAAAAGAAAAGAAAAAGAAAGGAAAGGAAGGGGAAAGTACTTTCAGTGCACATAGCAGAAAACAATTGGCATCCAGGAAAAAGTAAGTTCCTAAAAATTCACATGAAAATTGCAAAATGCTTATCAGAAAAATCAAATGTCACAAGAAGGAAGAAAAAAAAGCCATTCGGAGCCATTGGCAGCCAGGGAAATTCACACCCCAAGCTGAGCAGGCTATGTTAAGCCTGGTGTTGTTTCTCCCAACAGCTCTACTGAAGGCAGAAAAACTTGCAGAATCATGATAGAGAGTGGCTGGCTGATCCCGGCAAATGCTAAAGTGAGCAGCCTGTGACTCAGGAAGCACTGCTAGCTATACAGACAATATATGCAGGCATGGTCCTGTAGCTCTTTGTGAAAGTCAAGATCAGAAATAGCCTACTGCTTTTCTCACAAAGAAAGGGGAGAAAATAATCAGGGGCTATGCCTATAATGGGCACATTATACTACAGTTAAAAATGGGTGAGTGTGCAAAATTAAACAGGCCTACATACATTAGTATATAAAATGTTTAAAACAGGACTGGGACTGTGGCTCAACTGGTAGAGAGCTTGCGTGGTATGCATGAAGCCCTGGGTTTGGTCAGCATCCAAGTACCGTGTAAGCACTGTAGTACTCACAGCCAACTGCCTTTCCCAGGCTCTCAGACCCCAGCCCCTGTCCCAGCCCACTGTGTCAGCCACCAAGTGTTATGGTAAAACCCACAAACGGTGCTAGAGGTGTCTTTCCCCTCATCTGCTGTTCGGAGACAGTTTCCTTAGTGGATTTAGCATTCTAAACCCCAGAAGACTTGGAGTAAACATGGTTCTAGTCTTGGCTGTCAACTTGACCACATCTGGGATTAACTAAAACCAAAGCAACTAGGCACACCTGTTAGGGATTTTTCCATAACTGCACCATTTGAGGTGGGAAGACCCACTTCTAATCCAGATCTTTAGAGCTGGGAAGATCCACCTTTAACCTGGGCTCCACCTTTTGCTGGCAGCCTACACGAGGACATGGAGGAAGAAACTTGCTCTTTGCCTGCTTGCTCCCATGCTTGCTCTCATTGGCAAGTCTATGCCTTTACTGGCATTAGAGCCTACTTCTTCGGGATTCTGGCATATACTGAAGAGCAGCTGAGACGTTCAGCCATGTGACCTGAACAACTAGTGGATTCTTGAGCCTTCTGTTAGTAGATAGCCATTGTTGGGCTAGCTGGACCACAGCCTGCAAGCCAGTCTAATACATCCCCTTTCTGTATACATAGATAATCATTCTATTGATTCTGGACCGCTAAAGCAGTGGTTCTCAACCTGTGGGTCGCAACCCCCACAGGAGTCACATTCCCGCTATTTACATTATGATTCCTATCAGCAGCAAAATTACAGTTATGAAGTAGCAATGAGATAATTTCATGGCTGGGCGCCAACACAACATGAGGAGGAACTGAATTAAAGGGTCACAGCATCAGGAAGTTAGAGAACCCTGAATAATACAAAAATATTTATGAAAAACCAAACCTTCTGTAGTAATATTTTTTAATTATGACTAAGAGGATTTATCGGAACACAAGCAACTGCACTGTGAGTCTAATTTAAAAGATATGAGGACCAGTGAGACGGCTCAGCCGGTGAAGGCACTGCCAGGCCTGGCAGCCTGAAGTCTGCTGGATGCTCAGGACTCACTTGGTGAAAGAAAAGACCTGACTGTCACGGGTTATCCTCTGCATTTAAAAGTCCACACTGTGGTGTGTACACATGTGTGCGCACACACACACACAGAGAGGAGGGGAGGGAGGGAGGGAAGGAGGGAGGGAGAGGGAGAGAGGGAGGGAGGGAGGAAGGGAGGGAGGGAGGGAGAAAGGAACATAGTGAAGACAAATAAAGGACTCTGGACTAATCCTCCTGCTAGGTGCTGGCACCGCATCACCACCATGGTCCTCCTAATAAGCATTTTACAGTAATTATTTTTGTTTTTATTTGGTATCTTATTGTTACAAAATAAAACTGCTATCCTTCTTGTTGACAGAAAGATTCTTCTACTGTCTCCCAAGAATGACAGGACCATTGACACCTTAAGATCAGAGCAGCTGGAACTGTCCACAGCAGAATCATAAACTAGACCCTAAGAACATTCCTTCATGGAAGGGGAGAGGCTCACGAACCACATGAGACACCGCTCCCCTCTCTAAGCATGTGTGAGCAGGTAACATGGACCACACGAGACACCGCTCCCCTCTCTAAGCATGTGTGAGCAGGTAACATGGACCACACAAGACACCGCTCCCCTCTCTAAGCATGTGTGAGCAGGTGACAAAGCACTGATAGCAAAGGAAACTCCTTGTGGGGAGGGGTCAGCTGCCCTTACGCCGTCCATGCTCCTGTAAACCCAGTCAAACTCACTGCTGCACCAAGCTGGGCTTGGGCAGACCCATATCTTTGGCCTATTGCTGCCCCCCCCCCCACCAACAAAGAGAAACAGACTATCCTTCAAAGTCACAGATAAATCCCCCACTAAAACAAAACAAACCAACAACAAACAGCAGCTTCAAGGTAATCTAAACATTCATATTAACAGTGACAGAGACGAAAGCTCAAGGCCAGGAGTGGTGGCGCATACCTTTAATCTCAGCCTCAGAAGGCAGAGCAAGCAAGCTCTGTTGCGTTCACCAGTCTATTCTAACATGCAGTCTACAGTCAGCAAGTATTTCCTGAGTGCTTCCTACATTCTAAGTCCTGAACAGCCCGGTGGATGCTCAGAGCCAGCTGCCTTCACCTCCCTTCTCACTCACCGGTCTCCCTCTCACGGGGGTTAACGTGAATCCTGGGAAGAAACACAAGTTCCACAGATTCTAAACCTAATGGCAAAGGACTCATTGTAAATTTATAAAAGTGTGCACAATTCCGAGTGTAAAGCCAAAAAATTAAACAGTAATGGTGCACGGATTCACAAAGAAAGAATTAACAAGAGCTTCAAAACCAGAATGCCGAGAGGCAGCAAACTAGACATGAAATTGAAGATATAACGGGAGTGGTAGGCACAGAGAGTGGCACAGCCCATCTGGAAACAAACCGGCCCAACACGGGTGCTGCACCATTCACACGCTTGTTTGCAATCCTGGGAACCTGCCCCACCAAAACTCACAACTCAGAACTCCCGGGGCTCAGCAGAGAGCACTTAGTACAAGAAGAGAGCATAGCATAGAGTGGTCACTGCGGAAAACAGCAATACATGGACGTATACATGGGACACAATGTTAAAGACTGACACACTGACAAAAGAGATGGGCCTCCCACCGTCCTGAAAGAAAGTCATGGCACACCAAGCTCACAGATACAACAAAAACAGACAGACATGAGCTTGTCGGCAGTGGCACCAAGTGGGGTGGGCACTGCAAGACCCACTGCGGGTGCAGGGCTTCTTTAGGGATGCAAATGTGCTAAAGTCAGACCAAGGGGTGCAACTCCATGAGCATCTCACACAAAGCACAGTGATCGTGCACTGCAAAAGATGGAGGCGGTGGTGTGCTTGCCACAGCAAGCCTCAATTTTAAAAAAAGGTTAAGTGCAAACATTTACCTCATTTATAAAATGTACGGGGACTCAAAGCCTCAGAACACACAGCCACACATCTTGCATCTGTGGGCGATCAGTCCATACCGTGACACCTCTGTACACACAGCTACCTCAAGACGCAGAAGCTTGCTAAGGATATGGAAAGACAGAAACATGACCCAGATAACCCAGACAGAAGGATAACCTAGGCAAGGGATACACTCATGAACACAGGGACACACAGCACTGGCATGTGGACATATGAAACATGACCCAGATAACCCAGACAGAAAGATAACCTAGGCAAGGGATACACTCATGAACACAGGGACACACAGCACTGGCATGTGGACATATGAAGGGACATGTGGACACATGTGTAGACACAGGGACTCATACAGATATAACAGCATTTCCCTGGGGAGCGGTAGCACCTGCAGTAGGAGGCCCTCCCAGGAACAGAGGCCCGGAGGAAGGACAGCTATCATCCAGAGCCAACCCTGAAACTAACCCTTTATTACTCAAACTGGAAGTCCCAGCTGGGTGTCCGTGGCCACACACCCACAAGTCTTAAGTTGGCCAAGGTAACTAACTCAGTATCTGTCAGCAGCAGCATCCAGACCCTCACAGTTAACTGCTCCCATGATCGTCAGGCCTCATCCTTTGAGCCCAGCCACACCAGCTGGAATACCAGAGGTGACTGAAAACTGATGTCTTGTGGCCCCATCCCCCTGGGCTGGCTCCTGCAGGCACCTGTACCAAGCATGGGGGTGACCACGAAGCTCATGGCACCCGGCAGTCCCACGCCTATGTACACATACTTTTGGAGCCATCTGGGGACAGCCATCAAAACCACGAGGACAGCACTGAATCTGCACATAGTCTCTGCAAGGCTCACTGAGCTCCCGAACTGCCTCTTGGAACATAGGCAATTGTCTTCCATTTTGCCAGCATGAGGCTGAGCATCCTCTGAACAGAGCCGACAGCTCTACCTTGAAGCTCCCATTACATAAAGTCCCAGCGAGGGAACAACATAGGATAGCCCGCAGGACAAGAGAGAAGAACCAGACCATCCCAACATTGCTACTGGCAACCCTTTGATATTTAGAAACATCTATGTTTTGGCAATAAATTAGTCAAAAAACAAAAACCTAGGGGAAAAGGAAACCCATCTTTCGTGGGCTGCCACTCCAGTGATGGAAATTTAAAACGAGACTCTCCCTGCTAAGGGCTGAGATAGGAGAGGCATCTCTTCATCCACTAGACCAGGCAGCTAGGGGTATCTCTCCGCTCTTGCCTAACTCACACTCTGGGCTCAGCAAGTCATGCCTGGAGGAAGTTCAAATGCTTCAAGTTAGAGGCTCCTGCAACCTAGAGCTAGAGGTCTAAGTGACAGCCATTTGAGTCACAGATGCTTGGCCTGTCCTCTTGCCCAACCTATTTGCATACCTAGTCCTTTATCCCTGTGACAGAGGTCACAGAGAAGTGTCATGTCTGTGGTGAGACTCCCATGAAATACAATGCAAATGGACCCAGCTCCATTGGCACCTAGTGGCAGGATTAGACACCAGTGTCCTTGTGACCTGCTACCACAGTAAGACAGAGAGTAGGGAGGCATCCGAGTTCCTCAGCTCAGGTGCTATGCTTGGAAAAGGTCTGCACTGCACACCCTGGCTCTGGCCTATCCAGGGCAGCCCAGAGAGGCTACACAGCAGACGGCCGCAGAGCCATCGTCTCCCAGGAACTGCTTTGTCACTGACTTTCCAGGTGCTGCTGTCACCCAAGAAGCTGCTGCTGGTTTCCATGGAGACAGACTTTCTGAGTCTTATCCAAAGACGCCTTGGCTTTATCCCAGCCTCCATGCCCTATCCCCACTCCAAGAGGACAAGAAGAGCAGACCCAGGGCTCTCTGCCTCTCCTGCAGTACAAGCCCCTGCTCCCCTCTAAACCCAGGAGATCTCAGGTAGGATAGAGAAGGGCTTGGTCTGTCATGTAGAGACCCTGAAAACACCCAACAGCAGGCAACTGTGGGCTGCCCACTGCGTGCCAGGGTCTTTCACGACACCCTCAGTTAGCACCACAACCGTCAGCAGCAGACACGGGCACAGAGCACAGGACACGGCACTCACTGCACGGAAAGGGGCAACTGGGAATGGAACCAGCCTGTAGGAAAGATCTCTGAATCGTGACAAAATCCCAAAGCCTCATTTGCCACATAGTGCCAAGTGCAGAGGGACGTCCCAGTCCCTTCAGGAAAGGCCCTAGCCTTGTGTCGTTACCCTCTCCGTCACTACAAACAGACAGAGTGAGACAACATAGTACCCAGTAACTTCCAGGCCTCACACTTCCTCTTCAGGCAGGAAGGGCAACCTCACAGGCTTCCCTGGCTCTCACGATCACCCTCAGACCTCTGTCACTCACATCCACCAGGAGAAAGAGACCTAGGAGGACACTGAAACCTTGGGCTGGCTAGTGTGCTCTACATATGTGCAGAAGAGACCTACAGCTGATCAGGTGCAGAGGAGCTCGGGCCAGCAAAGCTGAGTGAGTGAGCAGGACTTTTTCTTAACCGTTTGTTGTTGTTGTTGTTATTTTGTTGCTGTTGTTGTTTTGAGACAGATTCTCACATAGCCCAAACTGGCTTTGAATTCCAAGCGCAGTTGAGGGTAACCTTGAACTTCTGATCCTCTTACCTCGGCCACCACCCCACACACAACCTGGGTGCTGGGATTCCAAGTCTACACCTCATACCCAGTGTGTACAATGTTAGGGATTGAAGCCAAGGCTCCAGGCAGGATAGACAAGTGCTGGCCCCAGAGCTGCACTCCAGCCCTTCCCGGGGTTTTATTCTTCCTGCATCTCTAGGAATGAAGAAGCTGAAATCTTCCTTCTGGTGCTGAACCTTCTGTATCTATGACCTGCGGCCCAAGACCTCTATGTTCTAGCTAGCAGGATGGACATTACCTCCTTCCTCAACAAGGCGCCCTGGGTGCTCAACCTGTAGTATTAGGTTCAGAAGGGCCCAGATAGAGCAGGAGTCTAAGTAAGATCCGGAGACCCGGAACACAATATGGAAATGTCCATGTTCTAAAGTAAAAATCACTTCGAAAACACCACAAAGGGCCTGAGAGAAGGCTCAGTGGAAATCACTTGCTGCTGAGCTGGGCAAACTGGGTTCAATACCTGGAAAATTCACGGGGTGGAAAGAGGGAACTGACTCTTGCAGGTTGTCCTCTGACCTCCCAAAAGTGTGCAGCGGCATATGTGTGCATCCCAAACACACACACTCACACCCCTCAGATGAAAAGCTAAGTGGATGAGCTCAATGTCACATTGACAGGGACAGGGGACAGAACCAAGGGAATTCTGTGACATACTATGACGGCCGTTGCCCACCATGAGCAGAGAGAGCACACACATTAGGAAAACACAGGAACAACAAGGGAGGCTTGCACCTCTGGAACTATGGCGTTAATACCATCACAATTCCAGACGGGGAGAGAAAGGCTGGGCCGGGGAGAGCCAAAGTTATGTTCTAAAATTTAATTATTGTGCCTGAGAGATCCATGAAACAAACACCTGTAACTTGTAATCCCCTTGCCCACAGACAGAGAGCCACTGAAATGCTGGAGGCTGCTGTTTGTGGGAGAAAACAAGCCACATGTTCTCACCCCTAAACAAGGTTGTTTGAGCCAACTGCACTGTCTGTGCTTGATCATACGTGGGTGGGCGGTACACAGGCAGGAAACAGGTCAGGGTGCATGCTTGCTCCTGATTGGACCTGATGGAAGGGTGGCCCTATGGTGTTGCCTTTTTAAGCCTCTGCAAAACGTGACTTGTCGCCATTTTCTGGGAACCCTGGAACCAGTCCTGGCCAGAGCCCATCATCCTGGCCAGTATTTAACGCTTGCTTCAAATTTAGCTCAAAAATTGTGGAGTTGGTCTTTCTCTTGTGATTCTCAGGTTTAACAGGCTCAAACAGTGCTCAAAAATATAATGTCTGAAAACTATGAAAGCCACATAAACCATCAGACTCAAGATGCTGAATAAACTCTGAACGGGACCAATTCATAGGTATTCCAAGCAAAACACAACACAGTAACCCTCCAGAACATCTTAAGAAGTCTTAGAAGTGGACAGAAAAGCTCATCTTGATAATAATGGAAAGCAATTCATGAATTGATTTCACATCGCAAACCACACAGGACACAAGGAAGTGGCACATTTCAGGGGTTGAAAGAAAACTGTCAACTGCAAAAACGTCCTTCAGGAACGCAGGGGAAATGAGGACACCGTGTGAGTGGGGGAAACACAGTTTGCTTCTCCCTCTGTGAGATATATTTGGTGGCTGAACCAAAAGTCAACTTACTTGGACTTACTAACTTACTTCTAAATATAAACACAAGAAATACTTAGGGCAATTGTGAGCAGAGTGTGGTAATGGTGGGATTTCTCCTCCTGTAAAGTAGCGAAATACCCTCAGAAGGCAGGGCAAGCCACCACTTACACGGCTGCACGCACAGCTGCCTGTAACTCCTGGGGATCCAATGACCCCTTCTGGCCTCCTTGGGCACCTGCACACGTGGCACACGCACATATAGACATACACATGCACATAAATAAAAATAAATCTAAAAGTAGTTGATTAAAATCATTTTATACATAATGACATAGGCAGGTTGAATATAAAAGGTTTAAAAAGAAACATCATGTAAATACTACCCAAAAAAAGGCAGCAAGCTGGGCGGTGGTGGCACACGCCTTTAATCCCAGCACTCGGGAGGCAGAGGCAGGCGGATCTCTGAGTTCGAGACCAGCCTGGTCTACAAGAGCTAGTTCCAGGACAGGCTCCAAAGCCACAGAGAAACTCTGTCTCGAAAAACCAAAAAAAAAAAAAAAAAAAGGCAGCAGTAACTACTATCAGGGGAAGAAAAAAAAGCAGACTTCAGAACCAAATGTTGCAAGTACCTACCAAGACTACGTGGTGATTCTACACATAAAGGTCCTTGCTCTTAAGTCTCAAACCCTGGGACGAAAGGCTGAGGTGCCTATTTAGCATATCAAAGTGAACCTAGCTGTTGGGTTCCCCCAGCATTCCACAGTCCCTACCCATCACAAGGCCCCACCCTCTCCCCCCCCAACTCTCCAGCTTGCCCTTCCCCCAAGGCTCTTCCCTATATAATCCAGCCATTTTGGTTACCTGCCTCTTTTTTACCTTTTGCCCTCTTGGTCTCTGGACCTGGTTCCCCTTCCTCCCCTCTCCCTTTCCCTCTATCCTCTCCTCACATGGCTCAGGGCCGTCCACTCTAGACTCGCCCAGATGTCTCTGCCTCTAGCTATGTCTCCCTTTTATCTACAATAGACTTTCTCCTCAGCCATCCTAGGAACAGTCACGTCCTTCCTTATTACTTACTGTTTCATTCACTTGCCATTTGTGCGACTGTAACGAAACACCCAAGACCAATATTTACAAACTTACAAATGAGAGAGGTTTATATTTCTAATGGGTCTGAGGACTAGAAAGCACAAAATGGGAAAAAAAAAAGAAAAGAAAGCACAAAATGGAGTGACCGCCAACTGGATGTCTATGAAGGGAAAGTTTCTGCATCCCCACAGAGCCAAAATGATGGAAAAACCACCCATGAGGGTGGAGTCCTCACGCTGTCACTGCCTTTGAAAGGTCCCACCTCTTAATATGGTTGCACAGGAGATTAAAATTCAACATGAATTTTAAGAGGGCACAGACATCTAAAGCTTCCAGTAGTGCTCAGCCTTCCTAATGCTGTGACCCTTTAATCCAGTTTCTCATGTTGTGGTGACCCCCAACCAAAAAAATTATTTTCATTGCTAATTTTGCTACTGCTATGAACTGTGATGTAAATATTTTTGGAGCTAGAGGCTTGCTAAAGGAGTTGAGACCCACGGATTGAGAACCACTGATTCTAAACCAAAGCAGAATGCCCACCAATCCACATAGCTGCAAAACAGAATTAAAAAACTAGTAAGCTGGAAGGGAGATATACAAACTCGAAATGAGAACTGAAGACTTCAATGCCACTTTCAAGAAGACAAAAAATAATAATAATTTCTAGAATAAAGCGACTAACAGGAGGAGATGCTGAGGAACGTTCCATATGACATAATACACAGTCTTCTCAAGTATCCACAGGAGCACATAACAACATAAATCAAATCTGTCCCCAAAAGAAGTCTTAACAAAATTTTAAAACTGAAATCATACTGAGTGTGATCTCTGACCACGATGGAGTCAAACAGAAGTGACAACAGTCTAGAAAATCTCTAAGGCCTTGGACACCGAGCACACCTTTGAACAATGCCTAAGACACATCAGGAATCCAAAGCAACATTCAATAACACAGCCCTGAGTTAAACTGACAATACAGTATATCAAAATAAATGGTGGGCAGCTAAGGCAACGCTAATTGGCAAATGTATCGCACTGAAAACACACACACACACACACACACACACACACACACATTTAAAAAGGTCAAACATCTCAAGCCACCAGCCTAAATTCTCACTGCAGAAACTGAGAAAAAAGTAGAATGAACTTAGAGAAAACAGAATGAAGGCAACAACATAAGAGCAGAACAGGTTTTCAAACATCATGATTAAAAGAAATCAGGGTTTAGTCATCTTTGAGACTGACCTCCATAACCACACTGGCAAACAAAACAAAAGGGTAGATGCCAGTTACCCATCTACGGAATGAGAAGAGCCGAAAATTACAAGCCCTGCAGGGTGAGAGCTCCTACAGAAGCCGCCACTCTTGAGACCTCAGACTAGCTGCACTTCCCCCAAAAGAACACAAGCTATTACAACCCACCCAGTATGAAATGGATCATTTGACTATCCCCATGACAATGCAAGAAATGGAATCTTAAATTTTTAAAACTGCCCAAAAAATTAATCTCCAGTATTAGAGATGGATTCACTCCAGAAATCTACTGAACATTTCAAGAACTGTCATTTTGATGTAGTGACTTCTAGAAAAAGAGAACATTTCCAAATTTAATTTATAAAAGCTTGTATCTACTCGCAGAACCCACAGTACAAAAACTTTTTTAATTTAATTTTTAAAAGATAGAGCACCAACAAGATGGCTCGGCGGCTCAGTCACTTGCTGCCAAGCCTGATGAAAAGTTCAATCGTCAGGACCCACATGGTAGAAGGGAAGAAACTGCTGCAAATATCTGCTGCCCTTCACATGCATGCACACATGCACACACACACACACAAACACACATGCACGCACGCACATGCACACACATGCATGCACACACACATGCACACACACATGCACACATGCACGCATACACACATGCACGCACACACACATGCACACACGCATGCACACACACACATGCACACACACGCATGCACACACACACAGTATTTAAATTTTTAAAAATATAAAGACAGCTGTAGTGCTCTGCCACCTGTTGAGTCCTAGCCCATGAACTGAGTCTCTATATAGTTTGCTGATTTTTGTCTGTCTTGTTTTTATGATAATGGGCATTGAAGTCAGGCTTTCATACATGATAGGCAAGTGCTCTTTCGCTGAGCTACATCCTCAGCTCAGTTCTAGCTGGAGTGTTTAATACTAGATGTCTATTGTCAGTGTCATTAGGAGACACAAACTGCAATAATTTCAACACAGCACAGGGAGTCCACTGCCTATGAGGACAGGTAAATAGAAATAACGGCAACCCCAATGAGCCAGCACAGACAGAGATCTCTGCACCCCACCGGGGAATGTAAACACAGCAATAGTGGACCTGCTCTGGGTTACCACAATTTCTTTTAAAAACACTCAACATGAAGCTATAATATAGCCTGATTATTATACCCATCTTCTCACACACACACACACACACACACACACACACAGCAACTGTATTTGAAAATGTATGGAAACTTTTCACAAGGAGATGGTTAGACAAACCAGACCCCTTGATCTATCCTTGGCTTTACTGCGCATCAGACAGTGTTTTTATAAAATGTGTCCATCAAGTACTGAGTCACTTCTCCAACGTCATTTTCTTGCTTTTGGCTTTTGTCACAACTTAGTAACTATTACAGTATTCCAAACATTCTTGCTGATTTGCTATAGTGACCTGTGTTGCATGATTTTTCATGGGGAGATATAAAAACATCTATTCGCCCTGGATAGGACACCAACAAACCAAAGAAGTCTTGCCTGGTAAGCAGTGAGTTCACTAAGGTTACCTACAGGAATGTGGGCAACTCAGAGGTGGCTATGCCACCAGGAAGTGCCCTTGGCAACTATAGACAGACAGACAGACAGACAGACAGGCAGGCAGGCAGGCAGGCAGACAGACAGACGGACAGACGGACAGACATAGATGAATGGATAGCAGTGGAGGTGGATTAGGAAATGAATCCTGTAAGCCTCCCTCCAATTCTCACAAGGAAAGGGACTAACAGATCTACCCAAAGAGGGTCTCAAGTAAGTCATCACGGATGCTCTGTATCATAATGTCCAACATAAAGGACACAGCCCCACTCTTGTGAGCTGATTGATATCTGACACTTTTACTCTACTTGAGAGCAACATTTATCATAAGATGCATAATTACACACATAAGACAAGGAATTTAAGAAATGTTATGATATGATCGCTTCCCAAATTAGCAAATTCCCCATCTTCCCTCCTGCCTTGAGCTTCTCTAATCTGAGACACAACAATACTCAGGTTAGCAATAGCCCTACAAGGGCCTCAGAGTGTCCAAGTGAAAAGGAGACTCGTGTATCTCTTACCTTACAGAGAAGCTGTGGATGAAGAGGCCGCAAGAGGAAGGCCATCAGAAGCCTCCTACTCCAAACAGCCAAGTTGTAAATCAAAATGAATATTCTGGAAGTCCAGTGACACCGGTATAAGGGAAAGCTATTGGCCTACTGCTGACAGGGATAAAGAGCTAGCGGTCTGTAGAAATCAACTAGCCACCACTGCTCCTTAAGCCAACACCCAACCTCTCTTCACATCTGCAAGGCCAAGGCTGGAACACACAAGTCAGGGGCGGCAGCAGGTGCTGCAGTTCCTGCAATAGTGAGAAATCCAGACGGCCCAGCTGAGGGAGCTGAGGGAGCTGGCTTCTTTAAAACAGATTTGCAGTACTGGAGCAGTACTTCCTGGAGGAAGAAGCCACTGACAACTGTCACAGGTAGAAGGATGGACCAGCTGACTCCACTGGGTACTGATGCAGATGGAAAGGCAAGTGGAAGCCACTGTTCATGCGCCGTGAGGAAATCCTTGGGCCTCACAAGTTATCCTAGTCTATTCTGCTCTGTAAACGAACAGAGTTCGAATGATCCCACACCTAAGTATGTGTTGCTGACAATGGGCCTACTACGGAGGCTCACTGCTCACTGCTCAGAGACCAGGATTCTGCTAACCAGCACTGTCCACTGACATGCATCTGGTCACTAAAGAGCTGGGATGTGGGTCTTAAAGGAGATGGGTGTTGTTTGTGAGCCAGCTAACACAACAGCCATTCCGTAGCTCACAAATGGAGACATAATTCCAACTCAGTCTCCTGATAAATCTGGGAAAACAAACATTACCGAGTCTAAGGACTCACTGTGCTGAGTGGCAGGAACACTGGTAACTTGGGGTGGGTCAAATCACACGGACTAGAAGAGGATGTTAACATGGATGGAGGGCTTGGGGGTCTAAAGACTCTTGCAGAGGAGCTGACTGAGGCTGTGGACAACAGCAAGAGACCTAGAGTTAGGAGTGGTCGTGAAGAGCCATCTGAGCCACTGTCATCTCAGGAGCAAACATCGAATGGACGAAATCGCTTCCTGAAGTGGAATCTGCTCCTGGTTTACAGTTCCCAGCACCACATGATCTGGCAGAGCAGTGGTGACTTAAGAGGACTAACCACAATTCTGAAAGAAGTTCCGCTGTGGATAGCATGCTATCAAACAGCACTGGAGACGGAAGAGAAGTATATGAAGAATTTGCCGAAAGGCCAGCTTTACTGTTGTCTTAGGAAACTGCCAGGCACCACTTTCTTCGGCAGCTGACACCAACAAAAAGATCCCTCAGCGGAAAGGCTCAAGATAGTTAACATTGTTGGCAATAGAGCACTTTTTAAAGTAAGGAATGCACACGTTAGATATAATATTGTTGCAGTTAATACAGCAGATAAAATGGATAGCTTTATATGCATTATGGCAGTAAAAAGTCCTGACTTACTTTATTGCAAAATGTGCTTCATGCTGGTAGATGAGAACCACACGGCAACATCTTTGAGGCGTCCCTGAAATTAGCAATGAAAGGAGCAAACTGCCATTGCCACAACCTGCAAAGGACTGTGCCCAGTGTATGTGTCAGGGGGTCCTGAAGGCATATACCACTCCACTCACATAATATTCTCGAAACAACAACAAGCCCAGAAATATAGAGGATTAGTGAAATATAAAAATGGAAATATGTATTTCTGTATATAGAGAAATAGAGAAAGGATTTCCAAGACTCGGAGTCAGGGTGGGTGATGATCTAGAAGTCTGCAGGGCTACAGAAGGCCCCCAGGAGAGCTCCTGCCGGGAATGGGAGGCTCAGAGTTCCTAGCTGTGGCACTGTATTGCATTTGTCAGGTGGTCACTTGGGAAACCTGAGGAAGGATGCCATACTCCCTCCATACGATGGTTGGCTCAAAATCAAAACCTGACCTTTTTTTTTTTTTAAAGGTGGTGTTAATTTCGGGAGCTCAGTGCCCAGTCCATTGATCTGCCTGGTCCACTGGCCCACATCCCTTACACTCCTGGCCCTGATCCTACCAGTGTGCGCTAGTGTGAGTCTGGTGAGTCTGTGGAAACCCATATGTCCACCACTCCCAGTTAAAACCTCTGGCCCCTCCTGTCTGCCCACCTGTGGGCAGCAGTCAGCCACCTCCCCACACTGATTAGGTCTGCAGCTCTGGCCTCCTCTCCACCAGGGAGCAACTGCACTTCCTGAGCTACGGTCTGAGACAGACGTTGAGAAGACGTGGAAACAGGGACTCCACATTAGACAACACACTGCCCTCACCTTCCCCACTCCCAACCTCTCAGCCTCTTCTGGGTGCTGTGTTGTCAGGGTCCATGGCCAATGTGAGGAAAATGCAAGAAGCGCATGAGGAGAGGCCTCAAGCCAGACTGACGCAGCACTCCACAGTGCAGAGCTAGAGTCTCGGGGCACGAGGAGAGCAGGCCAGCCCAGGATGGCGAGGGGTCACAAAACAACTGGGCCTAAAGCTGTGTCCCGCCCATAATCACAGCCTCTGGTACTCACCTTAAAACCAGGAACCTGGGCTTCCAGCTCCCAGAACAGGCAAGGTTACAGTTGAGTAAAAGCTGCCCAGTCTGTGTGGGACTGTGTTATGCCTGCCTTCACACACACACACACACACACACACACACACACACGACGGCCCTGGCGGGGTGAGAGTGGATGACTAAGGCCAGCACTGGGGAAGAGAGGGTGGTGATATAGTACAAGTCCCATTCCAAATGGGCCCCAGCACTGCCTCATAGGCCAACCAGGGCACAGGGTTCTTCCTAGGGTGACCCGCAGATGGACTCTGTGACAGTGTGATGTGAATTCTAGTATGAACCCTACCACCCCAGACCTGGAACAACAAAGGGAATGGCAGCAGTGAGGGAAGAAAGCAGGCAGAGATTAAGTGTCACGAGTTAATGACAGGTGTAGCTAAGTGACCTGCTGGAACTCTGCCCGGCTAAACGGTGGGGTGTAAAACAGGCCAACCAGAGGACGCTACAACAGCGTGGAGGCAGCACAGTGAAGAGCCACTTTCTACTCCAGCAGGCATGGAAGCCCAGGAACTAGGAAGCTCCCGAGTCCCCTGATCAGGGAATCGAGGGTGAGCAGGAGGCCTGCTTGCCACCCTGCTCTCAGTCCAGGGACTAGCTCCAAGCCTAGTAACAGAGAGACACCATTAGCAATCATTCTCACCTCGGCGTGGATCACAGCTCTGGGCTGCGGGTGTGAGGAGATGGGAGAGATGCCAATGAGTGCGTTCCTCTTTGCTCACAAGTGCCACCCTTGCTGGGTGTGAACTTAAACTCCTGTGACATCTGTGAGGGTACAGCCACAGGATGCAGTACCAGCTGCCCTGGGTTATAGTATCGCTGGCCTGGACACAGCCCAACACACCAGGGCACCTGCACCTGAACACCCATGCCTGAGCCTATCGAGGAACTGCCAATTAGGACAGAGCCATGTTAGTGAGCCAGACAGGCAAAGACCACCAGGTGGAACTTGGGTGTCTACTCAAGATGGAAACCTGGGAGCTCACAAGGCCCCTCCCTCCTAAATGGTGACAACTAACTTAGAGCTCATCTCAAAACCTTGACCAGGCCTACAGCCACCAGCTACTGGGCCATGTTGGAAATGGGTTCATGGACCCCAGTGAGGTACATGCTGCACCAGACCCTTACTCCTTTGTCTGACACCTTGGGTCAGGCCCTCGCTGGATGCTACAGGACCAGCTCCCTGGTCCCACACTGTTGTCCACGGCTCACAGTGTCGTTTCCAGAACCTCGGGTCCACTCTGTGTCCAGAGCTCTGTAGACCTCGCCAGGCTGGGCACATCCACGTCCCTCCCTCTCCCTGGGGCGCTCTGTGAAAAGCTTTCACTTCTTGATCTTTGAGCCGCACTGGTCAGGTGCAGGGGGATCAGGTGGGCACAGGAAAGTCTGTTGACTGACCACTCAGGATGCTGACCACCAAGAAACTTCTGGGTTTTATTCCGAATAATCTGAAAAGGCCATGGAGGCTAGATTTAAAGCTGTCTTAGCCCAAAATTTACCCAAGTCTAAAGGCACAGTTTGTGGAAGCACAAGGGACAGGTGGGCGTGTGTCCCTAGGGCCTAAGATTCCTGTTCTCTGCCCTTTCTTACGGCTGGGGCATTGGAAGGTGGTGGCTAGCAACTGCAAGAAGCAACTAGAAGCATATCCCACTCCTAGACCCTGCAGTCAGGCAGAGGTCTGGGCTATTGGGGATTATGGATGCTTTCTGCGGTGAGTCAGTGGTTAGTGGACTTCAGGAATGCCTCCCCCACACTCACCTGTGGTCTAGCCCAGGGGAAGGTGGGCCTCTGTGCACCCACTGAGGGTCACAGGGTCAAGGTCTGCACCCCAACCAGCCCCCACTCATCAAGAAGACCCTGCACTGCTTTCATATAAGGTAGATTGTACAATCAGTTTCCCCCAGGGCTGCTCCTAACCCAGAAACACACAAGGACTCTTAGACCCTAGAAATACCTGACAGGATGAGAGCTTGAAGCTACTTCAGTGAGGAAACTGGGGATTCCCACCTGCCTAGGACCAGGGAGGAGCCTGAACCCCTGAACACAAATCAATGGGGATTGTCCCAGAGAAGGGCCTGGTTCTATTTCATGATCCAGAAGTACAGAGTCCTGAAGCAAAGGAAAAAGTTGGGGGAAGTAGGAGACAAAGAAGAGAGTGAGCTGGGTCCTCTATAAATACCCACTTGCAGGGGTGTGTGCCAAGGAGGGAGGCTGGGCGCCACTCATCAGAGCAGGGCATCCCTGGGGCTTTATGTAACCGGCAGAGGACTCTGGAGCTGTCACGGGGGCCATGGGAGGCCACAATCAATAAGGCCATCTGAGATATGAGTACCAGTGCTGAACCCAGTGTCGCCACCCCTCACTCAGTGCCCACATTCACAGAGCTGCTCGGGGCAGAGGCTTTGCTGTACGTAGCGGAGGTGTTGGGGAGACCCCCATTGTCCTGGCAAGTTCCCAGATGCCACAGGGCCAGGAAAGGTTGCAAAACCCAAGGATACTACCTGGAAAACCTTAACCCTGATCTCAGAATATAGGGATCAAAGGTTTCCTGCATGCGGCTGCCAAGGCTACCTCTCAAAACAGAACTCCTGAACTCCTAACTCCAGCCACACTTAGGGGCAGCAAATAATCAGAGCCCTGGATATAAGAAGGGAAAGGGAAGCCAATGAAATCTCAACCTGAGCAGCACAGAGGCCATCCCCCCCCCCCACAGAGTCTCAGTTAAACACTGGGGAGCTACAGAACAGCCCACTGTGTGGAGCTGGCTTTAGCTATATGTCTTGAGCCACTAGTTGGCAGGCACAGTTTCCCTAAGCACTGTCCCCTTGCCTTGGGGCAGATATCCATGCGCTCATCTATTTTTTCTGTCCCTAACTTCCCTGTGCCTCCCCAGCCCCCAGGGAGCACCTCCCAAATCAGGCTACATCCTTGTGCCCTAAAAGCCATTAGACACTGGCACTAGGTTCAGAGTCTGTGGTGACCGTGCCTGACTCTGAGCTCACTGTCCACCTTCCCTCCCACGAGGCAGCCCACACTCCTCTCCTCTTCCCACAGGAGATGAATCCAGAGAGGGGAGCCTGAGCTCTAATTACACAGCCTGAAAAGGAATCTCTGTTTAATTTGAAGTAAAATGAGAAGCTGTGGTTGGAAATGCCCCTCCCCCCCCCCCCCCCCCCCCCAGGGAGCCACCTGCCTGAGCCAAGACATGTTTCTCTGTGTCTCCATAGGCCATTAGGGGAAGCAGCAGCCTAGGCCACAACAGAGGTCCTTGTTACCTATGAATTGAAGTCCTCCAGGCCAAAGGCCATAGCAGGGTTCTCTAGGGGTCCTGGAAGAGAGGAGGCAGTGACGAGGTAGGTGTGGGGTGCTCTACAGGGAGCACGGAAAAGATAGCAGCCTGGGAAATGAGTGTTGGATCTGGAAGATGCCAGAGGTTCCTGGAGACTCTGCCTTCTCGGTACGCCTCTTGAGCTCTCTGGAGTCTCTACCCGGGCTGCTGCTGCCCCCAGTGCCCTCAGTCTCAATCGCCTGCTTTCTTCCCTGTGCCCAGTGTAAACCCAACTCGACTGCCCTACACCCAGACCATGGCCCTGTCCTGCCCCCCACCATCCACCAAAACTGTCTCTCACGGACCTCCTGACACCAGCGACAGAATTTCCCATTAGTGACTGCGAGCCCTCCCCTCCCCAAGGGCAAATGGACAGTCTGTCTGTTCATATATCCAGAAAAACATGGCCTGCAGAAGGGCAAGAAACCTATTGGGGTACTTCTGTGTCCTAAGAAACCTAAACAGAGTAGAAGGCAAGAGGCGTCTCCAGCAATTTTACCTTCCAGGCGGCCAAGCAAGGCGAGGAGCAGGCAATGGAGGAGGGCAGCTGGGAAGGAAGGCTGGTGCTGGCCAGGGGAGCTCTAGGGGCCCCACGCGCTCGCTTGCTCTCCCTCTCTCTGCACCCCTCCTTGCTCTGCCCTACATTTGTCTCCACAGCCCTTCACTCATCTTCACACATTCCAGCCGACGCACTTGCTTCCAGATTCAGTCTGTGAAGACTCCAGCCATCCCCACCACCCCTGCCCACCTAAGCACGCCCATCTTCAGCCCCCAGACAGACCAACACACTGGCCAGGACCCTGGGCATGTCTTCACTCGAGACTCGAGACTTCTCCAGTTGCATCAGTTTCTCCTGGACCTCCCACCAATGCTCGGGTAGGCTGTTAGTTCCTAACCTAACACAGCCACTCCGGGCCTCTCTCCTCTACCCACAGCACGCAACTATCTGTCTCCTGCTTTGCTGCAAAGCACCTTTAACAATGAGCATTACTAACAGGTCCCCCCTCGAGGCCCCCATACTCAGTATTCTCATTCCCACACACACCTAATCCACTTCAGGCCACATCACACGTTTCCCTCCAACGTCAGCTTTGTGGTACAGAGCATACTCCCCCTGAATCCCCGGCTGCACATAAGTGTTCCCCTGGGTCTCCATCACCTCCTTGCCCGAGCAGCTCATAGGTATAGGAACCAGGGTACAGTCCGAGACAGCTTCTCTAGTTCCTGGCGATCCTGTCTGATCTCTCTATACTCTTGGTCAGGAGCATAGCCACAGCTCTCCCCACAAATCAAGTAGCTTATACCCTTAAGCCTTGAAGCCCATTCATGCCCTCCCAAACCTGAAGCCTTCCCTGACTGCCTACACAAAGTTTGCCCTATGTACTCCTCACCCATTTCCCCACCAAGATTAAGCCCTTCCAGAACATGTTGAGCTGGTCCGTGCCAAGAAGCACTATGTATGGTCTAGCCAAGGTGCAGACCTGCCCTGGCTACAGTCTCGGAGGCAGAGCAGCATATGTAAGCACCATCCAGGCATGAGATTACGTACACTGACGAGAAACAGGCTGGGAAGGATGCCTGCCTCTTTGGACACCACTCGCCGGAAGGGACTTTGTGGCTCTGTCCCCATGTTCACACCATCTGGCAAATGCCGAGGATGTAGTGATTAATGGTGAGTGGCTGGAGCAGTGTGAGCAGACGAGAAGCCCAAGTGCTCAGGAAAATGAACAGGGTTGCGGGTGGACATGATGGGCACGGGATAAACAGGCAGAAGAGGAGCAGGACATAGCTCTCAGGAAGCCCCTGGCTGTACTGGGACAGTGACTCTTTCTGATTTTCCAACTAGGGCTCCTATCCGGGCACTTCTGGGCCCCACTCATCCTAGTATGCAGAAAGAAGTATCCGTGGAAAAGGAGGTGGGCAGGGAAGCTGTAGGACCCAGAAGGTAACCCTTCTCCTAGCCGTGAGGCAAAGCTCATATTAGGAGATTTAGGCACTCGTCCCCACCCTACCAAGTGACAACAATCTGGGTAGTAATCCATGGGCTAGTCCAGTGGGAAACAGGAATTCATAACTGAGGGGCCAGACTTCCTGAGCACAAGCTCATACTCCATCTCTCATAATCCCCAGGCTCCCAGAGGCATCCCTGTGGCCTATACAGATCCACAACCAGATCACATCTTTGCCTCAGAGAGAGCAGCAAGTGACCAGTGCACCTAGTCGATTACAGCCCCTGTACCATATCCACTGGTGCAGATAACGAGACGAGACACCAGAGAAGGAAGCAAGGCAGACAGCAGCAGGCACCCAGCCTCAGCTTCTCTAAAAACAGGGTGGTGGCTCACAACTCCCTACCCTACCATGACCCAGTCATCTCTCACAACCAGCATCAGGAGCAGAGAGACCCCTGCTGGCCACTGGGGATATGCCTGGCTTCACTAGGCAACAGGCCAGGGTGCTGTCTGCCTCTCCCCTCTGGGCCTCGAACCCTCTAAGCACCAATTAAACAAAGCCTAATTAAAACAACAAAATAACAAGAACGTGCCACACCCCCATATATACCCTACCACTGGGACCTCAGCTCAGAAGGGTTGGAGATGGGTTCTTTCCTGGGTTTTCCACCAAAGCCTCCCATAAGCACAGACACACTAGGGTCCTCGTGACTCTATCCTATAGCAGTATCTGAGCAGCTCCGAGTGTGGCTCTGGTCCTGCGTGCGGGCCTCCATGAGATATGGATCACCCTCCCACCTGGGGTTGGCACTACCTCAAGGAGCTGGCTACAAGGGGAGAAACCTAGAACCACAACAGCAGTGCCAGCTTTCCCGCGGACACGGAGGGCAGAGGTGGAGCCATGAAGCAAGAGATTGAGACAGAGGGGAGGAAGACAGGAGAGTGAGGGGAACAGAAAGGGTGGGGAAGTGGAAGGGAAGAAAAGACAGCTGTACAAAGAGGCAGAAAGGGAGAAGGGGCAAACAGAACATGGGCAGGGGTTATCCAAGACTAGAACAAGACAGTCCTGCCTTCCTCTGGGGGCCCTGGCATCGTCTCACAGGCATTCACAGGAAGGTTAGCATTCCCGTCTTCCCCCACCCAGCAATGGGCTGCGTCCCCCTAACTCAGGCCTCTCCTAGGATCCAGGGGTCCTATAGGTAAGGATGGGTGGGATAGGGAGCTTTGGTCTCCCTCCTTGCCTCCTTGTTCCCCTACACCATGGGTGGCAGATTCTAAAAGCGGGGTCCAGCATCCCTTGCCGGCCTCTCCCCTCAACATCCATCCATTTTGCCACCACTCACTGCCCCCCCTCCTGGATGGCTGCCCCAAGATAGGCTCAGGGAATACTCTGAAAAATAAGACGCCATTCTTGTCTTCGGGGACTTGATCTCAAGGGAAATAGAACTGTAAACAGCTGTAGCTACTCCTGGATGCCCCAGGTGGTAGCCTGGACATGGGGAACACCCGACCCGCAGGGACCACACTTGTTACCAACCCCTCGTGATCCTTCACTTGTGTCTTCAGTGGAAAGAAAGCGTCCATAAAGCTACAGAGGGCTTTCTGTAAACATGCTCCCGCTTTAGAACAAGGATCAACCCACAGACGTGGGCAAAGATCACACATGGTGGCACTGAGGCTACCATTATACTAAATTCCTCGGGAATACCAGATAACTCTACGAGACAAAGCTTACACCTTCCCCAGCCTCAGCCTTACAAACGTGGACCTCACGACAGAAGCTACAACACAAAGATGGGGAGCATTGTTGTCTCCCATGTCTCTGCGGGTCTTACCTAGGAGCCCAGAGATCTTACCTGACTTTCTTTGTTCCTCAACCACAGGGAGCATCCCAGACACCTCCTTCCTGATGCTCAACCCCCTCCTACACACACCTACATGCACCAGGCCTCCATGGAGGTCAGTGGGCAGAGATGGGACCACCCTAGCTCCCATTTTAAAAAGTGCGGCATTCTCACCTGTAATGGGCCAGCTCTCTATGCCCTGATCTTGGCACTTAATCCCCAACCACAAGGCCCTACAGAAGATGACAGTGCCATCCCTAGACCAGGACAGAGCCTCTGGGAAAGCCACAGGCTCTGTGTGAGTAGCCTCATCCCAACCACAGCCTCTGCCCCCAGCACAGGAGTGCCCCAGTCCACAGCCTACTCCAGGGAAAGAGAAGAAGAGTACAATGCCCATTAGGCAGACAAATCAACAGAGATGCCTAGGAGATGGGCGAGCTCCTGGGCGGTAGGGAGTTTTAATCTGGGCACCGTATGGAAGGACTGACAGACAGGAAGCAGCAGGCACACACTGTAACTAAACACATTCAGGGGCGGAGGGACTGGAGAGACGGCTCAGCAGCGAAGAGTGCTTGTGGTTACCAGCACCCACATAGTAACTCCAGTTCCGGGGGACCTGGTGCCCTCTTCTGACCTCCGAGAGCACCAGGCACACGTGTGGTGCACATACATACATGCAGGGAAAACACCCACACATTGAATAAATCTAAAATCAGAAACATTGCCAGGACGAGAACCAGGATCACGTACTCAGCCTCATACAGTGGGGTGGCACAGAGCTATCAGGGAGACGTCCCAGATAGCGTCTCAGACAGGAAATGGCTCAGATATCAAGTGCTCCTCAAGATCACAGATGGGTAAGAGCCTTCTGAAGAAGCACCTCACTTGCTGGTCACGCCATCCATAGTGCCCAGGACCCTATGCCCATAGTGTCTGCCTTGCTTTTAGGGTCCGTAATCAGGCTCCTCCTGATAGGCCTAGGAGTGAGCCCTTTGGGAAAACAGTACAAACACAAGCACGGTCCTCAGAGCACAGCAGATGGGAGCAGACCCCAAGGTCTCTGAGAGCCTTACTTGGGAGCCCAGTAAGTTGAGTGGGGAGAAGCAATCGCCATTCGTCCAGAGATATAATCAGAGACCCCTTTAACATCTGCACTGCACTCAGGGGATGGGGTACCAACATGAACATTTCTTTCACTTCAGCCCTACAGTGGGGCAGCACACACCAATGCACTCGGGCTTGGCCCACCTACCCCGTGAGAACCACCACGAAGTCCATGACATTCCAGCCATTTCGAAGGTAGGAGCCCTTGTGGAAAACGAAGCCCAGTGCGATGATCTTGATCCCCGCCTCGAAGCAAAAGATCCCGATGAAATAAGGCTCCGTGTCATCCTGAGGAGGAGCACAGGACAGTGTTCACCTCTGTCCCCTCAGCAAAACGGCTACTCAGCAGTCCCTGTCTGGGCACACCTACTATCCCACGGCTAACCCTGCCAGGCACCTCAGGCTTCTCCAGTGTGCACTGCTTGCTCCCACCAGCCTGAGTGTGACCACCTGACACGACTAATAACGGGATCTACCATTTGTTGATGTGACAGCAGTGCCCTGATCGTGCCTACAAGTCCTTAGGTCTCTACTCTGTCATCCCAGCTTCCGCTCCATTCACAGGGTACCAGGACTGTCCTGCTGGAATCATGGGGAAGACTTTGGTCAAGGAGGTAAAAAAAAAAAAAAAAAGGTCGTGATGATGCTCATTTTGGATGCCTGTAAATCAAGTCCTTGTATTAACTAGAGCAACTCTTTCTATACAGTCATATCTTCTCTAAGGGCACAAAGGCACAGAGGGGGAGTAGCTAGACCAGAGACCATATGTAACTCCAGCAGCCACCTGGGTCTGACCCTAGGCTCTGGCCACTGTGCCAGGTTACCTGGAAAGCTTGACATCCTTAGTCTTTGCTTTGGGACTCACTCGCACATGCAACACACATAGACAAGCAGAACATGCAAATTCTGATGGGGGGAATAAAGAAAAGCAAAGCTCCAGCATTAAGGAAACTACAGTGACAATATTGGGAAGACCAGGGGACAGTGCCCCTTTACAGACTAGGCCTACATCCTAGCAGTAGGCATAAGACTGGGAGGTGGAAGCGAACCCAAGAACCCAGACAGACCAAGGCTCAGGGAGTCTTGTCAATGGCATGGCAACAAAGGTTTCTAGGGCTAGAGTCTAAGGGAAAGACTGTTGTTGAAGAAAACAGTAGGACCAAGGGAATGGAGACAGGGACTCTAATAAGATCCCCATGTCTACTTCTTAGCCAACACCTACAAGGTATGATGCTGGGGAAGACCAGAGCCAAGCAAATAGTATGAAGCTTGGGGAGAAGGGTGTTACAGGACCACGGATGTGGAAAGCAATAGGAGCATCAGGTATAAGGGGAAGAGAGCAGAGATCTTCAGAGAGCTGGACAAGGAGGATTAGCACTCTGGTGCAGCAGCTTTAAAAATAGGAAGAAATGATGAGAAGCAGGATGGCTTCCAGAGTCCATTCACAAGGGTTGTCCCCTAGGACCAGCTCCAGCAAAAACTGCTCTTCAAACACACCATGCTCCCATGAAGGAAGACTGGGCATGTGGCCTACATGCTCCAAGGAGCTGCCACATGAAATGGGCCAACTAACTTCTTCAGCTGGAGCCTCTCTCCAAGAAGTATGACCCTCAAGGGCCCCGTACCTTGCCAACACATGAGCTTGATCCTCCCTCTTTTGCCTGTAGGGAGTCAGCCCCTAAGACTGGCTGATGGCCCTGAAGTTTGCAAAGGGAAGTGGCTATCAGCAACTTTGAGTTGAATAAGGAGCCTGGCCACTGAGCATCCATGATGGCCCAGTGTCCCTGTCCTGCCTCCTGATGCTGACTCATGACAGGGATGAAGCTCCTGAAGGAATGCGTGCATTGGTCTTGGCCTCAAGGTTTCTGGTCTAGTTTAGTTGGGAGAGTCTTCGTTCCTCAAGGGGAAGGACTGTTGACTATCTGCACCAAAGAAGAAACTGACCTCACAATGTCTTTATGGACAAAAAGAGAAGAACCGACCAGATTCTAGGGCCACTAGCAAGGAAGTCCTCTCTTAGATTCTTCTGCCCAGCTCCTATAAGCCAGACCCGTGACTGAGGCTGATGGGACTGGAAGATGGGTATGCCAATGGCTTGGGAGCCGCTGAGCTGCAAGACAGAGGCTTGGGCAGCTATAGATGAGGAACCAACCCCAAGTGAGGCTAGAAACACTGGGGTCCTGACACTATTCAGCCCCTTACTGCTAGGTATCTAGAAGCTCTAGTGTCCAAGCCCATCTGTCTTTTGTTCATCCTAACAGCCCCTGAGGACTGAGCCCACATGCAAGGCTGAGGTTAGCTGAGAACATTTTGGAGCTCCAGGATAGGCCCAAAGTGGCATATGCTGCTTGTTTTCCCAATAGCTTAGCCACAAAAGTTACATCTTCCCATTCCCATCATTATCAACACCAAGCAAACCTGCTGCACTGGCACAGGTAATCAGAAAGCTGAACACGAGACTTGGCCAACAAAGGATGCCTAAGTTCATGGCCCCTTGCGCTGACCTCAGTCTTGCCTGTGACCCTCTTGGCCTATGTGCCAGAGTTCTCTAGAGATATGGAACAGAGGTACATGGATATGACCAGAGGTGTCCAGAGACCATTACTTACCCTCTGCCTTGAAACATGACTTAACTCACAATCTTCCTTCCCAGCCTATACTCTCTAAGCCCACTTAGTCTTCTCCTGTCCTTCAGGAAGATCCTCAACCCCAGGTGGCCATCCTAAACATCCTCTTAGTTTGTCATGAAGTCCACCTTCTCAGAGCCACCTTCCCTGCCAAACTTCAGAAGAGAATGGGAAGACAGGCCACACCGGAGCTCAGCAGGATGCCAGGTCCCAAGCTACACATTGCTTTATCTGAGCTGAAGTCAGAGAAGCAACAGCCAGGATGGAGAGAGAACGGAGCAGCCTCTTCTCCTTAGAGAGCTCGGTCCCCGGGGTCCTTCTGACCCACAGTAGCTTCTCCTCCATACTAAAAAGTACTATAGTCTCACAGTCACCCTGCACATGCTAAGCCCAGGCAAAAGGGCAGCAAGAGAGAGCGATGGCTGTGCCCTCACCTGTGAAGTGACACTAGCCCCTCAAACCTCCAGAGTGCAGAAGGCTGGCCTTCCATCCTGCCTCCTGCTCCATGAGAGTCATAATCTCAGAGGTATGGCCTCTGGCTCCCAGAATGGACATCATAGGGTTCTAGGAAACTCTTGGCAGGACACTAGAGGAGAATATGGATTCGAAACATTTGGGAAGAAGTGCTTCCTTAGGGAATATGGCAGGAAAGGGTCAGCTGGCCACAGAGCTACCCACAAAGCCTGATATTCTTATTACATCTATGAGAAATGCCCCTCCCTCATTCCAGGTCTAGAACTGGGTCCTTAAGTCAAGGCCAGCATAGCATGCCCAAATGAACCATCTGGGGAGTAGGGGTAGCTAAAGTCACAAGGCGCCAGCTAGTGATTCCCTGGTCTTTCATCACACTCAAGTGGCCACCCCAGTTTTCTGGCACTGAACAGGGAGTCAGGACAGGGCCCTGCCTGTCCAGCTCAGACACATCAGACAACCTGCCACTACCCAAGCTTTCAGCCCCCCAAACCCTTAGCCAGCACTCACCAGGCGCTCAGACATGGGAGTCTTGTCCCCATCAGGGAGGTGCTGCTCCAGGGCCAGAACAATGCAGTTGGCGATGATGGTGGCCAGGATCATGTATTCGAAGGGCGTGTGTGGGTTAAGGACTGGCTAGGAGGCGCTACGGAGGTAGTGAAGATGAGGACAGCGCAGTGCAGTAGCCAGGGCTGAGTACTGCTGGCCGACACCCACCTTCCCCCTTCAAGGCTAGTCTTCTCAGCTCCCCGCCCTAGTTCTGGGGGCAGCCAAGAGGCGGGGCCTCTGCAGTTGCCCAGCCCCTCCGCTAGTTCCGACGCCGTCAGCACCACGGACAGCTGCCTTGCCTAGCCCGCCAGCGCCACGGGAGAACCCTCCAGTAGACCCCAAAAGCAGAAGAAGCGGGCCCTGCGCAGGCGCACGCCCTTACCTAAAGACACAGCCACAAGTATCTACACCCGCACGTGAACATAATGTACCAAGAATGCCGAACACACGCACGCGCAGCACCGGCTCAAGCGATGCCCGCACACAAACGCAGGCACCTGCAGTCAGCACGCGCAAGGACCCGCATCCACACGGCCCTCACACCTGCAAGACTCGGATTCGCCCTCCCGTGTCCTCCAGGACGGCCGCATGCTGTGTGTCCCAACCTGGCTCCCCAAGACCAAGTGCACGAAGGGACAAGCCCCAGGTCAGAAGGGGCTCCGCCCAGCGTGCACCCAGTCCGTCGTGGCCTCCACGACCACACACGCGCACACCCAAACCACGCACACACGCACTCCGAGACCGCCCCAGAGGCTCCGCCCCGCTCCTCCTCGCCGGTCCGTGGGGTCCGCGACGCGCCTCTCCCGGGTCGCACCCCCTCCCAGCACCAGAAAGATGGCCACTGGGCGCCTCCGCCCAGGCCCCAGCCGCCCCTCCCGGACCCGCCGCGCGGACACCGACGTCGCCCCAGCCCCTGACCTCCGCCGGTCCCCGCCCGGCCAGGCCCCTGTAGGATATGGCCACTCCGTGATGCGCTTAGCGTATTTGCGGACGACGTTGTCCTCGCTGAAGATGAAGAGCGAGCGGTTGACGGTGAAGCAGTTCTGCTTGACTGGGATGGGGTTGTACAGGGCCATGGTCCGTGCGCGCTGCGCGATGGACTGCTTGTACAGGACCCGCTGGCCCGGCGGCAGACCCCCCTGGCCAGGGCCACCCGCCCCGCCGGCCCCGCCGCCCCGAGCCCGCTCCCCGCCGCCGGGGCCCCCATAGCGGCCACTCAGCTCGTCCCCGAAGCGGACCATGACTCCTGGGCGCCGCGAGCATCCCCGGCTCCGCGGCCCGGCACCGAGGGCGCGGCGCGCCAGGGGCTCCTAAGCCGAGCCGCAGCGAGCCGCCTGGACCTTGCCCGCCAGCTGCTACCGCACCCGAGCCGCGGCCCTACGCCACGCCCTATAAGGGGTCGGTCACGCGGCCGCGCCTAGCCAATCCGCTTCGGTCCCACCCCCGGACCCCACAGACCCCGCCCCCGCGGCCGCCCCCGCCGGAGTCCGCGGCGGTCCTCGGGGAACGCCGAGTTGCGTGTGCCCAGCTCTAGGCAGCGTGAGCCTCTGCGTGCCCCTGGGGCGCCGCCCAAAGCCTTCGCTGCCTCTGGTTCCCCAGGTCAGCAGCCTGAGAGGTCCCCGGGTGCCCTCGCGCTCCTCGAACCCGAACAGACCCTCCCCGTTGGGGCGATGTCCATGGCATCCAGAAGCGGCAGCCTAGGTTCCCATAGGCGTCCACACCCCTGTCCTGCGGAGGCCATGTCGTCAGCCACTCCCTCTCGACGCTGGCCATCGGATGCCGAGGCTATCGTCGCCCCTTCATTTTTTGATATCCTCACGTGCCCTGTTTTGAAATCCCTGGCCCCTGAAGGTCTCGCAATGGACCCTGTCAAGAGTTCCATCTGCGGTTTTTCCATACACGGGACCCTGAGCCTCTCCAAGATCTCAGCTCAAACAGTCCTTGTTCTGCCATTCATTCTATAAACATTCAGACAGAGCTTCGTGGTGCACCTGTTTGCCACGCCCAGGATCCACCTTCACCGAGCTGACATTTTTCTACCAAAGGTAGAAACATTTATATAGCACTTAATAGGTGATAGCAGACACGGTGAGTACACAGGACGGCTTGTGGGTCTTAACAGCATTGGGATTAACCCCTTCCCCAAATCACACTTAAATGGCAGAGGAAGAGAAAGGGTCCTCTTCACCCTTGCAGGAAATGAACAAAGGAAGGTCACAAAGCCACAGCAATGTGAAAGAGTGGAAGGTGGGGGGATTGCTCTGCCGTGCTATGACTTGGATCTGAGACGTTGCCTGAAAATTCGTTTGCTGAGGACTTGGTCCCCATTACAGCAGTAATCAGAAGCGAGGGCTTTGGTATCGTGAGAGGGATCTGACCTCATGAAAGGATTGATCCGTTGATGGCTTCATAAATTGATGGGCTGCTGGGAGGCTGTGGGAAGCAGAGGAGTGACCTAACTGAAGGGAGTGGGCCCTTGAGGTGCATGCTGCCGGGGGCTGTATGGGTCTACGGTCCCGTCCTCTCTCTGTCTCTTGTTCTCCTGTTCCCTCCCTCCCTCCTCTCAACTCCTCCACCTTTTCTGGCATGGTACTCTGACTTCCCACAAACGATGGTACCGCGGAAACCAGACTGAAACCTCTGAAACTGTGAGCGGTAATACACCCTTCCTCCTTTGAGTTGTTCTTAGTGAATGAAAGCTGATCCGCACATGGCTCCAGAGTGCTACTGGGAGGCGAGGGGTGCAAAGCCAGACCTAGCAGAGGACACAGCAAGGGCAGTCCACGGCTGGAAGTGGGATGCTCTCCTTGATGGCTTCCAAAGGATCCATCCGCTGGCTATGCAAAGAACATAGACTGCAGGAGACCAGTGGCATGGGTCTTCGGAAGTACTTAGGAAGCAGAGGCAAGCAGCAGCTTATAAGAAACAGTTGTAACTTGACGTAATGAAAAGTCAGCTCTGGGATCCTTATCTTATTCCCCCTTCTTTCCATGATCACCATACTCTTGTTTTCTCACCTGTTACCTCGTGACTCAAAGGGCTGCCATGACATCACAGATTTACACTGCCGTATCGGCAAGGGAAGGAAGGTAGAAAAAGCACCTATTCTTAAAATCAGTGCATTATTTCTGAAGGAAAGATTTTGTTCACAACTCTTAAACTTTTGGGTTTTTTTTTTCACTTTAAAACATTTGTTTTCAGGGGGATCTGGGGCTGGTACGTAAAATGTAAAATATTTAAAATAAATTTAAAAATGAATAAGTCACAAAAAATGGAAAAAACCATTTATTTACTTTTTAAAGATTTCCTTAAGATGGGTATAGTGATGACTCAGAGGTTAAGAGCCCTAGCTACTCTTCTAGAGGACGGGGTTGAATTCCCAGCACCCACATGGCAGCTCACAATGTCTGTCACTCCAGTTGCAGAGGATCCAATGCCTTCTTCTAGCCTCCAAGGGCACTACATGAAAATGGTACAATAAACAAACATTCAGACAAATATTTATACACAAAAAATAAAAATAAAATCTCCAAAATTAATTTTTTTAATATTTTTGATGTTGGATGTGAGGGCACATTCCTTTAATCCCAGCACTCAGGTAGCAAAGGCAGGTTTGTCTTTATGAGTTTGGGTCCAGTCTCATCTATATTCAAGTTCAACCTTGTCTATACAGCAAGTTCCAAACCAAACAGGCCCTGTCAAAAAATAATAATAAATTTTCCTTTTAATTATATGTGTAATTATACGTGTAACTCTGTCTACATATGGGTATGTGTGGATTCCATGGCCCTGGATCTAGACAGACAGTAATAAACGATCCACTGTGGGTTCTCCACTGTGGGTATTTGCCAGTCTGTTTATTTGCTGCCCACATCACCGATTTCCTATCTCTCCAGGAAAGCTAACACCACTGAGTAGCCGGCATTGTCGGTGTAGGGTAATGGTTTCCTCCAGGTTGAAACATTGTTTCCTGCAGAGAAGTGGCGTTGGACTTTTTCGGCATACTGTTGACTCCCCAATAATGACAAGGAGACTTATGATTAATTATAAAAGCCTGACCAATAGCTTAGGCTTTGTTTTAGCTAACTCTTATAACTTAAATTAACCCATTTCTATTCATTTATGTGCCGCCCCAAGGCTCATTTACCTCCTCTACATACTATCTATCCAGCTTTCCCTGCTTCTGCCACGCCTCCTCACATCTCTGCCCTCCCCAGCATCCTCTGAGTCTGGAAATTCTGCCTAGCTATTGGCCATTCAACTTTTTATTAAACCAATCACAGTGACACATCTTCATAGTGTACAAAAGGATTATCCCATAACATTTCCCTCCTTTTGTCTACATAAAAAGGAAAGGTTTCAAATCTATTAATACAGTAAAACTATATATAAGTAGACAGATTTTTATTTGGGCACCCAGATCCCAAATAATGACACAGAGATTTCTTCTTAATTATGAAAGCTCAGCATTAGCTTAGGTTTGTTCCTAATTAGTTCTTATAATTTAAATTAACCCATATTTTTAAATCTGTGTTCAGCAGTGTGACTCAATCCCTCATCTCTACAAACTGCCCATCCTGCTCCCTCAGTACTGACTGGCAACTCCTCCTTTCTTCTTCTTCCCCAGAGTCCTCTTTATCCCCAGAAGTCCCGCCTAACCTCTTCCTGCCTAGGTATTGGCCATTCAGCTCTTTATTAAACCATTCAAAAAGCCCTTTGGCAAAGACACATCTACATAGTGTACACAAAGATTCTGTAACATTAAAAGAGAAGATTCTATTAATTACCTAGGATATTAGATAGGCTTACAGAAAAATTCAGCCACAGAAAGTGCAAATTAGGAGAGATCAATTATAAACAGTTTATGATTCTCAAAAATTACTGGGAGTTATTAACTGGCTATGGCCTACAACTGGATTGACAATTCAAGAACTAAGTAATTTATCAAACCTTACAAGGTGATAAGGACTGGAATATTCCAAGAAAACTATCAGCTGAGGCTGAGAGAAAATTGGTTTGGGTAGAAAAGAAATTACATGATGTATAAGAGGATCAGTTGGATCCAGAGCTTGACTGTATCCTGGTTATTTTACCTTCTATATATTCTCCCACAGGAATTCTTATGCAGAGAGAAGATAATATCTTATGATGGATATTTTCACCACACGGAGTAAAAACTAAAGACCTGTGTAGAAAAGGTTTCTGAATTGATTCTGGAAGAAAAATTAAGACTTTGTCAATTAATAGGAATAGACTGGGCAGAAATTGTGGTACATTTACTAATGCTGAAATTTCCTCATTATGGACAGAAAATGAGCATTGGCAAAGAGCTTGCAGTAATTTTTTTGTGAGAGATTAGCAACAAATATCCCAAAAGCAAAAGACTTTTATAAAGTTTATAAAGAGAACTAATTGGATTCTTCCTCATATTGTAGAGGAAACACCAATTTCTTGAGTTCCTACACTCTATACTGATGCAAATAAATCAGGAAATGCAGGTTACAAGTCAGGAAATTTAAGTAACATGCCTCAAAATCCATATGATTCTATTCAAAAGTCAGAATTATATGCTATTATCATGGTATTATGAGATTTTCCAGAACCATTTAATATATCTACTGACTCTCAATATGCAGATAGAGTTGTTTTACATATTGAAACTGCTGAACCTATTCCAGATGATTCAAAATTAGCTTTGCTATTTATTCAATTACAAGAAATAATCAGAAATAAAATCATTCCTTGTATATAACGCATATCAGATCCCATATGGGTCTACCAGGCCCTCTAGTACAAGGTAATGATGAAATTGATCAGCTATTGGTAGGAAATGTGCTATAAGTCTCAGAATTTTATAAGAAACACTATGTTAATAGCAAGAGTTTGATAAAAGATTTTTCTATCACTTGGCAACAAACCAAGGAAATTATAATGAAATGTCCTACTTGTTCTTTGTATAGCCAAACTCCACTATCTGAAGGAAGTAACCCAAAGGGTACTCAAAGAAATGAAATTTGGCATATGGATATGTTTCATTTTGCAGAGTTTGGAAAATTAAAATATGTCCACCATAGCATAGATACATATTCAGGATTTCAACGGGCAACTGCTTGAGTTCTGAAAAGACTGATTCTATAACTGCAGATTTATTAGAAGTTATGCCCATCATTGGGATACCTGTACAAATTATGTCTGGCAATGCTCCAGCATATGTTTCTAGTAAAATGAAATAGCTTTTTGCGTATTACAACATAAAGAATATACCGGATATACCACACACTCCTACAGGGCAAGCAGTTATAGAAAGATCTAATTTCGCTTTAAAAGCTATGCTTAATAAACAGAAATTGATAATAAAGGCCACCAGAGATAGATTACACAGTGCATTGTTGACTTTGAATGTTTTAATGCTAATGAGAAAGGAACAACAGCTGCAAAGAGACATTGGATAGTGGGAAAAAATATTGAATAAAATCAGCTTGAATATTTTAAAGATGTGCTGACTTCAGAATGGAAACCAGAATGTGTGTTATGTTGGGGAAGAGGTTTTGTTTTTGTTTCCACAGTAGAATAAAGCTATGGATACCTTCAAAATTGCTAAAAATTCAATTTGAACAGGAAAGATCTCTCAGTTAGAAGAGGCAATAGTTCATCAAATAGTGTGGCCAGTCAAACTAAACTAACTTATAAGACTAACAAATGTCCTTCATTTGATCAGTTATAACTTGCCAAAAAGGGAAACTTCCTAAAGTTAGGGTTGAGGCAGGATTTTGTTTTTGTCTTTCAGGAGAATGAAGGCATCCAACTAAGGAGTCTGAGACCACTGGATGAATAAGACATCTGAAGAAAAAGGATGAATCATCCAGAGAAAATATCCCCAGAAAGAGAGTAAATTGGCCTAATGGTACAACACATCCCTGGTGTTGGAAATCCTTTTGTACATGTGTTGCTTTTATTGGTTAAGGAATAAAGAAGCTGATTTTTGGCTAATGGATTAACAGAATATAGCTAGGTTGGAGAGAGAGAGAGAGAGAGAGAGAGAGAGAGAGAGAGAGAGAGAGAGAGAGGTGGGGGGGTAGAGTCAAGGAGAAGCCGTGTAGCTACTGTGGGGACAGATGCCTCTGCTGGAGCCTGCCAAAATTTTGCCAGTAAACCATGACCTCATGGTGATGCACTGGAGAAGGTTAGTTTGGGATATAAGAGCAAGCTAACAATATGCTTAAGTGATTGGCCAAGCAGTGATTTAAATAATATAGTTTCTGTGTGATTATTTTGGGAGTCTGGGTGGCCGGGAAACAAACAGCAGCTTCCAACAACAGATTAGCACCCAATGTGGGGCTGACTAAATTCTCAAAAAACTTGACAGGATAAAATTTCATAAATCTTCCGAAAAGTTTGTTTCTGATGTTCTCTACAGACATATAACATCTATAACAATCAAATTTGTAGCCATGTTAGGTAGGTTTTCAAGGTCAGACAGAAATATATTTTAGATCAACAGGTGGTCTTCAAACACTTTAGAGATCTACATAATATGGCATTTAAGATGTTTCAATAACAAAAGGCTGGGGGGCTGGAGAGATGGCTCTGCAGTTAAGAGCACTGACTGCTTCTTCCAGAGGTCCTGAGTTCAATACCTAACAACCACATGATGGCTCACAACCATCCATAATGAGATTTGGTGCCCTCTTCTGGCCTGCAGGCACACATGTAGACAGAACACTGTATACTAAATAAATACAAATAAAGTTAAAAATAATAAGAAAATAAAATAAGAAAAGGCTTTTATGACAGTGAGACATATCTGCTCCTAGCAGCGCCAATTTACTTCAAAGGAGATGATGGGCATCAAAGAACTTCCATATGGAGTTTGCTTTAATTGTAGCAAAGTTAGCCATTGGACAGAAACTGCCCTTGCCTCGACTGCAGACAGTATGCTGTCCAAATTGGATAAGCAGGACACAAAGGAAGGCAACTGCCAAACTTTGCCAACACAAGGTAGGAAAGTCCTTCAAAATTACTGCTTCACAGAGAAGTCTGTCAGATATTCTAGGCATGTAGGCTGAAGATAGATAACCCAATGTTGACTGTCCAGGCAGCCAGCTGTTTCTGTCATTTCTATAGTTTTGGAAGTTACTTGCTCTATACTTTCTGTTTCCTCAGGTAGTATTGTTTTCTTCTTGGGTATCTGATGGAGTTTGAAGACTATATATTTATAGTTTTCCTTGTTACCATATTCAGAAAGAAACTTATAAACGAGGTATAAAGTGTATAAGGTTGAAAGATATAAAAAGACAGTTTTGAGTTGGTAATAAAAGTTAGGATGGCAAGTGAATTAGGTACAAAACTTTGGGCTCACTAAGATACAATAGATAAAACTGTACTTTCCTTAAATTTGCTTAATTCAAATGGACTGGATATTGTTAGTTCAATTCTTACCTGATAATTGTTCTTATTATATATATATATAGTTTCACTATGTTAGCATTAAAACCCTTCCTTTTTATTTAGACAATACCTGATAATTGCCCTCATTGCGTACAGTTTTACTGTGTTAGAGTTAAAACCTTTCCCTTTTATTAAGACAAAATGGGGAAATATTGTGCAATATTTGTTTACTCTGTGAAGATGTGTCTTTGCCAAGGGGCCTTCTGATTAGTTTACAAAAGAGCTGAATGGCCAATACCTAGGGAGGAAGAGGTTAGGTGGGACTTCCAGGGACAGAGAGGACTCTGGGAAAAAGAAAGGCAGAGTTGCAGGCCAGTGCAGAGGAAGCAGGATGGGCAGTACGGGGAGTATTGAGGCACACGACTGAACACAGATTTAAAGATATAGGTTAATTTAAGTTAGAAGAACTAATTAGGAACAAACCTAAGATAAGGCTGAGCTTTCATGATTAATATAAGCCTCCGTGTCATAATTTGTGAACTGGCAGCCCAAAGGAAAATCCATCTACACTCTTTAAGCAGGAAGGTAAACAACTCAAAATAACTTCAGAAAGTCCCTGAAGCTAAGCAGGTGAACTAGGCCCTCCCTGTCAGAGTAAGCAATGCTCTCAGACTAGCCAAGTCACAAAGATGACAGACCAAATCAGATACCCAGAAGAAGAACCAGCTGAGCTGCCTGGAAGAGGTTTACACCAGAGTCACTTGGAAAAGCCATTCTGCGGCCTGCTGAGCTTCCTACCAGCTGTGCAGGGTACACTAGGTTTCCCAGATTCTGTGAACTGTCACTCATGCTGGTGTAGACCTTGATAAGGGCTGTCTTTCAGTCATTTCTTCTACTGCAAGTCACCCTTCACCCATACTCTCGTAAGTAACCCCAATAAAACTCATTGGTTCACCAAGTTGGACTGCGGTGGTATCCACACTTTGTTCTGTCATGGGATCCCTAGCTGGGCTGAATAGATGTGCGTGTTGCATCTCCCCCATAAAAGTTTTGTCTCACAACATGTGGGAAACTACAATCTTTGGCCACTTCATTGTGAGCGCTCACTTTCCTAGTAGAACTCTTAAATGTCATTGGGTAGACAGAACATCATCCCCAGAGCCGCCATACAGCTGTACCAAACACAGTCAGGGCTGGTTCTCCTCTCTAAATAGTGAAAGGGACAGCTGAAGTGGTGTGGGGTTGCCAGCTGCCCTATTACGGAGAGAAATAGGCCAGTCGATGGCTTTGACAGCCACCAACGCCAGGCAGCATGGTTTGAATAATAGAAAAGGCTATGACTTGCTGGGCAGTGTGGGGCACTTGAGAGGAAGAGGCAGGAGGATCTCTGTGAGTTCAAAGCCAGCCTGGTCTACAGAGCAAGTTCCAGGAGAGCCAGGGCTAAAAAAACAGAGATCCTGTCTTGGGGGATAAAAGGAAAAGAAAAGGCTGTACTGGTCCAGAGCAAGCTGAACTGTGGATATGTTGGACACGCTAGTGAAAGGAAAGGAACTGAGATTCTTGGCTTTGGGCCTGAGGGGTTGTGTAGACAGTTGTGCTCTTTAATGAAGCAGGGAAGAGCTTGTTCATCACCAAGGTATTTGACACATAGGCCCGTATGGCAGGCCATAGCTAGGACTGTATCTCACACCTATCCTCAGGCCTCTTCCTCTCTACCACACTTCCCTGCTTCAGTGGCTCGTGAAAGCACCAGCAGGCTCCTGAGGAGAGAAGGTAAAGGCAGGACACATACATACACCCCAAGGGCAGGTCCATCAAGCTGCCCTCACTCTGTGTCCTTCCTCTACCTCTGCCCCTTGCTCCTTCTTTTGTTTCTGCAGCCTCTGGGCACAACACACGGATGCTCTCTTGAGGCTTCACTGTACCACACACATAGCTTAGTAGGTTATACCTTCTAGCATGTCAGCCTGCCTCAGAGTCACCATTCCCAGGGGACTAAGGGAAACAGGTAAGAGTCAAGCCTATATAGTAAGCAAGGAGGACCACAAAGACGCCCTAAACCAAGAGTGGACTTACGTTCAGCTTCCTTGAGAGATCTGAACAGACGTGCAAACAGAAGGAGGAAATCAGAGTAACTGTTGCCCCCATAAAGTGGGTGTTACAGAGAAATAGGAAACAGCTGCACCCGAGGACAAAGGGACACCAGTCATACTTACACAGGCATAGATAACGTCTTTGTGAAGGGGTACTCACAGTACCACAGACAGATCCTCCTAAGCACAAGCACCCACACCAGTGTAGACCGCTTGTCGAGTAAAGTGACCACAGTGGGTGTCGACAGCTTATTCGGTGAGGAACTGTCCTGGGCAGGTGTGTAAACAGCTTGTCTAGTGAGGAAGTGCACACAGAAATGTAGACAGCTTATTCAGTGAGGACATATATACAGCAGTTGTAAACCGCTACAGAAGACTCTGTGTGTGTGTGTGTGTGTGTGTGTGTGTGTGTGTGCAAGAGAGTGGGGTTAGTGTCAGGTATCTTTCCTCAATTGCACTCTACACTCTTTATTTATTGAGACAAGGTCTCTCACTAAACATTGTCTATTTTGCCAGGCTGGCTAGCCAGTGAGCTTCAGGAATTCACCAGGAGTTTGAGATTTTTGTTTGTTGTTGTTGTTTTTCTTTAATGATAAGCAATGTCATTGGACCTGTGTACTAATGACTGATTCATTGTAAAGGAAGGCTGCTGATGCCGGAGGATGGTGAGTGCCAGGTCTAGGTAAGAGGCTCAGTATTCATGAAGTCCTGTCTCATGGAGCAGAGGCCAAACCCAGGCTGCTTGTGTGGTTGGGTTGTAGATGAATTGGGAAAACCAAAGACTTTGTCTTGATTGTTCTTGCTCAGTGAAATTAGGATGGGCAGGTGTGGTAGTTTGAATGTCATTGCCCTCCATAAGTTCATAGAGAGTGGCACAAGTAGGAGGTGTGGCCTTGTTGGAGGAAGTGTGGGCTTTAAGGGCTCATATATGCTCAAGCCATGTCCAAGGTCTCAGAACATTTTCTGATTTCTGCAGGTCAGGATGTAGGACTCACAGCTCCTTCTTCCAACATCATGTCTACCTGCACGCCACCATGTTGCCCCATGAGGATAATGGACTAAACCTTTGAAACTGTAAGTCACCCCAAATAAATGTCTTCTTTTATAAGAGTTGCCGTGGTCATGGTGTCTCTTCATAGCAGTCGAAATCCTAACCAAGACAGTATGATAGGTGCTGGTCACTTGTCCGCGTGCATATGCTAAGAGCTCTCATGGTAGAAATGTCAGGGGATGGGCTATCGGCTGGGAAAGAATGACCAAGAGAGCGGTAACTTGCCTCCATGAGCCTGTTTCCCGTCCCAGAACCTTCATGGCATTCATCAATCCTACCCTTTCCTCTACTGTTTGGACAGATTCTTGCTATATGCAACCTCACTCAACCCTGGGATTACAGGTCCATGTCACTGTACCAGGCTCCGCTCTCCTCTTGACTTCAGCATCCCTTGCATCCGACTTCTCCCACTCCACCACCTCTGACTCTGTCCCTCCTCACATCTGTCTACAAAACGCTTAAATCCCCAGGGTCGTACCAACTAGGTTCCATGCTGGCAGTCATGCACTGCATACTGGTGACATTCACATCTTCCAGGAAGACCCTGCAGTCCCTGAGTTGCTGACTTCCCCGTGCCTAGTGATTACAACCATGCTCTGACAATGTCCAAGGACAGGCCCCTGCTACTCTCAATGGGAGTGGGTATTGCATGGCCTCTGCATATCCTTGGCAAGTTCCCTTTCTTTAATTGTCTTCGATGCCTGCTAGGTAAATCCTACCTTGGCTACTGTGTCATCCTCCTGGCTTTACAGAAGGACAAGAATTTTTTCTTTTGAGCATGATCAACATTTACCTTAAAAGTGAGTCACCACCAGTGGTACTATGGACGAGGCGCAGGAGCCCTGTCTCCCACCTGGTCCCCAGCCCCTTGCTTCTGCAGCCCCGAGCCTGCTCCGTCACGACGCTGCTCAGCATCATCCTCTCTGTGCTGTAACCCTGTGAACTACATGAACACAGATGTGTGTGCTCCCGCACTTCGGTGGGAATCACTTGTTGCCACATGGGTTAGTCTGCTGTGTAACCACTTATTCTCCACGTAGGTGCTAAAACATTCCTTGCTGGTGGGTTCTCCTGATGTGAGGCAAGAGTCTGCCCATCTGACCCCAGGGAAGATGTAACCTTATCTCTGCCACCCCATTGGGTGCTGCTGATACTGCCACAACAGGGGGTGGCACCCACAATACCGTCTATCTCACACACACGCATCCAAAGACTCTGGTGCTCTCAGCTACAGTTTGTCAGTCTGGTTGGTATTTCAAGTATCATGTCTTGATTTTAATCTACATTTCCCTAACAACTAATGAAACTGAGAATCTACTCATTTTTTTTTTTTTACCATTTGAGGGTTTTTTGTTTTTGTTTTGTTTTGTTTTTTGTCAAAGGGCTGTTCAAAATTTCCATTCTTGTCTCGGCTGAGTTTTCTCTCTCATGTGAGCCCTCCACTAGTCATAGTATTGTCCCTCACTCTGATCTGTCTCTTGCCATTTGGTGATTTTTTAAATATTTATTATGTATACAATATTCTGTCAGTGTGTTTGTCTGCAGGCCAGAAGAGGGCACCAGATCTCATTACAAATGGTTGTGAGCCACCATGTGGTTGCTGGGAATTGAACTCGGGACCTTTGGAAGAACAGGCAATGCTCTTAGCCTCTGAGCCATCTCTCCAGCCCCTGGTGATTCTTTTGATGCAGAAGTTCGTAGCTTTCATAGCTGTAACACAGTCTAAACATATTGTACTAGAGAAGCAACATGGGAATGGATGGTTTATTTTGACGAATGATGTAAGGAGAACAGTCCATCATGGAGACAAAGACATGTCTGCAAAACAGGCTTACAGGTGCAGCAGCAGGAATATGAAGCTGCTTGCTCACATCTAGAAAAATCTGGAAGCAGACAAAAGGGATGCCAGCTCTGGCTTGCTTCTGCCTCCCTTCATTCACTCATTCAGGACATCAGCCCATGGGGTGATACTGCCCCATTCACGGTAGTTCATCTCTCTTCAGTTCATCTTCTCCGGAAATGCCTTCACAGACACATCCCAAGGTGTGGTCTCATTAATTCTCTAAGTGGTTTTTCATTTGCTTGTGCTTTGTTTTGTTGGGGTTTTGTTGGGGGGGATAGTTCTATCTGGGTAGCCCTGGCTGTCCTGACACTCACTTTGTAGGCCTCAAACTCAGAGATCCTCCTACCTCTGCCTCCAAGTGCTGGAATTAAAGGCATGGGACACCATGCCCAGCTTCTTAAGTACTTCTTAATCTAATCAAATGAAAAACTGAAATTAGCTAACACAGCCTACATCTTGTCACTTGACCCCCCCCCCCAAACACATCACTTCAAACCATAGCACTGCATCCATGGCCCCTCAAGTACCATGATCATTTCATTATGGGGTACCTGCAAGCACAGACTGCCAGCAGAGGAAGCAATCTCAAGAGGCAAGAAGGAAACTTGGTTCAGCATGACTTACTTATCTGGACAGCTTCAAACTCCTGTACTGTGACCCTGAGCCATTTATTTTAAGCCTATTTAAACACAGTACAATCTGGGGGGCAGGGAGTTTCCTAGTGTGATACAATCCCCTGTGCACAGGAGGCATAGTGACATCAACACTCAACTCAATGTATATGTCACTTCCTCCAATAACCTGGGTTCTAGAGATAGGCTACATGTATTAGCTTAGGGCCCAGGGGAGGTTCTGCTATAGTCTTGGTTATACAGATAGCAATTGGACTATTAGCTGTGTTCAGTCCTGGTTGTGGGAGCTTGGGGGAAGCCTCTGGCCATTCAGATAATGCAAAGATCACCTCTGGTCCTGCTTTGTGGGAGCTGGATATGGCCTGACCCGTCAGATAACACAGATTATCAAGCTATTAAACATCTCCAGTTTCTAGCCTTCTGGGTAGAAAAACAGATTATACATCCTTTTCTTTGAAAAGACAACATTGCATGCTTAACATTCCGGGTTTCCCTAGTGATCTCTGGGCACAAGGGCTTCTGTGCTCCCAAATAATGCAAAATAGTCTTGGTGCATTTCTCAGAGCCACCAAAGGCTAAGAAGCAGGCTGTCTAAACTCCAGAGTCTCCTCAGCTCACTTCCCTAGACAGTCATTTTTCCAGCAAGGTACCCGAGGCCCCATCTTTGTAGAATTTTCTGGTTTTTACTGTGTGTGTGCAGATGTTAAGGACTGTGTGTGGAGGTCAGAGGACAACTTTGAGGAGTTTGTTCTCCTAACTTTGCATGGGTACTGGAGATCGATTTCCTGTCACAGGTTTGGCAGCCCCATCTTGCCAGCCCCACGAGGTCCTACCTTGGAAGGAACTCTCCTTTCACATGAACCTGTGCTGTTATGCCCTGGATGGCTCCATGAAACTCCCCATCCATCTGGCTTTTATGCTGCCGGGTACTGACCCTAAGAGGTTCTTAGTCGTCACTGTGACAGTACCCTCCTGCCATCCTTTGGAAGTGCTGAGAATGTGTTCCCCTGTGCTCCCTTCGAACACTGGTGTGACTGGGCTTCTCTGTGTTAAACACTTCAGCTAATTTCCTGCAGGATTTAAGGAAGGTATCTACTTGTTTTTATTATAGCATCAAATCGCCACAACACCATTTACAGGAAGGACTGTCATTCCTGGGCTCGGCCTTCCCTTCAGGTAAGCCAAAGACGAACTCCTAAAGTTTCACAGAAAGGCGGATAGCCCCACTTGATTTTCAGTGGGAAAGGTATCTCTTCTTGAGCTTTGACTTACCCTGTAGATCTTATAATCACCCTGTCCAGTAGAGCATATGCACACAGTGGGCTTTTCACAGAAACTGCATAGTATCAATAGACCAGTTAGGGGCAAAATTAATCTTCGTGACTTTGAGCTTCTAATATCACAGCGATGTGTATCGCTGTTGGGTAGGGCCATTCTTCATGCATTTCAGTAAACGCTTTCACTTTTTAATGAAAATTCTACGCGTTTATGCTGTTTCTTTCTGAGATGTTTTATCAGTTTTCATGCTTTGATAGGATTAGTTACTTATTTCTCTGATGTGACTAGATGCCTGACAAGAAACAACAAAGGAAGACTGGGCCCGGCGGTGGTGGCGCACACCTTTAATCCCAGCACTTGGGAGGCAGAGGCAGGCGGATCTCTGTGAGTTCGAGGCCAGCCTGGTCTACAAGAGCTAGTTCCAGGACAGGCTCCAAAGCTACAGAGAAACCCTGTCTCGAAAAACAAAAACAAACAAACAAAAAAAGGAAGACTGTATGGGTGGTGGTACAGATGGATGGCACTCAGCTTGCTCTCTTCTTTTTATTCAGTGACCCCAGCCCACAGGACAGTGCCACCTATGTTCAGGGTAGCCTTCCTCCCTCCATCAAACCTTAGCGGATCGGTTCTCAGCCTTCCAAAAGCTGCGAGTGTTAACACAGCTCCTCATGCTGTGCTGACAGCCAACCCTAACACTATTTTCCTTGCTACTTCATAGCTGTAATCTTGCTACTGTTTAGAATCATAATGTAGATATCTGTGTTTTCTGATGGTCTTGGGCAGCCCCTATGAAAGGGTCGCTTAAGAGGTTGAGAACTGCCACTGGCTTAGAGCATTTGGGAGTGTTTCCATGCTGATTCTAAATTCAGTCAATTTGACAATGAATATTAACTTTGAAAACTGCACCCCTTGTCAACTTGACACCTAAACACATACATCTTGGGGTTTTTGTTTGTTTTTATTTTTACTTTTTGTTTTTTGAGATCCTGTAGCCCCTACTGGCCTTAGACTCACAGAGATTCACCTGCTTCTGCCTCCTGAGTGCTAAGATTGAAGAAAGGGGCCACAATGGCCAGATCCTAAACATATACTTTTTAAATAGTAACGTATCATTCATGAACTATAAACTTTCATATTTATCTAGTAATATAAAATGCATCGACTTCATCTCCAAAAGCTCCTAGAGTCTCTAACACTACCAACACTGTTCAAGAGCCCAGAGTCTTCTGAGACTCAAAGCAATCTGTTAACTGTGAACTCTATGAGATTAAAACACAAATTATACACTCCCAATAGACAGTGACACAGAGTAAACATTCTTTTATTCCAACATAATATTTTTACTTGAGAGCTTCCCAGCATGCACCCCATCACACTCATTTCCCAGGTCTTCCACCCACCCTGTGACCTTCTCCCACCAAAAAAAAAAAAAAAAGGAGAAAAGAAACAAACAAATTCAAGCCAATTCCTGTTGCTTATATACTCACTGGGGTAAGGCCAAACTCCCAGTGGCCAGTCCCTTAAGGAAAGCTGCGTCCTTCCCCACCCACACCCCCAACAGAAACCATCAACTGTGAAGTATCCCTATCACAATTTTTTGGGTTTTTTTTTTTGAGGTTTTTTTTTGTTCCCTCTCCTTCCTTCCTCTCCTCTCCCTTTCTACCCTCTCCTGTGACCCTCATGCTACCAATTACTCAGGAGATCTTGTCTTTTTCCCTTTCTTATGTAAATCCATGTATGTCTCTCTTAAGGTCCTCTTTGTTATTTAGACTCTAGGCTCTAACATGATTTTTAAGAGTTCTCTTGGATGATTTCCTATCTAGGCTGTTACTTTTTTTTTTTTTGGTGTGTGGGGGGGGGGGAATGGAGGTTTTCAGAGAAGCCTTCTATGGCCCTCTTTCTCAACTGTGACTCTGCAGTCATCGATGTTACTGCAAAGGTAGCTTCCTTGCCCTTTATAGTCAGAGAGACCACCAATCATGGGCTTCCACATGGTTTCTGGTGACAGCACAAACCAGACATCCATGTGATCTCCACCATCAGCAAGTGCCATAGACCTCAGCATGGTCTCTGATGAAGTACAGACCATGGACAACAAACAGTCCCCTGCCAAGGCACAGGCCATAGAACCATGATAGCCCTCGGTGGACAATGATATAGTCCCTGATGGCAGCCCATCCGCATCAGCATGGCCCTGGCAGCAGCATAGGTCACAGACATTGCACAACCCTCGGTGGTAACACAGGTCACCGACATCAACGTGGCCCCAACTGCATCAGGACAATGAGCCCCAATATGGTCCTTGGTGACAGTACAAGCCACTCACATCAACATGGCCCCCAGTGGCAACCCAGGCCATAAACAGTAACTAACATGCCACCCGTGGTAGCACAAACTATGGAGGTTCACCTGGTCTCCAGCACCTTGGACATCCACATGGCCTCGAGTGGCAGCCCAGACCACAGACATTCACAAGAACATCGAGTTTCAACACGGCCTGAGGAAGCAGACCATGGATACCACCATGGCCTCCAGGGGCAGCATGGACCCTAGACGTCTTTCAAGGAGGTCCAATCCAGAAAATGAACTGCTCTTCATCTCAGACATCCGTCACCGCTCAGAACTTACGTGTGTCTTTGAGGCTCACCCCGAGAAAGCACTTCCCAAGGAGAGGGTTTGAGCAGGAACCCTTGTGGTGGCGTTCTCAACTGGGGTTCTCCCCTTTCAAATCAATTCGCATCTGCACAAGCTGGAGCCTTCCACGGCCTGATTCTGTGCCTCTCCTGTTGCCCCAGGGTAGAACTCCAATGCCCTCTCTTCCATGTGCGCATGCTTTGCCATCACAGCTGCTTTCTCCACTCTTCTGTGCAGCGTTAGAACTGCTCACACATTTTTCAAGCTTTCTGCTCCTCTTGCTGCTCTTTCTCACTGCAGATCCGAATAGGAGCAATGAGCAGTAGCTATGTCGCGGTCTTCAAATTTCCTCAATAATGCCTTAGTCCATTATCTTTTAATTCAGCATGGTGAAATTTTCAGGGAGAAAGCAATCATATCCCCCTCCCCCGGAGTATGACTAAGCCTCTAGCCCAGTTCCTAGTAAAGTCTTTATTCACCTCTAATACCTTGTGCACAGTTTCTCTACATATGTGGTCATGTATGTTCAGGTAGACATGCACATGTATGTGCAGATGTATGTGTTCGTGGGCAAGTGGAGAGCAGACATCAACCACAGTGTCATTCCCAAAGAACTTTCTACCTTTTTTTTTGGTTTTTCGAGACAAGGTTTCTCTGCAGCTTTGGAGCCTGTCCTGGACCTAGCTCTTGTAGACCAGGCTGGTCTTGAACTCACAGAGATCCGCCTGCCTCTGCCTCCCAAGTGCTGGGATTAAAGGTGTGCACCACCACCGCCCGGCTTACCTTGTTGTTTTAAAGTCTCTCCCTGGCTGGAAGCTAACCAACAAGTATAGACCGGCTGGTTGTCACGCTGCAGGGATCTACCTGACAGCTCCCAGGGCTGAAACAAGCACCATCATACCTGGCTTTTAAAGAGTGAGTTCTGGGGACCACTCAGATCTTCAGGTTTTCAAGACTTTACCAATCGAGCTACCTGCCCTACTGTCTTGCCTTTGCTTTTAAAAAAGAAAAAGAGCAGAAAGAGAGGAGGAAATCCATCTAGGATATTATTGCCTTCACACAATGCATGAAATCACAAAGAGCATGATACAAGGCCAGCTCCATGCTCTGGATCTAGAGCTATCCCATGGAGATGCTGAAGTCCTGCCTCTTTGGTACAGAGCTCCCCCTACCTTCTGTCTCTCATCCTCATTGAAGTTGGAACTGCAACATTTCTGGCTGCTTGCTCTCCCAGCTGTCCCCAGGTTTAAGTCTAGAAATGATCTATCATGAGGCCTGATCTAACCCACACATATCTAGCTGTACCTGTATCTTGAAGATCTGAACCCACACACATGGCATCAGAAGATGTGGAACTGGCTCAAGTACCATCTTACAAGGAAGAAGTGGGTCCCCCAGTTGTTGGGAGTTGGTGTTCCAGATATAAATGGGGCTTCATGAGTGGTGGCCTTAGAAGATGGCCCAAGGAGGAGGATGCTGTGCCTAATAAGGCATTTGAAGAACAAAAAGCACAGGTAAACCAAGCTCCACGATGATGGGGCTGGTTGAGTCCTGTGTCCACACAACCTGCAGAAAGATAACGGGACAGAGCTGTGTCAGCAGCTGATGGCTCATCAGGACATCTCTGTGCCCCGGAATAGTGCCTATCACTGAGTGGAAGAGGCCAGGCCATGCTCTGTGAAAGCCGAAGTTACGTGGAGGGGATCTGGGATCAAGATGCTGCAAGGATACAATGGAACTTGGAGGTGTACAGTTGAGAGTCCTGCCTCAGTTTTCGGGCTTGGGACCTCCTGTTGAAAGAGGCAGCCAGCCTAGGAAGGAGAAGCTGGTAGAATGGATAGGCTAATACTCTGTCCGCCTTACTTCTTGGCCAGATAAATCTGAGGGTGTTGGTTTGTGGTTCTTCTGGAAGAACTCTGTGACTTAAAGACAACTGCCGAAGACACCTAAAGACATCCTGCTGGTGGCACAGGGTACAAAGTTGTAGTTTGTGACAACGGCATATGGGAACCAGCTAGCTATCCAGGAGCAAAGGTTTTATATATTAATGAAACTGAGTTGAAATTGATCAAAATTAATAGACCTGAAAACACAGTTCAAATAAAACCTTATCCACGAATGTCCACCACATGTCTCTACAGGCCTGGCATGGGCCGTGCTGGCTCAGGCCTTGGAGAAGCCTACACATCCCTGCTCCCCCATCGCAGTGTGCATACTGTTTCATCTTTGCCTAGACACACTGAGAATGAGCCAGTCTGCACAGCTTTCTGCCTGGCACCACGCTGGGCAGGCTGAAAGGGCCATTAGCCAAAAGCCAAACGCTGCTGGCCACACACTTTCTCTCTTGACCAGCCCGCTGTCCCGCTGGACTTGCCGCCGCTCTCACTGTTACCTTGAGCTCACCTGTAGAGCTGCCCCACACTAGGAGCCACAGCACCACAGCAATGGGCTGGGTCCTTCTTTAGCCTTCAGAATGCAACACTAAACACATGCAGATCTGTGCTCCCCAACAGGCTTGTGGGGACCATGGTCGACAGCTTCCTCTGCCCTGTCTTTGTGGAACTCATAGCTGGTAATTCTCTAGAACACTGTGCCGTGCAGCAAGGCCTCTTCTCGGCCTCCACACTATCACCCACGTGTGTTCCAGGTAACAACACCCAGCAGTATGGGCTCAATTAGTTTGTCCATCACTACGCTAGCCCTTTAACAGCACTGGCATTTGGATTAGACAAGTCCCTGGGGTGGAGAATAAATCTACACACCGGGTGACGCCACCGCCTGCCATATCAACCCTGCACAGTTCCCAAGTGAAAACTGCTTCTCCGTGTTTCCAGTTCCCAGACCCACAGCTCTGCCCAGGCCCTGAGCCTCACACCTAAGGGTCCATTTTCCTTCTAGACATTCTCCCCTAGACACTGAAGTGGTATTTCAGACCGTAGGGGAGAAAATTGACAAGTTTATAACAAAGCTAATCTGGAAGAGCGGGGAAGGGAAACGAGACAACTGAGGGAACAATAATGAAGGATAATACAAAAATGTCCTTCAAAATGTCTCACAACCCAAAACATGCAGCATGCAGACACTGCAGTAAGTTCTAGGTCAGATGAGGCCAACACAAACTAAACTATGGGGAAGCAACGAGAGTGAGATGGTTAACCTTCATTTTCTACTTGACTGGATTTAGAATCACCATGGAAACACACATCTGGGTGTGTCTATCGAACATTTCCAGGGAGGTGTGAGAAGGGGAGACCCACTCTGAATGTGGGTGGCACCACAGGATTGGCTAAGGTCCTGGACTGAATAAAAGGGAGGGCATGAGCTGGGCACCAGAGGGCCTGTCTGCCTTCTTACCCGGCACAATGTGGCAGCTGCCTTGCCTTGCCTCTGCAGCCCTGGTATCCCACTTATGGTGTCAGAGTGGGGACGCCTAGGTGGGGTCACCTCCTACCACTCACAGAAGCTTACAAGTGTCATGGTCATCTAATCTCACAGGAGCCCACTGTACCACCGGGGCTGAAAGCCACCAAGTCCAGGCACAGACTGCTCACCTAATTGCAGAACAGTTGAAACTGTGGGAAATCACTCAAAGTTAATTTCCTAAGAACATCATCAGAAAAGCAAATAACCACATCTAAAATAATGGCAATCTGTAATACAAGAAGTGCATTTTCTCAATATTCAAAGAGCTCTTTAAGGTCAATAACAAAAGCATTAATGATTCAACTAGAAACAGGGAAAGGATGTGAAAAGCTGTGTCATACCATCCCAAAAGAACTTTCAACACACAGGACTGCAGTTCTGACACTGGCAGGCAGCTAATGGGACTGTCCCAAGATGAAGCAACACTATGGTACTCCAGGACTCTGAAGTAGACACTATGCAGATCACAACTTTGCTTTTACAAGCTGTGTAAGTTTTGTGGTGTTTGTTTGTATGGGGAGGCAATCCTCCTAAAGAGTCACTGTGAAAAATGAAGCGGCTTATATTTGTAAAGCCCAAGTAGGCTGCTGGGACACTGTGCATAGGGCAGACAGAAGGAACTGAATTTAACTACTGCCCTTGCTTCTCTAAAGCACAATAAATAAAAGGAAGTGTACATAACTTTATAGGTGAGATTTAAACTTATGTCAGCCTTCCTGCTGAGATGACAGGTGAGACACAGAGAAGGCAAAAGCAGCTGGTATTTGAGGGGAAGGGGAGAGAATGGAGCCATAATAAAGATGTAAGACTCTTGGGGCTGGAGAGATGGCTCAGTGGTTAAGAGCATTGCCTGCTCTTCCAAAGGTCCTGAGTTCAATTCCCGGCAACCACATGATGGCTCACAACCATCTGTAATGAGGTCTGGTGCCCTCTTCTGGCCTGCAGACACACACACAGACAGAATATTGTATACATAATAAATAAATAAATAAATAAATAAATAAAAAGATGTATGACTCTGCCACCAACTTGGTATGGTTTAATGAGGAGGTGCCACTCACTCATGATAGACCCTTCTAAGCCATAAACCAAAATGTTCTCAAATTCTTTCTCGCAGGTGTTCTGTCATGTGATAAGGAAGGTAGCAAACACAGACAATGAGCCTCTTGCCGTGATAGGCTCCACAGTTTTCTCTGCAGGAGAGAACTAAATCCACAAAGAATCCTCCGATCTCCATACACAATCTGTGTCACACACATGACCAACCATTATATACACACATAACAATAATAAAAATAGAAATTTAATAGACAGCTCATGTGTACAGTTGATTCATATTTAAAGAAATTCAAAAGAACTGTCCCTTCACAAATAACCAAAGAGAATGTCTAGAGATGACATTCTGGGAACGGACCTATCTTAGGACTGAATTCAGGTCCTCTACAAGAGCAACAAGTTTTCATAATTGCTAAGCCATTTCTCCAGTCCCCAAAACCTGTCTGTGAAAAGCAAGCTCTCCATTGTTGAAGAGAAAGCAGAACACTGAAGACAATGTACTGGCTTCTGATCAGAAACAAGGCATGCCAGAAAGCATCAGGACATTTTCAATGTGCTAAAAGGAAGGGCTGGGAGTGAGTTCAGTGGGCAGAGCTTGTTTTGCATGCATAAAGTCCTGGGTTCAATCCCAGCACTGATGGGGCACGCCTCTAATCCCATTGCTGGGATAGAGGTAGGAGAACCAGAAGTTCAAAGTCATCCTTTGCTCCACAGGGAGTTCAAGACCAGCCTGGGACATATGTCCCTGCCAGGAGAAAAAGAAAAAAAAAAAAAAAACATTCAAAGTGCTAAAAGGAAAAGAAAACCTGTCCACCAGGAAGTCTACAGTCCCGAAACAATTTTAAGAATGAGTACACAGAGTAAAATAGAAACACTTCTAAAATACTATTATTGTATGAATATGATGTATGTGGGTATAGGCAGAACACGCCACAGTGTGTATGTAGAGGTCAGAGGACAACTTTTGTAGTGAGTCTGTCTAGGTTCTAGGAATTGAACGCAGGTTGTCAGGCTTAGTGGCAAGCGTCTTTACCTGAGGAGCATCTCTTTGGCCCCTTCTGAACACACAAAAGCACCTGAAAAATCCCCAAATCTTTGGAGAGCACACACATGCACACACACAGAGTCACACTGCTAGGCTCAATGGGTAAAGGCATTTGCCGCCAAGAAGGACCACCTGAGTTGAATCCCCACATACATCATGTAAGGAGAGAGCCAGCACCCATAAGCTGTCATCTTGTAGAATCTAACTTTCAGGAATGAATTGTTCTAAATAGATATTTGTATCTCACTTTGTGATTGGACTCCAAGGACAGTAGGCCTCAAGACAGAATTTCCCCCAGCAACCTCTTCTTTCTGGAGGAAGAGACAACTAGAGAACCCTAGGGGCAGGCAGCAGAGGAACTTGTCAACTGACCTTGCAGCAGAGACTTGGAGTGATGGGCAGGACCCTCGGTTAGGAGGCTCACTTTTGCGTATCTCTTGCTTTCTATTTAAAACTTACCTCATGTCGGGACTCCAAAGATGGACTCTGGTAGTGGTTACTGGCTCTCATTGTCCCATGTCCCAATATGACCACATTAACAAATCATACTTATGGTTTTCACTATTAATTTGTCTCTTTTGACTGGGCTTACAGAGCATCAGTAGCAACTGGGATTCTTCGGGTGACTATGACCCCACACTGTGATCTCCACTGGCATGTTGTGCACAGTTACACACATAAAATAATAACTATATAGGATAAAAATTCCCAGATAGCTGACACATGGGTCAAAAACAAAGCCACAAATGAATTTTTAAAATATTTTAAACCAGGCCAGGCAATGGTGGTGTACATCTTTAATCCCAGCACTAGGGAGGCAGAGACTTCTGTGAGTTCAAGGCCAGCCTGGTCTACAGAATAAGTTCCAGGACAGGCTCCAAAACTACAGTGTTTCGAAAAACCAAAAGTGAAACAAACAAACAAACAAACACCTTTAAGCCAACTTTAATTGAAAATATCACTTAACGAGAATTTGTGGAATTCTCGTTAACAAAACTAGTGCACACGAGAATAAGCAATAAAATCTGATGGTCTATTTTAAAGTGCATTGAGTCAGCTTAGGGTTCAGTTGGAGATGAGCAGGAAACACTGGGCCCGTTGTCAGTCTGCTAAATTACCCGCACCTAAATGCTGCTAATCCAGTTCGCTCCACTCCAAAACTGTTAAGTTTAGAGTAAAATATTACCATCTGCAGATACAACAAGGATACAAACCTTTGAAATAAACAAGATGTAAAATGTAGCAGTAAACCCACACAAGGTCAGGTCTGCCACAGCAATATGCAACTTCTGGTGCCAACTTGTCTTAGGGTTTTGATTGCTACAATGAAACACCGTGACCATAAAGCAGGTTGGGGAGGAAAGGGTTTATTTGGCTTACACTTCAGCACTGATGTTCATCACTGAAGGAAGTCAATACAGGAACTCAAACAGGGAAGAAACCTAGAGGCAGAAGCTGATGCAGAGGTAATGGAGGGGTATTACTTACTGGCTTACTTTCCCTGGCTTGTTCAGCCTGTTTTTTTTTTTTTTTTCTGTTGTTGTTATTTATTTATTTATTTTTATTTTTGTGGTTTTGAGACAGGGTTTCTCTGTAGCTTTGGAGCCTGTCCTGGAACTAGCTCTTGTAGACCAGGCTGGCCTCAAACTCACAGAGATCTGCCTGCCTCTGCCTCCCAAATGTTGGGATTAAAGGCATGTGCCACCACTGCCCAGCTCAGTTTGTTTTCTTATAGAATTCAGGACCAATAGACCAGGGATGGCACCACACACAATGGGCTGGGCCCTCCGCCAATGATCACTAATTGAGAAAATGCCTTACAGCTGGATCTCATAAAGGCATTTCCTCAACAAAGGCTCCTTCCTCTTCGATGACTCTAGCTAGAGTTGACACAAAACCAACCAGTACAGTGCACTGAGAATGGTGTGGGATTCTGAAATCTCAAAATCCACTCCAGTAACACACTTTCTCCAATACCACACCCCCTAATCCTTCCCAAATATTTCCATCAATTGCGGACTAAACATTCAAATATGTGAACCTGTGTGAGTCTTTCTAATTCAAAGCACACAGAAGTTTATCAAGTACCCTAAGCTATCAGGAGCTCCAAGAGGAACATCCCATATGATGGATGCACATTGAACCAAGGGTGGAACCTGTCCCTCCCCTGCTAACCAGGAATCAGAGACAACCTGACTGCAAGCACATACTATGGCTACTCATCACTCTATCATGAAATCTTCCTCCACTCTTTGAAACCTCTGCTTTGCCTCGTGCACCTACTCTCTTCAGAGTCCCTGCCATACCGTCTTTTTGTGGCATTAATAACCCTCCTGTCAAATCACATAACCAAAAGAATAATCTGCTTTTCATTCCGTGGTTCCCCAAGCCGCATTTCGATGGACCCTTCCTTTTGGTCTGCAGGTCAATAGAGGCTTCTTTAATTTCTATATGGGGGGAGGGGGAGTCCATCTAGACACATGCCTTATACTTTCTACAAAAAAAAAATCACTGGATGGACTATAGGCCTAAATGTAAAAATATAATAAAACTTCTAAAGAGATATGTCTGTGTAGTGGCCAAAACTTACCAGATACTTAACATCCTTTTTTTTTTTTAACTTTAATGATTTCCTGGGAGTTTCACATCATTCAGTCCAATTCTGTGATGTGGGATTTCTCTCTGTATGCTGTGATTAGCATTAATGAATAAAGAAACTGCTTTGGACCTATGTTCTAGCAGGGCAGAACTTAGCTAGGCAGAGAAAACTAAACTGAATGCTGGGAGAAAAGAGGCATGGTCGGGGAGAAGCCATGTAGCCCCATTGGAGACAGTTGCTGGAACTTTGCCGCTAAGCCATTGCCATGTGGTGATACACAGATTAATAGAGATGGGTTAAATTAAGATGTTAAGAGTTAGCCAATAAGAAACTAGAGCTAATGGGCCAAGCAGTGATTTAAAAAATATATAGTTTCTGTGTGATTATTTCGGGGCTAAGCAGCCAAGAACCACGAATTCTGCTCAACTCCTGGTCCCTTCACATCCTCCCCTTACCCTTGTAGCACCCTCCCCAAAAGAAAACAAATCAAATCAAGTGAGCAAACCAACAAAAAGAACAACAAAAGAAAAAAAATTCTTTGCTTCTCTTTCTTCCCCACCTCTCCAACACCTCTTCATCTGTCCTGATGGCATTGGGGGGGGGGGGTCTCAGAGTGTCATATAATTAGTATACCCTTTTGTCTTACCAGCTTTACTAGGACATGTTCATTGTGATGAGTCACTTGTCTGGTTCAAGGCCTCTGGCTTCTGGTACACCATCATCACTGGATCCTCACAAGAACTCCTGTGGGATATCCTGTGGCTGCCCCAAGTCTTGGAGATCCTGCGGTCACTGTACCACAGGACCAGTCCCTTTGCAAGCTCCAGCAGGTTCTAGGTAGGGTAGATGTTAGGGTAGGTCAACCCAAGGCCCAGCTGTGGACATAGGTGATAGCTGAAATGGTCAGTCCATGATCTCAGGGTTGGTTCACCCTCACAAGTGTTGAGGGGTGGGGCCAGCTCTCTTGATGTAGTGTCTATCGAGAGGCAAGACCAGTTTGCCCAGGGCCAGAGATACTTAACATTTTATAACAGGTGAATGAGATTCCACTAAAGTTGATTCAAAGGTCAACAATATCTTGTTTTGTTTGTTTTTCAAGACAGGGTTTCTCTGTATAGTCCAGGCTGCCCTGGAACTCTTTTTGTAGACCAGGCTGTCCTCCAACTCACAGAGATCCACCTGCCTCTGCTTCCCGAGTATTGGTATTGTTTTCTGAGGGACAGAGGTTGACAGTTATGTGTGATCTTATTATGTAAAATTACAATAAGACTACAATATTTGTATATAGATAGACAATAAGGTATAGAAAAACATAGTTTGGTAATAAGCATTGGTCACTTGGAGTTCTACAAGGGTCAGTGTAGTTCTGCTACAGGGAAATGCTCTTTTGTAGATCTGGGGCCGAAGCTCTGTGGTACGTTTGGGCCCTAGCATTACTAGCATGCATGTATGGTGGTGTAGCCATAGCAGCACATAAAGCTGACAACACTACATCATTAGCCAATCTACTTCCAATAGTCATCCTGGACAAATAATAACACATACACCTGGGTAAGAAAGTTCAGTGCCACTTTATGATGGCAGCTGAAACTGGGAAAGACTTAAACACACATGCACGTCAAAGTGAGTAACTATAATCTACTGGGGGGGGGGGGATGAAAAAGATTGATACAGTGGTGCTCTACAAGACAAGATCAGAAAACCCAGACACAGAGCAAGTTCACCTGCACGGCTGACTTTCATGCAATCTAGGACAAAACAACTTCTGATAGAAGTCAACGCGGGAGACAACCTGCAGCCACCTAGGAGGCAAGGTATTTACTGTGTGAAGGAAATGATAGATCACCTGGCAAAAACATGTGGCTTGAATATGTGGAGCTGGAATGACAAGACTTATGGTTAGAAATCTAGAACATCATGCCTTGGCAGATCCTTGTCAATTTAGTTAGCACACAGCATATGCTGAACCCCACTTGTAGCCAAGAGCAAATTTTAAAAATATGGCAATACAACTGCTGCTGGAGAACATCTTTTATGATAGTGTAGGTAGGAGCCAGACACAGAGGAGCAAGCCTATCACCCTAGTGAAGAGACTGTTTGGGCGAGAAAGGAAAACAAACAAACAAAAATTAAGAGGCCAGTTGAAACAACTTAGTGAGACCTCAAAATAAAAACAGAGAGGAAGGTGATAGAGCACTTGCCTAGGGAAAGGCCCTGGGTCCAGTCTTTGTCTTCTCTCTTTCTTTGACATGGTTGCACTATGTAGCCCTGGATGACCTGGAACTTGCTATGAAGACCAAACACAGATGTGCCTGCCTCTACATCCCAGGTGCTGGGATTAAAGATGTATACCACTAGCCAGGCAGTGGTGGCGCACACCTTTAATCCCAGCACTCGGGAGGCAGAGGCAGGTGGATCTCTGAGTTCGAGGCCAGCCTGGTCTACAGAGCTAGTTCCAGGACAGGCTCTAGAAACTACAGGGAAACCCTGTCTCGAAAAACAAAAACAAAACAAAACAAAACAAAGATGTGCACCACTATGACTGGCCCTGGAAGTCTTTCTAAACAGACTATACAATCAAGAATGGTGTCAAAGACATAGTTCGTGACATGAAAACTTAAATTCAGATGGATATAAAACTACAGCATATATAAGGTTCGTAAAAAATCAGTGAGACACAGCACAGTGAAATACTGTAGAGAGGCAGTTCACAGGAAGAGGACATCAACCTACAGCAAACATTGATTTTACCAATAATCAAAGAAGTGTAGAACAGCACACCGCAGTATTTCCCTATAGACAATGAAATGAGGATGACGTGTACACAATCCATTTTGAGGCAGTTTGGTAATAGATTCCAAATAGATTTGGTTAGCAGATAGACAGACAGACAGACAGACAGACAGGCAGGCAGGCAGGCAGGCAGGCAAAAATCATTGGCATTTACTGGGAAATACAGAATTACAATTCAAATTCATATGCGGTCCATCTTGAGCTGTGAAGGCAGCGCAGGGAGGGAGTTAGACAATAAGGATATGTGAAAGTACCCCACCAGCTAGGCAGAAATTCTAAACTGCAGATGCATTCTGAACAGTTAGTAGGGGCTTTCCAGACAAGAGATCTTTGGTGCTGATCAAGCCTTTGGCTAAACTTTGAAGGATATATTCGGTCCTTAAACCAACCCTGTGACAGGTCTTGCTTTATGTAGCTTCATTCCCTAACACAGCATAACACGTATCTCCTTATTCCCTTGGATGGTTTGAATGAGAATACTCCCCATAGGCTCATAGGAAATGGCATCATTTGAAAGAATTAGGATTTGCGGCCTCATGGAGTAGGTGTGGCCTTGTTAGAGGAAGTTTGTCACTGTGGCGTAGGTTCTGAGTTTCAAATGCTTATGCCAGGCCCAGTGTCACTCCCTCTTCTTGCTGTTTGCCAATCCAGATGTAGAACTCTTGGCTACTTCTCTAGCACTATGTCTGCATGTTGCCATGTTTCTCCAAATGACAGTAATGCATTAAACCTCTGAACCTGGAAGCCAGCCCCAGTTAAAGGTTTTCCCTTATAAGAGCTGCCTTGGTCACAGTGTCTCTTCACAGCAACAGAAACTTAACCAAGATACCCTTACCCAGTAACATGGCTAGTAAAAAAGACAAGGTACAGGATTCTTTCCGGCATAGTTTTTATTAGTGGGGCCTTGGAAATAGGCCCATGTTCATCAACAGAAGTTTAGGTACTGTGTGAATGCTGCATGAAGCACACAACATACCCCACACCACACAAATTTGATTTTACCAAAATGAGCACCTCAGCCCTGAGAGAGATGTGTTATGTAGGTGTAGTATTTGTACAGAAACAGGCAAAGGAATCTAAGGAGGGGAGCTGTTGGGGACTTCTGCACAGCCCAACTCCTCCTGAGGGCAGTTAAGAGACCCAAGCTCCTCTGGGAGAAGTAAAGCTAGCCTTTCCTCGGGTCTCTGCCCATAGCCATCCCACAGCTGTTGCCAGTAATGATGCAAGGGCCACAGGCTGAACAGCATGTAGGTCCAGGTACCTTATTTTATCATTTATAAAGTGAGACAGTTTTCTTCCTTTTAAAAGGGGCCTGATTGAAAAAACTCCACGCACTGAAAGGCAGAGCCTTTGATCAATTTTTCATTGCATTTACAAGCTCTCCTGTAGTGAACAATACCAGACTTCCATTGAGAAGCACTGGTGAGTCTAGGTCCCTAGGGAAGGATATAGGCATCACTTGTCAGCAGGGAAGAAAGAGCCCCAGCTTTGCCTTCTCAACCCTTGCTGTGTCCCAATGAAGACTGTCACATGAGGACTCACCTGCTCCAATGGCCTTCAGAATGGCTTTCAAATGTGGAACACCGGACATCAAACACACTGACAAACATGGACACACGCAGCTCTACAGCCTTCGGGGTGGCAGTGGGTCTGGCAGACTCCCAGAAACCCATACAACTCCTGAGTGTAGCACCCAAAGTGAAAAGGCCAGGGATTTGCAGAGACCAGGAGAAAGAATGTGTCATAAGGAAAACTCCATTTAAAGTACTTTTTTATTGATTTCATTGAAAACAGAACAAGAAATGGTCTGAGCCAAAAGACTGCTCTTAAAACTGTCAAAAACATTTTAACAGAAAAAAATAAACATGACTGCATTATGAATGTTTTAGAAGAGTCACACACAAAAAAAAAAAACCCACTGTCGCTGCACTAATTACAGTATTTAGAAAGGTATATGCCAAAAAAAAGTACATGACCTGCCAGGCCATCACACAAAAGGTGACGGCAAATTTATTCAACTACAAGACTAACATTTTAAAAAAGTTTTCCTGCACTTTATTCTAAAATCATTTTGTTCTCTTTTTACAGTTGATAGTTTATTTTCCCATGGTGAGTAGAAACCACACCAGATTCAGCACCGTTGTCTGTGTTTTGTGTTTTTATTCTTTGTTTGTCCTAATGTTCGGTAATGGTATAAAACAAACGAGTTTATCCATCATCATAGCATGTGGCTTAGAAATCAACAAAAGGTGCCTGCGTCAACAGAACTGGCTGGGGCCAGTGCAGGGTCTGCCTGCAACCACCAACCTGCTTCCTCGCAAAGAAACACCATTAAGAGGCTTGATATATAGGGCTAGATATAGGGTTTCGTTAAAAAGCAAACCCACATTTCATCCAAGTGAGTGGTGGGTCAGCCAACCTCTCCAAGGCTGGAAGGGAGCTAGTGTCCTCTGGTGGCACCTGGGAGCTGGTGCCAGCAACACAGGCTGTGGGCAGCAGGTCTAACGGAGCAGCTTGTAGGTGACGGTGGCCTTGGTGAGTGCCTTATAGGAGCCTGACCAGACAGTATACAAACAAACCTGGCAGTGGAGCAAGGACCTCAGAGACCGGAAGGAGAAACGGGAAGCACTGCAGCGACAGAGCCACCACCAGTAACTCACAAGTTATGCAACATGGAGTCAGGTCTCTGAGGTGAAGGACCAGAGGAGTGCTCTGGTCTGAGCACTGGGCCAGCTGAAATGCCTCAGGCCCAGAACATTCCTGGTAGGTGTCCATACCTCCAGCTCCTCTTGGAAATCTTGTGCAGATTTTCCTCTCTACATTGCAGTCACCAAAATATGATTCTGAAGGTCCCACGGGCCCCACTGGCAATTCATAGGGGGTCAGCAGCAGCTGCAGAGCTGGTATCCGGAAGGCCATTCTCCTGAGCCTCCTGGGCTGCACTGGCTTGCCGCTGGGCCAGGGCTGCGCTGGAGTGCCGACACTTGGGAGAACCACACCGGCAACTGAAAAGCTTGCCCTTGACATCCCAAAAGCGTTCCCCATAGTCGAACCTAGGGAAGTAGAACTCAGCATTTCTGTGTGTTGGACACAAGTGGCAGGTGGAATATCCCAAGTGCCCCTGAGCCATCCCATCTAGGCCCAGAACCCTACATGCTGAAAGTCCATGCATGGCTAGGAAGGCAGCAACCACACCCGCCCAGTCAGGGTCATGCTGTACATACCCGAGCTGCTCCCCAGCCTGGATCAGGCGGGTACTGAAGAAAGCGATCCTGGGAAAGCGCAGGTCCTGGTGTGACATGAACACACGCACAGGCACAAGGTTGGGCTCGCAGTGGTGGTTTATGAACCGGCTGACATTCCCATAGAACCGAGCATCAATACAATATACTTCTCCATCCTTTGGGGTAAAAAAGTGAAAGGGTCCATGATAGGCTTCAGCCAGTAATCAATCAAGAACATGTCCTTACCCTAGAAACCAGCACTGTAGGCTTGAAAACCTGGACCTGAACAGTGGCTCTGCCAGGATGGAAGAACTTCTTTCTGTGGCTCAGTGACAACTCAGCTCAGCAAACCAGACACTGTTACAGCCTGAAGGTAGCCACAGGCCATGCCACACTAAATCCTGCTCCACAGGTAGAAGAACCATGCTAACCTGGGACTCAAAGAAGTACAGGTTTCTACATGTCCCTGTCCTATGACTCTGCCCAGATTCTGTGGTTGCTTCAGAGCAGACAGGGACTGCAGGATCAAGATTAGCTGAGAGGGTTATGCTAACTCTTGAGCCATTTAAACAGTTGTCTCACAGAGTTCCTATGTGCAAGAAACTGTTGTGGTAAGGTGACTATTTCATGGCAAAGGAGACCTTTGCTCAAGAGGGCAGGCCTAACATGCAGAAAAGACCTGGAAACTGTACTCCATGACTCCAAGGAGCTGCCCAGGATGAAACGAGCATTTTGAGGCCTTCAGACATGTCTGGGGCTGGCCACACTGCACACCCAGAGCTTGTTGCTTGGGTATGACAGTTACATAGCCACAGTATGTAAGAGGGAGAGTTAGAGAGGAAAGCCAGATATACTGGAATAACTCTGTGAAGTATAAGGCCCAAACAAGAGCCTGCTACAGACATCTGGGCACATCCTGTAAACACACTCAGAGCTCATGCAAAGGTCAAACACAAACCAATAATGGGAAAGTCTGGATCTGAGATGGGTATCTGAAAACCTTCATTTTGTTAACTTCAAGACCTGCAGAAGACAGAATGGTGGATATGGATGTGGATGAATGTATTCCATTAATATCCCTGAAGAACAGACACTATGAGAGAATTCAACAACAGTGACCCAGATCAAAGACAGAGCAACCTATACCCTGCATCTGCCATAAAGACACTAATATAACAGATTCATGTGACTCTGCTTCTGTGGTGATAGCCGAGGAAGCTACAGATAAGCCTAGCCTCTGAAGGAAACAGCTCTGAGAGCAGGCATCACACATGCTAAAGGTATTTCCTTGGGCTTCTGGAGTGGGTCCAGCCTACACACTAAAACCTCTGGCTGACCTGGCCCATACTGAAAGAAGACATTGAGCTGACTGAGAGCAACAGACAGCCGGACAGCGAACAGAACTGCACATGAATAGCAGAACTCGAATCTGAAGCTGGCTTTTAAAAAAGGCAGAAAACAAGAAGTCCTGTGTGTGTGTGTGTGTGTGGCGGGAGGTGAGGGGGGATAAAAAAGTTAACATTAAGAATACAAATGAGCCTGGCGGTGGTGGCTCATGCCTTTAATCCCAGCACTTGGGAGGCAGAGGCAGGCAGATCTCTGTGAGTTCGAGGCCATCCTGGTCTACAAGAGCTAGTTCCAGGACAGGCTCCAAAGCTAGAGAAACCTTGCCTCAAAAAATAAAAAAAAATAAAAATAAAAATAAAAAATAAAAAAAAATAAAAAGGAAGGAAGGAAGGAAGGAAGGAAGGAAGGAAGGAAGGAAGGAAGGAAGGAAGGAAGGAAGGAAGGAAGGAAGGAAGGAAAGAAATACAAATGAGCACTGGACGGTGGTGGCACATGCCTTTGACTCCAGCACTCAGGAGGCAGAGGCAGGCAGATCTCTCAGTTCAAGCCCAGCCTACAGAGTTCCAGCACAGCCAGGGATACACAGACCCCCCCCCCCCGCAATAATACAAATGAGCTAGACATGGTGGCACACCTCTAATCCCAGGAAGCAGAGGGGGACTGTTGAATTTGAGGCCATCCTGGTCTAAATAGTGAGTTCCAGGACAACCAGAGCTACATAGTAAGATCCTGTCTCTAAACAAATAAACAAGATTGAAAAGTCAGCTAAGTCAACCTAAGACAAACCAGGGATGTATGCAATGCTACATAGGAACAGGAACTGCTTATGTTCTGTACAGCACAAAACAGCAGAATTTCAGATTGCAATCATTACAGAGAAGGGCAAAGTCTGGGCAAAGAAAAGGAAATAATGAAAGAATCAAGTGGGATTCTAATGAGGATCTACTGGCTATTTAACCCTCCTCTACAGAAAGGAACAAGACCCCAGGCAGTAAACCACGGAACAGCAAAAGTAGCAAAGATGAAATCAGCCTCAAAAAACTAAGAAAGACTCTATGTGCTGATGAATTCTGCACTATCCTGGCAAGTGAAGAAGGCAGGGTAGAGAAACTATGCCACTTTCTGCATAATCACAAAAGAAATAAGTACCTTCATTTTTACAAACAACAGTCTCCTGTCGGGAACAGTACCATGACTCAAGAGTCCATTCCCCTTTAAAGGTCCTCATTTGAAATCCTTAGCCCACAATGATAAAATTAGGAGGGCCAAGAGTTCTAGGAAAGTGACCCCGGCTGTAGGCAAAGCCTGGGTGCAATGAGTGCACTCACAGGAGACTCCCAAGAGCTCCTGCCTCATAGGGACGCAGTGTGAAGGCGCTGGCTATGAACCAAAAGATGGTCTTCAACAGCATCAGAGCTGTGAGGAACAGGGTAAGTGGGTGTCAGTGTTTGTGACAGCAGCCAGAGAAAAATCCAATATCCGGTAACAGAACACGGAACATGCAAAGAAGCACAGCTTTTCTGAGCAAGATTTTAATATAGTTTCTACTTTTGGAACACACAAGTCTCTTGCATAATGAAAAGTCTGATAAAATGCTTGGATAGCATGTATGAAATCCTGAGTTCAATCTTTCAGCACCCCAGTACAAACAAACAAACAAAAAACCAGTCATTTTATTATGGGGAGTTATGACGCTTAAGGTAAAAGGCACTGTCACCAAATCTTGCAGTTGTCCTCTGATGGCAAAATGTTCATGAACACCACAGGTTTTGATTTTACTATGTGAGCCCAGACTGCCTTCAGCACAGGTGCTTAGATGGTACAGAAACATGTGTTGCCTGATAAAAACACAAATTCTTAAATTTCTAAATCTGAACTAACTAAAACATAAACATAACTGCATATCAAACTGGTAATACAACTGAAGAGAAAGGCAATTACAATACTTCAAGTCTTCAGAAAAATATACCCTAAGAATCAAATAACTGCTGAGAGCAGGTCATGCCCCCAGCATGTATGGGCCCTATCATTGGCAAGGCTACTCTGACAGAAACTTTTAAGAACCAAGATTCTATCTATAGCTAAGGACAGGGCAGCTCTCAACCTAATGGTCATGTATCACACTGGTGACTCCTGCTATGACTCCACTGTCGAACACAAGTTTCAGCATCTTGGCTAGGTGTGGTGGTACTTTTAATCCTAGCCCTTTGAAGGCAGAGAAGGATCTAGGCCAGACAAGATTACAGAGAGAGAACATGTTTCAAAAGTTGGGGGACACAAAAGAGACTGGAGATATTTGCCCAGGTTATGAGCACTAGATGCTCTTCTAAGAGACCTGGGTTGATTCCAAGTTCCCATGTAGCAGTTCACAACTGATAGCAACTCCACTCCCTAGGAATCTGGTACCCACTTCTGATCTCTGAAGGTATCAGGCACACACACACACAGTGCACAGAAATACAATACACGCAGGCAAACACCCACATAATTTTTAGAAAAAAAAGGGAAAAAATGAACACCTTAGCAGATTTTCTTCTCTAAAATCTATCCTCATAAATAAACAGGAGTCTCATTAGAAAAATGAGATTGTAAGTGTGAGGCTAGGTAAGACACAGGAAGGCTAATAGTGCCAGAAAACATCAATACAGATAAGAAGTCTGTAGGACCCAAAACAAGAGCAGTATACACATTAGAACATTAAAAAGAAGCTGTAACTGATCAAAACATTCCGTGTGTGTGTGTGTGTGGTGAGAGAGGGAGGGAGGGGGAGGGAGGGGGGAGAGGGAGAGAGAGAGAGAGAGAGAGAGAGAGAGAGAGAGAGAGAGAGAGAGAGAGAGAGAGATCATGATTTATATCAATACTCAAAACAAAAGGGTGATGGTACACACTAGTAATCCCAGCACTTGGAAGGTAGAGGCAGGAAGATGGCAACAAGTTCAAGACCAACCTAACCTAGATAGTACACTGTATCTCAAAACACACAAAGGGGAGGGGGACAACAAATTTCCTTTATACCTGGCAAGTTTTCACCTCTGCCTCATTCTAAAAATAGACAGGCACATGGTCAAGACAGAGTCTCTGCCATCTCTCAAGGAAGAGCAGATGGCTAGAGATGGATGGGGAAATATCTGTTTTCCCTTAAAAAAATAAATCTTGGTTGTAGAGATGGCTGTCAGTAAAGTATCAGCCACACAAGAATCTGAGTTTAGATTCCCAACACCCATGTAAAAGCAAGGTGATGTGCCATTGTGCCAATAACCCCAGTCTAGCCGTATCAAGAAATAAGGTAGAAAGCAACAAGACACCTGATGCCAACATTTGGTTTCCCCACATATGCACATGTGCATACACACACACACACACACACACAAACACCCAAAATAAAAATTTCCTTAAACAGACTGGAGAGATGGCTCAGCAGTTAAAAGCACTGCCTGCTCTTCCAGAGGTCCTGAGTTCAATTTCCAGCAACCACCTTATGGCTCACAACCATCTGTAATAAGATCTGGCACCCTCTTCTGGGCTGCAGGCATACATGCAGACAGAACACTAAATACCAAACAAACAAACAAATTCCTTGAATGAATATGGACACCATGTTAGAAGTTGCCAGTGGTGCAGAGATGTCAGGTAAAGGGGGAATAGCCAAGATTCAGATACCACAATTTTCATTAAGAACACAGTTAGAAGGAATAACGGGCCAGCAGCATGAGTGTTACTGGGGCCTCATCAGACAAGTGTAGGAACATCTGGGGACAGACACGTCCAGATTGGCAGGACCACTGCAGAGCAATAACTGGTGTTTTCAGTAGGAGACGGGAGGCACTGGGAATGCTGCTCTCCTTGGATGCAGCAGATGTGAGCACAGTCCTGACTAGCTCCGGGAAGCTACTCAGTGCAAAGTACTTAGGCGAGCTGGGGAAATGTGGGAAAAAGCTGGCACCAACTAACAGCCATCTTCTATGTAGACGGGTGTGATGACAATGCCTCGGTTGTTCATGAACGTGGCCCCGCACAAAGACACACACTGGTGGAATGGAGTAAGATTCTTTTTTTTTTTTTTTAATATATTTAACATTGAATGGGAGAAAGGAAGGAAGGAAGGAAGGAAGGAAGGAAGGAAGGAAGGAAGGAAGGAAGGAAGGAAGGAAAGAAAGAAAGAAAGAAAGAAAGAAAGAAAGAAAGAAAGAAAGAAAGAAAGAAAGAAAGAAAGAAATTAAGCATCGAAATGCTGACTCCGGTAGCAGCATGGGCTCCTACTTCTGGTCATCTTCACTCTTCTGCAGGTCAGAACATTCCCACAGCACACATCAAAAACGAGGCTGCCTTGAGACAAAATATCCCAAGAAATAGCAGCCAAACAAACACTCTTTTTCCTTGTCTGCCCTAGATGAAAGACTTCTTTAAAATTAGGAAAAGGGCAGCAGAGAAAATTAAATCTAGGAATACCTGTGTGAGGAAAGGCAATACCACAGGTGAGAAGATGTAGGTGGCAGGCAGGTGAGACAGGTGTGCAGAATTCCAACACAAACTAGGAGAGAATGAATAATACAGTGGGCCTGGGTGGGAGCAGAAGGATCTGCTTGCTCAGTAGCAAGAGAAGCCTGGGTATTTCATTGGACCATGCTGTAACAGGCCTGATGTGGGATGTCCTTCTATATATGTATTGCTTTTATTGGTTAATGAATAAAGCTGCTTTGGCCTATGGCAGAAATATACAGAAGCACATCACAGGCCCACCAGGGGCTTCAGTAGTTCCTGGTTATCCCATTACCTGCTGCAAGGAATCATTTTTTTTCCCACTACGGTTTTGAAACACCTTGAAGAGCACACACCATCCACAGAAGCCAAGAAGGGAGGGTATTTCCCACAGGGGCCTGGTCAGTGTCTCAAGGAGCCAGAAAGCTGGCTGTTGGCCTGTGGCCCTAGGAAGGACTCCAGAAGCTACTATTCTTATCTAAAGATATTTTTGTCCAGAATTACAAGTCTAGATATGACTTCCATCTGGGAAAGCTTCTAACTTTGGACCAAACACTCCTAGGGAACTTGTGGACACCCCTCATTGTTGTTGCTCAAAGAATGAGCCTTAGTATACCCCAGAGAACACTGCAACCAACAAGAGTACACTTACCAGCCCAGAATCCCCCAAGTTGGAGAGCCTTGAATGTGCCACTTTTGGGTTTCTCATAGGAGTTGTCCTGCACTACCCATACTGAAGAATGAGGACACTGAAGCATGTTTGGTCACTGAACCCAGGTCAGAAACTTGCCGAGTCCACAGGCTCAGGCTACAGGACCGGGAGATGAAGGGCTGCTCTTAGGCTCTCAACTCTGCCCTTGGAGCAAGCAACTGTCTATACCTAACTTTGGCTCCGGCGTACCAACATCATGCCAGTGCTATTAATGCCTGTCTTTTCCAGAACAAGGATAGTGTGGGACCACCATACCTCCTCTGAATGGGCCTCATCGAGACCATTTCTCCTGCTCAGACACACAGACCTCAGCTTGATCACAGAACACAGTGCACTTGAAGGGTTATCAGGAATCGTGTGCCTGGGGGTCTGAATGAAGCAAGAAGATACATATGGACAGGTTCTGGCATGGGAACAGTAAATGTGGTCATCAATATGGTACTCAGACATCGTGGGGTTTGATCTGAGCAGGTACAGCAAATAGAAGGTCTTAGCAAACAACAGCTTTTATATCCTCTGAGTGGACAAAAAGAACCACTGACACAGTCAGTGCAATGTCGGAAATTGATAAGGACGGGCACACACCAGTAGTGACAAGGGAGACAACAGAGGAAGTGATGAAGGACAGGGAAAAGGCTGGTACTTCATCTGTTTCCAGGGGCTGAAAAGAAGCCCTGGACACTGGCCTCGTCCTACAGCCAACGGATGACCCTCCTAAGAACTCCTGATAGCATCTGAGTACTCACAAGACTCCTGTACTAATAATATCCCTTGGTGGCAAAGGTAAATGTTCCCCTCTAAGAGTGTACTCAAGAAACAAGAGGCAAAAATTACACATCCTGGAAAGGGTGAATGAAATTATCTTTATTCATATGGCACATAATTGTGTATGCAATAACTCCTAATCAATAACCTATAAAAGGTACAAAATTATAAGGTGAATATGGCAAGGTCGACCAAAAACACCAACCACTTCCAAGTACTACCCATAATCAGTTGAGAAATGAAAAGCAGTAACATTTTAACAACCATGCATAAGATTTATTTACTGAACAGCGAGACACTGCAGAGAGAGGAATTACAGACCTAGTGGGCCTGGACACGTAGAGCTGCAGTGCCACATTCCTGAGTAGACAAGATTCATGGAACTCCAGCCACGACTGCAGATACCATGACTGACTCTCAGAACTGACACAATCATGAAGGGACAGTCTGAAGTCTGCTACCACTTGCACAAGTGAAACTTTGCCACCAAGAGGGTGGCACTGGTATAAGGGTCAGAAGTCAGATAAGGAACAAAGCATGTTTCAGACACAGCAGCACATTAATGAGTACCTGGCTGTACTACAATCCTCAGACACAATCCCAGTCTGTACCATAGACCACTCACCAATGTGGACTGAATGCAGGTACAGATCCAAAGTTTCTATAGAAACACATGAAAGAAAAGTTTCATGATCTTAGGGGAGACAGAGATTCCTCAGGACAGAATGGACTGAACATTAGCAACATCGGTCGGAGAGATGACTTGGCAGTTAAATAACATTGGCTGTTCTTCCAGTGGACCTAATATTGATTCCCAGTAACTACAGTGGTTACTACCATCTGTAACTCCAGTTTCAGGAGATCTGATTCCTTCTCCGGCCTCTGTGGGCACCTGGCACATACATGGTGAGCAGACATACATGCAGACAAAATATATCATACACATAGCATAAAGTAAAACAAAAATTAGTTTTAAAAATACATCTGGTAGGAATTAGGGAGATGGCTCAGTGGGTAAAGAGCTTGTGCAAATACAAGGCGCTATGTTCAGAACGTCAGGACACAGGTAAAAAAAACTGTGTGGGGCAATGCACACCTGCAATCCTGGAAAAAGATCTCAGGGGTATGCTGGCCAGCTAGTCTAGGCAATCAGTGAGCTACATTTCAGTAAAAGATCCGGTCTAAAAAAATAAAGTAGAACAGACATGGTTTGTACACCTTTAACTTCAGAACTCCAGAGGCACAGGGAAGTAGATCTCTGTGAGTCTGAGACTGACCTCTACAGTCTATACAGCAAGCTCTAGGCTAGCCAGAGCTATAAACTGAGATTGTATTAAAAACAGCAATGGGGGGGGGGGGGGGGAGGAGGAGGACGAGAAAATCCACAGAAGCTATAAGGGTGTCTAAGAGACACAAAAGAAGTTACTTAATATTATCAATCATCATGAAAATGCAAATTAAGATCACAGTGCATAAATCCAGCATGGTGGTTCATGATATCCCAGCCCCTGGAAGGCTGAAGAAGGAAGAAGTTCAAGATCACCCTGGCCTTCACAGAGAGAAGCAGGATGGATGGATGGATGGATGGATGGATGGATGGATGGATGGATGGATGGATGGATGGATGAACAGACAGATCAAAAGATACCTAAACTAGTGTTATTATTACCTGTAATCTGAGCATAGGAAGGATGAGGCAGAAGGATCAGTCACTACATATTTGAGGCAAGCCTTGTCTACATTACATGTTCCAAGCCAGGACTACATAGTGAAACCTATATCCAAAAAAATAAAATAAAAATACTTAGAACATGTGTGTACATATAAAAAATTAAAAAAAAACAGTGTTGGGTCAGTGAAATGACTCAGTGGGTGGAGATACTTGATGCCAAGTCTGATAGCCTAAATTTAACTCCCAGACCCACAAGGTAAAAGAAGAAAGCTGAGTTATGCAAACTGTATGTATGGGTACACACACACACACACCACACACACACAAAAAAAATCCATTTTTTATAAAGGGGTTCCTTGGAAACCTCTTTGGAAAACTGGTAATTTCCTATAAAATTATACATTTTTACCATGTTTTATGTTGTATGGTAAAGATCACAACTGCCACAAATGGCTGTCTACTCAATGCAGTATTCATCAGATCCCAGCAGAAGAGTATGTAGAATTTGTCCAACTGGTTTTGAAACTCTCCCCAAGGCAAGAGGCATGAATTACAGCAACTGAGACTCAGCAGGAGGAAGCCAGGCACTGAGGACACTTATGAGTCACACTGCTGAGTGGTGGTAAAGAAACACAAGTGTCAGTATGGGAAACCAATTCAATACATTGACCTCAGTCTGTGCAGCTCCAAACCTGAAGGCCAAACAATTTCTGGGAATATTTGTGTTTTACAAAAACATAAGTAGAGGCTACAAAAGAAGTTACTCAATATTATTAGACATCATGAAAATGCAAATTAAGATCATAGTGCATAAATCAAGCATGGTGGTTCTTTAAGATATATATATATCTTAAAGACTAGTAAACATACTACTTAAAACAAACAAACACCTCTCATTGAAGAAAGAAAGGAAGGATGGCATGCACTCCAGGACCTGCATCCACACCAGCAACAAGGGAGCTCTCATAATCAGCCCCGCATGGCTGCATACACAAGCACACACACAGGAAACAGCAACCTGCCTCAATTCAGGAACTGGTGTGCTGCTTATATAAAGACGCATAAGGGCTTTGACATTCTTGAGCCTGAGAAATATCTTTATTTTTTTGTTTGTGGGTTTTTTTTTTTTTTTTTTGATTTGTTTTGTTTTTAAAATGTATTCTAGGCTGGCCTAAAATTAGCCAAGGAGAAGAGCTGAACTTTTGGTTTCATAACTTCTACTTTATGTAACATCATACCTGATTTTTGTGTGTTTGGGGGGGGGGGTGTTTGTTTCCCCACTCCTACCCCGCCAATGTGTATGGGTGCTCTGCCTACATACATCTCTGTGCATCATCTGAGTGCCTGGAGCCCATGGAGGCCAGAAGAGGATATCAGACCTGCTGGAACCAGACTTACAGTTTTGAGTTGCCATATGAGTGCTGGGAATTGAACCAAGTTCTCTGGAATATCATCGGGCAGTCAGCTTTGCAGTCCCCACAGCTGTTTATAACATAAAACTGGCTTCACAAACGCTAAACAACCTCTTAGGTAACTTAAAGAGTCAGTCTCTGGGAAAAATACTGCTGCCAGATTAACTACATCAGAGATTAGAAAACCATTATTTACCTATTCACAGACTGTGAGCTTTAGGATGTATTTACTTACTGCTTACTATTTTTTAAAATTTATTTGTTTGTTTTGGGTTTTCAGGCCAGGGTTTCTCTGTAGCTTTGGAGCCTGCCCTGGAACTTGCTCTGTAGACCAGGCTGGCCTCGAACTCACAAATCTGCCTGCCTCATCCTACCAAGTGCTGGAATTAAAGGCATGGGCCACCACCGCCTGGCTCAAATATTATTTTAAACAAGGTCTCACCACTCCAGCTGGTCTCAAACTCACAGAGCTCTGCCTGTCTCTGTCTCCAAGTGCTAGAATTAACAGTGTGCACCACCATGCCCGGCTTTAGGAAGTTTTAAAACAGCAATTCCTGAGTTCAGAAACAGTGATGGGTTGAGGTGGTCTTAACCACCTTTCCACTGTCCCCAAAAGCCACTGGAAAACCTATTCCCAGAGCAGACCAAGCTTGGCCCTCTATTCTCTGCCAATATAGGAAGCTAACACGCTGAGATCAATGGAAACACAAAGGACACCTCCATCACCAGCATTTTTGGATCCCCTGCTGGTTCCCATAAGACTCCAAGAGCTGCTCCCTATTGCTTGGTCTCAGAGGAGCAGCCTGGGAACTAGGGAGCACAATGAGGTATTCCAGGTAGGTGATTTGCTACAATAGCACAGAGATCTCCCAAGTTAGATGTCTATGCCTTGAACACCAAAATAAGCCAAGAACTATATGATAACAGCTAACAGATCTGCAATGAGCGTACACCCACTAGCAGCAGGGCGCTCATCAGAGTGACTCCAGGGCTGGCAACCTATGCCAGCCACTTTCCAGAATCTACGAGAACTAAATAACTGTCCAAGTTTTACATTTTGCAATCATTTGCTCATATGCTTTGGCTGTTCACAACACATTACCTTATTGTCAAGATCAAAGAGATAAGAGTCCTCTTCCCGAACATCAGCTTCAGAGTCCGAAATCAACTCCCCTACATATCTGTAGTGAGAAAAAGGAAGACAAGACCTACCTTACCTCTGTGCCCTCAGACAAGGAACAGTGCCAAGGAAAGCAAAGATGCAGACACGGGACACTCTGAAAACATTCTATGTGCTAAGCTGGGATCTGGATCTGGCCCCATGTGTCTGCAGTACAAGGTGAGGACCAAGGATGGTTTGGCAAACATACTACTAGCCCTGTGCAGGACTCTTGAAGCTAACACCTTTAGTAAACAACTGAGGTAGAATATCTGAGCACAAACTCTGGGGCTAGCAGCAAGAGGCTGACTACAGTCTGTGGGCTGCTTGAGCAACTGGGGTAATCAATAACTCCACTGCCTGACTTCTGCACAACAGTGAACCATATGTTCCCAGGGGCTTCTTAGAGCACAAACACGTATGAGGAATACCAGAAAAGAGAAAAACAAACAAGCAAGCAAACAAACAAACAAAAAACCCACAAAAGCTGTGGGACTCTGGTGACCCACTTACTCGCAGACAAAGGTGCCCAGCGGGATATCCTGGAGGGACCGCACACCCCAGCCCATGTCCTGTGTCCGATAAAGCTGCAGTCTTGCCCTGGAAAACAGGTAGAGGGGGAGGTGGACATGTACCTGATGGTCAGCAAACCAGTTTGTATCCATTCTGAAATGAGTGAGATGAGCAAATAGAGAAAAATGATGCAGCTTCCAAATAAAGAAATATTACAAATCTGCAGGTGACTGAAAGCAGTTCCAATCACCTGACAGATAGAGTGCCAAACACACACAGGAAGCTGAGAACGCAGGACTCAGACTGTCAAAACATGAAGTATAGCAGCCCTTGCTTTCCTCAACTGTACCTGGACTAGTCTATGAGATAGCAGTGAAGATTAAGGTACTCCCCCTATAAAAGTGCTTCCTTTAGAACCCAGACTGCTGCTATTCTATTACATAGGGAGTATGCCAGCAACAAGCAGTTAGGCAGGCTCCTAGAGGCTAAGCAGGCTTGAGGTAGAGCGTGCTTAAGGTATTTACCCACTCTTCAAGGTACCCTCCGATCATGCCCATCCTAATGGCCCATCTGGAAAAATGGTGAACAGGGAATAGGAAGACAAGTGTGTGCATTCTGTCTTTGGTGAACTATGTACAGACATAGTTACCAATGCTTGAAACTTGGTTCTTGTTGTGACATAGGAAGTACAGGTAATGGTACAGGATAAGCAGTGGGGAGCGGGTACCAGGAAGGAACCTAACAGTCTGAGAAAAACCATTAAACACCACCAGTCTCAAGGTTGGCTGGCTTTCTCTAACAAAGGCTCAAGCACTAACCACCAAATGAAACAACATTACTCATATCTAAGCCAGACATTGGCTCCACCCACAAATATACATGCTACTGGCCTAGTGGGACCTAATGCATCTACACCCCTCACCTGAGACCATTTTGCACCACACGATTGCGGCAGTTCCTCCAGCATGAGCAAGCATGATTGCACTCGAAGATCAAGGGTGGTTCTGCCATGTTAAACTCAGGCAGGAGTCGGCCATCCTGTTAACAGATGGCCACAAGGGCCAGCAGATGTCAAGCAACGTTCTTTTAGAATGAACTTTAATGAGGTATTTTTTATAAAAGTATCCAGTCTGGGCTTTAAATATACACAAACACAATGGTTTATGGGCTGACTTTAACAGCTGGGGGAATAATCGGATTAGGCTCCACATCTGTGGTTTAAATAGAAATGTCACCAGGTATAACACAGGTTGGAAGGACTATTGGGAAAAATCACCCCTGGTCCCTGCCTGGCTATGCTGTTCTTCTAACCTTCCTGCCCTGCCCTGCCCTGCCCTGTCTCAAGTAGTTAGCACCTTCTGGCTGCTCCTAGAGAACTCAGCCACATATCCTCTCCTTCTCTTCAGCTCAATTATACCTACAGGATGACACACTAGGACCATGTGCATTTCTGGGACTTTAGGAAGTCTTTTCCACAACTAGGACTTTGATCAGAATGCTCCTAAGCTTAGTCCCAGCATGGACCATACTCTAAAGATAATTGATACCTGCCAGCCCCACTCCTTACCCTAAGCACTGATCACAGTTCTTATTTGTGCTGTTTCATTCAGATGACAAGAACTCCAATCTCCCTGACCTATCTACTTTCCTCTTCTAAGCCAAGAACATGCTGCAGCTGCCCTTTGCTTCCTGTTTTCTCTTCACTCAGAACATTCTAGCATCCAAGACCTCTGAACTGAGGACTATGCACCTCACCTCCCCATATACTCTGTCCTAGAACTGTATCCTGGGCCTCAAAGCCCTACTGTCTTATTGTCTCCTCCCACTAGCACTGCCATTTCCCTATAAACCTGTGAGCCTCACCTCAGGCCACTGTGTCTAGTGAAACTCCATCTAGCCTAGCCCATGGCCTAGTCTTTCTACCAAGCATCTCTTTGAACCCTTGTGTACGGCATACACAGCAGGGATTACCAAACAAACACAACAAAGAAGTTTCCTTCTATGGCTATACCAGAAGAGTCACTGTACCCACTGTCTGGATAGTTGCAAAGGTCATGGACTCCAGCCTTAGGACTCTGGGAAGCTATACCTTAGTCCCACCATCTGCTTGGAATAGCCCCTCACTTTCAGCCTGTCACCTCCTCCTGCTTGTTTACCCAAGCAGCTCACCTCCACTGTCCCAAAGTCACTAGGACACCTTAGGATCGGGAACCACGTTCACAGACTCACTCTAACAGAATTCACCACATCCACACAGTGCAGCAAACGTGCTTCCTCACCTTATCATACCAGCAGCGCATGCTGAGCTGGCCACACATGCAGGTGCTAGAGGAGCAGTCATCTACGCAGACGCAGTACTGGAAACAGAGTGCACAGCATGTCACCACAGGCACCATTACTCCCCACTCCTTGCAATTTCCACCAAATGCTCTGGAAAATCTCAATTGCCTTTCATTTGCCATAGAAAGACTTGGGACATACTGAGAAAAAATGCACCATGTTGATAGGGAGCAGGTGGGAGTTTAAATAGGTGCAGCTGCAGAAGGGCTAAAAAACCTGTTGCCCTCAAAGATAGAGAAGATGAGACAGAATCTCACAACCAAGATAAAACTTATACAGTTCATCTTGTGAGAATTAGGGGACTCCAATAAGCACAATCATAAGGATATCTTTTCAAATAGGTCTGATTTTAACCAAGAAAAAAGTCAGAGGTGTTTGCTGGGTCATAGCTGCCAGACCTGAGGGGCATGCAGTGGTCCTTTCTTAGACCTGCATGGCCCCTCTTATTCATGACGCAAGGACCAGGCAATACCGAAGCCCCAGCAACTCTGATCAGGAATCACTTAGGGCCTTCAGTAGGCCTTCAAGGTATGCTAAGAGAACCAGTGCCAGGCCTAACACAGAACTTCAGATTTTTATAGTTCTCCACCTCTTTCCTAGGAGGCAAGTGCAGAAAGAACAGGATCTCCTGGGAAGCTTCCACAGGCCTTCTTCCAGAATGGTGCTAAGTCCTAGGACCCAGTTCTAGGGACCTGCAAGACCTTCTTCCCACCAACCTGCAAGTGAGTGATGTTCCTGTCAATGTTCATGGGGGACGTCACGCAGTTCTGGGAGACGTACTTATAGTTGGAGGGACATAACTCACTATCCACAGCATTGACACAGGGAATGGGAATGCGTTCATACCCTCGAGCAATGTCTCTGCACGGGAAAAGGGAGATGTTACTTGTGCTGTTTCAGCTTCTGCCTCATGGGAGACATAGCTGCCAACCAGTGCCCACACTAGGCTGGATCCTAGGGAAGAGCTTCAGAAATATCTGCTCCAGTCTCTTCCAGCCCAACGGTCAATGGTCTGCTAGCGTCACCTCAGTCTTAGAACCTTCTCACCTGCTCACCGTCTTCTCGACAGCAACAGGCTTGTCAGGGGCTGAATCTCGAAGTGCTTTACTCATCTGCAGTGCACTCCACACCTGGGAATTGAGGCTTGCGCACTGCAAAGGAGTCTCTCCTTCCTTGTTTTTCAAAGTAACATCTGAATCCCGAGAAAGAAATAGGCTAAAAGGGAAAATAAAACGGAAGTCAACAAAACATCCAGATCTGAATTTAGAAGAAACACAGCTACGACATGTTAAATGACCAGATTTCTGCTATGTAGCACTCAACTTATGAGTTCAGTGATTATGGAACAAAGCCATGCCTCCCCAGGAACACATCTGTCTCCCCCCCCCCATACTTACAATAAGATGTCAGTTTGCTCATCTGAACATATGTGTAGGAGCTAAGAAAGTTTATTTTTCTTAGACTTTGCTTTCAAATGTGCTCTTAAGGATGAATGGAAATGATAATGGAGAAAAGGTGTTGGGGTGTGCGGAAGGCCAGTACAATCTGCCTGGTGAAGGCTACATGGGTTGCCATATCCAGGCCAGAGACTTGCAAGTGCTACAAGGCCATGTCATCTCTCATTTCCAGGTGAATATAGGAGCTGCCTGCTCATCAGGCCAGTCACTGCCCTCCTTTTCCTCCTCAAGATACATAGCAGAGATGCTACGCCATGTAGAACCACTGCTGGATGTGAAAGAATTATAAGGAGTTTGCTTAAAATGGCCCTAAACAGCCTGAGAGGAGAATACCAATAGCACCTAGTCCCTGCTGGAACCTGTCAAACTGTCCCACACTGTTAGGTCTGAGACTTGGTCAAAATTCAACTAAGAATTTGGATGGAGTTTTTAGTTTGTTTCTATTTTCTATGACAATTATGAGCCCAAAGTGAACCATAGCTGGTCTGAGATGTCAAATGGGAAAAATACTTCTCCACCTACACTGCATTAGCTCTAGGTACAGTGTGGATAACAGCCATTTAGCTGCCACTTTTGATAGCCAGAAAGCAAGAGCTATATTGGTGGTACAGGGCCATACTCACACAACACAGTCGTAGCGATTCTCCCTGGCTGCGATGTGCAGGGGTGAGTCTCCATGGATATTCACAGCATGTAGGTCACACTTGGCAGCTAGAAGTATTTCAGCTATGTCCACACAGCCTGAGAATGCTGCCCAGTGCAGACAAATGTTCTCTTCCTTCAGAGACAAAATTGAGAGCACAGTGAAGATGGTTTCTGGCTCAGAACATAATGCCGGGGCTAGGCAAAGACAGCTTTTGTACTTGAGTACAGCTGGTTATTCCTGGCACAGGCTACACTGGAGAAAGGATCTGTAGTTCACCAAACAGACAGCAAAATTCCTATCCAAACTGCAACATTTTTTTAAAAAAACTTTTTTTGATTTTTAAAATAATATATTATAGGGTTGGAAAGATGGTGCAACAGTCAAGATCACTTGCTTCTTTTGCAGAGGTAGAGACCTGAGTCTGATTCCAAGTACCTATATTGGGTAGTTCCAGGGGATTCAACAACCACACACACATGTACAAACACACACAAATACCAATTTTTGGGGGAAGAAAGAGGAAGAAAAGCAAACAATCACATATAGACTATTCTGAAAACAGAATAAAAATACAGAATTATACCACCTTGAATAGGATGGTTATTAACATAAAAAGTAGTACACTTTTCCTCTACTTATTTTAAAAAGTGGTATTCAATTCTCAAAAGACCTATGTAAATTACAACACTGAACAACACCTATGTAAAATTTGAAAATTACAAAACCTGGGGCCAGCAAAATGTGAGATTATTGAGCAAGTGAAAGCACTTAATTACCTAAGCTTGATCCCCAGAACTCACATAAAGGTGAAGAAGAAAACTAAGAAAATATTGACAGTTGATGACTTCTGGGAGGAGTCCCTTTCCTTAATGGCACCTAGTAGATCAACCACACATAAGCCAACACGGTAGCTGGTTTTGGTGGGTTATTTAAAATAATATAGGACATTAAGTTGGGAAGGGGTGAGGAGGTAAGAAGTAGATCTGGGGAAGTTGGGGGGAAGAGTGGGTGTCAATATAGTCAGATAACATTTATGAGATTCTCAATTAATAAATACTAAGTATTTTTTAAAAGGTGGGAGCTGAAGAGATGACTCCATAGCAAAGAATAGCTGTTGCTCTATCATGAGAACTGGAGTTTGATTCCTAGCACACGCATAAAAAGCAGGGTATCTGCAAATGATTGTAATCCCAACTCTGAGGGCTCTAACATCTTCTGGATTCTGAGTACACACACACATGTGCACAGACAGACAGACAGACAGACAGACACATCTTCTGAATTATGAGTACACACACACATGTGCACAGACAGACAGAAACACACACACTTTTAAAACTCACAAAATAATACTTACTATATTCTCAACAGGACACAATAGCAACAAGCCCTGTTGACCTCTGCCCTTCCTATATGCTCACCATCCCTCTGAGGCTCACCTCAGCTGGGCCTGCAGCTATAACCTACATATGATAGAGCCTTTAGAGCTTCCAGTGAATGAACAGCCCACTTCATAATTTACTAACTCTTTAATTTATTAGATGTTCCTAGCTTCTTCTCTAGAATGAAATACTAATGAGTATTCTTATTCTTTCCTTCTCCTCTCCCTGTTTTTCTTTCTTCCGCACTATTTCTCAAGGGTAACCCCTCAGAGGTAAGACTGTTGGCTACAGATATAAAAACATTGGCTTAAAGTGGCTTCCCTTCTATGAGCAGTTCACTGTGGCTTCCTTCCCCCTCAGGAATTCTCAGTAATTTTCACAACAGTCATAAACAAAAGTCTAACTTAACCACCCCTTAGTTGCTGGAGAGCCCTTGCAGGGAAAGCCATTCCAGGCCCTGCCATATCAGATCTGACTTCTCTGGCAAGGGGGATGCCAAGCCACATCCTAGGGACCCATTCTGCAGGCCCTCAGGGATCACACCCATCGGTAACACTCTGGTGCACTCCAACAATTGGACTATCTCCCTTCCAATGTCCACATGAAAATGTGCAGTGAGGGATTTTCAGTTCACTGAACACTTGAAACATGAAAACACAACCGAAACAGAGTGTATTATCTACCATCCTCTCCCACAAACTGCCCCAAGCACAGGCGGTATTGTTCCATCTATTTCTAAAGGAAACACTAAAAGCAAACTTTTATTAAAAAAAAAAAAAAAAAAAAAACAAAAAACAAAAAACAAAAAACACCCTTAGCTATCTTGAATTCTTTTCTGGTTGCCATTCTCAGTGGTTTTCAGCCCTCTGATTTTATTTAGTTACATCCCATACATATCTGAAAGCTCAAACAAAGGCCTTCCTCCTCAGGGCCATTTTTCCTTATCAGAAGGATCTGTCCCTTATTAGCCCGAACTGCACTGTTTTTAAATTCTAAGATTCTACTCATAGGCAAATTCTTACTCTATAGAGCCACAATGCTGGCCTGACTTCTGAGCAACTTCACTTCCACAAAAGAGTTGGCACTTATGACTAATCATACTCTCCCACCAGCAAGAAACGTGAAACAGAATGGTGTGAAATCATGGTCATCAATTCTACATGGGCAACAGAAGAGACGCATGAGGGAGCTGGAGCTGCCTACTCAGTCAAACACCAAAGAAACCAGAACAGAAGACATTGCTACAAGAGTCTGTGAAGCAACACCCAAAGACCCTCAGTCTTTCAGCCAGGCAGGAAGCACCATCCACTTACAGGATCCACAGCTACAGTAATGTTAGCATTTTTGCAGACCAGTGTGGTCTACACAGCAAGTTTCCGACCAGCCAAAAGTACTCAGAGAGATCCTATCTCGAGAAGGGAGAAACAACAACAAAAACAAAACAAAACAAAAAACAACAAATGTGGTTTGTACTCAAATAAAATAAAGTTTGCCTGAAGATAAGAGCGCAAAGCTAGCCCGTATTAACGAAAGAGGTCTGGGTGTGTGTACAGACAGACAGAGGAGACATGTATGAACAACAAGAGGAATATAAGGCAGGAGGAAACAGGGTTCAGCCCCTTTTAGGCTGAGGAGTTAGCAAGGTAAGAGTTGGCTGTGGCTTCCTCCTTTATCTCTCTGATCTTTCAGTATTTACCCCATATCTGGCTCCAGGTTTTTATTATTAAGACCAATTAGAACTCGTGCAACACATAACTGCCACTCAATAAATCAGGAGCTAAAGATCTGAATACATCCTTGACTAAAAACCGTATGAAACGGCAAAAAAGCCCACAACAGTAAAAATTAAATAAAGATTAAAACCGCCAGATGACCTCTACCTATGTTAGTGTCTAAACTATAAAGAATTGACATACTAATCACGGGAGAGGGTATGGAAGTACCTAGACTCTCAGAAGCCACAAACAGCCCAACACTCTGGAAACAACATGGTGGTTCCTCTAGACACTTCCCATTTCCAGGACTCATCTGGGGAAAGTCAGGGCACAAATATTTACATCAACTCTGTAACAGCCATGTATCTACCAAGAAAGGATCAGTGATGGCCACATAAATAGACACTTCAGGGAACAAGAAAGAGGCACCAACAGAGTATGCGACAAACCCAGGACAGTCACTCTCACGAAGGAGGCTTAGTCTCCAATGGTAAGATCCCAGGAAGAAGGCCAGACATAGAGAGCTCAGTGTGGGAATGGCTGTGTTCACCATCCTCACTGTGCACTTTGAATTCATGTAGTCTGCAACCACATGTCAACAGAGAGGCTAAAATAAAAAAGTGTTATACTACATAAACAACAAAGTTAAGGGCGAAGTGTGGTAGCACATGCATTTAGCCCAAATTGAAGAAGACAGAGACTGACAGCTCTCAGTGAGATTAAGGACAGTCTGGTCAATTATAGTAAGGTCCAGGTCTAACAAAACCAAAAGTCAAACTTGACCCAATCCTTCCATATTGCAGGAATAGCCACCGACACTTAAGAACTAAGTGGCACCCATTTCTCAACAAAGCCATGCAAGTCAAAAAGCTGGGCAACACTTATATAAATTTTGGGGGTCCTTGAGATGCGAGATGGCTGGACAAGTAAAGGCACTCACAGAAGAAGTGTGATGGCCTAAGTTTGGTCCCCAGAACTCACATAAAGATGAATAAGGAAAAACAAACAAACAACAAACAAACAAACAAAAAAGCCAGAGTGACTCCTAAAAATTGTCCCCAGGCCTCTATATAGCTCTGTTATATGTGTACCTCATCCCTAAATATAATACATAAATTTTTAAAAATAGAAAATGTTAAAACTCAGGAATTTCAGCAGTACCCTAAAATAAAGCCAGATGGCCCATGAAAAATGGCTGTATTATGGAAGGGTAGAAGGACTAATGTCTCCCGCTCATGTAACTGTACCAAACACTGCTTTTAAACACAACTCATATAAGTGACAGGATCTTTACATGCTGTACTGGACCTTGCTAACATTTCTTTTTTAGTTTTTAGTTTTTACCCAACTTGAATTTGCATAGAATGGACTAGGATAGCCCTTAAGAGATTTTGTCCCCTCTCTGTAACAAAGCTTTATTATATAACTCTTGAGTAACTTGCAGATTTGGAAAAGCATCTGGAAGAACCATAAAAATAGCAGTTAAAAGAGTTTGAATGAGGGCACAGTGCATGGGTGGAAAAAGGCATTCTTGGAAGCCATAAGGTTGTTAAATGAGAATCTCATGGCCAGAAGTAGACTGCATTCCTAGGCGCTCCTGGAAAGGAGGGTAGACCCTAAGGTCCCACAAGCTGCATACCATATTAGCCAGCAATACATCTGTGCTGGATAGTTCTTATTGTCAACTTGACACAGACTAGAGTCACCTAGGAAGAGGGAATCTTAGCTAAGGAATTGGCCAGATCAGATCTGCCTCTGGTCAACTCTGTCAAGCAACTGTCTTGATTAGATTGATGTTAGAGGTCCCACCCTAATATAGTCACTGGTTTTCCAAAGTAAACTCTGTGGGATCAATTTTTCCTTGGGACCTTCAAAAAAGGAGTAGAAATCGCTTGCGTCTCCCTCTGGAAATGAGCTTTATATAGATGTGTACAACTGTTTCTTTGGTCTGTTATTTAGGTCTTTTGTTCAACTATCCTCAGGAAAAGTCACATAATATCTAGAGGAGTAACAAAACTATTTCTCTAACTCTGGACTCTATAGTTTCTGGACAAATGAACTGACTCCATAAACTAGGCACTCAGGGTATCTTAAATCAGTTCATTCGCATTTCTTTCTCTTTCAAAATAGTCACTATAGAGTTAACATAATCACGGCTGGGCTTCCCTTCCAGGTGAGTCAGGGACAAGGACCAGCAGAAAAGTACAGGACAGAGATTAACAAACGCCATACACCCCTCAACTCTCCTACACAGAGGCCAGATTTTCAGGGACCCAATACAAGTGAAATTTGACTACAAAGGGCCAAAATAGCCATCCTGTGCTAGAACGACATTTCTGAGACCAAAGGCCCATCAGATGGAGGAAGCTGCCCAGTGGCCTAGCCCCTCCAGCCTTCTAAGAGGCTGTGTCCTTAAGGTTTCTGAAGCACCATGGTTAAAACTCACATTGTCCCGGATATTGATGTCAGAGCCTTTGGACAGCAGCAGCTTCACCAGGTCTACATGCTTGTACTCAGTGGCCCAGATCATAGGCGTCCAACCACCATCATCCTGAGCAAACAGACAAGTGATACCACCATCAGACAGCAAACAGGAGAAAAACTTCATGCAGCCTGTTCAGGGAGTTTGTGCAGAGAACTGTTTTCTGACAAGTCAAAGGTGGGACCTGGCTCCCACCAAAGGCACAGTCCCTTGACAATAGGGGAGGTAGGCTGCTGGCTGACCTCTCTGTTCCAGCCAACACTGTTGCCATTCAGTTAGTCTGAACCAACCCAGGGAGGACCCAGAGCAAGGTTTGTGGGAAGCATGAATACAATGTTTCACTCATGCCCTTGGCCCTTCCTTCTGATGACTAAGCACAAGACCAAACAGCAGATGGACTGATGAGTATCAGGCACAGAGGGAATTGCCACTGCCTCTTTGCAAAGGCCAGGGTCAGAAAGACCAATCGTGGCTATAAGGTCCATTAGGAATCTCATGAGTTGCCTTCCTACCACTATGGTTGAGATCAATGCATGTTAAATAGTTTCGTTTCAATCAGAAAAGGTATTCTGTATGTTCTGTTGCCACTTAGCAATCTGGAGTTGCCAGACAGCCTCCTCCCCAGCACCTCCAAAGGTTTTCCTATATATCCACACTTGCATGTCACTGTAGACACATACAGCCTCTACAAATGAAGATGATCTCTCTGTAGTTGACTACTGGCATCATCTGAAACAGTGGGGACATAAGGATGCTCATGCTGCATCAAAAGCCAGCCCAGGGTGACAAGGAATGGAATATCGCACTAAGTAACCCAACAGGATGAATAAAGATACAATGCTAGGGGCAGTTAAAATAAATCAGGCCATATTACTTTTAGATAATGAAAAAGCTGCTATTTTCTAGTCTATGTGGCAGGAGATCACAGACAAAACAGTACAAGAAACCAGGCCCAAAACTAAAAGGCAAGAAGTGCCTGGGCTAAAAGGTCGAAGATAAGGGAGATGGAAATGCAGCCCCAAAACCAAAACTCAAAGGGCCTACTATGGTGTGTGTGTGGACAGTCTTGACTTTAGCTCTTAGATCACTGCTGGACTGGCATGCATTTGTAGATATCTACTGTGTGCTTGGCACCAATAAGGCACCAAAGGTCAGAGAGTCCGTGACAGCAGGGGGTCAGGTCAGCAAACACACAGTGAAACAATGGCAGTACCAGGAACAAATAAGTCTAGGAGGGAAGCCCGGGTGCCTAAGGGAGGGCAGAAGCTATCCTGGACATGGGAGTTGGGGGACACTAAACAGACATGAGGAAGCCTGGCAGAATACCAAGGACAGAGCCATGAAGCCAAGTATAGCAAAAATGCCCTAACAGGTGGAGAATGTGGGGATAAGGCCTGTGCAAGCCATTTTTTTTTTTTAAGTCAACTTAACATAAGTTAGGGTTATCTGGAAAAAGGGACCATCAGTTCAGAAAAATGACTCTATCAGAATGGTTTTGCAGGCAAGACTGTGGGGGCATTTTCTTGTTTCATAACTGATGTAAAAGGGCCCGGTCTACTATAGGCACTACCATCCTTGGAGCAAGTGGTCTTGTATAGGAAAGCAAACTGAGAAAGTTATGGGAAGCAAGCCAGTAAGCAGTGTTCCTCCATGGTCGCTGTTTCAGTTCTTGCCTCCAGGTACCGACCCTGACTTCCATCTTGAAGAAGTGTGACCTATAAGAGGAGATAAAGTCTTTCCTCCCTAAGTTACTTTTGGCCATGGTGTTTATCACAGCATCGGAAACTAAGACAAGGCCTTTCAGGACTTGTGGGCCTTTAAGGAGCTGAACTAAGAGAAGGAGATGCCATGAAAGAGGTAGGACAACTACACATGGGACGTATGGAAATGGCTTTACCTGGCAGTTGACATCCATCTGTCCATTTGACAGAAGATACTGAACCACATCATAGTGGCCTTTCTTGGCAGCCAAGTGCAAACATGTAGAGCCCTCTGCATCCTGCAATACAAATGCCATTCAATATAGAGAAACCACTTATGACTTTGTTCCTAATACAAACCACAGGGAACCTATGCTCCTGGTCTAAGGGAGGAACTAACAAAGAACCCACCCAGCTGAAGACAGGCCAAGAGGACCAGAGTCTTGTCTCAAAGGCCCATGGTCCACAGGGAATACTAAGACTCAACCAAGTCCTTTGTCCCAACTAAAGAAACCTTCAGGTTGGAAGAAACCCTGCTCTAATCACATATACCTACATAATCTGGATATCCTGATGAAAAGCTTGTCCATTTCTACCCTCCCTAAACTAGATGGCCCCAGCCTTCTTGTCATAACCAATATGGTTTGCCAGCTCCTGCAAGGAACAGTTTTACCATGAATATGAGGCTTATCCAGGCCATAGCGGCTCCTTAAAGAACGTTGGAGAGCTAAGTATGATCACAGAGCACATGGAAAACAGAGTGGACTGATCAGTAAAAGCCATCCACAGTAGGAGAGTTCAAAGCAAGGTGAAAAGAATAAGCAACAGGTAAGCTTGCCCTACAGATGCAATTCAGCCGCATTACTACTTATTCTTCGGTGCTGAGCATATTTCATTAGCTTTTGTCTCTGTTTCCTCCTGGGTTCTATACACATCATACTAAATAACAACAACAACAACAACAAATTAAAGACACTGACCAAGAAGTTCCAACAGCTACACATAAGCAAAACCCAAGTACATCCCAAGCCAGGCATTGCTCCTCTGCTCCTGTTTTCACTGGCTATTGTTCTTAAAGACAAGTCTCCCTACTCACATCTTGGTATTGGCCTTATATCTACTAACTTTCTCTCTACTTTCTATCTCAAAGCCAAAACACTAGATTTTAACACATCATTAGACACACATCTGATAATAATTAGAATGTCCATCTTCTGAAGAGGAGTCGGTATGTGTCACTCCATGTATTGATATGGGCAAACGACACTGGAAGATTGCTGCAGGGTTTTTTTGTTTGTTTGGGTTGTGTGGGGTTTGTGTTTGTTTGTTTGTTTGTTTGAGACAAGGTTTCTCTGTAGCTTTGGAGCCTGTCCTGGAACTAGCTCTTGTAGACCAGGCTGACCTCAAACTCATAGAGATCCGCCCGCCTCTGCCTCCCGAGTGCTGGGATTAAAGGTGTGTGCTACCACCGCCAGGCTGCTGCAGGTTTTAAGAACAGTGATGGCACACATGGCAGAAAGAATTGGTAGCTGAATTACATATTACACAGCAGGGAACGCAGGCATGTGTGCATGCATACATACACACACACTCGCACTTCATGCCACCAAGATGTGTGTATGTGATCCGGACAAGAGGCAGGCAGAGTATGAGCGGGTTGGTTCTCACAGGGTGAAGACTGAAAAAATACTTTAGCCAAAGGAAACTCATAGGACTAAGACATAGAAGTAGCAAATAGCAAGGGCTTCTAGCAGGGAAAGGCAGTGGTATCTAACAGTCAGTTGTAAAGTAGTCTCCAAGTACAATTGAAGTTTTTATCACACCCATCATAGACACATTCAACAGCTTGCTTCCTTTTTCATTCAATTATCTCCCCACCCCCACCCCCAGGCCAATGGCTATTGAATTTAGTGTCTAGTTTTCTGATGTATCTCAATACTTCTATAATTCAACAGCAGAGATCTTGGCTAATTTATAATAGTGTGCATCATTCCACAAGTCCTCTACAACTCTTTAGTTCAGTGTGGTACTTCTAGTTTTTCTTTGAGGATAACATTGAAACACGCATTTGTTGTCTTTATTTTTTTTTCCAAATTATTATATGTGTATGGACGGGTGTCTTTATAGTGAGTGAGTGAGTGAGTGTGTGTGTGTGTGTGTGTGTGTGTGTGTGTGTGTGTGTGTGTGTTTTGGCTGCATGTAAGCCTACGTACCACATGCCACAGAGGTAGAAAAGTGTATGATATCCCTTGGGACTGGAATTACAGATTATTATAAATCAACAACGTAGGTGCTGGAAATAGAACTAAGTTTTCTGGAAGAGTAGCCAGAGCTCTTAGATATGAAACCATCTCTCCAGTACCTCGTTGGTTGTGTTTAGCTGAGGTAAAACTAGCCCTAGATTCTATACTCCTAGCCAAGGAACATACAGCTACTTCTTATCCTTTGCTATTTAAACGATGTGCTAAACAATACAATGTTTCCTTCACTGCCTGGGCCAGGGTCAGACACCTAAGAATTAACCAGGACTCCACTTTACTAGTATAATAAGCTACTATTCAGGAGATATTCAACTCACACACTAACACATGTGCCTTTAGCTCTGTACTTTGCCAGGTATTTTCAACATTACAATGCTATCTTAGTCAGAATTTAAAGGCTGAGTTATTCTTTTACATTTAAAACTGCTATTTCATCTTCAATGGGCTACTTATGTTCTTGTCAATTTCCTTTTCCGTTGTTTACTACAAAATCATAAAGATAATCTTCCCTTTTAGTTTCTGAAGTTCTACTTGTTCATCTTTTAAATATGACCTCCAAGTTCATAATCTTGCACAGCAAAAGTATGTTTCACCCTGTCTCTCATACCATGTTCATCTTCATTCTAAGATGCCATGGGGGAGGGAGGATGTGCACATGCACAAGTGCATTCATGCACGCACTTCCCATCAGAGAGTTTCCTTCTGTAGCCAAACAACTGACACAGGCGGTTTAAATGTTCTACTTTTCTATGTTCTCTCTTTGTTTCACCTGGTTTTATGTACTTCCTGTATGGCACCTACATAAACTGTTTTTCCTGATTCCACCTTACTTTTCCAACTAGGCTATATTTCTTTGTACTTTCTCTAAAGAGTAAAAATTTATCTTTAGTGCTGGAAAGAGATGGCTTGATGGTTAAGATCACATTTGCTCTGGTAGAGGGCCTGAGTTTAGTTCTCAGCACCTATACCAGGTGGCTCATGACTCCCTGCAACTCCAACTCCTGGGAAATCTGATGCCCTCTTTGGTTTATCAGGTACCTGCACTCATAGGCATATACCTACACAAAGACACATCACATAATTAAAAAGAAATCCTTAAAAATGTTCTATTAAATCAGCAAAATTATTAACTATGTCCTAAATATTTACCCTTATAACCACAGTACTTCTCATCACTCATCAAGAAAACTTTTTGCAACAAATGGCGACTACTAAACAAAGCCCCAACAAATATAGAGTTGTGGAGTCCAGTCCCCACTGATCCAACACAACCTAACGCTCAGGGCTTGTGATGTGAAAATTCATTCAGCCAATAGCTTTTGGGACACCAGCCCTTAGGGTGTAGTCTGAGGTGCTATGTGTGGACAATCCTCCTACCTCTGCATTGTGAGTGTTGTGATTATGGCTTTTACTATCCTGCGAAGTATATAATTATAGCTATTATGTTCAATTTTTTGATCATTTTACATATACATGGTATGACCACATTTTTCTACACACAAATACTAAGATTCCCCAGCACCATTTGCTGAAAAGTTGTCTTGAACCAACTAACAACACAAGAAATGTTTTATTTCTGAGATTTTTTTGTCATCTAATTCTCCTTCTGTGGCTCCATCTTTATAACAGTACTACACCACTTTCCTTATTGTAGCTTTGTACTAACATCTGAAATAAGGAAGTCTAATTCCACAGACACTGTTCTCTTTCAAACTTGGTCAATTACTCTAGATCTCCTGGAAATTATGTATGAACTTTAGGCTGGGTATTTCTGTGTATCATTGGAATTTTGAAAAGGGTTACATGAATATGCACAGACAAAAGACGACCTCCCATTTAAAAAAAAAAAAAAAAGAGGGTCTCATGTAGCCCAGGCTGGCTTCAAATTCACTATGTAACCAAAGATGGCCATGAACTTCTGATTTTCCTGCCTTTTGCCTCCCAAGTGCTAGAATTAAGGTGTAAACCACCACACATAGTTTATGTGGTGCTGAGGCCAGCGCTCTACCAACTGAGCTATAAACTAAACTCTCTGTCTCCTTTAACAATTGCTTGAGTTATCTGTGTGTAAGTTGTTTTTTCCTCTTTGGTTAAACATACTCCTTCTTGATATTACTATAAATGAAATTAACTCAACTTCCTTTTGGGAAAATTTAACTGCAAGAATATAGAAATATATGACAGACGTGGTGATACACACTTATAACCCCGGTATTCAGGAGTCTGAAGCAGGAAGATAACAAGCACTAAGTTTACAATATAAGACCCTCTCTAAAAGAAGGAAGGAAAGGAGGGAGGGAGGGAGGGAGAAAGGGAAAAGGAGGGAGGGAGGGAGGGAATTGCTATTTGTGTCAGTTTTGTACCCTATTATAGTAAATTAGTTCATTACTCTAACGACACTTTTCTTGACCCTTTTTATAACTTCTACCCATAAGATCAATCAAGTACGAACTGAGTCTTCTCAATTTGGGTATCTTCTACTTCTCTTCTTGTCTAACGGCTCTAAACATAAGCAGGAAAACACAATGAATGAGGAAGCAAAAAAAATTTCAGGACCAACTCCTTATTGGCTGATTTGGCTAATATTGGCACAAGAGGTAAACCTAGTGCTTACAAGGGAATCTTTAATAATAGGCCAGGTCACCGTGTATTTATAGTTTGCCATCAGAAACATTCCCAAAGGCTGTTTAAAAGTTTGATCCCCCAACTTAAAAACTGGCATTTTCAGAAGGTAGGACCTGAATGCAGAAGCAGGTCACCATGGACAGACCTCTGCAGGTTATACCTGCTACTGGACCTGGCTTACATCCTCTGCCTCTGATCTGTAAACACATTAAAAAGTTGCTGCTGCAAGTACCTGCTGCTACGATGTCATGCCTTCTGCACTAGAGACCTAAATCCCTCTGAAATCATGAGCCAAAATAAATCTTTACTCCCATAAGTCATTCTATCAGGCATTTTACCACAGTAATAAGAAAAGCAACTATCTACTACACCAAGTAAGTAAAGATGCTATGTTAGACAACAGGGTAAAAGTCCAACAGCAACAAGTTCCTGCAGAAGTTTCAAGGAGAAACTGTCCCTTGTTCATCTAAGAAACATCTACACATGAAATAGGAATATGAACCTGACTGGGTGGGTACCTTCGGATCCACCTGTGCTCCGGCCTTAATGAGGTACTTCACTGCATCCAAGTGGTTGTTTTCTGCAGCCTCCATCAATGGGGTCCGCTGATCTTCTGAGCAAGTGTCAATATTGGCACCCGCCTAGTAAACAAAGATTGTTTAGATGTGTTGAGGGTAATTTCTGAATCCTCCATCCCAATAAGTAAAAGAGCTATGAGGCTTTGTATTTGTTATTAAGATATTTAACAATGAAACTGTTTTACTGACCAATTATATCTGATTTTTCAAAACTTCACTCGAGACATAGTAACTAAAGGTGGGTTACTCAGTGGTAGAGTACCCGCCATGCATGAACAAGGCCCTGGGTTTGATTTCTACCACTCACACACCCGACATACTTGACACCCGACAAACAGACAGACATAATTATTCTATCAAGCTCTACCTCAAGCAGAGTATTCTTCCTAGACTTCATTTCTAAATTCACCTGACATACAGGGACAGCAGGATATAGAGATGTCTAAGAAAGGGAGTGGAAGAACCTCAGGGGAGAGAAAAGTGTGGGAGGGCAGAGGACACCCCATCTAATCACCATATTTCTCCAAGTGTTAAAACAGTTTCCAGAATAAACAAAACAAAAACTAGCTTCAAGTGGTAAGAATTTTGGAATAATTTATAACTTTTTCAATAAAATAAAGAGACAAATGAACTGACAAGTACACACAAGTAAGGCCCCAGTTTGTTATCAGCTGTGGCCAAGAGGAACTGGTTACTGACAGCTGAGCCTTCTCCATAGGCTTCTGTAACTTATAAAGTAAATATTGACAGCGATAAGTAAAGCTAGAGTTCTTGATGACAGCAGTAAAAAAGCTGAAGTCCAAAGATGCGCTCCAATGGGAGGGCTGTCTTACAAGAGCAGGGACCAGAGCAGCAGTGAGACAAAAAACATGTAGAGAAAATATAGGTGGTTTCAAACACTAAATTTAAAGGTCAAGGTCTAGCTGCTTAAAATAAACAGAAAAACAAACCAACAAACAAAAACACCAGAAGACAAAGGAAAGCCATAACTCCGCAGCGACAATGATCCTAACAATAACAAGGTGAGAATTCAGATCATGGAGGCAAAAAGACAAGTGTTCAAAAATCCAGGAATAAGCAAAACATATAAAATGCCAAAAGTCAATAAATATATCAAGCTAAGAATGGTAGTAGAAAACAGATCCACTACCAGAGTCTTGATGCTCCAGGATCCATCACAAGGAGTAACCACAAGGCAAAATGTCAGTACAGCTCCTACTGGTATTAGTGGGGAAGGTTCTACAGTCTATGCATAGGGAACAGCTCAACCGCAGCAAAAAGGAGACAAAGTGTATAGAAACACACATGTACATTTATAAAAACAAGAACAAAAACAGCTATGGACTTGGATACCATAAAGAGAAACAACAACTACATGTATAGTTTAGAAGGATAAGAGAAAAGGGAAAATAGAGAAAGCTTGTTCAAAGAAGTAACTACCGAAAAGTTTACAAACTTGGAGAAAATGAAACAGAACCAGGAAGTTACAAAGGACCCCAAAGTATATTTCAACTAAAATAGATAGTCTTTAAGAATTATATTAATCAAAAGCACAAGACAAAGTGAGAATCTTAAACACAGCCAGAGAAAATCCTTAAGTTACACACAAAGAAATCCCAGTTATACCACAGCAGACTTGGAAACAGAAACCCTGGGGAGAGTCAAGTGGTATCTGCAGAGTGTAGAGAAAACAAAGACCGAATATCTGCTGCTGAAAATACAGACCCCTGAAAGCTATCATCAAGAAATGAAGTAGGAACAGACCTTCAAGACAGTCAACATGAGGACTGTCACCAGCCTAGTCATGTAAAAAAAATAAAAAAATAAAAAAAAAGAACAAGATGTCTAATATCAGATTTTTAAAAACAATCATGAAAGCATGCAAACGGACTCACCCAGATGTAATAGGATCAAATCCGTCCCTTGCAGATTCCCCAAACCCACAAAGACATACAAGAGATGGAAAGGGAATGCTAAATAACGGAGGAACAATGAACAAACAAGTTGACAGGATTGTGTCCTTAACAATAATGGCTTAAATAGAAAGAGAATAAATTCTCCAAATAAAAAAATACAGACTAAATGGATTTTTAAAAAAGATCAGATGATTTGCTGACAGTAAGAAACTCATTTTAGTAACACACACATCGTTCAAGTGAATTGACAGAAAAAGATGAACTGCAAAAAGAGCAAGCTGATATACTTAGATAAGACAGATTTTAATAAAAGAAAAACCAACCAAGGGCTGGAAAGATGGTTCAATGGTTAGGAACACTTGTTGCTCTTCTAAAGGACCTGGGTTTGATTCACAGAAAGTACATAGTGGCTCACAACTGTCTTTAACTCCAGTTCTAGAGGATCCAAGGCCCTCTTCTGGTTTCCAGTCACCAGGCATGCATGTGGTACAGAGAAATAAATCTAAGCAAAATACTTGTTCACAACTAAAAAGAAAATTTTCAAGGTCACTCTATGACATAGTAGTCAATTTAATAAAAGAAAATAACAATTAAAAATACATATTACTCAATATACAAGAGGCTGAAGAGGTGGCTCAGAGGTTAACAGCACTGACTGCCCTTTCAGAGGACCCAGGTTCAATTCCTAGCACCCACATGGCAGCTCACAACTGTCTGTAAACTCCAGTTTTAGGGAAACGAACACACTCTTCCAGCCTTCTTAAGCAGTGCAAGCTTGCTGTACACAGGCTTACATGTAGGCAAACATTTATACACATGAAATGAATTCTCACAAAATAAATAAAAAAAAAACCCCGAACACTCTCCCCTTTGCCAGTTGGTGGTGGCGCACACCTTTAATCCCAGCACTCGGGAGGCAGAGGCAGGCGGATCTCTGTGAGTTCGAGACCAGCCTGGTCTACAAGAGCTAGTTCCAAGGACAGGCTCAAAAAAAAAAGCTGCTGAGGCCAGCCTGGTCTATAAGAGCTAGTTCCATGACAGGCTCCAAAGCCACAGAGAAACCCTGTCTTGAAAAAAAAAAAAAAAAAAAAAAAAAAAACCAACAACAACAACAAGTTATTTGTGCTGGGCAGTGGTGGCACACACCTTTAATCCCAGCACTCAAGAGGAAGAGGCAGGTGGATCTCTGTGAGTTCAGGGCCAGTCTGGACTACAGAGGGAGTTCCAGGACAGGCTCCAAGGCCTTTAAAAAAAAAAACCAACAACATATAAGAGAACCCAATTATATAATATGAACATCATATTTAAAGGGACAGAGAACAATGTAACTGTGGGATTCATATAATTTTCATCTGATGAGCTCACTCAGATCAAAATCAAGAAAGAAACAGTGGAATTGAACTGTATTACAGATCAAAGGAACAGTCTGACATTTGCACAATTCATGTTAGAATTGTAGAATGAAAATTCTTCGCATCAGGATACAGAACATTGTGTAGGTCAGACCATAAGTAAGTGTAAATAAATATTTTAAGATTTGTTTTATTTCTAATTATTGGCATTGTATGTATGTACACAAGAGCTAGAGTTACAGGAGGCAGTGCACCACCCACCCACTCCCACCCCTTTGCAACATAGTTTCTGGGACTCCTGAAAGAGTAATAAGTATGTGGTCTTAACTGCTGAGCTATCTCCCTAGCCCCCAAACAATTTTAGCCTCCCCCTCAACAAAAGAAAATGAAAAACAAAAACCTGAAACCATAGCATGCATATATATGTAGACGATATATATATATATATAGTCTATGGCCACAATTAAATAAAAGTGAAAATCAGCAAAAGGCACTTCAGGAATAGTATATATACAAAGAAATTCAACAGTATTCTCATAAGTAATGAGTCAGTGAAGAAATACGAAAGAAGTCTAAAATATTTTCTAGAACTGGGAGCTAAGGAGATGGCTTGGGAGGCAAACCTCTTGCCATGCACGCATGACAACAAGCGCTTGTATCCCAGCACCCTTGTAAAAGTAGAGTTGGGAGGACAGACTGACCTGACTTTAATCCTAGCATACGGGACACAGAACTGAGGGATCCCAGATGCAAGCTGGCTAGCTAGGCTAATCTTCAAGCTCTTGTCTTAAATAAAAGTCCCTATTTCTATAAAGTGGAGATTGGTTAAGGAAGACACATGATGCCAACCTCTGCCATACACACACACACACTTCCTAGAACAAATGAAAATACAACATGGGATAAAGCAAAAGCAATACTAAGAAAGATATTTATAGCAGTAAACTATAGCAAAAAATAGAAGTCTCAAATAAATAAACTAATGATGGAATGCTAAGGAACTAGAACAAAATCCAAAATTAATAAACAAAGATCAGAAGAGAAACAAATGAAATGAATATGATAAATGAAAAAACAAAGTTCAAAAGACAAAGTTGATTTTTAGAAAAGGTAAAACAAACCTGTAGTTAACCTAACCAAGAAAAAAAAATGAACACAGCTCAAAAAAAGCAGACTAGGTATTTATCAGCTGACATCACAGGAGCAAAAAGGATCATTATGGACTATCATAAACAATCAGATGACAGCACGAAATGAGCAACTTTCTCGACACTTGAAACCAATCAAAATTGAAGGATGAATAAATAAAATGCTTGAAAAGTCCAATAAATAATAAGGGACTGAAGTAAAGTCAAAATGTCTTCCAACAAAGAAAAGTCCAGAGTGGTCAATTTCACAATGAAACTTCACCAAATTTCCAAAGATTAATGCCAGTATTTCTAAAACTACTGGGGGGGGGGGGGCTGACACCATCCTAATACAATATAAATATTGTTCTACAGTACTAACGCTAACACCAGCAGCAGCCACAGCCAAAGGCTACAGAAAACAGCTATCCTAGTAGATAGATATGAAAATTGTGAGCAAAATACTAGCAAGTTAGTTAAATAACACAGCAGAAATAAAATCACTAGGATCAAATGATTTCATCCTAAGGATGCAAGATTGATTCTACACAGGCAACCTCTATCAAACTTCTGTATAGCTGTATAAACAATATAGGAAACAAAATTAATCGGTGGCCTATAACAGAGGGAAGTATCTGTAAAATATTCATTTAACAAGGGATTGATTTCCAGAAATCTCACAACTCAATAGCAAATAACTTATTTTTCAAAGAAAGTAACATATCAAACATTTCTCAAAAAAAGCTGTAACAAGAACCACAAGTATATGAAAAATTACAACACCACTAATCATGAAGGAAATACAAATTAAAAAAGATAAATAAGTAACAAGTAGCCATGCAGATGTAGAAAAAGAAAAATGCTTAGATCTTTAATAATCAGCCAAATAGGCGCTACAAAAGACAGTATGGAGGTTTTTCAACTTCTGGAGCTAGAGCAACCAAGTGATCCAGAAAGTGTACTCCTAGATGTATATTCAAAAGAAAGGAGCTTAGGTCTGAGAGACCTCTGGACACCTAAGTCTATGACAGCCCTGTTCACAGGAACTATCACTGACACTGAACCAAACCAAAAGTGTGGTGTGTGGACACAATGTAACAACTGCCATAAATAAGACTGTGATCCTGCATTTACAGAAGCACAACAGAACACTGCACAGTCTCCCTTGAATGTGGAAGACAGTGGTTACCAGCTGCTGAAAAAAGGTGTGGAGAGAAACAGAGGATGGTTAATGGTTGCAAGAGTGTTCTGGATGGAAAAAAATAACTTTCAATGTTATTTAGATTTTTTACATTTATTTACAATTGGGGAGACATATATATACATCACAACACATGTGAAGGTCAGAGAATAATATGTGTTCTCTTATTCTACTACGCGAGTTCCAGAAGTCAAACTCGGGTTGTCAGGTTTGGTAGCAAGCACCTTTAACTATTCAGTCATCTCATAAAATTAAAGAAAATTCTAGACATGGTTTAAACAATGAGGGATATGTCATTGGTCACAGGGATTAGAAGAGGAAAAGATCTGGGTCTCACTAAGCCCCCATCATCTATAGCAGGACCTTCGTAACATGAAAGCCAGCCAAGGCTAAACTAAAACTAGGAAATACGCTGAGACACAGCTACACAGCAGGGCGGTACTCTACAGAGGCAATGTAGAGTACCTATAGTAGTCGAGGTACCACTGCCATGTTAGCCTAGTGACACTTAGATAAACACTGAGAGGATGAAGAAACTATTTAAAGCTATCCTTCCAAACCTGAACCAGCATGTGGCAGATGTCCACGTGGCCAGCCTCTGCAGCAGCATGCAATGGGGAACGCTTACTCTGATGCTCCATTTTGAAATTGGGATCAATTCCATCAACTGTAAACAAACACAATTTTACTAATTATATCAGATGTAACCACAATACACTTTCATATACTTATGACAGTCATTCAGGGCTGACATGGATAACATCAATGTAAAAAATGACCTCTGAAGCCATGATGGAGTCACTATGCCCTGTCTGCAGGCAGAAGTTAGGCCCCAGTTGTACTAGTAAGATCAAGAGACCCTATACCAGCCCTACATGAAACCTGGGTAGGCAGGTTTCTCAGAGAGTTTTACTGTGCTCATTCTAACCCTTGAGTTCTGGTGCTTTCAGATACTCTTATCTCAGCCTCTTACAAACTTATAAAAAAACATGCTAAAGGGAGAACAGCTCCTAATAGACATGTCCCAGGAGCAGATAAAAGTGTAACCCTAAGACTCAAATATTTGTTTCATTTTTACTTTTTGGAAACACAGGGTCTCACTATGCAGCCCAGGCTGGCCTTGAACTTGAAATCCTTCTGCCTTAAGCTCCCAAATTTTGAGCATTTTTCTAGACATTGAATCAAGATACCATGCAAAAATTAATGAAGCAAATTAATACTATATGAAATCCATGAAGAATAAAACTTTTTTTAAAAATTAAATGAAGTCTCCCATCTTTTCCTTTCTTCTTGATAAATTTTGGCTTCTTTCATGATTTGCTGTCATTCAAAGTGCAGTTTATCCATGCTTTTCAACCAAAGATGAACTTCAGAGAGGTCAAGCCTCAGAACCATGAGCTGAGGACTCAAGCACATTCTCAGGCACTAAAGAGTTAACCCAAGCTCAGCAGCTGCAAAACATACAATCTCCTTAATTCCACAGGATCACTTTGTGCAGCAGTAATGCTCCTGCCAGCACAGAAGCATTGGCTTCCTCACTGCAACATGTCACAACAGGACCCAGTCATGCTGCAGCTGCTTTTCCTGCAATGTACATTTCTGCTTAATCTAATAATCACTCAACTGGTTACTTTATAAACTAGATTTTTTTTTCACTTTTTAAAAACTAGAAATGCACAGAGAACATTTCCAGGCCATGTAACAGGTTAAATACCAGGGAGGACTTTCTTTCACTCATCGGAGGAATCAAACATTTTAAGCATTAGACAGTGAGATGGGGCTCATGAGAAAAGGGGTAACCAATAAGGCTTCCCTGTGTTCCTTTTGAGGTCTCAGGTAATAGCAACTCACCGAGCATGAGAAGCACCTTCTGCAGCTCACCCTGTCTGGCAGAGAAGTACAGCTGCTTGGGGTGGAAGCGAAGCTTCTTGGGTCTGTAAGAAGCAGAGGACAGAATCAGCACCAGTCTCTTATTGTCAAAACAGGGCAAGAGGTACAATGTTGAGAGCGTTTGTGAGCATGTTTAAAGCCTTGAGGCACTGCCCACCAAAAGAACAAACAAAACAACAACAAAAACCTCAACAACTATCTTCTTATGTCATAAAAGTGCTGCAGACTAAACCACCGCTGCTAACATGACATGTGCCCCACTCAGGGCGCAGACACGCTGCTATATTGTAGAAGGTCGGGGAGCTGCCGGAAGTCGTCATGTATTATTATCATTTATACTCAAGATGGCATATGAGGTGCAGCCCATTCATGTCCAGGGTGACCTGTGCAGCTCAAGTGATGACAACTGTCGTAGGGTGATACTAGCTATCCTCTAGCAGCAAGAAAGGGCCTTAAGTCAACATGTTTGCTATGAAGCTTACTCAACTTCTAAACAAGGATTAGGAGTAGAGGGGTTAGGAAAAGTCTGGGGCCTGGTCAATGGACAGGGATTAAGAGTATCAGATAAACTAGGATAGAGAGAGTGAGAGACTAGTCAGAATGAAGAAGACCAACAGAGGGTCTTATCTGTTAGGTACGAATGAGTGAACCATTTTCCTTCCAGGGCAGAGTAAGACACCTTGATAAGCCTCTGTAAGGAGTGGAAAGCTGTCCCCAGAGAAAGAGGACACAAGCAGACCTGTGAGCCAATAAAGGTTGCAGTGTGGGGTCCAGAAAACAGCCTGAGGGGGTTACCTGATCTAGCCTCACTAAGCAGAGATTAGGTAGCAAGGTAGATGGTAGGAACTCATGGAATGATAGTGTCTGCTCTAGGAGCCTACAGGCAGCTCACCCAAAGGAGTACATAAGACTGTCCTTGCTCAGGATAAAAAGAATCTCATCTCTTGCTCTTGGCATGAATGGATAATAATTTGCAACAATATATCCCAGACAGTGGGAAGACATATGAGAGTGGTACCTCATGAAGTCATCCTTTGATAAACAGTGTTACTCAAAAAGCTGGAAAGTATTAGGAACCCCTGGGGAAGAACCTGACCCTGAGCTGTCTCTGGAAAAAAAACAAAAACAACGACAACAAAAAAAAAACAAAAAACAAAAACAGGCTGGCTCTTACTTTTCAGAGTCCAGAGCGATTAGAGCACTTTCCAAGGTCTCCTTTCCTGGACCCTGGGAAAGGCCAGAAGTTGGCCTCACGAACCCAGCTGGCCCTGCAGGATCGAAGCACTCTGGTGCCTGGGGGACTGTGCTCTGCGATTTGTCGTCCTCTGGGGCTCCAGCAATGCTTCATGAGAAGGAAATTATTGAAATGTTGTTTCATTATTTGGAAAACCTCTCTTTCTCACGGAAACCAATGAAAACATAAAACAAGACCTGTCCCAACCTGCCCACACAGGCTGCCTCTGAGGAGTCAATGCCAGTCCATTGACTATCTGCAAGTCTCAAGGGAGCTGTCCGAAATGCAGAACCCCATCCCCTCAATAAACAAGACACTCAGAAGTTGGCACAACACTCCTAGGATCTCCACCCACTCACTCAAACCTTATTTTAATAAACAAGATTCAGGCTGTATCCAGTCAATCTACTACCTCCTCCAGTTTAGGGATGGGTGCCTACTGGAACTATGACTTGAGAATGCTGAATTTACCAATTAATATGAGCACTAAGACCTTCCCATTGTATACACATATAACCTGAGGTTTTTAAATGACCTCAAATGAAGCTTTAGGTTTTTGGTTTTGGTTTTTTTCTCCTACTGCTATCATGTTTATAAAACTATCTTCTTCCTTTTTTGCTGAGCAATCTGACGGCTCTGTCAGTATCTGGATCTCTTCACCATTCCTTTCCAATCAGGGAATGGCTGGTGAAAAGACTGCAGTCATCTGTCTTACCACTCCACAGCTCTCAAGACAGTCAGCTAATGTCTACTGGGTTCCTTAGAAAAGCAATTAAATATTTCTATGGGAATACATTGCTTTATCTTTTTTTTTTTTTTTTTTTTTTTGGTTTTTCGAGACAGGGTTTCTCTGTAGCTTTGAAGCCTATCCTGGAACTAGCTCCTGTAGACCAGGCTGGTCTCGAACTCACAGAGATCCGCCTGCCTCTGCCTCCCGAGTGCTGGGATTAAAGGCGTGCGCCACCACCGCCCGGCTCATTGCTTTATCTTTTATTCAGCAAAGGCCTTCGACCCTGTGCCAAGCAGTGTGCCAAGTCTAACGGTAGCTAGAATACTTGGGAGTACGGGGATTACATTAAAGAAGGAAAAACTACAAAAGGCTGCACCAGCCAAGGCAGTGTAAAAACGGATTCAACACAGATGATTTTTATAAAGCCAAAATGAAGCTGACTCATGTACAAATGATAGTAAATGAACACTAGCACTTCTTAGAGATGAAAAACCCTAATAAATGCAAAGTTCAGTGAGACTTCTGGATATGGCAATAGAAACTGGTAACTACAGAGGACTTGTCTTCAGAAATACCATCTGAAAAACTTGGCCACAGCTACCGTGCTCAGTACCTGCCCGTAGTCGTGTCAGCCCTGCCCTCAGAAGCCAAGCTCTTCTCCTGTCCAGAGGCCAGGGTCACTGTGGAAGTCGTGTCGGCTTTTGCTATGGTCACCTCTTTGGCCTTGGAAGTCTCTTCCCCACAATGGGGACAGTAGCTGGCATTGTTGACTCGAGAGGCACAGTCCTTATGGAAACGATGAGAGATACTGCTCTCAGGCTGACATTCCATGAAGTTACCCTGGAGAAAGAAAGGAGAAAATCATCTTTAAAAAACTAAGAGTAACATTCAGATAACTAGATGAAGTTTTACTGAACCACTCAGATTACACAAGCAAGTCAAGGCCCAGGTATGGCCTGGTAACCAACAGCAGAGAAACAAAAAGCTCACAAAATGAACAGAGGCGGGGCTGGAGAGATGGCTCAGAGGTTAAGAGCATTGCCTGCTCTTCCAAAGGTCCTGAGTTCAATTCCCAGTCAACTACATGGTGGCTCACAACCATCTGTAACCTGTCATACAGCTGGTGCCCTCTTCTGGCCTGCGGTCATACACAGACAGAATATCATACACTAAATAAAATAAATGAATGAATGAATGAATGAATGAATGAATTTGAACAGAGGCCACCAAAGATCACCTCATTGCTACCACTACTCACCTCCAAACCCAGAAACCCAGATAGCTGAGGTCTCACAACAATCAGGACACTCTAAACAAGCAAGAGAGCTGTATAAGGCATGGCCTAGAAGGCCCACATGGGATGACGGGCAGAGAGAATCTGAGTACCAAAAGTGATCGTTTCAATAAATACCAATTACAGCACCAATTAGAATAGCTGTTCTTGCATAGACAATGGAATTCAGAAGTATTCTATTTCTCAGCAGAAGCATAAAAAATGAAAATCTAAGAAGAAAACAAGGTGTAGAATTCAAAGGTAAGCCCTCATAGCAGAAGCTCCTGGACTAGGCCACAGAGGGTCAGCAGAACATCTGAAGGAGCAGGTAAGTGAAGACACCCACAGAGGCATCAAAGAAAGGAGCCTGTCTTATGGGTCTGGTGGATGCAGATTTATCTCATGAATAGAGTCATCAAAGACAAGATCCTAGTAACAACTGACAGTACACAAAGAATGCACTAATTCAAGACACTAATTCACAGAACAAAACGAGGGAGCGGGGGATAGAGGGTCCTTTGTCTACATAATAAAGCTCAATAACTGCGATAAAAGGCTTATGGAATAGGCCCTATTTGGGATATGACTGTGGAATGAGTCTCTGCAGAGGACTCTTGAAGCCCGGCTGGGCTCTTACCGCAGTGCAGAAGTAGCCGCAGCCAGGACAGCACTGATGCTTCACCATGCGACCCCGATGGTCTTCACACAGCACCAAGAGTGGTGCTTTGTTGGATGGACGCATCAGCTCATACTTGACCACGCTGTTTGTACACCGGCCCAACTGCAAGCAGACAAGACCAGGGGTCAGTAACAGAGCTGTGAGGGAACAGCTTTCCCACCCACTGGACAATGGAAAGCACTAGACACATGAGAAGTTCTCAGGAGACATGAGGTGACTAAAGGAGTCATAAACCTTCAGAGGCAAGCCTAGATTCATTAGCAGTCTGAAGTACCTGTCATACAGCTGTTAACCCCAGCCAGCAGGTAACCTCATTGAGAGGGTCAGGTGATCAGAAAATCAAAGGCTCAACTTAGACATAAATCAAGGAAGACATCAGGATGAGAAGAGAGCTAGACAATGAACATACCATAGGTAAGAAGGTCAAGGCCATCACAAGTGATCAGTGGGTCAAAGTACACCAAGTGATCCAGCTGGAATGCCCTACACATGGAATCAAAGCTGAGATGCAAGAAACAAAGCAATGTCTCCTGGATATGCCTGAAGAACACAAGTACAGAACGTACTAAGGAGTCCAAGATTCAAGGACAATTGTCAGGCTATAAACAGAAGCTTCCCTGTAAGATGCTACTATGTGCCAACAAAAGAGATAATTCACAAATGAACTGCTACAGCTGTCCCCCCAACAAACAATAACTGTCCAGATATGCTGGTAATCAAAGAAACAGAACATGGCCTCCACCACTTCCGTGCTCTATAATTAATATAATTATGCAACTGGGTTGTAAATACAGGCCAGTAGCCATAGTATCTACAACAAGTAGCTAGGTCTGAGTTCTGCACAGTTTCAAAACAAGCAATCTAAAATACAAATCAAAAAGCTCTTAATGCATCTTTTCTTAAGACTCCATCTGAAAATGTGAGTGTGCCAAGGACTACCCCCAAAGGACACAGGAAGTGAAGCAATTGGCAGTAGAAACAAGAAACGGGACCCGACAGACCAGCAAGTGCTTTGCTGATGCCTACGAACTGTGGTAGAATCATCTAAGAGATTCTCTTTAAAGGCAGATTGAACGATTCCCCATACCTAAGGTGTGGTGATATTTCATTTGTATTTTAATAAGTGAAGCTTGCCTGAAACATCCCCACTGGTCAGTCTTACAGACTAGGCAGTAAAGACACCTTTGATCCCAGCAGCCACTAGTTTGCCATAGAAACTGGGTGGTAGTGGTGCAATGCCTCTAATCCCAGCACTAAAGAGGAATATAAGACGAGAGGAGACAGCTCTCAGACACACTCATTCTGAGATTCCAGGAGGTGGGATCGCCATTTTGGACTGAGGTATAGGTAAGAGCCAATAGCTGGCTGTTTTGCTTTTCTGACCTTCAGGTTGAACCCCAATTTCTGTCTCTGGGTTTTTATTAATCATGCTACACTAAGGTATAAAACTCAGCATGGGGAAAGCTAGGGCACGCATATCTTGAACCAGCCACCCTGACACCACCCCGAACACCAAATGATTCTCTAGGAATCTTGGTTAAGACAGGTGGACACAAGTCCTTTATCAATGCTGATTGGAGAGAAGGCATGAGTTATTTAAAAAGAAAAATGTGAGATAGTACAGACACAAGTCTGTAAGATGTACAAAAAGATGCTAAAAACAATTCATAATTAATTTCGGAATAAGAGGTTACATGCATTTAGTATTTGAATTGTTTTATAAAGAGTATGAATTATTTATATAATCATAAAATGATGAAAGAGATTTTGTTCAGCTGCTGCAATGGGAATGGAAACAGTTGGGGGCTAGTTAGGAAGATGCTGATCAAATAGCACAAAACAAGGCAGATGATCTTTCAGAAGGAGAACATCAAAGGAACAGAAATCAAACTTTTTCTTAGAGTTGAGAAAAAGAGAAATAGTTAATGAGCACAACTACATCAGTGATGAGGAAGAGAACAGGAAGAGCCAAAGCAAAAGAAAGGAGAGAGCAGGCATTGACAATGGCAAAACAAAAACGACCCACGCCATCCGCCTAGAAGCAAGGAGAAGTACAGAAGCAGAAGAAAGCTGCGGTTCACTCCACAAGGGAAACCAGTTTGTGACAGAGACCCAATCATCCTCTTGCATGCTTGTTGCTATTTAAAAAAAAAAAAAAATCCTATTAGCTTCAGAGTGCCTGCTATTTTGGGAAACATTCTATTAAGGAAAGCTCTAAGAATAGAGACTGAAATAAATTTAAAAAAAAAAAAAATGGAGACTAGAGTAGCCGGGTGTGATGGCCTTCACCTTGAATTCCAGCATTTGGGAGGCAGAGGCAGACAGATCTCTGAGTTCAAAGCCAGCCTGGTCTACAAAGTAAGTTCCAAAGCAGCTAGAGCTGTTACACAGAGAATGCCTGTTTCAAAAAAACAAAACAGAGACTGAAGTACAATAAAACCACCAATAAGCCCATATTTACTTTTTAAAATCCAAAACATTTTCACCTGAGCGATCCACATTAACCTTTCCAGAAGAGTATTTATAGGTGAAATCACAAGGTTTTACTCATTAAAAACTCAAGGTATATTGCTCATGGATATTCAGCACAATCTCAAGAAAATCCACATACCCAACAAGAATGGTAATAATTCCCCAAAACCCATACTTTAAGGGGGGTGAGAATGAAGGAGAAAGGGGGTATCACAGTGTGCCTGTAGAGGGCCAGAGAACAACTTTGCTGGGCTAGTTTTCTCCTTCCAGCATTTTTTTAAACGATTTACTTTTATTTTATGTGCATTGGTGTTTTGCCTGTATGTATGTCTGATCCCCTGGAACTGGAATTACAGACAGTTATCAGCTGCCATGTTGGTGCTGGGAATTCAACCTGGGTCCTTTAGAAGAGCAGTCAGTACTTTTAACCACTGAGCCATCTCTCCTGTCCCATCCTTCCAATTTCTTAATGGATTCCAGGATTTACACTCAAGTCATTGGGCAACAAGTGCCTTTACCTACTGAGCCATCACACTGGCCCTCAACTTTTCTTGATATAGCAGTAAACCAATCAAATCAATATAAAAAGCATATTTTACTGCCAAAAAAATTTCAAAACAGAGTTTTAATGAGTGGCATTGTTCCTTATTGCTAGAAAATTCTTATTGCTAGAAATATCTCATTTAATACAAAGTCATAGAGGCTCATAGCTATTTCCGTGGTCAAGATCTGGTAACTTTGGGTTATTATTTTCTAATAGTACATCACACTACAGGTGTGTACCACCATAGCCAGTTCCACACACAGCATTTTCCGTTTAGTTGCACTTTTTTTTTTAAGCTCAAGGACAATTTTATTAGCTTAAAAAATAAAAAAAAAAAAATCCTTCCAGGTAAGCAAGTTATAAATCTCAGAAACTGTCCACCTGGAAGAAAAAGGAGAAACAAAGCTGTGCCATTTAAGTTGGCATGGAGGTGAACCACACGGCAGACAAGAAGCTACATGAGGGAAGGGGCTTTAGAGAAAGAGAAAGGAAGACCAACACATCAGAAAAGGCCTGTTTCACTTCTAGCCAGCATCTGAAAGAGACAGAAAATAGAAAGAAATTAAGTTATGCCTTTCTGATTCAGGCCACAGAAAGGCAGGCCCAGTAAACCACTGGTATAATATAGCATCCTTGACCTGTTGGGAGCTTAAAAGTCCTTAAGCCCTCAGATGTCCAGGAAAAGCAGGAATATTAAGCATCCAGAAATTTCTTTCACAGGGAAGGACATATAACTTGTTTTTCCAGAAGGTTAAGAATTAGAGGTTATTGATAGCCTGGTTATCCACATTATCTGTTGGGCCAAGCCAAATTAAGCTCCTACAACCAGGACAGGAGGTTGGCTAGTAATCTAAATGACCATTATATTGAAAAGCAAGGAGCCTCCTCCAAGCTACCACAACCAGGACTAAGATATCTAATAGGCTAAAAATGACTCCTACATTATCTGTATAGACAAGGGCTTTGCCAAGCTCCGACAACCAGGACCAGAGGTGGCTCATAGCCCAGATGGCCTCTATGCTATCTGTATGATTGAGACCAGGCCAGATCCTTCTTCAGGCCCTTAAGCTAATACAGACAGCCTATCTCTAAAACCGATCTTCTTGGAAGAAATGGCATATAGGCTGAGTAGAGTTCCAGCGTAATTATGCTTCCGTGTGCACTGGGGCCTGTATTACATTAGGAAACTTTTCCCAAAATATACTGTGCTTAAATATGTTGGCAATAAACCACCTAGTATCAGACTCTAAAAGCTTGATCCAGTATGATGAAGTTACACTGAACCAAGTTTTTATTCTCATCTCTTCGTGGTTCATTTCTCTGCCTGTCCTGACTCCACTATCAACTTTCAGCACTGCTACACTGGTATCAAGCTGTGTGCTTGCACTCTGCATGCATGGATCCATCACCTCTAATAACTTTCTAACACTGAAATAAAAACTAGACCTCAGATCAGTGGTTTGGGTTTTCCAAATGCTTACTGTGTGAAAGCTTAAGAAAGAGAATTCACAAAACTTCAGCATCTTTTGACATAAACCAAGTGTAAGGTTATTTGACTTTAATAATAATATAAAAATTAACTCCACCAAATATTAAAATATAAAAGTTCATAATATTGTAAAAGAAAAACCTGTTGGGAGCTTAAAAGTCCTTAATTGGTATCTTAAGTCTGCTAGACACAGAGTAAAACTCTCATTATCTGTGCTGCTTTGCCCGCTAAGAGGCATACAACTATGTAACAAAGTGAACGAGATTATTTCAGCCAATAAATGCACAATCCATGGAAGAATTATAGCAACATTTTAAAACCTCCAATGCATGATGAAGGTAAACTAACATCAGTGAAAAGTATCAATCTTGTGCTCAATTTGGTACAGCATTCCCACAGCCTTGCAAAGAAACTGGGCTGAGTCAGGCAATAATTGCGCACACCTTTAATCCCAGCACTCGGGAGGCAGAGGCAAGTGGATCTCTGTGAGTTTGAGGTCAGCCTGGTCTAGAGAATGAGTTCCTGGACAGCCAAGGCTACACAGAAATCCTGTCTCAAAACCCCTACCAAAAAGGGTGGGGGAAAAAGGCTGATCTGGCCTTTGCAATTCTGTCAAGGACTCAGAGATCTGCTGAACTGCACCTTACGTGTAAGAAATTAGACAGAATCCAAGCACCCTGGAAAGCAGCTGTTTCTTGGATTTGGCAGTTCTACCAGAGGTCACCTGAAATGTGTGGGTATGGGAGCCAGGTCTAATTAGTATATAAAAAAAACTTATAACGAATATCATACAAAGAGAAACAAAGTTTCTAAGAACACAGAACAAACTACAAAGGAGAAAATGAGAAGCAAATCATACCCAACACACAGCACAGAAGTCAAAGCAAAAAGCCCTGTTTTGAGGAGAGGGAGTTGTAGCTATGCATTCTGCCTTTCCAATGTAAACATATTTCAGGAATGCCACACTACTCCAGCAGATAAGGAAGCACTCCTCTATACCAAAAAATACTAACCACTGATGGCGGGAAAAAAAATAAAAACAGAAAATTGAACCTGAAACAAAGCAATAAACACAGTCAGTATTAGATCAGGAGTCAAAACCTGTAAGAAAAAACCCAATGAGGAAGGACAGGAACTTGCCACAGAAACCCTATCATGCTTGCCTTGTGGTATGTTTTCCGTGCCAAGGTTAAATCATACAAGTCTTAAACCTTAAATCTACCCATGTCTTCAGATTTAGTTTTCAAACAATGATCACTAAGGAGAATGACATAAACAACATAAGCAAGCCATCAACTAAATCAGTGTCTGGGATCCATTTACCTGTAGGTCAGTGGCACAAGGAACTACAAGAAAGGTGGCAGAAAAACACATTCAACTTCTAATACAGGAGCTGGTGAGATGGCTAAGCAGGTAAGAGCAATGCCAACACTGACTCCCAAGTGCTGGGGTGGGCATTAGTAGTGCACACCTGTAATCCCAGCACTCAGGAGGAAGAGGCAGATGGATCTCTGTGAGTTCAAGGCCACCCTGGTCTGAAAAACAAGTTCCAAAATTATTACACAGAGAAATCCTCTCTCAAAAAAAAGAAAGAAAGAAAGAAAGAGAAGAGAAGAGAAGAGAAGAGAAGAGAAGAGAAGAGAAGAGAAGAGAAGAGAAGAGAAGAGAAAAGAGAGCAATGGCTACTCTCCCAGAGGACCAAGGTTCAAATCTCAGCACCAACATTTCGCAACCATCTGTAAATCCAGTTCCAGGGGATCTGACATAGGCTTCTGCTGTCTGTGAGAAGTAAAAATCTACACGTGGTGGTACACACGCAAAAATACCCAAGCACATAAAATGAATAAATAAAAATTTTAAAAATCTTTGATTACAAACATACCAAAAACGCTGGAAACAACGTGAATTCTACTTAGTCCAATGTGCAAAGAAACATGTAAAAAAAAAAAAAAAAAAACCCAGAAATACATATATGGACCTTAAACTTTGAGAAGATAAACTTTGAAATCAAGGCAAGATTTCACTGGAACTTCCCTAATACCCATTCAAGAGAATGAGAGAACCAGTGGTTTTCAAACTGTGGTTCCTGGACCAGAGCATAGTAAAAATTAAAGCTTTTAGAAAAGCAAGATCACAACACAGGCCAATTCCACTGAAGCAAAAGTTCTAACTGTATCACTAGGTACTAGGAGCAAGAATAGTTGGATAAGTCCTCAGTAGCATCAGCCCACAAACACCTGACCCAGCACCACAATAGGCCCTCCCATTAACAGTCTAAATCTAGTACTGTGGGCAGGGTGGACTTCTAGAATCACCTCTATTTCTCCTTTTCCAGGGCCTGGACAGATGCCCTAGCCTTTCTGCCTTCACCTATGAAGCATAAAGAAACTGCAGGGGCAAGTGTGAAATCTCATGGCCATATCCTGTACACTAGACTTATGCTACTGCTGCTGTCGAAGACTTCAATCCTAAAGCTAACAGTTAAAACTCAATTGTTAATTAGTGAGAAAGGCTCGAAAGAACAAATGGCCCAGAAACCTTACTAGAATGCAATAGGGAAAAGAGAAGAAGCAAAGCACCAGCGACTGGCCAGGTCTTCTCCCAGAGGACAGGTGGTCAGATGCAGTCAGAGTACTCCAAGGGTCTTGTCATAGCAAAAAGTACCTCTCGTAATGCAACCTCAACAAGCTTGCTGCCTGCTGCCTGCTGTCCCCGTCCCCACCCCTGCTTTGCTCACCAGCAGCCAAGTAGCATGATGAGCTGAAGAAAAATAAAACTTGCCAAAAATTGAGAAATTCTTAGAAAAAGCATTGTCTCTGCACATTGCCTCCTTGGTTTTTGCCAATCCAGAAGGAATGAGGGTAAGGGATCATCAACCCTCCCAGGTCTATGTGAGACATGACAAGAAGTAATCAGAGCTCATCGAGGTGATGGGCATGCTAGGCTAAACCTGTCCCAGGCACGGACACACTGGAGAAACCCTCACTTTATTCACTTCTCAGTAAATACAGCAAGGTGGTAAAAATTTTTGTTTTATGTTTCATGACAATGCAATATTCCACTTTCACCCAACCACAGTTTGAATGCTATCACCCTTTCAAAAAAGAATGGGGTATAAAAGAATGAATATGTCCATGGAAATTGAAAGAGGGCAAGTGGATCCCCTGAGGCTGGAGTTACAGGAGCTTGTGAGTCACTCGATGTGGATGCTGGGAACTGAACTTGTGTCCTCTGCAGAAGCAGCATGTTCTATTTACTACTGAGCCATCTCCAGCCACAACGTTCTTGTTTTGTTGTTGTTTTAAAAAAAAAAAAAAAAAAAAGCAAGCCTATCAGCTTTGGTTATCTTATTATTGATCTGCTCCATCACTTTGACAAGTTTGTGTGGGTTCCCTGGTAATCTGACAGTGCTGACTAGGGTTTAACAGGAAAGGCTGTGATTCTGAAGCATGACAGTCCTTGTTGCCATTTTAAGGAAAAATGAACGTGCTTACTTCATGATCCACGCTCTCAGTGGCCATGCACTGGTTGTTGGCCAGGGTGCTGATCTCGCGGCTCTTGGGGGTTTCCATGCGGCAGCTGCAAAGAGGCACTTCCTGGAGGCCATCCGTCTCCAGCACATCCGGACCATTGGCCAGCCCTAAGTCACACAGACACATCAGCTCAAGCAACCCTGACCTACAAAGGGTCGTCCAGAGAACAATCAATTACAGTCCTTACAAAGATCATTTATGAGCTGAAATTACACATCAGTACTGCTCAGGGTAAAGTGTTCACATACTATTTTGTAATATCCTACATGTAAAGTAAGGTGGCGGATTGTAACTTACCCACAAACTACCAAATCCCCCAAGACTACTTATTAATTTATATTTATAGGGTCTATGTCATAGGCCAGGCTGCATGTTCACCAGGAATTCCTAAATCTGGTTTCCAAGCAAGAAAAGCATTCGCTCCATATTGAGATATTATTTTCCTTATTTGGTTCTAATTTATATCCATAAAAAGAAATTCCATTTAAAGGGTTTTACTGATGGTTTGTTACCTAGAATATTATTCACCAACAAAAGAACCCATATATTAAGCAGAAGAAGGAAAACAAATTAAAAAATGGGGTCCATCAGATTGCTTTGGAGAGTTAAAAGTGCATGTTGCCAGGTCTAAACACCCAAATTCAATCCCCAGGACCCACACGGCAGAAGAACCAAAAGTTAACAGTTGTCCTTTAACTCCACACATGCCTACACACATGACATTACAGACAGACAGATACACTTATAAACAGAGAACCAAACACCACAGTGAAAACAAAAGCCATGAGGCCCAGGCAAAGCCTCTGCACTGCAAAGCTGAGCCCACTCACTCTCTGAGAACATGCAAAAAATATTCTGGGATCTGACTAGTAACTTCAAAGACTGCTTCTTTCAAAGGACACTGGAGCAGATCATGTCCTCTTTCTTGTGAAACAACAGAGATAAAGGTGAACTGAGTTTGAACAGTATTGCAACTCTGAAAATAATTAAGTAATATTCACACCTTAAAAATAGACTAGGACTGACAAGGTAGTGCAGGCTTTTAAAACCAGCACTTGGGGAACAAAGACGGAAAGAGCTCTGAGTTCTAGAACAGCCTGAATTACATATCAAGTTCCAAGCCAGCCATGCTACACAGTAAGATCCTGTTTCAAATATTAATTAATTAAAATAAAATAAAGATTCTCACTGAGACCAAACCCAAAGAACCTCGAGGACCTCAGCCAATAGAGACCTCACTCATCTCATGGAAACTAATCTTGAGCTATTTCTTCTGATGTCCAGATTACAGAAAAATGAAACGGTTAAGTTCAGCAGCTCAAAACCAGCCAAGTGATTTATCGAGGAACTTACCAACAGAAAAGAACAAATAATTATAACCAAGTAATTATTTTTCTGGCCAACTTCCAGTTCACTCAACACAAACCTTCCCTGAAATTCCTCAACAAGCCCTGAACTGCATCTGGTTTGGAGCTGCCTGATCTACAAATTCTTCAAACTCTCCATATACACACAGTGCTTCAGTTGGTCTCTAGCAATACTATGCTGAACCCAGGGGTCCACCTTCACCCCAAGAAGATATTCATTGTTCACCTCTGGCCTCTGGAAAACAAGATGTGGGTCCTAACTAATCTATTCCCCACAGAGAACTAATAAATGATGGTCAGTTGGCAGTGTTTACTTTGCATGCACCAAGACCTGGGTTGGATCCTCAGCACTGAATGTACTAGGTATGATGGTCTATGATCACAGCACTCAGGTGTAAATGAAGACATTGGTTTCCTGGCCACATGGAACTGAATAATCACACGGAAACTATATTAATTACAACACTGTTTGGCCAACGGTTCAAGCATACTCCTAGCTAGCTCTAAAAACCTTTTTTTTTTTTTTCTTTTTTTGGTTTTTCAAGACAGGGTTTCTCTGTAGCTTTGTAGTGTGTCCTGGAACTAGCTCTTGTAGACCAAGCTGGCCTTGAACTCCACCTGCTTCTGCCTCCCAAGTGCTGTGAATTAAAGGTGTGCACCACCACCACCTGGCTAGCTCTTAAATCTTAAATCAACCCACTTCTATTAATCTATGTATCACCATAAGGCTATGGACTACCACTAAGGTTCCAGCATCTTTTTCCTTGGGCTGCTAAATAAGAGTGTGCCTGACTCCACCTTCTTTCCTTCTTTATCTGCTTGGGATTTCCCACCTAGCTATATTCTGCCCTACCATAAGCCAAAGTACCTCCTTTATTAACCAATGGTAATAAAACATATTCATAGCATACAGAGGGGAATCCCATATCACTCAGGAGATAGAGGTAGAAAGATCGTAAGTTCAAGGCCAACCTGACAACATAATGAAGTTAAGGCCAAGCTAGGCTGAGACCTTGTCTCAAAGACAGTTTAAGAAACAAAATAAACAAGGGATAGTTTAGCCACAAACCTCTGTGGAAAAAAGAGCTAGTGACACGTAAGTTTAGCTGTCTGATTTCCCTGTAAACTACACCCCATAAGATCAGAAAGTCTACAGCAAGACTCAAGCCAGAATCACTGAAAGTATAAAATGGGCCTTTGAGGAGTTCCTATTCAGCAACTTGACTCATAAATAGGGGAACAGACAAAAATACAGAAAGTGGTCAGGATTTGTCCTCCTGTCACACCAACCACGTGTGGCTGAGGTGAGATGAAAGAGTGCACATTCCTGGACAGCACTGTCAGAACACGTACATCTACATAGATGTGGGTGTGCTTCAATCTCCAAACGTGAAGAACTACAGAGACATCTAAAGAAATGGCTGACACAACTTTCTGTACACTGTCAGAACACGGTTCAAGAATGGAGTTGTTCTGGGCAGTGGTGGTGCACGCCTTTAATCCCATCAGTCAAGAGGCAGAGACAGGCAGATTTCTGTGACTTTGAGGCCAGTCTAGTCTACAGAGTGAGTTTCAGAACAGCCAGGGCTACTCATTGAAAAGCTGTCTTGGGGAAGTAGTGTGAGTGCTTATGAGAAAACCCCCAAAAAACCAACCAACACAAGAGTCTTTTCAGTGATTTCAGTTTCTTCAAAGACATGGAATTTGTTCTTAGAATGTATTTTAATGCCCCCTTCCCAGGTGTAGTAGGTAGGAGTGAGTTTACTTCAGATTATTCATTACAACTGGCTATTTTTGTTTATATGCCTCTGCGGAACATGCAACTTACTTGTTACAAGTGGCTTGCCCACCACCTGTGGCTTGCCCTTGTGACTGTACTCTTTACTCATGTGACTCCTCTTAACCATCAAAGTATAAACTGTCAGATGCTCTGAATAAAGCTGGCTATTGCATGAGACCTTAGTCTGCCTTACTTATGGGCTCCATCTCCCCACATTCCACCACCTCTAGAGTGGTAAACAAACACAATCTCTCTTCTGACCTTGGGCTCTCCTGGTCGGCTCGTCTTCACTCAAGCTCAAATCCTTAGCCTGCTACCTTCACACACCTCCAAGCAATTACAGTGGGAAAAGACAGTGGAAGCACAAACATTCACTCAGGTCCTCCGCTCGAGTCTAGACCCTCTTGTACCAAGACTGGTCTGACCATCTAAACCAACTGACCAGCTTCGGCAAACTCTAAGATCTTCACTCATACTTCCAGCACTCCTACTACCTACCTTCAGGTTCCTCAATTCCATACTTTAAAAATGAAGACAAGTGGGCAATGCTGTTTTTCTTCAAGGAACTGATTCTCTAAGTCAAAAGTATGTTTTGTGTATACAACCCAATCCCTGATTGATGAATCAAAGGTGATCAATCACAGGAAGGTCAATATACAAAATGGAATAGAACCTAAGTAACAGCACTACAAACTGCCCCTTCTCCCTCCTCTGTAACCTTGATACCACCCTTCTAGATGTGCTTCCATTCTTAAGACTTTATAGTTTCATTTATCACTTTTGGCCTTTATTTGTATGAGAGATGGATCAGGACATTTTACATAGAAGGGCCCCTAAATGCCATCACAATATCAAGTTTATTCACCTACAACAGGCAGGGTTCTGTTATACAGTACTGGGGTTGATGTGATAAAGTACTATTTTGTGATTACAATTAAATTTCTAGGCCGGGCGGTGGTGGCGCACGCCTTTAATCCCAGCACTCGGGAGGCAGAGGCAGGCGGATCTCTGAGTTCGAGGCCAGCCTGGTCTACAAGAGCTAGCTCCAGGACAGGCTCTAGAAACTACAGGGAAACCCTGTCTCGAAAAACAAAAAAAAAATTTCTAACCTGCCAAATCTAAAAGTTTAGAATACTTAAAATATGGTTCTAGTTAGCTTAGAAGGGAGGCATATGTTAAGTACAATGGGGCTTTATGAGATTTGAAAAGGTTTATAAAAAGAAAAAAAATCACTTCTTTAGACAAATCCAAGATCCATGAGAAGTAAAAGGTGTGGTTTACTAAATTACATAAGTAAATTAGCTTCCTAAGAATTTAAAATCTTAAAAAGCTGGGTATTTGTCCTTTAAAAACAATTCATTAAATCCCTAGAGTAAAATATAATTCTATAATTTCAAAATATGAACAGAGTGTAAACAGCTCTGGGGTCTTACATTTCCCCTTAACATTCTATTTCATAAAGATTTTCAAATATAGAGTTTTCACTGTTAGAAGGTTTTTAAGTGATGTAAAGAAAGGGGAGCAGCCGGGCGGTGGTGGCGCACGCCTTTAATCCCAGCACTCGGGAGGCAGAGGCAGGTGAATTTCTGTGAGTTTGAGACCAGTCTGGTCTACAAGAGCTAGTTCCAGGATAGGCTCCAAAGCTACAGTGAAACCCTGTCTTGGAAAACAAAACAAAACAGGCACAAAAGCTACAGAGAAACCTTGCCTGGGAAAAAAAAAAAAGAGAGAGAAGAAAAAAAAACAAACAATGCACTTTATCAAACTGTCTATTATTATCCACCAGGGGGCATCAGGGTAACACAGAACCAGACCAGTAAGCAAGCAAGATGGTGTAGTCATACTCCAACACCAACCTTCATTTTCTGTCTGGGAAGACAGAATTCCTCTGACACGGAGATCCAGGGAATCCAGAGAAACTTCCATATACCCAGCGCTGTCTCCCAGAGCTGCCTGCTCCGTGCTTCCTGGGGATGACTTACAAGTCTCGGAACCTATACACAGAATGTACACATCATGAAAACTGCCCAACAGAGATATATATCCAGAATATTCCAGGAAGACCGAAGAGATGGCTCCATAGGTAGCAGTGCTTGTATCGAAGTCCAACAATCTGAGTTCAATCCATAGAACCCACACGGTGAAGAGAAACAGCTCCCATAAGCTGTCCTCTGGCATACATAACATGCACACACAATAAAAATGCTTCTGTTTTAAAAACCCAAAATTAAAACACAACAAACACTCAAACAAGAGGCCAGTTCCCAAGAAAGGCACTAATTCTGATGAACACCTGGGCCACTTCAGTTTCAACTATCATTTTATTTCTTGTACATTATTTTATTAAGTCCCATGAATACCCAGTTTCACAAGAAACGGGCCGATCAAGAAAAAACAAGAAAGCCAGGAATTATGGTTCATGTTTCTAATCCTAGCACTTCGGAGAACATGGCCACCGTTGGGTACACAATGAATTTCAGGCTATCCTGGACTGAGATTCCCATCCATCCACTCAGCAAAAAAAAAAAAAAAAAAAAAAAAAAAAAAAAAAAAAAAAAATCCATGAACATATTACTACATTCTTTTTTTAAGAGATTTTATGTTTATCAGTGTTTTGCCTTCATGTATGTATATGTCCCACAAGAATATCTGGTACCCTCTGAGGTCAAAAGAATATTGAATCCCCTAGAACTGGAGTTACGGACAGTTATGAGCCCATATGTAGATACTGGGACTTAAACTCTGGGCCTTTGGAAGAGCATCCAATTGTTTTTAATTTCATAATGATCTTTCCAACTCCAATTAGTGCAATCTTATATCCAGATCTGCTAAGTAAAAACTGATAATAATCAAAAAATAATAAAAAATGATAAAGGAACTAGATCTGGCAGTTCATGTCATTAATCCCAGCATTTGGAAGGCAGTGGCAGTTGGACCTCTGAGGGATACACAGTAAGACCTGTCTCAAAAGAAATAAAAGTGATGAATTTCTTTAAATTGTTTTAAAGTTTAAAATAAAATGGAAAAATCTGAGTTTGAAAGACCCACTAACATGATGAAACAATTTAATGATGTAGAAACCTACGCCTGTGATGACACCAGCCTTCCTGCTGTTTGAGCACACAGCTGAAGATGCCCAGCATCCAACCCATCAAACATGGTAGTCTATGAAGTACACCACTCACATCAGGGAGATAAAACCTAAACATGTATAAAGATGGAAGGATCCAAAGACGACTAATTCCAAAACTAGTTTTATAGATCATCTAGTAGGGACAAAAATTTATGTAGGCCCTAATCTTTGAGGACAAGGGAGGGTAGCAGCATAGGCCAGCCTGTCCTGTCCATAACTCCCAAGATAGCCTGAGAGTCCTGCAAAAATATTGAGTATTTCCAACTACAAATACATTTCAAGAAAAGTCCTAAAAAGTGTATACATTACATGATACTTAACAGTGGCAAAGGGCGGGTGACTATGTTTCAAAATGAATCTTCTAAATATTAGTATGCACTATTATGTAAATGACGAGAAATAAATGAATCATTAATACAAAGGTATGATACAAACATATTTTAATTAAAACTGTATTCTGTGCCTAGATCTTAGACAAGAAATTTCAAACATAGATTTTGCAAAATTTTAAACATTTTATATAAAACAATAAAATTCACATTATTCAGTAAATATTTCAGTATGTATTTTACACTTTGAAGTCAAATTGGCAAAAACGGACTCTCTACCCTCAAATTATCTTTTAGTCTTGGATCCACAAACACTTGTGAAAGTCAACAGTGAAAACCGCATGGATTTTCTGTTCTCAAAGGGCAACCTGCGGTGAAATAAATAGCCGTGTCATGTGGCTGTCTCATAGGCACTAGCCAACAAACCTCCTTTTCTGTCAGGAGAAGCTGACTGACAATTGAACAAAACTGTCTGTGTAGCATGAAGATAATAAGCAAATAAGTAAATGAAGCGCATTAGAAAACTCTAAAAAGGCACCCACATCACTGTTAATAAAACCTCAAGGCAATAAGTAACACTAAAAGATGGCTCAGTTGTTAAGAATACTTGCAATCTCTGAAGAAGGCCTGAGTTCTGTTCCCAGAACCCAAATAGTGGCCCAAAGCATCTGTGACTCCAGTTCCTGGGAATCTGACACCTTCTTCTGACTTCTTGGGTCATCAAGCATTTACATAAGAGCATACACATATAGAGACACTCATACGCATGAATAGTAAGTGCATCTTTAAAAAAAGAAAAAGTAGCCGTAGTTTATCTGATCCATTGTAACAGATCAACTGCATAGGTACAAAAGGGAGCTGGTACATTAAGGATCTATGTCAAAATATAGATTTATATTAGAAAATTTTATATTATATATTTATAAATATTTATATTTAATATTAATATTATGTATTTATAAAAATTTATATTATAGAAAATTTTCAGAAGAAAATGTAGAATAAACTCTGGTAGCCTGGTTTATTCAGAGATTTCTGTTTGTTTGGTTAGTTGGTTTTTGGTTTGTTTGTTTTTCAAGACAGGGTTTCTCTGTAGCTTTGAAGCCTGTCCTGAAACTAGCTCTGTAGACCAGGCGGGTCTTGAACTCACATGAGATTAAAGGCGTCGCCACCACCACCTGACTTGTTTGTTTTTGTTTTTCAGGACAGGATTACTCAGTGTAGCCTTGGCTGTCCTAGAACTCACAGAGTCTGCCTTTGCCTGCCAAGTGCAAGGATTAAAGGTGTGCGTCACAGCATCTGGCTTACTCACAAATTTCTTAGAACAAAAAAACCATTAAAAAAATTCATAAATTTGACTTCCATGAAAACTTTCACTAGCTCTTACCTAAATATACTGTTAGGAAAATGGAAAAGCAAGCCACAGGTTAGAAACAAAACATGCAAAATTTCAATTGATTGAAATTCTCAGTGAGAAGATAAATGACCTAAATATAAAAGTGAATGAAAAACACAAATACACACTTGACAAAAGAAAATACACACAAGCTAAGAAAGCTCAATCTCATTATTGACCTGGTAAAAACAAACCTAAGCTATTAAGGAACACTACAGCACACCCTCTGGAGCCACGAACAAGCAAAGGTAAGGACAGAGAGGACTTAAGTACTGTGGTGGTGATGTACAAGAGGACCCAAGCTAAACAACGGTTTGGTGGTTTTCCAAAGACTTGAGCACACCGTATGCAACTGAGTTAGGCCAGCCAGAAAGATGTGAAACACCTGTGCTTCATTCAGACATTTCTATCAGCTTCCTTTCTGAGAGCCTAACCCAGCAGAGACCAGCATTCACCCACAAGAAAATGACTAATAAGTGACAGCATCCCACACGATTGGTACACTTCTCAAAAGGCAAAAAACAAATAGCTGTGGACAGGTCCAAGAGGAGGGTGCGCAAAACAATTATCTCAAAAGAGACAGAACGGGGGGGAAAAAGACTCTACATTGAGCAACTCCATTCACAGAATTCTACAAAGTACTAGAATATCAACAAAACAGAAAATCAAGGATTTCCTGGGAATGCGGAGGTCATCACAGGCTAAGGGAAGGCTACCTAGCAGCAGGGTTAGGGACAAATAGAGGGTGAAAGCAACAGTGAACTGATCCTGGTGAGAGTTCTATAATTTGTATACATTCCACTCTAAGACAGGCACAACTCAACAAAGCTATAAAATGAACTTGAGCACACGAACCCTTTGTCCCTCTGATATGAAGGACTTGTTCTTGATCTCACCTTAACAAACTACTATTAAGGACTATGGATGAGTAACAAACCACTCAGGCCACAGAGGCAGCCAGGAATCATCAGACTTCCTTCTTCCATATGGTACAGGAAAGTCCAGGCACTAGTCCCGTGCAGGTGACAAACTATCTATGTCGGCTTAGTGCTCAGTAATGAAGCCAGATCAACTAGGTTTATTAGAAAGAGACTACCTGAGGATCACTTAAGTTTCTCTAAAGAATTCACTTCAAACATTTTTACAAGAGATCCTCTTTCCGAGTGAAATCCTTCATAAGACCGGCCCAGGCGACTTTCCTGCTGACACACCACACATAGCTTGCAAAGGCCCCAGCTCCACTGTGCTCACCAAGCATGCTGCTTGGCTTCTTTCTACTTCTCCGCCTCCTTTTCCGAGCAGGCTTGATCCAGGGGCTGTCAGTCTTCCCTCTCCTCTTGAGAAATTTCTTCTTGATACTGGATTCAGAACTCTGGAGGACCAAAGGGCATGCACATCAAAGGCAAAGCAGGGGGAGCTCCTGAGAGCAAAAAGGACTATGAGTTGTTTGCCTCAGAAATCAAATAGTTGCTATATCTTGATTCTTCCTCTAAAAGATTCATTTCACTTTTGGACACATTTTTGGGTTATATCCTAAAGATACATATGCTGTTCCAAAGCATCTCACTAAGCCCAGTCCTTTTAGAGATAACAAGATAAAACTAAAATACAATTTGTAAAAGTTTTACATGAGTTTGGCACACTGTAAAAGAATAAACTGGAAATTTCTACTCAGGACTAAGCAAATAAGTTCAATAAGTAATCTACTTTTCATTATACATATCCACTAATCTTGATCAAGAAGGAACAAACAAAGCTCAATGTGCCCTAGAATCAACACAGGCACATGCTACATGGATAACAAGAAAGAAGTATAATCAATTTATAACAATACAAAGGTTGCACATCTGTTCCCATGTTGCAAGTGTAGAAAGGAAGGACATCTAACAACCACAAATCACAACAGATCTACAGCACAAATTCTAGTGCTAAGAGATGCTAGAAAAAGGTCACATGAAGACAGGACATGGGTTTCTCAGACCTACTTTCCAAAGACACATATAGACACACTGAGGATACTATACTGATACCCAGGAAGAGTCACATGGCACAGCATGCCAAGTAATCCCAATTATATGGAAGTATGTCCACCTGCCCAAGTCATGGGTTGGATGTGTAGGTCTACGTCAGTCACCCCATCAAATTTGTTGAGGAACATCTCCAACACACACACTTATATTGTAAAGGTCCCTACAAACAACCCCTCATTCCACCCTATCTTTCATACAGAAAAACTTTTGGAAAAACTTCAACAAGCACTGCAAAGTTTTCTACTGTCTCGATCATGCTATAGGACCCCAGGAAATAATGTTCCATCACCAAACCCAAGGATCCAGTATGTGTCTTCCTTGCCTTCACCACAGCAGTCTGACACAGGAAACACTTTCTCCCTCTTCAATTTTTGGTTCAATATTTTATCTTACACACATAGCCTTTCCCTCAAGCTCACACGCTTATCTCCTCTGCTGAGTATTCACAAGTGGGTGGGCTACTTCACAGGTGTATGGGCTATTCCATTCCAGGGATTCACCTATTTCAAACCTACCCAGCTCCTACAAATCCGCAGATTATACATGCCAGGTAAGAGTCTACCTCAACATAGCTCAAGTCCAACAGCTTCTCAGCAGTCAACACAGCACAACTCACCACTGGTATGAATAACAAGAAATATAGAACCACTCCCTTCCCTCAGAACCAAACACAGCCCTAGGAATGTCTGACCTGCTATTGGATCTCAACAACCAGATCATCACACTTGCTCTATCTGTGCCTGAGCTACAACACTAAGTGACCTCTTCCATTCAGACAAGACCCCTGGACACCCTGTGACTTTCAGCATACACAGGAGGTGGTAACAGTGACCTCATCTGAAGATCTGAATCATATGAACATAAAATAAATGTCAGATTACCAGGTCAGACTCATCTCCACCATCTTCATCCTCCCCTGTGTCAGGTGACTCCTGCTCCTCCTCCGAATCTCCATCCATCTGATCATGGCATAGGACAGGGAGAAAAACAAATAAAAAACAAAAACCAATTAGATCTTTTAGTAGAATACAAATGAATGCAAAACAAATATTAAAAAAATGGCAGATATACGTGGAAGGATACTCATTGTCTGTCCCATCATAAAGACAACTTACCTGGCTGGCTCTGGCCAGGAACTTTCCAGAGAACAAGATACCATGAGTTTCTGTTACCATTCTCTGATAAGATACTACATAGCAAATGGACCCACTATGATGACTCAAAATTCATCAACTGCATGCAAGACATGGCACATATATGTAAAAAGTGGCAAAATGCACACGCACGCACATGGGCACACACATACAGAGACAGAGAGAGGGAAAGAGTATATTCTACAGAACTATATAAAATAATACACAATCAAACCTATCTCTAATCACCCAAGAGTAGTCTAGTTCCTAAATCCGTAAGTGCTATGTTACCTGGCCACTTCCAGCCATACTGAGCCCATGCCTAAATCTGTTTCCATGCTGGACAAACCAGTGACTCTTTTCTAATTACAGACAAGTTTTATAATCCTTTCTATATCAGAACACCAAAGACAACTTGGTTTTCATACCGTATTCATCCTTCCTATCTATACTGTCAGTACATGAATACAGTGTCCACTTGCCCCAGACTCACTCACTGCAAGACAGGGCTGTGGTCTCTGGTATGCTGTAGTCTGACTCTCTGTAGGATGCACTCCAGAATAGTCCACTTCTTTCTGATGTTCCCAGCTCAACAAAACCTACAGGGTTCGCAATCAAGCTGTATTGCAAACAAGCCAAGGTCCTTCAACAAAAGGTAGACGAGGAGAGATGTGGAGCTCCTGAGTCAAATGGTACACCTCTCCCTTAATATAGCTCATTAACACCATATACACGTCTCTTGTTTACCTATTCTTTTTCTTTTTAAGATTTTATATATATATATATATATATATATATATACACACACACACACACACACACACACACACACACACACGTGTGTGTGTGTATGTGTGTGTATATGCCTGCAGGCCAGGAAGAGGGTGCCAGATCTCATTACTTATGGCTATGAGCCACCATGTGGATCCTGGGAATTGAACTCAGGACCTCTGGAAGGGCAGGCAGTGCTCTTAATCTCTGAGCCATCTATCTAGCCCTTTTTTCACCTATTTTTAACACTGCTGATGTCTCCTACATTCTCTCATACAATTCCAAGAACTGCTCTCAATCTCCATAGCACTTTAGAATTTACAGCTGTGCAGAAAGTTTTGATTAGATTTTGATGGGACTATTCTGAGCTTAGAGATAAACCTAGAGACAATGTATTTGTATTTGATAAACACATTAAGCAAATTTACACCACATTATTGTTGAATGTGTTACCCTAGATAATCTGGATATGCCAAGAATTACAGCCAAGCTTCTAGGTGTTTTGTGGTTTATCTTTCAGATTACTGATCACTGAGAGATTCACAAATATCCTTCAGACAATCCAAGTATGGAGAGACAGAAATGGACACTGGTGTCTGGACCCCTGCATTTTTTTTTTTCCTTTCAGCTTTTCAAGACAGGGTCTCTCCTTGTAACCCTGGCTGTTCTGGAACTCATTCTGCAGACCAAATTGGTCTCAAACTCAGAAATCTACCTGCTTCTGTCTCCCAGTGCTGGAATTAAAGGTATAGGTGACCACACACAGCTTACTTCCTAGTTGATGTTTAAGAAACATGACTGGGGGCACTGGAGAGATGGCTCAGAGGTTAAGAGCATTGCCTGCTATTCCAAAGGTCCTGAGTTCAATTCCCAGCAACCACATGGTGGCTCACAACCATCTATAATGGGGTCTGGTGCCCTCTTCTGGCCTGCAGGCATACACACAGACATAATATTATATACATAATAAATTTAAAAAAAAAATATGACTAGGCATTTATGGATTTGCTGATGTTTATTACAACATCACACAAAAACAAGAGATGTCTATGTCTTGATCACATGGAAGTATAGTTCAAAGGCTGTAATAGTTTTTCTGGTGTTTTTCAATATTTTAAGGTGGACGTTCATATTCTCAGTAAACTCTTCTCCCATGTCCTTTTAAATATTAAAGTTTTAATTACTTCTCATCTGTTCTTATCAGTTTAAATATTAAAGTTTCTTTCTGGCTTTTTTTTTACAGCATCACTCAAAACAGTCAATGCTATTCTCCTTATGTTAATGCTAAAAGCAGCAATCTCACCCTCGTTTTATGACCGATAATAGAAATGCTTTTAATTTTCACCAAAAAATGTAGCTTTCATTGTAGACGCAGGGACTTTGCTGGTTTTATTTAAGTTTTATTTAAATTCACTAGGCAGTTGTTTTACTCTTTTGTCTGTTTAATTTTAAACAAAACTGAGCAATGCAACTACCAAACAGAAAAGAGATTGCACAGAAAGGATCACTTTAGAAGTGCCACTTGACAATCTCATGTGTGGCACATGTAAGGAAGAAAGAACAAACTGAAATCCCAGGAAAAGGGAGAATAAAGAGTACTAGCTGGCAAAGAATAAGCCAGAAGAGACCAGAATGTGATGCAACTAAAACCTGTGTTCAGTAGCAGAGGAAGCTGTCCTCATTATAAGAACAACAGAAAACAACTCTGATAGGCAGGTCCAGCTTTCCGGCTAAGAAGGTAAGGCACTCCAAACAACCATTGTGCCTAACTATCACAGTACCTTAATTAGCTTGTAATCCACACTGCTAGATGAGAATACCAATCTTTCCATGACTCATTAAGGCTACAGTAGAACATGATATTGTGCTGACTAGGCAAACAAGGATCATTTCTGCATCAAAGAACTTCTACAAAATGAATTTCTAAAAAGAAAGGCAACCTAATATCTAATAAATAAATGGTTGATATATCATCAGTTCTTCACAAAAGAAAGCAACTGTGTTGGTTTGAATAAGAATGGCCCCAATAGGCTCATATATTTGAATGCTTACTAACCAGAGAATGGCACTATTTGAAAGGATTATAAGAATCCTTATAATCCACACAACAAGGTGTGGCCTTGTTGGAGGAAGTGTGTCACTAGAACTGGGCTTTTAGATTTCAAAAGCACACACTAACTCCTGACTCCCTTCTTCCTGCTGCCTGTGAATCCAGATATAGAACTCTCAGTTACTTCACCAGAACCATGTCTACTAATATGCTGCCATGTTCCTCACTATGATAATGAACTAAGGATTCGGGAAGCGGAGGGGAGGGGAGGGGAGGGGAGGGGAGGGGAGGGGAGGGGAGGGGAGGGGAGGGGAGGTTAACAAAGTTTCAAACACAGTGGGTGAAGTAAGTTGTAAGACAATAAAAAACCAAACAAATAAAAAGGACACACACTTGCTGGGCGGTGGTGGCACACGCCTTTAATCCCAGCACTCGGGAGGCAGAGGCAGGTGGATCTCTGTCAGTTCGAGACCAGCCTGGTCTACAAGACCTAGTTCCAGGACAGGCTCTAAAGCTGCAGAGAAACCCTGTCTCGGAAAAAAAAAAAAAAAAAAAAAAAAAAAAAAAAAAAAAAAGACACGCACTGTGTGCTTCTTCTATAAGAACAAAATTAAGCATAATTTTAGTGCTGGTACCCAAGTAGGTGGTATTCTTTGTCTACTGAGTTACATGATGGGATCTTGAAATGCAACACTGGTTAGTTTTAAACTCTTCATCTCAATAAACTCTCAGTCCCCAAGTATCCAGGCCTATAAATTCATGACATCACCGCTGACTTAATATTAAAATCACTGGCTGCAAGCCAGGCATTGGTGATACACACCTTTAATCCCAACACTTGGGAGGCAGAGGCAGGCAGGAAGATTTCCCAGGACAGCCGGGACAACACAGAGAAACTCCATCTCGAAAAACAAAGTAAAAGAAGTTATTTATGCAAATGTACACTTTCTGGCTTTTCTTTGTTAATTTAGTAAATCCCATTAAGATATTCCTAAGAATGAATCAATATTTCTAATAATTGTATTTTGTCGCATTGCTGTATTTTACTATTAGGAATTTTATGAAAGTGTTGCCCAAGAATGAACCACAGTACTTTTCCTATATTTATTCCTCAAAATACTTTACATAACAAAACTATTGCTGATTCAATGAGATTTATTCTAGTCATCCGATTCTTTTTCCACCGATCACATTTTCTTTTTGGTTTGCCTTTTGTTTCTTGGTTCTTTTGCTAGCTGACAGTCATTTAATCCTTTTTTTCTTTTGTATTCTATGTACTTCTAGCAGGCCTAAAATTCACTATATAAACCCAGCTGGCCTTGAACTGAGAGATCCACTTGCCTCTGCCTTCTGAATGATGGGATTAAAGGCATGAGCTTCCATGTACAGTTAATTTTTTTATAAATGTTAAATAAAAAGAAAAAAATCACTAATGTATAATAATCCCAAAGTACTACGTAATGTCACCAGATAGAAAAATGGAGTCCTACCTTGGCAGCACGGTCAGTCTCAGGCATACTCTCTTTAGAAGTCCTACTGTCCTCAGTGGGAAATGCAGCAGCCTGCTCAGCTCCATGTTCTTCATCATCCTCCAGCTCATCTGAGTCTTCATCTTCTGAGTCCATCTCCAAGCTTTCCCCATTAACATGCAGGGCACTGTCACCCAAGGCTTTGTCGCCCTGGAACACAGCAATTCACAGCTCTCGAAGTACTGTGGCCCAGCACATAGACTTGACTAACTCACTATGAACTCCTAAGATGAAAAATGTAAAGGTCTGGCAGCACTAGGGGCACAACAGAGCCTAGTAGGAGAATAACCCAGAAAGAAGGATTCCTGGAATTAAGGGTCTTGAAAGAGTCATCTACGCTATGGAGGAGCTCAAGAACTCTAGTCCTTCCATGGCGAATAAGGTCGCCAAATTAGTAATAACCTCAACAAAATGTCTTTTGGCCAAAGAGACTTTGGAACCAGGAACACAATTCCAAAAACATGTAGCAAACAACTCCCACACCACTCTTACCTTAGCGCCCACAGTGGAATGAGTTATGCTCTTAAACATCTCAATCATCGTCCTCTGCTTTAATACTTTGGTCTTTTTCTTAGGAACTAAGCTATAGGTTCCCATTCTTCGTTTTTTCTTCCGAGATACTGCAGCTGCTAAAACAAAAGGCAAGCAAGCTAAAAAAAAAAAAGTCAAAAGGGGACAAGAAAGGAAAAGAAATACCATTCAAATGTTTTTAGAGGTAGAAGACAGGCTACAAAATTTATCAGCAAACCCTATTACTTTAGACATACTTCCTTAGGCATCAACACGAGAGTATAACAGAAATTGCTTACTTGGAACAAATTGAGAAAACTGGAACACTTCCAAGACCATATTTCACTAAAAATAATTAATTGCCCCACCTTGCAGGCAGGAAAACCCCAAATCATCAGAAACAAGGCCTTCAGACTACCTACTAATAGTCTCCATGCCCTTGAATAAAGGAAGCTCTGCCCTGAGAAGTCCTCTCCTTTCATCGTATGCCTAAAAGGAGCGTGTGTGCAGCGGAATGATTAGAAGAATTAGAAGGAAACCACCCACCATAAAGTGGGCCCAACCAGTCTCCTGGATATAGAAACCTCACTCATAGCTGGCCTCTGTGTATATCCATTTTCTGGGACCTTTCCCCAACCATTCAAGAATTAAACAGAAAGATCCCTGCAATACTGTCTAGCGCACTTTTACAGTCAGTTCTGGGAGCTTGGAATAATGATTTTTAAACAAAAGGGGGCAACAAGAAAATAGAAATGGGTTCTCACGAACTTCAGACCCTTCTGAGCAAAGAAAAAGAGATTCTCTGAGGGTTTTGTTTTGTTTTGTTTTTACTTTTTAACTTCAAATTCAAAGATCACCACTGTAGCATAGAATAAGCTATTGGAGGCCTGGGTAAAATCTCATCATGTTTTAATTCTACAACAAAGAGAAAGAAAGGAGACATGCACAAGCATGAAGAATCTAAAATGGTGAGTCATATAACAATGTGGGCAGCACCATCTCCTTATCAATAAAGGCCAAATAAGCACCTTCTCAGTAGTATCTTTTCAGTACTCTTTCCTTAACACATCACAGTAATGATAGCTAATGTAACAGACCAGGGCCCTGCACTTGTGAACTAGATATATATGACCTATTAAGCACCTGGATATTTATGAACCAAGAGATGAGAGTGGGAAAGAGTGGGGAGCTGCTGCCATGTTCCAGGAAAGGCCTTCAGGTGGAGGTCTAGGCCCAGGAAAGGGAAATCCTATGAACACTGACAGTTTAGAAAGGACTTCAGGGATAGTGTATGGTACATGAAGCATTGAAGCAAGAACTCCAGCACGGTGGTTTGAATGAGATATCCCCCATAAGTATCAGGCATTTGAATACTTGGTTCCCAACAGTGGCAATTTGAGGATTAGGAGTTGTGATCTTGTTGGAAGAGGTTTCAAAAACCTCCCAATCCTCTCCAGTGCATCACCCTCAGGAAATGCTTTCTGCTTGTTTGTGGATCGGGATTAAGTTCTCAGCTACTCCAGCATCATTCATGCCTACTGTCATGTTCTTTGCCATAATAGGAACCATAAACCCAAAACAAACTCTGGCTTCTATAAGTTGGCTTGGTCTTGGTATTGTGTCATAGCAATGAGAAAGTAACTAAGTCACCTAATAAAGAACACATGCTACTCACCAGCACCTTCAGAACAATTTAAGATATACCCGCACATATCAGCAAAAAAAGAACAAGCAGGGAAGGATAAGAGAAAGGTTAGGGTATAAGGATGCAGTCCGTGTGGTGGTAGTTGTGGGGTCAGGGCAGGAAGAGCAAGAAGGCTCAACAGGAAAGGTGCTTGCTCTGGACACCTGACAACCTGAGGTTAATACCCAGAACTGGTAAAGACAGAAGGTGAAAACCAACTCCAAAGCTTTCCTTTGGCCTCCATATGCATACTGGGGCATACCATGCATGCTCCACATATCATATACATAATAACAAAGGGGGGTTAAAATTATTTTTAAGGATTATTTATGCATTTGAAAACTACATCTGAAGAAGGCATCAGATCCCAATAGAGATGGTTGTGAGTCACCCTGTGGTTGCTAAAAATTGAACTCAGGACCTCTGGAAGAATAGCCAGTGCTCTTAACCACTAAGCCATCTCTCCAGCAACCCCCTCCCTCCCCGTCCCCAACAGGGTTTCTCTTTGTAACAGCTATAGCTGTCCTGTAACTAGTTCTGTAGACCAGGCTGGCCTCAAACTCATAGAGATCCATCTGCCTCTGCTTCCCATGTGTTGTGATCAAGGGCATGTGCCACCAACCCCCAGATCTCCCTCCCTTTATTAAGGAGGAAAAGAGAAAGAGGAGGCATGTAGGCAGGCAGGCAAGTTAGTTACAGCTTCCAGAAAGCAGACAGGGCTAACAGGAAATGTGGGGAGGGAAGCAGTTGGGTGCACAAGAAAACACTCTCCCTAAGACCACCACAGCTACTGTTATAGTCCTCAAGTGCTTTGCTCCCTCAAATTAGATTAATGCCAGGGCTGGCCTTTTCCCTGCAAAGAGAACCCATCAGGTACTGGGTCAACTCCATTTTCCTCGTCTGACAAGTCCATGGATATTCCAGGCCTCTATGGTCAGAACAAAACAACACAGAGCCCACATACCAAGATGCACAGGCAAATGCAGAACTTCCCATCTATGAGGATCTAAAGGTGATAGGCCACATGGAACAAGGGAGTGTCTCCCTGAAGGTTCCACTGCAGCATAGAAACAACCCATAATGTCCAATTAAGGGCAAAAACTAATTCTTTGGAAAACGTACTTTTCAAACATTGGCTTAAGAAATATATAGTATAAAATGTGTAGTTACTACTGCTGTAAAGAGATATCATGACCAAGGCACCTTATAAAAGAAAGCATTTAATTGGGGGCTTGCTAACAATTTCTGAGGGTTAGTCCATGACCATTATGGCTGGAAGTGTGGTGGCAAGCAGGCATGGTGCTGGAGAAGGAGCTAAGAGCTTACATCCTGGTCGACAGAAAGAGACACACACAGAGACATAGACTGAATGACTGACTGGGTCTGGTGTGAGCTTCTGAAATCTCAAAGCCCATTTTGTGACACCCTTCTTCCAAAAAGGTCACACCTTCTAATCCTTACTACACAGCCCACAAACTGGAGAGTGAGGATTCAAATATATGAGCCTACAGGAGTCATTCTCATTCAACACAACACAAAACTTACAATCTTAGTCAATTAACTGTAGAGTTCACTGACACTAAACATGTTCCTAAAGTTTGTAGAACCAGCCCCACATCCATCTCCATAGCTTTTTGTTTTGTTTTCCAAACAGGATTTCTCTATGTATCTCTGGCTGTCTTAAAACTCACTCTGTACATCAGGCTGGCCTCAAACTCACAGAGATCTGCCAGCCACTAACTGAATGCTAGAATTAAAGGTGTGGACCGCCACCGCCCAGCTTCATCTCCATATCTTTTTACATCTTGTAAAACTCAACTCTGTTCCCATTAAATACCAACTCCAACCATACTCCAATTCCTTAGCTAACAGCATCTATTATTGTACCCTGTCTTTATCACTTTGACTTCTGTGGTGACCCTATATGAATGGAGTCATAAATCTGTCCTATACAAAGATACCAGTAACCTCTCATAACAAACACTTCTTCAACATTAATCATCTTTGTGTGAGGTAATATCCTCATTTGGTTGATCTGAATTTCTATTATAATTATTCATGCTAAGCATTTGTTCATCTGGTTGTTTGTAAATAATCATTAAAGGAATGTCTATTCAAGGCAGTGGTGACTCGGTGGTAGCTCATGCCTTTAATCCCAGCACTCGGGAGGCAGAGGCAGGACCGGGTATCTCTGTGAGGCCAGCCTGGTCTACAAGAGCTAGTTCCAGGACTCCAAAGCTACAGAGAAACGCTGTCTTTAAAAAAAAAAAAAAAAAGAAAGAAAAGATTAACAAAGCTATTCAAATCCCTGGCTCACAGGAACAAAAGGAGTATGCAGCAATTAAGGAAACTTACTGCTCTTCCAGAAGTCATGAGTTCGATTCCAAGTACCTACATCTTAATTCTAATGCAAGGTCCTCATCAAGCATCTGTGGGCACCCACCTACACATGGCATTGACATATATACAGACAACAACAAATAAAAAGTAAAAAGAATTTTTCCTATTAAAAAAAAAAAGACAGCTAGAGAGACACCTCAGAGGCTAAGAGTAATGGCTGTTCTTCCACGGGGCTAAAGATATGGCCCTGAAGTTACAAGAATCTGCTGTTCTTGCAGAGGACATAGGTTCGATCCAAGAACCAACATAGTGGCTCAGTTCCAGGGGAACAAATGCCCTCTTCCAGTCTCCATGGGCACTGCACTGACATGGTATAGGACATACATGCAGGTGCCTGTTTCACTGCTGTTTAATTCTAATATTTCTTCATATAATACAGACACCAATCTTCTATCAGAAGATAAAAGTTTCCGAATAATTCTGTCTGTTTTGTGGACTGGACTTTTATTCTCTTCAGAGTGTCTTTTGACATACAGAGCTTTTTAACTGTCAAAGTTCAATAAGTCCTTAAATTTCTTTTTCTTTTCTGGTTGCTTATGCTTTTGGTGTTTTATTAGTCAGGGTGGTCTAGAAGAATAGGACTGACATAATAAGAGGATGTGTGTGTGTGTGTGTGTGTGTGTGTGTGTGTGTGTGTGTGTGTGTGTGTGTGTTTGGAACTTACTGGACTACCTTACATGATGTGGTTCAGCTAGTAGAACAACGGCAGTGTACAAGCAAAAAGTACAAGAATCCAGTACTTGTTCAGTCCACAGACCAGATGCATTACCTGGTCTTCAGTATATGCGAGAATCCCGAAGAAATATGCTTTAATGCCAATGAAGGAATGGACTTGCCAATGAGAGCAAGAGCAAGCAGGTAAAGAATAAAAGCTTCCTTCTTTAGTGTCCTTTATATAGACAGCCAGCAGCAGATGTGGCCATGATAAAGTTGGATTCTCCTACCTCAAAAATCCAGATTAGATGTGATATGATAACCACTAACATTCTGATTGATGTTACATTACGTGATTAAGAAATCAAGGAAAGAAAACAAATATCTGTACAACACATTTTTAACAAAAAACAAGAAACACAATTATAATCCTCATTCTAAAACTGGTCATGTAGCCATTGCTGGTATTGATGACCACCTTCTCCTACAACCCATTCTGTATTTCCTCCAACCTCAGCAAGCACTTCTTTTTCTAGAGGAGTGACCCACATACCTTCATTCCTGAAGGCTCTGTGCTCTTTGGTATCCTGCTTGGATTCGGTTACTATAGTTTCACATTGATTTTAATCACAGAACATGATAGCACCAAGAGATGCCCTTAAAGGATCTCCTGCACCTAATCTTTCTTAACCTCCACTGTGGTAAAGCAATCCAATTTCCCTTAGTAAATCTGGATCTATCATTCCCCCTAACAGTTATTCCTTTAAACTGTTGGCTTAAAGACATTAGAAACCCAAAAACACAGAGGAGTCTGAGCTTCCAGTTCAATAGAAACTGGTGAAGCAGGAGCACTCACTCCACTCACTGTAGACAAAACTTCTAGGCCAGCAGAATTTAAGGTTGTGAAAACAGAAGTAAGAAAATTTCCTAGGAGTGATAGTGAGTAGAATTATTTCCTTTTCCACCCCTTGATTCCTGAACTCCATGCATGGGAAAAACCGTCCATATACTGAATGCTGATTAAAGCATGTACTGCATTCTGGAGAACCCAGGTTGCACCTAGTATACGCTATAACTGGATGTCAAAAGTAACTTTCTATCAGTAACTGCTCAGAATAGTGTGGAACCAGTGGATCCCATAATCTATCACCAGGTTTCTGGCTGGTCTCTGCTGCCGGTACATCTGGCACTCAGCAGCAGCTGTAGTCAGGTCAGCCTTAGTAATTGGAAGGCCATGTTGTTGAGCCCATACATAACCCAATCTCTGCTAACTTGTTCATGGGCCCACTGGACAATGATACGGACAGCTAAGGAAAGAGACTGACTGTCCACAGAATGGGTCATCCTATCTACTTGATTATTGAACTCCTCCTCAGCTGAAGTCACTTTTGATGAGCATTTACAGGGGACACAAATATCTTCGCATTCTTTGCCCATTTGGAGAGATCTGGCCACATGCTTCTTCCCCAGATGTCTTTCTCAGCATTTTCCAATCATGGCCTTTCCAAGTCCCTCATCAAGCCAATCCATTGACTTCTGTCTTAGGGTTTCTATTGCTGTTAAGAGAAATCAAGACCACGGCAACTCTTGTAAATGAAAAATATTTAATGCTGACATTTTCAGAGGTTTAGCTTATTATCATTGTGGCAGGACTCAGGCAGAAACAGTGTTGGAGAAGAAACTGAGTTCTACATCAACAGTAAGTAAACTAACCCACTGGGTGTGGCTTGAGCATAAATGAGACCTCAAAGTCTACCCCACAGTGATACACTTCCTCCAACAAGGCCATACCTATTCTAGCAAACCAAATCTCCTATAGTGTCACTCCCTTTGGGAGCCATTTTCATTCAAACCACCACAGGTACAGCCCATGAATCAGAAAACAATTGCAAAACTGAACATTTCTCCTTTGAAACAAAACGTGTGACCATGTATACTACCCAAAGTTCTGTCCACTAGGAAGATTTTCCTTCGCCAGTGTTTTTCAAGGCGGTCCCAGAAAGGGGTTGGAATGTTCCAGCTATCCACTTCTGGATGGCGCCTGTATAACATGAAGAACCATCAGGAAGCCAGGCACTTGTCTCTTTTTCTCAATTGATCACAGGGCACTTCCCATGAGGCTATAGGTGCATACGTGGCAACAGATACCATTGTAATGCGAGAAACCATAGGCAGTGGGGCAACTTATTCACATAACCTGCTGCCTGTGCCTTCAGTTTAGGTCAGTCACATACATATGTCTTCCATTTGATAATAGAATGCTGTGGCGCACAACCTACTTTATGATTTGGTGAAGTCACATAGCACCCAGCTCATGATGAGTTGCTCAGGTTGTATGATAATTTAGAAGCCCATTGTCAAATGTTCAATTTTCACTACTGCCCAATAGCAGATCAAGGGCTGTCTTTCAAGGAGAGAATAGTTATCTGCTGACAAGGGTAGGGCCTTGCTCTAAAATCACAAAGGCCTCTTCTGTGATTCATTGATAGGAGCCTGCCATAGGCTCCAAAGAGCATCCCTATCTGGTAGAGCAGCCTATACAGCAGTCTGGACTTACTAAAGATCCTTCTCCTGTTTCAGGCCCCACACAAAGATAGCAGCTTCCTATCTTCTGTTGAGCGCATGTGTTACCAGAAAGTCCAAAGTGGTTGCTACCTCCTGTTCACTTGGTCCCATCAGCATAATGTCATCAACATAGTGCACCAGTGTGCTTCTGTGGCTGGTCATCCAGGGGAATGAGTCATTTCTGGGGCTCACTGTCAGTCTCTGCTGTTGGCAGAACTATAAGCCCAGCACCAGAGAAACTAGATGTCTTCCTTGATTTAGAGGCAGGGTCTCTCTAGCTGAGCCCAAAACTAGTCAACGGAGCTAATCTAACTTCATCTGGAAACCTTTTATCCTTAAGAGTTAGGAATATAGCAGTTACCTACATGGCTTTTTGTGGAGCTGGGGATCTGAACACCCATGCTTATACTTGTATGGTGAGCACTTTACCCACTGAGCCATCTCCCTCCATTGTTTCTCCCATTCACTGCCTAGACTGTGCTCCACTGAATGGGATACACAAGGTTCCCACCCTCTGGCCAGCACAACATTTTTCACATCTGACACTGAAAAATAAAAGCATAAAATACAAGTCCTATGGACTTTTATCTTCCTGAGATGGAAATGGACGACCCTAGATAGCTTGCCTACAGCTGCAGGTATACAATGCACTTTTAGCCAAAGGGAATCTAATCTGTTCATCTTCTCTGCCTACACAAAACTCACTGGTTCAACAGGAGGGAAAAGAACAGAGCCTACTGTGATAATCATCATAGTAATATTAAAGATTAATAACCAAAAATCAGACAACTTTGATCCCCTGAAAACAATAAGGCATACAGAAGGATGAAGTCTGAAGAAGCAGAACAGGACAGAAACTGTCCCAGCACCGAATCTGTATACAAGCTTTTACAAAAGTGTTGCTCCCTTTCTGCCTTCTATGGCTCCTTAACTTCTAGCATCTTCCTAGAGAAGCCTCACCCTCAGAGTTGAGCTTCTGCATTCCAGGAACCAATAATGGTAATAAGTCAAAATGGCAATGCAGGGAATGCTTCTCTCTGGGAAACACACACAGAAACAGAAATTCGGACCTCTCCATCCTGGAAAAGGTACAATCCCTGAAGTAGCAACAGAAAAAACAGAAAATCCTTTCCTTGGACTAGGAAACGATATACAACTGAAGAATCAAAACACGTCAGTCGACTTCTGAAGCATATTACATCTACATTTTGAGGCTACTTCAAGTGGTGCAGGCTAACAGTCTAATTAACCACCAGCTTACAGGGAGAGAAGGAAACATCACAAAACAGTAAATCAAGTACTGATGAACACATACAGCATCTTGTTTTGAAAAGCTCTAATCAAAAAATGATGGAAGCATTTTAACATAGGGGGAAAATCATAGCGCATAACAGAAACACTGATTCAACAGTCCTTCATTCCTTACATACAGCAGAATAACTATACACAACTCTGAAAAGTGTCATATTTAACTCTTCAAAACAAATAAAGAGCCAAAAAGTAGTGTGAAGTACAAAGATATAAATCAAGACTGAGAGTTCCTTACACGCAACTAACACAGGCCAGCGAATGGAAAGGATGAGATGAACCTTGAGCATCCAGTCCAACCACAAGGTCTTCAGAAAGTAGTGGGCCAAATCAAAGACTAGGGATATGCAGCTGGACAGTGTCCATGACTGCCAAACCTAGGGTGATTTAAGCAGTGAAATAATGATGATAATAGTAGAACAAAGCCTAAAGATTCATAAGTTTGCAAATTGCTATGGCTTGATTCTTTATGGTTTGTTTTTGAGACAAGGTCTCAGGTTGGTCTTGAACTTGCAATCTTGTCTCAGCTTCCTGAGTGCTGGGATTAAAGGCCTTGCCCTACCAAATACCTAGCTTCCAGTTTCCATCTTGAAGATCTCAGAAAGTCATTTATTAAAGGCGTAGTCCCTAGTATGGCACTATTAATTAAGGTCTTCAAATCATGGAAGGCATGACTTCCAATGAGACAGTGGATCCTAGAACCCTTTCTCTTTCTTCTGCAGTTCCCACCCACGAGGTAATCATTTTGTCACACCCTCCAACCATGTATCACTGCAGATTCAAATTCAGCTAAATGCTATTATAAGCTCGTTATTTCGTTTGTTTGTTACAAGGAAAGAAAGATGACTTTTATGTAAAAAAAAATACTTAAAAATAGATTGAGGCTCAGGAATGAGCTTAGTCAATAAAAATGCTTTACAGGCAACCCTAAACATCTGAGTTTGGATCCACAGCACCTATGTAAAAAGATGAACACAGCAGTATGTGTCTGTAATTCTAGTATTGAGAAGACGAAAACAGGAGATTCTGAGGTCTTACTAGATGGTCAGCCTACCAAATCAGTAAGCTCCAAGTTGAGGGAGAGACTTTAGATCAAAATAAGGCCGACAGGGGACATAGGAACCATGAGTTTGAAACCCGAGGGCAGTGATGTCCCACCCTCACATGTTGGTAGACACGCTGGGGAAGGAGGGTAGAGTGCAAGTCAAAAAATCTCAAGCAAAAGCAAACTCCAAAAGATTGTAATTTTTATTCTTTACTGTAAGGGAAAAACTCACGGAACAGGAACGGGAGGTCCAACCTCAAGGTGTAGAGCACCGGAACAACAGAAAGAGAGGCCTGGGCAGGCCAGCAGTTTAAAAAATGGGTAGCCCAGGCTTGCCTGGAACTCCAGATGCACCTGTTTTTGCCTCCTCCAGCAAATTCTTCCAGCCTGTGCCACCACAATCAGTTGGCCTCGAACTCGTGACCCTCCTGCCTCTGCCTCCCAAGAGCTGGGATTAAAGGCTTAGACCACCACCACCTGCCTGTCCTGGAACTCACTTTGTAGACCCAGGCTGGCCTCGAACACATAGATCTACCTGTCTCTGTTGCAGGTGGATCTGGAGTTCAAGGCCAGCTTAGGCTACACATTTTTTTTAAACCGCAAGCCGGCCCAGCTCTTTCTCTCTGTTGTTCCCAAGCGCCTCACCTTAAGGCTGGACCTCCCGTTCCTGTTCCTTAAGTTTTTCCCTTACAATAAAGAATGATAATTAAAACCTTTTGGAGTTATCCTGAGATTATGTGACTCCCATTTCCTGCCCCTTTTATGCATCCGGCTTCATGTGCAGGCCCTGCCCCTTGCTGGCCATAGCAGCAACAGAACTTCCACACACACACACCACCCATGATGGCATGGGCATAGAACAGCTGCCTCCGCCCCTCTCCTGAGGAGAGGCAGTCCCAGTGGCCTGGAGTGATCAAATTAGCTATCACTGGACGCACATCCAGGGCACGCCCCAACAGCTAAACCATCAATGACCTACCAGAGTGAACGAAGAGACCTGTCATGCAGAACCACAGCCACAGGATCTCAATGACTCAGAGCAACAGTAGGATATCCAAAAGAAGTTTCGTTGAGCATTCAGTATTAATGGACCAGAAGCCAGACTGACAACTCATGCCAACGACCATGTGCAGGTTGGGCTGACTGGACAAAAGGGAATACTGCGTGACACACTGCAGCTCCCAATGGCACTAAGATAAAAAGAGGTGTTTGAGAGACAGGGAAGGTGGAGTAGCAAAGTGGATTTTGGGGTTATTGTGTTTTTACTTTAAATTTTCTTTGGAGGAGGGAGAATGCTACAGGGGTGAAAGGCAGTTAGGGAGGGACTGGAAAATGAGCAGAACTGGTGTGCATGATGTGTAATTCCCATAGAATAAAAAATTATCTTAAAAACAATAAGGTAAAGGAATGGGGAGATGGCTCAGTGTTTAAAAAGGACTTGTTACTCCTACAGAGGATCCATTTTAGTTCCCAGCAACAAGAAGTCAGTTAACAATCATCTGTAACTCAGGCTCCTTGAGATCCAATGCCCTCTTCTGTCCTCCTTGAGCAGTATATGCATATAGGTAAGACAGACATATAGGAAAAACACTCATACACAAAATAAAATAATTAAATAAAACATTTTTAAAGAGGCAGGCAGATCTCTGTGAGTTCAAAACCAGCCTGGTCTACAAGAGCTAGATAGGCTCCAAAGCTACAGAGAAACCCTGTCTCAAAATAAATAAATAAATGAATGAATGAATGAATGTAGTAGAAGACAGTTGAAAAAGAAACTCAATGTCAACTCTACCTTCCACACATGAACACACACACAAATGAACACTACACATACACATACAAAAGGATAGCTTGGCGAGAAAATAAATACCTCCTCCATCAAAAGAAAGTAACTAACAGACTAAAGGGAGAGACTGAAAACAGAAGACTACCAAACGGCACGACCTGAAGTGCAGCCTCTGAGGACAGTGTGGGAAAGTGACTTTATGTCTGGCCCAAACACAGCAAACGGTCGCCAAATGAGGCCTACAGCTTGGCCTATGACTCAAACCAGATCTGAAGAAACACTGGGCAAAGTTATTAGGCAGTTTCTATGAAACATCTAGATTGTGCTCTCCCACCCCACAGTCAGGAAAGACAAAGAAGGCTGGGGATTTTATAGATTAAAACCAAAAAAGCAAGACAAAGCAACCAAATGATTGTGGGATCCAGGGCTAATGATGGGGAAGTTGACCAATCCCTTGTCTGATTGGTCTTTAAAAGATCCGTGTTTGTTTGTTTTGCCCTCTTGGTTCCCTGCTCTTCGCTGGAACTCTGGCTCTGTTTCTCCCATTTTCTCCTTTTATTAAAGCTGAGTATTTTTTTTTAATATTTATTTATTATGTATACAATATTCTGTCTGTATGTATTCCTACAGGCCAGAAGAGGGCACCAGACCTAATTACAGATGGTTGTGAGCCACCATGTGGTTGCCGGGAATTGAACTCAGGACCTTTGGAAGAGCAGGCAGTGCTCTTAACCTCTGAGCCATCTCTCCAGCCCTAAAGCTGAGTATTTTATATAAAGCGAGTTTGGTTATTTCCAATTGCCGACTGACCACGCCCGCTACAGGAAAAAGTTGGGCAATGCACTAAGAATAGATAATATCACAGTAAAATTAATTTACTGTTTGCTACACAGTACTTACTCAAAAAAATGTCTTTACTTTTAGAGACAATATACCATTACTTCCAGGAGAAACAAATAAGTATTCTGAGGTCCAAGTCTGTAACTAGCAGCTTAAGAAAGTGTTTCAAAAGTTAAAAAATAAAAACAAACACACACACACACACACACACACACACACAAGGGTTAGCCTAACTACACTTTTAGATACAAAGAATAAAAAAATACACTGGATTCTTGTAAAATGCCCACAACTTTGCTGAAAATCTGAAATTGCTTTAAAGTAAAGAGTAGTAGTTGTTCATGGAGGTTCAAGACTGCTATCTCAACACTCAGGAAGTGGAGGTCATTGGAAAAAGACTTCAGGGTCAGCCTGAGTATACAGTGGGGAGAAAGAAGAGGAAAGGACTGATAGGGGTTTAAATGGAGAAGGTAGAAAAGATAAAAGTAGAGTAGAAGAGAAGGAAAAGAAGAAAAACTACTTTAAAAGTAAAAACAGAGGACCAGAAGGCAATGGTGGTCCACACTTCTGATCCTAGCACTCCGGAGACAGAGGCAGGCACTGTGGTCTACAGGGTGAGTTCCAGGACAGTCAGGGCTACACAGAGAAATCTTGTCTCGGGGGGCGGGGGGGGGGGGGGAGAGATTCAGGGGTTTCAGTGTATTTGTTGCTCTTAGAAGATCCAAGTTGGTTCCCCAGCACTTGCACAGCTGCTAAAATCACCTATAACTCAAGTTTCAAGGGATCCAACACACTCTTCTGTCCTCCATGGGCATCATGCATACATGTGGTGGTGTACAGACATAAATGCAAGCAAAACATATACACACAGGGGAAAAAAAAACGTGTGTGTGTATTATTTGGGGTTTTTTTAAGTCCACGAAGAAAGAAAAAAAGACAGTGGCAAGGTGAGAATTTCTAAAATAAACCTTCTATGTCAACAACACTCAGCACAACAAACCCTTTCTAAGTTAAAATTCACTACTGGTTCATGATAGAAGGGATGGCCCATTTCCTAGAAGAGCACTATGTGCACTTATGGTCTGCAGACTAGTTAAAAAAAAAATAAAGCTGTGCTGAGTCTGAATCATGCAGAAATTTAAACAAAACCTATGCGATATCCTGCATGGTCTCCTGTGCTAACCCACCTCCAATAATTTACTCTCAATACAGGGGTGGAAAGATGGTTTAGCAGTTAATCACATGTATAGTTCTTACAGAGGATCTGAGTTTGATTCCCAGCATCCAGGTCAGGTAACTCAAAACTGCCTCTAATTCTGTTCCAGAGGATCCAATCCCTTTTCTGGCTTCCTTGGCCTCCCTTGTTCAAGTGCACATATCCACACACAAACATACACATAATTTTAAAAAATGAATAAAGAAGTCAAGTGTGGTGGAACATGCCATTATCTAAGCTGGTCTACATAGCTAGTTGCAGGATAGCCAGGGCTACAAAGAAAAACACTGTCTAAGAAAAAATAATAATAATAAAATAAAAATAAAGAGAATCTGACCCCCAATAATCGAGTATTAGTTCACTCCTTCCACAACAAGACACACAGTAAGCCCAGAAGAGTGAGGACAGAATTTCACAGTTAAGTAGCCGGTTACAAAGATAAAGCCCAAGAACAATTCTCTGTATCTTGGCCTAACACACCTTAGTGTTTCCATCAGTAACTCACAAAATTCATAGTCTTCAATTCACATCTCAGAAGATTTCAGTAAGAAACACAATGTTCACTTTGAGATTGAAAGCAAATCAGGAAAGCAAAGGAGAAGTCATAAAGATTGATGACAGAGGGCTTCTTAACCATGCAGGCCCATCACTCACCTCCAAAAGTGGCCAGCATTACACTGCCTGACAGCAACAAGCTCAAAACGTGTGTGTAAAACTGTATTTACCTGTCTGGGACTTTGTGGTGGCCATGTAGCACTGGTTCTGAGGTAGCGACTGGTGGAGGGCTGGGAAGGTTGGTAAAAGCTGCTGTCGTCCACATTCAGAAATATTTCTGTTGATATCCTCTTTTGGTTCCTTATGGTCTCGAACTTCTCTGTGGTCTTTGCTGGCTGCATGCTTCGAAACAAAGACAAGTGATTACAATAACTTCAGTAGCAGATGGTGACTGAAATAAAATGCATCCAAAAGTCAATTCTTTTTCTCATTAATTCTCATTTACTAAAAGACAGGTGGAGGAAGGTAGAAAGTCCAAAATCCACACAGTACAACTATTAGCAAAGAAGGACCTAGCTCTAGAACACATGAGCGAAACACTCAGTCCTAATATCCTCAGCAGATGAAGAATCCATGAGAGACAGCTTTTCTTGGCTTTTCAAGACAGGGTTTCTCTGTATCTTTGGAGCCTGTCCTGGAACTAGCTCCTTGTAGACCAGGCTTGCCTCAAACTCACAGAGATCCTCTGCCTCCCGAGGGCTGGAACTAAAGGTGTACACCACCACCACCTGACTGATTTTATAGTTTAAATATGTCTATAATAAACAGGTCATTTAATAATACCCCTTTGCCAGTACATTGATGATCCTATCCCAGATACCAACTGAGGAGAGAGGGAGTGGGTGGAGAACCACAAAGTTTTCCTAAGGCGTGAATGATCTAAGATAATATATAGTCGTTACTGCTAAGGAATAGTGACATGGAAGCACTTAGATAAGAAGCTTACCAAAATCTGCCAGTCAGTGGTGGTGCACACCTTTAATCCCAACACTCAGGAGGCAGAGGCAGGCAAATCTCCGTGCATCAAGACAGCCTGGCCTACACAATGAATTCCAGGATGTCCTGAGCTACACACAGAAGCCCTATCTCAAACAACAACAACAAAAAAGAAGCCTACCAATTTCAAGGTTAGCTTGGGTAAGGCAGTGTAGCTACAGTTGTAAAGGTAGGGAAGGGAGTCATGTTAGTACATTGTTGCTATACCTGCAGGGGAGATAGAAACTGGGTTACAGAAAACCAAGGCTAGATCCCTCCTAGGCTGCCTTGTTTCTTGAAAGTGGTCTTAAGAGGGCAGGTCCATGATCCAACAATCTCCTAAAAGGGTTTTCAGTCTAGTTTCCTGCGATACTAATAACAAACTCCCAGTACTTAACACCCCTGCCTTTACTCCAAACTGCTTGGACACTAATAAACCTCTCCTCTGTCTATGACCACACATTCACCAATGCTTTGGAGATAATTTCATCTTTTAGTTTAAGACACATACAATTCAGCTTGAACTTAATTTTATTGTGCAACAAGTAACAACCTAAAAATGAAAGACATTCCAAGACAAGGCTTTCTCCAGTATATATGGTTTCTGAGAACACAGGTTATCCACATATAAAAAACTGAAGTAGGCCAGATGTGGTAGCATAGAAATTAAATCCTAGTACTCTGTAAGGCAGAAATAGATGCATGTCTGAGTTTGAGGCCAGTCTGGTCTACACACTGAGTTCCAGGTCAGTCAGAGCTATGTAGAGACCCTGTCTCAAAAATATAAAAATAAAAGAGGAAGAGGAGAGAGAAGGTGAAGGAGGCGGCTTCTTCCTCATACCATATACAAGAGAATAGACACACACACCCTGTTGTCCCTTGTATATGATATGAGGAAAGAAGTCTCCTCCTTCACACACACACATATTCTCCTCTATCTTTCAACATTAAATGCTCAGGATTCTACCAAGACAGAACCTGGGCAGGAACGTGAGTTCTCAGCATGACAACTGACTGCAGTCAGAACTCAACATCGAATTCCATCAGGACCAAGAGCCAATCGTCCATATGACAGAATGACAGAAGCATCTCCCCACACACCTGTATCAAATTAGCTAGAACAAGTAAGAGTGGGTTGCAGAAACAGATCCAGAGAAAAAGCAGACAACAAACACTCCTAAAGCATGTAGAATTCTGACAGTAAAGACACCAGAAAACTTTAAAAATCTAGGTCAAGGAAAGAGTTCTCACAACTGCCACAAATGCTACCAAGAACACAGTCCCAAACATAAAACTGATAAACTGAATTCAATCAAATGAGACATCAAACTTCAGTTCATCAAAATAAAAAAAAAAAGAAATCAGGCTGGGTGTGGTGGCAAGCAACAGCAAGACTAGTAGTCAGGAGTCAGGGAGTAAAGCTGCTGAACACTTTGGTAATTACACTCTTGAATACTTAACCCCGAAACAGAAAAAATTATATACAAATAAATATAAGCAGTCATCACAGCTATAACTGAATAGCCTAAGACTGAACACACTAACTCAGGAGACAGAAGCAGAAGGTTCACTGCTTTGAAGCAAGCCAGGTCTACCAAACAAGTTCAAGACAAACATTGGACACGTAAGAAGGCCCAGGGAAAGCAAGACAGGAGACAGAGGACATGAACAGACAAGGACGTGCCCTGTTGTTTTGGGAAAAATATTAGAGCATGCCTCCTAACTGACAAAGGGCTTCTATCCAGAAATCCTAGAGCTGAGGATTTATCTCGGTGGTAGAGGGCTTGCCCACTGGATTAAAAATCAGCACTAAGTATGTAAAAGGGAGAAAGGGAAGCAGCAGAAATCTTAAAGCTAACAAAATACTTTATTATAAAAGGGCAAGAGATGTGAAATGCATTTCTCCATCAACAACAGAGTTGCAAATCATCACATTGTGAAGAAGTTCAAGTAAAATTATGGCAAGCACATTAGACCACCAAAACACAGCAGCAGCAGTACAAATACTGGCAAGGACACCAGAAACCAGGTATTTCCAACAATGAAGATGGCTCAGGAATCCATGAACTTGTCACCAAGCCTGATGACCTGAATTCAGTCCCCAAGACCCACATTTGGAAGGACAGAGACAAGTCCTGCAAATTGACATCTGACTTAGATCACATGTATGCTATGGCACGTGTGCACTGTGTACACAGACTTGCACTCACTCATATACAATAAATGAATAACTAAATAAAATATTTTTTAAAACTTTTAAAATGTTACTAATAAGAGTATTGGAAAGGCACATGTATATCTCGATACTATTTTGGGGGGGCTGGAGAGATGGTTCAGAGGTTAAGAGCACTGGCTGCTCTCCCAGAGGATCTGTGTTCAATTCTCAGCAACCACATGGTAGCTCACAACCATCTGTAATGATGCAGGTGGAACACTATACATAATAAATAAATAAATAATTTTTTTAAAAAAATACTATTTTTGAAGCTTCTTGATAATCATAAACTTTCAACTTTCTTGGTCGATTTTTCTGTTAGCATATTTTAATCCATAATTATTTTTTAAGTCTCAGGGATTTTCCTTTTACTATTAGCATACTTTAACTACACACAATAGTAGGATTATAATATTTTCATACATGTACACAATGTATTCTGAGCACATTCACCTTTCATTACCCTCTCTTTCTAGGGTGCTTTTGGATTTTGTTTTTTTGTGGCAAGGTATGTATGTATGTATCACCAGCTGTCCTCCAGTTCATATCCACCCACTAAGGTATCCTGAGCGCTAGGATTAAATGTATACACCACCATGCCCAGCTACCCTCTTTTCTTTGTAAAGATTTATAATTAATTATATGTAGGTGTATTACATGTGAATATGTAGAAATCAATGCAAGTGCCTGAAGCACCAGAGGTCTCAGAGTCCATGGAGTTAAAGTAACAAATGGCTGGGAGTCCCTGATAAAGAGATGCTAGGGCCCTCTGGAAGGGCAGCTGTAGAAGGGAAAGGTCCTTGTGCTCACAGGTGCACTAGGAAAACCAGGAATGTCTCTTGAAAGAAAGAGATAAATAACTTGTTTTCTACCCAGAAGGCTGGAAATGGATGTGGTTAATCGCTGTTGACTTCTACGCTATCTGTAGAGCCAGGCTACCCCTGGCTCCCCGATTCTTAAGTTTATCTTAGACTCTTCCTCCCTAGTACTTTATCTGGATCATTGTTTCTCATTCAGTAGAACCCATCTATATGGGAGCTGTCACATACAAATATACTTTACAAATAGCCAGGTGACCTCTGTGCTATCTGTATGGTCAGGCCATACAGAATCTTATGTTTATCAAGCTAGCCAAGCTGGGAATTGGGGGGCCCCCAGGCCAAGTGACCAGTCCGTGTTCCATTAAGTTGAACCCACATAAATACCTGGCAAGAGGACAAAACATCTGACAGATATAGGACCGCAAATGATGACAAGCAGCTCCGCCCTATACCCAATGCAGCAACTACAGATCCACACATGGAACTTGGGCAATCAGAATCAGCACCACCAAGATAAAAACAAGCACTCTTGGGAAAACAAACATGAGAAAGAGCAGCTACATTTAAACAAAACTCCTCTGAGGAATTAGAATTCCTAAGAGATTGTGAAAAAATTGTAGTAGCTCTCTATACCTACCTACCCATCCATCCATCCGTCCGTCCGTCCGTCCGTCCATCCATCTATCTTTTCTCTATCTAGTGTGTGTGTCTGTCTACTGTTGTGGGATATTTATACACTGTATTAAGTATTGCCATTGCCAGGCAGTGGTGGCGCACACCTTTAATCCCAGCTCTCAGGAGGCAGAGGCAGGTGGATCTCTGTGAGTTCAAGGTCAACCTGGTCTATAAGAACTAGTTCTAGGACAGGCTCCAAAGCTAGAGAAACCCCATCTTGAAAAACCAAAAAAAAAGAAAAGAAAAAAAAAAGAAAAAGAAAAAGATTTTGCCATGATTGGTTTAATAAAGAGCTAAACAGCCAAAAGCCAGCAAAAGGTATAAAAAAGACTTCTGGACAGAGAGAGGAAGTAGGAGGAGATAACTGAGGCACAGAGGAGACACCAATGAGACAGAGGGAGCCAGGCATACAGAATGAAAGATAAAAAGCCACATGGTAAAAATGTAGAAATGAGTAATAGAAATGAGTTAAGATATGAGAACTAGTTAAGAACAAGCCTAAGGCCGGGCGGTGGTGGCGCACACCTTTAATCCCAGCACTCGGGAGGCAGAGGCAGGCGGATCTCTGAGTTCGAGGCCAGCCTGGTCTACAAGAGCTAGTTCCAGAACAGGCTCTAGAAACTACAGGGAAACCCTGTCTCGAAAAACCAAAAAAAAAAAAAAAAAAAAAAAAAGAACAAGCCTAAGCTAAGGCCAAACTCTTATAAGTCTCCATGCCATTATTTGTGAGCTAGTGGCCCAAAGAAAAATCTGTCTACAGTCTAAAAGGCAAAAAAGGTTAATAACACTAGATCTTGTTCCCCAATCACTTTTCCACCTAACTTTTGGAGACAGTGTCTCTCAACATAATCTGGAGCTTACTGATTGAACTAGGCCAGCACCACCACAGGTCTCTTCCTCACTGGCACTAGAATTACAGGCATGTGATTCTGTGGTGCATGCAGGTGTTCTATGGGTGCTGGGGTTTTAGCTAGGGTATTCATACTTCCTCAGCAAGCACTTTGCTCCCGGGGGCATCTCCCTAGTCTCATGATCAGTCTATTGTATTGGATAAGATGAAATATGATTTAGGCATGGGGGCACACATGCACAATTCCACAATCTGAATGGTAGGAGCAGAAATATCAGGAATATAAATCTAAGTCCTGCCTGGGCTAAGTGAGACCCTAGCTCAAACCAAAACATAAATACATAATTTTTAATAAAATTTTTAAAACACCTATTTTCCCAGTATGAGGTAAGCAGAGGCAGGCATAATCTCTGTAAGTTTTGAGACCAGCATGGTCTACAAGAGCAAGTTCCAGGACAGCCAAGGATACACAGAAAACCAACCCTGTCTCAAAGAAAACAACAACAACAAAAAGAAAAAGAAACAGGTATTAAAAATTTAAAACATCAACATAAAGACCAGAATGAAAAGGGTTAAAGCATAGAGCAGGAAATAGGTACCAGGCAAGGTACACCTATAGAAGGACAGTACTGTGCTCACAGACAAGAGATTCTATGAGAGGGAAATTAATAACCACACATTATTACATGTTTCTGGAGCTCACATGGCAAACCCACAGATTGACAGTCTTGGGGAAAGGTTCCAGAATGAAACCCTACAGGCTACAGAGAAAACAACAGTCTGCACACGAAAGGCACTTGAAATCACAAGGGAGTATAATCATGAATGTTGAATCCACCAAAGCTAAATCCACATCACAAAGTAACAGGACTGCAGACATTCTGAAACATGCATCAAATACATGCAATGAAAAACAGATTGAGACCAAGTTCAACAGGCTGAGTATTATAGGGAAGTACTACTTTCTGTCAATGCTAAAGTACAAAGCTCATCTTGCTCTAAGTAACCCTGAAGATCACTTTCAGAGCCTTCCAGAAATGGCAGAAGAAAAATAAGTTTTCTGACAGGCAATGGTGACACACGCCTTTAATCCCATAATCACAGCACTCGGAAAGGCAGAGGAAGCAAGATCTCTCTGTGAGGTCAAGGTTAGCTTGGTCTACAAAGTGAGTTCTGAAGCAGCCAGGACTACACAGAGAAATCGGGGGGTGGGGGGGTGAGAGTTTCCTTGAAAAAAATCCTGACCCGTCTTCAAAGCAAAAAGAAGCCTTCAGGAAAAACATTAAAAGCAGAGCTGATGTGGTATCATCTGATATCATCTGAGTTGGTTGCTCATATATCTGGAGTGACAACTGATGACCACTGCCATTAATTGGTTTTTCCCTTTGTTACATGAAAATCTATTTGTTTTCATTAATGCAAAGGAGGATAAGATAGAAAAGAAGACATAAAATTACCAGGCCCAGGATGGACTTCGGCATAGTCTTACGTGCCCTGTGAACCCTGACATCAGTGCCCGAGGCTGTAGGCTTCCTGTCCTCTGTGTCTGCACTTCCTTCCCCAGGCACAGCAGGTGCTGTGGTTGGCGTCTGAGGAAGTGCACTTGGAGTCCTGCATTTACTGGCCCCTCCAGGAAGAGTTTTTGCTGCATGACCAGGAAGCGAGGAGGCTAGAGTGTTGGGAGTCCTCAAGGGCTGCCCCTGCAGGGCTGGTTTATTTAAGAAATATCCATTGCTGCCAATAACAGAAGTCTGCATGAAGTCGTCAGCTGTGACATGGTTTTGCTTCCCCACTTCTATGTCTCTTTCTGAAAGTCCATTTTCGGCCACCCGAGATGCTCTGTTGGTGCCTTCCTGCGGGCTAGCTCCTGTGTTCTCCTGAGTGTGTTTGGGGGCGTTTGGATGGCTGGTGTCACTGCTCTTCTCACAAGAGCCATTGGTTTCTCCATCTGTAGCCATGGGAGTCTCTCCTGTCTGTGTCTCCGTGGAACCTTCATCAGCAGCCATAGGTGTATCTGTAAACAAAGAAAGGAATGTCACAGTGGCCAGCACCCATCCATCAATCCATAACTATCACCATAAATTATAATTTATTTGGCCAACATATTTGTCTACAAATATGCTACGAAACTGTCTACACTGTTAGCATGTAGCTAAGTGGGAAACTCTTAAGTTGGGAAACACACCTGCCTATAAAAATTATTTATTTCCTATAGAAACCAATACTTAGCCGGGCGGTGGTGGCGCACGCCTTTAATCCCAGCGCTCGGGAGGCAGAGGCAGGCGGATCTCTGTGAGTTCGAGACCAGCCTGGTCTACAAGAGCTAGTTCCAGGATAGGCTTCAAAGCTACAGAGAAACCCTGTCTCGAAAAACCAAAAAAAAAAAAAAAAAAAAAAAAAAGAAACCAATACTTAATAAATGAAATGCTGATTTATTTCTTAAAATATTAACTTTTGGTAAAGTTTGAGAAGTCAGCCTAATTTTTAAAAAGACTGTTGGAGATTTAAAGGGAGAAGGAAGTTCAGGGATTAAGAGCACTTACTGTTCTTACAGAGTACCTAATCTGGTTCGCAATACCCACACTAGACAGTTCCTAACCACTTTTAACTCCAAGTCCAAGGGATCTGTTGGACTGGAACCTCCGGGTCTCTCTCTCAACTCCACAAACGCAGTCTCCAAACAAAGAAAAGTTGCCAAAAAGCCCAGTTCCAAATTCTTAGAACTTGGACTGCTGCAACTTCCTCCCCTGTTGCCACTAGCAGTCCAAATCTCTGTCCAACTTTTAACCAGACTTTTAACCAAATCCAGTTTGTGGCAGACATGTCACCACCCTCATCTACAACCTATAAAGTCTTCCTGCTTTAGTTCAAGGGTGTGACTTCTCCAGCCTCAGTCTCTGGGACAGGAGTTGCTTTGTTCAAATAAACCTGTTATTATACTTTTCCAGTTTAGCCTGATATGGCCTTCTGAGTTGGCAAAGAAACTTACTGGGGGTGGGGGACAGAAGACCTAATAGGATTCACTTCCCTCTTCTGGCCTCTGAAGTCACCTGTACTTATGCCCACATGTTCATACTTAGATACACATTCATAACTGAAAAACATCTTTTTAAGGAGTTGCTTCAGAAGCAGAATCACAGAAGCCCAAAGAAAAGCTGGAGGGAAGGGGATCACATTAAGTATATTTTTGGCCTACCTGTCTTCTCTAAAAAGTCCAGACTCCTCTGGCTATTCTATCATGACCAGGAAAGTAGGATTTAAGAGTTTCCTACAAGAAGAACTACCAAGGGGCTGAAGCAGCCCTGGGGGTAGGAGGTCATTCTAGTGGGTACAAAGACACCTGGCCCTCAGCTCTCCTTTTCTCTGTGCCTATCACCTAACACACAGGACTTACCATTTGTCATATTAGCGAGCTGCCTGCCCTTCCCAAGAATACACATTCTAAAACAGTAGAGACTGCCTTTCCTATTCCTCTCAGAAAACCGGGAAGAAACCTATGCAATATGCCCTTTCTGAATGAACAACCAGCCTTTAGTAACTTTTAAAATCCTTAGCAAAACAAAACTTTCCTTAACTTGGAGGTTATACAGCAAATTCTGGAGCCAATGTATACAGTCAGAGTTGTAACACAGAGAAACCGTCTTGAAATAAAGCATAATAGAGAAATCTTGTCTCAAAAGGACATATATTCATGTGTGTGTGTGTGTGTGTGTGTGTATGAAGAAAAACAAGATATTTACAAAAGGAAGAAAACTACAAAGTATATATTTTTATTTTTTTATTTTATTTTATTTTTGGTTTTTTGAGACAGGGTTTCTCTATAGCTTTGGAACCTGTCCTGGAACTAGCTCTTTTTTTAAAGTCAAATTACTTAATGCCTATGCACAGAGAAAAACATTAAGAAAGAATATTCTGGATTCAGGTAATAAAATGACAAAGCTGCCAAGTCCCCTCAAATTTAGAAATTCAGTGATATTTTAATCAGAATTCCAATTAATATGTTAAAGAAATCTGTGACTTAAGCTAAAATATAACAAAAAAAAGACTAAACTTTCAAAAATGAATAGCAAAGGCAAGGAAAACAAGCTTCCTACAGAGAAGAATCATATGACCCAGCCTAAATCCACAGCATGGACAGTAGAGGCAGAGAAATGAGGACAAAGGTACATTTTCCACAGGCCTGTTTGGGTGCAGCCTAGGGTACACTGTAGTCCAACTTGCAAGCCTTAGCCAGCCTGTCACATGTAGAAGTCCTGCATGATTTGTACTCAAAGTTCATAGCTATCTCAAACACAACAAAAAAGAAAACAGAATGGAGAAAAGAGAAGAAAGGGGAAAACAATATGAAAAAGTGATGTATGACATACAAAGAAAAAGATACGTATTTCAGATTAAACCATATGTAAGGTAAAAGCAGTGAAGCATCTTCAAATTGCTCAGGAAAAAACTACTAAATTAGAATTATTATATCTGACAACCTTCAAATATGCCAGTCAGATGATAAGGGCTGAGAAGCTTAATCATTGTGCTGGAAAGTTTTAAATGCCACCTTGATGCAATCTAGAATCACAGGGGAAGCGACTCGAGTTTTGATTGTAAGCCTAGCCTTTATCAGCTGAGCCATCTCCCCAGCCCAGGAAGAAAGTCTTAAATAAAGAAGCATCTAGATGAAGTTGGCCTATAGGCATGTCTGTGTAGGACTGTCTTAATTTTTAACTGATATTAGGAAAACCCAGCCAAAGATAAATAGCATCATTTCATGGACTGGACACTGGACTGTGTTAGAGAAAGCCAGTTGAGAACAAACAACCAGGCAGGAGATATGTGTTCATTTCTCTGTTCTTGGTTGTAAAAGTGATGACAGCTTGAGTTCCTGCCCTGACTTCTGCAAAATGATAGTCAATAACCTATTTCCTCCCTTGCTTTTTGTTAGTATATTAGAGCAACAGAAATACGAGGACAGTCTACTCACAGAAAAGCACCATAAATAAGGCTGACACTATGGAGTAAATAAGGCTACTGTGTAGACAAGTTCAATGGCAACAACGTATGAAAAAAGCCTATCATGCAAACCAAAAACAGAAGAAAACTTATATGTGTGTAAGAGTTGGAGAAGGTGTTGGATTCCTTGGAGCTACAGTTGAAGATAGTTGTGAGCCACCTGACATGGGTGCTTGGAACCAAACTCCAGGTCTCTGGAAAAGCAACAAGTGCTCTTAACCACTGAGCCATCTCCCAAGCCCCATACCTAGATTTCTTGCAGAATAGCCTGCCTCCTGAAGTCATCATTCCACACTAAACCTACTGAAACCTCAATTATGTTTTCCAAGTTTCTATAAATGGGAGACACATAGCCAAGCAGTGGTGGCATACGACTTTAATCCCAGCACAGGAGGCAGAAGTATTCAGATCTCTACAGAGTGAGTTCCAGGACAGCCAGGGTTACACAGAGAAAACCTGTCTCAAGTCCTTGAGGGCTGGAGAGATGGCTCAGAGGTGGCTCACAACCATCGTAATGAGATCTGGTGCCCTCATCTGGTGGGCAGGGATACATGCAGGCAGAAAACTGTATACATAATAAAACCAAACAAACTGGAAAAAAATGCAAGCAGCAAAGTCCCCTCCTGTTGGGTGAAGGAGCCCTTACCTTCCCTTAGCAGTTCAGTTTTCATGCAGCAATCCTGCTTGGTCTCTTGCTTGGCCAGAACTGCCTGCTGGGGGCAGGGGGGAGAAAAAGACATTAGGCAGCAATTAGGATATATCAGGGGCATCTTCAAATCAAATAGGATATTAACCCATGGATTAGCACAATCAACTCCAGGAAGAGGGCTGGCATTCCGAAAACAGCCCACATGACAGTATACCTCGACTGCCAGTATGAAGCAGCATTCTTGAGAATGTGTTTATATCCCACTTACATAGTTAGAACTCTGAAATGCTCTGACTCTTATTACAGCAATTTGCTTTGATATGCATTTGTTACCTCTTTTCATTTACTTTAAAAAAAAAAAACTTTAACTCTTTAAGTATTTCAAGTGTCTGACACTGACAAAAAAGCACAGAAAGGGTGGGGTTAAGAGCATGTGCTGTTCTTCCAGAGGACTGGAGTTCAGTTCCCAGCATCCCAGGAGGTGGCTTATAACTAACTGCTGCTTTAAGTCCAGCTCCAGTGGAATTCATGCCCTCTTCTGGACATCAAGGGTAATACACTCAAGTACACATAACCATACACAGCCACGCACATATATGCATTAAAAAAAAATACACCTGCTATATAGAGACAAAAATTTTAATCACAACACTCAAGAGGGCAGAAACAGGTAAACCTCTATGAGTTCAAAGCCACCCTGATCTATTTAGCAACTTCCAGGCCAGCCAGGGTTATACAGTGAAACCCTCTCAAAATAACAATAATTTTTTTAACATTTAGAAGTGTAAACTAGAAAATTCAATTAGACAATTAAATCACTATATATATGAGCTTAAGTATCCACCACATAGAGGAATATATTATAGTTTCAAGGCCTTAAAACACCAAAATCCCACACTCCTGGAGTTTCAAGCAACAAAAACTTTCAGCCTGTAGACTCTAAAGACATGGCCCTCGCCATACACCTAATAACCTTTGGAGCTCCATTTGCTCCAAAGACAACGAAAAGCTTTCTCAGAACAACCCCAGTGAACCTTCACTCACTGCAATTTTTACTTAACCTGAAGCTCCTAAAATCAGGACCATGCTCTTCTTTGTACCCAAAGTCAAATGCCCTATCCCTCTTCCCTAGAAGCAAGCATCTGCCATCACAAGTGCTTCCCAACTAATCCTCTTGAAAAAACTATTCATCCTCATTATACCCACCAAGGGAACACAGGTCATATCCACTAAAAGACAGGAGCAGGACATCATGTTCTCCTTCTGATCCCAGGCTAGTCCACCCCCTCTTTCCAGAAGAATCCACAGTGATTTTTTGTGTAGTCTAAGGACACTAGGACCAGGTTTTTTAGGTGTTTGCATGGACACTCAGGGAAGGGATCCTGTTGGAACTCACTATTCCTGCGCCGGACCTACAGAAAACCCATGGATGCCGATAAGCATCTCTGCAAATCACTTGGAGTGAAAGTCAATCAAGACCACTGAGTATATATCCAGTCCCAGACACATGGAAAATTTCAGTAGGCCCTGTTCCACACCATCAAGCTCATCTCGGAGTTCTGAGACCAGACCAACTAAATGTGGTTTTACAACTTCAAAGACTTGTGAGCTACATGTGACACAAACCTTAACCCTAAGGCAAAATTATCTCCAATTCTTTTAACGAAAACGTTTACAACCCCCTTGTGATGGTTAACATTGATTAACTTGACAGGATCTAAAACTCACCAGGAAGCAAGGCTCTGGACATGTCTACGAGGGATTTCCTAGGCGAGGGTAACAAAGGGAGTGGGACAGTTTCCTTTAGTCGTCAATCAGACACAACCTAGAATCATGAGGTAAGAGACTAAATGTGGAACTGTCTACATTATTCATTATAACTGGCTATTGTTGTTTGTTTATATGTCTCTATGCAAAAAAAAAGCCATGGTTTTGCCACACGGGGCTTATCACTGTGATTGACCACCTTACTCTTGTGATTCTTATGAATAAAGTTGGTTATTGCATAAGACTTTAGCCTGCTTCGCTTTTTAGGCTCTACTCTCCCAGGTCCTACTGACACAACCAAATGTGGGTGTTACCATTCTTTAGGCAGGGGTCCTAAGCTGTGTAAGAGTAGAAAGAGTTTAGCACAATCAAACATCCATACGTACATTCATTTCTCTCTGCTCTTGAATGTGGATGTGCTATGAGTAGCTGCTCCTTCATGCCTTCACTTTCCCACAATAATAGACCCAGAACTGTCAGTAAAATAAACCTTTTCTCTTCTAATTTGCTTTTCTGTCAGGGAACTTTATCTCAGCAACAGAAAGTAAACTAGAACAGGTGGGAAGGTAAGACTCCATGAGCTGAAAACAAAGAAAAGAATCAAACCACCAGCCTTCTTCTCTCTTCTTGACTGACTGTAGTCGTCTTAGCCTCTGCCCACACTACTTTCCTACTATGATGGGCTATCCTCAAACTGAGGTAAAATAAAGCCTGCTTTTCTTGCGTTGTTTCTGTCAGGTATTTTGTCCTAACAGTACATAGAGTAACTAATACACTCCTACTCCTGCTGGAGTAGCAAAAAGAGGAAAAGGCAATACTCTGGCGAACACACCCATGCCCAGTTAGCACCTTTTGTCCCTTTACCCTTACTGTCCATCTGTCTGTCTCACCATCTGGTTCCATACACTTTTACAGTTTCCTGCATGGTGTAACAACCTGGAACCAATTACACAGAAGTACATGGCAAATTTGAACTAAGAAGCCCTATCAAAACTGTTCATCAGAAGCTCACAAGGTGGCTCAATTGCTAAAAGCACTGCTGCTCTTCTAGGGAAGCCAGATTTAACTCCAGAGACCTGAGTTCAGTTCCCAGTGCTCACAACAGTCTGGAACTCTGGCCCAGGGGATCTGACATTCTCTTTTCTGTGTACACTATACACACACAATACACAGACATACATGGAAGCAAAACATGCATTGCATAAAATAAATAAGTAAACCTCATAAACATTTTTAAACTATTATGGTGCGTGTATTGCATATTTGAGTATAGGTACACATGTCACAGCACACACACAGGTCAGAGGATAACTTTCACGATTCAATATTCTTCCTCTACAGTAGGTTTCAGGAAGGCAACTTGGGTCATTGGTTTCCTTTTCCATGTTTTTTTCTTTCTTTCGTTTTGGTTTTTTGAGACAGGGTTTCTCAGTGTAGCCTTGGCTGTCCTGGACCTAGCTCTTGTAGACCAGGCTGGCCTCAAACTCACAGAGATCCGCCTACCTCTGCCTCCTGAATGCTGGTAATAAAGGCGTGCACTACCACTGCCCAATGGGTCATCAGTTTCATGGAACAAGCACCCTTACCAACTGAGTAATTGAACTGACCCAGACCTCTTTTTTTTTGGGGGGGGGGACTTTTCAGAGATCTTCCTAACCCTAAAAAAGCTGCTTTCCTTTCAACATATTGTATGTGTCTGTGTATGTGATGTATGCATGCCTTCAGAAATCAGAGAACAGCTTGAAGAAGTCAGTTCTTCTAGCATGTGGGTCTCGGGGACTGTTTTTAAATAAAGACAACATATACATGGCATTTCAACTGAATGGGCTTCCCTTATGAATGACAGAAAAGTTACAAGTACCTATTCATCAAGTCTAACATAAAACACAATGTCATAATCAACCTAAATTTCAAAAGAGTCAGATGAAAAATATATTTTTCTGTATTAGTTAGTATATATCATTAAACTAAAATTTTCCATATATTATTAACTTCAAATTTATTAAAGGCTCAACTGCTACCTTTCCAGGAAGCTGACCAAGCGTTCCTGGCATTCAACTGCCTGCCATGTATTACTTCACTGTATCTGCACATCATGCACACTGACATCACCTAGCAAACATGACACCTTCCTGCACACAGGGAAAGCCAAGGCACACATGGCAGCCTCCTGGCTACCTACCCATTTATTTTACTAAAATAAAGTCTAAGGAAGAGAAATACAGAAACTGAGATGCTGTCCTTTGCAAGATTCCTAAAATTCAAACAAACCAACAAAAAAAGAAGTAGATGGACTTAAGATATAGTGTATTAAGTTCACTCAAAGAAAAATGTCTATGAAAATACTAGTATTTAAATAATTTTTAGGGCTGGAGAAATAGTTCAGTGGTTAAGAGCACTTGACTGCTCTTCCAGAGATCCTGAGTTCAATTGCCAGGAACCATATGGTGACTCACAACCATCTGTAATGGGATCAGATTTCAGATTCCTTCTTCTGGTGTGCATGAACAGAGCACTCATACATAAAATACATGAATAAGTAAATTTTGAAATTTTTTTTAAAAAGTAGACCAAACAAAAAAATAAATAATTTTATGCCAACACACACACACACACATTTTTTCATTTTGTCTTTTTTTTGTTTTTGAGGCAGGTATGTAGCCCAGGGCTGACCTTATACTTGCAATCCTACTTCTTCAGTCTCCCAGATACCAGAATTACAGTGTCACCACTCACGCCTGGCTAAACTCTGTACACTAAAATTTCACAGACAGAAGTATACCACGGATAATAAAAATCCAGATACAGATATTGGGGTTCAACCTGCCAAAAAAAAAAAAAAAAAAAAAAAGCAAAGCAGCCAAGTCACTAGTTCTTACTCTTAAGAAACTTTCAGACTGAAAAAGAGCAAGTTCTTGTCTCATCCTGCCTTATATTGCTCTCTAGTGCTGGGATTAGAGGCGTGCACCACTACTGCCCAGCCTCTATGGCTGTGTGGCTGCTGGGATTAAAGGTGTATGCAACCATGCTTGTCCTGTATGGCTGACTAGTGTAGCTGCTTTGCACTGACTGTCAGGCAAGCTTTATTAAAACACAAGTAACAGACCACTCTAGGGAAGAACAACAGTCTTTGGTATGCCCCAAAGAGAAGACAGCTGCTCTGCAACTAACAGGGAACCTGACACCAAAATAAGAACTTGGACTGAGTGGTGAAAGCTCCAAGCACGAAGTACCCTGCCCAACTGCAATTAAGCCTCCAAAGAACGCTGCCCTAGCTGTTTTACCTTAATAAAACACAGCTTTAACACTCCAAGGTTGGCTGTCACAGAACTAACACACTTAGAAGTTGTCAACTAGTCCTGCTATCCACAGTACACTATGATATTTTATGATATCAACAGACCATAGGAGGCAAGAACTCAACACCTGCAAAAACTCATCTAGAAGAGTAGTTCCTATGGGAAAGAGTCTTTTTGATCAAAGATGAACAGCCTACCAAAAAGCTAGTAATCTATAAACCTCTCCCCATCCTGTGAGACTCTTATGCCTGTACACCCAACTCTCACCCAACACCACAGTCCTGAATTTGGTTCTATCATGCCCTCGCCTTTTGTGTTGATTATGAAGCAGTCAATCACATCATATCGTGATGGAGCAAGACACTGTCACCAACCTGCATTAGGACAAAAGCTCAATAGATTTCCCATTCCAGTGTGCTTGTTCACCAGGTTTGGATTGTTGAGTACAATTTACAAAAGGAAAATTACCTTGCAAACTTACTTTCACTTTGTTGATGTGTCTCTTTGTGTGACAGCAGGAATATTCTAATATTCTGTTCCAGCATTTCCTCAAATGCAAACATGTTATTCTTCAATGCCTTAGTCTTGCACATCATAACCTGCCTATGAACTGAATATTTTGTCAGCCAACTAATAAAGTAGCTCTTGTGGGGAGGTTATTAAATGTTTCCTGTTTCTGCAAATATCTCTGATGATACTAAAAAGCTGGAAAGGAGCAAAGCAAGGACTTGATCATAAGCTAAGCCAGCATAGCAGCCGCATCCTCTCTACAGGCCAGGCTGAGAAAGCCACAACAGATGATGTCCAGGCAGATGAGGTAAGAAGATGACATAATCTCATCCCAGGACCCTTCTGCACACCAGAGAGCTGTGCTCTGAAAGGTGACTAAAAAGGTTGATTGATCCTGCTTTATGTAAGATACATGAATGGCCTGGGTAGAAATATCTTCTTGCCATTCTCATTTGGCCTAGCAAGCACACAGTATACAACCCAAAAGAAGAATTTCTCATCTCAGTATCAAGGTTTTAAGTATTCTTACATGGTGATGCATGTCTTTAATCTCAGCACTCAGCAGGCAGAAGCAGGAGGATCTTTGAGTTCCAAGCCACCCAGGGCTATGCAGTGAGACCTCTCTCAAACAAACAAAAATGTAAAATACTTGAAGTTATTAAAACTTAAATGGTTTCAAGGTCTTCAGAGCAGTGGGAGTCGGGGGAGGTCAGCTCCCAATGGACAGCTCAGTGGGAAGAGGCAACGACAAGGATATTTTCAAAGATATTATGCACTCAGTCTGCCTATCTAGACTATTGAAACAAGATACATCAGGGAATCAGAATTTCCCCTAGGAATCTCACAGTGGCAGAAGGAAAAAGTTAAATTCCACTGTTAGCCAAAGGTCAGGAACCTACCACCAGGAAAAGGAAAGATTTTACACAGTGCCCTCCTTTGAAGGAAGACTTGAACCAAGACAATGATGGATCAATAATGACCCATCTTGACCTGGACCACATCTTTACTGCTTAATTATTCATATCCCTTGCCTTCTTAAACTTTCACACTCATATTAGGACCCTGGGTGACTAGATCTCTATCACTCTGCCCAATGTGGCCATACCAAGGCTTTTTTTTGTTTGTTTGTTTTGTTTTTTAGATTTTTGTTTTGTTTTTCGAGACAGAGTTTCTCTGTAGCTTTGGAGCCTGTCCTGGAACTAGCTCTTGTAGACCAGGCTGGCCTCCAACTCAGAGATCCGCCTGCCTCTGCCTCCCAAGTGCTGGGATTAAGGGCGTGTGCCACCATCACCCGGCTCTTCTCTAAGACAGCCAAATCTAGTTACGGGCTTCCAGGAGCACGGGTTCTAGCCCTAAATCCAATAACAGTTCCAAAACTAGCTCTGTGCAAAGGGTAGATCCCTCTGACACTAGAAGTTACTGCTTTGTAATCCACAGAGATCAACCACAAAAATGTAACCTGGCACATGGGTTAAAAATTCTGTTGTTTCAGGGGCTGGAGAGATGGCTCAGTGGTTAAGAGCACTGCCTGCTCCTCCAACGGTCCTGAGTTCAATTCCCAGCAACCAATGGTGGCTCACAACCATCTGTAGTGAGATCTGGTGCTCTCTTCTGGCCTGCAGGCATACATGCAGACAGAATACGGTATACACAATAAATAAACACATCTTTTAAAAAAAAATCTGTTGTTTCACATATTCAACTCTGGCATTTGCTGTTACTGACTAGGGCTTTCCAGAAAGTGGTAGAACTCACAGACAAGCATGCACAAGATTACAGGCCACTCTCCATCTTCAAGCCTGCCTGCCAGGATCCTCTTAGCTGTCCTACCCCTTTGCATATAACTTCCCACCTTCCTCTTAAAGCCACCACAACTGGTTACATAACTTTATCATGCAAATGCAGAGAAGGCTAACTATAACTGCTGCACAGGTCCTATGTTTAAAAGAAGTCTAAGCCAGTTCAGCAGAAATTGGGAAATAGGATTCCTTATCAGTAGGGCAAGGCTGAAGATAAGAGTATCTGAATAAATTTTCCCATGAAAGAGAGAGGAGGGGAAAACTGAAAATGTGTCTGCACATTTGAATTGACACCCTTGGCGCTTTAGCCTCGAAGTATTTCTATCCACTATTTGTACCGGGGAACAGGTCACCTTCTGCACGTCTACCCGTGCTGTAAGGCCACAGAGCAGGAAATATTAAGGATGGGAAACTCCTTGCACTCTGTAAACTTGTTCTGGGGATTTTACAATTGAGTATGATCAATGGGGAAGGGGGGTATAATGAGGAGGAGACTCTTTTCCCTAAACAGAGACATAGCCAGCTGAACTTTCTTCACATAGAGGGCAAATATCACCTTCTCTACCAGAGAGCAGAGACTTTGAGTTCTAGTAAAAATAATAAAAATGTCACTGCGCTGGTTTGAATGAAAATGGCCCTATGGCTGGCTTATAGGGAGTGGCACTAGTAGAAGATGTGGTCTTGTTAGAAGTGTGTCACTGGGATGGCTTTAAGGTTTTAAGTGCTAAAGCCAGGCTCAGGGACTCTCTCTTCCTCCTGCTTGCCAAACCAGATGTACAATTCTCAGCTACCTCTCTAGCACCATGTCTGCCTACATGCAACTATGCTTTCCACCATGTTGATAATGGACTAAAACTTTCAACTATAAACCATCGCCAGTTAAATGCTTTCCTTTTTAAGAGTTGCTGTGATCAGGTGTCACAGCAATAAAGCCCCAACTAAGAGAATCAAATTCTGGCTTGTCACTGTCTTCTTTCTGCCTCAGTTTAGCAGGGCACTCAAGAGTTAAGAGCACCTCCTCAAGAATGAAAGCATCAAGGATGCAAACAGTTAGCTCAGCAGTCAAAGAGACACTAAGTCCACACACAACAGCTTCACCAGCTAATTATCAAAGGAATAGAGGGTGGGGGGAAGAACCCTTTCAATGTCTGAGATTTTCTTCTCTTTTGTCCTTTTGTCTTTTCCCTTGGCAGAAAAAAAAAATTAATTCCTAAATTTGGAATATATAATTGATATCCAAAGTAGACCCAGAAATTACATTTAAGTAATTTCAAAATCCAAAACAGATTCCTTTCCCATTTACTTAACCCTTCACAGGCCCTTTCTACTAAGAAAGAAAACTTTCCACCCAAGGTGCCTCTAACAAGGCTTCCTTCAGCCATTTCACTTTCCCCAAAACAGACAGGACTAAGATATATTTCTCTATGGGTATCCCCCCAGCAATCTCCCCTAGACACTGGGTCTATGTTCTCTGACTTTCAACTGATGGACCTCATAAGTGCCTGAACCAACAGGATATGGTGCAATAACTCTCATGGACCCCTGAGCCCAGACGGCATCAGCACCACTCCTCTGCCATACTGGCTACCACAATGCTGCCTAGCCAGCATGGATGACGAGCCCTATTCACAAGAGGCTACAGACGTTCCAATCAACAGTGAGCACGACCACAAGTAAGCATAAACAAGACTTCAGGTGAATTCAGCCCAGTGTCCAAGGCTTCCAAGCCCAGGATGTAGACTCATGAACAAGAAAAATGCCATCCATATACTCATGTCACTTGTCTGAACATTACCACTAAATTACATGACAGGATATTATTATGTGGCAATCTTCCTTCAGGCTTTCTCCTAACTACTACAGATCACTCTCAGTGGGGAAAGAGAAGCCATCTGTGTTGTAACAGGAGTCTGGTACACAGAACTCATTTGACAACCCAAACTTACATCCACTAATGTCCTGGGCTATAATGTCCAAGATGAGCAAACAATTGTTTAAGCAACTGAACTGGCTTGAAAAACCAAATCTGAAAAGAATAGTCTCTAAAAAGGAACAAAGTCACAAACACAGCCTATGGTCCTTCTACTATAAACACACTTTAAGGTGAGGAAACAAAACAAAACAAAAAAGCTACACACTTATGGGAGCACGGGTCTATAATTCCTAGCAACAGAAAGGCTGAGACAGGAGGATCAGTAGTCTGAAGACAACCTAGGCTACAGAATGAGACCCTGCTCAAACAAAAACCTGTAAAACTCAGCTTTGACTAGAATGGGCTCTGACATGGCAGGTAAGCAATTAATCCAAAGGAATCCAGTAGAGAAATATGTACAGGTTAGTTTGACTTTTCCTTAGACTTGCATGTGAAGACATACTTCTAGCCACCAAAAAGTATGTAACTTTCTACTCTTTGGGTTCCTTGTTGTTATTCTGTTTGTTTGTTTTCATCTTTTATTTTTATTGTACTGTATTGTATTGTATTTGAGAACTGAGAGATTGAATTTTGGGCCTGGTCTGTGCTAGACAACTGCTCTTCTATTGAGCTATATCCATAGCTTGCTTTCTACATTAAAATAAATAAATAAACAGCCTGTGGTGGTCTGAAAGAAAATGGCCCCCTAAAAGAAGTGGCACTATTAGGTGTGGCCTTATTGGAGGAAGTGTATTACTGTGGAGGCAGGCTTCGAGGTCTCATGTATACTCAAGCCAAGCCCAGTGAGGCAGAGCACTTCCTGCTGCCTGTGAGTCATGATGTAAAAACTCACCTTCTCTAGCACCATGTCTTCCTGCATGCTGCCATGTCCTGCAATGATAATAATGGACTAAACCTGTGAACTATTAGCCACCCCAATTAAATGTTTTCCTTTATAAGAGTTGCCATGGTCATGTTGTCTCTTCATTGGAAGAGAAACCCTAACTACAGCACAGACTCACTAAACTGTCGAGATTAACCTTTGAATTTGTGATCCTCAGGCTTCACCTTAGTGAACAGCTGGGGTTATAGGCCTGTGCCACCAGGTACAATCCTTTTGAATCTGATTAGTACAATGATGACACTTTGGTTTATGGACAAATTTAAGTTTCTGGCCTTTAGAGAGCTAACAGTTTTCTTCCCAGTACAGTGCCTATATTATCACAGCATAGGGCATTCTGCGTGGTCACCACATCAGCCAGTTCCCACGAAGGTAGTTCCCAACCCCACAGTAATGTGATGTGCATTCTTGCTCATGAGCAAGCTGCTGCCAAGTGCTTGTACAGACTTTGCCTACACAGCTGTGTCTAAGTAAGCCCATACACCATCTCCCCTTCCCTTAATATAGAACAAATAGGGTGAAATCTCAAGGAATCCAGTGCAAAGCCACAAGGCTACTCACCACAAAGAATGCATCAAGGGAGGCAGAGGAAATAGTTCATTCAGTAAAGTACTTGTATGCAGGCTAAGAGCCTGAGTTCAATCCCCAGTTTTGAGTGGTAGTGGGTACTTATAATCCCAGCACCAAGGAGGCAGAACAGGCAGACATCTGGGGTCTTTCTTGCCAGCCAGTCTAGTCGAAGAGAGGCATGATTCAGCCAATTCCAATACCAAGGACACTCTTACCTGACTCTGAAATTCTGATTTTTCTTATGCCTCTCCATGTATATATATACACATCATTACCACCCTCTACCTTTTGTTTTTCCTGAAAACTGCCCTCGCGCACCCTGCCTTGTCTTTCTGCATCCATTCCCCTCCCCATCAGCCACCTATGATATTGGCTCCACTTCCTATAACCCCAAACCAGTCTGGGTTGGTATGACCTTACAAAGGCCTTAGCCAACAGAGGACATAGAGCACTGTGTCTTGGCCACTTGATCAAAAGAGACCATACTTAAGGACACTCACTACTCTCTAACAGACACAAGCACATCACACACTCCTGCAGTATACAATAACATCTGAGTCTTCCCTGGATCCTCCCAATGACTCTCTTCCTGTGATTCACACAAGACATTTTTATCTGAAACACTTGTTCTTTTACAACTGTAAGACCCCCTTTCTAAAATAGAAAAAAAAAATGTAGACTGGAATCAAACATAAATCCCAAAGGTCCCAAGTGTGGTGATATTTTGTGCTCTAATAAGGCTTGCCTAAGGATCAGAGGGCAAGGCAGTCCAGGCAGTGGTGGCACAGACCTTCATTCCCAGCACTTGGGAGATCGAAGCAGGAAAATCACTTTCAGGGTCACACTGGGCTACTTGAGATTTACCCAGTCTACAGCCTGGTCTACAAGAGCTAGCTCCAGGACAGGCTCTAAAGCTGCAGAGAAACCCTGTCTCGAAAAACCAAAAAGATTTACCCAGTCTAAAAGAGAAACAGAGCCCACACTTTTGATCCCAGCACTTGGGATCTCACACCTTTACTCTCAGCAATACAGTGGTAGTAACAGGGAAGTGACTTGGCTACGAGGAAGGCAGGAAGAGATAGGAGCTCATGCCTATTCAGTCTGAGGATTCAGTAGAGGTCTCTCTAATGGCTGGCTCTTTTACTGATCTTTCAGCATTTACCCTATATCTGACTATGAATTTTTATTAAGACCATTTAGAATTCTCGCTACACCCAACAAATATTCAAAGGTCCCTGCAAATGGAATGGTAAAATAGGCCCTGCCCTGACAATACCCTAGCACCTGGAATAGTGTCACTGATATTTTGCATGATTTTCATTTATGTCATTTCTAATTTTTTCAGAAACCAATCAACCTTCTCATCAATTACTGCTGACTGGTTTTGCATTTCAATAGAATCAGCAATTTCCTATGAATGTTTGCTCAACTATATTCCATTTATATTTTAAGGAAAGAGAACCATTTAGGTTCCTTTGTTGAGAGTTCTGTTTAGGTTTGTACTCCTTTTTTTTTTATTGGATTATGTGATCTTTTGGTGTCCAATTTCTTGAGTTCGGATTATGTGATCTTTTGGTGTCCAATTTCTTGAGTTCTTTATATATTTTGGAGATCAGACCTCTGTCTGATGTGGGGTTAAGAGGAGATCTTTTTTGATTCTGTAAGCTGTCGTTTTGTCTTGTTGACCATGTCCTTTGCTTTACAGAAGCTTTTCAGTTTCAGGAGGTCCCATTTATTAATTGTTTCTCTCAGTGTCTGTGCTGCTAGGGTTCTATTTTGGAAGTAGTTACCTGTGCCAATGCTTTCATTTTTTCCCACTTTCTCTTCTATAAGGTTCAGTGTGGCTGGCTTTATGTTGAGGTCTCTGATCCATTTGGACTTGAGTTTTGTGCGTGGTGATAGATATGGATCTATTTTCATTCTTCTACATGTTGATATCCAGTTATGCCAGCACCACTTGTTAAATACGCTTTCTTTTTTCCATTTGATATTTTTTGCTTCTTTATCAAAAATCAAGTGTCTGTAGTTGTGTGGATTAATCTCTAGATTGTCAATTCGTTTCCATTGGTCATCCTGTCTCTTCTTATGCCAATACCAGGCTGTTTTCAGTACTGTAGCTCTGTAGTAGAGTTTGAAGTCAGGATGGTGATGCCTCCAGAGTTCCTTTATTGTACAGGTTTGTTTTGAGCCGTCTCTCTCACCCCACCCTTTTGAATTTAATGTGGTAAGACTCAGTGTCCTGTGAGTAGATACTGTAGGCGTGATGCTGCCCCATTGACCTTGCTGGGCTCAGAGCCTGTGTTGTGGCCAGCCTCTGTGGGTGCCTCCCATAGCGCTGTCTCTGTTTGTTTGCTGCCTAGTGCTCACCTGGCAGGAGGCTCAGTGGCTCCCCACAGTTGAGGAGTGCTGGCTGTTTGTACTGGAATGCCATCCACTGTCATGCAAAACCCTGATCCGAGGCACACCACACACACACACACACACACACACACACACACACACACACACACACACACACGGAGAGACAGAGACAGACATAATTTTTTTTATCTTTATTTAAAAGGATTTGTGCAAGAGAGCTTTCAATTCTTCTAAACATATATGTTTACATATGCATAGATTACTGCTGCTCTAGGCCTCAGTCAAGAAAGCTTGTTTTTGCAGTGGGTGGCATTACTGTGGAGATTCCTAACTGGTCAAACTGCTCAAGAGTAAGTGACTATTGCTGAAACAGAGTGAACCACTGCCCAGCCCTAAAAGGGATAAAATAATCATACATCTACATCACCCTCTCCAAAGCTCAGGAAACATCATGGAAGAGAAAACAAATAGAATGTAAAAGCTAGAGGGGACTGAGCCTCTGGGCAAGACCGGGCCATTGTTATCTTGACATCAGAGCAGCTATAATTACTCATGATCCTAACAAGATCCAGCCAAATGAACATTTCCTTGTGAGGAGGCAGCATGCCATCGGATCCCCACTCCAAATTACAACCACTTTCTCCCTCCTGCCTCCCACAGGTCTTCCTACTGAAGCTGTAAACTTTAAAGAGATGGTGCTGGGCAGGAAGTGGTGGTGCAGGCCTTTGTGTAATCCCAATACTGTGAGTTCAAGGCTAGCCTGGTCTACAGAGCAAGTGCCAATCCAATACAGTGAGACCTGCTCACAGAAATGAATGAATGAATGAATGAATGAATGAATGAATGAATGAATAGCGGTGCATATGCATGAACATGAAATTCAGTCCCTGCTTTCCTAACAAAGCTCCAAATTGAATCAGTCTGCCTGGAAGAAGGCCACCATCTTGTGGTTAAAAGAGTAAGTGCAGGCTACACAAAGAAGGCAACAAAATTATCTATGCTTAACCAAAAAGTTAATAAATTCCTCAACTATCCAAAGGTTCTTATTCTTGCTCATACTGGAAGGGTTTTAATATTTCAAGAATAGTGCTCTGTATCAGAATTAATATGGTATGAAGATTTTCATCTAGAGATGTGTTTGATACAGAATTTATATTTTAATATTGATTTTTAAAAAGATAGAGCACGATAGATACCACTTAAGCTTTATCATGTTAAAGCTGCCATGGTACACAAAGGCACTCCAGAGGCCAGTAGCTCTCTGTGAGTTTGAGGCTTCTGGGTCTACAGACCAAGCTCCAAGACAACCAGGGCTACACAGAGAAACCCTTCTCAAAAAACCAAAAAAAGAAAAAAAAAGAAAAGGAAAGGAAAGGAAAGGAAAGGAAAGGAAAGGAAAGGAAGGAAGGAAGGAAGGAAGGAAGGAAGGAAGGAAGGAAGGAAAGCAGACAAACAAAAAGCTGTCAATTCCTTTGAAAATAACACTGGCTCTTCTGAAACTGAAGTTACAAATGTGATCCACTGTGTAGGTGGCTAGGAACTGAACATGAAATGTTTTCAGCAGCAACATTCAAAATAGCCAATAAAGAGTGATCAACCAAAAAAATCCATCAACAAACCAATGGACAGAGTTGATTCAACAATAGATCATTACTCAGCCATAAAAAAGGCAAGACTGTTATACACACCATACAATATCATAAATGAACCTACCTTAAAAAAGAGAACTCACCAAGTGTGGTAGCATGTCTTGGAGGCAGAGACAGGAAGATCTCTGTGAGTTCAAGACCAACCTGGTCTACAAGGCAAAAACAAGAACACAGCTCAGTAAAATAAACCACTCATAGAAGACTATAGTTATATGAAGTTATATGATGCCTGTTAAATGATATTAGACAGGAACTACTAAAGAAATGAAGTTTATCTGAAGGATAACAAAAAATTCTAGGGCTTATTATGCTGTTAGTCCTAGGATGTAGTAAGTAAAATATGAGCAAAGGATGGTTAAGTAGGACAAGTGAGAAGGTAGAGGAGGGAAGTTAAGGTAAGAAGGAGAAAGGGAAAAAGAAGTGGGAGGGAGATTCTCTTCTTCTAGTCTACAAAACCCAGTCTCCTAGACATGAAACATTAAGTCAACAGCATTCCCTTTTTCTTTGGTCCCTCTTTACATAGCTGCCTGTGTGTCTCCCCACTAATGCTGCTTCTTCTCCAAAACAGAAAGATATATACTGCAAAGATTTCATAAATTTAAAAAAGGAGTTAGTTCTCTAAGTAATTCAACATTGTTGCCATTTTTTTTGTTTTGTTTTGTTTTGTTTTTGTTTTTCGAGACAGGGTTTCTCTGCAGCTTTAGAGCCTGTCCTGGAGCTAGCTCTTGTAGACCAGGCTGGTCTCGAACTCACAGAGATCTGCCTGCCTCTGCCTCCCGAGTGCTGGGATTAAAGGAGTGCGCCACCACCGCCCGGCCATTGTTGCCATTTTTAAAGATAATATATGGGGTTAGAAAGATGGCTCAGTGGCTGAGAGCATGTGTTCACCCAGAAGACTCAAGTTCAGCTCCCAGTACCCACATGGTGGCTCACAACCCTCCATTACTTTAGTGCCAGGTGATCCAACACCCTACAAGTGATCTACAGATACACATACATACATACAAGCAAAACACTCATATAAATAAAATGAATCCTTTTGTTTTGAATCCTTTTGTTTTCTTTTAAAAAGTGATCTATCCCAGGTAGAGGTGGTACACGCCTTTAATCCCAGCACTTGGGCAAAGACAGGTAGATCTCTATGAGTTCAAGGTCAGCTTGCTCTATGGAGCAAGTTCCAGGACAGGCTCTGAAGCTACAGAGAAACCCTGTCTCGAAAATCCCAAAAAAGAAAAGAAAAAAAAAAGAGAATAAAAGAAGAGGAAGGGAGGAAGGGAGGAAGGGAGGAAGGGAGGAAGGAAGGAAGGAAGGAAGGAAGGAAGGAAGGAAGGAAGGAAGGAAGGAAGAAAAATGTCTGCCTATACTATAGCCCATTCATCATACTTCCTCATATACTCAGACAAGACCTCCAAGCTACACCTTTGTATCTGCCAACAGTATCCTTTCAAACCATGAAGAGCCAGCTTCCTTGGAGTCAGGGAGAACACCAGATTCATAGGGTACAGCTTCAGCATGCACAAGGAAATCATTTTCAAAAAAAATATATATATATATATATATATATTCTTGACTCAGAAAAAAAGTAGAATATATAACTCCTTACTGGTTGTATGACTAACATTAAGCACCATTAAAATTTATAACACCGATTTTTTTTAATCCTAGCACCAACACATTCGCATGCCCAATTGGAGTGTTCCTCTAACAACCAAACCAAAATAGTCATTTTTTAGTACACAGCATCCCCAAGTCATCACTGCTGGGGACACTTGAGTGATGGCAATGAATAGGCTTACCAGCACCTCCACCCCATTTCTTTTCTGGGGCAGACACAAAGGAATCATTCCTATTGTTCCTGCTTCCTCATTTCTGTGCTAGGAGCTGCATTTCCTCAGATCTGGGAGAACAACCCTTCTATCCACCCCCACCCACCCTTTTGTTCCAAAAACATGCTCAAAAAACAGATTACCAACCAATTTGTCTAATATGTTGTTTGCAATAAATCAATAAATAGGCGAAAACACAGCCCCTACTGGCTCTCTTTCCAAAGTTTCCAGAACTTGCCTGTACATCTTATTTTTCTATGAAATCACTTTAAAAAGCTAGGTGTGCTCTGCTGCCTTAAGTTTCTGCATTTTTTTACATAGTTCTGTCAGTACAAGGAAAATGGAGTATCCTCATCAACTGGCCAGGCAAGGCCACAAATAAAATGTAAACAAGTGGACTAAATGAACACTGTGGCTCTGTCCTTACAGCTCCTGTGAGCAGAGCAGCAAGATTCCCCCATCTACCCACCCAGCCCAGATCTCTAGTCCTTGGAGCCCAGGTCCCTGACAGTGGCTCACCTGGGTCACTAGCACTGAGATTGTCCTTGGGACAGGGAAAAAGAAGAAAAGGAGAGTCACAGTTAGCAACAGGATCTGAGTACTCTCTATAGATGTTTGAATACAAGAACTACTGATTTATCATCAACAAAGGTGAAAAACCATAGCCAGGCAGTAGTGGCACCCGGAAACAGAGGCAGTTGGATCTCTGAGTTTGAGGCCAGCTTGGTCTACAAAGCAAAGTTTTAGGGCAGCCAGGGCTACACAGAGAAACCCTGCCTTGAAAACAAAAACAATGCGGGGGGGGGGGGGGGGGGCGGGAGTCATGAGCTTCCTCCTGTCATAAAAAAAACATAAACAATTAGCTTCAAGTGTTCTTCAAAGCCCTCTGCTACGGAACCCCTCACTCCACTTTTAAGAAAGTGCACATATCAAGTGGCCAGGCACAAAAATAAAGCTATGTGGGTAGGGAAAGGCCAAAAGAGACAGAAAGTTGACCCTCACAATCACAGCAAACATCCCTGATTTACTTACTGGCTCTAACCACAGCCAAGAACCAAAGGAGAAAGGTTGGTGTCATGTGCCAACTATCAACCTCTTCTAAGCACAACAGCTAACTGCAGAGAAACTACAGTAGTTCAACCAGGTCTTCCTCAAAGCTCCACTCTCACTAGGCATACTCCGACTCTGTCCTGTTCTTTCCTGAAATGGAGGCTACCCAAAAAGCCACAACAGGGAACCTTAGGCCTCCTCAGGTTAACCAGGGTTTAAAGAATTTAAGTTTCTCAAAAAGTCTATTATATGGGGAGGGAGTAGGAACTGGATCTGGCATGTAAAATGAGAAGATAGGTTTTTCCATTTAAAAAATAATTTAAAAAGTCTACTTTTTAAAAAAATTTATTGTTTTTATTTTATGTACATTGGTGTTTTACTTGCATGTATGCCTGTGTAAGGGGGTTCAATCTCCTGGAACTGGAGCTACAGACAGTTGTGAGCTGCCATGTGGGTGCTGGGACTTGAACCCAAGTCCTCTGGAAGAGCAGCTTAACTGCTGAGCCATCTCTCCAGTCCCCTCCCCCCATTATATGTATTATTTCACCATAAAAATAAAGATCTCATCACAGAATCCACCAATGAATTCAGCTCAACCCAGAAAACAATCACATCTCAGGGTCACTCCAGATAATATTGTTTAAAAAAAAACAATAAAAATAAAAACAGATCAGGAGACTGAAGTAATTCCCACTCCTACACAGGAACTTGCCTTCAAAGACGCAACTCAAGTCAAAGAAGCCAAGACAGCAACAGATAGAACATCCAGGCCAGAACCACCTGGTTCCCTTCCACCAGACAAAGTTCCAAGAGTCATTGCAGCCTCCCTATACTCAAGTTTCTCCCACTGAACCCACCAGTCCAAGCCCAGAATTCACCACAGTTTGTTAGGGATCAAACAGCTCATAATACTATCCTAAGCTTTGTTTTAAAGTAAGAAATATTTTTAAAACCGCTAAGCTTTATACAACCTGAAATACTTTATTTCCTATTTTTAAGGATACATGAAAATAATTATCATCAACCCTTCTATATTCTATAGACTATCCCAGAGCAGCTACATGGCTGGTTTAATATAGAAGGGCTGCCCGCTATACCTACTCCAAATTAATGCAGACCACTGACCTGAGCCAGGATGGAAGGGTTAAGGCAACAGATTTAAAAAAAAAAAGAAAAAAAAGCACCTTGAGCGACTCATCTTCAATACAAGAGCACATGTTCAACTGCAAAAATCATAATGTAACTGATTCACTTAAAATTAACCAAACAAGATCATACACACCTACCTGCTACCCACACAGAAAACAGAGAACACCCTATCCATTGCCTTACTGTAGCTTCCTCTAGTAAAATAGACAAAGAGTTTAAAAAATAACTGAAAGAAAATAAATTCATGTGACCAATAAAATTTAATGAGCAGGGGTCAGACAAATGGCTCAGAAGTTAAGAACACTTGCTTTTGCAGAGAATCTAGGTTCGATTCCCAGCACTCATATGGCAGCTAACGACTGTCTATATCTCTAGTCCCAGGTTATCTGACACTCTCTTCTGTCCTCTTCAGGCAACAAGCATGCACACAGTACACATAAATTTATACAAGCAAAACACTCATGCACGTAAATCTAATTTAAAAAATGAGCAACTAAAAAGCAAGGAAGACACCATTTATTTATATACTAAAATATTTTAATTATGAAAGTACAAAATAATGTAAAAACAGACATGTCTGCTTGGCACTGGTGCCAATCTTTAATGCCAGCACAAAGAGGCAGAGGCAGGAGGATCTCTGTGAATTTAAAGCAGGCTGACCTACATAGACTATCAGGACAGCTATATACAGGATACTATTCAGTAGATACTTCCTGGGGAAACCTAAGTTAAGCTAGTACTTACGCTGTAGGCTGCTGAGTGTAGATCTGCTAAAGGCACTAGTTTGTTAGGAAAAAAAAAGTTTCTACTGAAGCTCAAAATGCACAATCCCTGTGACCGCGCAGTATCTTTAGATATCTATGTTAATTGCATAAAACCATGGGTTTGACATTTTTGGGATAAACATAAGGTTCTTGGATGGTAATTACCCACCACCTCATTACCCTACCCTTACTTATTCTACCCTTCCTTCCTATCCCTTAATAGCCTCCTTTTCTACTGTTATGAATTTTTCCCCATCCTGAGAGAACCACACAGTATTTGTTGGATGTTTCTATTTTTGCTTTTTATATAGTGCTGGAACTGAACCTCTGTATATTAGGTTAACTACCACAGACTACAGGTTAGAAGATGGGACTGCGGGCTGGAGAAAAGGATTAGAGGTTAAGAGCACTGGGTGCTCTTACAGAGGTCCTGAGTTCAATTTCCAGCAACCTGGTATCCTCTTCTGGCATGCAGGCAGAACACTGTATACATAATAAATAAATAAAACCTTTAGAGAAAAAAAAAGATGGGCTTGCCATCAAAACATTGATTATTCTAAAGACTAAATCCCACAGTCTGAAAAGATGGAGCCAAGCCTTCCTACACCTAAGCTCTCTCTGGGGCAGAGCTACAAAGCCGGCAGTGCTGGAAAGCCTCAGCTCTTAATTTATAACAGCTGGTTCTTTCAGCTCTTTGTCACATACCCTATGTTGAACTAAATCGTGAGATGTAGAACTTTCCACCAGTATTCCCCAAAGTCCTTTTTATGAAATTTAAGATCCTAATATTTGTTTTTATTTATGTGTATATGCCTGTGTCTGAATATTTATAGATGCACCACTTGTGTACAGGTAGGTGTCTGTGGAGGTCAGAAGGTGTCAGATTTCCTAGAACTGAAGTTATAGGTAGTTGTGAGCTGCCTGATGTAGGTGTTAGGAACCTAGGAACAACAGTAGGAACTCTAATGTGCTCAGATGTCTCTCCAGCACCCCCAAAATTTATAAAGGTCTAGTATTTACTCTGTCATTTTTATTTTCTTTTCTGTTTTTGGTTTTTCGAGACAGGGTTTCTGTGTAAAGGTCCTGGCTGTCCTGGAACTCGTCCTGTAGGTCAGGTTGGCCCTGAACTCAGAGATCTACCTGCTTCAGCCTCCCAAGTGCTAGTTTTGGACCACCTGGCTTTTTTTCCACTTATGTTTTTGTTTGGTTTGGTTTGGTTTTCTCAAGACAAGGTTTCTCTGTAGCTTTGGTGCCTGTCCTGGAACTAACTCTTGTAGACCAGGCTGGCCTCAAACTCACAGAGATCCGCCTGCCTCTACCTCCTGAGTGCTGGGATTAAAGGCATGCACCACCACCTCCAGGCTTCCACTTATTTTCTTAATGAAACTTCAGGTTTTATTTTTTTTAATTGTTTGAGGCAGGGTCTCTCTATGTAGTCCTGAATAAACTGAACGCACTCTGTAGACCAAGCTGGTCTGCCTGCCTCTGCCTCCGCCTCCTGAGATAATTCACACATTTTCTTTATTCATTTGCTAATAAAAACCTAAACTAATTCCATGATTTAGCTACCATGAATAGTATTAAAATAAACATGGATACACAGGTATGCTGAACTGTATTCCTTAGTATGTACTACTTATCCATTTATAAATTTATTTACCCTCCTTAGTGTACACATACTATAGCTAGATCGTACGTTAGGTCTATTTTCAATTTATTTATTAATTTAATAAAGGATTAGTATCTAGATTATAAAAGAACTGAAAAAAAGCAGGCATGGTAGGTCATACCTGCAATCTTAGGAAGTTAAGGCAGAGAGATTGCAAGATTGAGAATTATCTGGGCTACAAGGGGGAATTCAAGGCCAACATAAGCAATTTAGTGAGAACTAATTTCAAAATAAAGCTGAAAGAGAGACTGTGCCATGTCCAGTAAGCACAAGGCTCTGGGTTCAACCTGAAAAAGAACCAGGAATATAATCTTGTGGGAAAATTAATTGGACACTTTTTAAATGAAGAAATAAAAATGGTAAGTTCATGAAAAATGTTCAACATCTCTAGTCATCAGGGAATTGCAAACAAAACTACTGAAGACCACATGGCCAGCAGATAAAGTCAATTGCCATCAAGACCGACGACCAAAGTTCAATTCCTGAAACCCACGAGGTATAAAGAACCAAACCCTGTAAACTGTCCTCTGCAAGATGTCCAAATCTGAAATGTGGCATGCATAAATACACAAAATTCAATAAAATTAAATTTAAAATTATATTAAGGGGCAGGAGAGACAAATCAGTGGTTAAGAACACTGGCTGCAATTCAAGAGGACTGGGTTCAATTTTCAGCACCCAAAGTGGCAGTTCGCGACCATCTGTAACTTCCAGTTCCGGGTGATCTGATGCCTTTTTCTGGACTCATGGGCACCACGCATACAAGCGGAACACATATGTACAAGAAGGCAAAGCACTATGGCACTCTGAATGTAATTGGTCCTCATAATCTCATAAGGAGTGGCACAATTAGGTGTAACTTTGCTGGAGTGGATATGTATGGCCTTGTTGAAAAAGTGTGTCACTGTAGGGGCAGACTTTGAAGATTCCCATATTCAGTGTCTCAGTTTTCTTCTTTCTTGCAAGATGTAGAACTCAGTTATTTCTCCAGCACACCTAGGCTGGAGATATGACTCAGCACCCATGTGTAAGTTTACAACTTTTTATAAGATTTTACCTCATGAAAATGAAACTGAGTCCTTACTTCGTGCTATCTTTTTAATTTATTTATTTTTATTTTTATGTGCATTGGTGTTTTGCCTGCATGCCTGTGTGAAGGTTTTAGATCCTGGGCTTATAGACAATTGTGAGCTGCCATGCGGGTGCTGGGAATTGAACCCATGTCCTCTAAAAAAGCAGTCAGTGCTCTTAACCACTGAGCCATCTCTCCAGTTCCCATACTATTTATTAAAAAAAAAAAAAAACAAATGAAAATGAGTAAAGTTTAAGAGATAGAGAGACAGTTCAGCAGTTAAAAGTAACTGGCTGTTACTCCAGGAGACCTGGGTTCATTTACCAATACCCACAAGATGGCTAACAACATCTAGAACTCCAGTTTCCAGGGATCACCCTCTTCTGGCCTCCTCAGGCAATAATCATACATACATGCAGTCAAACCATTCATGCACATAAAACACATCTTTTTTGTTTTTTTTTTTTTTAAGTAAACTTTGAGGTTTTTTGAAGGGTGATTGGCTTTTTGTTTGTCTGTTTTTGAGACAGATTTGTCTGTGCAGCTCTGTCTGTCCTGAAACGAGCTCTGTAGACCAGGCTAGCCTCAGAATTCAAAGATCCACCTGCCTCTGCCTCCCTAGTGTTGGGGGATTAGGCATGTGCCATAACTGCCCGGCTTATTTTGTTTTTTAAAACAAGGTCTTATCAAGGACTCAGGCTGGGGTCCCTGTACAGACCAGGTTCAAATTCAGAGATCTATCTGCCTCTGCCTCCCAAGAGTGCTGGGGTTACGCACGTGGCCACCACAATGGATAAGTCAACTCTGAAAAAACATAAGGAACAAAACTTAAGGAGCTAGAGAGATGTCTCAGAGGTTAAGGGCATTCTAGAGGTCCTGAGTTCAATCCCCAGCAATCACATGGTGGTTCACAACAATCTATGAGATCTGGTGTTCTCTTCTGGTATGCATACATGCAGGCAGAACACAAATAAGTATATACTACAGAAGGACATACTACTACGTTCAGGATCAACCCCACTGCCCAAACTGAGTAGTATCATATGGCCATGATGTCCTATCCTAAATGCTACCCAGGTTTTTTCAAGACAAGGTTTCTCTGTAGCTTGGGTGCCTGTCCTGGAACTAGCTCTTGTAGACACCTGGACCTCTCCCTCCACCCGTAGACCAAGCTGGCCTCAAACTCACAGACACAGAGATCCACCTGCCTCTACCTGTGCTGGGATTAAAGGCGTGCACCACCAGCACCTGGCTTCATTTTTTTTCTTACAAACACACCAGGTAGATCTATGCCAACCTAAACATTTTCACCTAGATGTCTGCCAGGCTATCTCCTACCAGATATAACCAAATTAAGTACATAAAACTCAGAACCCCGTCCTGGAAGCACCCTACTACCTAGCAGAGTCCAACCACCTGTGTGCTCAGTTTGCGTGCACTAACACTTCACCTTTTTTTTAATATGTTAGGCAAGTGTTCTACACCCAGTACATCCCACTCACAGAATACAATCCCACACCTGACTTGAGGTCTCATTGTGCACTCTGATCTCTCTGTCTGGGCAGCTTTGTAAAACCCTGTCTGGCAAATCCTACCATGACCTAACTAATATTTTCATAAAAACAACAGGGTAAAGTGAGGAGGTAGAGGGACATACATTTAATCCCAGCACTTGGGAGGCAAAGACAGGTGGATCTCAGTGAGTTACACAACAACCTGGTCTACAAAGAAAGACCGACCCTGTTCAAAAAACAGATATATAGACATAGACATAGACATAGACATAGACATAGACAGACAGACAAATGAACTCTGATCTCATTCAGGACCCCCAAAGATAGAACTGGAGAATTAACTGAATATTTGTTCCTCTTCCCACTATAATCACACTGAATAGATCTTTTTTCTTCTTTTCATTTGTTTGTTTGTTTTTAATTGAAAGATTTATTTATTATGTATACAATGTTCTGCCCCTGCATGTATGCCTACAGGCCAGAAGAGGGCACTAGATCACATTATAGAAGGTTGTGAGCCACCATGTGGTTGCTGGGAATTGAACTCAGGACCTCTGGAAGAGCAGCCAGTGCTCTTAACCTCAGAGCCACCACTCCCTCCCCCATTTGTTTGTTTTTTTGAGATAGGGTTTCTCTGTATAGTCCTGGCTGTCCAAGAACTAACTCCAGGAACTAACTAGGTACCTCATGCTGGCCTTGAACTCAAGAGATCTACTTGCCTCTGCCTCCCCAAGTGCTGGAATTAAAGGGTGTGTCATTACCTCCCAGCTCTGCTCATTTTTAATTTGGCTCCTTTTAAATGGCTTACTAAAGGTGAGTGACCAAACCTGACTTAGGCACAGAGTGTGACATTTTTCAAAATAAGAAGTTAAAGTTAAGCCGGGAGGTGGTGGCACATGCCTTTAATCCCAGCATTTGGGAGGCAGAGGCAAGAGTTTCAATGTGAGTTCAAGGCCAGCCTGGTTTACTAGTTCTAGAACAGGCTGCAAAGCTACAGAGAAACCCTGTCTTAAAAAAAAAAAGTTAAGGTTTTTAGAACCTGGGTGGTGGCAGCACACACCTTTAATCCCAGCACTCACAAAGACTAGCAGACTTCTGTGAATTCAAGGTCAGCCTGGTCTAAGGGTGCGTGCCACCTTAAAAAAAAAAAAAAAGGAGCCAGTGATGGTGCACGCCTTTAATCCCAGCACTCCAGAGGCAGAGATGGGTGGATCTTTGTGAGTTCAAGGCCAGCTTGATCTACAGAGCAAGTTCCAGGACAGGCTCCAAAGCTACAGAGAAACCCTGTCTCAAAAAACAAAACAAAAACAAAAACAAAAGCCGGGCGGTGGTGGCGCACGCCTTTAATCCCAGCACTCGGGAGGCAGAGGCAGGCGGATCTCTGTGAGTTCAAGACCAGCCTGGTCTACAAGAGCTAGTTCCAGGACAGGCTCCAAAGCCACAGAGAAACCCTGTCTCGAAAAACCAAAAAACAAAACAAAACAAAAAAAAAAACAAAACAAAAACAAATGAGGGAGGGGAGAGAGAAAGAAGTGAGAAGACCAAAAAGACAACTTTCTCTTTGTCTTTTTAGCAATTCAAAATTAGATTGAGTCCTACTACAAAATTAGAATAGCAGTCAACTTTTAGCACACAGCCTCCAGTCAACAAACAGATGCCAAATATCTAAGCATAAAAGATTCACAGAACCCAAGAGCAAAGTCTTACTTTGCTCTCAACCAGTTTTACCAAGCTTGGTTTCCAGAACAAAGCAAATGCAGAATGAGAATACCATGAAGAAAAAGGAAGTTAGTGGACAGTGGTGGTACACGCCTTGGGTCCCAGCACTCAGGAGCCTGGTCTACAAAGTGAGTTCCAGGACAGCCAGGGCTATACAGAGAAGGCGGGGGGGGGGGCTAAAAAAAGAAAGAAAAAGAAAGCTAGAGAGGGCAAAGTCCACAAACACTAATGGAGTTAGGGACTCAGGTAAGTAAAACTGAATAAAAAAGGAATGCATTAGGCAGGAGATGGTGGTATGCACCATTAATCCCAGCACTGGGGAGGTACAGGCAGGCAGATCTCAGTCAGAGGCCGGTCTGATCTACAGTGACACCCTGCCTCAAAAAAAGCAAAACAAATGGGAACGGACCATTGAAGCCCAGAGTAGAACCTTCTAGGAATTCAATGTTAGCCTGGTCTACAGAGCAAGTTCAGGACATCCATTACTACACAGAAAAATACTGTCTTGAAAGGGCAAAAAATAAAAAGTCAAACTTGGAGAAAGGGGTGGAGCGACCCACTGGAAAAGAAATCTATTCAGAGATTTGATATATCTACCAAGAGCAATGAGCAGACTATATTCTTGTGGGACGGGTGCCTTTTGGAGACAGCCTCATTATGTACCCCTGTATAGCCTGGAAATTCCTGTGTATACCAGATTAGGCTTGAACTTGTGGTTGTCCGGCATCTGCCTCTCAAGTGCTGAAAATACAAGGGGATATGATTACCACTCAGGCAACTGAAGTAACAGGACATTAACTGAAATAAAATGCTCACAGATGAAAAATGTCTGAGAAATGCTTTAAAATAATTGCCAATAGTATGGGCCATGATGGAAGTTCAAGTAAAGCAAGACTAGTCATAAGAAGTCATAAGAAGGCAACTGTTCCTAGATAGAAAAGAATAGAAAAAAATAAAAAAATAAGACAACTGTTGAAGCCGGATGGTGGTGGCGCACGCCTTTAATCCTAGCACTCAGGAGGCAGAGGCAGGCGGATCTCTGTGAGTTCAAGACCAGTCTGGTCTACAAGAGCTAGTTCCAGGACAGGATCCAGAAAAACCCTGCCTCAAAAAGGAAAAAAAATAAATAAATAAGGCAACTGATGATGGTGGAATGCAGCACAGCAAGTAATGATGTTCATTATAGTACTAGCCTCTACTTGGTGTTTCTGTTTCTGTAAAAGAGTTGTCTCCCAGTGTGGTTTAAGCAAACCTCGAATTGGCTATGTACCCCAGGCTGGCCTTGAATTTATGATACTCTTGCCTCAACCTGGGATTACAGATGTCCAACCACACTCAACTACCTTAAATTTTATCTACTTGAATAGATTTGAGAAACCTTCCATAATGAAAATCCAAAAATACTTGTGTCTCTTTATCTCTCTCTATATAACTCTGGCTGGCCTGAAACTCAGAAGTTTCTGCCTGTCTCTGTCTCCCGAGTGCTGGGGTAAAGGTGTATGCCACCACTATCCAGCAATAAATCAATCTTTAAAAAGTAATAATAAATGCTTAGGCTAGGGATAGAGCTCAGTTAGGTAGAATGCTTGCATACCATACACCAGTCCCCGGGTCTGATGCCCAGCACCACATAAAATCTGTCCTGGTGGAGTACATCTATGATATGATCCAAGTACTCAGTTCAAGGTCATACTTAGATATACATGGAGTTTCCGACCCTGTGACATGAGACCCTGTGTTATGAATTAAGCAATCACCATCTTGGGGCATTCAGCTGTGCCCCTTGAAAAGATAATCACAACTGCATTTGTAGATGGTTTATACCCCAAAAATGGGGTAGAGAGGTATACCTTATTCTCACATAATTCTCCCTTAATCGCATGAGCCCTGGGGGAGGGGTCAGAGTACATACATGTGGGAGAAGACTAAAACAGAGGTATCCACCTAAGCAACTATTCAAACTCTTTACCCTGCTGGGTAGAGGTTCTCCTGTTATGGCCTTTAGAGGAAAGAGCACTCATACCCCTGTAAGTAACCCCTCATCTATGATCTGCAAGGAAACTCAACAAACTCACTGGCTCCCAAGTGTGAAAAGGGCAGAATCATGTCTCAGTTTGTTGCTGGGACCTTAGGAAAAGGGATGGATGTTGTTTATGTCTCCTCCTGTGTAGGGGGCACTCAGGAACCAGGAATGTTAAACAACACACAGGGAACTCTCCTAAAAGGAGGAATTACCTGTTTTCCACCCAGAAGGCGGAATGAGAATGAACACTGTTAACAACTTAGTGTCCTTTTTGCTATCTATGGAGGCAGACCTCACCCAAAACCCCCAGAATGTTTGTTTATCCCAGACTTTCTCCATAGACCTTTATTTTTAGCTTTGTTTCTTGGTCAACAGAATCTATCCTTAGGGGAGATGTCACACATCCCTTACAGCCTGCTAACCTCTCTGCTATCTCAGTCAGAGACCACTAGATTCTAGTCCCTTTAGCTACAGAACCAACCCTCTTATTGTAACACGCACTTTGTAAAGGCGTTTCTAAGTAGTGACACCTTAAGCTTTAGTGTGCACCTAGAATTGGAATGATTGCTGCCGGAAACTTTTCCCCAAACTGTAGTGTTTTAAATACGCTAACAATGAATTGCCTAGCATCAGACTCCCCAAGTCTCATCCAGGTAGATGAAGTCAATCTGCATTGAATTTTTACTTTCACCTCTTCATAGTTTGTTTCCATGCCCTCTTCTGGCATGCAGGCACACATACAATCAGAACACTGTATACACAATAAATAAATAAATCTTAAAAAAAAAAAAAAAAAGGATACAAACCAGCAAAATCACATTCTAGAGTCAATGGAGACTAAAAGTTGAACCCTATAGAAAACTCCAGGAACAAACTGGCATGATGGCTCAGTATGTACAGATACTTGCCACCAAGACTAACAGCATGAGTTAAATACCCATAGACCCACAAGCTTTTCTCTGACCTCTATACATGCGCACCATAGCACAATTAAAAACTATTACATTTTTTAAAAACTTCCAAAAACACACAATAATTGAGGACGGGCAAGCACAAAAAAGGGTAGGGGTGAGCTATTCCATGAGAAAGAAGGAAAAACCAGACTATATGTGCTCAGTAGTGAGTCTTTACACTACCCTTTAACCCCATTTATACAGATGGTTCCCAACTTACAATGGTTCAACTTGAAATTTCTCAACTTTGACCTGGGCATGCAAGGTAATTTCCAGTACTTTGGAGGCATGAATACAACAAATACCAGGTCAGCCTAGACTACAAAGCAATATCCTGTCTCACAAAAATAATTTTACAACTTTACAATGGTGAAATAGGTATTCAGTAAGAATCATACTTCAGAGGCGGGGAAGAAGTGGGAATTTGGACTGGTATTTTTTTAAAGTAATAGAATAATGATAATAAAGAAAAAAAAAGAATCATACTTCAAAATTTTATTTTCTCCTATACTAGCCACAGGTAGGTCGATCTTCTCATAATACTGTTTAACCAAAACAAGGCCAGGACCCATATGCTACAATGTACTATAGCTACAATGGGATGTTCACTAAGACAGGTATATTAAAATGAATTTTCAATCTACAATGTTTTCAGCTTAAAATGGAGCCAGACAGTGGTGGTGTAAGCCTTTAGTCCCAACACTCAGGAGGAAGAGGCAGGCTGATCTCTGTGAATTCAAGGTCAGCCTGACCTACAGAGCGAGTTCCAGGACAGCCAAGGCTACACAGAGAAACCCTGTCTCAAAAATGAAATGAAATAAATGAATGAATGACAAAAAGAGGCTAGGTTTGGTAGTATACAACATTTTATCCCAGCCCCTGGAATCAATAAGTCCTCACATACATGCCATGGCATGAATGGAGTTCAGACAACTTAGTTATTTCTAGCATGTGTAGTAGTCAGTGCTTTTAACCATTGAAGCATCTCTTTAGCCCCACATTAGCTGTTCCTAAAGAGGACCAGGTAACAAAATAAAAAAATAGAATCTTTAAAGTTGGTCGATTTCCTGATCTACTGAGATGTGAACAAGTGGCCTCACACCCTCCAACCACTCCTTCCCCAGAATGAAGCACTGTATCCCTCTAAACACTATGGCAAAAGCAAACTCAGGACGACACATTGAAACCCTGCTTTCAAAAAAAGTGAGCCATGGTAAATCTGACTACTACACATGCTAGAACAGAACTAAGTTGTCTTCTAAACTCCATTCATGCCATGATATGTATATCAGCCACATCCTCCCCCCATCCCCACCCCACACATTGCATACACAATTACTGCCACCACAATAAAAGTAAACACACTCACTGAACTTCTCCCAAGCCTCTTGCTTATTTATTTTATTTATTCAATTCATTATATGTATGGGTGTTTTGCCTGTTTGTTATATCTGTGTACCGTGTGTATGCCTGCTGCCCATGAAGGCCAGAAAATGGTGTCAGATTCCCTGGGACTGGAGTTACAGAAAGCTGTGAACCACCATGTAAGTGTTGGGAATTAAACCTCTGGAGGAACAGCTAGTGCTCTTAACCACTGAGCCACCCCTCTAACTCCCTCTTTTATTTTGAGATAGGATCTCACTGATAAGCAATGACTGGCTTGAGCTCACTCAGAAGACAGAGCAGCCTTGAACTTACAATCCTCCAGCCAGTCAGTGATGGTGGTGGCAGGGAATGCCTTCAATCTCAGGAGGCAAAGGCAGGTCTGAGTTTGAGGCAAGCTTGGTCTACATAGTGAGTGTTACGGATTTGGTCCCTGTCCCTTTATGAGACAAGCCACACCCACTCCCTCCCCCATCCACTGAGGCAGGCTGATCTCCAGCTTCTGGCCTGAGCTCTCCCTTTTTTCCATCTGCCTCTCAAGAGAGGCAGCTTCGCTTCTGCCTCTCTTCCCCACTTCTCTGCTTCCCCGTGTCTCTGTCTCTCTCTCTCTCTGTCTCTTTCTGTCTCTCTCTTCCCCCCCTTCTCTTCTTCCTCTTTCCTTCGCCCCCCTTTGGTCCCTTTACCCCACTATGGAACACCCCCTTCCCTAATAAACAACCTTTCCACGAGTCCCGGGTTCCTCCCTCCGACTCCACGGTAAACACAACCGGGGAAAGAAACACAACAGTGAGTTCCATAACAATCAGAGCTATACAGAAAAATCTTGTCTTGAAAAACCAATACACACACACACACACACACACACACACACACACACACACACACACACACACACTACAGGGCCAATGAGGTAGCTCAGCAGGAAAAGGTACTCACCACCAGGACTGATAACCCAAGTTTGAAATTCAAAATTGTCCTCTGATCGATCTCTCTCTCTCTCTCCCTCCCTCCCTCCCTCCCTCTCTCTCTCAAACACTCACAAGCATACAATAATACACAAATAAATTTTTAAAATATAATTTTAAAGGTATTTATTATATCATTATTAGTAAAGATTAAAAAATAAGTTATAATCAGTTTAAAGTTCTGCATTTGGGCTTTTACATCCAGTTATGTAGTAACTGAAAAGGAAGAAGCACATCTGTGTAAAAGCAAAAATAAACTTTTTGGGGAGAGGGTTGTTTTGAGACAGGGTTTCTCTGTAGTTTTGGAGCCTGTCCTGGAACTAGCTCTCGTAGACCAGGCTGGCCTTGAACTCACATGGAGCCTCTTGCCTCTGCCTCCCAAGTGCTGGAATTAAAGGCGTGCACCACCACCACCCAACTTCTCTCAATCTTTTTAAGTTACAGAGTAAACCAGGTGGCTGTGTAGAGAAATCCTGTCTCAAAAAACAAGTGTTTGAGCCGGGCGTTGGTGGCTCACGCCTTTAATACAAGCACTCGGGAGGCAGAGGCAGGCGGATCTCTGTGAGTTCGAGACCAGCCTGGTCTACAAGAGCTAGCTCCAGGACAGGCTCTAAAGCTGCAGAGAAACCCTGTCTCGAAAAAAACCAAAAAAAAAAATTTTTAAAAAAATAAAAAATAAAAAACAAGTGTTTACCTAGTGTGCCTGAGATCTGGGGTTCTATTCCCAGTCCTGCCCCTCTCTAACAACAAAAGAAGCTCAGTGATAGTCATTTCAGGGAGTGAGAGAAGGGGACGGAGAAGAACTCTTATGTAAAATAAAAAATTTTATTAAAAAATAAAATTGGGGGACTGGAGAGATGACTCAGAGACTACGAGCACGGACTGCTCTTCTAGAGGACATGGGTTCAATTCCCAGCACCCGAATGGCAGCTCACAACTGTCTATAACTCCAGGATCCAACACACACAGACATACATTCAGGCAAAACAACAATGTACACAAAATAAAAATTAAAAAAATTTTAAATTGTTTTCAGGAACTAAAACTGGAGCCAAGAATAATGACAAACATCTCTGATCCTGGTACTTGGAAATTATATTCATCTACATAATGAATTCAAGGCTAGTAAGAGCTATATTGTCTCAAAAAAATAAGTAAAAGAAAATTTAAAAAAAAAAATTTCAAACCAGGCATGGTGGAACATGTCTTTAATCCCAGTACTCGGGAGGCAGAAGCAGGCGAAGAATCTCGAAGTTTGAGGCTAGCCTGGTCTACAATGGGAGTTCCAGAACAGCTAGAAACCCCGTCTCAAGGAGGGAAATAAACACTAAGAATCAAATGGAGTCTGGATCTACAGTTGAATGGTATCAGGAGAGCCTGTAACCCTAGGTTTGGGCTGCACAGCACTGGTGGTGGGCATGTGGGGAGTTCCAACTGAACGTCTTTCTCAACAGCAACACTAGAATGCTGCTGACTTTCAGAAGGCTGAACAACAGCTCAGTGGTGGAGTTCCTGCTTGGCATTCATGACAACTTATTGAGACCTTGTGAACCACACTAATCCTGAACACACATTTAAATCCTAGGTAGAGGGCTAGAGAGATGGCTCAGAGGTTAAAAGCACTGGTTGCTCTTCCAGAGGTCCTGAGTTTAATTCCCAGAACCTACATGGTGGTTCACAATCATCTGTAATGAAATCTAGTGCTCTCTTCTGGCCTGCAGGGATACATGCAGGCAGCAGAACTGCATACATAATAAATAAGTAAATCTTTAAAAAAAAAAAAAAAAAACACCTAGGTAGAATTTCTGGCAGCATACCCATGTCCATCCTCCCCACACACACACAAAAAAAAAGCCTTCATGGTTCACTTCCAAGCAGGAATTCCATGCTTATCCAAAAATTTTTTAAGTGTGAAGTATAGTAAAGTACATCTAAATTTTTAAACAACAAAAAAAAAAGTTCACACAATTGACCCTTTTTTTTTTTCTTGAGACTGAGTTCCCTGAAACCTACACTTGCCTTGCTTGAACTTGCTACATTGCTGAGGATGACCTAAAACTTCTGATCTTCCTGTCTCTACCTACCTAGTGCTGAGATTGCAGTGCCTGCACTACCACACCCAGTCTAACCTAGCCTAGCACTCTATCAATTCATCTACATCCTCAGCCACATCGTCATTTACTCATGCCGCCTCTAGAAAATACATTCTACCCCAAGGAAGAGAGAGCTCTAGAGAGCAAAGAAGGCCAAACTCCAAAGACAATGCTGGACATCAGTTTCAGAAAATGTCCACTCTAACTAACAGGTAACCAGAGTGTGAAAGAATTAAAGTTCTTATTTTTGTTACTGGAAGTACACAAATAATCCCTACAGCTGGTGAGAAAAAACAACAGCAGCAGCATATATTCAGAAACATGAAGTAAACACTAAAGAATTAAAAATTGCTGCTGCTTTGCGGAAGACTAAAGAGTTTCCAATAATGTCTCTTAGCCCTGACTCTTTAAACTATATATGTATATACTATTCTAAATTAAAAAAATGCTTTGAGGATTGGTGTGGTTTTTTGGTGGTGGTAGTAGTTTTTTTGTTTTGTTTTCTGTGTAGCACTGGCTGTCCTGGAACTGTCTATAGATAGACCAGGCTGGTCTTGAACTCAGAAATGTACCTACCTCCCTCAGTGCCAGGATTAAAGGTGTGCCCCACCACACCTGGCTGTTTTGACTTTTTGACACAAAGCTTAACACTGTACCCAAGGCTAACCTAATTTATGATCTTTCTGCTCCAGACTACATGTGCCAAAAATCACAGGTATGCACATCCATACCCGATTAAAATGTAAGATTAAGGGAACAGGGGAAGAGAAACAAACCTAAGCATGGTAATACACACACACCTATGACCCAAGAAGGATCAGAAGTTCAAGGCCAACATTAGGGGCATAGAAAGTCATCAGTCAGCCTGAAATACATGATGAAGAGACCCTGTCTCAAAAAAAAAAGGGGGGGATAAAGATACTGGTGGGCATGATGGCTTATATACCAACAGGCAAAAAGTAAACATTGGAACATTGGGACTGCAGAGATGACTCTACAGTTCGAGCACTTGTTGCTGTTTGATAAAACCAGAAGGGTTCAACTCCCATCATCTACCTGATGGTTCACAACCACCCTAACTCCAATTCCAGGGTCTCCACTGCCTCCACTGGCACCAGACATGCAAACATAAATCCAAGTAAAACATCCATACACAAAAAAATTATACATAAAGGCAAACATTCATACACATAAAATCAATAATTTTTTAAGAAGATACATTATTAGTCACTCCAATAAGTACAGATTTTGTTTTGGAAGGTGCTTCTACTGCAATGTAACATTTTTGCTAAGACAAAAGCCCTATGTATCACACTCTTATCCTGTGACCAGGACATACATTCAAACCCAAGAAGTGGAGGAACCCACATCAACCTACAAAATGGAGAACAGGGGATATATTAATAAACCTCTCCGCTACCTCAGTAATACACAAACACACTTAGAGAAGCTTCAGTGTCAGCTCTGATGGGTTAATCATCTCACATTTAGTGAACCCTAACTAGTAAATATTTCAAGATTCAGTGAAGATGAGCTCAGGCCTACCCAATTCCACAGGACCAACAATACTCTACTACAGACAAGGGCCCCTCATCCTGTCATGTACCTCCGGGATAAATACTTAAAATCACAAGTCCAAAAACAGGTGTAACATGCCATGCGTATGGAGCATGGCCTCTGTAGTCACACATCTGTATCTTCCAGTATAGCACAAACTTCTGTAATGCTGGAGCTATGTGCCTGTTGCCTCACCTGCAAAAGGGATACCAGAGAAGCTACTTCATAAAGCTACTGTCATGTTTATATGCTACATTATGCACGAAAGTCCTACAGTAAGGCTGGGATCAGGTACAGGCTCAACAAACACACACTCTACGTAAGCTGCCTGTGAAATCAAAGACACTGGAGACCACTGACACTTCCACCTTTGAGGGAAGGGAGTCTCTATGCAGCCCAGGCTAGCTTTGAACATGCAATCCTCCTTCCTCGGTGCACCTCCCAGGCGGTGCTAGGATAACAACCATGCACTACCACATTGCGCTTTCTCCATCAATTAGTAACACCAATTATGTGCCTGACATTGAAAGACGGCCAGGCTGCGGGGCTGGAGAGATGGCTCAGCAGTTAGGAGAACTGGTCCTGAGTTTAGTTCCCAGCAACCACATACTGGCTCCCAGCAATCTATAATGGAATCTAAGGCCCAGTTCTGTCATGCAGGCATACATGCATAAGGAGCACTCATTTACACAAATAAAGAAATAAATATTTTAAAAGAAAGGAAGGAAGAAAAATGGCCAGGCCTACAACTGACCAGGCAAAGCTACTTACCCTACCAAATCTTATTTCCCTCATCTGCTAAATAGGAAATAACAGTACCCACTGCATATGTCATTAAAAAACTGAATGAGGTAACTTCTCTGAAAAGCTTAAACAATGCCTGGAACACACCAAGTGCTCAATAAAGGACGAGAATCACGATTCATCGCCTTCCTTACAAGCCAGGAAACGACTTCGGATTATCTCTTAGACACCTGTGTTCCTGGTGCCCAAGTCAGTTCTTGAACGTTGTTGAAGTACTCAACAAATTCTCCTCGCATCAGATCTGAAAACTCGCCGTTCACTTCTAGGACTACCCCTCAAAAAGGCAAGAGAAAAAAATTCAACGACCACACATTATGTGGGGTAAAACGTACTGCTGAGCCTATGCAACACACATGTGTCAGCTTCTCACGACACCTTTACTTTCTGAGGTCTGCAAGTCCTAAAAGCTAACTGTTCCCGCAGCAGATTTCGGAAGGAAACTGCTATCTTACACTTTCTTCCAAACCCGCCCCGTACTTCGGCCCTTGCGATCACAACACTAGTGCATTCTGCGGACCCCGACTCCACGCCGGCCTTTCTCAGCTCAGGAAAGACAGCGGTCCCTCTCGCCGGGGCACTGCGTTTACGCCGCAAAAAAACCAGGAAGCAAACTATCCCGCAGAAAGCAGAGGCAAGGCCAGCACGCGAACAAAAGAACGCTAACTCGCCGTCCCCAGCCGCTTTAATGCCATCGGTGAAGAAATAAACTTGGGTCCGCAGGCATTGCTCTGTTGAGCGTGCTCGCCCGTGGTCACCCCGCTGCAGCGGCTTTGTGCGCGGGAGACGAGCGGGACCGGCCAACTTTTCCTTAAAGATGGTGCCACGCTCTCGCGGCGAGTGAAAGGTCACGGCGCGGGGCAGCAGGCGCAGGCCGGCCTCATCTCCGCCGCGCGCAAGTTGGCCCGCTCGACTTTGCCTTTTGTCTCCGCCACCCCGGCTCCGACCCGCCCGCAGTCAAGCTCGCGGCCGCGAGATGCGGGGCCGCGGCCTCTTACCGCCCGCCGCGCTGCTGCCGCCGCCACCGCTGCTCGGGCCCGCCGCGCACAAAGCGCGCCGGCGGAGCGCGGGCCGGACGCTGGGGCCTCGGCACCGCCTGGCCCGAGACAGCGGGGGCGCGCGGCCCCACCCAGCTAGCAGCACGCTCGCGTTCCTGCCCTCTCGCCGCGGCTGTTGCCATCATGACCACGGCCCGCGCCCCAGCGCCGAACGCCGACCCCGCGCCTCACCTCAGCATCCACGGCGGCCATGGCCCGGGCCCGCAGCGTGGCCCCGCCCCTCCCGCGCGCCATCGCCCCGCCCGCGCCTCGCGGCCTAGGGCCGGGGCGGGGCTGGCCGAACACTCCTGCGCCTGCGTGAGTACCCGCGGCTGCGCACGCGGAGCCGGCTGTGCGGCGCCTGCGTCTGGAAGAGAAGCCAGGTGGCGCCTGCGCGCTGAAATTCAACCTGGGCTCTTGGTGCTGGGACTGCTTCATCAAAAGGTTTCCGTTTCCCGTTTCCTTGGTTTCGCTCCCTTTCATATACCTGCGGTCCAAAAATATTACTTGGAAAGTTCCAGGAAGAACCTAGTCCTAGTTTTCAAGTTAGGCGCCAGTCTTGAGTTAGCAGAAAAAGCGTTTCAGTTTGGTTCTTTTGTCCCGCGTATCTACGCTACCCGCGACTGGTTTGTTGATTGTCACTAGCCAGGTGGGTTTCCACGCTGACTTTTAACTTACGTCCAGACAATCCTTATCTACTTAAGAGTGGTGCCGGGCGGTGGTGGCGCACGCCTTTAATCCCAGCACTCGGGAGGCAGAGGCAGGAGGATCTTTGTGAGTTCAAGGCCATTCTGGTCTACAAGAGCTAGTTCCAGGACAGGCTCCAAAGCTACAGAGAAACCCTGTCTCGGAAAAAAAAAATAAATAGTGGCTCCTACGTGCAAGGATAGTGCTGTGACCTTTCCAAAATGCTAGAGAAGCGTAAATGCTTCCTTTAAGTGAAAAGGCAGATTTCAGTAAGTAAAAGTCTTAACGCTAAGGGAGCCAAGGGAAGAACAACACTAAGAATACACTTTCCGTGAAATAAAAAAAAAAAAAAGAAAAATCTGTGCTAGTTCAGCTATCAACGACTTCAACACTGCAAAAATTACAGCCACGGGGCATAAATGCTAAAATGAAAAAGGAATTAGATCCGTAGGTAAAGAATATGAAGGGTGGGGCTGGAGAGATGGCTCAGAGGTTAAGAGCAATGCCTGCTCTTCCAAAGGTCCTGAGTTCAATTCCCAGCAACCACATGGAGGCTCACTACCATCTGTAATGGGGTCTGGTGCCCTCTTCTGGCCTGTGGGCATACACACAGAATATTGTATACATAATAAATAAATAAATAAATAAAAGATAAATGATAAATAAATAAAAAGAATATTAAAAAATAATTTAAAAAAGAATATGAAGGTTGGGCGTGGTGTGTGTGCACGCTTTAATCTTAACACTGTGGAGGCAGAGGCTGGCAGATCTGAGTTCTACAAAGTTAGTTTCAGGAAAACCAGAGCTGCTACACAGAAAAACCCTGTCAAAAAAAATCCAAAATATATGTATTTATATGAAATATATATATAATGTTCCAGTGATGAGCACACATTATGCTTATGTCAGAAAAAGTACTGAGGCTGTATGAAGACTTCCAAAAGGGGGTACCTAAAAAAGGGAAGGCACCAAACCATTTTATCATTTTGTTGAAAGTGAGAGATAGCTATACAAATTCAGAGATAGGTCTTGGCTAAGGGAGGAAGTAAATACTCTATGCATATTGTTATATTTTAATATTACCTATATAGAGAGACAGAGAAAGAGAGAGAGAATTTATTTGTAGTGGAGAGGTTGCTTCTACATTTGAAGCTGCTGTCACATGTCAAGCAGACTTGAAAAACAGGTATTAAGGTGAAAGGCCAGAGAACTGAAGTCATCTGAGTAAGATGAAGAACAAATTGAAGCAGGAGCAGAATGGATAAATAAGTAAAAGTTGCTGAAATGGGGGGGTGCTGGAGAGATGGCTCAGTGGGTTAAGAGCATTGACTGCTCTTCCAGAGGACCCGGGTTCATCCCAGCACCCACATGGCAGCTCACAACAGTCCAGGGAACCTGACACCAATGGCAAAACACTAATGCACATAAATTTAAAAAAAAAAAAAGAAAGAAAATAAAAATAAAGACTTTTTAAAAAGTTGTTGAAATGTTTGAAACTCTAAAGATATTAAGATCACATTATGGCATATGTTCCTAAAATGGAACACAGTAGTGACGCCACCAGCACAGTCAAACACGGTGGGTGGCATGCACTCTAATCCCAGGACTAGAACCCTGATCTACATAGAAAGATCCTGAAAGAAAGACAAATGGTGCAAGACTTCACATGCTAGGCAAGCATTCGATTATTGAACTACAACCCTAATGCTTTTAATATTTTTTCTTTCTGTAAGACAGGATCAGAGTGAGCTGTCCAGGCTGGCCTTGAGTCTAATCAGTCCTTGAACCTGCTCTCTTCTCTCAGCCTTTCTTGTACCTGCATTACAGGCCTCACCCTTAGAAGCTGATTTTAAATTTGTGTTTATTTGGTGTTTTTGTTTTGTATTTATTTGATTAATTTTTTTAAAGATTTATTTATTATGTAAATAGTATTCTGCCAACATATATCCTATAGGCCAGTAGAGGGCACCAGATCTCATTAAAGATGGTTGTGAGCCACCACGTGGTTGCTGGGAATTGAATCAGGACCTCTGGAAGTCAGTGCTCTTAACCTCTGAGCCATCTCTCCAGCCCTTGATTGATTTTTTTAAGATTTATTTATTTAAGGTGGTGGTGGCACACGCCTTTAATCCCAGCACGTGGGAGGTAGACAGGTGGATCTCTGTGAGTTTGAGGCCAGCCTGGTCTACAGAGCGAGATCCAGGTCAGGCTCCAAAGCTACAGAGAAACCATCTCGAAAAAAACAAATGATAAAAATATAATAAAAGTAAATATTTGCCAGGAGGTGGTGGTGCATGCCTTTAATCCCACCACTTGGGAGGTAGAGGCAGAGGCAGAGGCAGAGGCAGACGGATCTCTGTGAGTTTGAGACCAGCCTGGTCTACAAGAGCTAGTTCCAGGACAGGCTCCAAAGCAACACAGAGAAACCCTGTCTCGAAAAACAAAAAAATAAATAAATAAATAAATAAATAAAATATAAAGGTTTATTTATTTATTACATATGCCTGCAGGCCGGAAAAGAGGACCAGACCTCATTACAGATGGTTGTGAGTCACGATGTGGTTGCTAGGAATTGAACTCAGGACTCTCAACCACTGTGCCTTCTCTCCAATACCCTTGTTTGGTTTTTCAAGACAGGGTTTCTCTCTGTAATAGCCTGGCTGTCCTGGAACTTGCTCTGTAGACCAGGCTGACCTCGAACTCACAGAGGATTTTTCTTTAATTATTTTATTCATTTTTAAGATTCATTTTTATGTGTGTTTGTGTTTTACTTACATTTATGTTTGGACAAGGGTGTCAGGTCCCCTGTAACTGGAGTTCCAAACAGTTGAGTACTGGGAATTGAACCCAGATCCTCTGGCAGCAGAGAACAGCAGCCGATGCTCTTAACCAGTGAGCCATCTCTCCAGCTCCAATGTGTAGCCCAAACTGGCCTCAAACTCCTGCCTCTGCCTCCTTCAGCAAATCCTACTGGCAAACACCACACAACTGGCTTGTTTTATTCTTAAAGCAGAATTTCACCACATAGCATGGATGGCCTCCAGCCTCCTGCTTCCTGCAGCTCTGCTTCCTGAAGACTAGGATTACAGGTATGCCCTACCACACCCAGCCTGATAAATTTTTTTATAAAATTAATTAAAAAGTTCACCTGTACAGTAAAGATAATTCTCTGCAACAACACTTTGTGGAATTAAAAAGTAAAGACAGGAGCCGGGCAGTGGTGGCGCACGCCTTTAATCCCAGCACTTGGGAGGCAGAGGCGGGCGGATATCTGTGAGTTCAAGGCCAGCCTGGTCTACAAGAGCTAATTCCAGGACACCTAGGACTGTTACACAAAGAAACCCTGTCTCAAAAAAATAAAAGGTTAAAAAAAAAGAATCTGTAGTTGATGGAGGAGGGTCGTCTGTCCATGTGTTACTTTCATTGGTCATAAAGAAACTGCCTTGGCCCTTTAATAGGACAAAAAATTAGGAAGGCAGAGTAGACAGAACAGAATTCTGAGAGAAAGAAAGCAGAAGCCTCGGGCAGATGCCATGCCTCTCCTCTTCGAGACAGACGCAGGTTAAGATCTCTCCTCTACACACATTAATAGGAATGGGTTAAGCAAGATGTGAGAATTAGCCAATAAGAGGCTGAAACTAATGAGCCAGGCAGTATTTAAATGAATACAGTTTCCATGTAATTATTCTGGAGCTAAGCTAGCCGTGCAGGAGCCGGGTGGCAACGCAGCCCACCGCTCCTTCTACAAGTAGTCATTTACATCACCTGCTACCAACATCAAATCGTACACTCATTGTGTCTCAGCAACTGACTGTCCTGCCATGCCTATCAGTAAGTAGCCTGTGTTGTAAAGCCTACACCATTCATCTCTCTTCATCTCTTCACAGTCATTGTATCATCTCAAATCACCATGGGAAGGGGTGAGAACAAAACAGTGAAATTATTTGAAGTAAGATGACATTCCTGTAATTTTGTTACAATAGTCTCATTGACCTACTGTGTTATTAGTGTTACTAAACTATTTTTTGCTTTTTATAAACTTTATCATATATATAAATAAAAACAAAATCTATACAGAATATTATGTTATGTGCAGTTTGGGACATCCACAGAGGTTCTTAGAACATGTTCTTTGCAGATAAGGAGATGCTACTGTATCTTCTTGTTGTGAATTAAGTCTCTGGTAGTCTCGTCAGAGGAGGGAGCATGCCTTGTGTGAAGAATGCATGGCGTTGAGTCTTCTTGTCGGCTTTTGTTTTTCAAGACAGGGTTTTTCCATGTAGCCTTGAGTGTCCCGGAACTCACTCTGTAGAACAGGCTGGCCTCATAAACTCACAGAGCTCTGCCTTCCTCTGCCTCCTGAATGCTGGGATTAAAGGCATGCGCCACCACCACCAGCAAAGGCTGAGTATTAACCTCCAATCACAGACACATTTTTATTTTCCTAATTTTCTTAAAAAGCAGACGCCCTGCGTTGTATCCTGGGAGCCTAGGGAGGAGTTGCTCAGCTGATGAGGTGCGCCTGGCAAAGATGGCGCTCTAATTTGGGAAAGAACTTGATGGAAAGTATCCCCAGTTAGGAGGGAGGAGTGTCCCAGGCAGGAGAAGGGAGTCTAGTCAGGGGCATAACCCTGCTTTGTGGGAATGTTCTGCTTCAGAAAGGCTTGAGAGGCTACACAGAGGAGACTGCCATGTTGGGAGGATGCTCCAACAGAAGGGAAGTAATTTCCTGAGTTGGGCGTCTGCTCCCACAATAGGGGGCTAATCCCAACATGGAGGAATAGTCCCAGCTGCCAAGCCCACCCCCATCAATGAATAAGGACATAGTGGATGCTCTCGTTAGAAGGGTATGTCTGGCTGGGACCTGTACACCAGTAAGAAAAGTCACATTGATTGTGAGTGTTCCCCTGAGGAGAGATGCTCACCCGTTAGCATGGTGTGCTCACCCTAGTTATCCTAAGTCCTGCCAGGCACACCTTCCTGTGTACAGGCAAGGCCTTTCCTTTAGCCCAAGTAACCTTCACTAGACTGAAAACCTAGTGCCACATGAGCTATCCTGGGCCACCTGATCTCTATAAACAACTCTGTCTTTCCCATCTCTGAGATAACAAGTGAGGTCTCGATGACAAAAGTTAAGGACGTCTAAGTTTTTGACAACCAGTCTAGACTCAGTATCACAAGGCGACAGACCCAGGAAAATGGCTCTGCGTTGGCCACTGGGTTCATACACATACGGAGGAGAAAATGGACAGAGTACCAGGGATTCTTTTTTTTTTTTTAGACATAAAGCTTTATTAAAGGAGAGGGGGAAAGGGAGAGGGAGGGAGGGAGGGAGGGAGGGAACGAGAGAGAGAAAGAGAGAGAGAGAGAGAGAGAGAAGGGGGCAGCGGCGGGTTAATGGCACAGACACAGAAAATAGACATAAAGCTTTATTAAAGGAGAGAGGGAGAGGGACTGAGAGAGAGAGAGAAACAGAGAAGGGGGAAGAGAGGCAGAAGCGAAGCTGCCTCTCCGAGAGGAAGATGAAAAAGAGCGTACCAAGGATTGTTTAGGAGAGCTGAACTGTTAGGCTATTATGGTGGACTGGCAAACTGAGCCCTTCTGAAGGTCATGGGAAACATGCATGCATAGCCCTCTGTAACCATGGCCCAAACAGAGCCAACTTCCTCCCAACCGGCCTCTCCATCTCACCTTTTCCCTGAGACCTTTTGTCTCAGATATCTGCATAGCTTGTTTCTTTCCTGGCCTTTGTGCCTTAAATATCACTGCCTAAGGAAAGCCTTCCCTGTCTCCTTACCTCTCATCTGTTATTCTGGATGTATTTTTCTCTACAGCCCCCCACAAGCTCTCTCTAATTTTATTTTAGGTGTTTTTTTTTCTTTAGACAGAGTCTCATCACATAGTCCAAGCTGGCCTCAAAACTCACAGAACTCAACAGAATTTTACCTCCCTCTGCCTCCAAGTGCTGTAATGAAAGGTGTGTGCCACCATGTCAGGCTCCCTATACTCTTATATGATATATCCTGTATGACCACTGTTTTGTGTGTAGTAGTCAAACAATACCCTCTGGCATACACAGAGGGTATTAATTAAAAAAAAAGAAACATTTAAGTGAAGAGTTTGAACCATAGGTAGTAAACATTTGCCAGACAAAGATGTGGCTGACCTGAGTAGTCTACAGGCCCATCCACACCCAATTTGCCATCAGCCGTAGTCACACTACAACTTTGTAACCACTGACGAAGGCAGGTGAGGTGTGTCCACACTCGCATCAGCTCTGAGACAAACCTGCTTCCCATTCCCATTTTCAAAGTGAGTGAACCAAAGCAAGGGAGCTGCATGTATACAGCCAACTTGAGACAGGGTGAGATTCAAACTTAAGTTCCCCTTCAACGGTAGGCTGCACTGCTTCCAGCCAGTGCTTAGAGATCTGTGGCCTACTTCCTGCCTTTCTCCAAGACCCACCTGTCCCACAGCATCAGATGTTAGCCAGGCATGTGACTGCCCGGTGAAAGACTATGCTGGAAGGAGACAATGAAGTGTTCCAAAAGATACCACCCAGTTCTAGCCTTTGGACAGTGGGGTGCAGACCGAGCTGGTTAGGTGGCATGAATATCAGACAGCCTCCCAGGGCTCAGGTGGAAAGCACAAGTTGGGAATATTGGCGTGCACTGCCAGTATTCTGCTCTTTTGTACACCTGTTTCTTAGAAGTCTGTCAACTTGTTGTTACACAGGCAAGGTGGCCACCACACCTAGCAAAGCGGCTCTTCCCTACTGGAAAATTGGACCTTAGCCAACTCCACTTCCAGTGCAAACACTGCATGTAAAGAACAATAGGCCCGTGCCTGTCACCAGAGATGTCATAGAGGCTGCAGAGTGCCTCTGAAATGCTGCTCCACAGGACCCCTGTCTTTCAATCTTGCTCTAAGGACCTAATTCATAGTTTCAAGGTCTTCTGCGTGCAACAATGATCAGAGTGGGCAGTGACCTCATGGCCAAGAGTAGAGGGATCCTCTGCAAGTAGGTTGCTCGCAAGTCCTTGCCCCATGAATATTTTTGGTGTCCTGGCATCCAAGCACACCGCCTAGAACAACGGTTTGGAATGCAAGTCAGAGGATGTCCCAAAGAACACCAGGAACATCCTTAATCAGACAAAGGAAAAATTAAAAATAAAAAAATCTGAAAAACAAAGAGGGAAGTGGCCAGCACAGCACCATCCAGGTCACATTCTCCGGGACTATAGAGGAGCCCAGAGGATTAAGGGAGTCAAGGGAGAAGCTCTCAGGGTGCCTCCTGCAGGGTGTGGTGTGTCTTTCAGAGGAGCTTATGGGGTTGTGTTCTTCAGGGGTGGAGTCTGCACAGTGGGGGCCACTTTGAGGGTAGGCTTTAGTCGCAAAAGCTCTACAAATAAAGCGCTTTATTTATAGTCTCTCCAGGTCCCATATCCCTGCCGCCCTACCCCAACCTCTCAAGGACTGATTAATTCCAGAGGAGCCAGGAGAGGCTGGTCCACAAGGGGTCGTCCCGACGGCTGCAGGTCCTGAGTAGCTGGGCCAAGTAGAGAGCAAAGGCACGAGGCCCTGGGCATCCCAGCCCAGGGCAAAGGCCAGGCCCACCGTAGAGGTGGCATAGGGTTGGCTCACCAGGGTCAGCTCCCTGGGATCAGGCCAGGGTCTGTACTGGCACAGCTCTGCTCATAGGACGGTGGAGCCTCTGTGGGGAGAAATCAGGATTGACAAGGGGTTCAAGGCACCCTCACTTCCTCCCCCTGGTCCCTGTCATTTCCACTCACCATAGGGGTAGCCCCATGAACTGTACTCTGGGGGGAGGATCAAGGCGCTGGTGGTGGGTACTGGGCCCCCGGAGCCTTCTGCAAAGTAGGGGACAGTGGCACCTATAGAGACGCACAAAGGAGGGTGCAGAGAGTATCTAGCAGGGCTTCCAGCCTGAACACAGGGATCGATGGTGGTGACAGACATGGAACCCAACGCAGTTGACAGCGGCTGCTGCTGAGAATGGCTCTTGGTGGAGAGGGAAACTGGGTCTGAGAACTGGGTGCCACTAGCCACTGCCTCAGCCTCTTCCTGGGGTGGTGCAGAGGGCACCACTGGGGACAAAGCCCCAGGAGAAGACCCTGTGCCGGGACAGGGGCTCAGTGGGGTTTGGTTCACAGCAATATTGCCAACAAAGAGTGGGAGAGTCACGGTGGCTTCAGGTGCCTTCATAGAGACCTAGAAAGAATGCGGGTATTGAGGAGTCAGGCCAAGGTCACCTAGCCTCAGGCCACCCAGCCCTGGGCAACACCAAACCTGCAGGTAGTAGTCGATGTGAATAAGGCTGCAGCCAGGCAGGGCTGACTGGGGCAGGGCAGGCACCAGGATCTGTTCTTGCCACTGAGCGCGCCTCCAGGCCTTGACTCCTGTGCCTTCCACCTCTGCAATGGTTCGCACATCGTAGATCCAGCGCTTGGCCTTATAGGATACCTTCTAAGGAAAGACCAGACTGTGGGCTTAGGCAGGCCAGCAACCCACCCCTTCTGTCCCATGAGAAACGGTCAGGAGTCAGAGGGCTCTGACCTGTAGCAAGCTGGCCACCACAGGGCTAGTGTCCTTGCCTGACTGGTTCTCAATGTCAGCCTGCAGCCGAAGTACCTGTCCCACCACATAGCCACGAAGGTCAGTACTAGCTGTGAGAACCACACTGCCCGTCTTCACCAGCTTATAGGAGAACTTCTTGGTAGTAGAGGCCACGTTGGGTTGCTTAAAGGGAAAATGGGGCAGAGTTTATGAAGTGAGCACAGAGTGCATTCCTGTGGCATAGGGACAGGGCCTCAGCCTGCAGAGCCTGGCTGTCTGGCCCGTGCAGTTTGAAGGTAACCAAAGAAGGCTCCTTTCCATCCTCACCTCGATATCTGGGATGCTATTCAGGTTCAAGGGGCTCAGGATGTAGAATACGAGGCTACATTTGTGATCCTTGGAAAAACGTGGAGTGTCGATGGAGGCCCTCACCTGGTGCACAATCTTCCCAAAGGGTCCCTCAAAAGATGTGGGTGCTGTGGCTACAGAGAGAACAGGGACTGGCTGGTACCCAGCACCTCCCACCTGTAGGTCCCACCATTTCAATGCTGCTGCCCCCACAAGCTCGCCACTTACCAGGAAGCAGGAACTGAAACGGGAAGCTGTGCTCTCCAGCGGGCAGACTTCCTACAGAGATAAGAAGGCAGGAGCAAACCAGAGGAGATCCATAGTGGCCACAGTACCAGGCCAGAAGTAGGCACCACAGCCCACCAGTCCACACTACCTGTCTCCAGCACTAGAGCAGCATGACCATACCAGGAGCTAAAGGCTACAGAAGGACTTGGTTTCAATGAGAGTGTGTGGCTGGTAGAGTGTTTGCCTATTGTACTCAAAGCTCTGGTTCAATTCAAAGGACTATATAAACTAGATAGAGTAGCACACCCCTGGGAGACAGAAGCAAGAGAATCGGAAGTTTAAGGGCATTCTCAGATAAATAACATAACAAGTTCAAGTCTAGCTTGAGCTACATGAAACCCTGTCTCAAAAACGAATAAATACAAACTTTAAAAATAAAATTAAAGGGCTGGAGAGAGGGCTCAGCAGTTAAGAGCATTGCCTGCTATTCCAAAGGTCCTGAGTTCAATTCCCAGCAACCACATGGTGGCTCACAACCATCTGTAATGAGATCTGGTGCCCTCTTCTGGCCTGCAGGCGTACACACAGAATATTGTATACATAAATAAAAAAAATTTTTAAAATCTTTAAAAAAATAAACAAAATTAAAAGCAAGAAGGTGGTTGTGGGTAGAGGGCAGGGATGAAACAGCCATACCAAGGGTCAGAGCCCACCCAGACCCCGTACCAGAGGGCAAGATGGAGTGAGAATCTAAGAGACAGTTGTTGGGAGGGGAAAGGATAAACTGACCCCACTCCAGCCCATGGCTGCCCCTGTGATCACGGCTGGCTCCCACACTCACCCTTGTCAGCCAGTGACAGGGAGCTGTTGAAGTAGCTCTCCTCCACCACCCATGCCCCATCGTTGGCCTTGTTGGAGACCCCACAGGAACCCACGCAGGTCACCCGGATAGCTGTAAGGGGAACGGCGGCATAAGCCTAAGCCAGTTGATGGCCTAGGCTCCTCCCTGACCCCAGCACAGGAATTCCTAAGGGCTGGAAGCATCCATAGGTCAAGTAGCCCCAACCACACTGGTACCTGAAAAGGCCCAGGTGCAAGCAGCCTAACATCTTCTCAAGAATACCTCCAGGCCATCCCCAATTGTGGTGTTCTCCCCAGGAACCAGGCTGGCCAAGAAACTGATAGGCAGTGTTTTACCTGTCCTAAAGACACAGTGGGAGGCCAATAATCTCCTAGATAACCCCGGGCTACCCCCAAATTGTTTATCTTCGCCAGACAAGTAAAAACCCAGGCGCCGTTTTTTATGATGCAAATCAGTTAGGCCTGGAGATGCCCGCTCAGTCTCAAGAAAGTTAATGCCAGCCCTCTCCCTGCAGGAATGCAGTCAAACCTGTCTGAGCCAGTCAGCAATCTAGAACTGGAAGGCGAGCCCTGATTTACTTCCTGAGCAGCAGTGCCCAGGAGGCTGACTTTCTACACCTTGGGGTAGCTGGTCCTCCCTGACCAGTGGAAGTACCCAGAACAGGAAATACTAAGACAGAGTTCAAATTCCTCCTCCGTCTAACAGACATATCCTGGGTCCACAGTGATCAGGTAGCCATAGGTGAATGAGCTGGCATAGCTGAAACTGGTCACAAGGGAGGAGATTCAGGCAAGGAGGTAGGTGGGAGCCAATGAGAGGCACCCTGAAGTAACACCCTTCTCCCTGAAGGGTTGGGTCAAGGTTTCAGCCCCTTTCTGAGACAGGGTCACCGGAGGGTAGGATTATTCAAACTCTTTTATCTCTGTGGGAAGCCACCAAGCAGGAGGAACAAAGATAACCAAGTACCACACCTGCCTCCTGTACAATCTCCCTACATCACGGTCCAGGCATCCTGCTGGTTAGTCACAGAGCACTTAGCTTCCTCCTCTGGCTCATCCTCAACCCATGTGTACACCCCCTCACCTGATGGCGGCCAACTCCTATTCCCACTTTTTTTATTTTTGAATTTATTCTTTTGTTTGTTTGTTTTTCAAAACAGGGTTTCTTTGTGTGATCCTGGAACTAGCTCTGTAGGCCAGGCTGGCCTCAAACTCACAGACAGCTGCCGTGATATTTTGTGTTCTGACAAATAAAGCTTGCCTGGAGATCAGAGGGCAGAGCTAGTCACTAGTTAACCACAGAAACTGGGCAGTGGTGACACATGCTTTTAATCCCAGCACTTGGGAGGCGGAGACAGGAAGTGATAAGGTGAGGTGTAAACAGAATCTCAGCCCCTCTTGCAAAGCAGGACCTAGACTGGTAGGAAGCAACTGGCAGCTGCTTCCGGTTCTCTGCTCTTCCAGGTTTTTATCCCAATATCTGACTCCTGGTTTTTATTGATTAAGATTAATTAGATTAACACTTTAAAGATCCACCTGCCTCTGCCTCCCAAGTGCTAGTATTAAAGGTATGCACCACCACTGCCAGGCTCTGTTCCCACTCTTTTTTTTTTTTTTTTTTTAAGATTTATTTATTTAGGGCTGGAGAGATGGCTCAGCGGTTAAGAGCACTGGCTGCTCTTCCAGAGGTCCGGAGTTCAATTCCCAGCCACCACATGGTGGCTCACGACCATCTACAAAGGGATCTGATGCCCTCTTCCAGCAGGCAGATGTACATACAGAAAGCACTTGTACATAAAGTTAAAGTTTTTTTTAAAGATTTATTTATTTAATATGGATACAGTGTTCTGTCTGTATGTACACCTGTGTGCCAGAAGAGGGCACCAGATCTCATTACGGATGGTTGTGAACTCAGGACCTCCCTGAGGTGCTCCTAACCATTGAGCCATCTCTCCAGCTCCCCTGTCCCCACTCTTGAGGCGGTCCTGCATTCCTGCCCTACCATCCTCTGCTCCTTGGAAGTGCCCATGATTGTCCCTCGCCCTCCATGTCAAACCAGCCTTCTCACTCTTACCTCTAACCATCCCACCCTGGAAACCGAACAGCAAACAGTTCTTGAGATGTCAAGGGTAAGAGGAGGCTCAAAAGGCTGCTGGAGGACACAGGACGCTTCGCAATGGGTACGTCTCCCTAAGGATGATTGGCCCCACTTCAGATACAAAAAGAAGTATGGAGGTCTCAGCTTAGTCCAGACGCTACCATAGTGCCATCAGGATGCCTACTGTGAATGGCACAGAGCTATTCAAATTCTTCGTACTCAGTGTATGAACAATAACAAATTGGTTGCTTTAGCTGTTCAATTGAGGGGTAGTTTTGCTTTTTTGTTTTTTTTTTTTTTTTTTTTTCGGTTTGTTGAGACAGGGTTCCTCTGTATAACAGGCTGGACTCACAGAAATCTGCCTGCCTCTGCTGGGATGAAAGACGTGCGCCATGTGTTTTGTTATATGGATGACCTTTTTGTAGCAGTAGATAACTTGAACCGATACCCAGTCAAACTAAAAATCGGGGAAAACCCAGGTGACTTACATGTTTACTCATCAGAATGACAACTATTAAGTAATTTAACCCATGCTGGGGTGGGGATGCAGGAGTAAACACTCCTTCTACTATTAACCAAAGACTGACAAACTTCTTTTGTTTGCAACTATACATACCAAGGCACCTATCAACAAAGTCCTACACTAGCTCATCATCAAGAGTCTCTCATAGCACCACTTGTAACAGCAACCAAGCACCCAGACTGCACTTTCTACACTTCAGGCAAAGAACCACCAGGTTCCAGAAAAGCAAGCAGCATCTGGGAGTGGGGGGCAGAGGGGATCAGACTCTGATCTTCCCAAGATCAGGCATTTTCTCCCCACACAAACAGGTCTCTTGGGAAGACAGTGTGAACAGCTTCCTGTGTGTTCACTTTCTCATTAGAAATAATTAAAGGTTTAATCGCAGCACTCGGGAGGCAGAGGCGGGCGGATCTCTGTGAGTTCAAGGCCAGCCTGGTCTACAAGAGCTAGTTCCAGGACAGGCTCCAAAGCTACAGAGAAACCCTGGGATGGGGGGGAAGGCTTGTAAACGATGTGCCTGCTGCTCCCCCAACAAAACACCTGAGGTTATTCCTTTGTCACAGTAGGGTCACAATCAAGGTGTAAAAACTTCCCAGAAAATTCCTCAAAGATTCCAGGTTCACAAGTCAAGGACAGTGCCAGCAGCTAGGTATGTACCTTCTCAGATCACTGAGCAGGGAAAACCACATACTACAAACAGTTCTGCTTGAGAAATAAGGGAGGTCTGAGCATACGGGGCGGGGTGAGGGTCCCTGCTGCAGGGGCTGGAACCAGCTTCATTCTTTAACAATCTGCACACGCCTGGGACTAGGCAGTTTGGGGGCAATCACCTGATAAAAGACCCTGATTTCCTTTATTTCCTGGCTTTTAGTGTTCCTGCTGCTTTTCTGTAACATTACAGTCCTATCTCTCAGGCAAAGGTATCTTCTCTGGGAGGTAATCATGGTCCTCTCACCAGCTCCTCCTACCCTGCAGCATAACCAGGAAACCAGGGCAAGTGTGTTCTAGCAAGTTCTCCACTACAGAGCATCAGGTGACAGCCTGCAGAACAGTCTATACTTCAAGGTGTCATCCAAATAGAAATAGCACTTCCTGATAATGTTCAGAACTATAACAAAAGGCAGGCACCAAACTGAATAGGGACTACCAAACTGGGGTGTTCACCATTGGAAACAGAAAGCTGATCTACCTTGTTTTTTCTTTCCTTTTTTAATTTAAAAAACAAAAAACAGGGTTTCTTTGTGTAACCTTGGTTGTCCTGGGTCTAGCTCTGTAGATCAGGCTGGCCTAGGCCTCCTGAGTGCTGGGTCTAAAGAAAATCGTGGTGTGCGTAGTGTTCCTCAGAGACTTCTGGATGTTTTCTCATGAGTGCTTTCTACCTGTCCAGTAACTTCCTTTTAGGCACCACGATAACTAAGGTAGAGGCAAAGACAGGCGGATCTCTGTGAGTTCGAGGTCAGCCTGGTCTACAGAGTGAATTCCAGGACAGGCTCCAAAGCTACAGAGAAACCCTGTCTCAAAAAAAAAATCCATCTTCCAGGGCCAGTCCATGATCCTGGGCACCATCAGCTAGAGCTCTCGTGGCCTCCGTAAGGTCAGCTGTCCATTTACTCGCTCCTTACCCGATACAAGGAGGCCATGAGTAGCTCATTCCTACTGTTGTAGTTAGGAGTAGCCTGTTCACCCCAAGCTCAGCCAGGAGAGAAAGACAGAAAAGAAAAACTTAGTGGCTAGTTCTAAATGAACCTCTCTTCTCTCTGGTGTCTTCCCCAGGGCCACAAGGTGTGGCCTGCACCACATCCCCTCAGCCAGCTTGGAGTTTTCTTTACAACTTCTCATACCTTTCTTGGGTCCAGGAGGAGCTAACCTATCACGGCTGTAGCCTCTACAAAAGCAACATCTGCTCGGATCACAAACTGTAAACAGGGATACAGCAAAGGAAAGCAATGTAACCATGACCAGGAGCCTCAACAAGACCAGGGCCTGACAGACACTACAACCCAGCTCCCTGCTAGACCTAGATAATAACACCAGGTCCAGCTGGTTTCAACTGGGCCTAGGATGGCTAAGGAGAATAGTTATCCATCCTCAGCAACCACCACAAGTGTCTGTGGGCAACTGTGGTTTCGGTCGAGCAGCCAGGTAGTTCTCACGGGAGGTCAAAACAAAAGAATACCAAACAGGGATACTCACAGTTTTTGCACTCAGTGCCAGCAGCTAAGCAAGAGGCTACAACAGTGCCCACCTGACCCTAAGAACTCAAGTCATATAATCCCACACAGATCCCTATTTGTGGATCCAGCACAGAGGAGGCTGCACCTGAGAGCCCTGTCAATGGCAAGAGTAATCTGATCCCCAGCCCCAGAGTCTCAGACATATGTCTCAGCGGAGGGCTAGGCTCAGCTCAGTTTCAAGGCCTTAGGACAGGAGCAAGGGGATTGCCAGGCCGAACAAGCCCCCTTGCCAGCAACCACAAGCTTTAAGGAAGTCTTAAGCCTTAAACTGAAAGCAAAAAAGGTACCCTATGAATACTGCTGGGGACCTGCACGCTTGGACCAGGACTGGCATTGAAGAGGAGGTCCTGCATAGGAGCCTGGAGGCGAGGGAAATAGAGGACCCAGCGCACACGAGGTTGCAGGTGGGGGCCCAGCAGGTGCAGAGTGCGGCGGACCTCGGACACCTGAACAAGGGAATACTGGAGGCCTGCATACTTCCACCTTCAGGGTCGCCTGGGCATGTGAACAAGCGCTTAGGCCCTCACACAGACTCTGGCCTCCCCTAGGCTGAGAGCACAGGATGGGACAGATGCGGAAGGACTGGGCCACCCAGCTGCCTGCCCCGCCCTGGCCTCCCAGCACAGCCGGACCCTGGCGCCCGCGGTTCCGTCGTAACCCAGAGTTCCCTGGATACTGAGAACCCAGTCTCTGAGCCCACTGACCACGAGGTTTTGGAGAGCCCCGCCCCCACCGCAGGTAAGAACGCAACGCATCTACCCGCTCCCCCGGGGCGACCCCGCGCCCACCTCGGAAGGGCAGTGGCGCTCCCAGGCGCACGCGCACGACCCCAGCCAGCTGTTCCCCGGGACTGTAGACGACGCGGCCCTGCCTCAGGCAAATCTCGAAGAGCTGTACCCTCCCCATACCGCGGTGTCCCGCGCCGCGGTCCGACGCCTGCTAGGGCAGAGGCTTCGAGGCCCGCCCCGCCCTCCTCCCCCGACAGAGGACACGCCCAGGCCGCAGGACCCGCCTGGGCCAGGGAACTAGCCGGAGTCCCAAGACCCACCCTCTACCCAAGGACCCGCCCCTTTCCCAAGGCCCGCCTTCCCAAGGGCTGGTCCCTGACTTGAGGACACGCCCAAGACCGAGGACACGCCCCCACCGGACACGCCCCTTTCTCCTAGACTTTCCACCCTAGAACACTAGCACCTGCCCACAGCAGCGCAGTCCTAACTCTACCCTCCCAGAGCTGCGGGCTTGGCTACCGAGTGTGATGCCCGATACGCTGTAGGGATCCTTGAGACGTCTGCTGCCCAGGGGTGAGGCCTGCTCACCTGCCGACGAGAGCAGGCACCCATTTTCAACGCTAGGTGGTCACGAGGGGTGCTCGGTGCTCAGGCAGTAAGGGTTCCCAGCTATGCCCCGCGGCCATCGCGCTTTGTGCGCTGCATCCGGCACCGGGCTTCCTGGCACGGTGTGAGTAGAGGCCAAGGAAACAGGTGCTGAGCAGCACAGGCAAGCGTGGTGCTAGCTGTGTTCAGCCTGCCGGGCTTGGGGCGTAAGGCGAGCGAGGCTGCTGAGATATAGGATTTTTTTTTTTTATTTACTGAATCACATTTTTAAAAAGGGTCGGTGTTGGTTGTGAACTGGAGAAAGGGTCTTAAATTCGTATGTTCACAGTTTACTGTTCTCTCTTCCTATGGAGCGAAAGCCAATTTAAGGAATCCTGTTTTTTTAGTTTGGTACTGAATTAAGTATATTATATGTGATATGGCTCAGTGGTACAGCACTTGCCTAGCTCAAGCAAAGCTTCTTCGTCCCCGACCCCAAAAACCACACATATAGTACTTTGTATTGGATAATGGTTCCCCGTTGTAGACTGATGTGAGTGTACAGAGACTTTTTTTTTTCATTTAAGACAGGTTTTCTCTGTGTAACAGTCCTAGTTGTTCTGAAACTCGCTTTGTAGACCAGGCTGGCCTCTTACAGAGGTCCACCTCCTCTGCCTCCCAAGTGCTGGCATTAAAGGCGTGCTCCATCACCGCCTGGCTCCCGAGGCTTTTTTAACGTGGGACTATTATATAACAAGACCATTTTCAACTTATAACACTTTCTACTTCTCATTTTGTGATGGTTTAATCATAATGTAACCCCTTCAGAAATCGAAGAGAATATATACCAAGGAGAGCAGATCAATAATGACAGGGTCACCTTGTACTCGTCTGGGACAGACAGTTACTAGTTGGCAAAGAGAGTCGCAGCTTCCACCGGGGAAGATACCTAGACGCAAATCATTTTGTGGGTAGGAGTCATGGCCTGCAAAAGCCAGGTGCCCTAGACACCCTATGAATCTAGAAGAGTTAAAGGGCTAAAACAACAGCCTGTGTGCTAGATGTGGGGACTGACACAGAACCTAAGCTGATTCTCTTCCACAAAAGGAGGGGAGAGCTGGGTGTGGCATCTGGTAGGTTTCAAACCCAGAACAAAAGGCTTACACCACCTATCCAAGCCGACCAGGTTCTCCCAGCATTCCTCAGCCACTACCAGTTACAAGTTCCTCTTGGCTGGCATACCTGCCCCCTATTGTAATCCCCCACTCCGTCTCTTCTCCCCCCCCCCCCCATCGATCTTTGGAAGCTCACCTCTCCAGGGAGGGTCCTGAAAGCCCGCCAAACCTTGACCCCTCCCCAGGAAAGGTCAAGACCACTCCCACGGGCTGTTTAAACTGCTCTCCAGAAAGTAAACACGTGCTGCGCTTCCCTCTTTCTCTTTGGTGGTCCTGTAGGCTTTCCGTTCATCCCTCTGGGCCACCTGAGAGCGCAGATGGCCAATTAAACCTGGATATCTTTTAACTTGGTTTGATTTGGTCTGATTGGGATTATTTTTGTTGGCAGAGAGGCTCATTTTTAGGAATATTCCTAACATAAGCAAAGAGAAGACAGTTTGTATTGGAGACTGCCAAGTGTGGACGTTACTCTAGGCCTCCTAAGTAGCTACAACCTTTATTCTGATCCCAGTCAATCCATATCCGTCTGGGATCCATTTCAGCACAAATGCTTTCAGTCTCTATTTCCATCAGGATCCTTTCAAATGTAGGTGTTTCCTTATGCAACCTCTGTATCACTGGACCTCTGGTAAGGATGGGTCCTGGATGCCATTTGCTTTTGTTTTGTTTTGTTTGTTGTTGTTTCGAGACAGGGTTTCTCCGTGTTGCTTTGGAGTCTGAAACTTATGCTGTGGACCAGGCTGGCCTCAAACTCACAGAGATCCGCCTGCCTCTGCCTTCCGAGCGCTGGGATTGCTGCCCCCACCTGGCTCTGGTTGCCATTTGCAACTCCCTTTTCTACAAGAGCTAGTTCCAGGACAGGCTCCAAAGCCACAGAGAAACTCTGTCTCGAAAAACCAAAAAAAAAAAAAAAATATTGACCCAGCACTTCCCTTGCTCCCTCTGCTGGAACCTGGCTAGTTCTCTCATATCCGGTGATTCTATCTGTAACCATCGTTCTATGAGGTTTCACTCTTGGAGAGGCACTCTTCCCGACTTCAGGTGAGAGGCTCCCTCTGGACCCCAGACATTTGTGTTGTAGTACCCATGGTTCCTAAAAGGCAGTACCACTACAGGACCACAGGGAAAGTACCCGGACTTGTCAGCAGTGAGGGAGAATGTGGTCTATATTGTGTTTTCCACATAGAAAAAGAACGGTCAGTGCTGGAGAGATGGCTCAGAGGTTAAGAGCACTGACTGCTCTTCAGAGGTCCTGAGTTCAATTCCCAGCAACCACATGGTGGCTTACAACTATCTGTAATGAGATCTGGCGCCCTCTTCTGGCCTGCAGGAATATATGGAGGCTGAACAATGTGTACATAATAAATAAATAAATCTTAAAAAAGAAAAGAAAAGAAAAAGAATGGTCAGAGCAGGAGAGGCAAGGTTCAGCAAGTTTAAGACTCCATGGCTGTGATTTTTAATCTTAGTAGTCAACTTGGCTAGAATGGGAATCAATTAAAAGGCAAACGGCTAGGCATTCCTGTAAGGGATTTTCTTGATCAGGTTTGAAGTGGAAGGATTCGCCCTACATATATGACATCTTCTGATGGTCACCCAGATGAAAGGACACAGAAGGAAACTTTCTTGTCTGCTTGCCTTCACTCTTGCCGGAAGTTCATTTATCTGCCGTTGCTGCAATACATCATTGACACATTAGAACGCTCTAGACTATCAGTGCAGACTGAAGACCAGCAGCTCTCCAGGGACCTTCCAGGCCTTCAGCCTCAGATTGGGGCTGCTGAGACAGCAAGCTTTTTGAACAATTACTGGATTCTTTGACTCTCCAGTGTGAGACAGTCACTGTGGAACTATCCAGATTATATCATATAAAACAATCTAAATACACACATATATCCATCTTGGGGGAGGGCAATCTCACTGTAGCCCTATCTGGCCTAGAACTTCCTATACAGAACTGTCTCTGCCTGCTAAATGCTGGGATTGAAGGCATGTGTACTCTATTTTTTTTTTTTTTTTTTTTTTGGTTTTTCAAGACAGGGTTTCTCTGTAGCTTTGAAGCCTATCCTGGAACTAGCTCTTGTAGACCAGGCTGGTCTCGAACTCACAGAGATCTGCCTGCCTCTGCCTCCCGAGTGCTGGGATTAAAGGCGTGCGCCACCACCGCCCGGCTTAAATATTTGTTTTTTGAGACAGGGCTTTTCTGTATAGCCCTGCCTGGCTGTCCTGAAACTCTGTGGAGTTTCTTTCTTTTCTTCATTTTCTTTCTTTCTTTTTCTTTTTTTTGTTTTTGTTTCTTTGAGACAGGATTTCTCTGTGTAATAGCCTTGGCTGTCCTGGAACTCACTTTGTAGAGCAGGCTGGCCTCAAACTCACAGAGATCTGCCAGCCTCTCTGAGTCCCAAGTACTGTGATTAAAGGTACCTGTGCCATCAAGTCCAGCTTCAAGAATTTCAAAATTAGCCAGAAGGTATTGATGGCCATGCCTTTAATCCCAGCACTCGGGAGGCAGGGATGAGTGAATCTACAGATCAGGCTGACCTTGAACTCAAAGCTCTTGCTTGCCTCTGCCTCCCAATTGTTGAGATTAATGGCATGCTCCACCACACATTTTTAAAATTTTATTTTAAATTGTGCATATGTATGTGTTTCTTTGTGTGGATATGTGCATGCGTGAGGTGCTAATAGAAGCCAGAAGGTATTGAGTCCCCTAGAACTGGAATTGTAGACTATTGTGAGCTGCCGTGTAGGAGCTAGGACCTGAACCCAGGACCTTTGAAAATCAGCAAGTGTTCTGAACCACTGAATCATCTCTCCACCCACATACCCCTTTTGATATTTAAGATTTTATTTATAACTATGTGTGTATGTATATATGTTTACTTTTATGTGGGTGCCCACAGAGGCCAAAAGAGGGTGTTCAATTCTCTGGACCTAGTTGTGAGCCTCCTAGCATGGATGCTAGAAACCAAATTTGGGTCCTCTGTAAGAGCAGCAAGTTATCTGAACCTCTGAGCTATCTTTCTAGAGAAGTTTTGCTTTTTGAGTCGGGGTCTTGCTCTGTAGCCTAGGCTGATCTAAAACCAATACCTTTGTCGCAGCTTCCCTGGACCAACAAAAAGATGTGGGCTCTGTCCCTTTGTTTTGAATTGGATAAGTTCCAGGTTAAGCTTGATAAATCCTAAGCTTCTAGATAAAAATATCTAATTATCCTATGGAGAGGTCTTGAGAATGATCAGACACTAGTGGAACCATATCAAGCCTCAAACATACCTTGATGATTGCAGGGGTATGGAATTTCTCTGTTTCAGTATCTGTTATATGACCAGCTATGCTAATCTGTAGTGAAGAGGCAGGCAGGCCTGCTTTTCATCCCGCCTGGATCCCACATGGCTAGCTTTACATGCGAAATAACAACACACAAATTGTATTCATTTAAACACTGCCTGGCCCATTAGCTCTAGCCCCCTTACTGGCTAACTATCACATCTTGATTAACCCATTTCTAGTAATGTGTGTAGCACCACGAGGTGGTGGCTTACCAGGAAGATTCTAGCCTGTATCCATCTCTGAGAGGAGAGTCATGGCGACTGCCTCACTTCCCTTCTTCCCAGCATTCTCTTCTGTCTACTCCACCCACCTATGTTCCGACCTCTCAGGCCAAGCAGTTTCTTTATTAATTAACCAACGAAACAACAGATAGATAGAAACACTCCTACAAAACTAATCTATTATGTATCTAGAAAACTAGGCTAGTCTCAGACAGGTGCTCTTATACACTGGATATTATCTGTTAAGGATGGGATTACCAAGATATTTATGACCTCGTATAAATCTGCCACTTTTTCTGGGATTAGTCAGCTATCTCCTTTGTGATCTTTTTGTTGTGGGGTAGCCAATAGAGAAGACTGCTCAGATGTGGGTTTAAGCCAATAGAAACTCTTATTACCTGGCTGGTGACTTCACTGTGTGTTTGGAATCCCAGTGTAGCCAAGTCTTTCTAAGGGCAAGCTTTAAAGTACAAAAACCATATCTGGTTAACGTATTTCAGTTAGCCAGAATCAGGACTACAGAAATCAAAAAATAAGGTTAGCACATTTAGAGATTTTCCCAGAACTATGGACTTTGATGGATTAAGACTTTGTTTTCATTTTGGCAGGCTGTTTGCTGAGTTTTGTGGCCTGAATGGTATTCCCATCATGGAGTCAGTTGTACTAAGGTCTGGTGCCCTGTTGTCTTCATTACTTGCTTAGGGTTCTACATGGCACACCAGTCTCATGATAGTGCAAGTAATTGCCACAAAATGAAAATTATGAGGGGGCTGGAGAGATGGCTCAGTGGTTAAGAGCACTGACTGCTCTTCCAGAGGTCCTGAGTTCAATTCCCAGCAACCACATGGTGGCTCACACCCATCTATAATGAGACCTGGCACCCCCTTCTGGCTTGCGGGCACACATGGAAGGAATGCTGTACACATAATAAATAAATATTAATAAATAATAAATAATATTATTAAAAAAATAAATAAATTTTAAAAAAGAAAATTATGAAAAATACAAAGTACTATTACTAAGGCTGGGTTTACAAACATCCCAAATTTTCTAATCCCATTTTTTTTTGTTTGGTATAGGTTCTCACTATTTAGCTCGGGCCATCTTGAACTATACTGACCTTGAACTGAGAGATCCGCCTGCCGCCACCTCCAGAGTTCTGGGATTAAAGCTTGCTCTACCACACCTAGCCTGAATCACATTAATTTCATCAAAGTTGTCATATGATCAGTATGATGAACAGCGCACACAGTGGGATTGGAGTGGATGGTTGAGATACTTATCACACAACAGTAGATCCAGTCAACTGAGTCCAAATAAGGGGTGCTTAGTTTTTAATTAGGTTTTTATTTTTTGAGATAGTGCTAATAAGTTTCTCTGTACCCCGATAATAGCTTTCTCAGCTGATGCAATAAGACAGATTAAGCCAAATTAGAAAAGTATAAGAGGTTTATTTGAGCACACCAACTCCTGGTGGGTTCTCCAATCCCAGAGATTGAGACCAGAGAAGCCACATCCTCTAACTAAAGTGGAGAGATTATAAAACTTATAGGCAAGAGGTGATGATGGGTCTGCCACAAGCTGGGTTTGTGCCCAAGTGTGGTCAAAAGCTAAATGCTTTAGCTGGGAACTTAAGCTGCTGGAAACTTCAGGGGAGACGCTGCCATAGAAGCCAACAAGTCAGAAGTGGGCTTTTCGGTGCCTTCCCTTTGTTCAGAGATTTTTCTGAGTGGGTAGGGTTTGGAGAGACAGAAATGGGTCTGTCAGAATCACTCAAGGGTAAGCTGGAGGTTCCGACCAAAAAAGGGCCTCTCTACATACTCCCTGGCTGGCCTGGAACCCACTATGTAGACACGGCTGACCTCAAACTCATAGAGACCCCCCCCACTGCCTTTGCTTCCTGAGTACTGGTATTAGGTATGTACCACCACACCTGACATGTTTTTATATTTTAAAGCAGGGTGTCTGTAGCCCAGGCCAGCCTTGAACTCCTTATATAGCTGAGGATGACCTTAAACTTCAAATCCTCCTGCCTTCATCCACAGAACGCTGGGATTATAGGCTTTTACTTGTTCCTTCTGGGAATTAAATCCAGGATTTCATGTTTACTAGGCTAAGATACCACTCAGTCAACATCCCTGAGGTTGTTCATTATGAAGCAAATTGGAAGAGAAATTGGTACTTATAAGTGAGATGTTGCCAAAGCAGAATTCTGAAGTGTAGTGTTAAGCTAGGATGATGGCTCAGTTGGTAAGTGTTTGTTGCACATGTAGAAGAACCTAATTGTATCCCCAGCATTCATGAATAAAAAACAGGTGTGAGGTGCAATGGTTTAAGTAAAATGCTGCCGATCCCCGAGTAGCTGTAGTGGGCAGCAGGTCCTGAGACCATGGTGGGCCACGAAGGCAGCCAGTCCCAGGCAGGGAGCTCCCAGATGGCCCAGGGGCCATGAGTGCCAGCTGTTCCTAGGCAGGGAACTGCATGGTGGGTGAGAGACCAAGATGGATAGGCACACCATGGGACTATACCACCGGTCTCCAAAGGCAGCTGGTCCCGGGCAGGGAGCCATGTGACCGGTTAGAGACAGTGACAGATAGGCACGCCATGCAGAGTGAGGTTGGATATTTATTTAGTGGGTTATGGAAGGGAAAGGGAAGAAGGGGAAAGAGCAGAGAGAGGCAGAGAGAGATAGAGAGACAGGGAGGGAGGGAGGAAGAGAGAAGAGGGGGAGAGGAAAGAAACCACAGCAGCAGCTACCTCTTTGGGAAAGAGATGGAGAGGGAGAGAGCTCAGGCCTGAAACAGAAGGAAAATCTGCCTGCCTCGGAAGTGGGGAAAAGAGAGCAGGGCTTGTCTCTTTTTAAAAAAATATTTTTAATTTATTTTTTATTGATATTTATTGAGCTCTACATTTTTCTCTGCTCCTCTCCCTAGCTCTCCCTTCCCCCCTTCAATCCTCCTCCAAGGTCCCCATGCTCCCAATTTACTCAGGAGATCTCTTTTTATACTTTCTACTTCCCATGTAGATTAGATCTATGTAAGTCTCTTTTAGTGTCTGCATTGTTGTGGTTTGTAGGCTGGCTTTCTTTGTTTTATGTTTAGAAACCACCTATGAGTGAGTACATGTGATAATTGTCTTTCTAAGTCTGGGTTACCTCACTCAAAATAATGTTTTCTAGTTCCATCCATTTTCCTGCAAAATTCAATATGTATTTTTTCTGCTGTGTAGTACTCCATTGTGTAAATGTACCACATTTTTCTTATCCATTCTTCAGTTGAGGGACATTTAGGTTGTTTCCAGGTTCTGGCTATGACAAACAAAGCTGCTATAAACATAGTTGAGCACATGTCCTTGTGGCATGATTGAGCATCCTTTGGATATATATACCCAAAAGTAGTATTACTGAGTCTTGAGGAGGTTGTTTCCTAATTTTCTGAGAAATCACCACACTGACATTCAAAGAGGCTGTACCAGCTTGCATTCCCATCAGCAATGCAGAAGTGTTCCCTTTTCCCCACAACCTCTCCAGCATAAGTTGTCATCAGTGTTTTTGTTTTTGCTTTTGTTTTGTTTTTTTTGTTTTTCGAGACAGGGTTTCCCTGTAGTTTCTAGAGCCTGTCCTGGAGCTAGCTCTTGTAGACCAGGCTGGCCTCGAACTCAGAGATCCGCCTGCCTCTGCCTCCCGAGTGCTGGGATTAAAGGCGTGCGCCACCACCGCTTGGCTCATCAGTGTTTTATTTATTTATTTATTTATTTATTTATTTATTTATTTATTTATTTATTTGTTATGTGTACAGCATTCCTTCCATGTGTGCCCGCAAGCCAGAAGGGGGCACCAGGTCTCATTATAGATGGCTGTGAGCCACCATGTGGTTGCTGGGAATTGAACTCAGGACTTTTGGAAGAGCAGGCAGTGCTCTTAACCTCTGAGCCATCTCTCCAGCCCCCCACTTTCTCTTCTATAAGTTCAGTGTGGCTGGCTTTATGTTGAGGTCTTTGGTCCATTTGAACTTGAATTTTGTGCGTGGTGATAGATATGGGTCTATTTTCATTTTTCTACATGTTGATATCCAGTTATGCAGGGCTTAAAGGGACAGGACAGACCATTACATGAGGACTGGAGGGCTCCATGGTTAAGAGCACACTGGTTTGCCGGGCGGTGGTGGCGCACGCCTTTAATCCCAGCACTCGGGAGGCAGAGGCAGGCGGATCTCTGAGTTCGATCGAGGCCAGCCTGGTCTACAAGAGCTAGCTCCAGGACAGGCTCTAGAAACTACAGGGAAACCCTGTCTCGAAAAACAAACAAAAAAAAAAAAAAAAAAAAAAGAGCACACTGGTTTGTCTTCCAAAGTTTGAGTCTCAGCACGTGCATGGCAACTCATAAACTTCTCTAATTCTAGTCCCAGTCCTAGGAGATTCAATGCTCTCTTCTGCCCCCAAGGGCACCAGGCATGCATGATCACACATGTGGTGAACAGCCATAATCATGCGGACACAATGCCCATGTATTTAAAAAAGAAAGGAAGGAAGCAAGCAAGCAAGTGTGGTAAACATGTCCATAATGCCAGCTCTAGGAAGGCAGGTGGAGGACGACTCCTACATTTCTCTGACCAGCAGGTCTAAACAAACTTGTGAGCTCTGGTCTCAGTAAAGATGCTGTTTCTAAAAGTAAGGTGGAGGGAGCTGGAGAAATGCTTCAGTCACCTGTGCTTGCAAAGGACCTGGGTTTGATTCCCAGTACCAACATGGTTGATCATCTGATGGAGGAGGGTCATTTGTCTATGTGTTACTTTCATTGGTTAATAAAGAAACTTCCTGGCCCTTTGATAGGACAGAAAATTAGGTAGGTGGAGTAGACAGAACAGAATGCTGGGAAGAAGAAAAGTGAGTCAGGCGCCATGATTCTTCCATCCGAGACGGATGTAGGCTAGAATCTTTTCCGGTAAGCCACCACTTCATGGTGCTACATAGATTAATAGAAATGGGTTAAGCAAGATGTGAGAATTCGCCAATAAGAGGCTGAAACTAATGGGCCAGGCAGTGTTTAAAAGAATACAGTTTCCGTGTAATTATTTTGGGTAAAACTAGCTGGTGGCCGGGAGCCAGGCAGCTGGAAGCTGCCGGCTGCTCCTTCTACAATCATCATGTCATGACTCTAGTTCCAGTGCACTCAGTCACCTCCTCTAATTTCTGAAAACACCAGGCACACATGGAGTGCACAGACTTACAGGCAAGCAAAATACTCAAATACATTAAATTTTAAAAAAATTAAAGGTGGACATTTGACATCAACCTCTGGCCTCCACATACATATGCATACACACATGAACTTGTATCACATATCATGCACATATAAAGTAGCACTGACTTTGGAACCAGCAGCAGGAGGATGAAGAATAGTGAGAAAATTGCTACCAGGGACTGGTGACTACTGGAAGGGCATGGAGGAACCGAGTTTCTCACCACACAGCAGCCAGAGAAGAGAGTCAGAAATAAGATATCCTTAAAAAATACCTCTCATTGGGCATTGGTGTAATGGTAAAAGTAAAATGCTGCAGGTCCCCTCCAGTGACTGCAGCCAAGAGACCTTGCCACAGGTCCTCGAGCAGCAGCAGGCAGCGGGTAGTGGATCCTAAGACTATGGCAAACCACAAAGGCAGCCAGGTCCCAGGCAGGCAGCTGCATGGTGGGTGAGAGACCTCAATGAGGCAGCCAGTCCCACAGGGAGAGACAGAGAGATTGGCATGCCACAAAAGACCACGCCACAGGTCTCCAAAGGTCCTGGGCAGGTGGCCATGCGGCAGGCGAGAAACAGAGACATGAATAGGCACGCCATGCAGAATGAGGTTGGATATTTATTTAGTGGGTGATGGAAGGGAAGGGGAGAAGAGGGAAAAGCAGAGAGAGAAGCAGAGTGTGTGCATTAGAGAGAGACAGAGACAGAAAGAGAGAGACAGAGAGAGAGAAAAAAAAGAGAGAGAGGAATTAACGACTCAGGCTGGTGGTGGGGGGAGTGGGCATAGCTTGTTTCTTAAAGGGTCCAAGAGCAGACCATTACAATTGGTGGTACAAACCTTTCATCTCAGCATTCAGGAGGCAGAGGCAGGTAGATTTCTGAGTTCAAGTCCAGCCTGATCTGTAGAGTGAGTTCTAGGACAGGCAGAAGTACATAGTGAGCCCTGTCTTGAACACCTACAGTCCCCCCAAACGATATATCCCTAACAACCTACTTTCTGCCACCAGACCCTACCTCTCAAAACTGTCACCAAATTGTGAATTCATCAAGCATTTAATTCATTGATGAAATCATGATTAAATCACTTGTCAACTGCTCTGTTCACCAGCAGAGAATAAAGTTTTTTTTTTTTTTTTTTTTTTTTTTTTGGTTTTTTGAGACAGGGTTTCCCTGTAGTTTCTAGAGCCTGTCCTGGAACTAGCTCTTGTAGACCAGGCTGGCCTCGAACTCAGAGATCCGCCTGCCTCTGTCTCCCAAGTGCTGGGATTAAAGGCGTGCACCACCACCGCCCGGCAGATAAAGTCTTTTATACATGAATCTTTTGGGGGTATTAGCAGCAATGGGACACAAACGAGAGTTTCTGATTCATGCTTAACAACCTGAGAAGTTGGTTTTTTTTTTTTGTTTGTTTAGAGATCCCTACTTAGTTGAAGACAAGATTCTTTTTTTTCCTTTTTTTTCATTGTGAAAAGTCTTTAAGAAAAAAATTTAGTTAACTAAAAATTTAACAAGTTTCACTTAGCAAAATACACCCAAAGGAAATCACAGTACAAAGAAAACTTGGAAGTCAAGGCCTCACCAATTCCTACAGTATTAGTATTGTGTCTCAATTCTCAAAACTAACTTTTTAAAAAATATTTATCTATTTATTATGTATACAATATTCTGTCTGTGTGTATATGCCTGCAGGCCAGAAGAGGGCACCAGACCCCATTACAGATGGTTGTGAGCCACCATGTGGTTGCTGGGAATTGAACTCAGGATCTTTGGAAGGGCAGACAATGCTCTTAACCTCTGAGCCATCTCTCCAGCCCCTCAAAACTAACTTTTAAGGGCCGGGCGGTGGTGGCGCACGCCTTTAATCCCAGCACTCGGGAGGCAGAGGCAGGGGGATCTCTGTGAGTTCGAGGCCAGCCTGGTCTACAAGAGCTAGTTCCAGGACAGGCTCTAAAAAAGCTGCAGAGAAACCCTGTCTCGAAAAACCAAAAAAAAAAAAAAAAAAAAAAAAAAACTACTTTTAAAAAGCTTAAACTTGACCTAAAGATTTAAATGAAAATATAAACTAGAATGAACATGGGAAATGCTTCTCTTTGCATCAGGGATCTAGCACCTTTGAGTTCTCCAGAAAAGTACATGTCCCCCAGTGTGTTCACTGTGATGTGCTTGAAGATCCACTCAACATACTTAAAACTACTTAACTCAGATAACATCACTCTTCAGTATACTACCAAAAATGTTAATTGAGAAAAGCAGAAGAAAATAGTTTTAGTTTACTCAGTGTTACATGCTAGAAGAGAAGTTTGCATGAGAAACACTGAAGAGGTAATTTTTTAATCCAGATTTTCACAAACTCATGGTGCAAAGTGGGTCCCCCAGCTTCCTCTAGAGTTATAAACTGCTCTTGACTGCTTACTGGCTGCCTGTGAAATTTTTGATTGAAATAAGTCAAACGCTTCTACAACAATAATCATATCCTCCCATGCTGTTTTGACCGCTGTAGCCAGCACCGTAACAGTCACTCACTGACTGGCTCTTCAGGCCACTTACAGTGGCCTGGGCAGGTGACACACCCATGCCCTGCATTTCCTGGCTGCTATAAGCCCCGTTGCTAGCTCCTGTTGTTGAATTCAGGAAGAATTCTATGTATCTTGTCTGCATGTTGGCCCTGTCCTTCGACATAGCTGCCACTGCTTCTTCATGGGTGGCAAACTCAACATCAGCTTCTCCTATCACTCTTCCATCAGGACCAATCTCAAGAAGAACTCTCACAGGGTTGAGTGGAAAGAAGTTGTAAATGTCTCTTCTCCATTGCTTTGTAGGGCAGCCCTCTCACGTGGACGCACTGGCCGGTGGTGCCTTGCACTGTGAACTCACCCCTTTATTATTTTAATTATTCACGTAAGTGCCAGTTTATTTAAGCAAGAGTGTGTTTTATACAAATATAAATGAGTTGAGGGCTGGCCTCGACAAAATTACCTCTTTCCAGGGTAGGGGCATGGGAATTGAAGAAATATAAGTAAAGAATATGAAGAAGCATATAAAATAACAGGATAGAAAACATAGAAAATATTGGGAGGGCATTCCAGAGACTGAAATCCTGAAAATCGCCCTAATTTATTTTTCCACAACTTTTATTATACCCAATGTAAAAGGGGGAGAAGAGCCGGGCGGTGGTGGCGCACGCCTTTAATCCCAGAACTCGGGAGGCAGAGGCAGGCGGATCTCTGTGAGTTCGAGACCAGCCTGGTCTACAAGAGCTAGTTCCAGGACAGGCTCTAAAAAAGCCACAGAGAAACCCTGTCTCGAAAAACCAAAAAAAAAAAAAAAAAAAAAAAGTAAAAGGGGGAGAAGGTAACAATAGACTTTATTAACATAATACAAAGGATAACTCACACAGTCAATTGCTTTATCACTCTGAGACATCAAATCATTAGCATTCTAGTCTAGGTAGCAAAGGTGCTCTAGATCACTGGTTCTAGATCTGCCCCTCCCCAGATGACCTCATAGCTACAAAAGAAGGAGCAGAAGTACATTTGCTGATCCTGACCATCTGTCAGGTTGGTATGGACTTATTTCAAAAGAACCAAGCAATCACATCCTGAGTTGGGATGTTCAGCTATGCTTGTCAATCTCCAAACTCTCTGGCTGGCAGACAAAGTGGAAATGGGCCTGCATTTTTCGGCCTCCACCTGAATGCAACAGCCCACAATGTCAGTGTGTGTGTGGTATATGCCCATGAATACAAGTGCACACAGAGGGCGGAAATGTCAGATTCCCCTAGAACTGGGAATACAAGGCAGTTGTAAACCGCTCATATGGGTGCTGGTAATCTAATTCAGGTGTTCTCAACCACTGAGCCATATCTCCAGCCCCAGAAGCCAAGATTTTTTGTTTTGTTATGTTTTTTGTTTTTCAAGAACGGGTTTCTCTGTGTGACAGTCCTGGCTATGCTGGGACTCACTTTGTTAGACCAAATTGGCCTTGAACTCACTGAGATCTGCCTGTCTCTGCTTCCCAAGTGCTGAGATTAAAGGTGTGCGCCACTAAGACTGGCTTCAAGAATTTCAAAATCATCTAGAGAGATGGCTCAGTAATTAAGAGCACTGACAGCAGCCGGGCGGTGGTGGCGCACGCCTTTAATCCCAGCACTCGGGAGGCAGAGGCAGGCAGATCTCTGTGAGTTCGAGACCAGCCTGGTCTACAAGAGCTAGTTCCAGGACAGGCTCCAAAGCTACAGAGAAACCCTGTCTCGAAAAAAAAAAAAAAAAAAAAAAGAGCACTGACAGCTATTCCAGAGGTCCTGAGTTCAATTCCCAGCAACCACATGGTGGCTCACAACCATCTATAATGAGATCTGGTGCCCTCTTCTGGTCTACAAGGACACATGCAGGCAGAACACTGTATACACATAATAAATACAAATCTTTTTGTAAAAAAAATAATTTCAAAGTCAATATAATTCAGAGATTGAATTTATTAACAAGACATTGCTTTTGCTTGTTTGAGTTTTGTGTATGTGTGTGTTGTTTGTTTTTTTGGTTTGGGTTTTTTTTGTTTGTTTGTTTTGGTTTAGTTTTTCGAGTCAGGATTTCTCTGTGTGATAGTCCTGGAACTCACTATATATACCAGGCTGGACTGAAACTCACAGAGATCTACCTGTTACTGCTTCCTTAGTACTGGGGCTAAAGCTATGCACCACCACCACCCAACTAAGAAGAGATTTTAACAGATTTAAGCACAGGGTTACCGAGAGTGGGATCAAGTGTGAATGTGGTCTTTTGGAGAGTTAGACTTAAGACTTTTTTGTTTGTTTTGTCTTTTGAGATTGAGTTTCTCTGTGTAACAGCCTTAGCTGTCCTGGAACTAGCTCTTGTAGACCAGGCAGGCCACGAATTCACTGAGATCTACCTGCCTCTGCTTCCTGAGTATTGGGATTAAAGACGTGCGCCACCACAGCCCGGCCTGGACTTATGTCTTTATAATAACCATATATGTGATCTTGGCAGCCTTCAAAATTCTTTACCAAAGGGTTGTTGAAGAACTTTAACAAAGGTTATCAAATGGTCACCGAGGCACAGTGGATGGAAAGCGATAAACTAAATCTTAGGTCACCAGGGTTGCATGAGGAATTAAGATAACTTTGTGGGGTTTTCTTTGGGGGGGAGTTAAAATTATTTTTTCTAAACAGTGCTTCTCTGTGCAGTACTGGCTGTCCTGCAACTCACTTTGTAGACCAGGTTGGCCTCAAACTCACAGAGATTCTCCTGCCTCTGCCTCCCAAGTGCTGGGATTAAAGGCGTGCACCATCATTGCCCAGTTTGCCAGCTTTTCTTAAATTATCCTGTCTAACGTTCACTTTTTTTTTCTTTTTTGGTTTTGTGAGACAGGGTTTCTCAGTGTAACAGCTCTGGCTGTGCTGGAATTCAATCTTTCAATCTGTAGATCATAAGATCATATTAGTACTCAGGCCTGCCCTTGGGGTCCTGATGGGATATGTCCTCAGCTGCTGCCACTAAGAGCACCACTGTGCACATTTATTTGCTAAGGTCCCTTTTAAAGGGTGGGCCTTGCCCACCTCCCATCTCCTTTTCTCTCTCCCTCTCTCTTTCTCTTCCTCTACTCTTGTCCCAGGCGACCAGTCTCTGTCCTCTCTCTCCTCTTCCAATAAACCTCCTATATGAGTCCTGTTGTATGACATGACTTCTCTTTGTGGTATCTTTTTTAAAATTTTTTTTAAATATTTATTTATTTATTATGTATACAATATTCTGTGTGTATTTCTGCAGGCCAGAAGAGGACACCAGACCTCATTGCAGATGGTTGTGAGCCACCATGTGGTTGCTGGGAGTTGAACTCAGGACCTTTGGAAGAACAGGCAATGCTCTTAACCTCTGAGCCATCTCTCCAGCCCCTCTTTGTGGTATCTTAAAATAAATAATACCATTGGTTCCCTGACTGGGAAGGCTCTCCTGGCACTTCCTCCTTCCTGTTGGCAGACTAAGGAGTGCAGGGACCCTGGAACCCAGTTTACATATGACAGTCTCACTGCTCCAACTAACAGATCACTAGGCCCCTCCATTAAACACCAGCATGTTTGGTGAACCCCCCTCTTCTCCACCTCTGGCCATTTCCCACGAGCGAGGAGGACTTGCCTCTTAAGCGTGGTTTTTCGCTTTTTGGCCTCATTAAGCCCTTGTACCAGGCAACCACAACTCTTGGGATTGGAGCCCTTGGCCCCTGCTCTGTGTTTGACGAACCACTGAACAGCCTGTGCCTTCTCAAAATCAGCCTTTTCTGAATTCCTGGGAGAGTAGGAATTACAGACCCTTATCACTTATCTGCCTCACTCATGGGAACATTGCCATCATCTCTCCCTCCAATTTTTGCACTCAGTCTCCTATTTAAGGACTTCTAAACTCATCCATCTTTGCAGTCAGATCTGGCCCAAATGCCCCTTAGATACTGCTTTCTGATTTCCTCCACCTGCCACAAATCCACTTTCTCGTTCACTGGCAGCTTCCCCTTCCATTCAATCAATTGGGTCTCCGGCGGGGCTACCCACCTCTGACCATTCCCCTGGAGGTGAGGCTTCTTTTCTCGAGCACAGTCCTCTCCTCACCTTCTGGCTTTTCAAGACGTTCTAGTACTAAGCATCTGAGTCTTTCTAGGGCTCAGAGCCCGTGGGTCGTGTTTTTGCTCATTGTGTCCATTCAGTCTTCCTCTGGTGAATCAGACAGAAAGAGGGTGTCAAGGTGCTGCTGCGGTGATGCGAAGGAACAGGTGCTTCTTGTGAGTTCTTGTGAGCTCCAGGGAGTTGACTCAGATCCACTTCAACAGAATATTCGTCAGGTCCAAGCAGCGCCTGACAGTTCCACAGAGCCTGGACAGTGAAGTGAAACAGCCAGCTACCTCAGGACCTTGTCAGCACCCCACTTTTCTCAGGTCCCCCAGGCCAGCAGGAAGTAGTCTCGAGAAGATGGCATCCACATTTCTGTCTCACCTGCTAGGCAAGCATTCGATTATGATAAGTAGAAAGGAGAAATGTTAGTAGTCAGGCATTTGCACTGGCCTGCCCTCGGGGTCCTGACAGGATTCGTCCTCGGCTGCAGCCACTAACAGTACCTCCTTGTGCACATTTGCTACATTCCCTTTTAAAAGATGGGCATTGCCCACCTCCGTTTTTCTGCTTTCCACCATTCATCCCCAGGAGCTGGTCTCTGCCCACCTCCTTCTCCTCTTTCACCAAACCTCCAATGTGAGCCCTTTTGTATGGCATGACTCTCTCCCACCATTTTTAAAATCATAATAGACCAGGCTGGCCTATTATGAACTCAGAGATGTGCCTGCCTCTGCCTTCCGAGTGCTGGGATTAAAGGCGTGCACCGCCGCCGCCGCCACCGCCACCCAGTTACCTCTGGGCTTTTGTTTGGTTTGTTGTTGACAGACAGGGTTTCTCTGTGTAGCTTTGGAACCTGTCCAGGAACTCGCTCTGTAGACCAGGCTGGCCTTGAACTCAGAGATCCACCTGCCTCTGCCTCCTAAGTGCTGGCATTAAAGGCATGAGCCACAACCACCCTGGGCTTTTATCTTTATCCTATCTAACTTTCTTTACTTCTTTTATTTATTTATTTGTTTATTCATTCATTCTTTTTTTCTTTCCTTCTTACTCCATGGCTTGCTGGGTGGCTGACCCCTGGAGTCCTCCTCCTCTAACTCTTTGATCCTTTCTTCCCAGATCTCTCCTGTTTATTCTCTCTTTGCCTGCCAGCCCTCCTTATCCTTTTTCCTGTCTTGATATTGGCCATTCATCTCTTTATTAAACCAATCAGGTGTTTTAGACAAGGCAAAGTAACACAGTTTCATAGAGGTAAACAAATGCAACATAAAGGAATGCAACACAGGGACCGGAAGGATGGCTCAGGGGTTAAGAGCATTGGGCTGCTCTTCCAGAGGTCCTGAGTTCAATTTCCAGCAACCACATGGTGGCTCACAACCATCTGTAATGAGGTCTGGTATCCTCTTCTGGCCTGTAGGCATACATGCAGACATAACACTGTACACGTAATAAATAAATCTTAAAAAAAACACACATAATCATTTCATCATTAATCAAATGTAACACATCTTTAACTGATATTCTACAACACAATGTAGCCCTCGCTGTTCTGGACCTATGTAGACCAAGCTGGTCCCGAACTCACAGAGATCCTGCCTCTATCTCTCAAGTATTGGGATTAAAGACACGGAATAACAAGTCCAGCTACAAAAATGATTTAATTTTTTACATTTTTATTTACTTGTTTACCTTTCTACTTGAGAAATGATTTCTCTTTGTAATACTGGTTATCCCAGAAATTCAACATGTAGATGAGGTTGGCTTTGAACTCACTCACAGAGATCAACCTATCTCTACCTGGGTTAAAAGCATGTACAAGTACATCTGGCTTATTTATTTAAAAATAATTTACTTCTATTTTATGTGCTCTGGTGTTTCACCTGCATACATGGCCGTGTGAAGGGGTCGGATTCTCTGGAACTGGAGTGACAGACAGTTATGAGCTGCCATGTGGGTGCTGGGAATTGAATCCCCAACTGGCTTATGTATAATTGGGAGAAGCATATGTATGCCACAGCACACCTTTGGATTTTTGGTTGTTAGCCTAGTCTTTAATGGCTGAGCCATCTCCCCAGCCCCACACCTTTGGAAATAATAGGACAACTTTTGGAGTCTGGGAGTCAGCTCTTTCCTTTTACCATCTGAGTCACAGGGATTGAACTCAGGTCCTAAGGTTTGGCAGCAAGCAACTTTATCCATTAAGCCTTCTTAGCCATCCTTCCACTTTATCATAAGTTTTAGGGATTGAACTCAGGTCACCAGGCTTGTATGGTAAGTGCCTTTATAAATCTACTGAGCCATCCTGTCCGTCTCAATTCCAGGGGTGAACAAATGTGATATTTCTCTTCCACTGTACAAAATCCTCAGCCATCTTCTTGCTAGCCATGACCCTAGTTCTGTTCCTTTGTTCAGCAAAATCTCATAAGACCTGTTTCTCATTGTTTCCAATTCTCTCTCCCTGTTTAAAACTATGCTGTGTTTGAGACACGGTTCCATTTAGCCCAGGCAGGCCTTAAATTCCCTATAAAGCTAAAAGTGACTTCGAACTCCTGATTCTCTGCCCTCCACCTCCCAAATTCTGGGGTTACAGCTTGTTAACTTTCTTTAAGATGGTGTCTCAGACAGGCAGTGGTGGTGCACACCTTTAATACTTTTAATCCCTGCACTCGGGAGGCAGAGGCAGGCAAATCTCTGTGAGTTCAAGGCCAGCCTGGCCCACAAGAGCTAGTTCCAGGACAGGCTCCAAAGCTACAGTGAAATCCTGTCTTGAACCTCCCTCCCAAAAAGTGTCTCATTGTATAGCTCAGATTTGCTTCAAAAGTACTATGAATCCCATGCTGACCTGGGAATAATTTACTACAGTCTAGGATGGATTTGAGTCTTCCCGCTTCTGCTTCAATCATGCTTGGGATTTCAGGCATGTGCCACAATGCCCAACCTTCTATTCCTTCTTAGCACACTGATAGTTGTTCCTCAACCAAAACTATACATTTCAAGGTATGCTAAAACCATTGTTTCACTGTCTATTGTTACCTTACTGGGCCTATCATAAATGTGTGCCACAAGCACACTGCCTGTTTCTGGCTTCTAGGCAACCAACTTCTCTGGGTTTCCTTCCTAGCTGACATCTTGGTTCTCCTTGCTGAGCTGTGCTCTTCCTAGTTATTTTCTCCTTGATGTAAGCATGTTCCTCATCCCTGAGGCATTTCTTCCCTGGTTATCTTTTGCAGTTTTACGTCTTACTGTGGTTTGAATGTTAAGAAGTTGGTATGGGTCCGGAGTCAAAAGCACTTGCTGCTCGTGCAGAGGACCCGAGTTCAGTTCCCAGCAGCCACATGGCAGTTTATAACCATCTGCAACTCCAGTTGCCGAGGATCCAACAGTCTTCTCAGGAACTGGATGTATAGCATATGCAAATGTGCAAACACTCATGCACACAAAATAAATTATTTTAAAAAAGAGATCAGGTGCCAGGAGGCAGAAAGTTAATATGCTTGTTGCCAAGCCTGATGATCTGAGTTCAATCCCTGAAACTAACATGGCAACAAGAACCCACTTCCATAAGTTACCTTCTGACTGCCATATGTATGTACACCATAAATAAATATAAAAATATTTTCTAAAGAAATCGAGTGTGCTAGCATACACCTAAAACATCCTAGCACTTAGGAGGTTTGAGGCAGGAAAGCTTTTGAAGTCAGTCTGGTGACTCTGCCAAAAACAAACAAACAAACAAACAAAAACACAGATTTGTAATATGGCTCAGTGGTTAGACATGCTTGCTGCCAAACCTGATCATCTAAGAACCCAGAATTAATACAGAACTTAAAAAAATCACGGCCAAGGGGCTGGAGAGATGGCTCAGAGGTTAAGAGCATTGCCTGCTCTTCCAAAGGTCCTGAGTTCATTTCCCAGCAACCACATGGTGGCTCAAAACCATCTGTAATGGGGTCTGGTGCCCTCTTCTGGCCTGCAGGCATACACACAGACAGAATATTGTATAAATAAATAAATAAATAAATAATAAAAAAATCACGGTCAAATTTAATTCCAAACATAACAGTACCCAAAGATAATGAGGTCATCAGGGTTCTTCCCTCATGGATGGATTAGAATGTTTTGTTTTGTTTTCTTGGAGACATGATTTTTCTATGTATCCTTGACTGTCCAGGAACTATGTAGACCAGGCTGGCCTTAAACTCACCGAGATTGCTCACCAGACACTGTCTCCCCAGTGCTGGGATTGAAGGCATGCGCTACCATGCCCAGCTTCCATGTGGTGCTTTCAATAATAAAGATTATTTCTAGGTTGGGTAGAAAAACTCACTGAAACAGATTTCAGGTGACCAGGTCCTTTAATACTGGCCACAGAGCTGCAGCGTTGGCTCAGTCATTAAGAGCATTTGCAGGGGACCTGGATTTAGTTCCTAGCATCCACATGGAGGCTTACAACCATTAACTCTAGTTCCACGGCATCAAACACCTTCTGCACACACGGTACACATACATAAATGCAGGCAAAGCACTCATACACAAGTAATCTAAATGCCAGGGCGATGGTGGCAAATGCCTTTAATCCCAGCAGTTGAGAGGCAGAGGCAGGTGAGTCTCAGTGAGTTCAAGGCCTGCCTGGTCTACAAAGCAAGTTCCAAGATAGCCAGGACTGATACACAGAGAAACCCAGTCTCAAAAAACAAAACAACAAACAACAAAAAAATTAAACAAAAGTAATGAAAGCTACTTGAGTGAGGAAAACTAGAATATGATGGAAATCCTACTGGATCTTAAGAATAGAGGAAAACTGGGCTGGAGAGATGGCTCAGAGGTTAAGAGCAAAGGTCCCGAGTTCAATTCCCAGCAACCACATGGTGGCTCACAACCATCTGTAATGGGGTCTGGTGCCCTCTTCTGCCCTGGAGGCATACACACAGACAAAATATTGTATACATAATAAATAAATAAATATTTAAAAAAAACAAAACAAACAAACTTATAGTTTCCCTCTATTCTTTTTTTATTTTATTTTTATGTATACAATATTCTGTCTGTGTGTATGCCTGCAGGTCAGAAGAGGGCACCAGACCCCATTACAGATGGTTGTGAGCCACTATGTTGTTGCTGGGAATTGAACTCAGAGCAGGCCAATGCTCTTAACCTCTGAGCCATCTCCAGCCTTTTTTTTTTTTTTTTTTTTTGACACAGGATTTTTCCGTGAAACAGTCCTGGCTGTCCTGGAACTCACTTTGTAGACCAGGCTGGCCCCGAATTAACAGAGATCCACCTGCCTCTGCTTCACGAATGCCGCCACCACCACCCCGCTATAATATTTACATCTATTATGTCTTCCCTAAAAGAGATAGAGTGCCTGAGCTTAGGGGGTAGGGATTTCTGAGTCTAGTAGATTAATAAAGGAACTAAATTAGGCTATAAAGCCATAATTTAGGAGCTAATCTCATTGTTAGCTACCGTGGGGCTGCCTCATACTCATTTATCAACTCAAGGAAGGTACTTGATAGGGTGAAACTTGGCTGATCCCCTCTACAGGAGCAGTCTCTTTGACTCATCGGATGTATTCTGGGGTCTCCTTTCAAGTCTTGCGGATGTGTCGAATTACTATTTTGGAGGAACTTACAGTAAGGCTACTGGCTTTATTACCAGGGAAACACACACGCTGCTCCATCTTAACTTCGGGACACCATCACAAGTCTGAAGAGTTTGGTGGGACAGGTGAGTTGAGCAAAGCATCTGGGAGTCCTGTGAAGTTCCAAGGGCTGAGAGACGTTCTAGCTTTACTCGGGACGCTTGGTAACTAGTCGCAAAACAGAACAATGAGAGCCAGCAACGTCTGCAAATCCTTAGATGCCTGGAGTCACCTTGAAGCAAGAGGAGCCTAGCCCTAGGTTTGAGCTTTAGGCCTTACCGGCTGTGTCACGATTCGAGACTATGAGGTCTCCCTTTCCGAGAGACAGATATCCAACCCAGCCTCCGGCTCCTCACCGAAGGTCTTATCCTTCTTTGGAGACCTAAGGCGTGTCGGATGCGAAAGGCACGGCGTAGGTATTCGCCGCTGCCTCGCAGGTTGGTTCTGGAGACCTGAACCACTCACACAGTATCGTGCCAGGCCGTAACCACTCCGTAAGGACAGACGTTCCACGTTGCCCTGCCGTACACAGATCCGAGAGAAGAGAACACAGGCGGCTAAGGGTCACTAAGAAACCGCAACCAAAATCACACGCTCCTGCCGCCCCAGCCACAGCAGCGCGCACAAAGCTTCCCGCGAAATTGACGTTGCGCCGGCCGCCGCGCAGGCGCCGCCCCCGGCTCGCCCCTCCCCCCGCACTTGGTTCTTTTTCACTGCGCCTGCGCCCTTTCCCTATTGCTATTGGTCGGCTCGCCACGGCGCGCCACGGCCGGCGGAGGGCGCGTCCCGCAATTGGTCGGTCGCCGCCGGTGGGGGGTGTGTCCCGGTCGCGCCCCGCCCTCGGCTCCGCTCGCTGGTGTGCGCGCGGCGGTGGCGGCGGCGCGTGGCAGGTCCGGCGGGCGCGAGGCGGCGGCGGTGGCCCGAACCCGGCCCAGCCTCGTCCGCCCGCGGCCCGCCCGGCCTGACCCCGGCCCCGGCCTGACCCGGAGTGCCGCGGCCTCGCTCCGGCCCGGCCCGGTCGGGAGCCTCCGGAGGGAGCGGCTCCGCCTGCCGAGAGCGCAGGCCCGGCCATGACCGACTTTAAATTGGGCATCGTGCGGCTCGGCCGAGTGGCCGGGAAGGTGAGCGGTGTGGGAGCGGCGGCGAGGCCTGCGCGCGTTGGGGCACCTGGGCGAGCAGCTGCGCGGGCCTGCTTGGTTCGGGCGCCGCCTTCCTCGCGGGGACCTTCCCTGCGGCCGTGGGCGCGCCCCTCGGCCTCAGGACTCGTGTGGGACTGGCTTGCGCGGAACAGTTCCCGGCGTTCGTCCTGTGTCGCCCCGGGCGGGCACCTGCGGCGGCTCCGGCGGCCAGGCTGCACCTGCGGCCGCACGGTTTAAACACGGCGGCCTCCCGCGGTAAACGCCCTCGGCCCGTAGCTCTGAGGCGAGCGGAGTCGACGGTCCGCAGTAGATCTCGGCGGCGGCGCGTTTTAACGTTGCCCAAGGGCTGGCCACGTTCGGTCACTCGAGTCGTAGGCTTCCCTAGAGCACAGACGAGGAGCCAGGGCCCTGTTCTTGGTGGGCTGGAAGGCTCTCAGGTGCTTTTCGCCCGGGCCACCACCCACCACATGTTGAAGCTGGGCCCCGAGGCTTGGTGCCGTTCAGGAACTGTGGACCTTAATTCTGCTCCTCCCACCCCTGGCTGCAGCTGCTGCTGGGAGTGAGGAACAGACAGAAAGTAGGGGCAGGTAACTGAGATCCTAGAAAGCTCTTTCAGGAAAGTAAGACCAACCTGTTTTCCTTTGCATTTTTGCAAGGGCTCAAGGAAGGGCTGCTAGAACTTTCTAACTAGGGAGGGATGGGAGCCTAGACGCCTTTCGACTCCGTAATTAATTGCAGCAGCCTTGGCCCTTAAAGCTTTTACTAGGAACATTTTTGAGACCAGAGGAAGGAGCGCTCGCTATCCAGCGAGCACGTGCAAAAACTACCCAACCTACTCAATAAGCAGTACTTAAAACCTCATTTTTCTGTCGCAATTCCATTCCCTTCCTCTGCTTCAGTAAACTTGTGAAATGACCGAGTTTCTGGGGGCATTAAAACCTCAGGACCACTTGTCAGGCAGGGTCTATCCGGTATGGATGGGCCCTGAAGCCTACTTACTCTGGAAAATGTGATCACTTTTTTTTTTTTTTTTGGTGGTGGTATTTTGTTTGCATGCTTTTTGTTTGTTTGTTTGTTTGGTTGGTTTTTTTCAAAACGGTTTCTCTGTGTAGCCTAGGCTGTCCTGGAACTCGGCCTGGCCTGGAACTCAAAGATAATCCTGCCTCTGCCTCCGGAGTGCATGGAATTAGAGGTGTGGAGGTGTGGGCCACTACCACCCTGCCTTGTTTGACTTTTAACATACTAAATTTGACTAATTTGACTTTTCTTTTTACTTCATAGTTTTTGTTTTTTGTTTTTTTGTTTTTTGAGACAGGGTCTCACTATGTGGTCTTGGCAGTCCTGGAACTTCAGAGTTCTGTCTGCCACTACCTTGGAGTGTTGAGATTAAAGGTGTGTACTGCTATGCCCAGCTTCCAGCTTCAACATTGCTATAGGCTGTGCTAAGGCCCCACTTAAGATTCAATTACTTTCTGTCTCATTGGAAAATATTGCAGATTCCTGCTATTGCTAGTTATGGTGTTACTGTTTCTTAGATCGATCTCAGATGTAACCTTTGAAACATGGTTTATTTTCAGACCAAATACACACTGATAGATGAGCAAGACATACCACTGGTGGAGAGCTACTCCTTCGAGGTAAGAATTATTTTTGTTTGATGCTCAGGAAACATGAAGATGAGTTTCCTTCCTGGTTTTGGGAGAACAAGAAAATAACCACTGGTACTTATGAGCACTCAGCTTCAAAACAGGTTGTGACAGCCTGGATGTCCAGTAGATGCTGCCCAGTAGAGCCCATGTAACCTCTTTTGCACTGATTACTAATCTTTTGTTTGGGTTGGTTTTTGGTTTTTCTTTTTTTTTTTTTGTTTTGTTTTGTTTTGGAGATACAGTTTTTGTGCGTTGGTTTGAATGCTGTCCTGGAACTCGCTCTGTAGACCAGGCTAAGTTTTTGATTTTTCAAGAAAGGGTTTCTGTGTAACTTTAGAGCCTGTCCTGGAACTCACTCTGTAGACTAGGCTAGCCTCAAACTCACAGAGATCCACCTGCCTCTACCTCCGAACTGAGTGCTGAAGTTAAATAATTAGATATCTTAAACCAAATGAGCAGATCTGTTTTGAATGTTGCTCTCCTCCAGTCTCTGCACCTTGATTGGGGAGACCATCCTGTCCTCAGAGCTTCCTTGATAGAGGATTACAGGCTCTGCTGCTCCTCTGCCGCCCTCTCCAGTAACTTTTACATCAGTCATTTTAGTCTATCTCAGCACCTCACACTTTCATAGCTGCTACTTATCCAGGAATTATTTGTGTCCTTTTTGTTTTTGGATGGGATCTTGTTAGGCACCCTCAAGCCAGCTATGAATATTCATTCTCCCTCTCTTCACTTCTTGAGTGCTGAGATTACAGATACGGACCATCACAGCCAACTTTCTGGCCTTTATGTTTTTTTCCTCTCAAGTATTTTTTTCTTTGGCTTTACTTATTTTTATTTTATGTGTATTAATGTTTATCTGAATGTCTGTACTAGTTGTGAAGCCACCATGTGGGTGCTGGATATTAAGTCCAGGTCCTCTGAAAGAGCAGCCAGTGCTCTTAACTGCTGAGACATCTCTAGTGCCACCCCCACCCACTCCACTCCGTTTCTGGAGTTTTTTAAGGATGCGAAACTTTATTGCCTGGTGTCTACAATATTTTCTAAGTTGTTTGTGAGGGTTTCTTGCCTGAGTGAAGCAGGAAGAAGCCCCTGTGCTTTTCGGGTCCTTGAAGCAGGATGTCACCTGTACTTCTGGCATTTTTCTAAGCTGCATTTGAAATGTTGCTGAGAGTTGGAGGCTTTCCAACAGACCTACTCTGCTTTATGCTCCTTTTCAGGCTCGAATGGAAGTAGATGCCGATGGAAATGGTGCTAAGATATTTGCATATGCCTTCGACAAAAACCGAGGAAGGGGCTCAGGCAGGCTTCTGCATGAGCTGCTGTGGTGGGTATTTTCCAGCTGCTAAGTCTCCCTACCTAACCCCATGTGAGCTCGGATACAGTATGCCTGAAGGCTAGAGAGCACTCTACCCAGTGGAGTCAGACTTAGCCTTATCTTCCCTAAGTCTGGGAGTTTATTTTAGTGGCCTTTACTACTAACCCAAAGGAAAGTACATATTACTTTAAACAACTGGTGGGATTCTGATGAGACAAGGCCTTGTGGAGAAAGGGGTTCTGCTTTTGGATCCTTCTGGTGAGTCACTGCATCCTTAGAAAATGTATTGAAGCTGGGTGTGTAAGGTGGGGTTTGAAATGGTGAGACCTTCCAGATGGAACTTGTCTCTAGATTATTTTGATACTTTGGGGGTTCTATCCATTACCCTCTTGAGCAAAGCCCTTAAATTCAGGGGCAAAATCATCAGCCTGGTCCTGTTTGTGTTGGCCACACTGATGTTGCTTGGCTTCCTCTTGGTATCCCCCTTTGGTAGGGAAGGGCCCAGTTCAGACCTCATGATTGGTATTTCTGTATGGTTAGACTTTCATGCTCAAATAGAAGTGCTTGAGCGTCTTTCCCACAAGGAAAACAAAATTGTCTTTCCCTAGGGAACGACACAGGGGAGGTGTGGCTCCCGGGTTTCAGGTGGTACATCTCAATGCTGTGACTGTGGACAATCGTCTGGACAACCTGCAGTTAGTACCATGGGGCTGGCGACCCAAAGCTGAAGAGACCTCCAGCAAACAAAGGTGGGTCTTTCCTGGCCAACACCTGACTCCTAAAGGGCCATCCCATGTTTCAGTGTTCCTTTTTTGCTCTTTTACTGTGAGTGTTTTGGGATCTTGATATCCTACCTGCCAACATCCATTTTTGTATGGGGGGGGGATTTTTCTTTGCTTCATGGAAGAAGGAAATATTTTTTTCCCTTTTTTTTTTTAAATTTTTGGTTGGGAGGGTTTAGAAACGGTCTCCCTGACGGTTTTGGAAATCAGTATTACAATATGTAGACCAGGCACAGAGATTCTCCTGCCTTGCCTCTGTTTCCCCTATGCTAAGACTAAAGGTGTATATATACCTCCATGCTTGGAAGAATTTTTATGATTAATTTTGGGGATTGATTTTTGTTGGCAATTAGCTCTAAGAGCATTTTAGCTAATGTGATGGAATGAGACCATACCCCCCCAGGACCACACAGCTATGTTTCTATCATGTTCCTTTGCTGAACAGCTTTCCCTGAGCAGTGGTTTAAAGGAAGTAGGAGGACAGAACTTAGGGACTGGGCCTCTTGGTTTCCCAGTTCCCTGTGGTCCTGAAAACAGCATAGTACATGCTTTCTATTCTGGAAATCCTGTTCTTGATGCCCCTGGGACTTATCACAGTGAGCTTCATGAATCTTTGGAGAAGAGCTGAGGAACCAGCAGAAAATGGTTGGGGGGGATGCTGAAAATGCCTGTAGTCCCAAGCCACACAGGTATCATTGACCTATCATAGACCTCTTCTGAGGGCTTATGTGAGTTTCTGTATGTCCTTAAGTCTAAGCAGCCTTCCTTGGCACTGAGCACACCTACAGAAGCTAGTAGCATTGTTGAGGTTGATGTTATAGATGGTAGGTAGATCTTTTAACGGTTGTTTGCAGGTGGCGCTAGAACTCCATGTAGTGTAGGTAGGAGCTGTGGGAGGACCCAGTTTCTATACTTGATGTTTAGTGTTGTCTCCAGGTCCTTAGAAGACAGTTGCCAAACTGCTGTTCTGCTCTTGTAGAGTGTGAATGCAGCCCTATGAAGGTCTCAAATTTCAAATCTGCTTGGTTTCCTGCTTCCTACTCTGATGTCAGAAGTTTGAGTCTTCAGTTCTGTCTTACCACTCCCTCCCCACTCTTTTTTTATTTTTTAATTTTCTTTTTTGAGGTTTACATATCTTAGGCTGGTTTCAACTTGCTATGTAGCTGAGACTGACCTTGAACTACCATCCTCCTGAGAAGTAGACATCCTATTCAGTAGGGTCCCCACACGATGGTCTTACTATCCTGTGGTTGAGTGCTGTCTTTAATCTTCTGAATATACCTTATGATCATGCAATATAACAACTACAGTTTAAAACTCTTATTTGGAAAGGGACAGTTACAATCCTGGGGATAGAGAGCTGACGTTTGTGGTCAGATGGCTTGTTGACCCTTTCCTCAGCCAGTTTTTACTAAGCTTGGTTGAAGCTGTGCCCTTCAGGTAGGTAGTACCTCTTGCTGGCAGAGGCAGACCCAGATTGGACTAGGACCCATGAAGCATATCCGGTATGTGTGTAAGTGGGTGTAGAGGGAGAGAATGAATATATGTGTTTCAGGAGGGGGTGCTTGAGCCTGTGGGCACATGTGGTCAGAGAAGGATGTCCAGTGTCCTGGTTTGTTGGTGAGAGCAGGTTGCTTATAAAGTTCAGTTAAACAGCCCCTGGGCAGAGAAACCAGCCATGCATCTCCAAAGCCCCATGCAGTCTGTTATACTCACTTATGGGCAGCCAGCAGTCATATTAGGGCTATCCTGGTTAGGTTTCTGTTAATATGATAAAATACCATGACCAAAAGCAACTTGGAAGAAAGGGTTTGTTTATTTTAGTCTTCATGTCTCAGTCCATCATTGAGGGAATTAAGGGCAGAAATTCAATCAGGAATCTGAAAACAGACCACTTTGGGAACATTATTTATTGACTTTCTCTGCATTGCTAGCTCACCTTTCTCACACAGCCTAAGCCAACTTGCCCAAAATTGATACTGCCCTGCTATATCAATTATCATTTAAGAAAATGCCCCTATGTATAGCCTGCAGGCAAGTCTGATGGAGGTAATTTCTCAGTTGACGTTTCATCTTTCCAAGTGATTGGTTTCTATCAAATTGACAAAAACTAACCGGCATAATTGATTCTTTTCAACTTGACATACTATACGTATGTATGTGTATTTGGTTTTTCGAGACAGGGTTTCTCAATAGCTATCGAGCCAGTCCTAGAACTCACCCTGAAGACCAGACTGGCCTCAAACTCACAAAGATCCGCCTGCCTCTTCCTCCTGAGTGCAGGATTTAAAGGTGTGTGCCAACACCACCTTGCCTCCCATCGTTTCTTGTTTCCAGAATCTGATGTTGATATCCTGATATAAAACCAAAAGTTAAAAAATATAAATAACTAACTCAGTGGTGAACATCCGAAACTCACTCAATCTCTGGGCTCCACAGGGTGTAGGCAGCTCTGTGCCACTTCTAGCTCTTCTATCCACAGCATGCCACGCTCCTCTTGTAGTCTTTTGGTAGGTCTGCTCCACATACTCAGCTGTCCTTATTGCTTATCCCACAGTCCTGGCATTTCCAGTTTACTGGGATTTTCAGCTGAGGCTGCTCACTTAACCAATGGCCTCTCCTGGATCTTGGCTGTTTTCCATGAACTCTTTAGTCCTGAAACTTCATGCCGCCAAAACCATTGCTGTGTGAGAGACTCTTACACATGACCAAGTTTAACTCTCTGCTTGAGATGTAGCATTGGCCCCTTCTAGGTCACAACTCTGTGCTAGCTGACAGGAAATACTTTCTACAGGATTTCATCTCAGTGATGCGGGTCTTTTGTTAATCACTGCTTATTCTTCAGCCCCAGCTAGATCCTTAATTCAAATATATCACATGAACATTTCGCAAGCTAGGCTTCCATCCTCTACATTTCTTTCAACACTCTGTTTTGTTTGTTTTGTTGTTTGTTTGATTTCTTAAGACAGGGTTTCTCTGTGAAACAGTCCTGGTTGTCCTGGAACTTGTTTTGTAGATCAGGCTGCGTCAAACTCAGATCTGCCTGCCTGCCTCTGCCTCCCAAGTGCTTGGATTAAAGGTGTGTGCCACCAATGCTTGGCCTCTTTCAACACTCTTGTCTTCTAAATGTCCACAGAACAACACATTAAGCTTGGAACACTGGCTTTTCTAGCCTAAAGTTCCAAATACCTCCACAATCCTCCCCAAAACAACCTAATTAAGTCTGCCACAGGAATAACCTATTCTATGGCATTAATTTCTGTAGTAGTTATTTTTCTTTGGCTGTGATAAGACACCATGACTAAAAGCAACTTAAGGAAGAAAGAGTTTATTTGGGATGTAGTTCCAGATGGATAAGAATCTGTTATGACATAGCCGGGTGGTGGTGGCGCACGACTTTAATCCCAGCACTCAGGAGGCAGAGGCAGGCGGATTTCTGAGTTCGAGGCCAGCCTGGTCTACAAGATCTAGTTCCAGGACAGGCTCTAGAAACTACAGGGAAACCCTGTCTCGAAAAACCAAAAAAAAAAAAAAAAGAATCTGTTATGACCAGGAAGCATAGAACAAGCAGCAAACATGACAGCCAAACATGATAGTTTACATCCTCAACCACAAAAAAATGAATCAGAGAGCACAAAGTATAAGTAACCCAAGGCATTAAACTCAGCCAGCCTCTAGTGACATACTTCCTTCAAGTCTGTACTTCTTAAACCTCTCCAAACAGTGCTGCCAACTGGGCACCAAATATCCTAATACCTGAATCTCTTAGATGGGGGCATTTCTCCTTTAGACCACCACATAGGCCTTCTTCATGTAGCACAAGTCTCAGCTCGCAGTTCCTGTTCCAATAGTTAGTTACTTCTGGCTCACTTATTCAGGAACGATTTTTCAGAAAGGAAGGATTGCTATGACCTGAAAGGCGAAGTAGTAGGCTAATGGTAGTTGGTGCTTCCTAGGTTAAAGGGCAGGATGGTGGTCTTCCTGGAGGCACCAAGTAGCGAAGCTTGCCAAACTCCATGCTTTTGTGTGCCTGTCAACCCTAGCATTGGAGAGAGTAATAGACTAGGCTTGTGCCTTTCTTTGTTTCTTTCTTTCTTTGTTTCTTTCTTTCTTTGTTTCTTTCTTTCTTTGTTTCTTTCTTTCTTTCTTTCTTTTTTTCTTTCTCTCTCTCTTTCTTTTTTTTTGGTATCAAGATTTCACTGTATAGCTCTGACTGCCATCACACCTGGCTAGGCTTAAAATTTTATTTATTTATTTTTTGAGGTAGGGTTTCTCTGTTATCTTTGGCTGTCTTGGAACTCACTCTGTAGACCAGGCTGGCCTCAAACTCACAGAGATCTGCCTGCCTCTTCCTGAGTGCTAAGATTAAAGGTTTGTGCCACATTAAACGTTTTTAATGTGGAGTGGTTAGTACATGCAGTAGTAATGGGCAGGCCAAACTCAAGTTGCCAGAACTGGGCAGAGCCTACTTATCTTGGATAAGTATCTTCTCTCCTTGTGCTGACCTGGTCTGATATACTTTCTTTCAGGGAGCAAAGCTTATACTGGCTTGCGATACAGCAGCTTCCCACGGACCCTATAGAAGAACAGTTCCCTGTTCTGAATGTGACCCGGTACTATAATGCCAATGGAGATGTGGTGGAAGAGGAAGAGAATTCCTGTACTTACTATGAGTGTCACTATCCTCCTTGTACAGTGATTGAGAAGCAGGTATGGTGTGCTACGCTGAGTCTTAGCCACTTCTGCCCAGCAGTATGGGTGTAACGAGGCAGGTTTTTCCTGGAGACGCCTGGTAGCCCTGGGTTTCTACTAGGGTGACTCTTCCTTTGCTGTTGTTCCTGTCTAGACAGGGCATATGCTCTTCAGCTACAGTGCCTGTATAGTCAGTCTTCTCTCAGTGTGTGCGTGAAACTTTTGAGGTGGGATTCTTTTTTTTTTTTTTTTTTTTAATTATTTTATTGGTGTTTTAGTCTGTATGTATATCTGTGTGAAGGTGCTGGATCCTGGAGTTACAGACAGTTTTAAGCTGCCATATTGGGTGCTGGGAATTGAACCCGGGTCCTCTAGAAGAACAGTCAATGCTCTTAACCACTAAGCCATCTCTAGCCCCGAGGTGGGATTCTTTTTTTTTTTTTGTTTTGTTTTGTTTTGTTTTTCGAGACAGGGTTTCTCTGTGGCTTTGGAGCCTATCCTGGAACTAGCTCTGTAGACCAGGCTGGTCTCGAACTCACAGAGATCCGCCTGGCTCTGCCTCCCGAGTGCTGGGATTAAAGGCGTGCGCCACCGCCGCCCGGCTCCGAGGTAGGATTCTTTTTTTTTGTTTTTGTTTTTGTTTTTGGTTTTTCGAGACAGGGTTTCTCTGTAGCTTTGGAGCCTGTCCTGGAACTAGCTCTTGTAGACCAGGCTGGTCTCGAACTCACAGAGATCCGCCTGCCTCTGCCTCCCGAGTGCTGGGATTAAAGGCGTGTGCCACCGCCGCCCGGCTCCGAGGTAGGATTCTTAATCTATAAGCCATATGGCCTGGAACTCCCTATATATGTAGATCAGACTGGGTCAGGTATCACCACAGTCCTGCATTAGACATCCTAGTGCTGGGATTGCAAGAGGAACACACCATGCCTGGCTTTTTACGGGGAAGAAGTATGGGCTTTGAGTCTAGGACCTTGCATGTGGACCGTGTGCTGAACTTCATTTCCCACATAGGGTTTTATTATTGTGTTTTTTCAGATGCTGAGATACAGTGTCCATACATTTTGTTAGTGTGATATTGAAACCACAGTGTTTTGTGTTTCAGCTTCGGGAGTTCAATATCTGTGGGCGTTGCCAGGTGGCTCGATATTGTGGGTCTCAGTGCCAGCAGAAGGACTGGCCTGCCCACAAGAAGCACTGTCGGGAGAGGAAGCGTCCGTTTCAGCATGAGCTTGAGCCGGAGCGATGACGGGCTGAAGAGCTGCCACTGCTGCAGGTTCAAGGTTTCCAGCTCGTCATGAGCACAGTGGAAGAGAGACTGGCAGTTGAACCTGGAGGTGCCAAAGAAGCCAGCAATGGATCCAGAGAAGCTGCCATAAGACCTCACAGCAAAATGAAGCCTGTGGGGACAGTGCCCCTCCAGTGTTCACCCCCAGCAGAGACAACGGGGAGGCTCCCTAGGACCTTTCTCATTATTTATATGTTAATATGTTTGTAAACTCATGTACAGTTTTTTTGGCGGGGAGGTGAGGGGAGGGTTAGAAACTTCAAATAGAATCATTTGTTGTATTCCTCAAATGGTAAACAGTTGACACTCGGCTAGAAACTGTCATGTAGTCAAGCTTCTCCTGGGGATGGGAAGCCCACTGAGAGGCATGCACAGAGTCATGTCTAAACAGGCAGAGTAAAGGGGTAGAATCATCCTTGTGACCAGTCTTTGCTCAAATCCCTGTTGTCCAGCCTTTTTTTTTTTTCCTCTTCCCTTGAGACAGTGTCTCTCCATTTAGTCCTGGCTATCTTGGAACTTAATATGTATCCAGGCTGGCTTTGAACTCAGAGACCCACCTGCCTCTGCCTCACAAGTGCTGTGATTAAAGGCGTGTACAAACACGCCTGGCTCAACTTTATTTTTGAGAGGAACTGATTTAATGGAAATGGTTAGAAGGTTGGCCTCTGAGCCGCAGAGCACAAGAGAGGCTCTGACCATTGTGTCTGGTGGTAGGTGCGAGTGTTCCGGTAGGTAATTACTGCATTGGTTACTAAAGGGTGCTTGTTTTAGTTAGGGTTTCTTTTGCTGTGATAAAAACACCATGACCTGTAAAGAAGAGGGATTCTATCAGCTTGCAGTTCGACATCACTGTTCACTGAAGCTCATTTTGCTCCTCACAACTTGCTCAGTCTGATTTTATAAAGCACCCAAAGCACCAGCCCAGTGGTGGCTCTATCCCTAGTGAACTGGGGCCTCCCAAATATGTCATCCACAGGCTAATCTGGTGGGGCATTTTCATAATTGCCTTCTAAAATGACTCTAGTTTGTGCCAAGTTGACAAAACTAACCAGCATAGTCCTATATATTCCTACATTTGTAAATGATCATCTTTAGGCACAAAAGACCCTTGGAGCCAGTCCCAATTGCAGGTTGGTACCCGGGTGAGTGAGGGCTAGGCAGCCAAAGTGGAGCCAGTGCTTCATTCACTGCAGAGCTGTGGTCCCCAGGATAGCCTTCCTGTGTTCTTTGGGAGAACCACAGGTATCTGAGGGCTATTTGGTAACTTGCAGAAATGAACCCATCTGTGTTGCTGAAGTCTTATCTCAGGGTATAATCCCTCCTGCTTCAAGCTGCTACTTGACTGCTGGCCGGGTTGGTCTGCAGGTTTCTGCTATATTCTTCCCTATTGCATTTCTATCACATTCCTTGATTCTCTGTGTGCTCAATGCTATCTCTGGCAGAGCACAACCCTTTGGTCTCATGTTTATGAATAGCACTCCTATGACTGTGCTTTTATGTTACACAGTGGCCTGGAGGGGAGGCACAATACCTTGAGTGTGTGTTTTAAGCTTGGAGAAGTGCCTATGTCAGACCTATACCAAGGAGCATTCCTGTTTCTGTTCTGAAGGTCATGATAGTTATTAGCTGGCATAGTTGAGATCTCTGCTCAGATCCTAGGTTGAACATCAATCTGTATAATGTCATTGGGGAGGGGAAATGTGCTTTTATATATATTGTAAAATATTGCTACCAACAGCAGCTGACTTGAGCCCTTCATGTCTTCACTTGGATACACTAAGTGGCTAGGACTGTTGTGGTAAAAAGTTCCCATGTGAGTTAAATATCTTGGGATGAGCCATCTAGGCTACAAACTGATAATTGCCTGTTGTATCTTTAAGAATGGCTGGGTTGGGACTTCATCCTGTCCCTGTCGCTTGACCAACAGTGGCTGCTTTACACTGTGAACTTTGCATCAGGAATTTCTACCTAGAGAACACTCAGGATTGCACAGCTGACCTAGAAGCTTTGCTGGTAAAGGTGATGGTATGAGTTAGGCTTGCCTCTGGGTTCTTCCAATTAGCTAGCTCTTCCACACCCGCTAGCACAGGTGCTACTGTGCAGTGAAGGGGTTTATCAGGCCACTTGGTGTCTTCCCATGTCTGTTGCCATCCCTGTCCTTCCCTTCGGATTATCCCTACCTTTTGTTCTTTGTAGCTGCTTATTTATATAGACTGTTCTGTGAATGTTCTGGTGGTTCAGTTATGGAACCCTTTCTCCCTTCTGTAATGTATTGGGGCTATTTGACCTTGGAATAATATAGTGCTGGAGGGATTGAGGTCTGTTCAAAATGTTCTAGGTAGGTTCCTCTGCTTCAGCTGCTAACTAATCTGCAAGCTGGGTAAATAGCCATATCCCTGCTTCTGTTCCCAGACTGGATACCCAGGTGTCCTGTGAATTTGCTTCCTGGAGCTGCTGTAACTAAGTGCCAAATCTGATTGGACTAAAGCTAGAGATTATTGTCTCTTGGGTCTGTCTCATGGTTTAATCAAGGTTCTTGCTGCCACAGCCACTGTAAGTGCTGGGGAAAGGCTGCAAGTCTACATCTGATAGCATCCTGGGCTCCATTATGCATTGTTTCAGACTTCAGAGGGCACATGTTAAGTCCTCTGTGCATGTTTCTAAATTTCTCTACATTAAGACTATATTGGATCAGAGCTCACTGGGAGCATCATTTTGTCACTATAAACGACCACATTTACAAAGGTTAAGAGTTACTGGGGCTTAACTTCAACATACATATATTTTTGGGACGTAGTTGGAATCACAAGGTGTAAAAAACTCGCTTCCCCAAGCCAACTGTTTACAATACAGGAATTTTCTTGAGGGCTTCTGCATCTACTTGAGATCAGGAATAAACCTCTTTCCCTAAGCCATTGCTTTTGCTCCCCGCCCCTAGCAGGACTCTGTTTCCTTCGGTCCTCCGGTAGGTAGGGGGCGCAGCATTTCCGCTGTCTCTTCCACACCGGAAATTTCCCAGGGTCGGACGTGACTGAGGAAAGTGAAGTACCTGTGTAGCGCATGCATCTTTTGGTTTTGACTGGATGGCGGGCAGCTGGTCAGGCATGCTGCAGACTCTGCAGGCAGTGGACACTGAACTTACTGCGGACTCGGTGGAGTGGTGCCCAGTAGAGGGTTGTCAGCACCTGATGGCCTGCGGAACCTACCAGCTGCGAACGCCCGAGGACCAGGTGCACGGCTGGAGGGTCAGGCCGGGGCAGAAGGAGAGCGACTACTGGCCTCCATAAAAGGGAACTAATGGGAAAGTAAAGTGGGACCTTTCAGGACCATGGCTATCTCCGGAAGGTTTCTCTGAGCTTGGAAAAACCAAGTGGGATTGTAGCCATGTAACTGCAGGCAGTTCCGGGTGGTCCTGGCCGTACTGGCTCCGGGAGAGCTCCCCTGTTCATTGAACATTTGGAGGAAAAGAGATTCTTTTCTCAGAAACTGAGAGTTTCCACTTCAGTCAGAAGCTAGTCTCTGTCCTGGCACTTCTTTTTGTTCTAGTTTTGTTTTCCATCCTTTGTGATCTCGGTATCTGTTAAGGTAATCGGGAAATATGTATATTCTGTAGCCTGCCCTGGATGTCAACGAGCCTCAAGTTCGTTTAGGTCGTCTTTACCTGTACAGTTTCAATGAGGACAACGCGGCTAAACCTCTGGTTGAGGTCCATAGAAGGGATTCTTCTGCCATCCTGGACATGAAATGGTAGGATTTGGGTAACCCCACCTGGTCTGAAAGCCTGGATGATGCCTTAGGGGCCTTCAAGGAAACAGGGAACTGAATTCTGGGTTCCATTATTTGCTGCCCTTAGGAGGTAGAAAGCCCTGCTTGACATTTCCCTGGTCAGTTTCCCAACCCCAAAGTCAGGATTAGTCTGGGATGCAAGGTGAGGTCCAGGTTTATAACCTGGAAAGCCTTTGGAGACAGAACAGTTGGCTCTAACCTGATTTGGGGAAGAAAATATAACACATCACAGGAGTTCCTCCGAGCCGTGATTGTGTTCCCGCGTTCTCCCATCAGGTGCCATATCCCAGTGTCTGGCCACATACTTTTAGGCTTGGCAAATGCCAGTGGATCTGTAGACCTGCTCCGCCTGACAGAATACGAGGTCAGTGATGGGTCGTGATGGGAAAGGGACCTTAGTGGAGAGTGTTGATGAAGGGTCTGTACTGATGGAGCCGTTTTCCTAGGCTGGTCTCTTCCGTGATAGACTGTTATAAATGTTTTAAGAAATTATAGAGTCGGGGGCTGGAGAGATGGCTCAGTGGTTAAGAGCATTGCCTGCTCTTTCAAAGGTCCTGAGTTCAATTCCTGGCAACCACATGGTGGCTCACAACCATCTGTAATGAGGTCTGGTGCCCTCTTCTGGCCTGCAGACATACACACAAACAGAATATTGTATACATAATAAAAATAAATATTTTAAAAAAAGAAAAGAAAGAAATTATAGAGTCTATTTTAAGTTATATGGGGTTCTGGTGAGATTAGATCACCTAGAGTATATCCCAAAAGAAGGTTGTCCACAGGTCTGGGTTTCTGTAGGAACTGCACTGCAAGCATGTCTGGGGTTTATACCAAAGCTAAGAATATCAGTAAATCTCTCGTGTGAAGAGGGTCTCCCTCTCTCCCCTTCTCCCTCTCTCCTTCCCTCCCTTTTCCTCTTCCACTCCCTGTCTTTCCCTCTCCCTCTTTTAAAAAAGAAAGGGGGTCTTTTCTTTTTTAAAAGATTTTGTTTGCCGGGCGGTGGTGGTGCACGCCTTTAATCCCAGCACTCGGGAGGCAGAGGCAGACGGATCTCTGTGAGTTCGAGGCCAGCCTGGTCTACAAGAGCTAGTTCCGGGACAGGCTCCAAAGCCACAGAGAAACTCTGTCTCGAAAAACCAAAAAAAAAAAAAAAAAAAAAAAAAAGATTTTGTTTTTATTTTTAATTGTGTGACTGGGGTTTATGAGTGTTAGTGTCATGCCCACAGAGGCCAGAAGAAGGTGTCAGGTCCCCTGGAGCTGGAGTTTCCATGGCTTCAGGTGCTACCCTGTGCTTGATAAGTGGCAGGAGCTCACGCTTAGGTGAAATGTTATTTGTGGACTGAGGGTGGAGCCTAGTGGCAGATTGCTTGCCTAGCATGCATGAGGCCTCGAGTTCCACCTCTAGCACTAGTAAAGCATAAATAACACCAGGTAAGGCAGAGCCTGCCTCTACCGCCAGTGTTTGCAGAGCTGCCATGAAAGGACTGCTTGAACCTGAGAGTTCCAGATGAATATGAACAACATAGGGACCCTGCCTCAGAAAACAAACAGTAACTGGTGCACATTGCTCGTCTAGGGCATGGAGGTTTGCTAGACAAGGGTGTCCCTTTTCTTTCCAGTAGAAGAACAGTTACACCCTACAACCAATATCCAGCCTTACCTTGGAGGAGAGAGGTCTGTCCTTGTCCCTAGATTGGTCAACTGGGAAACCTGGAAGGTAAGGGTCAGGTTTGGTGGGGTCTGAGTCTCCTGAGGAACAATGCCTGTTTCTATTCCAGGAAGAATTAAAGCTACCTTCTGCTAGTTTGGTGTTACTATCAGTCCTATCCTTAAAAACAGAAAACCATAGCATTTTGGATAAGTAGTGATGATGCCATCATCAAGAGAAGCCAATCGGGGTTTTAGTAACAAACTATGTGATAGTTTCATTCTTTGCCAGATACCCAAGAGGCTCTCTTGGAGGTATGGTTATATGCTGCCTGAGAAACGTCTCCTGCAGCATATATGGGACCTAGAAGAGAATGTTTGTGATGGTTCTTTCTTGTAATGCCAGCATTCAGGAGACTGAGGCAGGTGGATTTCAAGTGTTAAGACCCACCTGTCTCAGTCAAATGAAAACCAAAAAAGGATGGTGAGTAGAGTTTAATAGGCTCTCCTTTGGCTACTTGGTTCTAGGGCCAAAGACCAGCCCTTGAAGATCATTAGCAGTGATTCTAAGGGGCAGCTGCATCTCCTGATGGTTAATGAGGGAGCAGCTGAACTGCAGCTCGTGGCTTCATGGCCAGCCCATCACTTTGAGGCCTGGATTGCTGCTTTCAATTACTGGCACACAGAACTCGTGTATTCAGGTGAGTTGGATCTTGGTATAGTCATCTCTGATAAAGACTTGTTAAAGACAGGGAGAGGAGAAGATGGGGCTAGGCCAAAGCTGTGATTCAGAATATGTGAGGGAGGCCTTAGGACTGTCTGTGGAAGATACATCCTCTGGTCAGCAGCTATGACTGGCCCCACATCCCACTTCTCAGGAAGTGTGCCTGGTTGGCCTCTGGTACCTAAGGCTTTTTGTGGAGCTGGCCCGGGTTGGAGGGAGCAGGTACCCTGCCAAGCTGCCTGCTCATGGTGCTTTCACTGTGAAATCTGCTCTCATCTACTTTTTGTTTGCCTTCTGTAGACTTTCACAGATTTTAGGTTTGTCCTTTTCTAGATATAGCTTCCCTTCCAAAAGGAAAGAAAGCATGAGGGAAATAGGTAGGTTTCCTGTTTTTGAATGGTTTATCACTTTGTTGCTATTTATATGAGAATGAGAAATTAACAAAATTGGGTGACTTCTCTCCCAGGTGGAGGAACTAAGTCATGTGAGCCGGGAAGGGCTGGCTTAAGAATAAAATTTAAAATACTTGAGATTCCTAGGGCCATGTATGTCTAGCCCCAACTTTCTTTTTTGGTCTTTTTTGTTTGGTTGTTTGTTTTGTTTTTGTGTGTTTTGAGACAGTGTCTCTATGTAGCTTTGGCTGTCCTGGAACTCATGTAGCATGGCCTGGAATTCACAAAGGTCCGCCTGCCTCTCCTTCCAGAGTGTTGGGATTAAAAGTATACACCATGCTTTTGGTTCTGTTTCTAGTGAGGCGCCTGCACCAATACTATCTTCACCAGCCCAGTTAATGTCTAATCTCTCATGGACCCCAGCACTTACCATGATTATTATTAGATACATAATTCTTATTTTTATTTTTCAGGGGTAGATTCCAATCTCTGTCATTTGCTATTTATTATACCCTTGAACAAATTTTCTAAGAACCATGAAGAGTCCATTTTTGAAGGTTTTTCCCCCCACCTATTTTTTAAAATATTTATTTGTTTATTATGTATACAATATTATGTGTGTGTGTCTGCAGGCCAGAAGAGGACACCAGACCTCTTTACAGATGGTTGTGAGCCACCATGTGGTTGCTGGGAATTGAATTCAGGACCTCTGGAAGAGCAGGCAATGCTCTTCCATCTGAGCCATCTCTCCAGCCCCCCCCTCCCCCACCTATTTTTTTAAGTTCTTTAATTCTAGGATTAGTTCTACCTCTTTATTCACTCACAGGTACTTACTGAGTTTGCCATGGAGGCTCACTCTGTAATCCCAGTACTTGGGAGGCTGAGAAGGGAGTATTGCTGTTGTTCTGATGATAGACAGAGCTACATGTCCAGCCATACTGTCTCAAAACCAAACCAAACACAATAACCTTTATTTCCTCCAACCAAAAATAATTGAAACAAAAACCAAACATACAACCCTCCTCTAAGCTAAAAAACCAAAACCAAACAGACACACAAACAGAAATACAAGCAGTTTATGTAATAGGGATACCTTAGCAAGCAGCCTATTTTCTCCAAGCTTCCATTGAAGGGGAAAGTGGAAGCCTAATGTGTGAGAGCAGGGAATGGCATGGAGGTCAGAGGTGTGGTAATGTTCTGGACAAAGAAGGAAGAAGAGTGTGCCCAGGAGCTGTGTGCGGTGAGGAGTGGCCCCACAGCAGGTGTGCCTGGTGTGGGGGAAGAGCAGCCAGCGTGAAGATAGAAGGGCTTGCCACCACCGGCAATAAGGGCAGGCCTTGGGGCTTTGCACGCTCAGAGGGACTGGAGTGAAGTAGTAACTGCAGAGAAGTGACATTTTCTGATTTACAGTTTAAAGTTTAAGAGGATCTCTGGTTAAGTATAAGTTACAAAACAGGAGGGCAGAGCCTGGGGCCTGTTAAGCAGAGGAGGGTAAGAGTGGCTTTTACTGGGGTCCATGTAGATGACAGTGGTTACGTGCACTGGCTGTTTCTGCAGAGGACTCAGGTTCAGTTCTCAGCATCTATGTGGCAGCTCACAACTGTCTGTAAGTCCAGTTCTAGGGAATCCTTTTTTGACCTCTAGAGTGGTAAACAGTGCTTTGATCTTCTACCCAGGTTTCCTCAGTTGGAAAATAGAGTGCCTAGTGATTGTTTTTGGTGCTCTCCTGGGCTTTCCTAACCATGGTACCACACAGGAAAGGTACCTAAGATCTTTCTTACAGACTCCTTATTATTGTCATTGTTGATGGACTTCCCTGTCTTTCCACAGGGGGAGATGACTGCCTTCTGAGAGGCTGGGACACTAGGATTCTTGGCACACCTGTCTTCACTAGCAAAAGGTAGCTGGTCAGAGCTTGGGCATGGCCCCTCCATGCTCCTGTCTTAGGACATTTCATCCTCTACCTTGCTTGTTCTGCTTTGTCTACAGACACTCCATGGGTGTGTGCAGCATCCAGAGCAACCCCCATCAGGAACATATACTGGCTACTGGAAGGTGAGTCCCTGGAGTGGGTCTGCTGCTTTGTGCATTTCGCAGCTCCTCTCCACAAGGATTCAAAATTGAGTCCGAAGCTCTCAACCAACCCACAGTTCAGGTATCTGGGTCCAGAAAGTGGGGCTTACCTATGTCCTTAAAGATAAATGAGACAGGCAGTTTGTGCAGGACTTTAACCCCAGCACTAAGGAGACAGAGGTACGTGGATCTCTTTGAGTTCCAGGTCAGCCAAAGCTTTATAGTGAGACCCTGTCTCAAAAAAAATTAGATGGGGCAGGACTTGGGAAGTGTTTGCTGACACCACAAAGTCTTAGGGACAATATGAGCGTGGGCTTTCCTGTATGTCAATATTTGGTGGATGGTTCTAGTTATGATGAGCATGTTCTGCTTTGGGACACTCGGAACATAAAGCAGCCGTTGGCAGATGTGCCAGTGCAAGGAGGCGTATGGAGGCTCAAGTGGCACCCAGTCTACCACCATCTACTCCTGGCGGCTTGCATGTACAATGGCTTCAAGATTCTCAACTGTCAGAAGGCCATTGGTAAGTGGGAACATAGTTGGTTGATGTTTCTCCGTAGACCACACCCAGAACTTGCCACAGCCCCGCCCTGTGCAGCACTGGACTTCAATTTCAAGAACCCACTTTCACCATGACTTTCTCATGCCCAGATCAGTTGTTTAAGTCTTCCTGCATTTTACAGTTCTGACTGCACTGGGGCCCTGTCCAGAAGCATTTCCCCTTGTCACATGGCCATCCCTGCCCTACTTTCTCTTGAACAGCTTGGGCTCTGGTCTCCCCATGTCTCACACGTGTTGCCTTCCTCTTGTTCCCTTTCTCACAGAACCTGGTATTAGTTAGGCCTAACTCTACCTGTGGCTGTAGGTAAAGAGCCTCTCTTCTAGGGTGTGTGTAGGACATTCTTGGATTTGCTTGATAAACCACACCGTGAACTAACATTATCAGAACCATTTTTTTTTTTTTTTTTTTTTTTTTGTTTTGTTTTTTTTTTGTTTTTCAAGACAGGGTTTCTCTGTAGCTTTGGAGCCTGTCCTGGAATATCAGAACCATTTCTCATCACCCTTTCTCTTTCCAAGCCCTGCCGCTTTCTCTCCTTCTTCTCCCATCATAGTTTCTCTTCTTTATCTACTCTCCCTCTGAAAAGAAGCACTCTAAAGAACACCTCAGACTCCCATCATTAAATTGCCAGTCTTTAATCACTACTTCCCTGTATCTTTTAGGTTTTGTCTCTCACTTTTTAAAAAAGATTTTTAATTTGTGTGTGTTTTGCAAACAGGGTCTCATGTAACAACACAAGCTGGCTTCAGATTTGATATGTATTTGAAGCTGGTCTTGAACTCATTGGCAATCCTCCTATCTTAATGTCTTGAGTACTGGGAGTACAGGAACACCCGTATCTGGTGTCCCTGCTGGTTCTTTACCACTTTATCACTTTACCAGTTGTCTCCTTGCTTCTGAACTGTGGACCCCGGCTCTGTCCTTAATTGTTGGGGACACTTCCCCAACCTCCTCGGTTATGGACGACCCTGGGTAGTGCCGCAGATATCAGGACACAGGGGATGCAGAGTAGGAGATACAACTGCATACTTTATTGCAAAGCCAGTGCTCTTTTTATAATACTCAAATCACGATTCAAACTAGGTTCCCATAATACATGAAAATAGTTTCATAGACTAGTCACTTGGCTGCAACTAATTTCAAGAGCTTCATGCCCTAGATAATCTAAACAAAAAGCTCGGTGTTATGGGAAAACCTCTTGTTGTAATATAATATGTAAAAACACCTCATCAGAAGACAAACCACAACCTAATCAGAGCCTTTGAACTACAGTGCACATCTGTGTTCTCAAGGACTGACCATTGGCAAGGCACTCTACTGATGGGAGAGGTTTGCCTCCTCCTGACTTGGTTTTCCAAGCCTGTAAGTGAGAATGCTACCTCAAGTCACCCCTGCACAGAGTTTCTATGCAGTGCAAATTCGGCCCTCTACACTTAATGTTTTTTTAAAAACTTCCTTTCTCTCTGTCTCTTCCTTACTGTTGTGGCTCAATACCATTGTAATGTGTACTGGCTTATTTCTGACACTATCCTCATTTGCCAGGCTGTCTGGGGAAGTTACTAGAAAGAAACTTCTTCTGCAGACCTACTCAGGGCTGCAAGTTCCTAGCCACTGGGCTACAGCCAGAGGCTGTTGCCATTCGTTCTTTACCCTTGCTGTGGTCTTCTTAGCCTCTGTGCTCCACGTGTGTTCTCCATTTTTTTTCTCTTTTAAAAATATTTTATGTGTATGTGTGAGTGCCTGCATGTATGTATGGGTACTGTGTGCATGCCTGATGCCTGAGGAGGCCAGAGGAGGGCTTAGGAATCTCTGGGACTGGAGTTACCGGCAGTTATTACCTGCCGTGTGAGTGCTGTGAACCGAACTCAGGCATTCTCCAAGAGCAGCAAGTTCTCTTAACCATTGAGCCATCTCTCTTGCTCTGTGCTCCCCATTTCTTTTCTGTTCTCTTCCATCTTACTTCTGTGTCCTTTGTGAATAAGTTACACCACCTTCTAGAAAGCCTTTGCCAGGGGGCTGGAGAGATGGCTCAGCGGTTAAGAGTATTGCCTGTTTTTCCAAAGGTCCTGAGTTCAATTCCTAGCAACCACATGGTGGCTCACAACCAACTATAATAAGGTCTGGTGCCCTCTTCTGGCCTGCCGGCATACATGCAGACAGAATATTGTATACATAATAAAGAAATATTTTTTTAAAAAAAAAAAGAAAGAAAAGAAAAGAAAGCCTTTGCCAAATCCTCCAGTTTGGAAGCCCCTTGTTTGTGGGTCGTTTAGACCTGGCTGAGCTCAGTGGCACAGTGCACATTGCAAAATGCACATCTGGTTTCTTTTTTGTCCACCCGTGCACATTTTCATTCTTCTGCAGACGGTGAATGTGTGTGCTGATAGACTGGCTGCTCTTGGTGGAAGCTGAGGGAGACATAAGTGGAGGCTGGTTGGCTTTGAGTGATGCTGGTTTTCCTTTCCGTCTCTTGCTGCAGAGGAGAAGCAGGACATGACTGTCTCAATAGCCCAGGAAATGCCTAACTCATTAGTGTATGGGGCTGACTGGTCCTGGCTTCTTTGCCATTCCCCGAAGCCCACATCCACCTGCTCCTTTGATGAGAATGCGATGGGAACCAGAGCTGCAGACCGCTCCAGTCTGAAGGTTGCCGAGGAGTCACCAGTGCCTTTCCATGAACAGGTAGTGGACCACCACATGGATGGCCCTGCTAACACGCCCAGTAGAGCTGAACTGGAGGCTTCTCTCCTTCCAGTAACAGAGGACATGAAAAGCAGCAGCCAGCTACACTCCTCTTCCAAGATCTGTGGTCTCAGCCTCTTCTCTGGTGGAGGGAATTTTGACAATAGCCTCCTGGCCACCTGCTCCTTTTACAGCCATGTTCTCCACCTCTGGAAGTGGAAGACAAAGCAAGCTTGAGGCAGCACTCTTTGCATTTATACCGGATATGACTTGGGAGTGCTGGCCTTTGAGAATGGACTTTGTGATTATGTTTTGGCAGTGAATGGGTTTTTCAGCTCTAAAACTAAGTATCTTGGTGTATTTTGACATTCAACCCTTCATTTGTATTTAAGTCCTTGTTTATATTAATTAAATAACTTCAAATTTTTTAATTTTTTAAAAATTGTAATCATATGTGTGCTTATGTCTGTGTGTGGATTCTGGAAGAAGCCAGAAGAGGGCAGTGGATCCCCTTGGAGCTAACGTTACAGGTGATTGTGAGCCACTATGTGGGAACCAAATTTGGGTCCTCTGCAAGAATATATGCTCTTGCCCAATAAGATCCTAAACCTTTCAGTTAAAAAAAAAATTCCATCTGCATGGTAGTGTTGGCACATGCCTTTAATCCCAGCTCTTGGGAGACAGAGGCAGGTGGATCTTTGTGAGTTCCAGGCCAGGCTAGTCTACAAAATGAGTCCCAGGACAGCCTGTTACACAGAGAAACACTGTCTCAAGAAACCAGAAAAACAGCTGAGCAGTGCTGGTGCATGCCTTTTAATCCCAGCACCCAAGAGGCAGAGGTGTGCAGATCTTTGTGAGTTTGAGGCCAGCCTGGGCTATAGAGCTAGTTCCAGTTCAGGCTCCATAGCTACTGAGAAACCCTGTCTTAGAGACGGGGGGGGGGAGGGAGAGGGAGAGAGGGAGGGAGAGAGAGGGGGGGGGCAGCTGGTGGCTCAGAGGTTAAGAGCACTGACTGTTCTTCCAAAGATCCTGAGTTCAATTCCCAGCAACCACATGGTGGCTCACAACCATCTGTAATGGGTTCTGGTGCCCTACACTGGCCTATAGGATATATGTAGGTAGAATACTGTATACATAATAAATAAATCTTGAGAGAGAGAGAGAGAGGAGAGAGAGATTTAAGGTGCCCACATACCTTTTTAATCCCACCCTTTGGAAGGCAGAGGCAGGCAGATTTCAGTTTGAGTCCAGCCAGGACTACACAGAGAAACCCTATCTAGAAAAACAAAAAAAGTTATGTATAACGAGTGCTTTGCTGTGATCCACCTATGTGTCTGTCTGTGCTCCCAGAGGTTAGAAGAGGATGTTGGATCACCTGACTTACTGACAGCTGGGAGCCACCTTGTGTGGGCTGGAAGAGCAGGCAGTACTCTTTTTTTCTCCCGATGGGCCACAAAAGGGCGCCAGACCTCAGGACAGATGGCTGTGAGCCACTGTGTTGCTGCCGGGAATCGAACTCTGGAAGGGCAGGCAGTGCTCTTAACCACTGAGCCATCTCTAGCCTGTAGCCCCTAAGTTTTTTTTTTAATTTTTGTGTGAGTACACAAATACCACTGTGCACATGTGGAGATCAGAGGACAACTGGCAGGAGTTGGATCTCCTAACATGGGACCCAGGGATCCAACTTAGGGATCAGTCTTGGTAGTAAGTACCACTGAGCCATCTTGCTAGCCCCATAGTCCCTCATTTAAAGTCTCACTTTATTACATTAGAAGCCATTTCCTAAACAGAGGTTATACTTTTTTTTTTTTTTGGTACTGGAATGCTAGCCAAACACTATTTTCAACTCTGAACTAGTTTTAAAAGTGGATAATAGAATAAAAGGAGGTGTGTAAACATTGTAAGCTGTTTCAGGGAACACAAACTTGGGGTATTTGGCACAGTCAGCATGAGATACTTATAGCATTAATAGCTTGATCAATTTTCATGTCTAGATAGATGGGTTTTTATAGGAATGTCAGGTGTGCATTGATCAACATTCCCATTTTTAATGTCCTATCTGGGAGGAAAAGGCATTGGAATGTGTCTAACCCTCAGTAGGATATACAAGTGTTTTGAAGAGAAAATGGTGTTTTGGTTTTTTTCTTTTAAATGATGGACATCAAATACAGAACTGCATATGCTCGAGGACTTATGGTTGTCCATCAGTGAACTGTACTCCTAGCCTCACTACCTTTTCCTTCCCCATGCCTGTGTAGTCCAGGCTGGTTGACTTCGAACTCTTGGAGGCCTACATACCTCAGCTTCCCAAATGCTGAGTTCATAGGTATGAGATACTATGCCCTTCAGGTCTTTTAATACAGGGCCTTAGCCAGGAGTGGTGGTGCATGTCTTTAATCCTTGTACTCAGGAAGCACGTGAAGGTGGAGCTCTGTGAGGTTGAGGCCAGCCTGGTGGTCTACATAGCGAGTTCCAGGACAGCCAAAGATGTGCAGAAAGACTCTTGTCTCAGAAAGAAAAGTCTTCCTTTGCAGCCCTGGCTGATCTGAAATTTGTAATCCCTTCCTAGTCTTAAATGCTAGGACTGCAAGTGTGCAACACTACGCCTTGTTTTTGCTTGTGTGTGTAACATACGTGTGAGTGTGGCAGACAGGCCAATCTCGGGTGCCATTCAAGATGACCTTGTCTTTTTTTGAGCCAAGGTCTCTTACTGGGATCTGAGGCTAACTGATTAGACTTGACTAGGCAGCAAGCCCTAGAGATCCTGCTGCTTTCCTGGTGCTGAGATTATAAGTAAGGGTTTAAGCTGGGTCTTCATGATTACATGGCAAGCACTATATGGGCATAACTACCTCTCAGTCCTTGTGTTATTTTCTGATGAAATAACATTTTTATTTTTTGATTATCATTAAAGTGATCAATTCTCTGGACAGTGGTGGTGCACATGTCTTTAATCCCAGCACTCAGGAGGCAGAGGCAGAGGCAGGCGAAGCTCTGTGAGTTCAAGGACAGCCTGCTCTACAGTTCCAGGACAGCCAGAGAGAGATACACAGGGAAACCCTGTCTCAAAAAACCAAAATTCTCAGTTACTGGCCCATTTATTTCAATAAAAGGTATTAAATGTAAGGGTCAGCTAAGGGACATATAACATCTGAGGAACTGACAAATCAGGTCCAGTGGTCATGAAAAAGCAGTTTGGCATTAATTGCTCTTGTTACTTCCATCTTTAGGTTTTCCTTGGGGATACTTATTACTCTCTGACTTGGAGCCAGAGAGGTACCCAGACCTATGAACTCTGTAGCTACTGCATGGATTCTGCCCTGCGGTTCACTTCAGTGACTTGATTCAAAACACACACTGCACGAGTTACCAAAGGCCTTTAATAGAAATGCACAAAGAAGCTGCCCCTCCTTTTCGAGACACTCAGAATCGAAGGCTTGTACTGTCTCCACTTCATAGGCAAACTTTTGGTCTCTGTCGGTTTTCTAGCGTGGGAAATTCTTAGGATACAACTGGAACAGCTTGCCTTCCTGTGTGGGCTCAAAGCCATATTTCTCCAAGTTGTTAGCATCAAAAGTCCCTTCTTTAAAGTCTTTTTCAATAGCAGGAGCCGCCGTTTCCAGGAAGAGCGCTTTGGCGGTCAGGGGTGTATCTACGCCTGCAGGAGCTCGGTAATTAACATAGGGCTTGAGCTTGAAGCCGGTCAAGTCCGGGACGACAAATTCTGGAACCATTTCCTTTATCTGCACAAACTTCCCATTTGAGGCATAGATGCCCGTTCTCTTAGCACCTCGGCTCTTGTTGAAGGTGCGTGGTCCCCGCTTGCTTGTCCACTTGCTCATCCTGTCCGCTCCCCGCACCAGGCCTTGAGTCACCGCGGTCAGGAAACCCATGCCGGGCTCTGCAGAAGACAGTCTGAAAGAACAAGGCAGTTGAGGGGACCAATCAGAGCCAGAGTGACTCGGCACCCTAGAACTCACGAGCAGAGAGTGCTGTGGGCCCTGCGGGTGCAGATGACCCAAGACCCCAAAAGCGGATACTACCCCTAATCCCGGACCCTGAAGAACTCCGCAGGGGAGGCGTTCAAACCGACCTGGGCAGATGGCTCTCGAGCTCGGCCCGCAGGCCCCTTGTCGCTTCCGACTTGAGACCGCTCAGACACCGATCCCCCCCGACCCGAGTCGTATAAAACTACCACTGCAAGGGCCACCCTTGCGTTTCCTGCCGTCGGCGGGGCCAGCCACTCCGCAGCAAGAGCCTCGCGGATTGGTCGCCAGCGCGCCCAATGCCCAGCCTCAGCCGCGCAGAACCGGATGTGGAGCGCGCGCCGCCGTGCAAGTTCACCTTGCGCCGCGAGGTGGCGATCTAGGGCTGGCCTGTGCAGAGATCGCTCTTGGCCCTCGTCAGCCCCGCGACCGGACGTTCACAACCGCGGCGCCGAAGGCCGGCTGCCGGACTGGCGCGGGCGTCATCGGTGCTGCCCTAGGTCTGGAGGTCGGGGCTTGTGGACCCTTCGAGTCACTACCGAGCCGTGGCTTCCGGGATTGACGCGCTGTTGGAGACTAGGCCAGTGAACGGCGGTCTGGCTCGTGGCCAAGTCTACTTGGGTCCTAGTGGCCCTCTAGTTAATCATCCTTGGTCCCAACACACCCACCGTGCCTGCGCTGCCTGTCCACACGCTTCCCGCTATGACTGGGCTCCTCCTCGCCCTTCACGCTTCTCCTTGATATCATGCCCTCCTCCCTTTCCCTCCCTCGCTGTCAAGGCTCTCCTCCCGTGATCACTCATAGGCAATAACCACCTTCCCGTCCCTTACCCTTCCTAATCGAGACCCCTTCTGGGCTGTGACCCCTGTTGGCCCAGATCTTTCTTGAGCTGTAAATCCTCTACGCCCCATCCCTCGTCTCTCCTCTTGGCGACATCAAGCCTCCCGGGTGAGGCTCACCCTCCAGTCGGTCACCCCCTCCTAGTCTCCCTCCTCTTAGCTTGTTGTTCCGCCGCGTTCCTGAACCACTCTCTTATCTGTACCGCCACTCTCAAGCTCTCCCACCTCCCCTCCCTGAACTGTCAGCCAACTTACACTTCTGCTCTCCTCTCCCACCCCAGCCGCTGTCCCCTGTCCCTCCCTGGGTGGCTGCTTGATCCCTGACTGTCGCTCCATTCCCTACCTCCCCCCCACACCCCCGCCACTCTCATTCCCACCCCGAGCCACAGTTATGGGTTCCCCTTAGACCACGTGAGGGCTGTTTACAGGAGACGGAAGCACACCGAGAGCCGACGCTTCTGGAAAACAACTTGTTTTGGAGCACAGAGTTCTCGAGTCCCTTCCAATAAGAGCGTTTGACTTGGAAAGGAGCTGGCAAGGCTGGAACCACAGCTGTCCTGCTGCAAAGGTTCAGGGAGAGCAGCTTGGTCTCAGCCTGTCTCCTTTTCGCCCTCCACATTGCCTTGCTTTCAGTCATGCAGAAAGACGAAGATGTCTGCCTTAAGGTAGGTAGACCTGGCATGGGTGAGAACACTTCCAGAGGACAGAAGGATCCTTTGCCTCAGGTTTCTACAGAAGCTCCTAAAAGTGGGAATGGTGACTTAATCTGTTTCCCTATCAGAGCTTTGACACTTGTTATTAGACAATAGTTTCTGACAGGCTGGACAATGGAACCTGGCTGTTAAGTCATTACTGAAGCCTTATTTTCTTCCCTTAAGGTAGCAGTTGTTACTTCCTGCTTTCTTATAGAACTTTGGTATCTGAAGTCTTTTTCTCAATTCAATACAAACCAAAGGCCTTTATTAGAAGTAGTATTTTGGTGGTTGTTTTGTTTTGTTTTGTTTTGAGACAGGGTTGATCTACACATCTCTAGTACTCTCTTTGTAGACCAGGCTGGCCTTGAACTCACAGAGATTGCCCTGCCTCTGCCTCCCAAGTGCTGGGACTAAAGGTGTGTGCCATCATACCCAACACCTCCATTTTTAAACCAGAAGAGTGGACCCATTAGAATAACCGTAAAAAGCTAGACTGGCTGAGGTGGTGCACTGTGGTAGACTGTGTATGCAGGTAGGTGGTTTTCCTTGGATAAGGCAAGCTCAGGGGAAAGTAGAAAGTGTGATTGGGGTGCTCTTGTACACCCCAGTCTTGAGAGCTGAGCTGGAGCAGAGGAGAAGGGAAGTTGAGTGCCTTAGTTTTGAAACTAAAAGCATACTGGCTGTACATTGCACAATAGACCACATGCAATATTGATCCCACAGATTGTATTGCTTGGTGGGATAACAGTGCTTGTGTAAATGCACCCTGTGGCAGTCACTCAATGATGCAGTTACCTAAGAACATACTTACTGGGACATGTTCTTCCCTCCCTTAACCAATACTCAGCTATTTGTCTCCTGAACAAAGATCACAAGGCTGTTTTCTAGGCGACCCACTTACTCTGTTCTGAGGCAGACCTGTGCCTTTGGGGTTCCTTCCTGAGTGGCCTTCAGCTCTCCTTGGTTTTTTTTTTTTTTTTTTTTTTTTTGGCAGGGATTGCTGAGTTTGAGACTTGTTCGTTGTTTGCTTTTAAAGCTAGGCTTTGGTCCTTGGCAGTTAGGTAGAAACTGCAAAGGATGAGTGGGTGGGCGCTGGCCCTATTCAGTTCCTGACTGCTGCTTGAGAGGACGGGGTAGGTGGGGTAGGTGAGGACTGGAGGACCGAGGGACAGCTGCAGGTCAGGTTTCTTCTGCCTTTAGCATTTGGGAGTGGTGTGGGAGGTCCTTTTGTCTATGTGGTGCTTTTATTGGTTAATGAATAAAGAACTGCTTTGAGCCTATGGCAGGGAAGAACAGAACTAGGCAGGGAAAGCTAGGCTGTATACTGGGAGAAAGAAGGGTGGAGTCAGAGAGAAGTCATGGAGCTACCAGAGACAGACACTGGGAACTTTACCCAGCAAGCCACAGCCAAGTGGCGGCGATATACAGATTAATAGAAATGGGTTAAATTAATGCAAGAGTTAGCCAATAAGAAGCTAGAGCTAATGGGCCAATCAGTGATTTAATCAGTACAGTTTCTTTATGATTATTTCGGGTCTAAGCTAGCCGGGTGGCCAGGAACCAACAAGCAGCCCTTCTCCAATAGATTGGAGCTCAACCCTCCCCACCATGAGCCAGCTTCCCCTGTTGGTCACCCATTCACCCTTATATCCTGAGCCCTTGCTCTCCTGCCTCCTTCCCTTCCTTGGACAACTGAAGTCCCGCAGTGGCTTCCTGTAGATAGCAGGGGGGTAGAGGCAGAACCTTCCTTCCATTTCTTCTTTGGCATGTGAACTGATTTTGGATATCTCTAAATCCAAATGGATCTTCCCTTGGGGTTTCTTTTTGTCCTCCGTCCTTTTTTTTTGTTTTGTTTTGTTTTTAAAACTTGGTCTCACTGGTTGTCTAGGCAGGGCTTGAACGTGGGTGTGCACGATCCTCTTACTCAGCCTTTCAGGTAGCTGGAATCAAAATGAATGTGGGTGTCAGTAACTTCACACACTCTTAGGAGTGTCTGAGCATTTATTCTGTGTGGGCTTTCATGGATCTTGGGATGTGCAGTCCTATTGGTATCCAGAGGGTCCCAAGAGATGGCTTTGACCTCCTGTAGGCCTGCTTCTTGAGGACTGGAGAGCTGGAGGTTGTGCATTATCATGCATGGCAGTTGCCAGTAGCATAGCTACTGTGCCTGCTCATCCCAGTGCCAAAGGAGACAGGTTGCTGCTTTTCTGTTTTTGCAGTTGTGCTCAGAGGGTCTTGGCACCCCTGACAAGATCATTTATCTAAAATTAATATATATATACATATATATGTGCATATATATGTATATATATAATATTTCTCTGTGTGTGTGTGTAGCTATGCAAATGTAATAGCATGAGTGTGGAGGACAATTTATGGTAATCTGTTCTATCCTGACACCATATGGGTCTCCTGGATTAAACTCAGGTCATCAGACTTGGCAATAAATGCCTTCTCCACCGAATTGTCTGGTAGGATCCATTTCTCAAAAATCTTCAGGGTTATTGACTTCCCCCCTAGCTCCTGACTTTACTCTTGTTCTCTGACCAAGTCCAGGCTGAGAAAAAACTGGGTACCCTGTCTGTTCTTTCCTCAGGCTGGCTATTGTTTGGGTAGTACCCTGAGCTCCTGGGGGCTGCATTTCATGGAGGAGTCTTCACAGTTCACCATGGTAATCACTGTGGGCTTCCCAGGGACTGGGCTGTGATTGGCCTGTGGCTGTGTTTGGCCCTACTGACCCTATTATCTATCTCCCATCCTGTGTAGCTGGTCGGGATTGGAATTGGAGCCCTCATAACACTGGCCTTTGTTAGTGTTGCCGTCTTTTTTGTGTACAGAAGGGTGAGCAGATTGCGTAAGTATCTTCGTTTGGACTCTGGCTGAGCAGTGGGGTGGGGTGGGCATTTGTGTCTTATGAGGTATTTGGAGCTCCTGGGAGCTTCCCTCAAAGCCTTGTTGAAATATGGTCACCTACTAATGATCAGGTTGAGGTTTCCAGTCTGTCCCTACCCTTTTCTGCTCTTTCCAAAGCTAGGATCCAGTAAGAACAGAAGTTCCTGACTCTGCTGAGATGAGTCCCCAATGTTACTGCTGACACCTGCTGTCTGAGCAGCAGCCGGGGATAGGGAAATCGGGAGCATGGTTTCTTGTCAGCGCCTTCAGAGCCTGTCTTGTGCTGGTTCCAATTGTGTTTACTGCCTACCCATTCAAGGCTGTATCCAGATCCCTGCCTTCTCACCATGCCCCTTCCCTCCTCTCACAGGACAAGCAGAGCCCACTCCTCAGTACAGGTTCCGGAAGAGAGACAAAGTAATGTTTTATGGCCGAAAGATTATGAGGAAGGTAACTTGTATGGAAGCCCTGGGTTGCACAATGTGGAGGTGGTGAGAGTCTCTTTCTCTCTCTCTCTCTTTAAATAATTTATTTATTATATTTATTTAATGTGCATTTGTGCTTTGCCTGTGTGTATGTCTGTGTGAAGGTGTTGGAGTTATAGGTAGTTATAAGCTGCCATGTAGAAGTTGAACCTGGGTCCTCTGAAAGATCAGCCAGTGATCTCAACCACTGAGCCATTTCTCCAGGTCCCCCATTTTTTGTTTTTCAAGACAGGGTTTCTCTGTGTAGCACTGACTGTGTTGGAACTCACTATAGACCAGGCTGGCCTCAGACTTAGAGATCTGCCTGCCTCTGCCCTGGGGTGCTGGGGTTAAAGGAGCGTGCGCTGCCACTGGGCAGGTGTCTCTTCTGGAATGTGGGCCTGCTGCTTCCCAGGCCCCGAGGCTCCTGATCTGTGCTGCCTCCTCTCCTCTGGTCCCATGGCTCCTGCCACTGTGTACAAGTTTAGAGCTGGGCGGTGGTGGCGCACGCCTTTAATTCCAGCACTCGGGAGGCAGAGGCAGGCAGATCTCTGAGTTCGAGGCCAGCCTGGTCTACAAGAGCTAGTTCCAGGACAGGCTCTAGAAACTACAGGGAAACCCTGTCTCGAAGAAAACAAAAAAAAAACAAAAAAACAAAAACAAGTTTCGGAGATGTTTTAAGTCTTAGTTATCTACGTCCCCAGCGGAAGCATTACATTTTTACCTGGAAAATCCCTCTCTTGGAGTTATGGTGCTGGTGGGTTTCTATCTGTCTGGCTTGAAACACCTGAACTGCTTTGGCAAGTGTCAAGGAGAAGGGTACTTTCTGAGGTGCAGGTTTGTGTTAACGAGAAATAGGCTAGGAAACTGCTTTCCAGGGACATCCCTGAGTGCAGTACGAACAGGCACAGGGGGCATGTGTTTGCTCCAAGGTCAGTGGTCACTGCCAGATTTGGAAGGCTGAGCCAAGGAAGGAACCTACCTAGCTCCTGGGGACCCGGGTGGAACAGTGCAGTTTCCTAATGGCCTTCTTTGTCCTAAGGTAAAAAGCCCTCTTTTCCATATGGGAGTTCTGAATCATAAATGTATGGTCCTCCTGCACTGAAGGTCAGGAACTGGTGGCCAGGAATAAGAAGGCTAGTCCAAATCTTTGCCTTTGGTGAACTGCCACAGCTGGTCCCTTCTGCTCTCTCCCACTTACCTCAGGAGTTTTACCAGAGGCATGGAGCCACAGAGCTCTGAAGACGTGGCTACTTGAGGGCAGTGAGGACCATACTGTGGGGTATATGGGACTGTGCTGTGCCCTTATGCAAATGATATCCCTTCCTCCTTGACTGCTATAGCCTTTTGAAGAAGCCAGGCAGGTGGGGGTTGGTGAGAGCAGCTCCCAGTAGCTGAGGTCAGTAAGGCAGCAGCTCATAGGCAGGTCCTGGGGACAGACCCTGAGGCTGAGAGCGTAGACCTTGCCAGTCCCCAGGTCAGCGCTCAGTCTTTCTCTTGGTTCCGCAGGTGACCACGCTCCCACATACCTTGGTTGGGAATACAGCTGCACCCCGGCAGCGGGTCAGGAAGAGAACCAAAGTGCTTTCTTTGGCCAAGAGGTACTGGGAATTCCTCGAAGATCCTAACCACAACTGTGGCTTCTCCCACGTCAGGACACACCAAAGAAGAGCACCTTGGGGCTTTGGAGTGCTCACAGTATTGGGTTTGGGCTCCTCAATTCTTTCCTAAGTGTCGCTACTTTGTAGGTTTCTACGCTTTAAGAAAGAATACCCTACTTTGCAGCCAAAAGAGCCCCCACCCTCCCTGCTAGAGGCTGATCTTACAGAGTTTGATGTGAAGAACTCTCATCTGCCGTCAGAAGTTTTGTACATGCTGAAAAATGTTCGGTAAGATAGTGACTGGGCAGCAGGAGGGTCCTGGCGAGACTGTGCTGCTGGAGGGGTCTCCTTCTGTCCTGGGCTGTCTTTGACTTAGCTTCCCTATGTCAGGGATGGTAGGCAAAGCCTATCTCCTTTCCACCTCGACACTGCTGGCTTCTGTGCTTCATGGTGGTAGTCATGGTCAGCAGGGTCAAGGTGCTCTAGGTGTGTGGAATCTGTGGTCAGCTCACCTTTTTAGCTGTTAGTTAGCAATTCAGCAAATTAAGAGCAAGTGTGAGAAGTGTGTGTATGGATCAAGAACGGCAGGCAGGGTTTTCCCATCTCTCCTCTCTGTCGCTCTCTCTCTCTCTTGCCTTTCTTGACAGCATCTTACTAAGTAACCTAAGCTGGCCTTCAGTTTACAATCCTATGCCTCAGTCTCCCGAATGCTGAGATCACAACTGTGTACTATTATGTCTGCTTCATTTTTTTTGTTTGTTTTTGTTTTTCAAGACAGGGTTTCTTTGTAGCTTTGGAGCCTGTTCTGGAACTCGCTCTGTAGACCAGACTGGCCTTGAGCTCACAGAGATCTGCCTGCCTCTGCCTCCCGAGTGCTGGGATGAAAGGCATGCGCCAACACCACCTGGCAGCTTCATTTTTTTTAAAAAAAAAGTTACATTATTTTCAATTTTTGAAATTTATTATTATCTGTGCATGTGTGTGTGTGATATAAGTGAGGACAGGCACACATGTGTCATAGCTCCTGTGTAGAATTTCAGAGGACAATCTTGTGGAGTTAGTTCTCTCTACTTTTATGTTGTATGATGGTTTGAATAAGAATGGCCCCTTGCCGGGCAGTGATGGCACAAACCTTTAATCCCAGCACTGGGGAGGCAGAGGCAGGCAGATCTCTGTGAGTTCGAGGCCAGCCTGGTCTACAAGAGCTAGTTCCAGGACAGGCTTCAAAGCTACAGAGAAACCCTGTCTCGAAAAACCAAAAAAAAAAAAAAAACCCAAACAAAAAAACTTATTGAGCCGGGCGGTGGTGGCGCACGCCTTTAATCCCAGCACTCGGGAGGCAGAGGCAGGTGGATCTCTGAGTTCAAGGCCACCCTGGTCTACAAGAGCTAGCTCCAGGACAGGCTCTAGAAACTACAGGGAAACCCTGTCTCGAAAAACCAAAAAAAAAAAAAAAAAAAGAAAACTTATTGACTATGATGCCCGATGAGCTAAACTGGCCTTATAGAGGTCTAGGCCAGTCCTGGTCCTGCTACTGGTGGGGACAGTGGCCTATATTTCTTACTCTGCCTTCTTTGAAAGCATGTTCTGTATTATATTCTGTTTGTTGCAGGGTCCTGGGCCACTTTGAGAAGCCATTGTTCCTGGAGCTTTGCAAGCATATGGTCTTTGTGCAGCTGCAGGAGGGGGAGCATGTATTCCAGCCTGGGGAGCCTGACACCAGTATCTATGTGGTTCAGGATGGACGGCTGGAGGTCTGCATCCAAGATGCTGTGAGTCGGGCCAGGTGGGAAAGGGGATGCTTGGAAAACTCTCCATCAAAAAGTTAGTGTAGAACTTTAAAACCTTAGCTCTTTGGTAAAAATGAAGTGTTCAAACACAGCTGCTTGCTTTATTTATTTATTTATTTGTTTGTTTGTTTGTTTTCTGCGACAGGGTTTCTCTATATAAAAGTATTGACTGCCCTAGAACTCACTCTGTAGACCAGGCTGACCTCAAGCTCACAGAGATTTGGCTGCCTCTGCCTCCCAAGAGCAGAGATTAAATGCATGTACCACCATGCCTGGTTACTTTGTTTTTTGAGACATAGTTTCTTCCTAGTCTGAACTCAACAAGTAGGCTAGGCTGACTTGCTAGTGAGCCCCAGAGACCTGCCTGTCTCTTCTCAACATTGGGATTACAGATACACACCACCAGACCCGACATTTAATATTTTTATTTAGTGTGTGTGTGTGTGTGATGTGTGTGCGAATGCATGCATGTGTGAGTATGCCATGGTGTGCACATGTAAAGGTCAGAGAATAACTTTTGGAGATTTGTTTTCTTCTTTTACTCTGGTGTTCCAGGGAGCAAACTCAAGTTCTCAATCTTGCAGGGCAGTACTTTTAACTGCTGAGCCATCCTGCTGGGCCATAGTTGACATTTTTGGGGAAGTTGGGTGGCGACAGAATCTCACTCTGTGTGACAATACAATGTTATGAAAATACATGTTACATTTTAAGAGACTGGAACTTTTCCTGGACCTTGCAGTCAGAGTTAATGGTAGACCCTGAGGTCACGTAAGACCACACTGACACTCTGCCGTACACTCAGCCTGTTTGTTTGGCCTGTCTGTAAGAGGACAATGTGGCAGCCAACCTTCCTTGCCTTGGATTCCCATGTGTAAACTTTTACAAGCTAAGCTAATGTATAGCTGTAATCTTAAATTATGTACTTTTCCTACCCCTGACTCACAAATAATGTTTGTATGTATATATGTTTTGGTAGTTAATGCCAGAAACAGCAAATAAAGGTTGAAAGCAACCTTATGAAATGAATATCTGCCATGGTGTTGGAGACTACATGTGAATATTGCTTGATAGCATTTATTTACTTATCTGGGCCAGTTGGAGTCAGTGACTTAAACCCTTGTTAAACTCTGCTAAAGATTTCTGTGACATATCCCTCCTCCTCCATGTGATGCTTTCTGTACTGTTCAGTAAAAGAAAGAGAAAAGCCCTTTGTTAGGGACAAAGAGACAGGAATAGACAAATTCAGAAGACAATATTCATGTAGACACAGATTCAGACTCAAACAACTGTAGACGAATTTTTCTTTGGGCCACCAACTCACCAACAAACAAGCAAACAAACAAACAAAAACCCCAAAACAAACAAAAAAAACCTAAAAAAAGCAAAAAACAACAATAACAAGAAATCCAGATTATAGAGGCTTATTATTGATTATGAAAGCTCGGCTTTTCCACTAGCTCTTAGAACTTAAATTAACCCATTTCTATTCATCTGTGTGTTGCCACAAGACTCACGGCTTTTACCTCTCCTCCTGCATGTCTTGCATACTCTCTGTGTCTGGCTGATAACTAGGCCTTTCTTCCTCCCAGAGCTCTTTCTGTCGAGAAGTCCCTGCTATACCTTCTGACTAGCTATTGGCAATTTAGCTTTCCATTAAGCCAATCACAGTGACACATCTTCATACAGTGTAAAGGACTATTCCACAACATACAACAGACAGGGATGATAGAAGACACAGGGAGAGAGAAGTAGAGAACTCAGATCTCACTCTGTGTTAAATTACAGGAAGGGGAAGTGCTTTTTAATTTCTTCTCCTTAATACTGCTGAAACTTTTTGGATGCTCTGAAGCTATCATGAATGTGTTCAAGCCAACATGTAGCCCTGGCTAGCCTGGGACTCACTCTACAGACCGGCTGGCCTGAAGTTCCCAGAGGTCTACTTTCTGAGTTCTGGTATTAAAGTTATGTATGAACCACAACCTCTGATCCAATTAGATAGTTTTAAAATGCATTTTGAGGATCTAACTCAGATCTCTGTGCTTTTAAGGCAAGCACTTTACTGATTGAGATGTGTTCCCCCCCCACACCTTTTGTTTCGTTTTGTTTTGTTTTCCAAGACAGGGTTTCTCTGTGTATCCCTGGAACTCACTCTGTAGACCTCAAACTCAGAGATCTGCCTGCCTCTGCCTCCCAAGTACTGGGATTAAAGGCATGCACCATCACACCCAGATATCATTGTTTCTTTTTTTAAAACTATTTTATTTATTTATTATGTATACAATATTCCCTCTGTGTGTATGTCTGCAGGCCAGAAAAGGGTACCAGAACTCATTACAGATGGTTGTGAACCACCATATGGTTGCTGGGAACTGAACTCAGGACCTTTGGAAGAGCAGGCAATGCTCTTAACCTCTGAGCCATCTCTCCAGCCCCCTATTATTGTTTCTTAACAATTTTCAAGCTTGTGGTATCTCTTCTTCTTTTCTTTAAAAGATTTATTTTCATTTGTGTATGAGTGTGTATGTGTTACACATGTGTGTGGGTAGAGGTCAGAAGAGGGCATCAGATGCCCTGATTGTGAACCCCTGATGTGGGTGCTGGTAGCCAAACTTGGATCTGTTAGAAGACCAGCAAGTGCTATTTACTGTTGAGCCGTTTTCCCAGCCCTGCTCATGGTATCTCATACTTTTGTCTTTTCTCTGAGCTAGCAACTCAGAGATGAACTCTCATGTGCCAACTGTCCTGGTTGCTGACTGGCCTCTTTGCCCTGTACTGTGGTTCTGTATCTAAGCGCAGGATGGCACCGAGGTGGTGGTCAAAGAGGTTCTACCAGGGGACAGTGTCCACAGCCTCCTCAGCATTCTGGACGTGATCACTGTAAGTACCACCCTACCCCCCGCCTGCCATAGGAGCCCAAGCATCTCTGGTCTGCCCTCAAGGCCTATTCTTCCTGTCTTGCTAGACAATGAGCTGCTTATTGTTAACGGCTATGTCTCTGCAATAACACAGTGAGAGGGTTTGTCTAGGATGAGAACAGCTCTCATTCTGTAGTTAAGGAGGTGTCCGTCTGTGGGAACAACTTTTTTTTTTTTTTTTTTGGTTTTTCGAGACAGGGTTTCTCTGTAGCTTTGGAGCCTGTCCTGGAACTAGCTCTTGTAGACCAGGCTGGTCTCGAACTCACAGAGATCTGCCTGCCTCTGCCTCCCGAGTGCTGGGATTAAAGGCGTGCGCCACCGCCGCCCGGCTTGTGGGAACAACTTTGACATTGTATTTTAGTAGAATGTATTTAGTAAGGCTTCAGTGGGCCTTTCTATTTCTTCTTCGTCTGTCCGTCTTTCTGTCTGGTTCAGGATCTTGCTGTGTTAGCCCAGACTTGCCTCACAGTCTTCATCCCCTGTCGTGGCCCCCAGAACACTGGGTTACAAGTGTGTGCTGCTGTGCCAGACATTTTCCACTCTTCATTCTCTTTTTTTTAATGGTTTTTCAAGACAGGGTTTCTCTGTGTTACAGCCCTGACTATCCTGGAACTCCCTCTGTAGATCAGGCTGGCCTCGAACTCACAGAGATCCGTCTAGCTCTTCCTCCCAAGTGCTGTGGTTAAAGGCGTGCACCACCCCCACCTGGCTTTCCTCTTTTTATTCTTTATTGTATTTGTTCACACACAGAAGTGAACAGAATCAGCCGGGCGGTGGTGGCGCACGCCTTTAATCCCAGCACTCGGGAGGCAGAGGCAGGCGGATCTCTGAGTTCGAGGCCAGCCTGGTCTACAAGAGCTAGTTCCAGGACAGGCTCTAGAAACTACAGGGAAACCCTGTCTCGAAAAAAAAAAAAAAAAAAAGAAGTGAACAGAATCATCACACCAGCCCGTATGTCTTTCACCAAATGGGACTAAGAGTGTGTACCTCCATGCCTGGCTAATTACTTTTCTTGTTGCTATGGCAAGAAGAGCTGACAAAAGCAGTTTGGGCAAGTTTTAGGTTTGTTTCTGTTCACAGTTTAAAAGTGCAGTCCGTCATGGTGGAGAAAGCGTGGCAGCAGGAGAGGGGTGTCCACAGTTGAGACGCAGAAAGATGAGTGCCAGTATACTGCTCGCTTTCTCCTTACTAAGATCTCCAGTCTGAGATCTTAGTCCTTGGCATAGTGCTGCCCACATCCAAGGTGGGCCTTCCCTCTAAGCTAAACCTTTCTAGAAGCATTCTTATAGATATACCCTGGAATGTGTTTCTATGGTGATTCCAAATCTAGTCAAGTTAACAATGATGACTAATTATCACCGCCCCATTCTTCCGGACTGTTACTGTGTCTCCAGAGCAGCTAATAGAACCTTGTTTGGGTAGATTCAGCACCCGGAGTCCAGGCTTTTGTATAGGATCACATGAGAGTCTTCCTTGGTGGGACCCACTGATGCAGCCCTTAGCTGTGTGCTTGTTACTGAAGCATCAAATTCCTTGCATACACTGTGATGTCTTATGTGTCTACACTGCTGCCTATCAGTGAATACTTTGTTTTATTTGGTGGCCAAGAGGCAGAGATGGGACCCCTGTGTATTGCTGTGCCACATTTGACCTGAGTTGGGAAGGCTGCTTGCCTGAGGAAAAGAGATGCCCACCTTTGAGCAAGGCAGAATTGCCTGTGATGCTCAGCTTTGAGGAGGCTGCTGACATGGGTGTGCGGGAGAGCAGAGGCTAGCCAGCCTTTCCCCCCAAGCTCAGTGGTATATATTTTAGCTTTATAGGCTATATTGTCTATTAACAGTGTGTAGATTAATGAGTGACAGTGTGCCCAAAATACTGTTTCCAAAACAGGTGATGAGAAGGTTTGACCATGGGCTGCTTGTACCAGCCCTGTGGCTGAGATAGGACCAGTGGCTACATGTCAGGGGTTTATGCTGGGTATTGACTCAGGATAGCACGAGACATTCTGGTTGCTGGAAAAGTCCTTGACTCAACTGGTAAATACAAGGATTAATTATGAAAAGAAAAATGCCATTTAAAACCAGGGCCCAAGCCGGGCGGTGGTGGCGCACGCCTTTAATCCCAGCACTCGGGAGGCAGAGGCAGGCGGATCTCTGAGTTCGAGGCCAGCCTGGTCTACAAGAGCTAGTTCCAGGACAGGCTCTAGAAACTACAGGGAAACCCTGTCTCGAAAAAAAAAAAAAAAAAAAAAAAAAAGAATGATTAAAACCAGGGCCCAGTAGGTATGGTGGCACATTTCTTTAATCTCAGCAGTCAGGAGGTAGAGACAGGAGCAGAGGCCACAAGCTTGAAGACCTGCTAGCTTGGAGTAAGCTTCACAGAAGCAGAAATAAGACAGATCCTGACTTAACAAGGTGTAAGGAGAGAGTCGATACCCAAATGCTGTTCTCTGGCCTCCACATGCACACTGCACTGTATGCTCTTGTGCTCACACGTGTGCTTGTGAATGCACACGCACATACTAAAAAAGACAAACTCATGTATATGGTCCAGGCTGTCAACTGGGGAGTCTATGCAGGAGACAGGACAGAATAAACTGGATACTCCTGGTTCTTTGTTTGTTTGTTTGTTTGTTTATTCATTCATTTATTTATTAATTATGTATACAATATTCTGTCTGTATGCCTGCAGACCAGAAGAGGGCACCAGACCCCATTACAGATGGTTGTGAGCCACCATGTGGTTGCTGGGAATTGAACTCAGGACCTTTGGAAGAGGAGGCAATGCTCTTAACCTCTGAGCCGTCTCTCCAGCCCCTGTTCTTTGTGTTTTTGAGACAGTATTGTTCAGTATTGTTCTGAATCTGTCTGCCTCTACTTCCCAAGCACAGATTATCATGTCTACCATTCCTAGCGGGCCTCTGTCTTAATCATAGGGATTATGACCATTTATATCCTTTTAGAGAGCAGAGATAAACATTGTGTATTTAATGAAAGCAAAAAAATCCACTGATTCTGTCCTTGAACCTCTTTAAACTCAGAATAAGCCATAAGCAACATAGCAGAGGCAATGAGAATTAGATTAATATTCAGACTTCATTTAAAATTCCAGATTAACTCTAGAGTGACATTTGATAGCAGAGCCTTTGGAACATCAGAGTCTTTGGAAATGAAGGAATTAAAGCTACTGCTCATAGGTGTGTACTGTGGTGTGAACCTAACCAGTTTAATATCCTACAATATAGCAACTAAAAGACCAACCTGCTAGAGAAAACCCACAAGGTGTAATCACAACAGTAAAAGAGAGATTATAGTGTTGTGTGATATTTTCATGGGGATACATGGTCAGACATGTAGTTAGCTCAGATAGGGTACCAGTCACAGACCAAAGTAAATATTTAAAAATTATTAATATTAAAAAAAAGCCCAAGTGTAGCTTGCTGAACCAGTGTATTTATTTGACTTAAGCATAGGAGCATGGATGACCCCTCTCCCCAAACAGCTGTATGTTAGTGACTGTTCTTACTGCCACGACAAGAAGCAATTTAAGGGAGGAAGAGTTTACTTGATTTCAGTTCGAGTTCCATCATGGCAGGGAAGACCTGCTGATGGGAGCGGGAGATAGGGTTCACAAACCTGATGAGCCTGTGACTCTGACAGTGGCAGGAGATCACACTCACAGCTGATGGGAATGCAGAAGGGCACAGCCACTGTGGAAGACAATCTGGTGTGATTTTTGTTGTTGTTTACTTACCTGGTAGACGTTTTTCTTTGTTTTGATTGATTTTTACGGAGTTAAGGATGCAGATACCGTGTCACCAAGGAACCCGCCTCCCATATATTCAGCAAGAAATATGCTCACAGAACCCTATGTGTGTGTATTATCACATCTTTATAGTTACTGTGTCTTAGAAGCAGCTCAGCCCCTCGCCGGGGATACAGGAATATGCATAGCAGGCCTAGTGAGTGTTTGACGACTGTTGTGTAACTGTTTGATGACGGTGATTTCTGCTCACAGTGACCTTTACAGAAAACACACGAGTTGAGTTGTGCCTTTTTGGCAAGGGGCTTTTGACAGGGTGGGATGTTGAAGAACCTGGCCTGAGAGTCTCAGGAAAGAGCATGTAACAGCATTATCCACAACTCCCGTCAGCGACAAATTGTGGTTTACGTCAAAATTACCAGTGTCCACAGTATGTCTGGGAAGAGTACAGCTGTGTAAGTAGGAGCCAGGCAGGACCTCCAGAAACCTCTGCGGGCTGTGGAATTCCCTAGGAGCTGTCTGGGTCTGCTGTGTGGGACTAACCAAGTCGTTGTTGCAGGGCCACACTGCACCCTACAAAACCGTTTCTGCCCGCGCAGCTGTTTCGTCCACCATCCTCTGGCTTCCTGCAGCAGCTTTCCAGGGAGTTTTTGAGAAATACCCAGAAACTCTGGTGAGGGTAGTGCAGGTGAGTTTCTTTCTAGCTGCCTTTCCTATCTGCCATGGGCCTTTTCAGGCCCCAGAGCTGGGCACTGGCATGGATCCCGTTAGAGCTGTTTCTGGTTGTGTCAGTTCTGAATTTGGCATTGTGGGTGAATTCAGAGAATGTTGACCTGGCTTTGCTGGCAGGATTACTGCTGGGGATATGAATTCTAGGGAGTGCTTTGTAATCCAGGTCTATGTTGGTAGTGTGCCTTAGCCCAGCACTCAGGAGGCAGAGGCAGGAGGTTATCTGTAAATGCAGGTCAGCCTGTTCTATGTGGCAAGTTCTAGGCCAGCCATAGCTACATAGTAAGACCGTGTCTCAGAAAAATGGTGGGAAGGACATGATCAAAATATATTGTATGAGAAAAAATTTTTCAATAGAAAAAGTCTTTATTATATTTTTCAAGACAGGGTTTTTCTATGTCGCTCTGGCTGTCCTGAAACTTGCTCTGTAGACCAGGCTGGCCTCAAGCTCAGAGATCTGCCTGCCTCTGCCTCCTGAGTGCTGGGATTAAAGGCATATACCACTATTGCCCGGCTAAAAAGACAGTTTTTTAAAAAATAGTCATAAATTGGACACATGTCCAATTGGTAGCACATGGGTGTAATCCCAACCCTTGGAAAAAAGGAGGCAGAAGGATTGACCTGAGTTCAAGGCCAGCTGGGCTACATAGCACGTACTAGGGTTGCCAGAGCAGGACTCTGCCTCAGAAAAACACAAAATGGGCTGCCAAGATGCTCAGCAAGTAAGGGACCCTGCTGCTAAGCGTGACTACTTGAGTCTGATCCCCAGGACTGGTGTGGTGGACGGAAAGAAGTGACTCCTGTGAGTCACTTGTGTCCTGTGGCATGTTCATACCCACACTCATCACAAAATAGAGAAGGCAGTGTGTGTGGGTGAGGGTGGGGGCTGAGGAGGTAGTTTAATCAGTAAAGTGCTTACCTTCACCTTCTTAGCGTGAGGACCTGAATTTGATCCCCAAAACTCAATGTGAAAAAGCTGAGAGCATGTGACCTGGGGAGGCAAGTGAACCCCTAAGGCTTGTCTGGCCAGCCCAGCCTGGTCAGTGAGCCCCAGGTCCCCATGAGACCCTGTCTCAGAAGCAAACCTTGCTGACGCCTGAGGAGCAACACCTCTGCTCTCCATGTGCACGCTCACACGTCTCTTGTTCTTGTTACACACACATGCGTGCACACACACACAGATTGATATTATTAACTCCATAGAAGTTTTCAGACCTCCCATTTCCCAAAAGAAAATTTTAAAATTTCTTACAAAATATTTTAGAATAATTTCAGATTTACAGACGATTTGAAAACACTGCCTGACTCCTCTCTGTCCCACATTGTCCCTCATGTTAGCACCTTGCTGCACAGTGGTGACTTGTTGGGCCCTGGAAAATGTGAGCTGTGGCCTGTGTCCTGTGCTGTGGGTCAGCAGGAGTTGCTGTGGATGGCTGGGGCCCAGCCTCACTTGTCCCACCTCTGTCTCTTGCAGATCATCATGGTCCGGCTGCAGCGGGTGACTTTCCTGGCTCTGCACAACTACCTGGGGCTGACTACAGAGCTCTTCAACCCTGTGAGTGCAGGCCTCCTACATTGCCTCCTGTCAGGATGCTGTAGCTCTCGCCAGAACAACCCTGCCTGTGCCAACCAAGGCAGCTGTCTGGCAAACAGTCCTGGTTGTGGGTCTGCACTCTGAGCAGTGGTGGTGGGCTGAGTGACTATGACAGACAGGCAGGATTTGGGGCGTATAGGCTTGTCAAGCTTTTGAGGTGTTAGCCTGCTTTGTTGCTTGCCAGTAGTCCTGTTGTACCCCTAAGACCAGAATCTGGTGCCCAGGTCCTGAGACTGTGGGCTGGGCCTTCACTCCTTTCCACCTGTTCCTCTTCCTAGTTCTTGGCTCTTTGTCCTGCCCTTGACATAACACTGACCTGAGCTAACACTAAACTGTGACTTGGAAGGTGTGGAGTATTGCCAAGGGTGCCAAGGCCTTGAATCTTCACTTTTGTACCTGCTGCTAAAAACCTGGCTAGTCATAGCCTGTGAAATGGGACAGAACTGGGTCTCACCTTAGAAGGGCTCAATAGCAACTATTCTATTTGTACCTGAAGCAAGGGCAAAGGAAGTCACTGTGAAATATACAAGTGACACCCCAGCAGAAGTCCTGGCAGTTGGTAAGAAGTGCTTGGTACCCATGAGTTATCTTTTTTCTTCTTCTTCTTCTTCTTCTTCCTCTTCTTCTTCTTCTTCTTCTTCTTCTTCTTCTTCTTCTTCTTCTTCTTCTTCTTCTTCTTCTTCTTCTTCTTCTTCTTTTTTTTGGTTTTTTAAGACAGGGTTTCTCTGTAGCTTTGGAGCCTGTCCTAGAAACTAGCTCTTGTAGACCAGGCTGGCCTCAAACTCACAGAGATCTGCCTGCCTCTGCCTTCTGAGTCCTGGAATTAAAGGCGTGAGCCACCACCACCCGGCGAGTTATCATTTCTTTGGTGATGTTTTAGAGTTTGTCATATTTAGGGAATATTCTTTTATGGTACAAGATTTTTCCTATGAATGAAGAGTTGAATATTCTATCATGTTACATAATTTTTTTCTATTAGTGAAGAGTTGGCTACATGGGCTATTATTTTGGCTGTATGAAGAGTTTGTATGTATGTATGTTCTGTATGTATACAGACCCTAAGAGAAGAACATGCTGGGCCTCAGCAAGCTCATCCTCTCTGAGCTGCCTGGATCCTGTAGTGTCTGCTGTTGTCATCACAGCTGATAAATGTTGTACTCTCTAATAGCATGTTTATAGGGAATCCAGGGGATTCCTGGAGCATATCTAATGTTCTTCTCATCCCGTAGGAGAGCCAAGCCATCCCGCTCTTGTCAGTAGCCAGTGTGGCAACTGGACAGGCCAAGAGACAGATGTCATATGGCTCAGAGGAGCAGTTTGAAAGGTTCCCAAGATCCCTGGAACCCTGCAACTCAGGTACTACCCTGGCTCAGGTCCTTCTCACTCCACTTTCCAGGCTTCTTCATGTGCCTCCCGGTCTGCTCACTTTAATCTCAGGTTCTTCACATGCCTCCTAGTCTCCTCACTTGCCCCATGTCTCTTCACCTGCCCCTAGGTCTTATTCCATGTCTCCGTGTTTCCTGATCTGCCCCTCAGGTTTCCTCACAGGCCCCAGGTCTGTTTATGTAGTCCCAGGTCTCCTCACCTGCCCTCTCTTTGTAGATGCCCAGATTTCATGGTCTAGGATTACCTCACTGTCCTCGGGTCTTATTAACTTCACTCAGGTGACCTCCCGTGCTCTGCTGCATGTGTCCAAGAATCATACCTTCTGTCTCTTGGTACCCTGGTGAGAGATTTGTTCAATGGGAATGCTGTTCTGGGGAGCCAGTTCTCAGTTTTGTCTTCAGACCTGTGCCTGAGAACTGCTTTCAGTCTCAAGAACAAATTAGGTTGGGGAATACGCTGCCCAGGAATGCTTGAGCAACATCTATTGCCTACGTTGCATTATTCCCACAATGCTGCATTGAAAGTAGATAGACCTTCAGTGTCTTAATAGTTTATCATATCTGTGAAGGATTCCAAGGGACTAAAAAGAGAGCAAGACACTAAGTGAAATGGCCTTTGGTGTCAGGTAGACTGAAGCTGCCCATATGCTTCTACCTGGGATGAGGCTTTGGACCTTAGTGACCTTGAAACATCCTGGTTTTGATCTGGTTTTCCCCAGAAATGTACTTTAAAATAGGTGCCATTTAAATCTTTCTCCTGAGTAGTGCTTTTCTCTCTGAACCTTTGTTAGCTTGAGTGATGAACCTTGAGGCCTGTCCTCTTGAAGGTGTTTGGTTCAGGGCAGCTGTCCAGTGTTGCATCTTCACAGAGATTGAGGTTGGGTTGAGGAGTTTGTTTTTGTTTTTGGTTTTTTTTTTTTTTTTGTGTGTGTGTGTGTGTGTGTTTGTTTTTGCTTTTGCCTTTTTTGAGACAGGGTTTCTCTGTGTAATAGGATTGGCTGTCCTGGAACTCTCTCTGTAGACCAGGGTAGCCTCGAAATCACTGAGATCCACTTGCCTTTTCTCCTAAGTGCTGGGATTAAAGGAGTGCGCCACCACCACCCCCCAGCAGGACTGAGTTTTATGAACCTCTTTGGAATCAGAGTCTGCAGTAGCAGATAGTGTCCTGTGTGGTGGGCAAGGTCAGGGTCCTTTGAAGCTGAGGCAGAACATTCAAGCCCTGTTGTGCCCTGTTGTGTGCTAATGGTCATCTCAGAAGAAGAAGGCCATGGAAAAGGGGCGCTGGCAGATTCTCTGGTTTAGGGTTTACCTTCAAAGTACTTGGTGGCAGCAGGGGTAGTCAGTTCAGGAGGCCCATGGGGAAGGATGGCCAGGAGAGATGCAGGGTTGGAGGGAAGAGAGCAGGACCAACCTGAGGCTCACAATCTTACATCACTCTCCTGGCAAGTGCTACCAGTGAGATTTTCTGAAGGCCCTGTTTGGGTAAATGATCTGCAAGTTCACAGGGTACTTGGAAGGCTTTGGTCAAGTGCTGTTTTGGGGGACTCTGTTCTTTGAGCCATCTGTGGTAGTAACTAAAGCAGACACCAGACCTTATGGAACTGGAGTAGCTCTTTCCTGTCTTCACCAGATCATGACAGTGGCCGCCTGGCAGTCTCTGTGCCTCTGCTGAAGAGGAGCTGCTCCGTACCTCTGCCTTCCATCCATGGGGAGATCTCAGATGAGCTCAGGCAGTCCCAAGGAAGAGGCTTTAATCTTTCATCCTCCCAAGGTAAAAGTCCCCTCTTGTTACAGCTCATTCTAATGACAGGTTCTGTATGTCTGGAAGATGAGTCAAGCTCTCCCCTCCCCCCAGTATTATCTTGTCCTGACCTAGAAACCCTGAACTTGGTATCATGTATGGTTGGACAAGAGCTTGTGGCCCGAGGCACTCTCTTCCTGGGGCTGAATCCTTTTGGTGATATCTTGCTGTGTGTATGGTGAATTCTGCCCACTGTCTTCTACCAGACCTGTGTATGATGCCTCTTCTGCTGAGCCCTGGACCCACCTACACCATCTGCCATTCTGGGGGCCCCATCTTTAGTGACAGGCTTACCTCTGCTGGGGATCCCATCATAAATTGACATACTCTGTGTCCTCTCAGCCTCTTCTTGTTTGCTGCCTAATGCCCAGAGGTGCCTGACTTCACTGCTTCCCTTCCTCTCTGTTTCCCTTTATTTATTTATCTATTTATTTTTCAAGACAAGGTTTCTCTGTGTAGCTTTTGTGCCTGCTGGCCTCGAACTCACAGAGATCCGCCTGCCTCTGTGCCACCACCACCTGGCAAGAAAGATTTTTTTTAAATGATAATTATTTATTTTTAACACTTGTATGTCAGAACAGAGCATCCGATCCTTTTGTAGATCGTTGTGAGCCACCACCAGATGATTGCTGGGAATTGAACTCAGGACCTCTGGAAGAGCAGTCAGTGCTCTTAACCACTGAGCCATCTCTCCAGCTCCCTGCCTCTCTTTCTTTTGTGTAGCTTGTTGGCTTTCTGTTTCATTTAAAAGCTGTCAGACTTCATCTTTTCATACCTGGTTGATGGCCACTGTGTTCTACGTGGCTTCTGGAGCTTTCCCCTTGTTTATGTGCTCTAGTGGAGGTCTCACCTCTTTTTTCTTTTAAACTTTTTTTTTTTTGAGATGAAGTCTTACTATATACTTACATGCTGGCATCAAACTCACAATCTTCTTGCCTCAGTCTCTTTAATCTTATTTTTTCAAAGATTTATTATATATAGAGTGCTCTGCCTGCAGTCCAGAAGAAGGTGCCAGATTCATTCATTCATTCATTATTCATTATTCAACCAACATCATGTGGTTACTGGGAATTGAACTTAGGACCTCTGGAAGAGCAGCCAGTGCTCTTGACCTCTGAGTCATTTCTCCAGTCCCAGCTTCTTTAATCTTTTTTGTTTGTTTGTTTGTTTGTTTTTTGTTTTTCAAGACAGGGTTTCTTTGTGTAACAGGTCTGACTGTTCTGAAACTCACTCTGTAGACCAGGCTGACCTCAAACTCACTGAGAGCTGCCTGCCTCTACTTCCCAAGTGCTGGGATTAAAGATGTGTGCCACCATTGCCTGGCTGCTTCTTTAATCTTAACTGTTAACAAATACTTTCTCCTGTCTCCTCCTGTCAGAAAATTCACTTCAGGGGCCTTCTCATTTTCAGAACACTGTGCTTCCATTGAAAACAAGGAATTGACTATGCTCAGTGGCTCATGCTCATAACCCCAGAACTGGGGAGACAGAAGCAGGAGATCTTTGTGAATTCAAGCCTGAGTGGTCTACATGATGAATCCAAAGTCAGGGCTATATAGTGAGAATTCTGTCTTGAAAGAAAGAAAGACCGGCAGAAAGGAAGTTAGGAGGAAGTAAAGAATCCAAGGAAGGAAGGCAGGGTGAATATTGGGTACTTTTGTAGTTAGCTCCTCCCCTCACCCCCGCCATGAGACAAAGTTTCTCTGTATAACAGTTCTGGCTGCTCTGGAACTTGCTTTGGAGATCAGACTGGCCTTAAACTCATAGTGATCCACCTGCTTCTGCCATCTGAATGCTGGGATTAAACATGTGAGCCCCCACCGCCCAGCTGTAGTTAGCTTTTTATGTTTTATTCTTTACTTATTCTTAGATCGTACATATATTCTAGATTATTTGGTTAGTTCCATCTGTTTTTCATTTTTTTTTAAAATATTTATTTATTTATTTATTATGTATACGATATTCTGTCCCCATGTGTGCCTGCAGGCCAGAAGAGGGCACCAGACCCCATTACAGATGGTTGTGAGCCACCATGTGGTTGCTGGGAATTGAACTCAGGACCTTTGGAAGAGCAGGCAATGCTCTTAACCACTGAGCCATCTCTCCAGCCCCTGTTTTTCATTTTTATAGTGTAAACCAGTGAAACTTAGCATGTTGTATTCTGTATGATAGTCTGCCTAATATTATTCATGAAACAATCTCTGACTTTTATTTATTTATTTGTTTGTTTTTATTTTATGTGCCTTGGTGTTTCACCTGCATGTATGTCTGTGTAAGTGTGTTGGGTCCCCTGGAATTAGAGTTATGGACAGTTGTGAGCTGCCATGTGAGTGCTGGGAACTAAACCCAGGTGCTTGGGAAGAACAGTCAGTGCTCCTAACTGCTCAGCCATCTCTCCAGCTCCCATTCTCTGGCTTTTTAAAAATGCTGTCTTCATTAGGTATTATATTTCTTAGTCTATGTGAGTTTTTCATCCCTAAAGTATTAGCTTTTATTTGTTATTTGTTGTTGTTGTTTGTTTGTTTTTTGAGATGTGACTAGCCAGTGGTTTCCAGGAATCTGCCTGCCTCTGCCTCCCAGCACTGGGATTATACCTAATATGCTATCACGGTGGCTTTTAGATGGGTGCTAGGATCTGAACTCAGGGTCTAACATTTGCATAGCAAGTACTTTACCCACTTATCCAGCTCCCAACCTCTGTTTATAGCTATGTTCCTTTAGCATATGAAAGATTATATTAAGGGCATAGCCCTCTCTTTCTTCCCTCCCTCAGCAGAGTCTTTCTGTATTGCTCAGGTTTGAATTCATAATCCCCAACCTCTACCTCCTGAATGGTTAGGTTTCAAGTGTGAGCCTCCTGCATGGCTGACTTAGGTAGTATCGTCAAACCACAGCCCTTTACCTGGGCACATGCTCTCTGTGGCATGAAGTGTATGTCAAGGGCTTCTCTTTGGGCTCTTTGCACCTTTCTCTGGCTCTGTCAGCATCCTGTGGCTGACTGCTCTGGGTAGAATGTGCCTTCTATAGTGGTGCAGGTTTGAAACATCTGGCCATGGGCTCCCAGATGTTTCAATGGCTCTCGTCTAAACTTGAGTGTCCACATTACTGACAGTTTCCGCAGAGTTTGATGCCAGCCTCAGTGATCACTTAGAGCTAGTTTAAAGATTGATTTTCATTAAAAAAAATTATTTGTGTAGGTATGTGCACGTGAGTGCTGGTGTTTGTGGAGGTCAGAGGACCTAATCCCCCTAGACCTTGAGTTACCGGGGGTTGTGAGCCACCTAGTGTGGATTCTAGGAACTGAACTTAGGTCTTCTGCAAGACCAGAACGGTACTTCCTCTTAATACTGAACCATTTTTCATGCTTCTAGAACTGCTTTAAATCAGTGATTTTTGACCTTAAATTTTCTTTCCAATTGGAATACTATGTGTAACCACTGCAGGTAGTGCTTCCCCTGTCACACAGAGGCCAGTTTCCTTCATCAGAGAAACATAGTGGACCCTCACTGCTACAGTCTGGCTTCAGATTAAGCCTGCTTGAGCTTGTACATTCTCTGTGTAATTATGAATGTATGTATGTATGTATGTATGTATGAATGAATGCATGTATGTATGTATCTGTATGTGTATCTCTGTGTGTTTTTGTGTGTGTGTGTGTGTGTGTGTGTGTATGTGTATGCTTGTGAAGACCAGAGGACAATCACTGATATCATTCCTCAGGAGCCATAGCTTTCTTTGAGAGAGAATCTCTCACTAGGACCTAGGGTTTGCCCAGTAGGCTAGACTGGCAAATCTGGCTAATGAGTGAACAATAAGGATCTTTCTGTTCCCATTTCCCAACTCATCTTTCTTTCTGTCTTTCTGTCTTCCTTCCTTCCTTCCTTCCTTCCTTCCTTCCTTTCTTTCTTTCTTTCTTTCTTTCTTTCTTTCTTTCTTTCTTTTTTGAGACAGGGTTTTGTAGCTTTGGAGCCTGTCCTGGAACTAGCTCTTGTAGACCAGGCTGGCCTCAAACTCGCCAAGATCCGCCCGCCTCTGCCTCCCAAGTGCTAGGATTAAAGGTGTGTACCACCACTGCCCAGCTTGGCTGTTTCTTTTTAAATTAATTTAAAAAAACTTATATACACAAATAACATGTACACAAAATAAATAAATAAAAATATAATAAAACGTTTTTTAAAAGCAAGGTTACAAGCCGGGTGGTGGTGGTGCATGGCTTTGATTCCTGCACTCGGGAGGTAGAGAAAGGTGGATCTCTGTGAGTTTGAGGCCAGCCTGGTCTATAGAGCAAGTTCCAGAACAGCCAAGGCAACACAGAGAAGCCCTGTCTCAAAAAAACACAAAAGAAATAAAAGTAAAGCAAGGCCACTACATTTGCTTAGTTCTTTTCGCATGTAACTTTCTCTTTCTGCTGTTTTGATTTATTGTGATGGAACAAGAGTGTCCTTACTAGAAACTGACCATGAGAAGCCAGACAGTGCTGGACTTCCAACCTCTGAAACCATGGACTAAATGAGCATCTTGGCTTTCTCTGGTATCACCTTCAGATGTCCTGGCATAGCGTACAGAATGGACCAATGATACTGTATTGGAAATGACAGCAATGCAGCCTTGCTGTCTAGAGATTTGAGGCCTACCTACCAAGTTTATGCTGTTCAGTTAGCCTGTGCTTTGTGTGCTTGTGCATATGGGCTAGCAGGAGGGCAGAAACTGAGTCTTCTTTCTGTTTTTAGAAAGCCACGAGGGGGCCACCTCAGACCTTGGGATGGCATACAACCGTGCCAGGGTTTGGCCACACTCAGATGAGCAACTTGGGAACTCTGTGGCCAGCAAGGTATATCCCTGCCTCTTCCTAGTGTCCCCTTGGGGCCTTGCCCACTCCCCTACTTGTTAGTGCTTGGGATGTGGTCCATGTCTGACAACACCAGTGTCAGTAGTGGGTCACGGAGATGCACTTGCATCCTTTCCTCATGGCACCTCTTCTGATGGCTCGTGTCTCTGTCCTTTTCAAGTCGAGGAAAAGCGTGGTTGTTGCAGAGACCCCCTCCGCCATTTACCACTGCTCAGGAAAATCCTGGAATGAGGCTGGGGCCAGAGGGAAGGCAGACACCATCTTCAGAGCCGCCACGAAGGACCTCCTTACGCTGATGAAGTTAGATGTAAGTGTGTGGGCTCGGAGAGGGGGCGTGACCATTTCTGATCCCACAGTGCTGCTCCTTCATTTCCCCTGCTCTGGGCAGCACATCCCTCTAATGCTTCCTGCACTGTGCTCCTCTTTTTCATCCAGGCCTTCCAGTAGTGGGGCTCCCCATCTGCAGGTGTGTGGGGGGCGTTTAGAGCTTCATTCTCACATACGTATTTTTAGTAATTTTCCCTCTTTGTTATTTTTTTGTGGATTTTGTTTCTTGTTGTATATTTTGTTTAGTTTGGGGATTTTTTTGGTTTTTTTTTTTTGTTTGTTTGTTTTTTTCGAGACAGGGTTTCCCTGTAGTTTCTAGAGCCTGTCCTGGAACTAGCTCTTGTAGACCAGGCTGGCCTCGAACTCACAGAGATCCGCCTGCCTCTGCCTCCCGAGTGCTGGGATTAAAGGCGTGCGCCACCACCGCCCGGCTTTAGTTTGGGGATTTTTGAGATAGGCTTTCTCTGTGTTGCCCTGGAACTCTCTGTAGATCAGGTTGGCCTCAAATTCAGAGATCTGCCTGCCTCTGCCTCCTGAGTACTAGGATTAAAGGCATGTGCCACCACACCCAGTGTATCGCTCATATTTTTTAAGTGTGTGGACACACACACACACACACACACATATATGCGTGTGTCTTAGTGTTCTGTTGCTGTGAAGTGGCGTCATGAACATGGCAACAGTTATAAAAGAAAGCATTTAATTGGGGCTCACTTACATTCAGAGGTTTAGTCCATTATTTGTCATGGCAGAAGGCATGGCAGCACACAGACAGACACGGTTCTACATCTGGATGGGTAGGCAACAGGAAGAGAGAGACCATGGGCCTGGCTTAACCATTTGAGACCCCAAAGCCTAACCCTCTAGTCCCCCATCTCCTGTGACACACTTACTTCAACAAGGACACTCCTCCTAGTCCCTGTCAAATAGTGCCACTCACTAATGACCAAGCACTCAAATCTGTGAGCCTATGGGGGCCATTCTTATTCAGACCACCACAGTGTTGGTAATACACGTGGAGGCTAGAAACAACTTTGGGTGTTATCCTTAGGAACACATCCACCTCCTTTGAGACAGGGTCTCTTACTGAGTGAAGACTGCTGATCAGGCTGACCAGTGAACGTCCAGGATCCCCTTGTCACTGCCTCCCCAGCACCGGGATTCTAAGTGCGTCTGCTTCTAGGGCCCAGAGTCAGGTCCTTGTGCTTGTAAGATAAGTTTTATTGACTTAGCCATGTCCCTTGCCACGTCTCTCATGCTTTTAAAAAATTTGAAGACCGGGGACTAGAGAGATGGCTGAGTGGTTAAGAGCACTGTGTGCTCTTCCAGAGGACCCGAGTTTAATTCCCAGCAACCACATGGTGGCTCACAACCATCTGTAATGAGATATGGTGCCCTCTTTGGCCTGCAGTGATACACGCAGGCAGAACACTGTATACATAATAAATAAAAAAAAATTGAAGACCTTGTATACAGAGGCTAGGAAAATACCTGTGTTCACTTTAATGAGGACCCAGAAAACCAGCTATATTACTTCCTCTCTTTGCTGTGGTAAAACACCATGACCAAGGTAACTTATAGAAGGAAGAGTTTATTTGGGGCTTACAGTTCAGGACAGGAGCCAATCCCCATCATAGTGGGAAGCATGACAGCTATCGGGAAGCATGGTGCTGGATCAACTGCTGAGAGTTCGCATCCTGATCCACAAACAGGAAGCAGAGAGGCACAGCTGGGAATTATGTGAGTTTTTTGAAACCTCAAAGCCCTCCCCCAGTGACACACCAGTCCAACAGGACTATGTCTCTTAATCCTTCACAAACAGTTTCACCAACTGGGGACCAAGTATTCAAATATGACAGTTCTTTAGGTTTTTCGAGACAGGGTTTCTCTGCATAGGTCTGACTATCCTGGAATTCACTCTGTACACCAGACTGGCTTTGAACTCAGAGATCTGCCTGTCTCTGCCTCCCGAGTGCCAGGATTAAAGGTGTGTACCACTATTCGGCTAGAATCATTCTCATTCAAACTATCATACTAGCACATGGATGGGATGCAAACTGTGAACAGTCCTCAGACCCACTCTGATATCTTGGTCCAGCCCCTTCTCCCCAAAAGAGGCCCTTCTCTGTGTCATGGTATATTCCTAGATGCCCTGGTTGATTTCACTTGATCCTAAGCAGAGTAATTCCTGCTAGGTATGTTCTTTAGAATGATTGCTGTGTGTTCAGCATGTTGATTCACTCATATGGTGGCCTGAGTTGGAATTTTGTCCCTGTCATCACTGCCCATTCTGTAAGTATATTGATCTTGGTCATTGGATCACCTACATCACTGGTGGATACATGAGAGTGCCAGCACAGGGTTGCTTTGAGAGGTTAGAGTGACCCGACCCATTTGTTTCCAGTCACTAGGGGTGTCTTGCTCACCTTTGATGTGGGACTGGGCATGGAAGCTAGGCCATGAGCATCTCTAATTTTCTCCCTCTGAACCTGTGGTAGATTCAAGACTTGTATCATTAGAGTGTCAAACCTTTTCTCTCTGTGTGTGCTCTTTACTCTGTGTGTATGTGTGATATTTCATGGTAGGTAAGAACTGTGTTCCTGAACCACACCTCGGTCTCTAAAGTTTTCAATATTGAATGTTCTGGAGGTATAGAGACAAATTTTTATGTAGCTTTCTCTTTAGTAACTAGTGAAGTCAGTGCCTTCCATATTTTATGTGCTACAAAAGTGCCTTGTGGCACACTGTGAGACACACATGCTTGGGTCTGAAATGGTGTATGTGTGTAAGTGTGCATGTGTATGTGCGTGCACATGCACGTGCTTGTATGAGTGTGCATGTGCATGTGTGTGTGCGTGTGTGTGTGTGTGTGTGTGTGTGTGTGTGTGGTAGGGAGACTCCACTTTCAGAGCCATATTCTTAGCTGAACCAACACATCACATGAACAGCTGTCTATTACTCTTGGGTTTGCTTAACTTCTTTTTGTTCTAGAAATTTCAGGTGTTCTATTAAGTTGCTAGTGTAAGATCTCTCCAATTTTTTATGTAGGCACTCAGTGCTATGAACTTTCCTTTCAGCACTGCTTTCATTGTGTCCCATAAGTTTGGGTATATTGTGCATTCATTGTCATTGGGTTCTAGGAAGTCTTTAACTTCTTTATTTCTGTCTTGACCCAGTAATTTAGTAGAGAGTTGTTCAGTTTCCATGACTTTGTAGGCTTTTTGTTGTTTCTGTAGTTGTCGAAATCAAGCTTTAATCCATGGTGGTCTGATAGGATACAGGGGGTTATTTCAGTTTTCTTGTATGTATTGAGACTTGCTTTGTGGCTTGCAAATAAGCCAATTTTGGAGAAAGTTCCATGAGGTGCTGAGAAGAAGGTATGTTATTTTGTGTTTGAGTGAAATGTTCTGTAGATATCTATTAGGTTCATTCCGTTCATAATGTTTGTTAGCTCCAGTGTTTTCTGTCTGGATGACCTGTCCATTGGTGAGAGTGGGGTATTGAAGTCTTGCACTATCAGTGTGTGATTTAAGCTTTAGTAGTGTTTCTTTTACAATGTGGGTGCCCTTACATTTGAGACATAGATGTTAAGAATTGAAACATCTCTCATCTACATGGGAAGTAGGAAAAGACAAGCTCTCCTGAGTAAAAAGCATGGGGATCATGGGAGAGGGTAGAAGGGGAGGAAAGGAGGGGAGCAGAGAAAAGTATATAGCTCAATAAAAACAATTAAAAAAAGAATTGAAACATCATCTTGGTTGATTTTTCCTTTGATGAGTAAGTGCCCTTCTCCATCTCTTGATTAATTTTGGTTTGAAGACTGTTTTGTTAGAATTAGAACGGCTACACCAGCTTGCTTCTTAGGTTCATTTACTTGGAAAAAAATTTTTTAAACACTTTTCTCTGAGGTAATATCTATCTTTGATGTTGAGGTGTGTTTCTTGTATAAAACAGAAGGATGGATCCTGTTTTTGCATCCATTCTGTTAGGCTCTGTCTTTTTATTGGAAAATTAAGTCCATCAATGACCAATGATTGTTAATTCCTGTCATCTTGTTGTTGTTGTTGGTGGTGTGTGTGTGTGCACGCGCTTGCTTGCTTCCCTTTTGGTTTTGCAGGTGTAAGATTACTTATTTCCTGTGTTTTCACTTGTGTAATTAGCCTCCTAGGGTTGCAGTTTCTAGTACCTTCTGTAGAACTGGATTTGTAGATAGATACTTTTGAATTTGACTTTGTCATTGAATATCTTGTTTTCTCCATCTGTGGTAATTGAAAGTTTTGCTTAGTATAGTGTCTGGGCTGGCATCTGTGGTCTCTTACAGTCTGCAGGACATCTGTCCAGGCCCTTCTGGCTTTTAGAGTCTCTATTGGGAAGTTGGGTGTAATTCCAATAGGTTTTCCCTTACAGCTTTTAATATTCTTTCTTTCTTCTGTATGTTTAGTGTTTTGATTATTATGCGATGAAAGGACTTTCTTTTCTGGTCCAACCTATTTGGTGTTCTGTAAGCTTCTTGTACTTTTACAGGTATCTCCTTCTTTAGATTATGACATGATATTGTCGAAAATGTTTTCTGGGCCTTTGAGCTGGGATTCTTCTCTTATATTCTTATGATTCTTAGGTTTGACCTTTTCATAGTGTCCCAGATTTGCAGGATATTTAGTGTCAGAAATTTTTTTAGATTTTCTTTGACTGATGTATCTATTTTTCTTTATTATATCTTCAACAACTGAGATCTCTCGTCCATCTCTTGTATTCTGTTGGTGATGCTTGTATCTGTAGTTCCTGTTCGCTTACCTAGATTTTTTCATTTCCAGAATTCCCTTAGTTTGAGTTTTCATTATTGCTTCTATTTCCATTTTCTGGTCTTGAACATGTTTATTTGTTCCCTTCAACTGTTCATTTGTTTTCTTGGCTTTCTTTTAAGGCATTTATTCATTCCCTCCAATTTTTTGTTTGTCTTTTCCTTGATTTCTTTAAGGGATTTTTTCACTTCTTCTTTAAGGACCTCTATCATCTTCATAAAGTTGGTTTTAAGGTCTTTTTCTTGTGCTTCTTTTGTGTTGGAATATTCAGGGCTTGCTGTAGTAGGATAGCTAGACTCTGATGGTGACATATTGCCCTGGTTGTTGTTATTTATTCTTAAACTTTGTGTCTAGGCTTCTGGGTTTGGGGTGATTATAGAGCTCTAGGTGCTGCCCAGCTCTGAGTTTGTCTTCTTTTGATGAACGTTTTGTTCCTTGGTTTCTGTTTCCTCTGTGGTCTTCTGGCCTGTGTGGCCTGTGGTTAAGCAGGAGGTCTCCATCCAACTTGGGTAGGTCACAGCCAGGAAGAGGGGAGAAAGGCTTGGGGATAGTGGAGGACACCAAGAGAGTAGAGGAGGTCCACGGGTGGGTGACCTACCTGGAGTTCTGGTGGCCAGTGTGGTCTGTGGTTGAGCAGGGAGTCTCCACGTAAGTTGAGGGCTGGGATATGGTGATCAGGAAGGGAGAGGGGATTGGGAATAGTGTTGCAGGGGCATGGAGGGAGCGGGGGAGGCCCGTGGGTGGCCTGTCTGGAGTCCTGGCAGCTAGTGTGGCCTCTAGTCCAGCAGTGAGTCTCCAACTGAACGGTGAGTACCTGTTCTGACTGATGAGCCTGCGCTTGAGCAGCAAATGTCTCCCAAGTTGGGGGCCTAAGTTTGTTTATTTTATTTGGTTCTATGATTTTTACTTAGAGAAATCTGATGTCATTGTTGAGATATTTCTAATTTGGGGCTTGGAAGATGAATCAGTGGGCAAAGTGCTTGCTTGATGTCCAAGTATGAGGACCAGAGTTTATATCCCCAGCACTCATAGGGAGAGTGGCTATCATAGTATGTAGCTCTCTCTCTCTCTCTCTCTCTCTCTCTCTCTCTCTCTCTCTCTCTCTCTCTCTTCTCTCTCTCTCTCTCTGTCTCTCTGTCTCTCTCTCTCTCTCTCTCTGTGTGTGTGTGTGTGTGTGTGTGTGTGTGTGTGTGTGTGTGTGTGTGTTTGTAACCTCAGGCCTAGGGCAGTGTTGGCACAGAAAGAAACAGGCAAGAGGCAAGTTCTGGGGGCTTGCTGAATAGTATGCCTAGCTGCTAGCTGAAACAGGGAGCACTCTGTTTAGTTAGAGACCCAGTTGCAAAAAATAAGGTGGAGGGATTAGAGCAATGTTTAGAGCAGTTAAGAGCATTTGCTTCTCTTACAGAGGTTTAGGCTTCAGTTCCCAGCACTCAGATGTTGGTTTACAACTTTGTAACTCCAATTCTAGGGTACCTGACACCCTCTTCTAAACTCTGTTGGCTCTGCATGTACCTGGTACACTTATATGCAGATAGAACACCCATACACAGAAAATAAAAATAAATACTTATTTTTTTTTTAATTTAGCCGGGCAGTGGTGGCTCACGCCTTTAATCCCAGCACTTGGGAGGCAGAGGCAGGTGGATCTCTGTGAGTTCAAGGCCAGCCCGGGCTACAAGAACTAGTTCCAGGACAGGCTCCAAAGCTACAGAGAAACCCTGTCTCAATTTTTTTATGTTCATTGGTGTTTTTCCTGTATACATGTCTGTGTAAGGAAATTGGGAATTTTTGGAACTGTAGTTACAAACGGTTGTGAGCTGCCATGATTGAACCCAGGTCCTCTGGAAGAGCAGTCATTGCTCTTAACCACTGAGCCATCTCTCCAGCCCCAAATAAAATTTAAATGCAAACCAAAAGTGGGATGTCAAGGTGGTTCATGGGTAAAGGCTCTTGCCACGAAGCCTGATGACCTGAGTTTGATCCCTGGGACCACATAATGGAAGGAGAGAACCAACTCCTGCAGGTTGTCCCCTGCCCTCCACATGTGCAGTGTGGCACTTACGTGTTGATACCTCCCCCACAAACAAATACATAAATGCAATAAGCATTTTTTAAATGTGGAGAATTGTAGAGACATCTGATGCCAACTTCTGACCTTTGCATATACACATATGGGCACCTGTGCAAACACATGCATTTATCACACACACACACACACACACACACACACACACACAAAGATATTTCTAGGTATTACTAAATGTCTTAGAGTTTCCTTTTTGTTCAGTAGTGTTCCCTGTAAGAGGTCATTTCATTGGAACCATGTGCGCTTAGTCCCTTCTGGCTATTGCTCAGGCCGTCTGTGGTTCTGTGTGGCACTGGAGCATTCAGTGGGACATTATGGGAGCCCCAAGATGACACTCTTCTTTCTGCAGTAGACAAGACTGTTTGGCTAGTGTCTGACTTTCTAGGTAGCCCAGTAACCCCGTAAGTGACTGAGAGGTCCCTGCTGGGCTAGCTGTGGCCCCACAGCTTTTTTATTTGATTCCCTTCCCTTTCTGACTTTTTTCTCACAACTTCTTTTCTTTTCTCTCAGCTAACTTTTCTTCCCTCGAGTTTAGTGAAGGTTCAGAGATGGCTTCTGATGATTTAAACACCATGTAGGTGCTTAGAAACAACCCTGGATCCTCTGCAAGAGCAACAAATGCTCTTAACTACTGAGCCATCTCTCCAGCCCCTTACTGATATTTCCTAATGGTGGCCAGTGACCTTTGTTATTATTTTGTTTTATTATCACCAAGAGCTGTGGATTTAAGTACTTGGAATTTTTTTTCCCTGGCCTTTGCAGGTATCATGTCCACGTATATACAGACTCAATCTCTGCAAGCTCCTGACTGCTATGGCATTCCCCAGTCATGTTGAATTACAGCCTATTCCTGACCTTATGTGGCATGTAGGAAAGTCAGATTTTGCAGGTGGAATAGGAGACGGTACCCTCATTAGATTTATCTAAGATGAGCCCATGACTCAAGAAGGAAAGATAAAAGGAAAGAGCGAGAGCTCTCATGCTGGACCTGAAAATCTTTTTTTTTGGGGGGGGGTTGTTTTTTTTCTAGACAAGGTTTCTCTGTAGCTTTGGTGTCTGTTCTGGAACTAGCTCTTGTAGACCAGGCTGGTGGACAGGCAGGCCAGAGGAGGGCATCAGATCTCATTACAGATAGTTGTGAACCACCATACGGTTGCTGGGAATTGAACTCAGGACCTCTGGAAGAGCAGCCAGTAGCCAGTGCTCTTAACCGCTGAGCTAACTCTCCATCCCCTGGACCAGAAATTCTAAGATGAAGTAATTCTTCTGCCTGGGTCTCCCGAGTGTTTGGGATTCTAGGTGCACACTGCTGCACTTGGCAGTTGGCTAGTTTCTGTAGAGTGTGGACAGGGCGGCCCGGTTTGGTGTCTTCTCTTTTTGCCGGTGACCTTTATGGAGTGAACTGCCTTTTCTTACTGAAACTAAATTCCTTCTCTGTCCTGTGTAAGTCACATGCATACTGGTCTGCATCCCTGCATTTTCTGCTGCATTCCACTTATCTTTTATGCAGCATACTGCCTCGTCCAAGTTAGTAGACAGTCCTTAGATATAAGCACTTGATACAGCCATACACATGAAGCCTCTGCTCTATCCTCTCAGCTCCCATCTTTTGTGTCTTCTCGTAAGTACCTCTTCAGTTCCTGAAATCTGTTTTGTTTTAGGACCCATCCCTGTTGGATGGCCGGGTGACATTTCTTCATGTTCCTGCAGGCACCATAGTGTCAAAACAGGGAGACCAGGTGAGTGAAGGACCTCAATCCTAAAGAACTGGTCATCCAGCTGCCCGGACCTGCAGCTCAATGCTGGGTGGAGTGTGGGTGAAGTTGTCACGATACCAGACTTCTCGCCTCTGGGGACTGTCTTAGTCTCTGGGCAGCTTGGGGCCTCAACACCAGGCTTCTCCATGGTTGTTCCTGCTACCCAGGCTCCTTTAGTGGAATCTAAAGACTTGGGGTGAGAAGATTTGCAGAGTCCCATAATAGATACAAATAAGTTGAAATCTGGACCTGCATGTTTTTGTGGATGTTGAGTTAAAATATGTGACTTTAAAGGTAGCAGAGGTGTAGTTCTATAGACAGCTTCACAGCGTGGAGTCTTCGCCTCTGTAGGAAAATAGCTGACATTTATGTAGAGCAGCAGAAAGGTGTGTAAGGAGGGAAGGGATGTGTGTTTGAGGTTTGAAAAACTACATTTCTTGTAATTGATAAGTAAGTCATAGATACCATTCAACTAAATAATAAAGTTATAGAACTGCTATAATATTTTCAGTGGAAACATGTGCCAAAGACTAGTTTACCCTAGAATAAGCAAAGAAGCAGCTGCTTGTACCATGTGTGACTCGGTGGGGCTCAGTGATCCTCCCTAGGTTCTGGGCCCATGGGGCCTACTAGGCCACTATCATATATATCTTCCTGAAGCCAGCCTTCTCTGTTTTTATCAGGATGTCAATATTTTGTTTGTGGTCTCGGGACTGCTGCATGTATACCAACAGAAGATCGACAGCTTGGAGGATACGTGCCTGTTTCTCACACATCCTGGGGAAATGGTGGGGCAGCTGGCAGTGCTCACTGGAGAGCCCCTAATGTTCACCATCAAAGCCAACAGAGACTGCAGCTTTTTGTCTATCTCTAAGGCCCACTTCTATGAGTGAGTCACCTTGTTCCCTTCTCTGATCCACTCTGAAATGCTGAGGCACGTTCTATGCCCTTCTCTGTCCTGCTTACCTGTCTCCTGGATCCTCTGTCCCTGAGGGCTCTCAGGCTTAGAGCTACTCCTGGCTCTTTAGCTATGTGACTGCATACATTCGTACCCATACCCTGACTTGTGCTATCTGACATATGCTGCTTTCTCTATTGGAGTGTGGCTCTGGCCCATCACATCTCTTTGTTTACACTCTGTGGCCACACACAATGGAATTAGGGTCTGGCTCATTGTCCATCCGCCTGTTCACAGTAGATGGGTCTGGGTGGAAGGGCAGGATGTTGATCATGGAGTGTCTTGCTCACTCTCCTTCCTTAAGTCAGTATAGGTTGTTTTGTATCTGTGGGACTAAAAAATTACCTACCTATCCACCAACTATGTCCTTCAGCCCCCGTGATATCCTCAGCTTGTTTCAGGGGCTGCAGGCCGCATCCTCTGCTGGCCTTCCTACTTGTCCCTGTGAGTTCTAGAGCACAAGATTAAAAACTAGCTTAATTTTTTTAATTTGTTTCTTGCTCTGGGGGTTTGGTCCATCAGGGTCCACAGTTCTGAGCTGCCTACCCTCACATTTATCTGTGCTAGCCAGAACCCATCTTTCTATCCACAATGCTAGAAGGCCTCTTCTTCATCCATGCCTGATGCCTGCTATGACCTTGTAGCTCTCCTGCTTAAAAGTTGGATGGATGCTCAGACAGAGAATGGCGGTCAGGGGCCAGAAGGTAGTGGCTTAGAAACCATGTTTCAGGGCTGGAGAGATAGATGGCTCATCAGCTAAAAGCACTGGCGACTCTTCCAAAGGACCTAGGTTCAATTCCCAGTACCCACATGGCAGTTCACAACTGTCTGTATCTCCAGTTCCAGGGGATATGGCACCCTCACACAGACACACAAGTAGGCAAAACCCTAATGTACATTTAACAAAAAGATCTTAAGAAAAAAAATGTTTTAACCAAGGTGCTTTCAAATCAGTGGTAGGGACAAGGAAAGGGAAGACCTCCTCCCTATGTAGCCTCCCTCTTTTAGGGCTTCCCAGAATGCCTCTGGCCTGGTACCCTGATGCTGTGTCCCCTGATGTTTTCAATCTGCTGAGGGTGAGGACCTTTTACAGATGGGAGGCACACTCAGGCAGGTAGATCTATGCCTAGGTCCCTCTAGTAGCAAGGGGCCCTAGGATGATCTACTCGGATAGAGAACATGCTCTCAGTCTGCTGTCCCTGCCCCGTCTTTGGCACCAGGGCAAAGCTCAAGGATAGGAATTGCCTCATGGTTGTCAGGACCCCATTCTTGTTCTCTTTCTCTTTGATCCTCTGGCCTTGACATAGCCTTCCCATGCATGTGTGTCTGTCTGTTATCCTACAAATCTATGTAGGGTGTGTGTGTGTGTGTGTGTGTGTGTGTGTGACTACATGTCCTTGTCCACATGTTTGAGTGTGTCTATAGTACTGTGTGTGTATGCATGTCTATGTTCCTCTACGTGTGTCTATATATCCTTATGTTTCTCTATAAGCTTTTTTTTTTTTAAAGATTTATTATGTATATACCCTGCAGGCCTGAAGAGGGCACCAGATTTCATTATGGATGGTTGTGAGCCATCATGTGGTTGCTGGGAATTGAACTCATAACCTCTGGAAGAGCAACCAGTACTCTTAACCTCTGAGCCATCTCTCCAGCCTTCTGTGAGCTTTTGTGTATATGTGTGTTTGCATATCCTTGTCTATGTCCACATCTGTATCCATGTACACATGTAGATATCTTTGTCTATGTATGTACATGTCTGTCTCTGTGACCTGTTTACATATTTTTGTCTATGTGTATATGTGTTACATATCTTTACCCATGTGTATCTCTATGTATCTTATATTGAATGTCCTTGTCTGGATGTATGTGGTTGTATGTGCATAAAAACTCCTGATAGAAGTATTTCTCACTCTGCAGACATGGTCCAGCAAATGTCCTAGGGACTCTCATCCAGCCTTGGGGATAAAATTACATCTAGTTGACTTCTCTGAAGCTATCATCATCTAGTATTTGTCTTACTACCCTGGATGGTGAAGGGGCTCCCATTCTAGTGCCTGAGGCAATGCTCTATTTTTCTGTTTCTTATAGACTGGCTTTGGTTCTTTCCCTCCCACCCATGAGCTGACCCCCAGCCCTGGAGCTACCACGATAACCTTATTGCCCTGCCTTCCATTGTCTGTCCATGTACAGTCACCAGGGAGATGGCAGTGTTCTTGGTCAGAACCTAATCACTCTGTACCCACCCATGGTAGACTCCATGCCCTTCAGGTTCAAAGTTCCTTGAAACAACTTTGCTAGCATTGGGATACCTCATTGTATTTGCTGCTGCTTGTATTCATGGGTTTGAGTATGTGGTGGGTGGAACCTTGCTGCCAAAACCTGGAACTTATGAGCAGCCTGTGTTCAGGGGACTTTCATAGAGTGGACAGTCCTATGGGTGGCCTTCTCCTATCCCCTCAAATCCATTGTCCCTGTGCAGCTAAGAGCAGATGGCTGCCTAGGCACCATTCTGTCTCAGCCCTCAGTGTCTTTTTCCCTCAAAGTAAGCATCAAGAGTCCTTGTGTGATAGGTGGAGTTAAAGGTTCTGCCTACTCTCAGTTGCCATGACTCTGTATGAGGAGTGGGTATAGCAGGATTGAACTGAAGACTGGGAGGTGAGAGGAGACCTGATGGAACAGAAATGACTTGAGATCGCATGACAGGATCATGAGGAAACGGCCAGATATCGTCCTGGGTGTGGCACACACAGTTGTGAAGAGGATGTCATCCTTTGTACGGCAGATTGACTTTGCTCTAGACTGGATGGAAGTAGAAGCTGGGCGTGCCATATACAGGTGAGGCTCACAGATGTGTAGTGTACAAAGGAACCCACAGATAGTATATAGAGGGGCTCAAAGGTGTGCACTGTTCAGAGGCCTGCAGGTGTCTCCATCCCTGGATCTACCTATTGATGTATAATGGTATAGCTGGTAGACAAGGCTCCATACCTGTGAAGGCTGCACAATGAAAAGAGTGCGTTTCTTATCCTCCCCCCACCTCTGGCACCCATAGTGACTTTCTTTGATGTCATCCTGGGCTCAGTGCATATACACAGACACAAAAGCATTTTCAACAAACATCTTCCCATGTGCATACACAGAAACCCAAACCATCCTATCAAGAGACCCAAGAGCCATTTGAAGCAGCTTTGTAAGGTGCTGCTATGCTAACTGACCCTAGCTCAGGTCGTAGACAGACCTAGGTTGTAGCTATCAATATTTATCGGCACTTCAAATGTAAGTCAAGAAAAAGTTAAAATTGTTTGAAGTGGTGGTAAATACTTGTGTTAGTACAAATATTTTAAAGTAAAAAGTAATTGCATTTTTAAAATTATTTACTTATTTACTTTCTTATTCGAGACAGGGTCTCACTATGTAGCCTTAGCTGACTAAGAAAGTACAGATGTAGACTAGGCTGGCCTCTGTCCCTGAGTGCAGGGGTTAAAGGCATGTGACACCCCTGCCTGGGAAAGTAACTGTACTTTACAAACCAAAAAATTACCCAGAAGTCTATGTTCTTTTAATTTGTTGCATCCTGGGGTCCACTTGGCTGTCGTGAAGCTGGTTCTGTGAGCAGCTTAGGCTGGTGAGCTGAGCACTTTTGTGTCTCTGCAGGCAAGGGGACAAGTCTGACTGCACATACATCGTTCTCAGTGGCCGGCTGCGCTCTGTGATCCGGAAGGATGATGGGAAAAAACGCCTGGCAGGGGAATATGGCCGCGGAGACCTTGTTGGTGTGGTAGGTGCCAGCTACCCTTTTTGCCTTCCATGGTAGTCTGGACCCTGCCTACCTGGAGAGGAGGAAGCTTGAGTGACCTGCAGGAGAATAGCCATCCCCACCCTCCCTGCTGGCCTGTCTTTGTCTAGAGCCCTAGGTTAGCCTTCAGGGAAGTCCAGGATTCTGCTCCCTGGTTTCTGGTTGCTTCTTTGTGCCCAGCCAATGCTGAAGCCATGGTGAATAGTGTCCAGAAGGACTTGGCTGAGGGTAACTAGCAGCTTATCCTAGCTTCCCAATGCTGCCTACATGGACAAGTTTCTCTGTCCTGGTCTGCTGCTGCTCAGCCCCAGGATGTTGCAGTGTTGGGCTTGTAGAGCAGTATAGAACAGTAAATTCCAGCCTGCACATCTGACTTCTGCTGTTTGTTTTTCTCTTGATACAAGGTCTTACAATAGCCCAGGTAGGCTTGGAACTCACCATAAGATTTGAGCTGACCTAATTGTGATGAATCTATTGCTTCAGCATCCTGTGTTTGGATTATAGGTTTTTAAAGCAGTAAACCTATATGGATTAGCATATATATATATAAATGTGTATGGTATTTTGCCTGTAGATGTGTTTGGATGCCTGGTGCCCATAGAGTCTTGAAGAGGGCATCAAAGGTTACAGTGGTGTCACACACCTTTAATCTTAGAAGGTTAGTGCAGCTCTGTGAGTTCTAGGCCAGCCTGGGCTAGAGTTTAAAAAGAAGAGGGCATCAGAGTCCCTGGAACTGGAGTTATAGATATTTGTGAGCCATTTTGTGGCTGCTAGGAATCAAACTCAGGTCCTTTGGAAGAGCAGCCAGTGCTCCTTTGTTTTGTTTTGTTTGTTTGTTTTTTAGACAGGGCCTCACTGCGTAGCTCTGACTGCCCTAGACTCACGCTGCCGCTAGTACTCTTAGTCATGGAGCCGTCTCTCTGCCCTAAGCACAAATGTTTTTAAAAAGTACCTGTACTCTATAAACAAACAAAATTACCTAAAAGGCTATATCCTTTAGTTTGTTTCCTTCTGGAGTCTGGTTAGCTGTTTTTTGTACCCTGACCATTTCCTGATCACCCAGCCACCCGCACCTCCTCTGCTTCTCTTTTGAGACAAGGTCTCACTGTGTAGTCCAGTGTCTTTGGTTTCTTTTGCTATAATAAATCACCCTGATCAAAAGCAACATGTGGAGGAAAGGGAATATTTCTCTTATACTTCTAGCTAGCAAGCCGTCACTGAGGAAAGTCAGGACAGGAGCTGAGGCAGAGGCATGGAGTGCTGCGTACTGACACGATTCCCCAGGACTTGCTCACCACTTTCCTGTACACCCAGGACCACTTTCTGCTTGTAAAGAAGTTTTAAACTGCTATTTTAGGAAGCTCAGGGGCTTTTGCTACCTGATAACAGGTCTTAGGGAAGCCTCTTGGTGTTGGCAAGCATGTGCTGATGGCCACTTCCTCTTGTGCAGCCCCCATCCCAGTGTTGCTCCCACCTGGCAACCTCCCACTGCGCTCTGCCTCACAGTGGCTCTTCCATGTCAGAGTGTGGGACTCCCTGACCTTAGGGTAGCCATGCTGTGTGCGGCCTGTGAGTCTAGATGCAGACTCCTACTTGGGAGCTCTTATAACAGGTCAGAAGCGGAAACAGGAGTCTTGCTCCAGGACTCCTTTAGGCTCTGAGGGATGCATCTGATGATACCCCCTAGAGGAGGGGAGTGTCTCCTTTAGAGGGGTGTTCAGAATTCCCTGAGACAGCTGCTACCCATGTCTGAGAACTCTCGAGGTTGCTAGGAGTGCTTGTGGCTTCTAGAACATCCCAATAATTTGGACAGCAGTCGCACATGAGAGCCCAGCAGCGTCATGCAGAGTAAAGGCTTGGCTAGGTCATTTTGTTCCTTTGATCATACAGTTCCTCCAGGCTGCTGTGCTGGCGACCTTTATGTCATCTTGACACAGCTATGTTCATTTTAGAAGGGGGAACCTCAATTGAGAAAATTCCTCCCTCGACTATGGGGCATTTTCTTGATTGCTGATTGGTGTGGGCAGGGGACCAACTCATTGTGGGTGGTTTAAGAAAGTGGGATGAGCAAGCCCAGAGGAGCAAGTCAGTAAACAGCGTTTCTCCATGGCCTCTGTTTTAGTTCTTGCCTCTAGGTTCTTGCTCTGTTTGGATTCTTGCCTTGAATTCCCTCAGTGATAGACTTACCTAGAAGTATAGGATGAAATAAGTTCTTTCCTCCCAAAGGTGCTTCTGGTCATTGTATTTTATCACAGCAGTAGACACTCTGAGACAGCTTCTATCCACCTGCCTTGCACATACACTTGCCTGTATTTCAGGTTTGGTCCGTCTGGCCTTCTGGAACCTTGACTGATTTATGAGACCTCAGAGTTTGCTTTTCTTCCTTAGGTGGAGACACTAACCCACCAGGCCAGAGCAACCACAGTGCATGCTGTCCGGGACTCAGAACTGGCCAAGCTGCCAGCAGGAGCTCTGACATCCATCAAGCGCAGGTACCCACAGGTAAGGGTGGTGCACAGCCCCTGTTCTAGCTGCATTTCTGGCCCAGGCAGGATTTCATCAAGTGCACATAGATGTTGAAAGGAGATCCACTTGTTTGTTCCTGACTGCTCGGCCCCAAAATAGTCACACAGAAACTATAGTATTTAGAACACTGCTTGGCCAATGACTCTAGCGTGTTTCTGGCTAACTCATATCCTAAACTAACCCATCTCCATTAATCTGTGTATCGTCACATGGCTGGGGCTTGCCAGGTAAAGTTCCTTCCAGAATCTGTCTCCAGTGGGGGCTACATGGCTTCTCCTTAACGCCTCCTTTTTTCTCCCAGCATTCAATTTAGTTTTTCCCACCTACCTCTATTCCCTGCACAGGCCCAAGACAGTTTCTTTATTAAGCAGTGATATTCACAGCATACAGAGGAGAATCCCACATCACACAGATGTACTGGAAACAGGTGGGTGGAAGGTTGTGAAAGTGACACACGAGGTCATACTCTCAGACAGGGGATTTTTACCTGTTGTTGTGTGACACTATTCCTGGGGAAACATGAGCAAAAACCAGACTTAGCTCAGATGTGGAACTGATATAGACTAAAGGAAGAATGCCACCAGAGTGCAACTTGATGAACCCAGTGAGTTTCACTGGGGTTGCTTGCAAGAGTATGGCGAGGGGTAGAAATGTCCCAAAGACAGCTCCATCATGGGTGATGGCTAACAATAGCTGGAATCATAGAGCTCACTGCACAATTTGCAGGCAGCTCAGAAATGTTGGACGGCGTCTTTCCCAGATAGACCAGACGACCTGAGCCTCTCAGGCAGCTCTGCTGGTCTGAGAGTGTCTTTCGACAGACTTTACTGTTTATGTATGCTTCTACATAGAGGAGACTTGTGTATGTGATAAGTTTCAGGAATGTCCTGAAGCCTTTAAGTAGTTTACTTCCTGAACCTGAAGGGTTCCCTGCAGGATAGATTAATAACCTCCCTTTAAAATATCCCATGTCTTGGGCTGGAGAGATGGCTCAGAGGTTAAGAGCTATTGCCTGCTCTTCCAAAGGTCCTGAGTTCAATTCCCAGCAACCACATGGTGGCTCACAACCATCTGTAATGGGGTCTGGTGCCCTCTTCTGGCCTGCAGGCATACACACAGACAGAGTATTGTATACATAATAAATAAATAAATAAATAAATATATTTAAAAAAAAAAATAAATAAAATATCCCATGTCTTAAGGGGCTTCCTCTAAGGTGGAAGGTGTTATGTAGGAGGAAATTGCTACAATATCTGTAACTTAGGATAGCAACGTAAAGAGAGCTTTGGTATCCACCGTGGTTGGTAGAAGAGGAGTACTCAGCCCTTCTCTGAGCTGTCAGTCAGCGTCCTTTCCTGGTTGTCCTCCCTGCCTGTGAGTGACAAGGTTGCCACAGAAGAGAAGGGGAAAACCTAACTGGCCTAAAACCCAGGGAGCCCCATGGTGGTGCTCCCAGTCAGCATTCTGCTCTTAGTTTTGATAGTTTGTTTGTTTTTTGAGACAGGGTTTCTCTGCTTAACAGCTCTGACTGTCCCTGAAACTCTCTTTGTAGACCAGGCCAATCTTGAACTCACAGAGATCCACCTGCCTCTGCCTTCTGAGTGCTGGGATTTAAAGGTCTGTGCCACCACCACGTCACTGTCCTTAGTCTTAAAACTGCTTTCCATTGTCTATTTTTTTCTTTCCAACTCTCCTCCTTCTCTTCCTCCCTTCCAGTTCCTCCTCCTCTTCTTTTTTTGATTTGTGTGTGTATGTGTGTGGTACTGGTAATGAAACCCAGAGCATTGTATATTAGTATTTACTTTACCTCTGATTTATAATCCAAGCCTGTTTGTTAATTATAGATGAATGGCACTCGGGAGGCAGAGGCAGGCAGATCTCTGAGTTCGAGGCCAGCCTGGTCTACAAGAGCTAGCTCCAGGACAGGCTCTAGAAACTACAGGGAAACCCTGTCTCGAAAAACAAAAAAACAAAAACAAACAAAAAAAAAGATAATTATAGATGAATGAACTAGTACAAAATGCAGCTTTTTGTGAACGGCGTTGTTCATTGTCCAGCAGTATCCCACTGTGTACTCAGTCCCTTTGTCTGTGGTGGGTGTTGGGATGGTTTCCAGTTTGGCACTATTGGGTTTAAAAGGCTGTTGAACACATTCTTGACAAATGTTACTGTAAACAGATGATTCATTTCCCTTGTTCTCTTGCTAGGTCACAAGATAGATGTGTGTTTTGGGAACTGCACAGTTCTCCAAAGTTGCTGTGCTGCTTCCCAGCCCTATGTGATATAGTTCCTGAGCCTAGGATGTTAGCAAACACACAGGCAGCTGCTTAACCACAGTTCTCATGGGTACATCACAGAGGTGTGAATTTGTGCTTCCTCTATTTTTTTTTAAAAGATACAGCTGCCTTTTTGTGGACTTATTGTCCTATCTTGAACCTTTACCACTTGACAGAGTAATAACCTTTTAAAAATTTAGCTTGAATGGCCAGACACAGTGGTCCGCTTTTAATCCCAGTATTTGCAAGTCAGTCGGTCACAGGTGTGAGTTCTGTGAGTTCAAAGCCAGTCTGGTCTACATCGTGAGTTCAGGGTAACAAGGACTACAATAGTGAAACTCTCTCCCCCACCAAACAACAACATCAACAACAACAAAATTAATCTCACTTTGAATTTGCTTGTTTTTAAATTTTATTTATTTGTTTGTGGTACTTAGAATTAAGCTCTGGGCCTATAGCATTGAACTTTATCCCAGCTCTTTTTAAATTTTGAGACAGGGTGTTGCTAGGTTCCCAGGATGACCTTGAACTTCTCTTGTGGTCCAGGCAGACCTCAAACTAAGCTTCTCCTACCTCAGCTTCCCTTTGCTGGTATGAGAGGTGCACATTCTCATGCTTTGCCCAGTACAGGTGTTTGTTTTGACTCTTGGCCTTTAGAGAAACATTTAGATACTCATAATAGAATTCCACGAGTACTCCCAAGGGCTTGTTTATGAAATACTACTACTGACCTGGTTGAAGGGACAGGGGGTTTCCTGAACTTTCCTCTCTGCTTTGTATGTATATGGTCGAATATATTAACAATAACCTCATCTGGAACCATCACTGTCCCACTTGGTCCCACAGCCATTCAGTCCCAAAGAATAAACCTATAAACTTATATAAGGGAAATGAATCATCTGTTTACAATAACATTTGTCAAGGATGTGTTCAACAGCCTTTTAAACCCAATAGTGCCAAACTGGAAACCATCCCAACACCCACCACAGACAAAGGGACTGAGTACACAGTGGGATACTGCTGGACAATGAACAATTTATATAATTTATATAAATTATAAACTGTTTGGCCTATTATCTCAGGCTTATTATTAACTAGCTCTTACAACTTAAATTAACCCACAATTCTTGTCTGTGTTTAGCCATGTGTCTTAGTACCTTTTCTCAGGCATTCTCATCTTACTTCCTCAATGTCTGGCTTGTGACTGACTCTCTGCCTTTCTTCTTCTCAGAATTCTCCTAGTCTGGTTGCTCCACCTGTACTTTTGCCTGGTTACTGGCCAATCAGTATTTTATTAAACTAATACAAGTGACAAATCTTTTTTTTTTTTTTTTTTTTTTTGGTTTTTCGAGACAGGGTTTCCCTGTAGTTTCTAGAGCCTGTCCTGGAACTAGCTCTTGTAGACCAGGCTGGCCTCGAACTCAGAGATCCGCCTGCCTCTGCCTCCCGAGTGCTGGGATTAAAGGCGTGCGCCACCACCGCCCGGCCCAAGTGACAAATCTTTACAGTGTACAAGAGCATTATCCCACAGCACTTACTTTCAGACTTCTCTACTTAGACTATATTTTGTTTCATATCTGAAAATATGGGCAGTTTCATTTACATCTTCTGTGGTTTCTGACCCCACCATCCTTGGGCAAATAAGCATCCCTAATTCATTTAGTTTGTGAAGTGGCCCTTGTGAGCCATGCAGAAGTGGCGCACGCCTTTAATCCCAGCATTTGGGAGGCAAAGGCAGGTGGATCTCTGTGAGTTCAGTGCCAGCCTGGTCTACAGAGCGAGTTTCAGGTTAGTTCCTTGGCTAAGGTTTCACAGAGAGACTCTGTCTTGCAAACAAAACAAACAAACAAACAAAAGCTACAAATAATGAAGTAGCGCTGGTGCCACGTAAATGATATCAAACAAAAGCAGGCACCCTGTCTGAGGTGAACCCTACTCTCAGGTTGCCTTGTCAACTGTCTTTGCCATGCCTGGGGCCATGGATGCATTCCTTAGGTCATTTGCTACCTGGAGTGAGTGTGGGAGCCTGGAGCAGGCTCCAGGTCACAGAGTGTGCACTTTTACACCTTTGTGTTTCCATTTCTCTGTTGTCACCCCTGGACTGAGCAACCACTGCATACCGCCCTCCCCCCCCCCCCACACAATCATGCTCCTTTTTCCTGGTGATAATTTCTTTTCCTTTTGTTGTGATAAAAATACCCTGACAAACCAGACAGTGGTGGCGCACGTTAATCCCAGCACTTGGGAGGCAGAGGCAGGCGGATCTCTGAGCGCGAGGCCAGCCTGGTCTACAGAGCAAGTGCCAGGATAGGCACCAAAGCTACAGAGAAACCCTGTCTTGAAAAAACAAAAAAATCAATAAAATAAAATAAAAAACCCTGACAAAAGCAACTCAAAAGAAAAATGTTTTATTTTGATTCACATTGCTGTCCCTCATGGTAGAGAAACCACAGGGACAGGCGCTAGAGGGGTATCTGTCATCTCATTCGTAATCAGGATGGAGAGCAACGGGTGTGAGCATGATGGTGTTCATCTCACGTCTCCGTTTCTGTAGCCCAGGTACCAGCTAATGTTGTTGGGAGAATCCCGTAGGCATGTCTAGGGGCTCATCTCTCAGATGAGTCTGTATTTGTCAAGCTGGCAATTAACACTGTCTCATCCGGCACCTAGAAAACTGTGCACAGGTTCTTGTCATCTGTAGCCACATTTGCTTCCAGTCACTGACAGTTTTGGAAAAGCAGGCCCAGTGCTGTTTGAACATCATTGTGACGTTTTCAGTCCCCAGTGTTTCAGCGTCTAACGATGTGGTTTGGGATTTTCCTCCTTCCTTACCCCAAGGTTGTAACCCGGCTGATTCACCTCTTGGGTGAGAAGATTTTAGGCAGCCTCCAGCAGGGCTCTGGGACAGGTGAGTCTCAGCTCTTCCCACCCCAATGACGGCCCCACCCTTCCCCTGGCAGGGGTCGAGGAAAGAAGCAGAGAAGCCAGGGCAGACCTCTGGAGCACTGTGGGATACTGTGCTGCAGCTCTGAGTAAGGAGGGCTTAGCCTCTGACCGTGCCAGCTTGTTTTGCCAAGATATGTCTCAGCATGGGCAGCACAGAGGAAACCCAGCTATCTGTGAGAAGAAGTGAGATATCTGCCTTCTATTCTTGTCAGCTGATAGAAAAAAGGAGAGAGAGGTGAAGCCTCTGGAAGAGCGGTATGGTTGGCGGCCGTCGCTGTCTATCAAGTGCCCAGTATAAAAAGATGGTGAAGTAACCTCGGCACCAAGAACTAGAACTCTACTCCTAATCCATTAATAGCGATAGTTTTTCATTTTAAGTGGAATGAGAGTGCTTTATCACCATTTAGGTGACATTATTCTGTGACCTTTTCTTAATGTGTTTTGGGTTTTGTTGTTGTTTGTTTTTTTAAGATTTTTTTAAAAAGATTTATATATTATGTGTACAGTGTTCTGCTTGCATGTATGCCTGCAGGCCAGAAGAGGGCACCAGATCTCATTACAAATGGTTGTGAGCCACCATGTGGTTGCTGGGAATTGAACTCAGGACCTCTGGAAGAGCAGCCAGTGCTCTTAACTTCTGAGCCATCTCTCCAGCCCAATTTATTTATTTTTATGCATCTGGGTGTTTTGCCTGCTTATGTCTGTACACTACATGCTGGCAGTGCCTTTGGAGGCCGGAAGAGGGTGTCAGATCCTCTGAAACTGGAATTACAAACAGTCGTAAGCCACCATATGAGTGCTGGTTATCAAACCTGAGTCATCTGGAATAGTAGTAGCCAGTGCTCTTAACCAAGGAGCAATCCCGCCAGCCCTTGAGATGCGTCATAATCATTTTTCCTGCATGCCTTGAGAACCAAACATTTGCCTTGAAAAATCTGCAATACAAAATCCAAAGCTTTTTAAATGCCATGTCAGCATTCAGAAGTTGTGAATTTTGGAGCATTTGCCACTTTCAGATGAGGAATGTTTAACTGGTAGTCTGGGAATGTTCTAAAATCTGAGAAAGCCAGAACTCCAAGGCCTGTGGCCTCAGGAGTTGTGGATAAATGACACCTGCCCTGCCCTTACATTGTTCTCGTCTCACAGTCAGAGATTTGGAAGTCTTTGGATTTATGCCTTTGGGGTTAATTTTGCTTTAATCTATAGATTATATCTTTTAGCAAATTTGGGAAATTCTTAGCTTTTCTTTCTTCACATCTTCTTTCAACCTTGTATTCTTTCTTCTGAAAACAAAATGTCACGAATGCTGGGCCTTTTGTTATTGTTCCAGAGGTATCTGGGGCACTGGTCACTTTTTTATCTTTTTGTTGCTATGATGTTCAAATAGAACTGTTACTTTGGTCTGTCCTCAATATTACTTGCTCTTTCCTGTCACCTTCACTCTCCTACTTGGCCTATACAAAGTGGTTTAAAAATATTTTTTGGATGTTATTATTATTTTCAGACAGGAGCTTGCTGTGTATGTCAGGCTGGCCTCTGACTCATTATATAGCCCAGGCTGACCTAGAACCTGCCACCCTCCTGCCCTAGTCTCCCTCCTAGTCTAGCACCCCCTGCTGGGAGCACAGGTGTATGTCACTATCACTCTGCCCCCCCCCCCCCCGAACCTTTTATTTGTTTTTGTGTTCTGGCTCTTCTTTGTTTTGCTAAGGTCTTCTGTTTCTGTTTTTTTTTTTTTTTTTTTTTTTTTTTTCCAGAAATGTTCACGATTTTGATTGTTGGCTATAACTGGTCATATTTCATTATTCCTGCAAATATTCTAACCTTTGTGCTGTTATTTTGTCTGTTGACTGACTTTTCTCACTCAAATTAAGATTCCTTGCTCTAGAAGTGGTAAATGCCTTTAATCTGAGGGTTTAGGTTGCAGAGAAAGGCGGATCTCTGAGTTTGATGCCAGCCTGTTTGGTCTACAGAGTGAGTTCCAGGACACCCAGGACTACACAGAGAAACCCTGTCTCGAAAAACAAAAACAAACAAACAAAAATTCTTGGTTCTCAATGTACCTGGTAATTTGGAGTATACTGAAATTTTAAAATATATTGAATAAAACAAGTATGTATTTTTGAATATTATATTCCCATTTAAATCTTCTGTGGCTGCCAACATGTTTGTATTCGTAGCTCAAGTTCTGCCCCAGTTTTCTGGACTGTGATTTGTCAAGGCCCTGGTAGTTTGGTCAGCCTGTGTTTCCTTGAGCCAGTACGATTGCTGGAGTTATGTGCTGTCCTTTGTTCCGATCCTCTGTGGATTCTGATCTGACAAGCACAGGCATAGCTGAAGAGTTGCTTTCTCTGCTTCCCTCCTCTGGCTGGGGCAGGGCTTCTGCTTGCTAGCTAGAAAGACTGTTTTTTTTGTTCATGCTGGTAAGGTTCCTTTGAAACAGCCTCCTTGGAAAGGACTCTTTCAAGAAGAGCCAGCCGGGCAGTGGTGGCGCACATCTTTAATCCTAGCACTCAGGAAGCAGAAGCAGGTGGATCTTTATGAGTTCGAAGTCAACCTGCTCTGCAAGAGCTAGTTCCAGGAGAGACTCCAAAGCTACAGAGAAACCCTGTCTCGAAAAAAACCAAAAACTAAAAAAAAAGGGGGGGAGGGACACAGAAGTGGCCAAGAGAGGAGTTTCCTGGGTGGGGCCTCTGGGCCAGACAGGTCCTCCTCAAGAGGGACCTATGCCCCTAGAACAGGAAGGCAGGGGAAATGGATCAGGAGGATAAATAAAGAAGGCTTCCTTCCATAGGCCTGGGAAATGAAGACCTAGGAGAGCAGGGGAAGGAGCAGGACATGGATGTAACTAGGAAATGGCAGGAGATGTCAGAGGAACCACAGGGCCACACCCGCTTTGTTATCGTCAGTTCACTTGAGTGTGGGGCAGGGTACTGGAGAATGTGGCACAAAGAGGGCCCATTTCAGGCCTTGTGACCAAAGCCATAAGAGGCTATGTAGTAGAGGCCCAGAGCTACCTCTTGGGGCTGAGGCCTGCGAACAGGGAGCCGTGTCAGGCACAAGCACGGGGGTGTGGGGGGGAGGAGGGGGGTTGAGCCCAGTCCACAGCCGGTCTGGGTCATGCTGAGCAGGCCATGTCAGCTTGTTGTTTTTGTTTATTTAGAAATACAGGTACTTTAGTTTTGGAAGGTTTGAGATGTTTATTTAATAAAAGAATTATTTTTTATAAATTAACTATAGCTATTCCATCCAGTAACTTTTCTTACCATTATATAAAGATGTGGAGGGGTTTTTTTTTTTGTTGTTGTTATTTTATTTTTTGAGACAAGGTTTCTCTGTGTAGTTTTGGCTGTCCTGAAATTTGCTCTGTAGACTAGGCTGGCCTGGAACTCACAGAGGTCCGCCTACCTCTGCCTCCTGAGTGCTATTATTAAAGGTGTATAATATTACCACCTAGCTTAAAGATGTGTTTTATTTTTGATAGCTAAGAGGGCCATTCATTTAGATGTTTTCCCCATTACCAAACATATTTATTTATTTATTTAGTTGTTGTTGTGTTTTTGATTTGTTTTGCTTTTTGAGACAGTTATCATTCTTTATCTGACTGGCCTGGAGTTTACTATATAGACCAGGCTGGCCTCAAATCCACAGAGATCCTCCTGTTTCTACCTCCCAAGTGCTGTAATTAAAGGTGTGCACCACTATCTCTGGCCTTCCCAACTATTTTAAACAATACTGCAGTAAAATCTTTGTGTATGTGTGTATATGACATATATATGTGAGGTATGTGTATGTGGTACACATATGGTAATTATGAAGCCATGAATGAGTTGTGTGTGGTATATACATGGTGTCTGTTGTAGTGTGTGTGGTATATATATGCTGTGTGTGAGATATGTGTGAATTGTATGCATAGCGTATGTGTGATTTATGTGTAATGTAGGAGGATATATGTATAATATCTGTTGTATGTGTAGGTGAGATGCATGTGTCCTCCTAGGATTGCAGACTTGTGTCCGCTTGTCACAGCCTGAGTGTGCACTTAGGTCTGCTTGAAATGGCAAACCCTTCCTAAGCGCTGTCTCTTATATCCTGTACCCGTGTTGTCTGGAAACGGGGCTTTCCTGGCTCTGTGCCTACCAGTCACTAAATGGGGCCCCACATATCCCTGGAGCTCCACCTGTGCCTCTGCACCGGACTTCTAATGTCCAGCCAGTTGGGAATGTGTATCTGATAGTTTTCTGAAGCTCCTAGGGTGAGGAGCAGAGAAGATGCCAGGCATTTGGAAACTGCCCTCAAAGGAGACAGGTGGCCCAGGTCTGAAGACAGGTCTGTGTCAGTGTAAAAAAGGTCAGGGGTGGAGGGACACTGTAGAGGAGGGTGGGCTACCGGTGGCCAGGCAGCCCATAGCACGACGGTGCCACAGGAAACCTGATCAAGTGGGGGCCTGCCTGCCAGCTGTCATGAGATGTGCTTAGCCACCTTTGTGGACACAGGAGGGACTCACTCAAGAGAACTTTGTACTGGAGGAGAACTTGTACCAGGATCTTCTGCTACAGGATAGCAAACAAAAACGTCTTTGGTCTTGCACTTGTGTTAGTTGAGTGGCCCTTAGCCCCTGCAGCTGGGTAGGGCCCTGGGAGGAGGTTCAGGCTCTTTGTGTCTGGGTGAGGCACCGTGGAACCTTTGGATATCCTGGTCTTAGGAAATCTCTTCTGGCTTCAATTTCTCCTTCAGGGGTCACTTCTGGTGTCTCCCTAGGATGCTCCTGCCCCTGCCCCAGAATGACCTTCCTCATTTATTCTCTGCTTCCTTTGGTTTTTGAAAATCCATGTGGCTAAGAAATGATAAAGGTGTGTTTGTTGCTCTTCTTAGTTTCCAGTTTCCAGGGTGATTAAAAAACAAAAGCTATAGAGAGCGAGTTCTTCCAGGCTTGTATGTATCCCATTAAGAGAGGCGGAGCTGAGGCCAGCCCAGGCTACATAGTGAGACCATTGGGGCGGGGGCTCTCATCTGACAAAACGTTTTCCAAATTTTCTTGCTCCTTGAATTCCTAAGCTCTGGAGGGTCAAGATAATTCAGGCTGGGCCAAAACTAGAACACATTAGATTGGTATTGATCCAAGGGCCTGCTTTAGTCACTGTAAGAGTGAAAGCAGGACTCTGATCCTTCTTGGTGGCGCCCTGTGTCATCTGGGACTTTGGAAACCGGTGGCCTAACGTTCCAAATTGACTCCTGGTTCTGTGCTTACAGGTCACCAGCTTGGGCTTTACACAGAAAACAACAAATGGGACTTGGGCAACCCACCTGGCAACTTGTCCACGGTAGCAGCAATGCCTGTGTCTGAGGATGTGCCCCTAACTGCCTTTGCCCTGGAACTCCAGCATGCCCTCAGTGCCATTGGTAAGCTCCATAGAAGTCCTGAAGGTAAAAATTAGTCGGTTCCTCCGGAGCTGTGGGCTGCCCTCTACACTCTGGGTGGACTTGACCTAGGGGAGGCGCTACTCTAAGGGAACTTTCCACATTAAGGGAATTCCAGGCTCCGAGATCTTCATGGGCACAGAGAATGTAATAGTATATGATGTGTTAGGAACCCTGAGATGGAGGGCCCCAGAAACATTAGGAGACTCCTTTGTATAGGCATCCCCCATCACAGGACCCTCGTTTTGGGTTCTGAGGCTGCTAGAAGTATATGCCAGCACCCTGCTTGCTGGAGTGGGTGTTGGAACTGGCTGACCTGATGGAAAATGGAAAAATGCTTGGATGGGATCAGGTAGCTTTAGTAGGGGGTTGGTTAGAACGAGACCACTCTTGGGTCAACAGCTGGAGTATATTAGTCCTAGGATGAAACCCAGAGCTGATCGTCCATCAGGAAGAAGCTGTTAAATTTTAGAGCCCTGGCTTGGCAAGATGGCTCAGCAGTTAAAGATGTTTTACACCAAGCCTGACAACTTAAGTTTGATCCCCAGTACCTACATGGTAGGAGGAGAGAACCAGCTCCCACAAGCTATCCTCTGACCTCCACAGTCATGTGCAGCCACTCCTCCACAAGTGCAGATCAACCAACAAATATATGCTCAAAATTTTGGAATCTAAGAATAAGAAATTAAAACTCAGGAGAGTTCTTGAGGATTTCCAAGTTTGTAAGGTATTCTGTTTTTCTTTTTTCTTTTTCTTTTTCTTTCTTTTTTTTTTCGAGACAGGGTTTCTCTGTAGCTTTGGAGCCTGTCCTGGAACTAGCTCTTGTAGACCAGGCTGGCCTCGAACTCACAGAGATCTGCCTGCCTCTGCCTCCCGAGTGCTTGGATTAAAGGTGTGTGCTACCACCGCCTGGCGCTTCTTTTTTCTTTTTTAAAAATATTTATTTATTCATTATGTATACAGTATTCTATCTGTGTGTATGCCTACAGGCCAGAAGAGGGCACCAGACCTCATTACAGATGGTTGTGAGCCACCATGTGGTTGCTGGGAATTGAACTCAGGACCTTTGGAAGAGCAGGCAGTGCTCTTAACCACTGAGTCATCTCTCCAGCCCTCTTTAATGATTTTTTAAAATTTGTTTCACATTCCAACCACAATTCTCCCTCTCCCTTTTCCAACCCCCCACCTCTACCCCACAGCACACCCATCTACTCCTCCCAAGAGTAAGGGCTCCCATAGGGAGTCAACAAAGCCTGGCCCATTAAGTTGAGGCAGGACCAAAGTCCCCGCCCCCGCTGCATTAAGGCTGAGTATTGCATCCCACCATAGGGGATGGGCTCTGACAAGCTAGCTCATGCACTAGGGATAGATCATGGTCCTTCTGCCAGGGGCTGCTCAGATAGACCTAGCTATACAACTGCCACCCATGTGCAGAGGGTCAAGGCCTCTTTTCTTAACATTTTATTTACAAGTGTTCATGTAATTTTGAAGTGAGATATGATTATATATACTCATGGTATGTTATAGTAAAAGTTTCAGGAATGTCTCTGTAAAGTGGTATAATAGTGAATGCAGTCCCTATGTCCAGTGATCATAAACAAGATACTATTTGGGATATCTATTTCAGTACAGCACAAACATATCCTCTATCCTGCGGATACTTAAATGATATAGAACAGTGGTTCTTAACCTGTGGGTCGCACATCAGATATCCTGTATATCTGATATTTACATTACAGTTCATAACAGTAGCAAAATTACAGTTATGAAGTAGCGATGAAATAATTTTATGGTTGGGGTCACCACAGCATGAAGAACTGTATTAAAGGATCGAAGCATTAGGAAGGTTGAGAACCACTGAAATAAAACATTAAATAATGTAAACCAAAGATCTGTAAAATTGAAAGATACCACAGTTTCTATTATTTATAAATTATTCTTAAAAGCTCAATGTTGTGATATATATATAGTTTAAAATTATTGGGTTTATTGCTTTTTTTTTTTTTTTTTTTTTAAGACCGAGTCTCACATACTGTGTAGCCCTGGCTGTTCTGGGATTCTCTATGTAGACCAGGCTGGTCTTGAACTCACAGAGATCAGCCTGCCTCTGCTTCCAGAGTGCTGGGATTAAAGGCGTGCGCCACCATACTTGGCTTGTTTGATAGTCTTCATCTTTGTTTTGCAGTCCATATTGTAGGTGTATAGAAAATTCCTTTCATTTTCGGTGACATTGGTCAGATTGTTTAGGCTGCATCCAGTACAGTGTCAAGGTTCTCTGTGGAGAAAACTTTTTTATTTCAAAATAATTATGGAATCACAAGAAATGGTGAAGTAAAGAAAGGCCCCTAATCTTTCCCAATGTTTTCCAATGATAACGCCACATAGGATGGATGCTAAGACTACTCAAAGGTCAGCCCAGAATCATTAGCTGTTCTTGTGTTTGTATACCTGCACATATATGTATGTAAATGCGCATTGCCCCTCCTTTGACATGGGCATCAGGCCCATACCAGCACTGCAAAACCCTCATTGCCATAGAAACCCTTCTAGCTTCCACTTTAAAGCTGCCACAATGTATCAACACCCTTCTCACTGACATCCAAACAATTCTCCTTAATCTCTGATTTTTGTCGTTCTGAGAAATTTATAAACATAGAATCATAGCGTGTGCCCACATGAGATTTTCTTTCTTTTTTTAAATATGAAACCCTTTACAAATTGGAATATCTTTCTTTTTCAGATGCCATGCTAATCTTTGTATTATTTTTATTCATTTTTAGTATATACGCTGCCAAAGCAAACATGGCTTGCTTTCTTCTTATTGCTACAGTACATTGACACCACCCAAGACACATTTCAATTTCTCTAGCCACACGTTATTGAAGGGTGTTTGCATAGTTTCCAGCTGGGAATGTTGTAAATTAAATTGTTGTGACCATTTGTGTAATGGATGGAATTTTTTCATTTCTCTGGTGTCTGAGTGTGTCAGTCTAATAGTAAGCGGCCAGGTTTTCTCCACAGTAGCTGTAGTATTTGTATTCCCAACAGCAGCGTGTGAGGACCAGTTTCCTCACATCCTTGCCAATATTGTGTCATCACTATTTTAATTTTAGCTATTTTAATAGGGACATAGCTATAGCATGCCTTAATTTTATTTTTTCATTTATTTACTCTTATTTTTTTTTTGAGACAGGTTCTCACTATGTTGTCTTGGCTGGTCTGAAGCGCTTTAATTTCTTCAACTCTTGAGGTTTTTTTTTTGTCGTTGTTTATTTATAGCTTGTTTTTTTGTTTTTTTTTTTTTCTTTTTTTGAAACGGTCTTACTTTGTAGCCTTTGCTGGCCAAGAATTCACTCTGTAGACCAGGCTGACCTTGAACTCACAGAGCTCCACAGCCTCTGCTTCCTGAGTGCTGGGGTTAAAGGAATGTGCCACCATGCCTGATCCACACACACTAATTTTAATTTGCTTTTCTCTGTTGGCTTATGGCACTAAACATTTTGTGTACGGATTCGCTCTCTATATGTATTCTCTTGATGAAATGTCTATTCATATATTCTTCTTCCTTGCTTTTTTTCTTTCTGCTTTTGTGTTATTGACTGCTGGGGTAGAACCCAGGGCCTCATGCATGCTAAACAAGCACCTACACTTTCAACTGCACCCCAGTCTCCTTTTCTCCTTCTCTAATTGGCCATTAGTTTTCTTACTGTGGAGGCTGGTGGGGAAGGGGACTTACTTTTAAAGATGATACACATCTGTCATCTCAGCTCTTGGGAGGCAGAGGCAGGAAGATTGCTGCAAATTTAAGCCCGCCTGATCTTCATAGTAAGTGCTAAGCCAGTCACCGCTACATAGAAAGACCTTGACGCCATAAATAAATAAAGAAAGAAACAGACCTTTGGTTTGTGAAGAGTTGTAGGAGTAAAGCCAACTTGGGTTGTCGTATGGATTTCACATGCATCCCTGCTCCCTCACCATGCACAGCTATCCCCACCATCAGCATTCCTTATCAGAGCGGAGCTTGTTTCAGTTCACCACTGCCCAGGGTTCAGAGTGGGCATGCGAGGGGTGTGTGTGTGTGTGTGTGTGTGTGTGTTCACTACTCCAGTGTCACTCAAGGTGGCTTCAATCAATTGTCCTAAGGGTCCTCTGCTCTGCCTACTCATCCCTTCTTCCAAACAGATGTGGAAACCACTAATCTCTTTATGGTTTCCCTTATGGTGTGTGATGCAGGATCTTTTTTCATGTGCTGTGTTCATCTGTGTATCACTGATTCAGCTAGGCTAGCCAGCTGGCAAGCTCCAGGAGTCTCCTGTCTCTGTCCCGCCAGCGCTAGGAATCTGAATGCAGGTCCTCGGGCTTGCATGACAAGTACTTGGCAAACTCAGCCATCTCTCCAGGCTCCCTGGTTGTTTTCATATTGTTGAAATTCAAGAGTCTATTATATCTATTTTAGATAAGTTTTCCATAAGACATTTCTTTTGTGACTATATTTTCCTGGCCAGTGACTTGTCATTTCGTTCACTGAACAGTGCCTTTTACAGAGTAGGGATTTTTATATAATGCAAGTAAACCTTACTGGCTACTTATTTCTTGAATCATGTCTTTGGGTTGCCTTCACCAAACAGTGCTCTGCTTATCAGCTGGTCTGCATCTGGTCAGAGAGAGAATAGTTACACACAAGATGCACACATGTACGTTACACTGCTCCTGGGGAAACATTGTAGCAAGCTCTCTTGTCAGACTACCTTTGAATTGTCAACTCCAAAATAACAACACGAAGACTTCCTATTAATTATGAAAGGTTGGCCTTTAGCTTAGGCTTGTCTCAACTAGATGTTAAAACTTAATCCATTTATACTAATCTACGTTCTGCCATGTGGCATTATCTCTCTTCATCATGCACCTCCTGTTTCCTATCCATATCTACCTGGTGACTCCTCCTTTCTTCTTAGAGTTCTTTCTCTTCCTGGATATCCCACCCATACCTCCTGCCTAGCTGTCGACCAATCACAGCAGCGCATCTTCATACAGTGTGCAGATGTTCCACAACAAAACATGAGCAAGTGGCTTGCTACTCGACCCTGATAGGGAACCAATAAAAAACTAAAGTACGGATACCACCAAACTCAGTGAACCAGTAAGTTTTATTCAGTTTCTTATAGGAATCTGGGTGAAGGGTTAATTACAAGAGCAGAAATAACTCAAAGACAGCAGCATCACCAAAAGCCCACCCCAGTCTGGGTGACAACCATGAAAGCTGAAAACCTAGAGCTCACTACGTAACAATAGGCAGTTTAACATCTTGAAGAGTGTCCTTCTCAGGTAGCTTCTTTCAGGTACTTGGCTAATCTGCTTCTTGTAGGTCATTCAGCTGGTCTGAGACAGTGTCTCTCCGCAGTTCTTGATGCTTATATATCCTTGGGGAGGGAAGAGCCTACTGAATCTGGTTAGTTTGAGTGACTTCCTAGATTTATGTAGAATTGTTTACTTCCTTAGCTTATAGAACTTGCCTCAAGGATGGAATACTTCATCTTCCCTTATAACATCCCATTGTTTCTCCCCCTTTAATATCCTGTGTGTCAATCAACTTTCCTCAAAGATGGGAGTCCCCCCACCCCCGAGACAGGGTTTCCCTGTAGCTTTGGAGCCTGTCCTGGCACTCGTTCTATAGAAGACGCTAGCTTTGAATTCACAGAGATCTGCCTGTTTCTGTTTTCTGAGTGCTGGGATTAAAGGCTTGTGCCTTTATCTGTTTTTTATCTAGGAGGAAATTGCCACACAACCAGAGCAAGTTTCTTTGAGTGGGCAGCAAGGAACAACAGTGCACTGGTTCAATATCAGCTGGTCTCTAGGGCCCAGGAACCTGGAAAGCAGCCTGCCTTGGGCATTATACCCCATGGGACAGGACTCGCTGGGTCAAAATGTTGGAGAATATTCTGCGTCTAAGAGCAGAAGCTGAGCCCAGCTCTCTTGACCTGCCCCTTCCTATCTCAGGAACCAGCACACCCCATGCTGATTCTTGAGAACTACAAGTAAGAAAGGGGAGAACTGTCCTGTCAGTTGAACCAGAACCCTCATTTAGAAAAGCCACATTGTGCCTACCTTTGCCTTGAGTCAGGTGGCTGCCTTTGGTACGATCCTTTCATTTCCAAGGTTGTTATTGCTTGTGAAGAATCCAGGCAGAGAAGTTTTCTTTTGTCGTGGGAGGTGTTCCCCTCTCCTCTAGCTTCTCTGGATCTGGGAACCTAGCAGCGAAGCTGTGAGGCAGCCTGGTGCAGTGCTGTCCAAGCCTGCAGGGACCTGGGATAGCAACCTGGCTGGATGCTGCCTTGGGCTACACCCCTCAAAGTAGAGACAGGTAGTTCTGGTGAGCCTCCTGACTTTTGGGATACCTGCTTCCAATGAGGCCAGGGGCTCCCCTCAACTAGGCTGGCCTACCTTGTGCTCTGCAGGAGGAAGCATCCTGCCTCCCTCCACAGAACCCAGAGCCTTTGGCAGAGACACGATCAGCGTTGTCTAAGGGAAGAGCTGGAAGTCTCGACCGTGAGAGCCTAGAATACAATCTCTAGGGAGCTCTGCACTTCTTTTCTAGCTCCCAAATCTAGCAAGGGCGCTTAGACAGAGAAGTACCTGGGGGTGAGTGGATCTAGCCTGGGGCCAGACCAGCACCTTGATGTTATATGTAGCGAGAATCCATCTATCTCATGCAGGAAGGCCTCTTAACAGGAGGAGGTGGAGATGGTGGTGCCCCATCTACTACTGTCCAGGCTGAGGAAGCATTGGCCTCAAAGTGCATATAGGACCTGCTGCCCTTTCTTTTCACCTCCGTACTGGGACAGATTTGCCTGCTTAAAATGTTTCCACTGGCTTTGTTGTTGTTGTTGTTCTGGTTGTTCTTAATTTTTTTGAGACAAGGCTGATCTGGAACTCACTGTATAGGCCAGGCTGGCCTGGAACTCCCCAAGATCCTCTTGTCTCTGCAGGCAGGTGCCACCATGCCTGGCTCCATTTGCACAATTTAATGAGAGTTGTGATAAGCACACTGCGGCAGCCTTCCCAACTGTAAAGATGCCCTTATTCTGTGTGCCTCTCAGAAACTGCTGCTAATTAAAATATGATACTGTTGGCAGATGCAGTGGTGTTCGCTTGTAGGCCTAGCTACTTGAAATGCAGAGCTGGGGCAATTGCTTGAATTTAGGAGTTCAAGGCGCTGGAGCCTAAGACCCCCACCCCCCACCCCGTGTGTGTGTGTGTGTGTGTGTGTGTGTGTGTGTTGCGGGGAGTGTATTATGAATTAGCTATTTAGTCTTTGTGTTCATTTGTTTGTATTTTTTTTGAAACAGAGTTTCTCTGGGTAGCCCTGAGAAATTCACTCTGTAGACCGGGCTGGCCTCAAACTCAGAGATCGGCCTGCCTCTGCCTCCCGAGTGCTGGTATTAAAGGCATGCACCACCATCACCCAGCCTGAATTAGCTCTTAATTATACACTCTTGGATGAGCTTGTTGAGAATGATTTTTGTTTTGTTTTTTGAGACAATGTCTGAGTAGCTCTAGCCTAGACTAACTGAAAGCATGTAGACCAGGCTAGCCTTGAACTCACAGAGATCCACCTGCCTCTGCTTTCTAAGTGCTGGGATTAAAGGCTGAGTTACAACAGCTGGCTTGTTAAAAATGATTTAAAGGGCTGGAGAGATGGCTCAGTGGTTAAGATCACTGGCTGATCTTCCAGAGGACCCGGGTTCAATTCCCAGTCAACCGCATGGCAGCTCACAACTGTCTGTAAGTTTAGTCCTAGTGGATCAAACACCCTCACACAGTCATATGTGCAGGCTATGCAGGCTAAACACCATTAAAGAAGAATGATTTAGGTCTCCTTGTATATCATCATTGGCTTTCCCACTGCTAGGCTCTTTTCTACCTATAGCCAGTGTACTCTTGAGGCAGCTTCTGAGAGTGACCGGTGCTCTCCACTCTGCATTGCCTCTGAGCCACCACTGACCTTTCCTGGGCTAATCTGAGAGGCATGGATGGGAACGCTTGGCATCTGTATGTGAATGAACTAGATTTGGATCCAGGCCACTGCAGATGTTTCTTTGGGAAATTACAGGATTTCAGGGTTTACTGCTGCATGCTGCCCTTGCCCTAGCTTGTGTCCACACACGTGATGGCAGGATTGCAAAGACTTGGTTCATATGTCAACAGGAGACCCAGATTTGGAGAGGCAGCTTAAAAACTTGCTGCATCCCCATTGCCAGCAGTCCCTCCCAGGGAGCTGACCTCAGGACAAGGTGTAAGCACTCTTAGAGGTGGCTGCTGGGACAGACTTGTGAAATGGGTGGTTGTTCTCAGGTCCTGTCCTGCTGCTGACCAGTGACAACATCAAACAACGCCTTGGTTCCGCTGCTCTAGACAGGTGCGCACAAGGTGACCCCCTTATGGTCCCATGGAGAGAAATTTAGTCAACCTGAACTTCCTTCTTAGCTGTCCTGGCATAGTCTTGAGATGGACCTCATTAACCCTGTGCCTTGGTGTCTGCACATTCTAGCATGTTCCTTGTCCAGCTATACCCTCTAGTCTTTATATGTACTTGGGTACCATCATCAGAGGTCCCAGGAGACAACAATGCCCTCCTTACCATATAGGCAGCTCTGCATCTCACCTTCTCTTAAGCCCCCAACTTCTAGGCGTGGCCACAGCCTCTGCTCAACTGCCCAGTTCCAAGCACCCACTGCTGCTCTGTGGGAGAGGTGCTAATGAAGATGAGGAGCCTTAGGAGACCCCATAGATGATGAGGTGCCAGCACTCAGGAGGCAGAGGCTGGCCAGTCTCTGTGAGTTTGAGGCTCCCTAGTCTACATAGGGAGTTCCAGGCCAGCCTGTGCTATACCGTGAGACCCTGTCTCAAAAAACTCTTTTCTTTTAAATTTTAATTTAAATTTTGTTTTAAAAAAAAGGTGAGGTGCTGCCTTATGTCTTTCAGTATCCATGAGTACCGGCTATCCAGCTGGCTGGGGCAGCAGGAGGACATCCACCGGATTGTGCTATATCAAGCAGACAGCACACTCACACCCTGGACCCAGCGCTGCATCAGGCAGGCTGACTGCATCCTCATTGTGGGCTTGGGGGAGCAAGAGCCAGCAGTGGGCGAGGTGAGTGCTCAGGGGGCTTCCAGCCCAGACCCGTCTATCTTTCCGTACCCACGTGTTTGCTGGTCTCTTTAGAGACCTCTGCTATGTTCACGCCTAAAGATTATATAGAAATAGTGCCGTTTTATATCATTCTGAAATTGTGTTTGTTTGTTCGTTTTGATTTTTGAAGACAGGGTTTATTTGTGCAGCCCTGTCTGTCCTGGAACTCACTGTGTAGACCAGGTTGGACTTGAACCCTAGAGATCCTCCTGCCTCTGCCTTCCACATGCTAAGATTAAAGCGTGTGCCACCACCATCCCTCATGAAATTTACTTTTTCATCGATACCAGGATTGATAAAGATCCCACTGTTTTACCCATTTTTTTATGGCTGTTTGGTTTTCCGTTTGTGAGTGCCCACCATACAGTCTCTACCTGTTACTTTATAGTAACAAGCAAGGTCGAGTTATCTTCAGATACTTTCAAGTTGCTGACCCCAAAGGAAATGTGTGTACTTACTAGACGCTGCCAAGTTGCTTCCCCGGTTGTGAATGGCTGCAGGTGCGGCTGAAGAGCTCACGTCCTTCTCAGGAGAAGGAACTCTGGCTCCATTCATGCCCTTTAACTAAGCAGTATGAGGTGATTCCTCGTCATTTGAATTAGTGTGCCCATCTCCTCTCTGCTCTACCTGCTGAGCTTCCATCTCAAGCATCTGCCCTACCTGTCTAATCCTGGAGCAGCTAAAGTCAGCCCCTCTGATGTCTGTTCCCATTGTTCAGGAGCAGTGCTATTTTGTAAGGCAGGTGCCCAAAAAGTGCGTCGTCTGTGAAGGTGACAGCCTACAGTCACACGGCAGTGTTTGAGACGCGGGGGGAAGCACTCTTGTCTCATACTCCCCCCAGCACCCCTGGTACCCGTGTTGGCCACCAGCAGTTAGTGGACCATGTGGTCAGGGTGTTAGTAGCCATCTTTCCAGCCCGGCTACTAACTAGACCCATCCCACACTGTTTGGGGGCCAGCTATCAGGGCAGTGCTGAGTGTCAACCCTGGAGACAGCTCTGTGGCGGTCCTTGGTTCTGTTCTGTTTTCAGCCCTCAGGCTTACCTGGACTTGCTGACCATGCCTTATTCTCTTCTAGCTGGAGCGGATGTTGGAGAACACAGCCGTGCGTGCCCAGAAGCAGCTGATCTTGCTGCACAAAGAGGACGGTCCAGGGCCTGCCCGCACAGTGGAGTGGCTCAACATGCGGAGCTGGTGCTCTGGCCACTTGCACCTCCGCTGCCCACGCCGTGTCTTCTCTAAGAGGAGCTTGCCCAAGTTGGTGAGGCCTGGTGGGCTGGCCCAGCAGGACTTAGCTCTGACTACACTACCTCTGGCCTCCTGTTATACATCTAGAGCTGTCTTTCTCCTTCTTTATGCACATCAAGGCTTGTGGGTTCTTACTGAGCTTGCCTATTCTGCTTCTGAACTCTGTGATCATAACTTTGGGATTCTTGGGCTACCTTGCAGGTTGAGGAAGTCACAGCACAAAGCACAGAGAGGCCGTCCAGACCTGGGAACCAGTGAGCTCAGGAATCTGGGCTTGACTTAGGTTCAGGGATCAAGGCTGTGAGAGTCTCACACTTAGCTGGGGCCCTAAAGAGATATTATGGCTAGATCACTGTGCTATTCTTTCAGAGCAGAGGCAGATACAATCCTAAGACACCTCTTCCTTGGACCATCTTTAGTTCTTTGGGCTCAGTGTGAAAACTAGGTGGTGGGAAGCATTGGTGCTGTCCACATGCTACAGCCCATTCAATGGGCAGCATCTGTTGACTGCATCCCTGTCTGGGACCATTTGCCTCAAGAGCACTCCCTACATAAAGGGCCAGAGGAGAGACTCCTGTGAGGGCATCCTGAGGGGCTCTATGGTCCTAGGCAGTTAGAAGCTTCCTCTAGGTCAGCACCCCTCAGGTGAGCTTGGACCCTGTCAGGCACTTGGGTGCTAATGCTGTGTCCTGTGTCCTGGAAAGGAGAGGCTATGAGTCAAATCAGGACATGCCAACCTTTAGCTGGAGAAACACACAAACCTCTGTCTTCCTTTGGCTCCTTTCAGGTTGAAATGTACACGCGCGTTTTCCAACGGCCACCAGACCGTCACTCAGACTTTTCCCGCCTGGCACGGGTGCTGACAGGCAATGCCATTGCTTTGGTGCTTGGAGGAGGTGGAGCAAGGTGAGCCCTCACCCCAACCTTGTGCCACACTCCCACTGGCCTTACCCTGAGCATAGGTGCCGCAGATGCAAAGATCCTTGGACCACTCTAGTATTCTCAGGAGAGTCCCCATGGATGGCAAGAGTGGGGTCCACATGCCAAAGTGTCTAGGTACATGTGTGTTTATAAGCTAAATGTTTTGGATTTCACTGTTGCCATTTGGTAGAAGAAGATAAGTGTGTTGTCCGACTATCTATGCTTAGCAGCATCTGTTGGGTTAGCCATGTGTCTCCGCTTTGCACATTGTCTGCTCTTGTCCTTTGCCAGTTCCCCATTGGGCTCCCCATGAGGTTCTTTCCATTTTAATGTATTCTCTATGAAGGAATGACCTGCTCTGCTCATGAACTAGAGAAATATCCTTCAGTTCTTTAGGCTTGGGGTTCTTTAAAGGAGTTTTAGCCCATGCAATTCCTGCCCTGAATTGTCATCTGACCCTTCCGAGCTGAAAGATGTGGCGGCCCATGGCATCGTGGGAGGATGAAGTGGTGATCCAGATATTCAGGAGGAGCCGTGTCAGACTCCACATCTCTCCAGGAGGAGGGTTGCTCTGGAGCTGACCCACTGTGAACTGAGTCCTGGCTCTGCTCAGTCTACAATGAAGTGACCCCACCCCACCCAGTGCGTGCTCGTTGTATCTTGAATCATGGGGGAACTGACCTAGAAGAGGGGTGTGACATTATCAGGTAGGGGAGGCCCTAGTCCTTCCTGTGGGCCTGGATAATAGAAACTTAGAAAGGTTAGGTACAGACCTGGTCCTGGTTTGCATGTCAGGCCAACAGCATTTTTGAAGACTCTACCACTTGGCTCTAGGTGTACTTAAAAGCTGAGTGGTTCTGCAAGGCACACAAAGAACAGTCCTCTGCTTGCCCTTCCTGGAGCCAAATACTTTCAAAGTCTGTTTGGACATTGACTTTTCTGTGACCCTAAGTAGTAGTCACCATCCGTATTGACTCCACTGCCAGTAACGCCCTCTTCTGCTTTTTTGTAACTCCTTTCTCTCTCTCTCTCTCTCTCTCTCTCTCTCTCTCTCTCTCTCTCTCTCTCTCTCTCTCTCTCTCTCTGTCTCTCTCTCTCTCTCACACACACACACACACTATTTAATATGCACTTTGAAAGTTAATTAGTAATTAAGACTGCAGTAAAAGAGCTTGGGAGAGCCAGCTATCTAAGGAAATCAGGGCTGCTTGATAAGTTGCAGCCAATGAAATCAAGGTAGCTTGTGAGTTTCTTGTAATTTATAAAGTAAATTCTGACACAGTGGAAAGACCAGCCTGCCTATATTCTGGAACAGGGCTCCCATGATGCTGAGGAGGATGGTGAATTTGAGGCCAGTACAGGATACAGTGTCTCCAAAAACAGACAAGAGCTGAAATTAAAGCATACATTAGAAAGTGTCAACAAAGCAAAAGTGTGGCCTTTGAAAGGACAGCTAAGGAAAAAGGAGAAAGGTGCAGGAGGCCCTGCTGTGCAAGGCCTCTGTCATGCAGATTGTCACAGCTGCTCTGGTTTCAGGACAGCAATATCTGAGTTCTGCTGGCAAGAGAGAGTTACACCGTGTCTCTCTGCAGCTGTGTCCTCCAGTCTTCTTCAAACTCATTTGTTGGTTGTTTCATCCCAGTTATGTGTTTCATGTCTGTAATCTCCACTTCATCCCGCGTATAGTTTCCCATTCTCCGTCAGTTACCAATCCTGTCTTGAATTCCTTCAACTCTTGTTTTTTGGGGGATTTTTTTTTCCTTTTCTTTTTGTGAGACAGGGTCTCACTATATAACCCTGTTGGCCTGGAACTCTATATGTAGACTAGTCTGGCTTTGAGCTCACAGAGATCCACCTGCCTCTGCCTCCAGAGTGCTAGGATTAAAGGCGTACGCCACTACACCCAGCTCTCAACTGTTGTTTCTGTTGTTGTTGTTTTGTTTACTTGTTTACTCTGTGTCCTGGAACTCACTATGTAAACCAGGGCTGGAGAGAAGGCTCAGTGTTCAAAAACACTGTCTACTCTCCCTGGTTCAGTTCCCTGGACCCACATGGCAGCTCACAACTGCCTGTAACTCCAGTCCCAAGGGATCTGGACTATGCAGACACTACATGCACAGGCTGTACAGACACACATGCAGGTAAAACATCCAAACACCTAAAATAAAAGTAAACCAGGCTGGCTTTGAACGCACAGAGATCCACCTGCCTCTGTCTCTCAGGTGCTGGGATTAAAGGCTTGCACCACTGTGCCAAGCTCAACTTTTGTTTTAAGAGTTCTACTTATTTAATTTTTTTGGTGGTATTACATATTATTCTTTTTTATGTGCTAAATAATATGCACAGTAAATGAATATTTTAACCGTTATAGTGCAATGAAATACGTTCTCACTGTCATACAGCTGTCAGGCCTATCTATTTCTAGGCTGTTTCGTCATCCTGGATAAACCGTATCCACTGCACATTCACCCATGCTCTGCCCCCCTGGTAACTCTTCCTCCTTTCCATGTTCATAAGTTTGCCTGTTAGAGAACCCCTCCTGTAACCGGAGTCACACCTCTATGTGCTGTGCGCCTGCCTCCTTTACTAAGCACACTAATATATTCCCTGCGGGCATACACACAGCGCTTTGTTCTCCCACACCTCTGGTGCTAAACACAGACTGTTCATGGCTTCTCTAAAGTGTATGGTAGTGGGATCAACCAAGTGTGCATACGGTAGGCAAGTACTCTACGACCTCTAGTCCTTGGTCCAATCTTGGTGTTTGTTAATCTTGTCTTGTAATCATAAGATCTTTTCTTCTATGACTTGTTATGCTTGGTTTTGAGGCTTTAGGTCATAACTTCAGCCTGGTTTGAAAAAAATTGGGGAACTGGATTTCTGGTCTTCATGGGTGCTGGCTCATTTCTACTTTACTTTGATTCCTAGGGGCAGCCCTTGGTGTTTACCAGGACCCTTTTTTTTTCCTAGAGGGCTCTCCTTTCCGGTTTTCCCCACTACAACTGTGGCAAAGTCTGTTCAGCTTCTCAGCCTCTGTGATACTCTATTGGACTCAACAGTAGATGGTAGCAGTCACCCATTGGCTCTCCTCAGTAAAGCCATCCTCTCCTGTCTCAGCCCCTCGGTCACCTGTGCACCTCCAGAGGGAGGAATTTTATTATATCCAGACCCCTCTGGGAGCCTCTCCTCTCTTTGCCCCATTGTCTGTGGTCATGTAACTTCTGGTTCTGAGGAGGGAAGAGTAATCTGAGCATGTGACCTGCCTCTGAGGCACACAGGGCATGTAGGGTAAGGGCTGGCCTGACTATGGTGCTCATTTTCTCCCTTTCTTCTTGCTGGTGAAGAGGCTGTGCCCAGGTGGGTATCCTGAGGGCCCTAGCAGAGTGTGGCATCCCAGTGGACATGATCGGAGGGACGTCCATTGGGGCTTTTATGAGTGCTCTGTTTGCTGAGGAGCGGAGCTACAGCCAGATGCGGATCCGTGCTAAGCAATGGGCAGAGGTAAGCAGGTGCCCTCCACCCTCAGGAAGGTTCGCAGGTCAGAGCGTGGCCTCTGTGGCAGGCGGAGAGCATAAAGCAGGAAAAGATTGGGCAGGTAGTGGGAGATGGCCAAGAGCTTGTGACAGGAGGTGGCCTGAGGCAGGTGTGGGAGGTGGTCTTAACTCGTAGGTTTATCAGGTGACAACACGGAGGTCCAGTGCCAGTGAAGGGGGAACTAGTGGACCCTATGGTCTCAGGAAGCAAGAGGCACAGCTAAACCATGGGCTACAATGGGCAGGAAGGCAAGATGGAACTGCAGTCAGTCAGGATCAGGAGACTACAGGCCTCAGATTTCTTTTTTAAAACATATTTTTATTCTCGAGACTTTTATATGTGTATATAATGAAATATTATCATATCTACTTCCCACTTACCCTCTCCAACCCCCCATACTCTCCCCAGCATGTCTTCTTCCCAACGTCATGTCGTCTTTACCTTTTTATTCATTAGTTGCTGGAGAATTTCATACAGTATATTTTGTTTACATTCATCCCCTCCCCCAACTACTCCAAGAGTCTCCCACACCCCAGCCATGCCTCAGGTTTCTGAGGCCAAGGCAAGGCAGGATATGCAGCTTCAGTTTGTTAGCATGGATCATTCCAGCATGCCTAGGAGACATTCCTTGTTGCCTGGTGCCTACCTAGCCCTGGATGGTTTGGGGGAAGGGAGTGTTGCCTTGGTGTGAGTCAGACTAGGAGGGGCTGAGTGTGGGCTCCAGGCTACCCCGCAGCCGGCACTTCTCTGCTCTTAGTTCAGCCTTGTCAAAAATGGACACCAGAATCAGAATCAAAGCGTCAAGCAAAAATCAAAGGAAGCAGAACCGGTTCCCTTAGCTCTGTCTTGCCAGCAGGCCGCTCCTAGCCTTCTCGAGGCTGGGCTGCTCCTGTGGAACAAATGGAACCCTGCTGAAACCATGCGTGGGATCAAAAGATTTTGTGCTCTCCTTTTCCAAAGAGGAGAAAATTGGTCATCCGTGTGCAGAAGCTGAGGAGTGGGCTCTCTGCTGCATTCACAAAGCTGAGAACACAGCTGAGGCTTTGTCCAGAAACATGTCTCTGCTGGAGTGAGAGCCTGGTGACACATCCTGTCCCTAGTGCTGTCAGCTTCACTGGGGGTGGTCTCTAAGAGCCATTACCACAGGAAAGTGTGTCCCCTTGGTGTAGAACAGCTTAGATTGTAGTCATGGGCTGGGAAGCCCAGCCCAGGGCCTGTGGGAAGTGTTCTTCCTTCTCTCCTCCTGCTCAGCTGGTGCTAAGGATCAGCAATGGGGAGAATCAGGGCCCTTTGGGCTGGTCCTCCCACCCCTGAGGGTGAACTAAGCTATGCTACCTTGCTGAAGTGGCTGCCCTGCAGGAGACGACTACAGGACGTAATGGGGATGAGCTATGGACATACTTACCCACCAGCCATGCTAAAGAGGGCAGTTTGTCCAGCGGCCTCCCTGGCTCAGATCTTGGGTAGAATCTCAAGCTGTCTTATTCCTTGTTTTCTGTGTCACTCATTTGTCTTACAGAAGGGTCTAGGGCTGGTGGCTCTAGTTGGTGGGTCTAGTTGAGCGCTCCCTCTACTGTGTAGGAAACTTTGGATGCCCAGAGCACAGAGGTCTTCTGGAGTCCTGAAGGGCTCTCAGTGTATAGCTGCGTGAGGAAGGGACAGGGGTGTGGAGCTATGGGAGGCTCTTAGCTTTTAAGCCCCAGGAGTTTCTGCTGGCCTCTTTGTCCACACTAGGCTCAAGCCCACAGAGAGTGCTCTCCTGAGACTTCAGGCAGTTGGACCTGTGGGTTTTCTTGGTCGCCCCTATTCTGATGCAGAAATGTGATTCCTCACTAAAGGTCTCCCATGTCTCTAGGATATGACATCAGTGCTGAAGACTATACTAGATCTGACCTACCCAATCACATCTATGTTTTCTGGAACTGGCTTCAATAGCAGCATCAGCAGCATCTTCAGAGACCGGCAGATTGAGGCATGTCCCTATCACACCTGGCTTGCACTAGATGCTCAGTGACCTTGACACTGTCCTGCTTTCTCTACGTTCCTCTGTCCCTAGATGGCCTTGCCAGTGTGGGGCAGGGAACAGTTGAGAGGAGGGTTCCTCTGATCCTTGTCCTCCCCACAGGACCTGTGGCTCCCCTATTTTGCCATCACCACCGACATCACAGCCTCTGCCATGCGGGTTCACACAGATGGTGAGAGCCTTCTCCAACCAAAAACACCATAGGGTCGGCTTAGTGGGGTCAGTAGCTCTAGGATCTTAGTCAGGTATGGGGCATGGACACACAGCTCCATGAGGGCCCTGAGGATCTTGCAAAGGAAGGTCATAGCCACATTTGCATAGTGGGCAGAGGATGTCTCTGCCATAGGCACACTGTGTGAAGTAAGGCAGGGGCGAGGGTCTCAGGTGAGTAAAAGGACCTCTGGGAAAGGAGCAGAATTAGGGATGTGCTCAGGCACAGGATTCTTCAGTTGGGCAAAGTGGGATATTTGGGGACCACAGAGGAATACTTCAATGCCATCTCTTTTCAAGGCAAAGCCCTTTGGGCATGAGAGGTCTGGTGGTGGTCTGTCAAGCTTAGTGTTCTCCCTGGAGGTTGGATCTATGGGCTTTCAGACGACAGAGATACAGCAGGGAGCACAGAGGACAGAGAAAGGGTCTTCCCTAGCCCTTTTCCCACCAGACCTTTGCTGATGCTTCAGGCTCGCTGTGGAGGTATGTCCGTGCAAGCATGTCCTTGTCGGGCTACATGCCCCCTCTCTGCGACCCCAAGGATGGACACCTGCTGATGGATGGGGGTTACATCAACAACCTCCCAGGTACTGCTGAGGGTGGGGGAGTGCCCCCCATGCTGGTACGTAGCTCTTTGGTCATTCTGCCCCGTGGCTGCCTGCCATAACCGCCTCCACACCAGGAAGGCTGGGGTGGTACACGTTTTCCTTGGAGTATGCCAAGAGAAAATGTCAGGCTGGCATCAGCTCACAGAGAACACATGCGCATGTGCCCATGCTTGCACATGCGCACAGCATGCTCCCAGCATATGGCTCTGCCTGTTAGCACAGCAGCAACAGAACAAAGGCCAAGGAGACAAACCAGGAGCAATTGATTTCCATCTGTGCCCACAGTTGGAAGCTAACAGTCTGCAGGTGTTGGGTGTACTGTGCGTGAGGCCGTACCTGCTACCTGTTGGCTACATACTCAGAAGGGCTCAGAACACAGTTCTGTGTATGTGGCTACACACAAGCTGGGACATTTGATTCCCCTGCTAGGCCCAGGAAGAATACTAGAGAGGGACCACATGGTCCCCAGGTGGAGCCACCAAGAGAAGCAAGGCCCTCTTGGTGCTTAGTAAAGCAGGGTCTGCCTCCCATTTGTTTTTCCCATTCCTCCAGGAGTGTTACCCCATACCCTGGTTTTGCATCTTTAACCTGGATGCTGACCAGGCTACCTTTTTCTCCATAGCGGATGTGGCGAGATCCATGGGGGCAAAGGTTGTGATTGCCATTGATGTTGGCAGCCGGGATGAGATGGACCTCACCAACTACGGTGATGCCTTGTCTGGATGGTGGCTACTTTGGAAACGCTGGAACCCCTTAGCCACAAAAGTCAAGGTACCAGATGGACTAAATAGCCTCTCTGGGGCTTGGGCTCTCATCCTCCCTGTGCCGTCCCTGGCCGTAGGGATGTAGAAGCACCTCCCAAGCTCAGAACCCAGCCCAGCTGGGACACTTGTTTGTGCTGGTTCCCAGTCCCTGGGACCAACTCTGGAGCACGAGGGGCTCACTAGGTCACATCTTCAGGACTTTGGCTCGGAGCCCATCATGTTTCTGGGTTTGGAGGGAGGGCCAGGGTAGGAGACTCAAGCCTTCTTGGCAGGTGTTGAACATGGCAGAGATTCAGACACGCCTGGCCTATGTGTGCTGTGTCCGGCAACTGGAGATGGTGAAGAACAGCGACTACTGCGAGTACCTGAGGCCACCCATCGACAGCTACCGCACCCTGGACTTCGGCAAGTTTGACGAGATCTGTGTGAGTGTCAGCAGCTAAGGACGAGGGCCTGGGGGTCAGTTCAGCCTCTTTTCTAAAAGTGCAAGAAGGGGCTCCCTCAAGTTCCTGTTGGGGCCTCCTATGTACACAGGAAGTTGGGTATCAACATGGGCGGACGGTGTTCGACATCTGGGTTCGGAGTGGCGTACTGGAGAAGATGCTGCAGGACCAGCAGGGGACAAGCAAGAGGAAGGACTGTGGGGTGAGAAGCAGGATGGAGGGTCTAGCCGGGTGGGAGTCTGGGGCCCTGGCAGCATCCTCTGTATCTGCTCCGCCTGTGTGCAGTCTGAGACCAGATGTGCTGACTCCCCGTGCTGCCTTCTGCCTCCCTCCAGGTGCTCACCTGCCCCAATGCCTCCTTCACGGACCTCGCTGAGATTGTGTCACGGATTGAGCCGGCCAAGGTGACTGCAGTGGACGGTGAGTTAGATGTCCAGAAAGTAGACCTGTGTAACAAAGGTAGGGACAGGCTACTCTGGACCCTCACTCTTGCTCTTGAAGTCACTGGCACTTGAGCTGTGCTGACCAGAAGCTTAACCACTGCTGCTCCATTGTGTCAAGACCTCTGTCTGCCCAAGAGTTCCCATAGCAATGAGATTATCCCCTAGCCCACTCAGGCTTCTCCCTCGTCACTCCACATAGCATCCTAACCACACCACGGACCTTCAGGGGAGCCTGAGGGCCAGGCCCAACAGCCACCATCCCCACCTTTATCCCCGTTTTGCAACAGAACATGTTTCTGCTGCATTCCCTGCTGCATGTTCCGTCTTAAAGAGGAACTTGAGAGGTGCCCTGAGGGCTTCCCAGGGTGGGAGCCGAGGCACTGAGGTGAGTTTGTGCTGGCCATTCCTTATCCAGCCCTGACCGGGCCCCCGGGCATGCTTGGTAGGTAAGAAGGGCCAGCTTCCTCCGTGGTTTTGTGAAAGACATAATAGGACAGCTGGTGGATGAGGCGGACAGAGGCAAGTGTGCTGTGTTGCTGGGTCTGGCAGCCCTGGGACTGCGTAGAGGACTGTGCTTGTGTTACTGTGGAGCTAGGGACAGTGGGTCTATGGCCGTGCTCTGCCTTAGCTTTAGCGGTGCTGGACACAGCCACTGTCCTTGGGGAGGGGACCAGTGTAGCCCTTTCTTCTGCTCCAGATGAGTCTGACTATCAGACTGAGTTTGAGGAGGAGCTGCCGGACATCTCCAAGGAGACATATGCTGACTTCCAGAGCACTGGGATTGAGTCGGACTCTGACTCGGTGAGGTGCTGGGCCCTGTTCTGCCAGTGTGCCTCAGTTGTGTCCACTCTGAGATTCCCAGACAGGGCCTGCCCCCAGTCTCTGATTCTGGGCTGGATGCTCCCTCCCACTCCAGATGATGCAGCCTGGTACCTGGCAGCCCCTACTTGACATATCTTGACCATGTATGATTTGCTTCCAGGAGGATGAGTCTTCACTATGGCAAGGGCCCTCAGGCCTGACATCCCCAAAACAGTCCCAGGATTCCTGCTGTTGGCTCCCTGGTCAAGATGAGCAGGGGTCAAAACTCTAATGTCTTTCCTGCCTGGACTAACACAGGACAGCACAGTCCTCTCCTGGGTCTGACCCCTAGGCTGAGGCTGCACCCACTCCTTGGAGGCTGCTTCAGTTGCCTGACAAGATCAAGCTGGTTTCTTCTGTGGATGTACGCTGTGTTAGAGGAGTCATGGGCCTCTCCTCTTCAACGGCACGCCTTGTATTCCCACAGCAAGCAATACTGAGGGGCTCTGAAGCCTCTGTGAGGCATGGGAGCGTGGGATTGGTGTATTAATAAAAGTCAGTCTGATTGTGTGGTATTTCACTCCGGTGTGAAGGCGGCTGTGGCAAAGAGCTAAGTGGACCTGAGGTCCGGAAGGTCCCACAGGGTGGTCATATGACCTCTTGGGACCCTTTGGCTGGTTCCTGCAACCTCCAGGCAGCAACTGTAGGCTAGGCAGGCAGGGTGCTCCGGGTTTGGATGGAGCTAAGGTTTCCCTTAAAACAAGGTGAGCTCTCGGCTTTCTTAAGTGTTCCTCACCTCTAGGCATACATGGGCCCGACCCTGAGGGGAAAAGCTTCACTTCAGTCCAGGGAGGGTCGCCCCTGGAAGAGAGCCCGCGGGAGGAGCCGCCTTTTAGCCACGCCCGTATCTGTCATCATGGGGGGTGGTACCAGGCCTGGCGTCAGTCAGGAGGCGGAGCACCGCCCCCGGTCCAGCCGCGCTCTCCTACAGTGGCTGGACTTGCAGGGCGCTGGGTGCGGCCATGCGGGGCCCGGGCCTAAGTGTGACCCTGACCCTGAGGCCGAGACCTAGCACGACCTCAGGCGCTGTACGGCTCCCCCGGCAGAGGCGGCGGGCGCGGGGCGCGCTCTGAAGCCCGGGGGATGCGCGGGCACCGTGACCATGGGTGCCGCCGCCTCCAGGAGGAGGGCGCTGAGGAGCGAGGCCATGTCCTCGGTAGCGGCCAAAGTAAGGTGAGTGCGGCGGGCTGACCGGAGGTCAGGTAGCCGCTGCCGGCTTCCGCTGTGGTGTGTGCTGCTGCCCCGGCCCCCTGCAGCTTCCCTGTTCCGACAAGAGTGGGCCTCGGGCCTTACAACCTGACGCCCACAGGCTGGACAGATCGGACAGAGAGCGGTCGGAGGTCTGTGGCCAGGATGTCCTGGTTCTCTGTGGTGGGTGGAGAAGAGCCCACCTCTTCTCGTGTTGGTGTGGAGGGCTAGGGTGGGGGGAGGTCTGGTGGGAAGGGTCTTGCCGTTGTCAAAGGCGGGTGGCCAGCGTGCACTGATTGTGTTCCCTCTGCCTACCCTGCAGAGCAGCTCGAGCGTTTGGAGAGTACCTGTCCCAGAGTCACCCTGAGAACCGCAACGGTGCAGGTAGGGGCCCAGGAAACAAAAGGGCTGTGCAGGGTGAGTCCTCTGTCCCAGGCCAGGGCCAGGGCCAGGGCCAGCGGAGTGTGAGTGTGAGCCAACCTAGACGCCTCGCTTGCTTCTCCTCCTCACATCCCCTGCCCTCCAGAGCCCAGAACCCCAGGAGGAGCTCCAATCACCCATCTCCATGGCGCCCTCCCAGCCTGGGTTGTTGGCATGGCAACAGGCCTCTTGGCACCCCCAGGGCTGGCACCACTGTCTCGGGGGCCAGCTGGTCGGGAGGGGGGGAGGGGAGAAGTTGGCATCAGGCAAATGGGTGTATCTGCAGGCTCGTGGGGGGAGACTGGCCTGTCTGTTCTTACCCTTGATGATGGTGCACAGGTAGTAAGGCCTGTTTGCCACCCCAGTCCACACTCGCACAAGGGCTTCAGGCCCAAATAAGAGGAACAGGGACACCTAGCAGAACCTTTTCTAGCACCCAGAACCCTCTCATCAAGCTTAGTGTTTGTTCCCCCCGTGTGCCCAGAGACTGGGAGGGTAGACCAACAGGCTGAAGGCTCACCTGGTGTCTTTCCCTTAGATCACCTGCTGGCTGACGCCTACTCCGGCCACGACGGGTCCCCAGAGATGCAGCCTGCCCCCCAGAACAAGCGCCGCCTCTCCCTCGTCTCCAATGGCCGCTATGAGGGCAGCATCTCTGATGAGGCTGTCAGCGGGAAGCCGGCTACAGAAGGTCCCCAGCCCCATGTGTACACCATCTCTAGAGAGCCAGCCCTGCTGCCCAGCTCTGGAGCTGAAGCCATTGAGCTAGCAGTGGTAAAGGGGAGGAGGCAGCGGGAGCGGCACCCTCACCATCATAGTCAGCCCCTGCGTGCCAGCCCAGGCAGCAGCCGGGAGGACATCAACAGGCCCTGCCAAAGCTGGGCCGGCAGCCGCCAGGGCTCCAAAGAATGCCCAGGATGTGCCCAGCTGGTCCCTGGTCCCTCCCCTCGGGCCTTTGGGCTGGAACAGCCACCTCTACCTGAGGCTTCTGGCCGCAACAAGAAGCTGGAGAGGATGTATAGCGTTGATCGAGTGTCTGGTGAGAGGCCTTATCTCTCTGGACCTGGGCAGGTTTGGGGGTAGCCTGCTGGCCTTTAGCAGCAGTAGACACTGCCGAGCTGGTGTGAAGGATGAAGTCCCTTCACGTTGGGCTCACCCTCCTTCCCAAATCCTATGACTTGTGGCCTCCCTCAGATCCCAAGCAAATTTATTAGAGTTTATCAAGGATACTTCCTGGAGGAGGGGGCCTGGGAGGTTCTTGAAGAGGTAAAGAATGAGGCTTAATGGGAGGGCAAGTTATTTGAGCCCTGAGATTAGTGTTGGTAAACTGGAAGGAGGAGTTTGAATACCCTGAGGGCATGCTGTGTTCTACCCTTCCCCACAAGGCATGAATGTCCCCTTAGAACATTCCAGCTGCCTCAAGCCTGGACTTCAGAGGATAACTCCAGGGAACTCTGGGGAGTGGACAGCCCGCAGCAGGGTAGTCTCCACTCTCAGGACCTCTAGTTCATTAAGAGGAGGGGAATGTCTCACCAGGTAGTAGCTGAGAAGGGCTACCTTATGTCCAAGGGAGACAAAAATGTGACGCCAGTGTTGCAGGAGACTCCTCACACTCTTAACAGCTAACGGGGAAATTTAACGGAGAAAGCCTCAAGCCAGGGGCGGAGAGATAGCTCAGTGGTTAAGAACTCTAACTGCTCCTGTGTGGGACCCGCATCAGACCACTCACAACCGTCTGTAATTCTAGCTCCAGCAGGACCAGACACCCCAGCCTCTCCTCCCTCCCCCTCCCCCCTCTCTCTCTCTCTCTCTCTCTCTCTCTCTCTCTCTCTCTCTCTCTCTCTCTCTCAAAAGAAAAAAAAAGATTAAAATGAGTCTTTTTTTTTTTAAAGCCTCAAGTCAGAGAGGGTAGGTGGGTGGAGTTTCGTCCCAGAACCCTATCCCAAGCCAGCTTTTGCTTTCCTTGGGAGGACTCTGTCCTATTGCCTTGACTCTGCTACTGTTGCTGACCCAACTGGCCCAGAGTCTCTTCCCAATCGGGAGGGATCAGGCTTCGGGACACCTGTGCTTGTTAGCCATAGCCATAGCCTCCTCTCTCTTCCAGATGATGTCCCCATCCGTACCTGGTTCCCCAAGGAAAACCTTTTCAGCTTCCAGACGGCAACCACAACTATGCAAGCGTGAGTCCACTGTCCACTGCAAGAGTCTAGGGCTTAGGAGATAGTGACAATTCTTTCCCGGCCCCCGGCCCAGCTGGGGTCTTCTTGTGAGCGGCTGTGTGTGCCACACTGTGCTGATGGACCAAGCTGGGGCTCTGAGTCCCAGCAGGTGGGCCACCTGCTCCCTCTGACCATACTTTTACTGTTTTCTGCTGCTTTCCTTACTAATAGCCATTGGGTCATTCCCTACGTTCAGCCTACCCACTTCCTCATGGCCTTTTATCTTCATTTTTGCTAGGGGACCTGACCCAGACAGAGTTGCAGCTGAACACTAGCACTAAGTGTTTTGGGGGTGGGTGGGTGTCTTGTCTTCGTGTATACCCCATACTCCAACCTCATTCTGCTTCATGTGACAGGTGACAGTTACCTCTTGGAGGTCTCTTCTTTATCTGACAAGCATCTAAATTGTCCTCCCAAAGATATGCCTTAGAAGCAAGGTTCCCACACCAAGGCAGTCCTGCCCTGCCTTCAGTTGCTATGGCAAAGTGGGCAGGGCACAGGCAAGCTTCTGTAGAGCCAAACCCATCCTTGCCTGGCCAGAACCCAGCGCCTGGTGCCCTTTGACAGCTGGCCTTGAGTCCAGTAGCCATCCTGTTGGGAGGAAACCACCTTCAGGGGACCTGGGGGGCTGAAGGGAGCCAGAGATCCACACTTACTTTGTCTTCTTTCTCTTTCCGCCTCTTCACACCGTGACTTCAGCATCTCGTAAGTATGCCATGCATTGTGCACTTAGGGGCACAGCCTTTGCCCTGGGGGACCCTCCCACCCTTGGATAGATGTCTGCAGGTCAGGGACCCTGGGCCTGGGCATTGATAGTACTGAGCTCCCATTAGTCCAGCCTCCTGTGGACAATTAGGCCTCAGCAGGGCCTGCTGGGAGCTGGGCCTCGGATGCCCCACTGGGCCCTGTGCTTGCACCTCTGTCTCCACGTCTGTGTCCCTCCTGCCTTCAGCCAAGGGCAGTGCTGACTTGCGGCGGTTTCTCAGGGTATTCAGGGGCTACGCGGAGAGGAAGCGTCGGAAACGGGAGAATGATTCCGCGTCTGTAATCCAGAGGTAGGGCCTGCCAGCCACTCGCCACCAGGGTCTGTCTCTGGTCTGCACTGGCCTGGCCAGGGCCCTCCTGGCCCTGGAAGACCTGATGGGGGAAGGGTGGTGGCGACCACTGGCCTGGCCCTGCTCTGGGGACGTGGCAGGCAGGAGAGGCCACGTGACCAGGCTGCATCTCTGCCCCTGGACCTAGACATACTTGAGGGAACATGATAGTCATACCACAGCCACCTGGCCCATCCACATCTGTCTAGCCCTGAGGCCCAGAGCTGTTCACCCAGTGGCACAGCCTGCCCCCTCCAACTCCCACCAACCTCAGAGGTGCCTGGGAAACCGTCTGTCTGTTTCTGGGGTCTTGGCAGGGCACAAAATTTACGGAAAGAGAGCACCTGTCTCCCTAGTAGGAAAGGGACAATTTGAAACCCCCAGACCAACTTGTGGGTGTGGGTATTAGGGTATCTCTGCAACAGTGGAGATGACCGTGAGAAGCCTCAGTAAAAAAACAAAACTGGCAAGAGAGATACTCATGCCTGTGGTCTAGAGTTCTGGAAGGATCTCAGGAGGAGGCAGGGCTTCTATATAAGCCTCGGGGAGACTGTTCTGTGTCCAGCCTCAGCGTGGTCAGGGACTAGGTGGGCAGGAGCCACCATCCACCTCCCTATGGACCCTCATCACCCCGTGGTTTCTCATTCAGGAACTTCCGCAAACACCTGCGCATGGTTGGCAGTCGGCGGGTGAAGGCCCAGAGTAAGATGGGCACTGGGGAAGCGGGCAGTGCTGTGCTTGGCAGGCTGGGGCTTTGTGGCAAGCTGGGGCTTTGCATGTTGGCAGTCCACCTCCCTCGGTCTGTTCTAGCCCCACACATCTACCGGCTCCACCCGTTGGCCGTGTTCTGCCTTCCCTTCGGGCTTCCCACTTTCCTGGTGTTCTGCTTCTGTGCAGCCCTGTCTTAGTGTTCCGTCTCGCCCAGGCCCTACTTGACCAGTATCCTAACCCAGTGTTCTGCCTAGCCTAGGCTCCACCCTAAGCCCAGTTGGTAGTCTGCTGTGTGCCTTTTGTCTGCACCCTAATGTCCTCCAGTTCAGACTCTGCTCCTAGTGTCCTAACTAGGAGCACAATGCTGGAAACTTACCGTTGGTCTCCGTCCACTATATGTGACCTCAGGCCCCATCCTTGTCAGTGTCTGCTTCTCCTCAGCCCCCAGTCTAGGGCCTGAGTCTGCTCTGTTCTTGCCCCCTCTGGCTAATGGGGGTTTTGCTCTTACCACAGCGTTCGCTGAGCGGCGCGAACGGAGCTTCAGCCGGTCCTGGAGCGACCCCACCCCTATGAAAGCCGACACTTCCCACGACTCCCGAGACAGTAGGTGTCCAGTTGCAGGCTGGCCCGTTTCCATCCCTGCCAAGGGTCCCATGCAGTACTGCTAGGCTTCTGCGCTTTTGCTCCCTGAGCCTCAGTTTACCTGTCTATGAGAGGGGAGTACCCGGCATCTCCTACCTCATAGACGGGGTTAACTAATGGCTAAGCAGTGCTAACTGGGGCATCTGTAAGGTGGTACCCGCTGTCTCTTAGGGCACATTTAGCCAAAGGTGACGTTTGTGCTGGATCCCAACGTCACATGTCTCTATTCTTCCTCTGTGGGGCTGCTTCCCACTGGTGTCAGTGGCCCAGCCTTGCAGTTTGCCTGTGACTATGACCTTCTCAGCTACCCAGAGACCCTCCAGGACATGGTTGGGCTTTAAGGGTAGTATGTTGCTGTCTTGGTGACTCCTCCTGCCTCCTAGGCAGTGACCTGCAGAGCTCACACTGCACCCTGGATGAGGCTTGTGAGGACCTGGACTGGGACACAGAGAAAGGCCTGGAGGCCATGGCCTGCGAAACCGAGGGCTTCTTGCCACCCAAGGTCATGGTGAGGCCTGCCCCTGGATGCACCCTCATGGCATTTGGGTGCAGCACAGCCTTGTCCCCTGATCCTCCCCACCATGCCCACACTTCATCCTTGGCTTGGGGAGGGAACCTCCAGGCTCCACCTTAGCTGTGAAGGTCTTTAGGGTCTCAGCCCTCTGCTTTCTGGGGGAAGTTCCCGAGGGTTCTACCCTTGGTTACAGCAGAGTAGGGGGGGCTTCCCTAGGCTTTCCCCTCCTTAACCATGGGTGCACCTCATTGGACTTTCCCTGTCCCCCACAGCTGATCTCCTCCAAGGTGCCAAAAGCAGAGTACATCCCTACCATCATCCGCAGGGATGACCCCTCCATCATCCCCATCCTCTACGTGAGTGTCCTTTCCAACTCTTTGCATCCAGACAAATCCTGGGTGTACCTCTCACTCTGGGTTCAGCTGTTGGTGCCTGAATGCCCTGGGGGGCTAGCAAGGGCTCTGATGTGTGGCCTGTCTGTTCCCAGGACCATGAGCATGCAACATTCGAGGACATCCTGGGTATGTATCTTGCTCACTTCATCTGGTGGCTGGCAGGAAGCGTGGCCCTGCATGGGGAGGGGCAGTACTCATAGCTCTCCTGTCCACAGAGGAGATAGAGAAGAAGCTGAACATCTATCACAAGGGGGCCAAGATCTGGAAGATGCTGATTTTCTGCCAGGTAGAACCAGAGATCAGTATGGTAGGGGTGGCGAGCCCGAGCTCCCACTGCATGTGTTCACGTGGTGGGGGCGTGTCTGTGCATCTGTGGGCTGGGTCTGTGGACGTCTTATCACAGCCGCCCTAGCACCCCTGAGGCCTGACCGTGACCTCTTACAGGGCGGCCCTGGACACCTTTATTTGCTCAAGAACAAGGTGGCCACCTTTGCCAAAGTGGAGAAGGAAGAGGACATGATCCAGTGAGAGGGGAGGGGGGCCATGGGTTGTGGGAGGGAAATCTTGAACCTGGTGTGTTCCTTCTGACTCCGGCCCTCCACCACGCTTCTTCCTGTGGAGCTCAGCCCTGAGCTGAGGCCATCTGTCCTTCCCTCCAGCTTCTGGAAGAGGTTGAGCCGCCTGATGAGCAAAGTCAACCCAGAGCCGAATGTCATCCATATCATGGGCTGCTACATTCTGGGAAACCCCAATGGGGAGAAGGTAGGGGCTCTAGGCTTGTGAGAGAGGTGGGCAAGGTCTTCTCCTTGTCCTGGCACCTCCTTCTGCTTTAGCCCTCCTACAGAAATCTCTCTCGTGCCTAGGGTCCTAAGCAAGGAGGGTGGGTTCTGCCCTTAGCCCCAGACTCATGACCTTGCCCTCCTTGAAGCTATTCCAGAACCTCAGGACCCTCATGACTCCTTACAAGGTTACCTTTGAGTCACCCCTGGAGCTGTCTGCCCAAGGTGAGTTGTCCCAGCTGACTAGAGTGTAGACGGCTGCTGTAGGTCTGACCCGTCTGGGACCTGGTCAGGCCTGAGCCTCCTGGCTTTTCCCTCTCCTGCCTAGGGAAGCAGATGATTGAGACCTACTTTGACTTCCGGCTTTACCGCCTCTGGAAGAGCCGCCAGCACTCAAAACTGCTGGACTTTGATGATGTCCTGTGAGGAGCATGGGTCATGCCCAGGCACCACCAGGCCATTTCCTCTGGACTGGGAACCTGGGGCTGGGCCACCTCTTGTACCTTAGAACCATGTGGCCCTGGTCTTGCCCACAGCTACTTCAGGGACCCTCAGACATTGCTCAGGTTCTCGTAGGGTCTGGTCCTCGCTGCACCAGTGGGCCGCTGAGGCCATCGTCCTGTCATGCCTCGCCTGGAGGCCGCAGCATTGGGAATCCCCTCCACGGGGTTCATAGAAATAAGTGCAATTTTTTTACACCCCCTGAAACAATTTGAAGGGAAGCAGCATTACTAGTTAACTAGTTAAGCACTCTGCTACTAGTTACAGTATAGACAACCGGCCCAGTGTGTGTTCAGGTCCTCCTGTCCCCCAGCCCCTCAGCTCTGCCGTATTTGATCACCAGCACCAGGATGGCCCATCTTTGTGGGGCCGGCACTGTCTGGCTGTCTAGCCTGGCCCGGTCTATACTGGCCACATCTGTCTGCTTTGACCCCTCTCGTGGACCCCTTGCTTACTTTGACCTCATCTTGGCAAGGGGCAGCCTGGGCGGTAGGAGGGAGGAGCCTCATTTTCCCTTTTCTCAGAGGAGGCGCTGGGCCCGTGGCCCAGCTCCTCCTGCTTCCCCATTTCCCCTGCTGCTGTTGAGCTCAGCTTTTTCCAGCCTTGATCTGGAAGCCACATCCCAGCACAGAGGCTTAGGGCCTTGGTGGGGGCCAGCTGGGGCTGGGCCCTGGAAGGCAAGGGCCTCACCACCACTGCAGTGGGGGCCTGGATCTGTCCCCCAGGCTGCGAAGTCAAGCAGCTGGTGAAGTGTGAAGTCCCCGCGACGCCCTTCACAGCCTTGCCCAGGGTCTAGCAGGGTGGGCTCTCTTGTACATAGTTGGAGCTTGGGGGCAGGCCCCCCTTTTGTAGAGCCTGGGGTCTGAGGGCACCTGGCTGTGTCCCTGACCAAGGGGAGTGAGGATTGGGCTCTGAACAATGTACGATATCCCTTAGAGTGACCATTAAACTTGACCCTCTGCTGCAGCTGCTGTGTGGGTCTTCTCATTTGGTACTCACTGTCCACATGCACGCCAGCCTGAGCCACTGCTGCTTGGCTTCCCTCACACCTGGGCCTGCATAGCACATCCCCCTTAAGATACATCCCATGGGAAGATACGGTAGGGATCTCCATCAACTGGCACGGGAGAAAGTGGAGACGGCATCTTTTCCCTATAGGTGAAAACATGGGGATGAGAGAAGGCTGCCCCCAGCTTCCTCCAGGCCACTCTGTTCATGCGACACAACCAGAGCGAGAAGCCAGAGAGTGGCTATGGGCTCAGTTGTGGGCCAGCTTCCCTCAGTGTCCAAGCTACAACCAGACTTAGCTACTTGACCATTTCCTGTCCAGTGGAAGGGACCAGAGCAGCTGGGCAGTTGAAGGGCTGGAGGTGGGGTAGAGGTGCACAGCATGAGCAAGGCTGGGGTAGGGGTGCAGTATACAGCATGAGCAAGGCTGGGGTAGGGGTGCAGTATACAGCATGAGCAAGGCTGGGGTAGGGGTGCAGCATACAGCATGACAAAGGCTGGGGTAGGGGTGCAGCATTCAGCATGACAAAGGCTGGGGTAGGGGTGCAGTATACAGCATGACCAAGGCTGGGGTAGGGGTGCGGTATACAGCATGACCAAGGCCTGCAGGCTTGAGGCTAGGTGCTGGGACTGCCACCACACTCCAGAAAGGACCAAGAGGAAGACAGCATGGGTGCCACCATGAACAGTTTGAGAAGGTCGGCTTAGATTAGTCTGCACCTTTACAGGATCACATGCAATCCAACAGTGTGTGTGTGTGTCTGTGTGCGCATGTGTGCATTTGTGCCTGTCTGTGTGTGGGTGTGTGTTTCTAGTCACTGCTACGTGGAATCTACATGATATTGCTATACAGGTCAGTGGGTTAGTGTCCGTGGTTCCATCTGCCAACACTTCTGTTTAGAAGGGACATTTAATCCTGTGTTCCTGACCTTAACCTTCAAGCAGGCAAACATTTGCTCTGAAGACCCTGCAGGCTCAGCCTGGGGTCTGACCTGGGTAGCAGTGCCCATAGCTCTGAAGGTTAGCTAGAGCAGTGATCAGACCTTCCTCATGCTTCTAGCCTCCAGAAAGAGACAAAATCCAGAAAGCACCCAGGGTTAAACATGGGGAAAGTGTAGGGCAGCAAGGAGGTGGCTGGACTGGATTTGGGAAGACAAGAGCGTGGGGACCGGAATCCAAGGTGTCCTTGAGCCTTTCTGAAGCATCTACCTACCGGCTTTCCTCCAGCAACATTAGCAGGCAGCCACCAAAAACAGTCAGGCAGAAATATTTGAAAAAAAATATGCAAAGTGTTAAGATTATATGTATTTTTTAAATTCCCAAATAGAGTCTCACTATGTAGCCTGGATGGTCTGGAACTGGCTGTGTATATCAGGCTGGCCTCAAACTCATAAAGACCCTCCTCCCCTGCCCCACAAGTGCTGGTATTAAAGGTGCTCACTCCTACACCCAGCAAGAATGGTTTAGTCTGGATGTGGCTGTGGGGTGTGTTACCAAGGGGTTGAATTTCAGGCTTCAGGCATGCTAATACATAGCATCCTACCACTAAGATACAGCTCTAATTCCCATCCCCCTTTAAATTTTATTTTGGTCCATGCTGGCCTTGAACCCATTCATTCTATAGCACAGGCTGACTCTGAACTTGCAGTCCTACCGTCCAGCCTCTCCGGTAGCTGTCAAGTTCAGCTTATTAGCCTTAATATATAACAAGCTTTTCAATTAAAAATATCATGAACTGTGGCTCTGTGTGTATGTGTGGGTACATGCATGTGAGTGCAGGCAGTTAGAGAAGTCAGAAGCCCTGAAAAGAGGAGTGCCAAGCAATTTTGAGTTTCCTAACGTAGGTGCTGGCCTGGCTAGTTTTACGTGAACTCGACACAGGCTGGAGTCATCTGAAAGGAAGGAGCCTCAATTGAGAAAATGCCTCCATAAGATCTAGCTATAAGGCATTTTCCTAATTAGCGAATGATGGGGGAGGGCCCTGTCCATGGTGGGTGGTGCCCTCCCTGGGCTTGTGGGCCTGTGTTCTATAAGAAAGCATGCTGAACTCTGCATAGATATTACACTCATGTTGCTGGTCCTCTTGTGGGACTCCTAACTGGGGGCAGGGGCTTCTCCAACTCTTTTACTGACTTTGGGGACCTCACTCCTCATACTGGGTCACCTTGCCCAGCATTAATGCATGGAGAGGTGCTTAGTCTTAACTGCAACTTGTGTTTTGTTGATTCTCACGGGAGACCTGCCCTTTCCTAAACAGAAACAGATTGGGGGGTGGGGCGGTGGGAACAGAAGGGGACAGGGTAGGGACTAGGAGAAGTGGGAGAGGAAACTGACACGAATGTAAAATTAATTCATTAATTAAAAAAAAAGAAAAGCTGAAAGCCGGGCGGTGGTGGCATATCCCTTTAGGCCCAGCACTCAGGAGGATCCCTGAGTTCAAGGCCAGCCTGGTCTACAGAGTGAGTTCCAGGACAGCCAAGGATACACAGAGAAATCCTGTCTTGAAAACAATTTAGGAAGGAAGGAGAGAGGGGGAGAGAGAGAGAAAGAGAGAGAGAGAGAGAGAGAGAGAGAGGAAGAGAGGAAGAGAGAGAGAGGAAAAGAGAGAGAGAGGGAGAGAGAGAGAGAGAGAGAGATAGAGAGAGAGAGAGAGAGAGAGAGAGAGAGAGAGAGAGAGAAAAGAGAAGAAAGAAAAGCAGGCTGAGCAAAGCCATGGGGAGCAAGCCAGTAAGCAGCACACCTTCATGGCCTCTGCACCCGCTCCTGCCTCCCGATTGCTGCCCTGTTTGAGTTCCTTTCCTGACTGCCTTTGATGATGAACAGCACTATGGAAATGTAAGCCAAATATACCCTTTCCTCCCCAGCTTGCTTTCCGGTCATGGTGTTATGTCACAGTGATAGGAACTAAGGTCCTCTGCAGGAGCTGAGCTGTCTCCAGACCCCTTAAAAAGCCCACATAGACTAATACAGAGGCCAATAAGAAGGAGCAAGGCCAGAAGAGACAGTACAAGGAAATCTGTGAGGGAAGTCACCACAAGTAGTAGTGAGGGGCTGCTCTTCACCTTGACTTGGCGTGAGTAAATGACACCAGCCTGAGACGATGTTATCTCCTAACAGCTGTGCAGATTCAGGTGACAAGCTCTCCACTCTCCAGCCAGAAGTCTCCCCGTGGCAACTTCTCTGATGAGGCTACTCTCCCAATGTCCATGTTATACCCATAAGCAGGGCATTGCCAGGTCATCCAGGTAGTGTCTTGAAGGACAGACAGACAGTTTTTTTTTTTCTTGTTTTTCAAGACAGTTTCTCTGTGTAACCCTGGCTGGCCTGGAACTCACTCTGTAGACCAAGCTGGCCTGGAACTCAGAGATCTGCCTGCGTCTGCCTCCCCAGTGCTAGGACTAAAGGCATGCACACCCAGATATTCAAAGTCCTAATCACTCCAGAGGAAGCATGGCTCTGGCTGCCAGAGCCCTGAATACTAGCTGTTTGAAGTGATTAGATAATGTTCCAGGCTGATGACGCCTCCTGGCTACTGTCTTGACGCACATACTCCCTAATTGTCCAAAGGGCTTTGGAACAAGAGCACAGAGGTCATTCAGCCTTCTGGGCCTCCTGTGGTGCTGTTCTATGAAGGCCCTGTGCTTTCAAGTGGGGACACTCTGACCTGCATGTTCAGGTTTATCCATACAACTCCAAATGGATACCGCTGGGCAGTCCTGCTGTGTGCCCCCCGCAGAGTACCAGTGGGAGCCATCCCACCAGGGTTACAGCAACAAGGGCGTGCAGAGGTGTGATTCCTTTGCTGCTCACACTGAGAATAAATGTTTAGATGGAGGCACTGGAGCAGTCACTTCCTCTTCTGGGTGTCTTGCTTGGTGGGGCAGAGAAGGCATAAGACCTATTTCTGCAGGTAGGCCCACCACCTACCAGAAGACAGGCCAGCTCTTCCCCTTGCAGAATCTTCTATGGCATTTCAGCAGCTACCCTGTCCCACTTCCCAGCATGCTTGCGCACAACTTGCATGAAGTCCAAACTGACCCCGACTATCCGTCCCTACTGTGGAACCTGACGCTGCCAGATGAGACAGTGCCCCAAAGGCTAGGAAAAGGGACCGATCTTGAGCTCACAGCCCACTGAGGGCTGAAACTCAACCTCAAAAGTAAGATTCAAGATACTACAAACCACGAAAGACAGACACCAAGGACGAGAAGACAGGCAGGGGCAGGTTGTAAAACAGTGTTCAAAATACTAGGGAGTTCCAGCAAGAAAAAAGAAGAGGAGGACAGGACTGGAGAGTTAAGAGCCCTGGATTTTCTTTAGGTTCAATTCCCAGCGCTCTCCTGCCAGCTAACAACCTTCTGTAACTCCAGTCTCAGGGGATTTGATGGCCTCTTCTGACTTCCACAGGCACCAGGGACTCATGTAGTACACAGACAAACATGCAGGCAAAACCCTCATTTGCATAAAATAATGAAATATTTAAAAAAAAAAAAAAAACACTAACGTCTCATGGCAGGGACCCAGGGCCTGGTTCTTCTGGGGTCTCTCCTCTACTGCAGATGTCATCTGGCCCTGTGTTTTCACGTGCCAACCCTTCATGCCTGTCAAGGGTACACACAACAGTCACATCACCTACAGTGGAGGGCAAAGTCCCCAAGGCTGCCGTCATCCAGCTCTGGATCCTAGTTTCATATCCTGAGTCATATTTCCCTGTATTTCAGAATAACTGGCTATAAACCCAGGTTCTCCAAACCCTCCACTGTTTGAAGAGAGAGAGCTTGCGTGTGCATGCCATGGTGTGCATGTGACAAAGGACAACTGGCAGGAGTCTCCTCTCCATCATGTAGAATCCAGGGATTGAGCTCGGGTCATCAGGCTTGTTGGCAAGGCCCTTGTCCCCTGAGTCATCTCCCTGGTCCCTCTCCCTTATCCACTGAGTCATCTCCCCAGTCCCTCATCCTCAGCTTTGTGAATTCGCTAGAGAGGCTCACAGAACTCAGGCTTTCTGGTTTATTACAAAGAATGTGACAAAAATACAGAAGAAGAGGTGTGCAGGACAAAGGTCAAGGAAAGGGCATAGGAGCGTCACGTGTTCTCTGGATAGAGACTGACCTCCGGGACCCTCCACGGTTCAACTTCTCTGAAGTTCTGCACTTGTCATGCCATGTTTTTAGTGATTCTAATGTCCATGACTTGTGTCGGGGAGAGAGTTGTAGGGATAAGAGACGAAAACCAAAACTCCTGGCTTTTGAGCACAAAATCCTTGAATCAAAGCAATTTACAGCTCCAAAGATACCAGGACATCAGTAGAATGGCCATCCAGTTGAGAATTAGTTACACCCATCACCCTACTAAATATGTCTCCCAAGGCAAGGCCTCTCAGGTTTGCGGGCTTCGTTTGATCTTGTTCGGTTCCAGATACTGGAGCAGACTTGGCAAACAGCCTCTTCTTTCCAGTCATCTGGCATAACTGAGTAAAGACAATGCTATCCCCTGCTCCTGTGCCTCTAAAGATACTGACGCAGCCTTTGGTCCCCCACCCTCATCAATGCATCCATTTCTTCACTGCCAGCTACTAGTCTCTTCATCAATACAGAAACCACCTTTGGAAGGGGCAGTAGGCCACTGCTGGGCCAGCCTGTGACAACACTGCTCACCTAGCAGATGCCTCTCCTCGGCTTCCTTCATCCAGATAAGGTGGGCTACACAAGCTCAGGGCAAGTGGACGATGTTCACTACCAGGTGTTACAGCTGCATCCCGGGCTGGCGAGAGACAAGGGCAGGCAGCCTGTGGGATGCTGATGAAGGGCTGAGAACGTATCTGTAGTCACCTGCTCGACTCACCACAGTCTCCTTCCCTGTGGTCCCAAGGTCAGGGTTTCAGGGGAGGAAGGAGGAAAGACCTGGCAAGGGGAGGAAAGGAAGCTTGTACAGTCATGCTGGCGGCATGCCCCTAGGCAAAAGATGCACTCAGATAGCGGCCCGCTGCCTTGTCCCCAGTCTCTCAGGAAAGCCAGAGGACAGGGCCATGTCTTCCAGGACAAACACGACTACTCTGAGGACCATGTCCCCTACCACCGGCGTCGTGACTACACTGAGTGTCTCTTGTCTGAAAACACGACGCTTGGTCATCTTAACCCGCAGTGCTTTCTGTGTGTTTTCTGTGGCACCTGAGCACAGCCATTTCCCTGAGTAAACAAAGCTCGGTTAAGAAATGAGGTCTGAGCTGGACAGTGGTGGCCCACACCTTTAATCCCAGCACTTGGCAGCAGGCAGATTCCTGTGGGTTTGAGGCCAGCCTGGTCTACAGTAGATTGAGTTCCAGAACAGCCAGGTTTACACAAAGATACCCTATCTTTCAAAAAACCAAACCAAGGACAGCCCTGTTCCCATTGCCAGGAGTCCCACAAATAGACCAAGCCACACAACTGTCACAGATCTGCAGAGGGCCCAGGTCAGTCCTATGCAGGCTTCGTGGTTGTTGGTTAAGACTGTGATTCCCACAAGCCAGGCTAGCCATTTCTGTGGGCTTTCCTCTGACTCCCACAATCCCTCCTCCTCCTCCTCCTCCTCCTCCTCCTCCTCCTCCTCCTCCTCCTCCTCCTCCTCCTCCTCCTCCTCCTTCTCCTCCTCAGCAGGGCTCCCTGGTGCTCTGGCTGGCTCTAGGGAACCTGCTCCTCCTCCTAGATGACCTTGCCCAGCCTGAATACAGGGGGAGGTGCTTGGCCTTACAGCAGCTTGATAGGCCACGCTTTGCTGATGCCCATGGGCGGCCTGCCCCTTTCTGAACAAGGGAGGAGTGGATGGGGGTGGAGGGGAGATGGGGAGAGGGAGGAGAGGAGGGAGGGAAGGCTATAGTCAGGATGTAAAATAAATGAATTAATAAACAATGAACCCGTGTCTGGTCCTGTCAGTATTCACCTGCAGCACCAGGGCAACCAATGTCTTTCCTGCTGTGTGTAGCTCCGGTCTAGCCATACTGCCCCGCCTTGTGTCCCTCACAGCCTTGGTTTCCATTGCTGGCCAACGCAATAGTTCCTACTAGCAGTTTGTATCTGAGGCATGTGGGAAGAGCGTGCATGGCTCTGTCCCTCTTTATCCTGTTGCTATCCCCGTGTCTGCTAACATCACGAACCCAGGTTCCATCAGTAGTGTGGAATATGTCTGCTTGTCAGTTGCAGTTACTTGGTAAAGCAAGAAAGTTTTCTGATGTGTTCACCTCACTGGACCTGAGAACTTCCACAGTGTCGCGCTCCATACGAACATCCGTTCATTCGTCCAGGCCACTGCCCAACACAGGTGTCAACCACTGTCTAGACCTTCCACAAGAGCAGAAACTTTCACAAACCTAGAAGCTTTCATGGGTCAGGGGAGAGCTGCTCAATAGAACACCATCTAAGGACAGACAGCCCAGTTACACACACAACTCCAGGTGGTCTCGGGTGTGAACTGGTCTTCACGCCTTTGACCAGGCTGTAGTGCCCTGTGCTGATACTTCCCCACTTCTGTGGAACCCTGTTGCACAAGGGTGTTCCCTTGGGTTTCCCTGACAACCTTCAAGAAGTTTGGTCCATCTGGCTTCAGTTTCAGGATAATTGCTGCTGGCCACCACGGGCTCTTCATGAAGTCCCGGCCACTCTCCCACCAAGGGCCATCAGATGGAGCATCCAGCCCCTGCAGCTTCCGCTCCACACTGTGGGCTCACAAGAATTCCCTGGGCCTGCAGAGCAAGTCCAGTGGGTTTTATTTGAAGGGCAGTTTACCTGCTCTCTGGTTTTCAGTACAAAGTAAGAAGGCAGCCCAGTCAGAAGCTACGTCCCCAACCTGATACAGTCGAGTAAGAGGGACGCCGCCACTCACAGGGCATGCGGCCAAGCATCCCAGCCCGTCTCCAGCTGTCACCTCAAGTCCTCAACTCTCTTTCCTAAGTGGTCTCATTGGGATTCTCCAGTCACTACCCGTTTTATTCACCAAATGTCTCAGTAAAGACCTGAGCTTTCCACCCTGGGGTGGGGGGCTCTACGACGCCCCTTTTTCTCATTCTGTCCATTTTTTCTTTTACTCTTCTTTCTGTGGTGCTAACACAGGGCTTCCCACTTGCCAGGCAAATGCTCTGCCACAGAGCAGAGAGCTCCATCTCCAGCCTACCTCATCCTACTTTCTTTCTTTCTCTCTGTCTCTGTCTCTGTCTCTCTCTGTCTGTCTCTCTCTCTCTTTTTCTCTTTCCATTTTTAAAAATTCTCCCATATATTACAACCTGACTGCAGTTTCCCCTCCATCCCCTCCCCTAAGCCTCTCTCCCCCACATCTCCTTTCCTCCAGAGCCATCCCTACTCTGTCTCCCCTCAAAACAAAGAGCAGGCCTTCCAGGGACATCCAGCAAACATGGCATGATATGCTACAGTAAGACCAGGTACATACCATCACGTCAAGGCTGGACGAGGTGATCAGTAGGAGAAAAAGGGTCCCATAAAAAGGCAAAAGAGTCAGAGACAGCCCCGCTCCCACTGTCAGGATCCCATAAGAAAGAAGGCCTTGTAGCTAGGTGTGGTGGTGCATGCCTTTAGTACCAGTACTTGGGAGGCAGAGGCAGGCGGATCTCTGTGTGTTTGAGGCCAGCCCAGTCTACATTGTAAGTTTCAGAACAGCCAGGGCTACACAAAGAAACCCTGTCTGAAAACTCAAAAACAAAGAAACAAACAAGGAATCCCATAAGAACACCAAACCACTCAGCCATAACATATATGCAGGAGATCTGGGTCAGACCCCTGCAGGCTCCCTGATTGCTGCGAGCCCAGTTGAGTCCTGGTCAATTGATTCTGTGGGCTGTGGTCTTATGATGTCCCTACTCCTCTGGCTCCTCCAATCCTTCCTCCTCTGCAGGTCTTCCTGCACTCCACCTAATGTTTGGCTATGGGACTCTACATCTACTCCCATCAGCTGCTGGATGAAGTCTCTCTGGTGTCTTTATAGATGATTCTGCTAGGTTCCGGTTCCAGAATACTCTGAAGATGGGACACACTTTAGGTCAAAAGTTTTTTGGCTGAGTTGGTGTCCCAATCGCTCCACTTGAGGACTTGCCTGGTTACAGAAAATGGCTGGTCCAAGCGCCATGTTCCCCATCACTAGGAGTCTTTGCTAGAGTTACTGTCATAGATTCCATGGAGTTTCCATTGCACTAGGTTTCCACCTGAACTACCTAAGGTTTGTTTTGTTTTGTTTTTGTTTGTTTGTTTGGTCTTTCAAGGCAGGGTTTCTCTGTGTAGCCCTGGCTGTCCTGGAACTCATTCTGTAGGCCAGGCTGGCCTTGAACTCACAGAGATCCGCCTGCCTCGTGAATCCTGAGATTAAAGGCTTGTGCCACCACTGCCTGGCACACTACTTAAGTTCTTAATAATGACTTTTACAATGTCAACTCTGCTGAGGACTCCCAGGACGATTCAGTCTTTATCCATCTCTTGTTAATTTAGTTGGTATTGCGGTAGCATTTCTAGGCCCCAGGGAAACGCAGACAAAAGGTTTAATAAGACTTAGTTAACTGTCTTCCTTTTGCAACAGAAAACCTTGCCGTTGGGTCCTCAAGCTAAAGTGCCTTCCTTGCCCACAGCATTGGCCATGACTTAAGGTCTCAGTTTTGCGGCAAAACAATCCTATTTGGCTCATACACTGTTAAACCAAACACCCAAAGCAGGGATCTCTGAAAGAAACGGTCTACTGAGTCATTAGAGATGCTGGTCAGAAAAGGGACAGGCTTAAAGAGGTCTGCAACTCCCAGGATTAGAGCAGGATCCCTGGGAGGGTTTATCTACAGGATCGGTGCCAAGTGAGAAAGGAAACCATAAATGGATTAGATGGGGCCTAAACTAACTATCAGCTAGAGGATGGGGTAGCAAGAAGGAAGGCCTGAAGAGATGGCTCAGTGTTTTAGAGCACTTGTTGCTTAGTTAGGGTTTCTTTTTTAAAGATTTATTTAATTTTTGTTATTTATGAGTGCTGTATCTTGTATGTACATCTTTATGCCAGAAGAGGGCGCCAGATTTCATTATAGATGGTTTTGAGCCACCATGTGGTTGCCGGGAATTGAATTTAGGATCTCTGGAAGAGCAGCCAGTGCTCCTAACAGCTGTGCCATCTCTCCAGCCACTAGTTAGGGTTTCTATTGCTCTGATGAAGCACCATGACCAAAGCAAGTTGGGGAGGAAAGGGTTTATTTGACTTACACTTCCACATCATTTTTCACCATGGAAGGAAGTCAGGACAGGAACTCAAGCAAGGTAGGAACTAGAGGCAGGAACTGATGCAGGGCCTTGGAGGGGTGCTGCTGTCTGGCTTGTTCCTCATGACTTTCTTAGCCTGCTTTTTTTAAACTGAATTTTTTTAATTGTATTTTTCTTTTTTCTTCTTAAATATTTATTTATTTATTATGTATACAATACTCTGTCTTGTGTGTGTGTCTGCAGACCAGAAGAGGGCACCAGACCCCATTACAGATGGTTGTGAGCCACCATGTGGTTGCTGGGAATTGAACTCAGGACCTCCGGAAGAGGAGGCAATACTCTTAACCTCTGAGCCATCTCTCCAGTCCCTGCTTTTTTTTTTTTTTTTTTTTTTGAGACACAGTTTCTCTGTGTAACCATCCTAGCTGTCCTGGAATTAGCTCTTGTAGACCAGGCTGGTCTCGAACTTACATAGATCCACCTGCCTCTGCCTCCCAAGTGTTGGGATTAAAGGTGTGTGCCATCACTGCCCAGCTAACCTGCTTTCTTATAGGACCCAGGACTATCAGCTCAGGGATGGGACTACCAACAATGGGTAGGGCCCTTCCCCATCAATTACTAATTAAGAAAATGCCTTACAGGCTTGCCTGCCTACAGCTGGATTTTATGGAGCCATTATTTTCTACTGAGGTTCCCTGCTTTCCTGCTTGTAACAAGCTGACATAAAACTAGTTAGCACACCCAGATTCTATGTCCACAAGTCCTTCCATTAACATATGGCTGTAGTGCCTTAGAACTGATGATGGGCAATGCTAGCCCCCTAGGCTCCCTCCTGCTCTCATTTCGCCCAGGGACCTTTTCCTTGCCTTTCCAGGAGACAGCATTAACAGCTGCATACAAACTTGTTCTGTTTTTACCCTCAGAATGATTAATTTAGTTTCTTTATTAACTTCAATTGAAAATCATTATTTTTAAGGCTAAACCTGACAGAATGTAAAGTTGTAGTCTTATGAAAGCTGCTAACTTATTATAGACTGTAAGGAAATACAAGTTAATGGTAAGTTATCCTTAAAGTACTGACATAATTAATTATAGGGATAAACCTTATTTAGTCCCCTATATATGTTTTCAAAGTCAAACTTAAAACAAGTAATTAGAAACAAAATTTTTCTAATCAGATATCGCTAGGCAGCCCTCAAATACTTCAGAGATATGCAGAATTTGACATTTAAAATAATGATTAAAAAGCTTATGTATTAGACAGAGATTCCAAGATCCTAGCCCTGATCCAAGGTCTCCAAAGAGGATTATGAGACACCACGATATCTCCACTGGATTATGGTGACACTGACCACCAATGCAGCACCTGCTGCCAGGACCCAGCCTGGACTGTGGACAAACATTGGAGAATTGATTGCGCACCACTTTTACCTAGACAAAATAAGATAGGTCTTTTCCACTTCCCTCTTCCACAGGAAAAAATTCTCCTTATGGTCCTGGCTAAGACTGCTGATCCGGATATTTCTGCCTCCAATCCAATATGGAGTATGGAGTCCTGGATATGGCTAGCTGTATATAGACTCTGGTCCCTTTCATTTTTTTATACATTTTTATTGGTATTTATTGAGCTCTACATTTTTCTCTTCTCCCCTCCCTGTCTCTCCGCTCCCCCATTCAATTCTCCCCCAAAGTACCCATGCTCCCAATTTACTCAGGAGATCTTGTCTTTTTATACTTTCTACTTCCCATGTAGATTAGGTCTATGTAAGTCTCTCTTACTGTCCACATTGTTGTCTAAGTTCTCTGGGATTGTGGTTTGTAGGCTGAATTTCTTTGCTTTATGTTTAAAAACCACCTATGAGTGAATACATGTGATAATTGTCTTTCTGTGTCTGGGTTACCACACTCAAAATAATGTTTTCTAGCTCCATCCATTTTCTTGCAAAATTTAAGGTGTTGCTATTTTTTTCTGCTGTGTAGTACTCCATTGTGTAAATGTACCACCTTTTCCTTATTAATTCTTTGGTTGAGGAGCATTTAGGTTGTTTCCACATTCTGGCTATGACAAACAAAGCTGCTATGAACAGAGCTGAGCACATGTCCTTGTGGCACGATAGAGCATCCTTTGTATATATACCCAAAAGAGGTATTACTGGGTCTTGAGGAAGGTTGTTTCCTAGTTTTCTGAGAAATCACCACACTGACATCCAAAGGGGCTGTACCAGCTTGTACTCCCACCAGCAATGCAGAAGTGTTCCCTTTTCCCCACAACCTCTCCAGCATAAGTTGTCATCAGTGTTTTTGATCTTGGCCATTTTTACAGGTGTAATGATGGAATCTCAGAGTTGTTTTGATTTGCATTTCTCTGATGACTAAGGATGTTGAACATTTCCTTACATGTCTTCCATCCATTTTAGATTCCTCTGTTGCGAGGTCTCTGTTTAGGTCTGATCTTTAGGTGTTCAAATTTCTTGAGTTCTTGTGTGGATTGATATCCGGGTCTTCTATTTGGTTCCATTGGTCCTCCTGTCTGTTCTTATGCCAATACCAGGCTGTTTTCAGTACTGTAGCTCTGTAGTAGAGTTTGAAGTCAAGGATTGTGATGCCTCCAGAAGTTCCTTTATGTATGGGTGGTTCTTGTGGGAAGGGGGAAGATAGGAATGCCAAGAGAAATATGAACAGTGGAGGGGTTTGGAGGTTTCGGAGGTGAACAGGGTTCTATCAGGAACTAGGCTAGGGGCCATTCATATAATATTCTGGCAAAGAATATAGCTGAATTTGATCTGCGTACTAAGAACAAGAGTGAGGTTAAATGTAAAGGTAATGGCCCAATTTTTGGGGGGGGTGAGGAAGCGGAGGAAATTTTGTTTTGTTTTGTTTTTTTCTAGACAGGGTTTCTCTATATAGCCCTGACTGTCCTGGAACTCGCTCTTTAGACCAGGCTGGCCTTGACCTCTCAGAGATCCACCTGCTTCTGCCTCCCAAGTGCTGGGACTAAAGGTGTGTGCCAAAACGCCCAGCTATGGGTGCCCTTGAATAAATGAAGCTGTAGTTCAAGAATCCTTCTACAAGAATGTTGACAGCAGCTTCAGCCAGTCAGAAAAGTGGAGCCCTCCATCCTCTTCCATGGGACAGCAAACTGAACTTCTTCTTCACAGGGATATCAATGGGGGCACAAAGAAAGAGACCTTGTGCAGCAAACGTGAGACAAACTGGTGGTGTAGAACTTTAAGCTGAGGCCTCTCAGCAGTGGTGCTCCCCCCTCCCCTGGGAACCAAGGACCTAACAACTACACATGCACGTACTGAAATGTTGGGAACTTTCCATCTCCCTGCGTCCTTGTGAATGTTCTCCAAATAGAACTCAGTTATTGAATAGGGGCAAGATAACCTTTAGGTGTTGACTCAGTTACTGATGTTTTGACTCAGTCCCTGGGAAAGGGGCAAAGTGACCCTCAGATGTTCCCTCTTACCTCATCTGATCTAGCAACCATTCTCCAGCCAATTATTGGTAATAGCCCTTTGAATAAACCAATCATAATAGTTAAAGAACAACCCCCAGATACCCCCCTTATTTCTGTGGCTTTTTGCTTTAAAAGTAGCCTGTACCAGCCATTCGGGGGTCTTTCTGGATTCTCGAATGCTGAAAGACCTTGTCATGACAGAATTAATAAAAATCCTCATGCGTTTACATCAACTGTGGTGTGAGAGATGGTCTCTTGGGGCAACTCCTCCTGGTCATTGGATTTCAGGGTCCAACAGTGGAACAGGGCAGCACGGGAGACCCTGGCAAAGGTGGTAACAGACTATACAACTTTTTGTTTTGTTTTGTTTTGTTTTGTTTGTTTGTTTGTTTTTCGACTCAGGGTTTTGCTGTAACTTAGAGCCTGTCCTAGAACTAGCTCTTGTAGACCAGGCTGGCCTCGAACTCACAGAGATCTGTTTGCCTCTGCCTCCCGAGTGCTGGAATTAAAGGTGTGCACCACCATGGTCCGGCAATCTGTACCTTTTTAAGTCTCATTTTTACTCTATGTCTATATGTAGTTTGTGTTTGTATTTATGTGTATAATGTGTGGGTGTGCTTCGGTCAGAAATAGATACCAGATGTCTCTTCCTCTAATGCTTTCTATCCTGTGTCTGTCTGTCTATCTATGATGGCTAGTTTTATGTCAACTTGATACAAGCTAGAGTCATTTTGGAAGAAGGAACCTCAATTGAGAAAACACCCTATTTGGGGATATTTTTGTTTGTTTCAGTCACACTGTACAACTTCAAGACTGTGTTAACAAAATTAACCTTGGATCAGGGGCAGAGCCAACAACTAGTTGACAAGAATTAGCCATAGAGAGTATGGAGGACCTGGGAAGATGGATAGAAAGACACACAGTAAGGAGTAGGGAGGCACTCAGAGATTCTCAGACCTTTTTTGTTTGGGACGGATGGAGAGATGCTGTCTTGTTGGGTTTCTGGCCAAAAAGGAACTTCTGTTTGTTGCTTCTTGACTTCTCTGATCTAGCAGGTTTTCACCCCAGCATTTGACTCCTGAGTCTTTATTGGTAAATGGAACAACTTAGGTCAAAAGAAGAATGTCCCCACTTGATTCGCATAGGGCAAAACTGTCCTTCACTTTTGTGATTGGTGATTGATGAGAGAGGGATCAGCTTACTGTGGGCAGCACCACTCCTGGATGGTGTGGGAAGGCAGGTTGAGTAGGCCATGAGGAGCAAGCTAGTAGGCAGCATTCCTCCATGGCTTCGCAGTAGGTTTTAGTCCTGCATGAGCTCCCACCCTGACTTTCTTCAGCAACCATCAGTTACCAGGAAGTGTAAGTGAAATCAACTCTTTTCTCCCCAAATTGCTTTTGGTCATGGTGTTTTATCACAGCAATAGAAGCCCTAACTAAGAAGCCAGGTAGTGGCGGTACACACCTTTAATTCCAGCACTTGGGAGGCAAGTGGATCCCTGTGAGTTCAAGGCCAGTCTTGTCTACAGAGTGAGTTCCAGGACAGGCTCCAAAGCTACAGAGAAACCCTATCTCTGAAAAAAAAAAAACCAAGAAGACCTCACTAAAAGAGAAAATAGTACTAGGAGTGAAGTATTAACAGACTTGATCATGTGTTTTTGGGAGGCTTGTGGGAGCATTTGAACTTCGGGGTGGAAAAGCTGATGCGTGCTCAGGGCTCATAGTGTAGTGCCCAGGTCCTGGAGACCCCAAGAAGACCACCAGAGACACAGACTCACCAAAATGCAAAAGCAAGGTTTAATCCTGTAGTACAAATTGTGACTCATCTTGCACACCAATGCAATGGGGACCAGAGGAAGTGCCCCACCATTCTTAGTCAGAGTTTTAAAGGCAAAAAATCACAAATCTATTGTTATGGGCGTAAGGGGTACGGGTGACTCTCTGGTTGGCTCTAGTCAGGGGACACTGCTGATATCCACCTTCAGCAGCTGGGCTCCAGTCTAGGGAACTTCCCGCTCTGCTGATATCCACCTTCAGCAGCTGGGCTGCAGTCTAGGGAACTTCCCACTCTGCTGATATCCACCTTGATGCCTAGCACAAAATGGAATTGGTTTTGTCCCTTCAATAGATTGTTGAATAGAGGGTTGTTCTATGTGAGCTTGGAAGGTAAGAGTGTTGGAAGAAATTTAGACAACAGAAGCCTGCCATGTAAAATTTAATAGAGAAGAGTGAGTGCCTCTCAGAACTTATCAGGGTCATTCATGTGACATTTTGAATTAAGAGCCAATAAAGTTCTGGGAGGTGGAGGCCCGCATGTGTCTTTAATCCCAACACTCAGGAGGCAGAGACAGGCAGATCTCTGTGAGTTCAAGGCCAGCCTGGTCTACAGAGTGAGTTCCAGGCAAGCCAGATAAACCCTCAAAAAAAAATCAAACCAAACAAACAAAAAATAAAACAAGCAAACAAACAAAATTCAAAGGAAACAGAAGAGACCCACACCACTGAGGCAGAATCTCCAGTGAAGGGTTTCCTCAGGGTCAGCACACAGCAGTTGTGGTAGAGAGGTGGCTAAGGCTGAACCTCCTGCTGGCAGCCAAATTTAGTAACTGAAGAGCCACACAGGTGGAACTAACTTTGAAGGCAGGAAGGGGTCGGAGAGCCGCTGAGGCTTGGTGCTGAGTTTCAGGGCTGCAGTTCTGAGAGATACAGAGGAGGTCATTGGTGAAGATGTGTCCTCTGGCAAAGCCCAGGACTGAAGAGATGGGGAGCCACTGAGGCTTGTCACTACGCGGTAGTCAGAGTCCCAGAGGAGAGCCTAGCAGAGGCTACTGATGAAGATGCAGCCCAGCTGCAGAGACCTCAGTGTTTTTGGAGATGCTAGGACCATGGTGACTGCCGAGGCCAGCAGTAGCCATGCACTGGGGCTGATCTGAGCCCACCAGACAGGCTGGGTATGTTGCCGAGGGTAGGCCTGAAAACGAAGCCCAAGGCCAGATCCCGCAGAGGCTGGAGAGACACCATAGGTCCTGGATGTCAAGCAGACAGGGTCTCTCTGTGTAGCCCTGACTGTCCGTGAACTGGCTCTTTAGACCACACTGGCCTCGAACTCACAGAGATCTGCCTGTCTCTGCCTCTTGAGTACTGGAGTTAAAGGCACACACCACCACTGTGTGGCTAAGCACTTTTTAAACTGTTGAATTTTGGTTTTGATTTTGCTTGACTATGATTGTGCCCTAACTTTTCTCTCTTGAAGAAAGTATGTAGTTATTTTTTTATTTTATAAGACTTCATATATTTGAGAGAGACTGCATGTTTTGGGGACTGGTAATTTTAAAGAGTCTGGGACTTTAAAAGAGACTTTATATTTTGAAGAGACTACGTGGTCGAATATTTGTGTACAGTGTGATGATGTGTCTTTGCCAAGGCACCTTGTGATTGGTTTGATAAAGAGCTGGCTTGCCAATAGCTAGGCAGGAAGAGGTTAGTGGAACAGAGCGGACTTGGAGAAGAAAGATGGAGTTGCCAGTCTGATGCGGAGGAAGCAGGATGGTAGCACAGAGATGAGGTAACCAACCTCATGGAGAACATAGATTAAAAAGTATGGGTTACTTTAAGTTCTAAGAACTAGTTAGGAACAAACCTAAGCTAATGCCAAGGTTTTATAATCAATAATAAATCTCCATGTTGTCATTTGTGAGCTGGGGGACCAAAGAAAATCTGACCACAAGACTGAACTTTTAAAGTCTTCGAATTTTTAAAGACTGTGGGACTTTTAAAAGTTGAAATGTTTTATACTGTGATATTATTAATATGAAATATTGGGATGAATAAGAAAGGAAGGTATTTAACAGTTACGTGTATCTCAAGATTGCAAGGTCAATTGTCCTGGCTAGTTTTTATGTCGATTTGACACAAGTTAGAGTCATTTTGGGAGAGGGAACCTCAACTCAGAAAGTGTCCCTAACAGATTGGCCAGTGGGAAAGCCCGTAGAGCATTTTCTTGATTAATGATTGATGTGGGAGGGCCCAGCTCCCTGAAGCCAGTGTTGCCCCTGGGCTGGTGATCCTGGGTTGTATAAAAAGGCAGGCTGAGCAAGCCTGGAAGGGCAAGCCAGTAAGCAGCGTTTCTCCATGGCCTCTGCATCAGGTTCCTGTTCTGCTTGAGTCCTGCCCTGACTCCCCCAGTGCTGAGCTACTCTTCCCTGGAAGTGTAAGCAAAATAAACCCTTTCCTCTCCAAGCTGCTTTTGGTCACGGCATTTCATTGCAGCAATAGAAGTCCTAAGTAGGACACCATCTATCTGTCTGCCTTTCTGTCTGCCTGTCTGTCTGTCTGCCTGTCTTCCTTCCTTCCTTCTTTCCTTCCTTCCTTCCTTCCTATCTATCTATCTATCTATCTATCTATCTATCTATCTATCTATCTATCTATCTATCATCTGTCTGTCTATCTACCTACCCACCCATTTATCTGAGACTGGGTCTCTCACTGAACCTGAAAGTAGCTCACCAGTTCAGCTAAACTGGTTAGCCAGTAAGATCTGGAGATTCCTCTGCTTCTGCCCCGACCCTGTCCACAGCTGTGTGTCACCACACCTGGCTTTTATGTGTGTGCTGTGCCTCTGAATGCAGGTCCGCACGCTTCTACAGCAAGCCCTTTACCAACTGAGTCACTCTCCAGCTCCAGTTTGTTCTCATTATTTTTGAGACAAGGGTTCATGTTGCCCAAGCTGGCTTTGAACTCAGAGGATGACTGTAAACTTCTGATCCTCCTGCCTCCAGAGGACTAGGATTGTCACCAGGCACACATGTGGCTTCATATGTTTCTGGGGCTCAGACACAGGGCTTTGTGCCTGGTAGGTAAATAATTCGATCGACTGAGCTACATCCAGGGCCCGTACCTTATGTTTTTGAAAATTCAACAGATCTAAAGGAGAATGGCTTCATCTGGCCCTCTTACCTTTGCAGGTTTGTAGCACGCAGACTCCAGTCCAGGATGCTCCGTCACCTGTTCCCTGACTCTGCTCTGGCCTGGCCCAAGTGAGCAGGACAGAGGGTAAGGTCCATGGTAATGGGGCGGGGGGTCCCCAGTCCTACCTTCTCCGTCATTCCCGGGACAGTTCCAAAGTTCACCCTGAGCTCTGGAAGCACTGCCCTTCCTCCCTTTCCAAGAGCAAAACGAAAGCTTGGAATTGATGGTGCAGACGAGAAAACTGTAGCCGGTGGACCCTGAGCAGCAGACAGAAAGCGGACCTGCCCCTCCCACCACAGCCCCAGGCTCAAGTGGGCGGAGACAGGGTGTGGAGGGCAACAGGTGCGCAGGTCAGTTGCACCCAGGAACACAACTTCCTCCAGCTACCCTTGAAGGTTGGCTTCCAGCTCAGGTGAGGGACCCAAGGGGCTGTCCTGGTCTGTGGGCTGGCTTGGTAGGGGACTGCCTGTCCTGGGTGAGGGGAACCTATCTTGTCCTCATTTTATGACTACCTAGCCTTAGGAGCTACTTTCCCTGAGGTGGGATCTATGTCTTCTTGGTTCCTCCCTGTGGCCCATTTAGCACTGGACTTGGGTGCTGTTTGGATCTTTTGTCCGTTCTTTCCACAATCTCCCTTCTTTCAGATGGGCTCGTGTTTCACTTAGCCTGTTCCCAGGGGTCCTCTGTCACTCACAAAACACTGGGAATGTCTTCATTCTTGGGAAATATGCCATGGGATATGAAGTCACAGACTTTCAAACTGCTGGAGGCTCAGGGAACACTCTGGCTTTGACCAGTCCAGTGAGCAACAGCATCCTTTGTGCGGCTTGTCAAGAAACAGGGTTGACCTCTCTTCACATTGGTGGGTTGGAGTGGGTAAGGACTCCAGCGGAGATGAGGGTGTAGTTCTCCTGGGTACCAAGGATAATAACATTCCTTGGCCAGCTGCCCAGGTTCATCTGGGGTCAGCTAAACTCTCTCAGACCCCCATTAGAGAAACCCAAGTTTAGGATTTCCAAAAGAAGCAGATGTCTTTGTTAAGAAGCACAGACTGCTGGCCTTGTGAAGGGCCCACATCTGGTCCTTGGACTCCAAGTGGCATGGGTCTGGCATTGAGGCTCCCAGAGAGAAGACCCTGGCATGAAGCCTTGAGTTCAGTTCAGAACTGGGGCTCCTCATGGGGAGTCAAGAAAGCAGGGGTCCAGAAGAAAAGGGAAGGCAAGGCTTATTTAGGGGGTTCACCCAGGGCTCCATTAGCTCTTGATAGTGGCGTCAGAAATGACTGTCCTGGCTCCACCAGGCCGTGTACTAGCCCCGAGGCTCTGTGACAATATTGGGCCTGCCCAGCTGGACTCTGGACACTGCTCTTGGCTTTTTTTAACTGTGACTGTCCTGGCTACTAACCTGACCAAGAGAGGCTGTCTGAATCTCAGATTTGACAACATCTAAGGAAAGTTGGGACGTGTTAAGACCCTGCCTCTAGAAGACTGGGGCTGGGACAGCAGGTGGAGTCTGAGTGTCCACTGCCACCCACCTGACCCTTGCAGCTCGCCCCTCCTGCCATGGGACTCTCCCGGAAGGAACAGGTCTTCATAGCCCTCTTGGGGATCGCAGCAGCCTCAGGCCTCACCATGCTCCTGCTCGTCCTGGTGAAGGCCACCAATGTCTTCCTGCCTGCAGACACCAAGGTTTGGCTCAGGGACCTGCTGAGAGGGTTGGGCTGGGTAACCAGGATGTTGGCCTCCACACCTGTCTGATCCCAATGTTGTCCTTAGTTTGGAATTGTGTTTGACGCTGGCTCCTCCCACACATCTCTGTTTGTGTACCAGTGGCCAGCAAACAAGGAGAAGGACACAGGAGTGGTCAGTCAGACCCTGGCTTGCCAGATAGAAGGTCAGTGGGCAGTCCCATAGTAGGTCATTGCTACCTGGCTTGGACTCCGGGGGCAACGGCAGGAGGATCACTTGATGACAGTGGAAGCTACGTTTCTAGTCCTCAGGAAGGCACCTCAACCGAGCGGTGAAGTGAGAAGCGCTGTCACTCGGTCCGGCTGTGTCCGATGGGAATACACACACGGATCTCTCAGACACTGCACTGCCCCCAGGTCCTGCGGCTAACAGCTCCCTATCTGATCCCACATCTGCCTTCTCCAGTGGGTGTCCTGGGGCATCCCTTTTAGGTACCACACCATACTGATGACAGAAGCCACCAAGTGCTGGGTCCTGAGTTCGTTTCCTGGGCTTCCTCTCAGTTCCAGAATCAAAAGCCTGAGGCCTGGGCGTGGCAGAGCCATACTCTAGAAGCCCCAAAGTGGGAGAAACTCAGGGTTTCCCACCTTTCCCTGTAGGGATTGTAGTCACGAGACTTGGAGCCCACTATACGAACACACTAGCCTTATCTGTAGGTTTCCTTTGTTGTTATTTGAGACAGACTCTTGCGGTGTAGCCCAGACTGACTTTGAACCCTCTATCCCCCTGCCTCAGCCTCCTGAGTACTACGATGATAGACAAGCACCATCAAGCCCCATTCAAAAATCCTTAACGAAACCTGAGAACCCTTCCTTCAGGTTCCAGGCATTAGGACATGATGACGTCTTGGGGTGCCACCCCAGAGTCCCAACCTTCAGATCTGGAGCCTTTTCCTAGGGTACTGTGTTTCAGGACCTGGGATCTCTTCCTACGCCTCTGACCCAACACAGGCTGGGGAAAGCCTGAAGAGCTGCCTGGAGGAGGCGCTGGCACTGATCCCACAGACCCAGCATCAAGAGACACCCACATTCTTGGGGGCCACAGCAGGAATGAGGCTGCTCAGGTGAGGTAGTACCAGGTTGCATCTGTTAGGGTCACTCCCGAAAGCCAGGCTTGAATACCCTGGGGTGAGGTGCAGTGGAGGTTGGGGTGAGGTACAGTGGAGGTTGGGTGAGGTGCAGTGGAGGTTGGGGTGAGGTACAGTGGGGGTTGGGGTGAGGCTTTCCTCCAGCATGGTCCCCTCTACCCAGTCAGAAGAACAGCTCTCAGGCGAGAGACATCCTAGCTGCAGTCTCCCTGACACTAAGCAAGTCTCCTGTGGATTTTTGGGGTGCCAAGATCCTGGCTGGGCAGGATGAAGGTGCCTTTGGTTGGATCACTATCAACTATGTCCTGGGAATGCTCCTCAAGGTGCAGGGGCAGCCCAAGGGTGAGGGGTTGGTCTGAGCGACCAGTGCCTGCAGCTCTCTGGCCGGCGGCTGGGACCAGCAGCTGCCCAGAACTAAGCATTTCCTCTATGGTCAGTACTCCTCTGGACAGTGGATTCTGCCAGAAGAGAGGACGCTGGTTGGTGCTCTGGACCTGGGTGGAGCCTCCACCCAGATCAGCTTCATGCCTCAGGGCCCCATCCTGAACCAGAGCAGCCAGGTTTCCTTCCGTCTGTACGGGGCCAACTACCGCATCTACACTCACAGCTACCTCTGTTTTGGGCGGGACCAGGTCCTGATTAGGCTCCTGGCTGAGCTGGCACAGGTTAGAGTGGTATTTGAAGGGTGGAGAAGTGGGAAGGCATGGGGGTAGAGTAGGGGAGTGTACCAGAGCCTAGAGTTCACGGCGTTTCCTCTCTCGGCAGAACAGCTCAGAACCCCGGGTCCAACACCCATGCTACCATAGCGGCTACCAGGCCACACTGTCACTGGCCCCGGTGTATGAGTCGCCCTGTGTCCACACTACAGATTCCCTGAACCTCACACAGAACCTCACGGTTGAAGGGACAGGCAACCCCAGGGATTGTGTGGCGGCCCTCCGAAATCTCTTCAATTCCTCCAGCTGTAAGGATCAAGATTGTGCTTTCAATGGCGTCTACCAGCCTCCTGTACATGGCCAGTTCTATGTAAGCACGTTCCCCTCCCTCCCAGCCCTGGCTTCCTTCTGGGGCCCCAGGTGTCCTTCTGAGGTGCCCCGGCTGGCTCTTAGGGATTCCGAAACTGGGGGGGGGGGAATACTTGACTGAAGTGTCCTGGGCCTCCCTCAGGCTGACACGGGGTTCTCTACACCCCCAGGCATTTTCCAACTTCTACTACACTTTCCACTTCCTGAACCTCACCTCCAGGCAGCCGCTGAACATTGTCAATGACACCGTCTGGAAGTTCTGTCAGACACCCTGGAAACTGGTAGGTGACGTGACCCTGGATGCGGCCTTAGCACCCTCTCCAGACCACACCATGGGCAAGCAGGGCCTCTGGGGTCTTATTGGGTCTTCCTGGACAGAGATTTGTGGCAAAGCCATGTTTAGGTACCAGGATTGAGGAGGAAAATGCTGTGGTAGAGAGAGTGGCTTGTTTTGGGTAGAAACAAGTCCAGAGCCCTGATGAGATCAGCTTCTGGTTGTCATGAGGTTGGCCACCCCACCCCGTCCTAGCTGGAGGATGGTCTCCATGGGGACTTAGAGAAGGACTTTAAAAAAAAAAAAAAACATTTAACACTTTCCTGCTGTCTGGAGACTGTTTGGATGTATGGAGGTCCCACTATAGCTGAGGAGGGGGGAGTCTTAGGAAGTATTGGGGACTCACTTTTACATCTGCTTCTGGAACTCAAGGTGGAAGCCAGCTACCCCGGGCAGGAGCGCTGGCTACGGGACTACTGTGCCTCAGGCCTGTACATCCTCGTATTGCTGTTGGAGGGCTACAAATTCAACGAGGAGACCTGGCCCAACATCCAGTTCCAGAAGCAGGTGACTGGCGCCCAGAGCCTCAGCATGTCTGGTTCTGGGTGAGAAGGGGATGGGGCCTAGGGCAGCCACCCAGCAGCCCTGAGCAGCCATGTGTCTCGCAGGCAGGCGGCATGGACATCGGCTGGACACTGGGCTACATGCTGAACCTCACAGGCATGATTCCAGCAGAGGCACCAACCCAGTGGCGGGCGCAGAGCTACAGCATCTGGACGGCCGGAGTGGTGTTTGCAGTGCTGACCCTCGTGGCCATTCTAGGAGCAGCTGCCGTCCAGCTCTTCTGGACCCAGGACTAGGGGAAACCAAGCAGAAACAGATCACCAGCTGCTCCGCATCTAAAGTGGGAACAGCATTCGGATTCAGCAGCAACAGCATAAAAGTCTGTGTTGTCTACCTTGTGGACGCTATCAACCCTCAGGAAAGAAAGACTTTGGCACACAGGACCCTCTGCCCACATCCTGGTTGTCTGCCCTCATGAACCCCTGACCTTTAAGGGCTCCAGTCCTTCAAGCAGACCAAGTGGGCCAATTCCTGATAGTAATGACTCCTCTCTGCCCTCAGGATGGCACTGGCTATGGGGTCTTAGTCTTCCAAGGGATGGAAACAGGAAGGCTCTGGGAAGGGGCAGGTGTGGGGCAGGGATACCTCCAAAGGTTGTGGCCAGCCCAGCAGGACTAGGGCTACCTCTGAAGGCATGGCCAGCCCAGCAGAAGTCCCTGCTTCCTCACTATAATCAAACTAGACCAGACAGCCAGAACCCAGGTCTGTGCACCAGCCCAGCTTCCCTCTGCCAAGAACTTTTGGTTGCATCCTCTTTATCATCAACCCCAGAAGATAGACCACACAGGGATGAGGGGAATAGTTTGATCCTCTTTATCATCAACCCCAGAAGGCAGACCACACAGGGATGAGGGGGATAGTTTGATCCTCTTTATCATCAACCCCAGAAGGCAGACCACACAGGGATGAGGGGGATAGTTTTTTGTTTGTTTAAATTAAAACTGATCTTGTCACAATGTTGCTAGTGCTGATCTCCTGGCTTGGGTCCTGGAATAGCTCCGGCTTCCACACAGGCACCAGCCGGGACCACAAAGCACTTGGGGAAAATGCCGATGCAGCCGTCTCGGTGTCCCTCCAGCCATGCTTCGTCCACTGTGGAGACATGCCAGATGCTGTGTCTGCTTACAGCCAAAACCGAACCCTATAGATCCCCCACCAGGCCTGGGAAAGCCAGCAGCATTGGGGAAGGGCCGTCTACCTTCACACAGAACATCCACTGTGTCCCCTTGGCGGAAGTCCAAATCCTCAGGCCTTCCGGCTGCGTAACTGTGCCGAGCCACTACCTGGTAGAGGACTGGTCGGCCCCAGGCCCCCTGTGGCAGAAGGGTGGGCTGCAGGGGTAGCACAAGAGAGGGGCTTCCCCCTCCACCTGCCGGGGCTGGTGGGCATCACAGCCTCTCCCCCTGCCTCACCCGGCACTGGAGATGCAACCCTCTTGGGCCCACGGCCACGTTCCTCCATGCACTCTGCAGTGCATCCTCCGTGGAGATTGGGGTCCAGAACTTCTCTCGTGGGGCCTGGTAACTGCAAAGGGGGTCCTGAGTATGTGCTACAGTATGTAGGGGAGTTCCTTGTGTCTCCCCCCGAAAGGAAGTTAACCTCGGTCCCTCTCCAGCCCCAGCCCTTACTTCCAGTGACTGCCTAGGATCTTAGGCATTGAGCTAAGAAGGCCTTAGCTTTGGTCCCTTCCCGGGCAGGAAAACTGACCAGTTCAGAACAAAACAACAGCGACAAAAATCCCCTTTGTCAGCTCTGGACAGCTCTCACTTCCTTGTAGCTGGGATCCACGCTTTTCTCCTGCAGCCTAGGATCCCCTCCCTCTCAGTTTCTGACTCACCTGAGCTGCCCCCTCTGGGCCTGGTGAAGGAGGGCTTGAGCCAGCAGTGTTCGAAGGCCGGACAGGTCAGTGCCTCTTGGGGCCTTCAGGGGCACAGTGAGGTGGCACTGTACTGTGACAGTCACCAGGGATTCAGGGTCCTCAGTAGCTGCTCCCTGAGGACAGAAACAGGGTTGCATAGCCTTTGAAGGCAGGGTAGTCTTTGTACCCAAAGGGTCAGAGTAGGGACCGGGCTACAAGAAAATAGAATCTGAGCAAGGGCTGCCTTTGCCTCAAGTGGCTGGTGAGGATAGCTCTTACCCCAGCTTCTGAGGAGTCTTCAGGGGGGCCTGGGTCAGGTCCTCCAGATGCCAGAAAGCTGTGGCATAGAGCCTGGCTCATGTGGCCACCTTTCCACAAAGAAGATACTTTGAAGTGATGAATGCCTGGCAGGCAGCTGTCCTCTGCCCCAAACTTTAAGGGACAAGTGCCCATGTCCCAGCTCTCCTGAGGCGGCTCCCCCTTCCCCCTATTGCTCGGGATCCTCTTACCCATAGATGCAGGAGACTGATGGCCAACTTGCTCCATTTGGGACCTCTGCAAAGGAAGACAGGGGTGGCAGGACCTCAACAGAGGGGGCAGCTCAGGTGAGTGAGAAAGCTGTAGGGGAGGGGACCCTAGGCTGCAGGAGAAAAGGGTGGATCTGAGCCACAAGGAAGTGAGCATTGTCCTGAGCTGAGAAAGGGTTTTTTGTTGCTGTTGTTCTGTTCTGAACTGGTCTTCACACACACACCTGCAGCTGTCTTGACACAGTTTGTTTAGTTGGTTTTGTTACATCTCACATTATACAGAACTGTTTTTGCATAAATTGCCTAAAATTTATTTTTGTACGATTTGAATGCATGCCAGTGTTTTTATTATTTAGCTTGCCAACTTTCCTTCAGGTGGGAGGGAATTTAATCAACATAAGGAGTCTGTCTACAGATGTGCCCAGGTTGGGGTGTGGGGCTACCACCTTCCACTTAAAAGCATGTTTAACTGGATGTTGAGAGCCTACTTTGTATGTTAAGAAGTTACACAAGCATGTTGTAGCTAAGTGTAAAGTACAGTCCAGGCAAAACGTTTTGCCAAGTTTCAATAGAGAGGTCACCTTTTCTTCAAAATTTTACAATTCAGACTTCAGTCCTCAGGAGGGTTTTGCTCCAAGCATGAGTTCTTGTTTTCTATTTACATAGATCTAATTCTACCATGAGTCAAGGAGAATAAATACATCCACTGTTAAGTTGGGAGCATAGGTCCCAGTCCCTTGCTTCTATCCCAGCCACCAGGCCTGGTCTGGACTCCAAATCCCAGCAGGCCAGATCCTGACGCCTTCCTGGGGATGGGGTCAGGACTACTCCCCAGGGTACTTAAGTGATCTCCTGAAAGAGGAACACGTGGTCTCCCTTTCTTCCTTCTGGGGGTCGCATTCCTGCGGCTTCCCAGTTTCCCGCTCCAGGCCATTGGAGAGCACAGATCTCCCATTAAACCTGGATATTTTTTTAATTTGGCTTGTTTTGATTTGGCTTGATTGGGAATTTTTGCATCATCAGGGAGCTCGCATAAAGAAATATTCCTAACATCCACAGCCTCTTTCCAACCCCCTCCCCTTTAAAGTGTTCAGTTCTCATTGGAGCTGGTAACCTGGCTACTTTCTACTTATCAACTCCGCATCCAGAAGTGCCACTGTTGTGTGGTGGCATTCCTTAGACTTCCCCTGACGTGGCTTTACCTCTGTTGGATATTGTAAACAATTGCATCCCCCCCCCCCAGAAGAGTGTGGTCCTGGGTTTGGGACCTAAAGTACAGGGGTCTTGAGGTGGTGGGTCTGGACTCAAGGGAGAAACTCCTTGGGCTGTATCCTGTCACCGCCAGCGGTTAAAATGTGGTCTGGGAGCTTGGCCAGCAGTTGGCAGGAAGTTTGGGAGGGTTGAGTCCCCATAGATCTAGAGTCCACAAACAGGTTGGCTAGCACCATTCCCCAATGGTGGGGAGTCAGCCTGCTCCCCAGGCTTTCTACTGATCCCCCACTCCAGTTTGGTATCTTCTCCATGGACCTCGAGAAACCCAGGACAGACTCTAAAGAAGTGCCCAGCCTCGGGTGCCCCGAGTTGGCACGGAGGTGGAAACCTCTATCCTCTGTTGGGCACTCACTGACGTGGCTTATGAACTAGGTTTAAAAGGGAGACTATGGAAAAGCAACGTTTGGGGCTGGAGAGATGGCTCAGTGGTTAAGGTCCTGAGTTCAATTCCCAGCAACCACATGGTGGCTCACAACTATCTGTAATGAGATCTGGTGCTCTCTTCTGGTGTGTGGGCATACATGGAGGCAGAATGTATACATAATAATGTGTTGTATACATAATAAATAAATAAGTCTTTAAAAAAATAAAAGAAAAAAAAGAAAAGCAATGTTTGGCCCTTGTGAGGCTTACAGCCCAGGGCAGGAGCTCGGAGATGCAGGTTTAAGGACCTGGGGGTTTTGAACACAGCTGTAAAGGACACTGAGCTGCTGGATTGGGATGAACTGAATACTGGAGAGAAAAGAGGTGGAGGTGATGTCCTGTAATCGCTGACATCACACCTTCTCCTAAACTCTCACCAGGCTCTTAGGGCTGCGCTAGGGCAGCAGGGGTTTCTGCCTAACTACTCCTTACCCACACACAAGGGGCTCTGACGACTTGCAATGGCCAGGAAGGAGGTTGGCATTGTTTGGGCCTTCTGGCCTGTCTTGCCCCAGGCTGTCTTGTGATCACTGTATGACCAACAGAGGTTCCATCCTTCTGTTGACAGCCCCCGTCGGGTCCCTGTGGTGGGTTTGAGTATGTGCCAGTGAATTGGCCCTGCTTGCCCATCCCCTGGTGTCAGGCCACCATGGCTAACTGAGGATATCCCTGCCCTCCCAGAAGCTTATGCTTGCTCTGGCTCATGACAGGTGAATGAACCGAAGTGACCGGCCATCCCTGCCAGGTCAGAGCTGTTCCACAGGAAGAGTGGGAGTGAAGGCCTAAGTCTAAGGCCATAGAAGGAGGGGGCCCTCATTCTCAAGGCTTTCCCATCAGTGACTAAAGCTTTGTTCTACAAACCAGGCAGAGATCTGCTCGATGCCTACCCACCTACCTTCTGAGGCCAGCTGTCTGAGGTGCGGTTGTCAGGGATAACAGAAGCCACCACCTAGTGGGGGCAGGAATACAGCTAGGTTAGGGCCCCATTGAGGCTGCTCCTCCAGGTCCCCAATTCCTGGTACCTCTGTAGCTGTAATCTGCAGGGTGTGGGCTACTTATGCCTAGCTCAAGACTGCTGGACCACTACAGCTTAAAAAAAAAAAAAGCCTGGCGGTGGTGGTGCACGCCTTTAACCCCAGCACTCAGGAGTTCGAGGCCAGCCTGATCTACAAGAGCCAGTTCCAGGACAGGCTCTAAAGCTACAGAGAAACCCTGTCTTGCAAAACAAAACAAAAAAGATGCCCAAGAGAAACCTGTACTAATAATATCAACTTAATTTTAGTACAACTTTTAAAATATTCTTGTTTCTTGTAACAGCCATCTAAAAGAACTCTGATGGATACACAGATGCACAGATACAGTGTCCTTTCCACCTGTACTCAGTCCACCTCAGGCGACAAGCACAGCCAGTGTACACTTCAGGCAGCTGCATATGGTCACACAGTGTTGGTCCAGCACAAGGACTGTTGTCAATAGCCACAGGTATGTGGCCAGCCCAGGGGTCATCAATGCAATACCAAGTTGGCCTTTCTTTGTGACATCCAAGTGACTAGTCTTTTGAGTTCCTCTCTTATATTTGAAGGTGAAATACTCCCCCATAGCCTGTGGTTTAGGGGGTCTGACACGGCCCAGACGGGCCACCACATCCCTTGCTGTCCATACCACAGATGCAGACAGAAATACATGAAGATGCACAGACAGACGCTGGGAGCATCTGGGAAAAGAGTACGGGGTGAGGAGGGGCACCAATAGGGATTCCCATCAAAAGATCTGAGCCCTCTCCTTTAAAACTGACTTACTTCTGGTAAGTTCTGCCTCCGGGGCTACAGCCTCATGTATGAACACCCAACCCCAACCCTAGGAGCCGTGTGCCCACTCTCTTACCTGTCTGACTTTCAAGGGACCTGAACTACACCTCATAAGCACATTGGATGTCCATTGTGGGAGCCACCACACCGTGAGTTTGACATGGGCTACAACTGCCATTTTGGCAGCTGGGTACCCAAGCTGGAAAACACCCTGGTGCTTTACCTTAGCCTTGCCGAGGAAATCCATGGGTTCCAGATGCTGTAGGTATTGCCTGGGAGGCTGGAAGACCTCACCCTTGGGGACTTGCCGCAGCTGCAGGGGTACCTGTTTCTGGGATGGAGCATGCAAACCTGGGTGGCCACGGCTGGAATAACTGAGCCTTGAAGCAGAGGGGATGCTTGGGCTCTCAAAGTATGGGGCACCCCGGCTCCCTCTCTCCATGTCCTATAGTCTGTCTTTAGGGCGTAAGCTATAGAACCTGGCTCCAAACCAGTGCGACTGTCACCTGCCCTCCTTACCCGTACTTGGTCCAGGGCAGTGTCCAGGATATCTTGGGCACCCTCTGGCCATTTGGAGATTGCTTCCACTAGAGTATCGGCAGCCTTGGTCCAGAGTCCTGCCTGGCACTGTGCTGATGCCATGTTGTACAGGACCTAGGAACAGGGCAGACGTGACAGCAGGGGCCAGGCCCCCCAGATGGTCTTCATCTGAACTCCCCAGTCATTGTAGCTGAAGGTTCTTCTGTGTGTTCAGCTGCCATAGGTGCTATGGGTAGGGACCAGGCCGCCTGCTGCCTGGCTGGCTCGGTTGTTAGGTGCCAAGTGCTCATTCCCTGTATCTGTTTAGACCTCAGAGGGCCATGTTTTGCTTTGAGCTTTTCTGCTTGAAACAGCAGAAGTAGCTCTCTCTTTTAAAGTGTCCCCCTTTGCTGGGGAGGGGTGGTAGCTGGAGAGATTGCTCAGGGGTGAGGGTACTCAATGCTCTTCCAGAGGACTTAGGTTAGATTCCCAACTCTCACATGGTGGCTCACTAAGTATTCCCTTGACTAGCACCCTCCTAATTCTATACTCTGCCACCACCCCCCATTAACTTCTCTCTGTACCCCAGAACCTAGAGTGTGTCTAAGGGTTCCCATTGGCTGTCCAGGGACATTCAGAACCCCACATTCAGAATGCTCTCATGGGCAGGATGAACTGAGTTAAGTCTATTCTACAGACCTAGTGACACATGAACACACGATGCTGAGAGTCCACCCTCCCTTTACCCTCTTACCCTGGAGAGATACACACACACAAGAAATCCAGCCTTGCTATGCAGAGAGAAACCCACCCACTCTCCCTAGGTCCTCTGTTCCTACTGTTTCCTCTGGTGCAGCTGCAGGTACTGCTGAGCCATTCCCCTTCCCCCAAACTGGTCTGTCACCTTGTCATGATCTTTAATTCTGTCCAGCTTTTCTACCGCATGAGCCCATTCTGGCTGGCTCCCACGTGTGCGAGTAGCCTGTTCCCTCTGTGGCCAATCTGGCCTCTTTGGGCAATCAAGGAGCTGGGAGATTTCAGGGCTCCAAAGTCTTTGGCTGGACAGGGCACCTCATTCCACATGGCTGATGATGACAGTAACACCAACATAAAGGTGACAGCCCCTGGCAATGCTCTAGATTTTACCCTAGGACTCCAGCCAGGACTTCAGACTACAAGATAGGATGTATTGCAACCTATTGCAACCCAGGACCATGGCAGAACCTTAGAACTCCCATGAACCCTAGATTCCCCCCGCAGTACCCCAGGGCCACAGAGCACCTCCAAGGCCCGGCAACACTACTTGGTGTCTAACTCTACACACGTGGAATGTCCACTCACCTCCCAGGCATGCAGTTTGAAATACAGACCCAGTTGAGTGTAATCAATGACAGCATTGCTTCTCAGTTGTGCCAGGGCGAGCTGGAAGTCAGACACAGCCTCCTGAAACCTGTGAGCATCAGGGGCCTCTCAGTAACTACAAGGGAGGAATTGAGCCTGTGAATCATCCATTGAGGAACAGGGGACCCTGCTGCATGCACTCACCTCTCTAGCTGGAAATTGGCCACTCCCCGCTGGAAGAAGCCAACAGCCATGCCGGGGTCCTTGGTCACTGCTTGGTCAAATGCCTGGGACAAAAATGCTTGTGGAACAGCATGCTCAGTGACCCAAGAACCCAGTCCCACAAATGCATGTGGAAATGTATTAATGGACAAGAGCTGCTTGCAGCCGGTGCCTGCCAAGCTGCAGCCCGCACAAATGCACCTCATAAGATCAGGGCGTATCTCTATGGTACAGAAACCCATCCTGTCCACAGTGAGTGCAGAGCTAAAAGAACACACTCCAAAATGTCAGTAACAGTTGTCTCTGGGAGACAGGACTGTGTAAGACTTTTGGCTTTTTAAAATCTCTTTTCAGAGGCTGGAGAGGGCTGCTTTTCCAAAGGTCCTGAGTTCAATTCCCAGCAATCACATGGTGGCTCACAACCAACTGTAATCTGGTGCCCTCTTCCGGCCTGCAGGCGTACATGCAGACAGAGCACTCACACCCATAAAATAAATAAATCATTAAGCATCTCACACAAAATGGTACACTAGATATCGATTAGAATCAGAATCACGAAGTCTTCTGTGTACAGACAGCACAGATCCTTAAAGCAGACACAGAAATGTCTGTCCCCAGCAGGGAAAGCAGCCATCGGATGGCTAAACCTGGTGTAGCTTCCTGATACCGAAACTGGTCAGGTGGACTGACTGTTGAACTCCATCTGACCTGAAGTTTTCCCACGCCACAATCAACCTGGAAACGGGGTGGCTGCTTGTAGTAGCTGCATCCACCATTGCAAGCGCCACACCGACAGGGTAAAGTGCAGCCACATCAGAGCTGCACCCTTAAGTTTTCCTTATTGCGGCTGCACCACCTGCTTCTTAGAGTTTCCGGGTCTAACTGATACGCCTCGGCTGGTACACATTCGTTCTGTTGACTTAAGGCAGTGCCCATTCTTCTAGGGCAGAGCGTTCCAAAGCCCTCTCTAGCCACAGTGTGAGGAGGTGAGCGCTGGACACTAACTCGACTCACTGCTGAACCACCTGGTAGCAGATCATTACATTCCCTTCCCTGAACAATAACCTTTTGGTTCTATTTTTTGTTGTTGTTGTTCATTTTTGTTGCTGTTGTTGCTGTTGTTTCTGTTTCTTAAGCCCGGATTTTGCTGTGTAGCTTTGGTGCCTGTTCTGGATCTTGCTTTGTGGACCAGGCTGGCCTCGAACTCAAAGGATCCGGCTGCCTCTGCCTTCCTAGTGCTGGGATTAAAGGCAGGCGCCACCACGCCTGGCTTGAGCAATAACCTTTTAATAAAGAAGCAATTCTGAAGTAATCGTAGGGGCAGATGCATATGTAAGAAGTAACAGAAGAGAGCTGTCAAGATGGCTCAGCGGGTAAAGACACTTGTCACCATGCCTAATGACCTGAGTTTGATCCCTGGGTCCCACGTGGTGGAAGGAGAGAACCGACTCTCACAAGTGGACTCCTAACTTGCACACATATGTAAATAAATAAACAATGACCATTTCAAGAAAGAGACAAGAGGAGAGACCGTCTCTGCACAGTCCAAGCCTCTCCTCTCACTCTTGGCGCCTGGGTGTCTTTGCTTCTCATCTGTGTGGTGTCCAGGTACGTCACTGCCATGTGACTGACTAGAATGTCTGGGTTAGAGGCAGGATGCTGAGGGTTTATATCACACACCCAAGAATAGCTGTCACTTTGAGGAGCACAAGCAGGAGATGCCCTGACTGCCTCCTCTACAGTGTGCATCCCTGAGTTCTGCTTTGAGAAGCCGGTGGGGAGACATGGGAGTGCTTAGGACTGGGAAGACAACTGTGTGCACCTCCATCCCCACAGGCAATGGCTAAATCCATTACCCCACACGTGTGCCTTCACAGGACAGGCAGAGCCCAGCCAGAGTACAGGCAGAGCCCAGCCTGCTGACTCTGGCCCAGCTTCCAGCCTGCCTTCAGGGTGTCCCCCACCCTCAGACCTGATGACCTGGCCTAGTACAGGACTGATGCATTTGGTACATGTGACTATGTACCCTGTGCCCCATTCTGGCCTCAACTAAGAGAGGGCTCTCCCAACCACAAACTTTCTACCTGCTTCAGGCAATCACTAAGAGGGAGCATTAGTGGAACAATCTCTAGGTAAAGGACGAGGTGAAGGGGCAGGAATTCTCCCACTTTAAGGAGTCTATGAGGTGGAGAAGGGCGTCCTTTCCCAGGGCGTCCATTCCAAGATAAGGATTCACGCCCTCAGTTACGTCTTCCCCTATAGGCCTCCACCTGTGACATTCCCCCTATAGGTCTCTATCACCAGTCCCAGGAAGCTTACTTACCCGCAAGGCAGTCTCGGGATCCCCCGCCATCAGTCGCACGCAGCCCACGTTGAAGAACATCTTGGCCCGCGGCTCCTGGACATCTGAGAAGAGGCACAGGGCGCGATCCCAGTCCTCGCTTGCCACGGCCAGGACACCCTGATGCCAGTCTCGTACCTGATCCCCAAGAGAGCTCATGGAGCTGGGGACACCTGCTCTGCCGTGAAAGAAGTCAGCGATTCTAGTCGGAGAGCGCGGGGCGGGAAGAGGGTGTCTCACAGGAGTTGCGGTGCCGTGGGCCAGGGCCAAGGAAGGGCTCGGGGGGCCAGGACAGCAGAGAAAAGCACCTAATGAGACCCGACTAAAGTGCACGCAAGACACCTGGAGTTGAGACACAAGGTGATTGAGACTGACTGTCCGAAGCCCCGTCCCCGTCCCAGGCGCCTCCCCGAGGCTCCGCCTTGAACCACCTAACCTCAATCCATTGAACTGAGGACCCGGTCTCCCTCCGATAACATAGCCACGCCCCTTCATCCTCCATGCCTATCTGTCCACGCCCTGACCCAACTCAGCGCCAACAAGACCACGCCCATCTCCATACGGACACTCCCCCTCACATATCCCGCCTCCCGGTTCTTGCCTCCGCCCGACGTGACCACGCCCCTTACTCAAGCCTGGCCCACCGCATCTTTCTCACTGCAAGCTCAGAACTTCAATGGGTTCTGGGCACTCTACGTCTTTTACGCTGGTCAGCAGAGTGTTTAGGGGAAAGTCGTCCGGAAGTGCTGCAGCGATCGGGCCAAGATTCCTGGGACGTGTGTGGACGGTGCACGGCAGAGCTGCCTATCATCGACTTCAGGCCAGGTGGGCGGCTTGAAGGATAAGCATCCCAAGGATTGGCAGAGCTCGGCCGCTGGCCTCGCCCAGTACTTGTTCTTCGGAACAAGTACTTGACGGCCCAGGAGCTACAAGCTGTGCGGGACTGGCTGCAATGTGACTAGCTAGGGCGCTCAGAAGCCTGGTTGGGGCCTCTGAGTCTGGCATAGGTTTATTAGTAGTGCAGCCAGCACACCTTTCTCAGGCAGTGGGAGCTGGCCTGGATGCTCCTCCCCTTTACAAAAGTGGCCACGGAAACTGGGTCTTCTTCCACGTGCCTTTTACCCTGTGTGATCAAAGCTGTCCAAAAAACTACTAGTTGGACGGGGCTTGTGTCCTTTTATGACAGGTGGGGCGGCCCAATATGGACTGTGCAGGACACATGGAGGTTGATGTCTACCTTCAAACATTCTGCTTGGATGAGACCCACCCACAGTATGGGTAATACGCCTTACCCAAAGCTGCTGAGATTTTCTCCCTGACCAGGTGTTGAGGTGCCATGACTAGCCCAGGTTGGCTCATGATTAAGCACCGCAGCACCCAGCCCAAGGAGCTAGTATCAACGAACGGTACTTGGGCCAATTCACCTTCCTGGCCTAGTTCTTGGTCTCCTGTGCTTAGAGTTATACAGCTGGTTTTCCTTCCTGGGTGACCCCAACAGATACTTAGCTTTTCATACCCTTCATCCTTAGGTGTAGCAATAGCAGCGATCAATTCTATCCTGGCAAGACCTTTATGAGAACGGAATGAGATCATGCGGATGGTGTCAGCCAACTGTTGGCTCTTAGCAGAGTTTGTAAACCTGAGCTCCTGGGGTTTTGTGTACCTTGGCTTCCTCTATGGGTGAGCGTCCCTAAACTTGCTGTCTGGAGTAACCTGCCTCCTTCCCCTCCTCCTCCTCCCCCTCCCCCTCTTCTTCGTCCTCCTCTTCCTTCTCCTCCTCTTCCTTCTTTTTGTTTGTTTGTTGTTTTTTCAAGACAGGGTTTCTCTGTGTAGCCCTGACTGTCCTGAAACTCGCTCTAGATCAGACTGGCCTCAAATTAACAGAGATGGGTCTGCTTCTGCCTCCTGAGTGCTGGGATTGAAGGTGTGTACCACACTACCCACGCTAACCTGCCTTCTTTAGGTTCTGGTGCAGCCATTCTGCCCAATCCCCACATCCTGTGTTGTCTCTAAGCAGGCTGCCACACTCCCATGTGGGCTCCATTCCCTTTTGTTACTCAGTGCCCCTTCCCAGAAGGCCACCTTAACCTCCATCCCTGCCCTCCCACTGGCCCATATTCTTTCCCATGGGTCACAATTCTTCCTAGAGTGGCCATAGCCAATGTGGTGATTTGAATGAAAATGACCCCCAAAGTCTCAAATGTTTGAGGGCTTGGTCTCCAGTTGGTGGAACTGTTTGGGAAGGACCAGGAGGTGTGGCCTCATTGGAAGAGGTGTGTCACTGGGGATTGGATTGAGGTTTCAAAAGCCTGCACCATTCCCAGTTAGTGTGCTCACTCTCTGCCTCATGCTTGTGGTTAAAGCTCTCAGATACTGCTCTAGTGCCATGTCTGCCTACCTGATGGAGGAGTGTCTATGTGTTGCTTTCATTGGTTAATTAATAAAGAAACTGCCTTGGCCCTTTAAGAGGACAGAAAATTAGGTAGGCGGAGTAGACAGAACAGAATTGTGGGAGAAAGGAAGCAGAGTTGGGGAGACGCTTCAAGCAGTCGCCATGCTTCTCCTCTCCAAGACAGACGCAGGTTAAGATCTCTCCTGGTAAGCGACCATGTTGTGGTGCTACACGGATTACTAAATATGGGTTAATTAGCCAATAAGAGGCTGAAACTAAAGGGCCAGGCAGTGTTTAAAAGAATACAGTTTCCGTGTAATTATTTTGAGTGTAAAGCTACACCTACCTGCCACCATCCTCCTGCCCTGGTGGTCATGGACTCATCCTTAGAACTGTAAGCCCCAAGTAAATCCTTTCTTCTATAATTTGCCTTGTCATGGTGTCTACACAGCACTAGAAAATAATTAAGACAGTCCGCTTTCTTATGTTGCGTGGTTGTCCCAAGTTCTACAAGGATTTCCTCCTGAACCCCAAAGGTCGGCCACAGTGACTTCCCCGTGAGCATGCATGATGAGTTCCTCATACAGTTCACATGGATTATGAAGGCCAGGTAGCTTATGTTTAAGTGGACATGGACCTGTGGAGTAGCTGTCGTGATGCCGTCCTGTCCAAAGGCATGCCAGTTGGACAGACACATGGCCTTTGACTCTGTGTGGGTCCATAGTCCTTGTGTGGCTGCCATTTGAGCATCAGGGGTTCCTCTGGGGATGATTTCAAATCCATTCATGAATCTTGAAGAAGGAGCGAGGACTGCAGAAGTCAGGTGGAAGGTAGGCCCTTGTCTCTATGCTGGGGATTGAGTTTTGCTGAAGAGTCCAAGGGACCTGCTATGCCAGCCTCAAAAGGCCATATCTGGGGACTGGAGAGATGGCTCAGCAGTTAAGAGCACTGGCTGCTCTTCCAGAGGACCAAGGTTCAATTCCCAGCACCCATATGGTAGCTCACAGTTGTCTATAATACAACTCCTGGTCCAGGGGATTCAACACCCTCACACAGACATACATGTAGGCAAAACACCAACATACACAAAAGACAAATTATTTTTTAAAAGTCCATATCTGAGACCAAGCCTCAGTTTCTCTTTAGGACAGAATGCTCAGGGAGGTGAACAGGGTATGGAGTCATTTAGCTGCTCCTTCTCTGGCCTTGTAGGGTCTAGGGATCAGATGGAAGTAAGCAATGGAAAGGTACCTCTAGTGTCTCCTCTGTGTACATGAGACACTCTGTCCAGGGCAGCAATGGTGTCACCCATTTTCCAGGGTAGCCACTGAGGGCCAGGCCTGGTACAACCCAGTAACAGCTAGGAGAAACAAAGTCCTTGAAGAGGAAACCTCAGCCGGGCGGTGGTGGCGCACGCCTTTAATCCCAGCACTCGGGAAGCAGAGGCAGGCGGATCTCTGTGAGTTCGAAACCAGCCTGGTCTACAAGAGCTAGTTCCAGGACAGGCTCTAAAAGCTGCAGAGAAACCCTGTCTCGAAAAACCAAAAAAAAAAAAAAAAAAAAAGAGGAAACCTCAGCTCTTGATCCTTGAGCTTTGGAATCCCACGGGGTGAATGAAATGGAAGAAAGATGTTGGGACCAATTGGAGTCTTGACCTTCAGCTGCTCTTCCCTGCTAGAACCTTCTAAGTGGAGTTACTAAAAAGCTGTGCCTTCCCTAGAGGACCAGAGGATGGGATTTTCACCTGTTGGCCATTGACTGCTGGGTATTTAAGCCTTCATGGTGCTATTAAAGAAGGGCTTTGTACCAGTGATTGGAGGTCCGTGTGTCTGTCTGTCTCTGTTTGTGTTTTCTCAACCTCCAGCCCCTTGCCTGAAGCTCGCGAACTATATTGTAGCGCACTTAGCTCAGACGGGGGGGGGGGGCGCAGGGTGCTGCAGAAAGACATTAACAGGTGTGGGTGAGGCTGTAGTAAAGTATACTGCAAGTAGAAGCCTAAAATGATACCAACACCAGAATGAAAAATAATCTCATGATTCCTCAGATAAATGGAAATGTATCCACATAAAGCTAGCAAACAACTTGGGCATATTTATACAGTTATCTATTAATTACCTATAAAAAGATGAGGTTCAGACATAGCATGATTGGACTTTGGGAAGATAATGCCACACAAAAAAACCACAGATACACTATGATCCTATTTGTGGAAAATATCCAGACGAGTAAATTCATAGATGTCAAATGAAGATGAGGGGCGAGGAGGCTACTGAGTGCTGGGGGACAATGGTCTTGTACCCTGTCACTTGTATTGTTTTAATAAAACACTGACTGGCGAATAGCCAGGCAGGAAGTACAGGCAGGGTGACCAGGCAGAAAGTACAGGCGGGTCGACAAGAACAGGAGAATTCTAGGCAGAGGAAAGACTTGGTCTGTGGTCATCACCCAGATGCAGAGGAAACAAGATGAGAATGCCTCGCTGATAAAAGGTAGTAAGCCACGTGGCTGACACAGACAAGAATTATGGGTTAATGTAGGATGTAAGAGTTAATAAGAAACCTGAGCTAACAGGCCAGCCAGTTTATGATTAATGTAGACCTCTGTGTGTTTCTTTGGGATGGAACGGCTGTAGGACCAGGTGGGACAGAAATCCCAGGCAACAACTGATGAGTGTGGGTGGTCCCTAGCAGGCGATGAAAAGTTCTTTCATTGAATTGTATACTGAGCATGTGCTTTCAGAAGGTAAGCTTTACTGTGAATTATGTTGATAAGTGATGTGGGATTAACCTCTGTATGCTATGACTATGTTTTATTATCATTGGTTAATAAAGAAGCTGCTTTGGGGGGGGGCTGGAGAGATTGCTCAGTGGTTAAGAGCATTTCCTGCTCTTCCAAAGGTCCTGAGTTCAATTCCCAGCAACCACATGGTGGCTCACAACCATCTGTAATGAGTTCTGGTACCCTTTTCTGGCCTGCAGACATACACACAGACGGAATATTGTATACATAATAAATAAATAAATAAATATTTTTTTTTAAAAAAAGAAGCTGCTTTGGCCTATGGCAGGGCAGAATATAGCCAGTCTGGAAGAGATAGAGAGAGAGAGTAGGTGGAGTCAAAGAGACATCAGGTAGCTACTGAAAAAGACAGATGCCGGAACCTTACCAGCATGCCACAGCTTAATATATAGATTAATAGAAATGGCTTAATTAAGATGTAAGAGTTAGTTAATAAGAAGCCAGAGCTAATAGGCCAAACAGTGTTGTAATTAATAGTTTCTGTGTGATTATTCAGGTCTGGGCGGGTGGGAAATAAAGGCATAGTCTCTGTTTACAGATAAACTATAGGAAGTTTCTGAAATGCATGCAGAAACGAGGAGAGCTCATGAGTTGTGCTGTTCTCAGAGGAGGCCTGAGCCAGCCTGGCTGCAGAGGTTCAGCTATGCCAGCCGGGCTCCTCAATATCTACCTTGTGCTGGCTACCCTGGTGCCTCTGGGATCTGAGGGATGGTGGGTTCTGTTCCTAGTAGACTCTGCATATCAGATCTGTCCCCCTGGAACTGGGAGATACAGTGAATTTGTAAGTTTTCCCCATATTATTGAGAGGGTTAGTGGCCACATGCGTTTGATTAGTAGGAGACAGCCAACTTCAATACCATATTCCTCAGACAAACCTAGCACATCTACTAGGAACAGTTGAACTACATGTGTGATTCTGGATTTTCTAATAGTATACTGTGGTGGTTTGAAATAAAATAACCCCCAAAGGGAGTGGACTAACGGGAGGTGTGGCCTGGTTGGAGGAAGTGTGTCACTGTGGAGGAGGGATTTGAGGGTCTCACATATGCTCACCCCCAGTGAGACAGTTCCCTTCCTGTTCCCTGCAAGATGTAGACAGAACTCTCAGCTCCTTCTCCAGCACTATCTCTGCCTGCACACCCCCATGATGATAATGAACTGAACATCTGCAGTGTAAGCGAATCACCCCAACTAAATGTTTTGTTTTGTAAGAGTTGCCATGGTCACAGTGTCTCCTCATAGCAATAGAAACCCTAAGACACACTAAAAAAAGAGAGAGAAGTGAGTTAAATTAATTTCTTTTTAATTGTGTGTGTGTGTATGTGTGTGTGTGTGTGTGTGTGTGTGTGTGTGTGTGTGTGTACACAGGTGCAGGTACTCGCAGAGGTCACAAGGGGACACCAGATTCCATGGTTGGAGTTAAAGGCAGTGGTGAGCCACTAGATGTAGGTTCTGGGAACCAAACTCAGTTCCTCTGGATAAACAGTTAACTGAAAAATCATCTTTCTGGCTCCAAAATTTATTTTAATAGTCTGTTTTAACTCCAAATTACCCAAATTATTTCTACATGTGAACGTCATAAGAATGTCATCTGTGTGCTCTATTATCCTGTCCTCATACAGAGAAAGCAACGCACTGGGCCTTGTGGGGCTTAGTGGAGACAGGGATGCCTGGGGGCACTGACACCAGTGTTACCCCACCTCCTTGCCTCCTATCCCACACCAACCTCTGGGGCCTAGTTGAGAGGAGGCTAGGTAAGCAGGAAGATGGGGTAGGGACTGTTCACTGGACCCACTCTTTGGTCATCACCCTGCTCTCACCCCAACTGAACCCAGAAATCTGCAGGGGCCCCTGGAGCCCACCTGTCTGCCCCCCTGTAGTCCCTGTAGTCCTACCTGCCACATCTACCAGTGCTGTGTGGCCAAAGGGTGCCCTCTGGCCTTGTCATCTTTAATGAATAACTTCAGAAGCTGGAGGCCACTTGTTTTTGTTTTTGTTTGGTCTGGTGTTTGGGGTTTTGGGACAAGGTATTACTGTGTAGCATTGGCTGGCCTAGAACTTGCTATGTAGATGAAGCTGACCTCTAATTCATAAAGATTTGTCTGTCTCTAACTCCTGAGTGCTGGAATTAAAGCTATATACCACCATGCATTTTAACAGCAGTAAGGAGTAAGAAGACACACTGTGTTACCCAGTGTGTAACACCTTGAGGGAGGAGCACCAAGAAGTCACCCTCTATAGTCCAGTGGCTCCAGAAGTCCCCTGAGAAGCAACTGGTCTCTTTCTGCCCAGGTAGGAATGAGGTCTTCTGGGTTTAGAATCAGGTTTGTGAGGTCATTGCCTAAAACCCCATTCCTCTGAGAAGCATAGCCTGGGGCCCTGGGGACAGTGCTTTTACCTTCTCTCTGTAGTAGGAGCTGCAGGCTGTGTTCCTGTTTCTCATCCCGCCCGGCTCCGGGCCGCCTGGCTAGCTTATGCCCCAAAATAACAGCACACAAATTGTATTCATTTAAACACTGCCTGGCCCATTAGTTTCAGCCTCTTATTAGCTAATTCTCTCACATCTTGATTAACCCATATTTAGTAATCTGTGTAGCACCACGAGGAGTGGCTTACTGGGAAGATTCTAGCCTGCATCCATCTCGGAGAGGAGAGTCATGGTGACTGTCCCAGAGAGGAGAGGCAGGGCAATTGCCTGAGTCATCTGCCTCACTCCCAGCATCCTGTTCTGTCTACTCCACCCATCTATGTTCTAACCTACCAGGCCAAGCAGTTTCTTTATTAATTAACCAATGAAACAGCAGATAGATAGAAATACTCCTACATCATCTCTCTGAAGAGGAGAGGTTTGCTCTTTGCCACTCTTCCTTCCCCTGGCCTCCCAGGCTCTGTAGTCCAGAATCACATGCAACCCTGGTGTCAGGGGCTGAGGGACCTGGAGAGCTACTAGGAGACCACCAGGGATCAGTCCATACCTGCTGCAAGTCAAAATGCAGAGGGTCCTGGGAACCCACTCAAAGCCAGGGCTCTAGGCTCTGACCCAGCAGGAGGACAGGAGGAACTCACCTTGCCTGCCAGTGATGCCTCCTAGCCTGATGCCGCTTCCAACAGAGCCAGCCTGAGGTGGCCTTGAGGGTGGAATAGAGAAGAAACAGAGGGACCAGACAGGGCACTGTTCGCGATGGACCCCGCGAGGCCAGATTCTGCTGCAGTTAGGACAGAGAGATGGACTGGGCCCTGGGTGGTTGTTCCCGTGTTCTGTTGTATGTTATCTCCGTAGCTAGCTGAGGGCAGGACCTGCCTGATGTAGAGAGTTGCCTGAGCGTGCAGACAGGAAGGAGCTCTGAGGCAGCAGTAACTAGGAGACTAGGAGCAGACTGATCCTGCTGCTGTAGAGAGACCGGGAGGAGACGCTGGGTTTGGCCAGCAGAGGGGCCCAGAGACCAGCTTCTAATGGCTGTCTGTGGCCTTTGCATAGAAAGACTCTGTGCTATTCATACGGGGCTGTACTACTAGCAGGAGTTTTCTAGGATGGCTTTAGAGTCCCCCAAACCATAAGAGACCAGGAGCTATGTCCCACTCCCCTTCTGCCCAACATGATCCCTTGAGAGGACCCCAGAGGAAGTTCAGAGGATGACCTTGGCTCTGGAATGCTCAGGAAGTGTTACCACACTGGATTAGGTTCTCCTGTTTATAGTAACACTGGTTCCCGGTCCTATCCCTGATTACAAGAAAAGTCTGTAGTTCTCTGCTGTTTTTTTTCCATCTTTTGTGTGTGGGTGCATATGCATTTTTAATGTGCATAGCAGACCCAGGCAGTAGCTGTGCAGAATGCAGTAGGCAGAGCCTGAGACCCTGTGGAAAAGTTGCCGAGAGGCATGCAACTGTATGGCTGTGTCAGGAGAGATGTGATGCTATCATGGTACCAAGGGTGACAGGTGACAGGACCAACTGCAGGGATCTGGCGTCCGATTTCCTCCACTCTCCCCTTAGACCTTAGGTCTGTCCCTCTGCCTTTAGATTCACTGACTCCTGCCATCTCCAACTGAATGTCAAGCTGTCACGGAACTTTTCGCTGAATCTTTTGTTTTTCTGTGTAGCCCTGGCTGTCCTGGAACTGGCTTTCTAGACCAGAATGGCCTGGAACTCACAGAGAGCCACCTGCTTCTGCCTCCTGAGTGAAAGGCGTGTGCTAACACTGCCCAGTGATAATGCATTCTTTTACATTTGTGGGACGGTTGGTGGAGGTGTGTGTGTGTGTGTGTGTGTGTGTATGTGTGTGCGCCTGCATGCTCATGCATGTGGGTGTGTTTGTGTTTGTGTATGCCTTTGTAGGCCAGTGGTCAGCCTTGGGTGTCTTTCCTCTAGTGCTCTGTACCTTATATTTAAAATGTTTTTATTCTATTTATTGTATTGTGTGTGTGTCTGAGAGAGAGAGAGAGAGAGAGAGAGAGAGAGAGAGAATGGACATCTTGTGTCTTTTTTCCCCCTTCGAGACAGGGTTTCTCTGTGTAACAATCCTAGATGTCCTGGAATTTAATTTGTAGATCAGGCTAGCCTTGAACTTGCAGAGATCCACCTGCCCCATCTCCCAGTGCTGGGATTGAAGGCATGTGCCACCACCACCCAGCTTAAACAAATTAATTAATCTTCAAAAAAAAAAAAGAGTTGCTGTGGTCATTGTGTGTCTCTTCACAGCAATAGAGACCCTAACTAAGGCACAAGGTATGAGCCAGGGAGGGTTGCTACAATGAAAAACCCTGTCTCGAAAAACCAAACAACAAACAAACAAACAATAAATAAATTTATTTATTTATTATGTATATAGTGTTCTGCCTGGGCACACCAGAACACCAGATCTCATTATAGACGGTGTGAGCCACCATGTGGTTGCTGGAAATTGAACTCAGGTCCTCTGGAAGAGCAGCCAGTGCTCTTAACCTCTGAGCCAATCTCTCCAGCCCCACAACAACTCATATATATATATATATATATATTTAATGGGGTGGCTCGCTTACAGTTTCAGAGGGTCAGTTTATTATCATGGCAGAGAACATGGCAGCAGGCAGACAGACGTTGTGCTGGAGAAGTAACTGAAAGTCCTACATCTTGTAGGCAATAGGAAGCCAACTGAGATACTGGGCGATATTCTGAGCATAGCAAACCTCAAAGCCTCCCCCACAGTCATTCTTCCTTCAGCAAGGCCACACCTACTCCAACAAAGCCACACCCCCTAACAGGACCACTCCCTATGAGTTTATGGGGGCCAATTACACTCAGACTGCCACAGCTTGTATTAGCTGTCCTGCGTGCGTACCCTGGAGTATGGGTCTCTGCCGAGCTGCTAATGTGCCGGAAGCTTCTCCATGTCTCTGCTCTGGCCATGGGAATGACTACCAGTGCCAGACTGGCTCTTCCACATCTTAACACCGGACCTTGTTTCAGGTCATCAGTTTCTGAGTAAGAGGCAGTGCCCTGCTGAGGCTCCTCTTTGTCCACCCTGGGAGTCTCACAGACCAAGCTCAGGTTGACAGCCTTGTCGGCAAGAGCTTTATTGGCAAGTGGGACTGGCTCACTGACCCTCCAGCTTATGTTTTGAGATAGGGTTTTCAGTGAACCTAGAGTCTCTGATTGGCCAGACTTGTTGGCTAGCTGGTTCTGGTTCTGCCCTAAGGTTACAGGAGCATGACATCACACATGACTTCTGGGGACCTAAACCCCTAAACCCTCGTGACCATACAGCAGGCTTTGTTTTCACCGAGCCATCGCCCCAGGCCCTGGGAAGACTTTTTTTGGGGGGGGATTCCAGTTTAGTTTCCCATATAATTTCCGTTTCTTCTTTGCTCATTGAGACCATATTTTCCTTTGACTTATCGAGTATGTTTTCTGTGTCCAGCTGTGCTCAGATCTTTGCTAATTCATGTCAGAGCTTCATTCTGTGATCTCTCTGGCCTATGATAAGACAAATCTTCCTTCTTTCTGGATCTCTGGTTTTTTTCTGGTTTTTTTATTTTGAGCTGATCCTTTTTTGTTTGTTTTTCTTTTTCAAAGCAGGTGTTTTTGTTTTGTTTTGTTTTGTTTTGTTTTTGTAGCCCTGACTGTCCTGGAACTCGCTCTGTAGATCAGGCTGGCCTCGAACTCTGGGATTAAAAGCGTTTGACCCCGTGCCAGACTGCAGCAAACCTCTCCTCCCCAGGCCCTGGATGGCCTGGAACTCACTCTATAGATCTGTCTGGCATTAAACTCACAGAGATTCTCCTGTCTCTACCTCCCAAGTGTTGGGGTTAAAGGTGTGCACCATCACACCTGGCTGAATTGATCATCTTTAATTAAACCTTACAGACTGCTGAATTCTACTGTCATCCTGTGGAGGGCATGGACTTACTCTAGAAGACTGGCCTAGGGGTATATTGAACATTCATAGCCTGTCTTAGTTAGGGTTTCTATTTCTGTAAAGAGACACCATAACCATGGCAATTCTTATAAGGGAAAAACATTTCATTGGGGTTGCTTACATTTTCAGAGGTTTAGTCCTCTATCATCATGGTACAACATAGTGTCATGCAGGCAGACATGGTGCTGGAGCTGAGAGTCCTACATCTTGATAGGCAGGCAACAGGAAATGGTCTGTCTCACTGGGCATGGCTTGAGCATATATGACACCTCAAAACCCGCCCCCATGGTGACACACTTCCTCCAACAAGGCCACACCTCCTTGTGCCACTCCCTTTAGGGGCCATTTTCTTTCAAATCACCACCACATGGTTCCTCGGGACTTGACTTTTTTTTTTCTTTATTTATTATGTCTACAATATTCTGTACTGTGTGTATGCCTGCAGGCCAGAAGAGGGCACCAGACCCCATTACAGATGGTTGGGAGCCACCATGTGGTTGCTGGGAATTGATCACAGGACCTTTGGAAGAGCAGACAATGCTCTTAACCTCTGAGCCATTTCTCCAGCCCCAAGGGACTTGACGTTTTTTTTTTTTTTTTCATTACCTTCATTCTGGAGGGGACCATGGTCTGTAGCAGCCTTCTGAGAATTTGGGAGGGGGGAGCTTAATTTTGGACTGAGCCGCTTCATAAGTAGGCCTTGCTCTCAGCATGGCTATTCCGTTGTTAGTCAAGAACCTTTCTCTTGGCTGAGCTGGACTCTAAGCAGTCCTATATACATAGCTTTTCCTGGGAGACTTGGAAGTCTTGTCTGACGCCCATGAGGGCTCCCTGTGGGCCCTTCCTACAGAGCACCACCCTTAGATGAACTACCTCCTTGACTTATGCTCAGGGACTCAGCATGGGAGGTGATGCACGTGTGGACAGTATCTATGACCTCCCTGAGAGTAGCCTGTCAGGATGCATGGTCCTGCGCTGCTTCTTCTTCAGAAACTGGTGGCCTGAAGCACCGTATCCAGCAGTAAGGTGTGGAGATATGGAGAGACCCTGTTGCATGGGCAATCCAGCTGAGAGTCACACTCCAGGATGTGCTGTGTCACAGAGTGCTGAGTGGCCGCAGGTCTGCACAGAGCCCTTCCAGGCTGTGACTTCCAGTCAGCCAATACAATGACAAGTGAATTTTCACCTTGTACAGGAAGCAGTCGATAACACATAAACTAGAAACCCAAGAAATAACCATGTGAGTGGATAATTTAGATGCCTGAGTGTAAATCCAGGACCTTTTTACGTCCAGCTCTACTTCCTGCAGTCTTGGTGGATCCCCTGACCAAAACATGTGAAATGGGAAAGTCCACAAATTAGCGGTTCTCTCAGCTTTTAAGTCAGGTGCCATTCCGAGTCAGCTGAAGAAATCCGCATCTCCATTCTGTTCCACTTGAGGACAGGTCACCTTTTTGCACAGTGTGTCCACACTGGCCATGCTCCCTGCTTGTTGGCTCTCACTAGTCAGGGAACTTTCCACACTGCCATATTCACATTTCAAAGTACAAGGATAGACATGATCTTTCCAAACTGCAGAGAAGCATAAAGTGCTTCCTTTAAGGGAAAAGATAGGAGATTTCTTTTTTTTTTTTTTTCGAGACAGGGTTTCTCCTGTAACTTTGGAGCCTGTCCTGGAACCCACTCTAGATTAGGCTGGCCTCAAACTCACAGAGATCCGCCTGTCTCTGCCACCCAAGTGTTGGGATTAAAGGAGTGTGCCACTACCACCCAGCTAATAAAAGTCTTAAAGCTGAGGTAGCCAAGAGCAATGCTAAGAACTCACTTTCCATAAGATGGTGAAAGAAATCTGTGCTAGTCCTGCCATCAGACTTTGCACTGCAAACGTTACAGCCACAGGGCACACACTAAAATGGAGAAGGAGCTAGATTTGTGAGCTCAGAACTGACTGCTGTTTCAGACCACCGTGAGGGTCTTAGGACACGCCCCTCCTGACAAAGCACCAGTGTCTGACGTCATGCCTGTGGCAGGGGTTACCTCATGTGGGGACGGGGAGAAGCAGCTCCTTACTACACACTTTCGTCAGGATCCAGAACACCGCAATCAACTTTGTGGAAGGCAGACTGAAGCCGAGGTTAGCTAGAGCATCATTTTACAGTCCTGAGGAATGGATGGAAAGGGGGTCTTAAGTAAAACCTTTACTGCAATCCTGCATCCCCTACCCTGGGGATGCTATGGCTGTTGCCAGCCTGGGTTTAGACTGGGCCCTTCAAGTGTCTCTAAGTCCCAAAGGAAACCAAGGCCCTCAAAGTCAGCAGTCCAGGGTAACAGCTTGTGACAGTAGTGGCTTAGCATCTAATGGTGGGACTTCCTCCCTGAGGAGCAGCATTGCTACAGATGCTGGAGGCAGAAGGTCAGAATGGTTGCTGGTCAGCTGCAGCAACCTCTTCTCTCAGCCCCTGGACCCTCCCTGGGCTCGAGACACTGTGGCAGGAGCAGTCCCTTGGTCTCTCCTGTCACCACGCTGGTCACCTGTGCTCATGGCTAGGTCCCTGCTTATGTGTGTGCTTTGATGTTCCAAAGCCCTTCTGTCTCCTCCCAGGGCTGCCAGACAGACCCCCAGGCTGTCTCAGGAGAAAATGGATGCATTGACCTTTTTTCTTCTAGTTCCTCCTTTCTCAAGTTGAGCGTCCCCAACCTCAACCCTGCCAACGTGAACCCAGGAGACCCCACTGCTAGAGACACCACTTCCGAAGACCCCACTGCCCGAGAGCCCACTCCTGAAATGCTCACTGCTGGAGACTTTGCTGCTACTATCCCCTTGGTGTTCTCTCTGTGGGCACATGCTACTCCATAGTTGAGCCTGTGCCCTAGTTGAGTGTGTTTAGGAGAGATGTGGGGGTCAGTATGGTAACGACTTGTCTCTGCACACAGAGGCCTCCCTGGGACCCTGCAGGCTCCTCCCTGAGGACCTCTCCTTAGTGGTGATAGCCTAGGCTTCTGTGAACCTAGGAGGCACAGGACTCCTGTGACTGGGGTCATCTCCGGCCTCAGCAAAGGCTACCATCTTGAGCCACAGATCAGACGCTCTGTGTGTAGACAGACCTACTCAGGGACAATCTTGGCAACAAGTATCAACTTCTTCTAGATGGGATGTGAGTTCTCACTGTGCTACTGCTCGGGGCATTCCAGGGAGGCACTGATGCCTGTCTTGGGGGTGGGGCAATGCCCACCTCCAGCAGATTCAAGGAGCCCACTGGTTTCTTCCGTCTTCCGTGGTATTAGTTCAAGTTCGTTGCTTTTTCATAAAGGGCCATCCTTTTAATCCCTTTAAGCTAAGACTCATACCTATCATGTGCAGTCAGACTTTTTTGGGGGGCCACCAGCTCATAAAACAACACGGAGACATTTTATTAATTATGAAAGCTCGGTCTTAGCTTAGGCTTGTTCCTAACTAGTTCTCATAGCTTAAATTAACTCATATTTTTAATCTGTGTTCTCTCACGGGGCTCAATTACCTTTACTCCATATTCCCCCATCCAGCTTCCTCAATGTCTGGCTGGTGACTCAGCCTTTCTTCCTCCCAGAGCTCTCTCAGTCCAGAAGTCCCCGCTAGACCTCCTGCTTAGCAACCTGGCCATCTAGCTTCTTATTAAACCAATCGGTCACAGTGACACATCCTCAGGCAGCATAAAGGAATATTCCACACCAGCCACCTCACAGTTTGGAGGTTGAAATGACAGAAAGGCAGTTAGCATGTTCTGTGGGCAAAGCCTTGGGAGCCAGGAGCTCTCGGCAGCTGAGGGGCGGGCTCTCCATGGCGCCAGCTGTCCTAGGGCCTCCTGCTGCCTCCTGAAGTTAAACACTCCTTCATCAGCCTAGGACAGTGGCAGCTGGGACATGTGCAGGTCCACGCTCAAGGCTGTACCTTGGCTTCATGAGAGTCCCGTCCTCCAGGCTGAGACCCTCGTCAGTTCTTCTGAATCCCTCACTTTTCCACCTTCAGACGAAGCAAGATAAAGTCTGAGCAAGACCAGAGGAACTGAGGATGGGGGAGCCAGGGGACCTTCCCCGCGCCTGGTACTGCTCTCCGCGTGAGCCCTTATCTGTATGGCTCTGACGTGACATAAAGGCATTTATCCACCCTGCCAAGAGGGATGAGGAGAAGGGACTTGGAGACATGCCTGAAAAACAAGACATGCCTGGCCAAGATCTGAGTATGGGAACCTAAAACTGGTTTGTCTCCTTGCTCCCTACTCGGCCTTGATGCCAAGGCCCTTCCCGCAGGGTCCTGTGCCCTGTTCTCCCCTGGTGGGCGGCCTAAGTCCCGGAAGGCCAGAGGTCTGTGCCTGGGCAGTGCTTCTGGTCTGGACATGGGGATGATCAAGCCAGAAACTGCTATAGGATTCCCAGAATGCCTCGTTCATCCTGGCGACCACCTGATCCTAATTTTCTTCACAGCAGGCTCTAAACTAGGTCACTGTCTCTTGGGAGTTGGCTCTGGCCAGGAGTCTAGGTCAAAACCAGTAGAGGGGTCCCAGGGCCTTGAGCAGCGAAGAGGCGAGACAATGTCCCCGGAGGGACAAGACATCACCATCCCAGACTCCTAACCTGTCTATCTGCCATCCCTCCATCCCTCTCGTGGACTCCAGCCACAGGGAGTGGGATGGCAGGCACAGGGCTTCCCTGACCTTTCTGCTCACCTATCCTGAGGTCATCTTCGGGTAGACAAGGACCTCAGGCCGTGTGTCTGTACAGGACATGAACTTTACCTGCCTGATTTACCTGTGTGTCTAGTTCAGCTAAGAGGCCTCTGGCTAGAATGGCCTCCGGCAGACGCGTATCAGAGCCTGGCCAGCCCCTTTCCCTCCGTGCTTTTCCCTTTAGCTCCTCCTGTTTCTTGTTGGGCTCCACCTTGTTTCCTCCCCAAACCTGAGTTCCCTGGTGCCAACTGCCCCAAGCCAGTGTTGGAGCTGCTCTCCCTCTCTCTCCTCCAGCCGTCTGAAAAGAGAGTCAAATGCACCCTAACCCAGCTCCTGCCCAAGCCTAGCTGCCGACTGAGGATAGCTTTCTCTCTCTGGGACCATAGGAGGGAGGTTCAAGCTGGCTTCATAAAACCATGAGAACAAGTTACAGAACCCCCTTCTGGTTTTTCTTTTGAACAATCGCGATGTTATCAATATGTTGCTCCATTGCTTTGTGAACACCAAGCAAGTTAATTTATGTAAAATCACCCAGCATCCTACCGCTCACATATCCCAATGAGAGCCAATTGATCCATGAGATACCTCCTTCCCAGGCCAACCCCACTATCCGGTTTTTCCTTGGCTCAGCTCCGCCCCCTTGTTGGTGTGTTCTCCTGCCGTTAACAGGCTGCTCTGAGGGGTGAAGACCGGTGAAACTGAAAACACTTCTCTGCTCTTTGCTTTTCTGTCTCCCTTTCCCCATTAAGCGTCCGAATGAGCCTGTTCCGGTTTACAAAGATCCTCTTGTCGTCTTGACAGAGTACTACTGTTTACAGTTTGTCTGGGTGCCCTGGTGCTCTTCCTGGTACCCAGCATCCTGCCTAGGGTGCTATGAAACCTGATTGGATGATCCCAGAAGTCCTTCTGCTGGGAAGGATCTGACTCCTTCACGTGTTGGTCTCATGACTGTCCTAACAGGCAGAGGTGCATAGGATGCTGCAGGTGCTGAACGAGCCAGGGTGGGGACATGGCTCCCACCTGCCTGTCTCAGGCCTCTCACCTGGGGATGCAGGCACCATGTGTGAGGAGTTCCGGGACGTGACAATCTGTGGTCTGAGGATAACAGGTGGCTGGTGTGTGTGTTCTTGGCGCCGCTATGGAAGGGACCCTTGAAGAAAGAGTCACCTTAGGTGAAGAAAGAGTCTGGTTCTTAGGTGGTCTGTAGCTTTTTCTACATCATACCTCTCTTACAGCCTTCTGCCAAGTGTCAGTGGGTTTTCTTTTCGCCCCTCAGCTTTTCACCAGACTGCAAGTGGACCTGAGGGGTATACGTGCACACACATGCATGAGGGTGCACATACACATGTGTGTGTATTTATATATAGGTCCTGTCCCTCCAGGGACATATGAATGTTAGATATCTTCTTCGGTTGTCTTCCAACTTATTTTGTCTTGTTTGAGTCCGGGTGTCACTGTGTAGCTCTGGCTACCCTGGAACTCTCTATGTAAGCCAGGCTAGTCTTGAACTCACAGACATCCTCTCAAGTGCTGGGATTAAAGGTATGCACCACTACACCTGTCTTCCACCTTATTTTGTGAGGCAGGGTCTCTCACTAAACCTGGAGCTCACCATTTGGCTAGGCTGACCAGCAAGCACCAGGGATCCTCTTTCTAACTTCTCAGGACTAGGGTTAGAGGCTTGCATTAGCACACTTGGCTTTTTACATAGGTTCTAGGATGGAACCTAGGTCTTTTGTTGGGAGTCACCATGTGGTTGCTGGGAATTTAACTCAGGACCTCTGGAAGAGCAGCCAGTGTTCTTGACCTATGAGCCGTCTCTCTAACATGGAACTTGGGTCTTTACGTCTGGGTGTGTCCCTGAATTCTGGTGCTCCCCACTTTTGCTCTGCTGAATCTAGCCCCATCCTGGCAGTGAAGGGTTTTCTGTTGCATCTTTTCTCTTTTTCTGGCCTTTCAGCCTCCTTTTCCTCTCCACCTCTGAGCGAATGGCGTCTTTGTAGATGCGCTGCCGGCAGCAGGGTCTCAGGTCCATGCCGGCTCTGTTGCAGTCTTCAGCCTCCATAAACACAGCCAGGCTACAGACTATGAAGCAAGCTTTCCGACTTCGGTAGGTGTCTAGCCAGTGTTATCTGACTGTAGCTGATGGTTTTACAGCCAGCTGTGTGTGACTGTGGCCAGTGGGTGTGCAATGAACAGTTAAGTGGCCATGACCAGCTGGTGTACAACACGTAGTATGACCACATCCGGTGACTATATAGTGAGCTGTGTGTGACTGTGGCCAACTGGTACGCAGTGAATGGTACATGATCACGGCCAGCCAATGACCACTGTGTGGACAGCATTCAGCAGTGTGCACCGAGCAATGAGACTGTGGCCGGAGGTCGTGCTATGGAGTGGAGCACTGAGAACTGAGGAAGGGTTCCTGTTCTAGATGCCACACTGGTTTCTGGCCACTGGCCTCAGCTCAGGCAGCTCCCTTGGGGACATCAGGGTGGGTTGTCATATGCAGCCTGATGGTCTCTTCACCGGCTGCCTGCCTGAGCATGGGGACACTTGTTCCGTATCTTAACACAGCACAGCAGACGTGGGTAGAACAGTGGCCCAAGAAGGGTTGGACTACAGACAGAGCTGGCCTTGGTCGAGGACCTGTGCACCCAGAGTCCACCGAGGTTGGAAGGCGATGCCAGAGTGTAACTCTCAGAAGGGATGGCAGTTTCAGGCATCATAGGGGGTGTTATGGACCTCCAGGGGGGCTAATGGCAGTGCCCTTTCTCGGGCTCTTCTGCTGCTTGCCCATTGAGCAGCCCTGATGGAGCACCAGCTTAGCTTCCTCTGGGAGGCAGAGGGCCCTGACTGCTGTGCTAGTTGCTGTCAACAGAGTCCGGCAGGAGCTGAGCCCAGCTCTGAGTGGCTCTGGAGAGACCATGTGCCACGGGACCCTTTGAGGCAGTCAGGTATCCAGTATAGTGCGGCCATCCTCAGCCACGACTGCATGGACAATCACTGCCCAACCTCCCAGACACCAGGTTCCGTGGTCCCTACCACCTACCCTGACTGTATAATGGTACTGGAGCTGACTTTGGGAGGTGACTTGGCAGCAAGAGTCCCTACCTGGGTTTGTGAAGTCCTCAGAGTGTAGGTGACTGAATCGATGGTTTTGCAGCCAGCTGTGTGTGACTGTGGATAAAGTAGCAACCACTGTGCTGCCACCAATGTCCCCATGCCTCGCCCCGTCCTCCTGTGGACCATCTCAGAGTCTCTCCTGCAGCCCTTAGAGCCATGTTAGGATAAGCATGAAGACAGCTGGGAGACGTCAGTGGTTTAAATGGCTCCCAGGACCCCTCCTAAAGATGCAGAGGTTGTCCCTGGGCACTTGTGCACTAGGCATGGCATTTCTGAAGAATCTGTGATTCGACCGTTCAGAACTTCGGTAAGTCTGCTTTCCGAGGTTGTAGCTTCTCCTCCCCCGCCACGGTGTTCCTGTGAAGCAGGGCCTGGGGTCAGGGGTCAGGCTCTGGCCAGAAGCCATCTGTCTTGCTGTCCCAGACTTGCCAGCGAGACCTTCTGCTGGCAGGCCCAGGATGTCCTTATAGCAACAGCTGTGAGCTTGGGCATGGCCTGGTCCCAGGTCTGGTATGGGGAGGGGTGGAGCTGGAGACCATCACGGGGAGTGAATGAAAGGCCCTCCGAGCAGGCCGCAGGAGAGGTAGAAGGTCCCGGAAGTCAGCGCTGTGCTCACCTGGCTTCTCAGTCCCGGAGCGCGTAAGTGGTGCCCGCCCCGGGGGTGCTTGCCATAGCTGCTCCCTGGAGCCTCCCCTCTGTGGCTTTGCAGAATGCAGAACTTGCTTATCTCATTCATTCAGATGAGCGCCTCTCTGCATCCTGTTTTTTTTTTATGTCATAAGAACAGGAAGCAGCAATTGTTTGCAATGTGCGTCAGCACGCCCCTCGCCCTGGCCGTGTCTTGGTGGTGCACGACCTGGTAATGACCCGTCCCAGCCGACAGGCATGACCCCCTCTGGCCTGAGACACTTGGAGCAGCAGGGGTCTCTCCACCGTCATGTGACAACTGCCCACAGTGTATACGTGGGAGACTGATCATGAGGGAGGTTACCGTGAGGGCTTTAGTAGTACACAGGACCACATCCTCCGGAGAGACAAGGCTGTTAGTGCCGCTGGGGTTCAGCATCGGAAAGGAAAGGACGGTACTCACCAGGCGCATAGTGGACCTCGGGAAGGAAGCTGCTGTGATGGACTGGGAGGTCATAATGGGAGGAGTGCCTTCAGGCAGTAGCCCAGAGGGTCTGGCGACAGAAAGGAGTTAAAGGATGTAAGGGGCTTTAGCTTTGATGCCAGGGCCTCTAGGGAGTTAGCAGGCACAGCTTGTTCTGTCTTGTCTCTATAGGGTTTGCCAAGGACTCCTCCGGCAGATGTTGGGCTGGCCATGGTTGGCAGGGTACAAAGGGAAGTGGCAAGGCCCCTTAGAAAGGTAAGGAGCCGGGCGGTGGTGGCGCACACCTTTAATCCCAGCACTGGAGAGGCAGAGGCAGGCGGATCTCTGTGAGTTCAAGACAATCCTGGTCTACACAGTCAAACCCTGTCTCAAAACAAAACTAAAAAAGGAAAAGACACACTTAACAACAGACCTAAGTACAAGAACACACACATGTCCACAATGCACACATGGATGCTCACACCTGCACACATTCAAATGTGTGTATTTAGTTTTGCTGTTTTCATAAAAATGGTGTATAATCTATCGATTTCAAAATTAGGAGGAACTTTGTAGATACTATGGTGTAGCCTTTACTTTCTAATTTTTCAATTTTTAAATATTTATTTATTCATTTGTCTGTGCATATATGTAGGCATGCATGCCATAACACACATGTAGAAGTCAGAGGACAGCTTGTGGGAATCAGGTCCCTCCTACCGTGTGGGTGCCAGGGATCAAACTCAGGTTGTCAGGCCCGGTGGCAACTGCCTTCACCTGCTGAGTCCTCTTGCTGGTTCAGGTCACTTCACTTTTTAAATAATGTTTTATGATTTTGTATATAAACTTCTTATACCAGGTTTACCACCAGGGAATCTTATGTTTTCATACCATTAAGTGATTTTTTTTCTCCTCTCGCTTATAGGTAGCAATTGGTTTTCAATAGTGGCCTGTGTAAAACATCTATGTCAAACTTATTAATTCTAATTTATCTTTAGATTCTTCGTGGCTTTCTGCATAAAATTAATCTGTTGTCAGTAACTCGAATATCTTTGGGTTTTGTGGGGATTTCGCCGTTCCAAGTTTGATGGCTTCTGTTTTTTCCTCTTGCCACCTATCCTGCTTGGGGCCATAACTTCATCCAGCGGGGCACATTAATATGGAATCCATGCGTGTGGGGTGTATTTTTGCATTCTACAGCCCGGCTTAGCGCAGAGCCCTGTTCTGGTTTCAGTTATTTCCTAACTCATGGGCAGGAATGGATTGCATTTATTTGTTTGGTTTGGGTTTTGAGAAAGGGTTTCTCTGTGTAACAGCCCTAGCTGTCCTGGAACTCGCTCTGTAGACCAGGCTGGCCTCAAACTCACAGAGATCCGCCTTCCTCTGCCTCCCAAGTGCTGGGATTAAAAGAGGGTGCTACCACCACCAGACTTGCAGAAGTGGATTTTTAAAACTATATTACACTTTATTTATTAAGTTGTGATGTGATGTGTGTGTGTATGAGAGAGAGAGAGAGAGAGAGAGAGAGAGAGAGAGAGAGAGAGAGAGAGAACAATTTACAACTTTCAGGAGTTGGTTCTCTTATCATAACATAATTCTCAGATTTGGCAGCTAGTGCCTTTACCATCTTGCCTGCACCAGAAGTGGATTTTACAAATTGCTTTTCTGCATCTGATGAGCGTCCCGTGATTTTGCTTCTTTACTGCATTTGTGGGCTAAAGTCACTGAGGACTTTGCATCATTGAATTGGCCTGGCTTTCTGGCACAGATCCCATGCATTGTATCTTTACTGGTGCCTGCGTGAGGTCTAGAACGGGGGGGGGGGGGGACGACAGAGGGGAGCGGGAGTGTTGTGCCATTGTGTTTCACCCGAGGGTGGGCCCTGCCAGAGCACCCTCCCAGGAGCACCTTCCTCAGGAGCACCTTCCTCAGGAGCACCCTCCCAGGAGCACCTTCCTCAGGAGCACCCTCCCAGGAGCACCTTCCTCAGGAGCACCCTCCCAGGAGCACCTTCTTCAGGAGCACCCTGCCCAGAAGCACCCTACCCGGAAGCACCCTCCCCAGAAGCACCCTCCCCAGGAGCACCTTCCTCAGGAGCACCCTGCCCAGAAGCAAGCCAAAGCTCAGTGGTCTGTGCTGGGCTGGTCAGAGTGGAAGATCTATCCCTACTGGCTAGCCAGTCACGAGTCCTGAGAGCATCCACCTGGATCAAACAACAGAGTAGATTGTGTGCCTTCAGAGGTGGATAACGGTTCTGTGGTCAGTTGTCCAAGCGCTGGAAGGACTTAGTTCCCTGTCGTTGGCACCGAACTCATACTTGTGTTCAATGCAACGTAATAGCTTCCTGCAGGTAAGTAGAACAGTAGCAGCCTACCATCCGGAGCAGCGATACATGCTAGCAGGCTCTTCAGTGACCATAGAGCAACATATGCTACTAACTGAAGGTGGCCCGTGAAGAAGCCAGAAAACAGAGGCACCTGTCAGGAAGCAGGACTGTCTCGCAGATGCCAGTCGGGTGAAACAGGCCCTGTGGTACACAGACGATTCTTGCAGTTGACGGAGCATTGGGGTTTGCAAGGTGTGGCGCATCGAGCACTTACAAAGTGGAAGTGAACATAGAGTGCCAGGTCTCTGGGTGAATTCAGACCCTTGAGAAGGAGCACACTAAGAGCTGAGGCCTTACTCAGCCTACTGTAGATGGGGTTCCAGGACCCCAATAAAAGATGAAAAACTGGGCTTTGGAGAGTTCCTAAGAGACATTGCCTGTAGGGAAAGAAGAACAGCCTGGGCTCAGAGAACCCCTTGGCTTTCCTCTCTGAGATGGAGGGCGCTGGGGTGAAGGTCAGCGTGTTTTGAATGCTGATGGCAGTGAGTGGGGAATTGGTTCAGGGTTATGGTCAGGGTCGTCTTTAGGGACAGAGCCAGGGCATGTTAGGATATTCTGATGGAAGTCAAGAGGAAGAGGAACTGGAATTTGGGGAGAAGCTGGGCAAAAGCAATGAAACTTGGAAACACGGGGGTCTGGTTAGGTGTGTTGTGTTCCTCAGCCTTGGGGACAGCAGTAGAAACTGGGGTTCTCGGTAGTGTTGGCTGTTGAGTTCATGAACCCAACTGTAAGATTCCTGGTGTGGTATCCTCGCCTAAGAACATCCGAGCCCTGAGTGTTGGCTGCTGCCGTCAGGAAAGGAAAGGTCTTACTTGTTTTGTTTGTTTGTTTGTTTGGTTGGTTGGTTGGTTGGTTGGTTGGTTTGGTTTGGTTTGGAGTTTTTTTGGTGGAGTTTTTTTTTTTTGGTTGTTTGTTGTTGTTGTTGCTGCTGCTGCTGTTGCTGTTGTTTTCTGAGACAGGGTTTCTCTGTGTAACGGCCTGGCTGGCCTGGAACTCGCTTTGTAGACCAGGCTGGCCTCAAACTCACAGAGATCTGACTGCCTTTGCCTAAGTGATGGGATTAAAGGAGTGCACCACCATTTTCCGGCAAGGGTCTTATTTTTTAACAGATTCCCTAGGGTGTCTGAAATCAGCCAACCTCAGGGCCCAGGGCCTCTTAGCAGCATATGAACAAAGGTTTAGGCCACACAAAGCTGGCCAGCTGTTCAGCTTCCTGGGGAGAGGTGTCCAGGATCCATGGTGTCACTGTTGAAGAGCAGGCATAGAGTGCAGAGGAACATTTGAGGATGGGTGACCTCTAGCATCTAGGAACAAGGAGAGCAGGAATAGCTGGTTGGGCAAGCCAGAGTCCAAAAGCACTTTTAACATGGCACTAGGACAGTCATGACAAGGACAGAAGCTGAACTGTTTCAGAATGTAGAGGCCAGGCTCTAGTGTGTGAGGTCCAGGCCAGCACTGGCATGCTGGTGGAGAAAGGCCAGGGAAGGTCTGTGGAGGACGGACTTGGGGAGGGGCCTGCTGCACAGCTCTTAGGGACTGGGAGAGATAGCCTGAGGGCAGACTAGATAAGGCAGATCACATAGGTTTATTCAAAACAAGGTTAGTTTAGTGTAAGAAACTAAAAGCTGTAAGAAGAAAGCATTCAAGGCAGCATCATAAGAAAGGGCGTTTGCAAAGGACTCTAACTACCCGGGAAGTAATACCAAGAACAGACAAACAGGATTGCATGAGATTAAAAAGCTTCCTCACAGCAGAGGAAACAGAAGAGTAAAGGCTCTTTCCATCTCCAGGCACCATAGGGAGAGGGGCCTCGGCCATGTTGGCGCGTCTGCAATGGGCGGTTATTCCCAACAGCTCCGGTTTCCTGATCCAGAGGAATAAGCAGACTTACTGCACCACCAGTCCAGTTATCTGAAGGCCCACGACTTCTTCCGCTACAATGGGCTGATTCACCGGAAGACCATGGGAGAGGAGCCCGCAGCCCAGGGCCACGGGGTCAGCGAAAACCAGCTACTTCTTATATGAGGCCCACCATCAACAAAAATGCATGGGCCACTCTCAGCAAGATCAGGCACGTGATCTGCAAGAACCAAAATCTCCCTGATCTGTGCACAGCAGTCATCTGCAAAGCCAGTACTGTCCTGCCAAGCCGGAAGGAAGCCTGTGGTGATAAAGAGAAAGTGGACTCCCCCGACCAAGAGCTCCTGGGTCCCACACCCAGAAGCAATAAGGGTCCACTGACTTTTTCAACCACCACTACCAAAAAAAGAAGAGGAGGAAACAGGGGTCTGGAGAGATACCTTGGCAGTTAAGAATGCTTACTGCTCTTGCAGAGGACCAGGGTTCAGTTCCTAGCACCCAAGTCAGGTGGTCCACAATCTCCTTTAACTCTAGAACCAAAGAATTGAATGTCCTTTTCTGGTCTCCACAGGTCCTACACACATACTCAAACCACAGACACACACATACATACACACATACCTAAAAGAAAAAATAAAGAGTAATGGTGTGGGAGAATTGTCTGTAATCTGTCAATCATGTTTTAAATAAAACGATGATTGGCCAGGCAGAAAGTATAGGCGGGAAAACCAGACAGGAAGTAGAAATGATGTAATGAGAACAGGAGAATTCTGGGAAGGAGGAAGTTGATTCCTCCCACTCCTGCCCAGACTACCGAAGCAGCGGGATGTGATCTGCAACCACTGAAAAAGGTACTGAGCCACATGGCTAACATAGATCAGAAAAATTGGTTAATCAAGATCTGAGAGTTAGCCAGTGAGAGGCTAGAGCTAATGGGCCAATCAGCTTTATAACTTATAGAGATCTCTGTGGTATTTCTTTAGGGCTTATCGGCTGTGGGATACTGGGCGGGACAGAAACCCCAACAAACAGGCCTGGCCCCCTCATGTTACAGAGTAAAGGATAGAAAAATAATCTTTGGCAACAAAACACCTGATAGAAAAGGAATGAAAAATTGAACAAAAAAATCAATAAATGACCAAATTTATTGAAAACAGCTCTCAAAAGAAGAGATAAAAATGGCTAATAAACACATGAAAAGTATTCAGCATCCTTAGCCATTGGGAAAATACAAACCTAGCCTGCACTGAGAGTCACCCCACCCCAGCCCTAATGTTATCATCAGTAAAACGAACAGTAACAAATAGCAGCTAGGATGAGGGAGGAAGAAACCACCATACACTGTTCATAGAGATGTCAACTGGGGCTGGAGAGATGGCTCAAACGGTTAAGGGTACTGGCTGTTCTTCCAAAGGAGCAGGATTCAATTCCCAGGACCCAGGCAGCTCACAACTGTCTGTAACTCCAGTTCCAGGGGATTTGACACCCTTACACTGACAAAACCCCAAAGTATATTAAGTAAATAAATCTTTTTTAAAAAAAAAAATGTTAACGAAATGCCACTATAGAGATTAATTTAGAGTGTTGACACAGAGAACAATTAGAAGGGACAGAGGGGATTTTGTTTGTTTGGTTTTTGTTTTGTTTGGTTTGGCTTTTTTGGTTTTTTAAGACAGGGTTTCTATGTGGTGATGTGGGATTCCCCTCTGTATGCTGTGAATACCATTGGTTAATAAAGAATCTGTTTTGGGCCTGCTGCAGCACAGAATAGAGCAAGGCAGAAATTCTAAGCAGAGATAGAGGAGAAAAAAAGGCAAAGTCCAGGAGAAGCCATGTAGCTGTCACATGAGACAGACGCTGGATGGAACCTTACCGGTAAACCACAACCATGTGGCGATACACAGATTAATAAAAATGGGTTAATTTAAGGTATAAGAGTTAGCCAGGAATAAGCATAAGCTATTGACAGTGTTGTAATTAATGCAGTTTCTGTGTGATTATTTCAGGTCTGGTGGCAGGGAATGAACTAGCAGTCTCTGCCTACAGGAGGGGTTTTTGGTTTGTTTGTTTTTTGTTTGGTTTGTTTTTTTTGTTTTTCAAGACAGGGTTTCTCTGTGTAACAGCCCTGGCTGTCCTGGAACTTGCTCTGTAGACCAGGCTGGCCTCAAACTCAGAAGTTCCTCCTGCCTCTGCCTCCCTAGTGCTGGGATTAAAATGTGTACCACCACTGCCCAGCTTTTCTTTAGTGATTTTAGGCATTTGTTTCCTGTGCACATTCTCCATTGACATCCTGTTGTCCCATATTCTCTGAACATTATCATTTTTGGTGGCTCACTTGGTCTGTTTTTTAATTGACATTTTCCCTGGTGGCATAGGCCAGGGTGTCCTTTAAGGACGTTTGTGCTTTGCTTCTACAAATAATTAGCACTTGAGACTGTTCATCTGGACCCTTCTGCTCACTCATGCTGGATCCAGAAAGCCCCATTCCTCTCTCCAGACTCCACCCTCTCAGAGAATCTCCAACAAAGAAAGGTGCCAAACAGCCCAGTTCTGCATCCTTAATGGCTATAGCAGCTCCTCCCTTGCAGTTGCCAACCATACAAGACTCTGCCTGAAGTGTTCAGCTTTTTATCATACTTGGGCACAAACCCAGCATGTGGAGGACACATCACCACCCCTCACCTACAGGATATATAAGTCCCCTGCTTTAGTTCAGCCACGTGACTTCTCCAGCTCTGATATCTGGGACTGGAGGACTCACCTGGGAGTCGCTTTGCTCAGATACATCTGTTCTTTTGCTTTTTTAATTTGGTTTGATCTGGCTTACTGCATTTGCAGCGATACCTATTATTGTGCTATAGAAAACTGATGTGGGATTCCCCTCTATATGCTGTAAATTTGTTTTATTACCATTGGTTAATAAAGAAGCCTATGACAGGGCAGAATATAACAAGGTGGAAAATCCAAGCAGAGATAGAGGAGGAAAGAAGGCAGAGTTAGAGAGATGCCATGTAGCCTCCCAAGAAGCAAGAGGTAACAAACCACGAGCCTCATGGTAAAATATAAAATAATAGAAATGGGTTCATTTAAGATGTAAGAGTTAGTTAATAAAAAGCCTGAGCAAAAAGGCCAAAGAGTAATTTATATTAAATCTCAGAGTGGTTATTTCATAAGTGGCTGCAGGAACTAGTGAGTGGGACCCAGTGGGTGGAGAGAAACCAGTCTGGGGGAACAGCGGAATAGAGAATATTCTCAGGTACATCATTAGAGATGATTTCCAAGACCCCGTGTACAAAGGATATTTCATGTCCCACGATAGAATCCATGCTTAGTGTCATTTCCTTTGATTCCCAGGGTACAGATAGACAAGCTTCCCTTCTGTCTTCCTGGGTGTCCTTTGAAGGGTCCTAGGTGCACATTTGTGTGTACTACCCATGAGTCAGCCCCTCCAGACAGCCTTGGAGTCTCTTCCACGCTCATGTTGTCTTCTCCAGTTTCCTTTCCTGACATACGGCAGCTATGCTAAGCATTAATGTGAGAGCACTGTTGTGTGTTCCCTGAAGTCTGTTTTGCTGTCAAGATTGCAGTAGTTTTAAGTAACATTAAAGCCTCATGGCTGCTCTTGGAGTGTCCTTTAAAAGCACTGTCCCCACTTTGGGCCCTGGGGACTACCTTCCCCAGAGCAGTGAGTGTGGGACATCTGTGCCAAGGACAGCCTAGCTGATGTGGGTAGGGCAGGTTTTCTTTCCCCTGAGTGGCCAGATCCTATTGCATGCAAATGAGGCTTTGCTTAGAGAAGGTCTTTGGTGAAAGTAGGTGACATCAGAAATCCAGATGAAGAAATTCATTCCGAGGCAAGAGTTTCAGACCTTGCCAAGTCCTAAGAGGCAACTAGAGATCAGAAACATGAGAGAGGCAATGACTGGCCCTGAAGCTCAGATTTGAGCCGTGGCCCAAGGCCCAAGTACCATTCAAGATGCCTCTTTGATATTCACATCCAACCTGGAACCCCATTCTGCAACCATTGGCTCAGGGGCAAGTTTGTGGCCTAGGTCTGACTGCCAGTGGAGCCCTGGGGAAACCACCAGGGACTATTTGGTACCTCATTAGACCAGAGTAAGGGGACATCTGAGCTGGGAGGAGGCATGTCCCCTCCACAGTGGTCTCAGTAACCGTGCTAAGCTGTTTCTGTCCCAGTACTAGAGTGGCCTTCTTCCAGCTGGTTCCCTCCTTTGTGTGCTGAGTGACTTACCAATGGGCCACCAGCTCTCTGTAGTAGGGACATGGCTCGGCTTGCGGTAGGGATACAAAGACCCCTAGCGCTCTGCAGTCCACAGCCCTGAGTGCTACTAGATGCCAGAACTGTCTCGCCATCCTCTGGGAGGCTCAGGTATTTCTTTAGCATGTGGTATAAAAGTATATAAATAAATAATAAATAAATAAATAAATAAATGCCTAAAGTAAGCCAAAGGAACTATTTACGTCTGCAATAGGTAAGACCACAAAGCATGTGTCTCCTGGGAAGTATTCCCTAGGTGTAGCTGGGGCATAAAAAAATTTTACCAGATGCGTTCCCGGTGCCTAGGCATGGACTTTGGTCTTTGGACATTCAGCATCAGTTTGTTGGGGTGCAGAGAGGATTAAACATGTATAGTTGCAAGGACAATCTGACAGGCCAGCACAGAACAAAATCTTCCTGGACTTTTCCTTATCCATGAGCAAAAGGTGGCCGTTTTTGCTAACCTTGCCACCTCGTTCCTATATCCTGGAAAGTGGAGCCATACCTGCTCGGGCAGAGCTGGGCTTCAGCATGCAGGTCCCTGCTGTTGGTCTCAGAGCTGGGTTATAGCATGCAGATCCATACTGCTGGACTCAGAGCTGGGCTACAGCATGCAGGTCCCTGCTGTTGCCCTCAGAGCTGGGCTGCAGCATGCAGGTCCCTGCTGTTACTCTCAGAGCTGGCCTGCAGTATGCAGGTCCATACTGCTGCTTTCAGAGCTGGGCTGCAGCATGCAGGTCCCTGCTGTTGCCCTCAGAGCTGGCCTGCAGCATGCCCTCTGCTGCTACTCCAAGAGGAACAAACAACCGCTGCTCCTATCTTGGAAGCACTGACGTCCTCCCTGGGTCTGACGAGCAAGTTCCCATCACTGCAGAAACACCCCCGCTTACATCCTGTGGAGTTGCCTTGAGGTTCTGGTGGGGTGTAGAACAGTGCTGTGTCTGTGGATATGTCTACATCCAAATAGCTTGCAGTTCTGAGAAATGATCCACCAGAAGCTGTCATGGCTTGGAATAATCTTGGCAGTGGACTTCCACAGTGATAAGGTACAGCCAAGATGTCTGTACAATGCCAGCTGGCTGCATAGACCCTGCTGCAGAGGATCACACCGGCAGCGGCTTTAAGCCCTTGTTAGTCCTTATATGCAATTGGAAGCCAGGGGCCCTGGGGATACCTAGTCACTCTTGTTTCAGCTCTTGAGTCTTTTCCCGAATAGGCAGTGAAGCCATTAGGTCAACAACAGGCAGCGTCAACTCCGGTTCTGGTGCTTCCTTTGCTCTCTCCTGATGCAGGTACGGCCGGCACATGGTGATTTATGAGTCTGTGACCATCCCTGTCCCTTAGACAAGTGCAGTCCTTTGTCTGGCCTAGAACAAGCTCCTGTCTTTATGGGATAATTAGTGTGGACAATGACCAGGGCCCACGGCCTTGGGGCTCAGTGGAGCAGAATGGAATCTCAGCGGCATGAAAAGTCATGGGGAGGCATGGATGGTGGCTGAATAGCGACAGTTACCTTCTGAATAGATTAATTTTTAAAACCTCTGTGCAAGTGGGGAAGGCTGCAAGGGGCCTCTGGGGAGTGGACGACGTGATAATGAGGTTTTGTGATTCTGCAGCTCCGGGAGGAAGCCCAGCAGGAGTTAGCTGCCCTGGATGACCCTCCAGTCAGGCCGCTGGACATGCTCTCCCTGGAGGCCTGAGTGGCCCATGAGCTGCAGACAGCCACACCCACAGCCAGCACAGGGGAAAAAGGGAGTCATTGCCCCCTGCCATTCCCCCCGTGTTCTGAGCTCCTTGCCCAGACAAACCAGACCTCTGTAGTCCACCGTGATTGCTCAGGGCAGATGTGAGCTTGATCTCAGCCTCCTGGGAGCTAGCTGTGTAGACAAGTCTCAAACCTCTCACCTTCCCATCACCTTCTCCCTACTGGTTCAGGCCAGAGGTTCTGATCTCTCAGCCAAGGCCTGTCCCAATCTCCAAGCCTTTCCCCAGCTAAGTTCCACATCCTGATGGCCTCTGGACAGTAGGTTTTGGGTATTCCTGCACAGCTCGATGCTGACCCATTAGCAGTCAAGGTCTTCAGCCAGACCCCCTGGGGGGGGGGCGGAGTTGGTAGAGTCCATGGCCAGTATCTCACGGTTCCAGGACACAGACAGGCTTTCTCGCCTGCTCATATCCCACCATCTCCACCATGAGGGGAAATTCAAAGAGATGAACGGCAGACGTGAGTGACCCTGCTACCTCCCGTGGCCTTCAGGGAAAGGGGCTGGGACTATCTTCTACCTCTTGGGGCATGTGTACACGAGGCGGCAGAAGCCGGATAGAGGCTGTTTGTAGCCCCGCTACAGCACTGTAAGGAACTATGGGCCTCCAAGGATGGAGGTTTCAGGGACTGGGCCCCAGAAGCCTCTTTTACTACTTCATCCAAGAGAAGGCATCAAGGTATAGATCCCTCGGCCACGTTACCACCCGGACCCCTGCTCATTGCTGACCCAGAGATGAACCTTCTGAGGCCTCCAACTAACCCCACCCCCACGTTCTGACGCCTCAGCCTTGCCAGTCAGTCCCATCATGGGCATGTGTGACACGGGGCAAACCTACCTGCCAGAGCTGGCATGCCACTCTCCTCTCCTTTGACCTTTGGTCAATTGATTAATCCATCTCTGTGTGTGTGCGCGGAGCAGAGCCTCAGCCTGAGTGAGCATAGCAGCCCAGACAGAAACGCTCGAAGGGCTGAGACTACCCGTCCTGTCATCCCTGAGGCAGCAGTTTCTGGAGGAGAGCTTGTGGACTCTGGGCATTGTGGGTTCTGGGGTCACCTTTGTCAATGCTGCTGTCTCTGGTGTGAGCCCAGAAGGTCCTGAGAGGGACACCCAGTCCTAAAGTTCCACATTCAGAGGCGCAGGCCCAGGAGGTCCAGGCTGTGACCAGGCTTTATGAAGCTCATGGAAACAAGAGAGAGACCTCTGGTCGATGCTACGGCTCTGGTAGCATTGCGCAGCCCGAGATATACAGATCCCAGCTTAAGGGTGGCTAGAGGGGCCTCCAGCGGGGTCTGGCCCAGGTATGCCTGCTGCGCTGAGTGAGGCCATCATTTTAGGAGGCCACCGTTGCAGGCATCGTCACTTCCAACCTGTCGCTGTGGAGAGTCAAAGCTGGGCACACTTCAGGGACCCCGCTCTGGGGTCAGCACTCCTACAGCTGTGATTTAGACGTTAGGCACCAGGAGCCACCTGGGCCTTGGAGACCTTGGTTGGCTCTGGGGGAGGTGGCCAGTGTGTCAGCAGCACCACGGCCCACAATGGCTTCATTTCCTGTCACACCTGCCTCTCAGAAGTAGTGGAGGATGCTGAGGAACCAAGATGGCCACACACCCAGGAACAATGTGGGGTTGGAGGCCCCCTGAGGCCATTCTTGAGGCTGAATGGCGGCTGTGCCTGGAGAGAGTGCAGGGAGGCAGAAGGCAAGCTAGTGTTTCGGGTGTCTTCTGTTACACTCCAGCTTTTCAAAGACTGTCTGGGGCTGCTGAATGTGCGGCTCTGGCTCTCCAAGACAGGCATCCGACACAAAGGGGGCTCTTGTCCCGCACAGGCCCCTTCGGGGAAGAAAAGCCATTGTCCAGGAGCAGGGCCGCCCAGCAGGCGGTGCATGCTCCACTGCCCACCGCCGCGCCCGTCCAAAGGGGCCCCATTCAGGCCTGTCTGCCCGGATTAGCGGGGACTCACGACTCAATGTGCTGCGATATTTCATGTCGAGGGCAGCGGCTGGCTCTGGGCAGAATCAATGCCTGCTTTTGTCCGCTGAGTTATTTTATTTACATTTTTAAAACAGCTTATCAAGGTAAAAAGATAGCTTTGCAAAAAAAAAAAAAAAAAAAAAAAAAAAAAAAAAAAACCGTTTGGCTTGGGGCCGGCATAGAGGTGGGAGGCTGGGCTGGCACTGGGGTCCTAGGCCATGCAGTCTGGGCCTCAGCCAGCCTGGGCACCTGCCCAGCCCTCCTGCCGTTCAAAGTGGGGGACGGGGGCAGGGGAGCCTGAATACTTCCAGAAGCTACCATCCTGGCCCCTCTGGGTTTTCTTGAATGAGTGTCCCTCTGGGCAGCAGAGGTAAGGGTCCTGTTACCTCCATGTGTCCTCAGCCTAGTCCCAGCCTCTTCCTCCTGTGGAACTAGCATCAAGCCCTTGACGGTTTCTACCTTCCTTCTCACTGAACAGGCAGGCGATCTTCCTGCCTGCCCAGGGCCTGCCTGGTCACTCACATGACCAAGAGCCATTTGTTCTAGCATGACTTGAGAGAGGATTCAGCACAAGTGGCCAGAGAACCATCCTAGGCTGGTGTAGCCACAATAATAGGCCACAAAGAACCCTGCCGCTCAAGCTAGGCCAAAGCCAGGGGGCTTACTAGAGGAGGTGGCGCTGGGTTCTGCTGCCTCTGCCCACCCCCAGTCAGCAAGGGCACCTGACAGTAATTGGATAGGACTGGAAAGGTTCCTCCCTTGTCTTAGTCTCTGCCCAGGTAGGCTTTAAAAAATAAAAATTAAACCCTCCTTCCAAATGCCCCACTACCACCACAGATATACACTATGAATGGACAAGGAGACCTAGGAACGCCGGCACACACCAGGGCTACCTGGCCGCCAGAGGGCAGCCTAGGTGCATGGAGAGATCTCGCCTGGCATACATAAAACCATATAGCCTGGCTGTCCTCCGGCTCTAAGTGACTCCATACAGAAAGAATAACGGGGCACTTCGAACAAACCCCCTTGGTGCTGCTGGCCAATCATGTCCCAGTCTATGTGACAGATGAGGCTTGAACCTACACACCTAAGAAGCAAAGTCCACCCTGGGGCCAACCTCCCAGTCAGGGGTTTTGGGTCCCATTAAGGGCCATGCTTGGGGAAGACAGAGCATCCTGAACGTTGCTAGGGCAGTAACGGTGCAGTAGATGTTGTGGGCACCCCCAGACCCTTCACCCACTGCCCCTCGCTTTCACGTCCAGCCCCCCTTCTCCCCGAGTCACTGGCAGAGAGCCTGAATCCACAAGCGGAAGAGAACAACCTAGTCCTTGGCTCACCCCGTCCCTGATGGAGCTAAGGGAAGGGGTCTTAGGGGATTCTGAGCAGTCATGATGGGAACATGATGTGTGGATGGGATGCTGGGTATCTCTGATTTCCTTGGGATCCTGCAGTTTCTGAAGGATCTGTGGTCCAGACGATACCAAGGCCCTCACGTGGAGCTGTAGGTGTGGCGACCCCTTAACTCCTCCCCTAGCCTCTCCAGGTCCTGAAGACCATCCTTGTGTCCTGAATTCCTTCAACCATGCATACCTTCCCCCTGCCCTGAGACCATCCCACGCCCTGTGCCCCCTGGGGCCTGGTGAGGCCAAGCCCCCTGGACAAGAGCCAGCTATGGAGGCACTGGGTCAGAGCACAGGGAAAGCCCAGCCCGAACCCCTTGGGCTACATGCCGCTAAGCCTTTCCCAGGCCGCTATTTTGGGCTCTCTGAGCCTTGGGGGTGGGGTGCCAGATAGCTTTGCCGCTGCTCTTGCTGGTTATTTTTTGCTCATAATGGGAGCTCGATATATGGAAATTATTAATAGCATCCCAGGCTACGGTACGTGCTGGTACTCAGGGCCAACGTGTGCTCTGGCCAGTGGTGGGAAGGTCTCAGCAACACAGCAGGTTTGGGGAAATCGCCTCGCAGTTACACCCACTCCCAACCAGATGCTTCCCAGGCTCTGAAGGACCACTATCTCCAAAGCAGTTGGTTTGGTCATCCCAGGTACCCATGACAGCCTGGAGCAGATCTGACCACAGGCCTTTGTGTTTTACCTCTCCCACTCCCCAACAGGGACTGGTCTTGGTGTGCGTGAGCGTGCGTGCGTGTGTGCGTGCGTGTGTGTGTGTGTGTGTGTGTGTGTGTGTGTGTAGGGGGTACTGAGTCTCTTTAGATATAGCTCAGAGGGACTGAGGCCCCAAGAAGCTGGTGTGCACCTACACCTCTGAACCTCCAAGGAATGTGGTACACCCTGGCCCCTCTGTGGCATGTACTCAGGACTGCCTATGCTGCTCTCCGGACCTGTGGGTGCTCCTGGGAGAGATGACGCAACTGTGCATAGGTCACTGCGGGTCTCTTGCCCCAACTGCCTGTCCCTTGCAAGCCCTGAGTAGAACTCTGGGGAATCAGATAGATGGGTGAGTTCTACCCCAAGGGACTGGGTTGGTGTCCTGAGCTTCCTGCTTTGAAACACAAGGTTCCCAGTGCCTCATCCCATCAGCAACTGCTGGACATAAGAAGACCCTTGACTGTGTCTGTGGTGGCCAGTGTCGGCACATAGAGTAAGACCCCCCTCCGTGGCACTGCGTCCCCCCTCCAGGCACATGTAATCACTCTCTCCGTGTTGCCAGGCAATTGTGCTAGGCAAGAAGTTGAAGCCAGCAGCCTGAGCTGGATGCTGAAAAGGTAAACGTCTTTCTCATGCAAATCATTTAGGTTTAGACTTGGAGAAAGCCCAGGTCTCCAGAAACGGGGCTTGGTGGGGGCTGGGGAGACTCTGTCAGCACCAAACTCTGGGCTTCCTTCAAGACCCAGTGCCGGGAGGGCAGGGCCTAAGAGGAGGTCATGGAGTTCCCGCTCACGCAATGACCTGGAGGCTTTCGCATAATGTACAGAGGCCACCGAGCTGCCTTCCTGTTGCAGGGAAAACTCAACCAGCCACAACAGAGCTGGTGCTTTGTTCCACATCACCCAGAGCCTGAAACTTAGCCGGGCGGTGGTGGCACAACCCTTTAGTCCCAGCACTCGGGAGGCAGAGGCAGGCAGATCTCTGAGTTCAAGGCCAGCCTGGTCTACAGATCCAGTTCCGGGATAGTCAGGGCTACACAGAGAAACCTTGTGGGGAAACGGGATGTTCCTGCTGAAACTCTAAGGTGGGCTGGGCCGTGGGCTGCTCAGTTCAGAGCTGCGGCCACTCCTGCCCTTGGGACAAATGACATAGTCTTCAAAGTCATTGTACACACCAGCACAAATCCACAGTGGCTCTGAGGACACGGCGGGGCTATGGGATGGCTTAGTGCCCCCAGCAGGATGTACCCAGTCTCTGGGATCTACGGCCAAAGGCTGAGGCTCAGTCTGAGTTCTGGCCCTCCGTTCTGCCCCATCTGAATTGAGTAACCTAGCAAATGTGTCTATGGGCTGGCGGGAGCAAGCAGGACTCTTCCGCAGAGCCCATGGACGGGTCTGTTGAGGGCTCGTTCTTGGGAAGTGGCTGGTGTATTCCAAGGCTATAGTCCCAAGGCTCCTTCAGGGCTTCTCCAGCAGCCTATAGGTGCCGTTCGTGCTCTGCGTACCTTAAGACAGTGTCTCTTTGCTGCCAGAACAACATCTGTCTTGTTCCTGCCTCTGCCCAGCTTGGGGAGCACGGTTGGTGGCACCCAACATCTCTAACTTTGGTTATGGAATGAATAGTCTCCTAGGGACCACCAGGGACAAGGCTTCAGAAGCACCCGCCTGGGACAAGGCCCGCATATACAGATGTGCACGTGCAGGATCACAGACTCTGAGTATGAGCTGGAAAGGGTGGACTACCGACCTCTGTACATTGTCTAAGACACTGTTTGGCTTCTGCTTGAGGGCTGCTTGTGACGGCCATGGTCAGACTCCTTCAGTTTCAGTGCTCCAGGTGGGAGGCAAGGGTGTGGTACTGGCTGTGCTCTTGACTTTGTTTCCTTGCAGGTGACCACCCCCTCTGCTGCTCCAGGGCAAGCTGAACATTATTAAGCACCAGGTAGCTGTCTTTCCAGAGCTCCAGAGGAAGCTGCTTGCCCTCATAGATTCCAAGCACCAGCCTGGCTTCCACATCTTGGATATTGCCAAGTAAATCCCATAAAGTCCTAGTAGCTGATGCTGAGTGGTCTCTTAGGAGCTCAAGATGAGGGCAGCAGACACCTGGAAGCTCTCATCGTGAGCTCCTCGTCTCTGTCAGGGCCTCCACAGATAGTGTAGACAGGTAGCTTCCTCAAGGAATGCGTGTGAGTCAGAACATAGTCCCCCAACTCCACAGAGAGCACTGCTAGAGGAAGCTGGCCTGCTGGTAACCCTAGCACTACCCAGCAGCTCCTTCCTTCCTTCATTCCTTTGATTAAAATCCCAGTATTTGGATTCTGTTTAGTTGTTTAACAAATTGACAGGGTCCCCACAGGGTGTGGATTTCCTGGAGTCGTGTGTGTGTGTGTGTGTGTGTGTGTTAGAGAGAATGTGAAATATCTTGTGTATGTGTGCATATATGAGTGTGAGCATGTATCTGTGTGTTATGAGAGCATGTGTGCCGCTGTGTGTGCTAGTGGTGTTGATATTTGAGTGTCTGTTGTAAATGTGTGTATTTGTGTCTCTGTGGCTTGTGGACCTGTGTAAATATGTTCATATGTGTGATTATGTACATGTGTCAATGTGGTGTGAGTGTGTGCACTTATGTGAGCATATGCACGTGCCATTTGTGGTGTGTACATTCCTTTGTGTATGTGTGTGCCTGTGTATTCTCTGCATGTGCACATGTTTAGTATACACACGTGTCTGTGGTGTGAGTGTGTGTACTTATGTGAGCACATGAACATGCCATTTGTGGTGTGCACATTCCTTTGTGTATGTATATGCCTACATATGTCTCTGCATGTGCACATGTTTGGTATGCACATATGTCTGTGTGATTCAAGGGAGTACCTGTGTGGGGGTGTGGGAGGGAAGGGAGCTGAGGGTTGCTGCATCTGGAGAGTAACCCACTGCACTCCGATTGCTGGCCTGGGTGAGAAGCACGTAGATCTGAAGTGTCATGGCTGTCCTGTCCTTCACCAGGCAGCAGTGGTGAGACGCCTGCCTCCACCTATGAAGCATCCCACTTGAAAGGCAGGAAGCTGGGCTCAGCCAGGCCTCTCTGGACCACCCTTTCTGACCTTCCTCCCTAGGACTCCTGTGTGGCCACTGTCATTACTGAGATTCTGCATCCTAAGAATGGGGCGCTACACCTGACTGACAGAGCGATTATGATCTGTGTGAAGCAAACAGCATTTGGAGCCAGTCTGAGGTGGGCAGAAAATTAGCCGCTCCTGCAAACTTACCACATCCAACAAGCCAACAGAAAGCACAAAGCCAGTGAAGGAGCCTGCTGATCAGCTGGACCGAGATCAGAACCCTGATCAGTGGAGAGAGGGGTGCATCTCTGGAAAGTGGATGCATGCCGAGACGCTGTGGGATTAGATTTAATTGCTGATATTGGTTGAAGTTAATAGCTTAACATTTTTTCCTAGCTTTGTTCCCTGAAAGCCTAGATGTGATGACATCCCATAGTGAAGAGTAAGCCTAGCAACCAGATCTGGGCTTCTAAATGCTATTCACTGGTAAAAGAAACAGGGGCTCTGTAGAATAGATGGCATATCATAGTGATGGTTCTTTGAATGTTTAAAATACCTGAATCTGGGACAGGAGAGATGGTTCAGCAGTTGAGAGCACTGGCTGTTCTTGCAGAGGACCTGGGTTCAATTTCCAGCACCCACATGGCAGTTCACAATTGTCTGTAACTCCAGTTCTAAGGGATCTGACACCCTGACAGAGACATGCAGGCAAAACACCAACACACATGAAATAAAAAGAAATAAATGAACTAAAATAAATAAATAAAATAAAATACCCGAAGCCTTGGGGATGCTCAAAAGAAAAGTTCTTTCTGATGTGTCCCAGATGAATGAAAAGGGATGGCTAGACACTTATGCCCTCCCTGACTCCCAAAGAAGCTATTGATTCAGGTACGGATCGTTAAGAAAGAAAAAATAAAAACCCAAATCACCAACACAGGGTTAGAAAGGGAACAACAGGGGTTGAAATGGCGATGTGGACATCCTTTGCAGCTTAATTAAAATGTAGTTGACAGTTTAGACATAAGAGACCAAACACTTAAAAGACAGTTTATGGGGGAGGGGGTAGTTGTTGAACAGTCCTATTTGTTAAAAAAAATGGAGTATGTATTTTAAATTTTTGTCACAGACAAAGAACACTCTAGACTAAGATGGCATGAATTCTTTCTAATATTTGGAAAGAGAAATCACACCAATTTTACGTAAAGTTTTAAGAGTATTGAAAGGACACAGTTGTAAGTTGCTTTATTCAGCCAGCTTAAACTCAGCCGTCAACACTCAGAGAAAGTCAGTGGATTTCATGAACATAGATGCAAAAATACCAAACAAAAGAGCTGTGCCTGGAGGTGGGGGTGTGCTCATGCCGAGCTTTCAGGAGGCCCTAGATTCCACCCACAGCAATGCTAGGGGAAAAACTGAACAAAAAAACAAGAAAACAGGTCAACTGACACATTAAAGAAATCATCCAAAGAACAAGAAGACAAATTCACATCGAAAATGTTTGCCAAAGACAGTTGATACAGGACCATTGCTCAAAATATACAAAGACCTCTTACAACACAAGAAAGCAACTTGACTTAAAGTTGGACCAAAGACTTGAACAGTTACCCCCACCAAAGACGATAAACGGGTAGAAACAAGCATTGCAGAACTACAGATTACGACAAGACACGACCACACACAACTGGACGACAGAGACCATAGGTATTAAGTGTATGTAAAATAGTCAGGGTTCCCTAAAATAACAAAGCTTACAGAATGAGTCTCTCCATATACAGAAAGGGGATTTGTTAGAATGACCTATAGGCTGTGGCCCAGTTAATCCGACAATGGCTGCCTATGAATGGAAGGTCCAAGAATCAGGCATTGTTTGGCCATGATCCTGGATGTCTCAGCTGGTCTTCAGTACAGGCCAGTATCTCAGTGAAATAGGTTCTAATGTCATTGAAGAAATAGACTGGGTAGCAAGGTGAGAGCAAGCGGGCAGACTGAAGCTTCCTTCTCCACATCCTTACATAGCTTCCAGCAGGAGGTGTGGCCCAGATTAGAGGTGAATCTTCCCAGCCAGGCGGGGGTGGCGCACAACTTTAATCCCAGCACTCGGGAAGCAGAGGCAGGCAGATCTCCGTGAATTTAAGACCAGTCTGGTCTACAGAGCAAGTTCCAGAACAGCCAGGGATGTTACACAGAGAAACCCTGTCTCGAAAACAGACAAACAAAGCAAAGGTGTCTTCCCACCTAAAACATCTGGATTCTGGATCAGCCATGGATCTTCCCACTTAAAACTAAGCAAAAATCCCTCACAAGTGTGTCCATCCATGGAAGGATTAGTTAATTCCAGATTAGTCAAGCTAACAATGAAGACTAGAATAGTCATCACAAGTCAATCCTTTGCCAACTCGCTACACAATCATGTCATGACTAATTTCCAAATGGAAACAATAACCAGGTCATAATCACACCTAACATGATAGAACTACCCCTTGTACAGCTGCAAACACATTATAAATTTAGAATATATGAAAACATCCCTTGAAGGGCATTCTTTAATATCTCAAACTTAAGCGTGACAACCTTAATTGATGCTACATCACATGATAAAGAATCAAAAGCTGGGCATGGTGGCACACGCCGTTAATCCCAGCACTTGGGAGACAGAGGCAGGTGGATCTGAGTTTGAGGCCACCCTGGTCCACAAAGCAAGTTTCAGGACAGCTGTAATTTTAAAAAGCTGCAGGTGAGAGAAAAACGCTATGCAACAGAGTTCTCGTTGGAGGGGTTTTTATCAGGGGAAACGGAACGTAAAAAGAGGGGAGGGGAGGGGGGAGATGGGTCTCTGGGGACAGGAGCAGCTGAAGAGAAGAGAGGCGCAGAGAGAGAGAGAGACAGAGACACACATAGAGAAGCAGAGAGAGACAGAGAAAGAAAGATTGGAGGTGGGCAGGGCCCTTTTAAAAAGGAAAGTAGTGAATGCGTACAGGAGGTGTTCTTAGTGGCTACAGCTGGGGACAGAGCCTGTCAGGACCCCAAGGGCAGGCCAGTACAGATGCCTGAATACTAACGAAGACTACACAGAGAAACCCTGTCTCACAAACAAACCAGAAATTGAAGAAAGCAAGCACAAATATCTGTACAAACACATTCTTAACAAAATATGACAGACACACTCAGGTCGGCTATAACCATTGGTTCTGCGATGGTCACGTGGCCTCCGATGGTACTTAGAACAACCTTCCTCTGCTGCCCATTCTGTATTCCCTCCACCCTCTGCAAGCACCTCTGCAGGTCTTGGCTGTTTTCCTAGAAGAGCGACCCACACCATCCCTTGGGGAGTCTATGCCCTCTGTTACCCAGCCCGGATTAGGTTATTGTGGTTTGCCATTGACTGTAATCACAGGGCATAGTAGCACCAAGAGATGCCCTAAAGCAGTGGTCATCAACCTTCCCAATACTGTGACACTTGAATATAGTTCCTAAGGTTGTAGTGACTACCCCCAACCATAAAATTGCTATTTCATAATTGTAATTTTGCTACTGTTATGAATCATAATGTAAATATCTGTGTTTTCTGATGGTCTTAGGCAACCCCTGTGAAAGGGCCATTCGACCCCCAAAGGGGTCATGACGCAGGCTGAGAACCACTGCCCTAAAGGACATAAACTACAGACGTGAACTTTCTTGCCTCCTCTGTGGAGAAGCAATCCAACTACCCCAAGGTAACCTGGTTCAATCACCCCTCCTAAAACTATTATTCCTTCCTCGGCATGTGGGTTGAAGGATGTCAGAAACCCAGTGTCCCGAGAGCAGTCTGAGCTTCTAGTTCGATGGAACGTTTGTTGTGGCTCCTAACAGGAGCACTGACCACCCTAGAACCAAAACTTCTAGGACAACAGATTTTCAAGGTCTTGGGAACAAGAAGCAAAACCTTTCCTATTGGTCACTGGGAGTGGGAACAAGTGGATCTAACTATTCCCTTTTCCACCCCATGGATCCTAAACCACACCATATACTGGACGCTGATTCAAATCCCCGCCCCAATCTCCAGGCTTTGTCACCTAATTGGCGTCTCTGTAACTGTCTCTTCAAAGGGCCATTCCACCTTCCTATCAGGTCGGCAGCTTCAGGATGCTGAGGAACATGGTCACAGCAGTGACTTCCACGATCGCGGGCTTACTGTCACATTTCTCTGGCTGTGAAGTGAGTTTCTGGTCAGAAGCAGTTCTGTGTGGAATACCATGACAATGGATAAGGCATTCTGTAAGTCCATAGATGGACACCCATCTGTGTCACCATGGTCACTTTGTTCGTGGGCCCATTGGGCAGTGACAGGAATGGCTGGGTAAAGAGGCTGACTGTCCACAGAACGGGTCATCCTATCTACTTGATTATTGAACTCCTCTTCAGCTGAAGTCACCTTTTGATGAGCGTTTACAGGGGACACAAGTATCTTGGCATCCTTTGCCCAGTGGGAGAGATCTGTCCACATACTTCTTCCCCAGATGTCTTTCTCAGCAATTTTCCAATCATGGCTTTTCCAAGTCCCTAACCATCCAGTCAACCCACTGACTACAGCCCATGAATCAGTGAACAGTTACACATCTGGCCATCTCTCCTACCAAGCAAAATGTGTGACCTTGTGTACGGCTTGGAGTTCTGAGCACTGTGAGGATTTCCCTTCGCTGGGGTCTTCCAGGGTTGTCCCAGAAAGGGGTTGTACGGCTGCAGCTGTGCACTTCTGTATAACGTGCAGAACCATCAGTAAGCCAGGCCCTAGTCTTCTCTTCCGCAGTCGGTCAATCATAGGGCACACTCCTATGGCTACAGGCGCATGCTTGGCAGCAGGCAGCATTATAATAAGATTAGAATCCACAGGCATTTGCCCAACTTCTTCATGGAGCTTGCCTGTGCCTTCAGGACCTGCTGGGGCCTGATCATTTATATATCAGTTCCATTTGATAAGGGATTGCAGCTGTGCACGTCCTACTTTATGACTTGGTGGGTCAGATAACACCCAGCTCATGATGGGTTGCACAGGTTGCATGGTAACTTGGTAACCCATTGTTTCCTCTAGTGCCCAATAGCGGGCCAAGAGCTGTCTTTCAATAGGGGAACAGTTGTCTGCTGATGAAGGTAGGGCCTTGCTCCAAAATCCCAAAGGTCTCTACTATGATTCACCGACAGGCTCCAAACAGCATCCCTATCCGCCACTGGCACCTCAAGCACCATCAGGTCCTCATGATCATGTGGTTCAGGTGGTAGAGCAGCCTGCACAGCAGCCTGGACCTGCTGAAGATCCTTCTCCTGTTCCAGACCCCACGCAAAGCTAGCAGCTTTCCAAGTCACTTGGTAGATGGGTCAGAGTAACACACCCAAGCGGGGAATGTGCTGTCTCCAGAATTCAAATGGGCCCACGAAACACTGTGCTTCTTTCTGGGTAGTGGGATGGGGCTGGTCGCAAGCATGCCCCCACACCACTGGACTCCTAAGAATTTCACTGAGGCAGAAGGCCTTTAAATTTCGGTTGAATTTACTTCCCATTCTTTGAGATGCATCTGTGTTACCAAGGAGTTCCAAATGCTATCTCCTACTCTCTTGATCCAATTAGCATAATGCCATCAATACAGTGCACCAGTCTAATATTTTGTGGAAGACAGATGATTGAGATCCCTTCTAACTAAGTTATGACACAAGCTGGGGAATTAATTTTTCCTTGAGGTAAAACTACCGGTATACTGCTGGCCTTGCTAACTGAAAGCAAATTGCTTCTAGTGGTCCTTATGGATGGGTGCTGAGAAAAAGTATGCATTTAGCATGTTCTGGATCAGTAGCTACATACCATGTACCATATATGAATTAATCTGCTCAAATAAGGACACCACATCTGGTACAGCAGCTGCAATTGGAGTCACTCACTACTTGGTTGAGTTTTCAATAGTCAACTGTCATTCTTCACAATCCATCTGCTTTCTGCACTGGCCAGATGGGAGAGTTAAAGGGAGATGGGTGGGGACCACCACGCCTGCATCTTTCAAGTCTGTGGATGGCACTCATTTCTGCACTTCCTCCAGGGATGCGGTGCTGCTTTTGATTCACTATTTCCCTTGGCAGAGACAACTCTAAAGGCTTCCATTTAAACTTTCCAACCATAATAGCTCTCACTCCACAGTTCTGGGAACCACTGTGAGAATTCAGCCAACTCTAAGTATATCTATCTCTATTACACATTCTGGGAAAGGGAAAATAACCACAGGATGAGTTTGGGGGCCCAATGGAACTGCTGTGGGTCAGACTTCAGCCAAAATTCCATTAATCACCTGACCCCCTAAAAGCCCCTACTTTAACTGGAGGGCCACAATGTTTCTTGGGATCTCCAGAAATCAGCATCAATTCAGAACCAATATCCAATAGCCCCTGGAAAGTGTGATTGTTTCCTTTATCCCAGCGCAGTTACCCTTGTAAAGGGCCATAGGTCTCTCTGAGAAAGGACTGGGGAGAAGCTAACAGTAAAGCTTTTAGGTGTTTTATCAATGTCCTTCCTCAGGGGAACCTGAGCATCTCTTTCGTCAAGGGATTCCTGGTGTGCAAACTGGCTCAAGACTGGAAATTGGTTCAACGGGCCGAGTTCTATCTTTTGCTATGAACCGATGTAGACTTTCTTTCATTTGAGAATTTTTCCTCTTATACAGATCAAACAAAAATTCAGTAGGTTTCTTATCTATTTCATGCCTGGAAGCACGATGACTGATTAGCCAGTACCAAAGGTCCAGGCAAGTCATGGCACCATAAAGCTCACTTCGCCTGTCAAAACCAGTATGGGTCAGCCCACTGTGGTCAGACATTGCTTTATCTGCACTGCCTATTACAATAACTATGATCTTTACCAATTCACTGTGCCATCTGACCTCTGCTACCTTGGGGCCCAATTAAACTCACTGCATTTAATTCATCTGAGCAGAATTTTAATTCAACTGAGCAGAAGCATCTCTGACCCTAAGGTGTGGCACGAAACAAGGGGCAATAAAAATCTCTTCAATGCGCTGATTCCACTCTTGCCATTTTGTCTTCTATAGGGTTAGTCAAGAGTGTGTCTTCTGGGCCTTCCCATTGTGGAGGATATGGTTTTACCAACTCCAGCATTGCAATTTTCCTGAGCCTTAAAATCCCCTCATCAACACTAAGCCAAGGGATATCAGGCATCTCCAACTCCTTTTCAGTAGGCCAGCTTCTGACAAACCCTTCAGTTAATCCTTCAAACAAATTTGGTGGTGAAAAAAATCAGGTGTGATAACTTATCCTTCACCTTAGAAGGAATATCTCTGCATGCCCCACACTACTGAAATCCTAAGAATTTCACTGCAGTAGAAGGATTTATTTCCTATCATCTGTTGAGCGCATGTGTTGCCAAAAAGTCCAAAGTGGTTGCTACCTCCTGTTCACTTGGTCCAATCAGCATAATGTCATCAACATAGTGCACCAGTGTGCTTCTGGTTGGCCATCCAGGGGAATGAGTCATTTGTGGAGCTCACTGTCAGTCTCTGCTGTTGGCAGAACTTGCTATAAGCCCAGCACCGGAGAGGCCAGATGTCTTCCTTGATTTATTGTACTCTATTTTATTTACTGAGGCAGGGTCTCTAGCTGAGCCGAAAGCTAGTCAACAGAGCTAATCTAACTTCATCTGGAAACCTTTTATCCTCAAGAATTAGTATTATAGGCAGTTAGCTACCTGGCTTTTTTTGTGGGGCTGGGGATCTGAACACCCATGCTTATACTTATATGGTGAGCACTTTACCCACTGAGCCATCTCCCTTCTTTGTTTCCCCCATTCGCTGCCTGGACTGTGCTCCACTGAATGGGATACACAAGGTTCCCACATAGGCAGAGACTGCTCGTTCATTTCCCAGCTGCCCAGACACAAAAACTATATAAATCACAATACTGTTTGACCAATAGCTTAGTTGTATTCCTTGCTAGCTTTTACATCTTGAATTAACCCGTTTCTATTCATCTGTGTATTGCCATGAGGCTGTGACCTACTGGTAAGGTTCCATCTGGTGTCTGTCTCCTTTGGCAGCTACATGGCATCTCTCTGACACTACCTATTTATTCTCTCTATCTCTCTTCTGATCCCACCTGGCTTTATTCTGCTAAGCCATTGGCACAAACAGCTTTATTCATAATCAATAAAATCAACACATATACAGAAGGACATCGCACATCATTCTCACCCTCCAGCCAGGTTTTTCACATCTGACACTGAAGAACAAAAGATAATATACAGTTCCTACGGACTTATATCGTCCTCAGATGGAAACGGACTAAATGGTATTTCTGTGTTGTCTTATGATGCTTTGATCATTGTGCCATTTCTGGTCCAGTTCCCAAGGACTAAGTTTCCCCCTTCTTCATTACTGGAGGGTAGACACCATACATTTTGCCTTTATGGCACTTGATAATTTTTAAGTGTTTATTTATTAAACTTTATATGTATGTGTATGTGCCTGGATGCACGTATGCACACATGTGTGTTCAGTGTCCTCAGAGGGCAGAAGGCTGTGCTCCACTGTGTAGGTGATGGAAATTGAGCCCCAGTCCTCTGTAACGGCTGAGCCATCCTCCAGCTACAGCTTGATAATTTTATTTCCCTAGACACTACCTTTATTTCCCTTCCTTCCTTCCTCCCTCCCTCTGTTTTTAAAGACAGAGTCTCACTGTGCAGCCCTGGCTGCACTCACTCTGGAGATCTTCTGCCTCCTAAGTGCTGGGATTAAAGGCTTACACTACCACATCCAGTTAGAAGCACTCTTGAACTTTGTTCCTGTGTGCAAGTTGCTTGGAAATGTTTATCATTCCTTGTCTTCCTTTAAGCATTACTGTCTATGGGCAGAGCATCATTGAAGAGACCATTTCTGAGTCAAAAGCCTTTAATCCAAGGACTCAAGAGACAGAGGCAGACAGATCTCTGTCAGTTCAAGCCACCCTGGGCTACACAAAATTGATCCAGTCTAAAAGAAACAGCTCACACAAAGGTGATCCCAGCACTAGGGAGGTGGAGACAGGAGTGATATGGCAGAGTGAAGAGAGGAATGTAAGGCAGGAGGAGACAGGAGTTCAGAAGCAGTCTGAGGGTGCAGTCTGAGAAGCAGTCTGTCTGAGGACAGGATGGCCCCTTTGGTCTGAGCGTTGGCAGAGGTAAGAACTAGAGGCTGCCACTCTACTTCTCTGATCCTTCCACTTTCACCCGATAGCTGATGTTGGGCTTTTATTATTAAGACCAATTAGAATTCATGTTACAGAAACCCTGTCTCAAAAAAGGTAGTGATGGTGCACACCTTTAATCCCAGCATTTGGGAGGAGGCAGCGACAGGCAGATCTCAGTGAGTTTGAGGCCAACCTGGTCTACAAAGCAAGTTCCAGGACAATAGGAACTGTTACACAAAGAAACCCTGTCTTGAAAAACCTAGATAGATAGATAGATAGATAGATAGATAGATAGATAGATAGATAGATAGGTAGGTAGGTAGGTAGATAGATAGATAGATAGATAGATAGATAGATAGATAGATAGATAGATAGATAGATAGATAGCTGTTTGGAAAACAGCATTTATTGCCTCTCTGCTCTAAAGTGGAGAAACTCTGAGAGGACAGGAATGACAGTGACTGACATTAGGGGCTGGAGACTCCAAAGCAGGGGAACTGCAAGAACTGCAAATGCAGGAACATGAAGGACAGCCGTGGAGCCCAGGATGACTCAGGAGTCAGAAGCCAGGTTCTTTTGAACAACCACGCTGAAAGCGAGATCCGAGGAGGCCTTCTCGGGAACAGAGCGAGCTAGCAAAGCTAAGGACAGGATGATGATGGGGACTTAGAAAGAAAAAAGGTGTTAAGTTCGTTGTGAAGGCTGAGGGTGTACGCTCCATCAGCAGCCGACCTCTCTGAGGTCCCTGTAGTCCACACCACCACACAGCAGAGGAGCAGAGAGGGGGGCCCATGCAGAGGGGCCATGTACACATTGTAGCCTCACGTCACAGCTAACACAGTCCTAGGGACCAAGCCCCACCTCTCAGAGGCCAAGACTCCAGCACATATTCCCACTATCCAAACCATAGCAGGATCCAGGCTGACCCCGAGAAGCTCTTGGTGAATAACCCACCCCCACCCCATCTTCCACACCGACAGGAAACTGGCAGGCGCTGTTGCTGCTGCCGCTGCATGCACTGCCATCAGAACTCCAGCTGCTCTGCCTGGAGGTCATAGGTCAGCCTTGGACATGCTAACACAGACCACCGAACTGGAGCCTGGAGAAGCAGAAGGAAACAGAGATACAGGAAATCTCTGAACGATGCTGTCTTTCTCGTTGGTATAAAACAAAACAAAAGACTCAACACTTAAAAATCAACTTGACCATACCTTCTAAAAAGTAGTACGAAAGAAAGTCGGCAGAAAGAAAGAGAGTAAAGATTTCCTAATTATGAATTTTTTTTTCAAGAAAGCCAAATATCTCAATAATGAGAGCCTTGGGGGAAATGAGTAGAGAAAGGCCATGGGAGAAGGGTGGGGGTCATCAGATAGGCCCTGGAGGAGAGGGGTCAGTAGCCTGACAAACAGGTAGTGTAGGCATGATATCACAAACTGACTTGACAGGATGTGGAGGACTTCCAAACTCCCAAAAGAGCAGGGCACACCCGAGGGGTCACGAATAAGAATGGTTCACTCCCTGATGCACACCTGGAGCTGGTGTCCAGGAGCCACCCCACTTCTGGATCAGCAGCCACCCCACTTCTGGATCAGGAACCACCCCACCTTCTGGATCAGCAGCCACCCCACTTCTGGATCAGCAGCCACCCCACTTCTGGATCAGCAGCCACCCCACTTCTGGATCAGGAGCCGCCCCACTTCTGGATCAGCAGCCACCCCACTTCTGGAACTTGATTTGAGAAGGATTTACATCTGTTTGGACAGACGCCACCCCATTACATCTCAGGCATCATAGCTAGGACACTTCTAGAAGCTTTGTTTTAACATAACCTGAAAGGTGGAGCCTCACCTGCAAGAGGAAGAGCCATTCTTGGTGGACTGGGAAAGCTTCAGGTCAGAAAGAATTGGTGCTGAGGACAGTGGGAACGCGTGGCTGGGCCGTGAGTCAGATTTTCGTGCGCACAGCGTTGGAGATGCAGAATTCTTCAACTTGAAACGCTCGAGCTGGTACTTTTGGGCCATTCGAACATCCCGAAAGTAAACAAGTAATTGCATTAGGGGTATGCAAGTGTGGGGCTATCTCTAAGGCGACCTTCGGGTGGCCTTGGGGATGGGGATGGGTGCAGAAGATTCTCCTAGAACTCTGTGGAGCTCCTGTTCGCGGGAGTGACTTCGATGAAAATAAAAGCCTTAAAGCATAGAGACTCAGAATCAGCAACAGACAGCTCTCTCCTTGCAGGCAGTACCCCCAGGATGACCTCCAGGAAACCGCAAAGACTAGCCCCCCAAGTCCTCGTCCAGCAGGTCCTGCAGTAGCAACCATATCTCAAGGCCCCCAGTGTTTCCAGGCTTGGAGAGACACCCTCACACCTGACTCCCTGGGAGTCCAGGGCACGGGGGGGGGGTGTCCTGCGTGTCCTTTGCTCCCAAGCCCAGATCTGGGGGGCTGAGATTCTTGGGCCAGGCCAGCCTCTCCCCACCCGCAGAGCAGACGGAGTCATAGCTTGAGACGTCTACTCCCTGTGAGCGTTTCTTCTTCCTCTGTCTTCCTCCCTCCAGAAGCTGACACCAGCTTTTGTTGGGCACCAATTATTTTGACCCGAAGGGACAAAAGCCTTCGTGTCCCCAGCCACTGGTAATAGTCTGGGAAGCTGGCACAGTTGAGGAGTTTGGGGTAGGAGGAGACAGCAACTCCTGAGGCCTCTCTGAGGAAATCTAGGCAAACCCTCGCTGGGAGCTACCATCCTGGTAATCACACAAGCCCTCCCTGACAGCCTTGCCTCTGGCCTCCTCTCTGAGTAGCAGAGATCCCTATAACACCTTCAGGTGACCTCCTGCAGTCTGGGGTGGAGGTCAGACTGCTCTTGTTCAAGGCTGGGAGCAAGGGCAGAAGCTTGAGGAGGGCCTCTGTATAAGTTGGGTTCTCTGAAGGCCAACCATGCTGACAGGACAGGAGCCATAGCACCCAAGGGGTAAAATGGGTGAGTGGTGGCTCAATGCCTGAGGTGCTCTCCCTGAAGACAGAGACTAGGTGAAGCAAGTGTCACTATGTAAACAGCAGGGTTGGTGTTTGCTCTGATACTATGGCATTTGCTCCGAAGCCTGATCCACCCACAGTGAAAGCACTCACTCCCCGTCTTGAGGAATCCCAGTTTTAGTGGGAGAAGGCAGGAAGCAGAAGTCACACCACAATGTCAGGAAGGCCCTGCCCTGAAGAGACATGAAAGCCCTTAGAGGGGCTGCTGCTCCCAGATCCCCCGCTTATGGTCCAGAGGAAGGGCCTCAGCTGCACACGTAACACGCGACCTGACTGAAGGAGAGGCTGGGGTAGGCTTGGGGGACGTGGGGTCAGGGCAGAGGACTCTGGGCCTGGAATTGGTGGGACTGGCCCAGGACACAGCAGAAACCTTGGAGAGAGGCCAGAGTAGAAGCTGGAAAATGTATAGCCTTGCTGCCCCCCAGGAACACAGGGCCCTGCCCTGGATGTCCCTATATCCCCAGCTATAATTGAACCCTGCCTCTCTTTCTGCACTGTGTACCAGGGTCATCGCCTAGGTTTGTGGAAGTACACATGCAGGTGACAGGGCTAATCTGTAATCACTAAGTGATGGCCTCCACAGGCAGCTGAGTCCTGCCAGTACTGAGTGCCACCGACAGCCAGTATCTCACCACAACCACACCAGGTGCCCAGGCTGCCCGGCTGAGAAGAGGCTGCTCCTTACCTAAACCATAGCCACCATTCACAGCAGCCCTGGGTACAGGCTTGACCTGGGCACCCCTGCCATCTGCTGGGCTGAGCCTGACCTCCACTTTTGTTTTAGGTTAGAGGGATCACACCAGGCAGCATGACCTCTAAGGTCAACACGTTAGCTACCTACCAAGGTGGGCCTGATGAGCATGTGCCAGGGACATGGTTCTATGTAGGAAATCACAATGTAGGCCTGTGACGAGGACAGCTTTGCTCTGGTCCCTCCAACAGCTAGCTTCTAAGGCTGGGGCTGGTAATAATCTTCTCTTTGCTCCTGCAGAAAAGTATGTCTCAGGAGATCTTGGCAGACCCCATGCAGGTGAGCTAACATAGGATGTCATGCGTGTACATATTACACACGTGAGAGACTCGAAGCAGTTCCTGTGAGGCCAAGAGTCATCCTGGGGGAGGCAGTATCCTGTTTGTTAGTATGTTAGCACATGTGTGCTGTATGTTTGTTAGTATGCACATGTATGCTATGTGGCTTCCATAAGCAAAAGGTGAGGGGCACATGTTGGGAGAGAGACCTTTGCTGCTGCTCACAGGCCAGCAGGGCCCCTGTAGCTATGGGGATGAAACCCCATGGAAACCGCCGTGGAGGGTACAAAGGAGGGACAACAGAAATGAGTGTGTGCACGCTCAAAGAGCACACTGTCCTGGGTGGATGTGTTCATGTTAAAACTTAGGTGTGCTTGAGGTCCTGGGGCCAGATCCAGAGTTGTCTGGTGGGTGCAAAACTGAGCTTGGTCCCCAGATGCAGCATCCTGAGAGAACGGAGGAATTCTTGAGATCCTAGCGTGGTATGCACAGGAGCGTGGCTGGCCGGTGAAGCCTGCCCTCCTCCCCAACCTGGCAGAGGGTGGCATCCAGACAGGTCGGCACTAAGCCATTAGGGAGGAGGAACACAGTGAGTCACTGGAGTGGAATGCACAGCCCTCGGGTGAGGCCCGGAAGGCAAGTCCCCCCTGGGTGCCAAGGCCGAGCTGGCCGGAAGGGCAGCGGACATCCTGAAGAATGTGGAGGAGTTTCCACATATTGTCGTCCACGTGGGAACCCGTGGCCAGGGGGAAACAGAAACCTCAGGATGCCGGGGGCACTGAAGCCATCTGGGCAGCAGCCCTACGGGGGCCAGCGTGATCTCCTTGAGGGATACTGATGCCATGGAGGCCAGAGACCATGAGAGCAAGGGACTGCAACTCTTGGGGATCCCCATACAATGCATCTTGTGGCTTCATGGACTTGAAGATTTGTCCAGTGTATGTCCCCTGATAAAACCCATGATGTCCAACTGTGACCTCATCCTGAATTTCCCAGATACTGAGGGGCTCTGCAAGCTCATAGCCATCTCTGCCCCTGCAATGGGCACAAGGTTTTGGATTGGGTAGACAAACTCAGCTCTATGAGGACCAGGTCACTGCTGCCCTGGTGCTGATGCCTGCATGTGTCTTAACCACAAGCTGCTTGAGCATCCCCCGAGAGCCCACCTGGCCACAGGATGAAGGATAAAGAGGGGTCCAGCATATTGTCTACAGGGCAAAGGCCTGTAGAGGGAGGAAAAGCAGGGAAGCCCACGTTCTAAGAAAGGGTTCTGGCCTCAGACAGAAGGACTGATGAACATCCTGGGCCACATAGCCGTGTAGAGTTGGGGACTTGAAGATATAGAATTGCCCCCGGAAAGGTGGCTGCAGTGTTCATGGCAACCTGGTCTCTCAGGGCTTTGAGCAGGAGAGATCAGCGTGAACCTGCAAGGCTCAGCCAGACCTGCTAAGATTAGCAGAGGCCCCTAGGGCCTGTGGAAGTCCTCATTGATAATCCCCACAGGACCTGGGAAAGCAAAGCCCTGGCTGCAGTGGCATCTGCTCCAGCTGGTGGATCTCTCGGTGACCCCATCACCGCTGAACTTCTCACTGCCTGAGGAGCAGCTGCCAGCCATGGTGGCTGAAAAACTCAGTCAACTCAGGCTCCAAGGGGAGCACCTTGCCTCCGAGTGAGGTTCTTCTCGGGCAAGGACAACAAATGGCACAATCTGCCACCTATCCAGAGCCCTATGGTTCAGACCCACAGCCAGGCTGGACACACCCCAGGGCTGGAGAATTAGATGTCTTATAGCCATAGATGGCAGATTTGCCCCACCCCCACACCAGTCCTAAGAAGAAGCCCATGAAAATGGACTCTTGTGAGCCCCTCTGTGAATAAGCCACAAGCATGCCACTGTCCCAGTGTGTGTAGATCTGTGCCCAGACAAGAATACCCCCAGTCCTGCTCATCATAGGAAAACCAACTCAGGACTGAGTTATGAAGAAGGGCAACTAGCTGCCATGGCCACGGAAAGCATCTACTACCTGGCCTCCTGGGATGCTCCGGCCAGGTTCTGTACCTTGACTGGGACTGTGGACAGGCTACTCCCTAGCCACACTGTAGAGGCCTTAGGGGGTGAGAGTTGTAGGCCAGGCCAGACCTCTCTGCCATGCACCACACACCTCACTCTCCGATCTCTACCTGCAGGTTCCCTGTGAGGTAGGAAGGCCACTTGTTCATTTCCGGGCAGCCAGACTCCTGAAATAATCACACAGAAACTATATTATTTAAATCACTGCTTGGCCAATTACTTAAGCAATTGCTAGCTAGCTCTAGAATTAACCCATCTCCATTATTTTGTATTTTACCATGAGGTTCATGACCTACCAGCAAGGTTTCAGCATGTCTGTCTTTTGCAGCAGCTCCATGGCTTCTCTCTGACTCTGCCTCCTTTCTCCCAGCATTCAGTTTAGTTTTCCCTGTCTATCTCTGTTCTCCTATAGCTTTGCTATAGGCCCAAAGCAGTTCCTTTATTAACCAATGATATTCACAGCATACAGAGGGGAATCCCACATCACCTCCTCTTTTGTGTTTAAATAAAAAGGAAGACTTTATCTTCAACATAGTAAAATTACATATAACAAAAGAGGTATCAAGTAAGAATTACAGTTACAATGTTTATATCTACTTTATCTCTTATGATATCTAAGGAAAACTATAACTATCAATTCTTCAACTCCATCAAAGACTCCAAATGGATATAATATTACTTAAGTAAACTGGAAGTGCATTGTAAGCAACTTCCAAAACTCTAGAATTGACAGAGAAATCTCGCTGCCTGGACAGTCACCCAAAGTTCTTCTATACTGTTGGGGATTCCATCTTCAGTCTACAGGCCCATAGTATCCAGCAGACTTTTCCATAAAGCAAGAAATTTCAAGGACAGTTCCACCTATATTGGCAGTTTGTCAGTCACTTTCTTCTGTGTCCTGTAGAATGTCTGGCAGACTCTTTCATGAAGCAGAAACCCCGAAGGATCATCTCACCTTTAGGCAAGTTCAGCAGTCATTTCTCTGTGGGTCCTGCATGTCCAGTTCACACAGTATACCATCAAGCAGTCCAGGCAAGAGCAGTTTCTTGTCTAAATGGACAGCAAACTCCATAAGGAGCCTCTTCAATGCCTATCTTCCTCTTGAAGTAATTGGTGCTGCCAGGAGCAGACGTGTCTCATTGTCATGAAAAGTCCTAAGTTATTAAAACATTTTAAATGCCATATTCTGTTGTCTTTGAAAGGCTTGAAGAATACCTATCTACCTGAAATACATCTCTGTACATCTAGAAAAATCTAACTAACATGAATACAAGCTTGACTATTATAAATGATTATCTATTAATTTACATTTCTTAATTATACATTACATTTTAAATGAGCTGCACAAACACAATACCTTAATCAAGAGCAGAAATATATATATAAACAGTATAACAAAATTGACCTTAAATTTGTATCAATAAACCAAGATCCATACCAATGCAAATCTCTATAGCATATCCCCCTTTAAATGTAAATAAACATTTATAAACAATATTTGGAATTATGGACATAGTTCTCCAGACTACTTCCTGCTGATTGGAGGTGCTGTTAATCAGGTCTTTCATGGTGTATCCTGTGTGGTTGGTTCATCTCAGTCAGCAGTTGGGCAAAGTAATTTTTGGGGGGTGTTCACAGCAACCTTTCAGGGGGTTTTGCTCTATCCAACCATATTAATCTGGAAAAAATCCACAGGTTCTCATCCTCTGTGGAAACAAAAGAATCTCTTTTCCAAAACAACATATCCTTAGATCCATATTTTGAAATCAAGATACCTTTAAAATAGATACGCTGATTTAGCTTATCAGCCCATACAATGAAATTTTTGTCTGTACTTAGCTCCTTCACAGTTAAAAAATTCAAATAAAACACAATAATATACATAATCCAAACTCTCTTTGCATATTCCATCTTTATGTGGCTTTTCTTTATTACTTTTTAACATTTATTTTATAATCTTTACTCCTTTAATCTATGACTGTACTATCTCTTTAAAGACTTTATTTTATGTTTTTGTTTGTTTGTTTGTTTGTTTGTTTGTTTGAGACAAGGTTTCTCTGTGGCTTTGGAGCCTGTCCTGGAACTAGCTCTTGTAGACAGTCTGGTCTCGAACTCACAGAGATCTGCCTGCCTCTGCCTCCCAAGTGCTGGGATTAAAAGCATGTGCCACCATTGCCCGGCTCAGGAAAACCTCTCTTAAGGGCCACAGCATGCTGCCAGCAAGCAAAGCCCATTGGGGAGGGAGAAATGCCGCTAAATTTTGTTTTTTAGTGTCTAGAATTTCTTTTCAAGCCCTCTCAGGTTTTACATGGATTTAGTCCACCACGTTGGCTCCAATTTGTAGTAAGGATGCTGCTATTTCATTCCTGGCCACTTAGCTGGTTGTTCTGGCTGCTCAGCCCCCAAATAATCACATAGAAACTATATTATTTAAAACACTGCTTGGCCCATTAGCTTTAGCTTCTTATTGGCTAACACTTATATCTTAATTTAATCCATTTCTAGTAATCTGTGTATTGCCATGTGGCTCTGACTTAGCAAGTAAACTTCCCAGTGTCTGTCTGGCGGAGCTACATGGCTTCTCCCTGACTCCACCTCCTTTCTCCCAGCATTCAGTTTAGTTTTCCCCACCTATCAGGCCAAGCCAATTTCTTTATTAACCAATGGTATTCACAGCATACAGAGGGCAATCCCACATCAGCCACCTATGCCCGTGGCAAGAATAAAGATCCACTGAGGCTGAGAAGGCACCAAGACCTCGTGAGCACTAGTGCACAAATCATACCAGCCTGCCCGAGGTTCCTGGACTAGCCTTTTTACTTCTGTGACCAAATATCTGAAAAGAGCAACTTAATACAAAGATCCACTTTAGCTCACAGTTGGAGGACACAGTCCACCGGGTCAGGGAAGACATGACAGCCAGAGTGTATGTCAATTGATCACTGCAGCCGCAGTCAGAAGGTGGAGATGAGAGCTGGTGCACTTTCTTCTCTTTATCCAGGCCGTGACCTCAGTCCATGGAATGACGCTCAGAATGAGGCTTTCCCAGAGCAGTTAACCTAGCCTAGAAACTCCCACAGATAGACCCAGGCTTTTGTCTCCTAATAATGCTAAACCCTGAGAAGCTGACAGTCTTAGTCATCACAGTGGCCAAGGTCTCCTTTTTCTACTGCCGGGGCCTGAGAAGCCTCTGTGGACAGGAAAGCCACCTCCTCCATTCTGGCTGCATCCTCCAGAGCCTTGATCCCTTGGGCTGCCCTGACACTCTTGACTCATCGTCCCTGCTGATCAAATCTACTCCAGGCAATCATGACTGTCTTTCTCTGTCCATATAGCCCTGCAGGATGATGGGTGTGCATGTGGGGTAGAAACCTTCATTTGCTGTGCTGGGCCAGCCTCATGCGTCCTTTCTGAGAAAGACATGTGTTGTTGGATCTGCCCTCACTCTTTCGTGTGTATGTGTGTGTGTGTGTGTGCGTGTGTGTTTATTAGTTGGTTGGTTGGTTGGTTTGTTTGTTTGTTCATTTTTCAAGACAGAATTTCTATGTGTAACAGCCCTGTTTATCTTGAAAGTCACAGAAATCCACCTGCCTCTGCCTCCCAAGTGCTGGGATTGTAGGTGTGTGCCACCACCACCTGGCTCTACTCTTGTAGCCACCTGGAAAACAAGGCACAGGCCTTCTCCAGGATGGTGGCCCAACATCTCTAGATTACTCTATTACCAAACAGGTGAGCACAGTCCCCAAGACAGCTACCCAGTCTATGAAAGAAGGGTTGCCACACCCCTGCGCCAGCCCCTTCCCCTCTACATGCCCTTAGGAAACATTGGGCAGACTCTAGAGTTAGAAGTACAAAACCCATCTCAGTTTGGTTTTCCCACGCAGACAGCCCCTACCCCACAGCTATGGGACGGTGGGAAATATGAAGAGACTGGGTAATGTCTACCCTGCCTTGGCTGGTGTGGGGCTGCAGATTGGGGCAGTGTAGAACTTCTGCTGGTGCCCAGGTAAGAGAGCATACAGCATCCCTGAGGCCCTCTCCTTCCTGCCAAGCCTCCCAATCAGATTTGCTCAAGTGGAGATTTGCACCAGATTGGCCGTGGTTCTGTGGGCTAATTTGTTTGGCCCTTCTTCCTTGGCTGGACTGCCATCAAGTTGGCCATGGGTCACCAGGACCCCAGATGCTACTCCCGACAGCAGAGTCCACAGAATTTAAGGGCAGCATCACTGCTGCCTGGCACAGCATCCCAACCCCTCCTGATGGAAGGCATTCTCTTGGCAGTGTGCTCTGAGCAGGCATTCTGGTAGGCCAGGTATTTTCCCTGAAGGGTCTAGGTGGCAGGTGGCTGCGGTCCTGTGGCTTCCACACAGCCGTCCTCAGTGCCCTCTGTACTACCTTCCGTGTGGACTGTGAGTGCAGGGGATGGGGCTTTACTGGCCCGGGAATGGCATGGCACAGGATAGTGTGGCAAGCCATCAACCCCAGGGCCAGTACCTCACCCCAACAGAGTTGCTTTGACAGATCCAGGGTAGGGAGAGAGACATGATGGGACCGGGCAGCCTCGAGACCTGAGCATCAGGTACTGGGCGAGCCCTTGGACAAGGCTCATCCACAGCAGCTCTCCAAGTGGGACTCATTACCCCTGGATGAGGAGTGGCTTGTCTATATGGGTGCACAGGGTGGTGCAGCAGGGTTAGCTGTGACCCCTTCCCCCCTCCACCTCCTCATCCCCTGCGTTGGCTAATTTATGTCAGCTTGGCACAGGCAAGAGTCCTCTGAGAGGAGGGAACCCTATTGAAAAAACACCTCTATAAAACCGGGCTATAGGCAGGCAAGCCTGTAAGGCATTCTCTTAATTAATGATTGATGGGGGAGGGCCCTACCCATTGTGGGTGGGGGCATCCCTGGGCTGGAGGTCCTGGGTTCTATAAGCAGGCTGAGCAAGTCAGGAAACAGTGCCCCTCCATGGCCTCTGCATCAGCTCCTGCCTCCAGGTTCCTGTCCTGATTGACTTCCTGTTCTGACTTCCTTCATGGTGAACAGTAATATGGAAATGTAAGCCAAATAAAGCCTTTCCTCCCCAAATTTGGTCATGGTGCTTCATCACAGCAATAGCAACCTTAATGAAGACTCCATCTACTCCAACCAAGTTTGTCTCTGGTAACTCAGCTGCCGACGCCTCCACTTATTGAAGGTACACCAAGTCCTGTGCAGAAAGCCTGCCCGCTTTTACCAGCCAGGGGACCTGGGCAGGAGGCAGGAGTTCAGACACTGGGGGAGACCAGTATCACAGGGGCCTATCCTGCCCGTGACCGCAACCTTGGAGGAAGGTGGCACTGGCTCTAATGGGCCATACAGAGATGAGGCCGCAGTGGCTGTCCCTCCTGACACCAGGCCTTGTGTCCCCACCATGGTTCAGGGCAACCCCTGGCCACTTGCATGAGCTTCCCACTCCACTCTGGGATATTCAATACTCCCCACTCGGTGCACTTACCCAAGGTCCTCTGTGTAGCATCATTTAGTTGCCTGTATTTCTGAATTCTGGAGAACATAAAGCTAGATGCTCTTGTTTTGGTTTGGTTTGGGTTCTTTGAGACACAGTTTCTCTGTGTAGTTTTGGAGCCTGTCCTGGAACTCGCTCTGTAGACCAGGCTATCCTAGAACTCACAGAGATTTGCCTGCCCCTGCCTCGAGAGTGCTGGGATTAAAGGTGTGCGCCACCACCACCCAGCAAAGCTAGAAATACCCTTAACATAAAACAGAACTGGACTTTCTCTTCACAGGGGGCTCATGACTGGGACTCATGGCAGGTGCTTGCAGCCACCAAGGAGGTTATAGTCTCCAAGATCCCTGCCGGAGCCTTCCACACGGCACGTGACAGCATGCTCCAGGGGCTTACACAGTCTGTGCTGACTTGGTGCAGATGTAGTCATGCTTGCCGGACAGCAGTAAGGACCACCACAGGGAAACTGAGGCGAGAGCGTTGCGAGCAGTCCAGGGTCATTCTGATGTATGCCTGCACCCAGCACCACACCTGCCTCCTGTTCATCCACAGTGGCCAGCTGTGCCAGTCAGGGGCGTGAACTGATGAAGTACTAGCTGAGGATCCCGTGGCTGGAAAGAGGCTTTCCACATGCAATCCAGAAGACACAGAGGGTGTTCTCCATGATGGCCTATGAACAACGGCCATAGCAGACGTCACAGTGCCAACCCGTTTGTGTCTGGGCTGCTATGACAACCCCCCACGCCACAACTCTAGCCTACCTCTCAGCTCTGTAGGCTGGTGACCAGGTGGTGCCCAGGTAGCGCCCAGGTGGTGCCCAGGTGGTGCCAGGTGGTGCCCAGGCCAGTTTCCCATCAGCAGCCACTGTGTCACAGCCTGGCACCTGTTGACCTCTGCCTCTGTAGGCACCCACGTTCCTTACCCCTGACCTCATCCCTGTACCACTCCATGTACCTACCACGGCTCTGGACAAAGGCCCAGTGCTTAATCTAGTGAAGGCCCCTAGCTACACCAAGCCTAGCAGACAGCGTCAGTGAGAACAAGAAGAGATGATCACACACGGCAAGATGAGGCAAAAACTTAGGCAGCTCGCTCTTCTCCCAGGAACCTGCTCTTGCTGAGCTTATGGGTCCCATAAGAACTACGACAGCCAGTCTCTCCCACGGAGAGTTCTCCCTGTGATCTAACCGATTCCACAGGCCAGGCTCTCTCCCGCCTTAGGTCCCAGAACTTTAGCATCGCCATTAGAGAGCAAGCTTCCAGCAGACAGATAAAGCAGAGAGAGCACAGACTTCATATACAGTTCTCTGCCATAATCAGGCGTCAAAGCACTAAGAGCCTTTTGCAGAGGCAGAGAGGGTGCTAGTCAGCCGTGGTGTTGTGTGTAAACAGTGTTCAAACGTCGTTGCTCAATATCTCCAGTGGGTGAAGGACATGGTAGTGCCTGTCTTTATCCCAGCACTTTGGAGACAGAAGCAGATGGACCTCATCTCAGCCAAGCATGGTGACAAATGAGTCCAAATCTGAGGCCAGCCTGGGACCTGAGACCCTGTCTCAAAGTCACTTTTCCAGCTGGGTATTGTAACACATACAGTCTCTAGTCCTGGGGAGTTAGGGGCAAGATCAGGAGCGCAGGGTCAGCCTTGGGTAAATACCAAATTTAAGGCTAGCCTAAACTACATGAGATTTGTCTCAATAAACCTAAAAGAATTTTTTTCTTTTTGCAGTGCTGGGAATCAAACCCAGGTCTCATGCCTGTTTGCAAACACTCTTACACTGAGCTGCAACCCCAGCCCTCAAACTAATTTCTCTTCCATGCTGAGGTATTGCTCAGTGACAGAGTGCTTGTCTCTCATGCAAAAGGTCCTGGATTTGGTCCTCAGCATGGGTGAGGGAGTGTGAGTTTGGAAGGAAGAGAGAAAGTGCTTTATCTCCTGCAGCCATTCCTCGCTAGTGTAGAACAGAAATGAAATTCACAGTTGGTGATTGTAAACTTCGTATTTGCTGGGTGTGGTAGTTTGAAAGAAAATGACCTCCAAAGGGAATGGCATTATTAGGAGGTGAGGCCTTTATGGAGGAAGTGTGTCACTGTGAGGGCGGGCTTTGAGGTCTCTTTTGCTAAAGCTTCCCTCAGTGTGAGAGTCGACTTCCTGTTGTCTGCAAGATGTAGGACTCTCAGCTCCAGCACCACGTCTGCCTGCAGGCCTCCTTGCTCCCCGCAGTGATGGCAATGGATTGAACTTCTGAGACTGTAAGTGAGCCGCCCCAGTTAAATGCGTTTTTTACAAGAGTTGCTGTGAGCCAGGTGGTGGTGGCACACATCTTTAATCCCAGTACTTGGGAGGCAGAGGCAGGTGGATCTCTGTGAGTTTGAGGCCAGCCTGGTCTACAGAGTGAGTTCCAGAACAGGCTCCAAAACTAAAAAAAAAGAAAAAGAAAAGAAAAGAAAAAGAAAAAAGAGTGGTCATAGTGTCTCTTCACGGCAATAAAAACCCTAAGTAAGATACCAGGCTCACTGGCATGGTCTTAGTTACGGCACTTTAGTATGTATGGCAATGTCTCCAAGTTTCATCACTAAAGTGATATATGCTGAACCCAAGGGGAGGCCTTGGGACCCTCAACACTTAGTGTCTGAGCCACTGGCACCGCTTACTGTGTCAATCCCTCGCTGGCTGACATGCACATCTGATCAGAGAGCCCCTCTGCCCGACACTCGCTGAGCCTGACTCTGCAAGTCTCCTCAGGAGAAGCAACATGCTGGTTATGGATGAGCATTTTCAAACTCTTCTGAGGCCACCCAAACACGTTTCGTAATCCTCTCTGAAGGATCTCGCGCCATTTCTTAGACTTTCTCCCAAGAACTTTCTTTTTTGGGTGCTGTTTCCATTTTCTGCTGATAGGCAAGACAGATGCTGCCTCTCTGTGACCGCCTCAGATCCAGCCATTTCAGTGAGCAGCCCGTGAGCTCACTCAGCTGGCTTCCCGTTCTTCAGGAGTCTTCAAAGATGTATTACCTACAAAAGTTAGTTGTCTTTTGTTTTTTTTTTTCAAGACAGGGTTTCTCTGTGTAACAGCCCTGACTGTCCTGGAACTCATTTTGTAGACCAGGTTGGCCTCATACTCACAGAGATCTGCTTACCTCTGCCTTCTGAGTGCTGGAATTAAATGTGTGTGCCACCACTGCCTGGCAAATGTTAGTTTTCTTTCCTTCTGTTCCTTTTGTCTTCTGCTTTTCTGCTGACCTCACAACATCAGCCAAGGTCTCAGCTATTGGCTACAGTGCTGATGATGGCTGACTCTTGATTAGAAAGGAATATTTCCTGGGAGGCATAGTGGTTGCAAATGCCCTGGACGTTGTACCTAGGGCAGACTCTGGGGAGCAGGTATTCAGCTGTCTGTACCTTAAGACACTGTTGGCAATTGTAACCTTCCTAGAACAGGTCTGTCATATGTCACACCCACAGGGACAGGCTGCCACTAAACTTGCTGGCGCTGCTTCAGTCTGCAACATGCTCATGCAGTCTTGCTTGCGGCTGTCTATCCCCCGCTTCTTTTTTTTTTTTTTTAACTCCAAAGAGGGATCGACTTACCGTCTTAAAAGATGGCCTATTTTGGGGTCTGTTAATCCTTCCCTTTATGTTTCCTTTCTGACAGACAGGGTTGCAAATTGAACATAAGGCCTTGTGCACACTAGGCAAGCACTCTCTCGCTGAGCTGCAGCCCCGGTTCCCATCTCGTTGGTTTCTATTCTTGTCTTATAGTTTCCTTCCTCCACTTTCTTGGGGTTATTCCCAAGCAGACGACTTCGGAGTTTAGTTTGAAGCCTCTCTCACTTTGATCTAACCACTGAAGTTCATCAGTTTCGCCCACGGCCCTGTCTGTGCGGCGTTCCAGCAGCTTTGATAGCCTTTCCTTTCGTCACACGTTAGTTCTAATAATTTGTGATCGTTGTCATACTTACTCATGCACTTAAGGCTTCTTTTTATCATTACTTTGGTTTGTTTTTCAATATTGGGTTTCTGGGGCTGGAGAGATGGCTCAGCGGTTAAGAGCATGGCCTGCTCTTCTAAAGATCCTGAGTTCAATTCCCAGCAACCACATGGTGGCTCACAACCATCTGTAATGAGGTCTGGTCTGCAGGCATGCATGTAGACAAAATATTGTATACAAAATAAATAAACGAATATTCAATATTGGGTTTCTCTGTGGAGCCCTGTCTGTTCTGGAACTCGCCCTGTAGACCAGGCTGGCCTCAAATTCAGAGATCTGCCTGCCTCTGCCTCCCAGTGTTGGCAAAAGATGTATGCTACCACCCGCCTTAAAACTTCTTTTTTTTTCTAGGTAGGGGAGTTAAGACAAGGTTTCTGTGTGTAGCCCTGGCTAGCCTAGACCTAACTCTGTAGACTAGGCTGGCCTAGGAACTCTCAGAGATCTACCTGTCTCTGTGTCCTGAGTGCTGGGATTAATGGTACAGGCATCACTGCCTGGTTTAAAGCTTCATTTCTAAAATTTCAAGTCTGAAGGTATTTTCTTTTTTCCAAATTAATTAAATCCTACTCGCTGTAATAACTGATGGAATTTGGAGTTTGTGTCTCAATTTGTGCTTTTCTTATTTGTTTGTTTTCAATAGAGGTCTCACTATGTAGCCTTAGATGGCATAGAACTCACGATGTAGACCAGGCTGGCCTTGAACTCATAGAGTTCAGACTCACCCTGACTTTGCTGGGATTAGAAGCGTGTACTGCCACACCTAGCCTTCAATGTATGCTTGTTACTTATCTTCTCTGGTTCCTTTTCATCCTTTCGGCTAGTTTTCCTTCTTTCTCACATTCTTTTAGCTTTTAATCTCATTCCGATTTCCCTCAGTTAGTTTGAAATTTATAAATTGTGTTTCTGTTTCTTGGAAACTACACCAGGAATGCTCCTGTGTGCTTGAACTCTGATAGTTAAAGTGTGGCCGTGGGCACGGCACATTTGGTAGAGTGCTTACCTAGCATGCATGAGGCCCTGGAGGTGATCCCCAGCCATGCATAAACAGACATGGTACTGCAAGCCTTTAATCCCAGCATTTAGGAGCTGAAGGCAAGATGACAGAAATTCAGGGTCACCCTCTGCTGTATAGCAAGTGGGAAGGTGACCTTGGGCTACACAAGACCCTGTCTCCAAAAGTTAAAATAAGGTCAGGTGTCACAGAACCTGCCTTTATTCCCAGAACTGGGGAGACAAAGTCAGACAGATCTTTGTGAGTTTGGGGCCAGCATGATTCACATAGTAAGACCCTGTTTCAAAGAATTAAAATGAAGTCAATATAGGGATTGGAGGACAATTCAGCTTTCATCTTACCTTGCTATTTTCTACATTTAAATGCTGCGGGCCTTTTCCTCACTCCTGTAAATCAGACATTACCAACCTAACTTTATGCATCCAGTGTCATTTAGAGCTGGTGGCTATGTGGGCCTTCATGGTGTAGCTTTCCTCTAAGCAGCAGCAAATGCCTTCTCGTGAGACTCCTGCCCCATGCCTTGACTGGCCTGGGTTTCCCTCAGAGCCGTCTGCTCGCTCTCTCTGAGACTAGTCAGACAGACTTTGACCACATCCTCTGTCCTGGCTTCTCTTTTGCCCAGGGAATCACCTCTGTGGGCTAATCCACTTTGTGTTGTGGGTGCCCTTTTGCTTGGTAGCCCTGTGTTTATCAGTTTCCGTAGGGTCTTTTTTTCTTTTACATTTTTATTCATTTTGCATGTGTGTGCCACGGTAGACAGGACAACTTGCAGAAATAAGTTCTCTCCGTCCACCATGTGGGTCCCAGGCATGCAACGCAGGTACCTTTACCTACTGCCATCTCTCTGGCCCTAGTTTGCTTTTATTTTGCTTCTTTTTTTTTTTTGGTTTTTTCAAGACAGGGTTTCCCTGTAGTTTCTAGAGTCTGTCCTGGAACTAGTTCTTGTAGACCAGGCTGGCCTCGAACTCAGAGATCCGCCTGCCTCTGCCTCCCGAGTGCTGGGATTAAAGGCGTGCGCCACCACCGCCCGGCTTTATTTTGCTTCTTATTCATCATGTAGGCGTATTTTTCTTTTTTGAGACAAGGTCTCACTGTGTAGACCAGGCTGGCTTTGAACAGAGATCTGCCTGCTTCTGCCTCCTGAGTGCTGGGACTGAAGGTGTGTGCTCCTCCACCTGGAATACGTATTCCCACCACCACAAAGTGCCTGTTTATGCTCCTTCACACTCATGGTAAAATACACATACGTAAAGTTTGCCAGCCAGGCCCTGTGGCATACACCTTTAGTCCTAGCACTCTAGAGACAGAGAGGCAGGTCGATCTCTATGAGTTCAAGGCCAGCCTAGTCTACATCATGAGTTCCAGGACAGCCAGGGCTCCGTTGTGAGACCCTGTCTTGAAAAGACTAAAAATATTAAAAAATGAAAATAATTGCTATTCTTACCATTTGTAGGCATCTGACCCAGTGTCATGAAACACAAAGGCAGTGCTGTGTAATGGGCACAGCCCCTAGTAACTGCTGCTTCACTTCTGTTGCTATGGATTTGGCTATACAAGGGCAGCCATACTCCCTCCCCTACACCCCCTAGTAACTGCTGCTTCACTTCTGTTGCTATGGATTTGGCTATACAAGGGCAGCCATACTCCCTCCCCTACACCCCCTAGTAACTGCTGCTGCACTCTCTGTTGCTATAGACTTGGCTATCAAAGGCAGCCATACTCCCTCCCCTACACCCCCTAGTAACTGCTGCTGCACTGTCTGTAGCTATGGACTTGGCTATCCAAGGGCCTTGCGCAAGTGAAGCTGTGTGGCATTTGCCCTGAAATTCTTGACTACGGATTGGTCCCAAGACTCCCTGCAGATGCCATAATCGGCAGCCACTCAAGTCCCTTGCGCAAAAGGTAACCTGCCACATGGTCTCATCCTTGGATGACTTACACAACATACACTCCGTACTGTGTCATTAGGAAATCATGGTAGGACTAAGAGCTTTACAAGTTTAATACGAATTACTACCCTGGTAGGCCCAGCTAGGCCACACAGAGGATATGGGGAGAGCTCCCACAACCCTCCTCAAAGGGCTTGATATAGGCAAATTTAAGTTCTGGTTTCTGCAGCTTTCTGGAATTTTTAAAGAATGCTTTTCGTGTTCTTTGGGTTGAATCTACAGATGCAGGGCCTGTGGATGTGGAGAGGTGGTGATGTCACCCAGCGTGTCTCCACGGTTCATCCACATCCTGGCAAGTGTCCAGTCTCCTTCCTTTTTAAGACTGAGTAATACTCCATGTGTATTCAGACCATTTTCTGTTTATTGCTGTTGGACACTTGTGTTGGTTCCCTCTTGTGGCGATTGTGGGTACTGCCGCCATGAATATAAATTGTGGGCAGGTCTGCTTATTTTCTGGGGCACACTGGGATCCTGTAATAGCTAGGTCTGACAGCAATTCTGTGTTTACCTTCTTGAGAAATGGCCACACTTCCCCCAGGGAACTCACTGCCTGCTCCCTGTTTCTTAAAACACTAGTCTTTGTTTATTTTGAGACAGGTTCTTGCTTTGTAACCTAGACTGCTCTCCAAATTATATCAATCCTCCTGCCTCAGCTTCCCAGTGCTGGCAATAGAGGCGTGTGCCACCACAGGCAGCTGGTTTACATTTCTCTAATGATAAATAATATTGAGTGTCTTTTTTTTTTCAAGACAGGGTTTCTCTGTGCTATCCTGGAACTCGATTTGTAGACCAGGTTGGTTGTAAACCTGTAGATCTGCCTGCCTCCTTCGCCTGACTGGTGGGATTAAAGGTGTGAGCCACCACCTCCCGACATTTTTTTTTTTTTTTTTTGCCCATTTGTATGTCTTCCTTGGACAAATATCCTCTCAAGTCCTTTGTCTTTTTTAAAGTGGGCAGTTTGCTCTTTCATTGTTGAATGTTGAGGTTCCTTATATATTCTGGATGTTAATCCCGGATCAGATGAACGATGCAAATGTCTTCTATACTATATGGTACATAGCTCTGTGTGTGTGGTGTGTGTGGCGGGGGTTGTTTGGGAAGGGGTTGAAATGAGACAGGGTCTCTCCTATAGCTGATTCTGGCCTTGAACTTGCTATGTAACTGAAAATGATCTTGAATTTCTGATCCTCCTGACTCTGTTTCCTCAGTGCTAGGACTACAGGGGAGGGCCAGCTGCAGTATTGGGGTTCTGACCTACGACTGTCTACATGCTGGGCCAGGTCTCCAGGCCCCTCTTCATTCCCTGGAAGGTGGCTTTTGATGCACTGAAGCTTCTGATTTTGATAGGCTGTGGTTGGTCTGTCTTTCACTCCGTGTCATAACCATGAATGTGCCGTCGAGTGCCGCGCACTGAATTCCCGTGTTCCCTTCTAAACATTTTGTAATTTCCACTCTGCGTCCTTGAGTTGGCTTCATATTTACTAAAGATCACCGAAGACTTTAAAAAAACCCTTCTGGGGCTGGAGAGATGGCTCAGAGGTTAAGAGCACTGCCTGCTCTTCCAAAGGTCCTGAGTTCAATTCCCAGCAACCACATGGTGGCTCACAACCATCTGTAATGAGGTCTGGTGCCCTCTTCTGGCCTGCAGACATGCACACAGGCAGAATACTGTATACATACATACATACATACATACATACATACATACATACATACATATTAAAAAAAAGAAAAGAAACCCTTCTAAACATGGATATCCTGTGTCCACCCTCCTCGTGGGTCACACATGCCATCTCACTGACACATATGTTGTCTGCAGCGGCCCCTCTTCTGGCTTCTGCAGCCCTCTTACACGGAACTTATGGTTTTCGATAGCATCTTCGTTTCCGGGTGCAGTTTCCTGACTCATTCATTTTCTGCATTTCGACTCCAAAACCCAGAAGCAGCCATTCCTTCCCAAAGCCCTGCCTCATCTCAGGACAGACACTCCTTCCTGGCAGGTAGAGGTTCGGTCAGCTGCAGGAACGTGTGTGGTGTTCCCAGGCCTCAGCAGTGGGCAGAGACCTCTTTGTTTAGAATGCAGTCCAGGGCTGGGGAGACGGCTCAGTTTGGTAGAGCACTTATTTACTTGCCTTGCGTGGTGTGAAACCCTGGGTTTGATCCCTAGAGCCACACAAACCAAATACGGTGGTGCTCACCAGGAATCCCAGCACTAGAAAGAAAAGGGTCAGAAGTTGAAGGTTATCTTCTGCTAGATAGCAAGTTGAGGTCAGCCTAGGCTACAAGCCACCTGTCTTCAAAAAATTAAAATAAGGCCGGGCGGTGGTGGCGCACGCCTTTAATCCCAGCACTCGGGAGGCAGAGGCAGGCGGATCTCTATGAGTTCGAGGACAGCCAGGACTACTACACAGAGAAACCCTGTCTTGAAAAACAAAACAAAAAAATTGAGAATTTTTATGTAAAATTCTTAATTTTAATTCATATGCTCTTCCTCTTAGCTACAAACCCAGCACCCCTACCATTAGCCAAACTAGCCATACTCTGGGCTGGAGAGATGGCTCAGTAGTTAAGAGCACCTGCTGTTCTTCTAGAGGACCTGGGTTTGATACTTAGCACCCAAATGACAGCTCACAACCATATGTAACTCCAATTCCTGGGATCCGACACCTGCCTCAGGTAGGAATGAGGTACACAGACACACATGCTGGCAAAGCATCTATATGCATGAAAAGGAAATAAATTTGAATCCTTAGTACTGGGTGGGGGGAGGAATCAAGCAAGATAACCCAATGGGAAAAGATGCCTACAGGCAGGATTGGCAACCTTGATCCCCAGACCCACATGTGGAAGAAGTAAGCTAACTTCTCGAGTTGTCCTTTGACCATCCCCCACTTGTTCTTGGTATGTGTGCTTGAATTTGCTCTCTCTCTCTCTCTCTCTCTCTCTCTCTCTCTCTCTCTCTCTCTCTCACTCACTCACACACACACACACACACACACACACACACACACGCAAATTAAATAGATTTTTTTCCTTTGTTTTTTCTTTTGGTTTTGTCTTTTTGGTTTTTTGAGACAGGGCTTCTCTGCGTAACTGTCCTGGCTGTCCTAGAACTCACTTTGTAGACCAGGCTGGCCTCAAACTTACTGAGATCCGCTGTCTCTGCCTGCCAAGTACTGGGATTAAAGGCATGTGCCACCACCGCCTGACTACTGTAATTCTTTTAAAAAATTCATAATTACGGGGGGGGGCGGAGCGGGGGAGAGTGTGTGCACGCCTTTAATCCCAGCACTCAGGAGGCAGAGACAGGCAGAGGGATCTCTATGAGTAGTTCTACAGCCTGGTCTACAGAACAAGTTTCAAGACAGCCAAGGCTACACAGAGAAACCCTGTCTCAAAGCAAACAAAACAAAATTTTCAGAATGGCAGCATCACCACTGATCCAACCCTGTGATATTTGTGGGTTTGTTTTTTTTTTTTAACTTTTGTGGTGTGTGTGGTGTGAAGGGGTGTACTGAGCCACAGTCAGGCGTATGAAGGTCGGAGAATAACCCTGAATGTTGATCCTCACCACCACCTTGAGACAGGGTCTCTTTGTTGTTCACCGTTGAGTATGCTAGATTAGCTGGCTGGTGAGTATTTGGGAATTCTGTCTCTACTGGTCATCTGGCCACAGGAACACTGGGAAGCACAGCCAAGCTTTATTTGAGCTGTAGGATTCAAACTCAGGTTCTCTCACGTCCTTTATCCAATGAGCCATCTCTTCAGTACTTGTGGATATTGTTTTATCATATGTGTTTGTGTGCGTGTGTGTACAGCGCGCGTGCACATGCATGCATGCACACGCAATGCATGTATGTAGAGTACTATGCCACAATGAGACATCAAAGGACAACTTTGTGGAGTTGGTTCTCTCCTTCCACCTGGGTGTCAGAGATGAAATTCAATTAGCCATACTTGTACAGCCAATGCCTTTGCCCACTGAGCCATCTCACCCAAAGGTATTTTAAATATTTTCATCTGTAGTTTCCTTCCCTCAGTGAAGAATTTATTGTTTCTAACCTCTCAGAATACTCTCCATTTCTCTGACTGTTTTCTCCAGGATTTTAGGGGGTGCTTTTAAAGTTTAATTTTGTTTGTACCTACATTAAATGTTGCCGGGCGGTGGTGGCACACGCCTTTAATCCCAGCACTCAGGAGGCAGAGGCAGGCGGATCTCTGTGAGTTCAATACTAGCCTGGTCTACAAGAGCTAGTTCCAGGACAGGCTCCAAAGCTACAGAGAAACCCTGTCTCAAAAATAAATAAATAAAATAAGATAAAATAAAATAAAATGTTCACATTCTTCTTAAGTGTACCTGTAAAATGCGGGGCGGGGGAGGGGGCTGTAGGCCCAGGACGCAGGATCTGATAGCAGCAAGGCTTGACACCAGGTGACATGGGAGACAGCCGTGAGTGGGTGGGAAGGGGCAGTGGAGCCTCCTTACCCTGTTGGTCACAGGTGGCCTGATGGGAGGGAAGGTTCATTCTGACATCAGGGATGCCACACCATCAGGGGAGAGCTGGGCTCTGTTTCTGTCTAAGCCCATCTACCAGGGGACCTCAGCCCAGCCCGATGCTCCTATCCCCAGTCTCTTAGTCACTCTTCCTGTGAGACTGTTGTGAGTGAAGGATTGCCCATCCCTGGCAGACTTAGAAGGAGCCAGGGAAGATTCTGGGATACGTGTTCCCCAGAACTCACTGGTCCTGTGTTTGCAGGTCTGCACCCAAGTTGGGGCTGGTCGCTGCCTCTGTAAACTGCACCCTCAAGGCCCAACAGCAAGCCAAAGACAGACGTGCTCAGGCACTTCAATGTACAAGTTATAGTGCAGATAGCTTCAGCTGCAGCCAGGTGGGTCCCCCTAGGTGGGAAGCACCCTGGCAGGTCAGGAAGAACTATTGTGTCCCTGGATGGTGGTGGACATTAAGTGCTTTTGAGTTTCTGTCCACGGGAGCAGTGGTCACAGGGTCATCTTCCATCACTATCTGGACACCTCCACAAGACAGGGTAGTCGCTGCAGCCTGGGCCAGTTTTTGTGCGGAATCCCAACTAGGTCAACGTGACCAAGGTAGTGGCCCCAGTGACCCCTGGTCTGGGGAATTTACTATGGCCCTTGAGGGGCTTCTGGGATGAACCAAGAAAATGTGGTGAAGCCGGCTCTCAGGGTCAGAGTCTTTTCAGGGCCTGGAGGACCTCAGGACACACCACTGTGTGAAGCATGCATCCTGGAGCATTCTTCCCACCTGTGAAAGAGGACCGTGGGGAACATCCTCTGGATCCCTGCCGGTCTGGAATTAGGTTCTTGAATGTGAATGCTCCCTGGGGAGCAGTGAGGAGTTTGGAAGCCTTCCATGGGCACAGCGCTCTCTGTCCCTCTGGTGACCACTACCAGATTCCCTACCCAGCTCCCTGGCTGGGCAGGGTGCAGCTCAGCCCCACCTCCCCAGACTTGGGCTAGGGCTACCAGCTCACCTGACTGGGGAGAAACCAGCCAGGACTGGTTCCTCTCCTCCGGGAGCCTGGTTTGTGTGTTTCTGCACTTGACAGCCTCCTCCTACAAAGTTGAAAGGATTGGGAAAGAGAAGCACTCTCCAAGCTGGCTTCTGGGCCTCCTGCCTCTGAAACACGGGGTTGCAGTCTGACTTGTGAGCTTCACTACCCCACAGGGACAGTGGCTTCCTCCATGGCACTCTGGTGCGGTGAGGAAGTGTGCCCCCGGCCTTTTCCTTCAGTGTTGAGCTCCAGGGGCGACAGGAACCACGTCTGTCCGCTGCCTCTCTTTGTCTGAGCTCTGCCGGGCAAGTGTTTTAAAGACCCCAGGATGTCCGGGACGCCTGGGGAGGCATTTTAATGAGCTTTTCAGAACCTCGGCTGCTGCTTTTTCTTGAGAAAACAGGAAGTTGGGTAGCTGGGAGGAAACCCCTACTCGATCCCGAGCCGCGTGCAGGCAACAGCTTGGTGTCGAGATCTGCCCAGAGATTTTCAGACTTGAAGAAGGTACCTCAGCATACAGGCACGGACATTGTGTAGAGAGGCCCAGAACACGAGCAGAGAAAGAAATTTAAACTTGAGGACAGGTTCTGGGGGCAATGCTGCAACCAGCACAGGGACCAGCAAATATGTCGGCCAGAAGGGGCAGTTCCTGGCCATCCCAGACAGAGACTTTGGTTTCAGGTGCTGCAGACATGAACGTTGGTGAGGGTCTCTCAGGGGTCTTGGAGGGGCCATTCTTCCAAGAGAGGCAGAGCAAGGAGAAGAGGCTCCCAGGCTGTCTTAGTCCTTGTCCGATTGCCCAGCTGGGCAATGCGGCTCTAACCCGCCGCATCCCTGATACCATACCCAGCTTCATGCATTCACCCCACAGGAGCCCATGCAGCTGCTGCCCTGGTCAGGGAGCAGAGCCCACAACGGGGCCACACTAGAAGAGGGACAATAGGCTCAAGCGACTGTGTCTGAGGACAGGACCCTTGCTAGTGGAAGACAGCCTTTCCAAGAACTTACAGGCCAACGTGAGGGGTCCAGCGAGTAAGGAAAAAAAATGACTGAGCAGCAGCCATGGAGATGCTGGGCAGAGAGGACAGGCAGCCCATGCTTCGCCCAAGTGCATCTGCTACAGATGGTTTCGTGTACCGGCTGCCGTCAGAGGTCCCGTATGCAGGCCAACGTCTGGGTCTAGAATCCCCAGAGGTTCTGAGGGCACGGAGGAGCAGGGCTCTAGGCCACAAGGCTGTGTTCTTCCCAGCTCTGCACAGCCCTTGGGCCACATTCACACCCTCTCTAGGAACCCCTCAGCTGCAGCACTCCCAACCAACCTGGGAGCTTGACCCAGAGCAGGCAACTTGGAATGCCATGGACACCACACACTCGCTTGCAGCAGCTACCCCAGTAGCCTGCCCAGCAGCCAAGGGAGACTTTGTCCTTGAGGCCAGTGAAGACCCTGGGAAAGCATCTCAAGGTGAAGCAAGAGACCTTGTATAGGGGTTGTCCTTTTCCAAACGGGTGCAGACCCCTGCTTTGACCCCCCCCAAGGTCTCAGCCATGGAGAACATTACACACAAGTCTTGCCTAAGGTTACACACAACCCTCAGCCTGACTCCAGGAGGTATATGCCTTTCATCTTGGACCCTTCCCACATGACCCGGACTCACAGCCTTATGAGTCCTTAGATTGGTGAGAGCTGGCCCACCTCCCTGGAGAGCTTCCACCAACTGAATCTTCTCTTTTTCTTTCTTCTGCTATTTTGGTGCTGTTCCCAGAGGGAAAACCCACTTGACAAGCAATATTCCCAGAGCAAAGTCGTGGCTGGGGCAGGAGGCTCGAGGAGGAAGTGAATACTGACGGCAGAGCTGGGGTCTGCAGGCACTGTTGTCACCAGGGCCTGCCTTCCGGGAGTATCTGTATGTGACAGTCCTGTATGACAGGAGGATCTACCACAAAGTGAGGACTGACAGCCTGGAGTTCCGGGGAGCTGGGGGAGAGGGGGCAGAGAGTCTCCCAGGGAAGTTATGGCCTTGGAAGCTGGACTCTGGGGAGAGGGGGGGTAGAGGCTGAGATTGTCCATTGGGAATGTCTATCAAAGGGACATTCCCAGTACTGTCCACCATGAGAAAATATTTTATCAAAGAAATTTGGGGAAAAAAAAACCTAAACATGAAACACTGAGATAGCTGGGCGCAATGTCTATTTTTACTGTCCCTTTGGTCCCGACCCATGGTTAGGGAATGGACTGTGGCCCCTGCGAGGGTATATTTTGAAAGAGTGACGTCAAGCCATCGGAAACGTGTGTCCCGAGAGGCCAGTGAACCCCCACCTCTGGGAGCTTTCAGGCAGAGCCAGCAGAGGGCTTTCCCCATCACGGAAAGAAGCCACAGTCAGGGAAACAGGCTCCAAGGGTCCAAGTCTAGGCACTTTGAACAAGAGGGCATCCTCGTGCTGGAGAGATGGCTCAGAGGTTAAGAGCACTGGCTGCTCTTCCAGAGAGGTCCTGAGTTCAATTCCCAGCAACCACATGGTGGCTCACAACCATCTGTGGTGAGATCTGGCGCCCTCTTCTGGCCTGCAGGCATACATGCAAATACATGCAGGCAGAACACTGTACACATAATAAATCTGTACACATAATAAATAAGTAATCTTTAAAAAAGAGAGGGGGGCATCCTCAGTAGAGGGTACCAGACGTAATATGACCCAGCCTCCGTCCCCAGGCTCAGCCCAGACTCCTGCCAGCTCTACCCTGTGGTAGAACCTTAGGTCCCTCTTGACTGCTCCTGTCCTGACAGATATCCCCAGAGTCAAGTTAAAAGCCTCACCAACCCCCAAGCCAATGCAGTCCCTGAGGTGGCTGTGGGGCAGGAAACAGTCTCAGGAGGCTAAGGTCCCAGCCGTGCAGGATCCTACAGAGGATAAGACAGGGTTTCACCAGCGTTAGTTCCTGGCCTGGCCCCCCAGGCTCCAAGTCCAGATGGAGCAAAGGCTTCAGCACTTCTGGAAAGGCCCTGAATTAGGTTGGGAGGTGGTGGTGGTGCACATCTTTGATCCAGCACTCAGGAGGCAGAGTTTAAGGCCAGCCTGGTCTACAGAATGAGTTCCAGGACAGACAGAGAAGCCCTGTCCAGAGAGGGAGGGAGAGAAGGAGAGAGGGAGGGAGGGAGGGAAGGAGGGAGAGAGAGAGAGAGAGAGAGAGAGAGAGAGAGAGAGAGAGAGAGAGAGAGAGAGAGAGAGAAGAAAGGAATGGACCTGGAGAGATGGCTCAGCAGTTAAGAGCACTGACTGCTCTTCCAGAGGACATGGGTTCAATTCCCAGCACCCACATGGCAGCTCACAACTGTCTGTAACTCCAGTTCCAAGGGACCCGACACCCACGGCAAAACACCAATGCACATTTTAAAATAATCCTCAAGAAAATAGCCTTAATTCTCACCAGGTAGCCCCCAAGAGCAAAGACCTGGCTTCTGGTAGCTCAGAGCAGACCCCAGCCATTTCAGGAAGGCTCTCGGTACTGTTGGGCCCACTGTCCCTCTCCCTTTACACTAAAGTAAGTGTTCCCATCCTCCACCACCCCCAAACCTCAGCCTTCACAATGTGGGGCCGACCTTCCTGCATCTTAGCCCTGCCCCTGCAACACCATGAGCAGTTCCCAGGGATTACTTTAAGTTTTCAGTAAGGCTACTGGAGTTGTCCTCTGCCTATAGCCTATCCTATCATGAAGGATAGGCTATATGAATAGTCCTCATGACCTGTCTGGCCTCATGAGTTATAACATCAGCCTCAGAAGCAGAGAAGCAGGGAAATGCGGGGAAAAAAATCAGAAGTAGAAGGCTTCTTTCTGAGTAAGCACTGGCCGCCCAGACCAGAGTGACTTCTACCCCCACTAGCCCATGGCCAGGTGGAGCCATTACACACAGATGAGAACTATTCTCAGGCTGAGTTAAGATTCAGTTGATGCTGTGGAATTATCTTTTAGTACACTGTGCCAATGTGTCGCTCAGAATGGTTTAATAAAAAGCTGAATAGCGGGCTGGAGAGATGGCTCAGAGGTTAAGAGCACTGACTACTCTTCCAGAGGTCCTGAGTTCAATTCCCAGCAACCACATGGTGGCTCACAACCATCTGTAATGAGATCTGGTGCCCTCTTCTGGCCTGCAAGTATACATGCAAGCAGAACACTGTATATGTAATAAATAAATAAATCTTTAAAAAAATGAATAGCCAATAGCGAGGCAGGATTTGGGGGCAGAGAGGACACTGGGAAGAAGTAGGGAGAGGGGGGTGGAGAGATAGCTCAGTGGTTAAGAGCATTGCCTGCTCTTCCAAAGGTCCTGAGTTCAATTCCCAGCAACCACATGGCTCACAACCATCTGTAATGAGGTCTGGTGCCCTCTTCTGGCCTTCAGGCATACACACAGAAAGAATATTGTATACATAATAAATAAATATTAAAAAAAAGAAGTAGGGAGAGGACACCAGGGGGAAGCCAAGAAATGGAGAACAAGCAAGATATGCAGAAGGAGAGGTAACAGCCACAAGTCACATGGTAGCACACAGATTAATAGAAATGGGTTCATTTAAGTTATAAAAGCTAGTTAGAAACAAGCCTAAGCTATTGACTGAGCTTTCATAATTAGTCATAAGTTTCCGTGTCATGAGTTGGGAGCTGGTTGGTGGGACAGAAAAAGACTCCTTGTAAGTGGGCAGTTGGGAGACAGAAGCAGGCAGATCTCTGTGAGTTCGAGACCAGCCTGATCTACATAGTAAGTTCCAGGACAGCCAGGACTACATAGAGAGACTCTGTCTCAAAACAAGTTGAGAGTTTTGGCGCACACCTTTAATCCCAGCACTCAGGAGGCAGAGGCCTAAGTGAACAGAGCAAGTTCCAGGACAGCCAGAGCTATACAGACACACACACACACACACACACACACACAGTGGCAGGGCAGGAGAGATGGCTCAGAGGTTAAGAGCACTGTTGTTCTTCCAGAAGACCCAGGTTCCATTCCTAGCACCCACACGGTGGCTCAACATCATCTGTAACTCCAATTCCAAGGAACCTGACGCCTTCTTTCTGGCCTCTATGGGTACCAGGCACATATGTGATACATATACATGTAGACAAAACACACATACATATAAAATTAAAAATAAAAAATGAAAAATTTGGTAGGCAGCAAGCAGAAGACCCTATCAGTGCCCAAATAGCTGCCACTAACCAGACATGTCAAAAACCAACTTTTAAAAGCCCTGCTCAGGCTGGGATCCAGACACTGGGCAAGAAAAGGAGCCTGGAGCCTCTCAGAGTCCTTGACCAAGAGGACCTGTCCTCCTCGTGAGTAACATGAGCCTTTTCCCTCATGCCCACTGTGGCCAAACTGCTGAGATCCCCAAATAAAAGGCTCAGAGAACTTTTCCACCGCATAAGGCTCACTGCCCTTCACTGGGCAACTGAGACGCCTGTCTCCAGACAGTGGGCCTGGTCTTCCGTTTTCACTCACGCTGATGAATGAAGGAAGAACCCCTCGAGGTTGCAAAGAAAGGGGTGAGGTAGGTAGAGATAGGAAGAAAAGCCACAGGCGGTTCAGAAATGGGTCTGGGGAGAGCTCAGGGAAGAAGGCCAGGACAGCAGACAGTGGCCACTGGAGCACATTCTGACAGGACCCAGGATCAACCCTGAGGAAGCACAGCTCACTGGCAGGTATATCCGGGGTCTCACCAACCCTCCCAAGCCAGCCCTGTCCAGGAAAATCCAGGACCACTTTAGGGAGACCAGGGGAGCCCCTCTAGGACCTCAGGATACAGGTCTGTAAGGAAGCAAAAGAGGGGCCCCTGTTGGTCAGATGTCCCCCACTCTGAAGATCTCCACACTATGTCTCACACCTGCTTAGCTAGGGCAGTGGGGGTTCCTGGAATGGTCCAAGTGGTTGCCTTCGTTCTGCGCCCCCTGTGAATCAGTGCCCTCCCTGCTTGTGCCACTTTGACACCACGAGCCCCTTCACAATCCTCGCCCATTCGTGCTGTTTGGGTAGATCTCTGCCTGGTCCCGACTCCCAAGTCCTGAGACCCCCAGCCCATATTATTACCAGGCAAGGCATGGATTATGGTCTACCACCTGCTGTGGGTGGTGCCCTAGTGTGGGGTTACCCCCTGACCCATAGTGGGCAATGCCCAAGCCCGTGGAAGGCACTGCAGCCCGCAATAGGTGCTCCTGTGCAACTGGGGCGGGAAGGCGGTGGCGGCCGTTTGCTTTTGAATCCCCGCCGGCGCCCTGAGTGGCCCTTTCAAAGGCGGTGACGGGGGCGGGGGCCGTTCCCAGGCGCGCCCCGCCCGCCCTGCGCCCCTCCTCCCGCTTTCCCACGCCGGCCGGTCCGGCGCGTTCTCACGGCCGCTGCCCATCCCCCGTCTGGGAACCTCCTGCTCCGTGCGGTGACTGGGGGGTGGGGGGGAGGGAGGCGCCCGGGAACACCGGGGAGAAATGAGTCGGGACCTGTGGGGAGAAGGGCACCCCGGGGCCTGGGGAGAGCAGCCCTCGTACCAGCGAGAAGGGCACCCTGGGATCTTGGGAGATAGGAGAGGAGGATCTGTGGGAGGCCAGAGCCCAGAGAGAATGGCGCTCCAGGGACTGGGGCGGGGCCTCAAGGAAGGGGGGGTGGTATTTCGTTTGTGAGCTGGGTGGAGAGGGGGAGCCCCTGCCAGCCCTCGGGGGAGACGTCCTGTGTGGCCCAGACCCTGTTTTATTTCTCTGACAAGAGTGGCCCAGGGCAGGAGAGCTACAATCCTCAAAGGCCCAGTCTCCACCTTTGAGATGACCACTGACTGGGATGGGGCTCTTGAAGCCTGGCCTGTTTTAGCAAATACAGATTTCTGCTAGATAAGAATTCCTGAAAACAAAGTTTCCCCCAGGGCTGGAGATGGTAGTTTAGTTGGTGGAGTATTTTCCTAACGTGCTGGAAGGCCTCCCTGGGTTCAATCCCCAGCACTGCACAAACCCCCAGTGGCGCATTCCTGTAATCCCAACATCCTAGCTGAGACAGAAAGATCAAAACTTTAAGGTTATCCTCAACTAAATACCAAGGGCTGGCCAATCAGGGCTACCCTAAGACCCTGGTTTTTTGTTGTTGTTTTTTTCTTTTCTTTAAAGTATTCCACACTTTACTGGAATTCATGTTTAAGGGACAATGGTCTGCTCTTGGAGGGAGCTGAGAACCACTGTGGGATATGACCCGTTGTCCAGACCAGGGGTCTCATCTAGCCACCTTACAACTTGATCCACAGAGGAGTCGAAGCCCCTATAAAGTGTACTGAATGTAGGTTCACACGCTAACCAATATTAAATGATAGGCTACCAGATTTGGAACCTGCCAGCCAAATGGTACACCTTGTTGGACAACAGCAACTCCATGGGAACCTGACTCCCAGGGCTTAGGCCTAAGAACCCAGAGAAGACTGAGGAAAGGGTCCCACCTGGCCGTGGCCCCAGGTGGTGGCTTGCTGGTGAGGTTAGCAGGACTGGGACCCAGTGAGAACCCTGCCAGTAGCCAACTTTAATTCTGTAAGCAGGTGCCAGGTCAAGGCAGGAGGTCCAGCTCTGATGCTGGCCTCTCCTGGTGTAGGATGCTGGACCACAGACACCTGCAGTCACCCATGCCCCCGCCAGGCACTCACATGCAGACACACTCAAACTGAGTGTGTTGTCAGAAGTCAAGCGCTTGTCCAGCACATGCTGGAGGCCCAGTTTCCATCTGAGCGTTAAGAGAAAGGGGAAAAGCAACATTGGACCACTGGGTGCTTTTGAGATTCTGAAGTATCCTTACCCCTTCACCCCATCCACCCCGCCTTCCTGAGAGATACTCCGCCCGCTCCCTTCTTGACAGCCCTACAGCCCCGTCTGAGAGCACCAGAGTACAGATTGAACCCAGCTGTCCCTGATCCCTGAGGGGACCCTCACCGGGAAGACAGTCCCCAGGCGCATCCCCAAGGCCCATCCCCCACTTGTCTGTGGAGACATTGTCCCAGTTGCACAAAAGAACTGGGCAGCGGGTAGGTGGGGGAGGGGCCATACCCGTGGGAACTGCCCTTCCTTAGCAAGGGGGCGGGGCAGGGGCCAGAGGGCAAAGCCCCTGCCAAGGCCTGCCATCCTCACCGGCTCCAAACATATTCATGCGCTAACAGTGCAACCCCCACCCCCAGCAGAGGGCATAGCTCACCACATAAGGACAGTAAGACATTATGACTTGACTTTAAACGAAACTTTCACAAATATAAGTAAACCTCTCCATGTCCCCAGGGTCCTGGACCCAGACCCTTCTGCCTAAACACTTAGCCTGACACCAGTAGAAGATCAGAGCCACAGCTGGGTAGTAGTGGCACAAGCCTTTAATCCCAGCACTCAGGAGGCAGAGGCAGGAAGATCTCTGTGAGTTCGAGGCCAGCCTGTTCTACAGCATGAGTTCCAGGACAGCCAGGGCTACACAGAGAAACCCTGTCTTGAAAAACCAAAAAAGGAAAAAGAAAGTCAGAGCCGCGCTATCAAAGTACCAGGCTAATGAGACCTTTATTGTGCCCTAGTGTGTTTGTCAAATGTGGCTCACCAAGCAACTCATTTCTCTTAAAAGAGCAGGAGACCCCCAAGGACACATTTGGGGCAGTTAGTTCAGGGCCTCAAAAGATGTTCCCAGAACATCCTGGGAAAGCTAGGTGTGAGGCAGAGCCAGGCTGTGACAGGCTAGCACCTCACTGCTTTTTCCTGGTCCCTGTCCCGCCCTGTCTAGCAAGGTGTCAGGCCATTTGTCCAGAAAGTCTCTAAGAACATGTCAGAAGGACAAGCAAAGCTACAATAAAAGCCCCTGGAGCTGAAGGGACCTGATTGGCAGCAAGTATGTGAGGACAGCAAGGCAGAGGTGCCCCTCACCCAGGAGCGGGATCCCTTGCCAGGGTGGGTGTGTCCAGGTATTGCATGTGTGATTGACTTCCTGCCAGACAGCGGGGTGTGATGTGTTCACTTCCTCTCTGCTCTTTCATGCGTTGCTTTTTTCAGTTTGTGGGAAATGAGCAGAAATGGCCCTGTTACTTTGGAGTATGTTCCCAGTGTCTGAGTTCCAAGTATCTCTTGGCTGGGGGTTGGGAGAGAGAGCACCACTAGGCCAAGGCTCTCTGTCTGGGCCTGCCTGTGGAATGGGGATGCCCAGGCCAGGGTATCCCTCAGAATGACCTCTCCCAGCCCCTTTGTGAAGCCTAGGTCCAGATGGACAAAGGGCATAGAAGGCAGGCCTTACTTAGAGCCCCAGAAAATTTATCGGTTGACTGGGGAGGCGTTGGCAACAGATCTGGCCAAGTTTGCACACACCTGTCCCCTTGTTGAGAGACAGGAGATCCCAAGAAGTTCCCCCAGATTTCTGGGTCCCTCACCCTATTTCCTTGATGGGTCAATACATAAACATGAAGAAAAAGCCCTTACAAGCCATCAGGTCATCCCTCTTGTCCCCAGCTAGAAGGTAGGGCATGGACCTCTTAGCTGTGCCAGGTACCTGCTGGGCAGGGAGAACAGGCTGTGGGAATCGCCGGGGCGGCCTGCCTGTGGGAGGCAAGCTCGGGTCACCTCTGCCTACCCCCACAGATGCCTGGATCCGTTCCCATTAGCAAAGGCTCCCAGCCTGGCAGGCCACCACTTGCTACCCTGCACCTTAGGGCACATGGCTTCTACAGGATCCCATCCTGGAAGGACCCAGGGCTTATGTCCCACTCTTTCCTGAGTCTCCGACTTGATGACAGGGAGGCGTGGACCCTCAGGAATGCCTGGGGCTGGAGGATGTTGGAGAGGCCTACGGTTTCTGCACCTCTGAACTCTGCTGCTTTTGGCCTAGGGAAGGCCTGGTGGCCTCTGGGGAAAAGTGCAGGGCCAGACTGAAGCCGCCTTTCCAGCTCTGCTCCTGTACCCATTGCCCTGGCTAAGGCCTTTCCCTGAATGCACTCCCTACGCTTGCCATACCTGTGTGCCATCTGTCCACTTTTGGGGGACACAGGGTAAGCACACCTGTAGGCATACAAACCCCGCCTAACTTGTGGCCCATTGTGGAGACCCAAAAATTTGAGCCGATTTCCACCTTGTCTGATTGTCAGAGAGTTTGGAGGTTGCTCAAAATTGTTGACAACGAATGTAGCTACACATCCTGACTCAAGATGCGGTTACGTGGTTCTTTGACATTAAGATGGCTCAGACAAGTAGATCCATTCCATCCTGACAGATGGTCAGGATATGCAAACATACTTCTGCTCCTACTTTTGTAATATGAGGTTACCTAGGGAATGGCTGCCTTCAGGATACTTGGTCTAGGGTGGCTTCACTGCCTAACCAACAGATTGCCAATAACTTGATGTCTCAAATTATTAAAGCAATTAACTGTTCGAGCTGTCCTTTGCATTATGTTAAAACAGTCTTTTGCCTTCTTCCCTCTTTTGTATTGGGGTATAAAAGCATATGGAAGATTAAACACAGGCAATTTCACTATTCACTGGAAACTCCCTCCCGGTACTATTCTATATTTCTGTTTTATTATTTTTAAACTCATCTTCGTATTCTTTGCTTACATTTCTGATCCCCACACCCCCTACCCTGGCAAGAGGAGTTTTTGTCAAGGCTGGTCCCGTACAGCCCGTACACCAAGTAGGCACAAGGACAAGTGGACACCCAGCCATACGTGTTCTTGGGGCCATTCAAGAACCTTGACAGCTGATCAGCTCTGGGTCCTTCAGCCATGGCCACCCCTTATGACAGTGGCTAACAGCAGGCTCACTTACACTATGACCCTAGTCCGCTGGGAACAGGCCCTCACCCAACAACTCTCTGCTTTAGTTGGAGGAACAGGAAGAGGGTGGCCCAGATGGAGCTACAGGATAGCCCTGTGGACTTTGGCCTCTCTTTGCAGACCCTGGAGGCCGGAGGAGGGTAGGTGTGCACCTCTCTGGGTTGCCATCTTGGACACACCTAAATTAGCTCTATCCCTTATTCCTGCCCAGGTTTATCGAGACCAGAGTCAAATGAAAGTTTGGCTGCACGCCCACCAGTTCCAGCTAGTGGCTAGTTCAACAAGGCAGCATTGCCCATGGGGCTCACGGCTTGCCAGCAGCACTCCTGGGCAGACGTACCCTGAGTCAGGGCTGAATGCACTGTTGGTACCTCACAGCTACCATGAGAAACGGGCACACAGGGACCCCTGGGACCAAGCAAGGGACTTCCCAGCTCCTCTTGTCCCCACCTCCCACACCCTCGAGGTGCTCTTCCCTGCAGTCAGACTGGCCTGCTGACCAAGCACACAGCTGTGCTGATCTAGGTTTGAACCTTGGCCTTTGTTCAGCACATCCCCAACCCCCAGATGCAGGGATACCCCGAAACTGGAGTCACCCAGCCTCACACTAATGGAGAGGCGATATAAAGATCCTGTCCAAGGCCTTAAACAGTTTGAGAGAGTCAGCTGCTACAAGTCTCTCTGCAAAAAGGGAGAAGTCGAGCCCCTGGGTGCCAGGATCACTCAGCATTAGGCTAAATACTTCAGATATGGCCACTCTCCTAATGGCCTAGTGAGCACTTGGCCACGATGGCCCCAGTGGCTGGCCCTCAGACGACTACACGCCTGGGGGTGGAGGGCGGGTGCTGTGAACAGTGTAGAACTGGCTTTTCCAGCCCAGGCGGGGGCAGGGTTCCCTGGGCCCCACAAGGGTGACAGTAAGGCCCAAGAGCGGGCAACGGACCGTGGGAAAACCAGCACCCATGGTTCCCGAAGGTGGGGCCAGGTCCTTGTGGACAGTACCAGGCGTTTGCATGGTGGTGACTCAGCATGAGCAGCTGCCTCACCCAGACTGCACACCGGGCCAGATCCTAGGAGGGCTCGAAACCCTACATTGAAGACATGCAGCCCTTAGCCCTGCTGAGCCGTACTGTTGCCCCACCTACAGAAGGACGGGAAAAAGCAGGACACGGACCACTATGGTGGTAGCCTTGGGCACTTGGTAAAGACTCAAGTGCCTCCACCCTTCCCCAGCTAGACCAGGCAGTGGCCTCGGGCAAATGCATGGCTCTCTGCTTGCACACCTGCCCCAAGGAAGTCCTTGCACTCAGAGCCATCCCCAGAATCAGGCTGGAGACACGGGGATACCCTCTATGAGGAAGGGGGCTTCACAATGGGAAAGACGGGAGTTGGAGCAAAGGAAGGGCAGGTCCTAGCTCCTTTCCAGCCCCAGCCCAGGCCCCTGGCCAGCGGGGGCTGCAGAACTGAAGTGGCAGCGAAGCCACAGGTAATGCAACCTTGTGGTGTCGAAAGGCCCGTGGGAAAAGGATGTGTGGGTGGGGCAGGTGCCGCCCAACGTGGCACACCCTGAGGCTCCAACTGTGTTATTCCAGGGCACCTGCCTGGCTCACCCAAAGCCCCCAAGTGGGGAGGGGGCCCAGCACAATCACCAGAGAGCAAGCTCTCAGTCACCTCCCTCCTGACCTACTTGGTGGCTCGGGGACCCTACCTCCTTTCAGTTGCTCGGACACCAACAAGTGCAGTCTTCCATGTGCACATCCATGCCCGCCCAGGACTCCCACCCCAGCTTATCCTGACACCCAAACTCATTTATCTGTGCAGGTAGCCACCAGCTGGAAGTCATGACCAGGTTACTTGAGATTAAGTCCTAACTTCTTTGCCCTGGTCAATGGTGGCATGCAGGTTAACAGTACCTACCTGGACCCTCATGCTGCTCACAGACCACTCAGATGCCCTACAAGTAAGTCCATTGCATGTCCAGGAACAAGGACTCCAGAAAGCAAAGTGGAGTTTGTTCCTGACCTCCTATGGACTTCAGGGCCACACCAGACCCTGTGGCTTTGGCAACTATCCCAGATGTTGCTATAAAATGGAGACCCAGGGGATAGGCTAGAGGATCCAAGGAAGCCTACAGCTGGTCATAGTGACCCTTCATCTCACACCTGAGCCTGGCTGGTCAGGAGGGGGCAGGCTTGGCTCCTCCCTAAAGGGTCTGGGTCTAGAGGGGAGCCAGGCAGAGTTTACAAGGCCTTGGGAAATGAACGAGGCAACTCATGGCCCAGGAGAGGCGAGAAGTCAAGGAGGGTTCCTGAGGGCCGGACAGTACATAGAATGGAGAAAACTCACGACTCCATGGGCTTGGGTTGGGGTATAGCAAGGAAGTCCTGATCATGACTCAACACCCCTTTTGGTACCCCGGGCCTGGACATGACCTTAAGATCTCTGAAGAGCTGGTTACACAACAGATGCAGCCCAGTGGTCAGCAGGAGAACCTCAGTAGAACAGGTGGGGGGATCTCCTAAGCAGATGGGGGGGCGGGTCTGAAGTGAATCTCAAGGGGATTTGAGAAGTGTCTAGGGCCCCCTCTAACCCTGAACTTGCCGGGTGATGGCATGCAGAAGGTGCATAAGGAAAGGGTGGAGGCCTAGTAGCCTGTTCCCCATGCAGTTTAACCTGGAGACCAGGAAGCAGGGACACAGCACCACTCTGGGGTCGCATCAACTGTTCCCTCCATTTCTTGGCACACAGGCCAGTCACTTTCCCTTTAAGTTTAGGGCACAGGGTCTGTCCCTCCTACGGTGGACAGGTATAGGGCCGCTTGAGTTTGCCTAGGTTAGCTCTCCGTTCTCCACAAACCAGCCTTAATTGCCCCCCGGGAGGTAGGTGCAGTGAAGTTTTCCCCTCTTAGGGTTCAATGGCTGCAGTCCTCCTGAGCTGCCCCTTGGTAGACGGCCTCACCTGGAAACCTCATCCATTTCCTTGTGAGACTCCAACTACACAGATTAGCTGGTGCCCTAGGGGGCTGAAGGGTAAAAGTGGGGCTCAACAGGCTGAATGGAGGCAGAAAGACCAGAGAGAGGTCATGACCTCCTAGACTTCTAGGAAGAAGTCCCTCCTCCACTTAGTGGGGGATAGCTGCACCCATCCATGTCCTACCTATGGTTAATCTGGACCGTCTGTAAATAAATGTTTGACAAAGAAATTAAGGGGTCCAAAGGAGGGAGGCTGCCCTTCCCATTGGTTCCCAGACTCCCTTTAGCTGCTCTCAGTCCTGCAGGAGTTCCTTGGCTGGTCATTGCTACCCCCCACCCCCGTGCCTTCTGTTCACAGCGGGCCAGGGCCTGCTACAAGGGCCAGCAGAAACCATCCCCAACGTTTTTTGAGGCCCCGGGGGCCCCGCCCTGGTACTGGCTGATTTCGAAATGGGCTCTTTGGCAGTGGGCTTATCTCTTCATCACTACAAAAGGTCCGCCCCACCCCCACCCACTGGTTCTCAGGCCCCTGGATCCCTAATCACCAGATCTCATGCCCAGGACTTGTTTCCCAGGGACCTTTGAGCCCTAAGAACGTCCCTAAGTTGGAGTTCCCTAGGGAGGAACCCAGAAGCACCAAGACTTCTCAGCCTCTGCTCTTTGACCCCTCCATTGTGCCGGGGTGGGGGTGGGAGACAAGCAGGCACTGAAACAGAGTTCCAGCTCACCGTGGCCTTGTGGGCACAGGCGGCTCTGTGCCACTTAGGACAGTTCCATCATGCCCTATCATCTTTTATTAATAGGTCGTCACAAAGTCACCAGGAACAAAGGCTCAAGGGAACCAAGTGAGATCCACCACTACCCACCAAGGACACAGCCAGCTCTCCATAGGGCCCTAGCATCGTGATCCGCCCCAAGACAGGAGCGTCTCGGTCCTGGCAGAGGACGGCCTAGAAGCTATAAGAAGGTGGTCAAAGGGCACTGAGAATGCAGAGCCAAGGGTCCCTACTTAAGAGGAAGTATGGGACTGGAGTGGGCAGAAACAGGGGCTGCTGGAGCCAGACCTTGGGCACAGCTAATGGATGTCCTGAGTCACTGAGAAATCAGGCACTGTCCCTCTGCCTGGCCTGGTCCCAGAGGCGGGGGAGGGGAACAGGGAGGAGGAAAGGGGATTGAATCTATGATCCCTCTTGAAGCTGGATGGAGGCAGAGGTATAGACCAACACTCCAGCCACACTGAGCAACTCACTCTGCTGCAGCTGTGGGGGTCCTGTGTGGCATGCGAAGGAAGCCTTGGCTGCAGCGTTTTCTACTGCTTTAAGCAATGTGGCAAGATCTTCTGCGATGGCTCCCACCTGGGCCGCATCATCACACACTTCTATGAGGTCCTAGACAGTCGTCCCAGTCCCACCCCACTCCCCACCCCCAGCCCCTGTGGGCCAAGCCAAGCCCTCGGCCCAACCAGTAACCCTTTCAGAGGGCAAGGCAGCCAGAAACAGACAAACAATAAACCTGAAAAATGTTTGATCTATGTGGTTCAGGCTGGAGCCTTGGATGTCTGCTTAATCTTTCCCCTCTGCCTGTCCTGAGCCCCTCCAGATATGCCTTCTAGCTGCCAGAGACACCAAAGACAATTGGGTTTCTAGATGGCCAGGGTTCTTAGACCCAAGGTCGAGGTGCGACCCGCAAGGTCTCGGTCACTCTGGGTCAGGCAAGGGTGGCTCTCCAGGGAGAGAGAAAGGCAGCCACTGTGACCCAGTGGGAGGCTGGAGGCATCTGGCTACCTCCTAATGCGGTAGGACTCTCACCCATCTCATGGACCCAAACCTGGTCACAACTGCCCAAAAGTAGATGCTGCTTTCTCTGCTCTCTGAGGAAGCTGAGATCCACACAATAATGGCTACCCACCCTGGAGGGGCTGAGGATGCTGATGCCAGGGATCCCAGAGGTAGGAGGGCAAACGGGAACTAAAGGGAAGGGAGGAAGGGAAGCAAGAAAAGAAAAGCCAGGGTGGAGGGTCCTACATGCAGCCTGCTTGCAACCAACACACTCGGTGTTGTGGTAGCCTGCCTCCTCCTTTCTCACTCCCCAGGAATGTGCCACCTCCACCCCCTTGCTCACATCCCTTTCCTTTTTGCTTCCTGCCTCAAACGGAAACCAGCTCAGATTTGGCTGAAGAACCTAGCAGATGCCTCCAGGCAACAAGGTCCCCGAGTGCTATTTCTGCCTAGCACAGGGAATAACTACAGACCCAGACCGAGGCCGGTGGTGTGAGTGAGGATCACGTCTGCTCACCCTCCTCGGACCGGACCAGCTCACCTGGAGGCTAGGGCATGCCACTGTCCCAGATATGCCTGGGACCATTCAGCCCCCAGAAACCTAGCTGACATTTCATAAATGAGGAGAGCTGGGTTCAGAGCTGGGCTCAGAGCTGGGCAGCAACTCCCCATGTCCCTCTGGGCCACCTCCAGCCCAGACCCTCCACTCAACCTATTGGAGTCTGGGCTGAGCATCACACAGTATCAAGGGCGTGCTAGCCCTAGTGCTGGCTCTCTGTCCTGTCCTGGGAAGAGTTCCCGACTGCACTCTTCCCCACTCTGGGATGACAAGTGAGCACCGAGGAATACTTGATTGCTTCCCAGCCCATCTGGGTCCTGGGCAGCTGCGGGACCAAAGGTGACAGGGGAGGATCAGGTCAGGCCAGGTCCTGCCCTCGGCCCATCCTCAGGATTACTGCCCCGCGTGTTTCACTTGCTCTTGCCTCTAACCACAAGGCTTACTTGTTGTGAAGCACCTCCACCCTAGCCATGGCAAGGGGTTCTTAGACCCAAGGTCGAGGTGCGACCCGCAAGGTCTCGGTCACTCTGGGTCAGGCAAGGGTGGCTCTCCAGGGAGAGAGAAAGGCAGCCACTGTGACCCAGTGGGAGGCTGGAGGCATCTGGCTACCTCCTAATGCGGTAGGACTCTCACCCATCTCATGGACCCAAACCTGGTCACAACTGCCCAAAAGTAGATGCTGCTTTCTCTGCTCTCTGAGGAAGCTGAGATCCACACAATAATGGCTACCCACCCTGGAGGGGCTGAGGATGCTGATGCCAGGGATCCCAGAGGTAGGAGGGCAAACGGGAACTAAAGGGAAGGGAGGAAGGGAAGCAAGAAGGGGTTTGTCCCATGCAGGTTCAGGTACTGGAAGCAAGCTCCAACCATAGGGGGCCATTTGCAATGTCCCTTCTTCAGCTGCAGGGACAGCTTGCCTCAAGGACTGGGGGACAGTCACAGTGCTGACAGGGCAGCTAGGATGCCCAGTGTTGGCCTGCCATGCTGAGTGGCCTGGGCAGGAGCCCTGGTCACAGCGATTGTCTGCCGCAGTTCCTGCCCGGCCTCCTTCCTCTGCTCTGCCGGCTGGCTGGAGCTGAGTGTTTGTTATTTGATTCCGATCCTCTCTCTTCTACCAGGTGTCTGGGCTGCTGGGAAGAAACACTCTCCTCTTTCCCACGCTCCCCAACACATTTTAATGAATTAGCTGGAAGCCCCGCCCCCCACTGCCCACTGGCCTCCCTCCCCTGCTCAGTGCCTTTAAGGTGGCTGCAGGCCTGGCCCAGCTTTGGCCAGCTGCCCCGTCTGTGCTGTCCTCTTATGGCCTCTCAGATTGCCTGGACTACCCCACCCAGATTTCCCCAGCAGGGATTCCAGAATGTGGTACCCCCTTCACAGCACTGCCTTCGCAGCTGCCAACTGCTAAGCACCCATCGAAGGAAGAACCGGAGAGGGGCATCTGGAGGGAGAAGGGTGCCCTGCCCACTCTTGCCTTCTAGGAGTGAGCAGAGGGTAGTGAGGATGTTCCTGGACCAACATTCTTAGGATCATGCAGGGAAGAAGCGTCAGGGTCCAGCATCACTGCCAGAATGGGGTCTCCTTAAATCCCAAGTAAGCATCACAAACACTGGAGCTTAATAGTGGGTCCCCTCAGACTCTCTGTGAGTCCCCTCCCCTCCCTCTCTTCAATAACATGGAACAAATGTCCACCTTTTGGAAGTGTCCTCCAGCAAACACTTGGGCGGCGCTTACTAGAAACCAAGGGCCCTACAGGCTTCCCCAAGCCCATCCTCCTATGAGGCAGCTACAGGAAGACATGGGTGTGGGCCAGGGCACAGCAATGGTGAAGGAGCATGAGCTAGGAGGGGATTCTGTAGCCATCACCCAAGCCCTCATGAAGCTGGTCACAGGGCTCCATCTCAGTTGCACAGAGGTAGCAGACCAAGCACATCTGTCTGCCCTTCGAGTCTGACACGGGGAAGGGATTCCTCAGGATAAGCTTCTATCGTGATAGGACCGCCACAGCAGCCGTGCTATTCTGCCAGAACTAGCTGAGCCGTCCAGCTCTCACCAGGGCTGCCGCTGATTTCACAGCCCCTGTGGTGGCGGCCTTGCGTTCCCACACTGAGCTCACACAGGGCCCCTTTGTCTGCCGCCTGCTGCGGATGTCAACAGGACTTTTCTCCCAGGCTCTGCACTGGGCAAGCATCTTGGATGCCCTTCCTCAGTCCAAGCTGGAGCCCACCTAGGTAAGGGCCCATCTGGGGACCCATTCACCTTCAAGGGACAGCCCTGGATTTGGTGAGAGGAAGGGCTCTGCTCACCCCCAAGTGTGGCCTCTGCCTCCTGCCTGTCTAATGCCCCCAAGCCCTATGCAGACACATGCAACCATGGGCCAACCAGGGAGCAGATCCTGCCCCTGTTCCCAGAACTCCCTCTTCTCCATGTCCACCTTGTTCTGGATTAGGACACAGCCAGCATCCCTAGAGGAGCCTCAGTCTACCCGCACAGCAGCGAGAACCTTGAGGTCTTGGAAAAGTGAAGCATGAGACGGGTATGGGGACAAAATGGATAGAATCCAATAGACTGTGGACCTCTGGAAGACTAGAGAGATCTCCAGGCTGCATATACAAGGGATTCAGGCTATCAGAAGGAGAGAGTGGCCCTTAAACAAGTCAGCCAGGGTCAGGCCTGAAGGTAACTGGCCAAAGATGGACAGTCCTGGGGAGCATTTACCTACTTTCCCCGTTTAGTTTAGCGATAGTCCCCCCCCCACCCAGAGCACAAAGCATGGTTGGGGGGCATGCCCTGATAATTATGAGACAGTTCTGGATCCAGCGGTAGAAGCACCCACCAAAAGAAGCTTCCCTAGATGAAGCCTGGCAGGGTGGTCTCCTCAGTTGAGGCATACAGCTGCCTGCTTGGAATTCCCAGCTCGGCTTCAGAAGAAATCAAGCCCTGGCGTGCCCTGCCTCCTGCTCCGTCAAGTCTTAAGATCATTCCTCCTTAATTTTCAGCAACCACAGCGAAGCTGTAAGCTGTAAAACATAATGAGGAAATGTGGAGCCTTGCCTCCCCAGCCAGCCAGCACCTCCTGCCTCCTGGTCAGTTGTTAAGAGTGGTCAATAAAATGTGGAGCTTACGGTTTGGGAATGACTCATTTCAGAACTCCCTTACGGGGCAGCGCTGTGGTCTCACTAGCCAGGCCTATGCACATGCAACAGGGAATGAGTAGCAGAAACACACATCTGAAGGAAGTAGTGACAGACTGCCCATTATAACACGCGCATGCACACACACGCAGAGAGGGGGAGAGAGGGAGAGAGAGAGAGAGAGAGAGAGAGAGAGGAGAGAGAGGAGAGATGAGTAGAGAGAGAGAGAGAGAGGAGAGAGAGAGAGAGATGAGGAGAGAGGAGAGAGAGAGAGAGAGAGAGAGAGAGAGAGAGAGAGAGAGAGAGAAACTGTCCCAGCCTTCTGGAGAGAGAAATGGAACTTCTACACTGGGGTGACTTGGGGGAATGGAGTTTCTTTCATCAGTGTGGATGGGGCCAAACGCAAACACTGCCTGGGCTGAGCTGCCTGGGAAGTTACACTGGAGTAGAAAGAACCAATGTGGTGGTGGGCTATGCAACCGAGAGGGTCCTGGCACTGCCATCCGTGAAAGACAGGTACCAGAGTGGCTGCGCGACGAACTCCCATTTCCCGAGATCTATGAAGAAAGAGGAAAACTGCGAGGGAGTTTATACACCCGGGGCAAGCGGACCCAGGATGTGGCAGCAGCGCTGGAAAAACCCTGTGGTCGGTTGCCTGACCAGCCCGTCTGGGGTTGACCAACACCAGCGCCCCCTGTCGTATAACGCCTAGTCGCACGACTCCGCCTTCGCCCCGCCCCCACGTGGGCACAACCCAATTGAAAGTGCCCTAATGTGCGCGTCAAGAGCGTCCATTGTTATGCAAATATAAGGCCCGTAAAAGACGCTGGGAAGCGGCGGGCGAATTAGAACTGCTTTGCAAAGGAACTCGAGCGGAGTTCAGTAGGAGCGCAGCCTAACACCGAAGGCACCAAGATTGCAAGCCTCGCGGCCTCCGCCTGAGCCCTGCGAACCAGCACCCAGCCCTGTCGCCCGCCCGCTTGGGCGTGGCTGGATGCAGCAGGGGTCCCGCGCGGGCGGCCCTCGGCCCCGAGTGCCCGGAGCGCGCAGGAGCGGCGTGCGGGGCCCGGGGGCGCAGCGCCCTCCATGCGCCGAGGCGTGCCTCGAGACACGCCCCGAGACAGCCCGGGGCCCTCATTGCAGCCGCCGCCCGCGCTGAGCCGGGGCGCGGCCCGCCGCCCTAGCTCTGCGGCAGCATGAGCCAAGCCGAGCTGTCCACCTGCTCGGCGCCGCAGACGCAGCGCATCTTCCAGGAAGCGGTGCGCAAGGGCAACACGCAGGAGCTGCAGTCTCTGCTGCAGAACATGACTAACTGTGAGTTCAACGTGAACTCGTTCGGGCCGGAGGGCCAGACAGCGCTACACCAGTCAGTCATAGATGGCAACCTGGAGCTGGTGAAGCTGTTGGTCAAGTTCGGCGCGGACATCCGCCTAGCCAACCGTGACGGCTGGAGCGCGCTGCACATCGCCGCTTTCGGGGGCCACCAGGACATCGTGCTCTATCTCATCACCAAGGCCAAGTACGCGGCCAGCGGCCGGTGATACTCACCCCGAACCGGGACCCTGACCTTCGCCCGCGTCTTCTCTGCTGTACCTTCCCGCCAACTACCTCGCTGTGCGCCAGGTTTGCTGGTCCGCGTGGAAATCGGGCTAGGTTTCCACGTCCGTGGCCCCCAGGGTCCGGGTCTCTGCCAGAGAGCGCCTCCCCTCGGCAGTCCTCGGAGCCTCGCGGGGCCCCAGAGCCTTCCCACGGCCCCCGACCGCCGCGAGGGTGGGGGCGGGGCGGAGGCTCCAGCCCATTTTGAAATTTGAGTCTCACACCGGGAGACTTCGGAATCCCGAGATACCGGATCCTCCGCTTGAAATGTTTTCTCCGGAAGGTGAAAGGCGAGGGCGGACTCGCGCTCCCGCCGCCGCCGCCCGTGGGACCCGCCCGCCCGCAGTGCGGCTCCCGCCGCTGGCGGCCGCCAAGCAGCCTCTACCCGACTCCACCATCTGCGCGCCCTCGCGCGAGGAAGGAGACGCTCCCGGTTCCTGATGTCCTAAACTATTTATCACGTGTGTGTATATTTGTGGGTGAAGTTTGTGCGCCTGAGTTTTTTTTGTTTGTTTGTTTGGAAATATTGTGCGTGGTTATGGGAGAAAGATGCATTTTTTTCCTTAAAACTAAAAACTTGAGTCTACCATTTCTTGGTTGCACTGAAAATACCGCCTAGCCCTATCGTTTTCCCATTGCTAGTCCCTCCCCCACCAAATCCCCGCCTTTCCACACCTCTCCTTGGTTCCTCTCCTGGATTCTGAGTGAGTTTAGGGAACCCAAGATCTGCCTCCCTTACCCCTCCCGTGAGAGGCCACCATCCCCCACACCCGCTAGTTTAGCAAAGTTCCACTGGGAGCTTGAAGCCAGCGTGGCTGGAACGTGGGGATTTTGAGAGGATATTACCCTTTCCTTGTGACATCTATTATAGTTAATAGTCGGTTGCACACTTTTTTAAAAAGTAAATGAATCTGCCACGATTAAATAAATGTCATAACATTTATGACAGAATATAAAATGTTAACATATTTTAAGCCAAGTTTTAGGTGTATTTTTTGAATCTTGGTTATAAACCCAATTTTAAAGGGCGTTGTATCCAGCGTTGTGAAGGCTGTTGTGTACCCATATTTATATTTTTATAAAATTCCTATAAAGACTGTGAATCATGCTATTGCTGAGTGAGTGGAAGGGCTGCTGTGTCCTTTCTCGGCCCGGGTTCCAGGACCCCTTTATGATCTGTGGATCCTGCCATGAGGGAGGGGCTGCGCCAAGGACCGGGACTGGAGGAGGTGCTGGAGCGTCACTTGCTGTCCCTGAAAGGAGGCTTCCTGGTTTCTGTGGTTCCAATTTTCTATGCAACCCCACACCCCTTGTTGTTTTGATCCTGGGAAATAAAAGGGAGGCTGAATTATTCAAATTTAAATGAGGTTTCCCCTTCGTAGAAGTGCTGCTGACCCTGCGTGCAAAAATGGGGAGCACTTGAGGACACAGGTGGGTGGAGGCCTTTTGTGCCGCCCGGTCATATTCGTTGGTCCTTCTGCAGCTTTTATGAACCAGTGTGGGAAGATTAGTGATAATGTCCTGACACTGGCAGACATTGAGACAAGCACAGATTACTTCAAAAGGAGTTTCTGTATGTTTTTTCTACATGCAAATGCCTTTTTAATTATGTTAATTAATGTTAAGACTTCCTAGGCCTATGTTGAAGCTTCAAATGGGTCCTGGTTTAGTCTCTTCTGTCTGTATGAAGTCTGGCACACTCCTGAGCGTACGATATAGACTTGTAGCCCAGCGTGAAAAATTTATAAATAAATTTTTCATTGGTCTTTTTATATTAAAAAATCTATCTATCTATATATATCTATATCTATCTATATCTATATCTATATCTATATCTATATCTATATATATATATATATATATATATATATATTGTTTCTTAGTTTTGGCCCAAGTCATGGCTACCCTCTATGCGGACAAAGATGGAGCCATAGCATTCCGTCTTTGACTAATGGTGATGAATGCGTGGCTTGTGGGTGTAAAGGCAGAGCTGGGTAACAACTGCAGGGTCTGATGGGCACCCCAGATGCCAGCCTGTGCCTGGTGCTAGGAGCCCTGGCCACCTCCCGAGTTCCTGGAGCTGGTGTCTCAACTACTTCCTAGTATTGACAGAGTGGCTGAGACCTCCCCAGGGAAATACCTGCTTATGGCTCTTAGTGTTTCCCACCCAGCCTGAGCGTTTAAGTCCTGAAGGAACTTCTTCACAGATGGGGTCATTTTAGATTGGGGGGAAACACTTCAAGTCCCTCCTGGGCAAGCAAAAGGCCTGTGGAGATTTTAGCTCGTGCCCACAGTCCAGGGCCAGCCACTCAGGAGAAAGCAGATCTGAGTCATGGCCAGGGTGCCCAGGCATGTGACTTGAGAAAGTACATAGAGAGGAACACAGTCAGCCCACTCCTGGGATCCTGAATGGGACCAGGGGAGGAGGTGTCTGACAGGCCAAGAACAGCAACAGCAGCCCTCAGAGGAGCTCTGTAGGGGTCATGATGTAAGTGCTGTTCTGCTAATACAAACTCCAGGCAGCCATCAATCCCTCCCTCCCTGCGCCTCTCAGGTTCCTACTCTTGAGGGCTTGGCATCTTCTCCCCAGCAACAGTAAGGTCACTAAACTTCCCAGGAGGGAGCAGAGGGTGACACTGATGCTCTCCAGAGGGACCCTAGAATCATTGTTCCCACCCAGGAGAAGCCACATCTTCCCTCTGCTCTGTGCTGTTCTGCACGGGAATGAGACAAGTCCAAAAACTATCCCATTGCTGGAGTCATTCCCTGGAGTACAGTGGCCTGATGTGGGATTCCCCGGTGGCTCTTCCAGCTCAGCAAACTGCCCACTTCAGTGAAGACAGAAGGAACTGACCCGCCAATTCTCTTAGTTCCCACACGCCTCAGACTGGTCCAAGTATTAATTTAGAATGTGAGAATGGGGCGGGGGGGGGGCTCAACAAGAATTCTCCCACCTAAAAGAGGCTCTAGGGGTTTCTAGGCTGCCACTGTGCAAACATGCAACTCCCTGAAATTTTCATTGGGAGTTACAGACTGTGTTGCCCATAGAATGGAACGAAGCTAAGAAGAGATGGCCATGCCGGGTATGGTGGCATAGACCTTTAATCCCGAAACTGGGAGGCAGAGGCAGGCAGATCTCTGTTTGAAGTCAACCTGGTCTACAAAGAGAGTTCCAGGCCAGCCAGGGCTACAGAGAAACCCTGTCTTAAAAAAACAAAAACAAAAACAAAAAAAAAAATGGTCAAGGGTGGAGCCCTAGAGGAACCCATTGTCTTTGCCCTTATCCTCAAAGGAAGGCACTGTTGTCTGGGCTGTGCTGAAGATGCAAGGCTCCTTCACGATGCAGTACTTAAGAAGGCAGGCAGATACACTCTAAAATAGGCCTTCCCTTTGGGGGAGCCAGAACTACAGAGAGGATCCCAGCTAGTAAGTCCCAAGAGTCCACAAAATACAGGACCACATAGCTGGTCATCTTGCCTTAAAGGGAGCCTTGGGCAGCACTTTGAGTGATATACAGTATGGTAGGTACTGCACAGAGCAGGTTGGGGTTTAGCTGAACTCTTTAGGTCAGGAAGGCTCAGCAAGAGGAAGGGCATGGCTCCCACGACAGAGCACCTTGCGTATGGGGTGGGAGCAGATATGGAGAAGTCTCTGCTCCCTAGACATGACCAATTCAAAGTTGCCAAGTCTCTGGTGCCCGTTTCCCTGGACTGTTGTGGCCCGAGATCCTTTCAGCTCAACAAACAAGCCCACTGCAGTGAAACTGGCTAGCCAAGTCTCTCCAAGCTGGTCCAGGTTAGGGCAGTTAAAAAGAAGGCATAGGTGACCCAGGTCCTCCTCTGCCCTGGCTTTCAGAGCTGTAGGTGTGCTTGTCACTAGGTGAGGGTGCAGGCCAAGAGGCATTGAGCGGACCTGGAGGGCTGTACACCAGAAGAAACCCTGGGAAACCCTGAAGGAAGGACGGACACCCAGAATGGTAAAGTCAAGGCCTGCTCCTGTTCTCAGGAGGGGGCTTGGTTCCTATCCATCTCTGATCTGACTCATTACATAGAGGACATTTACTGCCAGAAATGCAGAAATATCAATTTATATGAGTGGTGCCCAAACCCACAGGTAGGAACCAGGACACAGACCATTAAGGGGAAAGAAAAGGGGTTAGTCTGTCCCCAAATGCCTGAGCTCATCTCAAAAAAGGTCAGAGGAGGCGGAGGCATGCACCACAGATGAAGGGACAGCCACCCTTTGACCTGGGAAGGCCAGCTGTCTCCGGGTGCTCCCACAAAACCTGAGGGGAAGAGGCGACATCCACAGGCCTTGAAGGACTGGAAAGGAGGCCTTGTTCCTGGCTGGGACTGCTGAGGAACAAAGCCCAAGACCTCAGTACAAGGGCTTAGACCATAGGAGGGGCCGTCGAAGGTCTGGGAACCTCAGCAACTGCTCCTTCTGAGGCCTTGGCAAACCCTCCTGGGGCTCTAGGGTCCCTGGAGGCCGCCCTCACCCCCGCCCCCGTGCGGCGCATTCTTCTGGTTGGCTGTCCTTCCGACAGTCCCCTGCGCGTCCGTCTGTCGGTCTTTCTTCTCTCGCCTGCACCAAAGCCGAGGCCCTATTCATTGCCGAGGCCTCTGCCCTCTCCTGAGCTGGTCCCCGCTCGGCGAGCAGCTGCTATGCTAATGAGGGCGGCGGCGGGTGGGGCGGGCAGGCACTCACAAAGGCAGAGTCTTTACATTCAAAGCCAGCGGGGCCGTTCCTGCGAGCGCGCCAGGCGAGGCGGCGGGGAGCGGCGCCCTCGGGCGCACCGGCTGCCCCGGCACCCACTGCCGAGCGCGGTGTGAGAGCAGAGACCAGCTGTCGTCTGCTCGAGGTCACAGCCTGGGACCCGCAGCTCCTTAGATGGCCCTGCCTGCGCCCTCCAGACGCCCCTCTTAGTGGCTCGGGGACGCTCGGTGCACGTGCGCCTGGCTAGTAGACACCAATGGTGACACTGCCGTCCTCCCCGGGACAAGAAGGTTGGATAAGACCCAAGTCGAGTCTGAGAATCCTGGTTCAAACAGAAGCAGAGATCTCCGGTCACCTCACCAGAGACGGCGGGGTTCCCCTTCGGCCCAGAGGGACAGAGATAGGGGGAGGGGGTGGGAGGAGGGACTTTGGCACCAGCCTGGCTCTCTGGATTTCGGACGCGTCTTGTCCAGCCGGGACCTCCCTATCCTCTGATGACCACGGCCCTTCCCGTCGGACGACTTTGTACAGGAGTTCAGGAGCGAAATAAGGGGTAGGGGGAAAGGGTGGAAACTGGGGAGGGGGCGGTTGCGGCTGGCCTGCGGGACTATGCTGCCGCCCTGTGGCCACGGCCCGCAGTGCGGTCCCCGCCAAGAGCGCTAGGTGAATGGCCGGAATAGTTGACTGTGGCTGAGCTTCTTGTTACCTAAGACTCCAGCCTCCATCCATAGGAGGCAGGCAGAGAAGGTTGGGTGACGTGCTTATGTCACGAAGGAGCAAGAGCTGTCATGGCACAGGTCTGAAAGGCCCGAGCATCTGGGGCCCTGCCCCAGGGGTGGGGAATCGACGAGACAGGTTATGGGACAGAAGGCAAATTCTCAGGAACTGATGACAGCAGAACCAGACAGGCCAACTGACCGGGCAGCCTGGGCTACAGCAATGGGAGATGGCTTTAGTGTATGACAGGCACAGCAGGCCTCGGCAGTGTTGCTGAAGTTAGACTGATCGTTTGTGGGATGCTCAGGTAAGCAAATGGATCAGAAGGCGGTGCACTTGGTGGGAGAGCAGCCCTGGGTGCATTCCTGCATGATCAAGGCCACCTACCCAAGTGGGATCCCTGGACCACTCCTACAGTCCCTAGGATACCCAAACAAGCCTGGAGTGGTGACCTGTCACCAGGCTCTTGGCCTGATGATGTGCTGTCTTGAGCAAATGGGGAAAAGGCTATTCCAAGGCCCAAGACTTCAAAGCTGGTTAGCAGAACACAATTGTAGCCCTGCACACAAGGGCCACACTTTTAGTGGCTTATAAGACACTTGAAATGATCATCAGGAGAGGTTAGAATGTGCCTCTGGGTCTAGAGCCTGGGGCCTTGGCAGGGAGCCATGTGGGCAAGACCCCTGTGTGCTGGCACTTGTGTGCTGACTACTACCTGCTACCATTAAAAACTCTAAACCTCTGAAACCATTAAGTCAATTACATGTTATCTTTCTTTTTTCTTTTTGTTTTCTTTTTTTCAACAGGGTTTCTCAGTGTAGCCTTGGCTGCCCTGAAACTCACTCTGTAGCCCTTATAGGCCTCAAACTTACAGAGATCCACCTGCGTCTGCCTCCCAAGTGCTGGGATTAAAGGCGTGCGCCACTACCACCCGACTGAAACAGCATTTTTAAAAATTTTTAAAAGAAAGAGAATAAAAACTGATTTTACAGGGCCAGAGAGATAACTTTGTGGCTAAGAACAAGCCCTGCTCTTGCAAAGGACCCTGGTTCAATTCCCAGCACCGGTGTCTGGCCACTCACAGGGCGTGTAATTCCTACTCCAAGAGATCGAGCATCCTATTCTGGCCTACGAGGGCACTAACACTTACATAAGCATAATTTAAAATGATCTTTTTAAAAAAATAGGGGTTGGGTTGGGGCTGGAGAGATGGCACAGAGGTTAAGAGCACTGGCTGCTCTTCCAGAGGACCTGGGTTCAATTCCCAGCAACCACATGGTGGCTCCCAACCACCTGTAATGAGATCTGGCGCCCTCTTCTGGCATGCAGGCATGCACACAGGCAGAACACTATACATAATAAATAAATCTTTTTAAAAAATTAGAGGTTGGGCTGGGTGATGGTGGCACAGGCCTTTAATCCTAACACTCAGAGGCAGAGACAGGAAGATCTCTATGAGTCTGAGTCTAGCCTGGTCTACAAAATGAGTTCCAGGACAGCCAGAGCTGTTACACAGAAAAAAAAAAAAAAAAAAAAAAAAAAAAAAAAAAAAAAACAACACAAAAAGGGAACGAACGGGGAGGTTGGAGAGATGGTTGATTGGTTAAGAACACTGGCTTTAGGGAATTGGGAGGATGGAAGGAAGTGTAAATATTTGAATGGAAAAATTTTTTAAAAAATTAAAAAAAGAACACTGGCTTCTCTTGTAGAAAACCAGAGTTCAATTTCTAGCACCTACATGGAGGCTCACAGCTATCTGTAACTCCAGTTCCGGAGAATCTGATTCCCTCTCCTGGCCTTCCCATGCACCAGGCATGCATGTAGACATATATCCAGACATATATCCAGGCAAAACACATATATACTTAAAATAAATAGATAAAACTTTAAAATAATGATAGTAAACCTTTAAAATGATTTTTTTTTTTTTGGTTTTTCGAGACAGGGTTTCTCTGTGGCTTTGGAGCCTGTCCTGGAACTAGCTCTTGTAGACCAGGCTGGCCTCGAACTCACAGAGATCCGCCTGCCTCTGCCTCCCGAGTGCTGGGATTAAAGGCTGAAAATGGGAGTTTTTATACTTTCTGATGGATATGCTTACTCCACTTTCCCAAACCTAGAGTTGAATAAAACTATTTCCTCCTCCAACTTCCGTGGGCTCCACAGGTTTGTGAATGCCAATGGCCCCCATAGACTCATACATTTGAATACTGGTCCCCAGCTGGTGTAATTATGTGGAAAGGATTAGCTGTGACCTGGTCAAAGGGGTGTCACCAGGGTTGTGAGGTTTCTAAAGACTGAGACCACTAGGAGCTAATTCCCTCTGCTTCCTGCTTGTGGGTGGGGAGGACGATGCAAACTGAAAGCCTGAGGCCAGCCTGGGCTACACAGGCAGATCCTGTCACAGAAACAAAACAAAAAGAGAAAACACATGAAGAAATGTGAGTTCTAGGTCAACTAGGTTCTCATTGAAAGTCTGGCTCCAAAGAATAAGAACTGGTTATTTATGGACTTCCTGCACAGTTCTGGCTACACTACGAAGCCCAGCTTCCCGTCACACTTCCCTCTTCAGAATTTCTCAAACACCTACGTGTAGGGAAGTCATTCGGCCAGCATGGTGGAATCCCAGCATTTAGGTGGCTCGCAGGTTCAAAGTGAGCCTGGGCTACAAGTGTGAGACCCTGTCTGAAAACAAGAATTATCATTTGATTTGAGTGTGTGTGGGGGGAGAGAGGGTTTCTCAGTTCCTGGCTGTCCTGGAACTTGACCTGTAGATCAGGCTGGCCTTGAACTCAGAGATCTGCCTGCCTCTGCCTCTCAAGTGCTGGGACTAACGGTGTGCTCTACCATGTCCATCTCCAAACCCAGGAATTATTAAATAGAGCCTTTAGAGAGAGAAGCAGGTGGGTTTCCCACTGACAGATTTCAGTATGCCTTTCTCAACCCATAGGCGAAGCAAACAGAAAATCAAAAGAAGACAATAGAGCCGGGCGGTGGTGGCACAGGCCTTTAATCCCAGCACTCAGGAGGCAGGGGCAGGCGATCTCTGTGAGCCTGATCCACAGAGTTCCAGGACAGCCAGGGTGAGCTTCAGTTCACTCACAAGCATGATGCAACCTGTTCAGCATTGGGTGTGCAGGCCTCTAAGACCGGAAATTGGCCTCGATGCAGTTATTTTATAAATGTATTGTTCTATAAATAAATAAAAAAATCTGCATGGGTTTGGATCTTCACTAAATCGATGCTCTGTAGATGTTGTGAGCGAAAACAAACAGCCTTGGCTGGGTAGGAGACACCTCCAGGTGGTTTTTCAGATGACAACCCTGGGGGCCTTCTTGGGGAGTGCTGAGGACCCCCGCATCATTCTGCAAGGACTGGCTAGCTCCCCCACTCAGCAGGTCACACACACAAAGCCCTTGAAGCATCAACACAGAGGCCTGAAGCAGAGCAAGAGCCTCCACCTTCCCGGTGGCTAAGCAGGTAAACTAAGGTGGATGGATGGTGAACCTCTTGGATTCCCTACCTCTGCATCCCGTTGCAGCCCTAGCCCAGTCTTCCAACCTCAGAGCAGAAGCCCTGGAAGGATGTGCTGGTCTCCTTCCAGGTAAGATCTGTGTGCCGGGCTCCACAGGCGAGGGTGTCCGTCTGCAGAGTCCTTCTCCCGGTCGTCTGGCATCACATAGATCCATAGAGCCGGCTAGTGACCTAGGGAAACCCGAGCTCGGGTGGTTTCCTAGCAGGTCTCCTCAGGGTGGGGGAGGATACACCACCCCTGGAGGGGCTCCTCCTCTCTAACCTTTTCGAGTGTCATCCCTTGCGGTGCCCTCAAGCCCCACTTTCGGGATGTGCCTTTTCCTAACCCACAGTGATGAGCGTTCCCAGGCAAGGGCTGGGTGCAGCCACCAGGGGGCAGCGCAGAAGTTCCCAGAACTCTAAGGAGCCTCACACCAAGAAAATTCCTCAGCTCCTAGCTCTTGAGCGTGAGCAGATGGAGTTGAGAGGGCTGAACCTGGGACACCGAAGGCTATAGGGGCCTCACCCACGTGTACCTGTGATACCCAAACAGCTCCACTCTCAAGGAAAGGAGGTCTCTGCCTCCAGCTGAGCACAGGCAGAGGCCTCGATGCCTTTGGCCATCCCCTGGGTCCTGCTGAAAGCCTGAGCTGCTCCCTACCTCACCCCACTGGACCTCAAGCACTCCTGATGTTTCCGGCAAACAGAAGCCTCAAGGCCCTGTTCACTTTCACTGCTGCCATTGTTTGACTCAGGGGCTGTCACTCCAGAGCTGTGACAGGAAGGGGCCAAGTGGAAGGACTGAGTCCCTCAGCACTAGGACAGACTCTAGTGACCCTTTCTAGGGAAGCCTAAGCTGGGGGGTTTTCGAGCAGGTCTCCCCAAGGTGGGTGGGGACACATCACCCCCCTGGAGACGTTTCTCCTCTCTGACTTCTAGTGAGCACGACCCTGAACCCTGTAGCTGATTCCAAAATCGTTCTGAATGCCTCTCTGGAGCAAACAGAGCAGGGTCTCCACTTAATCCACATTCAACCAAGTCTTTTTTTTTTTTTTAAACAAGTTCTGGATCACAACATTTTTTAAAATTTTTATTTATTTATTTGTTTGTTTGGTGGTTGGTTGATTTCTCTGTGTAGCTTTGGAGCCTATCCTGAAACTCACTCTGTAGACCAGGCTGACCTCAAACTCACAGAGATCCGCCTGCCTCTGCCTCCCCAGTCCTGGTATTAAAGGCGTGCACCACTGCCACCCAGCGATCCACAACATTTGAGGGGTCCCACTGGATCCACTCACTGGCTCGTAGACAGACATCTATCCACCCTACTTACTAGCTTCTCGGGAGGGCCTGGACAAGCATTCCCCCGCCTTGGGGCCTCTAAGTTAAAGAGGCATTCAAGAGATGACAGTGTTTGCCAGAAACGTGGGGACCAGGTTCCCACTGCAGCCACTCACTCTCTGAGATAATCTGTACCGCGAGTGCATTCGTCCACTTCCCAGGGTTATGGGAGGTCCTATCACATGTTCTGGAACATGAAGGACATACATAGTGGGAGCTGAAGAGGGGGTACCAGACTATAGGTAGGAAGGTGGCTGCTTTCCTGGTGACCCTAGGGGATCTCAAGGCTCAGGGATAGAAGAGGAAGTGGGGGGCTCAGAGCTCAACCTCCCTAGCATCGGGAGTGAAACAGCTTGGAGGCCACAAATCACCTGATATTCTTCCTGTTTTCTTCAACAGTTCAAATACCTGGGGCCACTGGCTAGGGTCCAGCCCTTGCAGGCTTGTGCTGCAAGAGGTTGACCTTAGCTACGACCTGCTTGCAGCCAGTGATGGCAAATTCATGTCCAGCGACTTGGTAGTAGCTGAGCTGCTCTGCCAGCTGCTCTGCCAGCGCTTGCTCGGGAAAAAAGCCCTCCCCTGCCATCTCCTCTCGGAAGCACTTGATCACATCTGGCTTGTCTAGTAGCAGGAAGGGCACGATGGTGGCAGTGTTCCACAGAGGGTGTTCCCGGGCCAGGAGCTCCCGGAGGCTGGAGTGTAACTCCTCCTCAGTCTGAGTGTTGCCTGCACTGTGGAGGTGTGGGGGCAACAAACGTGATGCGTTCCGCAGCACAAACTGTGTGATCTCTATACCACCAGCGCCACTCAGGAGTACATAGATAGCGTTGTGGAAATGGTGTGAGCGCTGTGGCTGCAAGAGACCGTGCAGCTCATCCAGCAGCGCAGGTGGCAAGAGTTCAGCCTCATCCAGGACCAAGAGAGGGGTCTTCTCCTCGGCCTCAGCCTGCGCCACCACATCCGCCACACGCTGTGCCAGCTCCTTCCGGCAGTCCTGAACCGGGCGCAGCTCTGGACAGTGATGTCGTGCATGGTACTGCAGCACCAACGCGCCATCCTCCAGCACTGCCTGGAAGTGGCGTGCCAGCAGGCGCCCCACGTGACTCTTGCCTACACCACTGGGCCCATGCAGAGCCAGGAGCAAGGGATGACTGTGAACGTGTGTAGCCAGGTAGTCCCGCAGCAGGGCCATGATGCGACCCACAGCAGCTGGCTGACCAAACACAGAACGCCGCAGGGCCTTCTCCAGTCCATCGAGGTCATAACGTTGTGCATTATCGTCCAGATTCTCGATGGCGTTAAGAACCTGGAATCCCACGATGGCTACAAGCAGCAACAGACAACGCTGTGCACGGCTCTGGCGCTCTGTGCGGGGTCGGTACTTCCGTGAGGTTTCAGGGTAGAGCACTACCCGACTACGCCGCCTACGCTTCTTGCGGGGTGTCCTGGAAGACAACTCCGTCAGGCTGTCGAACGTGAAGAATTTAGGTTGGTCTAGGTCCGCCCGCAGAGCCCCGGAGCTGCCGCTGGACCCAAGTGCCCCTGTCCCAGCGTCCGGTTCAGAGCCTAGCTGCAACAGGCGCCTCTTGCGCAGGACGCAGACGCGGCGGCGCAGACGGAGCACAGCGCGCACCGGCGCGATCACGCATGGGTCCTTGGCCTGGGGCTCTAGGCTAGTTTGGCCGCGATCCATGGCGTAGGAGCTGTACTGGGCATGCAGGTCCCCTCCCTGCAATAGGAAAATGGGAGGATCTCCTGAGTCCCTGATCTTAGCCTCTGGGGGTCGCTTAAGGTACTTTACTGCCACTGGCTCCGGTCTCGCCTCGCCCGGTGACCAGGAAGCCGCTGCTCAACAGGAGGGCCCCAATGCATGCAAATCTCTTGAGTCCTCCCAGAAAAGGCCCAGGCCTTGAGGAAGTGAGGGGGTGGGGTAGGGGTGTTGTATACTTTATCAAGCTGCTGACTTCCCTCTTGAAGGAAGAAGCAGAGAATTCGAGGTCACACCGCCAACGATTAGGGGTATAGACCGGTCAAAGTGGACCCTGCACCACCCCCCAGGCACCTATGAGACTGTCAAAGACCTTCTAGGTCCCAAGTAGGCCCCTTGGACCAGAGGACTCAGCACCTCGATGAGCTGAGAGTGTCCCCATACTCAGGGACAGTTTGTGGAAAGGAAAATGCAGAGCAAACTTTCATGTTTTTGAAAATGGACCCTAGTACTGCCCCCAGTCACAACCTAAGCCTTTCGACCCCACTCCCACCCCCAGCCCCCACTCATGCTCAAATCTGAGGTCCCTCAACATCCTCCCAGTAAACACAACAGAGCAGAAAAATGAAGAGAAAAAAAAAAAAAAAAGGCCGGCGAAAGGTTACAGCCCTGACATTGAGGAGGCTGGCCTGAACCTCTACCATCTCAGCCCCTACCTGCGGCTGCTCAGACTCCCCAGCTCAGTCACTCCCTTCCAAGGCCAGGAAGCAGGAAATGCTAGTCTTCCCCACAAAAGGTGAGGTGGGTGGGTCAGGGTCCGCCTGGCCCAGCTCAGGCTTGAAAGGGGCAGTGACTCCTACAGGTCCCCAGGGACCGAAGCAGAGGAAGCTCTGGGGAGGTTTCCGCTGAGATGCAAAGGAAGTGAGTCAGGGGTGCTGGCAGGCGGAGCGTGAGCTGAGTGGAGGAGCCGGTGGGGGAGGCCTGACTGACCGGCCTAGAACCCCTAATCTGCAGTTCATCTTCTCTTTGTCCTGTGGCTCTGCCAGGAGACATAGGGAGGGAGGGACCCTTCCAATAACTTCCCCTGGGCTCCTGGCATTCAGTCTGCCCTGGCAAAAACTAAGGGACCCTAGAGACCCTAGGGAGGCTCTCAGCTGCTGGTGAGCAAGTAGAAGCAGGCCATTCGCTCAGCTGGGTGTCTCCTAATACCTTTTCTGCTTTTTCCTCTCTGCTTGGATTCCTTCCCCTACCCTACCACCTCCCCACCACCTCTTTGCCCATTTGGCGGGCTGGATCTCTCATAAGACAAGACAGGAGAAACGGAAGTTCTAGAGCTAAGGCTAGAACCCCACTCGCGGCTCAAGGCCCTTGTGAAGAGGGAGGGGCCCATTTAGAAATGTCCTTAGGCCAAGAATTGGAAGAGAAACTCTAGACTTCCATGGCAACCTGCTTGCCTGTAGCCCTGCCCACCTTCGTGCCCATTTCTGCAGGAAGGGGTCAGACTCCTCCCATTCTGGTTGTTTCCTTGGCCAGTCTGGAATTCCTGATCTTTCCAGAACTTTCACAAAGTTCCAAAAGAGGCCAGAATGGACAAGTGTGTGTCCAGACCCCTCTAGACAATTCAGCCTCACCCATGATCCACACCCATTTGCACTTCACAGACAGTGAAGTAGCCTTGTAGGCGGCTGAGGGAAGGGGCTCTTAGAAACCTTCCCTCTCCTGTGTGGAAGACTTCTCTGACTCAGAAAGGTCACTGGGCCCTGAGGCAGATGACCAGGCCCTGAGAGAAACAGACAAGGTCATCTCCAAGTGGGCCTAATATTGGCCAGTAACTTTTGCAAGAGGCTGATCTGTCAAACTCTCTGGGGTGGAGTCCCATTCTGGGGTAAGGAAATTACCTACTAAAGAGAAGTGGCTGTCCAGGGGTGATCTTTACAAGGGTAAGGCCTTCGTGGACAGAAGATCCGCAAGCCCAACTGCCCACTCCCTTGTCCAATCCAATTGTAAGCCTGGCAGTGGTAGCACACACCTTTAATCCCAGCACTCGGGAGGCAGAGGCAGGCGGATCTCTGTTGAGTTTGAGGCCAGCCTGGGCTACAAAAGCTAGTTCCAGGACAGGCTCCAAAGCTCCAGAGAAACCCTGTCTTGAAACACCCACCCATACACACAAAAGTAACAACCCACCCAATTGTAAAGTCCAAGCTCACCAGTCCCAACCCAGACCCCCTTCCCCTCCACAGCTCTTTTTGTTGTTGCTGTTGTTGTTTGGGTTTTTGAGACAGGGATTCTCTGTGTAGCCCTGGCTATCCTGGAACTCTCTCTGTAGACCAGGCTGGTCTCGAACTCACAGAGATCACCTGCCTCTGTGCTGGGATTAAAGGTGTGTATCTTCTCCCCACCTCCAGGCCCCCACTAGAAGAGTCTAGCCATGCTGACCATCTTGCCTGTCCTGACCCTCAGTCTCTAGCAGGCTCTGCCCAATGACCTTACCAAGCACACGGTCCACTATCAGCTTCTGTCCATGGCCCCGCCCTTTCCTGTTTATGCCCTTGTGTCTGGAAATACAGCCGGCCCTTTCTGAAATGTCTGTGCTATGTAAGGAACAGCTATCTGGATACAACACCCCATGAAACCTCAGTACCATAAGCATTTATGATCATTGTCGTCACCCCATCACCCCAGAGCCATGTTTTCCCACGTTTAAAATAATGGAGCAGGCTGGGCCCAGGGGAGCCCAGCCTTTCATCTCAGCACTTGGGGAACAGGGGTGGGTAGCTCTGAGTACGAGGCCAGCCTGGTCTACACCGCAAGTTCCAGGACAGTCCGGGCTATAGAGAGACCCTGACTCAAAAAACCAAATAATGAGCCAGGTGGTGGTGAAAGCAGAGCACACCTTTAATCCCAGCACTCGGGAGGCAGCGGCAAGAGGATCTGTGAGTTCGAGGCCAGCCTGGTATAGAGAGTGACAGCCAGGGCTACGTGGAGAAATCCTGCCTAGAGGGAAAAAAAAAAAAAAAAACATAACAACAATAAAAAAATAATGAAAGAATCCAGCATCACTTTCCCCAACTGAAGACCTGCGTCTATGACTTGTGATCTCTACTAAGCTGGAAACTTAGCAGTGTTCCTGTGGTCCCACAGCGATGTGGCTATAGTGTTATGTGTTGAGCCCTCCCCAAACCCTCCCAGAGGTGGTGGAAGGCTGAAAATTCAATCAGCTGTGGTGTACCTCCAAGATAGGTGGTTAGGATCAAATGAGGTTATAGGACTGGCACCCTCAGGCAGTCCCATGACTTTAAACACACACACCCTCTCTCTGTCACTATGAGGTACCCTTTGCCTCAGGCCTCTGCCGGAAGAATGACTATCATTAAATGCACCCTGGACACATACAAACATACACACACAAACACCCAATCACTATGAGAGATACCCTTTGCCTCAGGCCTCTGCCAGGATGGCTATCATCAAATGCACTCTGGACACACACAAACACACACACAATCACTATGAGGTACCCTCTCTCACACACATACACAATCACTATGAGGTACCCTCTCTCTCACACACACACAATCACTATGAGGTACCCTCTCTCACACACACATACACAATCACTGTGAGGTACCCTTTGCCTCAGGCCTCTGCCGGAAGGATGGCTATCATCCAATGCACCCTGGACTTTGGACCAAGTCCTTGAGTCAAAATAAACACACTTTCTTTATGACTCATACAGCCTATAGTGTTACAACAGAAAACTGAACTAATACCATCCCATCCCCCTTCACTCAGCTTCAGGGATATACGTGACTGCCTGTCTCCTCCTCCACCTGGTGACAAACCAGACTCAGCCAGGAAACATACCACTCATTCCCAACTGGGAAAAGCTAGGCATAGACTGGGTGCCTTGCAACCACCTGCACCTGTCTGACCCCATCACCGCCAGGAGCTTTCGTTATGCCTCAGATAGCTGCCCTGCTCAGCCATCATCTGGTGTTTCATGTCCTTTGGGAGCAGTAATGCCCAGTCCCCACTGGACTTTTCCTAGCCACCGAGGGGATAACTGAGCTGCCACATGGTTGTGTACAGTCTGATGTTCAGGATCACTCCATGACCTAGGGCTGGTGCTTGATCCTCCTAGGGATTCCTATCACTCCTTTTGAAAGGAGTGAAAAACTGCACACCTAGATATTGGGGCAGATATCAAGGCACTCTGGGAGGCTGAGACTGTCCAGCAGCTGGGCCCTAAACCAGGTCTCTCAGGGCAGGGTTGCCAGGCACAGAAGTCAAAGAACTGACTTTCCAGAAGAATGTTACACCCTCTAGGTGTGGTGACACACACACCTTTAGTCCCAAACAGGCAGATCTCTGTGAGTTCAAGACCAGCCTAGTCTATAAGTTCCAGAACAGTCAGAGACACCCTATCTCAAACAAGGAAAAAAAGAATGTTGCATCCACGCCTGCCCTCAGCCCCAGGACAAACAGAATCTTCTCACCACGGTTTATCAAAATGTGTTTTATTTACATAAATGGAAACTTCAGTGTGTACACCCAGTCCCCTACTCAAGGGCCAAAACGCGTAGCTGGGCAGGGACTTGTTCTGTTACAAGGTCTGTACGCTGAGGTGGGCAGCTGCAGGGAGGGCTCCGCCACAGATCTCAATCAGCAGGGACTGCACAGATCCTCACGGGCTCCGGCCTCCCCTGCTGCAGACTCCCCGCCTGGCTTCTGTTGGAGGTACCACTCCTGTGCCTGACCTATCAGGACCAGCAAATCTGCCTTGGCAAACCCAGTATACCTTTCTCCTTGGGCTTTGTCCAGGCTAAATATCAGGTCAGTCAGGCCTCTGCCACTGCCCTTGGAAAACTAACTGGCTTTTTCTTAATACCAACCACCATCCATCTCTGCCAGGATCAAGCAGGGGCCAAGCCCCACCAAGCCATTATGGCCCCCCCTGGTGTGCGAGTAGACCACCGAGGACCTCTTGGGCCCAGCTCCAGACAGCAGCTCAGAGGAGGGAGTACCTTGCCAAGGGACAGCCCTCGGCTCACCCTGCACTCCTAACTGACTAGGGCCTCCTTCCATAGGGCACTGTCACTAAATAGTTCCAGAGAGCCTCACAGTGGAGCTGGAGCAGGCACATTAGGAAGGGGCAGCTCCAGGGCTGGTGTCTCTGCAGCTTGGGTAGGACTGGGTTTCCGATGGTCCAACTGCTCCAACTTCTCACCAAGCTGGGAGTAGAGCTCCTTCACGGCCTCCCCACTCTGCGAAAACCAGACATGTGGTGGTTTGAAAGAAAATGGCTCCCCGAGGGAGTGGCACTATTAGGAAGTGTGGCTTTGTTGGAGTAGGTGTGTCACCGTGGGGGTGGGCTTTGAGGTCTCCTATATACTCAAGCCACACCCAGTGAGACAGACTACCTCCTAATGCCTGCAGGTTAAGATGTAGGACACTTGGCTAATTCTCCAGCACCATGTCTGCCAGACACCACCATATTGCACCATGATGATAATAGACTAAACCTCTGAAAATGTACCAGACAGTGGTGTTGCACACCTTTAAGCCCAGCACTTGGGAGGCAGAGGCTGGCAGATCTCTGAGTTCAAAGCCAGCCTGGTCTACTAGAGCTAGTTCCAGGACAGGCACCAAAGCTACACAGAGAAACCTTGTCTCGGTACAAGATAAAATAATATAAATAAATAAATAAATAAATAAATAAGAAAGAAAGAACATTTTCAATAAATAAATAAAATAAAAACGGAACTGAGGCTACCTACCTGGCCTGTGGGCTCCAGAGCCTTCTGCAGCGCCTCCAGCTTGGAAGGGGCCACTCTGGGGTGCAAGTGCAGAAGAAGCCTCAGCACGTGACGATGCACATTCTCCTTCCTGGAAAGACCAGTGGGGCTCAAGGGGTCACAACTTCCTCCAAGGCACAGCCCACGTGGGGTTCGCATGTGCCTTCAGCAGAGCAGAACTGACCCCTAGGCCAACCCCATGCTACACCCAGGAATTACTCACTCTAGCACAGGTCCCAGGGCTCAGAGACCCTTCTGTGGTCCTTCAGCAGGATGGAGCCTCAACTCCCCTCCCACACTGCGGAACATAAGAACTGACAAGAAAGGAAGGTGGGGTGGGTGGGGTGTCCTACCTGGGAGAGGCGGTGAGGAAGAAGCCATCAAAGAGGCTGCTGCAGAAATCCTCCAGGGCAAATTCATCAGCCAGCAGGGCCAGGCTCCCAGTGAGCAGGTGGAGAAAGATGTCACTGAAGGCCAGGTCACCAAAGGTTTCCACTGTAAACACAGCAAGGGGGCTCGGCCTCTGCCCTCAGGGACTGTCCACTGCCCCAGCTCTGAACAGGACTCGGGGAGCCAAGGGCTGACCAAGTGGAGCAGATAAGCGGTCTGTGGCTCTCAGCAGGGAAGCAAGACCACAGCTAGAGTAGGTGAAAGAAAGATGCTCTGCCCAAGAGCCAGGGGCTCTGATCTGAAGTGGCCTCCACACAGAGAAAGGTCACAGACAGACAAGCCACCACAGATATGCAGAAGCATTAGAGTACCCAGGGGATTCTGCCAACCCTCCTGCTGACTCCTCAGTTAAGAACACAGAGGAGCACTGCCAAAGCCCCTGTTCGAAGGCAGCAAAGAGAGATGGCGCAGCAGCTGCAGATGAGTCCTGCTCACGACCAATGGCATGAGGAGCACTCCTACCACAGGCAGGGCTGCTAGAGGCCGACCGCAGCCACTCAACAAGAGATGCCAGGATCCCACAGTCGGGCCTTGCCTAAGGAAGGAAGAACACAGGGTAGACAGCCCTGGGGTCCACCACCATTCCTGACAGCTGAGAGCAGGAGCTGTTCTGATGGCAGACCCAGCTGATACCACCTGAACCTAAGGAAAAGCTAGACAACTTTAAGGAGACTCGGGTGTTCTGGGGGGACTACTGAAAGCAGATTTGATGACTCTCAGCCACTTCATGCCCTGCCTGGCCGTGTGCATGATCACGACCAAGAGGTTGAGAGGCTTGTATTCTCCCACCTGCAAATAACTGTGACCTCGAATACCCATAACAAGCCAGCAAGCACAGTGCAAAGGGGCCTTAACTCCTGACTGAGCCCATACAACCCTGCTGAGACATAGGAACTCAGCTACCATCTATCCAGTGATACAGTTACAGTAGGTTTGCTCAGAGGAGGCTTAGTTCTCAAAATCATCATTTTTTTTTTTTTTTTTTTTGGTAGGGATATCTACTGAACTGTTCAGACAAGAGCTTCGGTCTGACTCCGAGACATCACTACAGGCTCATGGCTTGAACAATTGGTCTCCGCTGATGGTGTTATTTTATTTTTTAAATGTAATAGACTGGCTGGGCGGTGGTGGCGGTGGTGGTCTCCTATATACTCAAGCCACACCCAGTGAGACAGACTACCTCCTAATGCCTGCAGGTTAAGATGTAGGACACTTGGCTAATTCTCCAGCACCACGTCTGCCAGACACCACCATATTGCACCATGATGATAATAGACTAAACCTCTGAAAATGTACCAGACAGTGGTGTTGCACACCTTTAATCCCAGCACTCGGGAGGCAGAGGCAGGCGGATCTCTCAGTTCGAGGCCAGCCTGGTCTACAAGAGCTAGTTCCAGGACAGGACAGGCTCTAGAAACTACAGGGAAACCCTGTCTCGAAAAACAAACAAACAAACAAACAAAAAAACAAATGTAATAGACTGAATTAAGTTCTTCCTCTTTTTTTTAAAAAAAATTATTTATTTATTATATATACAGTGTTCTGCCTGCATGTATGCCTGCACGCCAGAAGAGGGCAACGGATCTCATTACAGATGGTGGTGAGTTACCATGTGGGTGCTGGGGGAATTGAACTCAGGACCTCTGGAAGAGCTGTCAGTGCTCTTAAGAGTTGAGCCATCTCTCCAGCCCGATGGTGCTATTTTGAAGGAACCTCTGGAGGTGAGGCTTGGCTGCTGGAAGTAGGTCACCAAGAGCAGGCATTTAAGGGTTGTCCCTGGTCCTGATTCCTGGTTTGCTGTGCTATGAACTGAGCGGCTCTTTGTCTCCCCCACCAAAATGAACTGAAACCCTCTAAAACCAGGGCTGGAGATGGTTCGCTGGTTAGAAGTCCTGACGCTCTTGCAGAGGACCCAGATTCAATCACCCACATGGTGGCTCCCAGCAGCCTAGCTCCAGAGCTGGAGGAGCTGAAGCCTCTCTGGACTCTGCACTGCAGACACCTGTGCATTTCTATACCCTCGGGCAAAACACTCATCAACTAAAAATAAACTCCTAGCTGGGGCTAGGTGGAGCACACCTTTAGTCCCTGCACTCAGGAGGTGGAGACAGGCACATCTGTGACTGTGAGACCAGCGTGAGTGCCAGGACACCCAGAGATAAATATTGGGATGCTGTCTCAAAAAAGAAAAAAATCAATAAAAATTAAAAAATAGCCGGGCGGTGGTGGCACACGCCTTTAATCCCAGCACTCGGGAGGCAGAGGCAGGCAGATCTCTGTGCGTTCAAGACCAGCCTGGTCTACAAGAGCTAGTTCCAGGACAGGCTCCAAAGCTACAGAGAAACCCTGTCTCGAAAAACAAAAAAAAAAAAAAAAAACAAAAAAAAAAACTCTTTTCTGTTGTTTGTTGGGGGTCACAGCTATACAAAGAACCTAATATAGCCGTGGGAGGGTACATCTGTAATGTCAGCATATAGGAGGAAAAGGCCAAGATCGGGAGTATTGTCCATACTAGGGGCCAGGCATGGTGGCACAAGACTTTAATACAGCACTCAGAAAGCTGGGTGTGGTGGTGCACGCCTTTAATCCCAGGACACAGGAGGCAGAGGCAGGTGGATCTCTGTGAGTTTAAGGCTAGCCTGGTCTACATAGGTTCCAGGACAGCTATACAGAAAGATCCTGTCTCAAAAAACCAATATAAATAAATGGTGGGTAAAGGCAACACAAGCCTGGAGACCTGCGTTGATTTCCTGGAACCCACAGAAAGGTGGAAGGGCGCCACAAAGTCGTCCTCTGACCTATACATGAGCCGGAGGAGCATGCACAGCTACACATACAGAGTAATAAAAATAGATACTTTAAAAACAAAAACAGAATTCAAGAAAACTGACTCCTACTTTTATTACAACTCATTCAAATGTAAGATCAAGCAAGATTTTTTAAAAATATTTCTTATAGTTTATTTAACTTTAGTTTATGTGCATTGGTATGAAACGTCAAATCCCCTGTAACTGGATCTTCAGACAATTGTGAGCTGCCATGTAGGTGCTGGGAATTGAACCCCGGTCCTCTGGAAGAGCCACTGAGCCATCTCTCCAGCCCTCAAGCAAGATTTTTTATTTTAATTTTATGTGTATGGGTGTTTTGCTGATGTATGTTTGTATGTCATGGGTGTGACTAGAAGAGGGCATTGGATCCCCTAGAACTGAAGTTACAGACAGTTGGATGCTAGGAATCAAATGGGAGCCACCTCTCCAGCCTTCAGATTTCACTAAACATGACTGGTCGGTGCACCATAGGGGCATTCCAAGCAGAGATGTCCCAGCCAGGAGAGACAAGCCACACTGCCAGTTTATTGGTACCATACCAGACGACAGGCAGAAAAAACAGACTGAGATGCACGGACAAGGCAAACCAAAGTTACCACGTATGTCCCTAAGGTCTTAAACAAGCAAGCTAACTCTGTGCCAGCAGAATGTCCTGACGCCCCTAAAGCTGGAGAGGGCACGGACTATAGAAAGAGAGTCAGTCTGGCCATACCCAACTTTAGCTCAGCAAAGCCCACTTTAAATTTCCTGCCTCTAGAACAACAGACAGTAAGTCTGCATAAACCAATACACACACAGCAAGCAGGGAACAGGTACACCAGTGACTTACAATACATTTAGAGAAGAAGCCGGGCGGTGGTGCCCAGCACTGAAGGGGGTATGGGGAGGGGGGTGTGCAGAGGCAGGCAGATCTCTGAGTTCGAGGCCAGTCTGGTCTACAGAGTGACTTCCATGACAGCCAAGACACTTTGTCTTAAACTCCCCACCCCCAAAAAAGATGAGAAAAGAAAAGAGCCTCCATCTTTATGACAGTCCTCTGAACTCCAGAGAAAGGACAATTCTGCAAGCACAGGGTGCCGCTGTGGCAAGTCTCCCCAACAACTCTCCCCAACAAGCCTGCAGCTTCAGGCGGTTGTTCTGGGTTTTGTTGGGAGCAGAATCCACCTATGCATGCCAGATAAGTGCTCTCATCACTGAGCCACACCACAGCCTTACCCTGAAGAGCCCACTCAGAACTCCCATTTTTTGGTGTGTGACACCCCAAGCAGGTAGGGGAAAGTAGTCCCTTTGGATAACACCCAAGGAGTTCTGTTTTTTACCAATAAGAACAAAATAGGGGTGTTTTGTTTTACAGGGTCTCTCTATGTAGCTTTGGTTGTCCTAGACAACCTAAACAGAAGGGCTGGCGAGATGGCTCAGTGGGCGGAAAAAAAAAACAAAAACAAAAAAAACACAAGCCTGGCTATGTAGACCAGGTTGGCCTTGAACTCACAGATATCTGCCGAACTCTGCCTCTGACGTGCTGAAATTAAGTGTGCCTGGCCTTAAAGCTAGGAATCCCTTCTGCAGGAAATCACAAGAACCACAGGCACAGGCATCTCTGAAACAGAGCTAAGTCCTCCAAACACACACACGAGTGCCCACTGACATGGAAAGCAAGCTATGGAGGTTGGAGGTGAAGGCAGAAAGATGAAGGTGAACGCCCTGGCAGAGCTCGGGTCAAGGCGGCAGGCAAGCACAGCCACCAGGACTCACCAAGTCCAGGCAGCAGGCGCAGGAGTGCATTCTTGTTTCTCTGCTTGGTGATGTGCAGCACGTAGTACAGCCCCACCTCACAAGCCATGCGCTGCTCCTGCAGAAACCTATGTGCAAGATGCCATGGCCTCCGATCAGCCCACCGAGCAGCGCCTTCACCTGCAGCCCTTCTCTCCTACCTCCCCCAAACACTGCCCTGGAGTCCTACTTGGTGAAACTTTCAGGAAGCGTGTTGGGGTACGTGACTGGGGCTTTCTCCTCAGCCGGAAGCTTCTGATCTACGTTGAAAGTGTAGTCATCCACCACGAAGGACATGAGCATCGGCAGGAACTTGGTGATGAGCTCTGCCTCCTGGCAGAAGGAGTGTCTGAGCCCACTAAGGTCCCACTGATCCCGGCTGCTCTCAGCATACAGCATAACCCACAATGTCCAGTGCACACCTTGCCCTTACCCACCCAATGCACTTTCCTCAAATCCAGCTTTCTTGCCCACTGGTCCCTAGAACCCCTCCTTCCTGTTTCCTGAGACTCATGTCCAGTGCTATGTCCTTGAATCTTTCATCTGGCATGATTATGGCTGAAACTGTAAAACCCCTTCTGGGTCCCAGTCCCCAAGGAATAGCTACCATGCTGCAGCCAGTCTATCAAGATACCCAAACATCCTTGATGAATGTTCACTCAAAGACTCTAGGAGTAGAGTTTTGCTACCAAAGGGCCCCACCCTGCTACTCCCCATAATTTGTAAAAAAAGAAAAAAAGAAAAAAAAAAGGAAGAAACTAAACCCCATACCATCTTGGGCTCCTTGAAGACCTGGCTGTCTATTAAGTCCCAGGCACCTTGGCCCAGCGCCAGCAGCCTAAGTAGGAGGAGGAGGTCGGGACTATCCTGTAAGAAGACAGAGACCTCAGCCAGAGCTTACAGGGACTGTGCCATCCTCTGCTCTCACTGAACAAAGCAGGGCCTCTGCTTTCCAGGGAAAAGACCTTAGGAGAGCAATCCTAAGGCACCCATGTGCCAATACCCACCCATTGGGCGAAACCCACCAGCCATGCCTATGCTCACCCTGGGCAGTGTCTCCTGGCTAACCAGCTCCTGCAAGTGCCTGATGGTGCTCAGGGACAGTGTGTTGATGGCAAAGGGGTCACACAGGATCATGGACAAATCTCTGGAAGGAATCAGACCTTGGTATGAGTTGAGAAACCTGGTTATTCTGCTTTTAACACCTGTAGTGTCAGACCTACTGAAGGGACAGCCAGAGTCCCTGGGAGGCAAATGCTTGGGGTCTGACCCCAGGGAGGGAGCCTCTCTGTATTGAATTCATAATTTATCCACAACTTACTCAAAGATCTTCTAAACTATACAATAAAATAAAAAAATTACCCTTCCCCCCGCCCGAAAAAACTAAATTCATACTTTGTTTCAAAAACGCTGACTGAAAGGCAAGTAGGGGTAGCACATGCCTGTATCCCAGAACTCAGGAGGGAGAAGCAGACAGGTCTCTGTGACGAGTCTGATGCTACAGTGTTTGGTCTACACAGTGAATCCCTCACAAAACCCTATTTCAAAAGAAAAACCAAAACCCCAGCTTAGGCTCTAGGTTTAGTGGAAGAATATAATAAAGCAATGAGGCGGGGCTGTACCAGCAGCATCTTCATGCCAGGCAGACGATGCTGGAAGTTAGGTTGGAGTGTCTAATCCAGCCCTCAGCCCTGACAGCACACACTCACTTGTCACAGACAGCAGTGTCCTCCTGCCTAAGCTCTCTATGTTGGCTCCCCTGGGAAGGGCAGGCCCCAAACCCCATGCCTCCCAGGTATGGATCCTTTTGCTACTGAGACTGATTCCAAGTAATGAGTGACCATGTTAGCAATGGGCCTGGTACCCAGCATGTCCATCACAAAACAGACTGGAATGGGTCCCAACTACCAACAGTAAACAGCAACCCACAATGGATGCCTATTTAGGCATTCCAAGGCTAGGACCATTGTAGAGCTCTCACCCCAAAACTTGTTCCTGCCCCTTCTTCACACCATCAAGAAATCCCTGCAGCTCCCGGGCTCTTTTGCTGTCCACAAACCGCTCGCGGATACAGGCATCCAGGCACCAGGTGAACTAAAGGAAGGAAATATACAATCTCGGTACACCCAGCCTCTCACCCCTCAGTCCAACTCTGCCACTGCCCAAGTGGCTGTGGAAACTGCAAGGTCAAATACAGGACAGAGTAAAGATAAACACAAGCCAAGGCCCACGACCCCATCCTAGGCCAATCCCAGGATAGAAAGGGGTCCCTGGAGAGGACAGAGAAAATGGTGATTAGTAGAAGTGGGGCATGCCGAGGGCCAGGCAGCAGGGGTCGTAGACAGTCAAGACCACATTACGCTGTCACTCAACCACTAGGTGTCAACAGAGAAAGAGACACACAGTCCTCATTCCCCAGTGTCCAGAGGAAACATGGCATGGGCTGAGACGCCAGGGGCCTACAAGGAGCAGGAGGCCTCCTCAGGCCCCAAAGCAGCAGGGATCAGGACAGCACATGGAGGAGGTCTGTCTGTTCTCCCAGGGCTGGCAACTGGGTGGACATGTTATGGCAGCTTTGTGGTGGTGCTCAGGGCTTAGCAATAAGCAACACCACACAGAACGCAGGAGGTGGTCTCAGATGTCTGTGCTCTTGGTTGGGGATGTAACAAAGTACAGAAAACCCCATTCCTAGATTACCTTGGTGCTGGCCAGCAATAAGCCTTGAGGGTTCTGGGGCAGAAGAAGCCAGGAGCCCAATAGAAAGATGGCCAGAGGGCTTGCCACTTACAGCTATCAAGTGGAGGCTGGAAGACCAGCAAGAGAGGCAGCTGGAGCCAGGCAATGGTGGCACACACCTTTAATCCCAGCACTTGAGAGGCAGAGACAGGCAGATCTCTATGAGTTCGAGGCTAGCCTGGTTTACAGAGTGAGTTCCAGGACAGGCTCTAAAGCTACAGAGAAACCCTGTCTTGAAAAACAAAAACAAAAAAAGAGGGAGCTGAACAGCCAGGTCTCTGCAGGACCCGCTCACCCCAGCAGTGCTGAGGCACACAAGCTGGCAGTCCGAAAGCAAGCTTTGATGTACTCAGCAGGTCACACTCCTAGATAATGAATTCAGAGGAGGACACAGGGGACGTGCACAGACGGGCACACAGTACTACCTTATGACAGGGATCCACAGTACAGATGTCACTGACATCCAAGTCATGCAGGGACATAAGCAGCTCAGCTCGTAGTGTACAGTAGTGCACATTCCTGGTCCGCAGGAACAGTGTGCGCAGAAACTGCAGCACCATGTCATACAGCTTCACGTTCTTCCCTACCATCTGTGTCAGCTTCTGGACCACCTAGGGGCAAGACAGGCAAGTAGAGTCCAAAATCCCCACCCTAGGACAGGGAAAGGCGGCACACACTTTAATCTCAGCACTCAGGAGGCAGAGACAGGTGGATCTCTCTGGGTTCACCTAGACCAAGTTCCAGGACAGCTAGGACTACATAAAACAAACAAATAAACAAAACCTGTCTCAAAAAACTAAAAGTAAATCCCACCCAGGCAACAACACACACAGGTGCTCTAGTCCTAGATACAGAGCTGGCCTCTCTCTCTCTGGCATGACACATTTCTTTATCTGCCATGAAATGTTGGCACTGTATTTCTGGTACCCAAGGCGGTAGTTCCACATCCATCCCAGGGATACCTTGGTCTGTGATCTACTGTGACTTCAAGCACCTGCCTGTTAGGATAAGGGGCAGGTAACTCATCCTAGAAGCAGTACCGAGAACCCATCTGAAGACAGGGGCCCAACACAGGAAACTCAGGCTATATAGGTTAAGGTCTATGAGGCCACACTGGGTTCTCTGTTTCCCTGTCTTCTTCCTAAGCTTATGGCTGTGACCATCCTTGTCCCAACACTGGTACCAGGGCCACAGAACAAGGGCCAGGCGCCTGGTGACAAACCACAAACACTAACAGGCAACTTTACCTTGCACTCCGGGCAAAGGCCATGCAGGGACACAGTGCCTTCTACCTGGGCAGGTGTCACCTACCCTACCTCTACCCAACAAAGGCAAACTGCACCATCTGCTCAATATAAAGGCTTCAGCCAACACAAACAAGTTTCGCTCCGTTGCTAACTGGCCATGGTCTCAGGCCTATGGTACAAGGGAACATTTGGGATTAGCCCAGGGTGAAGTTATCACAGCAAGCTCAAAGGCATCAGGCTAGACTCAGCAAGTAATAAGGTCAGTGGGAGGAAACAGGAGGGTGGCAAGAGCCAGAGGCTGGTCTGGTAGTTCACTCTCCAAGACCCTTGTCAAGAATTCTTGGACTGACCTGGATCTTTATCTCAGGAACAAAATCTTCACTGTTGACATCAATCGAGCTATGTGGATGGCCCGAGGTTCCCTCACTCACTGAGTACAGACCACAGAGACAATCCAACCCTGTCATAGAGTATGCCTACTTCACACATGACCAGCTGGGAACCACCTGTTCATAGGCAAGACAGCCGTCCTACAGCCAAGACTGAAAAGGTAACCCACTAGCCTGATGTCTCCAGTGCTATAAAATCACAGAGCACTTAGAAAAGTCTACAAAGTTTCCAAGGGGAAAAACAGGCCAGCATCAAAGGGCCTCCGATCAGAGTCATCTGAAGAAACTAACAACAGAGACTATCATGAAAGGTCTTTGGTATTGAGGACTGCAATTCCAAACCAGCCACTTGGCCTACAAGTCCAAACAAATGTCTGATGTGTCAGCCCTGGAAGCCTATAGCAAGAGTAATGCACTCCAAGGAAACAAGAAGGAAATGTAGGAAGGGAGAGGAAACTTGCAGAAGAGAATAGTCAAATCAACAGAGGTCGCTGGGATAAATCAGACCTGGTGTGGCCCCACATGGCAAAACAGGATAGTCAAGAGGGCCAGGGGATCAGGGAGCCAGGGGAACCATGGAAGAAGCCATCATACTACTGGGCACTAGAGAGACAGCTAGACAACTGTAAAGTGCATACACCTGAGCCCACACTTGCAAAAACCTGCTCTACCATTTCCACCTTATACACTTAAGACAGAATCCCTCACTGAGCCTGCAGCTCAACAGATCTTATTTGTTTCTGCCTACACTGGCGGGCCAGCAAGCCTCAGTGATTTCTCCTGTCTCTGCCTTGTCCCTTCCAGCACCAGGGTCACAGGAAGCTGTGGCCACACTGAACTTCTTTGTGAGAGTTAGGGATTCAAACTCAGGTCTTCATGCAAATAATCTTACCTAAAAAGCCACCTTTCCATTCCTTCCCTGCATACTTTTCTGTTTTCTGCTCCTCTGTACATTTTTCCATTTGTGTATGTGTGTGTGTGTGTGTGTGTGTGTGTGTGTGAATGCAACTTTTAAAAATTCAGCCCAAGACAAGGCCAGTCAAGCAAATCCTCTGACAGTCAGAAATCAGTGGTCGACCACCAGAAGAAACATGCTTATAGAAACAGACTAACCTACACACTCACAGGAAAGAGGGGAGGGGCTGGCCACATACTCCTAGAAGTTATCAGCCTCAGGCTGACTTCCTCACCTCTCCCTGGCGCCTGGTCTTGGGGGAAGGGCTGAAGAAGTTGTGTAGGACAGACAGCTCTGTGCTGAAGAGTGCACTCTCTTTCTCCAGGATATACTGCTTCAGCAGTGGTGAGACTTCATCACCAAACAGGGCTTGGTTGTCTTGCCAGATCTGCCTCTTCACTTCCACCGCACACGCTCGGTACAATTCCTTGTCAGCCATCACTAGCTTCAGCTTCTTCTCAGGAACCTACACAGCAAACACCACAGCTCCCTGCAAGTGGTGCCTGTGTCCCCAAGTCTCCCTCAGGATAGGCCAAGAGGGCTCAGCAGCCCAAAGAACCTGTAGAGCCCAGCCACACCAACAAAGGCACCTGTGACAGACCGCCGAGTCTTGGCAGGTGAACTCAGACATTCAGAATCCCTATAGCCCTCTCCCGGGAAAGACCCACCCTCCAACTCAAGGGATAAATGTGTTTCCACTTGACTCATGCAGAGGAAGTCTGTGATACAGAGAAGGTGCCCAGAGCTTGCTGGAGGGCCAGTTCATAAAACTTTCCAGGAGCTAAGCAACTGCCTGCACCAAGCCGCCAGCCTGACTTGCACCAACCAAGGGCATGGATCAGGCTAGCCAAGCAATAGTATGTTATTACAGGCTCTCTGACCTACCCTGGGAGGGCTGGCTTCACAGCTCTCACCTTGGGCAAGTGCTTCATAACACACATCACCACTGGTTGTAGGGATGGCATCTTGACCAGAGAAAAGCTCTTTTCCAAAAGGTCTTCCAGCTTCTTGTACCTGGACAGATTTGTACAGCTGAAAAAGCCGGGTCTCCACATGCAGGACATACAGAGACATCTCAAACATATTTCAGGTCGTATCTACAAGCACGACTGTGCAGCCATGGGGGGGTGGCGTAAATGCTACCCACAAAGATAAACGCTTCGGGGTAGAGACCCACCTCTCCTCTGCCTTTCCCTCAGAGGCGATAGCTGACACTCGTTCCAGCAGTTTGTCGCGTAGCTCATCAAACACTGACTGATGGAACTCCAGCCGCGGTGTCCCGTGTAGGTCCAAAAAGGGCAGGGCCGACTGCAGGGATGGCAGCAGCACGCCATTCTCTGTCTGGGAAAGCAGAGGGTCAACGCGTATGCATTTTGCTTGGCCGCAGTTAAGTCAGCACCGGCACCACGGATGCTCTGAATACACAGGTCCGCGGTGTTAACCGCGAAAAAGGAAAAAAAAAAAAAAAACAGTTAATCAATGGGTTCTTAGCTCAGGACCTCCAGTGCCTCCATCCAAGCGTCGGGAGACAGTAGAATTGTGACTGGCTTCCCCAGCGGCCCGGCCCCCTCCTGCCCACCTGAAATTGCTCAATGGCTTTGAGCGGTTCTGTGCAGTTGGTCAGGGTCTCTTTCAGGTCCTCGCCATTGGCCACGCCCAGGTCCTGGAGCCCCGCGAACATGGCCGAGGCTCCGGCTGCCGCCCGGCTGTGCACCCCATCCCCGCCGCGCTCCCCTGAGGCCGTCGAGGACGCTGAAGGAGCGCCAGAAGCCCTCTCCACGGTGCCACCACGGGGACCCCCCGAACCCCGCTCGCCCGCAGCCTCCAGCGTGGCCAGATCGCCCCAGCAGAGCCGCTTACACCGGCCCACACCTCCCACTTCCGCCCTTCGCCGCGGTCCAGCAGCCAATAGGTCCCGGGAAAACGCCGCCACCACGCGCAGGTTCCGGGCAAGTCATTAAGAGACAGTGCGCAAGGGGGCGGTGTCGAGATGAGGCAACCACCTCTCGAGAGGCCTTGGCCACTCTAGCCGCCGCCGCCAGGGCCACGAAATCTTCCGCCTTTCACCTAGTCGGCTCTCCGGAAACCAGAACCCATACTCTGAGCCAGCAGAGAAGGGTGGAGTGGTTCTGGACCTTATGAATTTCAAATCTGACTTGTACTCAAGTACATTTTTATATGACTATCTATATAGCCCTTTTTTGCTGCTAATTTGTCTTCTTGTGCCCACAGGTGTAAGGCATAGTACGTGATCTTCACAAAGCTCCCACCATTGCCTTCTTTTGCACTAAAATCTGAATATGCCTCTAGTGTCACCAGAAGTGCTTTGCAAGAGCTCTGGGTATGCTGAAGATTGAGATTTGAGCTAGATTCCAGGTTGCACAGCGTCCCGTGTCCTTGGCAGTAAAAGAAGCTGCCTTGGCTTGAGGGCTCTCAGGCTGTCTGGTGTGTAAGCTCTCAGCATTTCGTTCTCTGCAGCCTCCCCCGCTGTTCCAGCTCTCACCCTTTCTCCCACCAGCCTCCTGCACACACCTCCAAATACTTCACCTCTCTTTTTCATATGCCTTTGCTGCTGAGGTTTACTCTGCTACAAATTCCCTTCCCGCTGTCCTCCCACATTCTTGCCTATCATCGGAAGCCGCTTCTCTTACTGCCTCCTCTAGGAAACCCTAGGAAGGCTTGTGGGACCCTCAGCAACGGGTGATAACTCCTGTTCAGTGTCTGGCATTAGGATGCCTGGTGATGTAGCTATAAACAGAACTTCTATTCCCTCTGAGGCTGAGTTCCTAAGGCCAGAGCTGCACACCTCTGCCACTGTTTTTGCCAGCTGAGCGGCTCCACACAGGGCCCCATAGTAAAGGTCCCATCACCCTAATTCCCCAGGATATTTTGGTTCAGCCAGCATCTGGTGCAGTCAGAAGATACACATACGGTGTAGTTAGACTTTTGGTCCAAGGCTTCCACTCTGCTGAAGTGGGTGATGCTGACACCAAGGTAGCAGCTGGGGCAGGAATTGCAAGAGCGAGCTCTCAGAGGAAGGCATCACAGCTCAGTGTGCTCCTTGTCATGTCTGAAGACCTGAGCTGGGTCCCTGGAGCTGACAGTGTTCTAGCTCTCTGACTTCCATGTGAACACAATTGTACACACTAACAAACAAACTCTGGAGGTGTTGGGGACCAGTGCCAGCCCCAACATAAACTATCTCTCTCTGGACCGGCATGAAGGCGCGGGAATAAAGACACAACTCACATGGCTTTATTGGGAGGGAGATTCTTAGTGATCCCTCATGAAATCCTGAGTTTACATCCTGAAATTTTTTCTGCGTTCATTTTTTAAACAGCCTTTATACCAAAACATAAACCGAGGAGGAAATTTATTAGCATTGTCTCCTAGGTAACCAGGTGAATGGCTTTAGTTACGTCTACACCTTTGACCACACCTTTCTATGCCAGCTTTGTCACTTAGGCCTGAATTAGCATCTCTATCCCAGGCATCCTCCAAATTACAAAGGAGCAGAACAACATCCTGACCCTTTGTTAGGTTTGCGACAGCCTGTCTGCAGGGCTACATGACCACCTCAGGTGCCAACTATGGCTTGAGAGCCTGGCTGCCATACCATATAGAAATATGGGCCTACATGGAGGAACACTTGTTACTGTGGCAAAGAAGTCTGGGTTTGGTTCCCAGCACTCACCTGGTGGTTCATAACTATCCATAACTCTGGTTCCAGGGGATCTGATGCCTTTCTCTGACCACCAGCACCAGGCGTACATGTGGTATACAGACATACATGCAGCATACAAAACATCAAAGCATTCATACACATAGAATGAGCTCACTTTTTTTTTCTTTTTCGAGACAGGGTTTCTCTGTAGCTTTGGAGCCTGTCCTGGAACTAGCTCTGTAGATCAGGCTGGCCTTGAACTCACAGAGATCTGCCTGCCTCTGCCTCCCGAGTACTGGGATTAAAGGCGTGCGCCACCAACGCCTGGCATAAGCTCACTTTTTAAGTGAGTTCTGGTTTGGGTTTGGTGGTGTCCTTTTTTCTTCCCTTAAGACAGGGTCACTATTTAGACCAGGTGGCCTTGAACTCAGATCCCCCTGCCTCTGCCTCCTGACTTCTGGGATTAACTGACTGCTGCGCTACACCCAGCAATGATGCTCATCTTTAATCCTAGAAGAGGTAGAAGCAAGTAGATCTCTGAGGTCAAGGTTAGCCTGGTTGACTTCCAAGACTGTCAAGGCTACAATGTGAGAACCCCAGCCCTGTCTGAGGGAGGAGAGGAAGAAAGAAAGAAAAGTCAGCTCTGAGAGTTTGGAGAGGTGGCTCAACAGTTAAGAGCACTTGCTGCTCTGGCAGGGGACCTGAGCTCAGTTCTAGCACCTACAGGGCAGTTTATAGTCATCTGTAACACCAGTTCCAAGGGCTCTAATGTCTTCTTCTGGCCACTAGGCACACATGCAAGTAAAACACCCATATACATAAAATAAAGTAAAAAATGTCAAGTCTTGGCCGGGCGGTGGTGGCGCACTCCTTTAACCCCAGCACTCGGGAGGCAGAGGCAGGCAGATCTCTGTGAGTTTGAGGCCAGCCTGGTCCACAAGAGCTAGTTTCAGGACAGGCTCTAAAGCTACAGAGAAACCCTGTCTCAAACCCCCCCCCCAAAAAAAAAGCCCAGTCTTTAAGCGAGGTCTGTGCCTGTGTGAGAAAGTATGAAGAGGGCCCTGGAGAAACTGCTGCTGTCACTAGCTGGAAGGTGAGGCTCCTACGGGGGGAGAGGGGGTGCGGCTCCCTCCACTTAGGAAAACAGCTCAGCAGCGCTGAGGAAACCAACACTCAGCCACTGCAGGGCAAGGGCTGAAGGTTCTGGGCTCAGATTCTCAGAGCACAGGTTACAAAGACCAGCTGAATCTTCATGTCAAGGTCCAGGGAAATAGGGCCAGTGTCTGGTGAGCTGATTCCCTTGGTTCTGCCTAGCGGGCTAGGCAAGGCTACACCTGTGTGAAGATGGCAAAGGTCCAGGTTCTGACCTACCACCCTAACCCACCAACTAGCTCCTCAGCTCGGCAAGCAGCCTGACCCTCAGGAAGACACTAGACCTTCAGTGACATATCCGGATCAGGTTGTCCCACATTGTCACAGGATCCTTTTTCTAGCTTGTCCTAGGTCAGGACACTTAGGGTTAGTCCCCAGGCTGCCATTTCAATCCTGAAGGAAAGGGCACCGTGCAGGAGCAGAGAAAGCCAGAGATACCAGGAAAGCCAGAAATATGCAGGAAGCCACATATTCAAAACAGCCCATTGGGAAAAGGATGGGCAACCAGGCACACCAGAGATCACAATTCAGAAGAATCATTTGCATCTCAGTATGGGGGGGAGCTCTGGGAAGATTCTTCTTGTTGCACTGTGTAAGCCAGAAGAGATCAGAAGAACAGGCTGCAGACAGAATTCCAAAGGAAGCCTAGGAAAACCTCAAGGAAGGTCAGCTTTGCAATCTATACCCGATGGGCCTACAGTGTGCAGAAGGGGCCTGTGTCGTGACGCTTGGGTCTGCGCACTCCTTGGATGACTACTCCAGGCGGAGATGGGAAGCGGGAATTGTAGCAGTCTTCCACGTAGTATGCAGCCGGACCTGGGGTTCGGGCTGCAGAGAAAGTGAGCTGACCCTAGTCCTTACCACAGCACCACCCCCATGCGCCCCAAGCCCCACTCCACCCTCAGGCAGACCAAGCCTCTTTTCCTAGGCCTCCTTACAGGAGCTGGCCCAGGAGGCAAACGCTGGAGAGCGACTCATGGAGAAGGCAGGCGAACGAGTGCTCTGCATACGGAACCCAGGAAGGATGTTATAGGTGTTAGGGCTGGGTCGCTTCTCGCCAGAGGGTTGTGAGGCAGTCGAGAGTGGAACATAGGTAGAAGGACCTCGGGCTCGAAGCATCCCTGGACGTGAATGACTTTCTGGTATCTTGACAGAGGAGCGGCGTCGGCGTCCAAAGCTGAAGGCCGGGAAGGCAGGCTGGCTCAGAGGCCTGTACTCGGCGGGTGATGGCCACTGTGAGGAGTCAGAAAGCGACCTGGGGCTGCAGCCTCCTTGCTCAGCTTTACCCTATCCTCCAGGCCTGACCTGTGTTTTTAATGTTTGATCCCCAGGATCAGCCCATCACCAGGCCCACCCACGTAGCTCCTCCCTCAAGCCTTTCTCACAAGCCCCCGACCCCGCCTTTCCTCGCCTCGCCTCCTCCTCACCTGCAACACCCCCATCTTCCACAAGGCGTCCTCTAACTATCTTCTCCCACCCTTCCTCTACCTGGCCCCACACAGCGTCTACCTTTCGCTCTTGGTTGAAGTCGGTCTTCTGTATGAAGGGACTTTCACTTTGGAACCACAAGGTCTGCCATGCCCTGCGGCCACCACCCTCTGCAGTGGGGTGGATAGTTGGTGGGGAGGTCTTCGGGGCAGGAGGCCCCCATTCCCCAGATATAGGCAGGGTTGTGGGAACATGCACCTCGGCCAGGGTACTTGCGGCCCATGCTGTAATGGGGATGTGGAGAGGACTCCCGCAGAGACGCACTGGGCACCTCGTACGCGGTGGGACCAGGGACATCCAGGTCGGTCAGGATCGGAGGGCGTCGTTCCAGCACTGGTACGAAAAGCAAACTCTAGTAGACCCATTTCTTCCCCAAAAGTTGCTTTCCTCTTATCCCTCCCCATACTGGCCTGGGACGGGAGTGAGGTAGCCGAGAATCTCACTCACACAGCTCCTTCAGGGTCCCTGTGCTGAAACCTGGGGACTCTTTGGGGGCACCCATTCTGAAGCCACTTGGGGCCCTCTTCGTCTTTGGGGACCACATCTCATCCCAGGCTGCCTCAAGCTCCTGGTCCCACCATAGAACAGCAGCCTCCGGCCTGCAAGGAAGCAACAACCACTGTCCACCTGTCTTAGTGGCCTTTCCATCCGAGTCCCGCTTGTCCACCACCCTCTGAAATTACTGCGTGGGATGAAAAGGTTGCTGACTCAGAGGCCCCCGAGTCCAGTGTTTGCCTCCATTGATGTAAAAATTTGCCAGGAATTTCACAGCCTTCTGGTCAAAATTCATTCTGGGTCTTGAGGTTCTCTTGCTAGAGGGCACTGCTGGGCTCTGTGACCTCACTGTTGGGTATGCCCCTCCCCTCTGTTGCTGGGAGCTCCCTAGGAGAGGAACATTGTCCAGATCAGGAGGGACTCCCCTACAGGGCCTCCATCCTCTGCCCCTCTCACTACCTGCTGAGACCGTCACCCAGGTCAGCTTTGGTCCAGACGGGCTCTAACCTGTCCCAGCCCTTTTTCCCTCTCCTGGGAGCTCGTTTGCTCTAGCAGTTCTTCTGGGGAGTCTGGGGCCCCACACTAGGGGACCAGGAGGCAGGGCCTGTGAGTACCATGCCAAGTCCTGCAGCATGGCCAGGTGTATGAGGGAGGACCAGCTAATAGGAGAAAGACAGTCAGGAGGAAGAGGAAGAGCTGCTACCCCTGGAGCAAATCCTGGCCCGGGGAAACAAAGCAGAGTAACTGGGGTCTGGCTTCAGGATCAGGCCGTTCAGTCAAGGCTAGTTATAAGCGCTTGTCTTCTGCCTCTGCCTGCAGGTATGGCGGCCAGAGGCCAGAATGTATTAGACAAACTGGGTTGTGTCTAGAAGATATATATATAAAGGATTACTGAGCCTGAAGGAGCAAGAACCCATCTTGGCACTAAGGCCCTTGCAGAGTGGCCTCTGACATTGACTGGTCTGACTGTCCCAGCCCTGACCTTGGTTCCAGCCCTTCCCAGGCAGGGCTCAGACAATAAATACCTTATCCACAAGGCCTCCCCCAGCCCTCTTCTATCAGGACCGGGCCTTTCTGGAGGCCCTTCCTGGACGCTCCCTTTAGCACTGGCCCTGACTGGCATTCTGAATAGATAGATGGAGACGTGAGGAAATGAGTTTCATTTGGACAAAGGGAGCCTTCTCCTGCATTGTGCAGTGTCCGTTGAGAACACAGTTGATGGTGTTAAGGTACCTGGTGTGTAGGGTCCTGAAGAAGCATTTGTTGCCGTTTAGGTGACTCCAGTTCCTCCCTACTGCTGTGGGGATACAGATGGCACATTAAGTAGAGTACCTGCTGTGCCATCATAAGACCCTAAGCTGCATGCCCAGTGTCCACAGAAAATCCAGGTGCGTGCCTCTGCAACCCCAGCACCAGGGAGATAGAGGAGGAGGGTACCTGGAGTCCATCGTCCAGCCGGTTGAGCTGAACTGATGCACCACAAGTTCTGTGAGACAAACCATATCTCAGAAACAAAACAAAACAAAACAAAGACAAATGAAGGCGTGGAGCAGTTGAGGAAGAATCCCAACATCAGCCTCTGGCCTCTAGAATACACACTCATACTGCTGTGGAGCTGGGCATGGTGGCCTACACCTGTAAACCCAGCCCTTGGGAGGCTGCAGTGGCAGAGTGTGGTGGCTACAAGTTCAAGGCCAGCTTGGGCTATGTAGCAAGCAAGCAAACAGATGTAGCTGTGATGGTGTCAAACATGTAACTTTTCTTGATTTCATATGTATGTATGTTTTGCCTACATGTATGTATGTATGTATGTGTGCCACATGCAAGCCTGGTGATGTGGAGGTCTGTATAGGGCATCAGATTTGCCTAGAAGTAGAGTTACATTTGGCTATGAAACTACCATGTGGGTGCTCGGAATTGAACCCAGATCTTCTGCAAGATCAACAAGTGCTCTTAGCTGCTAAGACACCTCTAGTCCCCGCCACAACCACCACGGACCTTTGGCTATGAGTTTCAGAGCACTCATTAGGGTGGGAGGAGCAGTGTCTTGTTTAGACGTGCTCTGTAAAAGCAAATTGTGCTTCAGAAGGTGTACCTCAGAGACCCACATTAGAAACTGCCATTACCAGCATACGTCAGCATTAACTTGATTCCGTACAACTGTACCCCTTTGTGTTTAGAGGCTATGTGTTTGTTTTGTTGTCAGACATTTGTGTTTACATTTGCATTTTAATATGGGAGCGAATTTTTAATGTTTTATTTCATAAGATTTTTTAAGAGTTTTTTTTCAATGACACTGTGAAGCAATTACCTGAATTTAATTTATTGAGGTTTGTTTTTTGTTTTGGTTTGGTTTGGTTTTCCAAGACAGGGTTTTTCAGTGTAACAGCCCTGGCTGTCCCAAAACTCACTTTGTAGTCCAGGCTAGCCTTGAACTCACAGAGATCCGCCTGCTTCTGCCTCCCAAGTGCTGGGATTCAAGGCATGCGCCATCACCACCCAGATTATTTTGTTTTTTTTTGTTTTTTGTTTTTGTTTTTTTTTTTAGACAAGGCTTTTCTGTGTAGCCCTGACTGTCCTGACATTCAGAAATCTGTCTGCCTCTGTCTCTTGAATGCTGGGATTGAAGGCATGTGCCACTACTGCCCAAGCTATCTTTAGTATTTTTAACTGTGTGTCTGTGTGTGTGTATGTGTGTACGTATATGCACTTGAGTGCATATGCCCACAGAGGCCAGAGGTGTTGGATTCCCCTGTAGCTAGAGTCATGATCTGCCTGCTGTGAGTCCTGGAAATCAAACTAGGGTCTTTTGAGAGAGTGGTCTTAACCTCTGAGCCATCTCTCTAGCCCTTCACAAGGCTTTTTTTTTTTTTGTGCACTTATCTGTTCAACAGCTATTGCAAAGTTTAGTCTCCTTCTATCATTGTTTATGCTGCTTTGAAATGGAGTAGAGGCTGCTAATTTTCCCCCTCTATGTTATATTCGCTTGTATGGGTACAAAGTTCTTTCTACGAGCTGGGAACGTAGCTCAGTCTGTTCCCCATGCATGCTTTCTGGGCTTTGGTTTGGATCACCAGCTCACACATAACGAGTTTGTCTTGGTGGCATGCTTGGGCCATTAAGATGGTTCAGTGGATAAAGGCACTTGCCACCCAAGCCTGACAATCTGAGTTTACGCCCCAGAACCCACATGGAAGAGATAACTCCCCAAAATTGTCCTCAGACCTCCACAGAAGTGCCATAGCCCATGTGTACACACACGATTAAAACACCGCTTTGTGAAGGAAGTGTTGGGGAAGCACTGGCCAGTCGGCCTAGTTTCATCAGCCTCAGATCCCAGAGAGCACCTGCCTTAGAAGACAAGGTCGGCAGTGGTAGAGGATGCTAGAAAATGACCCTGGGCCTTGCACCTGCACACATCTGAACAGGGCTGCACATATATGCAAAAAAGGGCTTTTGTTAATAAATAGGGCTTTATTTGCTAAAGTGTATTATTAGTGGAAGTCAGAAGACAACTTTTGGGAGCAGGTTCTCTCCCTTGCTGAGTTCCTAGGTAAACTCCAACTACCAGCTGCAAGACGAGCATTCTTTACCTCTGAGCCATCTCACAAGAATCAAAGAAAGCTTTTCTTTTTTAATTTTTTGTTTATGTTCATTGGTGTTTTGCCTGCATGTATATCTAGGAGAGGGTGTCAGAAACCCTGGAACTGGAGTTATAGACAGGTGTGTGTGAGTAGCCATGGGAATTGAACCTGGTCCTCTGAAAGAGCAGCCAGTGCTCTAAACTACTGAGCCATCATCTCTCCAGCCCCAAAAGTTCTTCCTACATTAAAAAGCAGAACAAGGATTTGTTAAGTATAGAAATTAATGTCTTACTACAGGGGAATAAACCTATTGGAGAGTCCACACAGCTGTCACCTGGGAAGCCTGACTCAGTGCTGAATTCATCAGTGGAGAAGGACTAGGGTAAAGAGCACCACCATGGAGCAAGGACTGCCTATCAGTGGGTCTTGGCCCACCCCTTCCCCAATGTGGTCCACCCCCTTCCGATTCTAGCCCCTGAGCTCTGGGTGAGTGGGCTTCCTTCTAGAACGCCCTGCCTTGCTTCCTACCTGGTCTTTGAACCAGAGATGCTGTGAGATTGGGAGCACACACAGGGTTAACAGATGGCTGGGTCCATAATGCTGGCCCCTTCACAATGGTTACCAGGCAACAGGTCTCTTTTCAGGGAAGAGGTGGACACAGAAAGGGCTGAACCAGCAAGGGTGGAGTCAAAGCAAAATGACAGCTACTCAGAAACACAACCTCTTCACTCCAGAACCCCACTACATCCCTGGGTAAGAGCCGGGAGCTCTACAGAGAGGGGCGGGGGTTGGGGAAGAGGGCTGAGCAGTAGGACTGGGGTTTAGCCTGGACTCCAGGAGGCTGAGGACCAATGCCGAAGAGACCCAAAGCCAGGGTTACCAACGAGTGGAATTGAGACCACCAGGGCTGAGGTGCTCTAGGACAAGAAAACTCTGAGGTGGAGCTGCAGATGGAGGCCTAGGCCTTGCCTTTCCCTGTGGCCTCAACCTGAACGCCATACTAGGTGGCCAGTTTGTCTTTCAGGGCCAATCTGGCAGCGACTGGATGAGCAAATGCTGGACTTCCATAGGAAGAGGTGATTTAGAGATGGAGTAAGAGTAGTCCAGTTAAAAACAAAAACAGACAAGGTATTGCCTGAGGGAGAGTGCCTGGCATGCATATGCGAAGTCCTGGATCTGATCTCCAGCACTGCAAAATAAATAATAAAAACCTCCAAAGAAAGTGTGTGTGCATACCTACCCAGACTCAAGTGCAACATGGAACATAAAATAGGGAAAAAAACTGAAGGACCTATACCGCCTTTCAACACTAATCACTGTTGGAAGCATCAATGGGGTGAGGGAGATTGTTGAGAATGGCTGGGTGCCAGGCTGGAGTGATGGTTCTACTGTTAAGAGCACGTGCTGGTCTTGCAGAGAACTCAGGTTCAGTTCTCAGCATCCACATGGTAGCTTCACAACAACCCCGTAACTCCAGTTCCAGGACATCCATCACCCTCTGACTTCCACGGGAACTAGACACACATGTGGTCCACACACATACATGCAGGCAAAGCACGTATACACATGAATGAGAGACTTGCTGGGTGTACGGGTTCACTGTGAACAACAATCTGATGATAGTGACGGAAGTGCAGACCTGGCGCCTAGTCAGACTTGACTGCCCATTACCTTCATCTAAGTGAGCAGAGATCAGGAAACCAGGAGTGGCACCTCCCCTGCTTCTCTCCACAGCTATGCTGGTTTCTATCCTCAACTGCGCTACCAGGTGGGGAATACCTATGGCCGCACCACAGCGCAGTTGCTCACGGATCCCAGCGTACAGAAGAGCCCCTGCTCTGTTCTGTCACCTATGTCCAAGCCCAAGTTCATCGAGGACTTCAGTAAACCTAAGCCACCGTGGATTCCCTGCAGGGACCTGACAACGTCTTACATCCCCCACTATACCAGTGAGCTTCAGGTCCAGGGTGGGGCCCCATCCAGCCCTGCCTCCACTGGGGCTCCACCCTCCTTCCTACATGGCTCAAAAGCTGCCCTGTTTGCACAGGTCTGAAACCCTACAAGAATTTTGAGATCCTGGGCCAGCCCCCACGCCAGGAGGTGGACACCCAGGGGCCACCACAGGTAGAGAACATATCCAGACAAGTTTCACTGCCTGCAGACTTCATGCCTTATCCTCCCTATCCACCATTCCCTCCAGGCAGAAAGGCAGAAGCTAGAGAACTGGGACATCCAGGTCTATTGTTGGCATATGGGGAAGAGACCTGGAAGAACGCGGCACCTATTCAGGAGAGCCCAGGGAGGTACCAGGTAAGTGGAGACCCCCTGGCATGGCTCCTCTGTCTCCAACACACACTTGGGGGCAAACTGTGTAATTTGTGCTTCCCTGTTCCAGCTTTACCACTGCAGGAGGGATGAGTACCTGCCTCCACATCCCCCACAGGAGACACTAGATGTGGGCAGGTTCCAGCGACTACCCCAGCTAGATCACCCCAACTTAATCCAACGCAAGGCCATCTCAGGTATGTGCTGGGTGCCTGAGCTCTTCCCTGTGAGCTTCCAAGGGGTCCAGAGGAGAAGGTTAGAATAACAGGGTTTGCCCCCTGGGCTCCTTCCTACCAAACAGGGTTTGGTCTCACTTAATTCTTTTTACCTTGACCCAGCCTAGCTGCTCCTGTGTGGAGCTAAGTTTGGCCCCAAGAGTCAGCAACCAACCTTTAGGGATGGATGGAAGGGCGCAACAGCTAATGTTCAGTCTGACACACCTGGGAGAATGTAGATTATGCCTGGAAGGCAGCCAGGGAAGAACCCTGACATCCACCCATCTCCAGGCTATGCTGGCTTTGTCCCCCGGTTTGCCTGGGTGATGGGGATGAATTACCGTGATGGAGTCACACAAGCTATGGATGAGTTTGACAAGAACCAGGTAGGAAAACATGGGCCTAGCCTGAGGTGGCTCAGCTAGTTCTGCTTCCACTCCCACCTGTAAGCATCCATTCCCAGGGGTCATCCTTAAGGCCCTTTGTTGAGACTTGGGGCCTGTTCACATCCTAACAAGGTCTGACTCCCTACCCTGGTAAGGGGGGTTTGGGTGGTCAGTCAGATGGATAGGAGTCCAAGAAGTGGGAGACAGGCCCTGTCAGCACATTTCCATTTCCTCCAGTTTACGTTCAGACACCCAGTCTGTGCTCTGGGTGAAAGGCTGCCCAGGACCCACTGGCCAAACACCACCATCTACCGAAACCAAGGCCTGATACCTTTCTACATGGGCTTCATCCCATGTGAGTACATTCCCAGCCAGAGACCCAATACCTACTTCAGAAGGACAGGATCATACTACACACCGAACCTATTACAGGGTCAGATGGGCTGGGGGGTCCTGTGTTACCTGCCACATTTGCTGATAATCAGCTGTTGGCCTACTGACCAGAGTCCCAGTTTTGTCTTGGATTAACTACCCAGTCAGTCTAGAGCCCACCGGCCCTTCCCGTTCAAACCCCCAAGGCCAATAAGGTTCCCCCGACGGTAACCACAAGATGTAGAGAAGCCACTGTTCAGAGCCTGTACTGACCTCTCTCCACTGCGCTGGACTTTTCCCCTTGCAGCCATGCAGGACAACTATGCACTGACTTTTGGTAACAGCACCCGAAAAGCCTATCAGAAGGAACTGGAGAGGCGAAGCCACACACTATGAATTGCTTTAATGGTGGTATCTGTACAAGTGATGTCAGGACAGGACAGCAAATGCACAGTGGACATGGCTAGCAGACAGATGTGAATGAATAAAGAGTTCACACTGCTCCCATGCTGTGGCTGCTTCCGACAGCTCTAGGCCACCTCCTCCTCAGCCTCCTCCTCGAACTCGCCCTCCTCCTCAGCCGTGGCGTCCTGGTACTGCTGGTACTCAGATACCAGGTCGTTCATGTTGCTCTCAGCCTCGGTGAACTCCATCTCATCCATGCCCTCGCCTGTGTACCAGTGCAGGAAGGCCTTGCGCCGGAACATGGCTGTGAACTGCTCCGAGATGCGCTTGAACAGCTCCTGGATGGCGGTGCTGTTGCCGATGAAGGTGGCGGACATTTTTAGGCCCCGAGGTGGAATGTCACAGACAGCTGTTTTCACATTGTTGGGGATCCACTCAACAAAGTAGCTGCTGTTCTTGTTCTGGACGTTAAGCATCTGTTCGTCCACCTCCTTCATAGACATGCGGCCCCTGAAGACGGCAGCCACCGTCAAGTAGCGCCCATGGCGGGGATCACAGGCAGCCATCATGTTCTTGGCATCGAACATCTGCTGAGTGAGCTCAGGAACGGTCAGGGCCCGGTACTGCTGGCTGCCCCGGCTGGTCAAGGGGGCAAAGCCAGGCATGAAGAAGTGCAGGCGAGGGAAGGGCACCATATTTACAGCCAGCTTCCGTAGGTCAGCATTTAGCTGGCCAGGGAATCGCAGGCAAGTGGTTACCCCACTCATGGTGGCGGACACTAGATGGTTCAGGTCACCATAAGTGGGTGTGGTCAGCTTTAGGGTTCTGAAACAGATGTCATAGAGTGCTTCGTTATCAATGCAATAGGTCTCATCTGTGTTTTCAACGAGCTGGTGAACTGAAAGGGTGGCATTGTAAGGCTCAACCACTGTGTCCGACACCTTGGGGGAAGGGACCACACTGAAGGTGTTCATGATTCTGTCCGGGTACTCCTCCCGGATCTTGCTGATAAGGAGGGTACCCATCCCAGAACCAGTCCCCCCGCCCAGGGAGTGGGTCAGCTGGAAGCCCTGCAGGCAATCACAGCTCTCAGCTTCCTTCCTCACAACGTCCAACACCGAGTCAACCAGCTCTGCGCCTTCTGTGTAGTGCCCCTTGGCCCAGTTGTTCCCAGCCCCACTCTGACCTGTAAAAGAAAACAACTGGTCACTAACTAGGTATGTGCCCAAGAAGCCAAACAGTGTGAGATTGTCACCTCTAAAATAAGTGACACCACAACAACCTACAACGTAAAAAAATAAATAGAAGAGGGCAAAAAACCAGACGTAGGACGGTAAGACAGTAAACACTCTCCCAGGCAGCTCTGCCAATATTCAAGGGCAGCACGGGGGCCCCCTGCCACACTCTACCAGCAACTAGCCTACTGGCAGACAGACCTTTCTCCCAAAGCTGCTTTCGACCAAGGGATTGAGTAACTCAGAGAGCAGGAAAGTGTTACACCTGGGCAGCTAGTCAGCAGAGACTTTTAGGTCAGCCCCTTGACCTTTGAGCGTCAGGGTTAGCAAGCTCCGCCCATACCCCCCACCGCACTCACCGAAGACGAAGTTATCAGGTCTGAAGATCTGCCCGAAGGGCCCGGAGCGCACGGAGTCCATGGTGCCGGGCTCCAAGTCCACGAGCACGGCGCGGGGCACATACTTGCCACCTGGTGGGACAGGGGATCGTCAAGCATGGTCAAACCGGAGGAGTGATCGGGAGGACGGTCGGGTAGAAGTCTTACCGGTGGCCTCGTTGTAGTACACGTTGATACGCTCCAGCTGGAGGTCGCTATCTCCGTGGTACGTGCCGGTGGGATCAATGCCATGCTCGTCGCTGATCACCTCCCAGAACTGCAAGGGACTCGGGCGTTAGCTGAGTCACGGCGGCCGGTGCGCTCCAAGGCAGCCCCGCCCCGGATGGGTGCGGCAGGCCCTTCCCCCCGCTCCACCCCACCCCCGTCTCCAAAGTGCCAGGGCGACGGGTCCCTAGGGCCGCGCACGGTCCGCCCCCACCGCCCCCACCCACCAGCTCCACGTCCCGGCCCGGAGTACGCCGGTAACCAGGAGGCAGTGAGGGTGCCGCCGCTTCCGCCATCTTCCCCGGCTGACCGTACCGCAGGCGGCCGTCCCCGCAGAACCCTAGCCGCCTACCTTGGCGCCAATCTGGTTGCCGCACTGCCCAGCCTGCAGGTGCACGATCTCCCTCATGGCGGCGGCGACTGCGGAGCGACTGCAGAGCAAGAACAAGTAGGGAGGAGCAGGCGCACAGAGTGCTACAACCGACGCTCTACCAGCACTTATATACCCCTCATAGCCCGCCTTCGCCAGCCTAGGATTGGGCTCCCAGAACGAGGCCAAGAAGCCCCCTTGTATGATTGGTCATTTTTCCGTCAATCGAGTGGTCTAGGGCCCGCCTTCCCAACGTTATACGCTCGTTATTGGTCAGTCCTGACTAGGATTCTCCCTATCACAATTCCCGCCCTGGCGCCGCAGTGCTCAACTCATTGGGTGTTTCAAATGATTGATTTGCAGTCCCATTGGCTGCCTCCTGGGAGCACGCCGAAAGCCTGACACTATTGGCTGCGCTGGGTTGGCGTCCTGGTAACCGCCGCAGTGCAGCGCGCGGGCGGGACGTGGAAAGCAAGCTTCCGCCCGAGAGGGCGGGGGCGTCTTTTTAGAGTTTTGTGAGCTCGGTTTGGTTTGAGGATCCGGGTGCTGCTACTGGGGAGAGAAAGGGCCCAAGGCATTGCGGTCCGGGACACATTGCGGTCCACCTTTGGGACTTTCAAGATGAGGCGGATTGCAGCTGTGAAACAGCAATAATAGGATCCGGTGGAGGCGCTGGGTCCTCCCGGGACGCACTGGGCAGGCGCGGGGTCTGTTTGTTCCCGGGAGAGCCCTCCCTCCGCCCCTTCGGCTCCGCTCCGTGTTGTGGAAACCAGTTGGCCTGGAGCCTGTCTCCTTGGAGCCCTCGCTCCAAGTGCACGCAAAGCTACATGGAGACTGCAGGGCTAGGCATGCCTGGCCATGACTCTATGAGAGGGAAAAACAAACAAACGGACAGAAGTAAAATTTAAAGTAAAATTTAAAAAGTTCCTGCCCTGTAATGAATCGCTTAGAGAACAATACATTTATATATTTCAGTAAGTTTTTTTTTTTTCCTGATGTGTCAGGTTCAAAGCATCCCCTACCCTCAAAATGGCAGTGCTGACATTTTCCTAAACAGAAGGACTTGGCCAGGTAAACAAGCCTAAAAGATTTGTTTATTAGAAAAGTAGATCTTTTTAAAGGTGTTTTCGGTTCACGAGGAACTACCTCCCTTAACCTTCTCCCCCCAAATCAACTGTGTCATGGGCGGTAGTTGTGAATCAGTTCTTTCCTGCCATTTGATCTTTTCCCCTCACCCACAACGGCCTTGGCAGTTTGATCCCCAGTAAATCTTTCTGCCCGCGGAGCAGACTAATTCAGTTGTTCTCTGTGCCTGCCGTCGTTTATACAAGGCGGGGTCTTTTAACCTGTAACCTGGAATACAACTCAAAGATATTCTGCCTTAGCCTCCAGAAGGCAAGAATTCACAGGCCTTCCCATGCCTGGCTTTGTAACTTTTTTTTTGTTTTTTTTTTTTTGTTTGTTTGTTTGTTTTTTGGAGACAGGGTTTCTCTGTAGTTTCTAGAGCCGTCCTGGAACTAGCTCTTGTAGACCAGGCTGGCCTCAAACTCAGAGATCCGCCTGCCTCTGCCTCCCGAGTGCTGGGATTAAAGGCGCCACCACCGCCTGGCCTGTAACTTTTTTTTAAAGGAATGTTACAACTATGGGCTCTGTCCCAGTTCAGCGACCAGGCTTCTGTAGGTCTAGCTTTTGGTATGAATGACCTTCAAAACTAAGTGTGTTAGGCAATCCCTATGACCAACAGTGTCACAGGGAAAAATCACCAGGACAAGCAGAATCCTATATCTTATTGGTCGTATTTACCATTCTAACCAGTATGCTAGTCTCTAATAAGACCCGACTGTCCTGTCTCCTCTCCAAAAGGATAGTTCAGAAAGGGGGACATGGGTTCTGTTGATCACATGCCTCAGGAGGGCTACACGTGTGTTGTCAGGGACCAGCTTTGACGAACTTCATATGTCCCAGGGTAGGAGCATGGGTATTAGAATTATTAAGCGCCAGACAGTGGTGGTGCATGCCTTTAATCCCAGCACTGGGGAGGCAGAGGCAGTCGGATCTCTGTGAGTTCGAGGCCAGCCTGGTCTACAGGAGCTAGTTTCAGGATAGGCTCCAAAGCTGCAGAGAAACCCTGTCTCGAAAAACAAAAAACAAAACAAAACAAAAAAAAGGACAGGCCCCCAAAGCTACAGAGAAACCCTGTCTTGAAAAAACAAAAAAAGAAAAAAGAAAAGAAAAAAAATATTAAGCAAAAGGAACAGAGATATGAGAGAAATAAAAGGCAGAAAGAACACTGGACTACCACAGTTATTTGCCACACGTACCAGAAAGGGGGGCGGAGTCAATAGACTTCATTAACATGATATAAGGAATAGACTTGAGTTCTCCAACGGTTGGTCCAGGTGGAGTGGATTCACCTCTACCCAAAATACTAATTAACCACACCCTAAGTCAGGATCTCTTGTTTGTAGCCACACCTGTTGTCAACAACTTTGAAAGAGCAAAAATAAACTCAAACTTTGACCTTAGTCAAGGTGGAACAGGCTCACGTCTGTGGACCCCTACAGTGTGTGAGGTGCGCCAAGTCACTTTGGGGCATGCTCAGAGTTATCGCAAAGCCCAGAGTATCTTCTGAGTTGACTCATCCTTGCAGAATAGCTTGGCTGCCAAGCAGCAGACTTAACCACTAGAATCTCAAAGCCAGAACATTCATATCCATGAAGGAAGCACAAGTTCTGAGTTTTAACACAAAAAGCTGCCAAGGCTTCTCTTTGAGATGTTTGGGTCCCCAGTTGGGCAATAGGTATGAATAACCTAGCAAAAGGCCATGGCTCTTGAGCGTAAGTCCAGCAAGGACAGTGGCTGCCCACAGCTGGTAAGGGAAGATACATGAGATTTTCACCATGAACCAAGAGTGCCCCTGTGCTGGTGAGAAAGAAGACCCCGTAGGACAAGAACGCCTGGAGCCTATAGCCTGAAAGGATGTGCACTGAGCCGGCCAGAAGAGCAGGGAAGCAAGCAGAATGCGCTGTGGGAGCATTGGGTGCCTGCCCTCCCTCCCCAGCCTGCAGCTGTTGGAGGCCTCACAAGGAAGGCTCTGTTTACTGGTGGCCATGGTCCCAGTGGGAGGGTGCATTACTGTCAGGCAGGAGCGGCAGGCAGACAGTCTTTGCGGCCTGAAAGGACCCTGTGGTCAGCTTTTGTGGAAGGCCTTTCCTCACCCCGGAAGGAGAGGTGCCAAGGTGCTTCCCCTGCGGACTAGGCCTCACTGACTCCCTCAGTGGGTCTTCCAGGGAAGCAGGGAACATCAGAGAACACCAGAAGGCTGGGTGAAAGCACCCTGCAATCAATCAGTCAATCACAGGAGTGGGGGAAGTAAGGCAGCAGTGCACAGACCTTCCTCTGTCTTTGTTGGAGTTCATCTCTGCAAGTCCTTGGCTCGCAGAGCAGGCAGTCAATCCTCTTGGTAGACAGAGTGACTTCCAGGCGTAGGAAGCCTAGGAGCTGGGGTAGGGGACGGCACAGAACTTGGGTGACAATAGAGGCTATGGGTAAAGGGGGCCTGGGATGTTCTGAGAGACAGAAAGGACCACAGAGATACCTACAACGTGTGTGGAGGACTGAAGGGAATCAGAAAATACAAAGGGGGCTGGACAGATGGCTCAGCAGTTAAGTGCACTTGTTGCTTTTGCAGAGGGCTCAGGTTTCTATCTCAGTACCTACATGGCGGTTCACAACCATCCATCCGTCTGTCCATCCATCCATCCATCCATCCAGGCAATCTGACACCTTCTGACCTCCAGTGGCACCAGGCTCAAGCAGTGCACATACATTCATACATACAGCGGCCAAACCCAAAACCACAACAAAAACACTCACACACATAAAATATGTAAATCTAAATAAATGTAAAAATAGAGCGAGCGAGCAAGCAAACGAGCAAGCGAGCGAGAGAGAGAGAGAGAGAGAGAGAGAGAGAAAGAGAGAGAGAAAGAGAGAGAGAGGGAGAGGATAGGACCTTAGGGGTTCTCCAGGTTTCAGCTCCCTGAAGGCCATGCCATACCCAATGACCCCACAGTGTCTGGCTAGGCAAACCTGGAGGTATGGGGGAGGGGTGCTGGGAAAGGGTTTGGGCTAAGAAATTTCACACAGGTATGTTCTGTGGGCCACATGTGGGCAAGGGTAGTTACACAGGAGACAGCTCAACCTGGGGGGCTTACTTAAGACTCGAGGGTTTTCTTTGTTGTAACTCAGTCCCGCAGTTCTGGATCATGAGCTTTGCCGATGGCAATCTCGTGTCTCCATATCAAAAGGCTGGACATGCCTACAAGCAGTAATGGGCCGAAAGGTATCCCTGTCCAGTCCAGGGTTAGCTCTTCTGTGGGTCTGATTGCTATAACCTAACACCTGAGTTTTGGGTGGCTTTTTTTGGTGGTACTGTGTGTGGCGGGCGGGGGTGAGCAGCCTCAAGCTGCAGGAAACGGTAAGAGGCCTCTGCCTTTTCTCTGGTATCCAGTTACCTTTTGGCTGTAGGACAAGCTTTCCTGTTAGAAAACCAGACCGCCCGCAGGAGGCACGGAGGGGGGAAGGAGCCCTCACCATCCTCTCCCAGGGCCTTTCTTAGGCGCTCAGGTGAAGAAAATGGTGTCTAGCCCTTCTACCCTTTCACCTAGATGAGCAAGTCCTAGCAGGCTTCCTGAACAAGTTTGGGCACCAAGGTGGCAGAGGTAAGGTGCTGTTTAGGATCCCGGCAGGAGGAAGGGTGCCCCCTGGCGGCTAAGGAGAACATGCCTGACCAAGCTAGCTGGCAGGACGCAAACCTATTTCTTGAACAACTCGGTAACAGTCATATACTCTACGGCAGCTCCCTCCACCCATCGCCTGGCAGATCTCAGGTCCCCCTCTCGACGTGAACTTGGGCTCTCTGCCCAGCCCAGACTTCCCAGACGACCCCTGGCCTGAAGGCCTGTAAACCGGCTGTCACCAACCACCACAGAAATAAACAAGCAGCGGCCTCAGGGGAACCCTAATCCCGAGTCTCCGCTAGGGGCAGCATGGCGCTGCTTGTCCACCTTGAGATAGGTTACGTCCTCAGGCTGCCTTATCTGGGAGAGAAGGTCGACACTCCTTGGTCATAGAGCCGTTTATTTGCAAAGAATGGCACGCAGGAGTCTAGGAAGTCCACGCGGAGCCCTTTCCCTCCTCCCCAGGAAGACTGGCAGGCAGTCTCTCCAGCCTCCAGTGCCCTGAAGCTGGTGGAGCTGGGGAGATGGTCTACGGCACCAACTTTTCATAAGTGTTGGGAAGCTATGACCTCTGGGTTCTCATAGCAGTGAACCACTTTGCTGGTCATACTGGAGTTGCTGCAAGCACTGCAGGGGCAACACCCAGTCACCAGGCGGTCCCAAGGCTCCAGAGAATGGAGCCAGAGAGGCAGCCAGGCCCAGGATCGAAGACAGGGAGGCAGCCAAGATGGCCGGTGTCTTTGCAGGACATTAATCAGGATGATAAGGAGCACCAGCCCCACTAGAGGGCCTCCCACTGCAGCCAGCACTGAGCCCCCTGCCAGGGAAAGTCCAAAGGCTGCCAGGGGCAGCAGCAGGAAAGTGAACAGTAGGTAGACAACGGCTGCCCAGCGGTACTGGGCAGTCAGGTCACCAAAGCGCTTGGCCAGTGGAATGGGTAGTCTCAGGACAGGCACCAGGTACCACAGCAGTATGCCAGCCAGGTTGAAGAAGAAATGGATGAGAGCAACCTGGTAAGCAGGAAGGGCAAAAAGGGGTGAGGAGCTTGGACCAGATGATGCGGGTCACCTGGGCTTTTTAGAAATGATGACTTTTGCCAGGTGGTGGTGGCTCACGCCTTTAATCCTGGCACTTGGGAGGCAGAGGTAGGTAGGCAGATCTCTGTGAGTTTGAGGTCAGCCTAGTTTACAGAGAGTTCCAGGACAGGACAGGGCCACACAACACACACACGCACACACACACACACACACCCCAAACCAAAACAAACAAAAAGAAATCATGCCTTTCCCTGCTCTGCTCAAGTCTGAAGCTTCTCTGTGGTGTCCTCCTGAGTGGTTCAGAGAGGCCACTTAGGATGGCAGGGTCTAGCCAGAGCAGGCTCATGTTCACCCTACAACCCTCCCCCACATTTTAGGAGACAGGGGCCTCTGCCTGCACAAGTGTGTGGTAACATATCCCTCTGCTGTCAGAGACAAAGCAGGATAGGGTGGACAGGGAACGCAACACACGGCCTTTCTGTGAGTGAGCACAATCCAGAGGCCTGGGAGAGGATGGTTCCGGGTCAGGAGGGTCTGAGTGGCAAAGACGATACAGAGGCAAAGATGCAGGTGGCAGGCAGGGAGGGCAAGGTTCGGGTTTTTCCCAGGAGCAGCAACTAGTGCCAGCCAAGATTTCAGAACCTGATCCTGCCCTAGGCAGAAGGAAGTTAGAGCCAGAGCAGTGGACCAAAGATTAGGCGATTTAGAGAGTCAGAGCTCAAATAAGCCTAAGAGTGAGGCACAGAGCTGCGAGATTTGGGGGTAGGGGGAGACAACTTAGAGCCAGAAACATGTCTCAGCTTAGGTGACAGGATGTGGTTAGCAAAGGTGACTAGGTGAGCAGAGGCATCCCCAGGATGGGCTCTGGGAAGACACCCCACTCCTTAGCTGGTGACCTCGGTACATAGAAGAACAGGAATTTGGGAACAGTCACATTGGAAGTGTAGACCAGAGGGCCACTCTTGAATACCCCAGAGAACACAGTGAGGAGTCCAGGATGGAGGCAGCAGAGGAGCAGTGATCCTTCAAGGGAAGCTGGGGACAGATAGAGATACAAAGATAGAGGGACAAAGAACAGGAGGTGACCACAGGTTATTCCAGGAAAGGCGTCCTGGAAAGGAAGAACCGAGGCTAGGGCTGCGAGGTGCCCACAGTGTCCCCCTGGATCTGGGGCTGCAGGGCTGTGGTTGGAGCCTGAGGAGCCTAAGGAGAGCTGCCATGCTGGGACCAGGGGAACGATGGCAGGCAGGTACCTGGACTGCGAAGAGCAGCATGTCTGCGGGGCTGGCCAGGGCCGCCAGCAGGGCTGTGGTGGTGGTGCCAATGTTGGAGCCCAGGAAGAGGGGGTAGGCCCGTTCCAGGTTGATTATCCCAACCCCTGGAGAAATGCAGGGTCACTAGGGGCTCCAGCCTGGCTCCCCCATCGCCCATCATTGCCCGCTTTGGCTTACCCATAAGAGGCACAATGGCAGCCGTGAATACACTGCTGCTTTGCAGCAAGAAGGTTAAGCCTGCACCAACAAGGATGGCTAAGTAGCCGCTGAGCCAGCCAAAGGGGAAGGGGAAATCTGCAGGTGTGTAGGGTGGAAGGCTTTTGGGTCATTCTTAACTCCCCACCTTACCCTCCATCCCAGGTCCAGGGCCTCCACACACCTCACCTACCCGCATTGATGGCCGTTTTCACAGTCTGGGCGATGCGGCCCTGCAGCACAGAGTTGAGCAGCTTAACGATGAGGACCAGACAGGTACAGAGCACCAGCAGAGAGCCCGCCAGCAGGATGAAGCCCACGGCCAGATCTGTGAGCCCTGTGCCCACAAACAGGTGATGGCCTGTGGCAGGGCAGGGTGATGAGTGGGAGGGAGTCAGAGCAGTTAGCAGGGCAGGGGGCAGGACCAGGGCAGGGGGCAGGACCAGGGCAGGGGGCAGGACCAGGACCGGCGCAGGTACTCACAGGGCACTCTGTTCTCCTCTGGAGTCGCTGTGCTATTCTCCCTGCAAGGGTAGAAGCCGCCACATTCCTCGTTGCTCCCCTGGGGCTGAGGGACAGGGAGGACTCAGGTCGGGCTCACAGCAGGCAGACAGAGGTAAAAAGGCTCAAGATCAAGCAGGCAGGATGATTTGGCAGGTCAGAGATCAAACGAGGGAGGGATGGGGTCAGAGGCACCTCACCGGTGGTTTCCCCTGGACGTCACACCATTGTTTAATCAGGCTGCCATTAGTGGTGTTGCCGGTAGCACTGCTGGTAATCATGCCGGTATCCAGCTGGTAGACAGAGGGGGGCATGATTATGCATCTGGCACTCCTCCCCTCAGCCTATTCCAAGCCTAAACCCTCTCCTTGTCCCCTTCCAGGACAGGGCTTCTGCCTCCTGCTCCGCATCAGCCAGGCGCAGGTACCTTCCTACGGTACCTCTGTCCTCACCTGGATGATGAGGTGTGTGAAAGGCTGCGTCAGTGCCTTGAGGATATTGGGGGCCTGCCTCCCTGGCTGGAGGCTAGCAGCACCCAGGGCCAGTTCACTCAGCCTCTCTAGTGCTGCCGTGGCGCTCTCCAGTGGCAGCAATACCAACACTGTGAGCCAGTTGAAGATGCCATGCACAGCCGAGCCGCTGAAAGCCCTGCAGTCATACAGGGCAGGCTGTCTGTCTGAGCAGCCTCTCTACTGAGGCCAATACAGACCCAGCCTGGCCCTTCAGCCCTGACTCACCTCTGGAACTCCTCCCGGTCCCCTGACTGCGCCATCGAGACCAGGGTGCTGGTGATGGAAGTGCCCACGTTGACACCCATGATGATAGGCACAGACATCTGGACAGTCAGCACTGTAGGGGTGCCATTTCAGCAGCCCTGCCTGTTCGCCAACCCACCCACCACTGCCCTGGGAAGAGGGAGGTGTACTCACACTTAGAGGCCACCATGCTAACCACGATAGATGAAGATGTACTGGAACTCTGTACAAGGACTGTGACCAGCACACCGATGACCAAGCCAGCCACGGGGTTGGACAGCACCACATTGTCCTTGAAAATGTCTCCGGCCATTCTACCTATTCCCCACAGAGAGATGCACTGAGGCTGCCAAGGGCTGACATCCTGTCCCCACCTTGGCCTCCTGCATGGTCACTCACTGCCTAGCAACTGGAAGGCAGAGCCGAGGATGTCCAGGGAGCAGATGAAGAAATAGAGGTTTCCCAGGAGTCCACACGCCTTGAGGAAGCCAACGACCACCTGGTGAAGCCTGCTGGCTGTGCTGACCTCTAGAGACACCAGAGAGAGCTTATTTGACCAGCTGGCTACTCCCCAACTACAGCACCGCCCCACCCCACACACATTTTGTTCCCTGTGAACAGGGACCATATTTCCTGTCACCTCTCAGACAGAACACAGGATCTCCCTTCTCTCCCATTGGGCAGGAACCCGTGTCCTCTCTCGTGTTCCCCAGAGCAGAGACTATGTCCCCTCCTTTATCCTCCCTTATTCCTTTGCTGCATGAATAAACCCATGACCTTGGAGGGGGAGTCCCAGAACTGAAGCCATCACCAGGGAATAAAAGGAAGATCCGAGGCTGGGAGGGGAGTTTTCACCCCATCTTAAGCAGATGAAGGTGGTTTTCTATGAGGTGTATTCCACCAAGTCCCAGCCTATACTCTGCTAGAAACGGGAAGCCAGGGGCCTGTCTTTACGCTGTCTCATCACCCGCAAACCTACCTTTCAGTTCGCCAGTGTTCTTCTGCTGAGGGAAGGCCCAGGGGTCTGTGCCTCCTTCCTCCAAGCCTGGGATAGAACTGGAGGTCCCTGCAGGGGTCAAGTCAGGCAGGGCTGTTTGTAGAACCCCTCTCCAAGGAGGAGGACCAAAGGAAACCAGAGGTGGAAGGAGCTGGGGCACAAGGGTTCACCGAAGAGGTCCAGAAGCAGGGAAGGGAAGAGTTTCAGTGAGTCTGGCTCAGGCCAGGGATGTGAGGAGACCCCAGAATTCTTCAAGCAAGCAGCTAGAGAACCCTCATTTTGCCTCGTATAGCTGTCAAGGGCGCCTGATACCTGCATTTCTTAGATTCCGGTCCACCAGGTCAATGGCATCCAAAGTAGGGTTGGGGAACTGACCACCAGCGAGGGACTTCGGCATGGATTTCAAGCAAAGAGACCCAGGCCCAATCCTAGATTTGCTGAGGGCAAAGCAGGTGAGAGCTGTGGTTCCTCCTACTCCGCCTCTATCCCACCCAGCAGTCTAACGTCAGGCCCCTGACCTGAACCTTCAGCTGCAGCCCCGCGCCTTGCAGGTCTTGGTGGCTCTCCCTTCCCTCGGACCACAGACAGATGGCTACTGTGACCTCAGGTGACTGTCAGGCGAGCCCAGTTTAGCTCCAGGGGGCAGGAGACAGAAGCCACTGGATCCCAGGCTCCCTTACTAGTCTTGGCTGAAAGAAGGTTTGGCAGTTGACTGAGGGCACAGGGTTCTGGGGCACTACCTGGAAGTAGCTGGTATCTCGAGAACCCTGGGATTTCTCCTATCAAGTGTCAATGAGGACACTCCAGATGGTCCCAGTTTAGACTTTGGTATTTGATACCAAACAGGTGACGTCCTTGCTTGATAAGAGCCCCGCCCCACCCCACCCTCAACTTAGGAGCAGGGCTTTGGAACCCCCTGCCCATACCAGATCCCTTTTATCTATTCTGGTCCCATGAGCCTCTGGGTCTGGAACTCTTTGCATCCTAGTCTACCCTGACCCCTCCCCTAGTGCTTGGGCCCAGGCCCAAGGGTCCTTTGTGTGCCCTCCCTTTGGCCTGGCCCTAGGCTCCTCTCACTTGCTCTAAGGTCCTAGGGGTTTCAAAATGGTGCCCAAACCCTGAACCTGGTGGTCACTCAGCTCTGGTCCAGTGTCCATTAGCTTGGTCTAGCTCTGGGAGCTCCTACCTGCATGTGTGGTGAGGGGCATCAGCAGGGAGGAGGCTCAGCGGGAGCAGTTGCAGGTCAAAGATCTGCCCAGTGTGCACATGACCTGCTGTGTGTGGAGCCCCATTAATGTTTACCCAGGAGCTGGGGCCCCCAAGGGGAGACCCTGCCTGGCCCCGAGGCCTTATTCATACCCTTGTCATCTTAAGTCTAGGAGTTCTGGGCCCCAAGCCCAATTCTCTTGGGGTGGCACTTCTCCGAGGGATGGACAACAGCTGGCCAGGAGCATAATAGAGCTAGACACGGCAGCCACCGGTAGGCATCTGATACATTTAATGGACACTCTACAGCACCCAGGCAGGACACTCTCATTCTGGCTAAGACTGCCTAAGGACCCCAGGAGAACATTGCCCTCCTCTTTCTCTGTTCCTCTGTGTTCTGCAAACCTTATCATGATCGTCTGTGCACCTGACAGAGACAAAAGGGAAGCCCTTTGCACCAGGTGGGTGTGGAAAACGGATTTCCTTAGGTGGCCTGAGAAGGTACCCAGGCCTTCAGGTCAGCAGATTCAAATCTGAGGTTAAGGGTAGGGCTAGATCCAGAAGGGCTTTCAGTGGAGGCTGGTGGGGGGCGGCGGGCGGGCAGGACATTGGTCTCTACCTGCAAAGATGGACAGGGGATGGTAAAGCCCTTCCCCATCCTACAGTGCTCATCACCTGAACCCTATCTAATATCTTTTCCCAGATGAGTGTTGTTCTGTGCCCATGTGCTTGTGAAATTTCCCTGTCTTGTGGGTCAGTCCCTTTCCAGCCCTGGGATGGGGACTGGGCCCTCCCCTGCAAGCTATTTCCTTAGGGGCCCTGCAAGCTCTAGCACCCTGCTCTGCTTACTGCCCAGCTTTGTCCCTGGGTGCTTGAGGGACTTTGCCCAGGGAACGAGTCTTCTCAATGTCTATTCAGCAAATTCCCTTTCCTCCCCATCCTACAATCGCTCCCCAGGAGGCCCCTCCCAGGGACTCCTGAATATAGCTCCTTCCTAGAGGGATGGAGTGTTACTGCTTTGGCCTGGGGTTGTCATTGTCAGTAATTTGTAACCTCTAGCACCTACAGAAGGTCTGGAGTTTTTTTTTGTTTTGTTTTGTTTTTGTTGTTTTGTTTTTCAAGATAGGATTTCTCTGTAGCTTTGGGGCCTGTCCTGGAACTAGCTCTTGTAGACCAGGCTGGCCTCAAGCTCACAGAGATCCACCTGCCTCTGCCTCCCAAGTGCTGGGATTAAAGACGTGCACCACCACCGCCCAGCTCAGGTCTGTGTTATTATGGTCACCAGAGGTAGAAGGAGGCTGGGAGTCTTGAGCTAGGATGATGAGCTGGGAGACCTCAGGCAAGACCCCTTGTCAGAGCTGGCTCTCTATGGCAGCCTTCTTTGATGCCTGTCAAAAAGGCAGCTTTGGACTGTGGCAGACCCTCTCAGAACAGTGCCTGGCTCATGGCAGGAGCCTGGTGACCATGGTTGAAGAGATGAAACACATAGACTCCAGGGATAGAAGAGGTAACCTGCCCTCTCTCCTGGCTCATACTGCTGAATGTTTACAGAGAGGAAGGTTCCCTCTGAGGCCAGCCACTCATGGACAACCATAGTCTGGCCCTGTCCAGGCCCCTGCACTCATCCCCACAGACTCTTAGGAGCCAATCTCCGTGCTAGGTCCTGGGTTTACAGGTGACATAGACAGCAGAATGTTGGCTAGCCAAACAAAGTCGCAGGCTAGTTCAGGGTATGGGAATCCCCCATAGACTAGTAAAATGGAATGTCACCCTACTGTGGCACCATGGCCACTGACTCTGACCTTAGGCTACCGCTTGAGATGTCCCTGGTCAGGGTGACATGACTCGGCCGGGTCATGTAGGAGGAGGCCCTGCTTGCAGGCTGTTCGGTCTGTGCTGTTTATGATCAATGTGCTCTGTGGCAGGGAAGCTGCTAGCACAGTTTCCCTTGTGCAGGTGGAGATAGCAAGACCTTAGACCTCAGGGTTCCCCAGGGGATACCAGCACAGTCTTCCCCAACCCCAGCAGCAGCATCCAGGCTGAGGAAAGTGGGGTTGGGGGCCCAAGGTGGGGCAGAGTCCAGCCGGCTGCTGAGTGACGGTAGTGCCGACTTTGAGGGGGACAGAGGACCTGGGTTCTATTCTTGATGGTTCCCGTTCAGCCTTGACTGCCAAAAAGGCAGCTAAGTCCAGGTCCAACATGGTCACCCCTCCACGGGGCATAGGGGTACTTTGACGGCACTGTGGGCAGGGGATCCAGTGCTGCTCATGGGCTGGCGTGTCCAGCCGCCGCATACATGCTTGGCAGAAGGTGTGGCCGCAGTAGAGGCGGCGAGGCAAGTGTATTGAGAGGTCATAGGCAGAGTAGCAGATGATGCAGTCATTCCGTGTGGCCGTCAGGGCTGCCCCTTCCTCCAAGGCTCGGGGGCCTTCAGGCTGCAGCATCCTAGGGAGAGTATGAGGGAACCAACAGGGCAACCACACAAGCTACAGTTCACCTCTGCCCACCTATGTGATGTTTGGGTCCATGCTGGCCCCCAGAAAACAGAGGACAGGACCATGGGATGGTAAGTACCTGCACACCTGGAGCCTGGAGGGAAGATGGTGCCTGTGGGTTAACACCAAGTCTAGGCATATCTCTTGTTGCTGTGGCCATTGACTGAAACAGCATCCTATCCCACTGTTGAGACCCACCCCTAGCCTTCCTGAAACCCAGGCTTCTCTTACCTGCATCCACTCCACCAGAAAGATATTCCCAGCTAGAGGTCTGCAGAAGGGGATGGGGACCCGGGACACTTCATGGCTCCCTCCCTGGGCTCGCATTACTGGCCACACAGGCAAGCGAGCAGGAGGCAGGTGGTGGCTGCGTCAAGTGAGAGTGGGTTCCCCTTTCAGCCACAAAGCGCCTGCAACAGGATCTGCTGCTCCCTGCTCCCCGCACTGGGCAGGAGATAAGGTGAGCCTGCCCCCTGAAGGATGAACCTGCCCAGACCACTCCCCCCTGTAACTCCCAGAGACCTGGCTTTGTCTTTTTTTTTTTGTTGTTGTTGTTGTTTTTTTGAGACAGGGTTTCTCTGCAGCTTTAGAGCCTGTCCTGGAGCTAGCTCTTGTAGACCAGGCTGGTCTCGAACTCACAGAGATCCGCCTGCCTCTGCCTCCCGAGTGCTGGGATTAAAGGTGTGCGCCACCACCGCCCGGCTTGTCCTCCCCATTCTTGTACCCTTCTCCCAGGTCTCATCTGATCATCCCTTGGTAATGTTTTCCACTTTGACCTCTGCTCACATCACCTCCCAGGGAACCTACCTCTGCCCCCCATCAGCTCCATGGTAGGGTGCATCTTCTTGCTAATTTGCGTCACTTCTCAGGATCGCCTTCCTCCCACCCTAGACTAAGTCTATCCTGTGATGTTACAGGAAGTCGCCTTCCATCAGGCCTGAGGTGTGATGATCTCCTTCACACAACCATCATCCCAGAAGCCCCACCACACCACACCCATGCTAAGCATCTCCCAGTTGGCCGCCTACTCAACCCTCAGCCTCTACAACTGTCCAGGGAGACAGTTCAGGGAAGTGGGATCCCTGTTCCCTGTGATGAGGACTGGAGAGGAGACAGCACAGAATTAGGGAGACCCCTAATTCTGCACACAGGGTTGCTAGGACCCCTAAGACTGCACACAGGGTTGCTAGGGGAAAAAAAGCCTTCTTTACTCACTTTTATCCACTCGCTTGGCAGTCTGCCTTTAAGACTGGTCAAACGGGTTTCTGTGCTGGCCCTCACTGGAACAGGGGACTAGGAGCTCAGAGAGAAGTGTCAGGGCAATGAATGACCTATCTGCCCATTCCTGGAGACCTCTACACACAACACATCTGGCCTGCCCTCTTACCTGACCTGTCTCTGCATCAGGGAAGGGCGGACTTCAGGAGGACTTGTTTGTCTTGCGAGGCCAGCTCTTCTCCCTCTTCACGTGGCATTGTGGCTCTGCCCTGCCCCGGAAACACCAGGCTGCCCAGAGCTGGCCTGCTTGCACACTCCCTACCCTGGCATCTCAAACATGGCCCCCAGCAGGCATATCACACTGCTTGGACAGGTAAGAAGAGAACACTCCCTTCAGCCCTGCCGTGCCTCATCTTCAAGGCCTGGTACACATCACTTGAAATAGGTTAAACAGCAGAGCTCTGGGTAGTAGGGATTGTCTTTTGTGGGAAACCAGAAACATGCCCTGGCCAAGGGCGGGAGGTGACTCACATTGGGCAGGGCTGGGTTCTGGGCCCTGGATCTGAGCTCCCACTCCCTGAAACCTCCTAACATCAGTCCCACCCACTAACAGCCCTCCGTTCTGATCCTCTCCCAGAGTATTTTCTTGGGGTCCCCCACAGTGGCAAGTATGGTACCCTCCTACCTGTGACTCAGGATTAATCTTGTTTACTATCTCAGCTTTAGCCCTAGGGAGAACGAGGAACTGGCCCGGGGCAGTGAACACATTACCATCTACGAGCCCCTGGGTGGACTGAGACCTGCTAGGGCCCTAAATTATGGATGCCATGAGGCATCCAGTCCTGGAAGGTCCCACAGAGTCTGGGAGTCTACCAGGGAGATTGTATTTGTTGAGGGCAAATGCAGTTGCCCAGACTAGGACCTTCTCCCAAACAGACCCCTGGTTAAAAAAAAAGTCACTAGCACAATGCTCACCCTGCTTTATTGCCAAAGTCTTGCAAGAAGTGAAGAGTGTCCCTATTGCTGCCAACATGGCTAGTGGCTAGGACTGTATTCCAGAGGGCACTAGCTGGGCCTTCCTGGTGGATAAGGCTCCCCAGATGCCCATGACAATGGCTGCTCCTGATGTCCAGCACCACTTTGGCATTGAGCAGAGGCCCGGGCCCCACAACCCTGGAGGTTGGATAGTCAGGCTAGGAGACAACACAGCAACAGCTGTGACAACGGCAGAATCGTGGGCAGTGGCAGCAAGAGCAGCAAGGCAAGCAGCAGCAGTGGTGGGCAATGTCATCGCCACGCCCTACAGGTGGCAGGCCAGCATAAGTCAGTCCTGATGGACGCTGCCCACCGCTGTTGTACGGGTTGCAGGGTGACTGCCAGGTCTGTTGGCTCTGCTCAGAAGCTGTACCTTTGATGCCCTTGACACCCTTTGGCTCTGGGGCTTCAGTTGTTTTCAATAGGCCCGCTGGCTCTGGGGCACAGGTTCCTGAGGGTAGAGGCTGAATCTCAGCGGAGGAAGATGAAGAAGGAACCTCCTCTAACTGCTGTCCCAGGTCAGAACGCAGGTGAGCCCGAGGGATGCTGATGTGAGTGTATGGATTCTTCACAACCATCTCATGGGGGTCCATGGCCCAGGCTGCAGGGGTGAGCAGAGACACATATATGGACTCAGGGAGGAGAAAACCTGCTTGAGAGCCTATAGCCCAAGAAGACACCCATTCTGGAGGAATCTGCCTTGTGAAGAGCCTTATCAATTAGCATCTGCATGCAGATGTGGGGACATCAGAATCTATGCCAGGCCTACGTGTCTTGGAGGTAGGTCCAAGTACCCAGTTACCACCCTCCACCAAGTGTCCAAGAGATGCTCCTGGATGCAGCTGGGAATGGGGATAAAAAGCTAGGAGATGCTGGTGAGCTGGTCTGAGGGAGAGCAGTGTCTGTCCAGGGGGTACCTCTAAGTACAGGTCAGCCCCTGGGCGAGGACTCACCTGCAGCAAGCAGCAGCAGTATGTCTTTCTGTCCTCCAGCTCCAGGTCCCAGTGCCTGTGAGTAGAGCTACCAGCAGGTGCCTTTTCCCTCCTAGAGAGGGGTGGGGCCTTGGGGCGGAGCTCAAAGATGGGGTTCCTAGGATCCCAAGAGGCCTTAGCAACTAGAGCACAGCAGCCAGTCACCTCTCATTCCCAGATGGGTGGAGGTCAAGATTTGGGCTCTAAGGGGCATTTGCCAATCTAGGGTGACTCAATCACGATTCATCTGAGCATGTCCTACCTCCTTGGGTCATGGCCCCAGAGAGGAAGTGGGGGCAGGTCTTCAGATTCTGGGGCCTTCAGATGGGCTGGGGACACCGCCATTGCTCACATTTCTACAGCCACTGTCCAGAATTCCTGCTTGTCACCTACTGCCCATACCCAGTTGTCACTGGGATGCCTGAGACGGCTTGGAGGATTGTCCACTTTTCTAATTAAAAAAAAAAGTTTGACACAACTTTGTAGATACACTTTACTTATCTTAAATTGGTGACATGAACACAAGTAACATTTTCAGCTCGTTTCTGAAACTGCAGTTTCCCTGTGCTGGTGAGATGGGGAGAAAGCTCCCCAAAGTTTGCTGTCCCCCGTACCCATTCTTGGCTTTTGCAGCTTTACCTTCTTGTTCATAGAGGACACGAAAAATGATGGTGGAGCTGGGGGGGGGGGGTGAAACAATAGTTGAAAGCTTATGAACCAACCGGTGGGCTCCTCTGGGTCTACGCTACAGCGGGAAGGGCTCGGACCCCATTCGGGGAAAACACCAGGAAGGAGAGAGCAAGTAGGACACGAACTACAAGCTAGGGTGACTGAGTGCAGAGCCAGTCAGGCGGGTTGAGCAACTTAGCAAGCAGAAGGAAATGGGTCTGGGGGAAACAAGCTTCAGAGGTGGTAAACAGTGCTCACAACGTGGGAACCTTTAACCTTGCCCACCGCCCCCGGAGACTCCGCCCCTAGCCGCGAGCATGCGTAAACCCGGTCGAGATGCCCAGTGGAAACTTAATTCCCCAGAAGCCTTCGCGCTCCAGGGTTTCCCAAAAGACCCGGTTTGGATGGATCCTTGGCTTGCTCCGCTCAGAACGGCGGCTGGGAGGGGAGAGAGGAGGGACGGGCTTATTCTCTTATGAGGCGTGGCTTTATTTCACGGGGCGGGACTCTGGACAAAGGGTGGGGCCATAGGTGGCCTTGCGCGCGGGCCAAATGGGTGGGCAAGTGAGCAGAGCCCTCCTGTGAAGGGTGGGCTCTTCCTTTCTCGGGCCACCGCTACCTGAGTTACCCCAGCGTGATGCCAGGATTCCCATAAGATGTCTCCGCACCTGACCCCTCCTCTCACCTGGCCTTGCAGAAGGAGCCCTGATGTGCACCCTTGGTTCCATTAGAGCTGTAAAGTCTGGTCCAGCTTTGGCTCACCAGGAACATTGTTCCCTTCGTTTTGATTGTACAGAGAGGGTCTGTGGCCTGAACAAAATCTGGATTGTCCAGGGTCAGGCACAGGACTCAGTGTTGGTCACAGGCAGGTATGGGTATGCCTGGTGGCCATGAGATGGTAGAGAATGACACTCTGAACACGTAGACATCCTGGTCACCAGCGTGTCCTTTGCCCTTTCCTCACGGAGGGCTCCCCTGAGGCAAAGGTGTAGTCCAGGTAGAAGAGGTCCAGGTAGGAGGAGGAAGAGGAAAGGAATGGGGCCTCTGCTGGGTGGGGTCAGTTTAGTACATAACACAGAAGCGCGTGCTGACCTGATGCGACACAAGAAAGGGCTACTCCACCCTAGGCAGGTGAGTGTGCTCAGTGGGCCCTCCACCCAACACGTGGACTGCCAGCTTGACCAGGTATTTCCAACTCTCCACCTCCGGTCAGGACACCAGCCGAGCCTCTTCGTGCCTGCCCCAGCTCCCCTCTGTCCACTCCTCTGGTATCCGCTTAACCTCTTATCCCTTTTGCTGTCATATCGCCGTCTTTGAGTTGATGAGCCCTGGGTTCAGTGTGGCTATGTCAATGAGTTGGAAAACTCCCGGCGTTCACACAGGGGGTGTGTCGGGGTTTGGCGTGAAAAGACCCTGCCCCTTCAAAGCTCGAAAGGTAGACAAGACACTGTTGGAACGCTGGGACCCCTGCTCGGGTATTGTGAGGCTCAAAATGTAAGGAACTAAAAAGCAAAGGTTTCCCTTACAAAAGGCGGAGGGGCAGCCAAGGGGGAAAAAGGGAATGTTGGCGACACGGGGATCCCGACCCGCCTGTAGCTAGCTGGGAGGTCGACCCTGGGAGCAGACGCCAGGCCAGGAGTGGATCGAGGGGCGGCTAGGAGACTGGCCCCGCCCCGTGGACCCCGCGCGGGTCCCCAGACGGGGGGTGGCGCTGCGGGCGCGGGCGGGCGCCGCGCGCACTGCGGTCCCCGCGCCTCCGCCGCAGAACGCGCCACGCTCCGCACGCACCTGCCGCTGCCGTCGTCGCCGCTGTCGCCGCCGCCGCGCCGAGCCTTGTGTCCAGCACCAGTGCTCGCGCCCCTGGGTGCCGCTTTCGCCCGCCATCGCCCGAAGTCGCCGCTGGAGCCGCGGGAGCTATCGGAGCCGCTAGAGCCAGAGAGCCAAGGTGCGAGCGCCGCATCCAGGCCTGCCTTTGAGACAACCTCTGCTGCTGCGGCGGCGCAGCCGGGGAACGCCAGGCTGGGGCAGGTGAGCGGGGGGGGAGGGGCGGGGGTCAGATGCATCATTCCTTCCTTCTCTTATAGGGTCAGTCCTCCGGACAGTGAATCTGGCCTCGGAGGGCATACTGGGGAGGGGGTTGGGTTCAGAATTCCGTGAAGACTTGGATCCCACGGATAAGGTCAGGGTCAGAGGTCGGGCACCCTGTCCTTTGTGCAGGGTGGGGGTGAGGGCGAAAGTGAGGTTGGCCCCGTGCTGCCCTCACGCTGTCTCTCACCCGCAGCTCGGGCCTGGTGCAGGCCTCTCCATTGCTGTTGCCGCGGAGCCTGCAGCCCAGGTCCTCCGGCAGCCAGGGATCAGGCTAGCTGCCTTCCCTGGGCGCCCTGTCCTGGAGCCATGGGGCCCACCTAGCCCCTGCCTGCCCAGATGTCCCGGCCCAGGGACTGCTGACCTCTGCTGCAGGAGGAGGCCCCTCCACGCCCCCTTGCCAGCCTCAGCAGACAGAGACCCTGGGTGAGCCCCTGCGTGAACCCCACAGCCCAAGACAGCCTCCTGTACCCCCTTGCCCCCGCCTGCTTCCCCCTCCCCCTCCTCTTCCTCCTCCTCTTCGGACTGAACCAGATAAGCCATTGTGGCCACTGGGGGGGGCCCTGCCCCCCAACCTGTCACCCGCTGCCCCTTGCAGTCCACGGAGTAACCGGGGGCCTCACCAGGCCTGGCAGGACCAGGATGCAGCCCCTTCTCTTCCCCCACGGCCCCACCCAACGCCCCCACCTGTGCCAACGTCCGGTCTGACTGTAGAGAGCCGGATGCCAGCTGACCCTGGGCCCGAGGTGGGCAGTGGATGGCCGGGCCTCCTCATGTCCTGCCTGAAAGGCCCCCATGTCATCCTCAAAATGGAGGCCATGAAGATTGTCCACCCTGAAAAGTTCCCTGAGCTCCCGGCGGCCACCCCCTGCTTCCCACCTGCACCCAGGCCCACTCCCACTCTGGCACCCAAGCGTGCTTGGCCCTCAGACACAGAGATCATTGTCAACCAGGCATGTGGGGGGGACATGCCTACCTTGGAAGGAGCACCCCACACTCCACCCTTGCCAAGGCGGCCCCGCAAGGGCAGTTCTGAATTGGGCTTCCCCCGGGTGGCACCAGTGGATGAGGTCATTGTAAATCAATATGTGATTCGACCTGGCCCAACAGCCTCTGCACCTTCATCATCCGGGCCAGTGATAGCAGGTGAGCCCCTGGAATGCCCCACCTGTGGGCACACATACAACGTCACTCAGCGGCGGCCCCGCGTGCTGTCTTGCCTGCACTCTGTGTGTGAGCAGTGCCTGCAGATTCTTTACGAGTCTTGCCCTAAGTACAAGTTTATCTCGTGTCCCACCTGCCACCGTGAGACTGTGCTCTTCACTGACTATGGCCTGGCCGCACTGGCTGTCAATACTTCCATCCTGAGCCGCTTGCCACCTGAAGCCCTGACGGCCCCATCCGGTGGCCAGTGGGGGGGTGAATCCGAAGGCAGCTGCTACCAGACCTTCCGGCAGTACTGTGGGGCTGCATGCACCTGCCATGTGCGGAACCCACTATCAGCCTGTTCCATCATGTAGTGTCCGCCTGCCCACCACTGCCTGCAGGCCCTTGCTCGCCGCTTCTTCAGGGAACTGGCCCTGCCCTGTTTCCCGCTGACCCTTTCTTGCCCACTGTGGCTTCTGGCCCTACCCTGCGTGGCATTGTCGCTGCAGCCAACTTTGCCATTAAAACTCTTTGCCAAAGTTTGCACTGGTTCACTGATTGAAGCTTACTCCTGTGGGCTAGGCCCTGGCCTGGGCCTTGAGTAGGTTCCCAGGGCCATAGCCCAGTCTAACTAGGAACTGCCAGAAGGCGACCCGTCTTCATTCGGTTTGGCCTGCTCTACTTGTTGAAGGCCAAGCTGGGCAGAGTCTGCTGCTCGGGAGGTCTGGGACTAGCTGTGAACATACTGGTGCAGAGGGCTGCTGGTGTGTGGCACGTGAGGCTGTGGCCCAGCTAGGCAGACAGAACCTTCAGCTGTGTGTGGATGCTCACTGATAATCCAGCACTCTGGAAACCAGGGCAGGATTGAGGTCAGCATTGGTTACACAGTGAGATAGCCACCCCACCCTCTAAAAAGTACCTTTCCTCTGGCCAAGGATATGTAGAAATGGCCTTTGGACAGCATGGGCTAAGATCCTGGCTCTCTTGTATGGCACTGGTCTGTCTGTCTGCCTGTGACTGGATTAGGTACCACTGAAGAGTATGAGCTGCCTGGATGGCGGAGATGGAATAATGATGGCTGTGGTACAATGGTATCAGTAGCAGCTGTTTATTGAGAGCCACTCTCATGCTGGATATAGACAGACAGCCCACCTTACACTGTGTCACCAATAACCCAGTCTTCATTGCCCAAGGGAGGGCTCCTAGTCCAGCGACATCAATTGTATAGTCAACCACAAACAGAGCTGGACCTTAGGCATTTGCTGGTTTCAGGGTCTGGGTTGAACCTTGGCCCTTGCAGTACACAACCAATATTGATCGCAGCTGCTCTGGGATACCCTGTCTGGTGAGGGTATCTTAGGTTGGTTGAGGAGCTTTTGAAGGATGGGTAGGCCTCTCCTGCTAGCTACTGTGGCCTTCAGGGGCACACACCAACCTGTGTGGACAGGGGAGAGGGTCCCTGCAGCCCTTGCCTTCTCCTAGCAACAGAATTCTGCTAGACCTAAGTTCACATTTGCGCCCACCCTCACCAGATGGACCTCAGAAGTCGGTGTTAGGATCCAGCCATTGCCTCTGGCCAGTCAAGTGTTTGTCCATGGTAAGGACATGGTCTTACATGGGACTCTAGTCACAGCCCTTCCTGTTAGGCCAATCTCCTTCAGAGGCTGTCCTTGGCTTAGTGTCCTTGGCTTTAGCCAGTATCTGGGCTGCAGGGGTGTGTAAGCACTCTGGCTGGCCCAGTCTTGGGATTGTGATAGCAAGTCTTTGCTAATGACCAGAATCCGAGCATGGGCTTCAAAGCTTGGCCAACACCCTGGGCTCTGCTCAGCGGCTGGAACGGTCTAGGAGCATGAAGAACACTCCTAGTAACATGAGCGGCATGAAGATGAGCACCAGCCCCAGTAGTTCTAATGCCAGCAGGCTCAGCAGTGATAGGCGACGGGCACAGGGGCCACGTTCCCGCAGTGTCCACAGCCAGGTACTTAGGCTGGGAGGGCAGGGAAGGAAGGGGAGGCAGCTCCGGCCTCCCACGGGCCCTGCCAGAAAACGCAGGCGGTAGCGGTGCTCCAAGGATCCCCAGGGCCCAGGGCCAGGGTGCAGGGGTGTGGTGGATGCAATGGGCACTGGATGCTGGGGTCCATCAGCTCGAAGCAGTTCCTCCTGCAGCTGACAGATCTCCCACTCTAGCATGGGTGTCTTCTGACGACACAGTGGACAGCATACGCGGCCCAGGTCAGCTCTGGGGGTCATGCCTAACAGCTGGTGCAGGCAGCCCACACATAGGCTGTGACCACAGTTCAGCAAGGCCTGGTGCTGCTCATCAGACCCGTAAGGCTCAGTGCAGATGGGGCATTCCTCCTCTGCCTGTCCCTCACACTCTTCCTGCTCCTCCACAGTTGACAGGGCCCCCAGTTCAGGCTTACTGTCTGGAGCCCTGGCATCCTGGGGGGGTCTGAGATTATCCTCTTCATCTGCTGGTAGCTGGCGCAGTGGGTCCAGGAGGTCAGGAGTCAAAGAAGTACAAGGTGAACTGGCAGGTGTAGCGCTGGTGTCATTAGGCCCCAGGGTAGAACCACCAGAACAGAAAGCAGGATGGGAAGATTGGGACTCCAGGGTGACAGCAGGGATTGTTGGAAATGTAAAGGTTAGTGTGGCCCTCAGGAGCCAAGCAGGTCACCAGAGCACTGACCTCCAGATACACCTTTGGGCTTGCTGATCCTACTGGAAGTAAACTTCACTTGGGTCCTGCGTCGTCAGCTCCTGGTATTTCAGGCTTAAGAGTGGTATTGGCCAGGCCTGGTCTCTGTTCCAGCAGTGGTCAGACAAAACAGAGGTTCCTCAGCTCCCAGCTGCCCTCGGACCTGTCTGACTCCTCCAACAGGGTTTCTCTTTCCAGGGGTAGAGGCCCTGCCCATGGGCGGGACAACTCCTATCACACCCCTTCCACCTGCCCATTCTTCTAGATAGTGTGTTCCAGCACTGGGCTGGGACTTTCCAATAACTCTGGCCATCAAAGAAGGGCATGAACTTGGCTGAACTGTTAAGATTTAAGGTCAGACAGAGCCAAGACCTGCCCTCTAAGTACAAAGGGGAGACCAACAGGAACTTAGACATCAGACATCCGAGTGCAGTGTGATCCGAGCATAGGTACCTGACAAGGACATACATGCACGCAGCCTCACACATGGCCTGGAATGGTCTTGGCTACCACTAGCAGATGCAGATAATCCAGTCCCACCCACTACCCCCAAATCTAGGAGACGCAAAAAAACAGAAGTGAGTAGCTACCCAGGCAGTTTACTCAAGATGTTTAAGGGCCTGAGACAGACTGACTTGCTCATTCTCAATGCTCAGGAGAATCAGCCTCTGGGGCCTCTCACCTGAGCCTGAGTCCCACAGGTGCTGTGGAATGAATGGAAATAGCACCAGGGCAGAGGGGCAGTGCAGCCCTCACAGGACTCCCTGCCTCCTGGAGGCCTTAGCAGCCCCTGTGGTACAAACCATAATGCAGATGTGGGGCACAGTGAAGGGGACAGAGAGGAAACCGGGAGTGTACATTGCACTGGGGCTGGGGGAAGTTAGGGTGGGACACTGGGTTCCAGAGTTTGACTGTATTCAGGGAGTGCCCTGCTAGTCAGCTGGAGTCAAAAAGCTACACCAAGGTCTCACAAGTGTTCTGGGATCAGAGGACAGGAGGTGACAATGGGCCCTCTAGACTCCAGTAGGCTCTCCAGTGCAGCTGTTGGTGTGGCTGTGAGCTAGCAAGTGGCTCCTCAGGCCCAGGTCTCAGTCTGGAAACGCAGTGTCTGCTGGAGCCTGGCAAGGTAGGCAGCCGCGTCTGTGCTGGAGAGTTGTCCTTCTTCTTGAAAAATGGATGTCAGGGCTTCCGCAACATCCGCAGGCATATACTTAGCATTGCTGGAGAGGTAGGCTCAGAAAGCTCAGTGATCCTGTGGCCCCACCCCCACCTCTGAAGGCTGGTCCGCTCCTCTGCACCCCCAAGTTGGCTCACCCTGCTAGGTAGAAGTGGGCACCGTGGCGATCCAGCAGCTCCCAGACAAGGGGCCCCAGCTCTCGGAGCCGATGCTGCACGTACACCTTCTGCTCCTGCAGGTGTCACAGGCTGAGTCCCAGCCACCCTAACTCCTGCCCCATCTAACTCGAGTACACTCACCTGCTCCCGGGAGAAGGCTGTAACCAGGGTCAGGCAGCCTTTCTTCTCTAGCTCTTGCCACTCAGTCTGCCAGTAGAAGTCCTGGTCCCGCTTGCGGCAGCCAAAGAACAAGAAGTTTCCTGGGGTACATAGGGTGGCCCCCTGTCTGGATACAGGGACTCAGCCAGACCAGTCTCAGTGGTCACACTGCCCTGGGACTCCTATACTCACCAGTTTGGCTGTGGGCCACTCGCTCTTGAATGGCTGCTCGAAAGGGCGCCACACCAGTTCCAGGCCCTACCATGATAATGGGTGTGTCTGGTGTCTCTGGGAACACGAGGCTCCCAGGCCGCACCCACAGAGGTACCTGGACAGGTCCTGTTGCAGAATGGAGAAGGCATAAAGGAGGTCAAGAGACAAGGCTGAGGTGCTCACTGGTGGGGCTTGAGCCCCTGCGGCAGGAGGTACAGGGGAAGGTAGGAGCTTGAGGCTGTGATCTCTCCCACTCCCAGAAACAGAGATCACCTTGTTCAGGATTCAGGGATGCTAGCCAGGAGGAGCAGAGGCCACGGCGGGGTTCCTTGAGGCGAGTCTGGTACTGTACCACAGCCACAAGGATCTGTAGCCTCCCGGGATGAGCCTAGGGGGCACAGGGAAGGCCCTGCCCTGTTAAACCGTTCCTGTCTGCTACCAACCCCACCCAGAGACAGTCCCTGGTAGAGAAACTGTCCCTGTTCAGAAGGCAACCTGTCTGCAAACACCCTGCCCCATCCCAGCTTTCCCATGGCCAGTCTACTGAGTCCCTCACCAGCAGGGAAGAGGCAATGGAGAAGGCCCGTGGGCGGATCCGAGGGATAAGGTCCAAAAGGTAGTCTGGAGGAATGGCAGCTGCCGTGTGTGGAAAGTCACACAGCACCTGGACAGAGGGAGGTTTAGAATGGCGGCGGCGTGCCAGGGCCGAGATCCCATACCCGCCACTGCCCACGAGCCCACCTCCAAGATGGTCCTGCGGGGCCGATTACAGTACTCCCAGAGCTCTTCCTGACCTCTGGCGGAGCTGAATTCTAGCAGCTTCTCCCGCTCCAGCCCATGTGGAGAAAGACAAGCCAAGAGCTCAAAGAAGGAACGGCGGGGCACGCTGGCAATGTCCAAATACCGTGACACAAGATGCGACACTGTGCAGGGCCGAGGCAGCCCTGGGGGGTGAGGGACGCCTGCAGAAATAGCATGGAGACTTGGTGGGCAGGGACGGCAGGTGGTGCCTTGGGCCTCAAGAGGTGGTGTATCTGCCATACTCACCTGGCTCCCGTGGCGTGAGCATGAAAAACTGCTTGGGGTCCAAGCCCAGCAACCGGCAGAACTGCTGGGTGTGGGTCTCCGAGTTAGAGGGCATAATTGATACAACATCGCCAGCAGCGTAACTACATGGAAAAGCCACCAGATACGTGGGAATGATGTGGGAAGGACCAAGGGGCTGAGGGGAAGGGGAGGATGTGGGGGAGGATGGAGGGACTAAGGAGACTGAAGGGGAAGAAAGGGAGTGTGTAGAATTTCCGAGCCACTGGGCCTCCTAGTCCTTGGCTTTGGTTGACCCTTCTGAACCTCTACCCACTGCCTTTTCCTGACCACATCAGCTTCCCAGGAACACATGGGCACCCCGCCGAACTGCCTGAGGGCTTTTGCCCCTCACCTAATACTTGAGTCTGTAATGTCAAACTCAATCAGCCGAACATCCTGGAAATGTTGGGGGCCAGTGACCCTCTGGTTGGTGATCACAGGTGCCAGAAAGGGCTGTAACTCTGATGGGGGTCTCTGAGGGTCTGAGCTGGCTAGCTTTAGCCCCTCAGTCCCTACGCTGGGAACCTCCTGAAGAAACTGGAAGATGAACTTGGAGGGCAAGCTGTGGGGAAAGTGGAAAGAAATATCAGGTGTGCAGGACCACTCAACCATACCTTGAGGGTTTTTTTTTTTTTTTTTTTTTTTTTTTGCTAACCAGCTCAAAGTCCCTTGGCACTCATACACCAAGGTTCAGACTCACGGGACTCCAAGAGGGATCTCAGGAAAGTCAAGAGGCACTGGGTACAGACTCATTATCTTCTTCCAAAGGTCTCCCAGCCAGGGGTCAATGGCAGCATCAGGCCTAGGAGAAAGCACAAGCATTGGCCTCTGCTGGCCAGAGCCAAGATGGAGCGGCCACTGCAACTACCACTTACCCCAGCTCATGCTGGTCATCACCCAGACATGGGGGCAGAAGGGCACTGCCTCCTAGCTGCAGCAGCCTACGATGTAGCTTCTTGGCCACAAAGTTGAACCTGCGGAGACAGCAAGGTGGACTGGGGTAACCCACAGTGAGGGAGGTAGTTCAGCTGACCTCCTGGGCAGGGTAAATACTGCAGGCTTCCCTCAAGGGTTACTCCCTCAGCAGTGCACACTGGCCTCATCCTAGGAGGGAGGGGGCTTCAATATACAGGGAATGAGGTTGGAGCAACAAGGACAGTAAATGGTAGGTCCCTGATCTCAAGAAGGTGCCATATGGAGGACAGTCTCATCTTATCAACCCTTTTCTGAAGTGACCAAGGCCCTGCACTTCCTTTGGTCAGGGCTCCAGTTACCACTGGAGATCGGGGAAGAGGCAGATAACCATGTTTTCCTGTAATAGGATTTCCTTTCGTCTGTGAAGTACACACTGGTCCCTGCACCAGCTTGTCCATTTGGGGCCACATCCTCAGCTGGACTCCCTCCTACGTGTTCTGTGCATCCACATACTGCAATTGAGCACAATCTCCTCCCACGTGGTCTGTGCATCCACATACTGCAAGTGAGCACAATCTCCTCCCATGTGGTCTGTGCATCCACACACTGCAAGTGAGCACAATCTCCTCCCACGTGGTCTGTGCATCCACACATTGCAAGTGAGCACAATCTCCTCCCACGTGGTCTGTGCATCCACATCCTACAAGTGAGCACAATCTCCTCCCACGTGGTCTGTGCATCCACACACTACAAGTGAGCACAATCTCTAGCAGAGCAAGGCCATGTTGCCACCCATCTTTCGATTTTATTTTTTGGTTTAAGTGAGATTGGGTCCCACATTGTAGCCCAGGCTGGCCTAGAGATTGTGGCAATCCTCTCAGCCTGAGTGCTGTGATTCCAGGTGAGTGAGCCATCATGCCCAGCTTCCATTTCTGTTCTTTTAATCTCAGAGACCCTCCTGCCTCTGCTTCCCGAGTGCTGGGATTAAAGGCGTGTGCTACCACTGACTGACTTAAATCTAAATTAAGAACCCTGTCATGTACACAACTGTTTATGGTGATTGAGTTGCCCTCAATGCTGGATGATACTGGGCCCTGTGAAAGTAGGAAGTGTTCAAAGTGCTGTTGTCCTAGCTTTTAGAAATCTAGTTGCACCTTTGAGGAGAAATCCCTCATCACCACCCCACGGAATGAACGATGCGAACAGCACTGCTGGTCAATGGGACACAGCAGTCCACAAAATCCCTGGAAGAGAAACTCGTGAGCCGCCCCCCTCGGAGCTCTTTTCAAGTTGTCGATACTTCACAGCGTGTTTTTTCTTTTTTTCTTTCTTTCTTTCTTTCTTTTTTTTTTTTTTTTTGGTTTTTCGAGACAGGGTTTCTCTGCAGCTTTTTTAGAGCCTGTCCTGGAACTAGCTCTTGTAGACCAGGCTGGCCTCGAACTCACAGAGATCCGCCTGCCTCTGCCTCCCGAGTGCTGGGATTAAAGGCGTGCGCCACCACCGCCCGGCTTCACAGCGTGTTTTGAACCTATGTGGAACAGGGGCAGATCAGGTGCAGTTGAACTTCATCATGTGTTGTAATGTACTGCTGGCTGGTCTGAGCCTCACTGTGCCCTCAATTCCATGGTGGTACTCTGCCACCCCTTTCCTACCCCAACTGTGGTCTCCTCTGTGCCAAGTCCTTCAAGGATTAGAGTGTATACCAGGAACTATATGTGGACAAGGTTGGTCAGCTAACACAGTGCAGGGACACATGATCTACCATGGATAGGCACCTGGGGCTCTGTTGCCTGTCTCATTTCTTGCTTGATCTTGAGAACTACCCCTATCTGGCCAGCATGTCCACCCCTACTCACTTGGCATATGAGGAGTCCCCGAGGCCTAGGACAGCAAAGTCCATCTGACAGAGAGAGGTGGACAGCAGGCTCTTCCGGAATATGAACCTCCAAAAGTTCTGTAGCCACAGGAAACCATGTTAGGACCCCACCTTAGGCCGGTTTTCTGTCTATCTGAGGCCCCAGCAGGGAGAGGATGGTGCGGAAGGAAGACCATTAAAGTCCAGAAGTGTACACTGGCCAATCTAGACATCTCTCCTTAGCAACATGTCAATTACAGACCAGGATCCCAGGATCCTGTACGTAAAGAAAACTTATCTTCACCGTGTAAGTATTTCTCAAAAATGGTAACCTGTAGCTCAATGCCCCATGGTAATATAGTTCGTTACTAGGTCACCCTGGTGTCCTCTTGCAGTATATTCAATAAAACTATTCTTCCTATTCCCACCGCCCACCAATCGCTTCCCGACTACTGTAGTGGTGAGCCAGCCAGTCCACTGCCGAAGGGATGGGTCAGCAGTTGTGACTGAAGTCTTCTGGGTGAAAAAGGGAGATGGGGCGTGGCCTGTCCCTCTGAAGGTGTCAACTCACTGATTCATGCCCTCAAACTCTGGGTTTACACTGATCTTTCCAGTTTAGTGGCAGCTTCTGAGCCACCAGTGCCACCTACTATTGTCCTCTGTCCTGCTGGTCATCAGGTAGTCACGCCCACTCTGGGAGTGCCCCTCTGCTCTCAGCAGGCCCCTTCCTAAGGTGGCTGCTGTCTTGTCCTTCCATTATGTGCCTGTCAGCGACCATTCGTTCCTTTTCCCTCTGTGTGAATGTGACCTATTTGTACCTGGAAGCTGATGGAAAAGCCTCAGGACAGGCCTGTCCCACTGAGTTTCACCAGCAGGGGATAGGCAGAGACGCAGTTATTGGGTCTTTTCCTCTAATTCCAATGTGTTTTAAAGAAGATCAGGGAAGAGAGGCCAAGGCCATCATGTTCAGAAGACAGTCACTGAGGACCCGTGCCCCTGCATGTGGTTTTGGGTCTGTAGCCTCTTCAAAGGTCTCCAGTTCCTGTTGCGACTGAGTCAGACACCATTGATTTCTGCCCTTATGTGGAGGTGCTGGGTACCTTATCTGTCCATAGACCACAACATCTCAAACCTGAGGGAGATCTCAATTCCCTCATCTCTTTGGCACTTTATTAGCTAATATTTAAAATTAAATTCTTTGTTTTTTAAGGAGTGGTTCTGCTTGAGGTCAGTGCAAGACTGGGTCTTTTAGCTTCAACCTCTGGAATGTTGAGATTACTCTAAATGCCGGCATATGTGGCTGATACTTTTTGAACTTTTAAGACATTTGTCATGTAGGTGAGGACAGCCTTGAACTCCTGACCCTTCTACTTCAGCATCTCTAGTGCTTGACATTAGTCTCTGTCCTACATATACTGCTCTTCTTAACAATCACCCCTGGCCCTAGGGACAGCTCTCCAGACTGGTTCTGATTCTATTTCAGTTCACCCTTGATGGTTGCTACCCCTTTCAAGACTCCCACCTCCTTATCGCTGACCTTTGGGAAAGGGGAACTCCTCCTGTCTGACCATGACCATGTTAGACGGTAGTCCTGGAGGAGGTAGGGGCTTTGTGATTCTTATGCCAGGACCCTCCTAGTGGGCCTGGGAAAACAAAATGGCTAAAAATAGAGATCAAGGCTACTGAGTGGCTATTAAGAGCTATTTCTCTCCCCAGATCCATTCAAAGACTACCTCTCAAAGCCACCTCTCATAGACATCAAGCACTAAAGGGCGACTATTTCCTGTGCACCTTGGGGACTCTCACAACAATGAAAACAGGATGAGGGCACACATCAGGCCAGCCTTACCTTCATGTTGTCAGGAGGGTCTCCTTGGCCTGTGGTCGCACAAACAAATACCACCAGGGGCTCCCTAATGAGATCCGCCTCAAGGACAAGACACAGGTACGTGTAAGGTCTTGGACAGCCCTCATCAGTATCCTCCCTGCACCGCCCCCCACCCGCGCCCATTCATCTAGGGTAACAGTCAAGTGCTTGGAGAATTATTCCCAGTGGCCACCAGGCCTTCTCCTTCTCAGGCCTCAGCCTAGTGCCAAGCCTCCCTTTCCCCTAAATCCGCCTGAGGCCAAAGGGCCGCACTCAAACGCCCTCCTTTCGAGGACGCGGGGTCCGGTGGAGGGTCTCTGCCGAATCACCCGAGCCTCACCACCGCATACGAGTCCAGCGCCTGCACGCGGCAACCTAGGCGCCGGCGCCGGGCCTCGCGGCCCAGTCTCTCCGCCTCATCCTGGGCTGTGCCAGTCTGGCTTCCGAAAAGCACAAGTAGCTGCGGAACCTGCATTACCGCACACGCCGGCCAGAACCGTACATCCCTCACTTCCCCCTTCCGTTGTCAACAGGAAATGACGCGTTTAGGCTGCGCCACCGCGAGGTGGGTGGGGTGTGGGTGGGCGGGGATAGCGTCTGGACCGGGGCGGGTGGCGTTCGCTAGCATCCCTTTCCGGGTCCAGATTAGGGGTCTGGAGAAGCGGGGAGCGCCGCAGCCGGAGTCCAGGCCGGGCTGGGCCGCTTGCTGCCTCGCGTGTTCAGCGGCGGCAGCAGGCGGTAGCCAGGCCCGTGTACGAAGCGGGCACGGCCCGGTGCGGGGCGCCGTCGGCCGGACTGCGGCCGGTATTAAATAGGCGCGATGTTATTCTCGCTGCGGGAGCTGGTCCAATGGCTGGGCTTCGCCACCTTTGAGATCTTTGTGCACCTCCTGGCTCTGTTGGTGTTCTCCGTGCTTTTGGCACTGCGAGTGGACGGCTTGGCCCCGGGCCTCTCCTGGTGGAACGTATTTGTGCCCTTTTTCGCCGCCGACGGGCTCAGCACCTACTTCACTACCATCGTGTCGGTGCGCCTCTTCCAAGACGGGGAGAAGCGACTGGCTGTACTGCGCCTCTTCTGGGTTCTCACGGTCCTTAGCCTCAAGTTTGTCTTTGAGATGCTGCTGTGCCAGAAGCTAGTGGAGCAAACTCGAGAGCTCTGGTTCGGCCTGATCACGTCTCCGGTCTTCATTCTCCTGCAGCTGCTCATGATCCGGGCTTGTCGCGTCAACTAGCCTCGTGCAGGGGCTGGAAATGGAGCACCGCCCAGCTGGAGTGGTGGATCTCCCAGTTCAGACCCTACTTGGCGCCACACTGGAGGAGCGTTGGTCGGAAATCAGTGTCTGCTTGTGCCCAGCGTACTGTCCAATTTTCTCTATATCTAAGATTGTTTCCTCAGCTAAACTTAAAAGTGAAGCCTTGATTAGTAAAATCTATTTCCTGTTATTCATGCTATGAGTTGTCAGATAATACTGAACTTTTCTGACATTTGAAAACTGTATAAGTAAAATATCCTGATAGACTCTTGAGTTTTTCCCATGGTGATGTACCCTTTTCTAAATCAGCTTGTTCATTCAGCAGCACTGACCACTGACCTCAGCGCTTGCCCCTCCATTGGTCCAGGCCAGACTTGTTAAAACATCGATCGATAGTGTGAGAGAGCTTGCGTCACTCTTCCCTGTCCAGGGAAAGAATAGTCCTTTCTTCATTTCATCCCACACAGAGAAGAGACAGCAGACTGTTGCAAAAAGGCATGAATAGGATTATCTGCAGTCTGAGAAAAAACTCTTGCTCTCAAGGCATTGCTTGATTTCCTGGCCCAACAGATTGCAGTTTCACGGCATTCCGCACCACCTGGTGGCAGGCATCGTTAGTACACCTGAGCTAGACAAACCTCTCTGAAGGACCAAAGACAGGAACAGGTTCTCCCGAGCTCATGGCAATGGGTACTTGACATAAGAGCTTGTGAACAGCTTGAGTTTATTGACCCAAGGTCTTTGATTTTATGTCAGTCGTGTGCCAAATGAGACCATTTGCTGAAATGGAAAGAATGTTTCTTGAAATCAACAATATATACCTAGACATCTCAATGTTTGAGTAGGTGAACGCGAAGATGTTCCTTGCCGTGTGGACAGTGGCTCACAGGGCTGAGGTGGTTGGTGCCCCGGAATGTATGGTAGAGCACAATGGGTGCTAGACTGACTGTTTTTGGAAAGTTCTTGTTTCTTATTTTAGAGGATGGGTGACTTGCACCACTACTGTTCCAGCTGAAAACCACAGGCTGTACTTTCTAGAGTGCCATAACAGAGCCCCTGACTCCGTGTTAGTGTGCATGGCCACTGTGAGCTCTGATGACACCCTATAAAGTTGAAAAGCGATGGCCTGAGGTCTGTGTTTTTTTTTATGGCCCAGATGTGAGAATCAGAATTGTTTTTTACTTTTTTTTTCTAAATAGGGTGTTATGTAGCCAACACTTGCCTCAAACTCGCTTTTTTGTTTGGTTTTATATTGTTTGTTTAGCTTTTGTTTTTCCTTTTTTTTTCCCCCCAGACAGGGTTTCTCTGTAACGTTGGAGCCCGTCCTTGAACTCACCTTGTAGACTGTCTCTGCCTCCCGAGTGCTGGGATTAAAGGTGTGTGCCACTACCACCTGGCTTAACTTGCAGTTTTATGTGATTCTGGGAATCAAACCCAGGGCATCATGTATACTAGACAAGCATTCTATTATTAGTAGTACTATTACTACTGAAACAGGAACTTTATACACCAGACCTCAAACTCGTAGAGGCTGGCCGCTCCCTCCCAAAGGCTAGGATTAAAGACATGCACCATCCTACCAACTGAGCTACATTATGGTTTTTACATTTTAAAATCTCTCTCTGTCTCTCTCTCCCTCTCTCATGCTCTCGCTCTCTGTCTCTTTCTCGCGCGCTTTTGCCCACTCTCTTTCTCCCTCTCCCTCTCCCTCCCTCTCTCTCTCTTTCTCTCTCCCTCTCCCTCTCTCTCTCTCTCTCTCTCTCTCTGTATGTGTGTGTGCGCGTGTGTGTGTGTGTGTGTGCGCGTGTGTGTGTGTGTGTGTGTGCGTGCGTGCGTGCGCAGGCGCACAGAGCCACACGACTCATGCTGGTTATTTGTTAGCCTTGTGATAGCAGAGACACTCAGGTAGTCTGGCCCCCTTGCAAGCACCTCTACCTGCTGATCCATCTTAAACTCTAAGTTTTACATTTTTAAAGGATTTAAAACAGGATGTCGCAGTGTTTCCTGAAGTGGCTGTAAAACAGAAAGGGGAGAAAAGGGACTTGGGGCTATAGCTTCATTGTTAAGAGTGTTTACCTGTAATCCCCATTTGGGTGCGGTGGAGGCAGGAGGATCAAAACTACAGTGTCATCACCGGCAGTGTAGTTGGAAGCCAGCCTGGGCTGTGAGATTGCAGCAGCCCGAGAGAAGAGGGGAGTGGAGTCTAAAAGAGCATCCACAAAAGTTAACAGTCGACAGATCTAATGTGACCTGCAGAGCACAGCTTCTTCAGCAGAACTGGATCTTTTTGAAAACAAACAAACAAAAAATCAGGGTGTGTAGCCTTGGCTCTCCTGGAACTCCTTTTATAGACCAGGCTGGTCTTGAACTCAAAGAGGTCCGCCTGCCTCTGCCTCCCAAGTGCTGGGGATAAAGGCGTGCACCAGAGGCAGCGGCAAGAGGATCTCTGTGAGTTCGAGGCCAGCCTGGTCTACAAGAGCTAGTTCCAGGACAGGCACCAAAGCTACAGAAAAAAGCTTGTCTCGAGAAAACCAAAAAGAGAAAAAAGAAAAAGGATTTATATGTGGGTAGGCACCCCATGTGCAATGTCCTTGGAGGCCAGAAGAGGGCATTGAAGCCCCAGGAATGAGTTGCAGTTGTATAGGTTCTCTCACCAGCCCCGGTCAGTTTTTACTGTCCTGAAGATGTAGGATGTTTGTAGTGTGCCAGGCTTTGCTCACCGAAAGTTTCTTGTGACATTGCCATGTCTCCTGGTGACAGAGTCACTAGGCTAATAACTGCATGTGGCCCTTGGCAGAACAGGGATGCTGATCTGTGCTCCAGTATGGCAGCTTGCCCCTCCTCTGTCTGGGAATGGATACTTTAGCCTGGCTGATTTGCCCCAGCTGGAAGAAAATGTGTCCAACCCAGAATAGGGATGACTTTTGTCAAAGCAAGATACAAGCTGAACTTTGGAGTGGTTTTCCTTTAACACTTTTTAGATTTTGTTTTGTGTTCCTGTTTTGATTTGGTAATTTGGAACTGGTAAATCTGAGTAAAGAAGCCTTGAGTAGGGGGCTGGAGAGATGGCTCAGTGCTTAATAAGAAGCCGTGAGTATTAGAAGCTTCCTTTGGAGCAGTGATTTGAGGGGCCGTAGCTCAGTAGTAGAGTGCTTGCCCAGCATTCAAAAGGCTCTAGGTTCAATCTCTGATGCTATCAAGAGAAAAATAAAAAGTGATTTGGGAAAGGCTTTCGGATAGCTGCAATTCAGTTTATAATCTCCTGTCTAATGGAACGGGCAAGCAGGTAAGTCAGCGTTAAGGTGGTGCCAGACTGTAGACTGCCATGCACCCAGAAACCAGCAAAGGCACACATCCCTAGGAGGAATACACTGTTTTTGCAGAGACCCACATTCCATGAAACAGACCTGGCTGTTGTCTGTAGGGCAGATAGATAAAGGAAACACAGACTCCTAAACTTGGTACCTGATTTTGTTTTTCTTTTTTTATTTTATTTATTTATTTGTTTGTTTGGTTGGTTGGTTGGTTGTTTTTTTGAGACAGGGTCTCTCTAGCTTTGGGGCCTGTCCTGGAACTAGCTCTTGTAGACCAGGCTGGCCTCAAACCCACAAAAATCCGCCTGCATCTACCTCCCAAGTGCTGGGAATAAAGGTTTGCGCCACCACCACCTGGCTTATTTTATTTTTTTCAAGACAGGGTTTCTCTGTATAACTATCCTGCAACTCACTTTGTAGACCAGGCTGGCCTCGAACTCTGCCTGCCTCTGCTTCCCAAGTGCTGGGATTAAAGTCGTGCGCTACCACCGCCTGGTTCCCCAATTTTCTAATGCCTCCAGGCAGTTGCTCTACTGTGTACACTGGAAAAGGGTACAGATTGGGTAATAATGCAGTTCTGCCCAAAGAAACTTCCTAAAGACTTATCAGCTGTGAGGTTGTGCCCGAATCACTAGCCCCCTTCCCACTCTTGGAGGGAGTTCAACAGAACTGGGACTATCCTTACCCTAGTTTTTGTGCTCTTTTGTGTGACAGAGCTGCCTAAGTGTGTGTCGCTCTGCTTGCATGTGTAACCTGTTTGTGTGTAGAAATGAGGCTGCTTCCTTGGTGCGCAGGGCCACAAATGGCAAACTGTTCCAGAGGCTCACATATATAGGTCTAATCAACAGCTCTGGGATCTACAAAACCGAGATTCTCGAAAAAACAATTTTCTTATGCCTGAGTGGATCTCAGATGCAGGATTTCTAGGTCCTGAAGGGGCCCTCGCCTGTGTCCGCGGCGGTTCAAGGACTCCTGATTGGAGCAGGGCCTGGGCCCAAAGGCGGAAAGCCCCAGGCGCTTGTACACGGCCCATGGGAGCAAGGACCTCCCGGCTCTTGCGCACAGCTCTTTCCCAAGAAAACAGTGGCTGTCTGGGTGTCGAGGAAGTCGGAACTGTACCAAGGTCATCTAGGTCGCAAGGGTCTGCTAGGTGCCCTGCCAAAACCAGCCCTAATTGTGGTCCACAGGTGCCCCGTCCAGAGCGCAGAGGCGGAAGTGAAGGGCAGCCATTGAGCCGTGCCTCGCTGGGGAGCGTGTCCACTGATCTTCACCAATAGCGATTGGCCGGTGTCGGTCGTAGTCCAATAAGGACGCCTTAGGGGAGGGTGTAAGTGAGTGTCCTCCAATCAATTGGGCCATATACCTCTCCCATTGGCGGGCAAGTCTGCCCTTGGGTCAGAGCGCACTTGCCCAATTGGCGGCTACCAAGGGGGGCGTGGCACGGCGCGGTACTGAGGCAGGTAGCAGAGAGTCTCTCCGGCGAGCTGCAGCCTGTGCAGTCCCGTCCGTGGCTGCGTCCGCAAGCATGGCCGGCCTAGGGCGGCCTGGCCCGGGGTCGCGCACCGCGATGCCCGCCTGGAAGCGGGAGATCCTTGAGCGGAGGCGAGCTAAACTGGCCGCCCTGAGCGGAGGCCCGGGACCCGGAGCGGCGCCGGAGGGACAGAACGAGAAGCTGGTTCTGGCGGAGAGTCTGGGTCCGCTGAGCGAGAACCCCTTCATGCGACTTGAATCGGAGCGGCGGCGAGGGGCACGGCCCGCGCAGCAGCTGCTGGAGCTGTACCGTCGCGTGCCGGGCGTGCGTACCATCCGAGCCGACAACATCCTCATCATCGAGTCAACTCCTGGCTTCCCGCCCGCCGTGCCGCCCGCTGCGGGCATCCGCGCTGCCGAGGTAGTGGTGTACGAGGCGCCTCAGGAGGCGCCTCAACCGGGCCGTGTCAGCCGACTGCTGGAGAAGTTCGACTCGTCGGCCGCCCCCCGCAGCCGCGGGAGCCCGGAGCGCTCCAGCTCTGGGCTTCCGCAGCTTCCCGTGGCGCCTCCATCTACTGCCACGCGCGCTCCCACCAATCGGTCGTTGGCTTCTGCCCCGTCGGTGCGTCTCAGCCAGCCCGCACTCCCTGTTTCGCCTGTTCCCGTTGCCCCGCGCGCGGGTCAGCGCTCCGCCTGTTGCGAGCCCGCGCACCCGGATGGTACCGCGGGCTCTGGGACCCGGCGCTGCGACTTCCTACAGAAGACCGGCAGCAACTCCTTCACTGTCCACCCCCGGGGCCTGCCCCGCGGTGCGGTCAATCACTCGCTTTCTAATGGACCCGTGACCCAGAAGTTCCCGGCCGGCCCTGTCAATGGGTTGTCGGGCTCTCCTCCTGTTCCGGGCAAGTGGAAGCCAAAGGTGGAGTCAGGGGAACCCTCCCTCCACTCACCCCCAAGCCCTGGGACCCCAAGTGCCACTCCGGTTGGGCCCCCTGCCTTGCCGGCGCCCAGCCCAGCCAGTGCCACTCCCAACCAGCGCCGGTGGGTCTCCTCTGCCACCAGCGCCAATGACTCCTTCGAAATAAGGCCAGCCCCCAAGCCAGATGTGGAAACTATCCCAATTGGGGACCTTCAGGCCAGGGCCCTGGCCAACCTCCGTGTTAACTCCCGCAACTCCTTCGTGTTAATCCCCAAGCGCAAGGCCCTTGGTAACCATCCTAAAGAGGGGAAGCAGTCAGAGGAGCCAAACCGGGAGGTAGGCTGGACCTCTCAGAGCCAGGGGCTCAGAGCCCAGTCGGTGTCTACAGTGGATGGTGCACCTGTCCTAGAGAGGAATACCCTGACTGCTGAGATGCAGTGGGCAGCTAGGGAGGAGGGCTGTCCCCGGACAGCCACCGCTGTCACAGACAGGTCTGTTAGGTGGCAGCAGTCATCCTCACCGTCTCCATTCCTACCAACCACTGTTGAAGCAGAGCCGACTGAGGGCTTGGTTCCTGGCTTGGCCAAGAACCGTCAGGAGCCTGGGCGGCCAGGACTTCCAGTCACCTTCATTGATGAAGTAGACTCAGAAGAGGAGCCCTCCCAAGAAGCCCAACTGCCCTCCTCAGCAGTTGATGGGCCCCCCCAGTACCACCTGCACCTTGCCAGGCCTGGGCACACCGCAGAGCTTCCAAACAGAGGCAGCAACACTTTCATAGTGGTGCCCAAGAGGAAGCCAGAGACGCTTCAGGAGCCACACTTCAGTCCGGCCAATGGGCAGTCCCAGCAGCAGGAGGCTGAGGAACAGGACACTGACAGCCTCTCAGGACCCCACCCTGCCCTGAAGAACACCCTTAAGAAACGCTACCCCACTGTACATGAGATTGAAGTGATCGGTGGTTACCTGGCCCTGCAGAAGTCTTGCCTCATCAAGGCTGGCTCTTCCAGAAAAAAGGTAAATGGTAGGGAGAGGGCTGCTGGCACGGTCGGTTTCTGGATAGATGACAGACTTGGGCTTTGTGGTTGTGCCAGGTTCTGGGCCCTTGTGGAGCTATGACAATTCAAGGCTGGGGTTGGTCAGCCTGCTGTTTACTCTTGAGGTTTGGAAGGGAGAGCTGGTCAGGCAGCGGGGAGCCCCTGCAACCCTTTGGAATGGCTAGTTCCAACTAATTGCAGGTCTACCTTCAGGAAATAGCCTGGCCTGTTGGCTCTCACTTGGTCTTTGATTTGAAGGCAGCCTGGCATATTCCTATGGAGCCTGGCTTGGACATATATCCAGAGCCTGGATATGAGAGTGTAAATGAGAAGCTAGGGCAGACCCTCCACACTCTGAGGTCAGTCTGAAGACATAGCCTGTGTGGTGCTAATTGGAGGTTCGCAGCACCCTGGAAGGTACAGGAGCTAGAGTCTGGCAGGCCTTTGCCTCTGTAAGCATGGACTGAGTACCCATGCTTCATGCCAGACTTGGTCAAAGAGGGCCTTGAGTAGAGAGACTCAAGAGCAATCCCCTAGAGGCTCAGAACTGGCCAGAGTGAGCCCTATTTCCTGTCTACCTCTGGCTAGTGGCTTGGAACCCTCTGGGTACAAGGAAAGCGTTCCTCAGATTCTTCCTGATTGTTCCAGGGTCCGTGTTTGTCCCCTGGGGCAAATTCCAAGACCAACCACACCATGACTCTCGGTCAGCTGGTAAAGGGAGGTGCACCTTTCCTTTCTGCCAAGGTGGCACCCACAGTTTCTGCTCCAGAAGAGCTAGAAGCTAGGCTGCCCGTTTTCACCACCTCCCGCCTCAGTTTCCATGGGGACCCTTTCTGACTAGCCACACCTCCTCACTCTTTACGTTTTCCCTCACTTTCTCCTGACACCATTGGCCTTGGCATCATCTTTCTTGCCAATTAATCTGCTGGGTCAGGAATCTACAGTGATCTCTCTTGGGGGATTCTGGTGAGGACATTCAGAGCTTTTAACAGTTTTTAACCACATGAGCCCGCATCTCTTCCACTCTCATCTGTTCTTTACCCTGAGTTCTTGGGGCATATTGACTCAGGCCCCTTCCCCTTCTTTCTACTCCTTCCTTCCCTGCTTCCTGGTCCTGACCTTGCTATCTCTGAGGTGGCCCCTCCCCGTACTGGACAAGAAGTGATGAAAGCACCCCTTATGTTGGGAAGGAAGCTGAAGCTTCCTTCATGAGGCCATGGAGCTCATGGGACAGGAGCTGAGTTCAGATTCCTGTTTCTATCCGGGGATACTCCTCCACCTTGAACTTGGCTTCATCTTGAGACTGAAAGGCTGCTACTAAGATCCTGGCTACCCTGCCCTGTCTGGAGGCAATTGTGGGAGTCATTCCTGGTTGGGTTAAAGGGAGAAGAGCAGGTGTGATGTTCAAAACAAAAACAGGGCAAGGCCCAAATACTGTTGGGGGTAGGGCCCTGGCCAGCAGCCTGGCTGTCTGGGCCAGTCTGAGGGAGTTGGGGGTCCAGATGGACGATGCTCATTACGGCCAAGTGGCCTGGGCAGGACCTTCTGTAGCAGCACAACCTGCTGGTTGTGCTGTCCTGCCTGTGCATGCACCAGCTGCCCTGCCCAGCAAGACACAGAATGCCTGTGGGAGGGGGCAGGGCCCAAAGCTGCCCAACCTTCAGAGCAGTGTGCAGGGTGAGGCCTTCATGGACTTTGTCCTTTCCCTGACATTCCTCCTGCCTGCAGCCCCTAGAGAAACCCAGTGTGTTTGTTTGGCAGCTCAAGTCATTGTCCTGGCCCAGACTCCTGCTTCCTCTTGGTTGGAGTAGGTGGGCCCAGAGGATTTGGGGGCATCTGCACACTTTGGTTCCCCTCCCCCATGACTGGGTGACCCCAAGGCAATGCCAGTGGTTTTCCAGGGTATAGCTGAGGGATTGCTCTTCACTGGGCCTTCTAGGCAGCAGGGTATGGTGTGGGTAGCCTACTTTGGTTCGGCTGCTTGGAGAGCATATTGTGACTTCACAGGGATTCAGCCCTGCTCTGGGTAGTGAGGGCTCACTTTATTGACCAATGTCCTTGAGAGGCAGCTTGGCAGAAACATTCCATTTAGGCTATCTATTGGGAAAGAGAGTCCCTGTCTGTTCTGCACCTCTCTTCCCTTCTAGCCCTCACTGTTTTCTAGGCAAGAGGAGTGTCCTTTTACCCCTTCCTCCCTGATTGAGAGCACCAGTGGCTGCTTCTTCCTTTTTCCCACCTCCGGTTCCTGTGCCACACCCAAGCATATTAGTATCCTCAGGGCTCAGGCTCCCCGTTCCCGGCAGGTGTAAACTTCACCCCAACTTTCTGTGGCCCAGTTGTAGCCCTCAGCCTGGCTCCCATTTGAAGGTGCGTCTGTCCTTTTGGCTGTTTCCAGCAGCATCACCTTCCCTCAGTCTGCAACTGGCTCCTCCAGTTAAAGCTGGCCTGAGTGTCTTCTCACCTGCTTTTCTTTATGTGCAGTTTCCCTCCCTCAAGTCTTCTTGAGGTGACTCCCTAGATGGTCTTTCTGGAGCCAGAGACCCCAGAGAGAAACTGGACCCTTATTTATGAAATCTCACTGGTGCAGGGTCTGCCCTCAGGAGGAAGCAGGTGTGGAATCCCAGTTGGGTGGCTCTGATCTATTGTCCTGCCACCCTTGGGAACTTTGGCTGGGGGCCAATGGGGGATGGGAGCCAGACAGTGCAAGCAAGGGAGTGGGGGCAGGGTCTAGCTAAACATCACCTTCAGCCGGGCCAGTGGAGCAGTTTCCCTGCTTTGAGTCCCAGGGTGGACACCATTTGGTAACCCAAGCTGGGTGTGTATGGGTAGGGCGGGTTGAAGGAGAACAAAAGGGCCCTGTAAAAGCTGGGAGGTTCTGCCACTAAAGGCCCCCGTGAAAGCCCAGAGGTTCCATCACCTGCCTGTTGTATGAGGTGTGCTGGGTAAAGTCCCCCAGATACTGATGACCAGGTATATATAGTGACGATCCCTGTCTGTACCTCCCCCGCCTGCCCTGGCAGCTCCACCCTGGCAGGGGTCATAAGCATGAGTCACCATGTGACCCACTGACCTCTGCTGGAAGGGAGGAGGCCTATGAACACTGGTCTGGCAGAGGAGACAAGGGAGATAGTAAGTGACTGGGGGGGCAACTGAGACTGGCAGGCTTATGAACCACTTCCCCACCCCCAGCCTGGCCAGGCCGTGCCAGGCACTATACACACATGGATCTATCCCCTCAGCCTCCCTGCTGGGAACTGGTCATGCAGATTAATGAGGGTGTGCTAATCCAGCTGGGCCCTGGCAGCTGGTCCTGTTTTCTCAGTTGTAGGGGGATGGGCCTCAAGGGCTCCATCCAGGGGCCACTTAGGTTTAGAAGGCCCTATACTGTCTTGGGCTCCTTCTAGGGTACCTGTCTCAGAAGGCTAGTCAGGAAGGCCAGGTGACAATGTCTACCTTATCTGTCTTCAGTTCAATCTAGTCTTCAAGGACTAGGTAGGCCTTTGAGGCCAGAGCAGGGTACAGCGTGCCTTCATTATGACAGGAGTAGACATCTCCTGACCCAGGGGAGTCTCTCCAGCTCCTGTTCATGTGTGCAGATGGCCAAAGTAGGGAGGACCTGCAAGAACAGATCTCTCTGAGCAGGCCCTGGTCCTGGGGACAGGGGGAAAAATCTCCCAATGGGCAGAGAGGGCTCAGGGGTATTAATAGCTATGTGGGCAAGTGTGGCCGTTGGTTGAGAGGGACAGGAGGCAGGATGCTGACTTGTTCAGGCCTCCTGCTTTTGTGGGCCCTTGTGCATTGTGGCCTGTGCCAGGGTCACTTTGCCACCTCAGGACAGGCTCAACCCTCCTGCTAGGCTACTCTTCCATCCTGCTGGGCCTCTGGCTCCTTCCAGGGGAAGAGGGGGAACCTGAGCTGGCTGTCGGTGTCCTGTGCCTGGGAGTTTAATATTTCGAGCCCGGCAAGACTGCTCCATCTGCTGCACATGAGCGCTCATGTTCATTACCAGCCCACTAAGCTGAGCGCAGCTGAGGGCTAGGGAACCTCAGCAATCATAACTGAAGCGCGGGGACGGGGATACTCCCAGCATGCAGGAGGATCGTGACAGAGGATGCCCACAGCTAGCTTTCCGTCCTTCAGAACCAGGCTACTGGGACAGAAGGGAGAATTTGCTTGAATATGAAATTCTGGAGTCACTGAGATATATGCAGAGTGGGGGGGGGTCATTGATGGTATTGCTGGTACCCTAAACTATGGAAGTGGGACTCCCCACTAGCCTGAAAAATGCATGATGGTACCTAGCACCAACTTCCTGGGTATCAGCCTCTTAAGCAGGCTCCTGCAGTGTGGTGGTTGGTGCTCAGATACCCAGAATGTGGAATTAGTCTTAGGACCTGCTGCAAGCAGAGGATGGGACAGGTGGGGCCTGTATCTCTTGGTAGAAGGGTCTTCTCTCCCTGTTAGTGCCTCCGCTTAGCTGGGTGGTAGGGCCCTGCCGACATGGCTTTTACTCCTAGATGAAGATCTCCTTCAATGACAAGAGCCTGCACACAACATTTGAATACCCTTCTGAGAGCTCCCTGGCCCAAGAAGAAGCGGAGGAGGAGGAGGAGGAGGAAGAAGAAGATGGTGAGGTGGAGGAAGTAGGGCTTGACTCAGAGAAGTCCTTTTCCCTCTTCCTGCCCCGGGCCACATTTGTAAGCAGTGTGGGACCTGAGAGCCCCCGACTACCAGATGGCAGCTCAGGTAATCATCGCCCGTTGGGATGGGCAGGCTGGGAGTGGAACCTGGGCCACATTTTCCATGTGTCCATACCTATTCTCTTTGGTTCACAGGCCTGTCCAGCTACACTCCCAAGCATTCCATGGCCTTCAGCAAGTGGCAGGAGCAGACACTGATGCAGGCTCCAAGTGAGGTGGAACTCCCACCGAAGGAGGTCATGGTAAGCCAGGTGGAGAGAGGGGTGAACACCCAGACCCCCAAGGGCTGGCCTGCTGGGGAAGGGGTTGATGCCTAGAAAGGCTTAGTGGCTATATTCTATTCTTTCAGCTCACACCTGCCAGTCAGAATGATCTCTCGGACTTCCGCAGCGAGCCAGCACTCTATTTCTGACCCCGGAGCTGCCAGGATGGCTAAGACTTAGCCCCAGGTGTGGTGGTTCTGGAAGCCAGTCAATGCCCAGGAGCCCTGACCTTATTCTGTACCCTTCCATCTGGCTCTTTGGACCTTCCTCTCTCCCTGTCACCTTCTACCTTTAGGTTCAGGTCTGAATCTCACTCCCCTTTGGGGGTGCCAAGGAAGAACAGGTGGGAATTGCCTATGGGACAGGCTGACATCTGTCCATAACATCCCATCTGTGATGAGGTAGGGAGCCTGAACAGACCTTGCACCAGAGTGCTGTCTGTCCTGCCTCTTGGCTCCTACCTTCTGGGGAGGGGCCACTGTCAGGAGTGAGAGGCTGTCCCAGCTATTTGCTCTTTGTTGAATGAACCCCAAGCTCCTGTCCTCAGCCCCTGATTCTACTATGGTTGCACCCTTCATGACAGATAGGGTATTTTTTTTTCCTTTCTGATATTGGACTCAATAAACAACACTGTAACAAGGCTGCTTTTGCCTTTTTTTTTTTTTTTTTTTTTTTTTTTTACACAGTCCTCAGTCTGAGAATAAGGTGGAGACCTAACTTGGGCACCTGTGCAAAGAAGCAAAAGGTGGCCTTAGTCTGGTGTTCTCATCTTGAGGTCTTGCTGGTCCAGGCTCTTGCTCTTGTTCTCTCCTCACACTAAGCCTGCTACTTTCTCCCTCAAAGTTAGTGCAGTAGGAAGTGGACCTACTCTCTGGGGTCTGGAGCTCCATGTCCCAGGGATCTAGATGCCAGATGGGAGGAAGGTGAGTGCTGTAGATGACAGGATTCACCAGGGGGCCAGGAGCCTAGGAATGTAGCTACTTGTGTACACCACAGGAATGGGGCTAAGTGGAACTTGGGAAACCTTTTCTTATGTTTGATTTGGATGCCTCCTCCTGCCCTGTGAGACTGTAACAAGGCTGTAGCAACAGAGAACTCCCAAGAGTTTAGGGAGATGCAGAGTTGTCTGCTTAGAAGCTGTGTTCTCAGAGGCCTAGGCAGCCGTGAAGATGCAGGGCTATCTACAGACATGGGCAAATGCCTTCCTGTCATCCAAGGGCAGATATAATGCTTGACTTGGCTCAGATGGAGTGTTAGGTATGTTCTACTCAGAGAAGAAGCCCAGTTTTATGGACACTTTTTGTTTTAAAAAAAGGGCCTCACACTGTACCCTGAGCTGGCCTACAGTTTACATGCAGCCTAGAACAACCTGGAACTTAAGGCCCCCTTCTTCCTCAGTGCTGGGATTATAGGTGTAGACTATCAAATCTTTCTTCTGGATCTTCTTGGTCAACAAATACTTCCAAACTTTCCCGAGAAGTTGTGGTAAAGAGCTGGGCCATAGGGCTCCTGGAAATAGGAATAAGCGACACCGTGGTTGAGAGCTGGGTCCTGGCAGCAGCAGCAATATACTGGGCCAAACAGAACTTTGAGGAATGGACAAGATGAAGAACCCTAGTCCATGCTGAGACCTAGAACCAAAACAGCTGGTATGGATGTTGGAAAGTGAGACTCCAGCCCTCTGATGCCCCCATATCCAAGGAGTCTGGGATGACTGGAAGCATTACCCCAGCCTGATTATTCATCCTTGGGGCGCCAATGGAGCAGAAAACTCCATCTCAAGCCCCCTCCTTCTGGGAGTTGCCTTGGTCTGGACTCCACCTCCAGAAAAGCCCGCCAAGCTCTGACCCTTCCACAGGGAGGGTCAGGACTACTCCCATAGGTTATTTAGGCTGCTGCCAAGAAAAGAAACACATGGTTTTTGGGTTTTGCATGGTCACACCCCCCATATATCTCTCTCTCCCCTCTCCCCCCTCCCTCCCTATGTTCCTGGCCCCCCCGGGAGTGCTGCATTTATTAAATGTGGGAATTTTTTTATTAAGTCTAATTTGGTCTAACTGGAATTATTTGCATAGGCGGAGAGGCTCGTCTTAAGAGCATTCCTAACAATATAGTGTTGCCAGCTGTCTCTGAGCCAGGTTCTGTACTGACCACCATGGTATAGCAAAGCCCCCACAGGAAAGTGGTTTGTGTGCTGGCCTCAGGGAAGGGACTAGCACCTTTATAAGGAGAGTTAGGGGTTAGGGCTGGCCTCAGTTCTGTGTTCTGAAGATAGGATAGTCAGGGAAAACTGCAGGCCTTCCTACCAACAGGATACATGGTAGCTGGCAGATGATGCCACAGACCTTTGCAAAACAACCTTTATTGATATGTCAGAGGCCATGGGGATAGACCCTAAGGTTTCAGTTCTGGAGCCAAGAATCTTTCCTCAGCATGCCTGGCCTGGGCCCCTAGTGGCTGAGGAGACAAAGTGAGGGGCTCCCACAGTACTTGGACTAGGACCAGGACCTTCCCGGCAGCCCAAGGAAATATAGGGGCTTCAGAGAGAGGCCCCTCATGGAGCTAACCAGGAGCTCAGGGTCCCCATGACACAGAGCTGGGAACTCCTTTTCCATTGGACTGTCCTAGGGCTTTTCTCGTCACCCAAGGCAGGTGGAGGTCGGAAGTTGTCCCTCTGGGCACCTGAGATCGTGGGAAGGCATCTGAGGCCACGAAGAACAGAGATGCTTTTAGGACAGGCATGTCGGGGACTGAGCAGCCATAGGCCACGGCTGAGACGGGCACTCGTCAGCTGTCCTTGCCTCCACTACTCTTCTGGTCTGAGGCTGTGGCTTTAGTCAGGTTCCCAGCTTCCCTTTTGAGGACACTCAGCAGAGTCTGGGAGCTCTCCAGGATCTGGGGCCAGGGAAATAAAAGAGTTGTTATTCCTCTTGTTATTTCTCTGGTAGGAAAATCCCACCGCCTCAGCCTCTCTCGCTGGAGTATGGGAAATCTCAATCTGGCCTGTGCTGAAACCAACCAGCAACAGAGGGATATATGTGTGTGTGTGTGTGTGTAGGGGGGTTAATCACCCACCCAAACCCTCCCTCCCTGAAAAAACAAGCTGTTCTGGCCCACACCATGTACTCTTTCCCATACACCGCTGCTCACTCCCTCGGATCCCACAGACGGCTCCACCGTCCGGCCCACAGCCTCCGAGCCTAGCGAGGCACTGACAGTGCACAGCTGAGAGCCCCACCTTGAGGTAGGCGGCCTCGGTCTCGGCGATGGTCCGGTCAAACTCGTTGCGAGAGGCGATCTTGCGAGCCAGGTTCTCGTTGACGCGGGCCAGCTTCTCCGTTAGCTGCCTCACCTCATTCTGCAGCCGCTGCTTCTCGTCCTCTTCCTGCTGGATCTGCCGGCACAGCTCCTCTCGCTTCTGACACAGCTCCTCGATGCCTAGAGGGGGCGGGAAGACAAGAGCCGTGGGCTGCGGGCTCGTGAGCTTCGGAGCCCGGTCGGCACGCCACGGGGCAGGGCCGCAGAGCGGGGCTCGTGAAGCGCGTCCGCGCGGCCTCCCGGGTGGGTCGGCCGGATCCCCGCCCGCAGCCCGCGGCCTCCCGCGCCCGCTGCTCACACTTGACCAGCTCGTTGTTGTAGTTCTGCAGCGCCGCGCCCTGTTGGGTCATGGTCGGCGCCGCGCCTGGAAGCCTCAACCGCCGCCCGGCACCGCCAATCCCGCGCCTGCGCACTGCCTCCGCGGCGCGCGGACCCGCGAACGTCACGGCGGCGCGCCAGTCCCGCGCCTGTGTCATCACTGTGCGCCGCGCTGGGCGGGTCTGTTTTGTGGACGCTGATGGAGGCCGAGGCTGTGGCGGTGACGGCGGCGGAGGCGGTGGCAATTGCCACCGCCGATGACTGCGACTCTAGGCCTGGACAGGAGCTCGTGGTTGCCTGGAATACCGTGAGCACTGGTCTGGTGCCGCCGGCCGCGCTGGGGCTGGTGAGGCCTGGGAAAGGTTGGCGGGCCTGTGGGGTCGCGACTCTGCATGATTTAGGGAGTTGGGTCCTCACAGCTCCGTGCGAGCATCCTGTGATGGGTTTGCCTCCTTCCTCAGCTATCTGATTGGTTTGCGTCCCCTTGCAGCTTTTGGCTGTTGAATTTTTTCATCCCCCTCCTTTTTTTACTTCCACCTTCCCACCCCCACCCCCTCACGGTTTTCCGTGCTCCAGGCATCTTCCCGGACCAGCGGTGGAGTTCCACCAAAGGAGGAAGAGCTCCGTTCAGCGGTGGAGGTTCTGAGGGGCCACGGTCTGCACTCTGTCCTGGAAGAGTGGTTCGTGGAGGTGCTGCAGAACGACCTGCAGGGCAACATTGCTCCGGAGTTCTGGAATGCCATCGCCCAGCGCGAAAACTCCGTCGATGAACCCCAATGCCTCCAGCTGCTCCTGGATGCCTTCGGTCTGCTGGAAAGCCGCTTGGATCCCTACCTGCACAGCCTAGAACTCCTAGAGAAATGGACTCGTCTGGGCTTGCTGATGGGCTCTGGAGCTCAGGGGCTTCGGGAAAAAGTTCACATCATGTTACGGGGAGTCCTGTTCTTTTCCACCCCCAGGGCATTCCAGGAGATGGTCCAGCGGCTCTATAGTCGTTTCCTGAGAGTCTATATGCAGAGCAAGAGAAAAGGAGAAGGGGGCACAGACCCTGAGCTTGAGGGTGAGCTAGACAGCCGGTATGCCCGCCGCAGGTACTACCGACTCCTGCAGAGCCCTCTGTGCGCAGGCTGCGGCAGTGACAAACAGCAGTGCTGGTGCCGACAGGCACTGGAGCAGTTCCACCAGCTCAGCCAGGTCCTGTGAGTACTGCCTCCTTGGCCATGCCTCCGTTTCTCTGGATGCCCATTTGTCCTGAATTCAGTAGACCTCTGTGTAGAGCTGGTAAACTGACTGGTGACACCGTCTTTCCGTCTGTACCTTAGCCAAGGATTGTTTTTATTTGTTATTTGAGACAGGGTTTCTCTGTGACAGTCCAGGCTGTCCTGGAACTCACTTTGTCTCAGAGATCTGCCTGTCTCTGCCTTCCAAGTGCTGGGATTAAAGGTGTGTGCCACCACTGCCCAGCATAGCCAGGGATTACTGTGTAACAAGTTTACCCTCGGTCCTGGACCTAGGTGTATGGGGTGTGTGCCCTGTGTATCCTTAAGGGAAGAGCCCTTGTAGGTAAGGGACAGATGTGTGTTGTGGGTTCTCCATGAGCAGGGATCTCCTCCAGGCATAGGCTAAGTCTGCTGGAGCGGGTCAGCGCTGAGGCCGTAACCACCACTCTGCATCAGGTGACCCGGGAAAGGATGGAAGACCGCTGCCGAGGGGAGTATGAGCGCTCCTTTCTGCGAGAGTTCCACAAGGTGAGACTCTTCTCCTGGGCCGTGTCCTGTCACGGCAGAAGCGGATTCCACAGGCATATTTAGCAGTAGGCAGGTTGACCAGGAGTAGTGACGGTTGAGGCTATCGTGGTGCTGGGTAGAGGCCAATCCTAGACAAATCTGGTAGGTACTAGACAGGTCCTGTGGCTAGAATAATAATCCTGGGCCAGAGGTGGCTGGCTCCAAGAGGTTTCCCCAGGCAAGTATGGCAAGATAGCCAGCCAGACCCTTCTCTTGCCACTGCCGTACAAAATGTGTGCTCGCTTAGCTTAACAGTTCCTCCTGGATTAACCTACAATCTAATACCTATACCCTAGCGTAGAGGTAGGGTGTCCCAGTGGAGGCCTCTGGTTGCCGATACTATTGGGGTATATGGCATGTAATTCTGCTATGGGCTTTACAGCATTGTGAAAAAGGTAGGTTCAGCCCCGTGAAGCTGTCCACCCTGTTTCTGCTTCACTCCCAACCTCCCATTTTTCAAATGTCTATCCCCTGTGGATGCATATTAGCCATGATGGGGCCTGGTCAGAGTGGGTGTCCCCACAGTGATGGCCTAGAGTGATGAGCTTGGAAACTCTTGGAGCGACCACATTGAGCCCTGGACAGTGGAGTGTAGGTTTGGTGCTTTTGGCTTCCAGACATGGTGGAGGCTCCTTTAGGATCCTGCCAAAAGTGTGTGGTTACTGGGGTCAGGCTGGCGCTTTTAATGTCATTACACCTCACACACGCTGGTCTTCCACAGTGGATCGAGAGAGTGGTTGGTTGGCTTGGCAAAGTTTTCCTTCAGGACAACCCCAGCAGGCCGTGTTCTCCAGAAGCTGGGAACACACTGCGTCGTTGGCGCTGCCACGTGCAGAGATTCTTCTACCGTATCTATGCTAGCCTGCGCATCGAGGAGCTTTTCAGCATCATCCGAGGTTGGTCCTGCCTCTGACCCTGCAGTGATTGCCTGTGCTTTTCCTTCAGCTGTTGGCAGGGTGGTGCACTGACCAGAGCTAGACCTCCTGTTGTGGCTCCGAGTCTAGAGCAGCACTTCTAGATATCCACTCCTGTTTCTTTCATTTTGGCTCCTGCTTGGGACTGGCCCCTATGTGTCAGTCTGTCATGTTGATCCAGTGTCAGCTTATACAAAGTGAGTAGGATAGGGCTGGGGGGATAGGGCTCATCAGTTAAGATGATTTGTTACTGTTACAGAAGAATCAGGTTCAGTTAACAGCATCAGGGGGTCTGAAACCTTCTTCTGCCCTTCACTGCTGCCAGGCACATGGAGCATACAGACAGATAATATTCCTTATCCTTACAAGCAGATGCTCATACATATAAAAATTTTAAGTAAAAAAAAAAAAAAAAAAAAAAAAGAGTTTGAAGGCAGTCCTTATTAATTGCAGGAGTCATTTGACAAAATTGTTTTTCTTTTCCCAAGAGACTGAAATTTAAATTTTACTGCTAGTACAGCATGGGACAGTTCAGTTGTCTACTTTTGTTTTTTAAAGACTTTTTATTATGTATACAGTATTCTGCCTGCAGGCCAGAAGAGAGCACCAGAATTCAATATATAGATGGTTGTGAACCACTGTGTGGTTTCTAGGAATTGAACTCAGGACCTCTGGGAGAGCAGCCAGTGCTCTTAACCTCTGAGGCCGTCTCTCCAGCCCCCAGCTGTCTTCTATTGTACACCACAGACGGGATGACTGTGTTGTGTGAGTTAAGGCAGCTGTGGGTGTCAGAGTCTTTGAGAGTCAGTGAGCAGTCAACTGTGCCTCTGGTCAGATGAAATAGTCATTTCTGGTCAGATTGGCCTCTAGTGAAGGTTACATAGAAAATTACAACATTTTATACCTGATGGGTGGCTCCTGTCTGAGTCCTTGCCAGATTGTGTATCTTGTTCTCCCCCCCCCCCTCTCTTTCTCTATCTATCTATCTTCACACACATACACACTTATACCGTACATATACTATATATACATATGTATCTGTATATATAAACCCTGTATTTGTAATACATATATTATATACTATATGTAATATCTCTTTTAGTGTTTATTATGCCTTTTTACTTACCTATTCAAGTGGCATGGTTCTCTTTCAGACTTCCCAGACTCTCGGCCAGCCATTGAGGACCTTAAATACTGCTTGGAGAGGACAGATCAGAGACAGCAACTGCTTGTGTCCCTCAAGGTGGCCTTAGAGACTCGACTCCTTCACCCAGGTACCATATGTAGCCACTGTGGACTAGCCATTCAAATAACTCTCAGGGCTCACATGAAGTTCTTTAGAAAGGAACAGGTTAAGAATGAAAGCAATTTTTTTATTTTTATTTTTTATTTTTTTATTTATTAATTTTGAGGCAGGGTTTCTTTGTAGCTTTGGAGCCTTCCTGGAACTCACTCTGTAGACCAGGCTGGCCTTGAACTCACAGAGATCTACTCGTCTCTGCCTCTCAAGTGCTGGGATTAAAGGCATGTATCACCACCACCCAGTTTAAGAAGCAGTTTTTGAAGTCTTTGGGAGAGTGAGTTAACCGTGAGCTTTATCCATCTTTGGAGGAAGTCAGAGCCTGTCTGACTTGATCTAAAGGTTGTAAGTGGTTTATGTATTATTTTTGTATTTCTGTGACCAAATGCATGGCAGAATCAACTTCAGGGCAGAAGGATTTCTTCTCTTGGTCTCAGAAGGTTACAGTCCATCATAATGGGAAAGGTATGATGGCATAGCCACAGACAGGAAACTCCAAGACTTCAGGAAGTAATGTTTCCACTAGTTCAACCCTGCCTACTAAAGGCCCTTTTTTGTTTTTGTTTTGTTCTTGTTTTTTTGAGACATGGTCTCTTTATTTGACCAGACTGCCTTGAACTCACAGAGATCTTCCTGTCTCTGCCTCCCAATTGCTGTGATCAAAGGCATGTGCCACCACACATGGTTTGGTAAAGGTTCTTGGACCTTTAAAATTGCACCACGAATTAGGAATCAAGCCTTCAAAATATGAGCCTAGCTTGGAGGTGGCAGCATATCCTTTAATCCCAGCACTCGGGAGGCAGAGGCAGGCAGACTACAGAGTGAGTTCCAGGACAGCCAGGGCTACTCAGAGAAACCCTGGGCTACTCAGAGAAACCCTGTCTCGAAAAACAAAAACCATGAGCCTGTTGGTGCCATTCTAGAGTCAAACCATAGCAGACTGCTCTTTGGAAAATTCTGGAGACTGTGATTATAAATCAGTTGAATGGGGTAGGGGCAAGAAGGTAGTCTGCAGTCTCCTTGGATAAGGGTCACATGGTGACCTTCAGATCACCCAGCCAGTGTGGTTAGTTGCATACTCAGGTTTTGGCATTTAGGAGGCTGCTGTCCAGGCTGCTTTATGATTTCTATCCCCTAACCCCCTTGTAGGTGTCAACACATGTGACATCATCACTCTGTACATTTCTGCCATCAAGGCGTTACGTGTGCTAGATCCTTCTATGGTCATCCTAGAGGTGGCTTGTGAGCCTATCCGTCGCTACTTGAGGTAAGTGCCACTAGCACTTGGGTCACTCCTGCTGAGCTCTGGTCCTGACATGCCATAGACATGGATTGGCTCAGGATAGGGGCCTCTTTTCTTTTACTAGTGTTAGGTAGTTGTCTTTTCTACCACACATTGTCGAGGTGTGGTGTGTGTGTCAGTGTCAGTGTCAGGGCCTACTTTCCTGATCCCAGCAGAGAGAGAAACTTGTGCGTGTGCGCGTGTATGTGTATCATGGTCTACTTCTCCGACCCTGGCATAGAGAGAAGCTTGTCTAGGACCTAGCCTTGTTGATCAAATCTGACAGATTAAAAAGGAGACTTGGGGCTGGGCGGTGGTGGCTCACACCTTCAATCCCAGCATTTGGGAGGCAGAGGCAGAGGCAGGGGGATCTCTGTGAGTTCATGACTGACCAGCCTGGTCTACAAGAGATAGTTCCAGGACTGGCTCCAAAGCAACATAGAAACCCTGCCTTGAAATACCAAAAAAAAAAAAAAAGGGGGGGTGGCTTGGTATCTCTGCTGGATTCCCTGGCAAAGCTGGCCAGAAAGCTCTCAGGCAGCAGAGTTTCTAGGTTTAGGGATTAGTGAACCAGGTACCAGATGAGAAGTGTTAGGTGCCTGCTCTGGCTTGGGTTTTCTCCTTCCTAGTCATTGAACTCATCTCAGTGTCTTAGCCCCTGCTTTTTTCAGAGTAGTGCTGCTTTAGTTTTTTGTTTTTTTCTATGAAGCCAGATGGGTTTGTCTTCAGTACATGCCAGTTAGCACTGGGCACACTAGGATGGGTTATACCAGGTGTCATGATGCCCTTGTACATTGTTGGTGACAGCAACATTCAATCCTCTGGTCAGGACACGAGAGGACACAGTACGGCAGATTGTGGCTGGGCTGACAGGGGACTCAGATGGGACTGGAGACTTGGCTGTTGAGCTATCTAAGACTGACCCAGCCAGCCTGGAGACCGGCCAGGACAGTGAGGATGATTCTGGCGAGCCCGAGGACTGGGTGCCTGACCCTGTAGATGCTGATCCAGGTCAGTTTACCTATTGGCCTCACCTTGGCCCTCTGCTAGTTTCTTTGGAGGTCTATTGGATTCTGTCATGTATGTTGCTACCCATGCCTGGCTGTATCAGAATCAGCATTGTCTCAAACTTGAGATTAGAGGTCAGGGCCTTGCTTACACCAGGTTGTTTGCTATCTTTTCCTTACTGTCTAGCCACTCCAGTTAACTATAGTTGGTGCCCTTGTGGGACATACATGAAAGAACAGATTTATGGGAAGTCTGTACCCCACTTCTGTCTGTGATTTGGTCCTCAAGTGTATTAAGGTGGCACCTCTGGCCGAGTCCCATCTCTTTATTGGCTACAGTCTGTTGGGTTTTCAAAGGCTGTGTATTCTTTGTCTTGCTTAGGTCTTAGCATGAACTCTACATCTTCAGCCTTTAAAAAGAAAACCCAAGGACCTTTATTGTATTTCTTATGGCTGATTGAGGATCCAGGAGGTGCATGTGAGATAGGAGGCACTGTGGATAGAACAGCTGCCCAGGACATTGAGAGCAAGCCCCTCCAGGCCGTGATCTCTGGGGTGTCACTGTCCTTGTCAAGGTTCCAGTGGTATGCCCCTCTCCCCAATGCTGTGCAGGGAAGTCGAGTTCCAAGCGACGCTCTTCAGACATCATTAGCCTCCTGGTCAGCATCTATGGCAGTAAGGACCTCTTTATCAATGAGTACCGCTCGCTACTTGCAGATCGCCTCCTCCACCAGTTCAGTTTCAGCCCTGAGAGGTAAGGCAAGGGGCTGGTTGACCTCCAGGGGGCGCTGAGGTCTAACGCCTTCATTCAGTGTTTGGAGGAAAATACTTAACTATTTACTGCCCTTATTGGCCAAGATGACCGAACTCTGGCCCTAGTACTTCCTGCCTTTCCCCCAGCCCAGGATGTCCTAGGCAGAGTGGTGTCCTGGGAAGCCTGTCTGCTTAGGGTACCAGTTGAAATGGAGGCACACTGCAGTCCCTCCCAGAAACTTGTCCTTCCAGGGAGATCCGTAATGTGGAGCTGTTGAAGCTGCGCTTTGGTGAAGCCCCCATGCATTTCTGTGAGGTCATGCTCAAGGTAAGTGTCCAAGACTCCCCAGCCAGTTGTTCCCCGCTCCCTCCATTCAGCTCAGGACATTGATGAGATGACCTTTCTTAGGACATGGCAGATTCCCGCCGCATCAATGCCAATATCCGTGAGGAGGATGAGAAGCGGCCTATAGATGAACAACCGCCATTTGGGGTCTATGCTGTCATATTGTCCAGTGAATTTTGGCCTCCCTTCAAAGATGAGAAGCTGGAGGTCCCTGAGGACATCAGGGCTGCCCTAGATGTTTACTGCAAGAAGTATGAGAAACTGAAGGTACAGCCAGTAGGCCTCTTGCTAGTGTGTGTGTGTGTGTGTGTGTGTGTGTGTGTGTCAGACCCTTGCAGTGGGTGTATAGCCAAGTTCAAGGATCCTTTCTCCTGAGCTTGTGGTCAGTTATGGCAGGGGAGGCAAGAGTCTGACACGCTCCATGGGTGACAGTGCCTTCTGTAGGCCATAGAATACAACTTAATGAATGCTCTGACCCAGAGATGCTGAGAGGTTGCAGGCATCCAGGTGGCAAGCACCCTAATTGAAGGCGCATATAGTACCCTGTAGGGGTCAGGCTAGGAGAAACTAGGTGGACGTGCAGACAAGTCTGGCTTGGGAACATCTGCAGCATCTTGTTTGTGATGGAGAAGTGCTGAGTCTAGGTGTGTTTCTGCCTGCAGTCAGAAGGAAGCCTGTTCTGCTTCAGGCTCAGGATCTGTGCTCTGGATGAGTCCCTCTGAGAACTTGAAAACCTGCTTCCTTCAGGGGGCAACAAAGTGGAACCAAGATGGAGGGCCCTGATTGGGGAAGTTATAGAAGAGGAATGTTTGTGCCAGTAGCTATGAGATGAGAGCCTTGCTGCCCTCAACCCTGTCTCAGTTTCTGGAAGAGTCTAGGAATAGTGTTTGTGACCTTTACTGACACCAGGTGAAAGTGTGGTTATTGGTCTACAGTGTGTCCTACTCCGCGGTGATGTATCTAGTTACAGTCTCTGAGTGCCCTGATGCTACCACTTCCTGGTTGAGTGGCCTGAGTGGCCAGTCCTGTGTACTCAATGTCCTCTCCCACCGTCCCTCTGACTACTTTGATAGTATGAGATACCTGTTGGTTTTGCTGGGTTTTCACCTTGGTTCCCAGACATGGCTTAGCCACATCTTGTTAGAGTAGCCGTACTCTAGTGTCCTTTCTCTCGTTTTTGCTGGGCACTGGGTGCTCTGGTAAACAGGGCTGTGCTAAGAGGTCAGGCCTAGGCCATGATTCCTTTGTCTTTCTCCACAGAGCTCCTAGAGGAGATCTTGCTGGGTCTGTGGATGGCTGACTGTGTGGCCCATGTTTTGTGACCATTTTGCAGGTCACGACTATCAACCAGTGCTGGGAAGCTAAACTGGCTCTAACCAGGGGAAGCCACTGATAACTGCCTCCTTTTCTATCCTTGAATTGGGTTTATTGATGTTTCTCCCTTAAGAGATGCAGAGGTCCCAGAGGGACTCAGAGCATCACTTGGCCACCAGAACAGCAGAATCAGTGTCCTGGGCACTACGTTAATGAAAAACTGCAAATTACAGGGTTTACCAGATTTGAAATGTGTTGATATTGGGTTGTACTCCCCCCAGAATGCTCTAGGACAAAAAAGTTGCTTCCTGCCTGTTGCAGTTTTCAGTAGCCCTGGCTTATCCAGGTAAATGTTTCCTTTGCTTTATTTTGTTTTTCAAGACAGTGTTTCTCTGTGTAACCCTAGCTTTCCTGGAACTCGCTCTGTAGACCACTCTGGCTTCGAACTCAGAGATATCAACGTGCCTCTGCCTCCTTTCTGCTGGGATTAAAGATGTGCGCCATCACTGCTATGCTGGTAAATAGCATCTTTATGTCCAGGTTTTCTCTATGTCTGCTTCTCTCTTAAGATGCTAGTTATATCAGATTAAGGACCCATTCGATTCCAGGACAATCTCATTTTAGGAGATTACATATTTAATGACTCCATTTCCAAATAAGGCCATATTTGGAGCTAAGATGCCAAGTGTCACTGGAGTTAGGTATTTACTTACTATCTCTTTGAAGATAGCACAGTTTGGCCAATGACAGTCTGTGTTTTCTAAAATTAACTGTCTTTTCATGAGCAAAGTACTTTTAACCAATACCAGTATCTCCAAAGTTAACCATTTCAGCCTCCACTCTTAAATCAATCTCTTCCAATCGAGTATGATGTTGCACACCTGTGATCCCAGCCTATGAGATCGCACTGCTTCCATGCCAGCCATCCCAGCCTTTCAGGGGAATGGCTATGCCCACGATGGACCTCTTCTTCACTCTCCTGGACTGTGAACTGCACAGAGGTCCCATGCTCTGACCCCTACTCTGTGCAGACCTCTGGGGTCTTGCTGGTATACAGTATGATTACAAATTTCTCATATCTTCTATATTAATCTACTGCTCTCTCTGATACAGTCTGACCTATCCCCTCTGCCTCTTAAGCTTTTCCAAGGCAATAATCTAGTCGACTCTTCTGCTTTCATGGCTTAATATGTTAAAATAGGAGCAGCCCTTGGGGTGCAAATCTTGGCTTGTCTTACTGTCATAGCGGCCATCGTTCCTTCACACACTCTGTGAATAACAGTATCTGCGCCAAGCAAATTACATCTTCCCCGACTCCTCCAGCACTCTCCATCTTTTTTCTTCAATATTCAACTACATCCTGACACCTCTTCCTAAAAAAGTCTTAGCCATGTGAAACAGGTTTCCTCTCCAGCTTGATGTCATGAGGTTGTCTTGTTTAAAGCACATTGATGAGACAAGTGTAGTTTAGAAGTAGACATTCCCAAAGGGAGCAAGGAGAAAGGTTATGAGCCCCAAAGCACATCTGAAGCCCAGCTAGAGAAATTGAGTTTGATAACAGCCCTCTGACTCAGTGCTCTGTCACGATGGCTTGGACACTGGAAACATCACAGGAATCTACCAAGGTTTTTGAGTTTTACACCAGCAGTAATGCTAACAGTTTGAATGAAAGTGACAGAGATAACACAAAAGTCCATACTGACATGTGGGCTTGTTTGGCAAGCCAAAAGGACAGGGGGCTGTTACCAAACTCTTAAACAATTTCTCAGCAGTAGGCTGGTCCTGAGCCATGTATGGTGCATGCCTGTCACCCCGCTCTTGGGAAGCAGACACGACAGCAGCACTACTGGTTGAGGCTAGCCTGTTCTACATAGCAAGTTTCAAGACAACTAGGGCATTATAGTAAGTTTCCGTCTAAAAAACAGGAGGCACAGGCTGGGCGGTTGTGGCGCACGTCCTTAATCCCAGCACTCGGTAGTCAGAGGCAGGCGGATCTCTGAGTTCGAGGCCAGCCTGGACTACAAGAGCTAGTTCCAGGACAGGCTCCAAAGCCACAGAGAAACCCTGTCTCGAAGGGGAGGGGGGTAGCTTCCTGGATAGCCCATGTGTTACTGGTTTCTACTGAGATGATCAGTTGGATCTACAAGTCACACAGACCAGCAAATGGCTAGCTACAATCTGGCCGTTTTCTGACAGCTGTTTTCCCTCTGGGTCTAGTATTGTGTTCCCTGTTTCCATCTGAGCCCTCATCAGAAGGTCCTCAGTACCCACATTTCTATGCCAGTGTTGTTCCCCGTGGTGTTTTCCATGGTGTGTGCATCCTCTAGGATGACAGCAGGCCTTCTTCCCAAACCATCACTAGCATCATCCTTTCCTTAGGTATTTTACCAGTTGTCTCCAACAAATCTAGGCTCCAGCGTCCATGCACTTCCTATGGTGTGATCCCAAAGCCACTTCAATACTCCAGCTATTTATTTATGTAATAGTATTCCTCCCTACAAGCAGAATTTTTTTTTCTGGAACTAGCTCTGTAGAACAGGCTAGCCTCAAACTCAGGCTAGTTTCTGCCTCCCAAGTGCTGGGATTAAAAGCATGCACCACCATCTCCTGGCAGAATATTCATTTTTTATGACTATTATAACAGAGTGTTAGGGACTGGGTAGTTTTAAACAACAGAAGTCTGTTCTAGTTCTGGAAAGTAGAGGTCCAGTGTGAGGGTGTTGGCAACACTGCTCCTGACACCTATAAGAAAGCACTCCTTGCTTTCCCAGCTTTTGGTATATACTCTATGCCTCATCTCTACTACCTTCTGTGCCTGTGTTTTAGCCTTGTCCCTCCCTCCCTCCTTCCCTCCCTCCCTCCCTCCCTCCCTTCCTCCCTCCCTCCCTCTCCCCCCCCCTCTCTGTTTTTTGTTTTGGTTTTTGAGGCATAGTTTCTCTGTAGCTTTGGAGCTTATCCTGGAACTCCCTCTCTAGACTTCAAATTGGCTGGCCTCGAACTCACAGAGATCCACCTCTCTCTGCTTCCAGAGTGCTGGGATTAAAGGCATGTGCCACCACCGCCTGGCTTAGTATCCCTTCTTAACTAATTACATCTGTATCAACTTTGTTTGCAAATAGCTCACATTCTGAGGTACTGAGGGATCAGATGTGAGAGGGACACAATTTACTAGCAGTACCCATTATTATATTGTGGTTGCTCAGGAGCTGGGCACTGTAACCAGGTCTCCCACGCTTGCTGCTGCCTGCCAGGGATGGCATTGGTACAGGCCACTGGTGCAAGAGCCATTCCTTGCCAGATAGTATGCCATAGGAGCCTGTGAACCTGGCTGGAACCCATTGAATTATTCTTACTGATTCCTACCCAGGCTATGCGGACCCTCAGTTGGAAGCACACCCTGGGCTTGGTGACAATGGATGTGGAGCTGGCTGACCGTACCCTGTCTGTTGCAGTGACCCCAGTGCAGGCAGTGGTCTTGCTGTATTTCCAGGACCAAGGTGAGTCCCTAGAACCCCATCTGGTCTGCCTGAGCACACTACCATGGGGCCACAAGGCACAACTTGTCTAATGAGCAGTGAGGTGATACACTGTCCCTGTGTCCCATCATTGTCCCCCGTCCTCCCGCTCCCAGGTGGGCAGGATTTCGGGGGTAGCAACCATTCCTTTTACCCATGAGTCAAGCTGGACAATACACATCCCTTTGGGGACCCAGCTGGTTAACTGAATTGGAGAAGGTAAAGCTCCAGTGTACCCTGCATTCCTGTGATTCTGCACACAGCCAGCTGGACCCTGGAGGAGCTGAGTAAGGTGGTAAAGATGCCTGTGGCACTGCTGCGGAGGCGCATGTCAGTGTGGCTGCAGCAGGGTGTGCTGCGGGAGGAGCCTCCAGGCACTTTCTCTGTTATTGAGGAGGAGCGGCCTCAGGACAGGGACAACATGGTGCTGATTGACAGCGATGATGAGAGCGACTCTGGCATGGCGTCCCAGGCTGACCAGAAGGAAGAGGAATTGCTGGTGCGTTGGCCACTTTCATAGTGGGCTGAGGGTGGGCCAAGTAGGTGACTGTCTGACCATCCCTGGCTTCTGTTCCTAGCTCTTCTGGACGTACATCCAAGCCATGTTGACCAACCTAGAAAGCCTCTCTCTGGAGCGAATCTATAGCATGCTCCGAATGTTTGTCATGACTGGCCCTGCTTTGGCTGAGATTGACCTGCAGGAACTCCAGGGCTACCTGCAGAAGAAGGTCCGTGACCAGCAGCTCATCTACTCTGCAGGTGTCTACCGCCTGCCTAAGAGTTGCAACTGATGTCCCTCTTCTGGGCTCTGACCCATAGCATTCATGCCTGTGTAGCCACTGGATAGACAGCTAGGGTACCTTCTTACCCCCCACGTGTCTGTGCCTACCCCCCATCCGTTCCCTGCCTAACACCCAAAGTACAAATTAAAGTAGATTGGTTCGTCTTTTCGTGTAGTTTTTTTGAACACATACACATACAGGCTTGTCCTCCATAGCCACTCTACATTAGCTCTGCAGGGCCTGTGTTCCTAGCAGCAGGTAAGGCAGTAGATTCCCTGAAGCTGTCTTCTATAGGCTGCCCAGGACCCATGCTTGTTTGGGTAAAAGTAAATAGGGTTAGCTGCCCAGACTCTCCTGAGTTAGACTTATAGCCACATCCTGCTTTTGTGGTCTTTAAAGGAATCTTGGATCTTCACTTTGTAGAACTTTAAGACAATTCTGAAGCCATTTCTGACAACTCTCAGTACTTCACCTCCTCCCCTGGGAACCAAGGACATAACAGCTATGCATGCACGTACTGAGAAGTTGGGAACTTTCCATCTCCCTGAATAGGGGCAAGATAACCCTTAGGTTTTGACTCGGTTACTGATGTTTGTTTTTTTAATGATTTATTTATCTTTTTTTATTATGTATACAGTGTTTTGCCTGCATGTATGCCAGCATGGTACTAGATCTTATAGATGATTGTGAGCCACCATGTGATTGCTGGGAATTGAACTCAGGACCTCTAGAAAAACAGCCAGTGCTCTTAACCTCTGAGCCATCTCTCCAGCCCTGATTTATTTATTTTATGTGCATTGGTGTGAAGGTGTCAGATCCCCTGGAACTGGATTTTCAGACAGTTGTGAGCTGCCATGTGGGTGCTGGGAATTGAACCCTGGTCCTCTGGAAGAGCAGTCAGTGCTCTTAACCACTGAGCCATTTCTCCAGCCCTAATGTTTTGACTTAGTACCTGGGAAGGGGCAAAGTGACCCTCAGAAGTTTCCTTTTACCTCATCTTATCTGGCAACCACTCTTCAGCCAATTATTGGTAATATCCTTTTTGAATAGGCCAATCATAATAGTTAAAGAACAGTCCCCAGACACCCCTTCCTTCTGTGGTTTTTCCCTTTAAAAATAGCCTGCACCAGACATTCAGGGTCCTCTAGCCTCCCGACTGCTGGAAGACCCTGTCATGACAGAATTAATAAAATCCTCATGCTTTTACATCAGCTGTGATATGAGAGATGGTCTCTTGGGGCGACTCCTCCTCCTCGGTGATTGGACGCTAGGGTCCAACAACTTCTGTGTAGCCTATGTGGAGTTAATGCCAGGCTTTGTGTTGTTAGGACATTTGCACCCACCAGGTCTTCCAAAGTGAGGCAACCTGAGTCAGATACACTCCTTGTGTCCAGCAGACAATAGCCACTTAAGGACATAATCTAGTGGCCAGAGGATGAGATCTTTGGCCCCCTTTCTTGCACCAGATATTACATATTACATGTATGTATTCAGATTCTTTGATGTCCTCAAGATTTGCAGTCAGAATTTATGGACAAGGGCAGGGGTGAGAGGAGAACCAGGAACCAATTTAATCTTTTCCTTCAAGTTAGGGCTCAGCCACCCTGAAAAGCAGACTGTGTCCCAGATGCCAGCTGAGGACAGGCTAGGCCCTGGTAGGGCATAGTGTGGACTCCTGCTTCCCTGTCCCAGAACAGCTGTTTGCTGGCAGGAAATACCCGGACCTGAGGCACCATCTCAAAGGGAACAAAAGCTCTTTGGAATCATTGCTTGCACATCCTGATCCTTGCCCAAGGTAGATCCCAGGCCATAAGCCACACCCAGTCTCAGCTGCTGCCACTACCCCTAGATGCCCTTCTTAGTCCCTCATCCTCAGCTACTGGCTTTGGCTTATTCTGTACTTGGGTCCTGAGCAGAAATCCCTTTCAAGGGTTTCACCTCACCCCTGCTGTTCTAGAGGAATCTTCTCACCTCAAGTTTTACCTGGAGGCAGGTATTAGGCATATGACCTTGGCCATAGCCTGAGGGTTCCCATAAATGTTGGAAGCCTTGTTCAAGGTATTTCAGAAATGAGGTTTTCCTCCTCTAGTCCCGTTCTCAGACCCTGCCCTACCCCACTTAAGTGCTTTTGCTACAATAATAACTGTTAGGTGCCGGGCAGTGGTGGTGCATGCGTTTAATCCCAGCACTCGAGGCAGAGGCAGGTGGACTTCTGTGAGTTCAAGACCAGCCTGCTACAAGAGCTTATTCTAGGACAGGCTCCAAAGCTACAGAGAAACCCTGCCTCCAAAAAACAAAACAAAAACAAAACCTGTTAGAGGCCATGAAAGTGTTCCTATCTGGTTCATACAACCTGGCCACAGATGGGTGTGTCTTTGTCCTAACCAGGATATAAACTTGCTAGGCTGGCCTGGTAGGGTGACAGTGCCAGCCCCTGGGCCTCAGGCACACCTTCTGCCCTGCATTCCTTTAGACTAAGTTTGTGGACGTATCTTAAAGACCAGAGAGAAGTCTTGATTCTTTGTTTAACCAATACAAAGCTCATGTCAGGAGTTGTTTTTCGACCAACCCTATAAGGGTACCTGTGTCTGCTGTCAGGGATGTCCCCAGTGATAAGGGCCAGTGGGTTCAAGCTGTGCCCTCCCCTCCTGGCACCGTGTTGGCTCCAGCTGGCAGGAGGCTGGGCTCAGCTGCAGGGCTGACATTTCCTCTTAGTTTGCTTGGCAGATCCTCATAGAGGAGAGTGGCAGCTGGGTGGGGCTGCACTGCATCTCAGCCTGGGACACCAAGTTCAGGACAGAGGTGTAGGTTAACCCTGACCATGCCAGCCTGTAGACAAACTAGTTCCCTTGGGCAGCAGCTGATTACAGTGTCAGCAGACCCTCAGAGCACCGAGCTCCAACTAATAAGAGGTGTGAACCAGAGACTGCAAACCTTTCTGAGCCATCTGCTCCCTGGGGGTGTTATTCTAAGGCTATGGTACTGTGTCCTGCTCAGGCATATGTAGCCAGTGACTCTCCCATTCCAATAGATGATCAAGGATTCCTTAGGATACCAGCAGTCCCTTAACCCGGACTAAAGGCTGTATGAGCTCAGTCCTCCAAAGCAACCAAGGAGGGCAGCTCAACACATATACTCACCCCACCTCCCATAGCCTCTTTGTCCCCTACTTGCCTCAACCTGGGGAGGGTTTTGTTAATGGGAAGTCTGGCAGAGCTCTAACTCCACTCAGAGGTCAGATGTGGACAAGCAAACTGAGGTCTTGGTCCCCAACACCAGAGGGCAAAGTGAGGTTCTCACCCGTTTATCTAGAGCTGCTATCTGTCTGTAAAGCTGTAGCCCCGCTATTCCTTGTCGCAGATCTGGCTAGAGCTGGAACCCTGTCCCCTTACCTGCTCCATTCAGGGCTGTCCGCCCAAGACTCCTAGAATCCCAGCGTCCAAGTGGGAATGAAATTCTAGTCTGCCTGGGTTCTCTGAGGCCCTGCCCCCACATCTCACTGTGAGGTCAGCACCTTCCAATGAGTTCCGTCTAGAGGTGTGTGGTGGGGCTGGGGGCTAAACATGGCCCCCTGTCCCCAGCCTGACTCCTGCCCAGCTGGCAGCCCCCTTGGTCTGATATCTTTGTCCCTTTTACTCATCCCTGCTGCAGGTGCCTCCTCCCACTAGCCCCCCACCCAGAGTCTCACCCTTTCCCAAGCAGGGCAAGCCACTTGTGTCCTGAGAGCCACTGGGGTAGGGGGTGGGTGGACGACCTGAGGTCGTCCATAGACAGGTGACTGGCTCCTGGTCTTGTGGCCTTGTTTCTGCAGCTGGAACCTACTGTGAATGCAGCCTTGGTCTCAGCCGTGAGGCCCTTATTGCCCTCATTGTGGTGCTGGCTGGTGTCAGTGCCAGCTGCTTCTGTGCACTCGTTGTTGTGGCGATCGGTGTCTTTCGGGCCAAGGGGTGCGTGAGCTTGGGGTTGGGCGCAACCGGAGTGGGGCCATGCTACTGGCCCTGAGCTGTTAGCCATGCCTTGCGGGGCCTCTTCCTGGGGTGGTATGTCATGAGAGCTGGAGATAATATTTTCCAGGGTGTGCATGGGGTATGAGGGTTCCAGGAAGAGGTTCCAGGGGGCTTCCAGGCATGTGGGAAGAGCATTTCTCCAGAATTCACACATGCCTTTGTCCCCCTCAGTGATTCGTGCCCCGGACACACGGAAACCAGGTAAGCGCGCCAGGGAAAGCCTCAAGGGTGAGCTGTGTCCTCTCTCTGCCGCTCCTGGAAGTAGAGATCACAGTGGCATCCAGAGCAACGTCCTCGAGGGCCGGCTTCTCTTGGGTGGCCAAGGCCCTGCCAGGTCATGCTGACCCAGCCCATCATGCAGGTTGATGGGGCCCTTCAGGGTCCGGGCAGATCGCATGGACCTGCGCTCGGTGCACATGGAGTCCCACCTCATGGACCGGGACCTGGAGGTATCCATGATGCCCACCTTGGACAACCAGGGCCTCATGACCATCCCCATGGAGGTTCCTCTAGAGGAGCCTCCTCCACCACCTCCACCTCCACCTCCTCCACTGCCACAGTAGCGGAGGGCAGCTAGGCTGGGGAATTAAACAGTATTTAGTGATTGTGTGCTGTCCTTCTTGCAAGTCCCTCGAGGTAGTGTTTGTCATAGATCACGGAAGGTGTCTCCACCCAGGGGCAGAGTCAGGGTTTTCAGCTCCTAGCCCAGCTGGCCAGTTCAGCTTTTCTCAGCTGAACCTTCCTACTGTTGGCCTTACAAAGATGACTGACCCTGGGCCCTTCCTACTTCCCAGATTTCCCAAGACAGGACCTGTAGCTAGCAAGTCCAAAGGGAGCTGCATTACCCAGACTTGAGCCAGCATTCCTTTCTACTAACACTGTCCTCAAGGGCTCCAAGGGGGAGAGGGCTGGGTACACTCCCTCTTTTGCCTTAGGCTTGGCATCCCTCCTACACTTTTAAGGTGTTTCCTTTGCGTTTATACCTCCACCAATCCTGTCAAGGGACTGGACAGTCGTTATGGGGTCTTTTTGCTGAAAAGGGATGAAATTGAGACTGGGGTATGGAGCAAGACATTGTGGGTCACATTCTATGTGGAGCTGGTAGGTTTGATCCTGCTCTTTAGGTCTCAGTGGGGCGTCCAGTGGTCTCATCAGCTCCACTATGGGCTCAGAGCCAAGCTAAGATGAGCCCTGGACAGGTGGTTGGCAGTATTGGGCTTTGGCTCTGTGCCTAACTCCCGCCCAAGGCGAGGAACCAGTTGTGGGACAGAAACTGTTGTGCTTGGGCAGGAGAGTTAATACTTCTGTAGGTGAGGCAGGGACAAACTCCGGGTCATCTGCACTCCGAAGCCGCACAGGGATCTAGGTCCCCTTGTCTTCTGGAGTAGCCCCCATGCGGGGCTCTTTTTTTTCGCGGCTTCTGCCGCAACTATCTCTACTGCTGCTGTTATCGTTGAGGCGCATCTGGACACAGGAGTACGTTGGAACTGCCCCTTCCAGATCCCCGATGGCCCCCGAGTGCCCCGAGGCATGTTCATGTTCACTAGGTGGCAAGGCCAATTGCTCCGCACTCGAGCTGCCCACGGTACCAGCGGGCCTGAGCTGGAGAGTAAGCACACTGCTTCTGGATCACAATCGCGTAAGCGCGCTGCCTCCAGGTGCCTTCGCTGGGGCGGGCGCGCTGCTCTACCTAGACCTGCGGGAGAACAGGCTCCGGTCAGTGCACGCTCGAGCTTTCTGGGGTCTGGGCGTGTTGCAATTTCTAGACCTGAGCGCCAACCAGTTGGAAACTCTGTCTCCTGGCACCTTCGTGCCGCTCCGCGCGTTGCGTTTTCTTTCCCTAGCGGGTAATCGGTTGGCATTCCTGGAGCCTTCGATCCTGGGCGCGCTCCCATTACTGCGCGTGCTCAGCCTGCAGGACAATTCACTGTCTGCGCTCGAGGCGGGTTTGCTGAATAGCCTGCCCACGCTCGACGTGTTGCGCTTGCGTGGCAATCCCTGGTCATGCAGCTGCGCGCTGCGTCCGCTTTGCACCTGGCTGCGCAAGCACCCGCGTCCCGCTTCAGGTGAGCCATCTGGGGCGCAGGACAGATAATGTTTGGTGCAATTGCTGCCATCTGATGCCGCTCCTGTGTCCCGCAGAAACTGAGACCCTGTTCTGCTTGTCTCCAAGACGCCAGACGCTCAGCCTACTGACAGCCTTTCCGGACACGGCCTTCAGACACTGCGCTCAGACACTCGCGGCGCGAGACCTGGTGGTGGTATACGCTCTCGGGCCGGTCTCTTTCCTCGCCAGTCTGGCTATCTGCCTGGCATTGGGCTCCGTACTCACTGCCTGTGGTGCACGGCGGCGCCGCGGCCGCACCACGGTACGCCCCTTACTAAGAAGACCGCTGGACCCCGAGGGTCCAACCTCCCAGGAGGATGCTGGGAGCCCTGCAGCGGCTGCAACCCAAGCCTAAGGGGGCTGCGGTTGTTTCTAGCGCTCCCCCAGTACTCTGCACTTTGAAAACTGTCCCCAAATTCCTGACCTCCCTTCAAATTCCCTGTAGGCGTCAACAATAGACAAAAAAAAAAAAAAAAACCCGGAAAATTTCTGACATTCCTTTAGGCATCACCACTGAATACCGGGGTTGGGGTAGCTGTGCACGCCCGGTGTCCCTGGGGCAGAGGGGTAGCACGCTACTGCGCACCAGCGGCACGGGGAAGGCACGCGCTTGGACACTGGGAGAGCACGTCATGTACAAGGTGGTGGGTGAATGACACCCGAATGGGAGGCGGATGGCGCTCCCTGGTGCCCAAGGTGCGGGGCTCATTGCGAGCCAGCGTCTGAGGAAGCCTATTGTGGCTGCAGGCAGAAGAGAAGGCTCAGCCCTCTTGGAGTCTGGAGCCCTGGACAGCTGGGAACCAGAGAGCACCCCTGGGAAGCGCTGCCAGTAGGGCAGTGAGGGCTGACACTGGAAAATGTCAGGGCCAGCCCTGCGAATGGGGTGGGGAAGGGTCGTGGGAGGGTGGTGCAGCAGGAGAGAGAGCCTTCCAACCCGAGGAGGAACTCAGGTTGCAGAGAGCAGGCGCTGGAGGAGGGGTGGGTGGGTGTCCTAGCCAGCTGGGGCCATGGGCCCCCACTGTAGCTTAGGGTGGTGGCTGGAGGAAGGATGGGCCTGCCATTTCTGCTCCAGACCCCTCCGGCCGGGGGCCAATTAGGCCCCTCACCCCACTGCTCAGAGACCCCAGGGCCCTGCCTCTGCCGGAGCGCCCTGTGGCCCTGCCCAGCCGGCTCAGCTCTGGCCCATCCTCAGCCGCTCTGGTCCGCACCTTGGTCCTGCAGGGGCTGCCTGCCAGGCAGCAGGGCAGGCGGACGGGAGGCCCAGGGTGGGCAGTCTCTGGGGCGGGTGGGCTTCCCTCAGGCCTTCCCGAGCAGCAGGACTCATCAGTGTCCTTGGCCGGGCTAACTGGGCAGGTGGGCGCCTCCGGGGGCCTCACACCACGGTGCTGACCGAGGGATCTGAGAGGTTGAGCGGGCCCGTGATATCAGTGGGATGGTACTGCTGTAAAATAGAAATACACAGACAAGGCGGCCCGTTAGCTCCGACGTCGGGGGCACGCGCGGGGCCGGGACAGGGTGGACCGGCCAGCCGGCCGACCGGCGGGCAGGCGGGCACGGCCTGGGGGAGGCTGGGGGTGCTCCTCCCCCGACCCCGTCGTGCTCCGGGGTTCTGCGTGGGCCAGGCCGCTGTCCCGTGCGTCTGTCTGTCTGTCTGCGGGGGAGGGGCAGAGGAGGGCGGGCGGGGCGTCTCAGCTCTCCCTATGACGGGAACACAGCTGCAGCTGGCCCTCCTCCCTCTCAATAGCGCGTCGCGGCAGCACTGTGTCTTTTTGGTTTTGCAAAGCGCCGCGTCCACCCCCGGTGCTCTATAAATAAGAACCAACAATCAATACCTGCTGGCCCTGCCGGCCACCAGGGATCCCAGCCCTGAGCGCCCAGTGCTGCCCTGGCCCGGACCGGCCACAGGACAGGGGCAGAGGATCTCAGCAGCTGGACCGACCCCACCCCACCCAAAGGAGCCCCCACCCAAGCCTCCCTCTGAACAGCACCCAGCCCCAGAGACAGGGTGCGAGCTGGGTTGCCCTCCCCCACCCGGCCCACAGTGGCAATGCCCAGAGGTCAACCCTGCAGGGTGGGGCCAGCTTCAGATGGCCCGGAAGAACGGGTCCCTGGTGCCCAGGGAGGCTCAGGTAAAGATTGAAATGAGAACAAGTGCCCAGAAAGGAACCGTGTAGATTTCTGAGCTTTACCTGGCCAGTTCCAGATGGGGCCCCAAGACTGAATGACACCCTCTGAAAATGGCCTGCCACCTGCAGGAATTTTGTACTCTCCCCACTTTGGCCACCTGGCCCAAAAAGTACAGATAATCCTCTCTGTCGGATTCCCCCTTTCCCACACAAGTTTCCACCCACAGCGCCCTCAGCCCTGCTCTCCCTCCTCGGCAGCCCCTGGTGGGGATCCTGGCTCAGATCTTGTAGCATAGGCCGTGCCCACTTTCCCTGGTCTGGGAGACCCTGGAGACTGTCTTTGCAAGAGCTCCTGGAGCCTCACGGTGGTGCAGCCCACAGACCCTTCCGCTTCATCCACTCTCTCTGTACCAGGGCCCTCAGAGAACTGAGCAGCCAAGCCTCATAGGTCTCTCTGGATTACTCAGGTAGTTTTAACCTGGAACTTCCATTGCACTGCACCAAATCCCATCTGTGTGCCTTTCTTCCTGAGCATAGGGCTTTACCACAAACCCAGATTCCTCAGGGGACACAAGCCCCTTGTGGGTGACACTGGCTAGAGGGGCTGCTTCTTGGCTAGGACCAGGGTGACTAGCAAAATGGGGATCCTTTGGAGGACTTTCTTTTGAGTATGCATTTCTGGTTTGGTGGCGTGCTGCCCAAGGCAGGGGACAGGGTTCTGAAGGCAGACGGTATGGTTCTAATGATGGCCTTGTGGCAGTGCTTGGGGGTATGAGCTGAAACACTGGTTTTAGTCTCCCCTTCCTGGGCCTCCCTCTGAGTGTTGCCCCATGTGCTCAGGCCAGGGTTTTCAGGGACACCTTGTCTATGCTCAGATCACCTGGGGGCTGCTGCCACACCTCCATCAGGGACCTGTTCAACTTGGCCCCACCCCACTGCCCACCTGACAGTCTCCCTGTGACCGAGGGTCAGTGCCAATGCTAGGCCCCAGTCGTCCACCCAGATGGACCCAGGCCCAGCCCCCAGCCCCCGGCCCACACAGAGACCACATGGAAGATGCAACACGCATGGCTCTGGTGAGACAGGTGAGACAGGTGTCTGGGGGGCGGGGCCAGTGGCCAGACAGACGGACGGGATGGGACATCACAGCTACACCCTCCAGAGCTGTTGCAGAGCAAGAACGAGGCGTCAAGCCCCTTGTGGAGGCAAGAGAAACAGGGATGAAACAGACGTGGTGTGGCAACCTGGCAGGGACAACCTGGGACAGGGCTACTCTAGTTCCCAGGGTCTGGGTAGCCCAGAGAGATGGTGAGGCTGACTGACTGACCAACAACATGACACGGCTTCCAGATGGTGTGTGGGTCATGGCATGGGGAGGGAGGTGGGTAGACTAACGTGGAGACACATGGGGAAGCTGAGGACCAGTGAGGGCTTGAGGAGAATTCTGGAGAGTTCTAAAGGACGGCACCCTTGTATGGGTGGAGGGTGGGTGAAGGACTGACTCGAGGCATCGGCACGGATGGCCAGGGTTGAAGGCGGGGACAGGGTTGGGATGGTGAGGGTGAGGGAGACAGACATGGGGCAAGGGAGGAGTCAGAGACGCGGGACTGGGGTGCTTCCCCCTTACCGTGTCTTTGGAGGACCTACGTCTCTTGAAGCTGGAGGCCAGGGTGGAGGTGATAGCCCTAAATGTGGCTTTCTTTTTAGGGTCGGGCTCTGCTCTACCACTCTTTCTATCCTAAAATGAATATGTATAAGTGATTAGACGGCTAAGGGTGGCGGCCACACCTGCCCTTGCCTGCTCCTTGGGGGCCGCTGCCAGGCCTGGCCGGCCACTCAGGCCCTGCATCCTGCCTGCCTCACTGTGCTGGACAGACCGACCAACAGCCAGACTTTTGAGAGTGGCCTCTTCTGCCCAGGGTTGGGCCTGTCCTTGCTTGTGCTGGGGCTGGGCTTGGGGTCCTGCTGGCACTCTTCCTAGAATGTTCGCCTGGCTCCCTGGCTCCTGGGTGGCCCTGGCTTAGAGGCATCCTGAGGAGGAGGAGCCCCTGAGGACAGGAAGAGCTTCCTCTCGGGGCCACACCAGCCCCTTTGTTCAGAGGCTGCTGACCCCAAAAGGCACACACCAGGAAGGGGCCAAGGACCCAAGGAGGTGTCCAGTTGGAATTGGAATGATAGACAGAGGCAGATCCGGGGGCACTGGCCTGGAGTCTGATGGCCAGCATGGCCCTGGACAGCTGTGGCCAGGTCCCCAGGGGACCTGTAGGGCCAAAAGCAAGAACGGGTGGATGAGAGATGTGGGGGCTCCAAGAGCCCTGTCCCTCCCACAGCCCTCATTGCAATGTCAATGTCAGCTCAGGACACAGTTCCAGCAAGACACCCAGAGAAAGAGAAGAGACAAGTGAATCGGAATCTGGCCGTTGGCCGCTAGTCTTCAGGCTTGCATGAACCTCACTGCCCACCCTGTCCCTTTCCCTGGTGGCTTCTGACCATCCCACATGCAGCCTCATCCCTGCCAGCCACAAATCCACACGGATGTGGCCTGAGGCACCAGGTGAGGCAGATCAGCCCCTTTTAGATTGGAGTCACAGAGCTGGACACAGAAAGAAAAGGGGTCTCCGGAAAGGGTGTCAAAGGAGCTGGGATGTAGCAGGCCAAATGCATCTCAGATCACATACTACACACAGGTGGGCCCTTGTCTTACCCTGCCTGATTGCCTTCCTATGGATTGGGTGCCAGTAGGTGACTCTGGAAACAGAGGGGCCAGGCAGAAGCTTGGAGCAGAGTGCATGGCCTCCCTTGGCCCAGCTTGGCAGTGGGTGGCCACCTGCAGGCAGCTCCTGCCTGTGCTGCCCCTGTGTCTTGGAAACACTCACCACTGCCCCTGGCCATGGCTCCTAGCACCAGTCCTGCCCATGAGCCAGAGCCAGTGCCACGGCCTGTAGGGATAGAGTAGGGCCGTGGCCTGGCGGGGCCCTGGACGCCAGGCCTCGGAGGGTGGCCTGTCCTACCTGCAGGTTCTTCCTCCACACGTTCACTGCTGCAAAAGCCAGCTGCATCTGCTTCCTACGGGCATCCTTGTGTCTTTTGTAGGCGATCTCGATGAAAATCAGGAAGATCCCAGCCACGATGCCTCCAGCCACCAGCATAAAGACCCCTGTGTGAAGTACCCAGTGTCTCATCTGGCTGCCCAGAGGCTGTGGCCCCAGAGAATCCATCCCGGCATCAAGGCAGCACAGAGGGCCCACCTGCCATGTTCTCAAAAGTGAGAGTCGCAGGAGCATTGCTGCGGGAGTCACATTCCTGATACCGAACCCATGTCTTATCCAGATCTTCCATGAAGCCATTCTCATGGGACCTGAGTAGGGAAGGGGAGAGGGAAGGCAGGGCTGGAAGCAGGAGTGGGACTGGGAATGGGCAGTGCTCACATCTAGGAGTGGGGCTGTGTGAGTGTGCAGGGCATTCAGTGGGGAGGACTGGGAATGGGCAGGGCTCGCATCTAGGAGTGGGGCTGTGTGAGTGTGCAGGTCATTCAGTGGGGAGGACTGGGAATGGGCAGGGCTCACAGGGGAGGCAGTACCATGGGACAGACTTTTCAGCCCAAGTGGGGCTTTGGTTTGTTTGTTTGCTTGTTTGTGTGTTTCGAGACAGGGTTTCTCTGTAGCTTTGGAGCCTGTCCTGGAACTTGCTCTTGTAGACCAGGCTGGCCCCGAACATCACAGATATCCGCCTGCCTCTGCCTCCCGAGTGCTGGGATTAAAGGCATGAGACACCACCACCCGGCTGCCAAGTGGGGCTTTGGGAGTTAGGAAGCTTGTAGCCTTTGCTGGGCTGAGAGTGGGAAGGTTCTCCCGTGGGGTTGATGCCTGGTTTGGGTGAAGTTTCCTTTACGGCAGTTGTACCAGATGATGTTAGTGTCTGGTGAATAGGCGCTGGCCTAGGGTAGAGCGGTTTGGTGTTTTGCCACTGGGGCACTAGAGACAAGGTCCAACCTTGTGGGGAGGCTCTTAAAGCCAAGTGGAGAAAGGAAGAGAGGGCCCCAGCACAGGGCAAACTCACTTGAGTATGGACAGGGAAACATTCTGCTTCCAGGGGCTGTCCTTGCGCATGCCGATGCCGAAGCCCGAGCGGAAGAACAGCTCACCCGTTGTCACCAGGTCACACTTCTGTGACGCCTCGAACTCCAGCACCGCTGAGTCCCAGATGAAGGCATGGAGCTTGCTGCCAGCAGAGGTGGAGTCAAAGGAGCCCCGCGTAGCCTGGTCACCCCACCCTGCTCACACTTCAGTCCAGACACCCTTCACGGTGTTTCCTGTATGAGCGGGTCCCCTTGCCTGGCCCTTTACCATCCCACCCAGCCAGGGCGGCCTTTTGTGTGCTTGCTCACTTGTCCCGCACAGCCTGGATGGCCTCGGCTGCGCTCTCGTAGTTGTGTTTCTCCATGTGCCGATACATGGTGCTCAGCTCCACCTGCCTCCGGAAGTAGATGTCCACAGAACTCTGCTTCACAGTCGCATAGATGAACTTGTCCGAGGGGTTTCTGAGCTGCAGGGACAGAGGCCTCAGCTCACGGCTGCCCCTTAGGCCCCACCAGGAACAGACACTCCCTCTCAACCTCTTCACACACACACACACACACACACACACACACACACACACACACACACACACACACCGCCCCACAGCCCTGGGGCCTCACCCTGGGGTCATTGATGCCTGTGATACGCTCCTCAGGCCGATCCAGCACCAGGAAGGCTGCCAGGTTGGCAGTATAGGAAGCCACGATGATCATGGCAAAACCAGCCCACACCATGCCTAGGATCCGTGCAGAGAAGCTCCGGGGAGCACCTGTGGGCGGAGACTTAGGTCAGTTCCCAGAAAGCAGGGGTTGCAGCCGGGAAGGACTCTGGCTTCATCTCACCTTCCCCGATGCCAGAGTTGAGCAAGACACCCCAGGAGAACCACATGGCAGAGGACAGGGTCAGCGCGTCCTCCTCTTCCTCCTCACTGTTCACCTTGAACCGGCCAAACGGACTGCAGAGCGCAAAGGGAAGGTGGGAGAGAGAGCGGGAGAGAGGACAGGAGAGGCAGCTCTGCCCAGCCCTGCCAGTTCTGCCCACCCTCTAGACAGAGGGGTCCGGCTCTCTCCACGGCGCTCACCTGAAGCGGTCCAGCAGATAGAGCATTACAGCCACCACGTGCACCGACAGCCCCACTAGCAACCACAGCGTGCTCTGGAAGGGCTGCATGAACGAGTCCAGCGTGCTCCGGGGAATCTCCTGCAGGTGAACAGGGAATCAGTGTTGCCTGGGCCCTCCGTGCCCCCACCCCATCCCCACCTGAGCCCTGCCTACCTTCTTGACCAGAATGGTCAGGCCCTGGTACTTGAAGGGCTTGGAGAACTCTATGTACTGTGCACGCTCATTGTTGATGGTCAGAGGTGCCACAATCATGTCTGCTTGACCACTGAGCAGCTCTCCCATCATCCCATTCCACTCCTTTTTGTTGCTGTTGTTTACCTGCGAAGCGACAGAGCCAGTGGGGCTGCAGACAGGGTGGGTGTGGCTCCCAGAACAGGCATTGCTAGGTCTTAGTCCCAGCACACGGGGGTGGGGGGCACATCTCCTGTTCTGTATCTAGCTCACCTCTAAAGCCCAGTCCCAGCCCCTCCGAACAAAGACTACCCACCCGCAAAGACTTTCCAATGAATCCATCTAAGCTCACAGGACCCTCCCACTAGCCCCTTCCTCCAGTCCCCGCCCCTGCCATCTGCTCCATACCCGCTCCTGTGTGCCAAACTTGCCATCTGCCACCAGGTGGACCTCGTAGGTAAAGTTCATGGTCCGTGCCAACTTGATGAGCAGGTCAATGCAGAAGCCATAGCAGCACTGAGGCACCGTGTGGCGTGCTGTGGGTAGTTAGAGAATAGTATCAGCGGGCTCCCGATTTCAGTGCCCAGTACCCTGTCACACTCTGCCCGGCACTCACGGCTGCCTGGCGATGTGTCGTTAGGCCCTGTGCAGATCACCTTCTTGACTGGGTCACCGTTAACCGTGAATTCCTCCTTGCATGTCCCATCACTCAGTGTGGGTTTGACGTACACAAAGGGCTCTTGGTGGATTGTCACTATCTGGGGAACAGACAAGAACCAGCCTGGGCCCCCTGCCCTTGGTTGTCCCCAGGGCACACAGCAACCCCTCGGCTCCATCTTTCTTCCGGTGCTCTGTGAAATCCCCACCTGGGCCCTGCCCCACTGGATTCAGAGGTCAGTCCACATCCTTCTGCTGTGCTTAGCATTGCCTTCTGCCCTCAGGGTACAGATCCAGGTCTGGGGAGGAGCTGAAGTGGACCACAGACTTCCCCAGCCATCGGCCCTGGCTCATCAAAGTGCCTCCTGCAATACTGTCCTCTTCCTTCCCCCGACCCCAGTTCATACATCACTCTATCGCAGTATGACTGTGTAGTATTTACTGTGTGGTCTGGGCACGATCTCTGACCAATCAGAGAGGAGAAACTCTGCGTCCTCGCCAGAGCCACCCTGGCCTCCACTGGCATGTAGCCTTCAGTCTTTGACCCTTGTCTTTTTATTTTTATTTTTTTAAAGATTTATTTATTTATTATGTATACAATATTCTGTCTGTGTGTATGTCTGAAGACCAGAAGAGGGCACTAGACTTCATTACAGATGGTTGTGAGCCACCATGTGGTTGCTGGGAATTGAACAAGGACCTCTGGAAGAGCAGGCAATGCTCTTAACCACTGAGCCATCTCTCCAGCCCCTATTTTTTATTTTTTAAATATATTTTATTCAATGTACACGTTAGGGTGTTGGATCCCCTAGAACTGCAGTCACAGACAGTTGTGAATTGCCAAGTGGGTGCTGGGAACTGAATCCGGGTCCTCCCCTTGATCACCTCTACAGCCCTACTCTTGTCTTTTTAAAAATTCCTTTCCAGGGGATGGAGAGATGGCTCAGAGGTTAAGAGCATTGCCTGCTCTTCCAAAGGTCCTGAATTCAATTCCCAGCAACCACATGGTGGCTCACAACCATCTGTAGTGAGATCTGGTGCCCCCTACTGGTCTTCAGACATACACACAGACAGAATATCGTATACATATTATACATAATAAATAAATAAATAAATAAATAAATTTTTAAAAAAAGTTAAAAAATTCCTTTCCAAGGTATGTTTACATGTATGTTTGTGTTCCTGTGTGCTCATGCATGTGTGCAAGTGCACACGGAGGCCAGAGGCCAATGTCAGGTGTCTTTCTCTGTCACTGTCTATTTTTTATTATTTAAACATTTTTATTTTATTTTATGTGTGTGCCTGAGTATATGGATGTGTATCACATACATTCAAGAGCCCACCTACAGAAATTAGAAGGAGGCATCAGAAGCCCTGTAACTGGAGTCCCAGGTGGTTGTGAGCTGCCATGTGGGTGCTGGGACTTGAACCCAGGTCCTCTGGAAGAGCAATGAGTGCTCTTAACCTCTAAGAGGCTATCTTTCTGGCCCCTATTTTATTTTAAAGATTTGTTTATTTGTATTTTATGTGTATGGGTGTTTTGCTGGCAGATATGTCTGTGCTCCAGGTGCAGACAGTGCCCACACAGGTCAGAAAGAACACTGGCTCCCCTGGAACTGCAGTTACAGTCGCTGTGATGTGGGTGCTGGGACTTGAACCCCGGTCCTCTGGAAGAGCAGTCAATGCTATTAACCACTCAGCCATCTTTCCAGCTCTGCTATTATTATTATTATTATTTTATTATTATTATTGAGACAAGTTTTCTTCACTAACCCTGGAGCACAGTAATTGGCTAGGCTGGTCACTCAGCAAGCTCTGGAGACTGTCTCTGCCCTCTCCCTCCACCAATGACATGGTTAACAAGGAGTACAGTACGCGGCCATGCCCAGACTTTTACATGGATGCAGAAATCCAAATTCATGCTACTCATTGGGCTATTTTTTTTTGAGAAAGGGTCTTACTATGTAGCTCAAGCTAATGTGGACCCCCTATGTAGACCATGGTGCCTTGAACTCACAGAGAGCCACCTGACCCTGACTTCTATGTACCAGAATTAAAGGCATGTCCTACCAACTCCAGATTTTTTTTTCTTTTTTCTTTTTTTGGTTTTTTGAGACAGGGTTTCTCTGCAGCTTTTTTAGAGCCTGTCCTGGAACTAGCTCTTGTAGACCAGGCTGGCCTCGAACTCACAGAGATCCGCCTGCCTCTGCCTCCCGAGTGCTGGGATTAAAGGCGTGCGCCACCACCACCCGGCTAACTCCAGATTTTTTTAAAGACATGGCTGCCTACAGTCCAGACTGGCCTCTTGCTATGTAGCTGAGGATAATCTTAACCCTTGATTCTCTTTCATCTACCTCCAAAGTGCTGGGTTTAAAGGCAAGCTCCGCCACGCTTAGTTAATGCTCCTCTTCCAGGGCTGCCTCTTCAGCACACACTTTGGCTTTGGCCCTCTTCCCTCCCCGACCCCTAGGACCCACAGTCTGGTGGCTGGGGACAGGCACAAGTCTGAGGTACTGGAACGGAACCCAGTTGGCTGCTGAGGGCCTCGATGGGATGTGGAGAACAGAGGGGTAGGCAGACCAGGAAGGACTGGAGGGCAAAGCCGGCTGTGGTGATAGGCAGGCAGTGGAGGGGGAACACTCAGCTGGGAGTCTTGAGAAGGGTCAAGAGAAGGGGACAGGACCATATTCCTTTTTCTCTTATACAAGTATAGGTGCTAGTGCCGTCAAAAACTTGGTGAGGGGGCATGAAAAACGGCTCAGCAGTCAAGAGGACCTGCAGTTACAGATGACTCAAGTTCCGTTCTTACCACCCATAGAGTGGCTCACAAACATCCATTCCTATTACGGGAATCCTGCATTTTCTTCTGCCCTGGAGGCACCAGACATACACATGGTACACATATATATGTGTGTATATATAATATATATCCCTATATGTATGTCTATATTATATGCAGGCAAAACACTTACACACATAAAATAAAATTCTGTGACTCCAGAAACATGGCTAATAGCCATCTGCACCTTGATGTGTTTCCTTGGTTAATGAGGTTCGTTATTTGTTTTGTTTTGTTTTTATTTTTCGAAACAGGGTTTCCTTGTATGCCCTGTAACTAGCTGCATAGACCTATCTGGCCTTGAACTCACAGAGATCCACCTGCCTCTGCCTCCCGAGTGCTGGGATTAAGGGCGTGCGCCACTCCCCAGTGCTTTCAGACTTGGCAACATCAGGTGCCTGAACTGCAAAGAGCGACATGCTAACTCATCCCGGGAGGAATGGAGGCGGCCACTTGCCGGGTGAGACCATGGCCCCAGATATTTGATGGCACCTAGAGAAGGGTGGCTGGGCATGTGGCACTTCAGATCCTGTCCTTTGAACTCTATGGTATCAGAGCTGGGTGTGCTGTGTCTCAACATGAAGAGGAACTCAGAATAGTCCTTAGGCAGAGGGAAGGGTACAGAACCCAGGGAAGATGTGAATCAGGCTGGGAAAAGGTTACAAAGGAGGAGGTCAGATCAAGAAGGGGGTTCCTGGGATCCCAGGGAGAAAGGGGACACTCAACAGCATAAATTCTAAGCTGAACTCTGCCCTGGAGCCCTGAGTGCCCACCCACTGTCTCTCTGCCCCCACTAATCAGTTCTTCCTCAGACTTAGCTGGAGCTGGGGCAGGATAAAGTGCTAGAGAGAGCCTGTTGAGCAGAAGCCACTGCTTCTCAGGCCGGGCGGTGGTGGCGCACGCCTTTAATCCCAGCACTTTGGAGGCAGAGGCAGGCGGATCTCTGTGAGTTTGAGGCCAGCCTGGTCTACAGAGGTAGTTACAGGACAGGCTCCAAAGCTACAGAGAAACCCTGTCTCAAAAAACAAAACAAAAAAAAAAAAAAAGAAAAGAAAAAAGAAAAAGAAAAAGAAACCGCTGCTTCTCTTCTCCTTCCCCTGCCTAGACCCCTGCCTCTGCCACATGTGCCAGAACCAGCTGCTAGCAAACACATCTCCATGTCCTTTATTCGTGTGCTGTGCCCTCACCCCCTTTCCTCCTGGCCTGAAGGAGTAGATGAAGTATTGGGGATGGGAAAGTTGGAGTATTTCCACGGGGTCCCCCACCTTTAATCTCGTGGACATCTGGTACCCTCGAGGCTTCTCTGTCTCTCCCCCAGGCCAGATGATCTTCCGGTCGTTTGGGATGACCTGGGGGTGGGAGTATGAGATAGAGGGTGGCCACGCAGGGGTCTCGGCCCCAGGACCCTAAGGCCCCAGCCCCCACCCCCTCATGACCCCCACCTACATGGGTGCCATTGTAGATGCCCACTTGCACCAGCTTTCGGTTCTGCAGGTTCATGATGCTATAGTTGGCAAACTTCCGGTCCCCATCCTCATTGAATTCCACACGGCCAGTCACTCCATCAGCATACTTGGAAGACATCAGTACCCTGGGAAGACAGCCGGGCTTCGACTTAACCACAGCACCTGCTCTTCTTTCCTTCTGAGCAGCCCAAGCTCCCGCCCCTTCCACCCCAGTTTTAAGGAAGGAAAGATTAGCAGATGGTCGCTCCTCACACTGAGTGGACACTGCAGTGTGTGCCTCCCGGCACCAGATGGACAACACAGCTCTAGCTCCTGAGTGGGTCTTGGATGCCAGACCCCATGTCAAGGGCTTCTCTGAATGAGGATGTATGACTATCAGAGCCACTATCCTGGTTTTACAGGGGAGGCAGAAGCCCAGAGGACCTCAGGCCCGCTCGCCATCAAATGGTGGAAATAGAACGAACTGCCTCCTCGTCCTAGCCACTGGGTGGCTTACCTGGCTGTATGTTTGCTCACTGGAACATATCAGTGAGGTCGTGTGCATGCAACCCAAATGTAGGGGTCACTCCTGTGAGTGTGCTTGTGGCATACATATGTCATGTTCCTCTTTGGGTTCCTGTGTGCATTCATTGGTCTGTGTGCATGTGTGTGCAGCCTGTGACTGCACGGATGGTATGGGAACATGTGGTGGTGCTGTGGAGAGTGGCTCTGGGCAGTCATTCCCTTGATCAACCATGAATCTCTCATTGTCGATGGATGCCTGCTCTGAATTTCTGGGTCCATAGAGGGTCCCAAGCCCCACCTGCAGCAAGAGCTTTCTTCTAGGGCACCAGGCACCATGGGAGTTAGGTAAAACCTGCAGTGTGGGGTGGAGAAGCGGAGGCAGTCACAACTTCAGTGACAGCAGAGGTAAGGGTGCTTGTGGCGAGAAAAGGGATGGTTATCACAGTAAAGACACAGGATGTGGTGCTAGAAATGTGGTCATCTCCACAGGGAACTAACTATAGCATGTCCTAGATAAGACCACAGCAAGTCAGGCACGGTGGTGCGCTTAGGAGGCAGAGGCAGGTGGATCTCTGTTAGATCGAGGCCAGCCTGGTCTACAGAGCGAGTTCCAGAACAATTAGGGATACACAGAGAAACCCTGTCTCAAAAAGCAAAACAAAACAAAAGACTGGCTGGACCACTCCCAGAAGGGTGAACCACGGCTAAAGAACGCCCCCTTCTGCCTGGGCAGTGGTGGCACAACGCTTTAGTCCCAGAACTCCGGTGGCAGAGACAGGCAGATATCTGAGTTTCAAGGCCAGCCTGGTTTAACAAGAGTGAGTTCCAGGAACAATCAGGACTACAACAGAGAAAGTCCTGTCTGCAAAACAAAACAAAAACAAATAAACAAAAATTAAAGAAAGGAAAGAAGGAAGGGAAGGAGGGAGGAGGGAAGAGGAAGAAGAAGACAGTAGGAAGGCAGGAGGTGAACGGGAAGGTAAATTCCTGAGTGTCCTGAATGCCGGTGTCCGTGCCTTTCCTTCCTCCTCCTCCCTGCGCTCTATCCCTCGCCCCCCTACCCCCCCCTCACACGCCCGCAACAACAAGAACTCAAGAACAAAAGAATAAAGGGAAAGGAAAAACCCCCAAACTTCCAGCCCTTCCCACCTCCTAAGAAATGACTCCTCCCACCTACTGAGAGCAACCCCCGCCCACCTCTTGAACAGTGGTCCTGTCTTCCAGATGTTGGTGTTTCCCACGCAACCCCGCGGCGGGTCGGTGATGTTCTCCTTCTCTAGCAGCTCGTGGACTGCCTGCGCTACCACGCCCACGGCGTCGCTGATGTGGGCCGACTCGTTCTTGCCGTTGATGAGCTGCAGTCCGATGATGCCTGCGCGATCCCGCAGCTTAGAGACTGGACAGACCATCAGCCCCAAGCGACCCCACAGTCCAGCACTCACCGTCTGGGGCGTAACGCAGGGCGTTCCCCGAGATCTCGCGCTCCCCCACCAGCCACACGTACCCAGAGCCCGTCATGTTCAGCATCGCGGCTGCGCGGTACACGGTGGCAGCGTCGTCCTCGCTGTGGGGCAGACCCGGGTGACGAGCCAGGACTCCAGCTCTCCCTACCCCGGCCGCAGCCTCTCCCTCTCGCATGCTCCGGGGGAGCGTGCCTGCGCCCACCACCCTTCCTGCTGTCAGGCCCGGAGATCTGCATAGGCGGTGAGGCTGGACCCAGGGCCTTTCCAGTCTTCAGCTGCTAGCCCCCTCTGCTTTTAGGAGGCAGGAATAGGGTACAAGATGACTTTCTGAACTCGGATAATGATGGCTCACTGTTGGGCACTTGCTCTGTGCTCCAAAAATGCTTTGCCGGAACTATCTCAGCACCCTTAAGGGGAATGCGTTGGGATCAAGGTGGAACCAAGACATAGTGATAAATGGCAGAGTAGCATCTGTGCCTAGACAGTTCACTCCAGAACCTGTGAAGCGGTGAGCTCTAGGCTAGCCATGGGTCTGATGGACTCGTGCTCAAAGGTGTGGAATGACAAGGTGAGGGCTCTGGGCTGAGGAGATGCCAGTAGAATTCCGTGCCCTAGTTGCTGAGCTGAGCATCCCGAAGATACCATGGGACAGAAGAGAGACCCCTCTCACAGGAGGTATGTTCTCTGACCTCCAAGGTCAGAGCCACCAGGACAAGCCTTGCCTTGCGGGGACTTATGTATGGTCTTTAGAGTTTGAAGTGCCCTCATAAGTAATTCCTGTGGATAGTGAGACAGGGGCCCTAGTCCCCCGAGGCTGGGTCTCCCTGGTCATAGCAATGACCCTGAGGTCTTCCAGGGCTCCAGTAGCCACTAAGGGTCCTCTCCTCAACCTGCATCTCTCAGACTTCCATTCAAGGCCCAGCCATGACTGGCATTTTGCTTCTTCAGTACATGTTTAGTAGGTGCAGTGAAGCCAAGTGGATCACCTGATATTTGGTTATTTTTCTTTTAAAAGCTTTTACTTTAAATTTATTTTATGCGGGCTGGAGAGATGGCTCAGAGGTTAAGAGCATTGCCCGCTCTTCCAAAGGTCCTGAGTTTAATACCCAGCAACCACATGGTGGCTCACAACCATCTGTAATTGGGGTCTGGTGCCCTCTTCTGGCCTGCAGGCATACATACAGACAGAATATTGTATACAAAATAAATAAATATTTTAAAAAAATGTTTAATGTACTTTTAAAAAATTTATTTTATACATGTGAGTGTTACCTTTATGCATCTATGTGCACCAGACAAGTGCCTGGTGCTTGTGGGGGTCAGAAGATGGTGTCAGATCCCCCGGAATTGGAGCTTTGAATGGCTGTGAGTCACTGGGGGTGCTCAGAACTGAACCTGGGTCCTCTGCAAACATGAGGCCATCTTTCCAGTCCTTGTTGGGTTAGGTGTATACCAGCTGATCTATACCCAAGATAAACCACACTTCCCTAGAATCCTGCCCCCAACATTTTCAATGTTTTTAACCAAAAGAAAAGCTCTAAATGATGGTGCTGTTGATGAATATAAGCAACATTAAAAACAACAAGGCAGTACCTCAGCAAGAACATATGCCAGAGCCAAAGTGGAGGCATATGCCTTTAATCCCGCCACGGGGGAGGCAGAGGCAGGCGGATTTCCCCAAGCACAAGGCCAGCCTGTTCTACATGGCAAGAACAATAGAACATAGAGATATCCAGTCTCAAATCAAAACCCAAAAGAATATACGACTGTGCTGCAGTGCATTGAACATGGAAGAAGTCACCTAGTGTCACACATGTCAAGGAGGATGTCTGATGTCAGCTACACCCACCAAATCAGACAGAGAACCCCATTTCCCCAACACATCTCAGACCTACACAATGTCACTCGGTGGGATTCCGATCAATGAAATGCTTGTGGACAAAAGGTCTGATCAACCCATCAAACCTCATCAGACCATTTTATGGGAAATGGTGATGCCAACAAAGACAGCATGAGGAAAATAAAAATGAGGAGTTTGGGGAATGAATTCTGTGTATCCAACAGACAGCCGACCCGATTAATAAGGTCATTTTAATGAGGTCTGCAAAAACAGCCTCTCTAGTGAAGAAGGAGCTGGAACGTGATGAGCCCTGGGTAGCTGCTCACAGTGGAGTCTCACTCACTCACAGGCACAAGTTTGCGATTCCACAGGTTCATCAGGGTTTAAAAACCAGTGTGAACTGTGGCTCCAACTCAGTATGTGTGGGACATGTCGTGAGGCATAAGGGTATAAGCAGTATGAATATGGTGTGTGGCAGTGTGGGCGTGTTTGTATGTGAACGCTGTGTGCATATGTGCTGTGTGCTGAGTGTACCAATGGGTGGTGTTCACAGTTCATATTCATGTTAGTACCTCTGCCTACCATGACCCTTCTTCTACTGCCTTCTTTGCTAGAGCCGTGTCTGGCAATTCTGTCTTTAACCCTCAGGCACTCAACATGGAGAGGCTTTCTCACCCTATGACCAAAGAAAAGGAAGACCCTTCAGTTGTAGTGGGTGATACTGGAATTATTGGCCTTGAAGAGGCGAGTATTCACTGCTGGGCTGCTGGGGCCCGGTGTGATGGATTCTACAAAGGGTGGTCCTCTGCCTTGTGCCCTGTTCATCCTCATTATAATGCATAAGCCAAGCAGGACTACTTTCTTGGCTTTGTCCATTACAAAAGAGCCTGGTAGTCTAGTTGGTCTGTTTTAAGAGAACGGATTCCTTAAGTAGCCTTGACTTGAAGAAAGCCTTCTTGCCTGACTGCTGTGTGCATTCATTTGCCACCATCCTGAACATTCTTTTATCCAACTTGAACAAAGCTCCCTGAAGTCCTATGGTGAGAAGTATAAACAATCAGACAATAGGAGGTGTGGTGGGCCTTTTCCTGAGCAGAGCTTTCTTTGGGCATCCTGGGCTGGGCTTGCCTTCCAAGGGACATTTCCTTCCTGGCTCCTTTTTTTTTTTTTTAATTTATTTATTATGCATACAATATTCTGTCTGCGTGTATGTCTGCAGGCCAGAAGAGGGCAGCAGACCTCATTTTTACAGATGGTTGTGAGCCACCATGTGGTTGCTGGGAATTGAACTCAGGACCTTTGGAAGAGCAGGCAATGCTCTTAACCACTGAGCCATCTCTCCAGCCCCCTTCCTGGCTCCTTTTTTCAGGACATATTTCTCTCTCTCTCTCCCACTCCCTTCCTCCCTCTGATAGGGTCTCCTGAGGCTGCAGCAGGTTTGAACTTGCCAAGTAACTGAGAATGATCGTGAACTTTGATCCTTCTGCCTCCCGAGTGCCAAATTAGAGGTGTGCCCCGCCACACCTGTCTTTATTCAGTGCTGAAGATTGGGGCTAGAACACGGTTCATGTTAGCTAAGTGCTCTATCAACCGATATGGATGCATCTCTACTCCCATATGGATGGATTCTTAATCCATTCCTTTGTTTTCTTTTTTCTTTCTTTTCTTTCCTTTTCTTTTTTGTTTTGTTTTGTTTTATTTTGTTTTTCGAGACAGGGTTTCTCTGTAGTTTTTGAGCCTGTCCTGGAATTAGCTCTTGTAGACCAGGCTGGCCTCAAACTCACAGAGATTCGTCTGCCTCTGCCTCTGCCTCTGCCTCCTGAGTGCTGGGATTAAAGGCGTGTGATACCACCACCCGGTCTCCCCTCTCTCTCTCTCTCTCTCTCTCTCCCTCCCTCCCTCCCTCCCTCCCTCCCTCCCCCTCCTTCTTCCTTCCTTCCTTCCTTCCTTCCTTCCTTTCTTTCTTTCTTTCTTTCTTTCTTTCTTTCTTTCTTTCTTTCTTTCTTTCTTTCTTTCTTTCTGTTGCTGTTTTGTTTTTTGAGACAGGGTTTCTCTGTAGCTTTGGAGCCTGTCCTGGAACTCGCTCTGATCAGCCTGCCCTCAAACTCACAGACATTCGCCTGCCTCTGCCTCCCGAGTGCTGGGATTTAAGGCGTGCGCCACCAACACCCTGCTCTTTTATCCATTCTTTAGAAGCCCTATACTATCCCTCACCCCAAAGTATACAGTTAGAATCAATGGTTCTCGACTTATGGGTTGTGACCTCCTTTGGGGGGGGATTGCATATCAGACATACTGCATATCATATATTTACATTACAAATCATAACAGTAGCAAAATCACAGTTATGAAGTGGCAACTAAATAATCTGGTTGAGGGTCACCGCAGCATGAGAAACTGAATTAAAGGGTCGCAGCATAGGGAAGGTTGAGAACCAGTGAGCTAGACTGAATAGCAAAGGCAATAAACCATGACTCTGCAGTGTGTCTTTGCACTGTTAAGTGCCTGTCACAGTGTGTGTGTGTGTGTGTGCGCGCGCGTGCTCATGTGTGTAGCGAGACAGTTGGCACCTGCTTGCTGATGGTCCTGGGGGAGTTGGCCACACCAACATGTGACAGCTACCACCCTCAGAGAAGGGCAGCTAGTGCCAGCCCTGCCATCTGAGTGAAGAAATCGTCTATCCTCCAGGCTGAGTCTTGGTTGCCACACCCCACAACCTGTGGAAGCGAGTGGTGTGCACCAGGTTTTGTGCATAGAGAGAGGTTGCTGACCGGATCTACAGATAGACATCTATCCTGTGTCTGAACACAGCTGTTCCTGTTCCTCCACTGTCACCATGGCAGCAGGATTTAGGGTATTTTCCTCCAAGCTGGATGACATGATGTTTTTTTCCTCCACTCTGTCAGAGCCCAGCAGAGCTGGGCAGACTAGGGACTAGGTCTACCTCAACCTCCCTATTGTCAGCGGGGCTGCCACCCCCCCTTCCCTTCCTTCCTTTGCATGGGTCTTAGGCTCCCTTTACAGAAAACACTAGTTGGCTAGAGTAGGGGGATTTTACTGTGCTCTGTCACAACAGTGAAATGCAGTGGGAGACAGGCCCTTGCAGGGCCAGCCTGTTCTTCTCCATCAGTGGTTGTGGACCTCGGGCTCACCCTCTACACCTGCATGCCATTCTGTGGGGCACCTTCCTTGTCCTCAGCCCTCAGGATGTTTACATAACTAGGTCTCCCGACTTCCAAGCATTGTATCCCCAAAGCTCAGTTTAGGGCAATGGTTCTACGTGACTGTGAAAGGTAAGAATCCAGGGAGGGATGAACAGAGGATGGGGAGTTGCCTAGGCTACCGGGTGAGTAGGAGGATGGTGGGCTGGGGTTCGGCTATCCTTGGTGAAGTTTTAGTTTTCTTTTTTCTTTCTTTCTTTTTTTTTCTTTCTAAATTGAAGCTCATTTTGCTCAATGGTGCCCTCAACTTAGGCCACATGCTGGACTTGCGCCCCAGGCGGAATTCCAGTGACGTGATGAAGAACCGAGCCTACTCACCTCGCAGATAGGATGATGACCCTGGCTTCCAGTTCCCGGGCCTCCATCAGCAGAGCCGTCACGTTCTTGGTTCCTGGGTCGAACTGCAGCACCTTCTCGGCCTGTGGTGTGAGAAGAAGCGTTAGCAGGCAGCTGGGAAAGGGAACATTGTGCCTCAGTGGCAAGAGTGGGGCCAAAGCTGCTAGGAACCCCGAGGCAGCTGCGCTAGAGCTGCCGTGGCCTGTCCTTGCCACCTGCACTGTGCGCCTGCCTCCGCACTCCACGCTGGCCTGGCCTCGCTGCCTGTCCTTCCTTCAGCCTGCTCGATGTCCTCCTGTCCTCACGCTCTGCTCTTCTCGCTTTATGCTCGCTCCAGGTCTCTCTTTTCATCTCACTCCTGTCCTCATTTTTTGCACTGAGCATGCAAGCTGAAGTGGGCCGAGACTCAGAAAGAGACGTGCAGCGGACAGGAAATAGAAAAGTTTTGGAATGCAACTGGGAACAGAGATGGGGCTGACTTTTCCAAAACCTTGGGAGATCTCAGCTCAGACCTGATTCCTCTTGCTCCTAGAGGAGCAGCCCAGACTCTGAAGTGACCAGGTGGGCAGGCTCCCTCCCGGGGTTCCACTAGGAAACCCTGGCGGACCTGGAGATTCGCATGCACTTCCCAGAGCAGCGCCTCCTTGTGGCCGTGCTTGTCTTAAGGATGCAGGCCAGGGTCACGGCGGGTGGGTCATGGGCACCCACACCGCCCACCCCTGCCCTCTCCTGCCTGCTTGCTACCTGCCTCACCACCTGTCTCTCCTCACTGCTCAGGCCTGCGGCTCGGCTCGGCGCGGTGGGGCCAGATAGCACCCAGTGGCTGAGGCACCGCAGGCCGGGACTCGCTAGTCGGTGGGTGGCGTGCACGTCCATGCATATATACCTTGGGTCCGCGCTTGTTGTCATAGGACAGTTGGTCGAGGTTTTCATAGTTCCTTTTTTTACTCTGATGAATAATGTGCACAGAGAAAATATGCAGACACAGAAGAAGATTATAAACGGTTGAAAATGACGGCGCTAAAGCAATCACACCACCTCCTCGGCACGTCTGCAGACGGGCACGTACCTGGAGCTCGCAAACACCGAGACCCGGGTGGGGGCTGGGGACTGGAGTGGAGCTGAGCGTGGAGGGGACACAGGGGCAGGGGCCACGGAGGCTCCCTGCCATGGAGCTAAACTTGTGGAAATCGTCACTTTCGGGAGAGAGGGCAACCCTGTCCACACCACCCTTAAGGGGTCCCGCCTGCCACCCCCACCCCTGTCATGCACCTGCTGTGTGGCCCCAGCAGTACCCACCCCCACCCGCATCAGTCCTGAGTGAAAGAGGAGCAGCTTGCCGGGCCCTGTCCCCATGACCCTCCCACCCCCTCCCGCTTATTCTCCCTGCTCTCTGGAGACTGGCTGTTATGCTCACACCCGTATGCCCACATTTGTGCCTGAGACTGGGTGTGAATGGCTGTGCATACGTATGCCTGCATGCCTGCGGGGGTGACACGCCACTGTCACCTTCATAGAAGGTACATCTATGGCAGACTGTGATGGAAGGTCAGTGCAGTCTAAGTATATGTGTTCGGCCGTGTGTGTGTGTGTGTGTGTGTGTGTGTGTGTGTGTGTGTACGTGCGTGCGTGCATGTAAGCTTGTAGTTACAAGTCAATACGAGCACACAGAGGAAGCACTTCTATGTGATCCCCTTGGGCAGTGCAGAGGCATCTGGAGATAAGTGAGGTCTGTCTTGCCACTAAAATATCCAAGAACTGACTGGCAGTGTGTATGTGCTTTCGAGTGTGTGAGCAGGTGGTTGGGTGGGCAGGGATAAGGCTGGTGAGCATGTGAGCGTGTTGGTGGTAGTCTGTGTGGCTACGACAGGCGTGGCAGAAGTATGAAGGAACCTGCCATATGCTGATAATGGGACTCTCTCTTCAGAGAGGTGGAGCCCTTGGTGCCAATAACCAGCCCTCCTTCCCAGACTCAACGGACTGCCATAAAGCATTTACTCTGGGCCTGTCTCTAGCCTCGATGCCTCCCCCATCCCCGGCCCATGCCCTTACTCCCTCCTATGGCACCTTGGGTGTGGGGCACAATGGTTGGTGCTAAGTATGATGAGGCCAGCTATGATTTTGCAGGCAGAACATGCTCCCACCCCTCGCCCTCCCCCATCTGCCTTTTGGGGCCCCTCCCCAGCCTGGGCCTCCTCCTCCTCTCTGCTACCTGAGAAGCACCACCTGATTCTTGGTGCTCTAGGTCCTGGAACTGAGGTAGGGTCAGGGGCCAAATCCGGATCTATTAGGGTGTTGGTGGGGAAGGGCATAGGGGTCACTTTGACCCCCCCACCCCAAATCCTGGCTCTGGTCTCTGGTTGTTCACAGATTGGAGGGGCCAGTTTGAGATGGGAGTGTATATGTGTCTTGGGATCAGTGTCTACATAGTCCCTTGAGGGATACAGAGCTCAGCTCCAAAGTGGGAGGGAGATGGAGAGGGGAGGGGCATGGAGTAAACCTGAAAGGATAGTATGAGGTGGGGGGTGGGGTTGTAGAGAAACGGGGCTTCAATTAGGGCCACAGGCAGCCACAAGGCAGCCGGCTTTTAGAAAGATAAGGCCTCTGTGAGCATATGGATTGTATACCAGTAGATAGAGGATACCAGTGCTCTGGGAGGCGGTGTGTGTGTGTGTGTGTGTGTGTGTGTGTTTGGGGGTGGATCGCACCCTGTAGAGGGTGTTCCTGAGAGGTGGGTGGGACTTAGTACCTGGCGGAGAGGGGCGGAGCGGTTCTTGAGTTATGAGTCTGATTGGGGCCTGAGCTGGGCTTAGGGAGGCCTGAACTAGAGGGGGCGGGGCGGGACAGGGGTGTTTGCAGAGCTCCAGGTGGTCCAGCCCTCGCGCAGCAGGGACTGACACGAAGGAGATTTCGACTAATGGCAAAAGCGAGTGAAATGAGCCGAGGACAGGCCGGGGCGGGCGCCGCCAGACGCAGTGGTGCTGAGCATGCAGGATGGAGAGAGAGTGTTCACAAGGAGCCACAGACATGGCATGGCCCGCCTGCTCCTGCTCAACAAGGACCTCTCCTGGGTGAGGGCCTCACCTTGGACTCGCGCTCCTCCAGCAATGTCTCCAGGCGCTTCTGCGCCGCCCGGCCCTCGTGGTCGTCGCTGACCAGCAGGATGATGTGGTTCCAGTTGTAGACGCGCATCATCTCAAACCAGACGCTGGACTGGTGGGAGTAGGGCGGCACCGTCCGTAGGAAGCTCAGGTGGATGCTCTGTGCGGGGAACAGGGAGGCTGAGGCCAGGCCAGGCCAAGTAGGCTTTTCCCTCCCCCATTGATGGGAGCACTTCTTCCCATCTGCCCTTCCCCTTCCCCTCTGGCATCTACTGTGAGAGCAGAGGTTTGGCGTTTTCCCAGTAGCACCCTGTCATGGATGAAGCATGTCTGTTCCTAGGGTGACTGCCACCTTCCCACCAGCACCTCTCTAAAAATGCTGACTGTAGAAGCTTCTCCAACATCAATGGGCCTCCCATGGTACTCTCCTCCGTTTCTATAGCTGTATTTTGGACTGAGGTACAGCTCAGTGGTAGAGCATTTGCCTAGTGCAAATAAGGCTTTGGGTTCTATCCAAGGCACTGGTAAGAAAATAACATTTACTACTAAGTCTTCTTTCCCGGGGTCAAACATTGTTGCCTTTCTTCCCCAGAACCCAGAGGCTGTGGTTTACTGGTTGCTTTGCTGCTTAAAATACTCTAGCTGCAGCTGGGCAGTGGGGGTGCACGCCTTTAATCCCAGCACTTGGGAGGCAGAGGCAGGTGGATCTCTGTGAGTCTGAGGCCAGCCTGGTCTACAAGAGCTAGTGGGGGTGCATGCCTTTAATCCCAGCACTTGGGAGGCAGAGGCAGGTGGATCTCTGTGAGTCTGAGGCCAGCCTAGTCTACAAGAGCTAGTTCCAGGGCAGGCTCCAATGCTACAGAGAAACCCTTTCTCGAAAGAAAGAAGGAGGAGGAGAAGGAGGAGGAGGAGAAAGAGGAAGAAGAGGAAGAAGGAGAAAGAAGAGGAGGAGGAGGAAGAGAAGAAGAAGAAGAAGAAGAAGAAGAAGAAGAAGAAGAACAACAACAACGACAACAACAACAACAACAACAACAACAAAGCCAGCTCCCAGGGACTGTCTATGTCTATCCAAGTGAACATGGCCCTTCTATGCCCCTGTGACTTGGTCCTCTGAGGCTTCTAGGTTGGGTGTTTGTTTGTTTTGCCAGTTCCCTTTTGGTGGCCAGGGCAGTGTATTGGAGTGAAAGAAATGTTCACTGCCTCTGTCACCAGCTGCAGGCAGGTTTCATTACAGTTGGTGCTGCCTATGGGTGCTGAGTGGTCTTGCTGGTTTGTGTGACGGGCAGGGGGCTGACTTTGAGTTGGGACAATCAGGGACCAGAATGTGGCTGTGATGTTTGGCCCCATTGTTGACCACACACAAGCCCAGTGAGTTGGCCCATGGTCAGTCCCTAGGTTGGTCCAGTTGTATGTAGCCTCCTAGCTTTTTTGTTTATCCCTGGCTACTTTGCTTCTTCTGGTCATTCCTCTCTCTTTCTCTCTCTCTTTCTCTCTCTCTCTCTCTCTCTCTCTCTCTCTCTCTTTCTCTCTCTCTCTCTCTTTCTCTCTTTCTTTTCTTGTTTCTCAAGACATGGTTTCTCTGTGTAGCTCTGACTGTCCTGAAACTCAGTCTGTTGACCGAGATGACCTTTAACTCACAGAGATCCACCTGCCTCTGCCTCCCAGGTGCTGGGATTAAAGGCGTGCACCACCACCACCCGACCATCATTCCTCTCCTTTACACGTGAGGGTGAAAGTGTTCCAGAGGAAAAATGGTCAGAAGGCATAGGATGAGAGCCTGCTCCTCACTGGCTTGGGAAGAGTGGCCCCTCCCTCTGGGGCTCTCCTACAAGACCCTCCTCTGACTCCTTTGTTGTCACTGAAGGGCAGAGCCACCACATGCTTGGGCCTGAAAGGCCAGTCATCCTGCCTTAGGACAGACTTTTCAGGGACTATAGGCTCTGGCAGGAAGACTCTGAGGGGTATGTGGAGACCCGGAGGCCCACTGCTCAGTCCACTAGCCCTCTGGCTGAGCCCAGGCACCAGCTGGTTATCTCTAAGCTCCTGGATGCCTACAGGTTTCTTGAGTCTACAGAAAATGGGGAGCAGGCTCTGGGGCCTGTTAGGCCATGGGGTGGCTGGATTGCATTCCAGTTGACAAATCCTCGCAGAGATCACAGCAAATGAAAGATTGTATGACCCAGAACAGGTTCCCTGTTTCTCTGGGCTGTGGTTTTCTACAACTCAGCGGCTGCTCCTCAGCTTTGGGGCCAACTGATGGAGACCATCCCAGTCTTTGGGCCACAAGATCTCTGCAGGATCCTGAGCTGAGATCCTTTAGTTCCCAAGACACGAGTCTCTTGCCATAAGCTGCCTGCCTGTCTACCCTGCCTATCTCCTCCTACGTGCACTTACGTCCGAGGCTGGGGTGCATAGCGTCCCTTTCCACCCTGAGCACTTCTCCATCCGGGCACCTGCTTCTGCTGCTTCTCTCCACCTCTTCCCCTGCTTCCTGTTCTGGGACGCTCCCTCTTTACCCTGTTTTCTAGCCCAGGAAGCCCTCTTCCTCCCAAAGGGGATGTTATTGGTCTTTTTGACTGTCAGCAGGAGCCAGCCTGAGTCAGGGGTAACTGCTTGAGCATGTGTGAGCGTGCAAGGAGAGGGAGGGTGAGGATGCTAGTGTTGTGTGAGAATGTGTATGGGACTTGTGAGAGTGTGACAGCATGAGCATGCGGGGACTGAGTGTACATGTTAATATATGGTGAGTATGAACACTTATGAACATGTATGTGACTGAGTTGTCATAGGCATGCATGTCAGTGTGCTTGAGTATTGTGTACCGATATCTATGTGATTCAGTGTGAGGTACGTATGTGCGGTTAATGAATGAGTGTGCCATTTAAGTTCCCTCAAGGGCAGCCTGTGATCTAAGCATCCCCACCTCACCTGTATCCACTGCCCAGTGCCAATCCACCTGGCTCAGCTACATGTGGCCCTGGAGCTATCTGGAGCTGACAATGGGGGATAAAAAATAATTGAGTCTGAGTCTGGTGGTCAGGCTTACCTTGTCAGAGTAGATGGACATTCGGGTCGTCAATCCCAGAACGGGGATTCTGTAGAAGCCAGCTGTGTAGGAGACGGGAGTGGGGGTGAAGTGGTCGTTGGGGGTAGGTGGGTGGCTAACTAGGATTGCGTAGACCTGTGAATACCGGAGACAGAGTCAGCTTTGTGGGAGGAGAATGGACATAATACTAGGGTTTGAGACCCAGTGGAGCAAGAGCTGGAACTGCAGGCCAGGGGTCCAGGTGGTGCCATTTGTGCCCACGGTCCACACATCCAAGAGACAGGAAAATGAGCCAAACCACAATACTCTGGTGATAAACCCATTGTGGAGAGGGAGCAGCACCAAACAAGACTCTAGGGATGTAGACGACAACACCACACACACACACACGTGCACACACACACACACACACACACACACACACAGAGTTGGCAGATCCTTTCTCAGCCAGCCCTCTCTGGCCAGGGCACCTCTTGTAAAGTCAGGAGGGAGGCAAGTGTCTGAGCAAAGTTCTGGCATGGCCTCTACATTCTGGGATATAAAAACTGATTCTTACTCCCCTCACCCGATATCCAGCCCCCCTTTAGGACACATTAGTGTTTGTAGGCATGTATGTATGTGGCTATGTTCATGAGCACATGCTGACACATGTGTGCACTATGTGCATCACACATCCATGTTTATATATGCCTGTAATGATGGAATCAGGGCTCTATGTGCATTGACCATACAAAGCAGTGAGTCCATGGATGTGCAAACATGTGTGAGCATGTGCAGATGATTGTGTCATGTTGGGATGCAGTGTGTTAGTGCGGTGTTCATGTACACATGTGTGAGCAGACATGTTCATGGATGTAGCATGTCCTATGAAAAGCATGTATGAACAGTCTTGGCGCAGTCCCTAGCTCTTCTCTTACATAAACTGGTGCATTGCAGTGACCCTCATATGGCTTCATTGGAATTCAGCAACCAGCTCAGCCAGGGGCGGACAGTTTCAACAGCCACATGTCCTCCCCTGCAGCACACTGAGCTCGGCTCCCACACTGTGCCTTGGTGTCTCTGGCATGCGCAGTTCTCACTCCCACCCCTGCAGAGCCTGTTTCCTCTGGCACCTGGGCCATCCATTGCAGACTCATGAATGGGGGAAGGGAAAAGGGGTAAGGAAAGAAACAAAGATGGCCCCAGGCCTCATCCAGTCAGTGGTCTGAAGTGCTCTTCCATTTGTGACCAGAAGGTCTGGACCCACACTGACTGGATGGAACAAATCACTAACGATAGTCACATGGCAGCACACATGGTCCTTCTGAGGACCGGTCCAGGTGACAGGTGACCAACTGGGGGAAGCGACAGACACAGATGTTTGTTCCAGGCCTCTCCAGGTGCCAGTTAGCTTGGAGTGGTCTAGTAAGGAGACTGAGAAGGACCAGGGGAGGACGGAAAGAAACTGGGACAGCGGGATGAATGGTGGAGGAGCAGGAGAAAAGGGAAGTAGTGGTCACCTGGCTGGAGATGAGGTCCTCACACACTGACAGGGCCATCTGTATGGCGTTGGGCTTGTGGGTGACAGAGGTGGCGTTGAGCTGTATCTTCCAAGAGCCATGTCGCTTATTGGCCTGGTTCACGGCCTCGCGGAACATCTGCTCGTGCTTGCGCGTGCTCAGCACCGCGCCGATGTTGACGATCTTGGGGTCGCAGGCGGCGCGGGCGAAGGAGCAGGAAAAAAGCAGGGCGAATGTCAGCAGGTGCATGGTGCTCATGAGCTCCGGGCGCGGCGGGCCTGGTTCTGGGTTGCGCGAGTGCAACGACCCCGGTGTACGACCCGCGGGCCGCCGGGGCGGTCAGGCACCCGCGAGTCCTCCAGGAGCCTGGGGCGAGCGCGGCGGACGCTGTCCGAGGTGCTGAAGCGTGTTCGGCGCTGCTCGAACACCCGCGCGGAAAAGCGGAAAGGACGGCGGCGCGGGCTGAGCGACTGGTCCGGACGCTGCGGCTACTGCAGCAGCTGCGGAGTCGTGAGCGGGACCTACGCGTCCTACCCCTCCCACCGCCCCCGCTTCCTGACGCCGAGTCGAGCGCGCTCCTCCTGACGCGCGCGCTTGCGTTGGCGTGAGTGCTTTGAGTGCGCGCGAGCGAGGAGCGCTCCCGCCGGTGTGTGCACGCGCGTTTGCGTGCAGCGACCCTGGTACGGTCACTCGCGTGGTCCCAGACCTGCAACAGTTGAGCAGTTCCCTGCTAAAGGGGTTTCTTATACGCGCGTTCTCCTGCACCGCGTGTATTTCAACATGAGGGAATGTGTGCTGTGCAAGCTTGTCTGTGCGTGCACGCCTAAGTCCTCACCCATAGTTTGTGATATTTTGGGACTTGATTCTTCCAAGAACAGGGAAAGGCCCTATCTCTATATACCTCCAGGGGAAGGATATTGGTGCTCTCCTCCCGACAGGGCTTGGTAATGGAGAGAGTTGGGCACATCGGTAATCCAGATCTCTTAAGAGGCTGAGACAGGATTGCTTAGAGTTCAAGGCCATGCTGGGCTACAGGGGGACAGGCTACAGTGATGGAGGTGGGGCAGCCACACCTTCTTAGAAGTGTGATTTGGACTTCCTTCTAGAGGTTAAGAATAGGTGTGGCATTGGCTATCCTACTACAGAGTGGTACCTTCTTGGAGACCTGAGGGAGACCAAAATCAGAGGGAGCTGCTTGCCGCAGCAAACTCAAGGTTAAACATCAGGCTCCTGCCTGGCAGGTCTGAGTTAGGTATTTCGTATTTCCTGCTTCTCTCTGACTTCTCTCTAACGTGTTGCCAGGGCCTTCTCCCAGCTGTGAGTTCCCAGAGCTCCTCTTGTTCCTGGGCCCGGCATTCCTAATTCTTTGTCCCCCTTCAGCCCTATAGATTACAGCCCTTCCCAAATTCAAAGAACAGCTGAAGCCCCGCCCCTGCCAATGACATCACTATTTCCAATAGCAACCAAGGATTTTGCTGGCTCCACTGTAAATGCTTCCTAGGGGACAAAGCAGGTGGTCTCCACACCTAAGTGCTGAGCAGTGCAGGGGGAAATCCTGGACCCTCCAGGTTCGCACTCCTGGTTCCTGTCGCTAACACTGTCTTCCTGGAGCAGAGGACAGGCAGGCCTGTGGCATTGTTCAAGCCCCCTGTCTTGACTCCTTTTCTCTCTCTGCTGCCTGGAGAGGGGGTGGTTTACATGCCTTTGTACTCTGCATTGGGGAAAGAGCTCCATCCTCGGGATCCTGGAGCTCCAACAGCTTTCAGAAGGCCTAGAGTTGACACCTCCTGCAGATGAGTTGGAGCCACCTCCAGACAGCTATGGCTTCTGGCAAGTCAGGACCTGAAGCGTGTGTAGGGGTGGGCCTGGGCTCTTCCTCCATGACAGGGCAGGAGTCACCAGTCCACCCCACACCCCCAGAGGAGCTGGAGACTGCTCCTACTGGTACAATAGAGCCCACTACTGAATATTCAGAGATCAGTAAGCAATTCTTCCCAGCCAGGAATCTGAAATTGACCACAGTAGAGTTAATTAATTAATTAATTTTTTTGAGACAGGGTCTTTCTGTGTAACAGCTCTGACTGTCCTGGAACTCACTTCATAGACTAGGCTGGCCTCAAACTCACAGAGATCCGACTGCCTCTGCCTCCCAAGTGCTGGGATTAAAGGCATGTACCACCACCGCCCAACTTTATCTTAATTTTTTGATACAGGGTTGCCCTAGCTGTCCTGAAACTATTTCTTGTAGACCAGGTTGGCCTCAAACTCACAGAGATCCGACTGCCTCTACCTCCTGAGTGCTGGGATTAAAGGCCTGAGCCACCACTGCTCCCTGAGTTACTTATTTATACCATGGAAGATTTACCAAGCAGCAGGGCTTCCTGCCCCACTTTCTGACAACCCATTTGCCAATTTACAACTGCCCCTCTCAAGCTATAGGTCCTCAATCTTTTGGTATAAACTCCCTGGGAAGGTCCCAGTACAGAGACTTAGCCCACCCATCATCTCTTTCTATGCTGTTCCCTATTATTTTGGGGCCTTCTTCCATCCCCCATCATGGCTGCTACAGTCATAGAAGCTACCAATCTTGCTTCCCCCTGCTCTAATAACAGACTGACTAAAAACTGGCTTGGATTGGGACCTCTCTAGACCCCAGGGAGACAAAGGCTATGAACATGGCAAAAAATGATTAGGAGCATCCTGTGGTGGGTCCCTAGGTTGGGACTGAAGCTCAGTTCTGCCCCTAGGCCACTATGGTCAGTCCTGCTCTGCAAAGAGCACCTGGGAAGGAGGCTGTGGATGCTCATGGCTCTACCCATGCTCTTCTGTCTGCTCTGGCGATTGCAGCCCTACCATGAGGGGTTTTCTCTCTCAAACGCCTAGTTTAGGTCAATCAAACACAGGACCCATTGACCTCAGTTCATAGACAAATACGGACTGGAGTTGGGTGGTGGTGGTGCATGCTTTTAATTAAAAAATAATGCAGCCGGGCGGTGGTGGCGCACGCCTTTAATCCCAGCACTCGGAAGGCAGAGGCAGGCGGATCTCTGTGAGTTCAAGACCAGCCTGGTCTACAAGAGCTAGTTCCAGGACAGGCTCCAAAGCTACAGAGAAACCCTGTCTCGAAAAACCAAAAAAAAAAAAAAATAATGCAAAACTAAATAAAACCAAATATGGATTTGGGTTTTTTTGGGGGGAGGGGACTTGAGATGGGCTTTCTCTGTGTATCTCTGACTGTCCTGGAACTCACTCTGTAGACCAGGCTAGCCTCAAACTTAGAGATCTGCCTGCCTCTGCCTCTCAAGTGGTGGGATTAAAGATGTTTTCCACCATCATCTGGTCAAATATGGATTGTTAGTCAGCCCAGGCTGGCCCATTGATTTTCTGTCTTCAGATCTCAGATCAGAGGCTGGGATGATAAATGGGTTCCCCATTCTCTCTAGAGGCAAGTCACTGCAACCCAGCCTCAGGGTCAACCTATGGATGCCTTTTCACCGAGTGGAAGCCAGTTTGAAAGGAGGAAGCTAACAATCCTCAAAGAGAGGAGAGTAGGAGCCACGTGTAGACATCTCTACCCGTACTGCCCTCTGGGCAGAGGATAAGCCTTAACTTGATGTTTAGCTGCTGGGGGCATCTTCTGCTTAGACTCGGAGGGCAGGGCTGGCCAGCAGTAGGCCTGGCCACCAGGTAAAGTGATCTGGGGCAGCCAAGGGCCTCACAGAGAACAGCCAGTTACCAGCAAGAATTCCGAGCCAGACTAAACCGTCTCTGACATCATCCCACATCGTTGTCCACACTGCTCATTGCCTGCCTCCACCACCGCCCCTCCTCCCTGTCCCCGTCCTCTCTAGCCTTGCAGTAGAGAGGAAAGTCTCAGAACTTGGAGGGCTCCAGGTGTCAAGCTTACGGTTATCACACATTTTGAAATAGGCACAGAGCAAAGGATTCAGTCCTTAGGTGTCCTTTCAGGGACTGCTACTGCAGACTAGGCGGTAGGGGCTGCCTTCTTCACGCACATGTCACATCAGCCCAACCAGACAAGAATGTCCTCTTTTTTTATCCATTTTTAAATTGATTTTTAAAAAAGATTTATTTATTGTATTTATACAGTATCCTGCCTGTAGGCCAGAAGAGGGCACCAGATCTCATTATAGGTGGTTGTGAGCCACCATGTGGTTGCTGGGAATTGAACACAGGTCCTCTGGAAGAGCAGCCAGTGCTCTTAATCTCTGAGCCATCTCTCCAGCCCCGTTATTGATATTTATTGAGCTCTCCATTTTTCTCTGCTCCCCTCTCTGCTTCCCCCAAGGTCTCCATGCTCCCAATTTACTCAGGAGATCTTGTCTTTTTTTCTACTTTCCACTTCCCGTGTAGATTAGGTCTATGTAAGTCTCTCTTAGTGTCCTCGTTGTCTAAGTTCTCGGGGATTGTGGTTTGTAGGCTGCTTTTCTCTGCTTTATGTTTAAAAACCGCCTATGAGTGAGTACATGTGATAACTGTCTTTCTGTCTGGGTTACCTCACTCAAAATAATGTTTTCTAGTTCCATCCATTTTCCTGCAAAATTCAAGCTGTCATTATTTTTTTCTGCTGTGTAGGACTCCATTGTGTAAATGTACCACATTTTCCTTATCCATTCTTTGGTCGGGGAGCATTTAGGTTGTTTCCAGGTTCTGGCTATGGCAAACAAAGCTACTATGAACATAGTTGAGCACATGTCCTTGTGGCACGATTGAGCATCCTTTGGATGTGTACCCAAATTACTGGGTCTTGAGGAGGTTGTTTCCTAATTTTCTGAGAAACCACCTCACTGACATTCAAAGGGGTTGTACCAGCTTGCATTCCCATCAGCAATGCAGAAGTGTTCCCTTTCCCCCACAACCTCTCCAGCATAAGTTGTCATCAGTGTTTTTGATCTTGGCCATTCTTACATGTAAGATGGAATCTCAGAGTTGTTTTGATTTGCATTTCTCTGATGACCAAGGATGTTGAACATTTCCTTGAGTGTCTTTCAGCCATTTTAGATTTCCCTGTTGAGAGTTCTCTGTTTAGGTCTGTACTTCATTTTTTTTTATTGGATTATGTGATCTTTTGGTGTCCAATTTCTTGAATTTTTTGTATATTTTGGAGATCAGACCTCTGTCTGATGTTAGGTTAGTGAAGATCTTTTCCCATTCTGTAGGCTGTCGTTTTGTCTTGTTGACCATGTCCTTTGCTTTACAGAAGCTTTTCAGTTTCAGGAGGTCCCATTTATTATTTCTCTCAGTGTCTGTGCTGCTGGGGTTATATTTACGAAGTGGTTCCTTGTGCCAATGCGTTCAAGTGTACTTCCCACTTTCTCTTCTATAAGGTTCAGTGTGGCTGGCTTTATGTTGAGGTCTCTGATCCATTTGGACTTGAGTTTTGTGTATGGTGATAGATATGGGTCTATTTTCATTCTTCTACATGTTGAAATCCAGTTATGCCAGCACTACTTGTTAAATATGCTTTCTTTTTTCCATTTGCTATTTTTTGCTTCTTTACCAAAGATCAGGTGTTCGAAGATGTGTGGATTAATATCCAGGTCTAAGAATGTCCTCTTTTGCCGGGCGGTGGTGGCGCACGCCTTTAATCCCAGCACTCGGGAGGCAGAGGCAGGCGGATCTCTGAGTTCGAGGCCAGCCTGGTCTACAAGAGCTAGTTCCAGGACAGGCTCTAGAAACTACAGGGAAACCCTCTCTCGAAAAACCAAAAAAAAAAAAATGTCCTCTTTTTTTTTTTTAAAGTTTTATTTATTTATTATGTATACAACAACATTCCTTCCATGTATGCTTGCACGCCAGAAGAGGGCACCAGATCTCATTATAGGTGGCTGTGAGCCACAATGTGGTTGCTGGGAGTTGAACTCAGGACCTCTGGAAGAGCAGTCAGTGCTCTTAACCTCTGAGCCATCTCTCCAGCCCTAAGAATGTCCTCTTAAGGGTTGACTGGAACCTCTCTCCTCTCTGGTTAAGGCTATCAAATAAAAGATAAAGATAACAAGGCCCCATTTCTCAGCAGTTTATGTGTGTGAGTGTATGTACAAACTGTGCATTTATATGTGGAGATGTACATGTGTGTGTAGTGTATTGTGTATGTATTCGTGTATGCGGGTACGTGTGTGTATGCATGTGTGCTTGTGCACGTGTTTGTGTGTAGGGCAGAGATCCATATATGGTGTTTTTCTCTATCACTCTTCACTTTATTTTTTAATATGTGTGCATGCCTGTGCAAGCATCTGGAGGTCAGAGGACAACTTGTGCAAATCAATTCTATCCTTTCAGTGTGCGAGACTCAGGGATAGACCCCAGGTTATCAGAGCCACCTTGCCTTTCAGCTAACTTTTTTTTTGAGACAGGGTCTCTCACTGAGTCTGAAGCTTACCAATTTGAGTAGATCAGCTGACTAACAAGGCCCTAGGATCCTTCTGGACCTAGCACCCCTACTCTAGGGTTGCGGGCACATGCCGACATGACCTGCTTTTTAACATGGATCTGGGACCCACACTGAAGTCCTCAGGCTTGCACACAAGCTCTTCACCGGCTCTTATCTCTCCAGCCTCTGGCAGATCCTTTAAGTAGGTCAGAAGCACCGTTGCCGTCACTTTAGTTGGGATCTGTATAAAGGGATGTTTGTGCTTTAATGGCCTGGCATCCAGGGCCTGGGAAACCATGATGCTTGAGGTTTTCAACTCCATTCTCTTTGTAACTGGGGTGGGGGCCGGAAGCCCCATTGTCTCCTCTCCTGACAGTCTGGAGCAGGAGACAGGAGGCTCCCCTGAGAGTGCTGCCCAGAGGGCCCAGTTTTATATTGCACAGTTGGGCACTGAGTTTGCTTGTTAGTGGTGCTCAGGCCTAACTTTAGAAGAAATTATCAGAACTCCCCAGGGAAACCAATCGCACTTCTGATTATGACCAAATGCTACTCTGTGTCTGTCACATGCAAGCTCCCAAAGTCCTCTACCCCTCCCACTGTCACTAATCTAAATAAGGCCTCACAGCATTTCCTGGGGATTGCAAGGGCAGGAAAGATGGCTAGTGCTGGCTAGTTTTATGTCAACTTGACACAAGCTGAAGTCATCTGAGGGGAAAAAACCTCAATTAAGAAAATGCATCAACAAGACCCAGTTATAAGGAGTTTTCTTTATTTTACTTTGTTTTGTTCTTTGAGACAGGGTTTCTCTATAGCTGTCTATGTAGTGCGACCACCACCTGGCTAAGGTGTTTTCTTAATTATTGATTGATGGGGGAGAGACCAGCCTCCTGTGGCTGGTGTCATCCTTAGTCAGGTGGTCCTGTTTCTATAAGAAAGTAGACTGAGCAGGGCAGTGGTGACACACACCTTTAATCCCAGCACTCTGGAGACAGAGACAGGCAGAAGGCAGATCTCTGAGTTTCAGGCCACTCTGGTCTATAGAACGAGTTCCAAGTTCCAGGACAGGCTCAGAAGCTACAGAGTAAACCCTGTCTCAAAAAAAAAAAAAAGATTTTAGTTGGGCTGCTGAGGAGATGACTCAGCTATTGAAGGCTAGGCTCACAACCAAAAATATGAGTTAAGGGGGCTGGAGAGATGGCTCAGTGATTAAGATGATTAACAGCACTTGCTTCTCTCTCCCAGAGGACCCAGATTCAATTCCCAGCACCCACATGGTAGTTCACAACTGTCTGTAACTCAAGGGAATCTGACACTTTCATATCAAATACACATAAAATAAAGTTAAATAGCCAGATGGTGGCAACACTGGCCTTTAATCCCAGCACTTGGGAGGCAGAGGCAGGCGAATATCTGTGAGTTCGAGGCCAGTCTGGTCTACAAGAGCTAGTTCCAGGACAGGCTCGAAAGCTACAGAGAAACCCTGTCTCAAAAACAACAACAACAAAATAAAGTTAAGTAAATATTTTAAAAATCAGTTCTCAGCACCCATGGCTATCTCTCCAGCTAATAATAATAATGGTAATGGTAATGATAATGATAATGATGATGATGATGATAATAATAATAATAATAATAATAATAGAGCTGGGTGGTGGTGGCACAAACCTTTAAACCCAGCATTGGGGTGGCAGAGGCAGGCGGGTCTCTGTGATTTCAAAGCCAGCCAGGTCTACAGAGTGAGTTCTAGGACAGCCAGGGCTGTTACACATAGAACCCTGTCTCAAAAAAAAAAGAATGAAATCTTGGTTGATTGAATATTGTATGTAGTATGTAATCATCTGTCATGTTTTTTCAGAGTTGTTTGACACTTTGATTTTACAGTCACCAGTGCTGAGATTGCTGTTTCATATAAATGTAATATAAAATGGGAGCCATATACTTAGGGCTACTATCGATATTGTTAAAAGTCAGCCCCAATTCCAAGCCTAAATTCACTTAACAATTGCTTTGAAACTCAAGTCAGAAATTCAGATGAAAGTCCAGGCATGTTGCACACCTTTCTTTGTGGGGTGGGGCGAGGGATGTTTTGAGACAGGGTTTCTCTGTGTAGACCTGACTGTACTGGAACTTCTTTTGCAGACCAGGCTGGCCTCAAATTTACGGAGATCTGCCTGCATCTGCCTCCCAAGTGATGGGATCAAAGACAGATGCCACTATCACCCTGACAGTTACACACACCTTTAATCCCAACACTCAAGAAGCAGAGGGAGACATATCTCTGAATTCCAGGGCAGCCTGCCCTACAGGGCGAGTTCCAGAACATCTGGGCTACACAGAGAAATGTCTCAAAAAAAGAAAAAGAAAAGAAACCAAACTTTAAAAAATAGAACATTTTCATGATATTGATTTGAAGAGGCCTAACTTAACATTAGTACAGCTATGACAGGCTTCAGACTAGTAATACTGGGACTAGGCCTCACCCTAACAGTAACCAGGAAAACCCACAGAGTGTACCCTGTGGGGGAACCAATCAAATGGAGACAAGCAAGTACTCGATGTTCCAGAACATTAAGAATAGCTTACCTAATTTGCATACAGGCTGCCAATTTCCTTGCAGCGATGCCAGTACCAATCCCTGTTTGACAAGACCTCTGTTGCCCCACTCCTGCCCAATCAGGAGTTCAGTCCCTACCTAAATCCATAATTCCCCTCCCCTCCCCATCCTTTACTCCTTAAAAACCCTACCATAGCTGAGTTCAATGTTCTCTGATCCAACTGCTGTGTCAGAACAGGCAGAGGACCCAAGCTTGCAATAAAGGCTCTTTGCTTTTGCATATACTCGGACTCCTGGTGGTCTCTAGGTGGCTGGGGGCTCATGGTTAGTATTCAGACGTCTGTGCTGGCCTGCCCTTGGCTGCCTGATAGGATACTCCTCAGTTGCAGCCACTAAGAGCACCTCTGTCCTCTGTGCACATTTGCTATGTTCCCTTTAAAAAGTGAGGCTTGCCCTCCTCGTGTGTGCGTTCGTGCCTGTGTGCATGCGTACATGTCTGTTCCTTTCTCTCTGTTTCTCTACCTGCCTTTCTGTCTCTCTCCCCTTCTCCCTCTCTCTCCCTCTTTCTCTTCTGCTACTCTTGTTTTGTTTTGTTTTTCAAGACAGGGTTTCTTTGTAGCTTTAGAGCCTGTCCTGGAACTAGCTCTTGTAGACCAGGCTGGCCTTGAACTCACAGAGATCCATCTGCCTCTGCCTCCGGAGTGCTGGGATTAAAGGTGTGCACCACCACTGCCCAGCTCTTCGCCACTCTTGTCCCAGGACTGGTCTTAGCCCCCCTCTCTGCACCCCTTCTGCTCCTTTCTCTGCCCCTTCTCTCCCCTATCTTTTATTTATTCCATTTAATTTACTACAAATAATTAGAAATTTTATATCAACTACAGTATTTTTATTTTATTTTTGATTTTTTGAGATAGAGATTTTCAGTGCAACCCTGGCTGCCCTGGAACTTTCTTTGTACATCAGGAAGCAGAAGCCAGGAGCAAATCCAGCCCTGGGAGTCAACCCAGTCCTGAGACACTGGCAGACCAGGAGTGAGCCAACCACCTGACTCAGAGTCTGCGACCTCCACCGGAACTGGAGTGGGACTGAACCAGTTACCCAAGACACAGAGAGAACAAGCTCCACCAGGAGCACACCCAGTCCCTGGACATGGGCAGATCAGGATTGAGCCAGCGACCAGATCCAGAGCCAGTGATCACCACCAGAGCAGATCCAACTCCAAGCCAGGGACTTCTGCAAGAGGAGATCCAGACCAAGATTTACAGAAACAGATCAAAGCCAGCAGCCTAGGCCAGAGTAGGCCTGAGACAGCAAACTCCAAGGGAGCAGACCAAAGCACAGGAGCACTGAGCTACCTCCAGGAACAGGAATAACCAATGGGGTAACTAGAACTGTGACACTGACTGTACCATGAGGAACAACCATCTGAGCTTGGGATTCACTGGCACCTACAAGATTATTCAACAGAATCTCAGACAGCCCCAACCACACCTATTAGAGGAAAAGATGAGTAGAAAAGGTAAGATCACATGCTACACCACAAAGAGCAACACAACACCAGTAAAACCTAAAGACCCTACAAAAGCAAGACCTGAACAACTAAATATGGATGAACCAGAAGAAAATTATCTAAAAATTAACCTCAAGAAAATGTTTGAAATTCTTAAAGATGAAATGAGAAATTACCTTAAAGAAATGAAGAAAAGGGGGCTGGAGAGATGGCTCAGTTGTTAAGAGCACTGACTGCTCTTCCAGAGGACCTGAGTTCAATTCCCAGCACCCACATGGCAGCTCACAACTGTCTGAAGATCCAGTTGCAGGGGATCTGACACCTTCACACCAATGCACATAAAATAAAAGTTAAATAAACCATAAAAATGTTTAAAAAAAGAAATGGAGGAAAAAATAAATAATAAAAAAAATTGGAAGATATCAGTAAATCACTTAAAGAAAACCAAGAAAAAGAACTCAAACATATAAAAGAAACTATTTAGGACTTGAAAACTGAGACAGAAAAAATAAAGAAAACACAAGTCGAAGGAATTATAGAAACAGAAATCATGAGAAAAAGAGCAGGAACCACAAATGCAAGTATGAACAACAGAATAAAAGAAATGGAAGAGAGAAAATTAGGAAACAACCTTCCTCAAGACCCAGTAATACCACTTTTGGGTACATATCCAAAGGATGCTCAATCGTGCCACAAGGACATGTGCTCAACCATGTTCATAGCAGCATTGTTTGTCATAGCCAGAACCTGGAAACAACCGAAATGCCCCTCGATTGAAGAATGGATAAGGAAAATGTGGTACATTTACACAATGGAGTACTACACAGCAGAAAAAAATAACGACAGCTTGAATTTTGCAGGAAAATGGATGGAACTAGAAAACACTGAGTAAGGTAACCGAGACCCAGAAAGACAAATATCATATATACTCACTCATAAGTTGCTTTTAGACATAAAGCAAAGAAAACCAGCCTACAATTCACAATCCCAGAGAACTTAGATAATAATGAGGACCCTAAGAGAGACATACAGGGATCTAATCTACATGGGAAGTAGAAAAAGACAGGATCTCCTGAGTAAATTGGGAGCATGTGGACCATGGAAGAGGGTTGAAGGGGAGGGGAAAAGAAGGGAGGGGAGCAGAGAAAAATGTAGAGCTCAGTAAAATCAATGAGAGAGAGAGAGAGAGAGAGAGAGAGAGAGCCAGCCAGCCATAGGGGACCCAATGTACAAAACTGTAACATAGTTTTTTTTAAAAATTAAGAAAGGAAGGAAGAGAGAAAGAAAAAAAGAAAAGATGGGCTGGAAAGATGACTCGGTAGTTGAGAGCATTGGCTGTTCTTCAAGGGGACCACATGGTAGCTCACAACCACCTGTAACTCCAGTTCCACGGGGCTGACACCCTCACAAAAACCTATGACACAGTCAAAACCCTAATGCACATTAAAAAAAGAAAAAGAAATCAACGTTTCATTCTGTGGTCCAGGCTGGCTTGGAACTCACTACTTAGCGCAAGACTAGTCTTGAAATTGTAGCACTCCTCCTTCTTCCCCCTCTGGAGTAGTAAGGCTCAATTATGGACACAGACAAAGGTGTTGCTTGGCTCTGGCATTACGGTACTAAAGAGAAGGCTGAGGTTAGTTACCTCATTGCTCCCTGTGGCTGAACTGATTCTCCTCTCTCAACTCACTCAAGTCCTTAACTCACGCTAGATTCGGAACGTTGACAAGGATCTGTCCCACAGTGGATTATCATTCATTTTTGCCTGGCTTGAACTGGAAGATTTTCAGCTACAGATTTATTTTCCTAACAAACTCCTCCTTTCGCGGGGCGCTGGTGGCGCAGGACTTTAATCCTACCACTTGGAAGGCAGAGGCAGGCGGATCTTGTGAGTTCGTGGCCAGTCTGGTGTACAAAGCGAGTTCCAAGACAGCCAGAGCAGTTACACAGAGAAACCCTGGGGCGGGGGAGGAGGGGGGGAAAGGGAAGGGAAGGGGGGAGGGAGGAGGACCGGAGGGGGGCGCGGCAGCGACAAAACCCTCCTCCTTCCTATTTTCTCTCTCAACGTTTACTCTTTAACTTTGAGCTCTAACTAGCCCTTTGGGATTCCAAATGCCATTTCATGGTCTCGAGCATTGGCAGCACGTGGGAATGTGCAGACCTGGCTCCAGAATGCCACCTTAATTTTAGGAAGCTATGCAGACCTCCAAGACATCGCACCATCTACCGTGATTTCAGGAACCTACACTTTGAGGGCATTGTTGCAATTGCCAGATAGAGACCAGCAAGGTCCTAAAGTAGGGAGGGGGGCACGGGATCAGTAGGGTCTCCTGTACGTCAAATGCTCACTGAGCAGGGAACCCTCCACACACCCAGAGATGTCACAGCTAAGCTGTAGGGCAGCCGCAGCTTCAGCCACTGGACAGTGGGCAGTTTTGGCGTTTTGGGTGTTTTAATCGAGGGAACACCGCGCACCGCACAGTGCAGTCGTACACACGTAGCCAAGTCCATAGGGCTTGGAGTGGAATGGTCAGAAAAAAGGTCGCAGCGAGGAGAAAGAAAGAGCCAGCGCTCGGAACGGTGAGTCAGACCAGGCCTCGGCCTCAGCAGGGCCGCTCGTCCCCTCGGCCGGGAGTTCTCCGTTTCACCTGCGCCGGGCGGATGCCGGACCTCGCTCCCCCAGACCAAGCCCGAGAATCCTTCAGGCCAGGACGGCCTCATCTCAAGGGAGGCAGAACCGCGACCAGGGCCACACCTCCATGCTGTAGCTGGTCCGCCCCCAGCAAGGAGGCCGCAGGACGCCCACGCCCGCCCAGGAGGACGCAAATCAATGACGTAAGGCGCGACGAAATTACGTCAAACGGCGCAGGGGCGGGCATCCTGACGCAAGCGACTCACCAGGAAAAACAACTCAAGGCTGTACGCATGCGCCGTAATTAGAGTAGGGTCGTGCGCTTGCGCAATGAACCCCAAGACGCAGCGCGTGCGCACTGGTGTCTAGGGCGATGGGCGGGGTGTGGACGCCTTCGCTATGGCAGCCCGCGGTCTGTCTCAGTCTTGGGCTTCCTGACGCCTCCTGCAAGCGAGGTCTCTTGGGCCAGCTTCGCAGTCATGTACCCACCGCCGCCGCCGGCGCCTCACCGGGACTTCATCTCGGTGACGCTGAGCCTGGGCGAGAGCTACGACAACAGCAAGAGCCGGCGGCGGCGCTCATGCTGGAGGGTGAGGCGGGGTCCGGGCAGGGGACGACCTGCGGTGGGTAGCGTCCAACTGGAGCCTGGACCCTGTCGTCCGGGTCTCTTACAGCTTGTAGACGTTCCCCTGCCGCGTCTGGTTCTCGCAGCTTGGGTCCCGTTGTTATTGGGTCCCCTGCCTAATGCCAGGTGTTTCTGGTGGTCCTTGGCTGAGGAGCACGGGTCCAGCATGTATGGTCGGAAGCATGGTTCGTTCGACGCCCGAGCCAGGGCATGGGGATTTCAGGAGTTTTTCTCAATTGCATGTTCAGCTGAACAGATGGTGTACAGCTGTTGCCACGTATAAGCTAGTGTACCCTGTCACACCTGGTGCTGCCCCAGCCATGTAAACTTTGCTGACAGGGAACTTCCCTTAAGTATGGACACGCCGCAGGTTCTCTCTGAATTGTTGTCTTCCGAATCTGTGACAAGTATCATTTCTGGCTCTCCCTCAGAAATGGAAGCAACTTTCAAGGTTACAGCGGAACGTGATTCTCGTCCTCCTGGGCTTTCTGATTATCTGTGGATTCTTGTCTTATCTTCAGGCGGCTGACCAGTGGAAAGGTATCTGAAATACCAGTGGTGTTAGGGACGTGGGGGTGAGGGCTGAGGTCAGATACATTCTTGCAGTCCAGTTGAGACAGTACCAGGAGGCTTATGTGGTGTCAGATGAGCAAGAGGTGGGGGTGGAGGTCAGTATGGCCACCTTGCTATGCAGCTGACTGTATGTCGCTCTTCAGGTATTTGGTGCCAGCAGTGCTGCCTCTCTCTGTCAGAGAATGTCGGTCAAGAGCATCAGCACTACTCACACAAAGTGTTCCTACCACTTGTTACAGTGTGTTTGCCAAAGACCAACAGATTTCTGAAAGGATGCTGAGGATCTCTTCTGGGATTCGCTAGGGTTGCCACTCTTGGAGACCCAAACATTGCTGCAAATTGTGCAGATGAAGCTGTTTAGCACCATGCTCTTCTTTCCAGTATAGACAATATGAAATTGATGTGTTTGGGTATTTGCGTGTTGTGCTTAAGGACACACTCGGCCAAATGCTCGAAAAGGAACCGATTCAGCCTGACTGTAGTCCCAGCACTTGGGAAGTAGAGGCAGGAGGATCAGGAGTTTGAGGCTAGCCTGGGCTACATAAAACTCTACTTTCAATAAAAAATATATGTTTATGTGTATATGTATGTACGTGTGTATGTGTGTAAATGTATATCAGATTTGAACTTTCTTGAATTCAGTAGCTTCTAGGAGATCTCACTGACCTAAAACCACACCTGTTTAGGCACCTTTTAGTGAGCCTATCTGGGCCTTAAGGTAAAAGATTTTCTTCCACAGGACTGAGTGGCACTCCTGCAGAAGAGCAGAAGATGAAGCCGGAAGTCCCACCTGTCCTACCAGCTCCTCAGAAGGAAGGCACTAAACCAGAAGAGTTTCTGGCCATAGTCCCTCAGGTATTTCCAGTAAAGGCTGTGCAGAGTTGCCACTGGGGTCTGCTCTGGAGTGTTGCAAGTTGACAGACAGTGCCTCAAAGAGGCTGAAGGCTCAATTGAGGCTGGCTGTATAAAGCTGGGGACACTTGCTTCAGTTTCTTTGCACAGCACTGTGGTCCAGCTTCAGTGTTAGGTGCTAACTGCCTCTTATGAGGAAAGAGACTTTTCCCTTTGGAGGACCCACAGAAGCTGATAGGAAGGACAGGTGAGAGGCCAGCAGCAAACAGTATCAGACAACTGGCTCAAGGCAGAGTGCTGAGAGCTGGAGCCATCTGGGGAAACGTTCAAGAAGCTCCCATTTCTCTGTGGGTGGGCAGAGCAAGGTTGAAGGAGATAGACCTTTGTAAAGTTGTGGTTCTGGTGGTGCCTGAGGGGTGTGGCCAGTGCCCTCAGGAGATCTGAGGACAGAGTAGAGCCGTGCTCAGGTGGAGATGCTTCACAGTGGAGAAGGTGCTGTCAGTTAGGTCATGGTGTGGGGATAGAGTGAGGGTCTCCGTGCAGAGGGACACATGAGAAATGAGCAGGAGCCAGTAGAACACTGAGGTGCTCCATCTGACTGCTGTGTTGTGCCTAGGAGGCAGTATGGAGACATTGTGGGTGGGTGTTATTAGAATCACCTGTCAGGGAGTCATGTCTGGGGAGTCCTGGGTAGAGGGAGCATAGTTTGTCTAGGAGAGGTTTTGGGAACAACCCAGCCTCATCCTGGGGTATCCACTCTGAGAAGTTTAGGATTATAGGGAGTGGGGCAGATGGAGTGGAGCCTCGAGGTAGGTCAGAGGCAACGAGAGAGCCAGTTGCTGAGAGCTGATCTGTGATAGAGACGGGCTGGACCTAGGTTTCCTGAGATCTGAGACAGTTGCCCACAGCAGTTGGGTTCATCTATACCCCGAAACCTTTGGCTGTCAGTTGCTTTTTTCTCTATCACATAGCAGATGTTGTAAAACTTCAACTTCTCCTGTGGGTGGAGTCTTGCACACAGGTGGAGGTTTCATATCCTTGTAGGCTGTCATACAAACAGGAAGCCCTTGCTAACGCCTCTCTAGGGAATTGCTTTTCCAGTACTAGTTCCTGAATTGAGACATAGACACATATTGGCTGGGGATCCAAGCATGAGGTTGTCGTCCTGGTGAATTTGGGGGTGCCTTCATTCTGAACAGGGAGTGTTGTATGTTTTGTCTTCAGAAAGCTTGTTGTTACTAAGTTGCTGGATACGCACTAGAAAGGACAGGAGAGTAGACCAAGTCTGTGTTGGCAAGCCCCTTGGTCAGGCCATATAGGGAGCGGGTAGAGTTTGGAAAAAGACAATTAGCATGCTGCCCCTGTAGGACTGTTGATACAGCTTTAGAGTGACAGACTTGCTTCTAGACAGACCTGTGCACATGTTGGTGATGCTTCCAGTTTCCTTGTGTCTTTCGGGAGATGCAGCACACACGTCAACTCATCCCAGATAGACCAAAGTACAGATACTACCAAAGTCCATTGTGGTGAGCCAATGACTTTTACTGGGGTTACTTACAGGAGTATGGGGGAGAGGTTACTTACAGGTGAAGAAATGATCCAAAGGCAGCTGCATCACCAAAGCCTACCCCAGCATGGGTGACAGCTCACATAAGCTGGGACCCTGGAGCACACTGCACAGCCTGCAGGCAGCTCAGCAGGCTGGAGAGCATCCTTTCCAGGTGCTGCAGTTGGTCTCAACCAGTTGCTGCTGCTTTCAGGCAGGTGGTCTATACTGGGTCTTTGCAGCTTGCCTTCCCTGAGGGTCTTCATTGCAGCTCAGCTCCTCTGAGAGGAACTCTCAGCTTTCATTTCTTCCTCTGGCAGAGAGGGGCCTAGAGAATCTGGTCAGTTTCAGGGGCTTCCTGCTTAAGGAGCTTCCCTGCAGGATGGAATGTTTCCATCGGGTAAATGCTTTCCTGCTCTGGATTTTCCTGTAAGCGGTAATGTTGCCAAATGCAAGAGATAAGTATCTTAAGTTTTTTTCCAGTCGTTCAGTGTGCTGCCCTGAGCAGCTTTATGGACTTTGTCATGTGCTCAGCCTCTGACTTTTCCCGGCAGGGAGGTTTACGCTCTAACTGATTTCAGTGTGAAAGGAGGATTGGAATGTTGATAAGACAGAATGGAAGGCATTCATTGTCACCCTACTTAAGGCAATTTTAAAAATATTGGTGTACTTTAGTAGATTTAATTGGATGCACACATTTGAGTACAATTGGGGTTAGGTATCGTGGATTCATTTACTTACTTATTTATATAGTTAGTTTTTCAAGACAGGGTTTCTTGTGTAGCCCTGTATAAATGGAGGCAGAGCTTTCCTTTTGTCCCAACTGCCCAGTATCAAATAATCATACAAAAGTTTATATTAATTACAGAATGTTTGGCCTGTAGCTCAGGCTTATTATTACTGATTATTAATTATTTATTATTAATAATTATTAGTTCTTAGAACTTAAGTCAACCCATTTCTATTAATCTACACTTTGCCATGTGGTTTGTGGCTTTTCCTGTTCTCTAGCATGTCTTGTTCCTCTGGTGGCTGGCTCATATCTCTCCCGACTCCACCCTTCGTTCTCCCTGTGTCTCCATTTGGCTTTTCCGCCTATCCTCATTCTGCCTGGCTATGTGCCAATTCAGCTGTATTATTAACCAGTGAGAGGAATGCATGTTCACAGTGTACAGAAGGATTATCCCAGGGCACCCCTGCCTGTCCTGTAATGGGATCTGTAAAGCAAGCTGGCCTTGAACTTAGAGAGTAGCCTGCTTCTGGAGTACTGGAATTAGGTCTGTGTTGTGTGCATTTTCATCCTGAGTTTTAGTATCTTCTGTCATGTAAACTCTTATAGCTGGGTCATTCATTGCATGTATGTATACAATGTAATAAATGTAATTTACCAAATCATTTATTGAGGATATAAATAAAGCTAAGGGTAGATTTCTGTGCCTGATGCTATGGAGCACAGAATGAGTCTGGGAAGTATACTGTCCTGTTGCCAGAACTGCTCTGAGGGGAGGGTGACAGTGGGGACCTAGCTCTCTTATCATTTGCAGTGTTCCCCCCCCCCCCCCCGACATCTTTCTTTTCTTTCTTTTTTCTTCCTTTTTTTTTTTTTTAAATTTATTTTTCGAGACAGGGTTTCTCTGTGTAACAGCTCTGGCTGTCCTGGAACTCTGTAGACCAGGCTGGCCTCTGCCTCCCGAGTGCTGGGATTAAAGGCGTATGCCACCACTGCCCAGCTATTTGCAGCCCTTTGATCTGTGAGAACCCAAGGCTTTTTGCACTTTCTCAGATGGAGTGAGTAACCCTGGCTGCACTCACAGTGTCTTATCTTTGTCATTCCTATCCCTCTAGAACTGTTTCAGTTTTCAGCTGTTCCCACCAGGGCTCTCAGCTCTGTATCCAGGCCTGTACTAGCCATTTGCTATTTCACCAAGTTCCTAGGCACCTCATCTCTCAAACCTGCAGACTGCCAGTTCCCCCAGGCTTTAGTAGAACACAACAGCACAATGTCCTCTCTGGGTATGAATACACGTCTGAGGGACAGAATCTTCTGCATATAGAGAAGCCCAGGCCGTGACAAGTGATGTATTTTCACATGTAACTCTGATATTGGTTTAGAAGCAGCAAAGGCATTTCCGGAGGGGCCCTCCCCACCTGCAGATCAGACCCCCCAACACAGTCTCCAAGGATGAAACCCAGGATGATGCTAAGGAGAAGGAGACAGCCCTGGGGGATGCCCAGCAGGAGGAAAACACACAGAGGACCGTCATCAGGTACGAGTAAGAGATGGGTCTGAATTTGCAGTGTCTGATGCCAGCCTGTCTGGTTTTATTTTAATGAGAGTTCATTCTGTCCATGTCATATTTTCCATTTGAAACAGACCGTGTTCTGAAGATGGCTTCAGTAAGTTTTATTATTCAGTCAGTTTCAGAGCCACATGGTCTGAGAGCAGGACTATTTTAAGGCTTGTGAGGGTAGAAGGTCTAGAGGAATGGCGGGAAGGAGAAAAGTGAGACTCGGTCTTTTTCTGTGGCAGGTGGCTGTGGGGTGACAACTGGTGACAGGCACTTCCTTTTCTAGCCACCTATGACGTGGCAGTGAGCAGAATGAGAGGACGTGGCCTGGTTCCCTGGACTGGGCTGGCACTTGTCAGCCAGTGAGTTGCTTGCTGGCTGCACTCACAGACGCCTCAGTCCTAAAAGGCCTTCAGCCTCACTTCCTGCTCAGTGTCACCCTTGAAAACATCAGGTGCAGCTCTCCCGGGAAGTGTGCCCTAATCTCTGAGCCTGAGGAGCTGTCCTGAGGATGTGCAACCTGAGGTCTTAGATCCACGTGCACATAGGGAGACAGGGTGGAAGTAGCAGCCTAGAAAAGTCCTAGGGAGAATAGCAGTTTGGGAAAGCTCTTAATCATGTTTGCGGGAGGAAAAGATTTGCTTCCACAGTCAGCATCTGATTCAGCTTGGTATTGCTTATAGTACTCTTAAAAAGACAGAGGAATGGAGGGGTGGGTAATAGCTGAGCCTGGGTCCATTCTGTTCAGGTTGTTGAAGAGATCCTTTGAAGTGACAGAAGACTAGCATGCCCCCTATATAAGCATGACATGCAAATCTGTGAAGCATTCTATATTATAAAAAATAAAGAAGCCAGGTGGCGGTGGCACATACCTTTAATCCCAGCACTTGGGAGACAGAGGCAGGTGGATCTCTGTGAGTTTGAGGCCATAGAGTAAGTTCCAGGATAGTCAATGATACAATAAAACCCTGCCTCAAAAAAAAAAAAAAAAAAGAAAAAAAAAAGAAAGGAACCTTAATCCTTTAATCCCAGCACTTGGGAGGTAAAGGCTGGTGACTGTCTGTGAGTTCAAGACCTGGTACATCTACATAGCAAGCTCCAGGTCAGCCAAGGCTACTCCAAAAAAAAAAAAAAAAAAAAAAAAAGGGGGGGGGGCTGGAGAGATGGCTCAGAGGTTAAGAGCATTGCCTGCTCTTCCAAAGGTCCTGAGTTCAATTCCCAGCAACCACATGGTGGCTCACAACCATCTGTAATGGGGTCTGGTGCCCTCTTCTGGCCAGCAGGCATACACACAGACAGAATATTGTATCCATAATAAATAAATATTAAAAAAAAAAAAAAAGAGGGGCGGGCCTGGGGAGATGGATTAGAAGTTAAGAACACTTATTTTTGCAAAGGACCTAGGTTCAGTTCCCAGCATCCACATAGTGCACACGTGGTACAAATGCATACATACAGGCAAATGTTCAATACACATAAAAATTTAGACAGAAAAACAAATATACTTTAGCAGCAACGAAAAAGAAACCTTTGAGTCCACACTCAATCAGGTGTCATATGGCAAACCTCTGCCTGTTCCTGGTGTGCTTATCATCAGACAGAACCCTAGAGGGACTCTCCAGATGTCATATCCATGAGTAGAGACAGTGCCAGGCTAGGCAGCTACCCTGACTCCTGCACCCATCTGATTTCTCTTTGGGTGTATTCAGTTTATTTATACCATAGCAGCTTCAACCTCTGGCCACTGCATCTGTCCCCAGGATTGCTCCTTGTATTTTCTTTTTTTTATTATTAAAAATTTCTACCTCCTCCCCACCTCCCATTTCTCTCCCCCTCCCTTAACTCCCCTCCCCTCCCCGTCCCTTTCCAGTCCAAGGAGCAGTCAGGGTTCCCTGCCCTGCGGGAAGTCCAAGGTCCAACCCACTCCATACAGATCTCAGGAACTCCTCTAGCTTAGATCTCTGATCTACACTCTCCCCTCCACATTCAGATGACTGCCCAGGAAGCCATGTTCCAGATGGGGTGTGTCAGGATTAGTTGGTTGTTTTCCTGCCGCTCTGTGTTATGCTCCCTCAGTGGAGCAGGCCTTGTCCTGGGCACATGGTGGGTTTGGAGGGTGCAACATCAACTGATGGATCTAGCTGACTGCTTTTTCCTGCTCCCCCAAAGCTGGCGGGGAGCAGTGATTGAGCCTGAACAGGCCACTGAACTCCCTTCAAAAAGAGCTGAAGCCTCCACCAAACCTCCTTTTCTGGCACCTAGGATGTGGAAAAGTCCAGGTGAGTTTTCCTGCCCCCTTTCCTCACCAGAGCTGTGCCCAAGAGCCTGGCGGTTGTTACTCCACATCCCAATCCCTGCGCAGCTCCCCCTTCAGCACCCTTGCTCAGTCCACATACTTTGTTCAGCCCTGTGACTCTCTGTGGCTTCCTAGTTCCCCTGATTTTTTGCCTGAGCACTGAGCTATCAGAGAGGATGCTGTGTTTGAGAAGTCTAACTTTGTCATTCTGCTCCTAGGCCAGGTTGTGCCTTAGTGTAAGAAGATACACAAGATTAAAGTTACACATTTTAATGATAAAGATTCAATAAAATAATTTTTTTTATTTTCTTTTGTTTTGTAGACAGGGTTTCTCTGTGTAGCTTTGGCTGTCTTGGAACTTGTTCTATAGACCAGGCTGGCCTTGAACTCAGAGATCTATCTACCTGCCTCTGCCTCCGAGTTCTGGGATTAAAGATGTGCACCACCACCACCTGGGCATCAATAAAAATAAATGCCTTGCTAAAGAAGCTGGGAATAGTGGCATGTGCCTTTAATCCCAGCACTTGGGAGGCAGAGGTAGGCAGATGTCTGTGAGTTTGTGGCCAGCCAGGTCTACAAAGCAAGTTCCAGGACAGTTAGGGCTGTTACACAGAGAGACCCTATCAAAAAAAAAAAAAAAAAAAAAAAAAAAATTGGCTCAGTGATTAAGAGCACTTACTGCTTTTTTATAGGTCCTGAGTTCAATTCCCAGAAACCACATGGTGGTTCACAATGGTCTATAATGAGATCTGATGCCCTCTTCTGACATTCAGGCATGTGTGTAGACAGAGCACTCATGCCTAAAAAAAATACATAATTGTTTTAAAGCTTTTTTTAAGATTTATTATTTATAATGTATGTAGTGTTGTGCTACCTATATTCTGCCTGCATGCCTGGAGAGGGCATCAGGTCTCATTATAGATGATTGTGAGCCACCATGTGGTTGCTGGGATTTGAACTCAGGACCTCTGGAAGAGCAGTCAGTGCTCTTAACCTCTGAGCTATCTCTCCAGCCCACATAATAAATTTTTAAGAACATAATGAGATAGCCAGGCGGTGGTGGTGCACACCTTTAATCTCAGCACTCGGGAGGCAGAGATAGGAGGATTTCTGTGAGTTCGAGGCCAGCCTGGTGTACAAGAGCTAGTTCCAAGGCAGGCAACAAAGCGACACAGAGAAACCCTGTCTTGAAAAAACAAACAAAAAAAGAAAGAAAAGAAAATATGAGACACAAGTGCCCCTTGATGTGTCAACTTGTTTCAACTTATTTCTAGACCTGACAGGTCCTTGGACAGGTCTGTGGGCCACTGGGATTGTAGCATCATTTATTGAGATCTGCTTAGTCCCAGCCTTGTGCTAAGAGCTCTGTGTGTGTGCGAGCTCATTTCCATTCTCATAGTGTACCTAGCCTGTTTCTGTTACAGTGTTTTTTGCTGTAAGAGATGTCTGTATTTACATATACATTGTACATATAGAAACTGAGCTCTGGCTAGTCCTGCAAGAGCCTGCTTACAGGAAGCTGAACTTCTGAGTCCTGGTACCACTTGTTAGGGCACATAGAGACCACTGTGTTAGCAGTGGTAGGATCAAGCCTTGTCCATCAACAGGAACCTTAGAACCTGGTGGGAATAGGCGTGTGGTGTGGCACCCTAAAGACTGCTGTGTGCTGCCTAGTTTGGGAAGATAAAGCTCCCCATGGAGGTGAGGCCATATAGGTACTGGTGTGTCTGCACCTGCCCCTGTCCCCATGGGACTCAGAAATCTCATCTGGTTGGATAATGTGTGTGTGTGTGTGTGCACCTAGGGTGTATATGCCACAGTGCCCAGTTGCTGGTTCCTACTTACTCCTAAGTTCAAATCGCACACTCTGGTGGCCGGGCTCTGCATTCACCATCTGCTTCAGAGGGCTTTGCTCTGCTTTGTTGTGGCGGACCATAGGAATGCTTCCCTGTTCCCCTGAGGTCCTGGTGCACTGCGTGTAGCCTGCAGAGGACTTGCTTACTGATCACTGTGTGCTGTGCTCTGGCCTCGGCCATCACTGCCTCACCGTAACTCACTCTGCCCTTTTTTATATAAGATTCTGGCCAGATCCATCTCGGTACTGTAACCAAGGGGTCACAGCTGGTCTTTGACCCCTGCCTGCCCCAAGAGCGGGACTGTTCCCTACCACTTGTGTGTTCTCCTCTCTAGGTCCCCCGAATGAGCGCCAGAAGGGGGTGATTGAGGCCTTTCTCCATGCTTGGAAAGGTTACCGAAAGTTTGCTTGGGGCCATGATGAACTGAAGCCTGTGTCCAAAACTTTCAGTGAGTGGTTTGGCCTGGGCCTGACCCTGATCGATGCCTTGGATACCATGTGGATTCTGGGTTTGAAGAAAGGTAATGACTCTGATTGGACTGAGTTTCCATGTGTGGCACATAAGGCAGAGCAGTACGTCAGGCTCCGTGTGGGCCACGGATGCCACTCCACTGGATATCTCCTAAAGAGCTAAGGGTGGCCTCGGCTCTCATCCAGCCTGCTCTGCTGCAGTAAGGACGACTTGGCTCTGTAACTCCAAGACGTCCTTCTTAGGTTATGCAGATCCCATTTAATTTGGTAGTGTGGGTCCTCAATCATTTCTAATTGAGAATTGTTTTTATTTTAAAAGATTTATTTTTTATAATTTATTATTTTTATTTTATGTTTATTGGTGTTTTGCCTGTGTGTATGTCTGTGTGAGGGTGTCGGGTTCCCCTGGAACTGGAGTTACAAACAGGTTTGAGCTGCCATGTGGGTATTGGGAGTTGAACCCGGGTCCTCTGGAAGAGCAGTCAGTGCTCTTAACCGCTGAGCCATCTCAGCCCAAAGTGTCTGCTGGGGACTGTTTACGCTAACCAGAGCTGCTCCACGAGAGAACCTTTTGTTTGGGATTGTTTGTTAAATGTATTGTTTTTGCGTGTCTGTGTGTGGGCGCCTGTGTGTATTACGGCACACATGTATAGGTCAGGCGCCAACTCATGGGAGTTGGTGTTCTTCCACCATGTGGGTTCCCAGGATTGAACCCAGGTATTTAGACTTGGTTGTAAGTGGATAACAAACCATCTCACCTACCCTGTTTGTTAAGACAGGTCTCAGGTACCCTAGGATGACCTTGAACTACATGTATAGCTGAAGATACCTATCTCCACTGTGTGCTGTACCATGCCTGGCTAGTGTGTTTGTTTGGTTTGGTTTGGTTTTAAAAAATGTGTTGGGGGGACTGGAGAGATGGCTCAGTGGTTAAGAGCATTGGCTGCTCTTCCAGAGGACCAGGTTCTGTTTCCAGTACCCACATAGCAGCTAACAACTGTCTGTAACTTCAGTTTCAGGGGATCTGATGCACACATTTCATACACAGACACTCATACAAGTAAAACATCTATACACAAAAATAAAATCTCAAAATATATTTTAAAACAGCATCTTGGGAGACAGAAGAGATGGCTCAATGGTTAAGAGCGCTGGCTTAGAGCACAGGTTTAGTTCCCACCACCCACCTGTAACTCCATTTCCAGAGGGGATATGACACTGTCTTCCAGTCTCTGCAGGCATTGCACATACGTGGTGCACAGACATATATGTCCACAAAAAACACTCATATATGTAAAAATAAATAGAATAAAAACAGGTCTTAGTATATAGACCAGAGGGTATAATGAGCTTTGGGCAGTCATCCTGCCCAGCCTCCCAGTGCTAAGACTGCAGTCCTGTGCCACTACACTTTGTTCTGCCATAGAATGACAGATTTATACATTTGTTCCTTTGCTTTTACCCTTCCATTACACAGAATTTAAGGAAGCAAGGAACTGGGTGTCAGAGAAATTAGACTTTAAGAAAAATGTCGATGTCAACCTGTTTGAGAGTACCATCCGCATCTTGGGGGGCCTGCTGAGCACCTACCACCTCTCGGGGGACAGTCTCTTCCTGAGGAAAGCTGTGAGTATTCAGGACGAGGGTCCCTGTAACTTGACGTGGGAATGTGGAGGATTTATTTCCAGTTTCCTCTTCCAGTACATTTGGTTTTCTTCTGCATTGGTGTGTATGAGCTGCCACATGCTTTTCTTTGTGTAGGGAAGTCCCTCGGTGCTGTTGCTGTAGCCTAGTTTTGCCGTGTGATGGGTGTTAGCAAGCCACCAAACTGTTTCTCCGCTTGGGTGCAGATGGTGATGTGGAAAAGCTCTCACACTTGCATCTCTGTTGTGCTTCACGTTAGGAAGATTTCGGAAAGCGGCTAATGCCTGCCTTCACCACACCCTCCAAGATTCCGTACTCTGATGTCAACATTGGCACTGGATTTGCCCACTCGCCCCAGTGGACGTCAGATAGCACAGTGGCAGAAGTGACGAGCATTCAGCTGGAGTTCCGGGAGCTTTCTCGTCTCACCGGAAATAAGAAATTCCAGGTAGGGGCTAGAGAGATGGCTCCATCGTTAAGAGCACTTGCTGCTCTAGCAAAAGGTTCCAGGTTCAATACCTAGAAACTATGTGATGACTCACAGCCCTCTGTTTTGTGCCTTTTTTGTTATTTGTTTGTTTGATTTGAGTCATAGTTTCACCGTATCTTTCTGGCTTACTTAAAACTCACTATATAAACCAAGCTAGGCTGGGTGGTGGTGGCGCACACCTTTAATCCCAGCATCTTTGTGAGTTCAAGTCCAGCCTGGTCTACAAGAGCTAGTTCCAGGACAGGCTCTAAAACTACGGTAAAACCCTGTCTTGGGGGAAAAAAAACCAACAAAAAACCAAGCTGGTCTGGAACTCATAGAGGTCTACCTGTGTCTGCCTCCAGAGTACTGTGTTTAAAAATGTGAGTCACCACATCCAGCTCTTTTCTCTGTAACTCCAGTTCCGGGGGATCTGACACCCCCTTCTGGCCTCTGTGTGTACCAGGCTTGCAAGTGGCACAAAATAAAAATAAAATCTAAGGGACAAAAAAAAAAAAAAAAAAAAAAAAAAAAACCCAACCAATTTCAGACAGGATGGGCAGGTTCTAGATAGACATGATATCCCTGGATATCAGTGCTTCTCACAAGTGTAATTGCTGTGTGTGTGAATTTCATTTTCCTTTTTTTCCCAAGACAGAGTTTCTCTGTGTAACAGTCCTGGCTGTCCTGGAACTCGCTTGGACCAGGCTGTCCTCGAATTCACAGTGATCCACTTGCCTGTCTCCCAAATGCTGGAATTAAAGGGGTGCACCACCACCTGGCCATCGTTTTTTTTTGTTTTGTTTTGTTTTGTTTTGTTTTGTTTTGTTTTTTTTTATTATGTATACAACATTCTGCCTCCATGTATGCCCACACGCCAGAGGAGGGCGCCAGATCTCAGTACAGATGGTTGTGAGCCACCATGTGGTTGCTGGGACCTCCGGAAGAACAGCCAGTGCTCTTAACCTCTGAGCCATCTCTCCAGCCCCCGCCATCGTTTTTTTTATTATTATTTGTGTGTATGTGTGTACTTACTATGGTGCATGTGTAGAGGTCAGAGGACAGCTACTGTCTCTGTCTTTCTAACTTTATATACATGGGTTCCAGAGTTGCAAGGATCAAGCTCAGGTCCACGTTGCATGGCAAGTGGCTTTACCTACTGGGCCATCTGATTGATTCTCATTGGTTCTCAATATGTCTGTTACATAAAACCAGCTATTAATAGCCTCCTCATCTTGTGAAATGGAAACTTGTGCCAATTAAAGACTGTGTGTTTCCATTCCCAGCCCCTGACAGCTCCAGTCTACTGTCTGTCTCTATGAAGGGGTATGTATAAGGGACTGATGTGTGTAGAATCCACACTCTGCCATCTCCTGGTGGCTTTTTCCATTTAGCTTTTGCTGCCATTGTTGGGGTTCCTTTCTTTCCCTGGAACTCGACTGGTAGACCAGACTGGCCTCGAATTCACAGAGATCCATCAGTCTCTATCTCCCAAGTGCTGGGAATAAAGGTGTGCGCCACCACTGCCTGGCTGTTGAATATTTTTATCAGGAAAAGAAAGAATTGATTTTCTTCTAATGGTTTGGGGTTTTTGTTTGTATGTATGTTTGAGATAAGATCTCAGTCTGTAGGCCAGGCTGGCCTTGAACTTGATGCAGTTCTCTTGAGTCACAGGCCTGAGCAATCATGCATTGGTTGTTCTGATACTGTTTAATCAATTGAGATCATCCTGTTGATATTTGTGACATTTAAATGATTCTTATGCACTGAAACCATCCTTACCTCTTGAGCAGGTTAATGTGTTTCTAAATTGCCTTGTTAGCTTGTTGTGGAGGAACTCTGCTTCCATGTTGGTAAAGAATTTGGTTTTAGGGGGCTGGAGAAATGGCTCAGAGGTTAAGAATTTGGTTTTAGTTTTCTTCTTGCTGGTACTTTCATGTGGCTTTGGTGTTAGGATATTGCTGGCTTCGTGGGACAGGACAAGAAGTGCCACCCTTCCATTTCCTGAAGTTTGGGAAGAATTGACTGGTGTAAGCCCACTCTCCCCTTGTCTGCCACAGGAGGCCGTGGAGAAAGTGACAGTGCACATCCATTCCCTGTCTGGGAAGAAGGACGGGCTGGTACCCATGTTCATCAACACGAACAGTGGCCTCTTCACCCACCCAGGAGTGTTCACCTTGGGTGCCAGGGCTGACAGCTACTATGAGTACCTGCTGAAGCAGTGGATCCAGGGTGGCAAGAAGGAGACACAGTGAGGCCTGACCCACTGCCTTGATGCAGGGCCCCAAGCTTCTGTCCCCATCCATTGCTAGGAGTCAGCAGTGGTGCGGGTGGTTTGGCTTCCCTACGTGAACTTACTTCCCAAATGGGATGAGCCATTCAGCAAGGCATCAGTGCCAACATGGCAGTTGCTCAAGGGCCTGAGCTTTGACTTGGGTCGTGTGTGCACTGTCTGCTCCCCAGGGAGGGGCAGGTCAAACTGAGCAAAGCTCCTGGTTCTGTACTCTAGGAAGAGGTGCATGGCCATGCGCAGAGTAGCCTGACTTGTGATATTCACAGGTTGCTGGAAGACTATGTTAAGGCCATCGAGGGGATAAAGACACACCTGCTACGGCATTCTCAGCCCGGAATGCTCACCTTCGTGGGAGAACTTGCCCATGGCCGCTTCAGTGCCAAGATGGTAAGTTGTGAGGACTGTCAGAGCCTTTAGGAAGCTACTCCTTTCTTTGTGGCTTCCAAGGCCTTAGGTTTTTTGTTTTGTTTTGTTTGTCAGAAGTAATAAGGAAATCTGGTCATCAGCTATCAGCAGCCATGCTGCCTGGCTTGACCTATTCATGTGATAGCATCAAGCAGAGCCTCCGCATGCCCTGCGGTAGCAGGCACAGGCTCTCCCAGGGCCAGCTGCCTTCCTTGTGGTTCCGGAAGTGCAGCAGGTCTCTGTAGGTATTTGTGGGTAGGATGAAGGGGTCAAGAGGGCCTGAGTCAGTATGGCCCCCTGCAGGAGCCTGCACTGTAGTTTCCCCCTGGATTCTCTGGCACAAATACTTTGCCTGGACTTGAGTCTGCATGTGACAAGTACCACTCAGCCTCACTGCCCCTGGGTCAGGCTGAGTCTACTTGGTGACGGCCAAGCAGTGTGGACCTAGGTCTAGATGTGACACTCTGTTTCCAGGACCACTTGGTGTGCTTCCTGCCAGGGACGCTGGCTTTGGGCGTCCATCATGGCCTGCCAGCTGACCACATGAATCTGGCTCAGTCACTCATGGAGACCTGCTACCAGATGAACCGACAGATGGAGACAGGTCTGAGCCCTGAGATTGCACATTTCAACATGTACCCTCGGGCAGATCATAAGGATGTGGAAGTCAAGGTGAGCCTGGGTGTGGGCTGCATTTGGGCAAGGTGATGCCCGCAGGGCTGGATACTCCATGAGCCTCTTGCTCTGCCCCTAGCCAGCTGACAGGCACAACCTGCTGCGGCCAGAGACTGTGGAAAGCCTGTTCTATCTGTACCGTGTCACAAGGGACCGCAAGTACCAGGACTGGGGCTGGGAAATCCTGCAGAGCTTCAATAAGTACACACGGGTGAGCTGTTAGGCAACTCTTTGTGGTCTTGGCTAGTGACAGACACAGCTAGGTTCCAGCAAAGCTCCGGCAGGACCCACACTTGAGACTGCTGGGGCACAGGTTGGGAGGAGCCAGCTTTCTGGGGCTTTTAGTTGGCTGTCCCCTAGTAGTGTGCCCTTGATAGGGTAGTCATCTTGCTGAACTGAGTGGCATTGGGGCCCTGTTGTCTAGAAGCTTACAGATGTCCAGTGTCTCTGGGCTCACTCTCAGAACCCAAGCTTTTCTGAGAAGGGTTTCTTTCTCTTGCCCTACGGTGCCCATGGTTTATAAAATATCACTCAGTGATCCAGAGTACTGCCCTCACCCTGCCGTCCCTACCTGGAGTTCATGGTTCACCTTGCCCTCTCATTGGGAAGGGTTAGGAAAGGTAGTGGAACTAGACATGGTCTGGGTGTGATACCCAGCTCTTGGTCCCAAACCTCAATAACTTCATCTTTTTGCTTGAGCCTGCCCTAGGTTATGTAGAACAAGCTAGATGCTGGACGTGTCCTGTGACCATACCCTTCTGGAGGCAGTTTCTGGTCACTCGGGTTGTTGGCATTTTACAGGGTCCTTGTGGCCATTACTTAGGTAGTCACTAGCCCTGAGTCTACCCTGGGTCACAGATGCTGGGGTTGAGCTAGTAGCCTGGGTGATACCTCTTGCTAGTGGTTCTTCCTAAAGCTTTACTCTTCATACTGGGCCCAAGCTATGTTCAACCTGTGTCATGGCGGCTTTGGCTCTGATGCAGGTCCCCTCAGGTGGCTATTCTTCTATCAACAACGTCCAGAATTCCCAGAAGCCTGATCCCAGGGACAAGATGGAGAGCTTCTTTTTGGGAGAAACACTGAAGTACCTCTACCTGCTGTTTTCTGATGATATGGAGCTGCTCAGCCTAGACACCTGTGTGTTCAACACAGAAGCCCATCCTCTACCCATCTGGGCTCCTGCCTAGCAGGATAGCACCTGGGCTGGTGACCAATGGCAGACTGAGGTGGGCCTAGCGGGTCTGTGACCTTCACAGGGCCCATGTAGTTTTGGGCAGCCATCAAATGTGATGTTCCTGCCCAGTTCTAGGCTCCTCCTGTCTCAGCTTTTCATGAAGATATTGGGGGGAACAAGAGTCAAATTAGCAGGTATGGGATTCTGGGATTTAGGCTAACTAGTCTACCAGAAGCCTTTGAGTTCCTTGAAAACTCATGTCATGACTCCTGGTTCTTGTCCCCAAATGACCCTCGTGGCTGGCTGCAAGCAGCCCCATGGTAGTCCCAAGACTACCTCCTGGGACCACTTAGGACCCCAGTGCCTGTGTTGAGTTCAGAGTGATAGCCCAAGTCAGTGAGGTGCCAGGCTTGGCCTCATGGCCTGTGCAAGTCCTGACCCACAGGTCTGGTGGGCCTTGTGGCTCTAGTGTTTACGGGTTGGACTCAGGGATCCTCCTGGCTACCCTACTGGGCTGGCAGGGGTTAGAGCAGCAAATTGTCTTATCTCCAGGACACCCTGGTGTAATGTGATTCCTCAGCTGAGAGGAGAGTGGACTTGGTCCCACTGTAATGGTCCTGTGTTGGGCGGGAGTGGTGTCTGTGGACTGCAAAGTCTGGACTGGCTGTAAGGGACAGCAGGGTCTCTGGGTAACACTGCAGTAACTGCCCCTCGAGTTGGAGCTGCTGTTCACTTCAGGTCAGAAGAGTGGGGAGAGCAGACTTTGGGGGCATTCTGTAAATAGGCCAGAATGCTTGGCTTGTGCTCTCAGAATGGTCTGAAGACCACCAGCTGGCTGGTCGGAGTACATTGTGGAGGAGGTACACCAGCAGAAGTGTGTACCTTTCTCTTTCTCAGATGTTTGTGCCTTGGTGTGGGAGCCTATGGACATGAGGGTAGGGTAGGCCCTATCTTTGATCTGTTGTTAGTGGAGTGTCCCTGGGCCGTGGCTGGTAGTTCCCCATCCAACACCAGGGTAATTCCACACAGCAGTGTAGGGTAAACTGTACAGAACCTAAGGCACCTCAAGGCGGGCCTGTGTTCCCTGTGTACCCCAAGATCTGGAGGTTTGACCTTCTCTCTCCCCATCTGCAACTCAGCATCTCAGTGGCAGCCACCTGTGTCTCTGAGGCACAGTAGTTGCCTCAGGGACTTCCTGTCAATCACTTGTACCCCAAACCAGCTCTAATCCCAAAGGTGTCTACAAAGAAGGACCTGCCTGGTGACATATCTTTAGGACTCACTGTTGTGTGTAGAGGCTGCCTCCCCACTTCAGGCTGTATCCCTTCCTGTTGATGTTGGCCTTTCCCCGTGTTGTCCTCTGGACCAGGAGCCCCATAGACTTGTGAATGGGCAGCCTTAGGCTTTGGGCGAAGCCTGAGCAGTTGAGAAGTATGTATTTTCCGTCTCTGGCATGATCTCCCAGATGTATTCTGGAGGGTGTGGTCACTACCAAGGGACAGCAACTGTCCCTGTGGCCCTCTGAAGAGTTGCCATGAGTCAGAATAACCAAGTTGAAGATGTCCACAAAGCTGTGAACTGATGGCCGCGTTGAAGCAGACAACATGGGAACAGTCATGGGAGGGGAGGCTGGCGCAGGGAAGGCAGATTCCCTCCCTCTCACCCTGAAGCACGAAGCCTGAGAGCTGGAGTCTGTGTTTAATTAAATGTCTAACTGGTCTCTGCAGGCTGTGTGCAGTGTACTGTCTTGTCTAGAGCATATCCCAAGGGTCCCGTCTCTCCATGCCTGGACCCTGCCAGACAAGAAGGAAACATCTAACCAACAACCATAAGTTTATTCGGTTCCTTCCGTCCACCATCAGCTTTGGTACCTCTTGCTTGAAGTTCACAGTAGGCAGGCCGCCGTGATCTGGACGGTCCTTCAGATGTAAGGCGAGCTGTCATGTCACAATTGCTCACATAAAATAAGGGATCTCTGGGTCCTGCTGTGCCTTAGCTGGAAGAATGCTGCTTCTCGGGCCCAGGCTGCCAGGACACTGCTGGTCACTTCAGTCTGGCTGCCTCTACCCACTCACGGATGAGGGTGGCTTCCAGTTTACGCACCTCCACGACAGATGGAGGGTCTTTTGAGTTAGATGCTCTAAGAAGACAGACGAGTGGCCACTCAGGTGGCAAGCATACAAGGTGAGTGAGCTTCATGCCCATCCAGCCCACATCCCACCACTGGCCCAGAGTCATCAAGGAGGGAACTGGGTGGGCTGTGCCTCACTGCACCTGAGGTCTAGGTGATGTGCTCCCCCCTGGATGGTGACAGCAATGACCGATGAGCTCAGGTTGCTGTGAATCTGTTGGAGGAATCTGAGTTCGTGACCTGTGCTTTAAGCCACAGGTGGGCAACCCCTCTCCCACCCTGGCACTCTGACAGGTGCCAAGCACTGTCTGGGAGACGCAGCTGAAGCAGTAGTGAGTTCACTGTGCAGCCTCAGATGGTGCCATTGGAAAAGAAAGGTGAAATCTGATGGACCAGATGTGAGACTGCAGTAAGTGATGTGGGAAAGAAGCCCTCAAGAGAGAGAAGAGCAGCAATGGCCCAGTGAGCCTGAGCGTGAATCTGGAATGGCAGAGGTTCTTTGAGTTGTCTGGCAAAGTGGGAACAGCAGCAGACACAGCCAGGCATTGCCAAGAGTACCTATATGGGGCCATCTGCTGCAAGGTCAGGACTTACCCCGCCCCCTGCCCAGGGGTCTAAGTCACCGTTGGAGAAGATGATGTTGCTGGCAGCTTTAAGGTCTGAAAGGAACACAGTAAGTGGTAGCAGGGCATCCAGTATGGCCTTTAAAGCCGTGAGCTGCATCTGGGGGTGCAGAACCAGCTCGGGATAGAGGGTAGGACCCTTCCTGGCTCCCAATCCCCAGTCCTTTACCGCCACCCCAGAAGCTGGTTCGCAGCCAGTCCCGCCGAGGCCACACGCCCCATGTATTCAGGCAGTATTGCTGGCGGAGTTCCTCAGAGAACGGGATGTCGGGGAACATGTCCGTCATGTTGTTGCTGTCAAAGGTCAGATTGATCTCCGTACAGGCCTGCGGGTAGCCCACAGTGAAATAAAGCAGCCAAGCCACTCATCCCCACCCCTACACTTGGCAGTTTAGCTCCCCTGTGTCCACAAACCTGGTAGTCCCAGGCCTTGGCATCAGGGCCAGTGCCACAGCCAGTGGGGTCAGCACAGCTTTGATAGAGCTGGTAGATGTCAAAACAGGGCTCCATTCCAGAGGAGTTGTAGACCAGCCCTGGATAGGAGGAATGCTGGGACCCACAGCCGGATACTACATGCTCAGGCCCCTTCCCACCCACCTTGGAAGGAAGCACTGAGGTCCATGGAGCATGTGCCAGTAGCTGGCCTGGCCTCTTCAATGGCTGATAGATACCTGTCTCACTCCCAGCACCCTGACCCACAGCAGGGATTGCAAAAGCCTCTGGCAACTGGAGTGTGCTCTGACAGGAAGTCATGCTACCCACTTGAGCCTCTGCCCAGCTACAATACAGGTCTTGTCCTTTCAAAAGCTGAACTGAGTCCCCTCCTACATCTCAGCCTACCAGACCAAGCCCCAGTTCAGGGCTCTGGGTCTTTTCCTACTCGGAGGCCTACCATGAAGGCCAAGGAGTAGACCAACCTGTCAGTGCTCGTAGGCCCATGATCCTCTGGTTCTCCCTCAGCAGTCGTTCACAGCCCACCTAGAGGAGAAGGGCAGCAGAATATCTCAGCAGAGGCCCCTTGCCCGGCTTGACCTTCTTCCCTGGTCCCAGAATGTGGGTCAGGGCTGCTAGCCTACATGGCTACAACAGAATAGTATCTGATGGTGCCAAAGCAGGTAGCTACAAGGCTCTTGGGCCAGGCCTGCACTGGGACCTGCACTTAGGGAGAGCCACCTCACCTTGACAGGGTTGGCAGGGAGATTTCCAAGGAAGTCAGTAGGGTATGGGTAGTCCATCATGGCGAGCACGGTAAATGCATTCCGAGCAAACCCAAAGAGCTGAGTCAGGTCCTTTGGGCTGGAAAGCGATTGGCAAGTACCAAAGTTCTGCCTGATGGTGTCATAAGCTGGGAAGAGAGAGGCCGGGAGAGGAGGCTGTGAGGAAACTGCTGGCAAATGTGAAAGACGAGAATGAGTACCCAAAGCGGGCAGCAGGCAAAGAAGGATGCCCTCACCTCCCTGGAGGAACAAGTCCTTGATTTGCTGGAAGGCATCCCGGACAGCCTGGGCGCACTTGGGACTCTGGTCATAGAAGTCCTGGAGACAAGACCATGGTTGCTGCTGCTGCCGCCACCACACCTGCACTAGCCTGAAGTACCCAGGTACCCTCACTCACCGCTGTGACATCTTGGAAGAATTGGTAGGAGTCACCAAGGCCTGCAACAGCTACCACAGGAGCACTGGCTGCCAGTGCCCCCACCACCAGATGGGGATACTTCATCCTCATGTAGGCGCTCAGCATCCCCCCGTAACTGGGGACAGAGCACAGGATTATGGCTGTGGAAAGTGCCTGCATGCCCAAGCCAGCAGCCTCACCCCATCCTCCAGGCTGAGGTTCCTGGGCTGGACCTTTCTCCTCCCCTTGGTCTTTCCCTGCTCAGCAGCACAGTGTGGAAGGACTTGAACCTTTTAGGCCTACTTATTCTGACCCCAGGGCCAATGCAGATATAACCTTTACTGGGGAAGGGCACCTGTGGGAATGGGGATTGTCCCATTAGTGTGGACAACAAAGTCTCTGAGGTCCAGCTGAGGAGGAGGTAAAACTAGACCCAGTCCTGCCATGTGCGAAGTTAAGGACTGAGAACACGGTCTGGGCAGAGGAGTGGAGAGCAGGAGACATGTTTGGCCCTTCTTATATAGGGTGTTTCCAGGTACAACGAGGTGGGCATCAGGGAAAGGTAGGAGTAGGGATCCTTCAGCTCAGGTGTGGGACAGAATTGTGTAACCTGAAGGTAAATCAGGGACCTACCTCCCTCCGAAGGCTACGACGGGAGCATCCGGGACCCCAAGATCTTGCCGCAGGGCCTGGAGCAGCACAGCAAAGTCAGCCAGTGCCTGCTCCACAGTCAGCAGCTGCATATATCCCCGCTGTGTTGACTGCACACCAAACGGAAGCGATTTCCCATAGTACCGCTGCGGGAAGCAGGAAGGGATGGCTAACCGCTGCCTCTGCACTCCCCACCTCCTTCAGCTCAGGGACTGCCTGGAAACATCCAGATACCCACGTGCTCCGCGAAGACAAGCAGGGCCCCCTGCTGTGCCGCCAGTTCCACCATGAAACCAGAGTTGTTAGCGAAGGACCAGATGTCCCCTTCATTCCCGGTGTAGAAGAAAATGGGCCCCTTGCCCGCCTTCCAGAACTTATCTGTGGGAAGTGAGTTTCCGTGAGGGCATAGAAAAGCCAGCAGAAGACTTGCCGTGAGGACAACACTCACCTGACAACAGGAACCTCTGTCCAAAGGTTTTGTTGCCGAAACTCTCAAAGTTGAAGTGGTCCATGTATTGCTCAAAATAGTTCTCCAGAAAGTCAGGGTCTAGAAATCCATCAGCTGAGGGCGGGTGCAGAGGCTCAGGAGCTGGCAGGGATCATCAGGGACCCAGGAGGGTCAGGAGGGAGGGCGGCCAGTAACACTCACCTCTGACTTGGAGGTTGCGCAGCCCCAGTGCCAGCAGCAGGACCAGGACCCGGGAAAGGACCCCATGGTTCACAGAGACACAAGGCTGGAAGCTCATGCCTGATTCTGAGATGGGCGCCGGCAGTCATGTGACGCAGATCACATGACTGGCGTGGCAGGCCAGGCAACATCACGTGACAACTTCGCAGAACCGTCCGTTCGTAGGTAGCCGGAGGACCACTTCTACTACTCCCTCATGCATTGCTCTGGGTCGTATGATGTAATATTAAGGGTTCCCTGGGATCCTATTGTGTTCTCACGGAGATGACTACTGTGGAGACCCAGGAAGCAGACGAGAGGTCTAGGGTGTGTCAGGACTGTGTGGTCTCCCTAAGTGTCCAGTTGCTGAATACCACAGAGTGATGGGGGGATCCTCCCACGCTGGGATACCGCAAGGTGTCGAAGTCCCCAGGGGTTGCGGGCCCCATATCTTCCACTGGCGGCTGGATCTACGTCCTCATTCGGCACGTGAGCCCATCTGTGTGCTAGGCACTGAGAGCTGAGCTGGGACTTCACCAACATGGACTCAGTCAGAATGGCCACCCCTCCCCCAGCCCTCAGTACTGGTCAGCACCCTTGCTTCACTGACACGCCCGTAATCCCAGGGCCAGGGACATTGGGACAGTTCTTTCTGCCCTAGGAGAGTGGCCTCAGGAAGGTAGGGGTGTTGGGAATTGCTGCGGAAGCATAGCGTCTCTGAGAGAGGCTTTTCTAAGTGGCATCAAGCATCTCTGACCTTCGAGTGTGTGGCCTCTCTGTTCTCCTGACTGTTGGCACTGTGCCCATGCCCAGACAGAGTGGGGGAGATGGAGGGATAGGGCTTCTGTTGGAGGCTGCCCTCCACCTGGTGGCAGGGAGGGTACAGGGAAAAGAAAGAACCAGTTTTCTCTCGGAAACCCAGTCCCAGGTCTGAAGAGGGGAGAAATCCACGGGAGTTGGAGCTTGGATTGGCTCAGCTGGGAGTGGAACACGTCCAGCCAGCTTGGGCACAGTCCCTTGGGACAAGCAGCCCAGAGCTGTGGCATGCTGGGCACAGATCAGGGAAGCCCCATCCTGTGCAGATACCTACCTTCATTGTTATGGATTTCTGGGGGTGTCGGTGTTGCATTGCCCATACCTGCAGTATTTCATGCCATGTTACTTCTTGATTCCTGCCTGCCATCTGTTTATACAGTCCACTCCCATAAGCCCTTTGAATATAGACAGCATCTTCTGTGGCATAATACATGGCTATTTCTTTATTGTGCATTTCTTCCTTTTTTTTAATTCTTGGTTTTTGAAGACAGGTTTCTCTGTGTGCCCCTGGCTGTCCTGGAACTCACTCTGTAGACTAGACCGGACTGGCCTCAAACTCAGAGATCTGCCTGCCTCTGCCTCTCTTTCTTTTTATTTAGGGTTTGGCATCCTGGGAATTTTCTATGAGTCATCTCCCTTTTTTAATTTTTTTGTTTTGTTTTGTTTTTTGAGACAGGGTTTCTTTGTAACTTTGGATCCTGTCCTGGAACTAGCTCTTGTAGACCTCGAGGCTGGCCTCGAACTCAGAGATCCGCCTGCCTCTGCCTCCCAAGTGCTAGGATTAAAGGCGTGCACCACCACCGCCCGGCTTCCCTTTTTTTAGTTTTAAAATTTAGATACATTCATTTTATTGTATGTGTTTTGCCTGCGTGTGTGTTTGTATCACATGCATGCTTGATTTTCTTGGAGTCCAGAAGAGGCATTGAAATGCCTGGAGCTAGAGTCACAGGTGGTTATCAACCACGCTGTGGGTACTAGGAATCAGACCAGTGTCCCCTGCGAGAGCAGCAGGTGCTCTAACCACTGAGCCAATTCGCCAGCCCCTATTTCCCTCCATTCTGAATTTTTAAAAAGTTTTTAAAGTTTTATTTTATATACATTGGTGAATGTCAGTGTGAGGGTGTCAGATCTCCTGGAACAGGAGTTGCAGACAGTTATGAGCTGCCATGTGGGTGCTGGAAATTGAACCTGGGTCCTCTGGAAGAGCAGTTAGTGTCCTTAACCACTGAGCCATCTCTCCAGCTCCCACCGTTTTGAGTTTTTTTTTCAAGTTATAAACTGATTGGCCCATTAGCTCAGGCTTCTTATTAACTCTTATAACTTATATTGCCCATTATTAGCCCATTATTCTTATCTGTGTTAACCATGTGACTCAGTACCTTATTCAGCAGGGCAGTCATATCTTGCTTCTTCTGTGGTCAGGTCACAACTCTGTTTTGAGTTGGGTTTTTTTTTTGTTTTGTTTTGTTTTGGGTTTTGTTTTCTGAGAAAGGGTTTCTCTAGCTTTGGAGCCTCTCCTGGAACTAGCTCTTGTAGACCAGGTTGGCCTCAAACTCACAAAGATCCGCCTGCCTCTGCCTCAAGGTGTGCACCACCACTGCCCAGCTGTTTTGAGTTTTAAAGTGGAGAGATGTATACAGTTATCAATGTCCTTAATTTTGAGTTGGCCATTTCCCCTCTACCTTCATACTTCATGCACATCTACCTAGATACTTTTAAGTTTAAAAATGTTTGAGATTTTGCCAGGCGATGGTGGCGCACGCCTTTAATCCCAGCACTCGGGAGGCAGAGGCAGGCGGATCTCTGTGAGTTCGAGACCAGCCTGGTCTACAAGAGCTAGTTCCAGGACAGGCTCTAAAGCCACAGAGAAACCCTGTCTCGAAAAACCAAAAAAAAAAAAGTTTGAGATTTTATTATTATGTATATGGATGTTTTGCCTGCATGTATGTCAGTGCACCATGTGTGTGCAGTCTGTGCAGTCCAGAAGTGGGTGCTTAATGCCTTGGAACTAGTTACAGATGGTTGTTAGCCACACGCAGTGCTGGGATTTGAACCTAGGTCCTCTGGAAGAGCAGAAGTGCTCTTAACCACTGAGCCATCTCTCCAGCCCCAGTTTAATTTTAATTTTAAACTTTTAGTTTTTGTTTTGTTTTTCAAGACAGGGTTTTTCTGTAGCTTTGTAGCTTGTCCTGGAACTCACTCTGTAGACCAGGTTGACCTTAAACTCCCAGAGATCTGATCTGCCTGCCTCTGCCTCCTGAGTGCTGGGATTAGCTGTGCCACTATATCCAGCCCTTTATTTACTCATTTATTTATATTAGGTCTTTCTATATAGCGCACGCTGGTCCACTTGTAAAGCAAGTGCTATCACCGCACAGACCTCACTTTGGCACGGGTATGTTCTGGCGAGTCTCCCTCCATCTTGTCTCTGTCTTCTGTGAGGCTTCCTGTTTGGCCCTGGTTTCCCTGCCTTGTATGGATCCTTTCATGGTAACAAACGTCTGACCACTTGAGTTCCTTCATTTCTTGGGCCTCAACTTCATCCAAGGGAGCTGAGGCATCACACGGTCAGTTGTGATAGGGACTCTTGCCAGGCAGAAGCTCCATGTTTTTTAATGCCTTATAGATTGGTCAAAGGGGTCAGCAAAGCCTGACAAACCTCTCTGAGGAGTCAATGGGAGGTGGAGGGAGGAGAGGGGAAGGAGGGAGGAACTGGGGTTTGAGGAGTTGATGGGAGAGGAACTGTGGTTGATAGGTAAAATGAATTTAAAAATTTTAAAAAGAAAAATGAAATAAATAAAAAATAAATTGATCAAAGGAATTTCTCAAGTAAATGTCAGGAGCCAGGCATGGTGGTGCACGCGTACCTTTAATCAGCACTCAGGAGACAGAGGCCAGCCAGGGCTACATAGAGAGACCTTGTGTCAAACAACGATAGTGTAATAGTCCTGGCTGTCCTGGAACTCACTTTGTAGACCAGCCTGGCCTCAAACTCACTGAGATCCTCCTGCCTCATCCTCTCAAGTGCTGGGATTAAAGGCATGCACCACCACCACCACCAGGCAAATAAATATATTTTTAAAATGTATATTGATTGAGTTCACATAAAAAATCACTTTTCTAGACTCTGACTTGTGTAGCCCCTCTTGCTCCATGATCATCAGATGCCATAAGTCTGCACCACTATGAAATTTTTGTTTATTTAAGACAGGGAAGTGGTGGGGCAAAACTTTAATCCCCGCACTTAGACGGCAGAGGCAAGTGGCTAGCCTGGTCTACAGAGTGAGAGTTTCAGGACAGCCAGGTCTACACAAGGAACCCTTTCTCAAAAAACCAGGAAGGAAGGAGGGAGAAAAAGGAAGGAAGGAAGGAAGGAAGGAAGGAAGGAAGGAAGGAAGGAAGGAAGGAAGGAAAGAAGAATGGTTGGTCGGACAGACAGACAGACAGGGCTTTCCTAGTAGCTCAGGTTGTCTTCAGAATCATGGTCTTTCTGCCTCTTCCAGGTGCTGGGATTGTAGGCATGTGCCGCTGCGTGCAGCTTGCTGAGATTTCTTGTCCTGTTTGTGCGTTCACTGGTAGGTAATGGACTTCCTGAAGGTGTGGACGAGTTCTCCTTATGGTTCTGCTTGTTCTCATCCTGCTCCTCTGATGTTTGGCCTGCACTGTCATGTTTCCAAATAGTCCCACGGGCTTCTGCACTTCTTATGTAGACACAGGTGTCACTATTGCCATAGATGTGACTGTTACATGCCATCTGGTGACCATATGGCTCCCAAAGATTTATAAGTGGCGTTGGGTCCTGTCCTTCCTAATTATCCATCCCTGCCTCTGAGTTCTGTGGTTTCTTTTCTGCTCCTGTTTTTCTTATTGTCATTTATCACTATTTTTGATATATATGACTAATATGTCATCATTTGTTTTACTCACCTGGAAGACAGTGCATTTTGTTACTAGGTCATTCGAATGGCCTTGTAAAGTCTTAAAAATGATACTGCTTCCCCCATGGGTTCATGTATTTTCATGCTTAGACTCCGGTTGGTGAACTGTTTAGACAGGGTCTCACTGGGTAGCTCTGGCTAGTCTTGAATTTACAGAGATCTGCCTGGCTCTGCCTCCCTGGTGCTGGGGTTCAAAGTGAACACCACCAAACTTGACAAATACTGTTTATTGATTTTTCAGACAGGGTTTCACTGTGCGCCTTGGCAGGCCTCAAACTCATAGAGATCTGCCTGCCTAAACCTCCAAAATAAATAATGCGAATATTTGGTAACACAGTGTAATTCTATAGTCTGCCTGAGACCTGAGCAATGATGGATGTGTCATCTGAAGTTCACTCCTCTAATGATGCTTTAGGTTTTATGTCTGTTTGTTGTTGTTTCAAGACAGGGCTTTTCTGGGTAGCCTGGCTGTCCTGGAACTTGCTCTGTATGCCAGGCTTACTTCAGACCCAGAGATTCACCTGTCTCTGCCTCCCTCAGGGATGCGATTAATGGCATGCACCACCACCACCCTGCTACGTAGAACCTTTGATAACCAATTCCTCATGAGTTGAGATCTCTCATGGTACATGCTATGCACCTTCTTGACTCTCAAGTCTTTGGACCTTGATCGGCACAGATAAGAGCACGCACTTCCTTTCTGCACCAAAGTCAGGAGTCACCCTAATCCGTGCATCACGTAATTGTGAGCAGACCCTGCTTAAAGATGCAGCTTTGGTCTCTTCATGAACCTTTGGTAGTGTTTTGTCTGTACCACCAAATGGCTTATTTGGAGGGGGAAGGATCATGTTCACTAGAATCCTTTTTCCTTTTCTTTTTTTAAAGACAGGATTCCTGTTTCCCTGGCTGTCCTTAATCTTGCTTTGCAGACCAGGCTGGCCTGGAACTCAAGAGATCTGCCTGTGAATTCAGGGATTAAAGCAATGTGCCATCAGACCTGGCTTACTAGATTCCTTTTCTAATGAACAGATCCTTTTTTGTTTGTTTTTGAAGACAGGGTTTCTCAGTGTAGTGTTGGAGCCTGTCCTGGAACTCGCTCTGCAGACCAGGCTGGTCTCAAACTCACAGGGATCTCAGGGCTTTGATTAAAGGTGTGCACCACCACCACCCAGGAAGAATGGAATCCTGCTGACCACAGCAGTGATCAAGCACAGGCTGAGCCAGTGCCAGAGACCAGCATGTTATGTCTTTCCATAATTCACAAACTACCTTGATTTCACTGGGTACTTGTGATTTTGCTTGGTGCTCATGATCACTGGCAAGCATGGGTTCCTTTAGTCCACTCCAATCTCAGTTACTAACAGCAGCAGCTCTGAGATCACATACTTCGTACCACACAATGACGTGGGTTACAGAACCATTAAGAAGGGTTAGAGACTGAAAGATTCAGGGCTGAAAGCAAAGGCAGGGAGCAGACGCAGAAACCAGGCCACAGCAGGCTGGGCGGAAGCGAGGTTCTTTCTTAGCAATGATGATTTTCCGGGCTGGTCCTAATGTGTTTGGGTACTAGAGATGGAGATACAACAGACTTCTACTATGTAAGATGGCGGAAACCCATGTAAAGCTCAGTATGAAGACCGCTGTCTTCTATGCAGAAGAACCCAGAACAGGCCCAGCCTGCTTTCTCATGACTACGGCTAGACCAGAGTCCTGTGCACCTAACAGCACTGCTGGGCCCTCCCTGCTACTCCTATGGATAAGGGATAGAACAGGGAAGCTTTATTCAGCCCATGGGTGTGGAAGCTATGCTGTAGGGCAAACTACTTATGTTTTCTGCACACATGGTCCAAGTAAATGCTCAAACCTGGGGCTCCCTGCCTCATGTTTGCTCCAGGTTTGTTTCTGAGATAGGGTCTCACTATGTAGTCCTGGCTGGCCTGAAACTTGCTATGTAGACCAGACTAGCCTCAAACTCAAGAGATCCACCTGCCTCTGCCTCCCTAGTACTGGGACTAAAGGCATTCGCCACCACACCCAGATTCCAGCTGCACATTTAACATGTGCACTCTGGCTGTGTGTTTCTGGGTGCCTGAAGAGCTCCCCACATGGCAAGCCTGCCTGGCCTGTGGTTTCTCTGAATTTGAAAATTCCTGGTTTCAGGTCTCCTTCCCTTCTTGAGGTCACATTTAGTGCCCTTCTTGTTATTTTCCCACACACACCAGCGGCCAGTCCCAGCAATGCTGCCAAGGGATGCTTTATGCTTTCTACTGCCCTGAAAAAATACCTGCTTATCAAAAAGGGAAGTGTATATGGGTGAGCCAGCAAGCTCACTACAGCAGTCTTTCCTGGACTGTTCCAGGTCTTGGTGAAGAGGTGGCTGGAAGCAAGGAGGGTTTCCTGGGCAGCCTGCTGTTCCAAAGCCCTGTCCCTTGGATATACCCATCCCCACGTCTGTATGCACCTGAGGCTGGAGCTGTCAGAGAACGCTTGCCCACCATGCAAATGAAGCGTGGGATTCATTCCCACCACCCCAAACTAAGTGCCTTGTCAGCAGGGGCAGATGTCCAAAGTTATCCTTTGCTTTGTAGCTAATTCATGGCTAGCCTGGGATTCATGAGACCTCCTCCCAAGAAAAGATAAACCAACTCCTGTAGCTTGGAGTTACCAAAAATGTCCTATCTGTGAAAATAATGTCCACTCTTTCCAAAGTCAATAGTCTTTTCAGGGCAGCCTGGGACTAGAAATGGTGGGGTGTGACTATGGCGAGCTCTATGGTGAGGGAGCAATTATTCATCTTGATTGACAGAGGGGTACCCTAAACATAGCCACATGAAAGCTCTATAAACACTGAACTCTATCAACCCCAGTTTGATACTGTCTTATAATCACGTAAGATGCAATCACCTGAGAAATGGGTGAAGGACACGGAAACCTCTTTGAATCTTTTTTTTAACTCCTTCAAGAATTCACCCAACTGATTGTTTATTCAAGAAGATCCTGAGACTTTGATCTCCCCAGGGGCCGTCTCCTGCTCCAGGCCTGTGGAGCAGTAAGGGAAGGGCGCCAAAATACACCGTTTGCCTCTGAGGCCAACAGCAAGATGACCACAGAGCTCAGCAAAAGCCCAGTGTGCCTTCTACACGTCACTCCCAACAGTGGCAGCTGTGGGCCTGATCCTGCCATCTTTCCCGTGTCCGAACCCACTCCTTCCACACCCCAGGATAAATACACTTGCCCCGCAACCTCCTCTGGGAAAGTGGACAGGAATGAACAGGAGCGCATACACCTGGAGCAAGGTGGCTGCCTGTTCTAACCACTGTTACGTTACGGGGAAGGGCGGGGAAGGGCGGGTGTCACCATTTTCCCACACGGGAGAACAGCCGTGAGTCAATGGAGTTAGCGTCAGAGACAGAACAAGGCTGGGTGGCAGAGCCACACACCACTTAGGCTACGTCTCTAACTGGCAACTTAAGCTCTGGGAGAAGAAACTAACCAGGATGATGTGCGCTCCTGATGCAATCAGAACCAGTAGCCATCCCAAAAGGCAACAGTGTGGCCTCTGGTTCTTGGGGAGGAAACTACTTAAGAGCACAGTAGCCAGGCCCACTTGTGGGTGTTGACTGGGAGCCTCCGGCTGGGGAGAGATCTACAGAAGGCAGGGAGAACTGCTTTCACCTCAGGTTTACGGACCAGAGTTCTCAAAGCCAGTCTGAAGCATGGGCATCAGACCTCGTCTGTAGGTATGTCTAGGTACATGGGGTGACATGTTCAGCTGGCTACTGGTTCTGCTGCTGGGAGCGGTCCTTTAACCATTCCCCCATGAGGCATGTCTGACTGACTGTTGATGATGTGGCTGGTCTGTGTGCTGGCAGGGCAGATGTTATAGGGCATCTCCTGTGTTGCCTTCTCAGATAACACCTCCCTCACACCCTGCCTCAGGCCCCATTTCCCAAGGTCCCACCCCGCTGAGCCCCAGAGCCAGCAATGAGGCAAAAACCACACATACAGACAACCACAGTCCACAGGGGACCCAAGAGGTCCCAACCTTGTGATGTAAACTAGCACGCCCCCTTCCGTATCCTGCAGGCCAGCATTTCTACTGAGAGCCTGGGCCAGAGCAGTATCAGCATCCTAGAGGACCCCAGGGCTGGAGAGGCTGGGAGCAAGCAGGTTAGCACTCCTGTGGCTGCAGCAGCCTGGCCTGGTCCTCATCTAGAAGAAATGGAGACTGGAGTTTTCGGCCTTGCAGGTATTTCTCCAGCCCCTAGAAACAAAGAATTGCAGCGGCTAAGGGTCCACCTCATGTGCCTATACCCGCTCCAGCCACCCCAAAACAGCATTCCAGTGCTACCCTGTCAGGCAGGGTCAGAAGAGGGCTAGTTTCTTTCCTTCAGGAAGATTCCCCAAAGTCTTGGTCTCAGCCTTGATTTTTTTCCTGTACCCTGTCCCCTCCCTAGACTCCAGACCCCCCAGACCCCCCAGTCCACCTCATTCATTGGCCATCTGAATCAGGGCTGTGACCTGTCTGCTGCCCACTGCCAGCTTCTCCCATTTTCTTCTTCTGGTTCACACAAACCAGACTTCACGAAATCCTGGACGGGGCCTACACACTCACCTCTCCAGAGTACGACACCAAGGGCGATATCTCGCAGATGGCTGGAGGGTCTCCATTTGGGAGCAAGCTGGGGGAGAGCAATGGTCAGCATCTGTCTCTATAGTGAATGCTGGGGACCCCCAAGCACCCTCAGGACATGAAGAGGCAAGCGCCTGTCCAGCATCAATGCCACACGCTAGTCGCATCTCCACAGCAGATTCCTCCCTCTGCACAGCCCAAACCTATGCATGCCATCTGCCAGGAGTCAGGCTCTGACCTAGCTACACAAATCACTACACAGGGTCCCTGCGCGGAGCTCAGGCAGCCAGGCCAGCCACACCTCCAGCACAGTAACGGGAGACAGACACCAAAGGTCCTTTCCCTCTCCCATCCCGAAGGTCAGAGTTTCCTGTATCTCTTCAGGGTCAGACTTAGGTCTCATCTTCAGAGCTTAGGAGAGTACACTTGGGGACATCCGAGACCCTGCCTCTCTGACTTGAGACTATGAGGCTGAATCACCAAGCAGGCTGTCACATTGCCACCTCATTTGGTGTGGTGCTGTCTTAGAAGCCAGCTGAGACGGTGGCAGCATCAACAGGTCCCCGGGAGGAGAATGCTGCTCCCCAGGCTAACCTCAGAGCCTCTCACCCAGACTGCTCGGGACGTTGGACTCCATGCACATCCAGGAAGTGGGCTCCGGCCTGCAGAGCCCAGCGGTAGTGCTGAGTCAACAAGGCTCTCCTGGACGTGGACGGGTTGTCCCTGCTGGCTGTGTCTGCATTCTTCAGCGGGGAGAATTCCTCCTCTCGAGATACTTCAAAGGCAACGAAGTTCCTGGGAGAGAGAAGGGTTCATCATCCTGCATCCCAGCCGGCTGTTCCGCTCTGGACAGGCAAGGGGAGGCCAGATTTCCCTTAAATGGGAATCTGTTCCTGTGAGGATGGTGGTCTAGGAGGGCCCCACAGGCATAGAAAGCATCTTACTTTCCTGAAATCCTAAGAAGCCTCGAATCCTCCAAATCTCACTTGCCACCGGCTCAGAGGTAGAGAACACAGGGACTCACCCAGCAACTCCAAAACCCAATCTTGGACCAGGATTGTGGTTTTCTCAGACCTCTGCTCTTACTCTTCAGGCAAGAACACCCTCTGGACTTCCCTGAGACAGACTATAGTCCCTCACTCCCCCACCCCTGCCCTGCCCTCACCAAGCTTCCATTCCCCTACTGTCCCACGGGACCTCTGAACCCACTATCAGAACAAAGAGAGGGAAGAAGAGAAAAGTAAGTGACTTCTACCACTAACTTAGCAAACTGGAACACATCAAACACAAACTTCTCCATCTTTATCCCATTCGGTCTTAGCGGCTTTACCAGATTTCCCTCCTCATCCACGTACGGGACCTTCTTCACAGCCACATGCAGCTTCAGCAAGGGCTCAAACTCCCTGGTGGCAAGAGGGCAAAGGGGGTGTGGTTCAGACAGGGCACCCCGGAACGCCAGTCTTCACGTGTGTACCCGGTCAGGTGAGGCGGCACTAGGAACTAGCTACATCTCTGGGAAGGACACAGGTTTTCTCCCAGTCTTCCCAGGGCCAGTAGCCAGGAACCATCAGCCAGTGCTGCCCAGGCTAAGGACAGGGCAGAGGTGGCATCCATGAGCAAGGGGGTCAAGATATCCTTGACCAGGGTCTCATTCAGGCTGCCCAGAGCTTGACTCAGGTGGGATCTGGCTTGTTGATAGTGACAGAAATTCTCACTACTTGACCCCTTTGCACTCCCAATGGGGCCCAGCTCAGGCTAGGTCAGCGCTAGCTGTTATGGGAGGTAGACTCTTAGACTCTTAGATTCTAACAGCCACCTGTTGCCACACACCTGGTGACCATATCCAGGAAGTCGCGGGTGAAGAAATGGTTGCAGATGTTGCCTGCGTTGTAGAGCAAGCCCCCATCAGCCCCTCGGAGCCCAGCAGTCTCAGGGCTAATCTCGCTGTATTCCACCACCTGGGGGACACCATCCACCTGGCACACCACGCCCACAGGCTCCTCGGGGTATGCTTTCTCCACCACCTGCAGTCACCAGGTATAGACTTAGAGTGCCAGGAGTGACAGGGATGAGAAGAGGGACAGGGTTTGTGCAAGAGACAGAGCCAAGCGCCAAGGACAACGAAAGCTTGGCGCTCACCTTGGCGCCACAGTCCGCTCCGCGAAGCACACAGAAGCCTATGAAGGCTGGGTCAGCCAGCCGCACCAGGATGTTGTCCACACAGTACACGTGCACAAACTCCACGCCCCGCTGCTTCATGTCCTCCAGAATGTGGTGGTCAGCCAATGCACTATACAAGCCACCATTGCCATCTGCAAAGGAGAAAGGAATGGGTCTTCCCACGGACTCCAGCTTGATCACCTGCTCAGTCTGGTAAATGCAGCAGGAGCAGAAGCCACCAAGAGCCTTATGATTGTATCATGTGACAGATGAGACTGCAGACTGAACAGGGGCCACACTGCCTGCCTGTGCACATCTTACCTGGGAGTCGGGCCTCCTGACCCACAGCTGCCCTCTGTGGTCCAACCCTTCCCTGTCCAAGGTGTGGGCCATACCTGGTGCCATGGCAACCTTGTCTTTCCGTTCCAGTATGGCCTTGCCCTCAAAGGTCACAGCGGGTAGCATACGCTGCTCGAACAGGACCACGTTAGCTGGGTCTAGGTGGAAGAAGTCATGCTCCTTGAAGAACTTGATGGTGGGTCCTAGTGTAAACTCACTGGTCATGATGTACCTGTAAAAGTCCCGGCAGTGAGTGGCTTCCAGAGGAATCTGGTTCACAAGTCTGCATGGGGCTCATTAAGGGCAGGTACTGGGCTCTCTAGGGCTGTGCTAGAATTGGGTCTCAGGCACTGGTGTGGGGCAGTCCTGGGTCACTTAAATAACGGTGATCTTTCTGGGAGGTTGGCAGGGAGGACACACCAGGGAACGGTGCAGTGGGTTCCCAGTCGCTGGCCAGCCAACTGTTCAACGCGGCGGATCCGCTCTGCCTGCAGTTGGTACAGGGTCTTCTGGCTGGGCAACCCTACTTGATACATGCCCTTGGGGTAGGTGACGCCCAAGCGAGTGCCCTGCCCACCGGCCAGCAGCAGGACAGCCACCTTGTTCAGAGCAATCTGTCGGAAACCTGGAGAGGAGGCACGTCGTGAGAAAAGGCCTCTTTCTCTAGAGAGAGCCACTCATGAGCTTGCTACTGCACGACTTCGGGGTCTACTAAGCGCAGGAGGAAGGACGTGCAAGGAAAACAACTCCACACAGCACTTCCTGAGCCGCCACCCTCCCCTTCCCCGTAGGCACTAATTCTACTGGACGCGACGGACAGCGCTGGCCCAACCCCCGCCCCATACGGCGCTGCCTACCTTCCCCTTCCCACTGCAGGAGTGTCTCTTGGTCGCAGCGGATTGCGCTGCCCACGAGTTCTGGGGGCAGGGGCTGCAGGCGCGCTTCCAGGTCGGGCAGAGGGCCCGGGACTAGCGCGCAGGCAGCCGAGGCGCGCTGGCAGTGCTCACGCAGGGCATCGGGTTCCAGAGAGGCGAGCTCCGCCAGCAGCGCAGCTCGAGACTCCGGAGCCAAATCAGCCCAGAAGCGAAGGAGATGATCCTGGCCAGCGCGCTGCAGCTGTGCTCGCACATCCTGCTCCGAGGCCATGCTCCAACCGCAGCTGCTGGCTCAGTCTGTACTCAAGACCTTATGATCAACATCACGAGACCTCAGGCGGGAGGCGCAGATCCCAGAGAGGCCGGCCCAGGGCGCAGCCCCTCCACCCGGACCCCGCCCTCTTCTCCGTTGGGGCTTCAGTTCGGTCCTCTTTAGCTCCGCCCCTCTTCAATTTCTTTTAGTACAGTCCCCCTCCAAGTTCCTGGCCCTGAATCCCACGACCTGGTATCTCTGTAAACTGCGCTCCAGGCTATGCATAAGACCCCCGATCCCTTCTACCCCTGCCCCCCAAGCTTAAGGTGTACGGTCCAGGACAGACCCTCCTAGTCCCCGAGGCCTAGGGGTTTCTCTCCTAAGTATCTCCCACCACGCCTCCAATGTGGGCGGAGCTATTTTATCGTGCCCAGGGGAGGAAAGAGAAGACTTGCACAGGCTGGGTATTCTCTTGGGCTGACCAGACTTAACCCACGCTCCTGCGCGTCCACAGCGAGAGGCCTGGGAGCCTTTCCTGATAGAGTCTGAGCCTAAGAGAAGCTTGATCGTGTAAACTTTCACTGAGAAGCCTCTCCGGCGGGCGATCTTTCTGGGGTCACTCGGAGGCCGGACCCAGGCTGTCCTTACCCTGTATTGGTTCCTCCTCACCTGCCTACCTTGACGGACTTGGTTTCCAGACCCGCTCTGCAACCCCTTCCTGCTTTATTTTGTTTTTTCATAAAACCTTTCGTGTGTGTGTGTGTGTCTCTGTGTGTGTGTGTTTTTTTTTTTTTTTTTTTTTTTTTTTTTTTTTGGTTTTTCGAGATAGGGTTTCCCTGTAGTTTCTAGAGCCTGTCCTGGAACTAGCTCTTGTAGACCAGGCTGGCCTCGAACTCAGAGATCCGCCTGCCTCTGCCTCCCGAGTGCTGGGATTAAAGGCTTGCGCCACCACTGCCCGGCTTACATAGTCTTTTGTATATAAAAACAAAGCAAGAATGGAGGCCACAAATTCTCTTGGACCAGACAGGGTTCTTGCCTACAGCCACAGCGTAGCCTTGTAATAAATGGCTTTTCTCCCATCTGAAAACCCTTCTTCACAGCTCTTTTTTACATTCTCTTCTGCCTGACTTCTCCATGGGAAGTGTACTCCCAGAGGCAGGACACTGTTCAGTTTGTTGGTCTCCTTTTATCTCCTTCCACGAAGGGCAGACACAGGGACATGTCTGTGTACTGAACAAATGCGTGTTGGATCCCAAGTCAAGCACCAGCAAAATGTTCAGAGAGCGCTGCCTGAAGGGACGAATGAGTAAAGAGTCTGTACTAGTGTGACTTCCAGGAAATGTGTGGAAGGAGAGAGCAGCAGTCAGACAGGAGTCAGGTGAGCAGCATAGACTTCACATCCCAGGCCAAAGCCCATGGCAGCCATTATTGCCTTTGGGGCAAGGCAGAGAAAGAAGGGCATGAGCCTCTGGGCAGACAGGTCAGATGTGACCTATGAGCCCTCTAGGTCAGGTCAGGCTCCTAAGTTTTGCCTCAAGGAGTGGGCATGGATCAAGGTCAGAGGTTGGAAACACGGGTTTGTATAGCTGAGAGCATTTCCAAGACCAGAAGACTATGCCTCCCTGGGCAGGCAAAGGTACCTGTCACTGAGTTCTGGTGAAGCTGCGAGGTTGGCAAAGTCCTGCTGGACCCAACTCTCTGTATTGCCTGCCAGGGGGAGGTGGCTTTTCCTGTATTTTGGTTTATTTGTTTTATTTACCTATTTATTTAGTCAAGGGCCTAGGACTAAGGCCTGAGTGGACACCAGAGAAGCCAAGGGAGGGCTGGGGCGAGACAGCACAGCTGGCCTCTCTCCTCACGAGTGGGAGCTACTCCAAGAGATGTCGGAGTCTTGCCAACCTCATCTGTGTTCTGCACACCTCCATCCAAGGGTCGTGGTTGGCAAAGGGACACCTGATCTGGATTCGGGAAGTTCCCTGGGTGGCAGCAAAACTGAAAGGCATAGGGCGGGAAGAGAGTCAGGCCAGGCTGGGAGAGGAAGTCCTCAGAGTTCAGGCCAGAAAAGATGCAGGCCAGCACACCTTCGTCTTGCACCCAGAGCTAGGCATTGATTCCACGCTCTTCCTGACCGTTTCCCAATAGTCAGTCATACGGAAACCTACAGACCTACCTTTTCCCGGCTCTGGACAATAAGAGGCTCTTATGTCCTTTCTTTTCTTTCTTTTTTCGAAATTAATTTATTCTTTCACAACTTCATACATATATAATGTATGTTGATCATATTCCCATTATCTTTTCTTAGTCCCTTTTCCTCCTGCCAAATCCTTTCTTCTTCCCAACAAGGACCCTCATGCTTTCATGTCTCTGTGTGTGTGTGTGTGAGAGAGAGTGTGAGAGTGTGTGTGTGAGAAAGTGTGAGAGTGTGTGTGTGAGAGAGAGTGTGTGCGTGTGTGTATGTGTATGTGTGTGTGAGAGAGGGAGTGTGAGAGTGTGTGTGAGAGAGTGTGAGAGTGTGTGTGTGAGAGAGAGATTGTGTGTGTGAGTGTGTGTGTGAGAGAGAGAGTGTGTGTGTGTGCGTGTGCCAGGCAGTGGTGGCCTATGCCTTTAATCCCAGCACTTGAGAGGCAGAGGCAGGCAGGGAGTTCCAGGATAACCAGGGCTGTTACACAGAGAAACTCTGTATATATATAAAAAAAGTGTGTGTGTGAGAGACAGAGAGACCTGCTGCATTTAATCAGAATTGTCGGCACAAACACCAGTTGGAGGTTCTTTACAGGAGCAAAGGCATATTACTAGTGGCTTCACAGCTGAGAAACAGGACCCTCCCTCCCCCAGGAACTATTAACTGCCTATAGCTACCTAGGAAGGGGTGGGGCTTATGATCTCCACCTCCCCAACACGGGCAGGCTTTTATTTTCTCTGCTGGTGGACCCAGGCTCACGGGGCTCTAGCCGGAACCTTGTTGGTTTTGCTGTCCTGAGCAGCACTGGTTTCACCTGATGCTGGTGGCTACTCCATCACTGGTACCCTCCATCACTGGTACTCTCCATCACTGGTACCCTCCATCATCACTGGTACCCTCCATCACTGGTACCCTCCATCATCACTGGTACCCTCCATCACTGGTACCCTCCATCATCACTGGTACCCTCCATCACTGGTACCCTCCATCACTGGTACCCTCCATCACTGGTACCCTCCATCATCACTGGTACCCTCCATCACTGGTACCCTCCATCACTGGTACCCTCCATTACTGGTACCCTCCATCACTGGTACCTATGCATCGTCCTGAGAATGCCTAAGGCCTCATCCTGGCTTGGTGTTCTGCTGCACCATTCCCTCACCAAACAAAGCTTCCTGTGTGCCCACTATTCATGGAGTGCCAATGCCAGGCCTTGGGGTGGCTCTGTCCTATTACCAAACATCAAAATTCATGAGGAAACGGTCGCCACAGTCAGGCATGCGAGGTAAAAACATCTAAGACTTTTGGGGCAGAGGAAGCAGGTACCTGAGAAAGATCTGAAGTGTTCGTAGTAATCAGTCAATGACAAAGGATGGTCCTCTACGTGTAGCCCAGAGATTGAAAGTAAGGGTACATGATGAACACTCTAAGGACTAGGCAAGCCATGAGGGAGGAGAATGTGAAACCCCAGAGGGTCTTTGGCCAGGTCTGCCCCTATGGGGTAGCTAAGCTCCAGAGGCCTCGGCCAAAACACCTTACCATGAATGAAGCACAATTTTGAGTGTGATGGGTGTGGTAGTGTGCACATTTAATCTCAGCATTCAGGAGATCTGAGTTCCAGGTCAGCTTGGTCTACCAGCAAGTTTCAGGACAGCCAAGGTTGCATAGTAAGACCCCGTCTTAGGACAAACAAACAAAGAAAAGTAATTTTGAGTGAGTAACCTTTAGAAATGTGGAGCCAGGGGAGCTGGGCAGGGAAGCTGCTTCCACGCCTGAGACACACAACCTATTAGAAGCCTGTCCAGAGGGGCTGGAGTGAGGTCCGGAATGGAGGCCTGTCTGGAGGCTTTCAGCAACATTGCTGAAGAGTGTCCCAGTGCAGTTAGAAAGTAGACAAAGCAGTTAACGTGTGGACTGTTCTCAATGGCAACTGTTCTCAGTTTCTGTTTTTGTGACATTCAGAAGTTTGGGAAGGTGACCGGGTGGAGAACAGAGGACAGGCAACGGAGTTGGTAAGGGGGTAAGGGACCCTAAGGGAAGAGGAAAGGAAGAAAGGGAGGAGAGAGAGAGAGAGGGAGAGAGAGGGAGGGAGGGTGGTGAGGGAGAGAGAGGGAGGAGGAAGGAGAGAGAGAGGGAGGGAGGGAGGGAGGAAGGAAGGAAGGAAGGGAGGGAGGAAGGAAGGAACGAATGAACGAAAGAAGAAAAGCAAGCAAGCAAGCAAGCAAGCCCGAGTAGGGGACCAGATCCAGAACGCCAAGGGAGCTAATCACCGGATGGGCATCTGGGGACACAAGACAATTTGGCTTTGTCCTAAAGTTGGCAGGACAAGGCAGCCGGTCCCAAAGGACCAAAGGTAGAACTGGCAGTTGTAGGGACAGAGGCCTCAGTGAAGGAGAGCGCCCAACTGTCTGGAGCCTATAATCCTCTTGGGGCATTCCTGATGCAAGAGAAGGGAGCCCCGGAGTCAACGGGCGCCTGGAGCCAGGGGACTCTCAGTGAAAAAGGACCAAAGGGAGCAGGAGGGGCTGGACCTTCCCATCCTCACGGGTGAGGCTACCTGGGTACAGGATCTGTGCAGGGCGCCACGCTCCGCCCTCAGAGAAGTGGCTGGCAGGGCGGGGCACAAATGGATTGGAGAAAAGCCTCTACCGAGGCCAGAGGGGTGGGTGGTGGGCGTGGTGGCAGGGGAACCGTGGGGAGCGGAGGTGGGAACCCTAGCCGGTTCTGCTGGTGCCTGCTCGCATCTCCCCGGCCCCACTCACTGGCGGCGCCCGCCCCGACCGTAGGAAAAATCAAACTGGATTGGTGGCTTCCGAGCCAATCCCGGAGAAGATGGGCCAGTTTCGACCAATGGCCGCCGTGAATATTAATGCGCGCTGACGCGGCGGCGAGGAGAGCTCCATTCAAAAACCAGCAGCTATTGTGGCGGGGCGCGCGTGCGGTGCAGGGCCCGCCTTCTGGGCTTGTGGGGGACCGACGCGGATGGAAGCTGGGTGCCCATGGCCGTGGCAGCGATGGCCGAGCGTGGCCGCCTACCGCACGCCGCGCCCGCGCCCGGCACGGAGGGGCTGCCGCGAGCTTTCCTCCAGAGCCTGCGCACCCTCTTCGATATCCTGGACGACCGGCAGCGCGGCTACGTGCACCTGCGCGAGATCGAGTCCCGCTGGCAGGGAGCAGACGCACGCGAGCTGCCCTGCGGCGTCCTCGAGGGCCTGCGCCAGGTGGCCCCGGCCAATGGTTACCTGACTTTCGAGCGCTTTGTGGCGGGCTTGCGCACCTCGCTGCTGAACGCCAACAGTGCCCGGAGGGATCAGGCACGCGTCGCTCCCCGGTCTGGGGACCAGCCCTCGCTGCAGCAGCGTCTGATGTTCGTACCGGCCGACGAGCCGCGGACTGTCCTGGAGAGGAAGCCTCTGCCCCCGAGTGCGCGCCCCGCGCCTGCTGGCCCCAGTGCCACCTCCCGGAACCTTGAGCTACTCTGTGTCCCCGCGGAGGCGGCGCCCTGTCCCAAGGAGCCCGAGCGGCCCCTGAGTAAGACCCTGGAGCGGAGCCCGAGCGCAGACGCGGGTGAGTTTGGGCGGCCCCCCAGTCCCACCTCATAATCCCTGAGATCTGTGCTGGAAACGAGACCGGCAGGGATGGATATAACCACTGTGGGCAGGACCCAGAGCCTAAACAAGGTTGGGACCACCTGAATGGAAAGGGGCTTCGGCCTGTGCCTGTGTGAGCTGCGGGCAGAGGCCTGATACCAGGGCCAAGGGCAGGTCGATAATTCTGAACACCTAGGAGAAGCCCACTCTGTCTCAAGCCTGAGTTAGGCCCTGGAGTATCTGCGGCGGTGAGAGGAGGCACGCTCCCTGCTGTACCTGCCCTATACCTGGGAACATCTGGGCTCGCATCCTTATTTCTATGTGGCTGCTTGGGCAAGTTTCTTCCTAAAAGCAAGCATCCTCTAACCCGTGCTGGAGGTTCTTCCAGTGTGACACCCTGCAGAGACAACCCAGCCTACTTCTCCACCCAGGCAGAGGAGGTGTGGGAGCACCCAGCACAAGTGCTGAAGAAGGTTGGGTGTGTGGATGTTGAGGGGTCTATGTGCCCTACAGCACCTGCTGCAGACACCCTGCCAGACACAGACTGCAGTCTCTGGGGAATCCAGCAGGCTCCTCTCCCTTCTTCCGGTCTAGTTGGCAGGGACAGGAGACTGTTGAATAGCCCCCTGTCTGCCTCCAGAACAGGACCTGCATTATAGCTAAGCGTGGAGACAGGTTCTCAGAGGAGCCCAGGGCTCCTCTGAAGCTCTGTAGCCCATTCATACTGTGCACAGCCCTACCAGGTGCAGGGCTGCCCACTGGTGGCAGCTGCCAGTCCATTTTGCTACTGGCCACTGCTCTGCCAGCCTCACCAGACCTCTCCTGCCTCGGCCATGCTTTACTGCCTCCCTTGTGAATTGATATAAACACATACACACACAGTGTGTGTGTGTGTGTGTGTGTGAGAGAGAGAGAGAGAGACAGACAGACAGACTGCTCCACTTGTTCAAGCCCTGACTCCCTGTTCCTGTGATAGGGGAGATTCTGGACATGGCTGGTGTGGCTGTGAGTTTGAAGTCAACCCTGGGGTGGGACTGTGTAATGAACGGGCTCACAGTTTGCCTGTGGTACTAATCTGTTCTGCCTTCAGTGGCCCTGCTCAGTTACTTCTGAAGGTCATTACTCAGCGTAGGAATATTTAGCACACCGCTCTGTAAGCCTAAGGCCAGGCTCTGGCTCTAACTCCTTTATAGGTCAGCCCAGACCCAGTAAAGATTACGGTGTGGTTGACAAAGCTTGCTTTGAAGGAGCCACAGAACCGCATCAGCCCCCACCCCCATGGGGTCCTCCCAACACATTTATGGCCTCAAATTCCCAACCTTGTGGGAAGGAGGTTTATGCCTCCTTCCTGTGCAAGTCATATCCAAGTGTCACAGGGTTCCTTCCTAGAACTCATTGCCGGTACCTGCTCTGGCCCCACCTTCATGAGGCAGTATCCTTCTTGTGTACCTCCCATGGCCTCACCCTGAAACTGCAGGCTGGGACATGAACTTTGAGGCCTGCTTGGAACAGCCGAGCACAATTATTATCTCTGTCACTCCTATGACAGCCGCAGGGGTGATCCTGATGCCATGGATAGGGCTAGAGGGCTGGGGTCAGACACCCTCCTCTCTACCTGCACCCCACTTTTGGTAGATGGGGAGGCACTCCAGACGATGCTCACAGGGGTATATGGCACATGTATGCACACCTTGCTTTATACTGTGGTTCTTTCTGGGCAAGAATTATGTATGTCGGGGCCGGAGAGATGGCTCAGTGGTTAAGAGCATTGCCTGCTCTTCCAAAGGTCCTGAGTTCAATTCCCGGCAACCACATGGTGGCTCACAACCATCTGTAAAGAGGTCTGGTGCCCTCTTCTGGCCTGCAGACATGCACACAGACAGAATATTGTATACATAATAAATAAATATTTTTTAAAAAAAAGAATTATGTATGTCACCATCACCAATGGAGGATTGGCTTCCTCGCTACACCGTGCTGTGCCACAAAGCCCCATGCATTTGAGAAAGGTGAGGGGTGAGCCAGAAAGTTCTGCTGGTCCATGCCTTTTGTTTCTTTGTTTTGTTTTTCTGAGACAAGATCTCTCTACGCGCTTATATTTGGAACTGGAACTCACTATGTAAACCAGGCAAGCCTTGAACTCAGAGATCTTCCTGCTTCTGCTTCTTGCATGCTGGGATTAAAGGCACAGTATACTACCACGCCCCAGCCTTACCGTCTCATCTTTTACACGTCACCCTTTGATACCCTTGAGAGGTATCCACTATGTATTTTTTTCAGGCACTGGGCGAGGAGTGCAGGAAAGAGTTGTATTCATGCCCTCCCCCCCACCGACCCCGACCCCTCAGGGAGCTCACAGCCCTTGTTGAGGCAGGTGAGGAAAGCAGGGCATGCGAGAGGAGACAGAATCTCAGCCAGGTCCAAAGTCAACTGATAAAGCAAGTTCACGGATGAGATGGCAAAGGTTCCCAGGACAGCCCTGGTCCCTGGGGTTTGCGTTAACAGAGTTAGCTGGAGGGTCCTGGAAGGGCTGAGGAACGCATTAAGCAGGCCCAGAGCTAAGCAATGACCCCGACTGTCTGCTACAGGCGCAGCATCCTGCAAGACCCTGGACGTAGGCACAGGTGAAGCTCGGCAGGCTCCACGGACTCGAGGCGAACGGCGAAGGCATACCATCACCAACGGTGTGGACTGTGGCCTGGTGAGAGGGGCCACGACTCTGAGGGACTCTCTATGTTGTCCAGAAGGTTGGAAACCACGAACCTGGTTACTTGGGGAACCTCTGTAGGAGAACTGGTTAGCTCTGAATTCTCTCTCCTGGGCTTGAATCTGCTGGAGGGAAGACAGGCAAAGTCAGGCATAGGGTGGAGAAGTGGTTCTTTAGGGATGCCTGGTGACAGCGTTTGGGCCCCTGCCCTGCCTACTTCCTGAGGCTCTCACCTCTGCAAGCCAGCTTCGGGCACAAGGAACGGGGTGCTGAATTGTCCTTGGGGAAGAAGTGTCAGTAGAGGGGCAAGAGAGAGAGGCCAGTCCCCATTATCACCTTCATCATCCAAAGAGGAGGAACTGAGCTATGTTCTCCAAGGCGTAAGTTTGAACCCAGCATACACTGGTGCTTCCGTGTGTGCATTTGCAAACCGCCTGTGTGCTGACCCGATGCTGGTGCCTGTGTGCTGGTCTGCCCATGCACAGGTCTCAACTTCCACACCCGTGGCTCCAGGGGCACACGGGTATGTGCACGTATGCCTAATGCCAGTCTGCTTGCCGACATGCGTCCATTCCTGTGTGCACGTGTGTGTTATAGTTGAAGCAGATGAAGGAGCTAGAACAGGAACAGGAGGTGCTGCTGCAGGGCTTGGAGATGATGGCTCGCGGCCGAGAGTGGTACCAGCAGCAGCTGCAGCGTGTGCAGGAGCGTCAGCGCCGCCTGAGCCAGAGCCGAGCCAGCGCTGTGAGTGTGGGGTCACCCCTGCCAGCCGGACCCTAGTTGCCCCGGGTGGGCTCCCTCTAGACTCCGAGCTGAAGCTTTGGAGGAACAAGAGTTCCGTGTCAGGAGTCTCCTCACGGCCTGGTGTTCCCTGCTTCTCTTCCAGGACTTTGGGACTGCAGGGAGTCCCCTCCCTCTGGGGAGGTTGCTGCCCAAAGTACAGGAGGTGGCCCGGTGCCTGGGGGAGCTGTTGACTGCAGCCTGTTCTGGCAGAGTGAGTGTTCTGGAGGCTCCCGGGCACCCCTTGTCCTTGCTCTGGGTGCTGTGCCCAGAAGAGTCCTGCCTGATTGTATACTCCCACAGGCTCTGCCCTCGTCTTCTTTGGGGCCCCTGGGCCCTTCCTCTCCCTCAGCGCCAGTCTGGCAGCAGCAGACCATCCTCATGCTGAAAGAGCAGAACCGGCTTCTCACTCAGGTGAGGTGTGGGAAGATGGGGCTTGGGCTGGTGGCCCTGCAAACCCTGACCGCCCCCCCTGCCTGCACGTCTGCCCAGGAGGTGACCGATAAGAGCGAGCGCATCACTCAGCTGGAGCAGGAGAAGTCTGCGCTCATCAAGCAGCTGTTTGAGGCCCGGGCTCTCAGCCAGCAGGATGCTGGGCCTCTGGACTCCACTTTCATCTAGCTGGTTGTACCTCACTAGGATGTGCTCGCGGACTTAGCCTCAGCTCCACGGCACTGCTGTGAGCCTGTCTTCTGACTGAAGGTCTCAGAACTTAGCCCTCAGGGCCCTGGAGAGGGCACCTGCCTCCACTCTTGTCGTCTGGGCTGTCCTGAGGCTTGCCCCAAGCTGGCCTGACACCATAATGTGGGTGCTGATCGTTATAGTGCTATCAGGCCTGAAGCTGCTACTCTATTGTCAATGGACGGCAGAGGACCGTTCCTCATATTTATCTGGTTGTCGGCAGCCCTGGACAAAGAAGGGGGCATAAGGGGGCTTGTTTACAGTCATCCTGTCCCCTCTTGTAAGGCTGGGATCTTTGGTATTTAGTAAAAAGTACTGGTCACCTCTAAAGCTACAGAGAAATCCTGTCTGGCAAAACAAAACAAAACAAAAAAAAAAACAAAAAACAACAACAACAAAAAAGTACTGGTCACACTGGGCTGTATTTCTCATAATGCCCAGCAGAGGCCGCTGGCTGCGCTGGGTCCCTCTGCCCTGTTGCTCACTGTGGTGTTTCTGAGTGAGTAGAATTTCTGTACTGAGGGTAGGCTAGGAAACCTGGAAGACCTAGCTCAGGGGTTCCTTCTCTCCACCAAGGGCCCTAAGACAATCTGATTGTGACTCGGGAGCAGAAGAGAGACATGGGATGGAAGGATGGGGCCCGAGAAACCTCTAAAAAGGGGGTTCTGTTTGTGTCTGTTGGGGAGCCACAGGGATAGAAGTCTGTAGCAGAGGCCGAGAAGGAATCTGGCTGCAGCTGGACCAGGCCAGTCTGGTTCCTAGAAGTACGGCAATAGCTTGGTTTACTTCCCTTACCGTCAGCCTTACCCTAACTGTACAGGGGAAGATGGCATCAAGGTAGCTCAGGTGTGGTCCTTACCTAGGGAGGCCCCATCCCCCCAAACGGGTGAGTTTGGACTTCCCAGCTAAGTTATGAGTGCATCATAGCAGAATATACCCATTCCACAGGGTGCAAGATTCCCTAGGCCTGGGATCTGCTCACACCTTCATCTTTAATGTCCTCCTTGGTTTGGCAGCGTGGTCATTGACTCAGCCACAGAAAGGTGAACCAGGGAGCCCCAGGAGAAACTGAGCATCCTTGGATACCTCCCATTGGCAGCTCAGATGGGTACAGATTGGATGAGGGGCACCTCTGTTCAGCCTGTTCTGGTGGGGCCAGGTGCTTGCAACCAAAGGACATCATAGGTGAATTCTGTGGTCTGGAGCCCCCAGTATGGACTATGAGCATTTGGTAGTGAAATAACCCCGAAGTCTAATTTCCCCCACTGTGCTTGGCCTACAAAGCATGCCAAATCAGGTGCAAATTAGTCCGGCACCCAAGCCTTCTACGTCAGGAATTAGTGGTTTCTTGACTGGAGGGAGGGCTAGATCTAAAAGGCTGTTGTGTTCCATGAGCTCAGAACACCCAGATGAACTTACCGTAGACCAGTGCCGGCCAGAGACAGGTCTCCATGGCAACAGATTGGGTCTGCCCTCACGCCTTCCCCAAGATGGTCCCCTCGTTCCTTGGGTTTGCCCCTGTACTCTTCCGCTCGGGTCCTAAGGATACTTGGCTAGTCTAAGAGGTTCTCCGGACACAGCCTGGGACATCCAGCACTAGGGTCTGACTCTGCCCAGCCCATGGAGACACAGGTCTCAGCAGCATCTCAAGTCTTGCCAAACTCTTCTGACAGCCAGGTCATCTCAGTCACTGTCACTTTCCTCTTGGCTTTGCCCAAGTGAGTTCCCCGTCTACTAGAGTCCTAAGCTGGCTCAGGTCACACGGCGCCGCAGAAAGACACAGCTGAACATAGTGGCCCATGCCTTTAATCCCAGCACTCAGGAGGCAGAGGCAGGAGGCAGATTTCCAAGTTCAAGGCCAGCCTGGTCTATAGAGTGAGTTCCAGAACAGCCATGGCTACACAGAGGGATCCTGTCTCGGGCAGCTTTCTCCCTGAAGGTGCCTGTCACACCTTAAAAGGCTGCGTGCCCCTCCTCACGTCGTTACAGGACTGGAGGTAAGAGATGGGACAGCACAGGCTCCACTCGGGTGACATTCTGAAGACCTTTCACCCATCAGAAGGGAAATGGAGCCAGGGTGACACAGATGGAACCCAGCCAACATGGCCTCGTAGCCTTGGTATTCCAAGCAGGGAGAAAAATGTGTTTGTAGTTTCTAGAATACTCTAAAGTTTCTTAGAAGTTGCGGCTTGGAGCCAGACTGCCTGTGTGGTCCTAAAAACCTCAAGAGAGAACTGTATTTTTTTTCTTTTCCTGAGACAGGGTTTCTCTGTGTAGCCCTGGCTGTCCTGGAACTCACTTTGTAGGCCAGGCTGACTGGTCTCAAACTCCAATCTGCCTACTGAGTGCAGGGATTAAAGGCATGGCCACCACTATCAAGGGAAAACTATCAGTGGTCTTGATACTGGCAGAGGCCGACTCAGATGCTGCCCGGAACCCCAGCCCTGGTGCTGTAGAAGAGGAAAGTGTCTCCTGCAGGTTGACCTGTCTTCCCTGAGCTTAGCCGCATCCCTGCGGTCTACCCTCTGCTGCTGGTAGCGCACGTAGACTCCCAGCTGTGACAACTGCCTAGAGACACATCTTCAACTGTTCTCGGGGGAGACTTTGTGCCCTGGTTGAGGACACAACAGGCTAAAAGTGTTTTGTGTCAAGTTCCGAGGAGATGAGCTTCTCTAGGCTTCAAAGAATCACAGGTCACAGAAGCTAACAAAAAACAAGACATGAGGGAACCGGGGTGCTAGGAGCAGTCAGAGCAAATGGTAATGACTTGATTCTTGGACAAAGAGTAACAACAGCCTATACTCTGTTTTACAAAATGTGCTACCTTTCAAGAGAATGAGAGAATATTAAATAATAGTAATCAACTTCTAGGAATGAAGAATACTGCATTTAAAATGAAAGTCTCGCCGGGTGGTGGCGGCGCACATTTGACCAATCCCAGCACTTGGGAGGCAGAGGCAGGTGGATCTCTAAGTCAAGGACAGCCAGGATAGCCAGAGTTACACAGAGAAAAACGAAAGTATCCACAAATGAACTAAACATCAGATGAACACTTTCAGCCCACCCAGAAAAAAATTACGAATTTTGAGACAGAGATTAGGAAATTAATCCAGAGAACAGACCTGGACATCTAGAAAAAAATGAAAGAGGTGCAGGACCTCAGCTGGCGGGTGAGGACTTCCTGAGACAGAATAGGATAGGGACATAAACAGAACTGGCATAGTTTTCTAAGACTGCTCAGTGTGTCCAGCCTGCAGCCCAGTGAGCCACGTGAAGTTGAGGCCACACTTCCCTGAATATGGCCAATCTCCTCTGATGAGAGTTTGCTTGGTTTTTTTGTTTGTTTTTTATTTGCTTTGCGATGGGGTTGTGTAGTTCTTGAACATGAAACTTTTGGATGGCAACATCTCATAGATGACATTGTCCTCCGGTGTCAGAGGTTGGACTTGCCCACCAGCCGTCTGTTCCGACAAGAACACTGGCAAATCCCAGTGAGTTTGGAGGAGAAGCTCACCCTTGTTTTTACAAGACCACAAAAGGAACGAAATGACAGAAAATAAATCACCTACCGAAAGCCCCCCGAGTGGTAGGAAAGTAGAGGAGACTCTGAGGGAAGAAAGAGAAGCAGCCAGAGGGGACAAGAGTCACTAGAAGGGTGATGGAGAAGGGGCATGATTGAGAACAGAGTGTAGTGACGCATATATACGGAAACACCTTTAAGAAATCCAGTATTCGGAGCCGGGCGGTGCTGGCGCACGCCTTTAATCCCAGCACTCGGGAGGCAGAGGCAGGCGGATCTCTGTGAGTTCAAGACCAGCCTGGTCTACAAGAGGTCTCCAGGACAGGCTCTAAAGCTGCAGAGAAACCCTGTCTCGAAAAACCAAAAAATAAGTAAATAAATAAATAAATAAATAAATAAAAATAAAAAATTAAAAAAAAAGAAATCCAGTATTCGGGCATCGAGAGATGGCTCAGTGGTTAAGAGCTTTGCTTGTTCTTCCAAAGGTCCTGAGTTCAATTCCCAGCAACCACATGGTGGCTCACAACCATCTGTAATGAGACTTTGTGCCCTCTTCTGGCCTGCAGGAATACATGCAGGCAGAACACTGTATACATAATAGATAGATAGATAGATAGATAGATAGATAGATAGATAGATAGATAGATAGATAGATAAATAATTATACATAAAAAAAAGAAATCCCGTATTCGGGCTGGAGAGAGGACTCCATTGCTGAGAGCACTGGCTGCTCTTCCAGAGGACTGGAGTTCAGTTCCAGCACCCATATATCAACCCAGACATGTACACAGTTACAACATTAATGCACATAGAATATAAAATGGCCAGATATGGTAGCATACCTATAGTTGGGGGAGCAGAGGCAAGCAGATCTCTGAGTTTGAGGTTAGTCAGGGCTATATAGTGAGACCCTGTCTCAAAAACAAAATTTTATATGGCAGTCTAAAATTAATTTAAAAAAATTAAAGGCTAAAACCATATAGTTATTCACCTCAAAGTCCATACCCAGAGATGCTATCTCTACAGAACACAGAGACCAAAACATTTTCAAACAAAATTGAAAGTTTACCATTTAAAAAAAAAACCCTGTCACTAATGGCAGCCATAGGTGTATCAGGAGGAAGGTAAGATTCAGGAAAGATTCATTGATAAAAGACAGGTTGTATAACAAGTGAACATCAGATAATGGTTTCAGGAAAAAGGCCTTTTTTGTTTTTTTTGTTTTGTTTTGTTTTATTTTTTTTCCCCAAGACAGTTTCTCTGTGAACAGCACTGACTGTCCTGGAACTCACTTTGTAGACCAGGTTAGCCTCAAACTCAAGGAGAGCCACCCTTTTCCCACGTGCTGGAATTAAAGGCTTCTGCCGCCACACCCAGCTAAGAAGCTTCTCTGTGGGTTGAGGGCCAGGTGGTTTGACCTGGAATTGCATGATATTAAGATCAAGTAACTGCTGGGCACCACAGCAGACTAGGAATGAAGATGGAGTCCCAAAGCCCAATCCTCAAGGAGAGAGGGGGATTGGGCTCCACCCTTTCCAAGGATGCGTTTGATAACCTGTGTACAGGGGCTGGAGAGAGGACTCAGTAAAGTGCTTGCTACACATTACAAGGACCTGAGTTCAAACCCCAGCACCCACATGGCAGTGCATGCTTGTAAATCTCAATACTGGGGAGATAGAGGCAGGCATCCTTGGGTTTCCCTGGTCTATCCTAATTAGTAATTTCTAGGTCAGTAAGAGACACCTAGACCTTCATAGGTACATGCACACACGTGTGCCAACATACACATGAACATGTACAGGCATAAATAAAAACTTGGACATAAAAGTAGTTGAAATAGGAAAACCTAACTGAACAGTGACTAATAACAGTGGTGCTGTTTTGTGGGAGAAATGCAAGACAAAAGAACGGTAATGTCAACAGTGGCCAGCAAGGAGTGGCAAGGGGTGACTAGTGACACAAGGTGCTTTTGGGTGTTTATGTAGTGCATAAGCAGGGCAACGTTACATCGTCTCAAGTATACCTGTTAAAATAACAAGCAAACCAAGTTCTATTCAGATAATTACATGGTGTATGCCTTCCAAAGGGGGATGCAGACGGGAGAAGGAGAACAATTAAACCTAAAAAAAAAAAATGCATTCACAGTGGCGAGCACACTGCAGTGCCCACAGCCGGGAGGCACAGGGGCGCACACTGCGGTGCCCACAGCCGGGAGGCACAGGGGCACACACTGCCATGCCCACAGCTGGGAGGCACAGGGGCGCACACTGCGGTGCCCACCGCTGGGAGGCACAGGGGCGCACACTGCCATGCCCACAGCTGGGAGGCACAGGGGCGCACACTGCGGTGCCCACTGCTGGGAGGCACAGGGGTGCACACTGCCATGCCCACAGCTGGGAGGCACAGGGGCGCACACTGAGATGCCCACAGCTGAGAGGCACAGGTGCCCACCGCTGAAAGGCACAGGGGCGCACACTGCCATGCCCACAGCTGGGAGGCACAGGGGCGCACACTGAGATGCCCACAGCTGAGAGGCACAGGTGCCCACCGCTGAAAGGCACAGGGGCGCACGCTGCGGTGCCCACAGCTGGGAGGCACAGGGGCACACACTACGGTGCCCACAGCTGGGAGGTACAGGGGTGCACACACTGCGATGCCCACAGCTGGGAGGGACGGGCACACACTGCGATACCCACAGCTGGGAGGCACAGGGGTGCACACACTGCGATGCCCACATCTGGGAGGTATGGGCACACACTGTGATACTAACAGCTGGGAGGTATGAGCATACACTAAGACGCCCACCGCTGGGAGGCAAATGCAGAAGGATCACTGCTAGTTCATGAAATCAACCTATGCAAAATGGTGAGTTCCAGGCCTCCACAGTGCTGGGTGGCATTTGGCAGGGAAGCTGGGAGGCGGGCATGCACACTCAGCCATCAAAATAGGTTATAAAGCAAGAGATAGTACTAATCATAAAAATGACAACTTCCCACAAGGAAGAAGCAGTTCTCTAGGGAGAGATAACAATTCTGGGCTTGGAATCTCTCTTGGGGCACACTAAGGACATAGCTGTTCCTCCGAGGAAGATGTGCAGTTAGGGAATGAACATATAAAGAGACGGCCCATGAGCCACATCAAATGTCAGCAGAGACTGCAGCAGGCTCTGTCTTGCACTCCAGTAAGAATGCTTGAAATACACTGGGCAAGCTGGGTGGCGGTGGCACATGCCTTTAATTCCAGCACTCAGGAGGCAGAGGCCGGCAGATCTCTGTGAGTTCAAGGCCAGCCTGGTCTACAGGATGAGTTCCAGGACAGGCTCCAAAGCAACAGAGGAACCCTGTCTTGAAAAACCAAAAATAAAATAAAATAAATACACTGGTCACATCACAGACTGGGAAGGAAGCTGAAGGACTCCAACACTTCCACACTGCTGTCCACGTGATATGACTTTGCAGTGTGCCAGAACCGGCTGCCACCGTGTAAAATAGTTTAGCTATTGTTTTCAAGACTAAAATTTGGGTCAGCAAGACGGCTCAGTGGTTAAGGGTACTTGCTGTGCAAGCCTGACAACCTCAATTCGGCTTGCTTCTCACGTCCAACTGCTTGAGTTTCACCCCCAGAACGTGTGTAAAGGTGGAAGAGAGAACCGACTCCCCAAAGTTGTCCTCTGACCTCCACACATGCACGTTGGCACAAGTGTCCCCCATAATATATACACACACAATAATAAGTAATAATCATAAACTAACTTAATAGGTTAAAAAAATAAACTCACTAAAATTCATATTCTATGTATAACGGTGTTAATTGTACATGTTAACTTGATTATATTAGGGTATCCAGCTACTTAATCAAACAGTGCTTTCATGTTGAATCAGTGGTTCTAAGTAAGGCACGTTGCCCTCAGTCACATGAGTGACAATCTTAAAACAGAAGATTCCCAAGCAGGAACAAACCTCGCTCCTAGACGGCCTTTGAAATCAAGGTTGCAACTCTGCTCATCTGCCTGTAGACTTGCTCTGCAGACATCAGAATTGTAGCCTCTACCTTTGGGAGCCAAAACTTCTGGACCACTCTGTGGTCCAAGTTTTCTGTAGAAGTTTGACTCACCAATTATGCGATTGCACTCTATGGAATTTATAACATATATAAGAACTTATATATAAGACTTATTATAAGAACTTATTTTCATTTAGGAACATATAACATGTACATGACTATTCATAACAGCTGTATTTATGTAATAAAAGATAAAGACTATCCAAACATTTTTCTGGAGGTGGCTGATGAAACTGTCCACACCCTGAAATACTATTCAGTACTAAACAGGATGGGGCAGAGACTTGAGTGGACACAAAGGAAGCCCATCTCAAACGTGTCATTGTTATTTTGAGATAGGGTCATACTATGCACCTCTGGCTGGCCTGGATGTCACTCTGTAGACCAGGCTGGACTGGAACTCACAGAGATCCTCCTGCCTCTGCCTCCCAAGTGTTGGTGTGTAATTAAAGACATGTCACCACACTCCTCTGTAAACTTCTTTATATTAGTGTCTGTCTTAGTTAGGGTTTCTATTGCTGCGGTGGAAAGCCATGATGGAAAAGCAAGTCGGGGAGGAACGTGTTTGTTTGGCTCACACTTCCACATCGTTGTTCATCTTCAAAGGAAGTCAGGACAGGACCTCAGACCCAGCAGGAACCTGCAGGCAGGAACTGATGCAGACAACACTGAGGACTGCTGCTTACTGACTTTTACATGTGGCTTGCTCAGCCAGCTTCCATATAGACCCCAGAACTATCAGCTCAGGGGTGGCACCACCCACAATGGTGGCTTTCCCCCATCAGTCACTATTTTTTTTGTTTTTTTTTTGTTTTTTTTTTTTTGAGACAGGGTTTCTTTGTAGCTTTGAAGCCTGTCCTGGAACTAGCTCTTATAGACCAGGTTGGCCTCAAACTCACAGAGATCCGCCTGCCTCTGCCTCCCAAGTGCTGGGATTAAAGGCGTGCGCCACCACCGCCTGGCTTTCTTTTCAATTTTTTTTTTGGTTCCCCATCAATCACTAATTCAGAAAATGCTCTACAGCTGGCCCAGCCCAATTTTATGGAGGCATTTTCTCAGTTGAGGGTCTCTCCTCTCAGAGGGACGGCAGTTTGTGTCAAGATGACATAAATCTAGCCACCACAGTATTCGTTGATGTTATATGCAGTATTCTATTTATGTAACAGCCATGAAATACTATAATTAGACACAAAGGGAACTGTCGAAGGGTTAGGAGTTAAGAGTGGGATCTGGGCTGGGTTCGAAAGAGGGAGTGAGAGAGGCCCTTTCGGCATGGAGTGGTGATTGTCACGGTGGAGTGACGGTTGCACAAGGGCTGTCGTGGTGCAACAGCAGGCAGGGAAAGCAATCAGCCCGATTTTGCTGTAACCAGTGCTGGACCAGGACTTCGAGAGTCTGGCCCAGATCAGTTTACTTTAGCCATATTTAAGCACAGCACAATTTTTTTGGGGGGGGAGGTATTCAGGTAACAATTAACTCAGTCCCAAGTGCACAACACTTTAAGACATGTTTACATTGAGATTCCTTACAAAGTACATCTGGTTTCTTCCACAAGAATGGGTACTGTTGGCTCAGAGATAGTCCTTAAGATTAGGGTCTGGGGGGTTTTACTGGGGTAAACATAACACCTGTGGGTGTCAGGATTGGCCTGGCCCTAATAACATAGAAGTCATTTAGGTTGTTGGAAGGCACAAGTGACCTCACTCATAAGAGAGGGATTATGGCCTAAAAGAATGCTCAAGATTTAGGGAAAAGGATCTGGGATAAGTAAAAACAAGAATTCCGGGAGACAGGGCAGAGCCTCTCTTATCAGACAGCAAAGGAACACCAGATTGTAAAACTACATCCTTGGCATTCCAGAAAGAGCGGCTTCGCACCTCGTTCTACTGCAAAGGTGAGCGATGTGTTTACCTTTCCTGGCTTCTCCAGGGCTTATCTGTGTGCACAAGGCCTTTTTGTCCTCACAGATTGTCCTGGCTGGTGACAAACAAGCTCCTCAATCTCTGGACTGAGAGAATGAAAATTCTTGTCCCCAGTGAGGCTGGGGAGGGCCCACAGGACTAGGCATGGGCTCTGCAGCCTGTGAATACAGAATTGTTTAAAACATGAAAGAGGGAGCATTGGAAACATGGCTCAGTGGTTAAGAGCACTGGCAACTTCCACAGAACCCAGATTTAATTTCCAGAACCACATGGTGACTCACAACTGTCCATAACTCCCAATCCCAGGGGATCCAAATGTCATCTTCCGGCTTCTTTAGGCACCAGGCAAGTAATAATCCACTCAAGTAGATAATTTCTTTTTTTTTCTCTTTTTCTTTTCTTAACTTATTTTTTTAAGGTATATAATTTCTTTTCTTTCTTTCTTTCTTTTTTTTTTTTTTTTTGGTTTTTTGAGACATGATTTCTCTGTGTAACAGCCCAGGGTGTCCTGGAACTCATTCTGTAGACTAGGCTGGCCTTGAACTCACAAAGATTTGCCTGCCTCCACCTTCCAACTGCTGGGATTAAATTATCCCCTGCCCAGATCAAGTGGATAATTTCTAAGAAAATCTTCTGACCTTCTTAGGCATCAGGCAAGTAATAATTCAATTCAAGTGGATAATTTTAAAAAAATACAAAATTGACACCCAAGGAGAAATAGGACACCTATTTAGCCTTATAACCACCAAAGAAGCTGAAACGATAGTAAATAATAGTTAAAAATCTTATGCCAAGAAAATTCCAGGGGGGCTGGAGAGATGGCTCAGAGGTTAAGAGCACTGGCTGCTCTTCCGGAGGTCCTGAGTTCAATTCCCAGCAACCACATGGTGGCTCACAACCATCTGTACTGAGATCTGGCACCCTCCTCTGGCGTGCGGGCATACATCGAGGCAGAATGTTGTATACATAATAAATAAATAAATCTTTAAAAAAAAAAGAAAGAAAAGAAAATTCCAGGTCTACATGTAAAAAGTTAAATCTTGAAAAACCAAAGAGGGACATTGCAAAGAAGGAAAAGCACATGTGCCCATCCTGGAAATGCACGGACTACATTCCACTGTGATGAGTCATGAGGCACACAGGCTGTTTTAATATTTTATAATGTGTTGTAAAGGATTATGTTAATGATTAAGGAGGAAAACCCATCACCGCCTCAAAATGTGGGTGAAGAGCATGTAAAACTCAGAGCCTGGTACCCACATGGTAGGGAGAGAACCAAGTCCAGAAAGTTGTCTTCTGACTCCCATAGGCACTCTGAGGCACACTGCAGTTTGTACACATGTACATGCACACACAAGCAAATAAATAAAAATGTAAAAATAAACGAGCTATTAGTCAACTTAAAAGATATGGAAGAGGGCTGGAGAGATGGCTCAACAGTTAAGAGCATTGCCTGCTCTTCCTAAGGTCCTGAGTTCAATTCCCAGCAACCACATGGTGGCTCGCAACCATCTGTAATGAGGTCTGGTGCCCTCTTCTGGCCTGCAGGTGTACACACAGACAGAATATTGTATACATAATAAATAAATAAATATTTAAAAAAAAGATATGGAAGAGATTTGGATACACATGTCAAGATGCAAGAAATCATCTGAACAGGCTGTGTACTGAACAGTCCTCTTCATCACTGTTTTGCAAAAGGCAAATCTATAGAAACAGGAAGGTTAGGGTTGTGGGGGCCCAGGTGTCAATAGTTGAAACCCAGGGAATCTTTAAGGCACAGAGACCCTCCTCCCATATGACACAGTGATGATAGATCCCTGTCATTGTACATTTGTGCAAGCACACCCGAGAGGTAGTGGCTCTGCATGACGGTGCATTGGTGTCATTTGGAGGTGACCATGCGCCCTTGGTGACAGAGACTGTGTGTGAGCAGGCAGGATGTGGGCCATCTCTGTGGTCTTAATAGTGCTACTTAGTAAAAACAAATGGAAGGAGGAGGAGGGGAGGGAGGGACTGAAGGAGGGAGGGAGGGAGGAACGGAGGGACGGAGGGGGAGGGGGAGGGGGAGGGAGAGGGAGAGGGAGAGAGAGAGAGAGAGAAACCACTTCCAGGTCAATTCAATTCATGTTCTTTATTTACTTGTAGGAAAAAGACCTCATGGTCCCAACTTGGCCCTGAGCTCCATGTGTCGGTGACTCTGGCTTTGAATGTCTGAACCTACTTCTACCTCCTAGGCAATGGGATTATAGGAGCGTGCCACCATACATAGCCAGCTTGTTTGCTTATCATTTCATTTTGTTTTACTTTTTGTGTCTCACGCCATACCTCAAGCTTGACTTGTCCTCATGGCAATTCTGTCTTAGTCTCACGTGTGCTAACTTTACAAGCGTGAACCCCTCCCTCCCTCCCTCCCTCCCTCCCTCCCTCCCTCCCTCCCTCCTCCTTCCCTCCCTCCCTCCCTCCCTCCCTCCCCCCCCCCTCCCTCCCCCCCCCCCCTCCCTCCCTCCCTCCCTCCCCCCCCCCTTCCTCCCCTCCTCCCCCCCTCCCCTCCTCCCTCCTTCCTTCTTCCTTCTTCCTTCCTTCCTTCCTTCCTCCCTCCCTCCCTCCCTCCCTCCTTCCTTCCTTCCTTCCTCCTCCCTCCCTCCCTCCCTCCCTCCCTCCCGCCCTCCCTCCCTCCTTCCTCCTTCCTTCCTCCCTCCCTCCCTCCCTCCCTCCTTCCTTCCTTCCTTCCTGTCTTTCTTTCTTTCTGCATTCCTTCCTTCCTTCTTTCCTTCACTCCTTTCTTTCTTCCCTCCTTTCTTTCTTTCTTTCTTTCTTTCTTTCTTTCTTTCTTTCTTTCTTTCTTCTTTTCTCTCTTCTTCCTCCAGTACCTCACTATATAGGCCAGACTAAAACTTGCTATGTAAACTCACAGAGATCCACCTGCCTCTGCTTCCAAAGTTCTAGGATTAAAGGTGTGCACCAGCACACCTGGGTTGTTTGATCATTTTATTAAATAAAAATTTAAAATCAAGAATTTGCTTTCTTAGTTAGGGTTACTGTTGCTATGATGAAATACTTCAAAAGCAACTTGAGCCGGAAAGGGTTTATTTGGCTTGCACATCCCAAGTCACAGGTATTTCCCTCTTCTGTGGAACCCTTCCGCACATGGGTGTCCTCTCAGGGTTCCCCTGACATTCGTCAAGACGTTTGGTCCATCTGGCTTCAGTTTCAGGATTACCATGGTCTTCACTCATTGAGTCTCCCTCAGTCTCAAACAAGGTTTCAGTAATTGCTGCCAGCCACCACGGGCTCTTCATGAAGTCCCGGCCACTCTCCCACCAAGGGCTATCAGATGGAGCATCCAGCCCCTGCAGCTTCCGCTCCACACTGTGGGCTCATAAGAATTCCCTGGGCCTGCAGAGCAAGTCCAGTGGGTTTTATTTGAAGGGCAGTTTACCTGCTCTCTGGTTTTCAGTACAAGGTAAGAAGGCAGCCCAGTCAAAAGCTACGTCCCCAACCTGATACAGTCGAGTAAGAGGGACGCCGCCACTCACAGGGCATGCGGCCAAGCGTCCCAGCCCGTCTCCAGCTGTCACCTTGAGTGCTCCACTCTCTTTCCTAAATGGTCTCTACCACCCACACGGTGGCTCACAACCATCTGTAACTCTAGTTCCCGGGGTTCCAGTGTCATCCAGACTCCAAGGCATTGCACGCATACAGTGCTCATAAACACACACAGGCAAAGTACTCAAACACGTAAAACAGAATCATTAAGTCTCTAACAAGGTGGCAATCAAAATCATGGTTAGTAAGTCCAGCTACCTGTGACAGGCACTGCTATCTGTGACCCCAGCTGAGTTCAAAGAAACAGTTGAAGCCAGGAATTTGAGAGTAGTCTGGGCATCCTATCAAGACCCACTAAAAGTTAATTAGTTGATAGATTAATTGGTTAGACTAAAAATCCACTGGGCACAGGCCCTATGACATTGGTGGTTTACCTACAGCATCAAGAGTGGTCTCAGAGACATCCCTAAAAATGAAAAAGGGACCAGGCAGTGGCGTCACATGCCTTTAATCCCAGCACTTTTGGAGATAGAGGCCGTTTGATCTCTGAGTTCGAGACTAGCCTGAACTAGACTTGGAACTAGACAGAATGAATTCCCAGGCAGCCAGAGCTTCACAGAGAAACATTGTCTCAAAACAAACAAGCAAAACAGTAACAACAATACAACAAGGGGGGACTGGAGAGATGGTTCCGTGTTTAAGAGCACATGTTGCAGTGTTGCAGCAAGGCAGTGGTGGCGCAGGCCTTTAATTCCAGCACTGGGGAGACAGAGGCAGGCAGATCTCCATGAGTTCAAGGCCAGCCTGGTCTACAGAGAAACCCTGCCTCAAAAATCCAACCAAACAAAGAAGTAAGATTTTGTCTCTTGTGTAGAGGGATCGACGTCCTCTTCTGATCTCCTGCACCATGCACGCATGTGGAGCACAGACACAATGCAAGCAATACATACATATAAAATAAATAGACCCGAAAGGTTTTTTTTTATATGAAAAAAGAAAGATATTTCTCCATTTCATCATATTCTAACATATGTGGGTTAATATATGTTCCAGGTAGGCATAGTGGAACCAGGATGGTGGTACATGACTTTAATCTCACCACTCCAGAGGCAGAGGCAAGAGGATCTCTGTGAGTTCAAGGCCAGACCGAGCTACATAGCAAGTTTCAGGACAGCTAGGGCTACATAGAAGGACAGCATCTCAGAACACAAAACACAAACCAAGGAAGCGAAAAAGAAAATGTGTTCCACACAGTGATGAAATTCCATGGTGGTCAAATAGAACAATGGAGACTGTAACATGGGTCCTTTAAAAATGATTAAACAAAAAGTAAAGAAAAACTCCTTATAATGCAAGCCCGTTCCCTGAGAAGAATTGGATGCAGTGCTTCAGGGCCGTTCCTCAGACACAGAATGCTCAGGACACGGGAACAAATATCCTGACTTTGCGGGCGACGGTCCTAACTAATGTTTGTGAACCTTGGGAGCAAGGCGTGTGTACTAGGTGCAGTAATCTGTGTGAGCATTCCAGGAGTATCACAGTGACTGACAGGCAGAAACTGGGGGGAAGGGGGCGGGGAATAATTGCTGCTGACGCAGACGACCCCAATGCACCGATTATAATGCCACAGATGACGGCAGACACCTGAGACTGGCTGCCTGGAAGCTATAGCTGACCAGTTAGAAGGTAGGCTCCTGATGGAAAACCTGAAAATGAGGGTGGTTTTTTTTTCCTCCAATGCTTTGAGTCAGGGTCTTGCTATGCAGCCCTGACTAGTCTAGAATTCATTGTGTAGGTCAGGCTGGCCTGAAACCTGCAGCGACTCTTCTGCCTCCTGAGTGCTAGAATTACAGGACCATGTGTCCCCAGGCCTGGCTGTAAATAATATTGCTAAAAGCACTCATGAGTTTTAGAAAGCATTAGTGAAAAGACATTAGGGAAGGGGGAGTAGAGTGTGTGACTGCCACAGTGCCAAGCCCTTTTCACGTGGGACCTGAGGTTCCCAAAGCCTTTGTGGATCAAAAGCGTCCCGGTGGCTCTGTGGTGAGCGCTCTCTGGAATACAAACTGATATTGCCACGACCTGCTCACTTTTCAAAGCTCTGAATTTATAGAACCCATCTAAGCCAGGTATTGGCATACACCTTTAATCTCAGCACTAGGAGAGCAGAGGCAGGCAGATCTCTGAGTTCAAGGCCAGCCTGATCTATAGAGTGAGTTCCAGGACAGCCAAGGCTACACAAAGAAACCCTGTCTCAAAAAACAAACAAACACCTCATCTAACTGAAGAAAATTCTGCTGAGACCTAATTAATATGATCATAATGTTAGCTGTCTATAATCTTTCATGTCTCAACCGAGAATACTTTAGAATGTGCTCAAACACCAAAGCGGTGGTGATTTGGAAGCTCCTTCAGTAATGTACAAAGTGAACACATATTGGATAGTAGGGAATAAAATTATTTTGTTGAAAAAAATAAATAAAAGAGTTGGGCCAGTTAGGCAGTGGTGGTGCATGCCTTTAATCCCAGCACTCAGGAGGCAGAAACAGGTGGATCTCTGTGAGTTCAAGGCCAGCCTGGTCTACAGAGTGAGTTCCAGGGACAGGCTCCAAAGCTACAGAGAAACCCTGTCTCACAACAGCCTCCCAGAAAGAGTTGGGCCAATGAGATGACTCAGTGGATAGAATAGCTTTCTGTCCACATCTGATGACCTGAGTTCTAGTTCTGTACGCCACAGTGCAAGGGAAGAACTGATTCCAGAGAGCTGCTCTCTGATCTCCATGTACATGTGCAGGCGCTCACACACACATCACACACACACACATCACACACACACACATATATCACACACATCACACACACAAACACATATACACGCACATACTGATTCCAGAGAGCTGCTCTCTGATCTCTGTGTATGTATGCAGGCTCACACACACACACACACACACACACACACACACATTATACACATCAGGCACACATATCACACACATGCACAAACACACATGCACAAACACCACTCTCATACATATTATAAACACACACACACACACACACACACACACATATATATATATATAAATAAATAATAAGGTTTAAAAGTTTAAAGTCCCTAGGTGGTGGTGGTATACGCCTTTAATCCCAGCACTTGGAAGACAGAGACAAGCAGATCTCTGTGAATTTGAAGCCAGCCTGGTCTACAGAGCAAGTTCCAGGATTGGCTCCAATGCTACCGAGAAACCCTGTCTTGAAAAACAAAAAACCAAAACAAAACAAAACAAAAAACAAAAAGGAAACAACCCTGTCTCAAAAAACAAAACAAAAAGTTTAAGGTCACCTGAATTTCCGTAAACAGTAGAAAAAAAAAAAAGGACAATTTACCAGTGGTGGTAAATCTAAGAAAAATGCACAGGGCTTTTAATTATTTCTTTATTCTTATGTGTGTGTGCCTGAGTGCACATATGTGAACTGTGTGTGCAGGAATCTGCAGAGGTCAGAAGAGAGTGTTGCATCCCCTGGAACTAGAGTTACAGACAGTTATGAGCCACCGTGTGGACGTTGGGAACTGAACCTGGGTCCCCAGCAAGAGCAGTTTGTGTTCTTAATGCTGAGTGATCTCTCTAGTTCCTGCATAAGGCCTTTAGAGAAGCATGTGTTTTTTTAATTTAGGATTTAAATTTTTATATTATTATTATTATTGTTTGGTTTTTGAGACAGGATTTCTCTGTAGCTTTGGAGACTGTTCTGGAACTTGCTTTGTAGACCAGGCTGGTCTCAAACTCAAAGAGATCTGCCCATCTCTGCCTCCCAAGTTTTGGGATTAAAGGTGTGGTGTCACCACTGCCCAGCTTATTTTTTTAAGATATATTTATTTATTATGTATATGGTATTTTGCCAGCATTTATCTCTGCAGGCCAAAAGAGGGCACAAGATCTCATTAAGGATGGTAGTGAGTCACCAGGTGGTTGCTGGGAATTGAACTCAGGACCTCTGGAAGAACAGCCAGTACTCTTAATTGCTGAGCCATCTCTCCAGCCCCATTAACTTTTTATTTTTAATCATGTGTGTTTATGTGTCTGGGTATGGGTTTTTAATCATGTGTGTTTATGTGTCTGTGTATGGGTTTTTAATCGTGTGTGTTTCTGTCTCTGGGTATGGGTTTTTAATCGTGTGTGTTTATGTGTCTGTATATGGGTTTTTAATCGTGTGTGTTTATGTGTCTGGGTATGGGTTGTGCGTGTGGGTACAGTGCCCCTCCAGGCTGTAGGAGGATGTCACATTCCCCAGAGTAGGAGTTAGAAGTGGCTGTGATTACCCCGACATGGGTGATGGGAACTGTGATCCTCTGGAAGAGCAGTACACACCCCTAACCACTGACCCATCTCTCCTGCTGCTACCCACGTCTGATTTTTTAAAAAATAAAACCTAGTCAGGGCTCGCTTGTAATTCTACCTACTCAGGAGGCTGAACTAGGATTATGAGTGTGAGGTGAGTCTGGGCTACACAGTGAGGCCCTGTCTCACACAGAACTAACCAACCACATCAAACATACAAACAAAAAGGGGCATCTAAAGTCATGATGTGCCCTGAAGCAGTGGGGATTGCTTTCATGGGGGTGAGTGGCAGAGTCCTGGAGACCCCATTGTGGATCTCAGATGTGAGATGGACCCAGGCAGAGTTGGGGGATAGGGGTGGAGCACTCAGTACTCACAGGCCTGGGTGACGGTGATGCTGGGACACCCAGTTCTTCACACAGGAATACATGAGCTAGAATTGTTTCCTCGCATCCCACACACAAACATTATCCAGATGGATGGAAGGCTCCCTATCAGCCAACCGCAGGCCTTTAGGGAATATCCCATGAGCTCACTGTGACTTACTCAGACATCAGCCCAACCGAGCAAGCCTGCAAGAGTGCAGGCACCTTGGGAGCATCAATAACTTTCCAGGCTAGCACTTGGTACCCAGCCACACAGCAAGAGCCTGCAAGTCAGGATGGGAAGGAGTAGTAGGTGCTTCACGGGAGAGAGAGTAGAGTGTGTTCTCTCTTCAGGAAAAGCCTCAGTGGCTGGGCGGTGGTGGCACATGCCTTTAATCCTAGCACTCGGGAGGCAGAATCAGATGGATCTTTGTGAGTTCAAGGCCAACCTTGTCTGCAGAGGGAGTTTCAAGACAGCCAGTGCAGTTACACAGAGAAACCCTGTCTGGAAACAAATAAACAAAAATACAGTAATTGTTCAAGCCAAATGTGGACTAAGAGTCACAGTGAGAAAAACAGTCAGGGACACTCATGAGTGTCAGCAGGCTGTAATTGTCTTGGAGCAAAACTTGGCATTCAGTGAGGTCCAACACAGACCTGTGTTGTGGCCAGCAGCAATTCTGTTCTCACGATAACTGTCCAGACAACAGCCTTGAACGGTCACACAGCAGAAAGGTCCAACACTGAGAACACGTGACTCCTTCAGTGTTGACAGGGCCTATTCAAAAGCACAAGGCAGCCCTCTTCAGAATGATCCAGCACTGTCCAGTTTTATGTGGACTTGACACAAGCTACACTCGTCCAAGGGGAGGGAGCCCTATTGAGATTAGCTGTAGGCAGGCGAGCCTGCAGGGCATTTTCTTAATTAGTATGAGGGAGGGAGGGCTCATCTCATTGTGGTTGGGGATCTCCCCAGACAAGCTGGTGGTCTTGGGTTCTAGGGAAAACAGGCTGAGCAAGCCATAAAGAACAAGCCAAGAAGCAGCCCTCCTCCATGGCCTCTGCATCAACTCTGCCTCCCGGTTCCTGTCCTGGTTGAGTTCCTGTCCTGACTTCCATCAGTGATGGACTCCAGTGTGGAAGCCTAAGCCAAAAAATCCCCTTTCTCCCCAACTTGCTTTTGTTCATGTTACCTTTCAGCATCAGAAACCCTAAGACAAGTGTCAATATAAAATTGAAAATAGGGCCTGGGCAATGGCTCAGCAGTTAAGAGCATGCAAAACGCCCATGTCAGGGAGCTGACAGCTACCTGTGACTCCAGCTTCTGGGGGATCCAATGCCTCTGGCTCCCCAGGACACATATCACTTACATGCACATACCCACGCAATACATGTACTTACAAACAATAAAGTAAATCTTTCGAACTGAAAACCAGGAAAACGATACATTATTTAGAGATAGGTATATAGCAAAGAAGAAAAGCGAGGGGCAGGTCAACATCTGATTCAAGAGAGTGTGTTCCTTGGGGCTGGAGAGATGGCTCAGAGGTTAAGAGCACTGCCTGCTCTTCCAAAGGTCCTGAGTTCAATTCCCAGGAACCACATGGTGGCTCACAACCATCTGTAAAGAGGTCTGGTGCCCTGTTCTGGCCTGCAGGCATACAGACAGAATATTGTATAATAAATAAATAAATAAATAAATAAATAAATATTTTTTAAAAAAAGAGAGAGTGTGTTCCTGTCGTGGGGGGAGGGCACTCTGCACAGGGCCACTGGGGCTGGAGGTGTCTAATATGTGTGTGCTTCCACGCACGTTCCCACTTCATTATTCTTACCAGCTGACCCTGGGCTCCACCTACCCAGTTACAGAATGGGTACATTTCATAAGGCAGCCCTCCTCCCCTTCCCCCTGAGCCTTTGTGAAGTCTGCTCTCTTCAGGACAGATGGACATATCACCTCACACACACACACACACACACACACACACACACACACACACACACAAGTTCAAGAGCATGCTTGGCTCATTGTCTTTGGCGTGTACTTGGACCCAGTAAGTGTGTGTTGAATGACTGAATGAATTCATAAAGAAAAGAAGCCCTTGGGCAAGGGAGGTAGCCCATTCTGTGCAGTGCTTCCCAGAAGGAGGAGGACCTGTGTTTGAGCTCCAGCTCTCATAAAACAAAACAAAACAAACAACACAACAATATCAACAAAGCTAGACGCTGTGGTCTGTGCTCGTATTCCCAGCCCTGAGGAGGCAGAGGGGAGCTCCGCCTGGGGCCTGCTGGCCAAGCAGTCTAGACTAATCAGTGCACACATTTCCCCACACATAAATGTATACCCCACCCATACATACGTATCCACACCAAAAAGTTTTTTAATGGGGGAGAGGGTACTGGAAAGATGTCTCAATGGTTAAAAGCACTTGCAGAGGGCTCAGATTCACTTCCCGGCACCCAAATGGAAGCTCACAGTGTTCTCTAACTCCAGTTCTAGGAGAGTTCTGTGCCCACGCATTTATCCAGGCTAACACTCATAGACATAATAGCTATTTCCAGAATGGATTTATTTTAGGGAAGCAGGCGAGATGGTGAAGAGCCCTGGTTGCCCTCCCAGAGAACACAGACTTCATTCCCAGCACCAGCACAGCTCTGACAACTGTGTATCTCCAGGTCCAGGGAACCCGATGCTCTCTTCTGACCTTCGTGGACACCAGGCATGCACATGGTGCACAGATATATAAACAGGCAAAATACCTATACACATAAAATAGTAAAATAAAGACAGTAGGGGAAATTTATTTTTTATCTTTCTTTTCTTTTTTTTCTTTTCTTGAGACAATTTCTCTATGTAGCCCCATCTGTCCTTGAACTTGCTCTATATACCAGGCTGTCCTCAAATTCACAGATTCACCTACCTCTGCCTCCCAAGTTCTGGGATTAAAGGTGTGCACTACCGCTGCCTGGCAGTAGGAGAAACCCTTATTCTACTTATTTATTTACTCTTTTTAATTGTGGCGGGTGTGTGTGTGTGTGTGTGTGTGTGTGTGTGTGTATGGTTTGCACAAGCATGCAGGTGCCCAAGACAAGGACATCTAGAGTCACAGGAGGTTGTGAGCCACCTAACATGGGTGCTGGGAACTGAACTCAGATTCTCTGCAAAAGCAGTGTATGCCATTAACTCTTGATCCATAATCTAGCTCTCTAAAGTAAATTTTAAAAGAAGAAGAAGCAGGAGGAAGAGGAGGGAAGAAAGGAAGGGCGGGAGGAAGCCTTGCAGAGGAGCTTTTTCACTGAAGGTGTTTCAGCTTTTGAAGGAAGTGAGAAACCCTGAGGCGGCAGCAGCCGAGGTCTCATCAGGTCCCGCGGGAAGCCCCAAGCGGAGTTCGGGAGTTCAGGGAGGGAGCAAAGGAGGCTCTGACTCTAAGCCTCCACATTCCTCTGCTTGAGCCTGAGCCAAGCCACACACAGCACATCTGGGGCCTACCCCGCCCAGGGCCTGGAGCCCTTGCCCCTTCCTTAACTCCGGCCAGTTTCTGTCTTTGTCCTCACTGTTCCCAACTTGGGGCCTCCCACCCTTCTTGGCAGGCTAATCTGGGTACTTGACCATGAGTGTCAGGAGCCAGAAGACTTGCCCCATCTCTGTCTGTCTCCTCTTTTTCAGGCCCTTACTTGCCCATCAGGAAGCCCTGTTTGGCTTGGAAGAGGGGGTGCTGGCAGGCTGGTAGCTCCCCATGGCCATAGCCTTTTCATGCGCCCACCCCCCCTTTCCTGTCCTTTGGTGCCTCTGCCTCCTCTGGCCTTTCAGGGCTGGAAAAACGGAACTTGGGGGGAATGTGGGATGGGGAGCTAGCAGGATCCAGTGCTGGCCACACCCAGAGATTCCCTTCTGGATCCCCACAAACTGGGCTTTGAAGAGATCCAGCCACCTCCTGGGTTCCTCCCCTCTGGGCTCCTGAGCTGGAAGAAAGAGGCCTTTGCTGGGCCTGAAACACCAGACCCTCAGCCAGGGCAGCAGTCCCAGCCCTATTGTCCTTGTCTGCCCTGGCGGCCAAGGCATCACCCAGATGCCTGCAGCAAAGGGCACTCTCTAGCTCCAGCAGCCCTGTCTGCTGGTGGTCTCACCACAAGGCTCCCTGCTGCCCCATGGATGGGATTCTTTGTGTTGCTGGAATTCCCATCTTGTAAGGGCATGAAGTGGCATGGCCCCTGGCCAGGAAGCTCTGGGTCAGTGGGAGGGGTAGGGTTAGGGCAGAGCTAGCCGAGAGCTTTCCCAGCCCCCAGCCAGTGTCCAAGAAATCCTTGCGAACCAGCACCCAAGCATTCTTTGGGACACTTATCCTTTTTTGCCTTGTTGCTTCCTTAGTTTAGGTATCTGAGCCTCTCTCCTAGGCAAAGAGGGCTGGTCAAGCCCCTGAGATAAAATTCAGAGACAGAGGCCCCATCTGTCCTCACTTTCCCTGTTGGGTTTGTGTGATGGCTGGTCATTCCTGCTCTTTCCAGAGTCACTTGGTGCTCAGTAACCCTGGGAGTGGTCACCGCACCTTGTACCTGCTCCTCAAGCAGATGCTGAGCCCCTGGGCCCTTCTGAGCCTCCAGCCAAGACCTAGTAGTTGGAACTTAGTTCTCTTTGCAAAGAGGCTTGGCTTGCCTTTCCTCATGCCAGGGTCAAATTTGACTCCGAGGAGCAGCACTCTCCAAGCAAGGCTGCGTAGGAAACAGCTCAGGTACTCCCCAGCATCAGATATCCTTCCCTCACGACTCCCCAGGACAGAGCTGGGCACTCTCCTTGCTAGACAGACAAGAAAGAAGGAGGACCGTGGGTAATAGCTGTGGGGAAATATAGCCAAGAGCTTGAGAGAGAAGGGGTGGTGCGGTTGAGTCACCCACACGGCTTCAGTCACCTGCGCCTTTGGAAAGGGCTGGGCGAACTTTGGGCAGGTCCCACGGTGGGTGGGCCTTAATGTGGGCGGGGCCTACTCGAGCCCTGCCCCGGCGCCTAACTCTGGGGCCCGGGCCACCCAGGCCTCCACGCTGCCCGCTGTCTGGGGTCCCCGCTGTGTTCTCCTGCGCGCTCCCATGGCCGGAAAGTTGCTGTCACTGTTGCCACCCCTGCTGCTGGCTGCGGTGGGTCTCGCCGGCCTCCTGCTGCTGTGCGTTCCTACTCAAGACGTCCGGGAGCCGCCTGCTCTCAAGGTGCACGCGCCCCCCGTGGCGCTGGTCTGGGAAGCAGCTGGCTGGGGCTGGGGGGGGGGGGGGGCGGGCGGGGAGCTGTCGGGGAATTTAGGAGCGCGCAGGACCGCCCTGGGCTCCCGCAGAATCGCGGGACCAACCTGCGCTGTGCCTCCGGCCGGGTCCTACGTTCCGCGCTTGATTTTACTGAATCCGCGGGGTGACAGCGACGCTTCCGGAGCTCCACGGCACTGGAGGCCAAGTTCGTGGGAATTCTGCTGCGGCTTCGCGATGAAGCTGCCAGCGCGGCGGAGGCGCTGTCTTCCCGCTCCCTCCAGGCGGTTCCCGTCTCCCCTAACTGTGACAGAAACCCCCGCCCTTAGTCCAGCGTGATATCCGGGTAGCACCCAGAGCGCGCCGTTATAGAAAGGCATTGGTTCTAGATTCAGCTCCAGATAGGGGACAGCACACACTAGGGACTTCCAACCCCTCTCCCCATTGTATGAACAGAGACACTTGAAGGAAGCTTGCTAGTTCTAAAGGGGTCACCAACCCTCAGCCGCCTCAGGCTAGAAGCTGGCACCTTTAACTTTTTGTTGATCTTGTGCTGAGTTTGTGTGGGGAGTGGATATCCTAACTCCAGGGACCTAGGATGGAAGGGAAAGAGCTCTCCGGCTGTGCGGGATGAGCTGTGGGGTGTGGGAGTTGGATCACTGTATCTGACTGGCTCTGGAGGAGTTCCCTGTTGTGCGGGAGGACTGGAGCAGCCCTTTCCCAGGCTAGAACTGGCACATGCCCCAGGCTGGTATCCAGCCAGGCTCCTTCAGCTGGAGCCCAGGCCCCTGGAGTAGGCTACCCTACAAAGAAGGCCCATCCGACACTCCCCACAGCTCTGCAAAACCAACCTCTCCCTGACTTTGAGGTTCGGGAAGGGCCATAGATTGGAGACATACACTCAGCCATAATCTTTCCCAGTGGCCCTTACTTCACATCTTCAGGTTAGGCTAAGGTCCTTACAGGCACCGGTAGAGTGGGGGAAAGAAGGAAGAGTAGCCCTTGGGTTTGGTCCCCCTGAATTGAGGACCTTGTGTCCCCAATTGCCCTGGTCAGGAAGTCTACTTTCTGGTCCTGGCAGTGCCATCCTCAGGCAGTTGGGTGTGGGGTTGTCACCCCAGGAACTCCTGGTCAGTCTCCTTCCATCCAAGCTGTGTCAGTGTGAACGCCTTTGACTGTCCCTGAGACTCAAATGAACCTCGATGCAAAACTGGTGGGGACAGAGAACCGGAAAGCTAAAAGGATGTAAGCCCTACATCCCTCAGGCTGACTTGCTACTCCCACCCACAGTACGGCATTGTCCTGGATGCTGGCTCTTCACACACATCCATGTTTGTCTACAAATGGCCAGCAGACAAAGAGAATGACACAGGCATCGTGGGTCAGCACAGCTCCTGTGATGTTCAAGGTGAGAATGGTCTTAGCGACACAGGCCCTGGCAATCATCCCCCTCTACCTGATGCTAGGTGCGGCTCACTTGAGGCAGGAGTTCAAAAAGAGAGGCTGGGTTCTCTGGACCTGGGAGGGGCTGTGGGTTATGTTCTGGAACAGAAATCCTGGGGAGCAGGCAGAAGCCTCGGGGTTTAATGGCCCAAGATGGGTCTCTACTCTATAGACGAGGTAGGTGGGGCTCTAAGGATCTAAGGGTGTACCCAGGCTGGTTCTTTGGAGGTTGGCTAGGCTAACAATGCCTGAGTCTTTCTCATGGCACCTGTGCCCACACCCACCAGGCAGATGGCAGCTTCAGAGACTCTGGGTGGCACCTGGACCCTTTGTCTCCAATTGGGTATCTTTGGGATTAAGCTGGGAGGGTATGTTTGGGCAGCCCCATCTAAGAAGCCTACGTCCCACCTGGAAACTGTCCACCAAACCTGGGCCCAATTCCTTGCTCCCTCTAGGTGGGGGCATCTCCAGCTATGCAAATGACCCTTCCAGGGCGGGCCAGAGTCTGGTTGAATGTCTTGAACAGGCACTTCGGGATGTGCCCAAAGACAGACATGCCGGCACACCGCTCTACCTGGGAGCTACAGCAGGCATGCGTCTACTCAAGTGAGTCTTTACACCGACTGTGCCCAGGGGCCTTCACAGAGAAGAACTCCCCTCCCTGGGCAAGGGCGTCTGGGGATGAGTTCCATCAGAGTCCTCCCCATTCCACAGCCTGACCAGCCCAGAGGCCACAGCCAGGGTGCTTGAGGCGGTGACACAGACGCTCACACGGTACCCCTTTGACTTCCGCGGTGCTCGAATCCTCTCGGGACAGGATGAAGGGGTGTTTGGCTGGGTGACTGCCAACTACCTGCTGGAGAACTTCATCAAGGTGGGTCCTACAGCTGGCCCAAGATCCGGGGTCCCGTGGGCCTTGCCTGCCCACTCTCTTAACCTGATCTTAACCTGATCTCTACCCTCCACAGTACGGCTGGGTGGGCCGGTGGATCAGGCCAAGGAAGGGAACACTGGGGGCCATGGACCTTGGGGGTGCCTCAACACAGATCACCTTTGAGACGACCAGCCCACCTGAGGATCCAGAGAGTGAGGTCCATCTGCGGCTCTATGGTCAGCACTACCGTGTCTACACCCACAGCTTCCTTTGCTACGGCCGAGACCAGGTTCTCCAGAGGCTGCTGGCCAGTGCCCTCAAGGTGCCTTCCCAACCTCAGCCACCATTCCACACTAGTGCCTCCTTGAGGGAAGGGAAGCAGAAGGGACCTGAGGCAACGGAGCAGAGTCAGGGAAGCAGCTCATACTGACCTCAGAGACTGTAAAAGAGGCCTCTTTTTACATGGATGCTATGAGATCCACAGTGGGTCAGACCTCCATGATGGTGTCTGCCTTCAGCCGCAACCACCAGATCCCCTGACCAGTGCTTCTCCAGCTGGGTGTGCCTCAGCTTAAGGATGGGTGGGGAGGAACTCAATAGGACAAAGGGTCAGAAATAGAGGTCTAGGTTAAGGAGAGCTAAGGGTCACCTCACAGAACCTTGAATACCTGGCCAAAGTGTTTACTGTTTGTTTGGCAGATAAGAGTTAGCCACGATTGTTCATGAACACAACAGGGGAGTTGCCCACATTGGATCTGTGGACAGCTCATCATGTTACTTCTCTGGCGGGGTGGGAAGCAATAACCAGAGTGGGAAATTCCATCTGTGCTCTGGTTAACTCCCCAGATCCATCACTTCCACCCCTGCTGGCCGAAGGGCTACACCATCCAAGTGCTGCTCCGGGATGTCTACCGGTCACCATGCACCATGGACCTGCGGCCTCACGTTTTCAACAGCAGTGCCCTTATCAGCCTTTCGGGGACCAGCAGCCCCGCCCTCTGCCGTGACCTAGTCTCTGGGCTCTTCAACTTCTCCTCCTGCCCCTTTTCCCAGTGCTCCTTCAATGGGGTCTTCCAGCCACCTGTGACGGGGAACTTCATAGTGAGTCTGGGTAGATGGATGTGGGGGGCAGGGGGCACCAAGCATCTGGGGTCTTGTGATAGACTGTACAACTCTTCCTCCCACAGGCCTTTTCTGCATTCTACTACACCGTGGACTTCCTCAGGACGGTGCTGGGGCTGCCTGTGGGCACCCTGCAGCAGCTGGAGGCAGCCGCGGAGACCGTCTGTAACCAGACCTGGGCTGAGGTGAGACCTGTTCCTTACAGTTTCCATGGCTGGGCAGGACGCTTGGCCATTCATTTGTTGTATGCAGAGAGAGACCCCGTCATTTCAGAATGCTGACTGCCATAGACAGACACCAGAGAGGGCCAGGCTAATGTTGGGGAACCTGGTGCTGGGTAAGCTAGAAATGTAGTGGTCCCCTTGAGGCCTGAGCTTGCAACCCAAGTCTAGAGAGCAGGTCTCCTGGGGACAGGTATTGCAAAGGCTCGGTGGCAACAGGGAGCTCAGTGTGGGCCGAGACAGACAGGCGGGTGTCTAGGAAAGAGTGTGGAACGGAATGTCTCACCAGCTGGAAAAGAACACTTGGGAGAGACTCAGCAGGGCCTAGGGTATGCCCAGAGGGGTTGAAGATGCCACCAGATTTCTGGTTCTGGCCACTGCCTGAATACTAGGTAAGGAAGAACAGAGAGGCCTGGATAGCTGGAGTGTGAGGTGACCACCAAATCTCCTGGAGAAATAAGTTCTCCTAGTCTTAGGCACCCTTGACGGTCTCAGAAAAGTGGGACCAAGCCGTCAGAGAGCAGCATTCAAGGCTGGCCGTCTGTTCCTTTGATTGTGAAGCAAGGGTGTTTCCTAGTGGCTATCCTTGCTGTCCTCTCCATCTGGCTGTTGGAAGGGCACAAGGCCTTCCAGCAGTCATGTGGTTTATCCCAGAGGAGTATCTGTCTGGGAAGGGCGTTTTGGACTAGGTCTTTCTGTCTATTTCCGGCCATAGGCCTCTCTTGGCCTGAGCTGCAGGGAGGGTGCCGCACCCCGTGGGCCATAGCTCCTCGTTGGTCTTAATCTAACGACGTCTTGCTCTCTTCTTAGCTTCAGGCCCGAGTGCCAAGGCAGCAGGCCCGCCTGGCTGACTACTGCGCCGGAGCCATGTTCATACAACAGCTACTAAGCCGCGGCTATGGCTTCGACGAGCGCTCCTTCAGCGGCGTGGTCTTCCAAAAGAAGGTGGGTGATGGGTGGGGCCGGAGGATTCGGGGCGCGGTCTCTTGGAAGCTGACGCCACGCCCCCTCCTAGGCCGCAGACACGGCTGTCGGCTGGGCGCTGGGCTACATGCTGAATTTGACCAACCTGATTCCCGCTGACCTTCCGAGACTACGTAAAGGAACTCACTTCAATTCCTGGGTCGCTCTCCTCCTGCTCTTCGCAGTCCTGCTCTTGGCGGCGCTGGTCCTGCTTCTGCGCCAGGTGCGCTCGGCCAAGTCTCCAGGCGCCCTCTAGGGGTGCACTGGGAGCTGCTCCCAACTCCCAGGGCATCCCTGACACTGAGTTCAGCCTGAGGATCGACATTCACGGGAAGCCTTGGTAGGCCCCTGAAGTTTTCTCCAGCCGGGAGTTCTCAAGTATTTCCTCCCCCTTCTCTTCCTGGGGTGTCAAGTCTCTCAGTCTGTGACTCAGGGTGAGGTCCGCTCAGAGAGGGACATTTGTTCTGATCTTCAGGGCCCTGGGAATTTCCTGTGCGTACTCTGGGCCTTTAGATAGGCAACCGCCAGAGCCTACAGACTAGGAGTCCGTTCAATACCTACTTTTAAAAAAATTTGTAATAAACGATTTTTCCTAGAGCAACGAAGTGTTCATAGGGTGGGGCATCCTTCTGCAGTTTCTCCTTCCAGCTGTCGGTCGTTCCGCTATAGCCCTGGTTCCAAGATACTGTCTTTTTTTGCTTCCTTCCTTTCTGGACTAGACCTGAGGCAACGAAGGAACTCCTGTACACTGGTCTGGGTTGTCTCCGAGTTCTGAGTCTTCTCTGATTGACAGAACCCTAACAAACCTCAGGTCCCCCTTGATGACATAGGTAGGGATTGAGGTTGCACCCTGAGGTTTTTCTCCCCGACTGCAGAGGCTCTCGAAGTGTCAGCAGCCCTCCATTCCACACTAAGTTTCTGTGTCCTCTGGGCAGAAAGGAATGGCCTTGGTATGCAATACTCCCCTACCTCTTTTATGGGAAATGAGTTCAGACACAATTTCTGTTCTCTCGGTGTTTTAGGGCTGGTTGGGGGTGCACATGCATGCGCGCACAGGGCACCGTTGTTTGATACATTTTGTTAACCTGCAGTAGCAAGTCTCCACTCTGACACCATGAACCCGAAGGAGTGAAAGAACCTCAAGGCTGGGGAACTCAACCTTGCTCTTTTCTTTCTTTATTTTTTTTGTTTTTGTTTTGTTTTGCTTTTCGAGACAGGGTTTCCTCTGTGTAGCTCTGGCTGTCCTGGAGCTGCTCTGCAGACCAGGCTGACTTTGAACTCAGAGATCTGCCTGTGCCTCTGCGTTCCGTGTGCTGAAATTAAAGGTGTGCAACACCAGTGCCCCTCAAGATTTTTTCCTTCTGTTTTACATTTTTAAGACAGGGTCTCACTATGTAACCCTGGCTGTCCTGGAACTTGATATGTAGAGCAAGCTGGTCTCAAACTCACAGATAGCTCCCTATTTCTGCCTCTTGAGCGTGGGATTAAAGGAGTCCGCCACCACACTTAGCTTCAACCTTGCTTTCTTAGTCGGGGGCCGGTCTCTGGATGGAACGGGTTGTGTTCTCAGGGGATTGTAACTGAAGAGTAAACACGAGACACCGTGGATGCTCCACGTTGTGCGACTCAAGGAAAACAAAAGCCATTACCTGGGACAGTGACCACCTTGGACAGCTCCCAGACGCCTGTCAGAAGCGACGTCAATTTACTTTTGCCCTCTGGTGGAGTCACTCGGAAACGAGTCTGGCTGGCGTCGGGAGCAATCTAGTGAGCCTGCTGTTTGCTTTACTTCGTGGATTAGAAAGCCGGAGGCGGCTCTGGGTACACCTGTGCGACTCTATGCACCTGTTTATCATTTGTTTAATACGTTTTGCTAATCTGCAACAGTCAGCCTGCTCTACATAGCAAGTTCCAGGACAGCTAATGCTTGCTATTTGTGTTCCCCTAGTTCAAGGTCCTCCGCTCTGAAAGAGTGGGCGGCTAGGGTTTGGCAGTCGGACCACTAAGAGGAAGGCACGCATCCTGGGTTGCGCACTCCTGCTCAATCCCAAACCAGATTTCTGGGTAATGAGGAGGCATCCTGCCGTAAAGGCGGGAGGGCCCGAGACAATTACTCGCCTGTAGAAAGGGGACCCCCAACAGGACACAGAGGGAGGGGGCTCAGTCTGGAGATGTCCCGCCCCCGCAGGTGGAGCGCGCAGGCGCACTCCCTACATTTTTCTCTGACCGCGGAGCCTCCATCCCATCCCGGATCCTTTGCCGCAGCGTCAGCGCCGCCTCCTCCTCTTTTCCTCTTCCGCCCCCTCCCGCTTCCCGGCTTCTCCAGTCACGGTTCCCGGAGCCGGTACTGAGCCTGGGGCCAAGGGGTGCCATGCTGCCCGGGTGGTACTGAAGCATGGCGACGCCGATTCCTCCGCCTTCCTCGCGGCACCTGCGGCTACTGCGGCTGCTGCTCTCCGGCCTCATCCTCGGAGCGGCCCTGAACAGTGCCACCGCCCTCCACCCGGGTGAGCTATCGCTCTGGGCGCAGACTGCGGGGTGCTCCGGTGCCGGGATCGCCGGGCGGGGAATCCTACCACCCGGCGCCACCCTCATCCTCCCTGCCACCGCCCTGGCCTCACCCGGGCCCGCAGGCAGGCCCGGTCCGCTGGGACTGGATTAGGTAAACAGGTCAGGCCCGTTGAAGGCCAGGCTGGAGGAGTCTTCGTCTCAGGTCCCTGGAGGCGAATGTTAGATTTCTTGAGCTTCTGGTCTTTGTCTCTGGGTCCCTGAGCCTATTCGGCGTGTGTCTCCGGATGTCTTTCTGGGCGTCTGCAGCCATCTGGTTCTCGGTGTCCCTCAGAGGGGATCCTGTGTCTTTGTTTCTGTGGCTCTGGGTTTTCCAAATGCTAGAGTTGTTCCCGGTGTCTGTGGGCCTTGCTGCTGGCAGCCTTGTCTGGGGCTGGGGGATCCATGGCAGAGTCTAAGAGTTCCAGGCCCACTAGGGTCTTGTTCTAACTTAGTGCAGTCAAGCTGCCACCATTTCCCTGCCCTGGAGGGTAAGTGCCACCCTGTCTTCTGGACTGAGGTCTGTGTGTTTACCCTTCAAAAGAGCCCAGTCTGGGAAATCACTCTTGCCAGATGGGTCCTGAAGCTACCGGATCCAAATCGTATCTCCCTGAAGGGGGCGAAGTGGGAGAGGGTGCCCATATGCTCGCTCAGTTCTGGAGCTCTGAAGGGGAGGTGCTTTGAACCCAGCTTACAGATGAGGAAACTGAGGCACAGAGAGGTGACTGGTATGTGGCACAACTGGGACTCTAACGAGATTGTTCTGAATGTGGGACCTTTAAGAGCTGGGCAGGCCTCTTACTGGGCAAGCAACCCTGGACTGAAGGTTGGCCTGACCGGAAGAGACTCTTGGAGAGGGTGAGGGCCAGACCAGACTTTGCAGAGGTAGCACAGGCCACCTGCCTGCCTCCCAGGTGCAGCCTCCTCGGGAATGGGACTAGCTGGGTGGTGGTGGCGCACACCTTTAATCCCAGCACTCGGGAGGCAAAGGCAAGTGAATCTCTGTGAGTTCAGGGCCAGCCTGGTCTAAAAGCAAATTCCAGGACTGCCCAGAGCTGTAACAGAGAAACCCTGTCTCGAAAAAGAAAGAAAGGAAGGAAGGAAGGAAGGAAGGAAGGAAGGAAAGAAAGAAAGAAAGAAAGAAAGAAAGAAAGAAAGAAAGAAAGAAAGAGAATGGAACTTCAGGGGCAGTGCTCAACCCCTTCTTGGGCAGGTGCTGGCCTCTGCTCATTGGTCACTGTAGAGACCTAGCATGACCCGTATCTAAGCATCCCCTTATCACATCTAGTGACCAGGAGAGGCCAGTCCCCGAAAGGGTAGAATACTAGTTACTCTCCAGTTGCCATTGTTCCTGGGACCTCCTCGTCACACCCAGGCTAGAGAGGGTCTTCCTATCCAAGATTAAACAATAGACCGGTGGGTTAGGGAGGCCCTGCAGCCCCAAACCAACCTTGTGCAACACACCTCTAGTATAGAGGTCTGACTAGGTTCTCAGCACCAGGGGCAGGGACTGTCTGGCTCCGTGGAGCCTAGCTGGTGGGTGGAGTCCATGTAAGCCTCCCGGTACAGGTTTAATCTTTAACTATCCCAAACCCAGATTGCTGTCCCTGGAATCTGCTGATCCAGCTATGGAGGATAGAAGGTACCTGGTCTGGGACTCAGTGTGCCACCTGCCACCAGGGCTGCTGGGACTTCTTCGCAGGAGATGTAGAGTGTCACATTGCAAAGGAAACTAAGCCAAAGGCTACGGAATGTTCTCCGTATCCCAGGGGGCCCTACTGGCTTTGCCTGCAGTGTGCGGTGGTGGCTGGGCTAAGTAGAAGAAGGATCCAGTTGGCTAGAGACACTCACCAGTCAAGGTCGATGATTCTGCTGGGTGTTCCTTGGTTTTGCCGACTTCCAGAGACAGGGACCAGGGTCCCAGATTGGAACTATTCCTTAGCTTTGAAGAAACTGAACTTTTAAGCCTCAGAGGAGAAACTGAGGCACGAGGGTCACTGCCCTAGCTACCTGCATCGGCATGGTACTGATTGGCATGTATAAGCAGAATGTCATGCTCTAGGCCCCAAATGAGGAAGACAGGAAATGACCTAAACCAGCATCCCTAGTGCTGACCAGCGCAGGTCTTTCAATGCCCTCGCTGTGTCTAGCCAGCTCCATCTTAGGTCTCCCAAACCCAGTGGCTTATCTCTGCTCTAGACAAAGGGTAGGCAGGGAGAGCGGCTGTCTTCTGGGCTGAGCATTTATTCTGTGGCCTGCCAATCTACTCCCTAGGGTTACAGGATTGTGTGATGGGAGCTAGGGAGAAGCACCAGTGTTTAGGAGAAATGGCTACCCAACATCCTTGGCTCTGTCCTCAGTAGCAACCTGGATAAAAGGTCCTGGCTTACGCTGGGCCACACAGAGGTCCAAAACCAGCCTTGGAGGATGATACAGTCCTTCCCTGAAGGCTGACTGGACAGGAAGGGTCAGTCCTCCTTGAAGGGTAAGGCTTAGGCCTGGAAGCGGGCTCTGAGGAGTGGATGGACAGGATAGTTCCCATAAGACTTGGAGCTGTTTGCTTCCTGCTTCTGAGACTTGGCAGCAGGAAGGCAGGGCCTGCCTGGAACAATGACCGGAGACAGGCCAGGCCGGCCCTGTGGAGGGAAGAGTTTCTGAACAGGGCTGCTGTTGCGCTGAGACCCAGCCAAGCGGGCTGTGATGGGCCATGCTTCCTTTGCTTCTTCCTCAGATGCTCCCACCTGCCCTGGAAGCCTGGATTGTGCCCTGAAGAGGCGGGCCAGGTGCCCACCCGGTGCACATGCCTGTGGACCATGCCTTCAGTCTTTCCAGGAGGACCAGCGAGGGTTGTGTGTGCCCAGGGTGCACCAGTCTCCTGGTATGCCAGAGTATTAAATTCAGGGGACCACTGTGAGGTACAAAGTGAGAACCAATCAGGGCCTGACAACCTGCCCACCCCTATAGGCTCCTTCTTTTCTGATGGTGGCAGTAGCCTAGGTATCTGAGTATACTTTGGCTTCTCTCTGTCTCTTGAGGATTTCCCATCTCCTCTTGGGCAGAAAAGGTGCCCGGGGATGGGCAAGGTAGGAAATGTGGTGCCTCAGTCGGTGCTCTGCCCAGCTCTTCGGGCATACTAGCTAGGTTAAAGGATTCCATTCCTTTTCTGAATCTCTGCACATTTACTTAACCGTTCTCTCCACCCCCTACCCCATCCCCTGGGACTTAAAGAAGCTCCCTCAGTTGTCACCATGGTAACCCAGGATGGTGAAACTTTGGATGGGTCCCCTCCATCTCAGGAGGCTGCTTGCGGCAGGTGTGGTCTAAGGGTCTGGGGCCTCTCTCTATGATGGCCCCTCACACTCCTTAGGGGAGGACCTGGCCCGGCCTAGACTGGAAGAAGAGATCGATTCTCTGGCCCGGGAACTGGCACTGAAGGAGAAGGAGGCTGAGCACTCACGGCTTACGGCACAGCCCTGGCCTGAGGCTGCGCAGAACCTCCTGGAGCCCGGTGAGGACCCTTGTTCCCTTTCCTGACCCTGCTTCTTTGACGAAAGGCCAAGTCCTGCTGACTTTATGTGCCTGCCTCTCAGCAGCTACCCAGGGATTCTCAAAGTGGGGTCAAGGACTGGAACCCGGCCTCCCCTCCACTCACGGAACCTCTCTGCCCACGCCCCGTGCCTCCTTGGGCTCCTCTGTATCTTCTGGACCTGTGCGCATGCCCCCGCTGGAGTCCCGGGGCAGGCTTGGAAATAGCATCACCCTTGGTAGGTCCAGGTTGGCAGTAAGGGACAGGCATGTGGTGGGTCGAAGGAGGAGGCACAAAGGGAATATGGGCGGGCGTAGACTAAGAGTCCTCCTCAGGTGGCTCCTCACAATGCCTCTCTCTCCCACAGTGCTGATCCTGGCTTCCTGCTTGGTGAGCACAGCCGCCCTGGCTGTGGCAGCCATCTGCTGGTGTAGGTGAGCCGCTGACTCCAGCCGGTGGGTGGGGTCTGACCTTCAGCTCCCTAACAACCCCTCTCAACCCCACACTCCTTCAGGCTACAGAGAGAGATCCACCTGACTCAGAAGGCCGACTATGCCGCCACAACCAAGGCGCCCGCTTCACCTGCGACACCTCGAATCTCGGTGCGTGGCTCCTCCCCAACCAGGCGCGCTCTTATCCGGTGCGCCCCAGTGTTTGTTTAACATTTCCGCCCCCTTCCACAGCCTGGGGATCAGCGGCTGGCTCACAGCGCTGAGATGTATCACTATCAGCACCAGAGACAGCAGATGCTGTGTCTGGAGCGGTGAGCGTCCCTGGCCTGAAGTGGCAGCCACCTTTTCCCTGTGCTTCCGCCCCATCCCCACCTCGCCTGGTCGCCCTTCCCCACCTGCACGCAACTTCTTACTTCCTGGCTCACCCCCCCCCCCACCGCCGCAACCCCTTACCCTAGCCCAGAGCCCCCACCCAGGGAAACAGTACATTGAGCACCCACCTCTGGGCTCCTGTACCCTGGAAAGTGCGCAGGGGACCCAGCTATCTCGCCCCCACCAGGCATAAGGAACCTCCAAAGGAACTGGAGTCAGCCTCCTCTGATGAGGAGAACGAAGATGGTGACTTCACGGTGTATGAGTGCCCAGGCCTGGCACCAGTGAGTGCCCTAGGAGTGTGGAGGGGTTATCTGTGAGAACTTCTCATCTTGCTGTTCCAGGCCTTACTTCCAGGCGCTTAACCCAGTGTCTTCCCAGACAGGGGAGATGGAGGTGCGCAACCCACTGTTTGACCATTCCTCGCTGTCGGCACCTGTGCCCGGTCCCCATTCCTCACCTCCGCTGCAGTGACTCCTAGGCCAATGCCCACTTGCCTGCAGCCCACAGCCCACTGATGGGAAAAGCAAGTCCTGATGTTCCCTGTGGAAAAGAACAGCATTGTGACCTTCTGCATGCATTTCGCAGGAGGGAGGCACCAGCCCCTGGGCTCCCTTGCTAGGGAGATACTCTACCTTATGTGGGAGACCTAGCATCTGCTTGCACATTCTCTCTCTGGTCTGAACCCTCAAACTCGAGGGACTAGTCCAGGAGCCCTAGAGCCCAGGCATGAATAGAAAGTTCTGGAGATAAAAGCCAATTAAAGTCTTTTTCAAACCTGTGAGTGGCTTCTGGCTTCACTGACGGTGTGATTGCTCCACAGTCGCTACCTCCCTGGGGGCCTTGGTGGGTGGACATTGGGTGAGGGCCTGGGACCTTCTCTTGCACCTCCAGAGAGAGGTGGGGCCTCTATAAGGGACTTGGACTGGAGGAGAATCAAACACAGGACAAAACCTCACCCTCCACAGTGGGGACTTACCTCTACTGCCCCCTCTTCTGCCCCAGACTTAAGGAATAGCAAGGGCTAGAGGGGCCCAAAGGTGGCCAGATTCTGAAGACCCGTTCTGTAGGATTAAAAAGGGTTGGGAGAGGGAACAGTTTGCATATGCCTGGTTGTGGGTATCCAATGCCTCCATTTCTGCTTGCTATCTACTTAGGACAGAAAACCAAGAGAATAGCATATAGGCTGGTGGGATTTTTTTTTTCTCAATAGTTTACCCTAGGATTTTTTTTTTTTCTTCCCCGACACAGGGTTTCTCTGTGGCTTTGGAGCCTGTTCTGGAACTTGCTCTGTAGACCAGGCTAGCCTTGAACTCCAGAGATCCGCCTGCCTCTGACTCCCGAGTGCTGGGATTAAAGGTGCTTGTCACCACCGCCCCAGTCCAGCCTGTGGGATTCTTACAGGGGACAGGTTCCTGGACTCCTATAATGTATTGGTGGGGGAGGGAGACAGGCCAGGCAGACAGACCCGAGGAATGCAGTGTACTTACAGCCAGACACATGAGGCAGGGATTTAGGTAAGGGGAGTTATGTTGCTTAGAGCCTTACCTGCCCAGACTGGGGACAGCAGCCATACTTTTAGTTCTGAATGAGTGAATGTGTGTGTGTTTTGTGTAACTTGTTTGCTTTTGGTTGTTTGAGACAGGGTTTCTCTGTGTAACAGCCCTGGTTGTCCTAGAACTCACTTTGTACACTAGGCTGGCCTCGAACTTACAGAGGTCTCCCTACCTGTGCCTCCTTAGTACTGGGATTAATGGCATGCCCAGCTAAGTGAATGCATCCTGACTCCTTTAGTTTTTTTCTCTACTAGTTGTGCCATCCCAAGGGATGGGTCAGGATCCTGCTGACCACATGATGTCCTTTGGAAGCATAGGGAACATGTCCCTGTCCACTGACTTTCCTTCCCATAGGATGAGCACCGGCTACAGTCTAATCTCTGGAGACTCTATGGCCTCTCTGATCAAGAAGATGGATGAGCTGGGCATGGTGGCCATGCACTTGGGATGCAGAGGCAGGAAGATCTCTTGAGTTTGAGGTCAGCCTGATCGCAGTAGCAAGCTCCAGGCCAGTCAAGGCTACATAGTGAGACTCTGTCTCAAAAAAAAAGAGAGAAAGAAAGAAAACCTATTAGAAGGGTCCCAATGCTCCCTGGTGCTTAGTTAGGTTTCTATTGCTGTGAAGAGACACCGTGACCATGGCAAATCTTATAAAGAAAAACATTTAATTGGGGTAGCTTACAGTTCAGAGGTTCAGTCTGTTCTCATCATGGCAGGAAGCAAGGCAGCGTGCAGGCAGAGAGGTGCTGGAAAAGAAGCTGAGAGTCCTTAGGTCTTAACCCACAGGCAACAGGAAGTACTCTGTCTTACTGGGTGTGGCTTGAGCACATATGAGACCTCAAAGCCCGCCTCCACAGTGACACACTTCCTCCAACAAGTCCATACCTCTTAATAGGAGTGTCACTCCCTTTGGTCTTAGTGGGGGCCAATTCCATTCAAACCCCCACACCTGGGTCCTAGCTAACCGGGAGGGTGTGGGCCAAAATATTTTTGCTTATTCTCATTGGCATAAACCTGCACATCATAGAGAACACCCCAAAAGACTGCTTTACCAGCTTTGTAATTTATTTTATTTTATTTTGCTTTTTTGAGACGGAGTTTCTCTGTGTAGCCCCGCCTGTACTGGAACTCTCTCTGTGGACCAAGCTGGCCTGGAACTCAGAGATCGCCTTCCTCTGTCTTTTGGGATTAAAGGTGCGCGCCATCACCACACCCACGTTTTTTCTTTTAGCATTATAATTTTAAGTTCTGTGTCACATTTAGATAAATCTTAGAAAATAAAAAAATTTTAAGTAAGTCTAACCAGGCTGGCCTTAGACTCACAGAGATTCATCAAGGCGGGATTTTTAAAAAAATTATTCTTGATTGATTAGCATACAAACAACAGATTTTTGTTTCGTTTGTTTTGTTTTTGCAAAGCCGTACATAGTTTTCTTTATCTCATGAGAAGTAAGTTGAAGTCTTTTTAATTTTGTAGGATAATTTCTGCAAGGGACTCTAACTGTTGTTTTAATACCTCTAGGTCCTGATCAGCCTGTCTACTTAGTCTGGAAAGCATCAGAAGAGGCATGTTTGATCAAATGAGTCAGAGACCAAGAGCTCTCAGGGGCTCAATAATATTGCTGTTATCCGTATGAAGTAATCCGCATGAAGTAATCCGTACTTCAGAATAAGGGGACGTGCCTAGTTTAGAGGATATCAGACAAGCCAGTCCCATAAGTCCTCTAGCATCAATTTGGGCTGCCCCAAGTCACAGTGAGTTTTTTACGTCCTGCCCTATGTATTACGGGGGCTGGGTATCTAAGCATAACCAGCAATCCTGGCTGAGTCTTTGCTAGGATTCCTTAACTCTATCCCCAGGGTCCCTTTCTGTGGCATAGAGTTTGATTCCCCACATTTTTCCCATTTTTTATTTTTTATTTATTTAATTTATTTTTTGGTTTTTCGAGACAGGGTTTCTCTGTGGCTTTGGAGCCTGTCCTGGAACTAGCTCTTGTAGACCAGGCTGGTCTCGAACTCACAGAGATCCGCCTGCCTCTGCCTCCCGAGTGCTGGGATTAAAGGCATGCACCTCCACCGCCCGGCTTTTCCCATTTTTTAAAGGCCAGAATCTTTTTTTAAAATTTCCAGGAAAACTTAGTTTTATAACCCCAATTTTTGCAATGGAAAATCCCTTGTTTCTGGCAACCAGGGGCCCAGCCACAGGGCAAACATAGAGCTCTCTAAACTCCCATGTCTTTCCCTTCCTCGATACACTCAGATATTTAAAGTCGCATCAGCAAGCAAAGGTCAAAGTAAATATAGATTGCTAGTCTGTAGTCATACTAGCTAATACCTTCCTGGTATCTGTTTCTCTTAGTCCCCAGGTGCAGGCCTGAGGGCAGTAAGGGCTGGACCATAACCCTGTCTTCATATCAAACATATTTCTCAGGACAGGGTAAAGGGGCAGGGAGTGGAAGGAGCCTCAGGGAAACCTTAATTTCAGTGAGTACATAGTCAGGAGACAGTCCATTGGCAGCATCCATGCCCGCCTTCCTGCCTTCCTGCCTTCCTTCCTTCCTTCCTTCCTTCCTTCCTTCCTTCCTTCCTTCCTTCCTTCCTTCCTTTCTTGACTTGTGTGTGGTGGATCCATGGTGCAATGCCAGCTACCTTTTTAGCCATAGAAACAGAGAGAATCACCATGCAGAGTCCTTTTCAGTTGGTTTCAGTGCCCATTTGGCTACCCAGACAATGTCACCAGACTGGAACAAGGGGAGGCTGGTGGCCACTGAGTCACTGGGCTGAGAGGTGGACAGGGTCTCTAGAACAGTCCAGTGAACAGCCTATATGGACGACTGGGGTCTTGTAGTGACTTGAGAAAGGAATGGTTAGAATTCTGCCAGCTGCTGTCTCTGAGCCTGAGGGGCAGTGGGGGAGACCCTCCAAACACAGTCTCATGGGGGAAATCCCTCCCTATATTGGGTGCAGTGGATCAAAACAAAGAGAGGAGGCTTACCTCTCCTTTCCTGGACTCTGAGAGTTTGGTTAGAGTTTGTTTGTTTGTTTGTTTAATGTTCTGCTTATTCTTTTTTACCTGGTCAGAACTATGAGGTCTATTTGTACAATGAAGTCTTAGATGTCTGTCCAAAGCTTTAGCTATTCACCGAGATATTTTGACTATGAAAGTCGGGCTATTATTAGACCCCATTGCTAGGGGGAGGCCAAATTAGGGAACCAGTTCCCTGGAGGAGCTTTTTAAGCAGTTTTATCAGGGTGGGGAACACTTTTACCCACTCTGCAAAGGTATCTATAAAGACTAGCAAGCACTTTTATCCTCCTTCAGCCAGATCTTGGTGGAGTTGGTCCCTCAGTTGGACTTCTTCCTGGCCAAGGCTCTCCATTTTGGATTCACTTGAGCACAAACCTGGCATCTGGCTGAGACATCCCGAGTTAGACTGTCTAGTTTAGGTTTAAGATACCTTGGTCTGGCCGGGCGGTGGTGGCACACGCCTTTAATCCCAGCACTCCGGAGGAAGAGGCAGGAGGATCTTTGTGAGTTTGAGGCCAGCCTGGTCTACAAGAGCTAGTTCCAGGACAGGCTCTAGAAACTACAGGGAAACACTGTCTAGAAAAACCAAAAAAAAAAAAAAAAAAAGGATACCTTGGTCTGACTGGCTCAAACCTTTAATCCTAGCACTTAGGAGGCAGAGGCAGGCAATTCTCTGAGTTTGAGACCAGCCCAGTCTATAGAATGACTTCCAGGACAGCCAGGGCTACACAAAGAAACCCTGTCTCGAAAAACCAACCAGCCAAACAAACAAACAAACAAACAATACCTGGGTCTAGAGAGATGGCTCAGCAATTAAGAGCATTGGCTACTCTTCTAGAGGTCCTGGGTTCCATTCCCAGCAACCACATGGTGGCTCACAACCATCTATAGTGGGATCTGATGCCCTCTTCTGGCCTAAAATCATTAGAGCACTCATATATAAAATAAACAAATCTTTAAAAAAAAGCCATACCTTGATCTGAGCAACTCAGAAAGTTTTGTGAACTCCAAATAATAGCATGGTGAAGACCAGAGTCTCGCCAGCTGTGTCTTCCACCAACCTGTGGGTTTGAGTTGTCTGTTTCTTTTTTACCATGGAGTCTCAGACAGCATTGGATCATGCTAAGTCATCAGAATATCAATAGTTCCCACTAGTCTTAGGGCTGTTTTTCTAGAGGCCATATTAGCAGCCCAATAGTGGAGGGCAGCAATTTAGAGGGGTAGCCAAATAGCCTCTCTTAGAACCAAGAGATTTTTTTTCATTTTTTTTTTCTTTTTTCTTTTTTTGGTTTTTCGAGACAGGGTTTCTCTGCAGCTTTTTTAGAGCCTGTCATGGAACTAGCTCTTGTAGACCAGGCTGGCCTCGAACTCACAGAGATCCGCCTGCCTCTGCCTCCCGAGTGCTGGGATTAAAGGCGTGCGCCACCACCGCCCAGCTCAAATTTTTTTTTTTTTTGGTTTTTTCGAGACAGGGTTTCTCTGTAGCTTTGGAGCCTGTCCTGGAACTAGCTCTTGTAGACCAGTTCTCTGTGCATCTCTGGCTGTCCTGGCACTCCCTTTGTAGACCAGGCTGGCCTCAAACTCACAGACATCTGCCTGCCTCTGTGTGAAATAATCACACAGAAACTATACTAATTACAACACTGCTTGGCCAATTAGCTCATGCTTATTTCTAGCTAACTCTTATATCTTGAATTAACCCATTTCTATTAATCTATGTATCACCACGAATACATAGTTTCTGTGTGACTATTTTGGGTCTGGGCAGCCAGGAAATGAACGAGCAGCCACTGCCTACAAAATGGTGCCCACTTCAGGTCTGGGTGCTTGTGTGCCCACTTGGGGTTGGGAGGAAAGTAGGTGAGACCATGCCCGCAGCTCAGCACTGCTCCCCCCCCAACCTGGGTAGGCAGCAGAATCAGGTCTGCTAGGAGTGCACAGGCCGCAGAGCATGGTGGATTCCCACGGCTATACACAGAGATATTTCCAGGCCTTGCAGTGCACTGCATGGCAGATTTAGCTTTTACTCATGTGAAAAGGGTTTATGTGCACACACTCCTTCCCAGACTTAAAGTGGTGAGCTGGGGAGCTGGTGGTAAGGTTACCTCTGCCATATTAAAAGGCTGAGAAAAGCAGAACCAGCATCTAGGGCTGCCACAACCAAGCTGCTCACCATTTTAAAAGTGCTCCTGGTCAAAAATGATTATGGATTCAGACAGAAAAAGATTTCTAAATGTGTCACAGTGTTGAATAAATATACATAGGCTTGGGAGAAAAAAATATAGACAGTTATAAGAAAAGTTAATGTTTTTTAAAAAATAAAATAAAATAAAATAAAAATAAAAGCCAGGCAGTGGTAGCGCATGCTTTAATCCCAGCACCTGGGAGGCAGAGGCAGGTGGATCTCTGTGAGTTCGAGGTCAGCCTGGTCTACAAGAGCTAGTGCCAGGACAGGCTCAAAGCTACAGCGAAAACCTTGTCTCGAAAATCTGAAAACAAAAAACAAAGTCTTCAAAGAGACAGAGTACAAACAGTCATAGATTAAAGGAGAAAAAAAATATACCACATAAAGATAAAATATACACAGAGAGTTTACTGATAAGGTTCTCTGGCGTCTGTCTCCTTGGGCAGCTACACGCCATCTCCCTCAGCAGCTACATCGTGTCTCCCTGACTCGGCCTTCTATCTGCTTGGAAACCCTGTCTTATTCTATTCTGCCCTGTCGTAGGCCAAAGCAGCTTTATTCATTAACCAATAAAAACAATACATATACAGAAGGACTTCCTACACTACCTCTGCCTCCCTGAGTGCTAGGATTAAAGACGTGTGTCACCACCACCTGGGAGAACCAAGATTTTTTTTTTTTTTTTTTTGGTTTTTCGAGACAGGGTTTCCCTGTAGTTTCTAGAGCCTGTCCTGGAACTAGCTCTTGTAGACCAGGCTGGCCTCGAACTCAGAGATCCGCCTGCCTCTGCCTCCCGAGTGCTGGGATTAAAGGCGTGCGCCACCACCGCCCGGCGAGAACCAAGATTTTTTAAATGCTTTTTTTCCCCGGAGGTAAGAAGCCCCCTTTCTCTATAGATAATACTAGGGACATGCCCTGTAGTAAAAGCATACTGACTGACTGTCCAGGTATATGGTGGTAGACTTTCCTTTTTCTCATCAGAGAGCTTATGTCAGATCAATCAGTTGTGCTATCTGGGCTAAGGACCTGACTTGGGCCCAAATTGGTTTGTTAAAGTAACTATTACAGCTCCTATGTACCTGGTTTCATCTTTCATCTCGTGTCAGTTATGGATGGGCACCTGAGTCATCAGGAAAGAGGGCAGCCAAACTGATGGCAGTGGCTGCTGGTGGCATTTGGGCATCTGTACTGGCCTGACCTTGGAGTACATGTTCTCAGCTGTGGTCACTAAGAGCACCTCCTGTGTGCGTTCACTATGGTCCCTTTTATAAGGAACCTGCCCACCTCCCATCTCTCTCTATCTCCATCATTCTGTCTGTCTGTCTCTTTCTCTTCTCTCTTCTCTTCTGCCACTTCTGTCCCCCAGAGGCCAGTCTCCCCCCTCCCCTCTCCCTCTTTCATTCACTTTCCCCTAATAAAAAGCTCTCCACCTGGGCTGGAGAGATGGCTTAGTGGTTAAGAGCATTGCCTGCTCTTCCAAATGGTCCTGAGTTCAAATCCCAACAACCACATGGTGGCTCACAACCATCTGTAATAAGGTCTGGTGCCCTCTTCTGGCTTGCAGGCATACATGTAGACACAATGTTGTATACATAATTAAATATTTTTAAGAAGCTCTCTACTTGAGCTCTGTCGCATGGCATCTTTCTCTTTCTTTCCACTTTTTCTAAATTACAGCAGGTGCTCCTCAGAGGAGGGCCTCGCCCGCATTGTGGGTGCTGTGAGTATAAGATCTTGACCCAGAGTTAACTTTTCTTTCCTCAAACTTGCAGTATTGGCAGGGCAGTGGTGGTTCGCACCTTTAATCCCAGCACTTGGGAGGCACAGGCAGGTAGAGCTCTGAGTTCGAGGCCAGCCTGGTCTACAAAGCAAGTTCCAGGATAGCCTGGGCTGTTACATAGAGAAACCTTGTCTTGAAAAAAACCAAAAACCATCCAGGCGCTGGTGGTGCACGTCTTTAATCCCAGCACTCGAGAGACAGAGGCAGGTGAATCTCTGAGTTCAAGGCCAACCTGGTCTACAGAGTGAATTCCAGGACAGGCTCCAAAGCTACAAAGAAAACCTGTCTCGAAAAAAACACAAAAAAAAGAAAGAAAAAAAGAAAAGAAAAGAAAAGAAAAGAAAAGAAGAACCAAAAACCAACCAACCAAAATCTAGCAGCATTAGTCACAGCTCTTAGACCAGTGAGCCATCCTGTGACCACAGGGTTCGGTCACTGGGACAGGTATATCACAGGGCATTTCTGTGGCACCAAAGTTTGGGTTAAAATGCTTTTTGTCTTTTGTTTCATGAACAAACAGATGAAAAGGTTTTGAGACATCTAGATGTTCTAGGACGGAAGTCAGAGCTGTTTTAAAGCCTCAAATCTCTTATTTAGTCTCAGTTCAGATTAGGGACTTAGTACCCCACTTTGTGCTAGTGTCTGGATACCTGGATACAAACTGTGGTATCCTAGCTGACCTGGAACTAGCTCTTGTAGACCAGGCTGGCCTCGAACTCACAGGGATTCACCTGCCTCTGCCTCCCGAGTGCCGGGATTACAGGCGTGAGCCACCAAGGCCAGGCATGTCTCTAGGAATTCTTGAACCTGCCTCTCAGTCTTTGGAACTGGGATCTGAAGGAATTACGTTTATCCTTAATTTTGTAAACATTTATAACTTTTTTTCCCTAAAATCTGTGACCAACTGGGTGTCAAAGGAAATCTTTTTAGCAGCTGTCTTTCATCTTTCTAAGAGGTGCCTGGTGAAAATTGTTTGGAATCTCCTTGCTCACTGTTGCTTTGCTTGGCAGCGATTTCTCCGCCCAGCCGATGGCAATATTGTTGCTTTATAATTTTTTTTCGAGAATGGTGAGCTTTGAATTTTCCAATTACATGGATCATTGGTTTAAAAAGTGACATAAATCACAAAAGAGAAAGGAGTGACATTCTCTATTTTCCTTCAGGCTCAGCCCAGGGGAATTGTTCCCTTCCCGAGGGCTGCTTAGATCAGGCAAGATGCAGAGGGATTGCTCACATGGGGAACTATGTCCCCTCCCTGTGTGCATTCCTCTTTGATGACAAAGAAAAGCAAGCAAGTGCTTCTGCTCCCGGACTGGGACAGGCTGAAGGCTTTAGGTTGATTGGTTGGTTGGTTGGTTGGTTGGTTGGTTGATTTGTTTGTTTTCATTTTGTTTTTGTTTCTCTGGGCAACTTGGCAAAGCCAAAAGGATCCAGGTTCCCAACAGGAGTGGGGACAGGTCTTATCCAGGTGAGGGGAGGGTCTCACACCAGAGAAAGTCATTGGTCAATACAGGGAAACAAAACTGACAGAACCACCTAACTATGGACTTTGATGGATTATGTCATGTCTTAGTTTTAGCAGGTGGTTCTGTCTACATGTAGAGTTTTCCTGCCTGAATAGTACTTTAGGGAATGAGTTGTGCTAAGGTCTGGGGACCTACTAAGGTCTTGAGCTTTCTTTGTAAGCAAAGAAAGGCAGGGAGAGAGAAGATACAGAGAACTCTATCTGCTTTCACCCTGTGGCTGCAGTTTTAGGCATGGGTGACTGCTAGTCCTTTGGTTCTAGCAAGTTTGGGCTGAGCACTGGAGCATCAGCGTCTTTAACCCTTTCGTCACCAGTCCCTTTGCACTTTCTAGAGAAGTCACTTCTTAAAAACAGAAATGGCATCCTGCTGACTATCCTAATTATGTTCTTTACAATCGGGATAATGATCTATCATAACCATACTTTAAGATTTGAATGGGTGAGTATTAAATATACAACAAAGGCAAAATAAAAGAATGAATGGCAAGTATCAGGGAGATAGATTACAAAACGTCATCAATTGAGTGCTCAAAACATTCAGTACATGTCTAACCAGGTGGTGGTGGCTTTAATCTCAGCACTCAGGAGGCAGAGGCAGGTAGATCTCTAAGTTCGAGGCCAGCCTAGTCTACAGAGTGAGTTCCAGGACAGCCAGGGCGACACAGAGAAACCCTGTCTCAGAAAACAGAACAAATCAAACCATCCAGAGCAGATTTCATGGGGAAGCCCTGTTAAGGCCCTGGGTTGGAGTCTGACAAAGTTCTGAGCTGAGCAGAATGAGTCCAAATAGAAGAACAAATCGCAGCAGAAAGACAACCTCACATCTCTGCTTGCAAACATCCAGCAGAAACCAACTGGGGAAGTTGTGGCCGTCAGCTGGAGTTCCCAGCTAAGCTTTCTCTCCATGACTGAGCTTCTCATGGCCAAACCTCCAGCTCCTTCCTTCTGTAGGCAATTTATATCACAGGATAAACCACAGTGCCTCTGTTGAAAATGCTTGGCTTTCTAGCTGTTCTCAAGAATACATTATTATTATTATTATTATTATTATTATTATTATTATTATTATTGGTTTTTCGAGACAGGGTTTCTCTGTGTTGCTTTGGAGCCTGTCCTGGAACTAGCTCTTGTAGACCAGGCTGGCCTCAAACTCACAGAGACCCACCTGCCTCTACCTCCCGAGTGCTGGGATTAAAGGTGTTCGCCACCACCGCCTGGCTAGAATACAATATTTTTACTTCTTTTTTTTTCTGTTCTCTTCTCTTCCTGTCACAGAGTTGGGGAGAGCGAGGGAGAGCATCCTGAGACAAGTGGTCTCAAAGGATGCTTTGAGACGAATATGCCCGGGTCTGAAATGTGGGGATGACAACCTCCACTTCCAGAGCCAGCTTCTCAGGGGAACTCAAACAACACATGGCAGTTTGCCAATACATTACACATTTGGAGTAAAGCGTGTGTGTGTGTGTGTGTGTGTGTGTGTGTGTGTGTGTGTGTGTGATACTGTGGTCAGAGGTGCTGAAATCAGGCCATCAGTAGATCGGCCTGAAAAACAAGGTTAGTTAGTCAAACAGGGAGGGGGGCAAAGGTTGTATTCAAACCCTGGAGTATTTGTTGGGGTGGAGAGGGTGCAGGCTCTGGACAACCCTGCATTAGGGAAGACAAAGCTGTTTAGGCACCAGGAGGTCCCTAAAGAGTGGTGGGGAAGACTAGTTAGAAATTGGGGTCAACACTGCTTGAAGGTATTGGTTTATCCAAAGCAGTATATTTTGGGAGCCAGAGTCTCCCACAGAAGAAACCCCTCTGTCCCTCACTGTGACCCTGGGCTGGCCTTTACTGTTAGCCTGTTTCCTTCTGGGCTATGGTGTGGGAGTAGATGATGAGAAAGCTGAGCAGGATAGTTCGTGGATGCTCACTGTCTTATCGGCCTTCAGGCAGACCACAGAGGACTGCGAGGTAGAGAGATGAAGCCTCATCTAGTGCAAAGGAGAACCTGATGCTTAGCACATCTGTCTCAGTGGTGGGGCTGTAGCTGAGCTGGGGGCTTCCCAGAGTTCCAGGCTCAGTCTGAGGGTGGGGGGAGGGTCCACGATTGTTCCCAATGCTGTCCCTGCTGGTCGGTTCTAGAGGTCCACCTTCATGACATTTTAGACATTCTCAGTGTGTTCCTAGGGTCTTTGCTCCTACTCTGCAGTGTATGAGGAAGGTTCTGGGGTCTATATGGACTTTGTGATTCAGTTCTTAGACAAGGAGCATAGCTGGGCCTTTCCCAGAGCATGTTACCCTATTCCCTGTGCTGGTGGTGTGGCCGTCTCTTCTCTGCCCCAGGGCTCCTGCTGAAGGGTACTTTGTTTAGCTCCAACAGGAAGTCAGTCTCACTGCAGCAGCGGCTCAGACTTGCCGGAGGCCTGTGTCTACCTGAGCCTTCTGCAGGCCTGGCCCCTAGGATCCCAGCCCCTCTACCTGCTTCCTGTGAGAGGAAGCTGCTTTGTCTTAGCAAAACCTCCAGATGCCACTCAGCACAGATGCCGAAAGGTGACAATCTCTACCCCAGCACAAACCTGGGGACACTCATCCACTTGGATGGCGTTCCCTAACCAGTAAGACTCTGGGGGAAGACCATGCATGGGACAGAAGCATAGTCAGTGATCCTAGGAAACAGGGTCTTCTAGCTTCAGGGCCTGGAGAGACGGCTTGTTTTGTAGCGCGTTTGCCGTGCACGCATGAGGACCTGGGACTCACAGCATCCACACGAGCGTTCGGCAAGATGACTGAAGTGGATAAAGGCCCTGCTGCCAAGCCTGATGATTTGAGTTTGACACCCACGTGATCGAAGGAAAGAGCAGATTCCCACAGCTGTCACCTGGCCTCCATACGTGCGCACCCACACCCACATCTACGCATGAACACAAATAAGTCATACATCAGGCCAGGCGGTGGTGGCGCACGCCTTTAATCCCAGCACTCAGGAGGCAGAGGCAGGTGGATCTCTGTGAGTTCGAGACCAGCCTGGTCTACAAAAGCTAGTTCCAGGACAGGCTCCAAAGCTACAGAGAAACCCTGTCTCGAAAAACCAAAAAAAAAAAAAAAAAAAAAAAAAGTCATACATCATTTAAAAGATTTTGGCTGACGAGAAAGGTCAGCAGGTGAATGTGCTTACTACCAAGACTGATGAACTGAATTAGTTCCCAGACCCCACATGATGGAAGGGAGAGAACTGACCCCGGCAAGCTGTCATCTGACCTCCACCAGTGCTCCGTGGCACAGATGTGTGTGCGTACATACACACCCCCTACATAAATAAATGCCATTTTAAACGACTTTTACTTTTAATTAAATGTATGTATGTGCGTCTCTGTGCAGATATGTGTGTGTGGGTGTGCGCAGGGGTGAGAAGAGGGGGTCAGATCCCCTGGAGCTGGAGTTGCAGGCAGTTGTAAGCCACCCCAAAATAGATGCTAGAAACTGAACTCAGGTCCTCTGCAAGAGCAGTATGTGCTCTTAACCTCTGAGCCATCGTTCCATGCCCAACTGTCATTAATTTAAAATTTTTTGTGTTTATGGGTGTTTTCCATGTGTACCGTGCCCTTGGGGGTTAGAAGAATGTGTGGATCCTCCTGGGACTGTGTTACAGCTGGTGGAGGGCTACCATGTGCCTGCTGAAAGTCAAGCCTGTGCTCTCTGGAAGAGCTGCTGGTGGTTTTTTGTTTCTTTGTTTTGTTTTGTTGTTTTTCGAGACAGTTTCTCTGCATAACCCTGGCTGTTCTGAAGCTTACTCTGTGGATTAGGCTGGCCTTGAACTCACAAAAATCTGCCTACCTCTGCCTCCCAAGTGCTGGGTGCAGCTGGTGTTCTTAACCATTGAGCCATCTCTCTAACCTCCACCAATGTAATTTTTACAAAAAGCGTAATAGGTATGTTGGCATGTGTCTGTAGCCCCAAAGACCAGGGAACCCAGGGTCTTGCTGGCTAGGCATCTAGTCAATTGGTGAGTTTCATGTTCAGTGAAACACCCTGTCTCAAAAAAAATAAGGTGATACATATCTTCTACACACACATGCACATACACACACAGGCATACACACACATAGGAAACACATGGGCACACACACACAGACACACCCAGGCACACACCCAGGCACACACAAATAGACACACACAGGCACACATACACACAGGCACACACACAGACACACACACACAAGCACACACAGGCACACACACATAGGCACACACACACACAGACAGGCACACATACACACAGGCACACACACACAGACACACAGGCGCACACACACACAGGTACACACACAGGCACACACACACATAGGCACACACACACAGGCACACACACACACATAGGCACACACACACAGGCACACACACACACATAGGCACACACACACACAAGTCCTCCCAGCTTCACCCCCTAGGAGGTGTGTCCTTCAGTTCCTGCCAGTGTGAGGGGGCCCAGGGAGTGGCCCCTGTTTCTGGGTACCCTAACTTCAGCCTCCCAACAGCTGTGCAGCCCAGAGGGGTGTGTCCTGGTGTGAAACAGAAAAAGATACGCAAAACTTGGGGTGCAGTACATGGGTTCCTAGAGAACCAGCTCTCGGCGGATCTGTAGTTCATCTGGACAAGTACAGGGACACGCTCCTTCCCCACAGGCATAATGAGAAAGAAGGGGAGAGGAGGGGCTGGAGTGTGAGAGACCATGCCTCTCCGACGTCCTTTAGGGCTGTCTGCCTGCTGCCCAGCCCAGCTGGCTCCTGATTACCACCTTCGTGTTACCCTCAGCAGCATGCCCCATTCACCTACGTGTCCCCTTTACTGCCTTCCCCTACAAGGTCCCATCTCTATGCTTCCCCAATGGCAAGCTCTGCACCCCAGTCCCAAGAACCGTTAAGGAGGTCAGCGCCCTCCTCAGCGAGATCAGGTGACTTCAGAGAATGGCCACCAGGGGGCCCTCTAGGCACACATCTGACCAGACTTGGAGGTTGGGTGAGGATCAGGCAGGCAGGCAAGCAGGCAAGAAAGAGGTAGCTGTTTCTCACCTGCCTGCTGCTCCAAGTCTCTGTGTGCCCTGTTGCAGTGGTCTATAAGGCTGTGCCCTACCCTAGCTGGAGGAGGGGGCACAGGGTCTCCTAGGCTGGGTAGAGTGTGTGATCTTGATTCTGCTCCCTCCAAGCTGCAGAGCTGGGGTTGGGTGCCCCTGTTTCCCAGACAGCCCCATGAGTTGGGGAGGCCTGATAGGGTAAAGTGGTATGTCGAGGCCCCAGGCTTTCCCTTTGACTCATGTTCTCTCAACCCTCCCCCCTTTTCCTTTTTCATTCTGACCCATTTCTGGGTAAAACTTCTGAATCTATTCCCCAGTTAGTATGTTCCCATGATCAGGGGCCCCAACAGCTGCCAACCTGGGCTGGATGGGAGGGTGAGACAGTAATAAGACAGATGTGGGGGAGGTTCCTTCAAATCCACCCAGGAAGGGAACAGACTGTGGGTGTGGGTGAGGCTGGGGCAAGAGCCCCAGCCAGCCTGGTGGCACAAACAGGAAGGACAGCAGGTTCTGGCAGCCAGAAGCCTGTGGCCCCAAGCTGGCAGGATGGCCCCCTTCCTGCAGGTCCCACACTGCCTTCTGAGTTCCTACCACAAGGAGAAGAGGTGGGGTGGGGGTGAAGTGAAAGTCTGAAGCCAGGGTGTGGCTCTCCTGGGGTCACCCTACTTGAGGAGAGATGGAGAGAAGATGCCAGGGGCAGGGCTGAGAGGGCGATTATCACTATGGTCATCTCACTGAGCACCGAATGATTAGAAGGGCAAGGGCACAGCTGCCCACTCCATGGGTACTTTCGGTTGTATCTCCAGCCAGTTAAATGGCTTCTGGAGGCACCCACACCCTCTCTTCCCCTTTGGGCATTGCGCAAACTCCCCACCACAGTTTGGAGGTTATACCCTGCACGGGGGGATGGGGCACCACCGAGGTGCCAAACAGCCACCTTCTCCCGCACTCGCCTCTGCTGCCACCACGGGTCTGCTGTCAGTTACTTGGTTCCTGTCTCAGCAGCAGCGCAGCGCAGCGTGTCATGTGAGACTATGGCTGGGGGAGGCCAGGAGTCCTGGAAGCCCAGCGGTGAATCAGGGCAGGGTAGGGCCGAGTGTAGGAGGCAGTCCCTAAAAAGGACGCTGGGGCAGCAGATCTCGCAGTGTCTTTCCCTTTAGGAGTCCTGTTCTGGAGTCTGGGACGTGGACCAGACAAGCTTGCTGTTCCCTGTATGAGACCCCCCCCCCAGTGTCCTGGGCAGTAGAGTGGGAGATCTCATGGGGGTAAAGAAAGGGAAGCACATTGGCTAGAAGATTTGCATAAGCTGAAGCAGCTCTGGGTGACCATGCCAGGCCACCCCGCCCTGCACTGGGCCATTGCAGCTCCAGATTCGGGGCCTGGATGAGAGGGAAAGGAGGGTTAGCCCACCAGGGTCAGCTGGAGGGAAGCCAAACGAGCCTGGACCTGAGGCTGGGACCAGCCTTCCTGCTTCTAGAGTGGATGCCAACCCCCTGCCCACCAGTCTGCCTGTTCACGTCAGGGACATGCAGACTCCTTCCTTTCCAGACTGGAAAGCCCCCTCCTGGGATAGCAGGAAGAAAGGAAGTGACCTGCAGCTCTTCCTAGTCCATCCAAGACCTTGGGCTGAGCCTACAGCTCGAGCTCTGTGTACCCACAGGTCTGGAGGGAGAGATGTGCATCCCAGCCCTCCCCGGCGTCCAAGGCAGCTGAGTCTGCCCTAGAGGGGATGTGCTAAGGTCCCACCAGACTGTGATGGGGCCCTTTTCTAAGGACTATAATTCTGTGAACGAGGCGGTTCCTAGAGGTGGCAGAGGTGGGGTGGGGTGGCCTCTGAGAGCAGTAATTTGTGGTGCCCGGAGTTCTGTAAGAACAGGGTCAGCTCAGTGGGGGGCTGGGGGAAGTGGGTGTCACTACAGGGAGGGGCCTCTGTGGCCTCCTGGGGACGTGCAGTTGCTCTCTTCGGGTGCTCTGGGGTTGGGTGGTGGACTATGGATGGGGGTGCTCCTCTGGTCTGGAGAGGAGGGCCACTTCTGCTCAGTATACTCACAAAGGGGATTTCCTTTTCCTGAGAGTAAGCAGGCGTCCAGCTCCTCCTCCATATGCCTAGCTGGTCATCTCTAGGGACTAGCAGGGTTGGGCTGGGGGCCCTGGCTTGGCCTTCTTCCTGTCTCAATTCCCTCTTCCAGCAGAGGATGGGGTGAGTGGGGTGGGGTGGGGTGGAGTGGGATGGTGGCTGATGCCAAAACCCAAAGGGGTAGGGTGGGGCAGAAGTGGGAAGGCCCCTGGCTTCCCTCACCTTGGGTAGATGAAAGGAAGACACCAGGGGCTGAGTTGAGGTGCAGCTGTGATTTTAGGGTGCCTCTATTGGGGAGGCTGCTGTGATTTGAAAGTCTCGTTTCTTTGGGTGGCCAGTTCCGGAAGGCTGTGGATGACTTGCGCTGGTGAGTGCCTGGCCCTTGAGACACCCCGGGTGGGGGATGGTGGGGATTTATGGGCATCCCTGGGCCCAGGGTGACAGGACCTCTCCTTTTTAATCCTGCTTCAGGGTGCAACCCCACCTGGAGGCTGCGAGCCTGGGGGGCTCTGGCTGGAGGTGCAGCACTCATGGCCCTCTGGCTCCTCCGGCTGCTGGAATCAGGTCCTGGGAGCGCCCCAGCGCCTCAGCCCACCGTCACCATCCTTATCTGGCACTGGCCTTTCACCAACCAGCCCCCAGAGCTGCCTGGTGACACCTGCACTCACTATGGCATGGCTAGCTGCCGCCTGAGTTCTAACCGGAGCCTGCTAGCCAGTGCAGATGCTGTGGTTTTCCATCACCGGGAGCTGCAGACCCTGCAGTCTCGCTTGCCCTTGGACCAGAGGCCGCACGGACAGCCTTGGGTCTGGGCCTCCTTGGAATCGCCCAGCAATAGCCGTGGTCTCCGTCATTTCCGAGGCATCTTCAACTGGGTGCTGAGCTATCGGCGTGATTCAGATATCTTTGTACCTTATGGTCGATTGGAGCCCTACTCTGGGCCTACACCTCCACTACCAGCCAAAAGCAAGATGGCTGCCTGGGTGGTCAGCAATTTCCAGGAACGGCAGCAGCGTGCAAGGCTGTACCGGCAGCTGGCCCCTCACCTGCAGGTGGATGTGTTTGGTCGTGCCAGCGGACGGCCCCTGTGCGCTAACTGCCTGCTGCCCACTGTGGCCCGGTACCGCTTCTACCTGTCCTTCGAGAATTCACAGCATCGGGACTACATCACTGAGAAGTTTTGGCGCAATGCGCTGGCAGCTGGTGCTGTGCCTGTGGTGCTGGGACCTCCGCGGGCCACCTACGAGGCTTTTGTGCCTCCAGATGCCTTTGTGCACGTGGATGACTTCAGCTCAGCCCGCGAGCTGGCTGTCTTCCTTGTCAGCATGAATGAGAGCCGCTACCAGCGCTTCTTCGCTTGGAGAGACCGGCTCCGTGTGCGGCTCCTGGGTGACTGGAGGGAACGTTTCTGCACCATCTGTGCCCGCTACCCTTACTTGCCCCGCGGCCAGGTCTATGAAGACCTCGAAAGCTGGTTCCGGGCTTGAACTGCGGCTGGGAGAGGCTGTGTGGGTGGAAGACACCGAAGCACTAGGCGTTCAGCCTCTTGGGTCACTTTGGGACTAACCTGAGGCTCCGGTGGATGGACAGGAAGCCAGGCTATGAGTAGAGCAGAGTGGGCAGGATAAGCCATCTGGATGAGGAAGCTGATGGACCTTAGGGATCCCGGGAAAAAGGCAACAGATTGGAGGGAATTACATAGCACATCGTCCAAGCTAATCAAACAGGAAAGGTGGCTGAAGGTCCCTGACTTATCTTGAACACGCCCATGGCTCAGATGAAGCAGGGAAGCCGTGTTTCTAGAGCTGGACACAAAACCTTAGGCCCCTGAACCTCCACAACCAAGGTGCAGGAGCATATCCTGGGATTCTAAGTGCAGACCACATGCTGGGTCCAGGGGTGTGTGAAGGACAGACAGACAGTGTGGCTGATTCTGGGCTTCTGACCCCACAGTTCTCTCGGAGAAAGAGATGCCACTAATAAAGACACTAACACAAATCTCCCGGGTCATGTGTGAGGTTGTGAGGCCAGCACCGTTCAGTCCCCCTCGGTCCCCCATCTGTCCGTCTGTGTCCGTGTGACCCCCCCCCCCGCCCCCACTTGCTCATTCCCCTCAATCAGCCACTGGGTTTCTGCCTTGCTTAAGTGACACCTTACCCGGAACTCTTAACACCCTACCCCACACCCCTGGTCTCCACAGCCCATGGCAGGTACAGATTGGGGAATTGAAGTCAAACTAAGCTGGGGCTGGAGGTGTCACATGTCATAGGTCTCAGGTTGAAGGGGTGTCTTGTATGACAGGGCCTGATTTACGATGGCTGGTAAGGGTATCCGTGAGGGGATTTAGTGAAGACCCCACTGCAGAAGGAGCCCCTTGTGTTGGGCTGGGAGTGAGGGGAGGAGATATGGGGTGAACCTATGAATATGTGACAGGTTGAGCCCCTGGGATAGGTCTGGACTTGGGTTTGTCCGTGCCTTGGGGGTGGGGTGGCAGTGCCGGCAGGAAGCCCCCCTCCCCCCATGGCTTGTGAGAAAGGCCTGCCCATGGCTTCCTGCCCTGACCCAGCCCCCTGGGCTAACTGGGGAGAAGGAAGTGTCCTGGGGCTGGGGGCTGGGCCTGGGTGGAGCTTTGGGTCCTTTCCCATCAGCCCTGGGGGGCCTCTCCTCAACCAAGGCGCTGAGGAGTGGTGGGAAGCTTTAGCTCTCAAAGGTTTTCATCCATTTTAAGAGCAACCTGAGTGTCCCACAATCTCCGCTGTCCCATTCACAGGTGGGAAACCCAAGCTGGTAAACAGCCGTCACATGTCACCCTCAGGACCGTCGCCTGATTGCTGGCGCTGGTGGCTCTCTGCTGCCCCCTGCTGTCCACACGAAGAAATCAGTCCTGCAACACTCAATAGGCCGAAGCTCAAACACCACTTCCCCAGGCTCCGTGAGCTGGAAGAAGCCAGGGTTACGTGGATGTGGGGGAGTGGGTAGGAAGTAAACCATATATAGAAGGGACAGCCTGTCTTCCCAATCACCCCTGCCAGCAAGGAGTAGTTCTTAAGGTCCTTTTGGGTCTCCTCACTGTGAAGATCAGCAGTCTGGGAAAGGCGGTAAGGCCTGAGCTGGCAGCCACAATGCATGACTGTAGTAAATTCTTCACAATTAAGCCATCTCAGCACCAGTGTGACTAGAAACCTACCTTTCTCGGGCCAGAATTAGGGTGCTCTCACCCTCAGCAGTTTCCGGCCCTTCACATGGGGCATCAATTTGTGCCTGGTAAGCACTCCTGCGCGGGCATCTCTCCCGTGTGGAAAGCACAGAGAGGCTGCCATGACCATCCCTCAGAGCCCACACAACCTCAGCTTGCTTTCTCAATGCAACTGAACGTCTGTGAGGAATCTGTTTGGATGACACCCTGGGACCCCCAAAAGCTGGGTTCATAGCTCTCCCCTCCCATGCTGTGTGTATGTGGGTATGTCACTCGCAGGCTCTGTAAAGCAAAATGCAGTCTTCGCTTTCATCGTTTGTCTTACCTAACCACTGAAGGTGCCCAACCTTTCAGTTTGTCTATCGCAGCCCAGGCTGGCCCTGAATTCACTATATCACCCAAAATGACCTTGAATTCCTGATCCTCCTGCCTCTGCCTTTTGTGTTACAGGGATTACATGTGTGTTGCTCTCTAGTTATTTATTTTATGGAGACAAAGTCTCTCTATGTAGCTCTGGATGGCCTGGAACTTGCTCTGTAGGCCAGGCTGGCCTCAGACTCACAGAGTTCCTCCTGCCTCTGCTTCCCGAGTGTTGGTATTAAAGGCCTGAGCCAGCACTAGGCTGCTCTTTAAAATATCTAAGCCAAGGCCAGGCGGTGGTGGACATGCCTTTAATCCCAGCACTCGGGAGGCAGAGGCAGGCGGATCTCAGTGAGTTCGAGGCCAGCCTAGTCTAAAAGAGCTAGTTCCAGGACAGGCTCCAAAGTCACAGAGAAACCCTGTCTCGAAAAACAAACAAACAACAACAAAAAAACCCAAAAAACTAACAAACAAACAAAATCTAAGTCAAGTTGTCAGGCTGCATCTTGGAGCCTTGAGGTCATTGCCCACCCTACACAGATGGGATTCTGCTAATGTATCAGTGCCTCTCCTCTAAATGAGTAACTGACCCTGCTTCCCATCTCTACATGGGAGGAGGACCAATCTAGTGGTGACCTGATGGGGACCAAGCCTCCTTCAGTGTTCCAGGAAGAACAGTGGAACACCCTGGGGACTCCTGCGCAAATCTATCAATTGGGGGGCACATATCTGGAGTCCCTTGGGAGAAGTATAGGGTGCCCAAGTTCTCTCCAGGCCTCGGAAACGTGTGAACCTAGATCTTGGTTCAGACGCGGGCTGTGACGGACCTGGGAACACCGCTTTACGGGGTGAGCAGAGGCCTAGTGCTATGCGCAGGTGCAGCGGGGCCCAGGCTCGTCGGGCTTGGGCGCCCCCTGGTGGCACCCGAGCGCCGAGTCGCCTTTCAGCGGGGGCGGCTGGCGCGGGCGCGAGCGCGAGCAGCGAGTCTCGGGAGCTGCGGCCGCCGGGGCGGAGCCTGCGACGAGCAGGTCCCGGACTCTCGAGCGCCCCGCCCCCGCGCGGGCGATGCCGAGCGGCGCGGCGGGCAGCGGGGCCCGGCGGGGCGTGCAGAGGAGCGGGCCGCGGCGCTGAGGCGGCGGAGCGCGGCCCGGCCATGGGCTTCCTGCACCAGCTGCAGCTGCTGCTCTGGAAGAACGTGACGCTGAAGCGCCGGAGCCCGGTGAGCGACCCGCACCCCATCCTCTGGGGCCCGCAGGCCGCGCGCCCGATTTGCCGGTGCGCTCCCAGCGTGCACGTGCAGTGCCCGGGCGCGCGCAGACCCTGGGAGGCCGCCACCGGGGACCCTGTCACGGGCCCGCTGCTTCCGCGGGCTTCCCGGCCCCGGGCAGCGGCTTCGGCTGTGCCCTCGTCCGCTGACACTCGCAACGCTCGCTCGCTCGCTCGCTCGCTCGGCTGAGTCACGGGCCGGTGCCCTTCGGTGCTCTCTCTGGCAGGCTGGGGTGGGGGCGGGTGGTCCCTGGACTTCTGGCGAGGCCCAGGTTCCTGGGACAGAGTGCTGGCTGGGGCGCACCATTCAGCGTAGGGGCTCCAAGCCCTGGGCCCACCGCCTCTGGAGCCCCCATAGAGACCAGTCTCTTCATTCCCTTTACCGCTTCTCTGCCCTTGGGCAAGCACCTTAGGCTGAAGATGGTACCAAGTAGCCCTGCCGCCGCCCTCTTCCTCCTCCTCCTCCGCCACCGTCTCCTCCTCCCCCTCCTCCCCCTTCTCCTCCCTTCTTCATCTTCTTCTCCTCCCCTTTCCTTTCCTAGCCCATCCTGGCATGTCCACAGCCCTCACTCCTGCTTTCTCATCCCTGGGAATGCCCTTGTTGTGCCAGCTCAAGCCGTCAAACCCCAGCACCCGTTTGTCCTTTAGGGCCAGTTTTCCCCGAGGCAGCTCTTCTGATTTCTCCTGCCTCTGGCCTCTCTGGGGGCTGGGGCCTGCTGGGCAGAGCTCAACACCAGGCTTCTCAGTACCTGTCTAGGGCAGCCAGGACAGAAGAGTAATTGGATGAGGAGCAGGTTGGGGGGCATGGATGGCATGGGCCTTGTTGGTTTTTATTCCAGTCCCTGGAAGAGCAAGGGCACCCAGAGAGTCCAAGGCCAGCAAGAGGGCTTTTGCACGGTGGAGACTAGAGAGGATGGGAGCCTAAAGAAGGGATCAGCCCATTTCCAGGGACTCCTTGGGTAGCCACACTCCTGTGTTCCACTTTGGGTATTCAGGTGCATAGTAAGAAACTCTGGGCTATAGGCAGGGTGGGTAGCAGTCATCACCATGGCCTGGCAGGATTCCTGTGGGCACCTGGCCCTGACTGAAGCAAGGACTGGGTACTGTCCCCTGTCCTGGTTGTCTGGGGCCGCCTGGTGTGGGGTCTGAAGGAGCGGGCTTGTTACTCTAGTTTTTTAAGTCCCCAGGGGGAAGACGTGGAGAGAGGATGTAGGCCTGCCTCAGTGCTAGCCCCAAGTTGTTTGACAGGAAGGCCCCTTCAGGGCTCAGGAGCAGAGACTAAAACAGTTCCTGTATCTGATGGGAGCATCACACCAGGCTTGAAGAAGAGTCCAGTGATTTGACAGAAGACTGGAGGTGCTCATAGCCTTTTCCTAGGACTGACCCCCACCCTGCCCGCTAGGCTGGGTTGATCTGTGGACCTTCCCAGGTTCCCATTCTACCAGTTAGACCACAGTGGAGGATCCTTAGCCTATGGCTACAATCAGGTACCAGCAGTGGCTGTCTTCCTCCAGGAAGAGTCTTTGCTGGGGCCAGGGACACACCCGTGCAAAGCTAATGATCTGGAAGGGACTCCAGGACCTCTGCCCTTCCTGCTTCCTTCTCCCAAGTACTGTGCCTCAATTGCCCTGTTGTAAGCTGGTTGCGCATGGGACACAGGTCTACCCGGGTGTGCGTAGGAGGCACACCAGTATTGAGTAGTTGTGGTGGCAGGCCCCAGCATCACAATTGGGTGTCCCCTGCTCTCTCCACCTCCCCACCACAGCAAGCACTAGGCTTCAGGGAGGGCAGCTCAGACCCAGGATTGGCATGGAGACACTGGGGCAGTGTGGAAGGACTGGGCTTATCTTGAGGGACAGGGTCCCTAGGTCACTTGCTATCACCCAGGTAGAACACCTAGGTATTGCTGAACCTGTGCTGCCTTCCTGTAACCAGATTCCCCTGTGGTGCCCGCCACCTGCCAGCTAGGACTCTTCCTCCTAGCAGCTCATGCGCAGCCGTTGCTATAGTGATGGGGAGACGGCCTGGCCTGTGCTACAGTTACTCTGAGGTGCCCAGGGCAGGGCGGAGGTGCCCAGGGTAGGGCCTGGTATAGGTAGGGCTGTCTCTTGAACTGTGGCACCTGTCACTAGCCACTCTGTATGTGTGAAACATATTTGTCCTGCGGCCCTGGGTGCACACATCACCTCCTCAGCTGGCCCTGGGGAGAGGAGGTGGAGGCTGGCACTGGCTGAGGCGGGTGTGGGGTGTGGACACACAGCAGGGTGTTCTGGATCACAGAGAGCTATTGTCAGAGCACAGTAGGCACAGCCAGGGACAGGCTGGGCATGGCCCCACACCGCTCCTGGGCGGGGGTGGGGCAGGGTGGCGCTCCAAAGTCCGCCGCAGATGGTGATGAGGGTGAAGGAGAGCTCCCATATTGCAGAACCCTGGAGAAGGATGACCTCTGGTGGTGGTGGGTGGGCCTCTCTTTCGTGTGGTCTCAGAGGCAGGAGCTTCCTGATATATATCCCCTGGCCTTCATCTCTGAGCTGAGGTGGGGGCAGGAATTGAGGAAGCTCTTTGTTTACCGAGAGACACTGGGAGGTGAGAGTCTGAGCCCCAAGGTTTTGGCATTTCTGGCCTACCTTGCAGCCTGGCCCCTAGAGGTTAGGCCAGGAAAAGAAGCTTTTGCCTCAGGGACTGTGTTTGCTAGAAGCTCAGTTCCCTGGTCACAGTCTGGGCCTTAGTCACACGAGGCCTCATCTCTCTGAGTCCAACACAAAGTTATATGGGTGCTGCAGGAGAGGAGAGGGGAGGTGCATGTCGCTCAAGTCAGAGACCACACTTGGCCCAGATGCCCTTCAGGATCCCACCCAGGGGGCTCAGCAGGTTGGCAGGGAGAAGAGGAGCTGGGTAAATGATTGGGTCAGAGATGACCACCAAACTGGCTAAGTTGTCCCTGTTGGCCTCGGGCCTCTTCAAAGGGTGGGTGGTCCTTGGTTTGTCAGGCACAATGCAGGCTGCAGGACAAGAGACTCAGTTTGGTGGCACCACACCACACAGCGTTCAACATCATGGTATACTGGGAGAGACTAGAACCCTGGCTGGACCTGAGAAACCTGTGTTGACCTTCGTGGCCACTGGGTACACATGGCTGGGCTGGTCCTTCAAGGAGGTCCATCATGTCTAGCCCTGGGCAGGCAGTGGGCAAGACTGCGTATGGCTTCATGTGGCTCACCCTTTCCAGTGGGTCCTGGCTTTTGAGATCTTCATCCCGCTCGTCCTCTTCTTTATCCTGTTGGGGTTGCGGCAGAAGAAGCCCACCATCTCCGTGAAGGAAGGTGAGGCGCAGGCATAGCCCGGGCACGTGGGTGGGCAGGGAGGGTCGAGAGTCCTGTGTGCACGTGTCAGCCCGAGTGTGGCCCCATTCCCAAGACTCCCTGCTCCCCGTGTGGTCCTGGCCACGTGTCTTGGCTAGGCTGTGGCGGTCAGGGCTGGCCGTTGTGGCCACAAGTGACGACGGTGCCTGTTTCTGGAGGGTTCCGGCATTCACTAGTCTCCTCTGTTCTGTTTTGACCTGCCCCCCCACCCTGCATGGTCTCTTGTCCTCCTCGGCCCGGCCTGCATGCAGTCTGTAAGTGAGCAGCCATTCCTTCTTGCTGGCTCAGGTGGCAGCCATGGTTGTCCTGGCAGGTCCTCCTGGTGCGGCTTAAGCACCCCTTCTGCTTGCATTAACAGCCTCCTAGCAGCTGGGTCCTGTAGAAGCCCCTGCCTGTGATCAGGAAAGGCTGGCTTATCAGTCAGGGTGGTGGGCTGTGATGTGGGGGGTGGGGGGTAGTGAAGGGCCAGGCCACCCGGGCCATAACTGGTAGCCTGGTCAAGCCATAGGAGTATCTTGTTGGCAGGGTGTCTGTGAGTCCGCCTGGCAGTGCTTTCTAAGGGCAGGGTTCCTGGGTTGAGCCTGGGCTAGCCTGAGATGAGGCTGGGGTGGCCTGCAGCTCTCCCTTCAAACTCCTTTGGGCTGTTGCGCTCACTCTGCTAACCAGTTGGCCTGAGAGGTCAGAGGTCACTGCCAAGGGGTGCCTCATGTGTTACCCTGGTGTCTATGGGAAAGGGGATTGTTGGGGGCATGTGGGCAATGCCAGGCTAAGGTGCAATATGCTGGGAGTTACAGGGGAAGGGATGGCAGGTGGCCCTCTGACCTCTGACCTACAGAGTCATTTGCCTTAGCACAGCTGGGGGTCAGGTGCTCTGTGCCCCAATCCTAGTCTGCCTGAAGCTGCTTCTCCTTCCCGACTGTCTTCAAATATCTCTCTTGGCCTCCGTCTCCCCCATTCTTGATCCCACCAGCTTTCTACACCGCAGCACCCCTGACATCTGCCGGCATCCTGCCCGTCATGCAGTCGCTTTGCCCGGATGGCCAGCGTGATGAGTTTGGCTTCCTGCAATATGCCAACTCCACGTAAGTGCCCCCGCCCCGTGGCTTGGAAGCCGGCTACTCACCATACCCCGACACCATAGCAAATGGCTGATGTCTTATGGTGTTGCAGGGTCACCCAGCTTCTGGAACGCCTCAACCGTGTCGTGGAAGAGGGCAACTTGTTTGACCCAGTGCGACCCAGCCTAGGCTCCGAGCTTGAGGCCCTGCGCCAACATCTGGAGGCCCTCAGCTCAGGCCCTAGCACCTGGGAGAGCCACTCGGCCAGTCCTGCAGGTGTGCCCTGTGTGGGGATGGCTTGGGGGCTTGGGGAAGGGCCTGAGCTCTGCTGTCACTGGGAGCCTGCCTGCCTCTGGCCCTAGGTCCCTGGGTCTGCACCCCATTGTCCCTGACCTGTGTGCTTGAAGCAGACCCGGTGCAGTGCTGGTAGCTCTGCTCAGCGCCTATCTGGGACTCCGTAGCCCCAGCTAGAGCCGGCCCCTCAGTCCCCTCCTCCTGCCTGTCCAGTTTCGTCCTTCCCTCTGGACTCGGTGGCCAGGGACCAGAGGGAGCTTTGGCGTTTCCTGATGCAGAACCTGTCACTGCCCAACAGCACGGCCCAGGCCCTCCTGGCTGCCCGTGTGGATCCTTCTGAGGTGAGATGGGGCATATATCCATGATGGTCATGTCCCTCTACTCTCCCCACTGCCTCTGGTTACCTCAGCGAGGGAGGGGGAGGGGCTGCAAGTGTATCTTAGCTCCTCTCAGTGCTCTGGAGCCCCTACTGAGCCAGACCCCTCACAATGCAGGTCTATCACTTGCTTTTTGGTCCTTTGCCTGCCCTGGATGGGAAGTTGGGTTTCCTCAGGAAGCAGGAGCCGTGGAGCCGCCTGGGTAGCAATCCTCTGTTCCAAATGGAGGTGAGGGGCCTGTCCCCGGGAGAGGGGTGGAAGAAGAGGTTCTCCCTTAGTTATGCGTAACTTCTGGGGATCTGTGGTGTTCATGGGGAAGTGGAGGCAGGATGGTAACTTGAGAGCTCCCACAGCACTGTGGAACCCTGTCACAGAGTCAACACAGTGGACGGGCAGGGCAAAATTTTGTGCTACCTTCAGTAGGCCTTTGATCGTGTCTCGGCTGGAGTGCAGGCATTACCAGTCCTCTCTGCCTTGTCACCAGGAACTGCTGCTGGCTCCCACCCTCCTGGAGCAGCTCACATGTGCACCAGGCTCTGGGGAGCTGGGTCGGATTCTTACCATGCCTGAGGGTCATCAGGTAGACCTGCAGGCCTACCGGGATGCCGTCTGCAGTGGGCCGGCTACGGCTCGTGCCCAGCGCTTCAGTGATCTGGCCACTGAGCTCCGGAACCAGCTGGACATGGCCAAGATTGCCCAGCAGGTGAGATCCTGCCTGCCAGCTGGCCAGCAGACCTGCTGACTGGCCTGGAGGAGTTCTGGGGCTACTTGGAGCCTGAGGGCGGGGGGCTCCTGCTCCCAGGCCATGGTATGGGTTGTAATTGAACATTCAATATCCTCTACTTAATTTCAGACCTCAGTTCCTTCCCGTCTCTCACCCCAAACTATAGTTCTAGCCCTGGCCAGGACTTCCTAAGCCGTAAACCCTCCCTCATCTTCCCCAAGCACTGTCCCCGGTTGATAGCCTTCCTCTTCCATCCTGAACTTAGTCACCCCCCTGAGTCAGCTCCAACTGAATTTACCCTGTCTCCTAGCCTGCGTTTTCCCCCTGGTCTCCCCCCTCAGCTGGGCTTGGATGTCCCCAACGGCTCAGACCCCCAGCAGCAGGCACCATCCCCACGGAGCCTGCAGGCACTTTTAGGGGACCTGCTGGATGCCCAGAAAGTTCTTCAGGATGTGGATGTCCTGTCAGCCCTTGCCCTGCTGCTGCCCCAGGGTGCCTGTGCTGGTCGGGCCCCTGCACCCCAAGCTAGCAGCCTGACCGGAGTGGCCAACAGCACTGTGACGGGGGCAAGCACAGGTCCCAACAGCACCACTGAGGAGGGCACCCAGTCACCTGTAACCCCAGCCTCCCCCGACACTCTGCAAGGCCAGTGCTCAGCCTTTGTGCAGCTCTGGGCTGGCTTGCAGCCCATCTTGTGTGGTAACAACCGGTAGGTCAGCAACAAAGGGATGGAGGGACGGGGAGAGTCGTGGGGTGGTGGGGAGTTGACCCATTGCCTGGTCCTTGGGCGTGGACTCCATTCTGGAAGTCGCGTTTTCTGTGTGCTCATATGTTTAAGCCCACCCCATGCCTAACCTGACATCCCACCTTAGCCTGAAGTTCTGTTCCTAAGCCCTGTCCCTTGGCTTTTGTTGAGCCACCCCAAGTGCCCCGTCCCATCGGTCCTGACATCTCTACCCTGTTCCTGCTGCTTTGTCTCTGCCAGTACCATTGAGCCTGAAGCACTTCGGAGGGGCAACATGAGCTCCTTGGGGTTCACAAGCAAAGAGCAGCGGAACCTGGGTCTTCTTGTGCACCTCATGACCAGCAACCCCAAAATCCTGTATGCACCAGCGGGCTCTGAAGCTGACCGTGTTATCCTCAAGGTGTGTGGGTCTGGCACAATTGGGTCATGAGTTGTGCCCGTCTCTTCGGCAGGAGCATGAGCCCAGCAAGAGCCTGAGTGAGGGCTCTGTAGTCCCAGGACTCTATGTAGGACTGATGAGAGCTAGGGTTGACGTCATGAAACCTGGGTTGTGGTGTGCCTAGCATGGCCAGTTTCGGAGCTGGAGGGGCAGTGGCACTTGGCAGCCTCTGTGTTGAGAACTCCCCAGAGTTCCTGTAGATAAGATGCACTGGAAAGGCTGGCTGCTCTGGCTAGAGTGTCCCCGACCCCTCCCCATGCTGACTGGGCCAGGGTGGTATGTTCAGAGATGCCTGCACACACTCACACACCAGTAGCATCAAATGAGCAGGTGCAAGGACATTGAAGCCTGGGAAGAGAGTTTGTTGGAACAGTGTAAGCCAGGAGTGGAAGTGGGAGTGGCAAGAACTTGACCTTGGAGGAGTTTTTTTGGGGGTGGGGTGGGGGAGAAATGAGGGTCAGACTTAAGCGCTCAAGGGGCAATTGGAAGGAAGGAAGGAGCGAGAAAAGCATGCATGGATGCTGAGGCGGAATTCAGGGAAGCCACGTGGCTACGGTAGGAAGGTGAGGTAGAAGTACTAGCTAGGCCAGTCCCTTGAACGTGTGAGAGAACAGAGGCCTGGTTGGGTTCCTCGGGAGCCCCATGCCTCAAGCTTCCGTTCTCTGCAGGCCAATGAGACCTTTGCCTTTGTGGGCAATGTGACACACTACGCCCAGGTCTGGCTTAATATCTCCGCGGAAATCCGAAGCTTCCTGGAGCAAGGCAGGCTGCAGCAGCATCTACATTGGCTGCAGCAGGTGCTGAGGGTACAAGGTGGGTGGGCACCTGCGGTGGGCTCTTCTGCCCAGAGAGGAAGGGTACGAGCCGCACCCTGAACTCAACTCTCTACCTCAGTATGTGGCCGATCTGCGCCTGCACCCTGAAGCGATGAACCTGTCCCTGGAGGAGCTGCCGCCTGCCCTGCGCCAGGACAGCTTCTCACTGCCCAATGGCTCGGCTCTCCTGCAGCAGCTAGACACAATTGACAACGCAGCCTGTGGCTGGATCCAGTTCATGTCCAAGGTGCGGTGGGTGAGCACTGTGACCGCCCCTTCCCCTGTGCATTTTCAGGGCTAGCTCCAACGATGGCCTCTTTGCAGGTGAGTGTGGACATCTTCAAGGGTTTTCCTGATGAGGAGAGCATTGTCAATTACACGCTCAACCAGGCCTACCAGGATAACGTCACAGTGTTTGCCAGTGAGTTCCTCCCCTTCCCACAAAGGTCCCGTGTCTCCTACAGACCTACTTCCTCACCCAGCTCGGTTCCACCCTATCCCTGCCATGCTCCCTGTTGCCTTCCTGCTCTCTGGCCCAGACCCTCTTCACCACCTCCATGCCCTCCCACATCTCTCCCTTTCTCCCTAGCCTGGCTCACTTGGGTCCCACACTCGGCATGCTGGCTCTGCCTCATCCCCCTATTCCTCTTCAACCCTGCTCCCCGTCTTTCTGAGACACCTCGTCTGTCCCATTATCTCTCCTGGAGCACTTACTTCGCAGTCTGTCCCATCCCTTCCATGCCCTCTGGCCACACACTCCTCCAGCCTCCTGTTCCCAGGCGTGATCTTCCAGACCCGGAAGGATGGCTCCCTCCCTCCGCACGTACATTACAAGATTCGCCAGAACTCAAGCTTCACTGAGAAAACAAATGAGATCCGACGTGCTTATTGGCGCCCGGGGCCCAACACTGGTGGCCGCTTCTACTTCCTCTATGGCTTCGTCTGGATCCAGGGTGAGGGACAGAGCCCAGGTGGGATGTGACTTGTGGTGGGGGGGATCCTGGCCTTGCCCTGATACAACTTCTATCCACAGACATGATGGAGCGTGCCATCATCAACACATTTGTGGGGCACGACGTGGTGGAGCCTGGCAACTATGTACAGATGTTCCCGTACCCCTGCTACACGCGTGATGAGTGAGTGCCAGCCTACAGAGGTTTGGGGGTGGGGGTTTCTCAGGCCCAAGTGCTCCCTAACCCCTGTTTCCCCTCAGCTTCCTGTTTGTTATCGAGCACATGATGCCACTCTGCATGGTGATCTCTTGGGTCTACTCCGTGGCCATGACCATCCAGCATATCGTGGCAGAGAAAGAGCATCGGCTCAAGGAGGTGGGTCTAGGTGGCTGTAGGGACTCCCTTCCAACAGGCTGTGTGTGTGCGGCGTGTGGGGGGTAGTGGGAGGCAGTGCCGTCCTTTCTCCTCCGCCCCTGTCCCAAGGGCCCTCCTCTGCTGCCCACCACAGGTGATGAAGACGATGGGCCTGAACAACGCCGTGCACTGGGTGGCCTGGTTCATCACAGGCTTTGTGCAGCTGTCCATCTCCGTGACAGCTTTGACGGCCATCCTCAAGTATGGCCAGGTGCTCATGCACAGCCACGTGCTCATCATCTGGCTCTTCCTCGCTGTCTATGCTGTGGCCACCATCATGTTCTGGTGAGTGCTGCGGGGAGCCGAGACACCCCCAAGGGTAGGCAGACTTCTCTTGGGGTTTCTCTGGACCCCATAGGGTCAGCCCAGGGGGAGCTGCAGGCCCGGAGCCAGCCATCTCGGGACTGACAGCCATGTGGGCTCCCACTCCAGCTTCCTGGTGTCTGTGCTGTACTCCAAGGCTAAGTTGGCGTCAGCCTGCGGCGGCATCATCTACTTCCTGAGCTATGTTCCCTACATGTATGTAGCAATCCGTGAGGAAGTGGCCCATGATAAAATCACGGCCTTCGAGAAGTGCATTGCGGTGAGGATTGTGGCCAGGCAGGGCCAGGGTGGGGTGTCCATCCCCTGCCCGGCTACTGACACCCCTCTTCCTTCAGTCCCTGATGTCCACAACAGCCTTTGGCCTGGGCTCCAAGTACTTTGCGCTGTATGAGGTGGCAGGCGTGGGTATCCAGTGGCATACGTTCAGCCAGTCCCCAGTGGAAGGGGACGACTTCAACCTGCTCCTTGCTGTCACCATGCTTATGGTGGACACAGTGGTCTACGGCGTCCTCACTTGGTACATTGAGGCTGTGCACCCAGGTACACGCCCATCAGTGGACGGACCAGGGGGTGGGAGAAGGTCACTGGGCTTCTGCCTGCCTCTTGGTGGCATTTGGCCTTTGCAGTAGATAGTCACCTCCAGGCCCTCAGTCAGCCTCTCCCATCCTGGACCCCCAGGCATGTATGGGCTGCCCCGGCCCTGGTACTTCCCACTGCAGAAGTCCTATTGGCTGGGCAGTGGGCGGACAGAGGCCTGGGAGTGGAACTGGCCGTGGGCGCACACACCACGCCTCAGCGTTATGGAGGAAGACCAAGCCTGTGCCATGGAGAGCCGCCACTTTGGTGAGGCCAGGGTCAGAATGTTGAATGGGGTGGGCGCTGGGTTTGGGGGCCTGGGGTGGCTTTAGTGCCGCCCCCCCGTCCTGCTGACCTAGCCCTGGTACAGAGGAGACGCGCGGTATGGAGGAGGAGCCCACCCACCTGCCCTTGGTCGTCTGTGTGGATAAGCTCACCAAGGTCTACAAGAACGACAAGAAGCTGGCCTTAAACAAACTGAGCCTCAATCTCTATGAGAACCAGGTGGTCTCTTTCCTAGGCCATAACGGGGCTGGCAAGACCACTACCATGTGAGTATCTAGGGACAGGAAGGCTTAGCTCACAGGAGGATATGGTCCCCTCAGGGTATGGTGGGTTGTGACTCCGCTTGCCCCTGCTCCAGGTCTATCCTGACTGGACTGTTCCCACCCACGTCGGGCTCAGCCACTATCTATGGGCATGACATCCGCACAGAGATGGATGAGATCCGCAAGAACCTGGGCATGTGCCCGCAGCACAATGTGCTCTTTGACCGACTCACTGTGGAGGAACACCTCTGGTTCTACTCACGCCTCAAGAGCATGGCGCAAGAGGAGATCCGCAAAGAGATGGACAAGTGGGTGCAGCGTGCTGGGGTGGGGACAGACAGGGCACAGTGTGATGGGATGTGGGATGTGAGCAGAGACAGGAGCTGTGGACACTCGGGTGTGGAAGTCAGGGGGAGGGGTGGGGATGAGGTGAGATGGGGGCTTTTCACATTCCTGTCTACAGCCTGTTGATATCACACTTCCACCACTGCCCTCCTCTCTGCTGGTCATCCTGCTCGTGTGCCTCGTTCTTCTGTCCACCCCCCCATAAATACATCAACCCCGCCCATCACCCTCCTGCCCACCTGTCACCCTCCCATCTGTCCATCGCCCTTCTGTTGGACCCACAGGATGATTGAGGACTTGGAGCTCTCCAATAAACGGCACTCCCTGGTGCAGACACTGTCTGGAGGCATGAAGCGCAAGCTCTCCGTGGCCATTGCCTTTGTGGGTGGCTCCAGGGCCATTATCTTGGATGAGCCTACCGCCGGCGTGGACCCCTATGCTCGCCGTGCCATCTGGGACCTCATCCTGAAGTACAAGCCAGGTGAGCAGGACGCCAGGCTTGCCGTCGCCTGTGTGGGTGTCTTTACCTGTCCTCGTATGCTCCCCTTACCTTGTGTCTGGCTACCCCAGGCCGTACCATCCTCCTGTCCACCCACCACATGGATGAGGCCGACCTTCTGGGGGACCGAATTGCCATCATCTCCCACGGCAAGCTCAAGTGCTGCGGCTCTCCCCTCTTTCTCAAGGGTGCCTACGGTGATGGGTACCGCCTCACGTTGGTCAAGCGGCCTGCAGAGCCTGGCACCTCCCAAGGTCTGTACCGAGACGACTTGAGCTAGCCTGTGGTCCTCCCTGCCCCACGACTCCCAGCCTAGGAGAGGTGCCTCCTAACCCTCCCTCCATCAGGACCTAGTGGACTTGAATACCTCTAAGCCCCATCTTGGCTTTCCTGCTAGGTTCCCACTGAAGTTCCTCCTCCCTCAGCCATGCCCCCAGTGAATCCTCTTCTACTCCTCCTCCTTTCCCAGAGCCAGGGCTGGTCTCCAGCCCCCCAGGTCGTGCTCAGCTGAGCAGCTGCTCGGAGCCCCAGGTGTCCCAGTTCATCCGCAAGCATGTGGCCTCTTCCTTGCTGGTCTCAGACACGAGCACAGAACTCTCCTACATCCTACCCAGTGAGGCCGTCAAGAAGGGGGCCTTCGAGCGCCTCTTCCAGGTGAGAGGGCTAAACATGGTTGTGGGGACAAGGTGTTCCCATGGAAAAGATGAGCACACCCCTGCCTGCATTCTAGGGCTAAGCATGGTGATTGGGGACAGGAAGTGCCCATAGAAAAGATGAGCACACCCCTGCCTGCATTCCATGGCGCCAGCCTCACCCAGCTTCTTTACAGCAATTGGAGCACAGCCTGGATGCATTGCATCTGAGCAGTTTTGGGCTGATGGATACAACCCTGGAGGAGGTGTTCCTCAAGGTGTCTGAGGAGGACCAGTCCCTGGAGAACAGTGAGGCTGGTAAGAACGCTCAAGGCTAATGGTTGGCCTGATCAACCCACAGAGGGCCCCTGGAGACAGTCTCTGGAAGTGGGATTCCCCAGAATCAATATAGGCCCATGGTGGATGTGGTAGTCACATGTCTGGAATAGCTATATTAACTGGAAGCTGGGATCAAGTTGAGGCCTGGGGTCCTGTGTGGGCACTAGGGACTGAGATACTGAGTTGTCCTGGAGTACCGTGGTTCCAAGTGCTCCCTCCCTGCCTCTGTTCTTTGCAGATGTGAAGGAGTCCCGAAAGGATGTGCTGCCTGGGGCAGAGGGCCTGACAACTGTGGAGGGTCAAGCTGGCAACCTGGCTCGGTGCTCAGAGCTAGCTCAGTCACAGGCATCGCTGCTGTCCGCATCCTCTGTGGGCTCTACCCGTGGCGATGAGGGCACTGGCTACGCCGATGTCTACGGTGACTACCGTCCCCTCTTTGACAACTTGCAGGACCCAGACAATGTCAGCTTACAAGGTGGAAGCTGCTGGGGAGATTGGGGAGGGTCCAGAAGGGAGGCATGGTACTGGCTGCTCACCCCCGCCTCTCTGCACAGAGGCCGAAATGGAGGCCCTGGCTCGGGTAGGCCAGGGCAGCCGCAAGCTGGAGGGCTGGTGGCTGAAGATGCGGCAGTTCCACGGGCTCCTGGTGAAACGCTTCCACTGTGCTCGCCGAAACTCGAAAGCTCTCTGCTCTCAGATTCTGCTTCCTGCCTTCTTTGTCTGTGTGGCCATGACCGTAGCGTTGTCTGTCCCTGAGATCGGTATGGCTGCCTGACCTCGTGGTGTGGGGCAAGGCTACCATCTGGCCCTTGGGTTCTTGGCTTTATTTTCTTCCCAGCCTCCTAGAGAACCCTTCTCCATCCCTCTCCCCATACTCAACCTTATTCAGGGACTCATGGGAGGGTTCTGCCTCCAGGGGGGGGTCATACCCGCGAAACTTGGCCCTCTCTGTGTTGGGAAGGGGGAAGGGAGATCTGGGGGCTCCATCAGGTAGTCAGAGCCCGCTCAGGTCTCATGTTCACCCATCAGGCGACCTGCCTCCACTGGTCCTGTCACCTTCTCAGTACCACAACTACACCCAGCCCCGCGGCAACTTCATCCCCTATGCTAATGAGGAACGCAGGGAGTACCGGTGAGGCCATGGATTGGGGCAATAGCACAGGGGAGAACAAGAGTTGAGACACAGAGCCTCTAACACACCGCTGTGCCCTTAGATTACGGCTGTCACCTGATGCCAGCCCCCAGCAGTTGGTGAGCACGTTCCGGCTACCCTCTGGTGTGGGTGCCACTTGTGTGCTCAAGTCTCCTGCCAATGGCTCCCTGGGGCCCATGCTGAACCTTAGCAGTGGAGAGTCCCGCCTGCTGGCCGCACGGTTCTTCGACAGCATGTGCCTGGAGTCCTTCACACAAGGACTGCCGCTCTCCAACTTCGTGCCACCCCCACCCTCACCCGCCCCTTCCGACTCACCTGTGTCCCCGGATGAGGACTCACTCCAGGCCTGGAACACCTCCCTGCCGCCTACTAGTGGACCAGGTAGTATCTCGTGGAAGGCTGCTGGGGTCATGGCCATGAGGAACTCATCTCACTGTGTGTTGCTGCGCTGTGCCCACAGAGACGTGGACGTCGGCCCCTTCTCTGCCTCACCTAGTGCGTGAGCCCGTCCGCTGTACCTGCTCCACGCAGGGCACAGGCTTCTCTTGCCCCAGCAGTGTGGGTGGGCATCCGCCCCAGATGAGAGTAGTCACAGGCGACATCCTGACCGACATCACCGGCCACAATGTCTCTGAGTACCTGCTCTTCACATCTGACCGGTTCCGGCTACACCGGTGAGTTGGCCTGGAGTATCTATGAACGAGGGAGTGGCTGGCTGATGGCTGCCTAGTCTCATTGTCCCTCCGTCTTGTCTTGTGCAGATATGGAGCCATTACCTTTGGCAATGTCCAGAAGTCCATCCCAGCCTCCTTTGGTGCCCGGGCCCCCCCTATGGTGCGGAAGATAGCAGTGCGAAGGGTGGCCCAGGTAAATTGCTGCCCTGGGTTCCGTGGCACCTGGCCCTATGCACAGGGACTCTCAGTCTTGTGAGCCTCTCTGAGTCCCTTGCCATTCTCAGGTGCTCTACAATAACAAGGGCTACCACAGCATGCCCACCTACCTCAACAGCCTCAACAATGCCATCCTGCGTGCAAACTTGCCCAAGAACAAGGGTAACCCAGCAGCCTATGGTGAGTAGAGTCAGGGTTGAAGGGATGGGGAGGGGGTGCAGCTGAGCCAGAACGGTGCATGGGCTAATGCTGCCCTCCCTTCCTGTGTGCAGGCATCACCGTCACCAATCACCCCATGAACAAGACCAGTGCTAGCCTCTCCCTGGATTACCTGTAAGCGAGGCAGAGGAGCTGGGGAAGGGGCACGGCCCACTGAGGTCCTGACCACCCCCTAGAATTGCCGTCCTCTTCTAGGCTGCAGGGCACAGACGTGGTCATCGCCATCTTTATCATCGTGGCCATGTCCTTCGTGCCAGCCAGTTTCGTGGTCTTCCTGGTGGCGGAGAAATCCACTAAGGCCAAGCACCTGCAGTTCGTCAGCGGGTGCAACCCTGTCATCTACTGGCTAGCCAACTACGTGTGGGACATGGTGTGCCCCCGCATGGTCCCTTCCCGCCCCTGTCTCCTGTCCCCATACCCAGGTCTCACCATCTGCCTTTGCCTTTGCAGCTCAATTATCTGGTCCCAGCCACCTGCTGTGTTATCATCCTCTTTGTGTTTGACCTCCCGGCCTACACGTCGCCCACCAACTTCCCAGCGGTGCTCTCCCTGTTCCTGCTCTATGGGTAAACTGGGGAAGGGTGTGGAGCAGGCATGGGTGTGGCTGGGGGTACCCTGTGACTACTGCTGTTTGCCCACAGGTGGTCCATCACACCCATCATGTACCCAGCCTCCTTCTGGTTTGAGGTCCCCAGCTCAGCCTACGTGTTCCTCATCGTCATCAACCTTTTCATCGGCATCACAGCCACCGTGGCCACCTTCCTTCTGCAGCTCTTTGAGCATGACAAGGTAAATGTGGGGTGGCTGAGCCACAGGGCGTGGCCTGGGGCGGCCATACTGAGCTGTGTCTGGCCCCCAGGATCTGAAGGTTGTCAACAGCTACCTGAAAAGTTGCTTCCTCATCTTCCCCAACTACAACCTGGGCCACGGACTCATGGAGATGGCCTACAACGAGTACATCAACGAATACTATGCCAAGATCGGTGAGTCTGGCACTGGGAACAGTGGAGGCCTTCGGGGGCCTCAGGGTGACATGCGTAGTCCTAGACCTGGCAATTTCCAAGGCTGGGGTGACTGGGCTCTTCCTGAGGCTCTCAGGCCCTGAACCAGGTATTCCATAGGCCAGTTTGACAAGATGAAGTCCCCGTTTGAGTGGGACATTGTCACACGTGGACTGGTGGCCATGACAGTTGAGGGCTTCGTGGGATTCTTCCTCACGATCATGTGCCAGTACAACTTTCTGCGGCAGCCACAGTGAGTGGGGAGCGTTGGGCGATGGCGGGACCCTCGGTAGGGGTGGGCGGGTTGGCCAGGCCCTGCCCACTGTGCTGCCCTAGACGCCTGCCTGTGTCTACTAAACCTGTGGAGGATGACGTGGATGTGGCCAGTGAGCGGCAGAGAGTGCTCCGTGGGGATGCTGACAATGACATGGTCAAGATTGAGAACCTGACCAAGGTAGGCTCCTGGCTGTGGGAAAGTAGATGGGGAATGGGGCGGGGCCGGGCCAGGCCGGAGCCCCGTCCTTTGCTGAGGGGTGAAGCTCTTTGGGCAGGTGTACAAGTCTCGGAAGATTGGCCGTATCCTGGCAGTGGACCGTCTGTGCCTGGGTGTGCGCCCCGGAGAGTGCTTTGGGCTCCTCGGGGTCAATGGCGCAGGGAAGACCAGCACCTTCAAGATGCTGACTGGTGATGAGAGCACGACAGGGGGCGAGGCCTTTGTCAATGGACACAGGTGGGTCGCTGTGCCCCTCGGACGCTGCAGGGAGGCGTGGGTGTGTGCGAGTGTGTGGATGGAGGAGGGGGATGACCGTGTCTCTAGGGTATAGGAGGGCAGGTGTGGGATGAATATGCCCTTCCTGGGTATTGATCACCCTCTGTCCCCAGTGTGCTCAAGGACCTGCTTCAGGTGCAGCAGAGCCTCGGCTACTGCCCGCAGTTCGATGCCCTGTTTGACGAGCTCACAGCTCGGGAACACCTACAGCTGTACACACGGCTGCGTGGCATCCCCTGGAAGGATGAAGCAAAGGTAGGATGGAAGGAAAGTCGCTGGTGGGTGCAGTGGTGGGCCTGTGCTGGTGGGTACAGTGGCGTGTCCGTGTGGGTGTGTGTAACTGGTGGGTGCAGTGGCGTGTCCGAAGTGGGTATGTGTGGGTAGCGGGTGCAGTGGTGTGTCCGTGGTGGGTATGTGTCACTGGTGGGTGCAGTGGCGTGTCCGTGGTGGGTGTGTGTCGCTGGTGGGTGCAGTGACATGTCCGTGGTGGGTGTGTGTAGCTGGTGGGTGCAGTGACGTTTCCATGGTGGGTGTGTGTAGCTGGTGGGTGCAGTGACGTTGGTGGGTGTGTGTAGCTGGTGGGTGCAGTGGCGTGTCCATGGTGGGTGTGTGTAGCTGGTGGGTGCAGTGGTGCGTCCATGGTGGGTGGGTGTCACTGGTGGGTGCAGTCGTGTGTCCGTGTGGGTGTGTGTCTCTGGTGGGTGCAGTGGCGTGTCTGTGTGGGTGTGTGTCGCTGGTGGGTGCAGTGGCGTGTCCGTGTGGGTGTGTGTCGCTGGTGGGTGCAGTGCGTGTCCGTGGTGGGTATGTGTAGCTGGTGGGTGCAGTGACGTGTCCGTGGTGGGTGTGTGTAGCTGGTGGGTGCAGTGGCATGTCCGTAGTGAGTATGTGTCACTGGTGGGTGCAATGGCGTGTCCGTGGTGGGCCTGTGCTGGTGGGTGCAGTGGCGTGTCCATGGTGGGTGTGTGTAGCTGGTGGGTAAGGTGAAACCCATATCTCATATTGGCCCCACTAGGTGGTGAAGTGGGCCCTGGAAAAGCTGGAACTGACAAAGTATGCAGACAAGCCAGCTGGCACCTACAGTGGTGGCAATAAGCGGAAGCTATCCACAGCCATTGCACTCATTGGGTACCCTGCGTTCATCTTCCTGGTAAGTCTCGGGGGTTTGGGAGACAGCTCCCCTATTTGGTCTTTCCGTGAGTTTGAGGGGAAGGTGCCCCACCTTCCTCTGCTTCCTGGTGAGCCAGGCAGAGACGGGTAGAACCAGTCTGGGTGGGCTGCATCTCTGGATGAACTGACCCCTGCCCTAGGATGAGCCCACTACTGGCATGGACCCTAAGGCCAGGCGCTTCCTGTGGAACCTCATTCTGGACCTCATCAAGACAGGACGCTCAGTGGTGCTGACGTCACACAGGTGTGCCTCTCCCCGACCCCTCCGCGGTCCTCTGGCAGTCCCTCTGGTGCCAGCCTGTGCTGTCTGCCCACAGCATGGAGGAGTGTGAGGCTCTGTGCACGCGGCTGGCCATCATGGTGAACGGACGACTGCGCTGCCTGGGCAGCATCCAGCACCTCAAGAACAGGTGAGTCAGCCACGGCTGCAGGAGACAGGGTACACTCTGCAGGGCACACAGGGTTCCTAGCCACCCCTGTGTCCCACCAGGTTTGGGGATGGCTACATGATCACTGTGAGGACCAAAAGCAGCCAGAATGTGAAGGACGTGGTGCGGTTCTTCAACCGGAACTTTCCAGAGGCCATGCTCAAGGTGGACGTGGTCAGGTGAGGGGAGAGGGAGGCGTGCCCGCTCCGGCAGCCGCTGACCTACGAGGTCGTCCCCCCCCCCCATCTCCCAGGAACGGCATCACACGAAGGTGCAGTACCAGCTCAAGTCAGAGCACATCTCCCTGGCTCAGGTGTTCAGCAAGATGGAGCAGGTAGTGGGTGTGCTGGGCATTGAGGACTACTCCGTCAGCCAGACCACCCTGGACAACGTGAGTGTGTGCGTGGGGTGGGGTGTGTCTTCCTGGATGCGCCTGTACCACGTAGCCCACCGCCACCTGTCCACAGGTGTTTGTGAACTTTGCCAAGAAGCAGAGTGACAACGTGGAGCAGCAGGAGGCTGAACCCTCGACCTTGCCGTCCCCTCTTGGACTCCTCAGCCTGCTGAGGCCCCGCTCTACACCCACGGAGCTCCGGGCACTGGTGGCTGATGAGCCTGAGGACCTGGACACAGAGGATGAGGGCCTCATCAGCTTTGAGGAAGAGCGGGTGAGTGGTCAGCATCCTCCCAGCCGCACGCCTGCTCACACTGCCCAGAGACTGAGGCTGAAGGACCTAAGCGAGGGCTCTGGCTGCAGCTTAGAGTCAGAACAGACAGGGACTCGTGTATGCCAAGGGCTTGAGTGGACACAGGGAAACCAGGGTGGGCAGAACCCAGAACACACTGGCAGCTTTGAAGACCCCAGACCAGAGGTGGGGATTAAAGAAACTGGAGACTAGGGAGTGATCTAGACTGTGGCCATCACACTGGGCAAGAGGGCCAGACGCTGAAGCGTGCTTAGTGGGGAGAGAGTTCTCGGGAGCGCCGATACCAGCCAGTGGTAAGGTCCAGAGTGAACATCCTCAGCCCCCACTGTCTTCTTCACCAGGCCCAGCTCTCCTTCAACACGGACACGCTCTGCTGACCATCAAGAACCAAGTCAGGGATGCACCTGTGGGGGGCAGAAGTCAGGCGGTGGCTGTCGTCACACATGCCAGGCCCTGGAAAGGCAGGTTCAGGACCAAAGGGCTCCCGCCCTCCTCCCAGCTACCACCATCCTTGCCTCGTCCTGCGGTCACTCTGGCCGCCCTCCCCGAATTGTGCCAAAGGCTGGCCTGGCCCTGGGCTGCACATACCCTCACCCTGCTTTGCCTTAAAGCCTTGGGTCTTGGCCCAGCCCCTTACCCTACCCGGCACCATCCACCTTCCCCGGGGTGACATGGGCTGCCCCAGGCATCCTGTGACCTTTCTCTGCAGCGGCCCCGAGTCTACCCAGGCCAGCATCTTGCACAGATAGATGTCTTTTCGTGGACATCCCTGACTGCAGGGTGGGCTGGGCAGCTTGCCTACTTACTTTGCTTTAAGAGCCCTCCCTCGCTCTGCTGTTGTGAAGAAGGTAGGCCACCCACGGGAAGCCATGCGTGTGGTTGTCTCAGGCCTGGTGGAAGAGCAGGAATGGAGAAGCTGGGCTTGCTGGCCAGGCGAGGGACCACTGCTCCCTCCCTGTCCCCTCAAGCTGCCTTTGCTCTCTCATCCAGCTTGGCCCTTCCCGCCACCCACCTGGGATTGGGACCTTGTATATAGCGCACAGATGTTTGTTTTCAATAAATAAGCAAAAAAAGCCTGTGGCCGCCTGTGCATGTGGGAGTTGGGGGGAAGACAGACCCATGGAGCCAGGGTATAGCCACCTAGTCTGACTGTACTAGGTGTGAAGGGAGGGGCTGCTACAAACAGGGAGATCCATCTTTATTCCCCAGCTCTCCACACAGCCTAGCCGCCTGCTGGGTGGGTGGGTCCTCAGTGGGCTTGTGGAAGGCAGGGCTGTTCACCCAGCACTGGTGCTGTCCCATACCGTCTTAGCTTTCCCCACAAGGCCTAGTGCCCACAGTGAGCCTGTTTGTTCTGGGCTAGCTCCACTTCTGAAAAGTGGAGGGGGTTTCCAGGAGATCTCCAGGAGTCTGGGTGCATAAGAAGAATTTCCAAAAGGTGGTGTGGGCCTGTGCTAGTGGGTGTCTGGTAAGGTGGTCCATACCTCACATTGGCCCTGTCACGTGGTGAAGTCGGTCAGTATACAGAAAGGCCCTAGGACACAGAGCTTAGGAAAACAAGATCTGGGGGAACAGAACCCAGGAGAAACGGGGCCCGGGAACTCTGAGGGTAACTGGTGACGAGGCTCTGTGTATGCCAGGCGGGAGTCGGCACCAGGGTGAAGCATTCTCAGACTCACGCTTCTGACTTGTTCAGGGTCCCACCTCAGACTCTTCAAGTGCCCATGGATTAAGGATAGAGGGCTGACTGGCACTGTGAGGGGGTGGAAAGGAGGAAGGGTAGGAGTGGCCAGGGGGCCAAGGTGCTATGTCCCATGGGCTACAAAAACTGCAGGCCCACTGCAGTCCCCAGAGACTGGGCCCAGACCTGGTACCTAGTGGGTGGAGGTTTCCCTGGCCTGAGAGGCCAGGCAGGAGAGGGAGGGTAAGCATGTTAAGGGCCAGAAGTGAGGCTCTGGGTAAGAGCGAGCACTTGATAGTTTTATGGGGAAGCAGAATTCAGTTTCCAGCACCCATGTGGGTTGTTCATAACCATCTGTCATTACAGTTCCAGGGATCTGACACCTTCTTCTGACTTCCAGATACCCACACACATGTGGTATGTACACACAGACATATGTACATATACATAAATAAAAATTGATTCCAGGATTTTGGAGAGATGACTCAGCGGTTAGCACTTCCTGATCTTCCTTCCAGAAGACCCGAGTTCAGTTTCCATCCCTCATGTTAGGTGGGCCACAGCCACCTATAGCTCCAGCTCTAGAGGATCCTGTGTTCTCTTCTGGCCTCCTCAGGCACGCGTACATATCACACACACACCCACACACACACACACACACACAATTAAAAATGAATTTTAGGCTGGAGAGTGGTGGCACATGCCGTTGATTCCAGCACTGAGGAGCCAGAGGCAGGCAGATCTCTTGAGTCTTAGGCCAGCCTGGTCTACAGAGTGAGTTCCAGGACAGCCATACACAAAGAAACCCTGCCGTGAAAAACCAGATAGATAGATAAATAGATAGATGATAGATAGATAGATGATAGATAGATAGATAGATAGATAGATAGATAGATAGATAGATAGATAGATAGATAGAGATAGAATAAAATTTTAAGAAGCAAACCTAAAATCCTGGGCTTTTGGCATAGGTCTGTAATCCCAGCTCGGGGTGCTGAAGCAGAATTGGAAGTTCTGGTCTACACAATGAGTCAAGGCTATCCTAGACATCTTACAAAGACCCTGCTTCACAAAGCAAACTGGGCATGGTGGCGCATACATTTAATTCCAGCACTCAGGAGTCAGAGGCAGGGAGATCTATATGAGTTTGAGGCCAGCCTGGTTTACATAACGGGTTCAGGCCAGCCAGAGCTACGTTGTGAGACCCTATCTCAAAATAACAAGGAAAAGGGGGGTTGGGGACATGGTTCAGTGATCGAGCACCTGCCTAGGATGCTTGAGGTTCTGGGTTCAATCTGCAGTACCGTCAACACAACAGGAAGTGTGGCGGGACCTGAGAATGACTATACACACACAAACAGAGATCCTGAGGGTCAATCTGTAATACCGTCAACACAACAGGAAGTGTGGCAGGCACCTGAGGATGACTACACACACACACACACACACACACACACACACACACACACAGATCCTGAATTCCAAAAGAGAATCCAGAGCCTCGTCCCCAGGAGTCAGTGAAGTCCACTAATTCCTGTCCTGAAGACAGGGCATGAATTTGGATGAACTGCTTTAAGCTTCTGAATTTGTGACAACCCTAAGGTGTACCCTACTATCTTTGAAGCTTCCAGAACAGTTGCTAGAAAAGAACAGTGTGCACCCTGGGCCCTCTGCACAAGCTCATGATTTGGAACACTCTTTTTCTTGTTGTCTTTTCAAGACAGGGTTTCTCTGTGGAGCTTGGCTTTCCTGGGACTTGATCTGTAGGCCTGGCTGGCCTCGAACTCACAGAGATCCACCCGCCTGCCTCTGCCTCCTGCGTGCTGGGATTAAAGGCGTGCGTGCACCACCATGCCTAACCTATGGTTGTTGGCACAATCTGTAAGCACCGTTCTTGTGCTAACCCATCAGAAAGTAAGTAGCAGCCCAGAAACTCGCAGCTGCCCCTCTCCCCCGAGTGCAAGGACGTCTCTCTGGGGACAAGGACACAGTGCTGACACCCCAGTCTGAGGCATTTCCTATGTTAGCTATTAAACGCTCCAGGACACAGGAGCTGTGAAGCTACCACCTTCCCCACCTCAAGCCCAGTAGACTGAGGAGCTGAGCAGGCCTAGAAGGAACAGAAGTGTCTGGGTGGCCAGTGATCAGGAGCTTCTTCTGTAAGAGCAGCTGCAGGCCGCAGGCTGGGAGGCCAGTCAGGGCAGCCATGTGTGCAGCCTGCAGGGCTACAGGGCATTCACTATTGCCCTGACCCTTACTTTGTCCCAAATCACCCATCAACCAGCCGAACAGTGACCCAGCGCCCGCCAACTCCATGGTCACTGGAGGTAGCCTGGCCTGCAGTCAGGATACTGAGGGACTATCTTTCTGCCATTTTCAATCTGGTATTAGCGAAATACCATGGTGAAGAAATGAGCTTCGTAGGATGCAGTGTCAAACAGGAAAGAGCAGCAAGGTGGCCCAGTTTGCTTCCTGCGGCTGTCTGTGGTAAGCACCACGACCAAAAAGAACTTGGGGGTGAAAAGGTTTATTTCATCTGTTTGTCATTTTGGGAAGCCAAGGCAGAAACCTGCAGGCAGGAACTGAAGCAGAGGCCATCGAGGGACAAGCTTCCTGGCTTGCTTTCCGTGGTTTGCTCAGCCTGCTTTTTTTTAAAAAAAAATATTTTTTATGGTTTATTTAACTTTATTTTATGTGCATTGGTGTGAAGGTGTCAGATCCCCTGCCATGTGGGTGCTGGGAATTGAACCCAGGTCCTCTGGAAGAGCAGTCAGTGCTCTTAACCACTCAGCCATCTCTCCAGCCCCAGCCTGCTTTTTTATATGATCTAGGACCACCTGCCCGGGGATAGCATCACCACAGTGGGCTGGGCACCCTCTCTTATATCAACCAGGAATCAAGAAAATGTCCCACAAATTTGCCTACAGGCCAGTCTAATGGAGGTGTTTTCTGAATTGAGTGTCCTCTTCCTAGATGACCCTGGCTTTTGTCACTAACCAGCACATTAGGTTCGGTGGTAATACCTGTAGCCCCAGCACTCAGAGGAGGATGGGGGTTCAAGGAGGCTGTGGGCTGCAGAAGACTCTGTCTAAAATCAAAAACAGGAAAGAAAAAAAGAAAATCTCCTGCCTCTAGGACCAGTTAAGAGTTGTCTTTTCTTTCCTTTTCCTTTTTCTTGGTTTTCCTTGGTTTTCGAGACAGGGTTTCTCTGTAGCTTTGGAGCCTGTCCTGGAGCTTGCTCTGTAGACCAGGCTGGTCTTGAACTCACAAAGATTCTCCTGGGAGCCGGGTGGTGGTGGCGCACGCCTTTAATCCCAGCACTCGGGAGGCAGAGGCAGGCGGATCTCTGTGAGTTCAAGGCCAGCCTGGTCTACAAGAGCTAGTTCCAGGACAGGCTCTAAAAAAGCTGCAGAGAAACCCTGTCTCGAAAAAAAAAAAAAAAAAGGATTCTCCTGGGATTAAAGGTGCACCACCACCGCTCAGCTAGAGCTGTAGTTTCTTATACTACAGGCATGTCTGACAGTCTCTCACCTTTTTCTTCCTGCCCCTCAGCCAGGACAGGTTTGGTCAGTGCTGAGATCTGGGTGGATCTGATTATTTCCTGGGTCAGCGGCAGCTGGACGTCTTTGGGAGGAATAGTGTGGGCTGTGACACGCCCACAGCCAGGAGTCCTGATCATGGTGGCAGATGACAGCCTATTCTGAAGCATAGTTCCAGCTTCCCACTGGGGGATTCTCTCTCTCTCTCTCTCTCTCTCTCTCTCTCTCTCTCTCTCTCTCACACACACACACACACACACACACACCCCATCCCCCTCCCTCCCTCCCTCCCTCCCTCCCTCCCTCCCTCCCTCCCTCCCTCCCTGTTTTACTTTTTATTTTCATGTGTATAAGTGTTTTGCCATGGGTATTGGGTCCCCTGTAACTGTAATTATAGACAGTTGTGAGCTGCCATGTGGGTTCTGAGAATTGAACCCAGGTCCTCCAGAAGAGTAGTCAGTGCTCTTAACCATTGAGCCATCTCTCCAGCCCCAAAAGTTCTATCATTTTTTTTTCCGAGACAGGGTGTCTCTGTATAGCCCCTCCTGTCCTGGAACTCTTTTTGTAGACCAGGCTGGCCTCGAACTCACAGAAATACGCCTGCCTCTGCCTCCCAAGTGCTGGGATTAAAGATGTACACCACCGCTTGGCCAATGTCTCACCTCTAGCAGTGAGACAATGAGGTAATAGCCTATTGCCCAGGGCTGGTGACCATTTCATTTTCTACGTGTTAGTTGACATTCTCAGAGTCCCCTCTGCTTTAAAAATTGTGGGCCTATGCACTTATAATTTTTCCTTATTATTTGTGTGTGTGTGTGTGAGAGAGAGAGAGACAGAGACTGAGACAGAGAGAGAAGAGAGAATATGAATGTGTGTGTCTAGAAGAGAGAGAGAGAGAGAGAGAGAGAGAGAGAGAGAAGAAGAAAATATGTGTGTGTGTTTAGGCCTGTATGTGCCATGATTTCAGAGTTGAGAGAGAGGAAGAATATAAGTGTGTGTGTGTGTGTGTGTGTGTGTGTGTGTGTGTGTGTCTGGGCCTACACATGCCATGATTTCGGAGTTGGTTCTCCTTCAACCATGGGCTCCAGGGGTCAAAGGAGGGTTGTTAGAGTTGTGTTTGAATGCAATTTCTTTTGACCACTCATTCATCTCTTGGTGGCCATTACTTTTTGTTGTTGCTTGTTTTTGAGACAGGATCTTTGTGGGTAGCCCAGGCTGCCTGTTTCCTAAATTCTGGGGTTATAGGCAGACACCACCATGCCTGGCTTGGCCTGGCCTGTGTCCCTTTGTTCTGCTCTGAGCTGCCTCTGCTTTCTGGACCATATACATACGACAGCTCTTCCTCTCTTCCCCTCTGGGCTTCTCTAGCAGCTCAGAGGGCTGGGGGCCCATGAACAATACATGAATTCTTCATAGTTCTGGAGACTAGGAGTCTAAGACCAGAATTCTCTATGTGGGATCCTGGCAGGTCTCCTTGGTTAGATTACAGATCCTACTCATGAAGGCTTACACTCAAATTGGCTCTGATAAGCCCCACCTCCTAACCCTTTACCATGGCTATGAGGGTTTCAACACATGAATTCTGGGGAGACATGACATGGTAGAGCCCTTTGGGGAGATCAAGGATCCTGGAATCACACCTAGGTATTTTCTACAGGCAGAACTCAAAAGTATCTGAGCACATCCCTACTGATACTCAAATGTGCCCTAGCCCCTGCACCCTAATCCCTAGCAAGTTTGTGTCTCCTTCAAAACAGAGCTGTTGGGGGCCAGGTATGGTGACACCTATAATCTCAGCACTTGAAAAGTGAAGGGAGGAGGATCAGGAGTTCAAGGCCAGCCTGGGTTACATGAGACCATATCTTTAAAAAAAAAGAAAAGGTTGAAACTTTGTACAGCAACAAGATTTGTATAAGAGACAATCTTGATTGTATCAGGGAGTCTGGTACAGCAGGGAGACATGAGCCAGTCTTGGGTCTAGCAGCACCTAGAAGGTATTCTGTATGTAGTAGAGATTTCTGGACAAGGTCCTATGGTCTGGTTAAGTCATGGGGTCAGTTAAGGTGGGTGGCATTACATCTTTTGGAAAGTGGGGTACTGGTGGAGTTGGGATTGAAGGGCCCCACACGTTGAGGAATTGCTCTACCTCTGAGCTGGCTGTATCCAATCCTTTTACTGTGTTTCTCTGTTTGAGGCAAAGCCTCACACAGCCCTCTGGCAGGATTTATCATCCTCCTGCCTTAGCCATCACCAGGCCTGGCTGCTTTTCTCATTCCTTTAAAATGTTTACAACTATTGGGCACAATGGCTCATGCCTTTATTCCCATCACTCAGGAGGCAGAGGCAGGTGGATTGGATCTACCTGGGTTTGAGACCAGCCTGGTCTACAAAGAGAGTTCCAGGACAGCCAGAGGTACACAGAGAAACCCTATCTCAAAAAACCAAATAAACAGATATCTTTTTAAAAAATATTTATTTATTTACTATGCATACAATATTCTTTCTGCATGTGTGCCTGAAGGCCAGAAGAGGGCACCAGACCCCATTACAGATGGTTGTGAGCCACCATGTGGTTGGTGGGAATTGAACTCAGGACCTTTGGAAGAGCAGGCAATGCTCTTAACCACTGAGCCATCTCTCCAGCCCCATAAACAGATATCTTAAAACAAAATAAATCAATAAACTATTTACAAGCTACACAAGTGCACATGGTGTCTGAACAGAGCAAAAGTTGGCGTGTACCTGTCGGAAGTTGCCGACAGGTGTCTCCAGCTCAGCATGGGCCCACAGCAGCTCATAAACTCGCGTGCTAATGATGCTCTTTGTCAGTTCTCTGTGTTTTCCTGTTGGTTTGCTGTGGTTGCCATACAATGAGAAGAGAGACTGGGGTTAGGGCAGGCTGGCTCCACTAAAAGCCTGAGGAAAGATGTGTTTCACGCCTTCCATGGCTCCTGGACTTTGCTGGGCAGTCTTCCATCATCCTCGGAGCATAGGTGTGTCATCCTGCCCTCCTCTGCCATCATGTTCACAGGATGTTCTGTGAGCCTGTCTCTGTGTTCAAATCTTCCCTGCCCCCTTTACGATGCTGAAAAATCAAACCCCAGGCAGGCTCTCTACCACTAGAAAATACCTGAGCTACAACATTTCTCCTTTTGAAAGGACATAGTCACATTGAATTAGAGCCTACTGAATGGTCTCATTTTCAATTTGATTGTCTCATTAAGGACATTATAGGTCCTGAGGATTAAGATTCCAATACATGAAGCTTTGGGGGAAACACAACAACCCTGTAACACCAGACTTTGTGGGCATGCACATGTGGGCCATCTTCTATCCTATTCCCTGTGAGGGGCACAGTTCAGTGATGTAGCAACAATCCCCGTGTCTGTGAGCATGAGAGCAGAACCCTAATGACTCCTCCCACCCATGGCTGATGCAGGACATGTCCACAGCTCTGCTCGTCGCAGTAGAGCCTGCATCACTCTACTCTGCCTTGTTTCTTGAGATGTGTTTGCTTCTTTTTCTCCACTTCACCTTTTCTCGTGCATTTATAAAGGGCAGCTTTGCAGAAATAGTTAAACTCAGGGCATGTCCGGTGACCACTGGCAGTTGGGAAAGGCTTCAGGGGCTACAGTGCTGATCTGTAAAACCACAAAGCAAAAAGCCGGCCATGTCAGTGAGAAGCCAAAATATGGCTCAAGGAGTTAAGGCGAGAGTCGGAGGAGAAATTGGCACAGATTCAAGCCCCACGGATGTCAGAGCTGCATTCTACCTGTCTGGGAGCTCCACTGAGGCCTGGGAAGTGACCAGACAGGGCTAAGGAAGGGGGGCGCCTGGGACAGCTAAGACACTGGCCAGAGGCATGAGAGCAGGCGAGTGGGCAGGTATGGAGCCACCTTGGCTACACTACCCAGCCTGAATGGCACCAACCTACCAGAGAAGGGGAAGCAATCACCAGGTCCTGGCCTTAGCCATGGGCAGAGCCAGTCCTTTGAGCACACGTTCTGAAGACCAAGTCTGGAGGGCTGGCTGCCCGATAGCAAACGCAGGCAGAGACACAAAGAATGCAAGGCAGCTTGCGCTGTGGACCCCAGTGGGCTCGGAAAGCCTGAGGGAGCAGCAGGTGTGTGCCTGGTGGGGTCAGATCACCCTGGCCTTTTTCTTCCCGCGAGGACCACATCCCCAGCTCCTCCGCCAGCAGGTAGCTAACCCTTGCTGGTGCCGTCTGAAGGTTAAGAGCAGGAAACCCACTCTGAGGCTGCGTGGACAGGATGGTGGCATGGAGTCCTCTGCCCAGCTGGGTTAAACACCAAAACCAGGTTTATCAGCTGGCCAGCCATGAACATGTCAGGAATGTGGGCCCGCCCTGAGGGCAGAGGGCCCTACCTAACTGGGCTTTGTCGGAGGTCCTGAACGGCTTATCACACAGATGGGGCATTTCCCACTCATCCCTACTCCCTGGCTTCCTGGGATAAGGACTGGACAATGGAGATGTCCTGCAGAGGCAGCTCCAGTTCAGAGCTGTCCCTCCCAGGCTAGTAGTCCCCAGTGCCTGTCTCTCCTCTCCCGTCTGTATTCACCTTGCTGGTCCCATCACAACCACACTAAGGCTTCTACTGTGAGTCAGCTTCCTATACTCACCGCCAGTCCTGAGACTCAGGTTCCCTGTGGTCACTGTTAAGCAGGGACACCCTGGTCTTATACAGACAGCTGGCTCTGCCCTGACAACCTATCTGCTGCCTAGGTGGCTCTGTGGGGCGGGCCCACTGACTGTGGAGGGTGGAGCATTCAGGGAGACTTAAAGAGCTCCCAAGGCACACCCTGTGCTGTGCCCTGTACTGCTGCCAGATGCCTCAACTCCTACCATGGCCGAAACCACCAAGCTCCAGCTGTTTGTGAAGGTTCTGGGCAGGCCGGGCTGGACGGGATGTTCTGTGCTCTTGTGTAGGCTAAGGGGTGGGTCTTCCTAGGGGTGCCCCCTCTCCACCCCCCCCCCCGTCCCCGTGTTGGGCTGAAGCTGCCCCACACAGGGCTGAACAGAGTCAGGCAGCCTGGGGGTGGAGTTTCCATATGGGAGGGGGATCAGATAGCCTGGGTCTTTAAACCCTAGACCTGGCCCAGCTCTGGGAGAAAGCCCCATGGTGGGGAGCTGTCAATCCGGTAGCTTGCACCAGACATTTATCTAGAGATTCAAGTTCATGTGCCAGGAGGGAGTATTGCCGGATAGCTCCATTGGCTCTCAGGCCAGAGCTCAGATCTGAGTGCAGGCAGGTCCTGGGCTCCTCTTTGGCTACTTCCCTGAGCTGAGTTGAGAGCCTCAATACCTAGTTGTGTGGGTTAATCACCTAGAAGACTCTCTGGCCTACCCCACCCTGCAGCCAGTCTGTGACTTGAACTCCCTGGTGCTGGAAGAAAAGGTTGTGGCAGGACCCTAAGTTCAGGCCCTGTCCCTACCTGCCTCCAAGTTCCTGGCTTCCCCTGCTTTCCCCATACCAGGGCTCAGGTCAAGGGCCCTCTCTACACTCTTGTAGATGCCAGGCCCAACCAGGCCAGAGTCCTAGCGTGCCTCCAGAGCCAATGGCAGTGGGAGGCAGGTTCCCACCCAGCCAGGTGTCAGGATTCCTGGGTCTGCTCCCAGCCCAACACCCCTGCTCCACCCACCCAGGCCAGCGAAGATGGCGAGAGTGTAGGACACTGCCCTTCCTGTCAGCGGCTCTTCATGGTCCTACTCCTCAAGGGTGTGCCCTTTACACTCACCACAGTGGACACACGAAGGTGAGACACAGCCCTGGACCCCTCCCTGGCTTCTGCCCACCTCGGGCCAGCCACCTCCCTTCTCTGCCTGGTGTCCACAGGGCACTGGATGTGCTGAAGGACTTCGCGCCAGGCTCGCAGCTGCCCATCTTGCTCTATGACGGGGATGTCAAGACGGACACGCTGCAGATTGAGGAGTTTCTGGAGGCGACGCTGAGGCCCCCTGAGTGAGCACCTGACAGGGCAGCAAAGCAAGGATGGGACTCCCTGGGGGACGCTTGGGAGAATGCTTAGGAAGGGTGTGTTGAGACATGGTGTGAGGATCTGACTGGAGTTCTCAAACCACTGCCACCTACAGCTTCCCTAGCCTGGCACCTAGGTACCGGGAGTCCAACACAGCAGGAAATGACATCTTCCACAAGTTTTCTGCCTTCATCAAGAACCCAGTGCCTACACAGGACAATGGTGAGAGCCAGCCCAGCCCTGACAGGCAGGAGGGTTACCCAAGGCCAAGCTTAAGTCCCTACTGTGCCATTGCTCCCAAGCCCTGCGTCAGCAGCTGCTCCGGGCCCTGACCAGGCTGGACGCCTACCTGCGCACCCCACTAGACCATGAGCTGGCACAGGAGCCACAGCTTCCTGAGTCCCGGCGCCGATTCCTGGATGGTGACCAGTTCACACTGGCTGACTGCAGCCTGCTGCCCAAGCTGCACATTGTGGATGTGAGTGGGGCGCCAGCTGGTAGGTGTGGGGAGAAGGGCCGTCACGTGAGGTCCTCATCACACTATTCTACCCACAGACCGTGTGTGCACACTTCCGCCAGATGCCCATCCCTGAGGACCTGGGTGCTGTCCGTCGCTACCTGGACAGCGCGCTGCAGGAGAAGGAGTTCAAGTACACATGTCCCCACAGTGCAGAGATTCTGGCAGCTTACCGGCCTGCTGTGCACCCCCGTTAGCCCCCTAACTCCATATGCTCCTTTGCGGCCTATAAAGGCATCTCTGCCCCAAGTAAGCGTGTCCTGAACATCCAAGTGGCCAGAGGCCCACAATTACGCCAGCCCAACCCCACGGTGAGAAACACAGTTCAAGATGACAGCCTAAAATGACGGGGCAGGAGAGTCCAGCAGGCAAGGCACAGCTCCTCCTCCTCCTCCATGGTGCTGGCTCAAAGGCCTGGGGCCGGCAGAGATCTAGGGGACTGGATTAGTCTCCCAAACCAGTCAGGCCAGAGCTAGGCGGGGTGCCCTGGATGGCCAAGAAGGGTGGGGAGAAGAGCTCGGTGGAGCTCAGCCTCCGGGATCTCGGCCAGGCGGGTGGGGGCAGGCCTACATTCCTTAGCCCCACCACGGACTGCGGGTCAGCCCCATCTCCTCCTATGAGGGGCTTCCACCATCTGATGCTCTGTGGGCGCCTTCCAAACATGCATCTTCTCCAAGACAAGCCCTCTGTGCATCTTTGTACAGGACAGGTGTGACCTGCCCTGCGTGGGTGGAGCTTAGAAGTGTGGGGCAGCACTCCAAGCCTTATGGAGTCCTAGCCCTACCAGGCAGGGACCTTTTCAGCTTCTGGGCTGGCCATGCAGAAACAACATAGACAGTCTAAGAAAGCTCTACCCTAGACCCAGCCAGGAGAGCCTCCTGGGTGCACAGAGCCTGGCGCATCTGTTTGCACCCTGGGGCCCCACATCAAAAGGCCCTTCTCTGGCTTCCTCCCCAAGGCAGTTCCTCACCAGTCGAGTCTGGCCTAGCATTTCTACCCAAGAGAGCAGTTTATTTAACAAGGGAGGGCTGAGAGGCACTCCTCCCCAACATTAAGACCAGTCAGTGGAAGTTAAGCAGTGGCTTTCTCTGGTTGGTGGGCGTCTTGGATCTACCCCTTTCCTTGTAGACAGGCTTCTGGCAAGGCCACAGGTTCTGCTGTATCTTCAGGTCTCATCGAAGTCTACACCGCCAGCTGGCTTCTTACTAGAAGACAATGTATGTAATGTATAGAGGAAAGGGAGGGGACCAGGGTAGGAAAGACATAAGGGCAGGTACCTTTTGAAGCCAGGGTTGATGAGAGACTCCCCTGGACACCGTCTTCTGACCCCAAGTCCAGAGCTGCCTCTCTGGTGATCAGGTTCTGCCGGAAAATCAGATCAGGGAAATCTTGAACCCAAAAGAACCCTGAGCAGAACTCTGTCCACTCTGAAAGATTCTCTCTAGAACATGGGGCATTGGGGGAGGCAGCTCCAGAGAAAGCCCAGTCAACCTACCTGCCAGGCCCGCCCGCCTCTTACCTGGTAAGAAGAACTGAGGGCCCGCTGGATGGGTGTTCTTCCTGGGACTAGTCTCTTCTGCAGCCGGGAGAAAGCATGGGCACCCCACTCAATGCCAGGAGGGTATGCGAAAGCAGGTCCCCAAGGGAGGGTTCAGGTGGCCATGTATATCCTACCTGCCAGCCACTTCTCTAGGTTGTACACACGCTCTGCCAAGCTGAGAGTTAAAGCCTGGAGCTTAGGGGCTGCCTCTAGGCTGGGCACCTTGGAGAGGTCAAAGGCTAATGCGGAGGTGCCCCCTGAAAGGGTCATCGAGGCCCTATTCTCTTGCAGGCTTACAGTCACTGCTTGTTGCTGGCATGCTGCCCTAAGTAGAGAGAAAAGCGTGTTATGGACAGGACATGTGTTAACCCTACCCCAAGTTCCTCACCCACATGGCCTCTCTAACTGGGACTCACCTGAACCGGGAAGGGATGTCCTCGGTCCCACTTAGGCCAAATCGGGTTTTCTACTGGGAACAAGGAACTGTCACTACCTGCCTGGGACCCTGGACCCACAAGACGCTCCAAACTGCCCAACCCTGGAATACTCTTAGGACCACAGGCAAAGGGTGGGGGCGTAAGGGGTGCTAGGCTCCCAGATGTCTCCCATCCCCAGCGCGGGTACGCACGAGCGTCGCCAGGCTGTCAGGCGAGAAGCAGGTGCTCCAGAGCTCCGCGGCGTCCGTCACACTGGGCGGGAGGGGCTGTCAGGCTCGGCGCCCGCTGCGCTCCCCCACCCCACATCCCTAGACCCCACTCACTAGAGGTTGAAGCCGCCGCCGTCCCCGTCTCCGCTGTCCTCCGACTCACAGTAGCACACCAAGCGGGGAGGGCCCGAGCCTGGCGGCAGAACGCACAGCGGTGGGGACAGCGGCGGAGGGGCCATGGCCACAAAGCGGTTTCGCCGCAGGAACCTAGCCCGCTGTGGGTTGAGGGCGCCTGCGCAGAAGTACGGAGTCCGCTCGGGGCGGAACTTCTGGAGTCGGGGAAGACAGAAGGACGAGGCAGCGGGGCGGGGCGGTACCTAGGGCGGCCAGTGTTGCCGGTGACGAGGCCCGGCGCGTTGGCACGAACTAATGGGCGGGGCCTAGAGCGTGGGCGGGGCTTGCTGTACCTTGAGGGCGGGGCTTAGAGCGGGACAGGACTAGAGGGCGGGACTTAGAACTCTAGGCGGCTCCTTAGTGCTGTACCGGGTTCCGCCCTTTGGCAACCTTGCACCCTAGCGGAAATCTATTAGGGCCTCACTTTTTTTTCTTTTTTCTCTTTGGCTTTGGTTTGGTTTGTTTGCTTTTCGAGACAGAGTTTCTCTGTGTAGCTTTGGAGACTGTCCTGGAACTCGTTCTGTAGACCAGGCTGCCTCGAACTCACAGATATCTGCCTGCCTCTGCCTCCTAAGTGCCAGTATTAAAGGCGTGGGCCACCACCGCCTGGCAGGGCCTCATTTCTTGTGCCTCCTTGGGACCCTGCTCACATCTGCCACTCTTCAATGCTGGTCCTCTTTTCTAAACATTTCCCGTGGACTGATCCCGGAGGCCTCCGGTCTGTTAGCCACTCGTCCCTTCATGTCACTTTAGATACAAACACACCTTTTCCCATGCTGAATTGCAACAAACCATAATGCAAGAGTGAGTGCAGTACGTCTGGTAGACAGTGCAAACAGTGAAGCCGCCCCTACTCCATGCGATACCCTCCCATCATCTGAACTCCCCACCCCATCCCCCATCCCGTGCTACCTGCTGCCTTAGCTTTGAGGACACTTTGATCAACACAAGGTCTCTCGACGTGAGATCTGTTGGAAGAGATGGATAACCAACACGGCAACAGGGGCTGCAGGATATGAGCTGATGTTGTCTGAGCTGCTATGGCAGAGGATGGAGCCCAGCAGAGGGCGTGCTCAGAAGGAGGCTTGAATGGCCGGATGGGAGCAGAAGCCTTCCCAAGGCTGTGTAAGAGGGCTGTCATGACTGAATGAGAGCCCCATGAGAGCAGCTAGTGACTTCGCGAACTGTGCTAACATATTCGAAGGTTGTAGTCAACCAAACACACCCCAGTTCCCACTGTTTTCTAGTTCTGCCCAGCCTGCCGAGACTCTCAAAGCCTTTGTGTGGGCTGTTTATGTCCCCTAACTACATACTAACTCCCCTTAGCTCTTTGCTGAAAGAGCATCTTTTGAAAGAGTCCTCTTGAGGCTCTTTGTAGGACATTTCAGCTCTGCCCAGGTCTCTCTCCGTCTCTCCCACGTCGTTACTTGTCTTCCCCGCTTATCCCTGTGGTTTTAGGATTCTCTAGAACAGCCCTGATGTCTGCTTGCATTTCCTCCCTCAAATGACCCCTCCCAGAAGCTGCACCTAAAGTCTTGCTTCTGCTCACAGGAATATGGCAGAAGTGATGGCTGCCATTTCTCCCAACCCTATTGTATTGCTCGCCACAACACAAGGCAGCTGGGGACGCCTTTGACTAGCAGAGGGCGAGGCCAGCCAGTGCTAGAGAGGGAGCTAGAAGGCAGAGCCATGCAGAGTCCTGTCGAGGCCACCAGTCGGGGAGACAGCACACTGCCTTCCCTTCCACTAGAGGGCCTGCATCAGACCCAGAGATAAGACAGCTTATTGTCCTAAACTGCTAAATTCTGCAGTGATTTGATCCTCAGTCTCCTCTGAAGCTGCTGGGGTTTTGTGGTGGTGGCTATGGGTTTTGTTTGTTTGTGTATGTTTTGTTTTTTGTTTGCTTACTAATTTTGTGTCTTCAGTGCTTAGGCAGTGAGCTAGGCACAGCAGTGCATGGCAGTGGCCCCCCGACCATGCTGGGGGTGGAAGCAGGGTCACTGTCTGAACTAAGGAATATTTTATGTACTTTAATTTTTAAATTGTGTGTGTGTGTGTGTGTGTGTGTGTGTGTGTGTGTGCGTGTGTGTGTGTGTATGTGCCTGTGTACATGTGAATCCAAAAGAGGATGTCAGATTCCCTGAAGCTGAAATTACAGGCAGTTGTGGGTTACCATATGGGTGCTGGGAATTGAAACCCGGTCCTTTGGAAGAGCAACAACCACTCTTAAGTATTGAACTATCTCTCTATCCCACTGAACCAAGGAATTTTGTTTTGTTTTGTTTTTGTTGGTTTTTTGAGTCAGGAGTTCTCTGTAGCTTTGGAGCCTGTCCTGGAACTAGCTCTGTAGACCAGCCTGACTTTGAACTCCCAGAGATCCACGTGCTTCTGCCTCCCAAGTGCTGGGATTAAAGGCGTGTGCCACAACCACCCGGCTACGAACCAAGGAATTTGAGACCAACTCCAGCAGCAGCATATCAAGATCCAACATGTCAAGACCACGCTGGTTAGGGTGAGACCCATTGGCACCCAGGGATTTTAAGCATTAAGGGCAAGATTTTACATAACTTGTAATACTGTTATATGTAATTTGGCATATTTTGTTTCTGGTTGAAGAACCGGCTGAGGGTTGCCCCTTGTGGCCATACTAGGATGGTGCAGTATACAACAAGCGAACTAACTGCTAACAGCAGGGAATGATCGCTGCTGGACTCCCAGGAACCAGGGCTCCTAATCCCAGAGGAAGGGTATGGTGTCCTTGAGGCTATAGAGGGCATCCTGCTTTTCCCCACTGTAGACCCTTTTGGGAGTCCATGGAGGTGACCTGACTTGTCTCTGTTGCTACATGGCCTATGAGACCTTCCGTCTCTCCTCTTAACCTATGGTGAGGCTGAATGACCACAGACAGAACATCAATCAAGTGACAGCCCCAGCTCAGGTGGTATTTCTCAGTAAATACCTCTGGAGTTGGGAACTCAGGGTTTTGGTGAGCTGACTGTACCTTGCCCAAGCCTTGCAGGCGCTGTGGCCATGGGTGCAGATGGGAGCAAGGTTTCCAACTTAGCAGGCCCTTCCCCACTGTCCAGACCCCAAGCCTACATATTAGTGACAGGGCTTACCACTGAACAAGACCTGGAGACCAGAAGGTACTGAGGTGTTAAAGAGGTTGACTGACCACACACGAAAGTGTGTGAATGTGTGTGTATGGATATGAGTGTGTGTATGTGTATGCATGTGTGTGCATGTGCGTGTGTGTATGTGTGTGTGCACGTGTACATGTGTGTGTGCACGTGTGCATGTGTGTGTTCATGTGTGTGTGCGTGTGTGTGTGTGCACGCGCGTGCTTATTTTCTCTGTGACCTCTCATCGCAGTCAGCCCCAGCCCCAGTCAAGAAAAATAGTCTGGAAAAATAGTCTTTTTTGGACTGAAAAATTTCAAACCAACTAAAAAGCAGAAATAATAACATAATGATCCCCAGATGGGAGAATTATCAACATTTTGACAAATTTACAATCATCATTTTTAAAATTTAATTTTATTAAATGTTGAAGAACATGTACATTACAGAGAGCCCTCAAATTTTCCAGAACAATTTTGTCTTTTCAGAACAGTGGCGCTGAAGGGCACAGTGGTACACACTAGTAAACCTAGTGAGAAAGACCGAAGCCAGAGGACCTCAGGCACCTGCTTGGCTCATATAGACAACAGGGCCCAAGCACATGCATGAAAGATTAAATAAACAGGACTACACTGTCCTGTATAAGCACAGCAGAAGTACTCTTGCCTTTTTGTGTGTGTTGTATGTATCCAAGTGAACACATGTATGTGTAAATGCACATGTATACACATGTAAGCAGAGCCCAGAGCTCAATGCTGGGAACCTTCCAATCATTGCCCTTATTATTACTGTTTTACGTGTTTGTTTATTTTATCATGTGTGCTGTGGTGTGCATGTGGAGGGCAGAGGTAACTTGCGGGAGTTGGTTCTCTTCTTCCATCCTTGGGTCCCAGGAATCAAAGTCAGGGTGTGAGACAAGTCAGCAAATACTGTTACCATCTAAGACATCTCAACAGCCTTGTATTTGAGATACTTGAAGGTCGAATCTGTCTGCAGTGGCTCCCAGGGCACACATGAGGCAGGGTGGGTATGGCTTGCCACATGTAATTGCAGTCCCAGGCTAGGAGCTTCAGGGCAGCTAAGCCAGCAGTACTGCCCTTAGGTTGCATGCTGGAGACTACAGGATCCAAGAAGGACCCTCAGGCCTGCTTGGGTCTTCCTCCTGCAGAACCAGGGTTCCACCCTTTCCCTGCACCCAACCCTGCAGGCACTGCCCTGAGGGAGCCAGCTCAGTGGTTGGGAGCCTCAGATGAATCCTTGCCTCTCATCACCCACTCTCTGCCTTCCCCTGTGAAACACCGCTTCTGCCAGTTTCATCAGACATTTACTGTGCTTGGGAACTATAGAGAGAGACCAGGAGCTCTTTGGGAAACGGTCCAGCTCATAGACAGCACAGCAACTGTTCTCCCGGGTGTCTGGATCTCTGGCTGCAGAAGAAGCAGCAGGTGTAGCCATTCCCCAAGCATGACTGATGGTGAGGGTGAGGTGTAGTGGGCTAGGGGAACTGCCTGAAGCTATGGTGACCAGGCCTTCCTGTCTTCTCCATACCAGAGATCACCCCCAATGCAGTTCTAGGTTAGGGTGGGGTTTGGGGAGGGAACTCTGGGGGCACTCACCTATGTCAGTGCACCGACACACTGGTCAGTTGAGAAGAAGGTCTCCTGCACACCTTTGCCCCTTCTCCACCTCAGCTACTAATAGTCTCCTGTGTGTCTTCCCTCACCTGGCCTAGACAGCCAAAGGGTGGCCTCTGGCACGTCTGTCCTGGTTTGTCGTCTGTAGGGTAACTCTGGCTTATGTGACCAGTCTGCGTCTTCAGTGTCCTGGCTCCTGCAGCCCTGAGCAGGCTTGGAGGCAGCATTCACCTGAAATGGGTGCAAGCCTACTTGGGCTGCCAGCTGATGCGTCTTTTGTGCACCATCAGGAAACATCTGTGGTGTGCGGACTAAGGGTAGGCAAGGAAGGTCTTGAGCGTAGATGGGCAGGGACAAAGATGGGTAGGGTTGTTGTCTAGGTAACGAGGTACCCCAAGTCACATACTCTAGGTCATGTACGCTGAAGACCGCCCTTTCCTAGGTGACCACATAGTTACAAAGAAAGAGAAGAAGCACATCTGCATATCCTGACCACCACATATGCACATCCTGACCATCACATCTGTACGTCCTGAATACCACATCTGCACATTCTGACCATCACATCTGTACATCCCAACCATCACATCTGCATATCCTAACCATCACATCTGCACATCCCAACCATCACATCTGCACATCCCGACCATCACACCTGCACTTCCTGACCATCACACCTGCACATCCTGACCACCACACCTGCACATCCTGACCATCACATCTGCACATCCCGACCATCACCTCTACACATCCCGACCACCACATATGCACATCCCAACCATCACATCTGCACATCCAGACCATCACATCTGCACATCCCGACCATCACATCTGCACATCCCGACCATCACATCTGCACATCCCGACCACCACATATGCACATCCCAACCATCACATCTGCACATCCAGACCATCACATCTGCACATCCCGACCATCACATCTGCACATCCCGACCATCACATCTGCACTTCCTGACCACCTGTCAGGATGGCATTGAGCTATCTTAACTTCAAAAGAACCAAACAATCACCTCCTGAGCTAGGATGTACAACTATGCTTGTCAAATCTCCAAACTCTTCGACTGTCAGACAAGGTGGAAACGGGCCTGCATTTTTCGGTCTCCACAATTCCTTTTTATTAATTTTAACCTCCACAGGTGACCTGAGCCCAGCCTAGGGACACTCCAAGGAGGTAAAGGAGCAAGCTAACCAGCAGAGCCTACAGCACTGTGGAGAATCCTCGGGGAAGAAGAGCTAGGGTGGCTTCCTCTGAGTGGCCTTTATGTACCCAAGATGCCCTGAGGTGGCTGTCCTGTCCTAGGACACTGGGATAGACCACTGATTAACTTGCTCCTGACTCTGTACTCTCTACCCCAGGGGGCCAGAGTAGGCAGAGGGTCAGGCAGCCTCTCCTCAGCTAGCTCTATCGAATGGGAAGCCCGGATGCTCATCTAGTCCCTAGCAAACAAATGGCTCCTTTTTGTCCCTCCAGCTTTATTGCCCAATCCAAAGGTTCTAAGCTTACACCTTGAAAGTTCATGGGACCTGAGGCTCCCTGGAGGCTTTTCCTGTTCGAGTGGCTACTGTCAGGGCAGGGGTGGACACATGTCTAAGGGATTACTATTAAGTGACTGACCTCCCACAGCCCAGGCCTGACTGTGGCTGGCAGCTCGAAGGGGCTGTGACCAGAGGGGTTGGGGTATGTGGTGAGGTGGTGAGGTTGAGCAGGGCAGGGGCTGAGTCCAGCATATCCCTTATCAGAGCTGCAGCAGGAACAGACACCCTGCTGGTTATCGTATTGAGATATTTATGGGAGGGGCCAGGGGCAGCCCGGGGACCTGGAGGACACACAGAAGAGAGCCAAGATCTGATTTGCTTTGGACTTTATTCCTAGTCAAGACAACGCTAGAGGGTGTAGAGGCACTTTGGGGAGCCAGAGCTGGGATCTCAAGGGTGACAGAGCAAAGGAGTCCTGAGGGCCAGATCACCTGGACAGAAGAACAGAATCCATCAGGGACACAAGCACGTCCTTGTCCTCATGGGGCCCAAACTGTACTTCTGGCAAGGCCCTCCTTCTGGAGGATTCCTCCAGAATCTATGGTCCCAAAACCTCAGTTTTGGTACAAGTGAAGAACCCTCTGACTTGGCATTTTCATCCCCGGCCACTCCCTTTCCTGATCTTGCCCATTCCGGTTCCTTGAAGGCCCCTGCTGTAGGATGAGCTTCAGAGAGGAAGCTCCTCCTCACTCTAGCTGGAACTAGACTCCCACACCCTTACCCTTTCCCCATGAGCCCTTGGCCATCAACCCTACTCTAGCCATTGATATTGGAACTGCCCTTTCTTCTGTCTCACTTGGACTTTGTTCTGCTTGGAGAGCTGTGTGCCCACCGCTCTGTGGTTATGTGTTGTGACGGTAAATTAACAAGAACAGCACTTACCAGGTGGAGCCTCCTCTCCTGTTTTTACTCTTGAATGCACTTATCTGCCAAGAAAGAAGCCCAGGGAAGCAGTCAGGGTCAGGCTTAGACCCATTGTCACCAGGGCTTTGTGTTTCTCCCTTGACTCAAAGAAGCCTCCCCCAAGGTTATGGAGAGTTAGTTTTTGCTGAGCCCCCAAACTTCAGACTCTATCCCATCCCGGCTCCACAGTCTGTTCTTCAAAACACGAGGGATGGTCTTTCGCCATCGGCTCTTTCCAGTAGCACCCCTAAACCTCTATCTGGGGGGCTGGCAGACAGAGGTGTTAGGTACCCACCAGGAAGGGGGTTCCCAGGAAAGGGGGCAGAGGGACAGACTGACACCCACTTATTTCCTTACAGTCCCCTGGGCTAGTAGGTAGGGCAAGGCCACGCTCTGCTCTAATCTGACTACAATTCCCTCCCCCGCATCTTGGCCTCACTCACCCGGTGGGGGTAGGAAAACAATGTCCTCCTCTGTGAGGCCCAGGGCCTTGCTAAAGGAGGTGAATTTCTCCTTCACCTTGTCCTTTACAGTCTGGGTTCGGCCTGGTAGATAAAGAAGGGGCCAGCCTCAGGAGACAGAAAAGCCTCCATTCTGCCCCCACAGCTGTGTCGTGGGGACCACCCCTTTGGTATGCTCCCTGGGGATCAGGTCTTGGTCTTCCTCCGGCGTCATGTCAAGCTTCTAAGGGGTCTCCCCTGTGGGGGGGGGTGCTGGTGGGGTGTGATACCTACTGTAGAGGGTGGCCATGCGGAAGTCCTGGCCTGGGCCCTTGGTGCCCCTGCTGAACAGCAGCGCATACTCATCATAGTTGGTTTCCACCACGGAGACGGAGTGGATGCTGCCCCAGTCTGGGAACCCAAGAGAAGACTCCGGTTGGGATACATGTCTCCCACAACTCTGTCCTCTACTTGGAAGGGGGTGACCTCTGAAGGCTTCACTGTAGGATGGGTCTCAGGCCTGTGGTGCCCAGGACACATCCTCCCATCGTCACTTTCGCTGCCTTCCTTGTCCCTCCCTAGGTGGCCACCTGCCAGTCTCTGGCTTCGTGCCTGCACAGTCCAGGAACACTGTCCCCAAACTACAAGCCTTGGGGACAAGGCAGAAAACACTTAGGTTCAGAAAAAAATCTGGGTTTTAATACAGCCAGAAGGAGAAGGAAATAGGGTTCTTGCCAGGAGCCATAGCTCAGGTGAGGGCTAGAGAGAGGTCCTTGGGTAGGGACTGTTGAAGCGTGGGTAGGATTTGCTGCCACTTGCACAGCAGAGAACTGAAAAATTCCATTTGGGCAGGAAAGGAGCCTGGTAGAACATGGGTGGGCTCTAGGGAGGACACGGTCCCCAGAGAGAGGTCTGTGTGTCCCCAACACCTACACCCACCCCATTTGCCTCAGGCAGATTCACAACCAGGCCTGTCCTGGTGGTGTGACCATTATCCCCACAGTTTTCGGATAGGAGGTGGTCCAGCCTGCCGGCAAGGACCTCAAAATTGACTGAGATCAGGGAGCGGCTCACTCACGGGGGCTGTTGTAGTTGTATTGCCCGGGAACGGCTGAAGGCTGAAGCACCATGATCTTGGTTTCACACTGGTTCTTCCTGTGGGCAGATCCACATTGAAGGAAGGAAACAAGCCCCAGGATGTCCCTAGACAATGATGTGGGGGCTTCGGGGGTCCCAGAAACTTGCCACACCCCATTCTCTCACCTGAGGAAGGTAGAGGTGAGGTTGAGGCCGCCGTCTGTGGAGGGAGCTACCACCGTCTTGCACATAAACAGTACCGTTTTCTTCTCCCGGAACCAGCTTGAATTGGAGGCCAGCCCTGCACTGTACCAGCGCCCCAGGAACTGCAACCAGTGGGTGCCTAGGTTGGTAACGCTCCATGTGCCCTTCATGAGCAGACCCTGTGGGCTGCTGGTTCTTCCTCCTCCGACTGGCCCCCTACACTGGTCCTGGTAGCATACCTACCCTGAACTATGCTCATCCACACCACTCCCTCTCTAGCAGGCCTGGTCCATTGTCCCACTGAGGAGGTGGGTAGCAAAGACCCTCCCCTCATCCCCAGGATATTGATGTCCTCATCCCAGCCCCCTAGGGGGTGGAGTGGGTATCAGAGCAGGCCACATTCCTGGAGGAGTCAGGTGGCCCAACCAGGCGGAGTGCCAGCCGGGTCCCAGCCAGCTCCAGTGCACAAGCATACATAGCTAGCAGTGCCCAGCATGTCCAGGGGCTCACTGGACAGTCAGTGCTAGCCAGTGCACAGTTGTTCTGGGACTCGGATGTATTGACCTGTGCTTGGGCATGTCCCAGGTGTCTTGGGCTTATAGGGGGATTGTGTTTGGAAACCACGAACACCGTGTGGCTCACGTGTGCCAGTGTCCTCTGAGGAGAGATTGGATGGGATGCTGTGGCTTAGGAGGGTTTCTTTCCAGGCCTAGGTAACCGGCCAGCCCCCCTTCTCTCTCAGCTGGCTCAGGCCTCAGCGCGTCTGAGAGCATAGAGGAACAATCACGTTCTTTTGTGGGACAAAGCCTGTCTCAGAAAGTGCTCATTGACCCGAGGGTTCTGTTGTCTTGGGGTGGGGTAGGGGAACCTCACCTTGTCTTGTTGAAAGTTGGACTGCACTGAGTCATGGCTCTCACCCTCAGCTCGAGTCTGTGGGAATCCCAAGAGCCCCAGCAGGACCAGCCCTATCCACAGCATGTGAAGAGCAGCCATTTGCCTGGAGTGGAGCAGGTGTCTGGGCCCGAGGCCAGCAACGTGGGCAGAGCAAGGAAGACCGTGGGCAGAAGGAGCAGAGGGCACTGTGGAGACCCCTATTTATGAGCCAGGCTTGGCCTCCACCCAAGGCCCAAGGCCAGCCCACTGGAGGCTCGTGATGCTGGTGTGAGGGAGGGAGGCTGCCCAGCTGCAGCCTCATCAGCAACAGGGCTGGTTATGTAAGAGGTTCCAGCTGAGCCCCGCACCTCAGTGGAGAAAGGGCAGGTCACGACAGGGAGAGGACTCTGCATGCCTCCACTCCCCACCCTAGTCCCAGAGACAGAACTGGCTCAGACCTGGCCCCACTCCTGTCAAGGCCCACATACCTCAGCAGCGGATGGCCCTGGAGGTTACCTTGGCGCTGCCCTGCTGCTGGGAACCTAGTCACTTCCCACCTGGGGCTGAGACCTGCCCCTCACAATCCCTACCTATCATCTCCTCCAAGTCCCATGACCCCAGCAGGGAACACAAAGCACTGTTTGTGCCTTGAACTTTCAGTCCTGAAAGGCCAGCAGCCCAGGTGGCCATGAGAAACCCTCACCTAGTAAAGAAACTCAATCTACCCTGCAGCGAATTTAAGAAGCAGCCATGAGTACAGCCTCCGCCATGGCCAGCCTGTTGGGGTTCACCTGATGATCCTTTCCTTTAGGAAGAGGGAATAGCTGAGACCGGGTAGAGTGGTGGGCTTCAAGCTGCTGCGAGAACAGGGTGGTTGCAGTCTGGCTTCTTCCTGGCTTCCATGGCCTTGTCTCTGGATGGGAAGCTAATGGCCGTGGAAGAGAAGGCTGGCATGTACTGCCCTCCTCCCCTTCCCTGTGGCCTAGGATTAGCATTCACATCTGAGTGGGCAGCCGGGCGGTGGTGGTGCATGCCTTTAATCCCAGCACTAGAGAGGCAGAGGCAGGTGGATCTCTGTGAGTTCGAGGCCAGCCTGGTCTACAGAGCGAGTACCAGGACAGGCTCCAAAGCTACACAGAGAAACCCTGCCTTGAAAAACCAAAAATCAATCAAACAAACAAACAACAACTAAACCAAACAAAATCACCCGAGTGGCCTGAGTGGCCTATGCTAGGAGGGATTCTTGCTCTCCCACTAACATTGGGGCTCCAGGAAGTGGCCCAAAAGAGCTCCAGGTGAGGAAGTGGGGTGGATTCCAGAACCACCCAGAGAGCCCAAGAGTCCATCTTTCCACTCAGCCTCCCATCAGTGCTTGCCCAGGATAGCCCATATATCGCCCACTTAGTTCTGTTCCTGCCCTGGGCCTAAGGAGAGAGGATCCGCACCATACAGTCCCCAGGCCCCAGCCTGGCCCAACAGCAGATCCGGGCGTTCTCTCCAGAGGGGCTGAGGATGGGGACATGAAGAACTCAGGTAGAAGGCCTGGGTGCATCAACCTGTGTGTACAGGGGGGAAGGGGGCGGCGGTCCTGCAGATGGAACGGAGGCCCCTCAAAGCAGAGTAATCTTGAAGTACTTCCAAGGGTGGGACCTTCTTATGGTTTGAATCTGAAATGCCCCCAACAGGCTCATGTTTTAAAGGTTTATTCCTCCACTGGTGGCAGGCGCTATTTGGGGATCTGTAGGCCCTCAGAAGGTGTGGTTGAGCTGGTGGAAGTGGGTCACAGGAGAAGGGCCTTTGAAGGTCCCTGCTCCTGCTGTTTCTCCTCTCTGTCATTCCTGGTGCCATGTCTCAAAATAAACCTTGTTCCTGCCCAGACACTGTGGTTTTAGTGATAACAAAGTAACTACAGCACAGACCTCTTGGAAGGACACCATGGCACTCTGGTTGACACCGGCCAGCGGTTCTACATACCAAGTCAGCCCTGCCTGGTGAGGTAGGAGCTGCCCCAGTTCCGAGCCAGTAAGGGCCTCTCTCTGACCAAGTGCTCCTGTGGGCCACTTCCGGGAAGACCTCTTCCTGGGCCAGCCCCAGGACCCCCCTTGCTCTGCAGCCATCCACAGCGCTGCTCAGCCAGACTGATCCACTGGAAACTGGGACACGGTGCTGATCCCAGTGGAACAGGATTGGAAGTGTGTGAGAAGGGACAGCACTAGGCTCTGTGCCTGGGTCGCACCAGGTATGGTCCTGGGCCGCCTCTGGAGGGGACAAGATTCTGATGCACACAGCCTTACCAACCCCCACCACAGTAGGAAGCCTCTCTCCTATCTAGCTCCTTGTCCCAGTCTGCCCAGAGTCACAGGGAGTGGGATACTATGGCCCTTTCAAGTCCTCTTCAGGCCCTGTCTCCTGTCTGTGAATTCCTGGGCTCCATCTCCTAGGGTGTGCCCGTATCACCGCCTGCCCCCTGTTCTACTCTCTCAGGAGAAGCCTGACCATACCTCCGGGAAGCCTTCCAGGAACCTTAGCGTGGTTTTGAATGTACTGGGGTTCCCTTCTCCCTGCTCTCACCATCCAATTTTGAGGACCAGAGTGTTCTGTGAGGGTCTAGGAAACAGAAACTAGCACACGAATGCCCAGTGTTCCAGAATTCAGCCAGCACTGTGGAGGAGTCCCTGAGTCCCCCAGCTTTAGCCTCAACATGCTACCAGGTGCCAGCCCTGTCACCGAGGTCTTTTCTTCTAAGTTCTATTTTAAGAATAATTTATTTAACTTTATTCTATGTGCATTGGTGTGAAGGGAACTGAACCTGAATCCTCTGGAAAAGCAGCCAGTGGCTCTTAACCACTGAGCCATCTCTCCAGCCCCCTTCTTCTAAGTTCTTATCAGTTTGAGGGCATCTACTTCCCATGAACTGGAGGGCAACTTAGTGTCAGAGCTTAGGATCACTCAGCATCCCCTTCTTCCGAACATGCTGTCTCCTTGGGTGGCTCAGAGCCAGGAGAAGATGAATGAACAAGACACAGAGGCCTTCCTGGGTCTGACAAAGACAAGGTCTCCCAGGTCAATGTGCCTCAGTTTCCCCATTTGTGCAAAAGGAGTGGAGGTATTCTTACCTTGCAGGAGATCTTAGGAAGTTTGTTAAATGTGGGCCTACCAGATCATGGGAACTTGTTTGCCATAAGTAAGAGCCTCTGCTGGGCTGAGATGGGGCCTTGGACCCGCTGCCTCTCCACAGCCCGGCTCTAGCCCAGACTTTCCTCTCATCCTTACCCAGTGTCATAGAAACTGGGCTGCAGGAAGACTCTGAGCTAAGGACTGGCCTGGAAGCCCCTTCCCCACCTGGTCTCTAGCCTCCCCCTCCCTTCTCCAGGCTGCCCCCAGTCACCGGTGAGCCCCTGAATCAGCACATGAAGTGTGGATGGGCCTGCTGGCCGGAGGGGCAGGGGGGTGAGGCCTGGCTCTGAACCCTGGGGGTGGAGGGTGACTTAGCCTTGGAAGGCCAGAGGGAGAGTCCCAGCCTCTCTGCAGGCAGTCAGAACCCTGGGTGGGAGGCCAGCTTCCTGACATCCCCAGAGATAGCTTATCCTCAAGGCCTGGTAGGACCTGAGCTGGCTGAGTGACTTGGCTGAGTGACAGCATGGTGGAGGGAGTCCCTGAGTCCCCAGCTTTAGCGTGGGACTCACCAGGGCCACATGACTCCCACCTGATGCCTGAGCATAGCCACTCTGTGTTGGAAGCATGGGGAGAGGGAACCCTAGACCTCCACCTCCTCAGGCCTGCCGAGTCTCATGGCCCTTCCTAGAAAGGCCGCTCAAAGGGCTATAAGGAAGAGTGCCATTGCCCTAGGCCTCCGAGAAGATGCTGAGTAGAATATTTTGGGCTCTGTTAACCTTGGTGTAGCACCCTAGTCTGTGACATGACAAACTAGAGCCCATGTGGAGGTTACAGTCCGACTCAGGCACTCCATGTAAAAGCCGTGCCCGTTAACGGAGCTGGGCAGGCAGCTCGCCGGGCTGTCTCTGACTTTCCATCCAAGGCCACCACCTGCTCTTCTCCTGGCTGGTTTCTGTAGCTGTTGGGTTCACCTCTGTTGATTTTGGACATGGCTGCATCTCCCTGCCCACACTTCTAGGGTTGCTATGCTTTCCGAACTCCGTAGGGTGGGGAAGCAGGATCAAAGAGAAGCAGGCAGGAGGGTTGGGATAAGATCAGCCTCTGGATTTGAGTCTCTTGTGCATATGTCAGCCAGGTCCCAGAAGGGCCCCAGGATGGATAGGCCAACCACTGCTCAGAAAATTGGGTCTGGGCAGGCAGCTGCCGGAAGCCAAAGAATCTGTTGCGGTCTCACCTCTACCCGCTCTACTCTTGCAAGGGGGTGCCCAGAGAGCAGTTGAGCCGCCAGAGGGCCTGTCCTGGTCTCAGCAGCTACATGCCCATACACTCCAGCTATCAGTGTTGGGGTAATAGAGAGGATGGTGCTACAGATCGCCAAGGCCTGCTCTGGCTTCCAGAAGCAGCCAGCAGACGTCAGTCAGGGATTGAAGATCAGAGAGAGGATGGGCTAAACAAGGCAAGTCTAGGAAGGTTACAGTATCGTCAGCGGTGTTCATGGAGGGGTCTTGTGTCCCTGTAGGGCCAGGCAGAATGGAGAATGCCCTTAGAGCCAGGCTGGGTCTCCCTGGCCAGGCAGCTGGCAGGGCCTCCAGCATCTCCTGGCTCCCATCTGTGGGTTCACAACAGCCACAGGACCTGGATTTTTTTTCACTTTGAGACAGGATCTTACTGTATATCCTCAGCTGATCTGAAACTTTCTCTGTAGATCAGACTGGCCTTGAACTCATAGATATCTACCTCCTGAGTACTAGAACCAAAGGAGTACCTGCATCTTCATCGAAGAGCAGCCCTGAGGCACGGTTCTGCCTTTCACTCTGGGATCTAAGATGACCCAGGAAACTGGTCCACAGCCTCTGAACAAGGCCATAGTGGTACCTAGAAATGAGCGTCTGATTACCATCTCTGAGGCATTGCACTTGGGCACCTTGTTCGCAGCCCTATCTGGAATCTGGGCTTAAGCACCCCAGGAGGACCCTAGGGTCACACTGTGTCCCTGCTCCCCAGGCTGGAGTCAGATGCAGCATAAGTACAAGCTTGTCTGTCCCTCTGAGACCAAAAAGGGGAGACGGGTCAATGAAGAAGAGCAAACAGGGACATCACAGCCCCCAAATCAGAGACTCCAGCTTTTCCACAGCCTGGTACACGGAGGTAGTAGCGCTGAGAGCCCAGCCAGCCTGGCTCACGTTTCTCCTGTCAGCAATCATGGACAGCCGGCCCGTTGCTTTGTGACAGGTGTTTATTTGTGCTGGGGCCAGATGAGACAGAATGCTTGTGAGGAGGCGAACAAGCCCAGCTGGGACGCAGCTGGGACGCGGCTGGGACGCGGTAAGGGCTGAGTCTGCCATGGTCAGCCAGTCCTGGCAGTGGTCTTCTGGCCTAAGGGAGAGAGGGAAGAAAGAGAAGCAGGAAAATGGGAGAGAAACTGGAACCAGTGGGACCTGGGCAGTGACAGACCCCAGAAAGGCGGGTCTAAGAGGAGCTAGTGGGGTTCAGGGAGAGAAGCTGGAGCCGCAGGAAGGGCAAGAGGGCAAAGGGTGGGGTCTCAACGGCTGCCTCCCCCTCCTCCATGGCCTTCCCAACTCTACCAGCCATGCTCACAGTTTCTTCAGGACCCTGGGTTGTATTCCTGTATGGGAACAATGTTGGTTAGGGGTCCCGGGGTCCTAAGGACACATTTGCGGGACCTCTGACCTCCAAATCCTCTTTCCTACTCAGCCCGGGCTTGGTTTAGTACCTTCAGATGGAGGAAGAAGGGCAACCTAGACCAGGGAACCCGGAAACTTGACAGGAGGCACATTTCAGGCAACAGCGTCTGGCATGGGCCCCCAACATTCTCGTGCACCCTGATTCTGGCACAGCTGTGAAGCCAAGACTTTGGCTTCACGTTTACTATAATGTCCCTTCTGGAGCCAATTCCATGTCTCCTCAATTCTTTCACACACACCGTGTAGCCTACTGAGTAGTTGCCAGTGTTAGGCTTGGAGGCGGGTCTCTCTAGTACACCCCCCTCCCAAATCCTCCAAGACTCCCCCTAGGCTCTACCTGCCCGGTGTTGTTCCTGTAAAGGCTTGGACCATCCATCCCTGAGCTTTCCCTGGCTTCATAATGAGACAGAAGCATTTTCTCCATCAGAAAATGTGGACCCCCCCGCCCCAGTCCTCAGGACCCTCTGCTCTCAAGTCCACCTCCCTGTCATCTGTGTAGCCCAATGTCCATCCCATCATTCTAGGCTTGGTTTCAGGCAAGAAGCTGGCATGGTTCTGGAGGATACCCACTATCCCAGCAGACTTAATGACTGCCCCCCATCACCCATTAGAATCCAGCTCCTTCCTCCTCCCTGCGTCAGGATGAGAGGCGAGCACCAAGGAGGACCCTCTGTTTCCAATCAACTCCCTGAGGGCCTTGAGAAGGACCCTTCTTCCCACTAAGGGGATGATGCCTCACCCAGTAGGACCCCTCTGTGGAGCCATCTTCTACCCAGGGCCTTAACCAGCAGCATGGCCTGGAATCTCCCCCCTGGGCCTGTGGTCCTTATGTGGGGAACCATGGCAACACTCTTGGGGCCCTCTACCAGGTCCACCTTATAATTTTCTGACCCTAATTTGGGGGTGGGGACTCTGCTGGTGGCAGGGGACGGCTGCTGACAGCCGTTCTGGTGTGACGCCAGAACCCCAGTTGACTCCGGGCTGCCTGGAACCTTGTTTGGGGCCTTGCCTGGGGTTCCGCATAGGAAGTACTCACCTTCCCAGACTCTGATAAGGCCCTGACTTGGCTGACCCTCAGAGACAGCGCTTCATAGGGTAGGATCCTGGGGAGAATGGAAAAAGAGAGAGGAGGGGTCCTTTGGTGGAGTTGGACTTTGAGGGGGTATGGGATGTGTTTGGAAGGAGGAGGCTTTGAGGTTTTTCTAGAAGGGTCCGGCTCTGCACGCTTTCAAAGACAGGTCACCCCTCATGGCAGCCTGGATTTCCCAGAACTCCCGCTGGTTGGTACCTCAGTTGAAGTCACTGTGCCATCTGGTCCTAGGCTAGAGCATCTTCCTGGATTCAAGCCTTCACTGTCCCCTAGACACCCCCTCATTCCCCTGGTGACTCTTTCTCTAAACCACAGATCACAGGATGAAGCAGGTGCCTGTGTTTGGAAGTTATCCACGAGTTCACTGAAGGCAGACACAGTCACCATCACTGTGGGGGTCTTCCCCACTCAACTGTCTATGCCACCACCAGCTATAACAGTTCCCTCATGTGGTAGGGATCTTAGTCTCACCTGAGTGGGACAGACATAATGACAAAGTGGCTGTCCCTGAGCTCAGAGGTTGTCACCCATATCTGGAATGGGGCCCCATCTTCCCTCCTGAAGGTGACCCACCAAGCTGAGGTGGACTATTCTCCCTGGAACTGTGGGACTAGTGACAGACAGGGCCAGTCCTCTCCCATCAGATGTGGTCCCAAGTTATGTCTGCACCAGCGATGCTGGATGTAGCAGAGACCCTTTGACTCTCAAAGCCTCGGCTCCCCCGCTGCACAAAGAGAGCTGTCCCCACCTGGAAGGTCCCAAGGGCCACGGGAGAATGTGAAGTCTGTGTAGGGTTGGCATTGGGCTGAGCTCCCCATTCCTTGCTCTTGCTCATGCGAACTGGGCCTGCCCGGCCTGGGTTCCCAGTCACCCTCTCCTTCCCCAGGCTGGACAGGAGACAGATCTTGTGGAAAGGCAAGTTGGGGCCTGGGACTCGAGGGAGCCCCCCATGCCTTCCTGGGCCTTGGGCCTGGGTCTGCATCATCCCCAGCAAGGTGAGACCTATCCACAGGATTCCCATGTGGAGGCTGATCCTAGTCAGTGGAGTCCTGGGTAGCAGTGGCCTGGTGGGTGCAGGAGGGGTGAAGTGTTGAGTTTGGGTTGTCACTGAGCCTGCACTGGTCCTGTTTCAAAGCGGGGAGCTCATCTCTACATCCAAGAGGGGAAAGAATACGCCCCTTTGGCTTGCTCACAGTCGAGCTTCCTTGTGCTCCAAGTCAGCACTCTAGCCCACAAACACCTCCCTAGCATTTCCCGCCCCATTGCCCACGTCCTACGCTCTTGGTGCCCCGCGCCGCACATGAAAACTAGCGCAGAGCTCAAATCCAGGCAGGATGACAGCAGATACCTGTCGGGATCCATTGTGTGCCCGGCATAAGTGGACGCCCTAGAATCCACCCACGCTTGTCTTGCTCTGTTGGGCACAGGCTCTGAATCGACTCCCACCCCCTGCCTGGGAGCAGATTGAGCTGTTCTTTGGGCTAGGCAAAGAGGGACAGAGTGTGCTGTGCCAGAGCTGGCCCAGGGCCACCTACTCAGGCCACAGGGCCGCTCTGGGCCATGGCCATTCACGGGGCTGCTGCCTCCTATGCCGCGTTTCGCCCACTCCTGATCTCATCCTTGGGTGGAGCCCTCCGCTGGCCCTGATACCACCAGCCTCCAGCTGTGGTGGCTACCTGAGAACCGACCGCAGTAGCCTCCTCTTGACTACTTCACCATTTTCTGGGAGAGAGGTGATTGCTGGAATTCCGTCATCACCCTGGAGATGGGCAGTACCACCGGGGGCCTTGCTGACCAGCTTAGATGCTTCCTAGGGACCATGCAAATTTGGTGGCACAGATCCTGGAGGCCCAAAGTCCTTTCTAGTGATGCTCTCAGTAGAGACAGGACACACGCTGGGGGACCTAGGTGCTGCTCTCCTTATCAGGCACCTGGGCCACTTCTGTTTCTTTTCCTGTCTCTACCAGGGTTGAGTGACTTTCTGGAGTACAGGCCTCTTCCTTGCCTCTGGATGCCCCAGTCCCCTCACTTCCCAGAACCTTTTCTCAAGGGACTTGGTATTGTTTCAGGAAGCCTGGGTCACAGGCTCGAGCTGGAGGCTTCTGCTCTGCCTCCCAGGTAGGGGTCTGATACCCAACGTAGCTGGATGGGGCGGGAGAGGGCTAGCTCTCCTTCCTTCCAATATATTCCACAAATCTCTTTCTTATGTGGCTAAGATTCTGCATAAACTCCCATATGTAATCCAGGAGGCTACACTGAAACCCAGGGAAAGAGGTGGCCACCCATAGGGTAACCTGGAAAGGAGGTCCCTCAGGTGTCCCTCATTTCAAGGCCAGAATGGGCCCTGGAAGCAGGCTTCCCTGCTGTCATTCACCCTGTGAAAAGCACAGGAGAACAGGCATCGAGAGGAACTTTGGCAACTCAACCCTGGGCACATGAAAGGGCAAAACAAGACCCAACACAGATGGACAACATGAGCTATAGAACGTCTGTAGCCAGTCAAACGAAAAGGAAGACACACACATACGAAGCGAGAAGTCTCTGCTGTGGGATGCTCAGAGACCAGGAAGCCCTGAGGCTTGGTGAACTGAAAATGGACACACAATAACCCATGTGCTGGCTTTAAAGAAGGAGAAGGTCTTTAAAGGGGAATGATCAAGCTGGGAGTCCTGGCACAGGCTTGTAATCCCAGCCCTCAGAAGGCTGAAGCAGGAGGATCTTTTTTTTTTTTAATTTTTATTTTTTTGGTTTTTCGAGACAGGGTTTCTCTGTGGCTTTGGAGCCTGTCCTGGAACTAGCTCTTGTAGACCAGGCTGGTCTCGAACTCACAGAGATCCGCCTGCCTCTGCCTCCCGAGTGCTGGGATTAAAGGCGTGCGCCACCACCGCCCGGCGAAGCAGGAGGATCTTAAGCCCAGGGCCAGCCTATGTTACACAGTGTACACCACACACACACACACACACACGGTGGGGCTGGGAAGATAGTTGAGGCAGTAAAGGTTCTGGCTTGGGAGTAGTGGTATTTGCTTCCCGTCCCAATGCTGGGAAGATGGAAGCCTTCTCATCAAGTTCCAGGCCAGTAACAACAACGACAAACCCACAGACACAACCACAGGTGGACAGCACCCGAGGCTGTCCTTGGACTGCGTATGTGTCTGTGCACACAAATCCGACGCTGGATACAAATGCGTAGATATATTCTGATCTTTAAACCGTTTTAGGTTCGCGCCTATTATAGCACGCAGTGCCGGTACAGTGCTGGCATAATTGGGGAGGCTGCGCCAAGCAACGCCGACTATCAAGATGCTGAGTCACGTAAAGTTCGTGTCTTAATCAAAATTCTACCTCACTCGGTGGAGTGTTTGGCTGGCATGTGGCCCTGGAGTCCATCCAAAACAAAAACCAAAAGCAAAATTTCCTAGCCCGTTTAAGTGTCTGATCCAGGCCCTGCAGTATGTTTGGCTTCATGGTCCTTGGGCTCCATTGGGCTGGGGGCAACTCTCAGTTATTTCTTTTCTCACCTCGATGGTACTGGGCAGTGCTGGTCAGAAGTCCCTCTACTGGGGATTGTTGATGCTTTCCTCGTGGCTGGGTGGTGGTTTGGTAGGGAGGCCTTGGAGCTTGTTGTCCAGAACTGTCCTCCGGGCCTATTCGAAGCTCTCCGGCTCGCAGAAGATTGTCACAGCTGGCCTTGTTGATAGTTGGCTTTTCATCAGGAAAGAGGGGATGGAGAGACCCTTATTTGTCTAGCCAACCCCTGCTAAACAGTTGCATACAATTCTTCCCTAACTGTCCATGGTTCCCAGGTTTCTGAGCAGGGTGAAACTCGGGAAAGGAAACACATCGGAGCAGCTAGGAGAAACTATTTTTCACACTGGGTGCAGACTTTCCAGTTTGGCTGCTTTGGATTCACACTCCTGTCAGTAACCCTCACTCCGGCTCCTCCAGTAAGCCCAATAAACTCATTGATTCCCCGGGAGTGTGGTGGGGTGAGGGAACCAGGAATGATGGTTTATCATTGGGACCTTAAGGGGCAGCTGCTGCTTAGTCTCCCCCCTACTCCGATTCCTGGGGAGAATTCTTTCAGCAGAGATGAAGTGGCTTCTCAGAACAGCCATGGCAGTGCTGCACCTAGTCAAGGAACGCACGCTGGGTCCTCCCATGTAAGGTCACTCTCGTTTCTCATTGTCCTCTGGAAGGCCTTCCATGCGGGCAGCCTGAGTTTCGAATGAGGTTGGCACAGCCCTTACCGGATGCCAGCATCTCCGTAGTGTTGCCTCTTTCATATCAAAGGAAACTTATCTACATCAGGGTGGACTCAAGGACGGTATTTGTTCTTTGGGCTGTAACTTTGCACGTCCTTATTCATTGCGTTGCTTAAATTCTTTTAATGTTGGCCAGAGGGAATGCCTAAATGACCGCCATTGGGGAAGAAAGCAGAAAGACAAGGCGTGCAAGTGGCCGAAAGCACAGGGAGAATTCAGACTGCCTCTGCTCTGGCTTGATGACAGTCCCTGTGACCTGACTCCATCTTCGTGGGATTGGGCTTTATAGGATTCTTTAAGTTTTTGATAAGTTATAACACATGTGTGCATCCAGGAAACCATCACCACAATAGTGAGAGAGTGAGTTTGGTGGTTTGAATGAAAATAGCCCCCACTCCCCCCCGTAGATTCATAGGGAGTTCCAATAGTGGAGGTGTGGCCCTGTTGAAGCAGATGTGGCCTTGTTGGAGGAAGTGTGTCACAGGGGGTGGGCTTTGAGGTTTCAGAAGCTCAAGCCAGGCCCAGTGTCACTCTCTCTTCCTGCTGATCTGGATGTAGAACTCTCAGCTGCCTCCCCAGCACTATGTCTGCCTGTGTGTCACCATGCTTCCTGCCATGACTACAATGGACTAAACCTCTGAACCTGTAAGTCAGCCCCAATTAAATGTTTTCATTTACAAGAGCTGCTGTGGTCATGGTGTCTGTTCACAGCAATAACTAAGACAGTGAGTGTGATTACCATTCCATGAAGATTCCTTATCAGGAGGCAGAGTCAGGTGGATCTCTGTGAGTTCGAGGCTAGCCTGGTCTACAAAGTGAGTTCCAGGACAGGCTCCAAAGCTACAGAGAATCCCTGTCTCGAAACAAAACAAAAAAAAAAAACCAAATTCTTGAGCTAGGGCAGTTGAGATGACTCAGTGGTTAATAGAATCTGTGGCTCTTCCAGGGGATCTGAATTTGATCCCCAGCACCATATCAGGCGGCACATGACTGCCTGTAGCTGTAGATCCAGGAGATCTAACAGGGCCTCTGCAGACATCCCTCTACCCCCATATACTTAAATAAAAGAAAAAATAAATAGTATTTAAAAAGATTCCTTGGGGTTGGAGAGATGACTAAGCAATGAAAAGACGGGTTGCTCATCCAGAGGACCCCTGTTTAATTACCAGCACCCACAGAGCAGCTCACAATTCACTAGAACTCCAGTCCCGGGGAATCCAATTCCTTTTCTGGCTTCTGAAGACACTGGGCATGCAAGTAGTGCACATATATACATGCAAGCCAAACATCTATACACATAACAATTTTTAAAAAATTCCTTAGGAGCCGGGCAGTGGTGGCGCACGCCTTTAATCCCAGCGCTCGGGAGGCAGAGGCAGGCGGATCTCTGTGAGTTCGAGACCAGCCTGGTCTACAAGAGCTAGTTCCAGGACAGGCTCCAAAGCTACAGAGAAACCCTGTCTCGAAAAACCAAAAAAAAAAAAAAATTCCTTAGGCTGGGCTGGAGAGATGGCTCAGAGGTTAAGAGCATTGCCTGTTCTTCCAAAGGTCCTGAGTTCAATTCCCAGCAACCTCATGATGGCTCACAACTATTTGTAATAAGGTCTGGTGCCCTCTTCTGGCCTGCAAGCATACACACAGACAGAATATTGTATACATACATATAAATAAATAAATAAATAAATAAATAAATTAAATTTAATTTAAAAAAAGATTCCTTAGGCTCCTTTGCAGATTCCTCCCTCCCACCTTCCGCTGCCCCCCCCAACCACAAGAGTGTTTAGTCTCTACAGATACTCTGGTGCTCTCCATAAGAGGAGCCACGCTACACATTCCGATTAGCTTGCTGCTTACACTCAGCTCTGTGATCTAAAGTGCCAGCAGTTCATGGCATCTGGCCCCAGGGTGTTACCTTGTGCCGCCTTCCACAGCTGATCGCCCCTCATCAGCCGACGGCCATGGGTATTATTTGTGGTTTGGAGCCATCCATAGCAAGCTGCCAGGAACGTTGAAACCCACGTCTTTGAAGGGCTGCATGTTTACTTTAGTCCTGGGAAACTCAGTGGAGAAGTGGAGAGGCACGATTGGGTTCCTGGTCCATCCAAGAACCCACAGGAAGGACACAGGAGCCCACAATAGACTCAGATCATTCTCTCTACTGTAAAGACTTAGGTGACGTTGCCACAGCTTGGGGATCTCCCATCTGATGCTGACCCAGGCCCATGCTGAAGGACCACATCATAAGAAGGGCCCACCCCTCCGAGCCACCCTTAAGGGGTGTGAACCTCATGCCCATCTCCCTGTCCAGGTGGCCACAGCTAGTTGAGATGACATCCAGGGGCTGTCATCAAACCAGAGCAGAGGCAGTTGGGATTCCCCACCATGGCCTGACTTTGGGGCACCCAAGAACCTCTTTTTGCTCCCTCCCCCACGGGCAGCCACTTCTGGATCATCCTCACTATCTCCCTGAATAGCCCAGTGCTCCATTTCCCAGCTCAGGTCCCAGGTCTCAGTGTCACCTGATGGGTCTGCCCCAGGAGGTGGGAGGATCTGGGTCCGGATCAGGCTTCTCCGGAGGAGCCCCCAGACCTAGCATGGGATTATGCAACTGCAGTCTCAGCTCCCACGACAGCCTGTACACCTCTGGCGCCCCCACCTGGTCATCCTCTTACTCACCTGGAGGCTCCTATGGACGCTGAAAGAAACACACACCTAGACCCTGATTCTGCTGCTGCGTCCTCTATTTGAGCCCAGGAACCAACCCCCTCCTCACTCCGGTTTCTAGGCCCTGACTGCGGCTGCGCCATCTCTCTGAGCCCAGAAGCCAACCCCCTCCTCACCCCCTGCCCAGTATCTGAACCCAGTTGTCTCTCCTGTGAGTGACAAGTAGCAGATAATGGGGCAGTTCCCCTGAGGAGTTGTTTGAGTAGCAGTTTGAGTCATAGTGGTGACTAACCACAGGCAGGCAGCCCCGGGGCTATCAGCCTGGGGGACCTCAAGGTCAGTGCCCTCCAAGAGGCTATCCCCCCTGGTCACCAGGCTTGGCTCCAGCTGAGCACCAAGTTTCCCCAGGCCAGGCTCTGGCTCAGAAGTCCTCTTATCTGGTAGCCCAGGATCAGTCTTAGCTTTGAGTCCTCTGACCTGAAGTTCCTCCAGACCACAGCAGCTGCGACCAGGCAGGGGCTGAAATGCATCAGAGAGATCCTCCCTGACCAGCCCTCTGATCATAGGCAAGCCCTTAGCCAAGCTGATGGAACACATTGTCCGATCCTGAGAGTCCCCAGTGACTGGGCACGCCCGGGGACCAGGACCTAGCTAGCACTTTGCACCTACTTCAACCCAAGAGCTGAAAACAGACCCAAGGCGCCAAGGGGAAACCCTCAGCTAGGGACTAGATTGTCTTCCCTGGAGGGGCTGCTGATGTTGCCTGCCCTCAGAAGGGGAGCCCGTCCTGTGAGTAGGTCCTGCCCCCCATCCTTCCAACCCTCCTCTCTGGCCTGCTTCAGCCTGCCAGGCCCCATGTTCTTCCAAGCCTGAGCCCCCTCCTGTTTCTCTACCCAAACTTACAGCTTCCCAGCATTACCTATCTGATACCTGCTGAAGGATGAAGGACCCCTGCCCAATCTAGGGGGAGGAAAGGCTGTCCCCATCATCGGTTGGAGTTAGGGACCTACTTCCCTACTTCCTCCACTGGCTCCTACCCCATAAATGAACAGTCTAAAGGGCTAGGATTAGACCACCAAGTCACCCATTTTAAGCATGGTGGAGATAAGTCTCATATACACAGAGGCCTGGGTGCGAGATGGCTTACAACTATTTATCCTTCCCTACAGACCAAGAAGAACAGAGGGACCCTTAGATCATGCCAGCAGCACGTGTGTCCTGATCCTGTGGGTGTCCCCAGGGAGCTTCATGGGGTATGACACATGTGATAATTCTAAGAGGAATGCGGTGGGGGCAGGACAAGGGTAGTACTGGGAAAAGCAGTGTCCCCACCCCCCCAAGAGGTAGCTGTAAGATCCGGAGGGCCTGGAGGTCTTAGGACCCAGCAGGGAGGGATAATGTAGAAGTGTCCTCAGGGAGGGCCGCTCTGTAGTGCTGGGTCAGGTCTCTCTCTCACATGCCTGGTCTCCTGACTCGCTGCTCACTTCCACCTCCAGGAACCTGCAGACTCAGCCCTGGAGCCCAGCAGGTCCAGGTGGCAATGGGAGGGGCTGCTCACAGGCCTGGTCTTTGTCCAGCTGACCCCATTCCCCTTCCAGCAAACCGCAGGCTCAGCCCTGAAGCCCAGCAGGCTGGTCCAGGCCCAGCAGGCCCAGGTGGCGATGGGAGGCGCTTCTCAGCAGCCAAAGTAAAGAGACTTATCTGGCCACTGGCAGGGCTTACAGGCTGGGTGTGTTTCCCAGGGAGAACTAAGCAGCTGTATGTGTCACAGGGTCTAGAAGTGAAGTCTAGAAGGAGCCCACCCTTATTTGGGGAGCAGCACACAAGCCCCCATTCCCACCCCACATCTAGCCGAGGATTCCAGAGGAAACTAAAACATCCCAACACCCACACTGACCCATGTGTGTTAATCTCCGACCCCCATGCCGATCTTGCAGTACCCCCTGCCCTCTGACCACTACTTGCCGTCTGGTACACCCCGCCTCTTGCACACTGGCCCCACATGACTTTGGCTGCATCCTAGCCCCTGCATGCTCACCTGTACTGACCCCTGGAAGCCTGAGAGGAACAGAAGGGGATGGGGTTTCTCTCTTGCATCTCACAAACATGGGCCCCTCCATACTGGGATGGGAGTGGGCAGCTCTTTTGCCTGTGTCCCCATAGCTATGATTAGGAAGGGTGTGGAGGGCCCAGTGGGGAGGAGCAAGCAGGCTGAGGCATCAAGCCAACGTGCACTCTGTACAACATTGCTCCAATCTTCCAAGACTGCACAGACAAGTGCAGGGGGCTCTGGCCGTGACACCCCCATCTTACCAGAGGCTGTCCTGGAGATACATAGGGCAGTTCCCTGACAGCAGTGATAGAGAGCCTGGCTGCTCTGTTTTTAGAGCAGAGGGATGGTTAAATGTTGTCTCCCCACTGCTGGATTCCAGGAGTTGGGGAGCCAGCTGGTGTGGGAAACCCCCCCCACCCAGTCACTCACTCATGAGAGTTTGTTTCCTGTCTGGTCAGCCAGCTTTCCTTGAGTACACAGGGGTGTGAAGACCCCATGTGACCGTTTGGGGTCTTCATACCGCTGAGCTGACCAGCAGAAAGAGGGGTTACTGTCTTGGCTAGAGGGAGTCGTCTCATCTCCAAGAGGAAGTTGGGTTTCTGCTTCAGAATAGGAGAGGGTGCTCCCTGGTAACTGGGGGTCCCTGGGGCATCTTCTGTACTTCCATACCTACTAATGAAGGTTATGGGACACCAGCAACCCAAATTTAAGGTCAGCTAAGGTGAGGTCTTCTGGAAATGAGGACCTTACAAGGGGTTAAGGAGTAACTCGGTACCGAGCACACGCCTAGCACGTATGAGGCTCTGAGGCCCTGGCTCCAGCCTCAGCATCACGAAACAGTACCGCTGGGCTCCCGCTGGGCCAGGGGACTTGTGAACTAACTTAGAGGCTGGCCTGCAGCCTCTCCTCTCCCCAAAATGCTGAGTGGAGCTGAGTTTGAGAGGAAAAGAATGTAAAATGCAGGTTACAAAGACGAGGCTGAGCAGTTCCTGTGGCTTCCGCCTGCCATCCGCTGTGCCCGGCCTTACGCATAGTCTCCTGATGTAGAATCGGTTGGGGATACAGACCAAAGCTTGAATCCCCCAACTGCGTGAGGGATCACTGCCTCTCTCTGCAGTTAAAAGTCTGTGGCTGTTCAAATGTGTGCCTCAGAGAGACGTGGTTAGAGAGCTGTGCACACACACACACACACACACACACACACACACACACTGCTCAGGGTTCTGTGGCAGTGGTGCCAGGTTGTGGCCCTCAGTGACAGACAGGCTGTTGTTGTGACTACCCTTCTTCTCTCCTTCTCCCAGCTTGCCCCATCTTTCTTCACCTCCCTCCATCTCTCTCAGGAATAAATTTTTTTTTTTTTTTTTTTTTTTTTTTAGAAATTAGCCAGTGACTCTACTTCGCCAGATTCCTCATTACATCTAAGCTCTGTCACTTCCTCCTTCGTCTTCTCAGGGGCTTCTTCCTCTGTTCTTTGTCCGATTCACGGCCAAGGGCTAGGCTATTCCACCTGCTATGGGAGACCCTCATTCTTTGTATTTATTTATTTATTTATTTATTTATTATGTATACAATATTCTGTCTGTGTGTATGCCTGCAGGCCAGAAAGAGGGCACCAGACCTCATTACAGATGGCTGTGAGCCACCATGTGGTTGCTGGGAATTGAACTCAGGACCTTTGGAAGAGCAGGTAATGCTCTTAACCGCTGAGCCATCTCTCCAGCCCGAGACCCTCATTCTTTAGTTTATACAAAAGGATATTTTTAAGCAGACATCCTGGACTGGGCTGCTGCCGCCAGGAAATGAGAGCTGCCTAGCGGAGCCTGCATGTGGATTTTAAAGTTTGGTTTTGTTTGTCTGTTTTTAATACTTCTGAGGTGGGTAGCATATTGTTGTAAGTGGCTGTTTTCCTAACAAATCATGGTGGAATCTATCTCTTTGTAGGGTGTTTTCTCTGCATGATTCCTACAAAAGGAAGTGTGAAAACCACAGGTGCAAATGGTACCGCAATAGAGTCAGCCCTTGTCCTAGTGCATGCGCTGGAGAAGGTGCTGGTGCCTCGGTTCCTAATACGGAAAGAGCAGCCTCACTGCAGCTTCAAGGATGTGCAGCCACAAAGGGGAATTCTCTGTGTCAGGAGCCAGAGCCGTCTTGGAGCTCTGCGGCCATGTATCCCGTGGACTCGGTTCTAGGATTAGAACATAAGCACCCATGCTGCTCTTACATCTGGACTCGGCCCTCTCTGCCACTGCATCCCAGTGAGGTCAGGCTCTGGTGGTCGTGCCTGGGTTGGAACCCAGCATGCTCTTCTGACACCTGTCCCTGATGTCACATGATGGTCAGACTCCCTTCCTTACGAGGAGAGCTTGGTTGATAGAAATGGGGGCTAAGTCTGCTCTAGCGTTTGGTGTGCCTTTCTCTTCTTCATGACAGAGTCTCTGACATGAAGCAGCTTAACTGAGGAGACGGTTACCTCAGCTCCCGGCTCAGGGAGCACATCCATTACAGTGAGGAAGAACCGCAGCAGGAGCCTGAGGCAGCTGGTCGCACTGTATCCACAGCAGGATGGCCTGGGGTGATGGATGCTGCTGCTCAGCTCACTCTCTCCTTCCTGTCTCGTCTGAGATCCCGGCTACCCATTCATGCACCTATCCACCTACACACCCCTTCATTTACCCATCTACCATCCTGCAGTTACCTGTTGACCATTCACACAGTAGGACAGATGTCTGTCACTTTCCCTGTGGAGGGTGCCATCTTGGATATATCTGGGATACAATTTCGGATAAAAGAGACCTTGTCTCCTTGTATAGTTTGATCTGGATGGTCAGATGCACAACTGAATGCTGAATTATACCCTCAGGCTCCACATGTGTTATTCCCCGAGACGAGAATGGGGGTTGGTCTTATAGGTATTATCAAGAAAGGCTTCAGGTCTGTATCTGCCATAGCCCAGCCCTGTTCCAGAATGTGCTTGTTTTTTGGACAACTTGCTCAATAGGAAGGAAATAGGCATGAGGTCATACACCCCTGCCCAGGGGATGGGGAAGGTCTGCCATCAGCGGGATTCTACACGCTTCCACCCCACAAGCCTGGCTCCACCCTCCCGAGCAGTGGGCTATTTCTAGGAGTATAAAGGTTAAATCTGGTGGACTATCTCTGTGTGCTATTTGCTCTCTATCAAGGCCACAGATTCTGCAGCCATCTCCGTGGATGGCTTTAGGCCCTTGTCTGCTCTGTTTGTCTACTGGGGCTGAGATAGGCTTAGACGTGGGTGGGGCCACCCAGCGGCCTGCTGATGTGGGCTGGGGAAGGTGCATGTTGTGCTGACAACCTCGTTCAGGGGTGCATTTGGAGTTGGAGTGCTTAGGTTCTGGGCCCACTGCTTTGGACCCTGTGTGCGTCTCTATTTTTAAGCAGCTTTTTTAGAACGGCCGTCAGGCCTAGCAATGTTTGTCTCCATATCCCAGAGGAAGGAGGCATACCCTGTTCCTTCCCCCAGCCTGGGGCATCGGCTTCCTTCTGCTCTGGGGCTCTGACTGTTCCTGCCTGCCATCAGACACAGTGCTCCAGGGGCATGCCCTGAGCCTACCACAGCCCACCATGTTGGCCCCAGGGCCCAGCTAGGTAGAGGTATGGCCTGTGATCTCATACAGCTGGCCATCAAGGGAGGAGTGGGAGGAGTCTAGTTGTGGGGGCCAAAAGCCAGTTTGGGGTGGCTCAGAGTATGACCATCATGGCCCTGCAGGGTCAGAGCCCCTGTTCTTGCTTCTCACCCACCCCACGGTCACAGTGGTCACATCCTGGAGTCATAGGCAGCGTGTTTATTTGTGTTGAGAGCAGAAGCAGGGCGAGGCTTTACGGCAGGAACCCTTGCCTTTTTCAGCAGACATTTGGATCAGGTGTCCAGCCTGATGGGGTGGGGAGGGACAGTGTTGGGATAGTGGATAAGGAAGAGGAGCAGGGGAGATACTTAGGAGGGACAGAAGGCAGGCAGATTGGAGTTGGGCCAGGATATGAGATGAGGAGAGGTTCCAGGGAAAGGGCTAGGAGGCATGCTCTCAGATACACCTCTGTCACCAGTCTGGGCTCCTCCAGAAGTCCCTGCGTGGCCCTGCCTGCCCCTGCAGGGTCCTAGACTTGGGGTGGATCTGCTGGTACGGTACAGCGAGTGTTAAGGTTAACGCCAACACGTACATGATCCCATATGCATGCCGTATGGAATGTGACCCAAGCATGATGCCACAGGCCTGAAATACCAGCACCCAGGAGACCAAAGCAAGAGAATCGTGATTGCCAGACCAGCCTGGGCTACACCTCAAGACCCTATCTCAAAATGACAAGGGTATGTATGTGAGAGCGTGTGCCTGCCTGCACGTTTTTCTTTTAATATTTATTTATTATGTATACAATATTCTGTCTGTGTGTATGCCTGCAGGCCAGAAGAGGGCACCAGATCCCATTACAGACGGTTGTGAGCCACCATGTAGTTGGTGGGAATTGAACTCAGGACCTTTGGAAGAGCAGGCAATGCTCTTAACCTCTGAGCCATCTCTCCAGCCCCCTGTCTGCATATTTGTAGGCATGTGCTTGGTGTGCAAATGTGACTGGGCAGGTATGCTTGGAGAGGCATGATGGGGAAGGTCCTTGGACAGGGTGGGAGTTGGGAGTATCCTGATCTATCCATGAGAGGAATGAGGCTGAAGACAGGGCTCAGCCCTGAAGCCCCTTGGCCTTGGGCTCTCGGAGACTTTCCTGCCAGAAAGAGGCTGACCAAATTCAAGGACTTTCCTGGATGAATTCCAGTCTCCTGTGAGCAGGGAACTATCCTCCCAAGACAGAAACAGGGCCAGGAGAGGGCAGCCTGGGATAGTGACACAGGGTTGGGAGGAAGTGGCCTTGGACTCAGATAAGAGCGTGAACCATGAGCACCTCCCTGCTGATTCAGGCTGAAGTCTGTAACATGCACTTGGGTTAAAGACTCTAAGACTACAATACCCCATACGTGCCCCCTGAGGATATGCACTGGACTTGTGAAGGCTGTGGAAGGTGCCACCATCGTCCCCAGATCCCATGCCCCTTCCCATCATCCACTGCCTGCAAACCCATTACCAGCCACATCAGGGAAGATGAAGTTATTCTTTGTGAGGTTCTGGGCTCTGGTCAGGCAGACAAACTTGTCTATCATCTTATGCGGAAGCCTCCATTTTCTACCTGTGGCCAGAGGAGCACAGCGCGGCTTTCAGCACTTGGTGGTAGTGAGGCATTTGCCCCCAAGCCATCCCCCAACCCAGACAGCACCACCCTAACCAGGCTTCCGCAAGCAGGGGCTCACCCAGAAGGTTGACCCTGATGATGGTCAGGCTGCTTGTTTGTCTGAGGGACAGCACCAGGGCAAAGTTGGTGTAGTCTGTCTCGATGACCTGTATGTCTTCTCGGTCTGCTCCAGTCCCTGACCCCGAGGAACACACATGTGAGGTCCCCAAGGCAGGTGTGCCCTCCCGCTCATGCCAAGCTCACCTTTGTTTTCCATGGTGAACTGCCCAGGCTTGGTTGTTGGGATCAGAGCATAGGACCAGGTGTCACAGCGCTTGCCCCTGTGGGAGGGGGAGGCAAGGGCAGGAGCGGGGGTGGGCAGAGGGCTAAGGGAGCCAGGCAGGCCCACCCTGGTGGAACACACACACACACACACACACACACACACACACACAAATCAGCTATTTATTTAAAGAGGCCTACATCCCAGAAGGCCGCAGAGAGCTGTGTCCAGGAGCCCTCCCCACTCCACAGGCCTCAGCTCTGGAGTCCTTTCAGTTGCTCTTCCCTTCAGAGAAGCCTGCTTCACCCAGCACTTGTCCTCAAATCCACAGGGGCTCGCCATGCCAAAAAGAAAGCTTCTGGGGATCAGGAGCTAGCCTCCTCTGGCACCCAATCCATCAATCTCCAGAAAGGGCCATGAACAGACTTCAAGTAGGGGCTTCTTGCCACTGTTAAGACTTTAGATGCAGAACCTACCCAGGAGAGCAAGACAGGACAGAGAGAACCAAGACAGGGAGAGAGAGAGGTCCCTGACCACACAAGAGTACTGAAAACCTATTAGCCCTCCGTCTCCAGAGTGCCTCACCCGATTCCTCTCCTCTCACAGCCAGCCCATCACTGGGTTGGCCTTTAGCAATGGTCATGAAGCAGGCTGTGCTACACATGGTTGCTAGATGTGTTTCCTCACCCAGCAGTGTGGCTGGGCCATGCAAGGTTTCTGGGACACAGCCCCGAGTCCTTGACTGCTGGGACAGGAAAGACACCCCACTCACCGAGTCATGGTGTTGGTCACCTGAAAACGGCTGTTCTCTTTCAGCTCGAATAGTGCGATGTAGGGACTGAGCAGGGTCCGGTGCTCTCTCTTGTAGGTGTTGCCCGCCAAACCGAGGACAAACCATTCCCCCTGAAACTGCATGGCTGGCGATAGGCATAGCTAGCCATTTCCCACCCTACCCTGGGCAGCACACAGTCAGCCAGGACCCTTCTCATCAACAACACTGGGACCCTGCAGCTGCTTTTAATCTAGCAGGTAGAGGGTGACCTTCGTCAGTAGCCAGGTGGCCTTCCCGAATCTCCATTTGTGTTCCTTCACAGAGGGACTGATTAGTGCCAACACAGACAGTAAGATGGTGCTAGGCCCTTTTCTGGGGGAGGTCATGGGCTCACTCTGGAACTCCTAGTTCAGGCTCTGCCCTGGCCTCCCAGCGCAGTGCCTATGGGCCTGCATACACCCTCCCTCCAAAAGCCGGGACCCTAGCCAGCTGCAACCTGCGTCTTTCCCTTTGAAAGCCCTGTACCTGGTCATTGTGGAAGCTAGTCAGCTCGGGAAAGCCTTGAAGCTTGCTTGGACTCTGGCCCTCCAGGATTTGGGGAAGGGCGAGGGTCAGCCACAGAGCCCACCAAGGGCCCATCCCAGCAGTGACCAGTCTCCAGGGGGACAAGGCCTGACTGAGGAATGATATGGATGAAACCTGCACAGAAACCCGTTTCTTCATGCCCACCTGGCCAATGCTCCTCCCCGGGAAGTGCGGCAGGGCCAGGTGGGTGTGGAGGGAGGGCGGGGCTGATCCAGGGTATTGTGGTCCTCAGACCCTAAACACCTGCCAAAGTCTCCTGGGTCCCAGCCAAGGAAAAGAAAGCCTGCTGGGTCCAGCTGGGGCCATCTCGTGATTCCAGACACCTGCTCTCAGTGTCCCCACAAGTGGGTCAGAAGCCCGCCCACGTCCACCCTATCTGTTCTTCATGCCAAAGGACACCTTGTTCTAGGCAGGGGTCATGTCTGGTCCTGGTTTCCACAGCTTCTTACCCATGGTCTGGCCCGAGAGCCCCCAAGCAGCTCCATAGCCCCCTCATGTGCTAAAACCAGTGTAGCATAAACACTGTTCACTGTTGGAACACAGAGCTAGTCAGAGGGAGAGGGAAAGGCCTCGGAATGCCTGGGCCAGGTAGGATGTGCTGGGGGTATTCCAAAGGGACCTTCCGTGCAGAGGAGAGGAGCTGGGAGAAAGACCATGTGGGAGCGGGGCTCTTATGAGAGCAGGTACAGTGGGGACAGGACCTTTTGGAGTCTCCTTCTCTGAGAGCAGGACCCTATAGTAGAGACCCATGGGAGCGAGGTCCCATGGGAATGGAGCTGGGGGGGCGGGTCCCTAAGGAAATGGGGTCCCATAGTTGCAAGGTGCTACGGAGCAGGAACCTGGGTAGGATCCTGCTCGAGGCTGTGAGAGGTAGGTGCCCGTGCTCTCCCTGGTCACAGGCCGTTGACCCAAGAGCAGTGCAAACTTGGTGTAGGTGGTTCCTAACTGAGCTTCCTGAAGGAGGTGCAGAGCCATCTCATCTTGTTCCCTGGGCTGTCTTTTCTGCAGCGCAGGACACTGAGAAGATTTGGGGAACAGAGCAAGGACAGACTGGGTCTCCAGGCTTGGCCCAAGCAGGGCCATTGGTGGACCAGGCCTTCCCGGGTCTGCTGAAACTTCACAGAGGGGACTTGTCCTCAGGAGATAGCCCCATGGTGACACAGGGCCCCATGAAGTGGCTCTTTTTTAGGTTTTGGAGGCTGTTGTAGGCATTTCACTCCATTCTCCTTTCAAGAGTATGCTGAAATGAAGGCCGGGCAGCTCCTCCCACCTTTGATGTGATTGATGGAGCCTCCAACCAATGCCCAGTGTGCCACCCTAGATTTACAGCAACAGAAACGAAACTGTCCTGTCATCCTGGGACTGAAGCGGATCTGGGATCCTGTGTAGTCTTCTGAAACTGACCATGGCCTTCACAAGACCAGGATTGGAGGGAGGGGGCAGGTGACAACACATAGCACCACGCAAAGCTTGGAGGAGCAGACAGCTCAGAGTGGAGAACATCCCACTTGCAACCCCTGCCTTCCAGGGCCCTCCTGCTCCTGCTGCCCTGTGCCTCCTCCCCATCCAAGACCCCTCCCTGGCTCCTTTGTAGCCTTCTACCTCCCCACCACCACCCCTGTTGCCCTCCTCAGCCACCTCCATCTTTCCTTCCGACCAGGACAGCCAGGGCAAACCACCTTCTGTCTGCCCTGTGTCTCCTCTCTGGGAAGACTCCTGAGTTCTGCCCTCTGCTCACTTCCCTCACCCCAGAATTCTTTCCCAGGACACTGTCATGAATGGCAGGAGGCTCCCGAGTGTAAACCATCTTCATATGCAGGGGACCACCTGTCCATAGGGCATCTGGGTGGACAGCAAGGGCAGGTGCACTACTGCTCACTTGGGGTGTCCTGGGGCTGCTAGAGGGGAGAACATGGCCGGCTAGGGAGCCCAGGGGCTAGCCCACCTTTGTCTTCCTGTCATTAATAGATGGCTGAGCCTTGCTCCCAGGAGCAAGGACTTGCCTACTTTGTGTCCCCAGGGCCTGGGGCACCTGAGAAATATTTACCAAATGAGCGCTGGAAGTCGTCAGATTACCACCAGCAGGGCAAGATCTGAGGCAAGAGCAGATGCAAGCCTAGCAGTGTCTGGGATGATGCCCAGTTCCCCGAACTCCAGCCCTGGCCTTCAGAGCCAAGCAAACCATCCCAGGTCTGGAAAGAACAATGCTCCTGTCTAGAAAGGCCCAACTCCTTCCTTATGGAGATATGCACAAGCTGGTAACCTTGACTACAGTAAGGGCTGCTGGGGGGGACAGCTGTATCAGGGGTTCGACCCACATGTTGAGAGCCCAATGCTCACCCCTAACTGGTCCCATATGAAGTAGGCTGTCTGTTCCTTGTTCCTGGGGTACAGCTTTCCAGTCTGTGCTCGAACTGCTCCCTTAAAGCCGCCCTGGTATCTTCCTGGCAAGTATCCCTGGACCTATATATAGCTCTTTAGCCTCCAGGGTCAAGGATCAGGAGGGGCCCAGAGGACTTGGGAAGCCTGTGTCCCTCTCCAGAGAAGGTACCCTAGGCAGGGCCTTGAGTCCGCCGCCTCCCCCCACACACACCATGGGCACTAAGCCAGCACGGTGGGTTGGGATGGGGGAGCGAGGGAAGGAAAGCTCCACAGGGCAGAGTAAGTCTTCATTGTAGAAGGGAAGCAGGCTCAGGGAGGGAGCAGGAACTCTTGCTTCTAGGCAGAAGGAGAAGTTTCCAGCCCCACCTCTCCAGGGCAGAACCATTCAATAGCCAGGGGGCAAGTTGCCTTCCCTTTCCACCTCAGCCTGGTAGAACTCCAGTCCAAGTAGATAGAAAAGACCCAGGGCCAAGTCTGACGTTTACTGAAAAGCCCCCAGGACAGCAGAGCTGTGTGGAGACTTGCTTCTGGGGACAGACAGGAGACGCCAGGAGCAGGAGCGCGCACGCGCGCGCGTTCAGGGTGCTCAGAACTCTCTGAGAGCAGTCCACAGCTTCTCTGCCACATGGCCTCATCTCCGCACCTCTGCAGCAGACACAGGACTTAGCGGGGCAGAAAAGACGCTGACCTCAGCCCCCCCTGTTCTGCCCTGCTGGCATGCCACTCACCGTTCAGGGTGTGGAACTGGTCCGCAGTTTCGCAGAAACCTAGGGGTGCAGGCAGTAGTCAGGGAGGGCAGGGTGTCGGCCAGGAGAGTAACTGGACTGGGGACACTCACTGTACTTGAAAGGGTGACTGGGCTGGGGACACTCACTTGGGAGGGTGACTGGGCCGGGGACACTCACTGTACTTGGGAGGGTGACTGGGCTGGGACACTCACCGTACTTGGGGAAGAAAAAGACCTGGTGTTCTGTCAAGTTGGCTCCTCTGACTCGCTGCTCAAACACATTCAGGGCAGAATCACTCACCGGGAGTGAGCGGACTGTGGAACACACAGAGTTCCTGTGGTTTAAGGGGGCAGGGTACCCAGGACACAGCCAGGTCAGCTGTCTGTCCTGCCCCTTCTAATCTCCATACCAGCCTGTGTGTCCATACCAGGGTGCCTGCTACTGATAGTATTGGGATAGAAAGGGAATGGGAAGCCGGGCGGTGGTGGCGCACGCCTTTAATCCCAGCACTCGGGAGGCAGAGGCAGGCGGATCTCTGAGTTCGAGGCCAGCCTGGTCTACAAGAGCTAGTTCCAGGACAGGCTCTAGAAACTACAGGGAAACCCTGTCTCGAAAAACCAAAAAAATAAAAAAAAATAAAAAAAAGAAAGGGAATGGGGATCTGTGTGTCCGTCTGGTGTCACCCAGCCCACCAGGATGGCCCTTCGAGGTCACGTGTGGATGCTGAACTAGCACGCACCATATAGTTTCACAGACAGCCTCCTCGCCTGCTCCAGATACAGGACAGCGAAGTTCTGGTAGTCAGTCTCAGCGACAACTACATGCACTGGCCCACGGGCCCCTGGGACAGAGGCAGAACCATAGCAACAGCACCATCAGATCCTCAGCCGCCACCTCCAGCTCTGTACCCCCTTGCTTGATGACCTTGCCTCACCTTGAAGCAAGAAGCGGCCAGGGACCCTGGTATCTCCAAAGTGTTGGCGTACCTGCCAACAGATTCCATCTCTAGGGAGGGGAAGAAGTTATGATATAAAGAAGCATCCAAGGCTCTAGGAACTCCAACCCAGGTGGGGTTGTATGGGGATACTTAAACAGGCCATAGAGGAGTTAGGGGTGAGGTTTACCGTCAAGAGGACAGAGTAAGGGGAGCTCAGGGGCTGGGATGAGGTGGAGGTTGCACCTAGACTCACAGCTTTCGGAAGGTGCTGACAGCCATAGCTGCACCCTGGGGAGCTGTGTGCAATGTGGTGGCCTCAGCCCGGTGGCCCTGCTCCTGAAGAAAGCGGCATGCAGAGCCCACAGCCACAAGGAGCCATGTCCCTGCAAACTGGAAGTGAATTGGGAGGGCTCAGGACTGGCTGAGGGAATGGGCACCCTGGGTCAATCCTGCCGACTATTCTTTACCTACTCCCACTCATTCCCAGCTTTTACCTGTTCAACATTGAAATTTGCCTGGGCCTGGATGGTGCTGATAGGGGATGGAGCCCTAGAGGGCTTCCGAGCCCTTTGGCCCAGCGAAATGGCTGTCAAGAACAGGGTGAAGAACAACACAGCCCTAGGGGACAGCATGGCGGCCCGGTCAGGGACAGCAGGCGACAGGACGGAGAGGTGGAGGAAGGCACTGTCCCAGGTCAGAGTCCACTGTCCAGTGCCACACGAAGCACAGCCCAGGAAGTCCACATCGGTCTTCCGTTTACTGAACTCCTACCCCAAGCTAGGGTTATCCTAGAACCTGGCCTACAGAGGGGCTTGGCATTGCACCCCGAGTGCAAAGTCTGCGTTGACTTCTGCACCCCGATTTCCACTTGAGGTCAGTGCTCAACACTGTGCACGCCAGTAACTCCTCTTATCCCCACAGCCAACAACAACGTGCTCATAAAGTTACTTGTTCAAAGCCTTAGCAGCAGAAAGAGCCCGGGCCGAGTCTCGAACCAGTCCAGCTGGGCGGGGCTCGCTACTGCCGCCCTTTCTAGCAGCCAGGAGCAAGTACTGTTCTACGAGCGAGAGCGCGGGAGCAAGAGCGCGCGCAGGCGCATAGAAAAACGCCGGCTCCCGACTCGGAGCCCAAGGCGCAGGCGCAAGAGAGGCGGCCATCGATGCCTCGGGGCTCGCGGCGTCGAGTCTGGCTCCTCGGAAAAGACGCGGAGGCGGGGGCTAGAGCGGCGGAAGCGGGGCGCAGCGCAGCGGGCGGAGGCGCCGCGGTGAGTCCCGGCTTTGGCCCTGCAGTGCTCACCTGTGTCATCTGCCCTGCCCTTCGACACCGGCCTTGTGCCCCATTACTCCCAGTCCTGCAGTCGTCAACCTTGTGCCACTTTCGGTGCCCCTTACCCTCCCGGCACTGGCGTGAGTTTATTTTCTCAGGCCTTGTCCCGGTCATGGGCCTCGCCCTGCCTTGCCCTAGCTTCACTGGCCTTGTCCCCTATCACCACCTTTTTCCTGGCAGTGGCTACATATGTACAGCCTTTGGTCACCTTATCTGGCCAGGGATGGTCTTGGCAAGTTGTCACCATCCCAGTCCGCCCGGCAGTGTCAGAAGGCGAATGAAGGACCCGCTGCCCAGTCTAGCTAGGCAGCGAGGCTGATCCCTGCCGTCAGCTCCGACAGTCAGAAACCCTACCCACCCTTACTACCCTCCTGGCCAGGCTCTCTCCTGAGTCCACAAAGCAGAGGCCCCTGGCCAGGAGGAGCCCTTTCTCAGAAGAAAGTCAGCTCTAGCTTGAAGTCTTGGGGCAGCAAGGTCAAAGACAGGGGTCGGGTGTCCGTCACTTGGTCTTGACTGCTAGAACTTGGACCTGCCAGTTTGGGAAGCCCAGACCTGTTTGCCTGCCCTGGCACTCAGATGTCTTCCTGGGCTCAGGAGTATGGGGAAGGTGTCAGAGACCCCCACCTGGAAGGTATGAAGATGGGGCCACCTCCCACTCTTGAGGGTGCACTAGGCCTAGTGGTATTGAGATGTTCACCATCTGGTCCAGCCAGTCCTTTGGTGCCCCTGGAGGATGTGAGGCTGGGGGCTTCAAGAAGGGTGGCGTGGGATAGCACTGCTAAGCCCTCCTCTTCCCCTGCACATGCCCAGTGCAGTGGAATTCTCAGATGGGCAGTTGGTGGGGCTGCCATGTCTGGAGCCCCAGGACCTCAGTCTCTGCCTAGGCTTGGGAAGTGAGGAGGCCTGGGCTCAGAGTGGCCACTGGTGGCTTTCAGGACCGTCTGGGCAGAATGTCACGATGGACGAGGGGGGCATGCCCCTGCTCCCCGACAGCCTTATCTACCAGATCTTCCTGAGTCTGGGCCCTGCAGATGTGCTGGCCGCTGGGCTGGTATGCCGCCAATGGCAGGCTGTATCCCGGGACGAGTTCTTATGGAGGGAGCAGTTCTACAGATACTACCAGGTGGCTCGTGATGTGCCCCGCCACCCAGGTCAGTACCCGCACACAACCTGCTAGCCTCAGAGCGAGGGCTCGGGGCTTAGGGACTGCACCCCTGGGCTGCCTTGGGGGGAGGCCATGCCATCAGTGCTTGGTCTGTCCTAGCAAGGGAGGCTTGCATGTAGGATTAACGCTGCATTGCCCACAGCGGCCACATCCTGGTATGAGGAGTTCCGACGGCTCTACGACATGGTACCCTGTGTGGAGGTGCAGACACTGAAGGAGCACACCGACCAGGTCCTGCATCTCAGCTTCTCCCACTCGGGGTACCAGTTTGCTTCCTGCTCCAAGGACTGCACGGTGAAGGTGAGAGCACCTCTCTCAGCCAGCAGAACTCAGTGGGAAGAGAAGCCAGTACTGAGATAAGCAGAGAGGGCCAGACGGGCCCTGGAGGCCTGATCTGGACACACCAGACCCCCAGTTAAGAACAGCTCTAACCTCTAGCTCGGGGGGCCAGCCCTCTGTATTGACAGGGTATGGTAAGGGGGTGGTAAGGGGCTAGGATGAGATTCTCACCCCAAGAGGACTCAACACCTCAGCGAGAAGAGTCAGAACTTCCAGTACTGCCAGCGTGGACTGGCCAGGTAATTACCACGCGGCCTCTCTGGTGCAGATCTGGAACAACGACCTGAGCATCTCTCTGCTGCACAGCGCAGATATGAGGCCGTACAACTGGAGCTACACCCAGTTCTCCCAGTTCAACCAAGATGACTCGCTGCTGCTGGCCTCAGGGGTGTTCCTGGGGCCGCACAACTCCTCCTCAGGCGAGATAGCTGTCATCAGCCTAGGTGAGTGTGGCCGTTGGGTTGGGCTGCCTGCCCCGTTGTGCCCTGCCTGCTGGCAGCATGCCCAGTTGTGGCCTTCCTCCCAGACTCCTTCGCCCTGCTGTCCCGTGTGCGAAACAAGCCCTATGACGTGTTTGGCTGCTGGCTCACAGAAACCAGCCTCATTTCGGGGAACCTGCACCGCATTGGAGATATCACCTCCTGTTCAGTGCTGTGGCTCAACAATGCCTTCCAGGTTCAGACTGGGGCAGGGACAGGCTGGGCAGACAGATTGGGTAGGGCAGGGAAATAGAGAGGAATGTGCGGGCAGGGCTGGATGTGGAAGGGCAGATGTGAATGCGCAGGGCCCAAGGTAGGCTGCTCTCCAGGCCTGGCTCTCTGGCCAGCACCCACCTGTTGCGGGCCTTGCCTTGTGTCCCTGTAGGATGTGGAGTCGGAGAATGTCAACGTGGTAAAGCGGCTCTTTAAGATCCAGAACCTCAACGCTAGCACCATCCGCACAGTGATGGTGGCAGACTGCAGCCGCTTTGATAGCCCGGACCTCCTGCTGGATGCTGGGGACCAGGCTGGGCTCCCCTGCCGAGTCTTCGACCTAGGTGGGGAAAGTGAAGAAGAGCCCCCTGGCCCGGGTTTGCACACCTCTGGTTCTGGCCGCGCCAAGGAAGGTTTGCGGCGCATGTTGGATAGTGTGTTGGATGGACATGCACAGCTATCAGACTGTGCACTGGAGGCCAAGGTGGCTGAGCTGCTGGCCCAGGGCCACACCAAGCCCCCAGAGTGTAGCGATGCTGACACCAGGAACAAGTACCTCATCTTCACCACTGGCTGCCTCACCTACTCACCCCATCAGATCGGTAATGGTGGGCCGGGCGGAGCTGGGCCTGGGAGGGTCAACAACCATGGTGGTGCTCCACAGACCAGCAAGTCCATAAGCACAGCTTGGATCGCGCATTGGGATCCAACTCTGGCTTTGGCACACACGACTCTGTGTAAGAGTGGTGAACACAGGCAGGGGATTGGTTGGCAAGTGACCAGGTAGGCAGCGTGCTTGAGTGTTAAGTGTCGGCCGTGTGTGTGGACCACGAGGGCTGTTCTTGGATTGGGAGTGCCCTGGTGGTGCTGGCCCTCCAGGCTCTGGATGACCCCTCGCCCTGGTCTCCATGCAGGCATCAAACAGATCCTGCCACACCAGATGACTACAGCAGGGCCTGTGCTGGGTGAGGGCCGGGGCTCCGATGCCTTCTTTGATGCACTGGACCATGTCATTGACGTGCACGGGCACATCATTGGCATGGGCCTGTCTCCTGATAACAGGTGGGCCTGGTGTGCTGGGCGGGACACCACAGACGGCCCAGATCTAATAGCATGCTTGTGCCTAACATGTGTCCCTTGCTCAGGTACCTGTATGTGAATAGCCGTGCCTGGCCTCCTGGCTCAGTGGTAGCTGACCCCATGCAGCCACCGCCCATTGCAGAGGAGATTGACCTGCTGGTGTTTGACCTCAAGACCATGCGGGAGGTGAAGCGGGCTCTGCGAGCGCACCGTGCCTACACGCCCAATGACGAGTGCTTCTTCATCTTCTTGGATGTCAGCAGGGATTTTGTGGCCAGGTGTGGGCTCAGGTGGGCCCCAGGGCTTGGGTACGGGCTTCCGCTGGTGGGTGTGGGCTCATCCAGATGCTATCCCACAGTGGGGCTGAAGATCGGCATGGCTATATCTGGGACCGCCACTACAACATCTGCCTAGCCAAGCTGCGGCATGAAGACGTGGTCAACTCGGTGGCCTTTAGCCCCCAGGAGCAGGAGCTTTTGTTGACAGCCAGCGATGATGCCACCATCAAAGCCTGGCGCTCACCACGCACTGTTCGTGTCCTCCAGGCCCCACGCCCACGCCCACGTCCCTTCTTCTCCTGGTTTGCCAGCCACAGGCGCTGAAGGCTTCAGTGACTTGAGCCATTGGGAGCCACTGGGGAAAATGATACCCTGTGGTTCCTTACTGCACTGGGGCAGAGTAGCTCATAGCAGTCATGCCTTAGGAGGGGACAGCCTGACCCCAACACTCACATGCACCTGCTCACTTAGCTGTCAGGCTCGGCACTAGGGTAGTAGCCCTTGTTGGCAGCACCAGAGATCCCATGTCAGCCTCTTGGCCAGTGCAAGTCCTGCTTTTCACTTGCCCTCTTCCCTGGGCTGGCAGCTCCACAGCTCCAGGCTGACCACTGCCTGGATGGATACCTTTCACACGCAGCAAAACCCACACCCTTGGATATCCTGGTGTACCCTGGGTGACAGGCCATAGGCTCTGGCCTCTGATAATTTGGCTTGTGCTACTGATTGAGCGGCCTGCAGTGACCATGGGCACTGCATGTCGCACTTATTAACTGTTTGGGTTGATGAATAAACAGTTGGCAACAGCACCTGCCATCTAGTCTGTTTATAGGGAGGGGCCCCAGGCTGTGTTGCCTCAGGGATCCTCCAGGAGGCAGAAGAGGAAGTGCTGGTTCAGGTTTGTATCTCTGGACTTGAGGAATGCCCGTCTGATGCCCGTCTGTGACTGAGTTGAGTGCGGTAGTGCTCGGGAGACAGTGGGCTATAACAACCAGTGCCATCAGAGAGAGCTCCCAGAGCTGGGCATCCTGGCTCCTCGGGACTGAGGCAGGAGGGTAGGAGTTAAAAGTCTGTCTGGGCTACAGAACAAGTTCAGGGTTGATCTATGCAACTTGGTTAGTCCCTGGCTTAGAAAAGTAAAAGAAAGCTGAGGGTTGGGGCTTAGTGGTGATAGTGCCCGCCTATCATGGGTTCAATTCCCCCAAAACACAAACTCCTAGAATGTGTGAGGACCCAAGGTGCAGAAGAGTAGCCCTAGGCTATTCTGGGAGCTCCCATCATCTGCTTTATCCAATTAAATCTTTCCAGTTGGAAAGATTTGGGACTTCGACAGGTCCAGCTTCCAGAGTGACCCAAATAAGAGCTGGGTGAGTAGCCTGTTAAATGGATCTCATTTAAAAGCTGCCCTGCTACAAAGAACAGAGAAAACTTATCCAGGGGACTGAGTGAACAAGGCAACTGTCCTCTCAGGTCCAAACCAGCAGGTGAGCAGGGACTGCTCCCCATCCGTCCGGTGGGAACCACACTGGCTACATCAAGAGGACTGGGGCAGGACACCAGGTGCAGATGGCACCAGGAAGCCAGGCCTCGTCTGTGGCCTGTTGCTGATGCTGGAGGGCAAGATGCAGCAAGTGTCCACCAGCCTGAGCAGCAGTGCCAAGGGGCAGACGCAGCCTCCGCTAGAAAGCATCCACAGAACCTTCGAGGAAGGCGGGGATGAAGCAGTTGTGTAGAGGCTGGGCTGGGCTGGGCTGGGCTCAGCTTCCTCCGTAGCACAAAGGCAACAGTGCTGATCCATGCTACACGACTGTGGAGGACTTTGGATTTGTCTGATTTAAAGTAAAAAGAAAGCAGCCATCATCTATGAAACAGAAACAGCACACTAAAGAACAAAACGGAGAAATTTTAAACTGAACTGTGGGAAATAGCAGTAACAAACTGCAAGTTCAGCCCTTTAAATGTTGGACTTCACTTGTCAAGCAGACTGTGCATCATGGAAGGGCAGAAGAGGATAAAGTGGTAGAGATGGCACAGGGCAGGCAAGATGGCTCAGTCAGTAAGGGAGCTTGCCACCAAGCCTCTGACTTTGCCCCTGGGGATCCACACATCAGAAGGAAAGAACCAACTCCTACAAGTTGTCCTCTGACCTCCATATGCCTACTGTGGTGTGTGTGCCCCCATATGTACAAAATAAAAATATAGTTTTCAAAGAAGGGAGACACCCATCCGCACCTCCAGCAGCGGTGGTGAGAGATTCAGTGTTTAACTTGGCACATGGCACACATCTCCGTGAAACCACAGCCCAGCAGGGACACAGAGAAGCCTGTCACTTAGGGAAATGGTCTGGTTCCACAAACAACAGGGCTCGGGGCTCCAGCTCCACAGATGTGACTGCAGCTGACCCCAGTGCAACAACTGAGAACCTGGAGATGTGCGGGGCAGGAGGCAGCCTGTCAGCAGGCAGTGTGCACTCTGAGCAGCAACCGTTGGCATGCAGGACCTGACTCCATGCAGCTAGAGCCTGGAATGAGCACCAGGACTCACCGGGCAGATCTACACACTGAGGGAATGAACTGCATGGAGTGCCCAGCACTTGCTGGGTCCCTTTTGGGCACTCTAGTGGTGGGAGACAGTCCCAAGAAGGTGGGGCACTGTGCAACTATTCTCTGTCCATTGTCTTGACACAGAGACCCTACTGTGGTTCAGCCGAGGAAGGGCAGGACAGCTAGATGACTAGAACCCCAAATATCAGGCTAAATGATCAAATGAGGGGCCTAAAGGGGAAGCTCAGGAAATCACAAAGAAGAAACTTTAACATCTGCTGGCAGACTTTAAGTACAGACACAATAGGACACGCTGAGAATTCTACATTTTTTTTTTTTTTTTTTTTTTTTGGTTTTTCGAGACAGGGTTTCCCTGTAGTTTCTAGAGCCTGTCCTGGAGAATTCTACATTTTTAATTAAAGTTCAAAATAACAACCCCAGGCAGAACACTGAAAATTTAAGTGCATATCTTTGTGGGCACCAGGCAGCACTTTTGGGAGCCATAGGACACCTTGCAGGAGTGGGTTTTCTTCCACCATGTGGGTTCTGGGCGTTAGACTCAGGTCCTCAGGCTTGGCAGCAAGCACCTTGCTGAATGAACCTTCTCAGTGTCTCTAATTTGTATTCTTTCTTTAGAACACCAAAACTGCTATACAAAGAGACAGAATTAGCAGAACTCTAGAGTGTTCAAACAGGCAAACCAGAGGAACACAAGAGATAAGCATGCCAAAAATATTTAAAAAAGAACTTAAAACAAAAACAAGGAAACACTATGTAGCCCAGGCTGGCCTCAAACTTTAGATCCTCCTGCTGAGGCCTCCTGAGAGATGGGATGGCAGGTGTGCACCACCACATACTGAATAAAAGCTTTCATCCAGTTCTGCTGTGAGACCTGGCAGCAAGCCTGTGGGACTACCTAAAGTCCACCAGCACAGCTAGGTTAGAGAACAGACAAATGTCACCCCAGAACCCAGGTGTCAAGAGTTGCCTCCCTAGTGCCATCCAAGTCAGCACACAGGAAAAGCAGCAGTGTCTGGAACAGTGCTCTGTGGAGAAGGGAACTTGAGCAAGAGCCTCAGATGGAGAAAAAATAAAGCAGCCCAGAACTGTGGGGCAGCCTAGTGACAGCCAGTGTCCCAGACAGAGCTGCTGCTGATGCACAGAGGGCTCCAGAAGGCACAAGTAATAAGGTCTGTGGCTCTGGAGGTCAACAGGGCCAAGAGGATTTCCCTTTCATGGCTCCTGGTGACTTGAACCAATATCTTTTTGTTTTTTTAGACAGAGTTTCTCTGTGTACTAGCCCTAGCTGTCCTGGAACTAGCCCTTGTAGACCAGGCTGGCCTTGAATTCACAGAGATCCGCCTGCCTCTGCCTCCTGAGTGCTGAGATTAAAGGCATGCGCCACCACTGCCTGGTGACTTGAACCAATCTTGGTTTGTGGCAGCAGCATTCCTGTCTTCTGTCCTCCCCCATAACCTGTCACCCTTGATCCCTTGCTATGTGTATGTCAGAAGCTCCTGTTTTTATAGACATTGGGCCATGAGCGGATCAGGAACCACTTTGATGTAGGGTGTTAGAATTCAGCCTCTGACAAGGAACTAACTGCAGGTAACAGGTCTCTGCAGAATATCAGACCCACTAGCAGGACATACTCCTCCTACAGTGCCCAGAGAAAACCCACTAAGTCAGATCCCAGCGCCTCCAGGCTTTTTTAAATACCGAGTAGTCCTGTGTCTCCGTCCACTCCATGCTCTAACAACCCTACAGCCCAAGAGGCTCCTGGACAATAGTTTATTTCTCGCAGTTCTGGAGGCTGCAGACTCAGTGCCCTGTGAGCGCTGTCCTGGGTAAGAAAGGCTGTCATCTGACAGATCTCACATGGTGGAGGCACGAGCACACTCTCCCAGGCCCACGACAGTTCTGTCTTCACGATCTACCTCTAAAACACCTCCAAACACGGTCTCATTGGAGACGTTTCCACATATGAATTTGGGTGAAACAAAATAGTCTCCTCGTCGTCTATTCTTGCTGCTATAAAAGGACACCCGAGACTAGCTAACATGTGACCCACAATGTCACTGGCTTGCAGCTCTGGGGGCCTGGAAGTCCAGGAGGAAGGAGCCAACATGCGGTGAGAGCTGCAGCACATCTCTGTTTGGTGGGAGAGAGAACCAGAGGGGCTGGAACTCACCTTTCTATAATGGCATCATCAAGGTGGGGCCTTTACCCTCTAATTTTCGCTAAATATTGTTACAATGATCACTAAATTTCAACACGAGAGGCTGGAGAGATGGCTCAGCAGTTAAGAGCACTGGCTGTTCTTGTTCTGAGTTCAATTCCTGGAAACCACGAGGTGGCTCCCAGTCATCTCTAGTGGGATCTGATGCCCTCTTCTGGAATAAAGGTGTGCACGCAGGTAGAGCATTCAGATAAAATAAATCAATCTTAACTGGGCTGGGTTGCACATGCCCTTTAATTCCAGCACTTGGGAGACAAAAACAGGTAGATCTCTGTGAGTTTGAGGCCAGCCTTCTTCCTACAAAGCAAGTTCCAGGACAGCTATGGACCTGTCTTGAAAAACAAGCAACAACAACAACAAAAAACATTCCTATCCAAAAAGTTCACAAATCTTTTATTTTTAAAAAATTACTTTGCTGGAAGAGGTGACACACAACCTTAATCTCAGAATTCTAGAGTCAGAGGCAGGCTGCTCTCTGAGTTTGAGGCCCGTGTGGTCTACAGAGCGAGTTCCAGGACAGTCAGAACTACACAGAGAAATCCTGTCTCCAAAAACAAAATTATTTATATGAATGGGTGTTTTATATGTATGGGTGTATGCATATTGATGTATCAGGTGTATGCAGTGCCTGAGAAGGCCAGAAGAGGGCATCAGATCCCAGGGTACGGGAGTTAGAGAGCTCTGACCCACCATATGGGTTCCGAGACTCAAATCCGGTTGTCACTTAACTGAACCATCTCTCCGCGCCCCTAAAGTCTCCAAATCTTTTTTCAGTTCACATGTTGTGGATCCAGTCAAGAGTCTTGTCTGAAACAGATGTGGGTAAGGTACATTCACAGGATGTAAATACCCTGCCATCTAGAAAATTTGAGACAAAGGAACATCTCCAACCCCTGTGGGGCAGACATCATATAGGCTGTTTATTCCAGAAGGGAGAAACACTGGAGACACAGCAAGAACCAGGCCCCAGAATATCCAAAACCCATCAGGGCAAACCCTGTGCAATCCTAGCACCGGAGAACTGTTTTACAGTTGCTGTTTAGCAGCTCATAGCAGGACTGTTGACTGCAGTTCTCCGGGACAGGTGTTGCACTGGGTGCTGTCCCGCTGGTCAGTCGGCAGTGGTTTTGCCCCTGTAATGTCCAGGGCCCTCTACCTCTGCAACATTCCTGGCTAGCTGGGGTCCCCATGGCTCAGCTGCTGCATGCGATGCACCTGCAACACGATGGGGCTCTGTTGCTGCATGAGATGCACCCGCAACACGATGGCCAGGAGGCAGCCACAACACACTGCAGAAGTTCCCAGGGCTCTCTTCTGCACCGCACCAGAGTCTCCCAGACACCAGATGGAAATCCAGGCCTTTTCTCGTCCTCCCAGCTCCATCCATTACCCCGTTCCAAAGTCACTTCCATCCATACACACCAAACACATATTAAAAGGCATTTTTAAAAGACATCTGTAAGCTGGGTGGTGGTGGCACACGCCTTTAATCCCAGCACTCGGGAGGAAGAGGCAGGTAGATCTTTGTGAGTTTGAGGCCAGCCTGGTCTACAAGAGCTAGTTCTAGGACAGGCTCCAAAGCTACACAGAGAAACCCAGTCACGAAAAACCAAAAATAAGGCATCTGTAGCCAGCTGTCATTTCTTGGGCACTTTCCTCTGGTGGTCTTCCATCTCCTGAGGAACACCCCTGGCTCTGCTTCAATCATTTCTTCTTTGTGCTCCCATGATTCCTTTGGGGACATTTCTTCTCTCCATTTTCTACAACAGTTTCTGAAAGGTCCATGCTAACAGCTGAATTTGAACCTTCACTCAATGATGACTCACATTTATTTTTTTTTAAAAAAAGAAAACCAACTGTCAGAAATGGAGGGGGAAGAAATACCAAAACCTAAGTCAGTGGTGGCACCACCAGGCTCCTAAGAAAGAACATGTAAATGCAGTGTTCACTGGGCATGTTGAATGTATTTGACTGGAATGGTTGACAAAAGGAAACTTGAGAAATACCAACAAGAAGCTAAAGAAAAAAACCCAGAAACTTGGTACTTGTCTTGGACCTTAGACACAAACCAGAAAGAACGAGACAAGGGGAAAACAGTAGAAGTAGGCTGTGCCTATTTTGAAACCAAAAAGAATCATTTTACAATTCTAGATGCTCCTGGCCATAAGAAGTTTTGTCCCGGGCCAGCGATGGTGGCGCACGCCTTTAATCCCAGCACTCGGGAGGCAGAGGCAGGTGGATCTCTGAGGCCAGCCTGGTCTACAAGAGCTAGTTCCAGGAGAGGCTCCAAAGCCACAGAGAAACCCTGTCTCGAAAAAACCAAAAACAGAAAAAAAAGAAAAAGAAAAAAAATAATCTCTGTCATTCTGGACGTACATTTGATGCCCAGATAGTGATCAGAGTACAAATCCATCATCATCTGCCCAGGGTACAATGCAGTGCTGCGAATTTTATACCTGTATTGAGGAGGTTGAAATAACAGTCTTAATCTGCTTGGTAGACAAAAAATCAGGAAAAAAAAGTAAGACTCAAGCTCGTTTTGTGAAACAAGATCAAGTATGCATTTCGCGTTTGAGGACAACAGGGACCATCTGTCTGGAGACCTTTAAAGTCTTTCCTCAGATGGGACATTTTCACCTTACGAAATGAGGCCCATCTTTATTTTCTGATTCACCCCAGTTAGAAGGTCTGCTCAATATTGTTGAAGACCTTATCAATCTGACTTCCAGCATGTGTAACACGTCTCCTCGGAAGCATCACTTGATTCCTATCTCCAAAGACCTCTGCTGCTCCTGCATCACGTGAAGCTGCTCCAGCTTAGTCCTGTGCTCAGACTCCAGTCTGCTCAGCATCTCCTTTATGACAGCAATCAAAGAGCTGAACTGATTGAGGTTAAGATTGTTTTCAATACTCAGAGGAGAATGAGATGAGGAAGTACTTTTCCAGCCAGCTGCTCTTTGGTGATTCCCAGTTTCTTATGAGTGAAAGTACACTTATAAATACCTAGACTCCCCGTGAGGACCACAGGCTCCTTGTAAGAAGGGTAGGATATCATCAAGTACAAACCACTTATCCAAGTACTCCAAAATCTTGCCTAAACAGACTAATGAATTCACACGAACAGCAAGGGAGGATGTTTGTAAACCGGCATTTTTAATTCTTGGAATCAAAGCATTTTTCATAGATGGGTAGTCTATGAGATCTGCAAAAGTTGGGATGATGATCAGACGGAGCTCCGGGATCTGAATGGAAGGCGCCTCCAGAGCTCTGTAGACCATGGGCAGCACACCGTTCTTTATCCTGTCAGGAGGGGTTTTGGTTAGGAGCAAATCCAATTTTTGTAGAAAAATTAACAAAACCTGGACTGGCTCCTGCTGTTTAAACACAGGACCAGGGTCAGAAAGAATTCATCTGACATATTCTTCTTTGGTGCACTCCTCAGCACTCAGCAAAACAGTGGGCAAAACAAAAGGTACCGTATCAGGGTTTACAAATTCTAAAGTCAAACAAGGCAATTCTCTGCACGATGACAAGCTTGGGCAGCTTTGGCAGAACCTTCGGCAATCCTTTGAAGAACTGGGATTTCCGAAGATTATCTCTTTGGAATAAGGTATCAAAATATTGAAGTGTGACTGCACCAACATCATCGAAGAAGGGAGTTTTTGTCATCTGATCTGGGTCGGGTCTTACAGTTGGGGTCACACTTAGCGAGAGTTTGACATGCTAGATCCTAAACAGCTCAACTGACCCAACTGTCTACTGAAGCTCTTGTAAATGTCCTGCTTGTTGACTTCAAATATAGGTTTCCTTTACTAAAGACGGCACACACAACAGCTCCTAAGGAATACGTCTCGCTGGTCGTCTCAGCTCAGGGAGAGGGTGTACTCAGGAGCCAGGTATGCAGGATGTGAAAGACACACTGCAATCGGAAAAGTTCTGAAACTGGTTCCAGAGAGACTAAGCATTTTCCTGATGACCCTGTGCAATACTGTGAGGAATACTGACTGCAAAAGCCTATTCACACTGCCTTCTCTTATTTTCTGCCCATTGACAAACCTCTCCCTATATTTTGCAAAGAAAATTCACAGCAAAAGTCCACATTATGTCAGTTTTCTCCTACTGAAAGCTCTGCTATGCCCCTGTTGAATTTTCCAAGATTTTGCCCCCTTTCAAACTTTGCTTCCTTGGACAGATTTGGCAATAGCTTTGTAAGTGATGTGGACATAATCGCCTACAACAATGAAAACCACAGGAATTTTTTACTTTTCATTTTCCCCTTAGGTATAGTTAGTCTTTTTTTCCCCAGGCAGATCATTCTGAATGTGTGTGTACATGTTAATATTCAATTTGGAAAAAAAAATGTGTTTCATGCATCTATGAAAACATTATCTAGGTATCAAATTTTTATTTTTCTTTTTTTCCTGAGATGGGGTTTTTCAGTGTAGCCCTGGCTATCTTGGAACTCGCTCTGTAGACCAGGCTGGCCTCGAACTCACAGAGATCCAACCTGCCTCTGCCTATTGAGTGCTGGGACTGAAGGTGCATGCCTACCATGCCCAGCCCTCTGTGGATATCTTTCTATTCTTGCCAACCACAGTTCCATCTTGTGTGTGTTGGAATCACACACAGTAGGATGGAACCCAGGGCCTTGTGCATGACAAGTGTGCTCTACCACGTAGTGCACCCGCAGCCCCTCTACTTCTCTTTAACTCTGGTGGAACAATCTACCCATCTGGGGCTGAGATTGGTAGAGAGCTTGCAGGAGGAAGGAGTTCAGTCTCCAATACCACATAAGCCAGAGACAGTGGCAGACACTTGAACGACAGCACTTGACTGAGGCAGAAAGATCAGAAGTTCAAAGTTATCCTTGGCTACTTGGAGAGTTAGAGGCCAGCTCAGACTAGAGACTGCCTTAAAAAAATACCACACCAAGTGGTGCTGGCACACCACACGCCTTTAATCCCAGCACTCAGGAGGCAGAGACAGGCGGATCTCTGAATTCAAGACCAGCCTGATCTACAAAGCGAGTTCCAGGACAGCCAGAACAGCTATACAGAGAAACCTTGTCTCAGACAAAAAAGATCAAACACAATGAAGGATCAATGATAGAAGATCAGAAATTTTTTTTTTCCAGACATAGTTTTTCTGTATAGCTTTGGAGCCTGTCCTGGCACTCAGCTCTGTAGATCAGGCTGGTCTCGAACTCAGAGATCCTCCTGTTTCTGCCTCCCAAGTGCTGGGATTAAAGGTGTGCACCACAACGCTGGACTAGAAAGATCAGAAACTTACTAAGGAAGAAAGTAGAAAAATGGACAGAAATGGCCATTTCCTATGGAGAAATCCCAGAGCAATGATCTGGTAAAGATGCCCAGAGTCCTCAGAGAAGCACAAGTCACAAGACACACAGGTCACACACAGCCCTCATGAAAAGCTGCAGGGAGAGGCCACCGCCCACATGCTATATGCTGTAAGGCACTTGATGCAGTTCTCTGCAGAGCAAGTACAAAATATCTAAGGGATAACCATATAACCCCAACTCTCCTGGGGCCACAGACAACAGGCAGGCTGAGACCAGCTTAGGAACGCAGGAAAAAAAGACAAGATGTGTCCTCCACCAGCAAGCCACAGGGTGGTCAGGTGGGGCCAGTTCTCTGCCATGATGCCATCCCATGCTGTTTCTGTACGCTTTAAAACCAACACACGTGGTGTGGAGACTCAGAAGAGAACAGGAACAGGTCGAGAGGGTAGCGTCTCAATCACAGCTCACAGCTGGTGCTCTCCCATTTCCTACTGTGGTGACCTGAAGATGAACTGAGGGAGACTGGATATCCTTTTTGACTAATAAAGATGCCCAGGACCCAGACCATAGTGTCTCCATTCCAACCCAGTCCAAAGAGCGAACCAGTCCAGAACCCCAAGGAAAAAATCCTGCACATGGGTCAGACCAAAGATCAGCCCTTCACCTCTACCCAGGCAGACCCATGATGCAGTGATCACATGGAGCCTTGGGGGCTCGAAGGGTATAAGGAACAGAGACAGCCAATGTGGAGAGGAAAGCAGAGGCCTCACAGGATCACCACTACCTGGGCTGGAGCCAGCAGGCAACCCAGAGTCAGATGAACACCACTTGTCACAGACGTCGAATAGTTTAATCACTTCTCCCCAGTACAGGCCACCTGGCAGGGCTGTGCAGCCCAGGCAGGCTCCTCTCCAGTGTGCCTACGTCTCAGAGGGCTTCTTTCCTGGGCTATGCTTTGTGGGTGGACGCCCTTCTCCTCTGCAGCTCCTACCTCCTTTCCACAAGCCAGAGTGGGTAAGGTCAACTACCACTCTTGCCGCTGGTGTAGCTCTGAAGCTCTCAAGAGAGGCTCTTTCTGAGTACCCCACCCAAGGGCCTCTCCCTTTCCCAGAAAGAAAAGCAAGAGCTTTTCTACTGGAAAGCCGAGAATACCCCACCAGCTGGTCCCACAAGGACCCTGAGCTGAATGGACTGTCTACTCAGTCTACCAGTTGAGGACCAACTGGAGGCTCCTTCCTGCCTTTCCGTGTGATGGTGACTGGCTTTAGGCTGAGGCCCTTCCCAGCACTTGCACCAAGCCTGCCCACCCATGTGTGGCAGGGCCCTGGCCCAGTGTGGCAGCTCCTCACTGAGCTGCTATAGTAGGGGTGGCTAGAGTCCTGTTAGGTCCACAATAGCTTTGATGAAGATAGCATCATCCCGCACATAGGAATTCTTGGCCTCCATCTTGGACACAGGACAGAAGAGGGGGCAGCCACTGGCAATATTCATGTCACTGACAGGCCTCTGGAAGGAGGATGAGGTAACATCAGGCCTGAATGCGTCGATGACGTGTTCCCGATTGTTCTGGTCCAGCAACATCAATGTTACCTGAGAGAAGTCAATCCAGAAAGGGAACAATGTGCCCGTGAGTCACCTGAAAACCCCACATTAGTCCTACCCTGCTTCCCACAGCAGTGGGACTATACACTGGCCACAGTGCATCCAGTTTCCTGCCTGAGAACAGCACATGCCCATGCTGGTAGCATCTGGAAATGGGGGCTAGAGCTTAGTTCTGCATGCTATAACCCGGGTGCTGCTCCTTTCTAGCATTCATCTACAGACATTTTCTTGCCGAGATCCTGAAGCTTGTTGGAAGCACTTCACAACTAGAGTGGGGTCTGATTGCAGGCCACGGACTGGTCAGGCCACTGGGCCTTCTAGACTTCACTGCCTGCTCTGCCTCTTCCACTGGCTTCCACTGAGAGAGCTGGGCCCTGAGTGAAAGGGACCGTCCTCAGTCCAGCCTGGTCTCTGGAAGTTTCAGCTCCTTAATTAAGGCAGACTCTGGTTTTAAACAGTCACACACACCCTCACTCTGACAGCCACAGAGAGGGGCTCTGTGGCTGTGGCCTTCCCTTGAAGCATACTTCCCCAGGAGACTTTCACACACACGTCAGTCATGAAGCCAGGCGTGTGTGTCACACCAGCTGCAAGAAACCACTGGAGCCCACCACCCAACAGGCCTGGGCGGGACAGACTTTGTCTTGGACTACCTGGCTATTTGGAAGCTGTACCCAACCTCACTCACAGGTTCCCCCAAGGATCCTGTGGCTGGCTTTCATACCTTTTGGTTAAAAGGCCACCGCAGGAGGGCATCATTGGGACCTTTCATCACCACGAAGAAGAGAGACAGGTGAGTTCCCCGTCCAGTGCCATCGCCATTCAGGTAGACGCGCAGACACATCTTGTAGCCATATCTGCTTGTGTAGAAGGCTGAGGTATGGAAAGGACCAGTGAGGACAGGGCAGGACACAGCTCGTCCACTCGCAGGCCACCGTCAGCGAGGTGAAAACGTAATCACCCAGCTTTTGGGAATTATCAAGGGATGATCTTCCTCTCAGAAGAACCCTTCCAGCCCCCAGACAATTTTGCCATGCATCTCAGGAAAGCCCCCAACTCCAAATCCTCCTACCCTATCTTCAGAAACGTTACTAGTGTGTATGTTCACATGCAATACCACAGGAAGGAGCATGCGTGCCACGACATGTATGTAGAAGCCAAAGGACAGCTGTGTAGAGGCACTTTTCTTCTTCCAGTTTTTTGAGATAAGGTCTTCCTAGGTAGTCCTGGAACTCCTGGAACTTACTATATAGATTAGGCTAGCCTCAAACTCATCTACCTGCTTCTGCCTCCCAGGAGTTGGGATTAAAGGCCCGTGTCACCACATCTGGCTCTCTCCTACCACCTTTTGTTTTTTTTAAACAGGGTTTGTGTAGTCCTGTGCCACCAATGCTTGACTTCTCCTACTCCGCCCCCCCCCCCCCCCCCCCCCCGTCTCCAAGATAGGGTTTCTCTGTTAACAGTCCTAGCTGTCCTGAAAATAGCTCTTGTAAACCAGGCTGACCTTGAACTCACAGAGATCCACCCACCTCTGCCTCCCAGTGCTGGGATAAAGGGCGAGTGCCACCACTACCGGCCTCTCCTACGACTTTTAATGTGGATTCCAGAGACCAGTCTCACAAATCCAGTGAGCCATCTTGCTGCATCCCCCCTAGAATTAACAATGATAAACTATGGTGGCAAAAAGACAGTGGCTGAGGCCCTCAGAGAGCTATAACGGGAGTGCGGGCCACAGGAACCCAAGCCTGCCTCAGCAGAAGCACCTGAGGAGCAGGAATGCAGATCAGCAGTCAATGTCCCTCAGTCCCTACAGTAGTGGTTCTCAACCCGTGGGGTGCAACCACTTTGGGGATAGTGTACCAGATATCCTACACATCAGATATTTCCATCATGAGTCATAATAGCAAAATTACAATTATGAAGTAGTAACAAGATTAATTTTATGCTTTACCATAATATGAGGAACACATGAAGGGTCACAGCATTAGGAAGGTTGAGAACCACACTCAACAGGTAATAAACAGTCAGAACATGGTTAAGGCTGTGTAAGACAGAGCTTCCCAACATGAGTTAAAGTTCAGCCTGGGTGACACAATACATACCTTGGCTATGGGTTATAGTGTGAAACTCTGCCAAAAAAAAAAAAAAAAAAAAACAAAAAAACAACAAAACAAAAAAAACAGTAAAAGACACGCAATATACTGTTGTTAAGTGCAAACAAACCATGTAAACAGCTGGTGGTGAAGAGTAACTTCAGTGTCATGTCAGGTTGACTGGTCCCCCTGCCCTGGGGCAGGACCTGCCTATGAAGTCAGACAGCAAGCTTTTCAGTTTCCACGTGAAGTGCCTACTGTAGAACTCAGCAGCTGCACGCGCTGTAGTTACGGGTGGGTCTGCAATGCCCCACCCCATGGCTGTCTGCACGCCGCTGCCTGGAGAGGGTGTTCCGTCTCCGAGGGTGTGCCCTCGAAGGAGACAGTGAGGTCTCCAGCTGGGAAGTGAACAGCTCTAACCACAGGCTGCTGCCGTGAGTCAAAGTGTACCTCTCAAGGGAGACCTCAACAGCACAGTACTCAGGTAGCTTTGCTCCCAAAAGGCTGCCTGCTACAGTGACCCTCATGGCAACAGGACTGTCCACGCTCTGCTGACCACCAGAGCTAAGCCTCTGCAGCAAGGCTCCAAATGCAGTGCTAAAACTGTCCCCCCTGTTCCTTGTAGCCTTTGCCTGCTACATGGGTGACCAACCTTATCCAGAGCAGACCTTTTACACAGACAGCTTTCCTTGTCTACGGCCCCAGGGAGACTGCTGCAAAGAACAGGGGCTCCTCAGGCTCCCTTACCATGCTCACTATGGAACCACTATGGAACTCCTGTAACCTGAGCCTGCACACTACACCGCCTACCACCTACTAAATCACCTACAAGCGGAGACACTGCCAACATAGACTACCCAAGTCTAGAAATAGTATCAGGCATGCCAGGCTGCCCACATGTCCCTTGAGCTCTCCCCTAAAATAGAGGACAGGGTCTCTAGGTTTGTATACTTCTAGCCCTTGCTGACACCGCTGTGAGGGCATGCTGCAGAGCTGAGTGGGGTGCTCAGTCTTCCGCAGCAAGGCGGGAACGGCGAGTGTCAAGGCTAATCCGGTAGGAGAGGGTCTCCCAAGGCCCAGCCTCGATCCCAGAACCTCTACCACAGTAGCAGTTTTGAAAAGTGAAGTGTGTGCAGGCTGAGTTCACAGGGGACGACATTATGAAGTAAGTGGCTGAGCAGGGAGAAGATACTAATAAGGGACAAAGACAAAGGCCTGGGCCATCACACGGTCTGTGGGCACCTCTAGGGACACACAGGGGAACTGTGAAGAACACAGCAAGGCAGGCACAGTGGCATGGTCAGAGTGCAAAGAAAGGAGCACAAGGGAAGCAAACTGTACCCTGCAGGAACACACACGCTCCCCTTCAGCTCCCAGCGGTACCCTAACGAGAAGCTTAAGAGCACCCTACAAAGACCCTGTTAGGTGGATATGAGAAAGGAGAGTGAGGAACATCCTCACAGGCTCCCTGCCTGCAGCAAATACAAAACTGGGAGTCAGACAAGTTTGGAGCCATAGTCCTGCTTGGAAAGGTCTGTCTTTCCTTATTCACCCAAAAGCCACTATACTCATCTGTAGGTGACAAGGGGCATACTCTATACACATATAACCTGGCACCCATCAGCTCCTCATACCTATAGACTCCCAACTGAGTAGGGTATGTTGCCCAATTTGCTTCTCAAGAAGATGCAGACACTCCTGGTGCCAGCTGAGTATGTGCCCTGCCCCAGCCAGAGAACCATTCCATACAGCCTCTGAAGCAGACGGGAAGACCACAAATGGCACCTGGGGAGAAGATGGCGGGTGTACGGCCAGCTACAGCTTCCTGGCGCTTTCTGGCAAAGTCTGAGATCTTCCAGATGAAGACTCCATCATAGGTGGATGCTTCCAACTCTGAGACCTTCTGCTCCAGGTCGGCCATGGCCAGGTCCTTAAGACCAATGCTCCTCTCTAGTTGCTGCACCTGTAGAGCAGAGATCACTTAACTTCGATAAGAAGGCAGGGACCTAACTGCTATATTCTATGCACCCTGAGCTCCCATTTCCCACACTGCTAGCCTTTGGAAGTCTCTGGAGTCTTTTCTGTCCCCAAGAGCTACATACTAAATGTGAGGTAGAGGTACATGTTCCACTTCACTTAGAAGGCTCTGGGCCTACAAGTACCCAGGAGCTTCACCCACCCAGCACGATATAAGTATAACTGATGCTGTGTTAGGCCTTGCTAGCCCATCAAACCCTATGGCTGAGTCTAATAAGAATCAGAAAGCAAGAGGCCAAAGCCCAAGTCATGGAGTGTAGGAGCTCTACGCTGTACAGGTTCCAGAAATCCAGAACTTGCTATCCCCGCTAGGCACAAACCTTGTTACTCAGGGCCTCTATTTTGTCCTGGTCTAGCCGGTGCTGCCGGCTACACGCCTCTGCAGTCACTGCCACCCTCTCTACCTCCCGGTTCAGGACGCAGACAATGTTCTCAAAAGTGGCCGTCTTCTGTTCCAAAGTGTGGCACCGCTGCAGCAGCTCCGGCCCCACTTGGCTTTGGCTTCCCTGTGAGGCTGGGGACTCCAGGAATGAGTTCAGCAACAGGGCTAGGTGTTCCCGCAGCCTCTGCACCTCGTGATCCTGCAGCTCTTCAGTCTCCACCTGCGGGTCAGGACAGCGTTTGTACAGAACCAGCCCAGGCGGTGCGGCACTGTGGCCACATGCACTGAGGGACATGTGGTTGTTATCTCGAGACACACGCTCCATGCTGCCCCACCACGGCAGTCATGGACTCTACCCTTCTGAAACTGTAAAGTCCCAAATAAACTCTTTCTTCTAAAAGTTGCCTTGGTCATAGTGTCATTACACAACAATCATAAAAAAGTAACTAAGATACAACTAAATATTTTCAAACTTGTGCACACAATTTTTTAAAGTGATGTACTTATTTTTATTTTGTGCACATTAGTGTTTAGTCTGCGTGTATGTCTGTGTGATGGTGTCTGATCCCCTGCAATTGAAGTTACAATAGTTGTGAGCTGCCATGTAGGTGCCAGGAACTGAACCTAGGTCCTCTGGAAGAGCAGCTAGTGTTCTTAACCACTGAGCCATCTCTCTAGCCCTTTGTGTAAACAATTTTAAGAAGTTAGACTTCAAAATTACAAAAATATCATTACACTGTATGCTAATTAAGAAAAATAAAAAGGCACAGTGGCAAATGCTTTCAATTCCAGCATTCAAAAGGCAGAGACAGATGGATTTCTATGAGTGCAAGGCCAGCCTGGGCTACATACTAAATTTAAGACCAGCCTGGGCTATATAGTAAAAATCTGTTCCTAAAACAAAACCAGGGCTGGCAAGATGGCTTAGCATGTAACTGTGCTGTCACCAAGCCTGATAACATGAATTTAACCCCTGGGACTCATATGCTGGAAGGACAAAACCAACTCTGAAAGCCGTCCACGGTTTCACATGGATACCAGAGCTTACACACACAAACACACATAATAAATGTAATAAAAATATTTACAAAACTAATAAGACACCAAGATACTCGAGCCCCCAGTAACAGGAGGCCCAGCAGGAAACGTATGTGCACCTCACAGGGTAGGCGGCAGCTGGAACTAAGATGAACACAAAAGGACATGCCATCTGCTCAGTGGCTTCTCCTGCAGGGGCCAGCAAGGTCACCACAGAGCTAGAGCTTAACTGGAGCACCCTATGAACTGAAAAGGCCCAGGACCGAGGTGACAGCAGCTCGGCTTCCGGGCAGCTTCTAAACTACCTTCTGCTGTGCCGAAATCTCGGTGGAGACCTCCAATTGCCGCGCACGGCGCCCCCATGTCTGCATTCGGTGCGCTGGCACCCAGTTACCAAGCTTCGGGCAAGGGGCAGGAGGTTAAAATTCACAAACACAGACAGACAGAAAGACAACGACACGGGTCATCCTTGAATTCCCCAAGAATGCCCCTTTTATTGTGTTCAGGGGCAGATTATATAGAGACAGCCATGCCCCAGCCAAACCCACCAGAAACCACTTCTCCTGCCATCAGGAACTCCTGAAGGTCTCGTGCCCAGAGCAGCTGTAGGCACTCAGATGAGGGCATTACAAGAAATTCAGGATCTGGGGTCTAACTGCTCCCAACACTGCTGGGAACTCAGTTGTTCTGAAATGGAGGTAGCAACTATCCCCACCTCCAACAGAAGAGGAGAGAGATGCTGTGTCACCAGACACCATATACTCAGCTTTCCTTCTCTTACCCTTTATGTACACACCCTACAGGCCAGGCCCTCTGTGGACCAGCACATGGTCATGAGTCACGATGGGAAATAATGTCCAGGGGCTCCCATTGTACAGATAAAGAGGGATAATAAATGAAGAAATAGCTTGTGCAGTATGAAAATGAGGGAGGGGGCAGGTCTACATGAACAGAGAAGGGGCACATGTGGACAGGAACCTGTGGAGGCCTGAAGGAGTCCCCAGAAACAGCAAAGCAAAGTGGGAGTGGGGAGAAGTCAGCTTCTTCAAGGACAGCCAGGTCAGTGACCAGGGCAGAGGCCAGCGGTCTTGGGAGAGAGACCATGGTAACTGTAAATCCGAGGGTCTGGTCAAGCCATATCTTGCTTTTACTTTAACAGATCAGAGCAGCAGAGTGGTCAGAAGGTGCCCAACCAACATAGAAAGCCTGTTTCCAGGCAGGAGATGAAGTAACAAGACAGGAGTTCAAGGGACAGGAGCCATCTGCCAACAGCCAAGAATTTATTACTATTTATGTGAATATGAGACAAGAAAAGGATCTTGCAGACAACGAGGCCCTGGGGTTTTCGTTAGACAACTGAGCAATCAATGTGCTTTTTTTCCCCCTGGGAAAGATGGGAATAGGGTGGAGAACAAGGAGCTAGAAGGTGAAGATGTACTTCTAAGGTGTCTATCAGATACCGTGGGAGGCTCCAGATGTCAGAAGCACATATATTTAGGTACTCTCAGAGATCAGTGATCTCAGTGATCAAAGCCACCTAGAGATTTCCGTAGAGTATGCCTGGACACCTAAGGGCAGGAAGAAGGATGACTGAGAGACAGCCAGGAGAGATACCAGAGAGGCTGAGGAGCCTAGGAGGAGCCCAAGCTGGAGACAGGTTAGCATAACAGAAAGACCCAGCCAGGTCCCCAGCCCCTAACAGCAGACTCCTGGCTTACCATTTCAGGACAGCCCACGGTGTGGAATCTGCAGGGAACCCGACACTTGCTGCATGCTCTAACATGGTCCTGAAACTGAAAGATCAGGAGGATAAGTTACCAGCGTCATTGTCATCCCTACCTCACTTGTGCCATTTGCTTAATGTACTGATCAAGTCAGAATTAACAAAAGAAACCACTAGTTGCACCCTTTGGGCCTTCTCATTGTCATGCAAGATTAAGATAAAACAAGCCACTTCCACTGTCAATCACTGGGAAGCAGACATTTCAGGATTGCTGTGGAAAGGTCTAGCTCCTAGTTTTGGGTGAGATCCATGCCACACAGAAAGCAAGCCAGCTGTTATGTCTGTCTGGTTTTTTTGTTTTTTGAGACAGGGTTTCTCTGTGTAACAATCCTAGCTGTCCTGGAACTAGCTCTTGTAGACCAGGCTGGCCTCGAACTCACAGAGATCCGCCTGCCTCTGCCTCCCAAGTGCTGGGATTAAAGGCGTGCACCACCACTGCCCAGCACTTCTGTCAGTCTTGAGAGTAGACAATATTGAATACCTGGGCCTCAGGTAGAACATTCAGATTCACAAGCATAGAGCATAAGAACAGGCCAGTCCTGTTTTTGGAGGGGCAGGACAGCACAAAAGACTACTGATGAACAAGTGAAACCTAAGCAAACACTCCACTGAACACAAACATTTCACACGCAACCGAGGCCACGTGTCTGGCAAGGGCAGGAGGAAGACCACCTCTTTGAGATCCAGTGAGGGTAGGGAGTCATTTTTTTTCACCTACCATTCCAGCCAGCAAGTATGGTCAGGCTTGCCCTGTGAAAAACTCAACTTAAAAAAAAAGAGAGTGGAGGAGGCTGGAGATGGCTCAGAGGTTGAGAGCGCAGGTTGATTTTTCAGAGGACCTGGGTTCAATTCCCAGCACCCACATGACGACTCACAACTATCTTTAACTCCAGTTTCAGGAGATCTGAAGCCCTCACACATACATACATGCAGGTAAAACACCAATGCACATGAAATAAAAATAAATACATCATTTAAAAATAATAATAAGCCAGGCGTGGTGGAGCACACCTTTAATCCCACCACTTGGGAGGCAGAGGCAGGTGGATCTGTGAATTCTAGACCAGCTTGGTTACAGAATGAGTTCCAGTTAGGGCTATACACCAAAAATCTTATTATTTGGGGTAACTAAATCTGTCCTTGGGCCACGGTCATTTGTATTTAACTAAAAAATAAACTGCTTCTTATTTCCTTGTGGTGAGCGGTTTATTTTTTTTTTTTTTGTCAACAAGAAGGAAGCCCAGCTCAATCATAGAAAGTTTGTTTGGTAAGCATGAAGCCCTGAATCCAACCCCAGTACTACATGTCCCCCATTCCCAAAAAGGAACTTGCCAACCGTAACAACACAAACCATGATTGTGTGTGTATACCTACAATCCTAGCACTTGAGAGTTGGAGGCAGGAGGATCAGGAGTTCAAGGTTATCCTTGGTTAAGTTCCAGGCCAGCCAGGGCTACATAAAACCCTGGTAGGGATGGGGGTAGGGAATGCCAGACAGGGTGAAACGTGTCTTTAAGGCAAATCCATGACTTTAAGGCCAGCCGTGTCTACATAGCAAATTCTAGGCACACAGGGATATATAATGAGACCCTGTCTCAAAATAAATGAATGACAAAAAAAAAAATCCAAATGAACATTGAAGGATTGATTAGTCACTATGCCCATTCGGGTGATAGCAAGGAAGTCTCACTTTGAGGCTATCCTCCCTTTGGGCAGCAGGTCACAAACTATCCCGAATGACAGACCTCTACCACTGACCATCAGGTCTAGCACCCATGGGCTTCAGAAGATGGAAGGGATTGCTTTACCTTCTCCCGAGAGATCTTCTTCTTGCCACAGCCATCACAGGTTAAGGGGAACTTAGGGCAGACCTCATAGTGCACCTTGAAGAAAAACAGAAACATTAGATGGGGATGCCAACACCAGGACAGGGCAGTGAAGGAGAAGGGGATGGGGACACATGAAGTGCTCAAGACAACAGCCAGCATCTAGGAGGATACTGATGTACTCATGGCTCCTCAGATCGATCCTCTCTGAAGCTGTGTTTAACACCGAGTGAGATCCTGTAAGCACCCTTACAAATTCAGACTGCAGAACTTTCTTCTTCCTCTATAGCCTCCAGAGAACACAAGAAAGAAGAGAACAAAGGGTCTGTGTAGAGACTGAAATGGCTGTGCAGGACTTTCACAGAACCAGACTATACTATCCTCATGTGGCCCCAGAGCACAGCCAGATTATCTTTTAGAGAGACCCCGATATGCTACTACAGAGTGCCCAACATCTAGATGATTGTCTGGCCTGACCACACAACAGTTCAGGAACACAGTGCCAACACCCAAGAGTGGAGAGCAGTAACAGCAGGCAGCTGAGAAAGGCCTGGAAAAAGAGATACTAATGACCCTGACTCCAACAGGAGTGAATGGTCTCACAGCGGGAATGTGGACAAGCCAGAAAGTGACAGGGCAAATATTGTTAAATTATAGATATGTCTGCCTTGGACGTGATCCCCAAAGATCTCCACACTGAAGGCTTAGTCCCTAGCATAGCTGTGCATGTGGTGTAATCCACATGGTGTGGCCAAATGATTCTAGGACCACTGGGAACATGCCCTCAAAGGGTCCCTTACTCTTTCTCTTTCTTTTTTTTTTTCTCTTTTGTTTGGTTTTTCAAGACAGGGTTTCTCTGCAGCTTTGGAGTCTATCCTGGAACTAGTTCTTTTAACCCAGGGTGGCCTTAAACTCTGAGTCCCTTACTCTTTCTTTTTTTTCGGTTTTTCAAGACAGGGTTTCTTTGTGTAGCTTTGGTGCCTGTCCTGGAACTAGCTCTTACAGACCAAACTAGCCTCGAACTCACAGAGATCCACCTGCCTCTGCCTTCTGAGTGCTCAGATTAAAGGTGTATGCCACCACCACAGGCTCCTATCATGTACTCTAAAACCAAGATAAACCTCTGTCTTTGGAAAGAGATTATCTCAGGCCCTTGTGAAAGCCATGGCAAACTGTTACTGATAATAACCCTGAACTCCGCCAACGGAATGGAATGACATAGTCCAAACTTGCTGATGGAGGAGTGACACACAGCTGGTAGATCACAGTGCCGTTTCCTCTACCTGCTGTGCTTCAACTTTTCTCAAATGAGACACATTTTTCTTGTTGTTTGGGGGAGGTGGAGTCCTGAGTACTGGGATTATGAGTTACCACACTCAATTGTAAACACTTGAAAATAGCGAGGCGGTGGTGGCTCACGCCTTTAATCTCAGCACTTGGGAGGTAGAGGCAGCCAGATCTCTGAGTTCAAGGCCAGCCTGGTCCACAGAGCAAGTTCTAGAACAGCCAGGGTTACACAAAGAAACCCTGTCTTGAAAAACAAACAAAACAAGAAAAGTACTTGAAAAATTTTCAGTCCCCTATGGTGGCATAAGCCACTAATCCCAGCACCTGAGAGACAGAGCCAGGAGGATCTGCGAGTTTGAGCCTTGTCTACATAGCAGGTTCCAGTCCACCCAAGGCTACAGATGAGAACCTATCTCAAAATATACATGTATATATTTCCAGATTTATTTATTTTATATGTATGAGTGTTTTGTCTGGTAAACCATATGCTTGCCTGGTGCCCACATAAGTCAGAAAAAGACATTGGATCCCTAGAACTGGCGTTATGGATTACTGAGTCATCATGTGGGTGCTGTGAACTGAACCCAGGTCCTTTAGAAGAGCAACAAGTACTCTTTACTGTATTACATGCCGAAGCAGAGTCCCACCAAGGACCTTCTAAACCCCCATGGCACCATGGAAACCAGTATAAAGAAGAAGCTAAGCAAACTCCGACTACGGCAGCAAACTCTAGCTGAATGCCCACCCAGGCTGTACCCGCCCAGCGCACCTCCAGGTCTTCACGGCTATAGGGTGCCCTGCAGTGCTGGCAGCTTAGGCTCCTTTTGGGGCATTCCTGCTCAGTGTGATGCTCCTTCTCGCTGAGGCGGATCAGGCCTTTACATGCAGGACACTCGGTAAGTAGGAATGGGCATAGTCCTTCATGGCAGCTCTGGCAACAAAAGGAGGAATATGAAGATAGTGTGCAGACCCTGCGGGTAGCCGCTGCACGTGCAAGTTGCTTGGAGTTCCATGTTATCCTACCCACTTCCTCAAGATCACTCACTATGCAGACGCAGGTCAGTGTACCCTCTTCCCACTTTCGGAAACCAGGGATGCTGACTCCTAGCTGTACTAGACTGAGCTGCTCCATTGCAGCTGGTCTCTGTAAAGTGGTACCCCAAGGACACTTTCTTCTTCGACTAAACACCCATGACACCCACCCCTTCCCATGTCAGCTCCCAACTAAGTAAGTATATTGTTCTCCAGTATAAAGGCAAACACACAGCGGGGCCATGCTGCAGATCTTGCCAGGTCTGACCTCGTCACTGTTACAGTGGAGCTGGGAGACAAAAGATAGAGAAGAGAGACAGAGAATGTGTGAGAGTAGCTGCATGGCTCCCAAAACCTGAAGCTCTGGGCATGACCTAGCGAAGGTCTAGCGTACCACATAAATAGCCAGGCCAAGGTGTTGGAAGGCCAGCCTAGAGCCAGCTGTTATCAATGTACAGGATGTACACCTAAAATCTATGCTGTGAAGGGCCAGACTGATCCACAAGAGACTGCCCTGGACCCCAGCCCAGCACACTGAACAGGAGCAAACCATGACATAGATGCACTGTGCCTCCCAGTCAACCAAAGAGCAGTAATACAGGGACACCCTACCTATAAACCAGGAGAGACAGGGCAATGAACAAGTCCCCAGTTAAATGCTTTCCTTATAAGAGTTGCCTTGGTCATGCTGTCTCTTCGCAACAATAAGACACTAAGACACACAGTTAACCAGAGAAACATAGCATTAGAGGTTGTCTAACCTATCTTTTTGTTTTCCCTTCCTGCATTTTTTTTTTTTTTTTTTGGCCTGGAGGATACAGGTTGAGACAGGGTTTCTCTGTGTAGCCTTGGCTGTCCTAGAACTGGCTCTTTAGACCAGGCTGGCCTCAAATTCAATAGATCTGCTTGCCTCTGCCTCCCAAGTGTTGGGATTAAAGATGTGCAGCAACCACACCCATTGAAACCCTACGTTGAGCACATAAGTCAGTACAGGAAGCACACTCAATACTATGCAGCCTCCACTGTTCATCATAAAACTCTCACCTTTCTAAACACTAACTCACTCTCCATTAATAGACACCTCCGCCTCTGGAAACCTTTACCCCATGGCCCCTGCTATGGACTCGCCCCCTTGGACCTGGCTCATCTCACTGAGCTCACAGAGAGGCTTTGAAGCAGAAGAAACAAGAGGAAAACTGCCAGGAGAAGGTTAACAGTCAAGAAGTTAAGTCCTGAGGCTGAAGGCAAATCCAGAGCAGGGCAGAAGGACCATTAGCCAGGCCATCAAGATGGAGGATGCAGCTCAGAGTCATCCAAACAATTCTGGAGGAAGGCTCTTCTGAGAGGACAGGGGTGAAGAGCCCTCATTCAAACCCTAGAAAGAGGTGGGATTCTAGACAAGGAAAGGCATGCTAGGTCTGAAAGCTGGACAACCGCCTCAACAGGACACACAGGAACACAGATGTGTTGTGTGCCATGCTCCCATAACTCCTGGTTATAAAGACAAGCAAAAAGAGGGGCCTCGGGAGGAGTTACTATGCTGTAACAGTTACAGAACATAAAAATTAAAGCACAAATAGTTACTACAATTTAGCTAAGAGGCTCTATATGACTTAGGGCTGGGGAGATGGCTCAGTTGATAAAGCACTTGCCACACAAACACAGAAGCCTGAGTTCCGACCCCAAACTCCACATAAGAAAAAAAAGGCCAAATAGAGTAGCGTACTCCTGTAACCCCAATGTTGGGAAAACAAAGATAAAGGGATCTGAGGTAAGACGGCTAGCCAGCCTAGACTTACTGGTGAGCTCCAGGTCAGTAAGAAACCCTTTCTCAATAAAGAACGCGGCTCCTGAGGAACAACACCCAAGGCTGACCTCTGGCCTGGCCTCCACATGTACATACACACATGTGCAGCCACATGGACACATACCATTCACACAAAATACTCAAAGCTGTACATATGGGAGTAGAAAGCCCAGAATGCACACAGTCCTGGATTCAACCCTCTATACTAGAAAAGAAATTAAAAAATGACAAGGCAGCTTAGACTTGCTTTGGCGCAATCCCCGAGGGAAACAAGGGTGACGAGACAGCTGACAGAGCCTGGTGGGTCCCAGGGAGCCCAGCCCTGACTTGCCTCTCAGCCCACTACTCAAAGGTACTCTATGTTTTTGAGATAGGATCTTAAGCAATTTGTTCTTGACCACAAACTTTCTATGTAGCTGAGGATGGCCTTGAACCTCTCATCCTGACAAATTTCAATAAAATTTTTCCCCTGGGCTGAGACTGTGGGAATGGTAGAGTATGTGCCTTCCTCCCACCTTTTTCTTTGTCAAGACAGGGTTTCTCTGTCTTCTCTGTCTTAACAGCCCTGGCTATCCTGGAACTCACTCTGAAGTCTACAAAGACCCGCCTACCTCTGCCTCTGAGTGCTGGGATGAAAGTCATGTGCCACCACCGCCCGGCCTGTATGTGCTTTTTATGTTCATGGCCCTGGGTTCAATGCCCTGCATGGGTGCTTCAATTCCCAGCTGAGTTCAGGTCCTGAGAATGACCTGAGCTGGAGCTCACTGATTAATCTACGCTGGTCAGTCCCCAAACCCAGGGACCCTACTGTCTCTGCTTCCCCAACACTGAGATTACAGGAGTATGCTGCTATCCCTGACTTTTTTAGATGGATTCTGGGGGGAACCAGGGGCCCAAATGCCGGTTCTTGGGTCCTGAGCTCAAAGAGTCACAGGCAGAAGATACACTTGTCCCCAACACACTCAGGCAACAAGGACAAAGCTCCGTTTCCCCACCTGGCAGACACAATCCAAACACATCAGTATTTACTCAACCAGAATTCAAATTGAACAAATACAGTTGACATAACTGATTTTTTTTCTTCAGGTTTTGTTTGTTTGTTTTGCTGTTTTTTAAGATAGGGTTTCTCTGTGTAGCTCTGGCTGTCCTGGGACTTATTCTGCAGACCAGGTTGGCCTCAAACTCAGAGACCCGCCTGCCTCTGCCTCCTGAGTGCTGGGGTTAAAGGTGTGCACCACCACAATCTGACTATAACTGAATTCCATAAGAACACATAATTGTGGGCTGGAGAGACGACTCCAGTTAGGAGCATTTGCTGCTCTTACAGAGGACTCAGATTCAGTCCCCAGAATACACACGGGACTCACAACTAATCTTAACTCCAGTTCGAGGAGATCCAGTGCCACCTTTTGGTTCCTCTTTGTGCACGAGGCACACATGTGGTGTACATATACACATGCAGATAAAACACATATAAAGATTAAAAAGAAAAGAAAATACAATGGCCATGGACACTAGGAGACCTGCCTCCCAGTGCCAGGTGCGCCTGTGTATTTGTAGTCCTGGTTGGTCTGGAACTTACGACGCAGACACCAGGCTTGCCTTGCCTTTGTCTTCCCTTGTGCGGGGAAACCGGTATGTACTGCATGCCTTGCCTTTGAGATAGCAGATTTTAACAGGGCATCACCATAAAGGAAAAACAAAGCTAAGGCTAAGCAGGATTTTTCTCCAACTTTCCAGACATTTTAAATAATTCAAACCATAAGACAAATGTTGTAGTCACATTCTTAGTTTCCAGTAAAAAAATCAAGAAATAAACAGATGTGTAACAAGCAAGAGACAGGATTATCTGCAAAGATGGTAATGACTACACACAGAGTAGATAATTTCTGTCCTGGCCTGTGACATTTGCCACCAGTGAAAAGCTTTTATCAATAAAATCAGCTAAGGCAGAGCTGTGCCTGCGCTCCCACGTGACCAAACCCAACTCATCTCAGGGACTTTCCAGACCTCTCGAAGGGTGCAGCCAGGGACTTTCCAGCCTGCATGCCTGCAAAGCCACATGGCACCAAGCCCATAGCCTGGCTGCAGTCCCTAACCATCAGCCAGAGGCCCACACAGCCACTGACCTCTATTACCACAGGCCTGGAGGCCACAGAAATCCCAGAGGAATCTAGACCCTAACAGGGCTGGGAACTATTTTTCCACCTGCCCCAGGGGTCTCTCAAACATCCTTAAGGGCAAAATGTTATATAGGGTCCTCATTCCCTACACCAACATTCTCCTGCATCCACCCTACTTTCCTCGGGGCCATCTCTTTCCAAGATAGCACTAGGCATTTCACTTTAAGAATATAATGTGACTATGGCTCCTGACCAGGCCCTGACACCATGCTAGAAGAGAAGACTACAGTTTCTTGTTCACCCAAGTGAAGCCCAAACTGCTCAGCTAGCAAAATGAAACCCAAAGCCCAAGATCACAAAGTGTCATCAGTCAACAGGACATGGGACATGTAGCCATACACACATGGCAGAGCGCAGAAGAGACAAGGTCTCACTAAGCAGCCCAGGCTACCCTTGAACTCATATGGTCCTCCTGTCTCTGCCTCCCAAGAACTGGGATTATAGGTGTACCTTACCATATCTAGCTGAGACAAAACCTTTTTGAAGGTTGTTGACTGGCCAACAAAGAAGAGTAACTTGGTGGACCCCAGTGGCCTACCTAACCACCTGGTCTCTGTGATGCAGGGTTTAACTGAAGATGTGTAAAGGTGACACGGGGCTCACACTAATACCCCACTACACCATACTATCTGTATACCTCCTCTGCCACTGCCTTTTAGATATCTTTCTGTGACCACATAACAAATATACCCAATACTTGAACAATTTTCAGTGTCAACACAAATCAAAACAAGAGAACCCTTATGAGCTAGCCATGATAGTGAACGCTTTTAATCCTAGTACTCAGGAGGCAGGCAGATCTTGTGAATTCTAGGACAACCAGGGCTACAGAGAAAGATCCTGTCTCAAAAAAAACAAAAACAGAACAAAAACCAACAAACCCAGAAAACAAGTAACAAAAAGAAAACCTTGTGGGTATGATATACAACACAGAATCTCACTGACCTTAGAAGCTGCAGTTTCCAACAAAGAATTGGAGATCTGCAACCTAAGCAAATGTGATGTTACCAAGGCCAACGTGGTACTAGCTCCTTACCTAAGGTACCTACAAATCTCCTGTACCTCTGGGGTAGAGCAGGAACTTGAGACATGGAAAGAACAGACAAGCTCTATGGTATAGGCCTATGATGCACTATTTGGGTTTCAGAAAAGGTACTCTTAAAAATAAAATAAAAGAGATAAAACAAAAGCTGGCACACGGCTTTAATCCCAGCACTCGGGAGGCAGAGGCAGGCGGATCTCTGTGAGTTCGAGGCCAGCCTGGTCTACAAGAGCTAGTTCCAGGACAGGCTCCAAAGCTACAGTAGAGAAACCATCTCGAAAAACAAAACAAAACAAAACAAAACACCCAAAAACCCCACAAAGGTTCACTAGGTAGGCCAGGTAAATCCTGAACTCATGATTTTCCTGCCTCAGTTTCCAAAGTGTTGGGATTGCAGTCATGTGGCAGCTTACTCTCAGAAAGGGACACTTTCAAGGAGCAATGCTTTTTCATATACATCAGCCAGGCCAGTCCCAGCAGGAGTAGAGAACAGCTTCCATAAGATCTGTTTTGCAGGGGCTGGAGCTGGCTCAGCGGTTAAGAGCACTGCTGCTCTTCCAGAGGACCCAGTTGTAATTCCCAGCACCCACACTGCAGCTCACACTGTCTGCAGCTCCAGCAGTCAATACTCTCACACAGACACACATGCCAGCAAAACACAAATGCATATAAAATACAAACACACAAATTATTTAAAAAAAATGTTTGTGGAGTAGAATTCCCCAAAGTCCACTGCTGGAGATTTCAGCCACCAGGCCAAAACAGAAATGTCTTTCTACCTCATATTCTTTCAAGGTTCCCTTCCAGGTGCATCCATCATTGGGACAGACAGCTGGCAGACTCTCCACCTCCCTGCGGGCAGCATTATCTGGAAAGGCCTGGAACAGAAACATTCTTGGGTTATACCTTCTCCCAGCACCCTACTGCCTATGAAGCAACATCTAGATCAGAGACCGTACCCAGAACAACCTGTGCCATTCTCCTGAGTCAGTACACGGAGCAGAAGATAACAAAGGACCAGCTAAGCCATGCTTCTGCTTCCCAATCTTTCCACCCCAAACCAATCATGAGAGGCTACTCCTAGCTCCCAACTTCTCATTCTGTTACCAATGTTGCTAAACAAAATTTCTAAGTATTTTCTGTTCGTTTTGACTTGTGTACTTACCGAGCTGCTCTCTAAAATAGAAATGCCTTCTTCATACAGGCCTTCGTGGACACAGGCAGCACAATTCTGAGGCCCAGAGCTAGTGGTAACAAAGGAAACAAAATCCCACTGCAAAATTTGCTGCAGAAATTAACTGAGCACGGTTGGCTCAGCCCGCAATCCAGCTCCACACCACTCATTCTTAATTTTTCTCATCTTTGATCAAACAAGTATGTCAACTGCACGATATTTTAAAAACTACAAATGAGAAGATTCAAATGCAGAATAGGGTATCAGGGCTTGAACTTGCAAGGTCAACTCATTTCTTCCTTTTTTTCTTTTTGAATTTGTGACTTCAGGGACCAAAGCATGGCTTTGCGAATGCCAGGTACGTAAGTGCTTTATCACAGAGCCTCAACTCCAGCCTTTATTTCTTTCAGAGAGCACTGGCTCTCTGGTAAACCTGACACTCCAAACACATGGCAGAAAAACGTGGGTGTGTTTATCTTCTCCACATGCACTGCTGCCTTTCATACCGTTGTACAGGGACACATCAGCCACACACCCACATGACATTCAATGCATCCACCAGAGCAGCCTAAGGGAGCTATAATCCTCACAGTAAACTTGTGCCTGTGAAACCAACAATAATGGATTATACTTCATTCCACATGTCCAAAAATAATATATAACCTATGTTTTCATTTGTGTGCATGAATTATGCACGTGTGAATACAGGTGCGTGTGTGTGTGTGTGTGTGTGTGTGTAAACCAAGGTCAAATATCAGGTATTCCTCCTCAGGTACCATCCACCTTTTTTCAGATAGAACTCTCACCAGGACCTAGAGAGCGCAGATTAGGCTAGGCTAAACAGTGAGCCTCAAGAATCCTCCTATAGCTGTCTCCAGGCATATGATGTCACTACACACACATATTACCATGCCCAAGTTTTTACATGGGTGGAGGGGATGACTGCAGAGCAAGCACTTCACCATCTCTCTACTCAGCCCCACTGTTACGTTTTTAATTTTTTAATTATGTTTTTAAAATTTATTGTATGTATAAACATGTACCAAGGCATTCAGGGAGAGGTCAGAGGACAATGTGGGAATTCTCTCCCTTCACTGTGTGTGGATCACTGAGCTCAAACTCAGGCCACCAGGCTTGGCAGCAAGTGCCTTCACCCACTGAGACATTTCTCTGACTTCTGAGGTTGATTTTGAACTTGCTATGTAGCCAAGAATGACCTCAAACATCTGCTTCCAATTTCCACCTCTCAAGAGCTGGAAACAAGAATGCGCTATCATACCTTTCTAAGATCAATTCTAAATTCTTTCTTTCTTTCTTTCTTTCTTTCTTTCTTTCTTTTTTTTTTTTTTTTGAGACAAAGTCTATGTAGCCCTAGAATTCACTTGTCGACTAGGATGGCCTTGAGCTCAGAGATCCTCCTGCTTCTGCCTCCTGAGTGCTGGGATTCTGCTTCACTATACCCAGCTACAATCAATGGTTTTAAGTGGTAAATTTTACCTTCTTAGTTTGGGCTAAGCCTCCAGAATCCAAGGAGAATTTGTACTAAGAACCACTATACTAGACAGCACAATCTAACATCAGACCCACCCACTCGCCCTTGCCCACTCGGGCAGCATGCCATGCACACCTGAGGATGTTGTTCAGGCAGAAGGAGCAATAGCGGTGACCACACTGGGCCTGGAAGGGCCTCCGCAGGATGTTTCTGCACGCTGAACACAGGTACTTGGCTTCTAACTTGGTCCCCAGGAGGGTCTTGGAGAAGCCAGGCTGCAGCAGGTCTAGGGAGCCAGGGGGAGTCACACTGGCTGCAGCCATGTGAGTTTTAACCCCCCACACACCACAAAGCCCTAAAGAAAACAGACCACATCACACCTCAATTCAGAATAATCCTCTAGAGCAGAGGTTCTCAACCTTCCTAGGGCTTCAACCCTTTAATATAGTTCCTCACACCATAAAATTATTTTTGTTGCTACTTCATAATAGTAATTTTGTTACTGTTATGAATTGTAAATATCTGTTTTCCAATAGTCTCAGGCAACCCCGTGAGTCTTCCACCCCCAAAGGGCTCACAGCCCACGGTTACGAGAACTACCACTCTAGAGGGAAAAGGAAGGTGGTAGAGTCTACTAGGAGGCACATGGTGAGGTGCCCGGGTCACTACACTGATCTTGAAAGAGGATCTAAGAAACAAGATTTTAGAGTTCTGGGAAGCCTTGAAGATAAGCCAAACAAATCTCCTGCTACAAATATGGGAAGAGATGACAATAAGGGTGACAAGAGACTTGATGTCACCCACAATAACTATCCAATTCATGAGCTTCCTACTTTCTGGCATTAAATTGATCCTGGCTGGAGCACTTCCTGCAGAAACCAATAGGCAGCATCCTCCATCCTACACCCATGGTCCCTAAAATGAGCATGTTCTAAGACAGCGGGTGGCTTCTGAAGCATACCATAGGCTGGCAGTCCTTAGATCCCAAACAGTCCCCTGGAGGTGGACTCCTGGGCATGAGACGCTGTCAGTCTGCATTAATCACTGTTCCCTGTTTGGTATCAGTTCTCCACACACTGCACTGAGCCCACAGCCTGCAGAGCCCCTCCCTCTTCATGTCAGTCCAGACCTGACACCTGCCATCCTTGCCAAGATGCTTCGCTCAAAGCCAAGTAGAGTCCATTCCTCTTCCCTCCTCTAGGCATGACCCGCCATACCAGAAGAACCACCCCTGCCTGCCCCATCCTGTTTTCCTCTTCTCCACCCCAGGCTTCTCCCTCATCCTCCAGCACGGCCTCCACTGGGCTCCCTCTCAACTCCCAGAGTCAGGCCTTCCACTTCCCCATTTTCTCAGGTAGCACTCTGGGAGCCTCACACTCAGGAGCCCAGAAGAGAGGCCTACTCAGGCTGAGGCAGGTGTGGAGAGGCCTGGACTACCTGAAGTAGCAACCTGGTACCCTATGTCTTCCAGTGGCCTCTCGTTCCTGGAGTACACCATTTCCCAGTGACAACCTCCTTGCCCTATCTCCATGTCCAAAGCAGCCTAAACGTTGGGGGTAGCTGCTAACCATACTTTCTGCCAAACAGGGTTCCTCAGCCTCTGAGAAGAGTGTGGGAAGACCTGGCTCTCACTCAGAAGAACAGGCCAGTGAGGGCAAAGAAGTCTGGGGTATGGGGTGGGAGGACACGGAACTCCAGGGTCTTAGCTGCCAAGATCGGGTTCAGTTTCAGAAGCTGAGCTTAAGGAAGAAGTGGGTTATGTTCCCTGGGATGCAGACTAGGAAGTGTGTGGTATCGGAGGTGTGCTGAAGGCAGGGAGGCCATAGCAGCAGGAGCAGCAGCATCTCCGGATGCTCTCTTCCCAGCAAAATCCCAGTCATGTTTCATTTAACAAATCACCTCTCAGAACCATTCCTACATTTAAATACCAGAGGCAATTCCCAGGCCCCAGGAGCAATGGCAGCACTGGCTGCCTCATGACTGGGCAACTGCCAGATAGTACCTTGCTGCCTCATTCAAACCTTGCTGCCCCACTGACTTGCCTGCCCTCAAAGCCTCCGGGCACTCACATCCTGGCACGCACAAGGCCCCATCTAGCAGGCAAAGAACTGGTGGATGGCTACTGTGAGAAAAACAGTGTGGGTCTAGCTCCACAGCCTGAGTCACTTGGTTCTAGGTCTACTGGCCAGTCTGCCAAGACCCTCCTCGTCCCCGCCCACTGCCTTCAGGGTTACTTGCTGCTCACCAGGGACTCATCAAGCCCACTCCTTGCCCAACCCTTAGCCAATCCTGCCTCGTCCGGTGGACACCCTGCCCTGTTCTCCTTCACACCGATCCCAAACACCACCACCACCACCACAGTGTCGAGCCACACTCAGAAGTGAGACAACTGTACAACCACTCCACTGGCCATGCCCTGACCCCACTGCTTCCGACTGCTCCCAAACACTCCAACCCTAGGCCCTTCTTCAAACACAACGTCACTGGCCTCCGCTGGTAGTTGGGTGCTCAGAGCCCCAGGTACCAACAGGACATGCCTGGATACACACCAGCGTGGCTTTCAATGCAGCATTCATTAAAAGGTAACTGTTACTTACAAGCAGCTTGCTATCCTTTCCAGTGTACCTTGATTCTGATTACACATATTAAAACAATCCCACGCCATTCACAATGCACCAGTGACAGCTGCCATCTGTCACCTTCTTCTCATTCAACAACTGTTTTTCAGATGCCAGGCACCAGCATGACCGGTTTCTGTGAACCAACCCTTGGCTGAGGGTGTTGAGTCCGGAAGCAAGAGAACTCTGTTCTATCTGTACATCTCTAAGAGGGAAGAAGTTTCTCGCCTGTACTAGACAGGAGGAGTTAACAGAGAGCCCAAGCAGAAAGAATTTTAACTCAGGACACTTGAGGTCGTCAAGTGCACACAACTACAGCATTACAAACAGCAGGTCCTCTCCCCCTGGCCACCCCTGGGAACCAATAAGCAGCACAATGACCCCACACACTCACGGAGTACCCTTTACAAAAGAGGCACACTGATGTCTAAGGCTGAGACTCCTGAAGGGGACCTGACAGGGCACTGACCCGACAGAGCTCCTATATGGAACTCCAAGACAAGGCTGCAGGATACAGCTCACTCGTGCCCACATTCACTCAATTCTTCTGCATATACAATTTAATGATGCCCACATCCAAGTTCATAAAACATATGTATAACCTCCATCTACTCTAAGTGCCCTGGGCAGAAGGGCAAACCTGACTCTGCCCCGCTCTCGGGGTGGATGCTTCTCCTAGCCTCACGCGTGCATCTGGGCTGTGGGAGGAAACTCACTAGCGCCTGAGCTCAGTGAGACACCAAGTCACAAACAAAACAAAACAAAACCAAAAGCCCCAGCTGGCACTAAACAACCAGAAAGACATGAATGTAGGGCAGGTTTAATCGTATTTTATTTGTTTTTTGAGGCAGAGTCTCTTTGTGTAACAACAGTCCTGGCTCACCTGAAACTCTCTTTGTAGACCAGGCTGGCCTCAAACTCACGGAGATCTACCTGCCTCTGCCTCCTCCTCCCAAGTGATGGGACTAAAAGTGGGCACCACCACCTGGCCAAGTGAGAAAATGTTTTCATTTAAAAAAGGCCACAAAACACAGTTGGGCTCTAGCCTCCCTGTCTATCCTTCTCCCAGATATGCCCCTCAACAAGCCTTTCTCCTGTTTTGAGACAGGGTTTCTCTGTAGCTTTGGAGCCTATCCTGGCACTTACTCTGTAGACCAGGCTGGCCTTGAACTCACAGAGATTTGCCTGCCTCTGCCTCCTGAATGCTGGGATTAAAGGTGTGCGCCATGACTACCCAGCTCCAGATTTAGGTTTAAATGTCTGTCTGTCTCTTTCTCTCACTTGTGAATGGAGCGCCTGAGTTCTGTTAGGACCTCAACACGCAAACAACAAATGGATAGCTCCAGCCCTGACTGCATAGCTTCCTTGCTGCCACTGTGGCCTCTTGGGGGCCAGAGGGACCTTTATCACAGCATGAAGTCTGAGCCTCTACTCAGCTCAGAACCTCAATGGCTTCCCAGCTCTGGTCATGAAAGCTAAAGCTGCCCCAACTCCACCTGTCTGCCTACCCCAGCTCCCACCAGTTCTCTCAGGTCTCCGCCGTGTCCATTCTGCTAGGGCCTTACTCCCAGGACTGGCTGTCAGCAGTACAGAGCTAGAAAGAGGAAGGAGGGGAGCCAGCTTCTACAGCTCTCCCCTTCTGGCTGCTACTAGAGAAGTCGCCTTCCACTGATGGCTGCAGTCACATCAATAACTAGACAGCCAGCAGCTAACTCTGGCACACAGCACAAAATCTCTTTCTTTAACAACTGGCCCAGTCCGTCAGAAAATCACCCCATCCCCAACCCATGCCCTCTGCTCTAAACAGAGCACCCTAACTCTGGGTCATGTGCCTGCTGTCTAAATTCCAAATCCTTGATTTTCTTGTGTTCAGATCTCCAGTTCCAATCCACCTAAATTACAACCTGCCCCCAGACTCCAACTACACTGCCCACCTGGGTCCCAGGGTCTAGGTGCAGAGCGCACTCACTGGGTCTCCTTCTCTATGGCTAGCAGCAGGGCAAGCACAGTACAATAGTGTGATGGATGCCCAGTGTAAAGGGGCAGTGAATGGGGGAAAATTTCCAACATAAGCCTTGAAGCTGCACACCCCATCTTTGGTATAATCTGCAGGACTATGGGCAGTTTTTTTCTAGATTTTTTTTCTTCTCCAAGTTATCGTGTCCATGCCTGTACAAGTTCACAACTTCCCATGGGATCCACCTGCCACACCATACTCACAATTTACGTAACAACACACAGGAATTGGGGGCTTAGCATCCCACTGTCAAGAAGGAAACCCCAAACCAACTCCCCAAACAGCAATGAGATAACAGGCTGGAAGCACACTTCCTTCCTGGAAGAGGGCCTTCTCCAAGCTGACTGCTGCCGTTTCTGTGGTGCAGCCCAGGCCGCTACTCCTTTACGTGCAGGGGAATCACAGTCCAGAGATTCCTGGAGGGCTCTGTCGGGAAGCGCCCCATGTGCGGCAGCCCAGGAGCCAGTGAGACTGGACGTGCATGTGCTCACTCCAGTCACTGCACAGACTCTTCCAGGCTCTCATCAGCCATCAGGTGTGCAGAGGTGATGAGGACCAAGTCTGCCCCATGATGACCAGCAAATAGAAAAGAGTAATAGGCTCCTGGCAGCCTGTGTTGTCAAAGACTAGTCTGTCCAGTTCCAGGAGTACTGGAGGGGTAGGGTACCCAGGGGGAAAAAAAAAGCAAATAAACATCTCATAGACATGCCCTGCAGGTCAGGCCAGGGAGACACTATAGCTGGAAGCACTTAGCCTTCCAGCTGTGCACACAAGGTTTGATAAAGAACTATCCTTGAGTCGGTGGTGGTGGTGGTGCACACTTTTAATCCCAGCATCTGGGAGGTAGAGGCAGGAGGATCTTTGTGAGTGGGAGGCCAGCCCGGTCTATAGAACTAGTTGTAGGGTTACATAGAGAAAACCCTGTCTCAAAAAAAAAAAAGCCAATAGGTGGGGAAAAAAAATCCTTGAGATTTTGTCAATGCTTTAAAATGCTGTGGTACACAACAAATATAGTCATAAAGCTAATTTTTAAAAGCCTTAAACACCAATTTGAGATTGGTTGTGGGTCTCCACCCAGTAACAGTAATTTTGGGTCACTAAATATCACCTTTCTCAGCCAGTCACACAGGCATGGGGCACTGTGGCAAGGCCAAGTGTGACCTCTCTGGACCAACTGGTAGCCAGAAACAGAGTTCCAGCTAGTGTACTGCACGCAAGATGACCTTGCACTGTGTTCGCGGGGCTGAAGGTTTCCTGAGTCCCCCAACTCTGTGCTACTCCGAATGCAGGGTGAGCAGGGAGTACGCCTGTGGGTTCTAACCAATCTCATGTCCTCACTGCCTGCTTGGGGTTACATGTCCATCATGAAGAGTGTCCACCAAGTCCAACCTCCACTAAGCAGGCTTCAAGGAGAAAAGGGCCCTGGGATCAGACCAACACCCCCACCCCCGACACATAGGCATCCCAATCAAGATAGCTCCCAGAGAAACAGAGGTTCGGAGGGGCAGAAAGGTGAGATCTGAAAAGATAAAGGACACCAGGAAAAATGAGACACCAACAGGGAAAGGGTTTGGGGGGAGGAGGTGTCCGTGGGTTGTGGAGCCGGGTGTCAGAGTCTGAAAGGGCGACCCCTGAGTACTGGGGGCGTCAGACTTAATTTGACGCCGATGCAGGTGGGAAGCTGGGCAGTGAAAGTGGCCTAAGAGCAGCTACCCTAGAGCCGACAAGGCACAAGTGGGGCTGTGGGTCCCACAGCCAGAGCGCCGGGCCGAGATCCGGGGAAGGGACCGTAAGGCCGTGACCCCGAACCACAGAGCCTAGGGCCGCGCGCGCAGCCACGCACCGCTGCCGACGTCGCGAACTTTTCCGGCCCCCCCCCCCTCCCGCCGACTTTCAGTTTCCGGCCCCGCGGCTCCGAACCCCACCCCCCACCCCGACGGCGGCGGCCCCGCACCTGACCCCCAACCGCCACTCCCGCCCCGCGCCTGACCCCGGCCACACCGGCCGTGAGCGCCGACCCCGGCTCAAATCCGCGCCGCCTCACCCAACGGTCTCCGCGCGCCCGGAACTCAGCGTCCACCGGGAACCACCCCCGCTGCCGCGGCCCGTCCCGCCTGACGGACAGGCGCACCAGCCTACCAGGAGCTCCCAGGGCGCGGCAGCGGGCGTCGATTTGTCAAATGGGCCGCCTTGGGCCCTCTCCTCTGACGGACGGAAGCAGGAACCTACCAGGAGCAAGCAGGGAGCCGCAGCGAACGGCGATTGGCCGGCGCCGCGAGGCTTGGTACTGAGCTTGTTTCCTCGCTTCCTAGCATTGTCGATGAGGGGCTGATGTGAGCTGCTGCGGGTTGGCCAAGGTCCTCCTGGGACAATCGCGCTCCTAACACATACCTGGTGCTCTGGAGGTCAGTGGGTAAAGTCACTTGCCACCAAGCCTGATGACCCTAGTTCAATCCCTGGGATCCGTGATATGAAAGGAGAGCAGGAATTTATGCGTTATTTAATCACACACACACACACAATCACATACCATGTATTGATAACACCACACATATATATGTATACACACAAAATAATTAGATCTCACAAATCTATTTTTTGTTTTGTTTTTCAAGACAGGGTTTCTCGTAGCTTTGGAGCCTGTACTGGAACTCGCTTTGTAGACCAGAACTCACAGAGATCCACTTGGCCTCTGCCTCCAGAGTGCAGGGATTAAAGGCATCACCACCACCTCCCAGCTCAAGATCTCACCAATATTCTACACTAGATATGTCCAGCCTGCAGCATGTATCCCAGGATGGCTGTGAATGCATCCCAACACTTGTAAATGTTATATCACAATGTCAAAAGGATGGACAGACAACCTCTGCACTATACTCTGAGTCTCTTCTGCATTTGTTCTGTAGCTGACTTTGAGAGACACTTGTGCCCTTTGCTGTTGGTTCTTTTTACTCTTTTGACTCCTTTTTATTTGCTCTTTGAGGGGCCTGCCACCCAGCTCCCAAACAAATCACACACAGTGACTTATTCTTAATTTTAAATGCCTGGCCTTAGCTTGGCTTGTTTCTTGCCAGCTCCTCTTAACTTAAATCATCCCATCTACCCTTTGCCTCCGGGCTTTTTCCTTTTCTTGCTTCTGTGTATCTTGCTTTCACTCTTGCTCCGTGGCTGACTGTACAGCTGGGTGACCGGCCCCTTCTTTTCTGGCTCCTTGATCTCTTGCTCCTCCTACCCTTTCTCCCACATTTCTCCTTCTATTTGTTCTCGCTGCCTAACAACGCCGCCTATCCTTTCTCCTGTCTTGCTGTTGACTGTTCAGTTCTTTATTAGGCCAATCGGGTGTTTTAGACAAGCACAGTAACAACTTCACGGAGTTAAACGAATGCAACATAAAACATAAACATCTTTATATCATTAAACAAATGTTCCATAGCATAAACCAATGTAACACATTTTTTTTAATTCTCCAACAATCAATTTATTTACAACAGCATTTTAAAGGCAGATATGCCCATTTTGATGAACCCCAACCCAGCACCCCCAAATCTACTAGTGTTCCACAAATCCTGCACCCTCCAGGACTCAGAGAGCTCACAAATTGTCCCCGAGAGACTTCAGCTACTCTCAACACCTGGGGTTGATTTCAGGAAGCCTGAGGGGTCTATGGTTAGACTGTACCTTGGTCCCCACCCCCAGCATCAGCTTGGCAATGTGGAACACCGAGGGGCTCTGAAGTGCAGAACAGAAACAGTTGGACTCCGTGAGGCTGTTACTGTGCCTGTCTCAAACACCCGATTGGCCTAATAAAGAACTGAACACAAGTCCAGCGACCTCTCCAACCTTGAGTGTAACCCTGCAGGCAGTACCGCCCTGCTGAGCCTGCAGAAAGGGCTGGACAAACACACCCCATCTGCTGTGTGCTTTCCACTTTGGCAAAAGGACAAAATCACCAGGAGTTTTAAGAACACGAGTAAACTTCAGGAGTAAACTTCAGGAGACAGAAAATACAACAGCAGCCTGTACACACAGCCTTCAGGCCACCCCAGGCAGTCTCATTGCCTGCTCCCTGCCAGCTTCCCATTACAAAAGGGTGTAAAAGAGCTGACCTTAGCCTAAGATGACTGTCCCGGTTTCCTTTGTTAGCCACCCTGACTTTCCCCTGGAGAAGGCTGAAGGGCAGTAGCCTGTATCTAAAAGGACAGAAGAGTCAGGGGACCTCACATTCAAGAGTGAGAAGCTTTAAAGGGCCTGAAAAGCTGTAACGCTGGAGGCCTGAAGCCATCACATAGACGGCGCAGCCCAAGTGGCCCCAAACCCTTCCAGAGGCAGCTGCCGAGGAAGGGTAAGCATCTCTCGGGAGGGGACACCTGGACTTGAGATTGGGTGACAGTTCTGTGGGCTGGGAAGGGAGCTGAGGGACAGAAAGCCCAGGCCAACTCAGCCGGCTGGGAGTGGCAGCCAAGGAACAAACAGCCCTGGGAAGATGGAGGAGAAGAACCACCTGTAAGGTCCCCAGCCAGTGTTGGTGGCAGGGGACATCTCGGGTACACAGAAGTCCACAGGAACCTACTCAGGGCTGTCACACAACAGGATTTCCTGTCTGCAGAGGTCAGGGAGAGGCTCCCAGCAGCTGCCTGGCAAAGGTGTGGCTCAGATCCTCCCTGGCCACAGCAAACAGCAGGTGTGTGTTCACTGGAAACTGAAGGCCCTGAAGCACTGGGCTGAAGTCCACACATCTCCTGGTCAAACCCTGTCAACTCCACATAGGCGGAGGACAACACAGAGCTTGCCCTCTTCCAGCTGTGGCTCACAAGTCACATGAGTCACCCACACACTTGTGCAAATTCAATATCAGGACAGAGAACCACTGCCCAACCTAAGGCTCAGTTCTAAGGTGCCCAGCCCGACAGGTTGGAAAAGAGCCAAGACGGCGATGAAGGGTTGGAGAAAGTTGAGCACAGTGTGGGGCAGAAGCCTCCGGTACATCATAGAAGGGAGGCAACACCTGCCCAGGGCATGCTAATTCCTCAGGGCAGCCAGCCTCCGAGACAGCTGGTCCTCCGGGCTGCTGCGCACAGAGCTCTCGCCCACAGCAGAGGCACCCTCTGGAAGCTGGCTGAGCTGGTCTAAGACCCCCAGGCCATTTTCCTCAGCAATCTGCACAATGAGGCTGTCGACCTGCTCCTGAGGTGTGGTCAGAGTGGTGGCAGAGCCCCTGGAATCCTCTGTTACCCATGTGTGCTCATCCAGGCTCTGCACCTGCTGCTCAAACCTGTCCATCACCGCAGACACCTTCTGGAGATCCATGGCACTCAGCGCCCTGTCCAGAGCTTTGGTCACCTGTGCCATATTCTTGGTCACCCCCTTCATGGTCGCAGCTCTCTGCACCTTGGAGGTTACTGCATCCACATGGGACGCCATCCCGAGCCAGTTTTCACCTTCATTCTTCTTGCGGATGGCGTTTTCAGCATACCCGCGGGCACACTCCACATTTCCCTGCTGAAGGGCCTTCTTCACTTTGGCCTGCTCAGCCTTGGAGTCCTTCTCTGCCTTCTTGGCCAGTCTCTCTAGCTGCTTCAACTGCAGCAGGGTATCATCCATGGCCAGTCAGGTAGTGCACCCCTCGGGGTGGCAAAGGGGACGAGATCTTACGGACCAGCTGGCAAATGTGACACATCTTAAAACAATATTCTACGATAGCCTTTCTCTTTGGCTACTAGACTCCTGAAATAATGGACTCCAAGAAACTGAAATACTCTCCAGGAATCTCATGCAGGAGAAAGGAAAAAGCCGAAGCCCAGACCAACCAAAGGAGAAACTTGTGTTCTGGGAAGAGATCTGCAACCTCAATCCATCTTGCAGGGTAGACTGGAGCTGATTGGGTTAGTGATGGCAGGACCACACTTTAACCCCGTCTACTTAGTGATGCATAACTCTGGCCTCTACTTGAAGTTAAACTTCATTCAGGACCCTAAAGGTGAATGAAGGGGAGGCTGTGTCACTGGATCTCTTTGTCTTTCTAATTTGGCCACAATAAGTAAATCTGTCTTGCTTTTCCCTGGTGAGTTTTCTCTTTAATTGGCTTATTGAGGACAAGTGCCTGAGTGTGGCTTGCTAGGGATGCCAGAACGGGCTCTGACCCTAATAACTACAGTTGCAGTCTCACGAGGATGGCAAGGGCTAGGGAGCTGAAGAGGAGTCCAGGTGAGATCCTGGTCACAAGGAGATCCCCTGCAACCGTGAAAACGGTTCTAGGATGAAAACTGTTTGAAGCTGGGGCTACTGATCCGCCCATCCCGACTGCGCTCTTGCTTCATCAGGAGGTGGAATTCCCCTAACCGAATCAAGAATTCCACCAATGTGACAGCGAGGTTGTCATCTTCTGACAAGACTCAGGCAGCCACTGGGTCAATGATCTTGCTAGAGCGTGTTTGCCCCAAGCACTAGTGAGTCCCCACCTGCAGGAACTCACTCAGCTCTACCAGCTTAAGGAGGTGTTTCCTTCATGCTGCGCCTGAGAGGCCTGAGCGTGTGCTGAGCCACTAGCAGCCTAGCCTGAGAGAAAGACTCATTCTCAGCAGAGCGTCTACTCCATCTTCCAGAACTCACCTCACCCACATCCACCAAAGATTTCACCAGCAAGACACTACCCCCTGCCTTTAATGGCAGCTGAGCCAGAGAGTGACATTACCCTAGCTTAACTGTAGCCTGCTGGCTCAATGCTGCCACCGCAAATGTATCCTTTAGACTTCTCTACTTTGGTGTGCAGAGTGTGTACAGACTTGGACCAGGTCAACAGATGGGAGGTGGCCTCACTACTGCCCCACCCACCAGCACGGAACTGCGTGACATCCTGGGGACTCACCTCACTCGCTGACTGGGAAATGGGTGAGTCACCGTATTGTTGGATACTCAGGGGTTTCCCACGTGCATTCCTTTCTGCTAAAAAGAAAGCAAAAGTTACCCAACAAGACAACCAGAGGGCCAGGCAGAGGTTGGGGGTGTCCCATGGGCAGACTAAAGAGGACCCACACAGCACCTGCTCACTCCCTGGGTCCTGGGATCAACCAAAACCCCCTCTTCAGTAGAACCTTTGACTCTGCATGGGCATGTGCTGTGGCATTTGTCCTGAAGACGGCTGAGGTGACACACTGAAACAGGTTGGGACCTCAAGTGCTGACAGAGTTGGTTGGGGTGGGCTGTGGTGATTGGACAGGACAGTGTGTCCCACACGTGTGTGGAAGTCAGAACGCAACCTCAGGTGTCTTTCCTCACCTCTCCCCTTGAGTCAGGATCTCTCAGTTGCCACTGCTGACTTAGACTGGGCTAGCCGGCTTGCAACATTTCTCATCTCCATCTCCTGTCTTGCCATAGGCAGACATACTGTTGACTATGGAAGTGAGCTGCTGAATCTGGCTTTGCATGAGCCCTGGGGATCAGGCTTTCCTGCAGAGACCCAGCTTGGCCACAATCCTTTGTACCACCCTCCCTGTGCTTGGTTTGGGCCTTCTCCAGGTCTTAGAGCCTCAGGTTAAAGCCACTGTCTTTCCTGGTAACCCTGGGTTCTCATGACCACAAACACATCATCTGTACAAGATATAATGGTAGCATTTCTCAACTGTGGCCTCTGTGGTCCAGGGCCCAGGTCCATCATTCACACTGGCTGGCTGTCAGGCAGAGCACAGAGCTTCCTAGCTTCTCAGAGAACAGCAAGTACGCCACCTGCTGTCCAGAGAGGGAAAGGGCTGTGAGTGGGACCTTCTTGGCATCTGACACGGTAGCCTCGCTGTTACCCACACACCTGTACCAGCACTGCTCCCACTCAGACCTAGCAAGTGGAGCCATCCTTCCAAGGCCATGCAGCCACATGTCTGTGGTGATACACAGCTGTAATCTCAACACTCGAGATCCCAGGGCCCCCTTCCACCTGCGGCAGCCAGGTGTCCCTGCCCCTCCCTATCACATTCTCCACAGGGGCTCCTACCATGGTAGGATGCTATCCTCGGAGAGTAGCAGCCTTTGTTGCCTACATTGGCAGCTGTGACTGTTCCCAGGTGATCCTCAAGATTGGGACTTGATATCCCCTCATAGAAGAATTGGGTGGGGATGGTCACAGGCCTGAGATCTCAGCCCCTCTTTCCTTCAACCCCTGCCAGATAGATATATGCAGTTCTGCCCCAGATATACGTAATCTTTTGTTCTCAGGAGGTGCTAGAGTATATAATGTGAAGGTTAAGTGAAGGGAGACGCCACGTAAGGAAGTCATCATCTGTGCTGGGTGAGACTTTTACGGCTGCTTTTGGATTTGCTCCTCTAAGTGACTACTCACCCATGCTTTGGAAGTACCCAATAAACTCAATGGTTTGCCGAGTTGGACTTTAGTAGAATTGTATCTTCGTTGCTTGCTGGTGCCTTATTTGGTGTGAGTAGGCGCCTGTATGTGTCTTCCAGGAAAAGTTCATACGACACCAACATTCTTTCAGCTCTTAAGCCCTGGTCCAAAGAACAGGCCAAATGGAGAGTCTCTCTCCCTGGCCCTGGAATTTGGACACAGTCTGCTGCTTACTTAGGTGTTAGGTTCTCTGATCTACTCTTCCATATAGCCTGTTCATCCGCTCACACCTGCCTCTGCCTTCCCTGCCCACATTGAGCAGCTGGCAGCGGCTCACAGCTGCTGGTGGTGAGGACTGGCCTGGCAGCACTTGGCCAGCCCCATCACTGTCCTTGAACCTCATCTGCGCCGTCATGCTAGTGAAAAGAGCACAGAATAAACTTTATGGTGGATTAAACACTCATTCAGCCAGGCACAGCAGTGCATGCCTAGAACCCCAGAACTCAGGAGGCAGGCAAGCTTGAGAGCAGCTTGAGCTACACGGAGCACCTTGACTCAAAAGCAGCACTTAGAGCCGGTCGGTGGTGACGGAAGTCTTTAATCCCAGAACTGGGGAGGCAGAGGCAGGAGGATCTCTGTGAGTTTGAGACCAGCCTGATCTACAGGAGCTAGTTCCAGGAGAGACTCCAAAGCCACAGAGAAACCATATCTCGAAAAACAAAAACAAAACAAACAAAAAAAAAACAGCACTTAAACCAAATGTAACAACTTTTGAGATAACAGTATATATTGAACTGTAATGTTTGCAAATTTGACTTAAACTTTATCAAAACTGATCTTTTGAACCAAGTGCAGTAATGTACACATGTAATCGGATGTAATCCCAGCATTCAAGAGACCGAGACAGAAGAACTCTAGACCAGCCTGGAGTGCACAGTTAGACCCTGTGTAATAAAGAGAGGAAACGTGGTTATCTTATTGTTGCCAGGCACCTCAGACAGTCCAGCCAAATCTGCCCATCTGTATTTCCTTTTAATGGAGCAGAACACCTTTTGTCAAAGTAAAATTTGAAATTTTTTTTTTTTTTTTTGGTTTTTCGAGACAGGGTTTCTCTGCAGCTTTAGAGCCTGTCCTGGAACTAGCTCTTGTAGACCAGGTTGGTCTACAAGAGCCATTAATTCCAGCACTTGGAAGGCCAAAGCAGGATGATCTCTGAGTTTGAGGCCAGTCTGACCTAGAGAGTGAGTGTGAGACAGCCAAGACTACACAGAGAAATCCTGTCTCGAAAACACAAAAGCAAACATTTTTTAACCACGTGTGTATGTGGTGGTGCACACACGTGGAACAGGTGCCCTCTGAGTCCAGAAGTGGGCACCGGATCCCTTGGAGCTGCAAAGACGGTTGTGAGTCACAGTTTGTAGTGTGTGCTGTGATGGGGAAGGCTCAGGAATCCTGACTGAATACCATATTTGAGGTTCATTTCTGAATTTCTTCCGATATATCCATGACTTCAGAAGAAAACTTTCAAAGCCGGGCGGTGGTGGCGCACGCCTTTAATCCCAGCACTCAGGAGGCAGAGGCAGGCGGATCTCTGAGTTCGAGGCCAGCCTGGTCTACAAGAGCTAGTTCCAGGACGGGCTCTAGAAACTACACGGAAACCCTGTCTCAAAAAACCAAGAAAAAAAAAACACCATAAAGAAGGGGTCTGTGAGTATCGTCTCTACATGAGGGAATGGCGATAGTTCTGATCCCCCGAGGGTCTCCTATGGGTGATCACAGCTTCTCTGCTTCACGATGGTTAGTGGCCATGGGGAACCTAGAGGAAACTGTTACACAACACAGCGTCAGGCCCCTGACTGCCCACAACTGTAGAGAACTGACAGAATATGGAAACCGCTGTCTGTAAGCATTGGGCAACCGGCAGTGCAGAACTGAGGACCTGAGGGGGCAGGTGAGGACACAGATCCTCAGTTGCCTATGTTCTCTCTGGCTTTCTGTTTAGGACGCTTCTCCAATAGTCTCACAGGGAGGTGGAGAGCGAGCACAGTGTGGTGATTTTGCTGTGCTGAGGAGGTCAAAGGCAGAGCCCAGGGTAACAGGAGCAGCTGCAGCGGCAGAATTTGATGCTGCCTGTAACTTCAGGTCCAGGGAATCTGACACCCCCTTCTGGTCTCTAGAAGTACTGCACATGCATACACATCGCCCACTACTATCCCATATACACAAAATTAAAAATAAAATATCTTGGGAAGCAGAGGCATGCTGTGGAATATTTAACTAGGTAAAGATGTGTTACATTTGTTTATGCTCTGGAATGTCACTTGAGCTGTGCAAAGGTGTGCTGAATTTGTTTATGCTGCATTTGTTTAATGATGTAAGGATGTGTTCAAGCATGAAAAGATGCGTTGCATTTGTTTCACCTTGCCTGCCGAAGGCACGTGATTGGACTAATAAAAAGTTGGATGCTAAGCAGGAGAGAGATAGTAAGGGCTGGCAGGAAGAGCGAATGGATAGGAGGAGAAATCTAGGCTCAAGAGGAACTGTAGAAGGAGCGGCGGGCTGCGTCCGGCCACCCGGCTTCCTCACGCCTGGCTAGCTTATGCCCCGAAATAACAACACACAAACTGTATTCATTTAAGCACTGCCTGGCCCACTCGTTCCAGCCTCTTATTAGCTAATTCTCACATCTTGCTTTAACCCATATCTAGTAATGTGTGTAGCACCACGAGGTGGTATCTTACCAGGAAAGATTCAGCATGTATGACCTGGTGGCTGGCTCCATGGCGTCTGTCTCACTGAGGAGAGGCATGGCGATTGACTAACTTCCCTTCTTCCCAGCATTCTGTCCTGTCTACTCCACCTATCTAAAAAAGCCAAGGCAGTTTCTTTATTAACCAATGAGAGTCCTCCATCAGGGAATGGACAGATGAAGGGAGGAGCCTGGGGCCAGCCAGGAACGAGAGGGATGCCTGGGGCCAGCCGGAACGAGAGGGATGCCTGGGGCCAGCCAGGTAGCTCCAAGCCAGAGATGAGAAGCGGTGAAAGTAAGACACACAGAAGGACAGTAAAAAGGCCCAAGGCAAAAAGTAGATAAAGAAACAGGTTAATTTAAGTTAAAAAGAGCTAGCCAGAAATGAGCCTAAGCTAGTCTGAGCATTCAAAACTAATAATAAGTCTCTATGTTGTGGTTTGGGAGCTGGTTGGTGGCCCAAAAGAAAAAGCCTTCTACAGAGGCAGGTGAATCAGTGTGAGTTCCAGGGCAGCCAGACATACATAGTGATCTTTGTCTCAAAGCAAATAAAAATCTTTATAGTTTTTTTTTTAAAAAATGGGCTTCCAGCTTACTGAGCTGTATCTTACTCCTCTTCATACAATTATCTTTCTACATTTTTGTAATGCTTTGGTATCTTTTTTAAAAAAATATACTGACTTTTCCCACACAAGATTATTTTAAGATATATAATTCACATAACACAAAAATCTTACATATTAACACAAAATATACATGCTGTCCTAGGGTTCGGCTTAATAGTAGGGAGGGGGAAAAAAGGAAGGAAAGAGGGACGGCGGACTGGAGAGATGGTCATTCAGTAAAGTGGCTGCCATGCAAGTCTGAGGAGCTGAGTTCGGATCTCTAGCAGCCATGTAGGTGCTGGGCACTTACAACCCCAGTCCTGGGGAGGAGGAGACAGGGAGACCCCTAGAGCTCCAGTGGAACTCCAGGTTCAGTCAGAGACTGCGCATCAAACAGTACGGAAGGAAGACCTCCAGTGTTTGCCTGACTTAAAACAAAACAAAGCAGAAAACAGGAAGGAAGAGAGGGTGGGTGTTTGGGCTGAAGAGATGAGGTTGGAGAGGACTCAGATCCTGAAAGGAAGAAATAAACCACCATCTTTAACTTGTGTTCCAGCAGGCTACAGAAATGTGTGATGACGAAGTCGCTAATGCTGGCAAGCCACTAGTGTTAAATACGCGAACAGAGGACTCACTGTCTCTGGAGATAGTTTACCATGCTAGCTGCTGAGGCTTCTCTCCAGAGTAGCAACCTCTGAGCCTGGAAGACACTGGAAGACTCTGAGCTGGGATTGAAAGTGCCTGGTGACTCCACAGAGAGAAAAGGAGGGTAGCCTCATGGCATCTGTCTGAGCCCAGAGGGTTGGCGGGGGGGCAAGGACTGGGCAGAGACACCATGGCTGGATTCCTGATGATAGCCATGCGGGACAATGGGTCCGTTGACCAATGGCAGGCGATGGAGGGGTCCCTCTTCAAGCCCAAGCTACCCGGAGCAGATACACCGTGGGACTGACTCAGCTGTTCCTGCAGAGCTCACCCACGGCCTGGGATGCCTCCTAATGAGTTCATGCACATCGAACCCAGATAGGGTGCTGACAATGCCTTAGATTATGGCCTGTGTCAGGCATCTAGATGGACCCCTCTCTCGTTTCACTCTCTGGGAGTCAAACAGGTTGGAACGACTGTGCATTTGTAGCCCACAAATAAGAGGAATGGGTTAAGATATTTATGAACAGGAATGTCTTCTTCTGAGGATGCCTGGACACTTAAGTCAGCTAGAAGTGGAGAAAGGGCTTTTCACCTGCCAGGCCAGTGGTGAGTCTTTCCCAATCAGTCATGAAGGTTGCAAGATGTCAACAGAATTGATACCGCCCCCAATGGAATAGAATTAAACTCTCAGGCTGGTGAGATGGCTCAGGTTAAAATGCCTGCTGCCAAACCTGATGACCTGAGTTCTAGCTCCAGAATCCACGCAGTGGAAGAGAACCGACTCTCCAGAGCTGTCATTGGAAGTGGGTCACATTACTTGTGCGTGATCCTTCATCCACACATGAGTGCACACACAAAATAAATGTGAAAATGTAAAAGAAAAACACTCTCACCAGCCAGGCACTCACCTGTGTTCCCATCACTCAGGAGGCTGAGAGAGGAGGAGGCCAGACTGAGCTACGTAGTGAGACCCTGTTCCCGAAACACAAAGCAGACACGAATCTCTCAATGAAAGATACAGTTTACGCCACTGTGGATGTTTTTCATTCATGAATGGACTTGTATTTATCAAAATTCTAGTTTCAGGAACCGTGCTGGCTAGTTTTGTGTATCAACTTGGTATAAGCTAAAGTCATCAGAGAAGGAGTGTCATTTGAGGAAATGCCCCCAGCTGTAAGGCGTTTTCTCAGTTAAGGATCAATGGGGAGGGCCCAGACCATGGCAAGTGATGCCCTCTCTGGGCAGGTGTTCCTGGGTTCTGCAAGGTGGGCTGAGTTGAGCAAGTCGCGAGAAGTAAGCTAGTGAGCAGCTCCCCTCCGTGGCCTCTGCATCAGCTCCGGCCTCCGGGTCTCAGCCCTGCTTGAGTTCCTGTTCTGACCTCCTTCGACAATGGTTCTGTGACCTGGAAATAAACCCTTTCCTCTCCAACTTGCTTTTTGGTCATGTGTTTTGGTGCAGCAATAGAAACCCTAAGACAGGGACCAAATCTGTTGTATCTGCTACCAGTGAGTACATCAGTGAGACGTCTTGAGCTTTCTCAGGCTAACGCTGATACCGATGGAGAAACATGGTCAAACACTAGGAAAATGACAGTCATCTATTCTTTTTCAAAAAAATATTTATTATGTATACAGTGTTCTGGCATGTATACCGACATACTAGAAGAGGGCACCAAACCTCATTATAGATGGTTGTGAGCCGCCATGTGGTAGCCGGGAATTGAACTCAGGGCTTCTGGGAGAGCAGCCAGTGCTTTTAACCTCTGAGCTATCTCTTCAGTCCCCTCTATTCTTTTTAGAAACAGTTCCACATAAAATGTGACAAGGCAATCAGAGAAAATAGCTGAAAAGAGCAAGCAAAAACAAAGAAATGTGTACAATTTATATTTCTATTATCATAGTTTATTTTTTAAGATAGGCTCTCACTGTGTATCCCTGGCTGAGCTGGAACTCCCAGAGATCCATTTGCCTCCCAAGTACTGCTTACAACTCTCTCAAACCAAATTCCACTTCCAGGGAATCTGATGCTCTCTTCTGGTCTCTACAGACATGGATGTGTGATTTTTGAGGCTAGTCTGGTCTACATTATCAAGTTCCAAGCCAGCCAAAGTTATATAGTGAGACCCTGTCTCAAAAAAACCCATAATTTTTATGTCTTTCATATTTATATTTTGTCCGCATGAATGTCTATGCATCCTATGTGTGCAGTGTCTGTGGTGGCCAGAAGATTCCTTATAGTTATAGATGCCTGAGCCACCTTGTGGGTGCTGAGAATTGAATCCAAGTCTTCTGGAAGAGTAGTCAGTGCTCTTAACTGCCAAGCCATCTCCTCATTTTTAAAATTTAAAAGTGTTATTTTTTTGGTACCTAGAGTGATGGCACATGCCTTTAATCTCAGCAGTTGGGAGGCAGAAGGCAGATCTCTATGAATCCAGGCCAGCCTAGTCTACACAGTGAGCTCCAGGCCAGTACATAGTGAGAGCCCATCTCAAAAAACGGCCTGGTCTACAAGAGCTAGTTCCAGGACAGGTTCTAGAAACTACAGGGAAACCCTGTCTCGAAAAACCAAAAAAAAAAAAAAAAAAAAAAAAAAAAAGACAAAACGTCACCCCCACCAATGTGTGTGTGTGTTTCATGTGTATAGGCATTTTGCCTTTACATGTGTCTGCATACCACGTGTGCCTGGTGCCCTCGGAGGCCAGAAGAGGGCATCGATCCCTCTGGAGTTGGAGTTACAACCTGATGTGGGTGTTCCTGGGTCCCCAGCAAAGCAGCAAATGCTCTTAACCACTTAAGCCCCTCTATAACCATTTTTGTCTCCCCTGAGCAGGGTTTCATGTAGCCCTGGTGGCTTCAAACTTGCTAAAGAGAACCTTGAACTTTTGATCCTCCTGTCTCCACCTCCAAGTACTGGTGTTACAAAGGTGAGCTGTTTATTTTTATCTTTATTTCGAGACAGGATTCCTCTGCGTAGTCTTGGCTGTCCTCTAACTTCCTCTGTAGACTATCCAAGGTGTGGAGGGAAAGACACGTGTTACCAAAGTACCGACCAGTGTGGGGGACACTGGCACAGGTTGCTCGGGATGCAGGGGAGACCCGCTGGGATCAGTAGGCTCTGTAATCCCTTCTCTCCACTAGAACAGCACCTGTGCTAGCACGAGGGGGCGGGCGTCGCCTGCGCCCCTCTCCGCCCAGTCCCCCACTCTTCTCAGATTCTCGTGCCCGGCTCCTTCCCTCCGCCCCCCAGCTTCCCTACAGGTCCCTACTCTTTTCTCAGGTTCTCCCTCGCCTTTCCCCTTCCCTTCCCTCTCCTGTCCAGGTGCCCCACTTTCCTCTCCAGCTCGGGCCCCCCACTCCTCTCCTGTCCGGGTCCCCCACTTTCTTAGGTCCTTCCCTCTCCTCTCCAGGTCCCCTGTGCTCTTCTCCTCTCTAAGGTCCCTCTCCGTTCCCTTCGGCCCCCACGTTCCTCCCGTCCCTGGTATTCTTCCCCACAGACACAGGACTAGATCAGCAGCGAAGATCAGACGTCGCCCTCCATGCGCCGCCCGTGGGCGGACCCGGCGGGTCCCTGGACTAGCCGGGCTCCGATTGGCCGCGAAGCTCGGGAAGTGGCGGCCCCTGGGGCCACCGACCAATGGAAGCCAGGGGCGGGACCGCGGCGCAGGCGCCGGAAGCGGGGAGGCGACGAAGGCACGTCGCGTCGCCGCGCCGGGTCTCGAGCAGCTGCCAGAGCCAGAGCCGCCGGACGGACTGCCGCCCCCGCCGCGCCATGGCCGAGAGCGACTGGGACACCGTGACGGTGCTGCGCAAGAAGGGCCCCACGGCCGCACAGGCCAAGTCTAAGCAGGTGCCCAGCCAGTGGGGGGCGGCGGGAAGCCGCAAGGCCGCGCGACGCGCTGCGGTCGCTGGGCCGAGCCTGGGGAATCCGGCAGTGGGTGGGGACCCGAACGGACGAGGGTGGGAACCTTGTGGGACAACAGGTGGGGACGGAGTAGGGAAAAAGACTGGGGCAGAGGGCAGCTGACCTGGGCGAGGCTGGGACAAGGGTCAGGGGCTGGGGGATGGGATGCGACCCGAGCTCTGGACTGGGACAGGCCTGGGTGGGGACCTGGAGGAAGATGGAAACAGGGTTCAGGACAGGTACAAGAGTAGGTCAGAGAACCCGGCTGGTCAGGAAATGTAGGGTGAGGAGCAGCGGTATTAGGCACAGGAGTCTTGGGAGCCGGGGCAGGGGCAGTCTTCTTGTTGAAGGTTTTGTCCGTACCTGGTATCAGCCTGTGCTGGCATCGCTGGTGGCTTGGTGCCCAGGCGATCTCAGCCTATAAAGAGTACTGCCTGAGGCAGTGGTGGCCTCCTGTGGCCTAGCGCCCTCTCCACTTTGCTTTCCTGAGCAGCCGTGAGTGCTGTGGTACCTTGAGGTGTACTGACCAGCTCTGGTTTAGTTGCTGCATAGTCAAAGCCGAATTCACAAGCCTTTCCTTTTCAAGGGAACGTGGAGTCATCCCAAGTGTGTAGAAAGTCTGAACGTATTACACAGAGAATGGCTCACAAACCACTTAGCCAAGACATTATGTTACTGTTAGTAGTGGTCCTGTCTCCACGGAGACTGCAGGGTTCTGCGGGGTATGTCATCTCATCAGGAGCCATACTGGCCAAGGAAGCCAGGCCAGCATTCCATTCTTTCCTGCTTTGTAGCAGAGTTTGGAAGAGGAATAGTTCTATTTTCAAATAAAGAACCTGTTAGCCTTTGTGTATGTTTGTGTTGATGTGTATAATCATGGATACACACACACACACACACACACAACTTATTTATTGTGGTGTTGATATCGAATCCAGGACCTTGTGTATTTAGTACTAAACAAGTCTTGCCCCGTATCTGACACTGGCCTGGATTCCCACCTGAGCCTCCTGAGTGCTAGGATCACTGTCGTGTGCCACCATACCCAGCTCAAGCCTGTCTAGTGTAGAAGTGAGTTGGTTCTTCTAGAGTGGTTTAATGTACATTATTTGGGTATTAAGGGTTTTGTGTACAGTGTCCCTGTTTCCTTGGGGATACATTCTGAGGCTGCTCAGTGGATGCCTGGAACTGAGTTGTACTGGATCCTGTATGTACTGTGTTTTTCCTACTCACAAATAACCATGACAGAGTTTATAAATTAGGCACAGGGAAGAATAAGTACTAAGTTGGAGAGGTGGCCGGGAGTGGTTAAGAGTGTTGCTGCTTGTGCAGAGGACTCAGGTTCATGTCCAGGCACGGATGTGGCTGTTTACATCTGTCAGTAAGTTCAGTTCTAGGTCTCTGGGGGCACTGTGTGCATGTGGTACATAGACATATATGCAGGCAAACACTTAGACACGTAAAATAGAGATAAATACATTTTTAAAAAGCCTGTTAAAACAGTGCACTGTAGTCAGAGCTGTGCAAATGTGGTTTCTCTCTTAGGGTCCTACACTCACCCTTTTAGGGATGGTGTGAAATGATACAGTATCTAAATGGTGCCCTCGAGTGATGTCAATCACATAGCCATTGTTAGGTAGCATTAGGCTCCTCCATCATGATTTCTTGACCATAAAGTCTGTTTTGATGCCCTGGTGCTTATCTGCTAACCAAAGAGGTGGTCAGGTGGATGAGTAAGAGGCAGGTGGCATGCATAGCACTGACACACATGGACAGCGGCATGGCTTATGTCTCAGGTGAGACAGTGGGGCTGGCATGAAAGGTGTCACACCTTTCAGAACATATAACATTTTAAAATTATGAATTGTTATATGGAATTTAAAGCTGACCATGGATCAACCAAACATGGAAAGTAAGACTAGAGTCGGGGCAGGGGACACTCTTGTGATGAGTTTGGATTGTTTTAGCCAGCAGTATGTAGCAGTTGGCAAAGTGATAAAAACGTGCATGCAGTTGGCAAACAGCTGCCCGAATTGTGCCCCACACTCCCCCAAAGCTCATTTTGATTGAAAACCACTTTCTGGTTTTCTAGGCCATCTTAGCTGCTCAGAGACGAGGAGAAGATGTGGAGACATCCAAGAAATGTAGGTACTCAAGTTCCCCCCACAAAGCCAGGGTGTGCTGTGGGGCGGCTTGCCTGGTGGGACAGTGGGACAGTGCCCCAGGGACCTGCCAGTCAGCGTAGCTCTGGGTGGTGTGAGCTCTGCAGGGACTGATAACTGCTCACTGCTGTGGGCAGATTGAGATTCAGGGCTCTGAGGTCCGTGAAGTCCAGGTCAGCTGGTCCTGGGACCCTGTCAGTCTGGTTTCTCCTGTGCTCGGTGCAAACTGACTCTGCTCTGTTCTGCTCACATTGCCTCCAGGGGCTGCTGGCCAGAACAAGCAGCATTCCATCACTAAGAACACGGCCAAGCTAGACCGGGAGACAGAGGAGCTGCATCACGACAGGGTGACCCTGGAGGTGGGCAAAGTGATTCAGCGGGGCCGGCAGAGCAAGGGCCTGACGCAGAAGGACCTGGCCACGGTGAGGCTTTTGCAGCTGTGGAGTGGGGACAGGCAACAGGTGCCTAGACAGTATAGGGAGGTGGGCTCACTGCACAGCTTTGGGACCTTAGCCTAGCACACCCCAAATCCTCTGGGAAAGCCAGGTCACAGAAGCTGTAGCTCTTTCTTGTACAAGACTTGTTTGTATGCGGGTACCAGGGACCCCAAACAAAGATGGCTGCCTGTGGGTACCTCGCCTGGATTCTGCAGCACATCTTACTGAGCTAGTATGGCTAAGGTGCATCTTTTCTTCAGAAAATCAATGAAAAGCCGCAAGTCATCGCAGACTATGAAAGTGGACGGGCCATTCCGAATAACCAGGTTTTGGGCAAAATTGAGAGAGCTATCGGTGAGTGTCTTCCCTAGCAGTCTTGGACAAGGCATTGCCCTTCTGTAAGGGGTGGCGAGGGCTGAGATGGCAGGCCCGTCTTCTTGAGGCCAAACTACTAGAATTCTGCCTAAAGGTTTGAGGTTTGGTGGGACTCCAGAACCTTGAGGAAGTGGGGATTTGGGTCCTTCTATAGCTAACATCCAGCCAGAACACACTGTTCTCAGGGTGCCTACATGGCACATGGCTTACCACTGCAGTGCACCTCCATGAGGCCCAATGCAGTGTTCCCGTTCTTCTGGGACAAGACATCAAGATGTTTGTCTTCTCATCTTTTTAGATTTTGTTATTTTTATTTATTTATTTTTTTTGTCTGTCCTGGAACTATGTAGACAAGGCTGGCCTTGAACTCACAGAGATCTGCCTGCCTTTGCCTCCTATGCGCATTAAAGGCGTGCACCACCACGTCTGCTTAGATTTTATTTTTTATGTAGAGTCTCTCTGTAGCTCAGGCTGGCCTCAAACTCACACCAGTCCCCTACCTCAGTCTCCTGAGCTCTGGGATTTCTGGTGTGGGCCGCCATGGCCAGCCTGGCCCACACTCAGATGTGAAAGCCGCCCTGTGTGGAGGCTTTGTGAGGCGAGTAGATGATGGGAAGCTCGGGCAGAGCAGGGAGGTTGGGAAGGTGCAGGAAGCTGCAGAGTGGTCAGCATCTTGCTGGCTCGTTGTTTCAGGCCTCAAGCTCCGGGGGAAGGACATCGGGAAGCCTATCGAGAAGGGGCCGAAGGCGAAATGAACACAAAGCCTCGAAGCCAGTGGTTCCGGCTGAGCTCTTCTGGCTGGTCCCCCAGGACCACCAGCACTGCCGTGGGTCTCCTCACATGGTTAAACGGAACACGGGGGTCAGGCCTGTGTGCCCCCTCAACCCATATCTGCTGTCAAACAAAGCAAAACCTTGCAAAGTGATAGCCTCTTGGCTTTTTCCTCCCTGCCTTCTGACCTCAGCAGGGGTGCGGACTTGCACCTTCTGTCCCTTGGACAGCTGGCTGCAGTGGGGAGTTCAGTTCTGGGGAGTTAAAGAACTCCCTGGGATGTAGTGCCTAGGAGGAGGTGATGTCTTCTAAGAGCCCGTGTTCTGCTGGAGAGAAGCAGAGCCTAGCATTCTGCAGTCCCCAGTTCTCTCTTCATTGTAAATCACGCTGTAGGGGATAAAAGCAGGCATCCTTCATGGTAGACCTCACAGGGACCCGAGGAATTTGAAAGTTCTTTCCCTGTCTGCTCAGAGAAGTGGGCATCAGTCAGCTCTGTGATACCTGAAGATACAGGGTGGTACCATGTCGTACCATGTCCCACCACCGCTTTCCCATGGAGCTGGGTTTTGGACAGACAGAAGCCTAGCTTGGAACATACAGTATCTATGGCAAGGACAGGTTTTCTTGGACAGGAAAGGAGCTCCTGATTGCTGAGGTGTGGGTGTCAATGCCCCTTCCCTCAGGGCCCTCAGTCCTCAGTGAGGCCACAGCTGAGGCTTTATGTGAAAGATAGCACTTCAGAAACTGTTCCTGGAACAGGTGTGTCACCAGCACATCACCAGGATCCTGGTGTCCAGGGTGGCAGCCCCAGATCTCTCCTTACATCTTTAGTCCAATCCTGCTGTAACACATGATGGTCATACCCACTGACCTCAGCGCCACCACTTGCAGCCCTAGGGCTGTCCAGGCCTTTATCTGAGGTGGCATTTCTCACCACACCGGTTTCATGGCACCATGTCCAGTTGCTTTTACACCCCCATTTTCCTGCATCTATGGGTTGATCCCATCCTCGCGGCACAAAATTACCTGGTTTAAGTTAGAAGCAGAGCCCATTCCTTGCTGGCTAGGGTGGTGAATCCTGTAATTTCTGAGCTGCACCAAAGGCAGTGAGGGGGTTCTACAACCACTCCCTGAATTTTGTCTCTGGTCTTGAGCCCTGGCAGCCATGATGTCATGCCAAGTACAGTGTATATGAAATGCACTCTGAAAGCTTGTGTTGCCCTCACTGGTGAAGAATGTTTATTCACAGTGCAAGGATCCCTCTACCCTTTATCACACCAGAGGGCAAAGTCACCAGATGGAGGAAGAGCTGTAGAAGCTAAGCATGACCCAATCCCTACATCCAGGCCCAAATGGAGGAGGTTAGGCCTCTGAGGGCTGAATGCTGTGGGAGTTGGCATGAGGGGCCGGGCCTTGTCTGGTTGGTGAGCTGCTGGTGATGGATTCTGGGAGGGTAACTTGATCCTAGGAAGAAGGAGGAATATTGGACAACTGCTGTTGAAAGGCAGCCTGGACCTGGACAGGTAGGGCAAGGTGCCTCTTGAGTCCAGCCCACCTCTGCTTTCCCATCATCAGGCATGGAGACAGAATCTCCTACTTGCCCACATCTGGGGGTTCCTACCGCATTGAAGAGGATATTGTCAAAACCAGAGGTTGCTGTATCTGTACTCCTATGAAAGGGGAAGCGCTTCTGTAGCCAGCGCCAACCCCCAAGGCCCAGGAGCACCAGGAACACGAAGAAGAGGAGGGCTCCTCCAACAGCAACTGGCACAGACACAGCTGCTGCCATTTCACCTGAGGGCAGAGAAGGTACTTGGGTTCTCCAAACAGCTCCCAGTCCTTGTGTCAGGGTTCTGTTTCCAAGACTACTGGCAAGGAATGAGTCTGGGCTGCCTAATGCCCCCAGCCCTTGCTGGCTTCCAGGTTTGCCCTTGTTCATCTGTCAGCACAATACTGCAGAGCTGCTCCACCTCTTCCAGCATGTGACTGCCAAACACAGGTCCCATTGTGGTCTCCAGCTTAGCCTGGCAGCTCCTTCGAGACGGTTCTCACCCAGGAGACAGTGAAAGCTGGTGCAGCCCCTATGTACAGCCCACCCCTCGTGGGTATGGTTCTGTGAGGCATAAACAGGAGAGCACAGAACCCAGTCCTCGTTCAGCTGGTTTCCTGAGCTGGGCACAGTACTTGCAGCCATCTGAGCCATCCTGGGGCCCAGTGCTTACCCTGGCTACGTGCAGGCTGCTGGCAGTGCTGTCCTGCCAAGTACTCCACATCATCGAGGGCTATGGGCCCCAGAGCTGGCTGACCACCCAGAGTAGCTTCAAAAACAATCTGATGGGGAAGGGAAAGCTGATGAGTATCTGCAGGGACAGAAGAGAGGGAAGGGAGGACAGCTGCCCTGGGAACTCGCCTGGAACTCCTCAGAGCTGGACACTTCGATCTGGGCTCGTATCCACTGGTGCCGCAAGCGCCCTCCCTGACTCCACACAGCTAGCTGGCCTCGGGCACTGCTCAGGAGCACCCTCAACTCGCCCTTATCTGAGAGCAGGGACCAGGGCGGGTCAGCTCAGGTTCCTGGAGGATACCTTTGTGCCTAACCTGAGCCCCCGTTCCCCTACACCCAGGACCCAGCCACTCACAGAAATGCTCAGGAAAGCCCATGTAGTACCAGAAGTGGAGGCAGGAGGCTGTGGTTGCTGGCAGTGGCTCACTGCGCAGCCAGGCTGCTTGGCCCCCAGGACCGAGCACGCTGGTTTCAAAGAAAGAAAAGTGGCCTGGAAATGAGAGGGTGGATGTGCTGGCTCACTTGACGTGATGGTCTCTAACTTGAGGAAAGTTGTGTGAACACAGCCCCGGTCCCACTACAACCAGTGCGCACCTGCCTCTGTACCCAGGGTATGGTCCACTGTGGGTCTGGGGTAGCGCGATGGGGTGGCTCCGCTGCTCCAGTCCCAGCTGTACCCACCTAGGCTGGGCCAAGCCAGGTGACTCCACCCACACAGGCCAGATTCAAAGTCACAGGACCCTGCAAGGAGCTAACAGGTAAGCAGAGCTGCCCCAATAAGCATCACCATGCCTGGGGCAGGGCCAGGTAGGGGCAAAACCCAGAAAATTGTTTTTGACATAGATATGCTACTAGTCAGGCCACAGCAAGCTGCTCACCTGGCTGAGCACAGGGCCCATCTCGGAGGAGAAGGTCATCAAGAGCCATGTAGGAAGGCTCCACACCTGCGGCCACAGCCTCAAACACTACCTACAGGGTGCCGAGCCACAGATTAAGCAGGCTGGTCTAGCAACTCTTGAGGAAGACAGGTTCCCTCCTCCCACCCAGGCACTCACCCTCCAGGCCTGCTCGGCCTGCACATTCACACTGCCCAGACGCCAGGCAAATCCACCATGGGCACTGATGCTGAGCTCCTGACGCCTTCTGCCCTCTTCCACGTGGACCCTCAGGGTGCCTACTCACCAAGAACCAGCCAGGTTAACTGCCTTGGGGGTTCCCCAGTTGTAGACAGGGGCCCTTCCCTTTCTTGTAGCCCCTCACCTGGGTTATGAAGGCTAAAATGGTACCAGAAGGTCAGGCAGGCAGGCTGGGTCAGGGGCTGGTGCTCCTCTGAGGTCAGAGAGGCCACATGACCCTTGGGCAGTACCTTTGGGCTGGTGTCCACCACCATGTAGTGCCCTGGGGGAAGGGAGACCAGCATCAGCTTGCTTTTTCCTGGCCAGCACTTTCTACCCCCACCCCAGCCAGAGCAGTACCTTGGGCTGTTTCCGTGGTATGGTCTGTCCAAGGACCCCAAGGAGCATGGCCTGAGGCATTACTCTGGCGCTTCCACAGCCCTAAGCCCCCTGGAGAGAAGCTGCAGTCAGAGTCTTCAAAGGAACAGCTCTTGGGGGCCCAGCAGGGGCCTGGCCGCACAGCTATGTCATCCAGGGCCATTGTGCCATGGTACCCATCCCGGAGGCCTTCAAACAGCAGCTGAGGGTAGAGAGTGGTAATTGGCCGGGGCCAACCCTACACTATCTACCAAGTGCCAAGCTCACCCTCACCTGGTACTTGGTTCTGGCCTCTGGCTGGTGGTGGAGAGTGACCCAAGCCTGGTGCCAGCGGTTGCCATGGGTGCCCAACCTGGACCACAGTAGTGTGTCTTCCTCCCCATCCTTCCTCATGGCCAGGCGCAGTGTCCCTGAAGAGGAGTGGAATTTAAAGGGGAACAGCCCCCAACTCCTGGTGCCTCAGGCTGCAGGAGGCACTAGGTACATCCAGAGGGTCTAAGAGCTCAGACTCACCAATCTGGGGCCCATACAGATGGTACCAGAAGCTGAGACATTCCTTGGGGGCAAGCGGCACCTGGGGTCTTGTAAGCAAGAGGGCACCTTGTCCACGAGCAGGTGGGTCTGTGGGATCCAGGAACATGAAGAAACCTACAAGGGATGAAAAGCTGAGCTGCAGAAACGCTCTCCCAGTTTGCGCTCCCCGTCCCAGGCCTCAGAGACCACGGGAACTCCCCTACCTTGGCCAGTGGTGTGGTCGTACTCAGAGCCATGGCTTTTTACACGGTGCCAGTGGGCATCTGTGAGGTGGCCTGTGTGCCAGCTGCATGCGTCCCGTTCAAAGTTACAGGAGACCTCTGGGAGTGGGGTGGGTTGGGTGAGTCAGCACCCCTCCCCCGGCCCCCATTCCCAGCTGTGATAAGAATTAGAGATTGACTGGGTGGAGATGGGAGGCGGGCAGAAGAGACCTTGGTCACTCTCAGTGGTCACTGTGGGGTCGCAGTCTCTCAGGGTCACATTATCCACCCCAGCCCTCTGCTGGCCAGGGCCATCCAAGTCCACCAGGCCGACAAACTCCAGCTTTGAGCAGGTAGAGGGAAAGGACTGTAAGCTAGGGGCAGGCTCATTACAGATTCCCCATCCTGGATTGCTGTCCTCACCTGGAATGGTCGATGGCGTGCCCCAAGAAGAACCTTCTCCACCATCCATCCCCCGCTGCTGCTGCTTGGGGCCTGCCACACCAGCTCCCGGAAGCCATTTTCTACCACAACCAGTGCCAGGAAACCTGACCAAGGGAGTTTGTACGGGTGGGTCATCCTCAGACCCCGCCCACATGCAGGTTGCTCCTGGGGCCAAAAGGCATGTAGTACATACCTTGGGGATGACTGTGAAAACAGTAAGCCATGTGGAGTTCACAGCGAGGACCAGAGGGGCCCAGGGCAGGCGTGAGAGCCCGGGCCTCAGATCTCAGCTGCCCCCAGGCCTTCTGCAGAGACAGGAAGTGTCCTATGGGAAGAGCAAGGTACTCCTCACTGCTCTGGTATCCCTAATTTACATACACTGTCTAAGAGGGGGCTCCTGTGGGAAAGTGGCCTCACCAGGAACATCCCAGTTGGCATCCCTGGCTGGCTTTCTGTTCTGGACTTCAACCCGTTGCCACTGCAGCTTTCCTACACTGATGTCTTCCCAGCCCCCGGCAGAGGCAGACTCGAAGTCTGTGGTGCCTGCAACAACAGTAGCCTGCTCCGGAAGGCAGCAAAGCCCAGATCCCTGGCCTGCCAGGACCCCCTGCACACGCGGAACCCAGGCTCTGCCTAGCCTCACCACACTTCCGCTCATCCTCGCCCTCGGCGCACTGCTGCTGGAAATCACAGAGCTGCTCTGGGGGCACACACAGCTCTCCACAGGAGAGATGGCCTGGCTCACAGGCTTTCTGGGGCAGCCTGATGGACGTCTGGGGACAGAACATGATGACTGCAGAATGGACACATCTGGAGCAGGGCTGAGGTCAGGCTGGCGTGGGTGAGGACCTGGCTTTACCTGGGCAGGCCAGGGGAGGGCCTTGGGCATATCACCGGGAGCAAGTCTGCAGTAGTTGGACACGATGAGGTCATCCAGGCCCACAATGCCTCCTGGACCAGTCTCCCCAGCTAGGAGGATCTGAGGACAGGGAGGGCTCAGGGAGGGCCAAGCATTATTCTGTCCCGTCTTTCTGATAGATATGCTCCCTCCCCTGCACCCCTGCACCCCTGCACCGTTCACTGCTGTACTTCATAAATTGCCAGACACACTCAACCTCTCCCACTGAGCAGCCCTCAAGAGTGGCAATAAGGCATGCCATGTTCTCCTGCGCATGCTCTAGCAGGGTTCCCTGGATCCCACCCCCGGATACCAGCCTCACTCGGAATGGGTGGGCACTCTGAATGTCAACCCGGTCTCTGACCCAGGCTGTCCCCAGTTCTCCACGGTGGCTCCGCAGGAGGACAGGAGCCTGGGTGGCGTTGAGCCCCTGTGCCTGCAGGAAGAGCTGGAAGCGGCTGGCCTCAGACCCATGCAGGTAGTAATAGAAGGTGAGCTGAAACAGAAGACATCTCTGGCTGCCAGGGCCCTCTGGCATCTAAACAACCAGGAAGGGCAACCCCACGTGTCTCTTAGTGTTTCGCACACTCATCTTACCGAGCAGTTGTAGGGGACTGAGGCTTGGAACTCAGGGCTAAAGAGGATAGCAGTGGTGCCAGGCTTGGCCTCAGAGACTAGGAAGAACCCTGTGAGAGGGCAAATGTGGGCCAGGGTCATTGGGAGAGAGATGGATGGACAGGGCCATGTCCAGGGTCCCCTGGAGACCTCACCATATGCACTGTTCCGGCTGTGATCTCGGTGGGGCCAGGCAGGGCTCACCACGCTGCCAGCACTGCAGTTCCGGGTCCAGCTCTCCAACTGGTTCCATGGTCCCAGGCCCGTCTCAAAGTCAGTGGCCATGTGGTGGCCTAAGGAATGGGGTTGAGGCGTTATCAGGGCCACTGAGCAGGACTTTATGTCGTCAGATGGCCCTGGTTCCAGGGAAGACACTGGCTGTCCCATCCGGAATGGCTATGCCCATGTCTGCTTTCCTGGACTAGCCCCAGTGGTTTTTGAAGGACCCAGAGATCAAGGTCCAGCCTCCCGGTCTCATTCTGTAGTCCCTCACCCTGCCCGGCCCAGGATGGCCCCAGCCTCACTGCAGATGAGTGGGTCTTCGTCAGATCTGTCCCCACAGTTGTCTTCACCGTCACACAGCTGGTGGGACTCCACACAGGCCTTGTTCTGACAGTGGTAATGTCCCAGGGGGCAGCTGGCCTGAGGGACTGGGATGGAAGATAGTTAGGTCACTGTGACCTTAGGATTCGGGATGGAGGTATCCCTCAGGGAGGTGAGCAGTGAGGGTCTCCCAGCTTTGGACAGGGTGAGCTACAGTCTTACCAGGCAGCCCACAGTCCCGGAACTCCATATCATCCAAGGCCACGGCACCCCTGTGTGTGGCATTTCGGGTGGCAGAAAATGTCACCTGGAAAAAGGAAGGGTCCTTAAGACCTAGGCCAGTGCCTGGAACCTCCCCCATGGTCCCCAGACTGGAAGACCACCCAGCTTACTCTGAAGTCACCCTGGACACGGCCAGTGTTCACTGCCAGCCGCTGCCAACCAGCACCCCAGGGTCCTGAGCTCTGCCACAGGGTCAGTGTCTCCACACCGTGAATCAGCTCCAGCCGCAGCTCAGCAGCATCTGTAGTGTTTCTGAGTGGTCCTGGGGCGTCTTCAAATCCTGGTGCCTCCCTCCCGTCCACCAGCTGTACCCTAGCCCTCATCCTGGAGTATCCCCCCCTCGCCCAGCCTACCCCCAGAGCCACTTGGCCCCAAACCTTAGGGATCCACAGCACGCACCTCGAGAAGCTATGTGGTACCAGAGCCTCAGTTCACAGGTAGGGGCTGCCTCACGCATGACAGGGGAGCGCAGAGTCGCGGTGGCCACCTCCTTCCCATGGTGGGTTCCCACAGCCATGTACCAGCCTGGCCCAAGGTGAGAGGTTAGGTGGCCAGACAGGAAGCCAAGCCAGGAGAGCAATGGGAGAATAGGGTGCATACACAGGAATTCCTTAGGTGTTACCCAAGTCAGTGCCGTGTGTGTGGTCAGAACGAGGCCCAGGACCTCCCAGCACTGCCCCTGCCCGGTCTCGAAGCCAGCTGTAGCCAGAGGTGCTGATATCCTGCCAGCCACAGGGGTCCTGCTCGAAGCTGCAGGCGAAAGGGGTACTCGGGGAGGTTGAGGTACCGTGGAAACCTACGAGAATGAGTGCTCAGGGGTCTGCCTTTACACCGCCACTCCCTGTCCCTCCCACCTGACCAGCTCACCACACTGGGCTTCATCTGAACAGTCTCCACAGTCACACACAAAGTTGCATACAGCTTCGATAGGACTTTTGCAGTGGCTGGGGACCCAGGTCTTGCCTAGGGGCTGCGTAGCTGGCAGAGTAAGAACCAAGTGAGCGGAGGGCAAGGGGACTGGCTGCTTTTGTTTTTAAACACACACACACACACACACACACACACACGTATGTATGTGTGCATATTTATGTGCTGTGCAACAGGTGTGGAGGTCAGAGGACAACTGAGGTGGGAACCATTTATTTCCTTCCACCATGTGGGGCCCAGGGATTGCACAAACGCCATCAGGCTTGACAGCAAATGTCTTGACCTTCTGAGCCATCTTGCCAGCCATGAGTGACCATTTTGAGCAGTAAAAATTCTATGTACAGAGAAACCTCAGACCCAACTGACTTCAGGGTTAAGCCCTATGAGATCACATAGAGAGGAACCTGGCATCTGCCAAGAACTGCCACTGTGGCTCTACATCAAAAGCAAACAAAATGCATTCCCCTTCCTAGTCCCACAGAGCCCCTGCATGCCAAGGAGGGAAAAGGGCTCTTAATAAGAAACACCCCATATGGAAGGCACAGGAGCCCACATGACTAGGAATTGGAAGTAAGTAGGCTCTCCCCACTCCCCAAGACATACTGAGCCAGGCTGTGGTGGTGTGCGCCTTTAATCTCAGCACTCCGGAGGCAGAGGCAGGCAGATCTCTGTGAGTTTGAGGCCAACCTGTTCTACAAGAGTTTGTTCCAGGATAGCTTGGACTGTAACACAGAGAAACCCTGTCTCAAAAAACCAAAACAAAACAAACAAAGACACACTGAAGATGGCCAAGAAGCTTCCACATGTTCCACAATGGGAAAGTGGCAGGCAAAGGCTCTCCTCTAGGACAGAGAGATAGGATTTACATGGGCAATGTCCAGCCTATTTGGCTTGCCTTGGATGCCCCCATTGTAGACAACCCGCTTCTGACAAGTTCCTGTATTGGCCGCAACACCAACTGGTGTCCAGGCAGCAGTTTACTTACCCATAAATAGGGCCAAGGTTGAAAGGAGGTGGCTAGGCAGGTGCATGGCCAGGCTGGAGGGAGGATAGCCCAGTAGTAGTGAGGCTGTGTAGCTTAGAGGAGCCTTTACTCAGTTATTAGTCTACAGTGGCCTCACAGGCAGACTTAGCTCTCAATGGAAAGGGCTCAACTCCTTTATACCTGCAGCCCCTCGGCTGGGTCCCATCCAGTGATGACAGGCAGAGCATCCGGCTGTAAAAGTATCTCTAGAAGGGGCCCCTGCTTGGCTCTTTCTGACCAAAGGTCAGGTCATGGGCATCCTGTGCATCCACCCAGCCCTGCCCTGCCCTTCCCACTGGAAGCTCCTATTGGAATGTGGAGAGGTTGGGGACCCCACTTGCAAGGCTCTAAGATTCTCGGATGGGGCCTTCAGCCCCACCCTGGTGCAGGCCAAGGATGTCAGGGCAGTCTACTCAAGGGCTGCACATGGCCATCAGTGTTTGTTCCCAAGCTTCCTCCACTCAGGGGATCAGAGCAGGATAAGTCCAGCATCAACAGCCTGCCTCTGTGGACCAGAACGAGTCCCATGTCAGGATACCACCTGCAACTCAAGCTGGGTCATCCTGCCAACTATTCTGGTGTGTGTGTGTGTGTGTGTGTGTGTGTGTGTGTGTGTGCGCGCGTGCGTGCGAATGTGACAGGGTCTCATGTGGCCCAGGCTGCCCTGAACTTACTATGGGGATAACTTCTGATCCTCCTGCCTCCACTTCTCAAGTGGAGATGCCATTGCCACACTTAGTTTATGCAGTACTCCAGACAGGACATGGGGATTTCGTGTATACCAGGCAAGCACTCCAACCAACCGAGCTCCATCTTTAACCTCCTGTTCGCCTTTAAAACCTGTCCTGAGCAGCCATGTGCTGGGTGGTCCACGATAGGAAAGTCTTAATGAACACACAAGCTCATTTTCCCACAGTTGAGGCAGGAGGGATGTCGGAGTTTTGAAGAGCTTGTCACATGGAGCTAGGCTCTGCCTACGACTTATTTTACTGTGACCTTGGGGCTTGTCTCACCTGTGCCTGTCAGCTGGCCTATACAAGGGTATCTCAGTAATGTCTACTCGCAATCTACAGGGACGTCATGAGCTAACAAAGGCTGGCCCAAGTGTGTGGTAAGGGATCCCCCAGCCCATGCTTTCCCTAGTACCCACTATAATGACACACTGTGCATTGGGACTTCTTAGAGCAGGGATTAAGCTTGTCGCTACCCTGTTCAGTGAGGTGGCGTTGGTACAGAGATTTAGGCTCAGGGGGTGTGAATGGCCCAGGGACTAAGACACATACGAGGTCAGAGATCCTGAGTGAGTAAGACACAGGCAGTTAGCGTGCAGCGCAGGGTCTTAAGGGTTGTGGGTACCGTGATCCTTCCCTGTTGGCTGACCACTCAGAGATATCAGGCTGGGACTGAGAAAAGATGGACAAAGCAGCCAGCCTATCAGCTAACCAGGAGAGCGGTGCCAGGACTCTTTCCTGCTGGCATTTCCTAGAACTACAGGAAGGGGCACCTGTGGGCACCCCAGGCCTTGGGTGGCCAGGAACTGACTTCTTGTGCAAGATCTCGTGGGGCCTCCTCCCAGATGTCCTTGGGGATAGCAGCTTCATGGAGGAGCAATCAGGCCATAAATGGCAGCAACTCAGGGGCCCCTTATCTGAACCCAAAGGGCTGAGTATGCACCAAAAGTCCCCAGGGCCTCCTGAAGCTGAGCAGGTATATCCTCGGGCAACCCAAAGGTAACAAAGCTAAAACACAAGTCAGGGACTAGCAGGCATATCAAAGCTTTTAATTCCTATGGACCAGACTGTTCTGGCTTCCGAGGCCTGGCAGGTGGCATGTTGCCAAAAGTATAAAAGGAAAGCATGGGGCCAGTCCTTCAAGAGACCACGCAGCAAGAGCAGAGTCCTGACTTAGTTGCTGGGGAGCAGGGTCTCAGTAGCCATCGTCAGCCCAGGTGACCTCATAATCAGGATACTTGGCTTTGATCTTCTCAGTTGAAACGGAGTGCTGGGCACGACCATAACCCTAGAGAGAAGATGACCACTAGTCTGCCTGGTCTTTTGCTGAGGCCACCCAGCAGCCACAGTAATAACAGGGAGGGGAAAAGTAACCAAACCCTACCGTCCTAACCATGCTGGGAACTGAATGGGCTGGATAGGGGATGCCTGAGGCTTCAGGGTGGTCTTTATGAAAAGAGATGGAGATGGCCAGCACTGACTGCCCCAAGCCTCCCCGCCCCCAAAGAGCCAGGACACAGACCCATAAGGCTCTACTATGAGGGAGTACAGCCCGAGGCAGATGGCTTCCAACCACCCTGATGTCATATGGGAAATGTGAGGAAAGGAAGTCACAGCCTTGAAGGGTTCTGTAGCTTTAACCTTGTGAGTCCCAGAGGTGGTCTGAGTAGCAGGTCGGGGAGTCGCACTCACAAGGTCAGTCTGGCCTAGGGACTGGGGACCGGAGCTCACCATAGAGTAGCCATACACGTGTATCTTCCTGTCCTGGCTTTGATGGGAGATGCGTCCGCCGCCTAGGCACTCACAATCATAGCCATTCTTTTGCAGCTCGCCTGACACTTTGTCATAGATATCCGCTGGGGTGGGGAGAGGGGCCTTAGGATATGTCCTAGTCGCCCTTATTGGCCCCATAATGGATTCTAGGGCTGGATATTGGGGTTTGAAGCTCCAGGTCTTGGTGGTCTTTTTCCCAGTGGAGATGAGCCCCTCCCCCTCAGGCACAAGGATGAACGGAAGATACTTTCGAAGAGGGAGAGGGGACTAAAAAGGGTCCGGTCTCTCATTCCTTTTTGCCCCAAACCCCGACTTTTCTAGGTCAGCCTGGCTAAGTGTTAGTACAAGGCACAGTACATTAGCATTCACAGCTCCGCCACCAGCAACTGCAAGGTTCAGGCCCCGCCCTCACCGTGGTACTCAGCCCATTTGTATCCACGCACGATTTCCTTGCACTCCTTCGTCGGCTCCTCGGAGGGCGATGCTAAGTGGACTCGAATTAGCACGTATTTGAAAACGCCATCCGAGTCGATGTCCACATCAGGAATCTGAGCGAGGTCGGCCGCCATGTTCCCCCGGAACGCTTGGCCTCAGGACGCCCCCAGACCCTTTCCCAACCCGACCGAGGCCTTAGCGTGCGGGAGGCGGGCCCTTTGGCAGCCCCGGCCAATCCCGTGAGGTGATGTTTCCCGAGGCCCAGAGCCTCAGCCAGTTGTACTTCTGATCTGAGGCACGGACTAGCCAATTGCAACCCAGTTCTTTGCAGCTTTGAGATCTTGAGTCGCAGTTAAAGGAGCTGCGATCTAGGGAAATCAGTGATGCTCTAAGTCAAGTTGCTGGAGGTGGGGCAGCAAAAGAGGATGCAGTGACGCACCCCGGCTCCACTCCTTGGTCCTAGGGCTTCAGTTCCCTAGCATAAACCATTAAATCAGAAGTCTTCTTCTCCCCAACATCCGTAAGCGGAGGGCCTCTCTCCCGTCCGGCTTCCCCTTCCACAATAACCTCACGTCCAAGGTTTCCCGTTGCCAAGCTTCTGCGCCCCAGACGCTCACCACCATCACCACCACCACCACCACCACCACCACCACCACCACCACCACCACCACCACCACCACCACCACCACCACCATCACCACCACCACTACCATCACCACCACCACAGAGTTAGCAGCAGCTACATTCAAGTTCTATTTTACTTGGTTCAAAAGCATTCGCCCTTTGGAAATGGGCGATTTCTTGCCAGGGGCGTTCTTACCAGCCTGCCGCAGGAAGGAATGTGGAGCCCCTGGGGAGGGCGGCAGGCGGTGCGGCAGCAAGTGTTGCAAGAGCGGCATGGGGCAGGTGCTAAGACACAGGCGAAGGTGGGAGCTCTGGGCTGTTCCGGGGACACACAGCCGGGTACGGGGTTTGGGGGGGTAGTGACGCATGCGCACACTGCGCGCACAGGGAGTTGTCCCAGGCTATAGCGCTGGACCTCCCTTACCTATGAAGGGGCTTCGGGGTTCTAGAGAGTACTTGTCCAGCTTCTGGTCTCAAGCCTCTCTGGGTCACACCCTCCACAGAACCCTGGGCTCAGATCCGGGTGCAGTTAGGCTGCAGAGGTCCGACAAGGGGCCCAGGGCTGCCTAGGCTTACAGTCTCCATTATACATCAGGCTTTGGCTTCTACTCTCGGCTTGGAGTTCAGCCAGGGCGCGTATGCGGCACTTTTGTGCATAGGTTGGACTCTGGTTAAGCCTCAGCACCGGCTCCCTATCGGCTCCCACACCGGGTGGCTCACTACTCTGCACCCCAACCAGTCCCTAATTAGGGACAGCCCCTGTTCCTTGTTCCCAAGTCAGTCGGCAGGTAAGTGTTGCTCTATGTAGGGTCCCCTGCTAATTCATCAGCACACACTTCCCACCTCCCTGGGAGATTAAGGCCTGAGCTTCCATCTTCTCTGGAAGGTGGATTTTTTAGGGCCATCTTGTTGAGTAGGTGTGGATGAGCTCAAACCCTCACCCAGCCAGATTTTAACTCTGGCCAGCACACCATCAACACTCTGCTTCCCCTTCCCAGGTTCCCCTCTGGCTGGCTGGCTTGTGCCTTGGCCTAAAGACCCCTCAGTATTTTCACTGGTCCTGCAAGGGCCCAGACCAAAGTGACCAGAGGTGAGAGAACCTCAGGACAGGCAGTACTGTTAGTGTGTAGCATCCGCCCTGCCCATTGCCTCAACATCGTAGGAATGCACAGGAACAAGGACCTCTGAAACCTGACACACCCCAGACACAGGAGGAGGGTTAGGGGAGTGCTTGCTTACAGTAAGGATTTTAGGCTTTGGTCAACATGAACTGCTGGACTAGGAGGAAAGGGAGTGGATCCAGGGTTGGCGAGCTATAGCAAGCACCCACGAAGTGTATCAAGTCCCCACGGGATGTGTGTAGTAGTAACCTTCCACTAGAAGGCAGAGCCCAGCGGTCCTCAGGCCCACCCCACCTCCCAGCGGGGAGCACCGAGGGCGAGGACCGGGCTCTTGGGGAGCCCCCTCCCCCTGGCTGACTTGGGGAGAGCCCAGGATGTAGGATCTGGGTGGTCTGGTTGAAAACAGGAAGGAAGAGAAGCAGCTGATGGGAAACAGGTCGGCAGGGGTGTGGCGGGGGTGGGCTCCTAGGCAGAGTTAGATGTTTGGAGTGGGTGGAGCTCAGGGCAGAGAATTTGTAGAAGACTAAGGAAGGCTGGGGGGGGGGGGGCTTGGCGGGGCACTGAATCAGTTGGTTCAGATTCTGGGGGCGATCTTGATGGATCAGGCCGGGCCTGAGTAGAGTAGGCAGGGCTCTGGTCAGAGCCTGGGCCTAATAGTCCCAAAGCTCACATGATGTCATCTAGCAGATTGGCGCTGGCTACCCAGTCGAGTGCACGCGGCTCGGAAGCAGCCATGATCATGCACATGAAGGGGCGGCCAGTGCGCCGATCGATGGGATAGATGGTGGTGGGTGTGAAGCGCCGGTTAGCCTCGACGAACTCGCAGAGCTGCTCGTAGACGCTTGGGAATTCGTGGCGGAGGAAGACGCCGCGCAGTCGCAGTTCACGCTGGATGTGGATGAAGGCCACTTCACGTGCGCGCCGGCCAGCCTCACCCTCCTGGTCCAGGCCCGCAGTGCCTGGAGGTGGCGTTAGGATCAGTGTTTCCATGTCTGGCTCTCCACCACGCGCAGGAGGAGGCCGCGTCGGGCTGCCGGCGGCCAGAGCCACCTTGGCAAACTTGCGCACTGTGGGGCCAGGGCTGCGTGGCGCTGGACGGGCAGCGGCTCCGGGGGGTGCAGCTCCAGGGCCCACGGCCACCGACACACTAAGCAGGAAGCACTCCGCGGGCTCATAGAGCCTCCCGGCCGCCGCCAACTCTCGTGCATAGCTACCCAGGGGCGCCGCATGTGTAGCCAGCTCACGCAGTGATAGGTAGGTGGGCGATAGCAGTAGCCCTTCGAGGCCGAAGCGGAGGAAGTTGTCGGCAGAGCCTGGGCTTGGGAAGCCCAAGAACAGCACACCACGGCCGCGCGACAGGAATCCGACGCGCGCTATCCGGGAGAAGGCGCGATGCACTGGGCTGCTGTCGCGGCAGAACTGCAGCACGTGGCGGCACACGCTGCCCACGCGGCCATACACGCAATGCGCTTTGTGCGCATCCCAGTCCTCTCGGCGGCACAGCCGCGAGCAGTAGTAGGTATAGCAGCTGTGGCATGACTTGAAGTAGAGGCAGGCATTGAACATGGTCTCTGTTCGTCGACAGCGCGCGTTGGAGCAGGTCATCAAGTCATCCTCGTCGGCGCTGGGCTCCGGGGAAGCGTCGGCTGCCTCCCCCGAGCCGGTGGGCTCCTCGGTGCTGCCTGCCGAGGCCGGGGGTGAGCGCGACGGAGCCAGCGCGGTTGCTCCTCCAGGGCCCGCAGATCGTGAGTCCAGCAGGCGGCGCAGTTGGCGGCCTAAACCTTCGGTGGCAGGCTCCGGGGCCTGGCCTGGTGGCCGTGAGTCGATGACCAGGTCGGTGATGAGCTCGTCCAGCTGCTCGAGGCTGCGCTGGCGGCTGGAGGCAGGGCCCTCAGGGACCTTGGGTGCGGGCTGCCGCTGTCGGCCTCCAGGCAGTTCCCAGCCCCGGCCCGTCGGGCGCTCTACTGAACGCAGGTCATTGTCCGTGATGGTGATCTCCGGAGTGATGTACCAGTTGCGGCCCAGGCTTTCCCCACCACGGCCCTTTTCTGTAAGTGACGTCTCGGACAGCGACAGTGCTGCATAGCGTCTGGGTGAGGTGGATAGGTTCACTACGACTGGTGGACGCCGGCCTTCTGGGGATGAACCCCGTGTATCCCGAACCTCGCGTCCCAGCAGGTTCTCATAGCTGCGGCCGCGTCCTAGAGGGTCTTCACGACGAGGACCAGGAGCCAGGATGTTGTCCCAGGATCGAGAGTAGTGGCGGCTATCAGTCACCAGCCGGGGCGGGCTTGTGCCGGTGCCACCGTGCCACGAGGCCAACAGTGGTCCAGGGGCGGGAGGAGGCACCACCTGAAGGGTGCGGTAAGGCCTTGGACCCCAATCAGCCCAGGCTGAACTGCTGCGGGGATGTGGGTAAGTGCGGGCCATTACGTTGCGTTCACGGAACCTCCCATAGTCCTCTGTGTAGAAGGTGCGGGCACTGGGGTGTGCCCGGGACTCTTCTGGGGCATACCGGGGGACGAAAGGCATTCCGTAGGCTCGAGGAGCCTCCCCGTAGTAGGAACGGGAGGGGGGCTCCTGGATCGGGAAAGTACGTACTTCCCCAGCATAGTAGCCGCCCCCACGCCTTGGACTGGGTCTGGGGGCTTCTTCGGTCAAGTAGGGCCTGGAGCAGTAGCCATCAAAGGGAAGGCCTGGGCTTGTGGTAAAACTGCCTGTGTAGCCCTCAGGTTCCTCGGTGTAGAAAAATTGGGTGGGACCTGGGGGCGTTGCAAAGGGTTGACTGCGGTGCTCCAAATAGTCCCGGGACCCAGGCAACGGCCCGTCGCAGTAGACTGCTCTGGGGTCAGTACAGTACAAGTCACTAGGAGTGGGAGTGCGTGACAGGGCCACATGGCGGGGGCCTGGAATTGTGAGGCCATGGAACTGTGGGATGGTGCGAGCCCAGGGCGCCGCCTCGCTGGGCGCGCAAGATCGCGAGCTTCGGGCGGCGTGCTGCAGCACTGCCTCGTCAGGCTTGATGTCCAAACGGCAGCGGACATGGGGGACGGGTCCTGTGGGTAGTTCGGGTGGTGCACAGCGGCCTGGGGTGGCGCATAGAGGTGCGATGCGTCCGGGGCCGCCACGCTGTGGCTGGAGCTTGATGGGATGCAGCTCATTGGCGAGAGCCCGTAGGGCAGGGTACGAGGGCTCCTTGTGCGGCGACCCCTCCAACCGCACCGAACGCTGGACCTCCCGGCCTCTGCGCTGCAGTACTGGCGGTGAAGCCGGAGCAGGTGCCAGGCCATGGGGCCCACGGGGCGCGCTCTTGGAACGGGTGCGGCGCCTAGGCTCGCTGTCTCGGGGCCGGGCACGCGGTGGTGCGGGCTCGGGAGGTGGCGGCTCTGGGTGTGTCTCCATGGTGGGCTCGTCCAGTGCCTCTAAGAAGTCGAAACTACGGCAGTGGCGCTTGTTGAAAGGCGCGGGCGCAGCTGGCCGGGGCATGGATCGCTCACATGGCTGGCTTTTGGACGTGAGCCCTGGGGCCACAACCTTGATGTCCTGGTACACGGTCGACACCAGCAAGTCCGGCGGGTCCGTGCGGGTCATCTTAAAAGACGTCCCCAGGCTAGCAGCTCCAGTCACTCGGCCTTTCGGGGATTTTGCCCTGGGAGGAGATACCGGTCAGGGCAGCCTCCTCTGCACCCCAGACCCTTTACCCCCACCCCACCCCACGAGCTGGGTCGGCTTACCTGGGGCATAGGGGATGGAGCAGCCCTGGCTGCAGGTCTTGGTCAGGGCTTCTGGTGCTGGCTCCATACCTATATTAGACGTACCTGCAGGAGAAACCTCACAGGCCATTCAGCCTGCGGGGCAGATATGTCAGCAATTTAGCTTACAGTGAACCCACCTTTCTCCGAGCAACGGGAACTCCTGAGTCTCTTCCTATACTAGGGTCTGCTAGCTAGGCTTGGGTAGATCAATGGGGGGAATGTGTGACAGTATTACTGCCCTCTGGTGCCTACAGCTGGAATGATGGGCTTTTATATTTCCTTAAGGTGAGACTATAGCCCCCTCCCACCAGCACTTCAGAGGTACCCCTCTGACAGTCAGAGTCCCAGGTGAGACAGTGGTCTCCTCTCCTAGCACAGAAAGTGATCTTGCTCTTGGGACAGTCCTTTTTACCTAAGCCTATGTTCCCTCAACTTAATGAGGTCCTAAGCAGAAGAATAACCCCAAAGAGTTTTCTTGGGTCTCAAATATCTTTTCCTTTTGAATAAATCTCTGATCCCAGTTCCTTGGATGAAACCCACCAAGCTTGTTAGGGCAGATAAGGCTGCAGAGCGAGCGAGCCCCTCCTGTTTTGCATAATTGCAATGATCCCCCCCCCCCCCCCCCCGTGTGTGCTTGGCATTCCTGAAGCCAGGTCTAGGCTGCAGAACCACGTGGGGGCCATGTGAGCCACAAGCTCAATAGTGTCATTTCTCTGAGCTGCAAACTACCACTAGTGTACCAAAGGCAGGAGACTGCCAGCTAGGAGGAGGCAGAGGAGAGGGTGGGAAAGCAGAGGAAAGGGGGGAGCCCCTCCCCAGGACAGAGTCCTCCCCATTCTGGCTTTGGAAATCTCCATGGAAACGTGTGGTTGTTCATCCCTGGAGCTATGGACTGGAAAGGATCTAGGCTAATGTTCAGATGTGGGCCACCAGTGTTTGTGGTCCCCAGGGCCTGGAACTGGCTGGAGAAAGAGGGTTTCAGAAGGTGATGACACCCCCTCCCCCCATAAGGCACCTACTCCCAGGACATCTGCTCCAGAGTAAGCTGAGAGTGTGATGGGGCCTGGCAAGACTTGTATGTGGATGGGCCTTTCAGGGTCAGTCTCTAGTCCCAGGTATATAAGGGGCTTTCTGATAGAGGGGCTGCTTTTTTGGAGCCAGGGCTCATTAAATACCAAGGCTAGTTCCAAACCCAGGTTCACGCCGACCCTTTTCGGACCCCTTTCATTCTAAACTCCATGCCAGGTCAGAGTTTGGGCCAGATGACAGGGTCTGAGGCTCCGCCCCAGGAAGGTGACAGCACGCTTTGCTGGCTGCAGCTGTCAGGAGCTGGGCGCTGTGATAGCGGCTCTCTGTGGGATGGGGGTAGGGTTTGCTTTTGTATCCTAGGTATTCTGAAGACCCTTCCCACACAGCAACCCTTTTCTGGCCTGTCCCGGAGCAGCCATCGCTAGGACCTAGTCTGCGTTGCTTGGGGGCGGGGACTCATCCTTCCGTGCAGCCCCCTCCCGTGCCAACAGCTCCACATGCTGGACGGTTTGGCTTGACCTCTTACCTGGTTATTTCTCCATGAGCTGAGCCCAGGTAGGCTGCATAACCCAAATCGGTTCCGGTGTGTACCTGACCCGGCTATGTAGCCGGTACCGACAGAAGCTTGGAGGCAGAAGCTCTGATCCTGGCCTGGCTGCTCAGTGCTGCCCCCAGTGGTAATCAGTAGGGTGGCATTTAAAGGGGCCGTGCTGGAAGGGAGGTATCTAGTGGGGTCCAGATACCAGTTATCGCCCTAACTCTCATTTGGGCTATGTAGAGCGAAGGGTCACAAATAGCAGTACCCTCAAAGCACAAGTCTTTGGGTCTGAACATGGGTTCCTTGCACCAAGAAAAGCTTGCCAGCAGGACTCCAGGCAGGGGACTGCAAGGAGCCCGAAATCTCGGCTTGGCAGCAGAGAATCTGGGTTTGGGGAGATTCCAGAATGCATGTCTGTGGTTGGACCCAGGTGGGAGCAGATGAGCCCTATTGGCCTCTCACCAGGAATTATCCTCTTTGGCTCTGAAGACGCCAAAATCTCAGCAGGTACCTGGGAGCCATATGGCTTGCTCAGCCTGAAGTGTAGCTGCAACCTTCTGTGTCCAGGATAGCCTGGGCTGCCACTGCCTGCTTCCTTTGGGGGGGGGGAGGTCTTCATGCGGTCCATTCTTCATTCTAACCCTGCCTGCCCCTTGTCGGAGGCCCTGGGCTTTCTAGCATTCTACCTTGGTAGATGATGGGCCAAGGATGTCAGATCTGAGTTAAGACCTGCCTTGTTGGGCACCAGAACTGACAAGATCTCGGTGCTAGGGTTCATTGTAGACCTTTTCTCCACACCAGGGGTCCAAAAGTTGGGGGTAAAAGGGCCAGATAATGCTTGCCCCATAGCACCTGCCCAACTACCAATTGTCTTGTGTATACAGCCCCTTAGCAGAAAAGTAAGGGAATTTGCAGGCCTAGGAAAGCACTCTCAGCCTTGCCCCCACCCCAGTAGGCGGAGCATAGTGCTCCGCCTCCAACGTCACTAACAGTGCTAAACGCCAGCCAGCCTCTGGAGGGTTCTCATGGCAACGTGTCCGCAGTGGGCGAGGGTGGAGAGCTGCCAGCGGGGGCGAAATACTGGGTTGCAGGCACCCCAGGAGCAGGCAGGGAGGCGGAGCAGAGTGAGATACACCGCCCTTCTAGGGCCCGAGGTTCCCAGGTACTTTCCCTGCAGTAACCCTGCATCAGGTTGTGGGGTAAACCCTTTGCGCTGGCCAGGCAGGTCCTCTGGCTGACATGGTATGGCTAAGCATTACTAAGTCCAGACCATTTTGGGGTAGCATTGTGGAGCGGCCCCCTCTCCAAAACTGCTCTTCAGGTTGATGCCAGGGACCTGGCCCATAGATAGAGTGGTTTCATCTTTAACACCTTAGGGAACCAGAAAACAGCCACACACAACAATAAAATCAGAGAGCTTTATAGTCTGGGCGGAGTGTTTAAGAAGGCGCCCTCTAGGCTCACCTGCGCAGGCGCTCAATGGGCAGAGGCACAGCTGGCACATAGTGGCAAGCTGTTAGTGCCTCTCCCACAGGAGAGGTGGTACATTGTGTTCTCTTGCCAGCTTTAACCAGTGCGGGGTCTGGGCCACTTTGCAGTAGCAGATGCTGCCACACCCTCACGAGTACACATCTGTGCTCAGGGTATGACCCTGCTCTACTCTGGATCCATGGGGAAGAAGGTCCACAACCCAAGCCATGCTATGGCCCTGGGAGAGCTCAGGAAGGCAAGCAGGAAGTGGGGCTGGGTGGTGGACATTTGAGAAGCCAAGCAGTCCCACACCCTGCCTCTGTAAACAGACCCTGGTGGGTCCCTTCTCGGCCCCAGGCACATCCCTGAGAAACACCGGGGACTGGCTGCAGCTCTATCTGGGGAGGGCCAGGTGGTCCACCAAACCAGCTGCAACTCTGTTCTGTCCCCTCCCTCCCTGCAGAGCAGGCTTCTACTGGGTTGAGGCCCAGCACTTGCAGCGCCTGACCAGAGGCCTGACCACCACCAAGGTCTTCAGCACAAAAATCAATGTCGAGTGGGCCAGACCAAATGAGGGCAGACACAATGGCTGGGGGACATAGGTGGCAGGGTGGTCCTGGGAACGTGGGTGCATAGGCAGCAGCCTCCCCAAATCAGTCACTATCAGTTCCCCTCTTCCCAGGAAAACCAACTGCCTCTGGCAGCCTAGAGCTCCTCATAGTCCCCACCTCCAGGGTGGTGGCTGCCAGGAGCCCCGCCCCCCAGGAAGGCTTCCAGCTCATCTGCAGCCTTCTGTTCCTTGCTCCGAGGGGGCTTCCTCTTCTTCCTCCGATCCTCCTTGCCTTCCTCCTTATCCTTGTTCTTCTTGTGTTTGCTTTTCTTTTTTGTAGCCTTTTCTTCCTCCTGAAGGTCATGAAGAGCAGATCTAGGGTCAATGAGCAACCCACAAGGCTACATCCCACCTTCCAGGACCTGGACTGTCCAGGCTAGCTGTGAGACCAGTGGTGGGCAGGGCATGTACCTCTTTGCCTTTCTTCTTCTTTTTCTTCTTCTCTTTAGAGGGAAGTTTGCCGTCTTTATCTGCACAAGAAAGACAGCTGAGCTCCTACCTACAACCACTTTGCATGGTCAGGCAGAGGCTGCTGCAGATACCCATTCCCAACACAGCCTGGTCCCACTAGCAGTCTAGGGGGTTCCCATGCATTTTTGTGTTGGTGAGCCTTGATGGATGAAATTTTTTCCCTTCCTTTTGGGGCTGAACTGGCCCAAGTCAGCTAGGCAGCTATCATTTTTTTTTTTTCAAACTAATTCTGCCCCGAAGGCCTGGGACACCTGAAAGCCTCGAATCGTTGGCAGAGCAGCTGGCACAGAGGACTCAAAAGGAATCACGAACAGGGTGACAGTCTTGGATGGCAATTCTGGGTCACAATGCAGATGTGAGGTTTGGGCACATGTTTGCCTGGTGTGACACTGTTCCTCCCATTCTATAGACTCTCGTAGCTAATAGCTATGATGAAGAAAAACCGTAGGCAGGCTAGGATTTCTAATCACAGGTCCCTGGATGAGGGACCACAGGATGAGGCCCTCCAAGTCCTATCAGGTTCCAAGGAGACAGACAAGCTCCAGGCCCTCCTCCTACCTTCACCACTGCTTTCCTTAGGTCCTGTCTCCTCCAGGCCCAGACCAAAGAGATCTGAGTCATTCTGCAGTCTGAAAGCAGAGACTGGGGGTTTGGAGGGTGGGGGTGGCTGGGCAGATCCAGTGTCCTCATCGGTCACATCAGAAAGGTCTTCTCTTACTGGGAATACCCCCTGCAAAGAGAGTAGCTGATAGGCCTACTGTCTCTGACTATTGCCATGGACCTTTGAAGCAAGGTAGGAAGTCCCTTTGGGAATCTAGGGGCTGGGTAGAATGGAAGGGGTTAATGTGACCCAGATTTAGATCAGTAGGGCCTTCATATGCACAATGGACCCCCTCCCACAGACTCCTGTCTACTTTCTCCATCAGGCACCACAAACACGTTAAGAAAGAAAAGTGTCTGGGGCACTGGAGCCAGGAGCTCTTCAGACCTTGCTCTGAGAAATAAACCTTTTTTTTCTTTCAAGACAGGTTTTCCTCTGTGTATCTCTGTAGACCAGGCTGGCTTTGAACTCACAAGGATCTGCCTGCCTCTGCCTCCCTGAGTGCTGGGACTAAAGGTGTGTGCCACCACTGCCCGGCTGAAACAGACCTTCTTGACTGTCCTCTATCTCTGTAAGAATGGGGGATTCAGCTTCCCAGCCAGCAGCCTGTACTTACCACTCTCCTCTGTGTGTCCGATTCATCACTTTCAAAGTCAGGGTCATCCATGACGAAGGACAGCATCTGGGCAGCAATGGGACCCTCAGGATCACTTTCTGATGACACTTGCTTGTCTTTCCCTTCCTGGGGTCTAGGAGTGCCATCAGTGGGTGGCTTGGTACTGCCGTGGTCAGGCCCTGAGCCAGTGGTGAGACCATCTGACCATGAGGGTATGGCTCGTGTGGGAGCTCCCTTTTGTGAATGTGAGGCCTTGGTGGAGGACCTTCACATAAGAAGAAATGTCTGAGTTCTGAGGCCACCCTAGGTTGCCACTGCCTCAGCTAGCCATACCCTGGGGACCCCATCCCATACCATTTTGTCTCAGGCTCTAAGCATTGCTGAGGAGCCACTCCGGGGTGGCCTGCAGGTCCTTCAGCTTCCTCCTCACTGGAAAGACTGATATTCTTACTGGGGACGGGGTCTGAGGACAGCAGGGATTTGCTATGTGGCTGATCTTCTATGTCCACGTCATCCTGGAAACCTGCCACCATTGGGTTGCCTCCGATGGCTTCCCCATCATCACTGCAAAGAGGGGGTAAGAAGTCAGAAGTTCTGAGGGGGGGTATGTGCTGCTGATTTCCTCACCCACTTGCCTTAAAGCTGCCCTGTCTGTAGTACCATATTCTAGTGGCTCTCCTTCTGGGCTATTACAGGGGCTGCTGAATATAGGTGGGAGTAAGAGTGAGGGCAGCACTGCCTTGTCGCTAGCCAATGGGGTAATCAGTAGGAGAAGAGCCCAGTTAGAAGCCTCGAATCTGTTTCTGGAAGGGAAACCTTTGGCCCCATTGTACACGGTGATGCTGGAGATGCTAACAGTCATTCAACATTTGATTTGCTAGAGAGAATGATCTCAGAGCTCAGTTGTAGACAGATTTTAGGGTGTTGTTAAGACAGACAGGGTTGTGGGAAAGGCTAGCTGTAGAAAGTCAAACCTGGCCAAGGCCTGCTTGTCCGGTTCCGTATGGAGAGACCCAGGTGGCCTTCACTATTTCTTATACAGACTGGGCTAGTATGTATCCTGCTGTCGTAGGAAGATTCTAGCTCAATGTTCTCCAGTCCACTGTAGGCATAAACTGCCCCACCCCACGGTGGCAGTGATTAGCCTAAGTAGGCCTTCAACACATGGCCTGAGCCCTTCCCTGACTTTTTGTTTTCAACACTAACTGCCAATCCAGCAAGCACATGAAAGGTTGTGTTCACAATCCCAATGGTGTCTTGGAGATCCAGGTGTGAATGGGATGGGAAGCTTGCCCTTGAGGTGGACCCTGTGCTCAGCTCTGCCAATCTGCCCTTACCTGTCACTATCCTGCTGTGGGCCTTTGGCTCCAATTTTATTCTTGTCTTTAGGTAGGGTTGTATCTTCTAGGAAGCTTCGGTCAAGGCCATCTTCAGGAACAAAATCCTCAACGTTCTGGACTCTTGCTGGGACCTCTAGAGCTGGAGCTGGCTCTGTAGAGAAATGATGACTCTTCCTCATATGGTCCCTGCCCCCATGCTAGGAACCAAAACTGAGCTTGTAGAACTGGGACTTGACAATCCATGTACCCTGGTTCAAGGCCATAGGTTACTTTAGAACCTGGCCAAGTAGTAGCTGGCCCAAGAGGGAAAAGCTTGTCAGGGGCACAGAGACCACATTCTAGTCTCTGAGGGATATGTGGCTCAAGATGCCAGAAGATAGCCCCAAATTCACATGGAGGGCTGCTCCCGGGCCTACCTGGAGGTGAAGGGGTCACGTCAGCAGCTGGCGAGGTCCCAAACAGCCGAGAGATGATACTACGACGCTGGGCTGGAGCTGGGGCTGAAGGGTGTACAGAGGGCGTGGCCTCCAAAGGGGGTACAGGAGATGGTGCTTTGGGACAGGTGGAGGAGACACTGAGGGACAGCTGGGGGGCAGGCTGGGGAGTGCTGGGGCTGGAGCTCCCTGTGGATACAGCACTTGGAGGCACAACTGGCGACTGGGAGCCTGAGGATGGGCTCTGCCCATTGGCTGCCAGAGGGGATGCATGGCCTCGACTTCGAGCCTCCATCATTTCAAGGAAGCTAGGAAGGGCAAAGGGATAGACAGTGAAGAGCTGGCTTCCTCTTGGACTTTTTCTCCAAGGCTTTTGGCCATCAGTGTCCCTTTTGCATTTATACTAAGCAGACGACAGGGCCTGCCTGCTAATCAGCTGCCCACAGTCTTTGGTACCCAGCCTAATGGCCTGGCTTATCCTGTCCCTTTATACTAGTACCATCCTGGGGAACGGAGTCTCACAGCAGAGATACATGGCCAACCTTACCAGGACCAACTGTTCTTATAGAATTTGGGTAGGTCAGTGGAGGTCAACAGTAATCAACTAGTGACCAAGAGGGAGGTGTGGCTGGTTACGGCCAGTGCGGTAGTTACTAATCATACACGTGTAGTTGCACTAATCACAGGTTTGTGCTGATCCCACACATAGGAACCATATCCGATGGCTAAGCTTTGTAGGTTCCACTGGCTCCAAAGTATTTGGGGGTACAGAGTGCCAGAGCCAGCACAACCCACCCTCATAGATATCTGCCCATACTTTGTACATACTTTGAACTCAAGGGGCTGTAGAGAAATTCAAACAGTTCCCCAGATCAGGATAGATCAATTCACAGTATTAATGTACTGTTCTAAACAAGTGCTGGTCTGACTGAATACTTTATTAAAAACCTCAATAGATGAACAGGAAGAGCATGGGGTACCTGTCCTAAGAGGCTGAGATGAGCTACCGAGCCATGTTCCTCAGCTATCCCCCATATTGCTCCACACTGAGTACGAAGGTCTTAGCTGAAGAATAAATGCTCAGGTTGACTAATCTACCACCCATGTATATGGTGCTTTCTCCACTGCCTCACAGGGACAGGCCAAAGCTTAGCACCTGGCTCCTCTCTGTGGCCACTAGGCCCACTGGAAATACAGTGTAGTACCCACCCTTCCCACTCAGGGTGGTCAGGGCCTGCAGTAGATGCTGGCTCACGTACATGCTGTAGTTCTGGTCCTCGGTTTCCTGCTGCACTGACAGCTCCTCCAGAGTGGCATCAATGTCTAGTTGGTTTGTCTCCAGCTGCCTCAGCAGCGTCTCCCTCTGTAGAGGAAGGGGACATAGCTGAGTATGCCTCTTCCCCACGGTACAGCCTCCTCCTGTGACGCATGACATCTGGCTGGCTGCAAAGTCAGCTTCTGTGGCTTGGAAGACACAGGCCAGTCATCTGGAGCCACATCAGAAAGAGCAGCCTTCTGTTTCCATGTCATACCTTTGGTTGTCACTAGCATTTCTATTGGCTACAATAGCCTCTCAGGCCACAAAACCATGGCAGCAGGTGCTTAAGACGTGGAGAGTCCTGGGGCAACTTTGGATGATAAACTCTGCCAGGTACAGACTGGGCAAACCATACACTTCTAGCCTGAGACCAAAGCTGATCAGACCAAGCCTCTGAGTCCATCTGTCATGTCTTCTTGCATTTAGATTTAATCCTAAAATACAGCAGCTTTCAAGCTGTGTGAGGGGACAGATCAAACAGAACTGTTTATAGCTGGAAAAGGCCCTGCTGGACAGATACCGCTATCATAAGAAACATTACCCTGGCACAGGTATGCCCCTGGCTTATACCAGGAGTGCTTTTCAGCACAGTGGAAACAAAACAAATGGAAAAAGTGGGAATAACTACAGACCAAGAGATCTGGGGTCTGTTTATATCCTGAAAAGAAATACATGAGAATGACGTAGAAATACATGAGAATGACGTAGCTCAGCACTCAGGCATATCACAGACAGATGGGGGCCCTAATTTAAAATTAAATGTGATATACCAACAAAAACAGCCACATCAAATACATTATATAAGTCTATTTAGACTTTACTCTGCATATTGACCAATAACTGGTGATTTAAATAATTCTGGAATTATAGTTTCTTTTCTGAGACAGGGCTTCTCTGTGTATCCCTGGCTGCCCTGGAACTCACTTGGTAGACCAAGTTGACCTCAAACCCAGAGATCTGCGTGCCTTTGCCTCTTGAGTGCTGGGATTAAAGGTGTGTGCCACCACCACCCGGCCTTACAGTTGTTCTTTAAGACTTGTTTTTGTTACTTTTATGTTCACATGTGTGTGTTTGAATGAAAGCCACACGTTTGAATGCCCAGAGCTAGTAGAGTACATTGGATCTCTTGAAGCTAGTGTTATGACAGCTGTGGGCTACCCAATGAGGATGTTGGGAATTGAACTTGGGTTTTATTAACCACTGAATCATCTCTCCAGCCATATGGTTGCCTCTTGTATCTGGGTCTAGCCTTGAACTTGCTATATGACTAAGGATGGTGTTGAATTTACTTTCTTCCTTGTCTCCACCTCTCCATTGCTGCGATTACAGGCATGTGCCACACCTGGCTTATATAGCACTAAGGACTGAACCCAGAGTGTTGTACTTAGTAGGCAAGAAATCTAACAACTGAGTTACATCCCAAACCCAAAAAGTCATGTTTTAAAAATTATTATTTAATGTATAAATATCTTTAGTCTGCATACCATGTACATGGTTGGTGCCATTAGAGCCAGAAAGGCATTTTGGATCCCATGAGAATGGAGTTACAGTTGTAAGCCACCATGTGGCTGTTGGGAATTTAACTGCCATCTTCTACAAGAGCAGCCAGCTCCTCCAAGATGGAATGGTTCAATCCATCCATCTTGTACCCACCACCCTGCCAGCAGATCATGGTCATCAGATTCCATGCAAATAACCACAGAGGAAAGAAAGCTATGTTGGTCTGGATCTCAGCACAAGCGTCTAGTACCAGTGACTATCCTGGCATCTCTTTGTCTCCCTTGGCAGGATGGTAAAGCTTTCAGAGTAGAGCAGTGTGAGTTGTTTCACAACAGTTTCCTCCAAGATTGAAGCATTCCATAATGCAGGCGCTTTAAATAGAAAGATAAACTTAAAATTGCTTTAGGAAGTCCCTGAAACTGACCAGATTCATTAGGTCCTTCCTGCCTGAGTAAGCAATAAAAGCTGAGAAGCCCCTTAGAAGGAAGCTGAGATGAAAAGATGACTCTCAGAAGAGAGAGGTTACAAAGACTAAGACCAAACCAGCTACAAGAAGTTTTAACCAGTCACTTGGAAAGACTTCTCTGACTTACTGTGCTGTCTGCAGGCTGTGCAGAGTCCTACGGTTCCCGGCTTGTATGAGCTGCTGCCCTGTCCTGGGGTGGGCTTTGGTGATGCAGCTGTCTTTGTGTCATTTTTGCTCTCATAAGTAATCCCAATAAACTCACTGGTTCTCCAAGCTGGACTTTGGAGGTATCCATACTTTGGTCTGTTAGGATCCCCATCTGGGGTAAGGAGATGTGTGTGTTTTGTCTACAACAGGATCTTCAGTGGAAAGGCCTTTAGGAGAGGCTCATTATGATCCTTCTTCCTAACCCACAGCTCCTCAGCATAACCCCATCTGCAGGAATCTCATTGTTTCTCAAAAGGACATAGAGATGAAGAAAAGGAAGGCTTTACTTTCCTGACTTTGGTATCCTGGATAAAGTATGAAGGGTCCCTATACTCATTATAGGTCTCCAGGTCCAGAGAGGTGGCCAAGCCTGTTTGGCCTTCTTGTTCACCAGAGAACCCATACCAAGCTATTTCAGCTCTTGGTTCCAAAAAAGATTGATCCTCTGTCCTTATGCTTAGAATCCAGAGCCTGTTCTACTTTCTGCCTCCTCTGCTGCTCTCCTAGTCTGAGAAGCTACAGCATACCTCAGGACCAGAGAAAATGAACACAGCTTACCTGGCTGTGTTGCAGCTTGAACTGTATACCAGGCTGGCCTCAAACTCAGAGATTCTCCTGCCCCTACCTCCCGAGTGCTGGAATCAAAGGTGTGTACCACCACTGTCTGGCTTGTTTTTTTGTGTTTGAGAAAAGGTCTCATGTAGCCCAGGTTGGTTTTGAACTTGTTACATAGCTAGGGATGACCTTGAACCTCTGATCCTCCTGCTTCTATTTCCCAAGTACTGGGATTACAGGTGTGTACTACCATACCTAGCACTCTATTTTGAGATGAGTCTCCCACTTACTGAGCCTCACTATGTAGCCTTAAACCTGAAGTGGTCTTCCTGATTCAGTCTTCTGAATGCTGGAATTACAGGTATGTGCCACCATGTTCAACCAATGCCACTTCTATTTATCTAAAAAGATTCCGAGAGGAACACATAATGAAAAGCAGGGTAGGTGCAGCTCTTCACCCTGGTAGGCCACCCTACTTGCCTCATCTGCATCGGGAAGGCTAGATGCTTCAGATGTGTGCAAGTTTTCTGTTCTTCATGAGATGGCCAGAGGGTTATGGTTCAGAGTATAGCCAGTCCCACATTTGGATGTGGAGTCACAGGTGCATGTCTCGAAACCTGTCTCTTGACGACAGACAGCTAGCTCTGTGTAACTGGGTCCTCCACAGCTTTATGTTCACCTGGTAAAGGGGTCTGCACTTTAGTCAGTGACCCAGAGAGGCATAAGGGCTCTACATGTTGGACTGAAACTTCCAGATGCTCTTAGGAGCAAGACATGCTACCCCACTTTTGGCCTGCTGCTTTGAGTGCTGTGTGTGCAATCTCCAGCCCGCTGGATACATGTTGATAGCCAGCTTCCAAGAAGGTGCCCTAGAGTGTTGTCAGGCGAAGGAAGGCCAATCTTTGTGCAGAGACACAAAAGTGTTGGCTACCTACTTGCTTGCCCTACCGGTAAGCACTTACCTGTAACTGCAAAAATGGGATGTTGAAGAACTTATGCAGGTACTTCAGGCCAAAGCTGTTCTTCATGGAAGACTCAGCATAGCGGAAATAGGAGGAACCTGGAGGTCTGTTTTCAAAGAAAGATAAAGGAACTTAGTGGGCAGTGTGGCTTGGCTCTTATGTCAAGGGCCACACCTGACTCTAAGCTGTCCTGTCTACCTAGCTTCTTTCTGGCAGCAGGTTCCTAAGGACACTCTGCAGCTGACTCCTCTGAGGTGGTTGGGAGAACTAGACAGGGGCCATGTAGGCCCCACTGTCCTCACAACTTCTATAGCATTACCCTAACAACCTTACCTTCTGGCCACTGTCCCTTTCCTGGGCCAGAATGGTGACATTTTATCTCCGACACAGGATGAGACACTGCCTTTGCTACCCAAGTGTCTACAAGCTTTCCCAAACATTATCAGAGCACAACACAGGACCTCCTTGCAGGAGCAAAGCTGGTAGCACCCACCTGTCCAGGTGGTCAATGAAGTCACGCACATCGTCTGGCAGAATGACTCGATGCTCGCCCATGTCACGGTAGTTGCCCAACACGCACACCGGCACATGGGTTGGCACTTTGGGAAGCTCCCGGAGAACATAATTGAAGGTCCTTCAAAAAGGGAGGGAGTGTTTTGTCTCAGCTATGTGACCCTCAGAATGCTGTGTGTACTACCTTCTTGGTCTAACTCCCCAGAACACTTAAAACACCAGGCAGGGTTCAGAGATGAACAGTACTATAACCTCAGCGTGCATCCCTGGCCGCTGACTCTCCCCAATACCACAGTTCCCCTGTATTCAAATCAAGGTGCTCCAGTCACCTGCTTTTAATTGGAGTACCACCTATGTCTCCATGAAACTTCTTCATGGGCTGGTGGGGTGGCTCAGTAGATAGAAGTGTTTGTCACTGGGCTTGTTGACCTGAGTTTGATCTTTGGGGCCACATGGTAGAATGAGAGAGCTGACGCCTGTCCTCTGGTCTCTATTACACAACTTATTATCCCCAAATTAAAAACAAACAAACAAACAAAAACCCCCAAAACCAAAAAGAACTGCTTGGAGCCTCACCTGTTTGTAGCATCATTCTGAACTGAACGTTTCCTGGGGTAACCTGTCCCTCAGTTCTGCTGCACACTGAGGCTGGGTTCATCTGCGTCTTCCTGCTTATTGGCTCTTGCCTCAGGGATACCATCACTGAAGTATCCTTGACAAAGTGTCTATTTCCTGGGCCTTACTTATTCTGCAGTGAAGCATACCCCCTACCAAACCTGCTGGTCTCTCCACTTTACAAGTCATCCCGATGTCTCCAAATGACTTGTAAAGACAACCAGGGCTGAGGACTTGTTAGCACGTGCAGAGACCTGGGTTCAATCTCCACTATCCGCCCTCTGCTCCCCACCGCTATTCCCCCAAAACACCAAACCAGAAATGACAGATACTAAAAACTCTGGTTCTCAGAAAGCTGAGATAAGAGGATTATGAGTTTGTGGCCAGTCTGGACTACATAGTATCAAGTTAGCCTAAGCTAGAGATCCACTGACAAACACCTCCCACAACCAGTAAAATGAGTATGACCCACCTTCCTTGCCAAGAGAAAGCAACGAAAATGTAACATGCCTGTAACTATGGCAGCCTCTTCTGACATTGGTGTATCCTCTTGAAGTGTCTCCCGTATCTCCTAACCTATAAGACACTTGAAGTGTGCTCAATGGCCTGTAATGGCAGCTGTGTGAACTTGGGTGTTTTCATCCTTCACATGCAGTGCTCAGGTTCTTGAGTGTCTATTGTCTCCCAGGCACTAGCTGAACCAAACATGGTGGTGTCCAGGGATCTCAGAAACCAAGGAATAAAATGACTGCGATCCTTGTGGTCTGACAAATGGTGCTTGCTTTGTGAGCACAAGGGCCTACAAAGAAAGCCTCATGGCTCCCAAATATGCACCTGTACAACCTTCCTGAGCAGGCCTAACCTCCTATCCACTTGAGCTGTGGACTCCAGTTGGGTCCTCACTGCTCTGAGGGGCACTGCCAGTTGCTAGGCTGTCAGGCAGGCATACAGGTCCCCGAAGGTTGGAAGGGTTGGATCTGGGCCTGTGAATACTATGCGAAGGCTGTAGGAAAGATGTTAGTGAGGATCCGTGGAACACACAGTGCTAACTTCACTGCAAGGCACGTGCTGGAGGCTGGTCTATGAGAAATGCAAAACCTAAGCAGATAAGGTCCCATTGTACATGTGTGGTACCGGGAAATCTGGCTGGTCTGCTCCAGCTGTCAGCAACAATAGCCTTAGAAAAATGGAACAGAATGCTTTTCTCTTGTCTTTTCCAATCTGAACACAGATTATCCATGTAATACTAATAACAGAACTGTAGAGCAGAGTAAAAGAGTAAAAGGAAGGTCACTTCTAAAATGAGCTGTTGGCGGTTGTCAGGGCTTCTTTCCTTCTAATGTAGGTTGCTTTATTTATTTATTTTTTTTTTTGGACTGCTTTTAAGAGCAAGGTCACACATTATGCAGCCCTGGCTTCCCTAGAACTCTCAAGACCATACTGGCTTTGAACTCACAAGATCTGCCTGCCTCAGCTTCCCAAGTGCTGGGGTTATAGGTATGTAGCACCATGTCTGGCTACTACAGTGTTTTTTTGTTTTGTTTTTCAAGACAGGGTCTCTCTATGTAGCTTTGGAAATTGTCCTGCAACTTGCTTTGTAGACCAGGCTGGCCTTGAACTCACAGAGATCCGCCTGCCTCTGCCTCTCAAGTGCTGGGATTAAAGGTGTGAACCACCACTGTCCAGCCTACTACAGTTTTTTGTTGTTTTGTTTTTTTCTGAGACAGTGTTTCTCTGTGTGACAGTCCTAGCTGTCCTGGAACTTGCTTTGTAGACCAGGCTGGCCTCGTACTCACTGAGATCGACCTGCCTCTGCCTCCTAAGTGCTGGGATTAAGGACATGCGTCACCACCGCCCAGCATACTACAGTGTTTTTTAACAGACTGTTTATCAGTGTATACAGAGCAAGCAAGCCTTTTGGGCACTGGGGAGTCTCTTGGGTGTTTTCCTGTTGTTGGTGACAGGAAGGCTCCCAGTCTCAAGATGATATGTAATGTAGTCTCCTGATCACATTTCTCATGGACCTGCACCTCTGGACCCACTGCTCATTTTGCCCTATGTCCTTTGTTGTCATGTCTTCTCGGTGAGTCACTGAGAGACTGTGTGTGTGCGTGAGTGTGTGTGTGAGAGTGTGTGTGTGCATGTGTATGAACCTGTTTCTGGGAAGCCTCCCCACCCCCAACAAGTCACTTGATTCTGACAAATCTTATACGGTATCTTCAGGACAGCAGGGTTGTAGAAGGTGGCACCTAATCTCTACCACTGTTGGCCAGCAGTCTGCCCCCGCCCCACCCTCTGCAGAGATATGAATATATACCTATCTTGTGGCTTAGATGCCTCAGTTCCCGATTAAGGGCTCTGCACATAGCTGGCACAGTAGGAAGCTCCACACCAACAGAGGAATCACATAGTATTATGTGAAGGCATGCAGCCACTGCCAGCTAACCTGCCCCTCTTACCACTGCTTAGTGATGTCAAACATCATGACCACCCCATTACAGTTCTTGTACACGTCCAGGAACTCAGCATCCAGAGCCATTTCAGACTCCGCCTAGAAATAGGAGAAAGAAAGGGTAAGACTGTGCCCCTGGGCAATTCCCACAGCCGTGGACTTTGAAACACCCCCAAAATGCAGAGGGCCTTTTCTGACCTAAAAAATAATTCTGTTTTGGAAAAAACATGAGGAAATACTTGTGGGTGTGTGCAAGTTAGCTGTAGGAAATGGGGCAGCAAGTTCCATCTCTACAGGGGAGGCCTGCCCTAGGACTCTTAAAAGCAAGTGCTGGAGCTGCCAGTTGCCCCTTGAGATGGCTTCGAGAGGAAAAACAAAAACAAGACAATGGTGCTGTAAACCTAGTCAAACCCCATAGCTGGGAAGTCATAAGCCCTGGGTGGGGGAGGGTGGGTTCACAGCTGTTCTGTAGCTAAACTGGCATGGAGCCAAACTGCATTCTAAACGTGTATATCCAGAGATAAATGCTACTGTCATCCTTAATGAGAAAGATCTTTTCTTTTTGGCTGCTCAAGGTGCTGGGAATCAATGACAACTGAATGCATAACCTAAAGCAGATTCAGGGAACATCATGACATAAGGGAGCAGACAGGATCTAGGCTGGAAGACTGCGAAGACTGTGAGATGCTGGCAGCAGCTGCGGTGGCCTGTACAAGACCACAGCTGTCAACAGCCAATCACGGGTTAGAGAAGTTAGCTCTCATGGGGTTCTACTCGTTAAACTACTGGCTACTAATGGATGCTGGGGAGGGCAGGTATTATCTTCAGCTGTGCACCCAACTGTGAGCGCACCAAGCGCAGGTGGATAATTCCAAACCTGGTCAGACAGGGCCCTGGTTGAAAATCATTAGATTACAACAAAAACAGGAAATGACGGAAAGGGACTTGTGGGAAGGGGGAGTGGATGATGGGTAGGAGGGAGTTAAGAGAGTAGAGTAGAAAGTAAACAGACTGTATTAGCTACGTGTATAAAACTGTCAACAAATGTACAAAAACAAAAAACCAAAACAAAATATTATGCAAATGGTAAAGAAAAATCAATTAAGATGAGTTCAGAATACACATCACATGGAAAAGGCCAGGGAGGGTGTTATGTATCATTTCAGCTTCCAGCCTTGAAAAGGAAGGAGGCCTTCTACTCACTGAGAGAGAAGACAGGGCAGGGTTCTTTAAGACAACAGGCAGGAAGTGTGTCCAAGGACCACACAAACGTGCACTGTGCCACAGCTTCCAGGGAGCAAACACAGATCACCTGGCCCCACCTGTGGTGCCAGGATCACACCCAAGATATGCAGAACTTTTAAGGACAAAGTCCCTGTGGCAGAGATGTAAAGTATGGCCCCCTACAGGCCATTCACACCATTCAGTTCACTGCGATGTTCGCGGAGTGAAGCAGGGCAGGCAGCCTAAGTAAGCAGTGACCCTACAATCTAACACTGGCAGCACAGCACAGGGCCTCGGAAGTAGCTAAGGACAGCAGTGACTACTGCATCTATAGCATAACTGGAATGTTCAGGATCTCAGGATGGGCAGGAGGCCTAGTCTAAAGGGTTGGAGGCACCCTGCTCAGGACACTGACACAGACCCACCTGACAATGTGGCTCACCTCCTGGGGGTCATTCTCCGTCTTCAGGCCATCACCTCGTTTTTTACATTTTCCTTATTAAAAAACAAACAAACAAACAAACAAACCAAAAATTAGGAATGGAATTGCTGGGCCCAGGATTCGTCTAAGTGGGGGAGTAGGATGGGGACCCATCCTACCTGCTTTAGGGCCACGTGGGGCTGTGCTCCACTCAGCCTCTGAACCTAAGGAAACCTCCCGGCAGACTCAGACGCCCCTCACTCAGCTTCGGGAGTGGGAAACAGCTAGGTCAGTAGTGGATAGAAGTGCAGGGCTCAGCAGCTGACAAACAGGCCAGAAAGTAAGCAGCCCAGTTCAGATCTGCCTTGAGGAAAGGGTCCTCCGGGTCAAAGCTGAGAGAGAGCATCTGGAATTCCCTCAGCAGTCCTCCTGTGTCACTATGGCACTGCCACATTGGGAGAAGAGAGGAAGGCCAGCACAGCCAAACTCCACTTGGCTATCAAAGCGTCTGATGTGGCAGACAGCCACGGGCCCTGCTGGAGTCTGACTCTGGACTCTAGAGAGATAACAAGACCCATCACTGTCCCTCCCTCTTTTCACATCTAAATGTCCAACTGGCCAAATGAGCTGCTCACAAACTTGGGAATTCCACAGCAAACAAATATTCCCCAATAACAAACTCATGTTCATTTGCTTAAAACACAAACCTCCATATCAGTCTCCAAGTCCTATGTGAACACCTGTTACCTCAGGTCAGCCTGGGGAGTCAGCCTCTCTCCCCCTCAGGTGCAGTAGATGGTTCAGCCTGATCCTCATGGGCTGAATGGCAGGTGGCCTAACGCAACCAGCAACTTCCCACAAGTTGCTAATAAAGTGTTTGTAGGAAATCAAAAACACTCATGATAATTTATGCTGGAGAGGTTGTGGGGAAAAGGGAACATTTCTGCATTGCTGGTGGGAATGCAAGCTGGTACAACCCCTTTGGATGTCAGTGTGGCGATTTCTCAGAAAATTAGGAAACAACCTTCCTCAAGACCCAGTAATACTACTTTTGGGTATATAGCTAAAGGATGCTCAATTGTGCCACAAGGACATATGCTCAACTATGTTCAGAGAAGCTTTGTTTGTCATAGCCAGAACCTGGAAACAACCTAAATGCCCTTTGATTGAAGAATGGATAAGAAAAATGTGGTACATTTACACAATGGAGTACTACACAACAAAAAAAAAATAATGACAGCTTGAATTCTGCAGGCAAATGGATGGAGCTAGAAAACATTTTGAGTGAGGTAACCCAGACACAGAAAGACAATTATCACATGTACTCACTTATAGGTGGTTTCTAAACATAAAGCAAAGAAAGTCAGCCTACAAACCACAATCCCAGAGAACTTAGACAACAATGAGGACACTTAGAGAGACTTGCGTAGATCTAATCCACATGGGAAGTAAAAAGTAGAAAAAGATCTCCTGAGTAAACTGGGAGCATGGGGACCTTGGGGGAGGACTGAAGGGGGGAGGGGAGAGGCATTGAGGGGAGCAGAGAAAACTATAGAGCTCAATAAATATCAATAAAAGAAAAAGTCCAGCTGGGCAGTGGTTGTGCATGCCTATGCCTTTAATCCCAACACTCTGGAGGCAGAGGCTGGTGGATCTCTGTGAGTTTGAGGCCAGCCTGGTCTACAAGAGCTAGTTCCAGGACAGGCTCCAAAGCTACAGAGAAACCCTGTCTCAAAAAACCAAAAAGTCCAAAGTTCAAAAAAAAAATAAAATAAAAAATAAAGTGTTTGTAGGAACCACTCTTGGACAGGAGCTGGTAGGCCTGGGAGGCCAGGGTAAGCAAAAACTTGCCGAGCTACTTTCCATCAACCTTTCCTTTTAAAGCTTCTGAACAAGTACTATGAGCACTGCTGAGCCTTCCCTGTCTTCTGGAGAACTTACCCACTGCCCTTGAGCTCTTAGCTGCTCTAATGTGTGTCTGTCACATCTGAAGGTCCTCCGCTACTGTAGAAACTATGCAGACTGTCGACCCTACTCAGACTGTGATATGGGGGTAGGGAACAGAAGGGCCTTTCTTCCTGCCCCTATAGTAAATGGGTGACACCAGCCATAAGCACGCAGGAACTCCCTGAGTGAGGACCTCTCCCCGCTGGGATCCAGCCTGATTTTATCAGAGCAAGGATCTGAGTAGATCTGAGAGTGGGAGGATAAAGGATGTTTGAGCCACACAGAAAAGAAGTGTTCCATGGCTCCTGGGCAGCAGAGGTGTCAACCTCTGCTTCATGGGCTCTTGGGCCAGCTGAAGGCATAGTATGCCACTTTGAAAGGTCCTGAGAGAGGGGCTGAGGCTGCTGGATTATGGTCCCATCTGATGTCTAGCCCCAAGTCCTGACCCCACTCTCCAGAACTTTCTCTCTAGGACAGTACGTCCCACTGCAGCAGGTACAGACATGGAGACAAGAGCTGAGGCAAGAGTCAAGGAAGGCACTTTGTTCCCAAAGTGGTGCCCCTACCTGTGGAGCAGTAGCAAACATCTCATGACTCGATGGGTTCATGGTCTGTGGAAGACAGCTGACCTAAGCCATCTGATGGCTTCATGTGGATGTGACCCTTGCTCTCACAATGTACCCAGTGATGGACTTCAGATAGCAGGTTACCCATCAGTGCTCCAAAGATGCACACACAAGCATGCAGAAATGTACAGACATACCAAGATCAACAGAGGCTCAATGAATGGGGTCCAACTAGGCTGTGTTACTGCTGGAACCACAGGAAAAAAAAAAGTGTCTTCAACTGTTCTTCAAAACTTGACCCAAACTCATACTCAAAAGGAACACTGAGGAGGGAGGAGAAAGCACACAGTGGGCCAGAAACCAGAGCCCTGGAGACACATCTTCCTACAAAGTCCTAGAACTGAAGGACATGCAGTACAGCCATGCTGAGGAGGCCAAGGGTTAGGTCAAAGGTGGTGCCTACAAAGTCAGGGGTTGTGTGAAGTCAGAGTTCATGTCTATTTTGTTAGAAGCTAAACAGGTGATGCTGTGCCTGTTTGGTCAGAGGCTAAGGTGTCACAGTGCTCAGAACCACCTGCATGCATACACACACACACACACACACACACACACACGCACACGCACGCACATACACACCCACACCCACGCACACATACACAGAGTCAGCACCAGGGAAGACGATGAGCTCTCACTCCTAGGATCACAGAGGAACTTATGACCTAACACAAGATATGAATGAGATCAGATGCTGTCATGAGGGCACTCTGAGGCAGTCTGTTGATGCCCTCTGCAGGTTTAGAAGAGAATAGGTCTCCACGTGGCCGGGTCTACCTAGGTACTTGGACTTGGTGACCCATTCTGTAAGAAATGCTATATGCACAGGTCCCTAACCTCCATTACATGGATGACAAAGATTGAAGTAACAATAGGCAACACCAGCTTTTCTTCTCTCGAAATCGAATTAAAACTCCTCGTGGGAAAAACAAACAAAGAAACACACTCCTTGTGTGAGATCTGTTTGAATGACTTCCCAGACCAAACCAAGGTGCTGGCCCAAGACATGCTCTCACTCCACCTGACTCTGTCCCTGCCTCTTGCGGCCTTCCTGATTCAAGGTGCAGCCTTGCGCACTTCTACTGTACTGGTGCACTGCACTTACACTGTCCATCTCAATAATCAGGGCTGCCCCAGTGCCAGAGGTAGAACAGGTAACATAAACTGGACCAGAGTCAGACAAGAGCCTTAATCATGGTCAAACAACATGGCTGGCATTAAGCCATCACATAATAAAAGAATATCTGACAGGTGGTATCCTGTGAGTTCCCAGAGCATGGCTACCAAACCACTAAGGCTCTAGGGACCAGTGGGACTATGGGTCACCAAGGGAAACACACAGGTGTTTGGGAATCGCTTCTATGGGTCAGAGTTCTCCCAATGGTCAGCTGCTGAGTGACTAAACGAGGCTCAAAACAGCAGAGTGCATGCGACAGGCCCACTGCTGCCCGTCCACCGTGCCTACCAGACACAGGGAAGGTGTCAGACAGGGACTCTGAGGAAACTTAGACAGTGATAGTCGGTAGCAAATTCAAATCTCCCATATTCTTGAGTAGATATAGCTGGTGCCTGTGACATGTCTCTGAACCATGAGTGGCTCTGTATTACAGGGCTACGTAGGACATGGGACCTAAGGGAGAATAACCAGTCCAGAGGTAATGGGCCCGAGGACACAAATGAGGTGCATATGTGTGTGGGGGGGAGGAGGGCTTTTTAGAGTCTATCAAACATTAAAGAGAAAATGTACCTTACCTTTGTCAACTACATCCCAGACTTCAACTTTCACTACATCGTCAGTGGCTGAAACAAGGAAAATTGTCAGATTAGTGCCTAGCATCACAGCCCCTCTGGGCTCCCAAATGGGGTCAGGGACATTCTGGTACCACTCGCTTCCTGAGGACTCTGCAATACACGCTGCAGGGTTTGCATGGCCATTCCTCCAGGTCCTGGCATGAGCAATACACCTACTGGCCCACAGACAAAGCCATCACACTCAGTAGCCTGTGTGTCCCTGGACCACTCCAGGTACCTGAGTGGATGCTCACACCCTAGACAGATGAAAATACAATGCAGCTGTCCAAGTCACTTCTCCCCCAACCTCACTTCTTCATCTGCCTGATCAATATTCAGCGAGGGTTGAACAGAACATAATCATGTCAGTGCTAGAGGCTAGAGTGCTGATGCTGGGCCATCGGAGCAGGCCCAGGCTGGACGCAGTCCTGCCACGTGCACCATAGCGCTCCACCTACCTGGCCATCTGTTCTACAGTCTCCCAAGGCTTTCTCTGATACTGCTAGTCCTGAGTTACCTCATGAGAACAGAAACCACTTTTCAAGTTCCTGCTATTGCCTCAACCCTTCTCAGCAGCAATTCTCCATTCTGGGAAGCCTAACCTAGGGGCTAAGGGAGCGGAAAGGCTGATGGAAACCCCAGGACCCAGAAGGGGAAAACATGGGATGAGCACTTGCCATGGCTTATAGCATGCACCCTACAGAGCAAAGCCGTATGTGTGCTGCTGATGGGCTGCATGGGTGGATCTGCTCCTAGAGGTGTTCAGGGAATTCTAGTCTTTGAAGGTTTACCCTTGCTTTTTTACTTGCATCCGTGAATATCCTGGGCCTGAGACATGAACAAGGAGGAACTTCACAGATTCAAAATGCCGATGGGGTGATTCACATGCAATTTTAATTAGTGAGGACTCCCACATGGGTATTATTTTCACTTCCAGGAGCCAGGGTGGAAGGTAGGGCGCTCTATTGTACAGGGAGAAAAGGGGTGTCGAGCTCACTTTTGTAGTTCCAGTGGATGCTGGTGACTTGGATTTCCTGTGTGGGGATGTACTCTTCCACAAATTTCTTGCCCTGCAGTCGATGCCACAGAGCAGTCTTGCCAGTGTTTCTGTCACCCCGGATCACAATCTTCACTGGGGCAAGGATGGGCAAAGAGAAAAGAGAAAGGAAGATTAATCAGTCATACTTAAAAACTTTTGAAGTATCACATCCGTTCCATCTCACCTTGAATTCGTATTTTCTCAGGTGACTGGCATGCAGGGGAAGAATAGGTGAGGACGCTGGCAGTGCCCTAACAGGTCAGTTCTGACTTGGCAGGACAGATTCTCCCGAAGTACAAGGGTGCCTGGCAGTGGGCAGAGTAACACCAAGAACAGAGCCAGGGCTGTCGGCAGGAGATAGCACCAGAAGACCTCTCCAGGCCCGACTTTCTCCTAGAGTCATATACTCTGAGGAACTACTAGAGACCCTTAGATCAGGGTCGGACTGTCCAGAGACTTGACCTGACCAATGAAGAGCAGGGCCATGACAGTACCCCAGCACTTGGTTTTCCACTGACTTGCTTTTCTCATAGAACTGATGTTTCCAGTGCAGTTTTGTCTACTTCTGTGTCCTGCTTCACCCATCCCACTGTGTGCCAGGCCTGAATTCAGAAAGGTCTGCTGGCTTTGGGCAGGGATAGGCATGTACTCCACAAATGGGGCGATGGTGTGAATGGGATAAGGTGCTGTCCTTATGCCCTATACTCTTTAGAGGCTCACCACTGGGTCTTTTGAAAAGGTAATAAAGAGCGATTTGGAAGTGACACTGTCAACAAAGCCAGGAGAAACAGGAGCAAAGGAGAGTGGGACAGGCTTGACATTTGGCTGGGAAGACTGACACCTTAGGTGGGTAGGACAAGAGTCATGAATGACTCAAAACTGAGATGGGAAGGGAGGCACAGGTGTTAGGCTGGCACTTCCTGAGCAGTCCATGGGACATGGAGAGGGCTGATAATGCCACCAAAAACACCTTTAAGGGCAGGAGTTCCAGAGTGTCCGTAAGACTTCCAGCAGTAGGCCAGGAAAAAGTCTAGAAAGACATGGAAGCGCAGGGCGGTGGTGCACACCTTTAATCCCAGCACTTGAGAGGCAGAGGCAGGTGGATCTCTGTGTTCAAGACCAGCCTGGTCTACAGAGGGAGTTCCAGGAGAAAAAGATATGGAAGCTTAAGAGGTAGGGTAAGGGGAAGTTGTGGGTTCCTCTGCTAACCTGCTTCATTTTCCTAGGCTGTCTGGTCTACCTGCAGAGTCAAGTCCCTTCCCATTTCCAAACTGTTCTACAGTACCAGAAGCCAAGGCCACCTTGGCCCCAGAGTTCAGCTGGACTCCTGGGACGTGCCTGACCCCACGTGGCTACCTGCACTTTGTGGTGATTTGAATGAGAAGCCCCCCCCCCCCGCCCCCCCGCCAGGCGCACATATTTGAGCATCCAACAGTTGGTGGACTGATTAGGGGATTAGGAGGCATGTCAATGGGGTTGGCCTTTGAGGTTTCAAAAGCCAGTGGGAGGCCCAGTCTACCCGCTGCTTGTGGATACAAGATCTTGGAGCCATGCTCACCTGCCTGCTGCCACTATAAGCTCCAATAAAGTCTCTCTTGGGTCCAACTGAAAAGCAACAAGCACTCTTAACTACTGAGCATCTTTCCAGCCCTAGATAAAGATTCTTATGTGTTTTGCTTTAAAAACAAAATCTTTTACTTTGATGAGTATGTATGTGTGGTTGTGCAAGTCGTGTGCCTCAAGTGTGTGCAGGATCCTAAGGAGAAGAAGGTGTCGGACCCCCTAGAACTGGAGTTATAAACAATTATGAGCTGCCATGGGGGTGCTGGGTATTGAACCTGGGTTCTCTGGGAAAACAGTCTTAACCACCAAGCTCTGTCTAGACCCACACCTCTTTCTCTTGAGACAGTCTCTCTAGTAGTCTTGGTTGGCCTGGAATTAGCTATGTAGACCAGACCTGCCTCTGTCTTTTAAGTGCTGGGATCAAAGGCCTACACTGTACCCACTGCGAGTACTTTCTGATTTCCAAGTCATTTTTTCACAGACTCATAAACTATCTGGAAACTGTTGCCATCTGGATCTCAAATTCCCCCCAAGTTCAGCCAATGTGTTAAATGATGAGACCTGTGGCTGGAGAGATGATGGCTCAGTAGTTAAAAGCCTCTTCCAGAAGACCCAGCTTCAATTCCCAGCACCCACATGGCAGCTTACAACTGCCTGTAATTCCAGTTCTAGGGGATCTGATGCCCTTTTCAGGCTTCCGTAGGCATTAAAGTGGCATGTGGTGCCCAGACATACATGCAGGTAAACCACACATCATACAGGTTTAAAAAAAATTAAAAAGAGATGTGGAATGTGAGGCAATGCCCTTGAAGGCAATAGTGGGACTTGGGCTCTCTCCCTACAGCACATATCCACTGCCACGAGCTGAGGGTCTTGCTTCACCACGAATTCCCACAGTGATGTGCTGCCACAGGTTTAAAGCAATTGGCCATGAGGAATCTCTACATGCCCCTCCCCTCTTGGCAGAGCTACAGTAGACCAGGCAGAGTTCTGCCTGCCTCTGCTGCCGGAGTGCTAAACCTTTACTGGTTATAAGCTGATTGTCCCATGTACAGCAAAAAAAAAATAAAGCTTCAAAAAGAAGCCAAGAGTCGGGTGTAGAAGTAGATGCCTGTAGTCTCAGCTATTCAGGATACTGATATAGGAAGACCAGGTGAGCGTTCAAATTCAACAGTGCGAGCAAAATAGTAAGGCTCTATTTCAAAACAAAAACATAGAATACAGACCCTCACCTCCCTTCTTACAACCCATTCTCTTCACCTCAAAGTGTGCATTCCATGACATTACTGCAGCCGCAGCTGACCAGGCCACAGTTGGGTAGTCTTCTTATAATCAGAGGTACCCAGTAGCCTTTTCCAACTTCTTATTCCAAATCTTTACTCTTATAATCTAAATGTATTTTTCAAAAACCATATGGCCCAATTCGAGGGGATTTCCCCCAAAATGTCTTCAGTGCACTGTGAATGTGAATTAGGAGCTGGGGATGTAGCGCAATAGCAGTGTACTAGCTTAGCAGGACCCTAGGTTCACTCTCCGATAACAGAAAAGGGGGAAAAGTAAGACTGGTGAGATGGCTCAGCAGGTAAAGGCGCTCACCACCGAGCCTGACAACTCTAGTGTGATCCCAGGGCTCATATGTCCTCTGACGGCCACATGTGCACCAAGGCGTGCAAGTTGCCCCAGTAAATACATTTTAAAATAGTATTTTCTTTTAGTTACTACTGTAGTTTCCTCTTAGCAATCTTTGCCTTTCGTTAAGTTGGCAAAGCTTTTCCTCATGTTGCCTGGCGTATAGAGCTGTAACTTGCATTTTGCCACTAACACTTACTGTAATACAGTTTAAAGTTAACAACTTTCTGAGTGCCATGCCAGCTGGAGTAGTGCACCCCTTTAGTATCAGCATTTGGGAGGCAAAGGCAGGTGGGTCTCCCCAAGTTCAAGACCAGCCTGGTCTACGTAGTTCCAGGACAGCCAAAGCTACATAGTAATATCCTGTCTTGGACCCTTCCCCCACCAAATGTGAATGCATTAACTCTGATCAACTCCATTCTGCATTAGAGGCTGACTCCAACAATTTGAGTATTGTAAAAAATAAATAAATAAATAAAATAAAAAAACCCCAATTGCCCATAAAAACCATCATTACTAGTGATTAATATAATCACTGCTTATTTAGGCCTCACCACTTATGGACCCATTCTTTTTTTTTTTTTTTTTTTTTTAATCCCATGCTCTCTTTTCAGCTTAAGTTCCATTTATCTAAAAAACACCCTTTAGTATTTACTTTTGCAAAGATATTTGCTCAGCAAGGTGTCAATTGCACTGAGCGTGAGTTGAGCATTCTGGCTGGCGTAAGTGCTTGGACTCCATGTGGGCCATCAGTTCAGCGTTGTTTCTTAGAATACGGTCTCTTTACTCTGGTTGCAGTTTCCTCTCTTTGTTTTAAAATTCAGACAACTCACAGTGATGCGGTGGTCTGCGGGTTAAAATGCGAGATTCTTGGAGTTGCTCTTTTTCTATTGCATTTTTTGTGACAGGGTCTTACTGCGTAGTCCATGCTGTCCTGGAACTCAACAGGAACGCCAGGAAGGCCATCTTTACATTTACAGAAATGCACCTGTCCCTGCTTCCCAAGTGATGGGATTAAAGGCGTGTGCCACTATATCCTGGCCGAGTTATTTATTATTCTGACACATTTAAAAGAAAAAAGATGGCTGTGCCATTGGAGGACAGCATTCTGTAACAGACAATGTGAAGCCTGGAAAGCGTCAAGTTAACTGTGCCTCTGACACAAATTGTGAATCTGTATTTATTATATGGCTGGTTCGTTTCTCTTCAGAAACTATGGAAGACCAGCTCTTTTAGGTCCCTCCTATCAGGACCACCAGGGGGCGGGTCCAGTAGGGAGCAGGTTTAGAAAGTGAGAAACTTCCAGTTCAGGTCTAATAAATAAGGAATCCAAATGTAGATTCCAAAGAACACAGATCTCTGAATATTTCGACTTGATATTTTCTTCTGTACATTCAAGAGAAATACAAACTTTCAAGTTAACACCTACCAAGTGCTTGGTTCTAAACATGTTAGAAATCCTAAAACATTTCATAATGTTACATTATCACTGACCCTGTAAGCTACCGCTTAAAGTGAACGGTGTGTGTGTGTGTGTTGGGGCTGTGCGTCAAAAACCAGGCAGTATACAAATAGTTGAGAAGTAAACAATATCAGACCAGGGGACTGCATAGAAAAGATCCTGTAAGTGGAAAAACTCTAAAGAGGCCAAGAGGATGGTCTGCTTCCAGCTGCATACATTATTTATAACGAAGGACAGAGCTGGTCTTTCTTCCTGTGGGGCCAGGGATGCAGTTAGTGCCTTTTGGAACTTTAAAAAAATATATATATTCCCTTATGAAAGCCTTGTTAAAAAAAAGGCGAGAATGTATGGCGTGGTGGATATTGTTTGCCAATTAGCTTCGAAGTGAACAACAACAAAAAAAATCCCACGACTCAAGGCCAGAGCTGACCGATCCGGAGCCTTGAGTGTGAGCACGAGCGGGGGTCCGCAGGGGAGGCAGGCGACACGCTGCCACTAGCCAGCCCCGCGCGTGCACCCTCGCGTTATGTAATGGTCTCTTTCGGCAGGGTCCCTGCGCCAATCGGGGTCCTCCACCGCTGCTCCGCCAGTGTCGCTGCACAGCTCTTGTCTGGAGGTCTCCTGTCAGGTGACGGCCCTCCAGGAGTGACCATTGTGCAGAACCCCGGGACCCCGTCCACCCCGATCCTCGGGTTCTCCCAGACCCTCTCGGCCCCAAGGCACCGCCAGCCATCCCGGCCTGCCCGACGGCGCGGCTCGCACTCACTGTTGTACTGAACCCCCTTAGCGAAGCGCCTCTGCAGCGCCTGGTTCATGGACTGCAGCCCGGCGGGGATGTTCTTGTCTCGGCCCGGGGCCTGCTCCGATCCCACCAGCTTCTTCAACGCCGAGAACATCTTCCTGCTGGACGTGCAAGCCGGGCGCGGCCCGCGAGCTCAGCGGCAGCAGTGGTAGCAGCAGCAGCAGCAGCGCAGCGTGCCTCGCACCATGTCCGGCCGGCCCAGGCTTCCCCCGAGGCCGGAGCAGGCGCGCGTCGGGAGCGGCCCGGAGCGAGGCTCTGAGGCCTCAGCCTCTGTGGCTCCGCTCCGGCTCCCGCGGCCCTCGGCGCGGCGGCCAAGCACCCGTCAGCGCCGCCATCTTGGCGCCGGCGCGGCTACGGAGCATCAAGAGGGACACGTAGACACCGCATGCGCAGTGGGAGCCCTAGATCCCGCCCCTTTCGAGCAGCCCCTCCCCTCTTCTCCCCGTCCAAGCCCCGCCTCCCCGCCCTGAAAGTCTGGGGCAGTTTCTAATTTTTCTAGAGTAGTTATGGAAAAATGTTTATTTGTGCACTAAAACCCGGACAGGGCTACTTTTTCTTCTTTTTGGACATCTTGAGCTTCCCCTCAATCAACCGCTGGCCCTGTTTCTTTATCTCGGCCCGCGAAGGGACGTAGCTATGGTCCACGTCGGCAAACTGGAAGGTTTCTGCACATGCAAAAAAGGAGTGACTGGCCCCCTCTTTCCAGAGACCCCCCTTACCCCTCTTTACCCGTTTGCTTTTGCTGCCATGGACCTTCTGTGTCTGCAGCTCATCTCAGAGATGGACCAATGCCTGAAGACTCTGTGATCTGACCCCTGCCCTAAGTCACCCAAGGCCAGGTGCCAAGGAACCAGAATTTGCCAGGATCACCCATACTAGCCGCCCTTCGCCGTTCACCCTACCCTGTCTTTGCGGCAGGAATCCCACTAATAGTCTGGTCTGGGCTCCCTTATGACCCATTCCATGATATGCCCCTTTGTCTCAAAAAAAAAAAAAAATCCTTGTAAAGGTTAACCTCTGTCACCTCAATTAAAACCTTTCCCTTTAGCACCAGTCTGCCAGTATGTTCCAATCAGACCTAGGTGTGCCATCTCTTGCCTTGAGTTCAGGCCCTATCTAGTTCCGGCTATGATTCCTCTCCCCCCATCTAGGGCCTCACCTATCATGTCCTCCTCTTGGTCCTCAAAGGTAATCCTGGTATTATGCTTCTCCTTTAGAGTGGATGATTCCAGGGCATCCCTCACCTTTGTGTCAACCTGCAGGGCAGCACCCTTATCAGCTTGGATACGACATGGGCTTTGTGGGTACCCTTCCATGACCCGGGGCTACCTCCTCATCTCTGGTCAGCATTTGCACGCGTTCAGCCAGGTATATGAGCTTCCCCTCGCAATATTCCAGCTTGCCATACACATCAAGGGTGTCCGATATTGCTACTTCTTTCTGTAGGCCAGAGAGGCAGCTTGTTTTTCTAGTGTCCCCACATGAGGACCCTATGTAAGCAGCTCCCCGCTAGGGCTGGTACCTGGGTGGCTGGCAAGGTGATGCCGATGAGCCGGATGTAGAGGTTGTCAATACCTGTCTGGATGGCCAGCAGCAGCTGCTGGCTCTTGGTCATGTTGCTGTAGGCCTGCTGGAGCCTTGCTTCTTCCTCTTCTAGCATATTCGTCATCTTTTTTTCAATTGAATTAAAGCTGGGGAAGAGGTAGTCATAGCAGTAAGGGTGGGACAGACAGTACTCAGGGCCCACAGGAGTCCTGAGCCAGGTGTGTCAACTTCAGGGGCTCATAAATTCAGCTTCAAGTGGGTGGATCCTTAGCTTGTTGGCGGATGCCCAGGTTTACTGGCTATAGGTATGTGCAGCTACTAACTTGTACCTGTGGGGCCATCCAGCAGCCCTGAAACGTACCCAACAGAGCTGGGTGTCTGGTGGAATTTGAGCAGTGCCTCTTCCAGTTCCAGCTTCTTCATCAGGGCTTCCAACTGCATCCGCCGCTCCTCACAGTCCTCCATTTGCAGCTCCAGGTTCTCCTCTGTGTTCTTCTGAGCCAGGAAGCGGCCCGCTATGTCCTAAGCAGTTCAAGGCAGAGAGAAACGGGTGTGGGTCTGAAAGGCAGTAGGGCCTCATAGTCCTGGTTTCTCCTGGGCCTCTCCCAATGGAGAGTGCAGCTTTGTGGTACTTGGGGCTCAGTCATGACAATGAATACTTTGGGGCACTAAGGTTTATGAGGGGCTGGGTAGAAGGGTAACCTGTACATGTCCTTATACATACATAACTCTCATGTCAGGCAGAGGGTAATTAACTCCATCTATCATGAAGAGACCATGTATCGCCTTCAGTCAAGATGCTGTGGATGGGACCTCAAGGCCTGACAATGGTAACTCAGTTAGGTCTATGACAAAAGGAGGCTAATTCACTGTGGTTGTCAAGTTGGGAAGGGGTTCATGTCCTTAGCATTTGAACTTTCAAATTCTAGCAGACTAGAATTTATGCATGGGGCTGGAGAGATGACTCAGAGGTTAAGAGCACTGCCTGCTCTTCCAAAGGCCCTGAGTTCAATTCCCCAGCAACCACATGGTGACTCACAACTGCCTGTAATAAGATCTGGTGCCCTCTTGAAGAAGAGACCTGGTCAGTCGTCTTCATCAACTTAGACCATGAAACCCAATATGGACAAGTTCAACAGAAGCGCCATATACCAGCTGCCTGTGCATGCTTCAGCATTGCCAGGGCATACATTTCATTCATTTCTTTTCCATTTCTGTCCTGTGCATAGAATATGGTTAGGACATGCCATCCATATACCTCAGAAAAGCCCAGACTTGTTCCAGGCTTGGGAGCATCACGTTTGGGGGCCTCCAAGGGGAGGTTAAGCTCTGTGAACTTTCTGCAGAGCACCCCAGGCCCTGGCCTCACTTAGTCACCCTTCGGGTGTCAGGGAGACTTACCCAGAGGTGAGAGCACTGTACAGCAGACTTGACCCTCTCTACCAAAGTGGTCACTTCTGTCTGGTATTCCATATCTGCTATGGAAGTTTCTCTTTTCCTCACTGGGCAGAGCAGAAAGGGAGGGCCTAGTCAGCATGCAGGAATGGCTACCTGGTGCCTTTAGACACTCTGGCTTCGGAGAAGACACCCAGGATGTTAGGTGCCCTCGTGTGACCTGTACCTGTACCTGCCCTCCTCAGCCTGACCCTTCAGAGTACCTTGGGAAACTCAAGGACAGACAAGGACCAGGAGCAACATGGCATCATGTGGCTCTGGGAAGCGGTTCTGATGTCACTGGGCACCTGAGCTCTAGTTGCTAGAGATAACATCTCTGCAGCCACCTTGTGCCGCAGGCTCTCAGATTCTTCAGGGACAGTCAGGGAGAGGCAGGGGCTGTCTGTCTTCCTCACCCTAGTGACCACTGGTCTCATGATGACATGGCTGGGCAGTCCCAGTCATTGCTGGCTACTGGTGGCCTTGGCTGGACAAGGCAAGGGGCTGAAGCTCACCCTTCATGGTGTCCATACTCATCAGGTTGGAGGGGAAATCCAAGTCCCTTCGGCCCTGATGGGGGAAAGAACCAGGTGAGAACGAGAAATGAAGGGTCCTCCCGGCTCTTCCCCCAAGGAGTGGTGGGTGCCACGGGGCGTGGCTCAAGGTGTACACGGCGGTACTTCTCGCTGGTTTCCTTGGTGTGGATCTTGTCAATAAGCTTCTTTTGCTGGTTCAGCCGGTTTTCCCGTGCCCTTCTCTCCTCAATGAAGGTCGCCTCTCCTTGCCTCATGTTCCTCTGGGGACATAGAGAGTCAGTGGGGATACTGTCACACCAGGGGTCCTCCCAGGGCTCTAAAGCCAGTGGCCAGATTTTAGTCTTCATCTTATTGGACTATGGAAGAAAGCTGGCCATTCTTTTCTTCTTACTGGTTCCCACTGTCCTCTTGGGTGCCCCCTTGCCTCTGTAGTGCAGACACTTGTGGTGAACACATGCCTACTGACTTTTCTCTCTAGGCCAGGCTCTCTCTCTCTCTCTCTCTCTCTCTCTCTCTCTCTCTCTCTCTCTCTCTCTCTCTCTCTCTCTCTCTCTCTCTCTCTCTCTCTCTCTCTCTCTCTCTCTCTCTCTTTCTCTCCTTTCCCCTAGGCCCTTACCTTTCTTTAGTTGCCTCCTGGCTTGTTCCACTTGGAACCCATTAAAATGAATGTAAGATTTAACATATCTAAAAGTAATTCATCCCCTTAATTCTCAACCCTAGTCTCTCTTCCATTCTCCTTTTGAGGCTGAAAACTGCCATCCCTCCCTCCCTCCCTCCTGCTCTCACACCCCTCCTATCACCAAAGCTCACTGTGGTCACCCCTTAAAGATTCCCATGCCCTGTCTGCTTCTGGCCACCCACACTCTGCTACTGGCCTGGCCACACAGCCAGTGATTCTGCTCCAGCACCTTCTGGCCATTATAAAACACAATCTGTGATGTCTTTCTGTTAGTTTGTTTGTTTCCCAAGTCAGGGTTTCTCTGTGTAGCCCCTGGCTGTCCTGGAACTCACTCTGTAGACCAGGCTGGCCTCGAACTCACAGATGGACCCAACTCTGCCTCCCAAGTGTTGGGATCAGTGACCTGTGCCACCACATTCAGCATAAAAGCACAATCTGATCATGTGTCCTTTATCTTCTCTGAGGCTGTAAGCCTGAAGACCCTATAGCCTCCAATGATTCCTGCAGGGAAGTTACATAAACTTCTGTGCACTAATACATGGCAACAGCCTTGGCTTTTCTGTCCTTTCTCCTTTTGAGCTCTGATTACCCCTGGACTTTGCTGGTTCTTCAGAGCCCATTCAAACATACTTCCTTGGAAAGCCACCCTTGAGACTTCTGAAATCCTTTGCCTCTGTTGGCCATACTGACCTAAATGTGATATGGTGGACTACTAGATGAACTGCCCACTTCAGGAGGATGGGAGCTGCTGGCTTCCCTAGTCCTGTCTCCCTAGAGATAGTGTTTTTTTTTTTTTTTTAAAAAAAGATTTATTTGTTTATTATGTATACAGTGTTCTGTCTACATGTCTGTCTGCAGGCCAGAAGAGGGCACCAGATATCATTACAGATGGTTGTGAGCCACCATATGGTTGCTGAGAATTGAACTCAGGACCTCTCTGGAAGAGCAGCCAGTGCTCTTAGCCGCTAAGCCGTCTCTCCAGCCCTGAGACAGGGATCTTGGTAATGACAAGGTGAATAGATGCCCACTTTCCTGGCCACCTCTATTATGGCCTCTGTGCCCAAATTGGCTTTCTCTGTCCCATGGGTGAGCAAATCAGTTGGTAGGGATAACAATGGATTTCTCCAGTGAGGATGAGTATTGTAGGCATAGGATGTCCAGATAGGTCCCGAACAAGACAGGATCAGGTGAGCCAGCTACTGATGGTTCCCCAATCCTTGGACTCACCTTGACCTCATCAGTAATCATCATGGCATCTTGGGACATGATGGTCATATCTGACAGCTCTGAGCAGTAGTTGGTTACCAGGTTCTGAAGCTTGTCTAGCTCCGTGGGGTAGCCTGCCAGCACCTATCAGGATGGGCAAAGGCAGCATGGCCATGAAGCCATGGATTCCTTTGGTGCCATCATACCCTATTGCTGGCTTTCCTGAGCCTTCTGATTCCCTTCCGTCCTTCATTCCCAGACTGCGTTAGCCCTGGAGACAGGATAGCGGTTCTGTCTGTGGCCTAGCCTCTGGGCAAGGCACAGAGCCATCAGGAGAAAGAAGTGTTCTAGTGTGGATAGTCATTGGTGGCCTATGGATGCTCACTACCTAGGACAAGAGGATGTAATGACTCAATGTTGTATCACAGCAAAGATACTCTGAAACTCAGGAGGGTTTGCTTGGGGGCATCTTTGGTCTGAAGTGGAACAGAGGGACTTGAAAGATGGGCTTGGAGACAGATAGGGCTCAAAGTGAAGTTCTGACCAGCTAGCGATGTGATCTTGGGATCACATCTAGCCTTTTTAGGGTGATCCTGACTTTTTCGGAAGGTTTCTGTTAGGGTGGATGGAGAAGTAAGGTAGCATATTTAGCCCAAGGCTAGGTGCATCGATGGCCAAGGAAGCTTAGCTTTTGATATTTTGCTGTTAAAACCTGTACATGCTGAATCTTTGCTGATTTTAAAGAAAATGTGGATATTGGGATTTGTTTCAGGTGTGTTTGTTCTGGAGAGAAAGTCCTATAAGAATACCCAGGAGAAGGAGTGTGGGGAGGGCTGGACACAGGAAGGAAAGGTGGGCAGGGCCTCCAGTTGAGCCTCCAGCACTAGGGTCAGGTAAGAGGGACAGACCAGAGCATGACACCTTGGCTCAGGGACTTGACCCCAGCAGGGAAAAGCTGCATTTGCCCACATTCCAACCCTTTTTCCAGCGAGCCACGCTACTCATTTAACCTCGAGCCACGCTACTCATTTAACCTCCCTTTCTAAGGGCTAAAGCATTAGGGATTCCTCCTGGCCACCTTTCCAGGCCCATGCACCGTGCTGCTTTCCGTACCCTGCTGCCCTGAAGCCCTTTCTCCCCCACTTCCACTGCAGATGCTTTGCTCTATGGGAGCCACTGTGGGAGTTGCTCAGTGAGATTCACAGTCATGGTTCCCTGGGATGTACAGGGGCCAGAATCTGCTTTCTCCTGGCTTCCAATACAGAAAGCAGGGTAGCCAGATCCAAAGAGGGCAGGGAGATATGCGTTCAGCATATTTTTGAAGGTGGAAATGGAATCTGTCCTAAACCATGTTAAGGGACTCCCTGGGAAGGAAGTATCATTCATCTCTGACCCTCAAAGACCCAAACTAAATTAGTTAGTATGTGAAAGAATTCTGTGGTTTTTGTGATGTGTGTGTGTGTGTGTGTGTGTGTGTGTGATGATTTGCATCTGTTTTTGAGACAGGGTCTTGCTGTGTAACCCAGACTGTCCCGGAATATGTAATCTTCCCATTTTAGCCTCTTGAGTTCTGAGATCACAGACCTGTGGCACCATGCCCAGGCTTAAGCCCAAATAATAGGCGCACCCCATAATATGTTTGTGTGGAACAATAAAAATGAAGTTCTCTAAGGAAAGTTCCCACACACTTTTTCCGAGCCACTTTGCAGGCTGCGCAGAAGAGATTGGAGGCGGGGCTCCCTGGGGGCGGGGCTCCCTGTGGGCGGGGGCTCACCTTCTTAAGGTAGTCCAGCAGGTCTGTGTACAGCATGTGGATGTTCCGGCTGGTGGTGATCTTGAGCGTGGTCTTTTCAATATTGTTCTCCAGCTGGCGGATAATCTGATGGCAGTGGTGGAGTTGGATCACTGAAAAGGCTTGGTGACAAGACCCACCTCCCCACAACCTCAGCTCAGGTGTGAAGGGGCAGAACCCTGATCAGGAGGGCACCGGCTGGGGGATGGGAGTGGGGGGGGGCTGGGCTTTCACACAAGGGTGTCGGGCTCCCTTAGTTCTGCCCCTGGCACCAGGTCCTGCAGGTGAAGTCATTGTTGTGCATCTTATCCACCCAGTCACCATGTATAAAATGGCTTTGATTCCCACTTCATGTTTACAGCTGTGTGATAAAACATTACCTCAAGACATCGGTTTCCTGCTCCTTGTTAGTAAGTTTTCCTGTTTGTACACAGCCATGTAAGGGCATAAACTAACCAAAAGGTCCTGCCCATCCGCAGATCCCACCCTTCTGATGTAGGCCAATCTCACCTGTTAAAGTTTTTTTTTTTCTCTTACAAAGACCCTCACCGAAGGAGACGCCCTTCCCGCAGAACCCTGCCTAATTAGCGATCCAGCCCTGATACAGAGGCGCTGTCTGAAGGCGGGACTTCGTCCCCTTTACAGACGTCTCCACATCCTCTGGTATAGAACCACCCTTTCGGAATCACGCTCGCTGAGTCCCGCCTCCCCTGGAAAGCTCCAGTGCAAAGTCGATGCTTTCCGCTGCCCCCTCCCGGTCCCCTGACACCTGCAGCAGCTTTAGCTCGTCTTTAGTGGCATCAGGCTGGTTCCGCAGACTGGCCAGCTCCAGCTGCAAGCTCTCCAGCTTCTGTCCCCGTCGCCGAGCCAGATGGACCAGTACGTTGTGTGCATTCACACGGTCGAAGACGTACTTGCGCAGCTTCTCCCGAGCCACCTGAGTCAGGGAGGGCGCCCGCGCGTGGGTGCGAGAGGGAGCGCCGCGGGGACCCCAGGAAGGCTGCCAGTCAGGGACCCGCGGCTGCCCCACGGGGAGCAGGAGGTTGGAACGTGCCACGCCTTCCCGCCGGCCTCATTACATTTACTGTAGGCGGACCTCGGGGACTGGGACTGAAAGGGGCAAGGGATCCTTTCTGCCTCGTTACCTCCATAGAACAACGGTGGTGTGCCAGCCTCATAGACACGTCCTTCCCACAGGCCTTGGAGATGGTCCGCTGATCATACTGTGGAGCGGCGGTGGCTGAGCCAGAAGCCTGGCCCTTTTGCATCCCCCTGGGCACTGATGTACTCAGACATATCCCACTGTGCCTCTTACTCGCCGCTAATCCAGCAAGGAGACCGTTGGTCCTGAGACCCCTGAGCAGAGCACACAGGACCCCTCCATGGCCATCCCTGCTCCAATGTTATGGGGTCCGGAAAGGAGGTCAGAGAGCCCAAGGAGTCCCGTGGTACTATGGAATACCTGCAGGTACTAAGCACTCCGGGTGGGTATTGGGAAACCTGCCCTGGACACCAGTCACAAAAGTACCTATCCCTGCAGGCCTTCTGGGCCAGAGAAAGGGGTAGGGTGTATGCACGTGTTAAGTGAACCCCAAGTGAACCGCCACCTCTTATCCCCAGACTGCGATGGGGGTGGGGCTTTTGCACCTTCTTAGCCAAAGCCCACTCCTGGGCCCCTCGACGGAGGTTGTTGCGCAGGAGGCCTAGTGTAGCCTTGTTCTGAGCCGTCTTCTCCTTCACGCCCTGGATCTGGAGCGCCCGACATTGTTCTGTAGGTGATGGAGGGAACAAGATTACCAGACGGTAGGCTAAAGGACTGGCTGAGAATTCCAGCAAAGCATCCAGAGAGTCTAGTGGAATGCTGCATTGCCTCCACGACCATTTCTTTCCCCTTCCCTGGAAGACACGGGCTTCCCTGATCAATTGGTAATCTACAAGACTCTCCAGGGATGGATGCTGGGAAGTAAAGAGAGTGAGGCCAAGACCAGGGATGGGGAACCCTTCTCTCTTTCACAGTTCCTGTGCCTAGAATCAGGTAGATCCCTCCTCAATCCCTCCAACTTTGCAACAGTGTTGTAGTAAATGCACAAATCTCCTCGAAGCTCCCCTCACATGGCAGGCCCTTCTGGAACTTTTGCCCAAGGGGGCCTGGGTGGGTTGTAGGATGACAAGCTACCTAATAGCAGGCCAGAGTGGCAGTCCCCAGTGTGGCTCACCCTGGAGCCGAGTGATGGTCCTTAGCTCCTGTATTTGTGCTTCTACAGCTGCTTCATTGTGAATCTTCATGGTGGGCCCTAAAGATCCTCCAAGGATCCTGTGTGCCTCTCAGCCTCCCTGCTCACAACTGAGCCTAAGTTGAGATTGTCCTTGGAATTTCAGGTCATTGTGATGGGACTAAGGTTCTCAATGCCCAGAGAACCCTGAAATTCCATCCTTTTAGAATTTCATTCTCAAGGCCACCTCTGGGTGCTTGTTCTAAGGGAAATGAGTCCTGAGGCTGCTGTTTCAGGGGTTCCACTAGACACCAGAGACCTCTTGGTGGTGAGCAATCTGTGATGATTTAGTGCAATGCCTCACCCAGCACCCCACCTTCTTGTTCTCTCCCCTGCTCTCGGGGCCACAGAGTGCTCGACTGTGCCTCCTACATCTAACCTCAATGTCAGTGCTTGGGGAGACCTCTCTTTCCAACCCATACTCCTAGTTCAAAGCCCAGGCACTGGGTGACCTAGTGCCCCACCCCAGCTTCTGCCCAGCACTGTTCAATCTCTTCCAACTTTTCCAGACCTGTGCTGGCCCTGTCTGGTGCCACCCTGCTTGACTCCTGCCTCCCTCAGCCCCCTGGATCTTGGGTCCCCAGTTATGGGCAGGGACAAGTCCACACATCTACACCATACCCCTTCCCTTAGAGCAGTGTGCTAGCAGTCGGCGGCAGAGCACACCGTGGGGTCTGCAACATGGTCTGCATGGGGCTGCATAACTCAGTACCAGTGGGGAGCTTACTCTTCTTCAGGTGTTTGTTCTTCAGTCTGGGAATAGAAGGCAGAGTCAGGGTGTTGCATGGCTGCTGCTTCTGCTGTGTCTCCCCTCGGCTGTAGATGCTTTCTGCTCCTGTGAGCTCATGCAGTTCTCCCTCTGTGCCAGTCTGTATCCTAATCTCCTCTTATAAGGATGCCAGAAAGACTGGATTGGTCCCCGTGGCATCAGTTAGTTCTAATCACTTCATTAAAGGGCTCATCTCCAATGGCTGCCTTCTGAGGTCCTGTGGGTTAGGACTTCAGTGTATGGATTTTGGGGGTTATGGGGTCAGAACATGTGTCTAACACAGGACACATTTGTGTCTCTTCCCATGTCCTCTCACATGGAGCCTTTACCTTTCAGCCACTTTCCTGTCCAGTCTAAACTCTGCGGTCACCTCTTGCCTCCCTTCTGGTCTATGCCTCATCCTCAAGAGGGCTGGAATGACCTGACATGGCCATGGCTGCTCACCTTACCTCCCTAGTTTTTGGTGGCCCAGCTTGGTGTCCAGCTGAGGCAGAGTCAAATTATAGCTCTTTCTTTTCCCTCAGATACAGAACTCCTGAATTTTAGTGGAGCAAATAAATGGCTGTCTAGAGTAAGGCTGCCTTCCTGGGTTTCCTTCTGCTTGATGTACCATGTAACTTAGTTCTGGCCAGCGGTGTGTATACAGACATGGCAGAAGAACTGTCTTCTTCCCCCTTTTTTCCTTCTGTTAAATGGGATGATGAAGCAGTGTCTGGAGCTGGTGGAGCCACCCGGCACGATGAGCTAGATTGAGAAGGGGGGCCATTCCAACAGGAAAGAGACTGAAGGATGCCTGGGTCCCTGACCCGCAGAAGAGCTCTTAAAACACTGCCGGGGATTGAAGATGGCATGTCCCCCAAAGCTAAAGCTCATGCTGGAGTTTATACCCCACCCCCATTGTGAGGTTTTAAGAGGGTAGGAAACAGGACTGTGTCCTTTAAGTAGGGCTTTTGAGAGATTAGAATTTAAGTGACCAGGGTAGAGCCACCATGGTCAAACCTCAGTGGCTTTATAGGAAGGAGGAAGCAACATGTATGCTCTGTTTCTGACCTGTGATGTTTCTGGACTCTGCCAGAATGACAGCCACCACTAGGTGGCTGCTGGACCTTTGGCCTCCAGAACCGTGGGTTAAAACAAGGTTTTTGTTTTTTTGGTTTTTTTTTTGTTTTTGTTTTTTTAGTTGGGCAGGCAGAGGCTGGCAGATCTCTGTGAGTTTGAGGCCAGCCTGGTCTACAAAATGAGTTCCAGGACAGCTAATCTGGCCTACAAAGAGAGTTTCAGGACAGCTAGGACCGTTACACAGAGAAACCCTGTCTGGAAAAAAAAAACAACTTTTTTTAAAATTATAATCTGCCCAAGTCTGTGGTATGTTGTTGGCAACAGCACAGACACTGATAGACCATCTACCTCGGTTTCTATATGAAAACTAACTTGGCTCAAGCTTGGACTATGTGAGGCCTGCTGCCACTCCGTCCACTGATTTTTCCCACAGACATCCAATTGAGAAGCTCAGTAGAGGTGTAGGAGCTGGCCAAGGCCAAGTCTTTGTGCTCCTGGGATATAAGGTTGGGACAATCTGTTTGTTTTTTTTTTCGGGGCTGGTTGGTGTGGGTGGTCTCCTTCCTCCCCAGACATTTCCTTTGGAGCTGTCCTGCTTGTTCTTTCTTGGAGAAGGGCTTCACTGATGCTAAGCAGGTGGGCACGACTCATATCCCTGCCTGGGCTCTGACTGCTCCTACCTCTGTTCTGCTCCTCTGGTAGACTTCCAGGAGGATAGGCATTGGTGTAACTACATGGCCCAGATGGCTGGAAGGAACATCCAGTTCTTGGGCTCTACCTTCGGAACTTCTGCATATCCTCCAAGATCAGCCATACGGGGCATGATCACATCTTCTCACCCCCTACATTCTGTTTGTCTTTGTTTCTGGAGACAGAGTTTCTCTGTAGCTTTAGCTGTCCTGGAACTCACTCTGTAAACCAGGCTGACCTTGAACTCACAGAGATCTACCTATTTGTTTTTTCTTGAGACAGGGTTTCTCTGTGTAGCCCTGACTGTCCTAGAACTCGCTCTATAGATCAGGCAGGCCTCGAACTCACAGAGATCCGCCTGTGTCTGCCTCCCCAGTTCAGGGATTAAAGGTGCGCGCCACCACTGCCTGGGCTTTCTTTTTAATATTACACCTGTATTTCTTTTGTGTGTGCCTGTGCATGTGTAACGGGAACCCACACACCACAGTAGAGATTAGTTGTTACTCTTCCCACCACGTGGTTCTTGGGGAATTAAACTCAGTCAGCAGGCTTAGCAGCAGACCCACAGAACAACCTCACCAACTTGTTTAATTGCTTCAGAGCTCAGGTAGGAAAACGACAAGCCGTTTATTAGTTACAACCCTCCTCAGTTCTCCTTGGACTCGGGACGCAGAGGTCAGAAGAGGGACCCCAAAGCACCAGAGAAAATAGAGAAGAAGTCTCTCTCGCCACTTGCAGGCTGCTGCCCCCACAGCTGTGAGCAACAGGATACAACTTTCTCTGAGACCCCGACTTCTTGCTGCTCTGGAGGATCCCCCCACCCCCTTCTAATCCTTGTCTTCTAAGCCCTTTTCTGAGCTGAACTCCTGGGGGAGTCCTAGATTTGGGACAGGTTGTCAGGCAGGCCTGCCTAAACACATGTGTGGGGGACAGGTGATACTCAGGGTGTGTGTGTGTGTGTGTGTGTGTGTGTGTGTGTGTGTGTGTTTGGTGACTAGATTTGGGACAGGTTGTCAGGCAGGTCCGCCTAAACACACGTGTGGGGGACAGGTAACGCTCAAGGTGTGTGTGCGTGTGTGTGTGTGTGTGCGCGCACGCGCGTGTGTGTGTGTTTGGTGAGGTAGGAAGGACCAGCCTGGAGTCTGTGTTGCATCCTGTATTCCAGGATTCCCCTCTTCAGATCCTCCACACCCTAAGCAGCCAGAGCTCTTCTAGTTGTGATGATCTGTAAGAGGCAAAAGGGAGACAGCTGGATTCACATCTGTGGGTTTTTCTTTTTTTTTGTTTCAATTTTGATTTTTTTGAGACAGGGTTTCTCTGTGTAACAGTCCTAGCTGTCCTGGAACTTGCTTTGTAGACCAGGCTGGCCTCGAACTCACTGAGATCCGCCTGCCTGTGCCTCCCAAGTGCTGGAATTAAAGGCATGCGCCACCACCGCCCGGCCTATGTCTGGTTTTTGAGGGGTCCTGATCCTGTTCTATCATGACAAAAACAGAGCTCCTGTCAGACGTGGTTAAACAGACTTATAATCCCAAACCTAGGAGGCGGAAGCAGGAATTCAAGGCAAGCCTGGGCTATGGACCCTTTCTTAGAAGAACAAAAACCAAAAACACCAGATTTCTCTAACAAGGACAAGCAGGCCTGAGGCCCACCAACTTGGTATCAGATTCAGGGTCTCAGTCCTAGACTCTTCTAAGCTGTGGATGTAAACTGCTGTGCCCTGTCCCACACCTTCCCAAGGCCCTTCCCTCTGTCTCAGGGTCACCCTAGTTTCCTGGCTCCTCCTCCAGGGAGTGCACTGCTCTTTGTTGTTCTTCCAGCCTCAGCCCCTCCAGGGGGAAGCAAGACTAGCTGGAGGGAAGGAGCAGTCTATCACTTGAGTCCCATGAGCTCGTCTTCCTGAAATATCTTGCTGCCCCTTTGGGGCCCTCTCACCTGTGTTCATGTCTTTGGGGAGTTGACCTGTCTCCAGGAAGAGCCAGAGATCTCTGCATTTCTGAGACTCTGTTCTTGTCACTTTGTAGCTCGCCACAGATCCTACAACTGGAGAGCGGGAAGCAGGAGGGTGGTGAGTTGGGGGACCATAGCCCCTGCACTTTTTACAAGGGGACCTGGCACAAGCTACTTCTGGGCAGACAGGGTGGGTAGGGCTCCAGCCAAAACTGGAGCTGGATCACAGTTAAGTCTTAATCGGAAACACACTAACACTGAAGAGTCCCTGGCAATGGATGCATTTCAGGGCCCAGGATGGTACCTACTATGGAGTACTCACTAGCAGACACCAGCAAGCTCCACTGCACAGGGTATGCAAACTTCCGCTTAATGAACAGCTGCAGGCCGAAAGTCACACCAGCGCCTGCCAAGAGCCAAGGAACCATTGGTCAGCCAGCAAGGTGATGGTCTTAGTGTCCACTGCACCTGCAGTGCAGGCAAGATGACGTGGCGCCACCTTCTGGACAGTAGGTTACAGTTTTTTCCCTTTAAGGTGTGTTCTTTTTGTGTCCCAAGATCCCTGGAACCAGCCTACCTGTGACAAAGGTGAAAACGCCCTTCATGAAGGCGTTCGACTGGCACGCGGCATATTCCTCGAGCCCCTGGGATGGAGGTGGTGGTGTTCATGGCTCAGTTCCCTTTCCTCCCTTCCTGCTCCTCCTTTGGGCATGACCTGGTTTGGAGAGGGACACTGGGGACCGGATAAATCCCACCCTCTCCTAAACTCCTTCAGCGTCTCTATCCCCAAGGCAGGAGGGTCCCCGCTCCGCCACTCCATGAAGGAGCTTCCCCTGCCTGTAGTCGGCTTCAGGTCAGCTTCTGAGAACTAGATCCAGCACCCCAGGCCAGCCTTCTCACCGGGTGTCTGGCTGCCACTGCGTCATCCACTCGGGACAGGCCCAAATTCACCATGGTTGGTCAGGTTCCGCCAGAGAGGACAGACAGACTGGGGACGGGTGGAGCCTAAGACTCGGGCCTGCGCAGAACGTAGCAGAGAGGATTAGGTCCCCCGACTCCCCGTTCTAAGGGGAGGAACCTAGATGAGCTCACCACGTGGACGGAGCGGGGAGGCTGTAGGTGTCCTTTGGGCTGGTATTGGTCTTGGAGTTGAGCTTGGGGTTTTGTGACCCTGAAAGCAGCCCTGGCTTTCGTCACTCCTTCAAGAGCGCAGTGGTCGTTTTAATTACATGAGCCGGGGCTTTGCTTTAAGACTACAAGTAAGGGTTAAAGTAACAATGGAGTAGAGACTTGGAATTCCAGAAATTCAATTGAGCCCATTTTTGGTGCCTGTTCTGTGTCAGGGGCTGGAGTCCATAGAGCTAGGCTGGTTGCCCACAGGTCAGAAGGTCCTGGCTGGAAGCTCCCAGAGGGGAGCTGGTGAGCTGAGCCACCTGGAAAGTAGAGCCAGGATTAGAGGACGGTCGGATGGGATGCGAAAAAGAACTCTGGGAACACAGGTGGGCGGACTACCTGATTCTGACCTTGCCAACCAAGGACGAGGGACACAGAGGGGCAGTAGGTACGTTTCAAGGAAGGCAGCGAGTTGTGTGACTTACCGTGGAGTGTCCCCGCAGATCCCTCACCCCAGATTGGAAGCCCTGTCGGTGGCAGAGGCTGATTGTCTGTGGCAGGACTCAGCTATATGGTGTAGTGGCATTTCATTTGTATTTCATTCATTCATTCATTTATTTATTTATTTATTTATTTATTTTGGTTTTTCGAGACAGAGTTTCTCTGTGGCTTTTTGGAGCCTGTCCTGGAACTAGTTCTTGTAGACCAGGCTGGCCTCGAACTCACAGAGATCCGTATGCCTCTGCCTCCCGAGTGCTGGGATTAAAGGCGTGCGCCACCACTGCCTGGCTCATTTGTATTTTAATAAATAAAACTTGCCTGAAGATCAGAGAGTAAAACAGCCCCCCCCCCCCAGCCTTACAGACCAGGCAGTGGTAGTGCACACCTTTAATTCCAGTAGCCACTGTAGTTTGCCATAAAAGCTGGGCGGTGCATGCCTTTAATCCCAGTGGTGCATGCCTCTAATCCCAGAAATAGAGAGGATTATAAAATGGGAGAGACAGCTCTCAGACACAGTCTCATTCTGAAATTTCTGGAGGCAGGATGGCCATTTGGGACTGAGGTTAAGGTAAGAGCCAGTGGCCAGCTAATTTCCTTTCCAGATCTTCAGATTGAACCTCAGTTTCTCTGAGTTTTTATTCATCGTGCATCAGTACGGGTTGGGCTCAGAGACTGTGGTCAGCAGGTTTGGGTGGGGTTGGGGTTTGCCAGGTGTTTATGCCTGGGTGAAAAGTGTGTTGAGGATCTAGCTGTGGTGTGTACCTTGCGTGGAGGAGGTGAAGGCAGGATGATTGTGCGTTTGGGGTCAGCCTGGGATAAACTTGTGGGCCTGTTTCAGGAAGGGGGAGGGGAGAGGGGCTGGACTCAGGCCTTTGTGGTTGCATGGCAAGCTCTTTAAAGACTCAGCTATATATGTCTGTGTGTGGGTGTGCGCACATGTATGTAGGAGATATGTCTGTGTGTGGGTGTGCACTCGTGTGTAGGTGATATGTCTGTGTGTGGGTGTGCATGCATGTGTGTAGGTGATATGTCTGTGTGGGTGTGCGTGCATGTATGTAGGTGATATGTCTGTGTGGGTGTGCACTCGTGTGTAGGTGATATGTCTGTGTGTGGGTGTGCACGCATGTGTGTAGGTAATATGTCTTTGTGTGTGTGCATGTGTGTAGGTAATATGTCTCTGTGTAGGTGTGTGCACATGTATGTAGGTGATATGTCTGTGTGTGTGTGCGTGTGCATGTATGTAGGTGCCTGCATAGGTCAGAAGAGAGCATTAGATCCCCTGAATCCAAGTTACAGGCATCTAGGAGAGGCCTGATATGGGTGCTGGGAACTGAACTCCAGTCCTCTATAAGAGTAGTAAATGCTCTTAGCTACTGAGCCATTGCTTCAGCACCCCCCCATTTCTTTCTCCTTACCTCTTTCTTCTCCTCTTTTTTTTTTTTTTTGCTTCCCCCTCCCCAACAAGGGTCTCTGTATAGCCCTGGCTGTCCTGGAACTTGATCTGTAGACCAGGCTGGCCTCAAACGAGGTATCCCTGCCTCTGCCTCCTGAATGCTGGGATTAAAGGTGTGCGCCTCCACCACCCAGCAAAAGACTGGCAATCAAGCGCATTGGCTGTTCTTGCAGAGAACCTGGATTCCATTCCCAGCTCACAACCATCTGTGACTTCAGTCCATGGGAATTCAGTGTCCTCATTCGGCTTCCATAGGTACCAGGCACATGTGTGTTACACAGACATATATACAGGCAAAACATGCATATACATAAAATGGAAAGTTTTTTTTTAAATTGATTATTGGGGGAATGCAAGCTGGTACAACCCCTTTGGATGTCAGTGTGGCGATTTCTCAGAAAATTAGGAAACAACCTTCCTCAAGACCCAGTAATACCACTTTATGTATTATTTATGTAGAGCTCAATAAATATCAATAAAAAATTGATTATTGGTTATTAATTAAAGTAATATTTTGTATGGAGTCTGAAGAAATGCAGATGCTTCTAAGAATAAAAATGCACCCCAACCAGCATTAGCTGGTGCCTAACAGTGAAAGAGAATGAAGATGCGGGAGAACTGTGTCACCATGCCTCTTCCCTTCAGCACTCCTGGGGGCCCTGCATATCCAGAGGGATGCCCCTGAGTGGGGATCCCTCTGTCTTCACACCCCCACCCCAGCCTCTCACTCAGACCTCGGTCGCCTCCCTCCTCCCATCAGGTTCCGCACTCGTCCCTTGCTCCTGCTCCTCTTTGGAGGACGGTGATTGGGTTTGTATTCCCGGATGAGGGATAAGATGCAGCTTCCCTATCATGGTAACGATGGCTGTCCCTGGTGTCCCCAGATCTGTCCCAACACAAATCACTTTAGGTTGTTGTTATAGCTTTGGGTGTTCATTTGGATGAAAGTACCGTCTGCATCCCCCTGATACTGGCACCCATCCTACCCCTTCTCTGTAGGCTTGAATGTTTTGGTGCTCTTCTTTCTGAGGGTCCAGGCCAGTGGGCCTCACTCAAGTTTCTACCTTTGCCTCATGTACTTGCTATCCACTTTTCTCTGCTGAATGAGCTTCGAGATCCTGAAGCCTTGGCAAGGCCAGGTGTGTGATCATCAATGGTCTGGGAGTTCCTGACCTGACATGTAGCATTTTTTTTTTCCCATGGTGGGTCCTGGCTTTGTACTCCTGGGGCAGGCCTGGTCCTGGTCATAGAACTGTAACCTCTTGCCCCATTACTATGGGGCTGCACTGTAGGCCTTACCCTCTGAACCTTCCGAGAGAGAGAGAGAGAGAGAGAGAGAGAGAGAGAGAGAGAGAGAGAGAGAGAGAGAGAGAGAGAGAGAGAGAGAGAGAGAGACTTGCCTCTTGAGAATGAACCAGGGATGGCTCTCAGCACTACTCAGTCCTTTGGGCCTCTGTTTGCTCTTAGCATAAACATCTGCTCAGTGGCCTCTGAGCTCCTTCCGGCTGAGTCTCAGACATCTAAAGCTTCCTTGTGCCCCCCATCAGGGCTCTGTTCAGCCGGCTGTCCTCCCAGTGGTCCTGAGGTCACCATCCCTCATCTAGCTGCCTTTTTGTAGTGTGATCTAGCTGCACCCAGATGTCTTGGCCGCCCTCACTCCCCCCCCAACTGATAGGTGAACTTCCTTGTACCCTGTATTTGACAAGGATGTTTGTGTTCTTTCTGGTGTGTGGTGTTTTGCAGAAGTATTCGTCCTACGCGATGCCCTGACCTTGACCTCAGGTTCTGGCTGCTCAGCTTGGCTAGGGCCAGCTGCCTAAAGATATAAAAGGCTTAAGCTTGGGGAAAATAAAGGCTGTTCTTCCTCCTGCATCAAAGCCTCCACGTCTTGATCCCCTCCCCTCCCCAGTCTCAGCATCCAAGCTGCGCTGGCATGGCATTTTGTTTCTGGGGCTATACTCAGCATTGGCCACTTTGATCTCTGTCCCTTGTACCTAGAGTGGCCATGGAGTTGTTGTGGTGGCAGAGACTGTGGAAAGAACTCCAAGCCCTATGAGACCCTTGCTGCACCTCTCTGCTTAGTGCTGCAGGAGTGTCGGAGGTGGCTCCCTTTGGCCTGTCCACTCATTAATGGGTTCGTTCCTGAAAGTGGGTCTCGGAAGGCTGCGCTGACCCATCTCCCCAGCTTTGTCGTCTCGGTGACTCTCTGGGTCTCAGTCTCAAGGTCGCCATGGATGTTTGGGGGCCTCCCTTGCCCGCTCCTCTTACCACTGCAGACCCTCCCAGCGTTCAAGCTTCCGTTTCAGTTTCTTTGACTTTTATTAGTGCTCACTGGTTACATGCTGGACAGTGTCCAGAGGGGCGTGTAGGGAGCACACAGCAGACAACACACTGACACCATCTTCCTGGGCATAGCTATAGGGCTGGAAGCAGGGGCACCTTAGGATGCCCGGATTTTCATCTCAGCGACCTTGTAGGAGTAGTGGTAGCCTAGGCCTGTCATCCAGTTGATGCCATCTGCGAAGCTCCCATGGGAGCCGGGCAAGTAACGGCCGTTGAGGTTGGAGTGGTGACAGTCCTTGTACCACCAGGCCCCATGGTACAAAGTTGCACAATTCAGGTTGTTTGCATCGTTATCCTGGTCATGGGTTGTGAATGGCATGCTGTTGTGACTGGTCAGGGAGTCTCCTGGAAAGATTCACACCCATCCGCCCTCAGGGTCAAGGCGGAGCCCATCCCAGATGGGCAGGGGCAGCTTGCAGGTCCCCTTCCATGCCCCCAATAACAACAGCCTCTAGTTTTCTGCGTGATTTACCTGCAGTGCCCCCGAGGAACTGCCCTAGGGTCAGCTTGTATTTCTCCTGTTCTCCAGACACCCGGAAGGAGCTGTACTTGGCATAGGAAGTTTGGCCTTGGAAATCTTGTAAGTCGACCCGGAGGTCTTGGCTCCCTATGACGTGGGCAGAAGGAAGAAGAAGGCTGAGCCAAGGCAGAGCCTGGGAAGGCAGGCTCTGGCCGAGGGGCTGCTTTCTCACCATTGCCTGTGAGCAGGTGCAGGTAGTCATTGCCCAACCAGAACTCTGTGCCCAGGTTGCCAAAGCCTCTTTTGTAGGAGTCCCAGTCTCGGAAGAAGTCGACGGAGCCGTCCATTCGTCGTTGAAAAACCTGTGGGTTGGCCGGGGTAGCCTGTGGGTGTGGGGCTCTGAGGAGTAGGAAGGAGGGATACATCTGGGCCACCCCCTTTCTTGTGCCCCCTTCAGGAAGCGGATGAGGACGAGATTTCAGAAAGCAGGTGGTACAGGAGAATACAAATGTGATTGGCGGACTCCAGTGGCCCAGGGCAAAAGGCAGGGTTGCCAGATTTTTTGATGCATCTGTCACGGCTGGTGTCCTATTGCCCACTTAATTCACTCCACAGAATTCTAGATTCTGGTCCATCAGTGCTTGGGGTCTCCTTTGTAGCGCATTACATTTTTTGTGGTTACTTTGCCATCTCTGGCTTCTGCCTTTGGCTCTCCTGAGGGAGGCTGCTGTGTGCTAACCTTGTATGCTCCACCTTGAGCCTTCTTACTCACAGTCCAGCCCCCGCCATCCACATCCATGTCACAGAGCACAGTCAGTGGCCGGCAGTCAGGAAGATAGATGGTGTACCAGCCAGTCAGGAAGGTCCCCTGTGTCAGTATGTCTTTGCAGCTCCGGGGCCCTGTACCATGGGGAAGCAGGAAGCATTGACTTGTACCCGAGGTATGCTCCAGGGTCAAGCAAAAGGATCCAGTAATGTGGGTTCCTGCACTGTATTCTTGCAGGCAGGAGGTGGGAGTGGCCAGCTGGGAGGTCACTTACCTCTCTGGCACAGGGCGTCTCCTAGCTCCTCCTCACCTGGGCAGGAGACATGAGTGTCATTCTCTTCCTTGGTCCCTTCCCAGCACAAACATATTCTAGCACCCCATATTCTACTTGGCATAGCTGGTGCTGGACCCCTCTTGCTGAAGAGCCCAGCACACACTTCCTGACTGGCCCCTGCTGGCCGCAGGCTTCTTTATGTGTTTGGCTGCCCTCTGTGATTATGTCTAGAGTTGGGGTAGGGCGGAGGGCTGGCTGGGAGGCTGGATGTGCCTAGTAATGCTTCAGGCTACATCAACCCTTGATGCTGGGTGCTGAGTCCTTCCTCCTGTGTCCTTGGGCAGCTATGCCTTTCCGCTGCTCCTTTGCTATCCTTCAGGGTTTTTTGGGCCCTGGCCAGGGCTTGTTCTTCTTTACTCACAACCACAGCATAATGATGCTGGAAATTTTAAGAGACTTCTGGATGTACTTACCCAGCGATGGTGTAGTTCCGGGGTCGCCTTTCTGTCCTGGAGGAATACAGCATAGCAGCCTGGTTCCAGAGCTGGAATCCTGCCAGATCCTCTTACAGTGTTGGCCTCCACAAGGGAAGAGTCTCCTTTTCATTGCAGTGTGTGTGTGTGTGTGTGTGTGTGTATGTGTGTGTATGTGTGTGTGTATGTGTGTGTACACCTAGGTGTCCATGTGAGCGGCGCTTGTAGGAGGGAGACTTGAATACCCAACTAGCTAGGAAGAGGATAGGCATCATGCAGCTGGGTAGGGCATAGGGGAGGAGGGGGGTGTGGGGAAGGTGGTACTGATACTGCTCCCAAGTCCTGTCGGGATCTTGGGCATATCGACCCACAGGAGAGGTTCCTTCTTACCTTTGCTGCCAGCAGGCCCCATCTTCCCTGGACTGCCTTGGAAGCCCCGTTCTCCTGGAAACACAAGGAGTAAACTGGATTCATGCCCTAGATGGGACTGGAGAAGGATTGGTCAGGGCAGAGATGATAGGGGAATCTCCCTTTCCAGGTCTCTACCTACCTTTCTCAGCAGGGCTGCCAGGATCCCCTTTGGGCCCGGGTGGGCCAGGAAAACCAGGGCAACCTCGGATGACAGCCACCTTGTCCTGGACCCCCAGACCTACAATTTTGACATCTGCACAGAATAAAAGATAGAAGAAGGGTTGTGGCTGGGCGGTGGCGGTGCATGCCTTTAATCCCAGCACTCGGGATGCAGAGGCAGGCGGATCTCTGTGAGGGTTGCTTTAGTGCAGCACTAAAGAGTCACAGCTTTCTGTACCCACCGTACCCCCAGGAAGCTGAGTGACAGCCTGCCCCTGGATGTGTTCCCAAGCTGCCCTTCTAATACATCCCATTCCCTGCAGCCACACATGCAGGCATATACAAGTATGGGTGTCCCCACATGGCAGAGCAGTCGCCTCTCACCTGGACAGGTACCTCCCTCCTGGCCCAGGGCCTGGGAAGGGCCAAAACACAGAAGTGCCGAGAGAGTCCACAGGGTAGGCCACCCCATTTCTCTGGATCCAGTAGCCGCTCCTTGGCTCCCTGGCTCCTGAGCTGAGACGCCAGTGAATGACGCTTGAGGTGAAGGCTTTCCCTGCCTGGATTCCTCAGAACTCAGCTCTTTTCCCCACAAGGAGCCCAAATTAAAGGCAGGCACACTTCCTGTGTGTCACCAGATGACCAGCTCCACACCCAGGGGTACCCTATAGCTCATGAGTGCGCTACTCACAAACTCAGCTTTCCAGGAATCGCATGCAGATGGTGCTGTGCTCAGCACACTTGCCTGGCCAGTGCTGGGGATTTGTGGGCGTGAGGACACCGCCACCTCCTTCTCGTCCTTCTCCACCTTCCTCTTCTGTTTTTCATCGTTAGTGAAGACAATAGTCCTTAAACTTGGAGACAATTAATGAGAAGATCCCTGAAAAACTAGCTCCAAAAGGCAAGGTCGGACAACAGGCTCCTTGGAAGCTGAGAGGCAGCTTGATAGATGTTGCTGCTGCTGAGCCCCCTAAGAGCCGCACACTGCACTGAGCGCTCCTCGGCCTCCTATTCATGTGCACAGCAGACAGAAGTAGCCTTGCTGAGAGAGGGTCTGAGGCAGTAGCTTCTGACTGCCCTGTGAACCTTAATGCCGACCTACTGCCAAGTCTGTCATTGGCCTGGCTAGGGCTGGGTATAGCAAGCCAGAGACGCTGCAGCCAGTGAGCAGGGTGCCCACAGGGACCTGGGTGGCTGGAGGGGTCAGGAGCTAGTAACTGAAGGAGACAGCTCAGGTGCAGAGTACTCACTGAGGCTGCTCTGGTTGTCCTGACCTCCAACTGGCCTTCCTTCTTTTGGTGTCTGGGCAGCTGTGTGTCCAGAGGTCTCTAGGAAGCCCTGTATTAACATCTGACGACCCGGAGGGTTCCTCTCTTTCTGTCTCTGGCTCTGTGTCCCAGCCACCAGAGGAATGTGTTTGCTGTTACCACCTAGAGAGGAGCCTGAAGAAGGTTAGTGAGAGTACGGGTCTCTTCAGCCATTTGTTTGTCACCCGGTTAGAACCAGTCAGTCTGAGTCTTGGCCTCTCCTGGTCTCTCACACACCTCTCTAGCTGTGTGATGTCCAGGGTCCAGATGCCTTTGTCTGTGTCTTGCTTCTGTATCCACTAAAGAAAGCAACAAAAACTGCTGGCCCTGTACTCACCGCTTGTCCATGCATTTCCCCTGTCCATCATCTCTGGACTGGCTCTGAGTCCTGGACGGAGTTCCCATGGCCAACACTGAAGAGCTCTGGTAGGCCCCAGCATGACCAACATGGCTCGGAGAGGCCTTGCCCTTCTCCCGTTTCCTCTGTCTTGCTAAACTGTTAGATTATATTTCTAAAGCTAGCCACCAAGGTCTGTTCCCTGATATGACCTAATATTCCTTTTCCTGACACTGACCACCAAGGTTCAGTTGTCAAAGTATTAAAGTCTGTAATCAAAAGCCCCCTTTTGGCTCCCCTAATTAACATACCCAATCAAGCCAGCTCATTCTAACACTGGATTTCCTTGTTCCCTTTTATAAACTGCCATGTGCCTGTGGGCCACTTCTTTGTCCTTTGTCCCTCTGGGGCAAATACCCCTTTCTCCCTCTCCCTTGCCTCTTTCCCCTTCTCCCAGGTTCTCTATCTCTGGCCTCTGTCTCTTATTTCCTGCCCTTTGTCCCTCTGGGGCAAATAAATCTCCTTTGTGCTGAGAACTTGGTCTTGGGGTGCCTTGCGCCAACATCAAGGTCCTTTCAAACACCGTTACTTTATAAAAGAAGTTATTTTTTTCAAGAGCAAGACATACCCACATGGATGAGTTAGAAGATACATCAGAGCACAGAAGCTATTCTGTATATATTCTGTACTACAGAGAAAGGCGGAGGCTCCTTTTTGCCTAAGGGGCCCTTTCTTCTTCTTTCCCTGAGTGGTCCTGTGCAGCTTCCTGGGTCTCCCTGCCTGCAGGCCAGATTAGGCCAGCTGTGCTTGGTCTCATTCCTTCCCACCCTGCCTTCAGCCACCGACTTCCCTCTTCTCTGTCCTCCCTGGCACCAATTCTTGCTGAATGTGTTCTTTCATGTCTCCAGCCTGACCCCTGAGCATCATCGGAACTGCAAGCTTGGTAGCATAGCAGTAGCTTTCCCCTGGGTCCCCACCTCCAGCAGGCTGAGGCTCTGGTCGGGCACAGCTCAGCCCCTGGATGTTTTAAAAATAAAAGTTAACATGCAGAACATTTTCCAGAGTTACATCTTTTTAGTCAACTTCACACCTCGATTAATTTTTTAGATTTTATTTCTGTTTAAAAGTTATTTTATGCCTATGGCTGTTTTGCCTGCATGTATGTCTGTATACCACTGCTTGTCTGGTATCCATGGAGGCCAGAAGAGGATGTTAGATCCCTTAGAACTGGAGTTATTGATGGTTACTGTAATGTTTCTGCGAGAGAGGGACCTTGGAGGGAAGGACATGGCAGGCGAGAGACAAATAATGCCATGCAGACAGAACTTAAGTGGGGAGTTTATTGAGAGAAGGGGGAAGGGAAGGGAGGGAGGGGAGAATAGGGGAGGGGAGGGGAGGGAAGAAGGGGAGGGAAGGGGGGAAGGGAAGGGAAGGGAAGGGAAGGGAAGGGAAGGGAAGGGAAGGGAAAGAGCCCGGCCTCTGGGGGATAGGAGTGGTGGAAGAGAAGAGGAGAGGAGAGGAGAGGAGGGAAGGGAATAGAAGAGAAGAGAGGGGAGAGAGAGAGAGAGAGAGAGAGAGAGAGAGAGAGAGAGAGAGAGAGAGAGAGAGAGAGAGAGAAACAGACAGACAGACAGAGGGGAAGACCTGCTTGCCTCTTCAGAAAGAGCTTGGAATGGGCAGAGCTTATCTCTTATATTTTTGGTTGTGAGCTTGGCCTTTAATGGCTGAGCCACCCCCCAGCTGGGAGCTTATCTCTTAAAGGAACCTTTTGCCCCTGCCTATAGACTGTGTAGTGGCATAGCGGTCATAGGACCCTATGCTGGCCAAGATACTGCCTGGTGCATCCTGCCAGGTGACAGACCAGCACAATGCCTGAATCCTAATAGTTACGAACCTCCATGTGGGTGCTGGGAATTGAATCCAGTTCCTCTGGAAGAGCAGCCAGTGTCTTAATGGCTGAGCTGTCTCTCCTGCCTATAAATTTTATTTTTTGTTTTTAATTGTGTGTGTGTGTGTGCATCTGTGTGTCTGTGTGCATGTGCACATGTGTGTGCAGGTGCCTGAGGAGGCCATAATAGGGAGTTGGATCCCCTGGAGCTGGGGTTCCAGGCAGTCATACGCCACCTGACTTGGGTGCTAGGACCTCAGCACAGACAGTATATGTGCTTAACCTCTGAGCCATCTTTTCAGCCCCGCTAATCACTTTTCTACACTGCACAGCTATTTTCTTCCTCCATTTTTAGAATTTGACCAGGAATGGTGTCACATGCCTGTAACCCTAGCACTGGGAAAGCAGAGGCAGGAAGAACTATACAAGTTTAAGGCTGGCCTGGTCTATGAAGTGAGTTTCAAACCAATCAAAGCTAAATAATGAGACCCTATCTTTAAAAAAAAATCTTTTTAATTGGGCTGGAGTGTAGCTCAGTGATTGGATGTTTACCTTACATGTGGGGCACTGGCTTTGCTCCCCCTTATTTCTAAGACAAAATTAAACAAAATGAACAAAAACAGAATTAAAAGCTTAACTGGAAACCTGTTAGAATTCCTTCCTTCCTCCTTGAGTGTGGGGTGTGGAGGCTGGAGGACAATCCTGGGTGTTATTTCTTTGGGTGCTATCCATTTTTTTTGTTTGTTTTATTTTTGTTTTCTGAGGCAAGATTTCTCTAATGTGTATTCCTGTCTGTCCTGGAACTTGCTGTGTAAATAAGGCTGGCCTCGAACTCAGAGATCCTCCTGTTTCTGCCTCCTGAGTGCTGGGATTAAAGGAGTGTGCCGCCATGCCTGGCAGCTATCCATTTTTAAAATAAAGGTTACTACGATTATTATTTATTGTGTATATTGCTATTTATTATTGTGTGGGGTATATGTTTGTGAGGGTGCAGGCATGCACATGCCACTATGCATGTGTGGTTAGAGGACAACGTTGGGAGGTCATTTCTTGCTTTCTGCTGTGTTGAAGCAGGGTCATTTGTTCCTGCAGTGTTGTATACTGCAGGCTGGATTGTGGAGCTTGTGGCCAATTCTCCACCCCCCAGCTCCCCATAAAGGCACTGGAATTGCAGACATATGTGTTGATTGAGGTTTCTGTCCTGTCCTGTTCCCACAGTCATTAAGTCCCAAAGAAATCACACCGAGGCCTACATTAATTATAAATTGATTTGCCTTGTATCTCAGGCTGCTTATTAACTCTTATAACTTATATTAACTCCAAATAGCTGTCTGTGTTAGCCACGTGGCTTGGTACCTTTTTCGGCGAGGCAGTCACATCTTGCTTGCTCTGTCTGACTTCCTCTGTGTCTGGGTGGTGACTGCATACTGAAACTTCCCTCTTCCCAGAATTCTCGTTGCCCCGCCTCTACTTCCTGCATGGTCACCCCGCCTCTACTTCCTGCCTGTCTATTGGCCAATCAGCGTTTATTTAAAATACAAGTGACAGGGTACAGACCATTGTCCCACAGCACACATTCACTACTGCTTCTGGTTTTTTATGCCTGCAGGGTTCTGGGGATTGAACTCAGATCATCCCGTCTGCTGAATTGACCCTCGCCGCCATGAGAGGTGGAGGGTGGAGGGGAAGGCCTCTCAATGGTCTGGAGCCTGCCAAGTAGGCTAGACAGGTTGGCCATTGAGTCCAGGAATCTACCTGTGTCTGATTCTTCAATGCTGGGATTATACGCTTGCATGCATTATTTTTCTAGTTTCTATCGTGTAATTAGGCCTGAGGCTGACATCTTTGTCTTCTTCTGTTGTGGAACAATCTCTTTGTATACTGTGAAGATGTGTCACTCTGATTGGTTTAATATAAACCCGAACAGTCAATAACTAGGCAGGATTTTCAGGCACAGAGGATGCTGGGAAGAAGAAGGGCAGAAACATGCGGAGATGTAGAGGAAGCAGCGTAAGCAGTACAGAGTAAAGGTACTGAGTTACTTAAAAGAATGTAGATTAAAAGTATGAGCTAATTTCAGTTATAAGAGCTAGTGGGATATACCTAAACTATAGGCTAAGCTTTCACAGTTAATAATAACTCTGTGGCTTTGTGTGTGTGTGTGTGTGTGTGTGTGTGTGTGTGTGAGCTGGCAGCCCCCCAAAAAATTTGTTTACATTCTTCAGATGTCCACTGCCTTATTTTGGGGGAGGAAGGTTCTTAGTTATTTTCCTCAACATGTATATTAAGGTCTTAGGATATAAACCTATTGGCATGCAGGAGTATTTACCTTATATTTTGAGACAGGATCTCTCAGTGAGCCTGAAGTTTTGGCTACAGTGGCTGGTCAGGTGAGGTCCTGGGATCCTTCTGCAGCACCTGACTTTTTTGTACAGGCATCGGGGATCTGAACTTAGGTCCTCAAACTTGTTCAGCAAGCACTTTGCCCACTGCACCACCTCCCTGATCCTAAGCTTGGATCTTTTTATATGGACTCTGGGGATCAAATGCAAGTTCTCATGCTGCAAGCAAGCACTTTACTGACAGAACATCATTGCAGCCCTTAGCAGATAATCTTACAGTCCTCAGGATGCCACAATGGAATCTGACCGTTAGGCACATCCAGCAACTGGCCTTCGTTGTTTGTGGTTCTAGAGGAGGCAGAGACAAGCTCAGAGGTTGCCTGGCTACCTCTCCAGTGTGGCCTCGCACAGCCAGTCCTCAGTGGATCCTATCCTGAGCCTGCCTGTTGCTATGGATCCAGTTCTGCTGGCCCTACCCTCATGGTCCTCTCAGGATGCTCACCTCTCTGCATCCCCACATGCAGGCAGGGTGCTAAGGCCTCAGCCAGGGAACTGGAGAACACAGTTTGTAACACTATCTTTCAGCCTAGGCACAGAGGCATTGGTGGGAGATGGTCCAGTCCAGCAGTGCAGAGAGGGGAGAGGGCCAACGGTGAGATGGTTTGCCCAAGGCCCCGGACATGGCCAAGATCTATAGTGCTTTCCTGTTTTCATGATTCCTGCCACCAATAAGTGGTACCAAATCCTTTATGACCTGGCCTTGGGGTCTATCCCTCTGTTGTGGGGCAATCACAGGACAGTGATTTATTTTTTAAGGATATGGCCTTACCACTAGGGGAGGAATGGCAGAATTCCCACTGTGGTTCAAACAATCACAATTATGGTGCATCCCAAAGATCCAAGGCACAGTTTATACTAGATTCTTCCTGTCTGTGATCAGTGATGGGAGGCAAGGAGAGTTAGTAGTGGGTGGGAGGAGTGGGGATCCAGAGAGGGCCACCAAAGGAGGCCTGTAGCAGGCACTGCCTTTCTCCTCCATGCCAGCAGGAGGCGCTAGTACCCAAAGGAGGAAAAGTGTTCTTTAGGTTAAGTATGTTCCTCTTGCTCCTGTGTGATCAAGGGCTCCACTGCCTGGCTTGCAGAGTACCATGGTGTGTGGTACTCCATCCAGCCTGTTTTCCCTGTTCCCAGCTTCCTTACCACTGAGACTCCACAGGCATGGATAAAATCTGGGGAGGTCTTTCTGGGTCTTTCCTCCCACAAAGGGAGATTGGAGAGTTTCAGCAAAGAGGCAGGTGACCTCTTCTACAGAGCGTCCCTACCCAACAGAGTGTCATTATTGTTTCTGTTCACACTTCTTCCTGGGTGAGAAGGGAGTTCTCGTAGTTCAGCACTGGCAGGTCACGGTGACTCCATCCGTCTGTCGTTCATTTATTATCTTCTAGGGACTGGGGACATGGAAATTCATTTTCAGCTCACTCTGTGTGTATTTGTGTGTGTGTGCACGCTCATGCACGTGTGTAGAGAGAGATTTTTTTTTTGTTTTGTTTTTGTTTTTTTTTTTTTTTTTTGAGACAGAGTTTCTCTGTAGCTTTGGAGCCTGTCCTGGGACTAGCTCTTGTAGACCAGGCTGGCCTCGAACTCACAGAGATCCACCTACCTCTGCCTCCTGAGTGCTGGGATTAAAGGCATGTGCCACCACTGCCCGGCCTAGAGAGAAATTTTTAATTTTTTAAATTTATGTTATTATTTTATGTGTAAGAGTCTTTTACCTGCATGTGCATCTGTGCTCCACACGTGTGTGCGTCTGCGCTCCACACGTGTGTGCATCTGTGCTCCACATCCCTGTGCTTGGCACCTGAGGAGGTGGTGAGACCCCATGGGGGAGTTGGGAGTCAGACTTTCACAACAAATGCCCCCCAAACCATTGAGCAAACTCTCCAGCAGAGAGAGACACACACACACACACAGAGACACACACACAGAGACACACAGAGAGAGAGAGAGAGAGAGAGAGAGAGAGAGAGAGAGACAGAGAAAGAGTATACAGAATGCATAGGGAGGCATGTAACAAGACCCCTTCCTCACGGATGCTTGAAACCATGGATAGCATTGAGTGCTGCATAAACTATGGTTTCTTCTTTACTTATGTATCTATGATAAATTTATCTTAAAAACCAGGTACAGTAAGAAATGATATGTTAACCACTAATGATAATATAAAGCAATTAGAACAGTGTACTAGAATAAATCTGTGCCAGAGGCCATGCCAGAGGAGCAGCAGAAGGCAGCTGACTTCAGGGTGTCAGCCCACCAGGAGATGAATCCTTGGGGGGTGAATTATGGATAGGGGAAGCCCAGGGACCACAGACTCTAAAATGTCCTTTGCTTCTGCTGGGCCTTCACACGGTTGCTGCTGCCTTCTTTCTCCGGCATCTGGCATGGTGTGAATAGGTGTGGGGGATCCCACTGCCTGTATAGTGGTGTGTTTATCTCATGGGAAGAGCTCATTGTACTGGACGGTTTTACCTGTGTGTTATTATGAGGATGATTTCTTCTTGGGCTGTCTGTGTAATTGATAATAAGAATGTTAGTTTAACTAGAGTTTTAATGATAAAACAAGTGTCACACAGCTAGGACACATGCGTGGCTATTCGGGAGCCACATAGACTGTGGCTTAGGTTAATGATTAAGAGAAACAGCTGAGCCGGGCGGTGGTGGTGCACGCCTTTAATCCCAGCACTCGGGAGGCAGAGGCAGGCGGATCTCTGTGAGTTCGAGGCCAGCCTGGTCTACAAGAGCTAGTTCCAGGACAGGCTCTAAAAAAGCTGCAGAGAAACCCTGTCTCGAGAAAACCAAAAAAAGAAAAAAAAAAAAAAAGAAAAACAGCTGAATCCCAGTAGCTCAGTTAGTTTCAACTCTTCTAATCTTAACGTTGGGAGATGTGTTCACCGATTTTGGAGTGTATCATAGCTAAAACAAATCTTTGAAAATAGCTCAAAAGTAAGACAAAGATGTTTTTGTTAAATATCTTTGAGGTGAAAAACCCAAGAAGACATTATAAAGTTTGAGAAAGGCACATGGCTGAGTGGAGAACTCATTAAGGTCAGGGAACAAGAACAAAGTATCCCAATTATCATTAGCTGACATGCTTTCCTCGCTACGGTGGGTTGATGATCAAAGGTGGATGTTGATTAATTCCTTGTTCCCATTTCTGCCCTCAATCTCCTGATATAAAAAACTATGGATGAGTGGGTATGACTCTAAAGATTTAAAGTAGAGCTGACTAATTTTTTCTCATGATAAGAGTTTAGGTTTGTGATTCCTTTAAGATTTTTTTTTTTAACGCTTCACGGATTTGCGTGTCATCCTTGCGCAGGGGCCACACTAATCTTTTCTGTGTCATTCCGATTTTAGCATATGTGCTGCCGATGCGAGCACAAGATTTCTTTTAAGATTACCTTTTAAGATAAGTAGTAACGTGATTGGTCCATTCTGTGTAACTGAAAAACACAGCCTGTCAGTAAACAACCTGACTTAGAAAAATACCTTGCTTGCTTACACCGTTAACCTAGAACAAGTTGCTTGGGTATGAATGTACATGGGTTCTTGGGGATAATTTGTTTTTCACCTGTAGTATGTAAAATGTTTAATCATGTAAGGGATATGGAAAACATGCTGTTTTTCACTTGTGTTCATTGTAATCATTTGCTTGCAAAATGGAATGTGACCACCTTGTAATTCCGATATTGCTTGAGAAACTTTGCTGGGGTATATAAGCTATATATAAGAAAAAGTATACAGTAGAAGAATGCAGAAGAATGAAGAAGGGAACCATCAAGAGAGTGTGTGAGTGTCTTTTCTCCCTACCCCCTGAGATAAAAATGTCTTAGTATACACTGACTCCGTGGCTCTCCCTTTAAGTCCCGTGCTGCTGGACGCTGTCCCCAGGCTACAATAAATCTGCTGGCAACACTACTCCTGAAATCGGGAACGTTATGAAGTAAAATGGGAGCTACTGTGAGATAAACACCACAACGCTACTGTGGCAGTGATGAGCTGGCTGGCCACATACACAGCACGAAAGGTCTGAGAAAGGGAGACACTCACGCTGGGTCAGACAGAATGAGGCCTCACGGGATTTTATCCTGCTACTCAGAACTGTTCTCTGTTTAACTCTGATACATTGCTTAACTCTGTAATGTCTTTTAATATTTGAGGATGAGGTTACGGTTAATATTGGTTGACTTTGTGTTGTGGTTAATCTTGTCAACTTGATGGCATTTAAGGCCGCCATGTAAACAGACCCCCGGACATGTCTGGGATGCGGTTTCTAGACTGAGTTTACTGAGGAGGTAAAGCTTCACCATCTGTGGCTCTGTTCCCTGGGGGTGGGGGGAGGAGGACTGGGCTGAATAAAAAGAGTTCACCATCATGTCTGACTTCAGTCCCTTGTTACCCTTTCCTGGAAGGCTTTCTCTGCTCTATCCTTGACAGTGGTGAGCTGGTTCCTCTGAAACGTCTCAGAAGTTTCCAGCCCTTGGCCCTGTCCCTCACTCTCTGAAGGATACTCTCAGGGTCTTTCTGACTCAGTACCTAGCCTGTTCGGAATGGCACGGCTCTGGACACTCTAGTGGGCCCTGGATCCTGATTAGAGGGTTCTGTGTGGTGTGTTTGGAGGCCGGGGTCCATAGGTACTCTGTGGAGACAAAGGTCACTTGGAGAGACCTACCTGGTTCTGGCCTTCACCAGCCCCGGTGCCTCTCTGCCATCCGTTTCCACATGAGCACTTCTGAAACTAGCGATAAGATGACGACTATTGATCCTGTCATCCACTTCGGCAGCTGCCTTGCTATTCCTGTCCCAGGCCTGCTTGTAGGAAGCCTGACTTGGGGCATCTGGAGGGAGGGTGCCCAGGGCTGTCTCACTGCTCTGCTGCCACTCACTGTGCCCCAGAATGAGCTCCAGAAACAAGCTCCAGAAGTGACCCCGTCATGAGTTAGATACCAGAGAGAGAGGGAGGACAGGTGGTGCACCACATCCTAGGGATGTGTGTGGGAGATTGCTGGGGTTTCCCAGCAGCACCCTGTGTCTAACCAGGCTAGAAGTTGGAGAGCGGTGTTTGGGGTGTAAGTCCAGACAGCATGAGGGAACTCTCGCCATACTCCGTGTCCAGGGTCCACGACTGGTGACATGCCCAGAGGTGTGGGGACAAGTCCTCTGGTGGTGTATCACATGAGGGCCTGCCTGCCTCGAGCCCTCTAGGAAGCTATCCCTGGGGCCAGAGGGGACACACAAGTGATTATGCCATACAATGGACAAAAGGGGCTGGGCTTCCAAGGTGCTCATTCCCCAGCCCCAAACCCAGGGCTATGCTGGTCTATAAAGCCAGTACCACTGTGGCTAGGGGACTTGGGTGTCAGGGCTGGAGGGCAGGTGTAGGGCTGGGCCAGTTCTACACTGTCCCTCGTTCTACCTATTACAAATGTTCCCAGTCACATATATTCTTAAATCAGGCTCCAGGGCTGGAATTGTTTTGCCCCTTAGAAAATTCGATAAGGGTCTTCACTTACACACACAGATCCACGGAAGTGGCTAGTTCACGTCCAGTGAACTCCTTAATGGAGGAATTTAGTTAAGAAAGGAATTAAATCATCATGGATTCTAAAGGGGAAGGGAAGGTATGCTACAGTTTTAGGTGGTTAGTAAAAGGCTAAAGGGTTCATTTTCAATAAGGTTATGAATAGGGTACGGATTGTATTATAAATCAGCGTGCCTCCTCTTTTCTCCCAGTATGCGTAGAATCAAACAACCAAGAAACCTGTGTAAGCAGTCAAATAGAAGCTGATGGCTCTTGATCAGATAGCATGTACATCAGATGCTGCAGTTTCTAAGAACCTAGGCCTGGAATTAGACTCACTGCTCTAGACAGTAGAAACAAAGAAGGGACCCAGGCCTCTGGATGGTTAGTTCTGAGCTATGCTGTTATCAACTCTTCTGATCGTGGTTATTGTGAGGTAAAACCAGAGCAGCAGCGTGGGCAGGTAGTGATTCTACGTCCTTGAAGATCTGTGACTATCTTAGATGGGAAGTTCTTTGCCTGGACCCTGAACTCTGACCAGCTGCCTGCTGATAAAGATAATTGCAGACGTCAGATCTCTGCTCTTACCTAGGAGAGAGGAACAAGGCCTGGCCAGTGGAAAACTTTTCACTAAAGGGTTCTGAACTGTGGGAATTAACCCCCAAATATGTAACAGAAAGGAAGTTAGCTACAGAGGAAAGTCTCCAGCAAAGGACAGCCACTTTACTCACAAAGTAATAATGCCAAAAAGCCTTGCCTTTTGGTTTAGCCTTAGCCAGATCCCTCGGTTCTGATGAGTCGCTTGTGAAATGATGGCTGAGCATTTACTGTATAATGTTGGGGCTTGTAGCAGATCTCATTCAGAGGTTCTGCTTTGTTTGTTTTTGGTTTTTTTTTGTTGCTGTTTTTTCAAGACAGGGTTTCTCTGTGTAACACCTCTGAATATCCTGAAACTTGCTTTGTAGACTAGACTGGCTTTGAACTCACAGAGATCTGCCTGCCTCTGCCTCTGCCTCCAGAGCTGGGATTAAAGGCATGTGCCACCAATGCCCAGATCTCAGAGGTCCTGGATGGGGAATACAGTTCAATCCGGTGTACCCCATGTCTTCTTAGCTTTTGGGCCTCCTCTCCAGGGTTTGCATTTTATTCTGTAATTGTGTTGCCCTGTTCCCAAGAACCCCAAGAAGGCAGAACTGCCAACTTCCCATTTACTGCCCCACTACAGGGTTGGTCTTAAGTGTGCTCTGCAGGACTGTTTAGATCCATGGAAAGTCAAAACAACACACAGGGTCCCAGCCCCTGGACTGAGTGGGCAGGGAGAAGAGAATAATCAGAGGCCGATGAGAACTGGAAAAGTTACTGAGCAATAGGGAGCTGGGAGAGTAGTAAAACAACAAGAACCACTCAGGGTTCCCCCAAGATAGGCGCGGGAGCTTTCATTTAAATTTGGTGCTGGGAGGTTGCTGCAGTCACAGGGGAAAATGAGCACTGCTTGTGTGAGTTCTCAGTGTGTCTGCTGAAACTGGGGTGCCTTGTAAAGATGGGTCCTTCGGATGCAGGACCTGGAGCTGGATCAGCAGGAAGGCCATGAAGTCCCTTGTCTGGGTTTGGCTTCCCACTACTCTTGTGATCTTGGGTAAATTGTTTGGATCTCTGGGAGCCTGAAAAATGGTTCGGGACAGTGGTCAGTGAGCTCCCGGACCTTGCTTGGCTAGCTGTGCTGTGAATTCCATGACAGACCTCCTGGACTCCTGGAACTAGCTGCTTCCAGTCTTTCTTCTCACATTAAGGCACTGAGGCACAGATCCTGGGCAAGTCTTTCAAGGTCACACGACAGCCAATCCTGGTGTGTGGTCAGGTCCCATGGTGTAGGCTCTGCATTGCTCTGGAATAAGGTGTGGGATGCAGAGTTTCCTGTGTAGGGAGCATCACTGATGTTGTCTTCATGACACAGAACCCCCATTCTTTTACTGGGTCTCCTTCTCATATGCAAAGGGCCAGGATGGGGTGCGGAAGGTGCTGCAGTTCTGGTCCATTGCCCCTCAGTGTGTGGTCCTCAGACAACCAGAACCAGGAGCAGTCAGCCTCACAGGTGCTGCCCTCATCCTGTCCCGGTCACCCAGAAAACCAGATGCCACCCACTCCACTTCCCTTTCTCTCACTCCTGCCAGCCAAACCCATCTCTGTGTCCCCAGGGCCCCTGGCTGTCAGCCTGTTGCTGGGACCAGCTTCCCTCCTGATGTCCCAAGGCCTTTGGATGGTTCCTTGTGTTACCCAGTGTGCTTCCTCTCCTAACTCATCCCTTACACCTTCGTGGCAGCCCAGCCTAGTGTCTTCTTTAGCCTGGTTCCCTGTGGAGGGTGGGCTTCAGTGGCTGCAACCTTCTTGTGAGCTGTCCCAGTCTGAAGCACCTCCATGTGGGTCCTGAAGATTGGAGGCCCCTCCTACAGGATGAGGGATGCTGACCTTGGTTGAGTTGTTTTGGGTAGCCTGGGGCCCCTACCAGCCTCACAGCTCCTGCCCCTCTGCTGTACAATCTGTGAGCTAGAGAACTGGGTCCCAAGGTGACCAAGCCCTTCTGGGGGTGTCAGTTTTAGTTTTTTCCCCAGAGAGTGAGAGACTTTGTTTAATATAGATCTCAAATACAGTGCATTTTGAAAATAAAGGTTGCCTGCCTTTAAAGAATACTCTTGGTGGCCTGAGAGATGTTTGTTTTATGTATTTGAAAACTGTCATTGGGCCTGGGAAGATGGCTCAGTTGGTAAAGTGCTCTCCTTAGACCCCCCGAGGAAAAGGCAAGGCATGGTGATGTGTGTCTGAAATCACGTGGTGCAGTTTTCGGGAGACGGAGACAGGCAGATCTCTGAGGCTCACTGGCTAGGCAGCCTGGCCTTCTCAGCAGGTCAGGGTTAGTGAGAGAGACTGTCTCTAAGAATACAGCAGATCAGGGTTAGTGAGAGAGACTGTCTCTAAGAATATGTATCCTACCAACTAATGACCCAACTAACTAACTAACTAACTAATTAACTAATCAACCAAGCAAATCAAAAGAAAGTGAATGGCACCCGAGGAGCAACACCCAAGTTTGACCTCTGGCGTTCATACCCATGTGAACATGTGCACATCTTTCATTCAACAAGAACACACACCCTATACAAATATGCATACATACACCACCACACACCAAAGTTGTGTCACTAGAGAGTCATAGCCATAGGCAGAGTGCAGGATTGTCCTGGAGGGCAGGATATTGCAGGAAGTCAGGTTTCTGGGAGAGGACTCAGGGCTCCATGCCCAGTTCAATATTTTGCTGGTTTTTTTTATACAGTTTATCTCCATTTGGAGCTCCCTTAATTGTGCCTGGTGCTCAAATATTTGAAAGATAGGTAACTTTAATTCTATATTTTGCTAAATCAAAACAAAACAAAACCAACAATACTTTTTGATGAAATTTTGCTGTTGCTTTTAAATATATTGTTACATTTGGGGAAACTGAGATGGTTCAGTCTCAGCGTACGGTCTATCATTGTCCAAATACCAGGATGGATGCAGCTTGACTGCCGCCTTAGCTTGGTCCAACCCCTCTCTGGATGTGGGTTGATGCAGAGTGAGCAGAAATTGAGTCTCTGAGCAGCTGGTAGCCAGCTTTGCCCAATGACATTCTCTGGGTGGTTCATGCTTGTCCTCTCTCCAAATATAAGCCCTCACCCTCCATAAACAGAAGCCACAATCCAGGCCCTGAGATGGAAGCCAGGCTGCTGAGGACCGTCTGGGGACTCTTTCTGCTGTACCTGCTGCAGGCAGAGTCTGCAAGGGTGGACCTAGTGCCAGAGAAGGTGCCTCTTTTTCTTAGCTTGGAGGCGCCACTGGGGCTTGATGGGAAGTTGGACAGGGAGGAAGGGAGTGTCTAGCCACTGGGAGTCTCTTCCCCTTCCACCCAACTCCTAGTTAGCTACAGCATAGGTGGCAGAGCCCATGGCAGGTAGCATAGGACCCTTGAGAGAGACTGAGCTCCGTGGACCTCTCCCCTCCCTGAGTTTTCTCATGTTCCTCCTGTGTCAAGAGAGTAGAGGCCAGTCACCTCTGGGTCCTTGGTGATTTACAGATTTAGGATCCTTTCCAGCTTCCCTGGTTCTTGGGGTTCCTATGACCACCTCCCTGTGTACTGTGGAGCCAGAAGCGGACTTCTCCAGAGTGGACAGCTTGCTTGTCTGGATTCCTCTCTCTATATCCAGGATTCTTCCTGAGACCAGCAGCCTGACATTGTAAACTCAGAGGGGTTAGGCTTTGCGGAACACAGATTCTTTTCTCTTGTAACAGTAACCAGTTTCTAAAAGTTTCAGCTGTTATCCTGTGCTCTGGGAACTTTGCTATTATAGGAAAACATGAGCCCAGGGAAGTTGAGATTCGTAGAACCATGCTTGATTCAGTGTGCTGGCTGTAGGCCTGAATGCTTCCTCTCCACACACCTGTTGGAAAGGTCTCCTGGCAGACCAGCCTTGGGTCAGGATCTTCCGGAAGGGACATTTCTGTCTGGTGTCCTGAAAGGTCCCCTGGGAAGGAAAACTTGGCTGAGGACAGGTGACCTCCCAGTGTCATGATTATCTATTAACCCCTCAGACCTGCTGGAGGGGCCCTGAAATATCCTCTATAGCCCAGGAGCTGGAGACCTAGTGTGGCTTGAATGCTCAGAGCTAAGGCTAGCTCTAGTGCTGTTCTCTAGATTGCAGGGTTCTGGAAGGAAGTGGCTGTGACTTCTGAGCAGAACCTGGTGCTGAAGACTCAGAGGAGGGTAGAGGGCTTGTTCCTCACCTTCAGTGGAAGGAACGTCACTGTGAAGGCTGTGTACAACAGGTAAGAGGCCTGGGGTATTTGGGGACGTGACCTGCTGGGAAGTAGGAGACATGTTTGTCTTTGAACACAGTCGGGCTGTCACTCTGGTCATGATGAGATCATCAGCGTATGGGCTAGCCTTACCCGAGTCCACCTGATTGGGCACTCCCATCACAGAAAAAACTAGATCCAGGTTCCTACAACTGCATTTCTGCCAAAATATAAGCGAGGGCTTAAGATAAAGCCCTGTTGGTTGATAAAAATGTGTGGCTAGTAGCTGGCTGCCTCCCCGAAAGTGACAGGCTGGGGCTCCCTGCCCCATGCACGCCCCCTTTCCATGAATTCTGGGCTTCAAGATGCTCCCCAGCTTTTCAGCCCTCTTTCTGAAGGTATGCCCCATTCAAGAATGTGCTCATCACGTAGAATGCGGGCTGGTAGGTTCTTTTTGTTCTGTTCTGTTTTGTTTTGTTTTTGAGACAGGGTTTCTCTCTACCTTTGGAGCCTGTCCTGGAACTTTCTCTGTAGACCAGGCTGGCCTCCAACTCACCTTTCAAACTCTGCCTTTGTTTTCTTCCTGAGTGGTGGGATGAAAGGCAAGCGTCACCACTGCCTGGCTAGGTTAACAAACAATGTGATGCTTTCCAGCTCAGGAAGCTGCATGACGGAAACATCAGTGGGCTCAGGAAGAGACACTGTTGGGGAATTTGCTTTTCCTGGTAAGTACTGCCTTGTTGCTAACATTGCAGCTGCCTGGGCCTGTATCCTATCTCCCGCTGGCCTCAAGGCTCTCTGTGTCATCCGTGGGATCCTCAGGCCCTGGACCCCAGTCCCCTCATCTCTACTAGTGTCCTGGGTTGGCCTTCAAAAGTTGTCTTCCCAGGATGTCAGCGGTAGGTCCCAGCACTGGGCAGAAACAGAAGGGAATTAGGTTCTGCAGATCCAGTCTCCGAGGTCAGCCCTCCCCCGACACCCTCCCCCAGAGTGTTCAGGTCTGAGCAAGCCTTCCTAACCCTACCACTGACTCCTGAAGGCCAAAGGAAGATATACGTGCTGGACACGGACTATGAGCACTATACCATCCTCAAGTTGTCCCTGCTCTGGCAGGGTAGAAACTTCCATGTGCTCAAGTACTTCAGTAAGTTGGGCCTGGGTTGGGGCAGAGCCCTGTGGCTGCCTCCCTTCAGGTTGCTAGTCCAGCTCTGCTGTGCCCCACAGCTCGGAGCCTAGAGACTGAGGATGAGCCAGGCTTCTGGAGGTTTCGGGACATGACGGCCGACCAAGGCCTTTACATGCTGACCCGACATGGTGAGCATAACACCCTGAGGAGGAGCTGAACCAGACCTTGTTATGGGGTCGGCTGCCTCCCTGACTGAAGCACCTGTTGTCCCATCCCACAGGGAGGTGTGCTGAGCTCCTGAGAGAGGTGAGCCCACTACCCTTGATCTACATTGCAGCCCAACCCTCACGGAGCCCCTGCTGGCACTCCTAGGTCCTGGTCCAGGAGAGGAGGGGTCCCCATCCGTCCTCTGATAAAGATAGCAAACAGCCCTGATGGGCAGCTTCAGTTTTGTAGTCTGGAAAGAACGGTCTGCCGTGGGAGCCCAAGCTGTCATGCTTGGGTGTCATGCCTTTGGGTGTAGGACAGAATTAGGTTGGACAAGAGAGGTCCTTGTTTGTATTGTTCTGTTCAGCGGGGCTGTGCAGGGCTCTGGGTCAGCTCAGTCCCCTCATGTCCTGCCAGCTGGTGAGATGGCGTTCAGCCCTGTTGGATATCTTGGGGTTTCCTGTGTCTAACACCATGCGAATCCACTACCTACACAACCTCGCTGTCACAACCCAGTCCCAAGAGGTTGACACTATAACCCATTTTGCAGATAGAGACTCTGAGGCTCAGGGAACCAGTGCTTTGCCAAAACCAGGCAAATGGGTGTCAGGTACCTAGCTTGTGACACTTGACCAGCACCTCAGGGTCCCTGAAGGCCACACATGGCCCTAAGCTCTGCCGTTCTGCCTACAGGGACTGGTCTGAATAGCTTTTGTCCAGGTCTGCAGCTGCAACCCCACCCATCTGGCCTCGCCTGCTCCTGCCTGAGGGGGCTCTTGCACCTGCTTCAAATAAACCCTGCTGCCAAAGGCTGCCTGTCCTCTTTCCTGGGGACAGGGAGTGGGCAGCAGGAAGGTTCCTGTGACCCAGGTGGAGGAAACAAGCCTGTGTTTTCGGCGAATCCTTGGTTGAGAATAAACCTCACACACAGGGCAGCCGACGTGAAATGGTCCTGCTCTGCCCTCCCCTGCTCCATTCATGCTCTTCTGGGTAGTGGGTCCCACAGTCATTTCTGCAATGTGGGACAGTGTCCGTCCTGTTCTCGAGTTCTGGAGGCACTTTAGGAAGTTCTGAGGAAAAATGAGAGCTGGTCTGGAGCCTTGTGGGCCTCTGGGCAGTGGGGTAGCAGAGTCATGCTTTTCAAAAAGGCTGTCACACGGTCCAGGCCATGCGGGAGGCAGAGCCTCCAGGGAAAACATGCAGAAACGTGTGTCTCTGGCTATGAAGGACCCTCTGACCCTCCCAGCACCCACTCTGTTGGCTGCGTACCTCTACACCTACCCTTGACACATCCCTCAGAGGTGTCTGTCCCCACTGGACAGAGGACACCTCCCCCTCAGAGGACAGAATTGAGTCCATTCTGGGACCCCTTTCCTGAGGCTAGTGCTGGGTCCCTTGCCACATTGTGGTGATGGCAAAGGTGTTGCAGTGGGCACTGTGTGTGTCTTGTTGGAGAATAAGTGGGGCAGTGTGCAATTTAGCAGGATCCTGGAGGACTCCTTTATTCATTCAAAGGTAGGAAAAATGCTTTTCATCTCTCTTGAACATTGGTTAAACACAGATCATCTAAGAAGACGGATCCTTACATTTACTGCTTGGCATATACCCCACCCACTCAAAACTCCTGGTGCTAGAGCTTCCTCGAGCTTGTTTCATTGGCCTTCGGGGATTGCGTACAAATCAGTTTGTAGGGCGAGATTAGTAGCATCAGGATAGCTCAGTTCTGAATGGTCCCAACATTCTTCGGAGTTTGAGGAGTCAGGAAGGACTGGCTTGGTCACTGATTGCTAATCTGAGGTTTGCTGACATGCGAAGGGCTCTGGGTACAGTGTTAGTGGCTGCCTGACTTTGTCTGGAATCCAGAATAGCTGGTGACTGATAGTCAAGAGTTGGGAACACTGGCTTGTGGCTTCTATCAGAAAGAAAGAGGGTTTATCAGGTCACTAGCTGGGTCACCAGAAGATATAACTGGCCATCGCCTCTGTGTGCAGTAGCTGTCCCTTCCTGAAGGACTACATGCCCTGTGTCATTTTTATGTTCCTTAACTGTGCTCCCCATCTGCTTCTCCCTGTCTCCTCGTTCCCACTTCTTATAATTTGTACACTGGCTGTCATTGCCAATACTCTTCTATCCTTGCCTGTGCCCTGCAGGATCAGGGCCTGGGTTTTTGCCTAGGGAGTGATGTCACAGTGGCTGTCTCTTTGCTGTGGAGCCTGCACAGGTGCCCCGGGCCCTATGGGTTTTGCTCTTTACCTGAAAGCTGGAGGTTGTGGTCTCTGCTTACAAAAACAAGTTGTGGGTAAAGCTAATGCCAGGGCAGCACGGCTAGCTTTTGCCTAGGCACTGCTCATCTGGTGGCCCTTGACTGACTGCTGTGGCTTCTTCAAAGTCCTCAGGAAAACAGTCAAGGGCTGGAGGGGTCACGGGTCTGTGGCCCACTCCTTAGGATGCTCAGCCCGCTGAATGTAAACCTGCCAGATTCCACCATCCATGGTTCCAGTGTCCTCAGTCCTGCCCCCTCAATTCCCAGGCTTCCTTTGCCTGGGTCACCCGTTCTGGTTGGCAGCATTCTGTCCCTAGCTAGTCGTCATCTTCTCTGTGTCTATGACCAAAGTCTGCCAAGGGACCTTGGTGGTGCCTGCTCTGTCACCTGCACACAGCTGGAAAGGAAGAGCACAATTGCTGAATGGATCGATGCATACCTGATTGGACACCCAGAGGAAGGTCTGTGTCCCCTGAGGCAGTCCTCTGAGGCCCCGCTATCCAGCAGGTGGGTGAGTCACCTGTCCTGTTTACAGTGTGCTTCCAACCGAACCCAATGAGAATCATCTATGCGTATCCTAAGCACCCACTAGGAAGGATATAAAGTCCAGAGGCTCTGAGCCAAGGGCTGTGGCTTCCAGTTGTTGGAGAACTGAACCCAGATACTCACCTGCTAGGCACATGAAAAGCAACATGCTCTTCACCCTGCTGGTGCTGTGCGTGGGACTGGCCCCTGACACAGAGGCTCAAAAACCGGACCCCTTCGACCCAAACCAGGTAATCCCAGTTATGGTGAGGCAAGTTCAGTGCTTTTCCATGGGGACTGGCCCTACCCAGAGTCAGCCTTCAATACTCTATCATTTTGGGTACCATTTACCCCCTAGAACTTTCCAGACTTCTGCATGCCTTGGAAGGGAGGGATGTAGAATGACTCTCAGGGTACCAAATCCTAGATGCTGGTCCATCTGGGTGGTTCCTTTCTGTGATCCCTTTCCCCCAGTATAAAAGCTTCTGGTATGAAATTGCCTTTGCTTCCACAATTGATGACCAAGACTCAGAGAACAACGAGAAGCTGGGAGCCTTGAAAGACTCACTGGAAAGGCACCTTCTGAACGTGATCACCAAGTATTACAAGTGAGTTAAGGCCCTGCCTGTGGCCCTGGGGGAAAGTTGGGCTGTCCTGTACAGCGTGGGCTAGCCTGTACGGTGCTCTCTGCTTGCCTCGGAGAAATGTTTACCCGTGTCTGCACTTAACCTCAGCTGTAGAGAGGGATGGGGCAGGGTCAACTATTTCAGATGGGACCAGACATCTTTGACATCCTGGGTGTCCCCCAGTCTACCAAGACAGTTTAGGGAGTGACATACAACTCCGCAATCATGATAGGAGTCTGGCCTCCAGGACTGCCACCCTGGATGCTGAGCAAAGCAAGTAACTGATCAGAAAACTTTAAGGTCAATTTCCTAGCTCTAAGGTCATGGGACCTGAGGAGACTTGAGGCAAGGCTGACCCGGGCTATCTCTTCCTCCTGGCACACAGACCAGCAGTGCCAATGTCCCCATGTCTCCGTTGGCCAGCAGATACCTTCAGGCTACACATGCGAAACCAGATTACGTCCATAAAGATACGTGCATGTCCCTGTTCTCAGAGCTGCCCCTTTAAAGTGTCATGTCTTCCCAGAGTGACATTCAGCTCTGTGTGTGCTTCTGCTCCTGAGAGGGTGTTTCCCTCAGTCATGCATGTATTTGATTCCCAGGGAGTGTGTCTTCAGATGTATGTAACCATGCTTCTCAGAGTAGACCTTCAAATGTGTGTCCTTTCACCTCTCTGTGTGTCCCTAAATGTGTGCACGTCATTCAGAATGTGTTTATGTCAGAATGTGTCCCTCAGCTCTGAGCGTGTCGCTGATTCTCAGAGAATAAGTCTTTCAGGCACAATCATGCCTCTTCCTATGAACATTGTGTTCTTCAGACATGTGCGACCCTGTTCCTCAGAGACTATGTACCTCACACAGGTGTGTGTCTTTGCTCCTCAGAGTGTGCCCCTCAATATGTGTGTCCCTGTACCTCCAAGTGTGTTTGTGAGTCACGAACATCTCCCTGTTTCTTAAGAGCTTCTCCCCGAAATACGTGTCCCTTTACTTCAGGAAGTCTGTCGTTCACATATGCGTTTCCCTGCTCCTGAATGTGTCACTCACTGTAGTCTGTTCATCTTTCTCAGGCTGTGCCCCTCAGTGGTGGGGAGTGGCTATCTTAGGTCTGTTTGTTTTTGTTCCAAAGACTGTGTCCTTCAGAGGCAAACGTGAGATTTGTTTCCCTTAGAGGTGTGTCCATTCCCGATCCTCAGGGTGTGTCTGTTGTCTCTGTGTGTCTGTGAGCACAGGTGAGTGGTTCCTCAGGAGTCACTGGGTGCATCTTTTTACAGCCAGTACTCTTGCTACACCATCTCCTTCTCACTGGGTAGCCACTCTGTAGGGGTCCTATTCTTTGGGGTCTCAGCAGACATTAGGACACCTGTATCTGCCTGGTTTCCGAACCCCTGGGTTGCCCACCATGCACACCACCTCAGAGCATAGCGTGTAAGGCCTGGTAGGCAGGAGGCTAGGAGTCTCCCTTTTTCCTTTATTCTCCTTCAGTTTCTCCTCCTTTGTCTGTCTGTGTAGCCCAGGCTTCCCCGGGCTGATGTGGGATGCATATACCCAGGGATATACCTAATAGTTCCACTCCCTGCCACTGAGGCACCCAGTGTTTCCCACCTTTGTCTGTCTAGCCTAGACTGCCCTGATGGGCATATCGTCCAACTTGGCCTCAAACTGCAATCTTCTTGACTCAGTTCCCCTCATCTCCCAGTATTGGGATTACAGGCTGGCCTACCTTTTTGTCTTCGTAGTAACAAACGCTGTATGCTGGAGAAGGTCCCGGCCCTTGAGGAAGACAGTCCAGGGAAGTTCAGGGTCACCAGATCAATAGGCAAGGATGCTGTCCCAGGTTTGGTGGGTGTGGTGGCCTATCTGGGGCATTGTGGTTTACTATCAGTGTGTACTTATTACTGTTCTGGATGTGGGGGTCCCCAGCCTCAATAGAGGTGTTTGGTGTATCCTGACTGAGGTCTCAGTCGGCTGCTTAGTATCAGGATGCCACGCCCAGATGTCAGGAGCCTGGGTGGATGCCCCTGTAGCCACTGTCTCTGGCTGGCTTCTGCCTTTGCCAGGACTTTGGCAGCTTCCTCTCTGAAATCCTAGGTTTGCTTCAGCATTCCTTTATCTGGGTCAGTGGGGACCGTGCCCTCCTCTTCAGAGTCCTCTGAACTCTCAAGGCTGCTCATGTGTTTTGGGTACATGCTTATATGTGTATATGTGCCAGACAGAAGCTCAGCTAGGAACTGAGAGCAATGGCTGAGAAGGTAGAAGGGTGTCTAGAATTTTGCTCTGTTCCCAGAAAACAAAGAACATTATATTGCCGCTACGGACTACAAGACCTTCTATATCCTCTTTACTGGCATTCCAAAAAAAAAGCCGTACTATAAGAGTTTGACACTGTACAGTAAGTCCAGCCTGGACTCATCTGGGGTGGGGTGGGTGTCACCCCTCCTATCCCTCACCTAGGGTGAGGGATAGAAGAGCATCCAGGGCTGTGTCAGGGTTGGGGTAGAAAGTCTGTAACTACAGAAACCCAGTGCCATACTCCCTGGCAGCCCGGAGCCTGGTCAACACTGATCATGCCCTGAGAAGGTTCAAGAGTGAGGTCTTGGCGCAAGGGTTTCCAGAAGTAAGCATACATGTTTACAAGCATGACGGTGAGTAGGCCTAACTCGGGCCAGGGCCTCCCAGGAACCGGCAAAGACCTGGGTCTGCCCTGCTCCTTTCTTGTATCTTCATTTTGTCTTTTTGTCTCCAGTGTCGTGTGTGACCTCAGTGACTTCAATGGGTGAGTATCTGGACTAAGCTGGGGCTGTGCTGAGCACCAAGGGTTTTGTGGGCTCCTTTCCCACGGCCTTCCCAGCACATCGGTAATGGTAGGCACTTACACTGGCCTGGTATGTGTGGGCAGCTGGGTAGTGTCTTTGTTCACACTTATTGGAGCAAGCAGATACATGTTCTGAAACGCAGGCCGCCCAAGGATCAAGAGGGCTTAGTTGTCCTCTCTGGGCTTGTTTGTCCTCTGGCCTAAGCAGCTGGGGGAGGCCTCTGTGGTGGGGTCTGATGCTCTCCTGCTCCCATCTCATGCTGCCCTGTCCTGCAGGGAAGTGATCCCAGGTCCTGAAGGAGGTGAGCCCACATCCTTTATTCTACACCACAGCCCTTGTGTTCTGGTACTAGATCCTGGCCCTGGTGGTGGTGGTGGTGGTGGTGGTGGTGGTGGTGGTGTGTGTGTGTGTATACCCCTTCTCTACCACTTACTAGCATTGCTGGACAGGTCCAGAGAGGTATCTGTTTTGCTGTTTGTAGAGAGAGAGATGCAGTCAGGAATGTGAACCCAAGCTGTCAGGCTAAGTCCTAGGAGGGAAGTGGGTGCCTCGATACGTGTCAGTGTGGATATTGGGACAGAGCTGGGTGCCAGGCTCCTTGTCCTCAATATTCTGCCCAGCAGGAATGTTCAGGACTGCTGATTGACTCTGAATCTTCAGATGCTCTCAGGGACTCGGTCAAGATAGATATAGACCCTGTTCGATGTCTTAGGGTTCCCTGTATCCAGCACTGTGCTGGTCTACCACTGGCATTACCTCATTACAGCAACCTAGCGCCCAGATATTGACAGTATGACTCATTTTGCAGATAGATAGATCAAGGCTCAGGAAACCAGTGCTTTGCTAAAGCCAGGTAGCTAGGATACCAGGCCCCTACCCTGTGGCCCTGACCAGTGTCTCAGGGTCCCTGGAAGCGACACATGGCTCTAAGCTAGCTTGTTTTGCTTGCAGGAACTGATCTGAGGAGAAAGCCATGGCTCTGTGCACCTGACCTCTTCTGCCCCTACCCAAGGTGTTCCTTACTCGGTGCCAAATAAACCTTGCTGCCACATGCTGCCTAGCATCTTTTCTGGGGGGTGGGCCACACCTGTTCACCGATGATTGCTTTCTGTCCACAGTGACCCGCATGAGTGCAATGTACTGCACTCTTTCTGTGAATACTCTTTAATGACCCAACTCACAGAGCTGGTCAGGTTCCACTGACTGATTGATTCAGGTCCCCAGCCCCATCTTCATTCTGGAGCAGTTTCCTGTCCTCTTAGGATCTGGAAGCAGCCACAAAGACAAGGCCTTCTCTTGTGGTCTCAGTAGGTTTCTCAGATGGAAGGGGAATAGTAACAGCCCCATTTGCTGCCCCTGTTTTCCTAAGGCTCCCTGCTGTGTGAAGATCAAATCCATGGCTGTTGTTTCCATGGCCCACCTGGAGGTGGCTGTTCTCTAGTGTCCCTCTGCTCAGCCCCACCGTCTGCTCACCTTGTCTCTTATATTGCTGCTGCAGCTGGAAGGCAAGAAAACAGGAATGTGGGGTGATCTCACCTGCCTGTCCCTCTCAAATTCTGCCTGAGAAACCTCTGAGGAGGTGTTCTCAGGTGAGCTTCTGACATGCTAAGGGCATGGGGAATGCTGTCATTTTCTTCAGATCTGGTCCACACCTGCACCAAGTTCCAGAAGCTTAGCATGAGTCACACTTCCTGCTCATGACAGATGCTCCAGACTGTGGACTCCAGCCACAGCTCATCACTGTACAGTTCTGGAGCTTGATCTCCAGTCCACGATCACGTGACCTCCAGTCCACGATCACGTGACCTCCAGTCCATGATCATGTGACCTCTTGTCCACTATCATGGGTCAGCAGTTCGTTTTTAGGATTGGGGACATGGCTTAGTCAGTAAAGCACATACCATGCAAACATTCAGATTTGTAGCCCATGTAAAGAACTACCAAAAAACATGGTACATACCTGTGATTCCAGTGTTTGGGCTGTGGAGACAGTAGGATCCTTGTGGCTTGTTACCTAACCTTTTTGTCCAAGTTATTGGGTTTCATGTCCAATTAGAGACGCTGAATCAAAAACAGTGGGGAATGAATGACACCTGACCTTTGGCCTCCACATGAAAGCACACATACGTATGTACACATGCACTCACCTATACACATACACAAGCACAAGAAAGTCCACTATCAGGTAAGGGCTCTCTTCCCAGCTGGTGAACATGGAAGTGGGGGACAGAGACTGACAGTATGGTCAGTCTTCCTGTCCTCAGAAGGACATTAACCTACTTGCTTACACTCACAGTGACTGGCTTCATTGGAGCCTTACTTGCCTCCAGAGACCCCCAACACAGTAACATGAGGTATACCTTGCAAAGACTACACAATATAGGGCTTTTTATATATCTATTTCTTAATAAAATGGCATATATACATATATATTTAAAGTATTTGTATGTGTATTCGTGATTTGCCTGCATGTATGTATCTGCACCATGTGCATACAGTGCCCAAGAAGGTAGGAAAAGGGAGTTGGATCTCCTGGAACTGGAGATGTAGACACTTATAAGCTGCCATGTGGGGTCTTGGAATTGAATCTGGGTCCTCTGGAAGAATACCCAATGCTTTTAACCATGGAGCCATCTTTCCAGTGTTAAATGTGGTTATTATTTTATTTATTTATTTGTTTAGTTTTTTGAGACAAGGCTTCTCTGTGTAACAGTTTTGGCTGTCCTGCAACTCGCTTTGTAGACCAGGTTGGCCTTGAACTCACAGAGATCTGCCTTTCCTCTACCTCTCAAGGACTGGGCTTAAAGGCATGCACCATCATCGCCCAGATGGGATTTTACAATGTATTATAATTGATGCTTCACAGAAAGATGAGTAGATACACAAGCAGAAAAGCAAGGTCTATGGGAGAAGAAAAGAATGGTTTAGTAAAACCTGATCATGAAATTAACCAAAATGTCCTCCCCCCACATACACACTCATACACACACACACACACACACACACACACACACACACACACAAGACTGACTGAGACAGAATGACAGCCTCTGGTTTCTCCATGCATGTGCACTGGCAAAGCTGCCAGAGGAATAGACTAGAGCAAGAACCGTGCGGAAACACACTAGACTCCAGTGTCTGTGTCAGTACTTTTCTTACTGTGACCTTACAGAAGCAACTTATGAAAGAAAGGGCTGATGTCGACCCCCAATCTGTGAGGCTCCTGTCCATCATGCTGGGAAAGGCGTGGCAGATGTCAGGGCAGTGGGCTCTGCAGCTGGGACTCCTTGCATCTAGACAGGCGGTCAGGCGGAGACACTGAAGTGCCAGCAACAGCTTTTTTCTCCCTCTCTTTGTGTGCCGTCCGGGAATCCTCAGCACATGAGACGGTGACCCCTATTCCAGGTTACACCTCTGTGGAAACACCTCAAAGATGCACCCCAAAGGCGTACCTCACTGAGGTCCAAGGTGCTTATTTATCTAACTCATTGACAGAGTTAATCACCGGATTATCTTTAGAAGCAAGTTTTTGGATAATACCTAGTTACAAATTTTATATAGATAAAGATATTTTATAAAGTTGTATGGACAAAGTTATTCTTGAACTTGATGCAAATGTGAACTTAGAGACTCCCAAGGTTTAGGGGAAATGAGCAGAATGAAATAAAGAAGCAGTTGGATGGTGGTGGCACACATTTTTAATCCCAGCACTTGGGAGGCAGAGGCAGGCAGATCTCTGAGTTCAAGACCTGCCTGGTCTACAGAGAGATTTCTGGGTCAGTCAGGTCTACACAGAAAAACTCTACATTGAAAAACCAAAATTTAAAAAAAAGAGGGAAACTCATAAAAGAAACTCATAGGCCTTGCTGAAGCTGTTAGTTTACAGTCCTAAAGCTAGCCACCAAGGTCTATTCCCCAGTTTGGTCAAACCCTCCTCCTGAGGCTGCCCACCAAGTTCTAGCTCTCGAAGTATTGAGTCCAGAGGCCTCCTTTGGCTCACCAAATTAACATGCCCAACTAAAACTAAACACCTCATCCTAACACAGGGTTCCCCCTTTCCTTTAAAAACTGCCATTTGCCTGTGGCCACTTCCGTCTCCTCTCTATCTAGAGGCTGTCCTTGTCGCTCTGGGACACATGTCTCATCCCTTTCTCCCTCCCCTTTCCCCTCTTCTAGCTCCTGTCTTTGTTTCTTATTCCCTGCCATTTGCCCCTCTGAGGCAAATAGATCTCTTTGTGCTGAGAACTTGGTCTTGGGTTATCTTGTGCCAATACTGGTTTTTTTCCACTGTGTATATGTTAGTACATTCAATTCAGCTCAGAGTGCTGTTATAAAATTTTTAATTCTTTTTAAATATCTTTTTATAGTAGCTAAGTAGAGACAAAGATAAAGATATCTTTATCTTTATAGGCCAGCTTGTATTCATTTCATGGATCCGGTTGGCAGGTGGTTCAGAGGAGTCACAACTGATCCATGAGCTTTGCTGTGCATGTGTGTGCTCAGCTTCTTTACTGGTATCTGTCTGGTAGTCATCTCTGGATGCCACAGCAGAATGCTGTAGGCTGAGCGTTTTAAGCAACAGAAACATATTTCTCATCATTTGGGATCAAGGTCCAGGGGAGGGTTAACTCCCATGCTCTGTCTGTGTGCGTGCATAAGTTTGTGTTTGTGTGTGTGTGTGTGTGTGTGTGTGAGAGAGAGAGAGAGAGAGAGAGAAAGAGAGACAGAGACAGAGAGACAGAGACAGAGAGATACAAACTGTCAGATACAAACATAATAAAACAGACAGATAGAAGGAACAGCTCCTTCATGTTCTTATCAGGGCATTAATCCTATGTTGGGCTTTAGCCTCATAACTTCTAACTCAGCCACCTCCTCACACCATCTTGTTGAACTGTGAGGGTATAGTGGAGGTAGTGGAGTGTCTGGTTCACATCTCTTTGGTGGTTTAGGACATACATATTCCTGGGACTCTCAACCGAGCCTTTGCTTTTTGCATCCTCCCCCAGCAGTTAAACTCTGCCTTTCTGGAACATTCATGTAAGTCATGCGCTGTCCCTGAAGTTGGTGCCTGTTCTTTCAGCTTCTTTTGTGGGGGTATTTTAGCTTGGCCTTGGGTCTTCTCTCCTCTGCGCAAGGTTGGGCTCCCACAGGACTCCATGAAGCTCTAGACTCCCAAAAGAGGATTGTCTGTGTGTGTGTCTGTGTGTGTGTGTGTGTGTTCGCGCGCGCGTGCACGCACATGCCTGCATGCGTGTATTCATGTGTGTGTGTGTATGTCATATGCGTGTGGGTGCCCTCAAAAACCAAAACAGTTTACTGAGAATTGAGCCCTGATCTCCTGAAAGAGCATCAAGTTGTGCTATCTATTCAGCCCCTGGGAGAGATTTCTGTGTATTAAAAATTTTAAATTTATTGATAATACATTGTATTATCAATACATAAGATTGTAGTAAAATCTTTTTTTCTTCCTTTTCTTTTTCTTTTTGAGACAGGGTTTCTCCGTGTAGCTTTGGCTGTTCTTGAACTCACTCTCTAGACCAGGCTGGCCTTGAACTCAGAGATCCCCTCTCTTCCATCTCCTGAGTGCTGGGATTAAAGGAGTTTGCTACCACTGCCTGGCAGTATATATCATGGCAGGTGTGGCTACAAGTTTTCTTCTTTAGGGGCAGCATAACTTTTGCAAGGTGGTGAAGAAATTCAGGCACAGTAAACCCCCACACCCAACTGTCATGGACTTTCCTTTCTGATAGCACCTTTTCTCATTTCCGGTTCCTCTGAGACCCTCAAAGCTGACTTCGCCAGTGAGTACCGTCCCCAGAGCTCTCTCCAGTCTGCCGTGGAAGATCCAGGCAGGCTTTTCCTGTCTGTTTTCTCCCTGCTGCTTCTCATTCTGTTGTCTTAGGCCTATGTGTTTTGGCTGGAATATATGTTTAAAAATGATTGAAAGCATTGATCTAAAGATTAAGATGGGAGTTTTGGAGCAATTGTCTTCTAAGAGAAATTTTACTTTTTCTATCAGGTGTCTGTGGGATCAGCAGTTAGGAACCATCCTAATCAGGTTCAAGGTCTGACTTTGGGTCACTGAGCTGGACAGAAGTACACTCAACTGATGTTTACCCAGGGTCTGGTTTGTGCACCTAAACCCTTCCACAGCAGAGGGCAGCAGGGAGCTTTATTAGGATGCCTTTTGTGCAGAGACTCAAGATGTGGACACATTGCACCCGTGGGTCTTCAAGGCTGGCTTGGAATGAGGATGGGGATGGTGAAGGGGGCTAGGTGTAACGGAGGTGAAGCATGAGCTTCAGTCTACTCTGTTCTGGGTCCTGAAGACCTGCAACCTTGTGCAGAAGTGCGCAGTGCATTTGTGATGATGAGCCAGTCTCGGGGATGTATGGCTATGATCTAGGCTGGAGGCAGGAGGATCCACTTACCACCTCCCCACTGCTTGAGTATGGTGGGCCAGATAAACCTCACCCAGAACTTCTGCTCCTGTTAGTAGCTCCAATGACTTTGGTTTGCAGACAGCAATCAGGGAAGACTTTGGGACCAGGCTGTGGACAGCAATCAGAGGGGCCTTTGGGAACAGGCTGAAGACAGGAATCATGAGGGGAGCCTTGGGTACCAGACCACAGACAGCACTCAGGGGAGACTTGGGGACCAGGCTGCGGACAGCAATTAGGGAAGAATTTGGGACCAAGCTACAGTGTTTGAGGGGGTTTAGGGTCTTTTTGGTCTAAAACATCACCTTCAGCTCCCTAACACCCCTTTATACAAAAGGGTTTGTATAAAGGACTATTTGGCTGAGGGCTTCACCCCAGCTCCTGGCATAAGCTCTCTCCCCTGGGAGTTGCCTCAGTCCAAACTCCTCCTTCGAGAAAGCCTGCCAAATGGTGGTGCCTCCCCAGGAGGGTCAAGAAAATCTTCTAAAGGCAAACCCCTCTTTAGAGAATGTTAAGACCACTCCCACAGGCTATTTGAACTGCCCCCCAGAGAATGAACACGTGGTCTCCGGGATTTGCATGGTCTCCCCTTTTAGCTCTCTTTTCCTCTGCATATTTTCCCCAAGGCTACCTGGGACTGTTCTCATCTATTAAACATGGGCATCTTTTAATTCGGTTTGATTTGGTTTGATTGTGATTATTTCCATTGGCGGAGAGGTTCGTCCAAGAGAAAATACTTAACAGGGTCTGGCTGCAGTCAGTCAGGGTTTGGTCTTAGAGTGCAGAGGTGGATGTGGCCTAGATGGAAAATGAATATGTCCAGATAGGGGGACAGAGGGGACAGAGGGACACCTGAGCTGTCCTAGCTTGGTTGCAGGGCTGGCTGTTAGAGCCAGTGGTGTAGTGATTAGCTGTGGGTGGCTTCCCGCCGCCTGGCTCCTGGCTGCCTGGCCAGCTTGTGCCCCAAAATAACAACACACAAACTGTATTCTTTTAAACACTGTAGTGAGGGTTTGTGGGCCGCTCCTGGCCACTGGCCACTGGCTAGCTTATGCCCCGAAATAACAACACACAAATTGTATTCTTTTAAACACTGCCTGGCCCATTATTTTCAGCCTCTTACTCACATCTTGACTAACCCATATCTAATAATCTTTGTAACACCACGAATGGTGTCTTACCGGGAAAGATTCAGCATGTCTGAACTGGCGGCTGGCTCCATCGCATCTGTCTCCCTGAGGAGAGGCACGGCGGTCTGCCCCAGAGAGGAGAGGCAGGGCAATTGTCTGAGCCATCTACCTCACTTCCTTTTCCTGTTCTGTCTACTCCACCCACCTAAGGGCCGGCCAACCAAATGGGCCAGGCAGTTTCTTTATTAGCCAATGAGAGTCCTCCATCATTTCCCCTTTTTCTGTTTAAACAAAAAATTGGCTCTCCAACGTGGTGACTAAATCCACTTAAAAATCTGAGAGGGCTTTAAATAAAGGAGAGAGAGAGAGTTTAACACAGCCTTTTGCTGTTTGCTAGGACGTGCCGTAGAGAGATTTCCTGTTTTGGCAACAGCGACAGAGAAAAAGCTGAGTCAGTTTAAATCGCGGCTTCCTGGGGCTGTGCCGCCAGCGCGAACTCTGGCTTTAAAGCATTTCAATGGCTTTTATGGGACTGGATGTTTGTGTGCCCGCTCGGAATCAGAAAGAAAGTACTCTGAGACCATGCCAATGGCTCACTGCTCCCTGCCTGCACCTGGGCAGATGGCGGAATCAGGCTTAGGCGAGCAGGAGAGCATGGTGGATTTCTGCCGCCATAGAGAGAGATGTTTTCAGACTGCGCGGTGCTCTGCGTGTCAGATTTGGCTGTAACTTGGATGAAAAGAGTTTCTGTGCTGCACGTTCAGTCTCAGAATTAAACTGCTGAGTGCAGCTCCAATGTGGACTGCTGTGTGCCTGAAACTGTGTGCGGCTCAGAGGCACCAAATGACTGAGGCAGGAGCAGCTCTGGCTCTGCTCTGCCATGCTAAACTGTGCTGACCTCAGGCAGGATCTATTGTAATTACCATGATAACAGCGCAGTTAAGGTTTAGACTGGGCAGGACACAGGCGGTACCCGTATTACCTCTACATGGTGCAACCGATTCAGAGTCACAAGCGGCTCTGCCATGTTGGACTGGGCGGGTCAAGCACACAGTACCTGTTTTTGACCTAGGAATGTCACAGCTTAGAGTCTTAAGCGCTTAGCGATTTAAAGGCACAAATCAAACATGTTTCTGGACTGTAAAAAATTACAGATTCACAATAGGACAGATTCAGACATAGAAGACCCCCATACGGGTCACAATGTTGGATAAATGTACATAGGCTTGAGAGAGAGAAAAAAAATATAGAAAATAAAGTTAATGCCTTAAAAAAGGGTAAAGTCTTTAAAGAGACAAAATAAAGTAAAGTGATAGAGTAAAAATAAGCCACGTAAAAATGAAAAATTCACAGAGAGTCTGGATTATGTATTTTATTGTGTTTTCTTTAAAATTTTTGACTGTAAAGGTGCTAAATACAGAGAGACATTTCATTATATGGGCTGCCAGGCTAGACCAGAATGGACATCTTAATGGTATGACTTCAGAATTTGGATCTAAGAACATGACACTTTGGAAAAGAGTTTCTTCTTTTGTTTTCACAGAGGATGAGACTCTGTGGATTGCTTCTATCCCAATATGGTATGATAGACCACGCCCCCCTGAAAGGTTGCTGTAAACACCCTCAAAAAATTACTTCACTCAACTGCCAATTGAGATAAACCTGGCACACAGGTTACACCATAAAAGATCTGATTAACAGCGCCCCCATTCAGCAGGAAACAGTTTGGAGAGATAACTATGTCCATATTCCCAAATATTGTTTATAAATGTTCTTTTACATTTAAAGGGGGATATGATATAGATATGAATAATTTGCATTGGTATAGATTTTAAGGTCAATTTTGTTATATGTATATGCATTTCTGCTCTTGATTAAGGTATTGTGATTGTGTAGTTCATTTAAGAATGTAATGTATAATTAGGAAATATAGGTTGTTAATGGATAATCATCAATAATAGTCAAGCTTGTAGTCATGTTAGTTAGATTTTCTAGATATAGAGATATATTTCAGTTAGACATTCTTCATATCTTTCAAAGACTACAGAATATGGCATTTAATGTTTGAATAACTTAGGGTTCTTCATGACAATGAGACACGTCTGCTCCTGGCAGCACCAATCTACTTCAAGAGGAAGATGGGCATCGAAGAGTTTCCTTATGGAGTTTGATAGCCATTTGGGCAAAAAACTGCTCTTGCCTGGACTGTTGCATGAACTGGAAACAAAGAACCCACAAAAAGAGGACTGCTGAACTTGCCTAAAGGTGAGATGGTCTTTTGGGGTTCCTGATTCGTAAAAGAGTCTGCGAGACATTCTACAAGACACAGCAGAAAGTGACTGAACTGTCTTTGGAATTTCCTGCTTCATGGAAATGTCTGCTGGACACTATGGGCCTGAAGGCCGAAGATGGATGCCCCAACGGTACAGAGGAACTTTGGGTGACTGCCCAGGCAATGAGTTGTCTCTGTCATTTCTAGAGTTTGAAAGCTGCATATTTCTTGTTTACTTAGGTAGTATTATATCCTTCTGGAGTCTTTGATGGAGTTGAAAAATGGTTCAATAGTTATAGTTTTCCTTAGTTATGATAAAAGATAAAATAGATTTAAATATTGTAACTGTAATTCTTGCTTGATAACTGTTTTGTTACATATAATTTTACTATGTTAAAGTTAAAGCCTTTCTTTTTGTTTAAACAGAAAAAGGGGAAATGATGGAGGAGTGTCTATGTGTTACATTCATTATTAATAAAGAAACTGCCTTGGCCCTTTAAGAGACAGAAAATTAGGTAGGCGGAGTATAGACAGAACAGAATTGTGGGAGAAAGGAAGCAGAGTTGGGGAGACGCTTCAGGCAGTCGCCATATGCAGTCGCCATGCTTCTCCTCTCTGAGATGGATGCAGGTTAAGATCTCTCCTGGTAAGCGACCCCTTATGGTGCTACACAGATTACTAAATATGGGTTAAACCAAGATGTGAGAATTAGATAATAAGAGGCTGAAACAAATGGGTCAGACAATGTTTAAATGAATACAGTTTCCATATAATTATTTTGGGTAAAGCTAGCCGCGTGCGGGACGCAGCCCCGCTGCTCCTTCTACACAGTGGGAGGTCACAGGCCAGCAAAGCAGAAGGTTGTGTGGGCCAGTGAGGGTGGGAATGAAGCTTAAAAGGATGTCTTTGGGAATGGCTTTTGTATTTTTAATGATTGAGACAAAAGATGTCTGAAACTTCGGTTTCTGGACAGAGTCCTTTTACTTGGCTGACCTGGGACTAGGACTGACCTCAGCTTGGACCTGCACGGCTCAGGAGAAGAGAAGCTTGGGAGAATATTGGTACTGAGGAGGGGAGAAGACAGGATGGACATCTTTAGGAGGCTTACTTTAGAACTTTCTGGGGAGTTTGCACTGTACTGTTGATTAGAACAGGTTCCTGGTCCTGTCTTGCCTCTGCTAGACAGCAAGGCCAGCACAGATTAACACCGGCCTCCCCCACCCTGAGTGACTTTGCTCTGTGAGAGGTCAGAATGCTATCCTGGCAGTTAGTGGCCACCCACACTGAGGCACTTAGAGTCTTATAAACTGTTTCCTGTGGGTGATGTCACATCCTGGCCTACTGCACGGTGTGCCCGGGCCTTCGGAAGAATGAAGGTGGTGTTTCTGGCTGCCGCTCTTCTTTCTTTGGTCTCTATGTCCTGGGTCCAGGCAGTGTGGCTGGGAAGGCTGGATTCTAAGCAGGTAACAGCCTTCTTGGCAGCAGGTCCTAGGGCCAGGCCCTACCTTTAAGGCTACACAGCATTCGGATCCCCAAGAGTCAATCTGGATGAACATGGATGGAGGGAGTTAGACTGTGTGAAGAGTGATAAGTTCTTCAACTGCTTTGAGGGAGGGCTCGGTATCTCAGCCAATGCTTCCCCTAGTTCCTTGGGCCCTGGTACATCCTGGCAATGGCCTCCCGTGCCAAGGACTTCATGGTGGAGAAGGACATGAAGAACGTAGAAGGCGTCCTGGTGACTCTTACTCCGGACAACAAGCTAAGAGTTCTGTCTTCCCGGCATGGGTGAGTAGGCAACCCGGAGCTGGGGACTCTGTTTTAGCTTCCTCAGCAGGATCACCCTCCCCAGAGGGGCTGTCGGCTTTGTCTCCCTCATTCAGGTAGAGGACTGGATTCTGCAGACCATCTCCTAACTGCATGGTTGGCTCTTTGTGCTCCCTACTCCCTTGTGCTCCCCGGGTTAGTCTCCTCTGTTCCCGAGGTCCTCGGAGTGGCATGCTTCCTGCTTCTGTTGCCCTTTCTTTTTTTCCCTAGTGGAGTCTTCCTGACTCATTCACTTTCTGCCAGCCTGTGAATCTCTGTCCCTGGCCTCTGAGGGCATGACTCGATACTCCGTTGTTCTTTTTCTCTTTGAGTCTTTTGGAGAGTTTGGGTCCTTATTTCCACTGGCTTGGCCACAAGGTTTGATCTCTTCAGCAAGGAAGTCACCAGAGCCTCAGGCCAGTCTAGCCTGTAGGGTCAAGCTGGCCTTGTCTAGTGAAGTAACACACAGCAATCCCTGAGGCAGCTGGTGGGAGTTGTGGGGAAGTGAGATGAATGTCTCTTAAATGTGACTCATTTGGTGTGCCAGGCTGGCTGCTTACTGAGGTCCTGAGCCACTGAGACAGACTGGGGCACAGAGAAAGCCTTTCTCTCCTTCTGAGTCATTTCCTAAGTTTGTTCAAAGGGGATGACAAGGTTTCTGTCACCCATGGACCTGGGAGGACACGGAGGAGTGGGGACAGAGAGGTCTCAGTTAAGGTGCATCTTTCATGTGGCCTTCATAAACACCAGACCACATATCTGGCCGAGTGGCTCAGCAGTACATGGATGGGTGAGTTCCTGTTGTCCAGCAGGCTGTGTGACCAGCAGAACAGTGCACAGAGGCATCGGGAGAGGCTTGGGCCTATGCAGGGTTGGGCGGGTCTCAGGAGAGTTGAGGAATATTCTTTTTTTTTTTTTTTTTTTTTTTTTTTTTTTTTTGTACTTTGCTGGTCTTTGGAATGATCGGGTGAATAAAAACCAGAGTCTCTGAAGGCAGGCAGCTATATCCCTTCCTTTCCCCCTGTCTCTGACAGTCAGGGCGTCTGCACTGTGATCGTCACTTTGCAGAGTAGTTTGTCACCGTGCGCCATAGCAATCAGTCCCACCTATCACACAGCTCCATCTTCCCAGACTGAAACTTTGCCCCCATGTGACAGCTTCCCATCACTATGGCAGATTTACGAGGACGGAAGGTTTGCCTACGCCCATGACTCCAAAGGTTTCAGTCCTTGGTTAGCCACTGCCCCTGTTCCCCTGAGACTATGGTAGCTCAGGGCAGCATGGCGGAGAACACATGGCGGAGAAGGCAGCTCACTTCATGATGGTAATTAGAGAGAGAAGAAAAAGAAGAAGGAAGAGGAGGAGGAAGAGCAGAAGGCCGTCTCAACATTCCCTGGAAGGACACATCTCCAGTGGTCAAACTTCCTCCCACCAGGCTCTACCTCTTCCTCCCACTATGTGCAGAGGCATCAAGGACATTCCAGATGGAGTATCACTGGATCCCCATCCCCACTCCAGCAAATGATACCCCTTCTGTGTTTCCTGTCTCTCCATCCAAGGACTGGAGACCCCAGAGAAATGTCCCTACTAGAGCCTGTCTTGTCGTGATGGGGTGCTTCCCTTATCCCACATCCTCCACCCTTTCCATCTTTGGCTAGGTGACATCCCACTATGTGTGTGGGCTGTGTGCCCCGTTATCCCCTGATGGGGCAGTGCAGCTGTTAGGACCAACCTCTGCTTTCAGTTCTTTGGGGGACACACCCAGGAGTGGGATCCCAGGTCACACGGCAATGTCACAGTTAACCCGGAAGAGCTCTTTGCTCCCCTTACAGAGTGTGGCCCCTTCCTTCTCTTAGCCAGTGCTGGACATGGACACTTAGTGACCTCCATCTTCTGCACCAGAAATGTGCAGGCAGTGAGCCTTGACAGTGAGCAAACCTTGGCTCCTCAGAAGAGAGGGCTTATCCTAGAAGTGACCTGTTGGCAGGTGTCTGTGTGTCTAACTGGCCATTCTTTACCATCCGCTGCTCCCATATAGTTCTGACCTCTGCTCCTTTCATAAAGCTCAGGCTGTAGACAAGGATGGCTTTGAACTCATCATCCCCTTTCTCCACCCCTCAGTGCTGGGATGGCAGGTGTAGCTATTTCTGCACATCTGACTCATGTTTCTGATTCTGAGTCACAAACACAAAACAAAACAAAACAAAACAAAACAAAACAAAAAACCTAAGTGGTTACACATATACTTCCCAGTTTGTTTTCTGATGTTGGGAGGCTGTTGAAAATCTTATGTGTGTGAATATTCTGCCCGCATGCATGTCTGTGTACCATGTGCATGCCTGATGCCATAGAGGGCAGAAAAGAGCATCAGATTCCCTGGTATTGGAGTTAGGAATGGGGGTGAGCTACTGTGTGAGCATTGGGAACCAAAGCCGGGTCTTCTGTGAGATCAGCAAGTGCTGTGAACTGCCTGGCTGTTTCTCCAGGTTAGAGGGGGACTTTGTGTCTATGAAGTGCTTTTTAGTTCTGCATTGTGTGCACCCTGGCCTTTGCGTCTTAGGGCTCTGGGTGCCAGGACATGGGGTTAGGGTGGGAGTTTCCTTTTCCTTTCTTTCTCTGGAAGTCTTGAATCTTTGGTACATCTAAGACTTTGCCTTGTGAAAAAGTGTGAGGTACACTCAGGTGGCTGTGCAGCCCCACATTGCTGAATTATGACTTAGTTTATGACCTTTGTCCGAGGCACACGTCTGGGTTAATTTTCTTTGATTTTAACTTCTCTTCTGTTCCTGTGATCTGTTCATTGACCCTGACTTTGCTGTGGGTTTGAGGTGCACCTCCTGGTCTGATGGACCAGCTGATGCTGTTTTCCTTTAGAACCTCCCAGCATTGCTCACTGCAGGTGTCTTGTTCCCACCTCTGCAGGCACTTGTTTTGTCTAGCAGATCCTGCTGTGCTTCTCTTGTGTTTGCTCACCTCAGAGGGTGAGGCCTCAGGGGAAGTCTGGATAGTGTCTTCTAGCTTGAACCACAGGCTGATGTCTCTTGAGCCCTCAGCACCCAACAGTGTGGATCCCTTGGGAAAGAAAAGGAATAATGAGTGCCTCTGGGTCCCATGGGTTGTTTTTCTGGGTAACCCAGGCGTCATGAAAGGTGAACCCCTTCTTGGCCTTCCCCGCTAGTAGGCCTCGTGTGTGTCTCAGAGGCCTTCCTTCCATTGCTTCCTAGGCCAGATGGGTGTCGTCAGAGCACAGTGGAGCTGCTGAAGCAAGATTCCCGATGGGTGTTTGAGAACCCCTGTGAGTATGATGTCCCTGGACCTCCTCGTCCGATCACTGTGAAGGCCCGCCCCTATGTCTTCCCAGGCTGCGGTTGGTAGGGCCAGGCCTGGCAGGAAGGAGATCACTCAGTTCCAGAGCCCTTGGAACCCTTCTGTGGACCAATAAAAGATCTGACAGTCAGGGCCCTGGCTCCAATCCTCAGGGGAGAGAGGCCCCTGAACAGAGGACTTAGGCCTCATTTCTCCACCCCTGTGTGCCCAGATGCACATGGCAGGGGTGGGGGTGGGGGTGGGGGGGTCCTAGTCTCAATCCCTGGGCTTCTTCATGAGTTAAGAGGGCAAAGTGCCTGGTTAGCAGTTTTCTCCCTGCATAGGATAGGACTGGGAGAGGGTGATCTGATTGCTCTCAGTCACCCCAGGGCTGAGCTGGGGCAAGCGCTCATCTGTCTGTCTGTCCACCAGCATCTGAGAACTGCTTCTTGCTGGCACAGTGTAGGGGTCAGGGGCCTGGGGACAGCTTGACACCTCTGCTGAAGTTGAATAGGGTTTGGTTCTGCTCCCCATCTTGACTTTTAATCCGGGTCTCATGCCTCTTTGGCACGATGCTCCCATTCCCCCTGCTGCCCTGGATCTTGCATTTGCTCTCTAGCTATTGGCGTACTGGATTATCGGGTGCTGGGCACTAACTTCAAGGACTACGCCGTCGTCTTCACACAGCTGGAGTTTGGAGATGAGGCCTTCAACACAGTGGAGCTGTACAGTAAGTGGGGACGTGCAAGGTTGCTTAGGGTCCCTGGTGCCCCAAACATGGGTACTCTGTGTCCACAGTCCCCGGTAGGGAACATACAGGGACAAGCCCCAGCTACCCTGAAGTTTGCTAGGGATTGATGTAAAAAAAAGGGCTGGGGGGGGGGACGGGACACAGACACGCTCTCCACACTCTGACCATCTCTCAGAGGCTGCTCCTTCATGCCCAGGTCGGACAGAGGTGGCTAGCTACGAGGCCATGAAGCTGTTCACCAAATGGAGCCAGGGTCTGGGTTTCCGGTCCCAACAGCAGGCCCAGTTGCGGAAGGACCGTGAGTGTTACTAGTACTGGCCACAGGGGGGCGCAGGCAGGTCTGACACACACGGAGTGGCTGGGGTGCTGGAGGTGGTTCGTCTTCTTCGACTGGTTTGTGGGTGCTTCAGGGGATCACCTATGCCTGTCATCCATAGTCAAGTCTGTAGGAACAGTCTTCTTGGAAGAGGCTTGTGGGTAGGATCCTGGGAGCTGCTGCAGCCCTGTTCTCTCTCACAACTGGCTTTTTTTTTTTTTTTTTTTTTTTTTTTTTTTTTTTACAGTAACATGTGCACACAAGATCCTCCAGGTAGGCCACCTTTCCTGCACCACTCTTGACTCCCTGGGGCGCAGGTAGTGCCTGGGGCTTTGGGTGGACCTTTTTCAAAGCCCACGGCTCTGCAGGTGGGAAGGTCACTGAAGGTGAGGATGAAGGATGTCATAAGCCCCTCTCCAACTCTTGCCCTGGTTTTCAGTGACGCCACTCCCCGGAGATAGCATCACATCCTCGCATCCTGGTGGAGGTGAACAGGCACTGTCTTTACTCAGAGGCTAGCGGTGCTGGTGTTGGTTCTCTGCTCCCCTAGGCTCACGCTTGGGTTGAAAATAAAGCAATTTCACAAGTAAACCTGCCACAATGTGTCTTCTCTGGGGGTGGGATGGTTCCTGTGCTGTGGAAGAGGATGTCCCCAGAGATCAGACCATGGAACCACAGAGACAGCTCAGGGACAAAAGAATTTGATGCACTAATATCCCTTGTGAGAATTCTTGAGACTGAAGACAGGGATGCTGACTTTTCACTGGGGACAGGATGTAGCCACCAAGAATGGCGAAAGCTGAGGTGCCTGGGCTAGACAAGAACTGTATGAGTTTGTCAGGACACTATCAAGACAGTCCTGGACCACCAGAATCCAAGGATGGGGTCCAACCACCGATGCACTACCTAGTAGGAAGAGACACTGAGCATTTCACAGTATGAGAGCACAGATAGCATCCGCCAACAACTTACTAGGGGGTTAGCATCCACAGGCCGCCTAGCAGGAGGACACAGAATTCACAGACTGGCTGGCAGCGGAGTTAGGTCAGTATCTGTGAGCTTCCCAGCAGGGAGGTGTTCCCAGAACCCTAGCTCCTCTATACCTAGGCTCTGGCTGTTGGTTGGGGGTGGACACGGTGGTGCATGGAATTCCCAAAGGCCTGAGTCTATGGCCCCTCATTGCAAAAGGGGTATCTGGTCGGGAAATGGTGGAACAAAGTCATCTATTAGAAAGTAACATGGGGGGGGGGGAAGAAGGAGTAAAAGCTTGGGCACACAATAGTTCTCTCTCTGTCTGTCTCTGTCTCTGTCTGTCTCTGTCTCTCTCTCTCTGTCTCTCTCTCTCTCTCTCTCTCTCTCTCTCTCTCTCTTTCTTTCTCTCTCTCCCCTAGCCCTGTCATCAGCAGCTCCTGGCACTATAAATAGCCTTCCATAGGAAGTTCCAAAATTTATACCTAGAGGCCACTGTTTCCATCCCTCCTGTCTGCACACTTGCCCAAGAGTCTAGTCCCAGAGACACCCTAGGCTTCTGCCTCCCACCTTTGGCTAGGGTTATGAGAGTTCCAGGCACCCAGTGCCAGGTGAGGCAGCCCAGGCTGCAATCGTATGCAGATGTGTGTAGTTCTAGCCCTTCGGGAGTGAGGGATGTGAGAACCAGCCTCCGTATGGCCTCTGAGAACAGGATGGTGTCCATCTTCAGGGACCTCCCAGGCAGGCAAAGTCTGTTGTAACCAACCACCACCAGGGTGAAGTTCTCAGAAGGAGGGGCAGAGCTGGAAGTCACGCCTTCCCATCCCAGCAGCCGGAGTCTCCAGGGCAGGTCTGACACCACAGCAGGGCAGACACGGCAAGATACAGCTTTAAACTCAGAGCAGCTAAGGATGAAGCTGGAAATGGCCCTGGCCACAGCCCTAGCTCTGGCTGTGGTGTCCTGGACAGAGGAGTTTTTCCCTAAGGAGGCCCACACTCTCAACTGGGGCAAGGTAAGCCTCATGCCCCTTGGTACCTTCATCAGGTACTAGAGTTGCAGGGTACAAAGGCCACTTAGGACCAGAGCGCCAACTGTGGGGTCATCTGAGACCTCAGCAGGAGGGCAGAGCACGGCATCTGTTGAGCCCAGCTGTATTGGTTACCTGTCCTTGAGCCCAGCTCTGTTGGTTACCTGTCCTCTCCCGCTGCTGCTCCAGCCCTGGGACCTCTTGGAGATACCTCTGCTGCAAAAAGAGTGGGGTGGAGGGGCAAGCATTAGAGATGCCCTGAGGCGGAAGATTGCTGGTGGGGTGGCTGTGGGTGCAGAGGCAAGGTGGACAATGTAATAGCACGCACAGAGTTATTAGGATCAAGGAGTATGCATCAGGGAAAAGCTGGCAGCTAGCGGCCCAGGGACAAGTAGGAGAGAAAGTGACTGAGTGTCGGTGTTACAGGGAGGCCAGGAGGGAAGGAACCAGCTGTGTCTACCCTACCCACCCCAGGCTTCAGACTCCTGGGCACTTGACCAGCTAAGCGCCAGCTTCTCTTCAGCCTGGGACAGGGTAGTGTCCACCTGCAGATACAGATGTGGTCTGGGTCTTGGGAAAGGGTCACTTGCTGGGTCTGTTCTCTAGCTGGGAGCCTGGACAGGCAGCGTGGTATGACAGCTCCAACATTGTCCTCCCCTGCTGACCCCACAGTTTTCAGGCTTCTGGTATATTATTGCCATCGCCACAGACACCCGGGGATTCTTGCCGGCTAGAGACAAGAGGAAGCTGGGGGCATCTGTGGTGAAGGTGCACAAAACAGGACAGCTCAAGGTGGTCATCGCCTTCAGCCGGTGAGGGGACACGATGTGGCAGTGGTCCTGGTACGCCCTTGCAGATTGGCCAGGGACAGCTTCTCTCTGGGAAGAAGGGGCCAACAGGAAGCAGAGCGGAGTCCCCAGACAGATGGTTTCACTACCTCTTCCTTCCCTGAGACCTAAGAGCTGATTTGGGAGGAATTACGTGGCATTGGAGATGGAGTACTGGGAGTGGACCCCACCCAGACTGGCCACCCTGGCCCCTGACCCCCACCCCTAGGCTCCAGGGGCAGTTATGAGTAGAGCTGGAGAAGGTGGTGGAAGGTGGCCTTCTGACTGCAGCCCCTCACACCTGTCCCCCAGGCCTCAGGGGTGTCAGTCCATGGAGACGACCCTGAAGAAGGATAGAAAGAAGCCTGTGTTCAGGAACACCTGTGAGTAGAGATGGGCCATGGGAAACTGAGCCTGTGGCTGGACACCCAGGATGGGCCAGCAGGGTGGCTGAGGGCCCACAACTGGCTGAGTGACCAGGCCTGGGAGGTAAGGCCAGTGAGGAAAGACCATGCTGGACCAGCTGATGTGTTGGGCACCAGATTCTGTACTGTGGGTGGGCGTGGGTGTCCAGGCACTAGATTCTGTACTGTGGGTGGGCGTGGGTGTCCAGGCACCAGTGGCTGCTGTGCTTCTCTTGCAGTAAAGGGGATAAAGGGTTTCCATGTGCTGTCCACCGACTACACGTACGGCCTGGTCTACCTCCGCTTGGGCCGCGCAGGCCGCAACTACAAGAGCCTGCTGCTCTTCAGTGAGTACGCTGTGCGGTTACCTGTGGGTATCAGCACCATGGTGGGGGAGGGCTCAGGGGCCAGAGACACAGAAGTGAGGGAGGGCTGGCCAATGGGGAGGGAGGGCGGTTGGTGACTGGCGGTCTGAGAAGGGCTATGTGTAGGGTTGGAGGTGGCAGCTGCAGAGTCAAGGGGAGACCCTCACCAGGAGGGGTCTACTTGCAGGGGCTGCAGGATAGGGGAGCCTTGTGTGTTAGTGTTCAGATGCTGCCCGAGAGGAGGTTGAGGTGCCGGCTGTGAGTGCTGAGCTCTGGGAAATGGAGGCTTAGGATGAGGTGGCTGGATCCAGTGTGAACAAGGTGTTAGGGAAAGCACTGGGGAAGGTGACAGAAGTGATGTGGTCAGGAGGAGGGACACCGAGCCTGGCTGCAGCGGGGGTCTGTGGACAGAGCAGAGGAGAGGCGTGTTTTGAATGTATCCGACCTGGACATGCCCGGGGGAGGGCTGTTTGTAGGGACAGACTGGAGAGTGACCCTATCTCCTAGCCTTGGAAATGGGGCCCAGGCACAGAATGACAGTGAAGGAGAGCGTGAAAGATTAGGATGCAACCCTCCAAATGTCTTATGGGCACCCCTGCTGCTGTGATTCTGTCCCCAACTCAGACAGACAGAACATCTCCAGCTTCCTGAGCCTGCGAGAATTCTTGGACACATGCCATATCCTGCGGCTCACCAAGCAGGCCACCATCCTTCCGAAAGACGGTACTACACGGCCTCGGGCTCTTATTGTCCTGCCCCTCATTCTGCCCCATGAGACAGCTGGTCCATGTAGGAAATGTGCGTGCATGTGTGTGCATGTGCATATGTGTGTGTGCATGTGTGTGTGTGTGTGTGTGTGTGTGTGTGTATACCCGTGTGTGGCCACATGGTCTGCAAAGTCAACTGTGAAGATGCCTAGATGTCCTCTCCCCCCCCCCCCCCGTATCTGTGGGCTTCCTGCCAGCATTGTGTGTGCAGCGTCCCCAGCAGACCGAGGCGGCTTCCAGAGCATACAGACTCCAGTCGACACTCCGAATGGAGGCCACACAGCTCTACCCTCCTTAGAGTCCAGGGCAACTAGGACAAGGACCCTCATGAATTCACGACAGAGGTGGCAGCCAGTCCTCTCAGCACCGTGTTCTTGCCCACAGATTCCTGTGCACACACAATCCTGCCGTGACAGCCAGTCATCCTCTGCTCATCCCTTTGCCTTGAGAGTCTTCCAGATGCTGGAATGCTGTTCCAGGCGGTGGCTGTGGCATTCAGTGGGTGTTGGGTGACTGCAGTCCAGTGACTGGCTGACTGCACAGAGCCCGAGCTGTGACTGCTGCCTAGGCATCCTCCAATCCCAGCAAATTCCCACTGGCTGTGCTCAAGGCTCCCTTTGGTCCACCTGCCCGGCCGAGTGTGACGCTCACCCACACTTCACCCTGGGGAGGCTGAGCACAGACCACAGGCTCATCACACTCCCATTTTCTTCCTTTCTTTGAAACTGGGCTTCTTTATTTTGGGAGCTAGAGAGATGGCTCAGTGGTTAACAGTGCATACTGCATAGAATTCAAGTTTCGCCCCCAGCGTCCATATTGAGGGGCTCACAAGCACCTGTAACTGCAGCTCCAGGGGATCCAACAGCCTCTTCTGGCCTTTGTGGGCACTGCACACACACACACACACACACACACACACACACACACACACACACACCACCTGCCCACATATACATACAATTAAAAATAAAAATCTTTTAAAAGTTTTTATTTTCATATGTACTTTTTCTTGCATCCTTAGGGATGGTATTAAAGATGTGCACCATCATGCCAAACTCTGTGCATATTATTAATTATACTTCATTCTCATTCATTCTCCTTCCCCTGCCTCCCTCTTGCTTTCTGTCCCTCCTATCAACTGGTCCCCACTTTGCTTTCATGTTTCAACCTTCCTACATTTCCTCTTCTTACGTTTTCCTGGTTTTCTACTTTCATGACACATACATTAAAATCTAGACCTTGGGGCTGGGGAGATAGCTCACTAAGAGCACATGCTACTCTTCCAGAGCATCCAAATTCAGCTCCCAGAATCCATGTCAGGCTTTTGGGTCGAGGGCATTTATTTATACGTGACTTTTGGCTTATGAATGAAAACAGGATCCCGGGAGCCCGGATTCAGAAGAAGGCAGTCGATGTCAGGCCTGAGTTCACAACTTCCTGGGAAGGATCTAAAACTCAGCGTGTGGTGGGAGGATGGCAGCTGACATTAGGCATGGCCCTACAGCCTTCTGGGAAGGAGCCAGGAGTTAAATATGGTGGTGTCCTGAGCACCCCTCTAAGCCTTAAGGTCCAGGAATGTCATAGGGACCTGAGCTTCGGGTTCCCGTTTCTTCCTCTGATATCTCTGGTTCTTAATAATAGATGATGGTTACTGCAGAGCCAAGGACAGCTATGCCCTGCCATCTGACCTTAGCAATCTCTAGATTGTTGTTTCATTAGGGTGGGTGAAACCACCCTGTTCTAGGGGCCTCAGACTCCTTGTTTTCTTGGGTTGTAAGCACCCAGGACAGATGCTTTCTACTGCTGGGCTCTACCAGCGATGGCGGAGAAGGAGGAGAGGGGGGAGGGGAGAAGGTGGAGGAGAAGAAGTGGGGAAGAAGAGGAGGAGAAATGGGGGAGACATTGGGAAGAGGGAGCCATGGAAGGTCCAGTAGGCAGAACATGAGTCAGTCAGTAGATCTGGGTGCCTAGGTAAGCCCCACAGGGTAGACTCACAAAATCTATCTATCCCTCTGCCCTTGAAGGTAGCCTTTCTTGAAGCAACCAGCTGGATGGGGGCAAAGATGGTCTCAAGTCCCATAGAACCAGTCTTGCAAATCCTTGTGCTGTTTGCCACAGCCTGACCTGGATCTCATAAGACCCTGGTAAGGTTAGATCCACCCAGGGCCACTGTGGCCTCAGGAGCGCTTTAGATGCTCTTTCCCTGACTCATTTCACAGAGGCAGTGGCAGAGCTGGGGAGCTGGAGAGAGAGCCATCCGCAGTCAGATCACCGGTGAGTCATATATAATCATAATACCAGCCCCATGATGCTGGTTGCTGTGGAGACGAATCTTCAAGCTGGTTTATTCGGAGAACCTACAGGTCACATAAAGGAAAGGAGTGTTCTGGAGGAATGCTAGGGGCAGTGGACTGAGTGTGTGTGCACCCCCAGGTGCGTGTGTGCTCCCAGGTGCGTGTGCACCCCCAGGTACATGTGTGCCCCCAGGTGCGTGTGTGCCCCCAGGTGCGTATGTGCCCCCAGGTGCGTGTGTGCCCCAGGTGCGTGTATGCCCCCAGGCCTTGAGAGAAAAGATGATAAGGGGAAAACAGCGGCAACACAAAGCTCAGAGACAAGGCTGAGCATTCAGCCAGAAGGACAAGATTTTGGAATGAGTTTTGCCCGTGTCCTGGTTTCCTATAAAGTAAACCATTGAGAGATAGCCCAGACAAAGCTCTCTCCCCTGGCTTCCCTGATTGCCAGCTCTCGAGTAAAGCATAACATAACGAATCCATTCTTGTCGCTGCTCATTGAGTTTGCAGTGACAGACAGCAGGAATTACTGCATTCCGGAGACACATGTAGGTGAACCTATGCTTGTGTGTAACATGACAGATGGGAGGACACAGGTGCCTCACAGGTGTCCCCTCAGTGTCCATGTGGAGCTCTGGCCTGCAGTGGGATGACGGGGAGAGAGACCCTGTGGAAGGTTTGTGTTAGATGAGGCTGGGAAGGTGGGTTCTTGTGATGAGAATGAATCAGTGCCCAGCTGCATGAGGACACAGTGAGGTGACCCCTGCCAACTGGGAAGAGACTTTCTTTAGAATTCTTTCATATGGGACCCTCTTGGACCATCACCTCCAGAACTTTGAGACATAAATGCTGTTTAGGCCTCTGTCTAGGGTCCTAGGCTATGGCTGACAAATCCATACCCACGAGCCCACCTTAAATCCATGAGCTCTCTCAGCTTTTCCTGGGGACTCAGACTCTGAGGGGAGAACCCTCTGGGATGGCATCATCCCACTTCCTGTTCTGAGTGTGTGTGGGATGATGACAGCCTTTCCTGTCGGGAGGAGGAGAGACGTGGGATGACAGAGGGAGCCTCAATCACAGAACTGGACACCGTGTTCTGATGGAGGAGGCATAAAGACTCTGTGTGGTGAAAGAGACATTACTTTGAGCTCAGCCCACAGGTCCAGAGCCTCGAGGATCTCTTCCTGCTTCCTAGATCAACATGACCCCTGATTCCCACCCCCGCCGTGATCTGGGATGTCTATGTTTCTGAGTGAGGAGCAAGGCAGACTAGTCTCAGCTTCCTGAAAGCCCTGACTGCTACTCGCAGTATTTCTTCTCATCACTAAGCCACAGGGCAGGAGCAGGTCTCAGTGACTTTATTCTGTAAAGACAGCTCTAAAAGTGAGTAGCCGCAGACAGCCACTGACAAGTGTGCATACACACACACACACAGCAGTGCACACCCATGTTCATGTGTGCATTGCACGCTGACAAACAACTCCATTAGCACATATGATGTATAGGCAGAGAATGCAGAGCCTCATGTCAACACAGGCTCTAGCACAGGTAATGCACATACCCCATCTTGTGCACAGGGCGCAATCACAGTGGATCACGCACCTGCATACAACGTCTAGATATATGCATATGTGCAGAGTGTACATATGTACACCTGGACACTTATATGGGCACATGTATTTACACAGTCACCACGCATACACAATATGTGCATATACAGTACACACATTCATTCACGTGCGTACATATTCATCCATGCACATATAAGCCTGCATACAAATCCACAAACACTCCTGCTCACCCCATCTCTAGCTCAGGGCAGAGTCTGCTGTGTTAGTTTGCAATGAAGGAGGGGTTGTCCACTGCCCCTGCCCTTTCCAGAAAGACTGGATGTCTGGAAGGTCCTGTTTTCCAAGGGCATTAACACTCTGCTGGGCTGTGGAGGTCTAGGGCGGGATAGTGGTCAATGGAGCATCTTGGTGTCTAACATAGGGCACGACCCAGAGCTTCAGTAGCAGAGCCACGGATTCGGTCAGTTTTCCTCTAGTCCCTAGCAGGTCCCTATATGGGCCCAGGTACCAAGGAGACCCAAGTTTCTGATGGTCCAGTGACTTTGACACCATCTATTAGGAAAGGTTACTCTCTTTGCTAAGGGGAAGCCTGTCAGCTGCACAGAGCCAGAGACAGGCAGAAGAGCCTCAGGGAGGGAACCGTAGCAGGAAGTTTGATGGTACCAGACCTGTCAGAGGAGCAGCAGAAGGCAGTTAACTTCAGAGTGTCAGCTCACAAGGAAGCTCTTCCCTGATGGGTGAATTACGGACAGGCAAGGCTCAGAGACCACAGACTCCAGAATGTCCTTTGCTTCTGCTGAGCCTTCACACGTTTGCTGCTGCCATCTTTCTCCAGCACCTGGCATGGTGTGAATGGGTGTGGGGGATCCCACTGCCTGTAAAGTGGTGTGTTTATCTCATGGAAACAGCCTGCTCTACTATGGATTTTTATTGTTATGGTTTTGGTCCCTGGTCCTTTTAAGAGACAAGCCATGCCCACTCCCTCCCCATCCACTGAGGCAGGCTGACCTTCAGCTTCGGGCCTGAGCTAGCTCTCTTTTCCATCTTCCTCTCCGAGAGGCAGCTTCGCTTCTGCCTCTCTCCCCCTACTTCTCCGCTCCCCCCACTCCTCTCTCCTCTTCTCCTCTCTGTCTCTCTCCCCCTTCTCCCTTTCCCCTTCATAACCCCCTCAATAAATATTCAACCTCACTCTGAATGTTGTGTCTATCCATGTCTCTGTCTCCTGCCCGCCCGCCATGTGTCTCCCTGCCTGGGACCAGCCACTGCTCGGGGACCAGCAGCAATCTCTGCCTGGGACTGGCTGCTCCCAGAGCCTGCTGCCTGCTGCCACATGGCCCGCTACCACCATTTGGGACCTACAGTCTACTGCCTCCTGGGACCCATTTTTTAAAAGAACAACAATTATGAAGATGATTTCTTCTTAAGCTGCACTGTGTAATTGATAATAATGTTAGTTTAATTTTTTTTAATTTTTTTAATTTTTATTGTTTTGGTTTTTCGAGACAGGGTTTCTCTGTGGCTTTGGAGCCTGTCCTGGAACTAGCTCTTGTAGACCAGGCTGGTCTCGAACTCACAGAGATCCGCCTGCCTCTGCCTCCCGAGTGCTGGGATTAAAGGCGTGCGCCACCACCGCCCGGCCAATAATGTTAGTTTAAATAGAGTTTTGATGATTAAAAATAAAACGAGGAAGTGTCACACAGATAGGACACATGAGTTTCTATTGAGGAGTTGCATGGGCTGTGGCTTAGGTTAATGATTAAGAAAAACACTTGAAACCAGGCAGTGGTTGGTGCATGCCTTTAATTCCAGCACTAGGTAGGCAGAAGCAGGTGGATCTTGGTGAGTTCAAGGCCAACCTGGTCAGCCAGGTCTGTTACAAAGAGAAACCCTGTCTTGAAAAACAAACAAAAAAACCAAAACAACTCAAAACAAACAAACAAACAAAACCAAACAAAAAAGCCCCACTTGAGTCCCCGAAGCCCAGCTTCCTTAAATTCTTATAACCTTAATGTCGGGAGATGTGCTCACAGGTTTCAGAGTGCTTCACAGCTGACACGAAGCTTCAAAAATAAAGTTAGGCTAAGATGTTTTTGTTAAGTAGCTTCGGGGTGAAAAACCCAAGAAGACAATCTAAACTTTGAGAAAGTCACATAGTGGAATGAGGAACTCATTAAGGTCAGAGAACAAGAACAATGCGACCCTGAGCCGGGTGGTGGCAGTGCACACCTTTAATTCCAGCACTTGGGAGGCAGAGGCAGGCAGATTTCTGTGAGTTCGAGACCAGCTTGTTCTACAGAGTGAGTTCCAGGACAGGCCTCAAAGCAACAGAGAAACCCTGTCTTGAGGGGAAAAAAAAGTTTAGGCCTGTAATTCCTTATAAGATTACCCTTTAAGACAAGCAGTTAAGGACCGGCCCTTTGTAACTGCACTACTCAACCTGCCAACAAAAGAACTGGCCGAGAAACATACCCTCTGCTTGCTGGTATTCTGTTAATCTGTGACACGTTACTTAGATGTAAAGGTATACGGGTTCTTGGGATGACTTTGTTTAAATCATGCAAGGAGATGAAAAATATGCTTTTACCTGTATTTATTATAATCGTTAACTTGAAAAACAGAGTGTAACCACACTGCAATTGTACAGCTTTAAGACAATTCTGAAGCCATTTCTGACAACTCTCAGTACTTCCCTTCCTCCCCTGGGAACCAAGGACATAACAGCTATGCATGCACGTACTGAGATGTTGGGAACTTTCCATCTCCCTGAATAGGGGCAAGATAACCCTTAGGTGTTGACTCAGTTACTGATGCTTTGACTTAGTCCCTGGGAAGGGGCAAAGTGACCCTCAGAAGTTTCCCTTTACCTCATCTGATCTGGCAACCACTCTCCAGCCAATTACTGGTAATAGCCTTTTTGAATAAGCCAATCATAATAGTTACAGAACAATCCCCAGACACCCCTTCCTTCTGTGGTTTTTCCTTTTAAAAATAGCCTGTACCAGACATTCAGGGTCTTCTAGCCTCCCGACTGCTGGAGACCCTGTCATGACAGAATTAATAAAATCCTTATGCTTTTACATCAGTTGTGATATGAGAGATGGTCTCTTTGGGCGACTCCTCCTCCTTGGTGATTGGACGCTAGGGTCCAACATAATTTATATATTGCCTAACAAACTTTGCTGGGATATATAAACTGTAGGGAAGTATACAATAGAAGAATAAAGAAGAAAATTATCAAGAGAGTGTCTTTTTCCTTAACCCCCTCAGATAAAAAAGTCCCAGTGGGTTTCCCTTTGAGCCCTGTGCTGCTGGAGGGCTCAAGCCATCACCACAGATCTGGGGATGAGGTGCTAACAGGGCAGGAACCAGAGTGATCGTCCAGCCTGCTGCAGGTCTGACCTGCTAGGTGAATCTGCCCAGTCACTACATGGAGTCCCGGGCTGCAGAAGCAACCCTAATCATCTGGGCTGTTCCTAACAAAAGAAATGCAAGTTCTGCAACTCTACAGACTCTGGGGGCAATAACTGGAGTCTCAGGACTGTATTCCCTTAGGAAAGTCTTTCAGGCTTCTCCCAACTCCTAGTGATGTCAGCAGGGTCCTCATGCTAGGGTCATATGAAGAGGCTTCTTGGGTGAGCTGGATGACCTTGGACCAGCAGAGCTGGCAAGGAAGACTGGGAAAGCCTTCTCCTCACTTCTGGAGGTTTCTGGGCTGGTTCATTTGCCTCCTGGGAATCCACCTTGAATGTAGTTCTAGAAATGACCACTGGGGGCATCACTGTCTACAGTGCTCAATAGATCAAGAGGAATCAGGGTAGAGTCCTTAGTAGCAATTGTGTGTCTGACTCACTCAAAGGGACCTTTATCCCTAGCATCCTAGAGCAAGGTGGAACTCTCACAGGTGGGAAGTGGCTCCTGGTGTGCCAGGCTTTGTGACTTTTTTTAAGGCTAGAGTTGAATGGAGGGCTGTGGTCTTGGGGTCATCAGGGACAAAGGCTACGGGGGTCATTCATACTTAAATGTCAAATGATTGAATTGCTGTATAAGTCTACTGGTTCACTACGGTGTGACGATTTTTGGTTTTGTTTTGTAAACATTTACACGTGGATCTTTAGGCTCCTATCAGTTAACACAGTGAGTAGCCACAAGGGCTGCCGTGACCCTGGAGAAGAGGAGATCCTCCCACTTACTCGTGGAACTGTGGGAACTGTGAGACGGTACAATCACGATGCCAGGCAACTTTCCAGCTCTCCAATGTCAGGATGGGAGGGATCCTGTAACCCGGCAAGTCTGTACCTAGGAGCATAGATATTGAGAACGTACGTGCATATGAAAATGTGTATGTGAAGGTTTATAACAGCCTGGTGGAATCTGTGCCGATGTCTGTCAACTGAAGAGCAGACAAACTTGAAAAACTATATGTGAAGGTCCACTGTAATGGTCTGTCCTGTCTCTTTAAGAGGCAAGCCCCGCCCACTCCCTCCCTGTCAGCAGATCTTCCTGCTTGCAGCTTCCTCCCCCCACCCCCCCTTAAAGAGGCAGCATCTACCTCCCCCTATTTCTCCCCTTACCCCTTCTCCCTCTCTCTCTCTCTCTCTCCCTCCCTCTTTCTCTCTCGCCAGCCACCGTGTGGCTCCCTCCCCGGGACCAGCGCCTTTGGAGATCTGTGGCGTGGTCTTGTGGCGTATGCATCTGTCTCTCCTCGTGGCCTACTGCAGCCACTTGGGGAACTGCTCCATCCTTGCCTGGGACTGGCTGCTCTCAGAACCTGCTGTTTGCTGCCTGCTGCCTGCTGCCTGCTGCCACATGGCCCACTGCCTTTGCTTAGGGACCTGCAGCATCTGCCAGGGATCCTGCAGCATTTTTTTAATTAATCCGTTACATCCACAGTAGCACATTTCCCAGTAATCTCTTGGTGGAATCCATGCTTGTCCACTGAAGAGGAGATGAACATACATGGTCTGCTCTTTGGCAGGGGTTGGCGGGAGGGTTTCACTGAGCCACAGAAAGGAGAGAACTCTGACCTCTGACACATGCTAAACACTTGTAGGTCTAGAAAATGCTCAGGGCAGAAGCCACAGCCTCTGGCTTCCATCTCTGTGACAGGGCACACAATAACTGGAGGCACCTGGCAACTAGAGCTGGAAGCTGTGAACCAGCTCCGGGCTTTTCTTCACAAGAAGTTAAGCCAGCTGAAGCCTTAATGAATGGCTCTGCAGTGAAGCAGAAAATGGAATACATTGTCTGATACCCACTTCCCCGTGGAAGAGCCAAGCCAGCTGAAGCCAGCACGGCACGGCCATCAGGTTGGCTCTCCAGTGATGCAGATAACTGTGTGATGGAGACTCACTTCCCTGTGGAAAGGCCAAGCCAGCTGAAGCCGGAATGCTGTAGATCTGAGACTGGTGCTCACGGGAAGCCCTGTACAGTTGTTTGGGGTGAGGGCTTCCACAATGTCATTGATGAGCGTGTCTTTTGCTGATGTTTGAAAGGTCAGTCGCTATGCTTTAAAGACACGTCCTGTTGCCTGTCACGGCTCCTTACTCAGGGCTGCTTGTGACGACGGTGCAGGGGGCCACTTTGAGCTCCACATCTCCCGACTCCTCACTATCCTGCACCTCCCTTTCTCTGACATCCACATCACCCTAATTGTTCCTTGTCGTGGTACAGCTGTCCTCTGACACAGCCTCCATACCGGGCACCGCTTGCCTCTCAAGCTTAGCCCACAGCCTGAGCCTCTGCTCTCTGGACTGGAATCTAGGTAGTGGGCCAGCTTTCGTGGGACTTGAATGTTTCCTGACTCTGTTCAAGGGTTCACTGTTGGGCTTCTCTCACAGGTCTTCCTGTGGAGTTCTCAGACATTCTGCTTCTCTGGCCAGTGCCAACAGTATAGACAGAGGGGCAAGTCACTGTATATAAGTCAGAGCCTCCTTGGAGCTGGGGGTTGGGTGGGTGTGTTATTACCAGTGTGAACCCTGGTCTGAGTTAGGGGATAGAGGGAGGAACAGATGTGTGATTCCATCAACAATGCCATTGTCAGTGTCCCCTTCGGCCACAATGGACTCTGCCTTCCCGCACCCTTTTCGTCCCAGCGTTCACATCTGCCCGGTCCTTCTGTGTATACTTGACTCACAGGTCCACACAGTGTTTGGGAAGCCTAACAGAGCACACAGTACGTGCGAGAGGGGCCTCGCACAGCCCTCTTAGTATTTGATAGAACTATGAGACTGGAGTTCCAGCCTCCTGCTCACCCAGCCCATCTTCAGAGTGAGGACAGTGGGAACCCCAGGGAGGAGATCTGGGCTCATAGTGTGGATTTATCATTAAGTGAGGCCTCTTCCTCCCCATAGGCTCATGGGGCCTGGGATAGCCCAGGCCCATCCATGGCTTTCAGATCCTGCACCTTCCTTTCTGGGGAGCAACTTTCCAGAACAAGGGTGTGGAATGGCTGTGAGGTGTCCCAGGGTGTGGCTGGCAAAGCTTCAGCCAGACCATGACCATGGGCTTCACTTAGCATCCAATTGCTACCCAGGTTGGGCAACTTCCAATCACGTTCCTGTTTATGTGATATTTACTGTGACAGGACACAAGCTGTCCAACAATGTGTCCTCGTATCCAGGTAAGCAAGGACCTGGGAGAAACTGAAGGAGAAAACAAGGTGGTAAATTCAACCTTTCCCTCGGTGTGGCCGCCTCTGCACAGAGGACCATCTGGGACCGGTCCTGGCCCAAGGGGCTACTTTCCACTCCTTCTGACCTTAAGCCTATGTCACACAGCCCCTGCTGACCTCTGCCCTTTCCACATCCCAGCCTGGTGCGCCTTCCCTCTCTCCTCAGAACTACACATCTCCAAATTCTGCTCCTCCCACTGCCCAGGGAATGAGCAAACCCAGTTCCTCACACTGGGTCCTCCCACTAGGCTCAACTGCACACTAGAGGCTTTGTTCCCTTTGCAAAAGTCCATTCCTCACTCAACAAATGGCAGATTTGTTGCTTCCACCGGAATCCCATCAGATGGTTGCAGGGAATTCACAAAGCCCCAAAAAATCCTAAGAAGGTGCAGCTCCGCTAGCGCTAAGAAATCCAATTAGGTCAGATCAAACCAAATGAAAATGCCCATCGTTTTATTAAGTACGGGGCTCTCGGGTGGCCGAGTGCATGGCAGGGGAGACAGGAAAGTGGGGAGCTCATGCAAACCCGGAACCACATGCTTCTCCTCCGGGAGCCCATTTAAATACTCTGTGGGAGGGTCAGGACCTGGCATGATGGGATTTGAAGTCCAGACTAATATACTTCCAGGCCAGGGGGGGCTGGGATAGATGCTAGGGGCTGGGCTACGCTCCAGACTTAACATTAACAATTCCATGTCATAAGCTGTGTTCAGGAGTGTGCAATCACCACCAACAGCTGGTTCCACGCCATTCCACCCCCACAATAGAGACTCTTGCCTGTGAGCAGTCCCTCCATCACTGCTCTGGAAACTGACAGTCTGCTTTCTGTCCCCGTGGACAGCCCCTGATGGGCAATTTTATCTGTCTGTCTGGCTGTCTGTTTAGGGACAGGGTCTCTAGGGTCTCATTATGTAGCTTGGGTTGTCCTGGAACTTGCTCTGTAGACCAGACTGGCCTCAGATTCACAGAGATCCATCTTCTTCCGCTTCCTGAAGGCTGGGATTAAAGACATGTGTCTCCTGACACTTTTTTGTTTTGTTTTGTTTTGTTTTTGAGACAGGGTTTCTCTGTGTAGCAGCTCTGACTCTCCTGGAACTCTCTCTGTAGACCAGGCTGGCCTCGAACTCACAGAGATCTGCCTACCTCTGCCTCCCGAGTATTGGGGTTAAAGCTGTGTGCCATCATCGACTGCCAGCTGACAGGTTGTATAGTTGGAGTCCTGCAGCTTGTCTGTTGTGTCTATTCCCTGTGGGTCACTCACCCTCTAGGGTAGTTCAGAGGTTCCTTCCTTTCATGGCTAGATCCTTTCCTACTGCACATAGGGAACTGTACTCCGAGGAGCTGTTCCTGACAATGAGGGAGTCTTGAATAAACTCTGTAGTTTTACTTGCTTTTCGTTGATTTTTAGCAACACTAATTTAGGAGAGCACACAGCCGAGAAGTGTGTTATTGGTCTCTATACAGTTAGACAGTTCTGCTGGAGATAACGCCTCTGACCACTCTGGCCCAGATTACTTCCTGAGGACTTGGCAGCCCTCTGTGAAATCACTTGTTCCTCTCTTTTGCCTGTGTGGGTGTCTGGTGGATGACATCAGGTGCTTGACAACCCCGTGTTTAGACTGTAGCGCTGCCACTCTCTTCTGATTGTGAGTCACACAACGAATCATGACTCTTCCTTCCTTTCTTCCTTCCTTCCTTCCTTCCTTCCTTCCTTCCTTCCTTCCTTCTTTCCTGCCTTCCTGCCTTCCTTCTTCCCTCCCTCTTTTTCCTCCCTCCCTCTCTCCCTCCCTCCTTTCTTTCTTTCTTTCTTGACAGTTTATTTAAAAACAAAACAAACACCTATTTCTCATTGCAAATTGTAGGTTGCTGAAAAGACACTTTCCACATTTGGTCTTTTCTTTCCCTTCCCTTCCCTTCCTTTTAATTTTTTAATTTTATTTTTATCCATTCCTTTTATTTTTTAATTTTATTTTTATCCATTCCTTTAATTTTTTAATTTTAATTTTTTAATCCATTTTACATACCAACCACAGCTCCCCCTCCTTCCCCTCTCACCCCCTCACCCCCTCACCCACCTTCTCAACCCATCCCCCATCCACTCCTCTGAAAGGTAAGGCCCTTGGGGAGTCAGCAAAGCCTGGCACATTGAGTTGAGGCAGGACCAAGCCCCTCCTCCTGCATCAAGGCTGAATAAGGTATCCCACCATAGGGAATGGGGTCCAAAAAGTCAGCTCATGTATTGGGGATGGATCCTGGTCCCACTGCCAGGGGCCCCTCAAACAGACCAAGCTACACCACCGTCACCCACCTGCTGAGGGCCTTGTTCAGTCAAGACCCCATTTCTATAGTGCACAGCTGGCTCGCCACGGCTTCTCTCACTTCCAGCTCGTCCCCCACACCACAGTACCCACCTCTAATCTCCTCAGTCTGGAGGCCTTATCCCTCCTCCTCTAGCCTGGCTGCCTCACGAATGAATTCTCCCACCCTCAGAATGTTCCGCTGGGGTGGCTGACATAGCGTGCTGCTGGCAGATTCTCCCTGTGTGCTGCAGGCAGATTCTTCCTGTGTGCTGCAGGCAGATTCTCCTGTGTGTTGCTGGCAGATTCTCCCCTTATGCTGCTGGCAGATTCTCCTGTGTGCTGCAGGCAGAGTCTCCCCTTGGCAGTCACAACATTCTGCCCCTATGAACTGCTAGCAGCCCTGTGGGATTTTCTTTTTTATTTTTAAGGATTTACTCATTTTGTGATTTTTGAATTTTTATTTATTTATTTCTATGGTGTGTGGGGCTTTTGCCTGCATATATGCCTGTGAACCATGTATATGCCTGGTACCCACCGAGACCCCTGGGACTGGAGTTACAGACAGTTCTGAGATGCATTGTGGGTGCTGGGAATCAACACTGAGTCCTCTAGAAAGAGCAGCAGGTGCTCGCGATCATAGAGCCATCTCTTCACCTTGTTTTTTTTTGTTTGTTTGTTTTTGTTTTTTGTTTTTTCTTTTCTTCATAAGCTTCTAGAGCTATCAGGGTTGTTGACTCCAAATGCCAGGAGTGGTTTCTGGTTGATTTAAACAGAGACAGAATTCGTGAGCTGGCCTGGCACTAGTTCCGAGAACAGGAACCTGAGTAACCAAACTCAAACCTTTGAAGGTTCACCATATAGATCAAGCTGGCCTTGAATTAGTAGAGATCTACCTGCATCTGCCTCTTGAGTGTTCAGATCAAAATCACCACGCCCTGCCACTTTTCCCCCCGCGCCCCCCCCCCCCCCCAGACAGAAACTTATGTAGTTCAGGCTGACCTTGAACTTGTTAAGTAGCCAAGGATAACTTTGAACTTCTGATCTCCCTACCTCTATCTTCCCAGTCCTGGGATTATAGATGTGCACCATCGCATTGGATTTGTGCGGTTTTGAGGACTGGACCCAAAGCTTTGTACATGCTTGTCAGTCATCTACCAATGGAGGCAGAGCCTGCTCTGTTGTGGCTCCATCTGGGCAACAGATACATCTGTACTAGTTAGTTCGCTGGTGGCTGTGGGAAAAGACTGGACAAGAAGTCATTTAATGGAGGAAGGGCTCATGTTGACTGACAGTTTAGGGAGGGATACTGTCTATTAGGGTGCTAAGCATGTGCCACAGATTGCCTGGGTTGAACCCCTCCAGGTCTCTCTGTTTGAGAGAAAGCTACTGTCCCTACAGTGACCCGTAGCCACCCTTGCTGGTCCTGCCCTATTGGTGCCTGGTCTTGGGCCAGTCTTCTCAAGTATCATCTGCTATAGATGCCCTGCCCTCCAGTCTGTTTCTGGAACAAGTCCAGCTCTCTCCCCCAGGTCTGTACCCTGTGTTCCTTCCATGTTGTTCCTGAAACAGTTCCTTCACTGTAGTTCAAATGTCAGCTTGGTGAGGTTGGCTCAGACAGTTCAACTTAAAGTACAACATCCCCCTCCCCCTGTATCAACACTCTCTGTATAACTTGTTCCATTTGATTTTCCTCGTAACATTTATGACCTTTTAGATAATTTATATTTACATGAATCAGGTCAATCAGGAGAAAGAACGGCACAACAGATAGAATAGGAATGGTTTACGTAATGAACAATCAACAAAAAAAGTGTACAGACAACTCTAAAGAGTAGCTAGAAGTTGCAGGATGTGGTTTCAGGGGGATCCCCTCCACAAGGCCTGGTTCACACTTGGTGGGGAAAAGGTGTGGCCGCAGCCCAGGGTGTCTGCCTGGGTCAGGGATGGGAATAATCAGGAAAGAGGAGACCGAATAGAGAAAGGCCCACGTGCTTCCTAGCAAGCAGAAAGCTTGTCTTTTCTGGCAGGTCTGCATCTTGATAGAAAGCCATTTGGGGCCGACGAGGCTGGTGGGACTGAACGACCTGGACGGCCTGAGTGTTCAGAGCTCCGTGGATAGACAAAAGACAGAGCTCTGAAGTCAACCTGAACAAGTGCCGAATGAGATAAATACATATTCTCCACGAGAAAGGCAGTGATGTTTGTCTTTCCGTCTGTTCTCTTCCCTTGTACTTCCGTCAGACTCCACGGTCCCACACACGGCCACCCTTGTGCTTTCACGCCAGACATACATATGTATTTGTGTACATATTTACTTGTGCATTCTGAAAGTGAAAGAAAACAAGCAAAACTTGTCCTTCTGAGTCTGTTAAGAATAAGACAGGCCAAGATTTAGGGAAAGGACTATTCCCAGTGACTCGTTTCTACTAGCCGTATATCTAGAGCCCCTAGCCAGAAATAAGTCTTCACCACATGGGTCTGGGAAGGATGCTTCGGGTCCAAACATGACAGCATGCTAATTTATTTCACCTCTGCTCTTTAAGTATGTGTTAGAAAAACATGGAAGTAGATTCAGGCAAAATAGATTGGGAAGCTGTGAGGCTGTTATGTCTACCATAGATTCTGGGGGGCTGTGGGGTTCGACCTTCAGCATTTCCAGTCACAGACTAAGTAAGCAGCAGACTGACAGTGGCCCTGGCTCTGTCAATCACACGGGCACATTGTTCTCCTCTGGTTCAGGGTATCAGACACGGGTGCCTGTGTGGTGAGGTGTTCAGAGGAATGAATGAATAAAGGACAAGCTGGCATCTTTCCCACGACTTTGAAATGATAGCCTGCTTCCTAATCTCTGGTCCTAGAGCACCGGCCCTGCCCGCTCACACCCAGAAGGTCAGGCCTCCTGATCAACACCTTCTATAGAGAGGTCAAGACCTGGGCCGTGCCAATTCCTCAGCACAAGCCAGAGCAAGTCAGAGGGTGCTCATTAAGATTGTTTGTGGATACTTGAGCCCGTCCACCTTTGGTCCAGACAGGCACAGAGATGCCATTGTGGGACCAGCACCCGTCTCCAGAGCCATGGAGTGTAGACAGCCACACAGGAAATGAAATCCTCCTCCAGACCTGACCTCCTAGGTTTCAGGGCAGGGGCCAAGTTCAGGAACTGCAGAGTGGGGAGTGGAAGGCACAGATCCTACCGGGAAGGAAGATGGGCTAAGGCCTGGAGCCAGGGCAGACATCATGAATTCAGAACACAGGTTGGCACATGTGGTCATGGTGCTTTTTGCATCATTTACACAAAGAGAGTGTGATCTGGCCATGTGGATGATGGAGGAGGGTCATCTGTATATCTGTTGTTTCATTGGTTAATTAATAAAAAAACTGCTTGGCCTGATAGGTCAGAACATAGGTAGGCAAAGTAGACAGAACAGAATTGTGGGAGAAAGAAAGCAGAGTCAGGCAGATGCTTCAGGCAGATGCCATGCCACTCCTCTTTGAGACAGACGTAGGTTAAGATCTTTCCTGGTAAGCTACCATCTCGTGGTGCTACACAGATTACTAAATATGGGTTAAAGCAAGATATGAGAATTAGCCAATAAGAGGCTAAAACTAATGGGCCAGACAGTGTTTAAATGAATACAGTTTCGGTGAAATTATTCTGGGGTAAAGCTAGCCGGTGGCCAGAGGAACGCATCCCGCAGTTCCTTCTACATGTGGAGAGCCTCCACATGAAATTCCAGAGGAGCAAAGTTCAATAGAAAAACAGGGGTGGGCTCAGGTCAGGCTGTGATGGTCGCTGGTTCTTCATCCCACCTCAGGGCACAAGACGGCAAGAAATGAACACATGTGGACCTCAGTTCTACCTGGCATATTTGGTTCTGAAAATGTCCTCTCAGCAGGTCCTTGAATGACAAGAACAGCAGAAGGTCAGGACACCTTGTTGGAGATGAATTCCCCTGACCTCACAGCAATGAAACCCCTTCACCTGTCCCTTTAGGGGGACAAATATTCATGTGTGGCTGGAATTCTTTGTGCAGCCAACTTAAAATCGTGTGAACGATGGAAATGAGCCCTACCTAGTGGTTGAGGAGATGGGCATTGGCCAGGCAGTGGAAAAAGACCATGACATCTGAGAGTAAGAAGTGCCCTGCAGAGCTCACAGCTGGGTCACAATCAGGCCTAGAGCAGGGGATCTGTTCTGATGATGTTCAAATTGACAAGAGTCAGGAGTCTGTGTCCCCACTTACAGGAAGGTCCAGCTGAGGAATCAATGCATGAAAAAAACAATGAAGTGGGCTCCCTCCAGGGCAGCGGCCAAGCCATCTGGGGACTAGCAACAGTCCCTGGTGGTGTAGCTCAGCCCCATTCTCTGCACAGGAGGTCAGAATCCAGATCTCAGTGGACACAGCTCAGGGCAGCCATGGCAGATGGAAGCCAGGGCTGTGAGGGGAGCTTGGCCCTCCCTCCCTGCACAATGAGCAACCTCACTGCCCCTGACTCAGTCGTCTTCCCAGGGTCCATTGGGAGCACAAATATTTGTGGCACAGACATTGCAGGGCATTGCGTGTCTTTCTTCATCTGTAGGTGACATTGAGTTCATTATCATCAGATCCCAACAACAACAACCTTCCACCTCCATGATGGATGTGGATATGGCCATGAGAGAAGGACAGTAGGGAAGTGGTCAGTGCCAAGTGGGCACACATCCCTGATCACGGGGGATATAAAGGGCACCCTGTAAGCATCCAGAGCAGACCTTCCCCAGGTGACCTGCCTTGTGTGAGAGCCCAGCTAGTGACTGAAGATGAAGAGCCTGCTCTTGACCTTCATACTTCTGGGGCTGGTGGCTGTTCTGAAGGCCCAAGAACTTCCAACAGATGACCAGGAAGATGTGAGGAAGGGACCGTAAATGGGGAGGGGTGGGATAAAGGCATGGCCTTGTGCTTGGTGCTGGTAGATTTGAGCTGAGGTGTAACATGTCTCCTTGAAGGTTGAACTTGACCTTGCACTGAGCAGTCAGAACTGGGCTTCCACTATTCTAACAGAAGATGGGCATCGTCCTGAAGATAGGGGTTTAGAACAGAAAGTAGATTTTGGTGAGGGGTCCTTGTTCACATGATACCCAGAGCTAGAAGGCCTCGAGGACAAGGGCATTCATCCAGTGCTGAGGTGTAGGCCTCAAGAGTTTAGATACCTGGATGGGGATCACACACTTTCTATCATCATGGGCTTGAGTAGCCTAAAGCGCTGGTTTCTGTTTTCTGACCAAAGGTTCTGGGACAAACAGGGTTAGCCCTTCTCAGTGGCTGCAGCGTGGGCTCTGAGTGTCTATTCAGATGCTAGCCCATGTGCTGGAGCCTGGGATAGGATTAGGGACACAACTGGGCATGTTCAAAGCTTTGTCTCCTGTAGTATTCTGGGACCTGGTATCCAAAGGCCACGATATACAATGGCAGCCTACCCAGTTACAAGATACCCTCAAAGGTTTTCCCTGTGAAGGTGACAGCCGTGGAAGGAGGAGACCTGGAAGCCGACATTATATTCTGGTACGTGTCCCCAGCTGTGGGCCTCTCTAGTTGTTTGTGTCTCCCTTGCCATCCATGTTTTGAGTTTGGGAAACTAAAAATTTCTGCCATTGAGGGGACACATTCCCAAGCAATTTCCTAAAGCAGTAACATGGAATTTAGATCACCTGACCAGGGCTGAGTCACCAAAAGAGCTGAGAGGCTCCGCTCTGCTGCTGAGAGCAGCCTGACTGTAGACTTGTGTTTACAGGAAGAATGGTCAGTGCCAAGACATTAAAATCATGATGAAAAAAAACTAAGGAGCCTGGCAAATACACCTCCTGTGAGTTCCTGTGTCTTAGGGTGTCCTGCAGTGGCAGCCCTTGGATAGATGGGTCCTTGCCTGGTCCAGCTTGTAGGACCGACCATCCACTCACTTTCCACGTACCAGATATAGAGGTTGTTGTGTATTCAACCCTAGCAACTGACAGGCTCTTGGTCCCCTGTCTTAGATATCAGCTCTTGACCCATGAGAAAACCATGCTAAAGAGCAGAAAGCCAGGCAGGGAGATGGATGCTCAGGCCTGGTCCAACATTAGCCCCCTTCTTGGAACATCTTAGGTGGCCTTGACAGCTTCAAAGAAAAGACTCCTGTCTAACTATGGAGAAGATGGAAAGGCCAGGGCTAGACTAGACAGGTCTCCTGGGTGACCACTGAAGTGTTCCAAGGTGTTCCCTCACATGGTCTGCAATGGTGACTCAGGGATAAGACACTGAGAGCTATTTCTGTTCACCTGCAGTTCACGGCAAGAAGTCCATCTATATCACACAGCTGCCGGTGAAGGACCACTACATCTTCTACTGTGAAGCTCATCACCACGGGAAGTTATTTGGAATGGGAAAGCTAATGGGTGAGGTGCTACGGAGGCCCCAAGTCCTGTGTCTGGTGTCTGCTTCTAGCAGCCATGAGAAGGGCAGCAGCCATGCCTAGCAATGCGGGCTGGGAAGCCTCTTGGTGCTGTGCCCAGGGTGCTGTCCAGGAAATGCGTGAGCTCCAAAGAGAAAAGAGGCTAAAACTGTGTGGGCATGGGGCTTTTGTGGCCTTTGGAGACCTGAGCACTCAGGAACAGTCTCCACCTCTGGAGCCAGCAAATGCCACCCCCAGGGATCTCAGTCAAGGGTCAGGTCAAAGGGAATGTCTTAGCAGAGGCCTTTATGGTAGGTAGAGATCCTCCAGGGTCAGGGGACAGCCTCATGTCCCTGAGATTCAGGGCTCTTACAGGTCTGTGGAGTGACCTGTATGTCTGCAGAGGTTCTCCCTAGGGCCTGAGGGTACCTTGGTGTCTGGGTGTCCACACCCAGGTCGTTGTTAACCACCAGAGTCCTCTCTCAACCTTCCTGCTGGTTAATGCTCCCATCCCTGTGTCTCTGGCTCTCTGCAGAGCTGAGCCCCACCCCCTAAGCCTGCCCGACCTCCCCACAGGGAGAAACCCTGAGGAAAACCCAGAGGCCATGAAAGAATTTAAGAAATTTGTACAGCGTAAGGGACTCAAAGAGGAAGACATCCTTGTACCAGAGTTGAAAGGTGAGAACAGGACTGTCCATGCCTCTCTTGTTTCCCCTATATCACTGCTACCTGTCTGTTTCCACAAGTCATGTCTGTCTGAGTGCTTTTGCGTCCTCTCTGTGCCTGGTCTTATTGTCCCTTATGTGTTGTTTCATGTCTGTCCATGTGCCCTCTGTCTCTGTGGTATCTCCATCATTTCCTCAGGGTCACAATGTCACATTCTGAGCTTCTGTCCCTGTGTACCTCCAAGTCTGCTGTGCTTCTGTCCACTCTCTCCCTTGCTCTCTCTGGATCCCTAGTTTCTCCACTGCAGCTTCAAGGTCCTGTCAGCTCTCCCAGGGTTGCCAGGCCCTGCCTCAGGTCTTTGCTGAGGGAGGGTCTGAGCCGCAGGTGTGATGGGGTCATGTACAGGGCCCTTCTCACCCCTGGGCTTCTTTTGGTTTCTACAGAGCACTGTGTGCCTGAAAGCGACTAGGGTAAGTCTCCCCCTACTATGCCCCACCTGCAGAAATGTGGAAAAGCCTAGAATGCCTGTCTCAGGAAGCCCTGGTCCTCATCCCATCCCCACAGACAGGTGTTGTCACCGGGGAGGTGGCCCTGAGTGCAGTTTCCAGGACAGCTGGAAAGTCCTTCCTTTTTGTCATGATCTTTCCTAGTCCCTGATCTCTGCTTTGCCCTGTTCTTCCCATTCTCTCCAGGGTGGTAGAGACCTGGCTGCTCATGGGAGTGGTGAGGGATCTCTTCAGAGGGCCCCGTCTCCTAGCAGGGAAATCACGGAACCAGGGGGAAAGAGATCTCTGTCCCATATATGCCCTGGGCCGTTTCTGTCCATGACTCCCTGACTGCTGCTACTACAGAATAAGGGGGGGAGGGGAACTTATCTCTTTTCTCTCTGTCACAGCAGCTACCCAGGTTTGCACCTGCTGAGCAAGCCTTGCTGCCCAAACCTGACTGTGACATCCCTGTACAACGCCTCTCCTGGACCAAACTCCCCACTGCCCCTCCTCCACACTTTGGCCTCCCCTCTCCCACCTGATACTAAATAAAACCCTTTAGCAGTACTCTGGCTCAGCCTGTCTGTGAAGGGCCTTGTGTGGGTTTGAAAAGCCCTGATGCCAGCAGAGACAAGGGAAAGCATACAGTGACATTGATGGGCTGGTGCCCAAGGAGCATGGCATCTGACTTCCTGGAGAGCCATGTGAGGTCCTAGAGCCCCACCTGATGAGCCACTTGCTGTCAGGCTGGCCCCTGCCAGGAGTGTCTAAGAAGCCCCTGTGGAAGCAGGGTTGTTAGGGGTCATCAGGGCTTTGGGCAGTGTGACTGTCACCACAGGGCTCCTAGTCTAGGAGGACTTGGTGGGCTGCCAGGAAGACCCCTCCTTGAGAAGTTTAGGTCAGTGACAGGGTGGAGCTAGGGTGGGTGGCTCCTCTATCATGTCCCCTCAGGAAACACAGAAGCAGCCACAGCCCAGTTCCCCACCCCAGGCCTCCCCTTGCTTTTCCAAGGACAAGGGTGTAGGGTTTCACTGTCCAATAGGGACATGGTGGCCACAGTGTGGGAGAAGATGTCCCGACCCCAGGTGATCAATACAGCCTCAGAGTGCAAACCCCATGGTGCTGGCTGTCCAGCATGTCACCTCTGCTGAGGGTTGCTGGAACTCAGGCTAGTGCCCCTCAGCTCAGTGACCCTCCAGTCTAACTCCGCTTGATTTGCTGTTCTCTCCGAATTCCTCTCCTTCTGGACCTAGCTCTTGCTGGGAGCTCTTGGGAATTCCTAAGGAGGGTGAGCTCTGCAGGTGCAGGTGAGGCCTGAAGCCTCCAGGCCACTCTGGAGGGCAGGGCCCGGTCAGGCCTGATCCTAAATACCAGGCTCTCTTTGATTTAGACAAGGACTATGCATGGATTTTAACTGGGGATCCTAGAATAAACCCCAATTCAAAAATTTGATGTTGTTCTCTTTTGTAGTCAGTAGTTCAGGAAAACTTCTAATTGAATCCAAAATATGCAGAGACTGCAATCTGACACCACACCCATTACAGTATCACAGCTCCCCGCCCCCAGCAGGGGGGGGGGGAGTACTGGGACTGATCTGTCACCCTTTGGACTGAGTGTGAAAGCTCAGGGACTTGACTGTGCCCTGGAGCAATGCGCAGAATCCTAGCAGGACACAAAGTGGAGAGGCCTCCTCTCCTGCCAGCTGCCCTGCAACTGAGCCTTTGCTGACTTCCTGGGCTTCACTACTGCTGGAAGGGAAGCACCAGGGACTCCATTTGGGCAGGGACCACTTCCTTTTTTTGAACTTGGAACCCATTTTTTTAAGACATACTGACCAACCAACCAACTTGTGGTTTGCTGTGTGTGGTTTGTTGGCCCCTCTTCACCTGGACGGAGGTTTTTCAGGTGTTCTGATCACGTGTTAGGGGCTGGGCAGATAGCAAGGTAGAGCCAAAGGAACTTTAAAAATGTTATGTTTAGACCACAGTGTTTATGCAGGAATGCACAAGTTATGGCATAGGTGTGGAGGTCACAGGACAGCTTTATGGACACAGCATTCTTTCCAGTTTTACCTGGGTTCTTTCTGGGATTGAGTCAAGTGGTCAGGGTGGGTGCATCTAGTGTGCTTCTCACTCACAGAGTGACCCTGCTGGTACCAATGGTGCTTTCTCTTTGCCACAGTTAAGCAACTAGAGGCCCCCAAGTCCGGGATCTTCAGACTAGTGTGTTAGTTTTCTGTGCTCTGCTAAAATACTCTGGCATCGTGACTTAAGTAAGGAAGGAGGGAGTTTGGCTCACAGTTTCAGATCACAGTCTGTCAAGAAGTCAAGGTGGCAGCAGCTAGAGGGAACTGGTCACATCAAATCCACAGTCATGAAGCACAGACTGGGCCAACCAGAAGACTCAGGGTAAATCAGCTTGTCACCAAGCCTGACCCTGAGTTCAGTCCTCCTTTTTCACATGAGGAAGGAGAGGCTTGATTCCTGCAAGTTGTCCTCTGAGCTCTACATGGTGACCGTGTCATCTGAACACACACACCGGCACGCACACGCACAGACACAGGCACAAACACACCCATGCAAAGAAAATAATAATAAAATGTGATATAAAATTAAAACAGCATAGGTTGATGAATGTTTGTGTTCAGCGCTATATATATATATATATATATATATATATATATATATATATATATCTGAGAATGGATCCACCCACAGTGGACAGTTAAATTCACCTCAGCAAACCTAAACAAGACAATCCCCACAGGCGTGCTCAGCCCTTCTTCCTGATGATTTCCATCAGGCTGACAACGGAATGGACAACCACAGCTCCCACCTGGAGGGTGCTACTCAGTTAATTCTGTCTGTCCTGTGGATGGTGTTTAGCATCTGAGCACTGCATGCCAGGCTGTTTGAAGCTTTACGTCTGACGAATGTCAATAGGGAACAGTTTAGCGCTACAGGAAAAATATTCAACATAACCAGCAGAACAAACATGTAATAGCGAACTAACTTGCTTTTTTTCTTTTTTTTCCAGTTTTTTGAGACAGGATTTCTCTGTGTAACAGCAATGGCTGTCCTGGAACTCAGTTTGTAGACCAGGCTGGCCACAAACTCATAAAGATCTGCCTTCCTCTGCCTCCCAAGTGCTGGGTTTAAAGGTGTGCACCACCACTGTCCAGTCAAATAACTTTCTCAAAAGTAAATGATCATTAGAGGTATTTTCACTAGATTACTTGTAAATGCTTTTTTTGGGGGGGGGGGTATTAGTTGAGAGATCAAAGCTACAGATGACAAGAGACATACCAGGAGGCTAGAATCACATAGAGCATCATGGCAGAGATGGGGTTCTGCACTGCTCTGTGCTGCCACCCAGGGCACTCTGAGTGCTCCCTCTATCTGGAGTCCCTGACTCAGGCCAAACACAGGTTTTGGCTTCAGTGCAGAGAAGAATTTCGGGATGAACCTGTATGAGGCAGAGTTGGTGACTGGCTCAAAGAGAAAGTTCAAAAAGAGTGTGCAGGAACTCCAGATTTGGGGACATGGCCATCTCAAAGAAGAGAGTCACAGTTTACTATATGAACATGAAACCTTTGGTATAAACACAGGTAAAGAGAGAGACACTCAGGGAAAAAATAGAACATCCCAGTTCTCAATGGAGAGTTGCTCTTTAGTTTTGCTATAAATACTGTCTTGATAGCTCTCAAATTATGTCTCAAAATAGATATTAAAGATTCCAGCCCCGAATTTATGAGCCAGTCAGGGAGTTTGTTATGAGATTGTGTCTCCTAGAGGTATCAGAAGCTTCCCCATAAAGTCTCAGCAGCATGGCGGCCTAACCATGAGTTGAAGGACAACAGCAATAGACAAGCTAAGGTGGTTGGGGAACAGACAAGAAGAGACCTCAAGAACTACAGGAATGAGGGGATGCTGGGAACAGGAGAAATAGTCTTCCCCAGGGAAGACTACACCGACTGGTTATTTAATATTACATGGTCAGCCCCGAAAACACACAATCAATTAACAGAATGTAAGCTGAACAGGTTGTACCTATGTACCTATATAATATATATTCCTATATTATATATATTATACATATATACATGTGACAGATGAGATAAACAGATAAAAAATGACATGTGTGAACAGTCATTTGTTTGTTGAATAATAAAGCAAAAGGTAGTTTGCAGGAAAAGAGAGGCGGGATCATATATACACACTTAATGGAAAAAGAGGCTGTGAATTTGAAAAAGAGCAAGCAGGGCTATATGTTTGGAGGGAGGGGGGAAATGATGTACTTATAGTATAATCTCAAAAACTGAATGAAATAATAATAAATCTAGCCCAAAACAATAATTTAAATTATTTGTGATCCTCTTAAAGACCTGAAAAGTTAACAGTGCACATAAAATATGATTTTTTTGTTATGTGTGTCTCTACATAAAATTTTATGCATATGTATATATGTGTCCCTTATAAAATCTCAAGGCCTGGAGGGGTACTTGTAATCCCAGCACTGGGAGGGACTCATTGGCTAGCTACCCTAACTGCTGAGTGCCAAGTCAGAGAAGAGACCTTGTCTCAAAAATAACAAGGTGGACCCGCATCATGAGGAAGGAATACTGAGGTTGACTTCTGGCCTTAAAATTATAGAGATCGACCTGCCTCTACCACTGCCTCTGCCTCTGGGACACTGGGATTAAAGGCACGCAACACCACACCCAGCTCATCTTTGTCCAGGCCTGAAGCATTGTCCTCTCTCCAGAACAAAGCCCTGTCTGCATCAGCCCTCCTACCTCATTCTTCCTGCCTCTCTTTCCCTGCAAACTGCCTTTTGCTTTATGACTGAACAAAACTCCAGTGTTCATTCATGGCATTTTCTGTATCTGCGCATCTCAGCCTTCTGTGGGTATCTAGGCTGATTCTGCATCTCGGCTGTGTGAACAACATGGCAATCAACACACATGTGCAGGTTTCCCTGAGCTACAATGACTAGAATCTTTTGGGTATAAATTTGGGGGTGCTTGCTGGAGCTGGATCATTTTCTGGTTCTATTTTTAGTTTTCTGAGGAACCTCCAAACTAGTTTTTGTAGTGGCTTCTCTGGTTTCTGTCCCCATAAACAATGTGTTAGGGTTTATTTTCCCTGCACCATCCCAGAATTTTTGGGTACTTGTCTTCTCTACACCTGCCATTCTGAACTGAGTGAGGGGAACAAACCTCACTGTTGTGTTTATTTGTGTTTCCCTGATGGTAAACAGGGTAAAACACTATTTCACATACTGTTGATGATTTATTCTACCATTTTAGAAACTCATTGTTCAATCCATCTGATGGAGGAGAGTTATCTGTCTATGTTTCTTTCATTGGTTAATTAATAAAGAAAACTGCCTTGGCCCTTTAAGAACAGAAAATTAGGTAGGTGGAGTAGACAGAACAGAATTGTGGGAACAAGGAAGTAGAGTTGTGGAGACGCTTCAGGCAGTCTCCATAGGAGTCTCCATGCTGCTCCTCTCCGAGATGGACGCAGGTTAAGATCTCTCCTGGTAAGCCACAACTCGTGGTGCTACCCAGATTACTAAATATGGGTTAAAGGAAGATGTGAGAATTAACCAATAAGAGGCTGAAACTATGGGCCAGGCAGTGTTTTAAAAGAATACAGTTTCCGTGTAATTATTTCGGGTATAAAGCTAGCCGGTTGCTGGGAACTGGGCGGCGGGAACTCAGCCACGTCGCCGCTTCCCACTACAGATTGGCGCTCCAACGTGGTGACTAAATCCACTTAAAAACCTTGCCCGCTTGGGATCGGAAAGAAAGTTCTCTGAGACCATGCCAATGGCTCACTGCTCCCTTCCTGCACCTGGGCAGATGGCGGAATCAGGCTTAGGCGAGCAGGACAGCATTTGCGGATTCCTGCTGCCATAGAGAGAGAGGTGTTTTCAGACTGCTCTTTACGTCAGATTTGGCTGTAACTTGGATTAAAAGAGTTTCTGTGCTGCACGCTCAGTCTCAGAATTAAACTGCTGAGTGCGGCTCCAATGTCGACTGCTGTGTGCCTGGAACTGTGTGCGGCTCAGGGGCACCAAATGACTGAGGCAGGAACGGCTTTGGCTCTGCTCAGCCATGTTGAATTGTGCTGACCTCAGGCAGGAACTATCGTAATTACCATGATAACAGCGCAGTTAAGGTTTAGACTTGGCTATAAACAGGCAGTACCGTATTATTTTAAGAAGTGGTTAACCTTTTAAGAAATGCTCCTGGATAGTAAAAAATTACAGATTCACAATAGAAAAGATTCAGACATAGAAGGCCTTTAAATGGCTCACGTAGGCTTAAAAGAGAGAAAAAGAAAATATAGAGAATAAAGTTAATGCCTTAAAAAAAAAGGTTAAAGTCTTTAAAGAGACAGAGTACAGATAGTTATAGATTAAAAGAAGTAAAGTGATAGAGTAAAAATAAGCCACGTAAAAATGGAAAATTCACAGAGAGTCTGGATTATGTATTTTGTTGTGTTTTCTTTGATTTTTTTGACTGTAAAGGAGCTAAGTACAGAGAGACATTTCATTATATGGGCTGCCAGGCTAGACCAAAATGGACATCTTAATGGTATGACTTCAGGATTTGGATCTAAGAACATGATGCTTTGGAAAAGAGTTTCTTCTTTTGTTTTCACAGAGGACGAGACTCTGTGGATTGCTTCTATCCCAATATGGTATGATAGACCACGCCCTCCTGAAAGGTTGCTGTGAATATCTTCAAAAAATTACTTCACTCAACTGCCAACTGAGAGGAACCTAGCACACAGGTTATACCATGAAAGACCTAAATAACAACGCCCCCATTCAGCAGGAAGCAGTTTGGAGAGAAAAAACTGCGCCCCTTTTCCCAAATATTGCTTATAAATGTTCTTTTACATTTAAAGGGGGAGATGATATAGATATGAATTTGCATTGGTATAGATTTTAAGGTCAATTTTGTTATATGTATATGTATTTCTTATCTTGATTAAGCTATTGTGATTGTAGTTCATTTTAAAAACTGTAATGTATAATTAGGAAATATAGGTTGTTAATGGATAATCATTGATAATAGTTAAGCTTGTAGTCATGTTATTAGATTTTCTAGATATGTAGAGACATATTTCAGTTAGATAGACATTCTTCATATCTTTCAAAGACTGCAGAATATGGCATTTAATGTTTTAATAACTTAGGGTTTTTCATGACAATGAGACACATCTGCTCCTGGCAGCACCAATCTACTTCGAGAGGAGGATGGGCATCGAAGAGGCTACTTATGGAGTTTGTTAGCCATTTGGGCAAGAAACTGCTCTTGCCTGGACTGTTGCATAAACTGGACACAAGGAACCCACAGAAAGAGGACTGCTAAACTTGCCTAAAGGTGAGATGGTCTCTCAGGGTTCCTGATTCGTGAAAGAGTCTGCGAGACGTTCTGCAGGACACAGCAGAAAGTGACTGAACTGTCTTTGGAATTTTTCTGCTTCATGGAATTGTCTGCTGGATACTGTGGGCCTGAAGCCCGAAGATGGATGCCCCAACGGTACAGAGGAACTTTGGGTGACTGTCCAGGCAGCGAGTTGTCTCTGTCATTTCTAGAGTTTTATAAGTTACTTATTTCTTGTTTACTTAGGTAGCATTATATCCTTCTGGAGTCTTTGATGGAGTTGAAGAATAAATAGATAGTTATAGCTTTCCTTAGTTATGATAAAAGATAAAATAGATTTAAATATTGTAGCTGTAATACTTGCTTGATAACTGTTTTGTTATATGTAATTTTGCTATGTTAAAGTTGAAGCCTTTCTTTTTTGTTTAAACAGAAAAAGGGGAAATGATGGAGGAGAGTTATCTGTCTATGTTTCTTTCATTGGTTAATTAATAAAGAAAACTGCCTTGGCCCTTTAAGAACAGAAAATTAGGTAGGTGGAGTAGACAGAACAGAATTGTGGGAACAAGGAAGTAGAGTTGTGGAGACGCTTCAGGCAGTCTCCATAGGAGTCTCCATGCTGCTCCTCTCCGAGATGGACGCAGGTTAAGATCTCTCCTGGTAAGCCACAACTCGTGGTGCTACCCAGATTACTAAATATGGGTTAAAGGAAGATGTGAGAATTAACCAATAGGCTGAAACTATGGGCCAGGCAGTGTTTTAAAAGAATACAGTTTCCGTGTAATTATTTCGGGTATAAAGCTAGCCGGTTGCTGGGAACTGGGCGGCGGGAACTCAGCCACGCCGCTGCTTCCTTCTACATCCATCTGCTCATTTATTGGTTGGATAAGTTGTTTGGTAATAAATGTTTTGAGTATTTTACGTACTGTATGTCATTCCCCTGTTGGTTGTATAGCTGGAAAGATTCCTCCCCTTCAGTGACCGTCTCTTAACTCTGTTGATTATTTCCTTGGCTGTGCAGAAAGAATATTTTAATTTCACATGGTTCCTTTTCTCTTGGGATTATTTCCTATGCAATTTCAGTCCGATCCAGAAAGTCCTTTTCTCTGCCTGTATCCTGTGTCTTGAAGTGTTTTAACACCCCCCCCCCCAGCCAGCAGTTTCAGGTCGTGCATTAAGGTCTGTGTCCCATTCAGATTGTGTTTGCACAGGGCAATAGCCGAGGTCTAGCTTCATCTCCTGTGTGTGGGTATCAGTGTCCCCAGCACAGCTGACGAATAGATGTCTGTCTCTTCCCCACTGTGTGCTCTGAGCACTTTTGTCTAAAGTCGGGCGGCCGCAGCTATGTGTGTTTGAGTCTGTGCCCTGTATTCTGCCACACTGACTGGTGTGCCTGCTTCTGTGCTATACCATGCTATTTTTGTTACTGCAGCTCTGTAGTATAGTTTAAAACCATGTGCTACAACATCCCCAGCATTGCTGTTTCTGCCCAGGATGACTCTAGCTATTCAGGGCTTTGGGGGCTCACAAATGAGTTTTAGGATTAATTATCTATTTCTGTGACATGGTATAGGAGGTTCTCCTGTCAATGTGCAGCTTTCATTGGTTAATAAAGGAACTGCTTTGGGCCTATAGCAGAGCTATAGAAGAACAGAGCTAGACCGGGAAAACTAAACGAAATTCTGGGAAAACAAGACAGAGGGAAACATGCTGGAACTTTGCTGGTAGGCCACAACCTCGTGAAAATACACAGATTAATAGAAATGGGTTAAATTAAGATGTAAGAGTTAGCCAATAAGAAGTTAGAGCTAATGTGCCAAGCAGTGATGTAATGAATACAATTTCTGTGTGATTATTTCAGTTCAGGGTGGTTGGGACAAACAAGCAGCCTTCCTCCTACAGTGACATTAGACTTTTGACAGAAATTTGTATTGGAGCCTAAGCCGGCTGTTGGCAATATGGTCGTTTTCACAATATTGATTCCCCTAATCCATGGACATAGTGTTCCTTCTGCTATTGTGTTATCCAGGTTCTTCCATGCTTTGTTGTTTCTGTAGAAATGGAATATTTCTTCTCCTCCCCTTCCTCCTCCTCTTCTTTTTTCTTCCTCTTTTTGGCTGATATGATTTGGACATTTTCATGGTCTCTCAGCATGCTTGTTATTATTATTCAATTTCTTTATTTATTTCTTTATTATTAAAAATTTCCGCTTCCTCCCTGCCTCACATTTACCTCCCTGTTATCATTATTCAATTTAGAAAAGCTAATAATTTTTCAGGTTGATTTTATATTCTACTATTTTGCTGAATGTTTTTTAAATCAGATCTCAGAGTTTTCTATTTAATTTAGTAAAAAAGTAAAGTAATGTGAGTATAAGGATAACTGAATTTGATCCTTTCTTATTGATAGACTCCATTTCTTTGCCAGCCTTATTGCTATGGCTAAGACTTCAAGCACTGTATTGAATAAGAGCACTTCAGCTCTTCCCTGATTAGAACAATGTTGGCTTTGTTGAAAGTCAATCATCACCTACTGAAATGATCAGACGACATCTGTCTAGAGTTTGGGTTTGGGCTGCAATTACTAATTTGTGCATTCTCTTGCTTTCCTAGAAAGAAACCAGCTTGGTCATGCTGCCTGACCACCCAATGTTGCTGTGTTCAGTTTGCAAGAATTTTATTGAGAATTTTTGCATCTGTGGTCAACAGAGAAATTTATCTATAGTTTTCTACTTACAATCTTTGAATATCAAATGTTCTTGGTTTACAAAATGAAGGTGGCAGAAGTCCTTCTCTTACGGTATAGTCTGTAGAGCACTGGTGCTGATTCTTTTAAGTTTGTTGTAGAATTTAGCAGTGACTCCATCCTCTCCTGGGCTCTTCTTTGTTGGAAGATTATCAGTACTTTAACGTTGTTGCCCAATATAGATCCATTACAGTAGTGCATTTCCTCTTGATTTAGCTTGGGTAGGTCCTGTGGGTGGAGAATCTATACAGATCTTCTCGATTTTATAGAATTTTGCAGTATATTTCAAAATCTACCCTTTCATAATTTCCTCAAATATGACCTTGTGGGGTGCTGAAGAGATAGCTCAGAAGCTAAGAACACTTGCTGCTCTTGCAGAGGACCTGGGTTCAGATCCCAGTACCCACACACTGGCTTACAATCATCTATAGCTCCAGTTCTAGGGGATCTGATGCCTTCTTCTGACCTCACGGGAACCAGAAACACAGGTGGTGCATGTGTACACATGCACATATATAGGCAAACACTCGTCAACATAAATTTTTATATCTAAAAAATTAATTAGCTTGACATAAACCTAAGAACAAAAATGAAAACCTTGTAAAATTTAAAATTTTAAGCATTATAGAAGAATTTGAACATACTAAAGGTGGGTATGGTGTTCAAAGCTTGGTTTTCAGTTTTGCTTTGGCCCAGTGTTTCCTCACTATGCTCCCTTCCCTCCCTTTGAAATGGAAATGCATATCCTGTGTCATTGTATGTTGTAAGGATGTGATCTGCTTTTTCATTTTGATTTTACAAGAGCTTATAGTTAAGAGATTGCCATGAGCATCAGAGACTTTGAACTGTGGGTGTTTAACAGTGTTGAGGCTGTGATAGACTACAGGAACTAGTGAAACTGAACTAAATGCATTTTGTTTTATGATATGGATCTAAGTCTATGGGGGGCAGGGAGGGAAATGTTGTAATTTGAATGAAAATAGCCCCCATAGGTTCATAGGGAGAGGCACTATTTCACAAGGATTAGGAGGTGTTGCCTTCTTGGAGTAGGTTTGACTTTGTTGGAAGAAGCATGTCACTGGAGGGTGGACTTTGACTTTAGCCCAGGCCCAGAACCTGGCGGCTCTTTCTCTTCCTGCTTCCTGCAGATCTGGATGTAGAACTCTCAGCTACCTCTCCAGTGCCATATCTGCTTGCATGATCATCATGCTGCCCACCATGATGACAATGGGCTAAGCTTCTAAGCCTGCAAGCAAGCTGCATCTAAATGTTTTCCTTTATAAAAGTTGCTGTGGTCATGGTGTCTCTTCACAGCAATGGAAACCCTAACTGAGACGTTCTCCAATACGGTTTTATTTTTTAAATCTTCATTTTATATATCTATCTATCTATATCTATATCTATCTATCTATCTATCTATCTATCTATCTATCTATCTATCTATCTATCTATATGTGTGTGTGTGTGTGTGTGTGTTTTGCTTGCATATTGAGTACTTACTTAGTCTCTGTGGAAGACAGAAGAGCACATTTGATCCCTTTGGAATTGGAGCTACACACTGCTGTGAGCCATATTGTGAATGCTGAGACTAGAACCCTGGAAGAAAAATGGAGAAAGAAAGAGGGGGGAGGGAGGGAGGGAGGGAGGAAGGGATGGAGGGAGAGAGAGAGAGAGAGAGAGAAAGAGAGAGAGAGAGAGAGAGAGAGGAGAGAGAAGTTAGTACTCTTAACCAATGACCCATCCCTACAATCCCTCATTTTCAGGATCTTGATACACGGTCTTGCTAATTTGACCTATATGGCCTTGAAGTTGTTCGGTGACATAAGCAGGCCACAAACTCAGCATCCTCCTGCCTCAGCTTACCAAATAGCTAAGCTACAGACCCACATCTTCTCATTTTCAATGAGTTCAATGTATCACTTCCCTGCAGGATTCCTCTTTGGTCCATGAACGGCTCAGAGTTGAGTTGTGGCATTTTGAAGTCTGTTGAGGAACATACCCATCTCCCTCTGGCGCTGGGGTCTGGTATGTGCTCCATGAGCTTGGTGGACACTTCCCACACACTTTCAGTCCCTCGCAGTGTGTCCAGGTCATCCAGCACTAGGACAAGGTGCACTCTGTGTTGCACGTTGTGTGACTGTATAAGGGACTGTGGGTAGTGTTGCGTTGGTGAGGAGAGTTCACAGCTGCTGGGTGAGCAAGGCTGAGGCCTTCGGTGTCAATGCTGGTTTTCAGTCTTTGGTGGAGTGGGGTGGCATCTCCAACCTTAAATGTGGATCTCTCTCTCTCTCTCTCTCTCTCTCTCTCTCTCTCTCTCTCTCTCTCTCCATTTCTCTCTTTTTCTATTTCTTTCTATCTCTCTCTCCATCTCTTTCTCACCATTTTTCTAGTTCTGCTAGAAAGTTCTATTGCTCTGCCCTGTTGACTGCCTGCTCTGTTAACCTTTGGGATGGCAGCTCCTCTCCAAGGAATGGCATAACTGTCCTGTACGCTGCCCCTCACTATCCCATTAATTTTGCTTTGTTCTAGGTTTTACATCAGTTGATGTTACATCTTGTTAGATTAAAGTTGACCTACTGCAACTGTATACTTTCCCACCCAGTTCACCTCCATCAGCACTTTTAAAGTAGATTTCTCGTAGACAACAATAGCTATCATACGGTTTCAGCCATTTGTACTAGTCACTATGCTGTGTTTGATGGATTTTGACCATTTGCATGTAATGTAACTATTGATCAGTTAGGAATGATTTTAAGGGCAGTTGTAGCCCTTAAAATCCAGAAATGTGGACATCGGATGGAACTTGGTGGTAAAGTGCACCAAAGCCTGTGCCAGGCCTGGGGTAGATCCCAGCACTGCTAAGAGAACAAAACCAAAAACCTACAACATATGCTTGATCGTTCTGGAGGCAGAAGCCTGGCATCTGGTGATATTTTAAGGTCATATTTTGTCATTTAACAAGAAAGTTAGCATTGGAGCTATTGGGACTTGGCTCCCCTGAGACTGTCACAGGTAGGACATCTCATGTGAACTTGGGAAGCAGGGGAGCCCAGTCCACCATCCTCTCAGTTTCCATCCATGCTGATGATGTATCAGCCAGGTTTTCATCATCGCCTTAAACACACAGGAGGACAACTTAAAGAAGAAGGAGTTATTTTTGGCTCCTGGTGTCAGAGGTTCTGCCCACGATGGGTTGGTCTCATGGCCGAGGGCCTGTGGACTCAGAGCATAATAGCAGAGAGGGTTAAGAGGAACAGCTGACATCTCATGCCATCAAGGAAGCAGAGAGGAGGACAAGGTGTTCTCCATGACTAATTTCTACCAACCCTGGCCTTGGTCTGCAGTCTCTTCAAATAGGGCTGTCAGCTGGGACTAAGCCTTCTGCACACGAATCTTTGGGGGAAGATTCAGACCCATCCATGACAGTGTGGTTATCAACATCACACCTGCCCTTCAAGGCTGTGGGTCAGAGAAACACAAAAGGGAAGTGCAGGCTTAGACTGGGAAGCTGCTGGTCTCTCTGTTGTTAAGAAATGTCAACTGCAGTGGTAGGTGACATTAAGGCTCAGCCATCACCACTATCAGCTATAGCCCACCCCAGCACTGACACTTCAGGATTCAAATAGAGTCCATTCCACAAATGCAACAGCAGCTATCTGCTGCCACTTTAATTTCGTCTTACCAAGAAACCTAACTGGAAACCTTGAGATGAATCAGGTGCTAAGACACAGGCAAGAGAAATGAATAATGAGAGGCACGTGGCAAGTTAGAATGAACTCCAGCAGATTGACCGCATCCCTTGCTCTGTCAATCACATGGGCACATGTTCTCTGATTCAGGAAATCATACACGGGTGCCTGTGTGGTGAGGTGCTCAGAGGAATGAATCAAAGACACTAATGAAGGACAAGCTAGCAGGTTCAGAGACGCATCGCCTTGATTTGGAAATGATAGCCTGTTTTCTAATCTCTGGTCCCAAAGTGCCCCTCCCGGCTCACACGCAGAATGTCAGCCTCCTGCTCAACAACTTCTACAGTGAGGTCACGACCTGGGCTGTGCCAACTACTCAGCATAAGCCAGGGCAAGTCAGAGGGTGCTCATTAAGATTGTTTGTGGATACTTGAGCCCGTCCACCTTTGGTCCAGACAGGCACAGAGATGCCATTGTGGGACCAGCACCTGTCTCCAGAGCCATGGAGTGAAGACAGCCACACAGGAAATGAAATCCTTCTCCAGACTTCTAGGTTTCAGGGCAGGGGCCAAGTTCAGGAACTGCAGAGTGGAGAGTGGAAGGCACAGATCCTACCGGGAAGGAAGATGGGCTAAGGCCTGGAGCCATGGCAGACATCATGAATTCAGAACACAGGTTGGCACATGGAGTCATGGTGCTTTTTGCATCATTTACCCAAAAAGAGTGTGATCTGGACTTGTGGAGAGCCTGTGGGTGCTCAGAGATAACAAGGAGGGAACCTGTTGACTCCAGAGGAAGTGAGTTCAATAGGAGCACTGGGGTGGGCCCAGGCCAGGCTGTGATGGACGCTGGTTCTTCATCCCACCTCAGGGTACAAGATGGCAAGAAATGAACACATGTGGACCTCAGTTCTACATGGGCAGGTTTGGTTCTCAAAATGTCCACTCAGCAGGTCCACAGATGACAAGCAGAGCAGAAGGTCAAGTCGCCTTGTTGGAGATGTATCCCCCTGAGTTCACAGAGGTGAAGCCCCTTTACCTGTCCTTCATGGGCCATATATTCATGTGTGGCTGGAATTCTTCATGCAGTCAACTTAAAATCATGTGAACTACGGAAATGGAGCCCTACCTGGTGGTTGAGGAGATGGCATTGGCCAGACAGTGAGAAGGACCAGGGCATCTGAGAGTAAGAAGTGCCCTGCAGAGCCCACAGCTGGGTCAGGGTCATGGTGTGGCCTAGTGTGGCAGGGGGTCTGCCTGATGATGTACAAACTGATAAGAGTCAGGAGTCTGTGTCCACACTTACGGGAAGGTCCAGCTGGGGTATCCATGAATGGAAAGGACAATGAAGTGGGCTCCCTCCAGGGCAGCAGCCAAGCCATCTGGGGACTAGCAACAGTCCCTGGTGGTGTAGCTCAGCCCCATTCTCTGCACAGGAGGTCAGAATCCAGAACTCAGTGGACACAGCTCAGGGCAGCCATGGCAGATGGAGGCCAGGGCTGTGAATCCTGGCCCTCCCTCCGTGCCCAATGAGCAACCTCACTGCCCCTGACTCACTCATCTTCCCAGGGTCCTTTGTGAGCACAGTATTGGTGGCACAGACATTGCAGGGCATTGTGTGTCTTTCTTCGTCTGTGGGTGACATTGAGTTCATTGTCATCAGATCCCAACAACAACAATCTTCCACCTCCATGATGGATGTGGATTTGGCCATGAGACAAGGACGGGAGGGACGTGGTCAGTGCCAAGTGGGCACACATCCCTGGCCACGGGGGATATAAAGGGCACCCTGTGAGCAGCCAGAGCAGACCTTCCCCAGGTGACCTGCCTTGTGTGAGAGCCCAGCTAGTTACTGAAGATGAAGAGCCTGCTCTTGACCTCCATGCTTCTGGGGCTGGTGGCTGTCCTGAAGGCCCAAGAACTTCCAACAGATGACCAGGAAGATGTGAGGAAGGGACCGTAAATGGGGAGGGGTGGGATAAAGGCATGGCCTTCTGCTTGGTGCTGGTAGATTTGAGCTGAGGTGCAGCATGTTTCCTTGAAGGTTGAACTTGACCTTGCACTGAGTAGTCAGAACTGGGCTTCCACTATTCTAACAGAAGGTTGGCGTCCTCCAGAAGATAGGGGTAAAACAGAAAGCAGATTTTGGTGAGGGGTCCTTGTTCACATGATACCCAGAGCTAGAAGGCCTCGAGGACAAGGGTGTTCATCCAGTGCTGAGGTGTAGGCCTCAAGAGTTTAAGATACCTGGATGGGGAGAACACACTTTCTATCATCATGGTGTTGGGTAGCCTAAAGCGCTGGTTTCTGTTTTCTGACCAAAGGTTCTGGGACAAACAGGGTTAGTTAGCCCTTCTCAGTGGCTGCAGCCTGGGCTCTGATTGTCTATTCAGGTGCTAGCCCATGTGCTGGAGCCTGGGATAGGATTAGGGCCACGACTGGGCATGTTCAAAGCTTTGTCTCCTGCAGTACTCTGGGACCTGGTATCCAAAGGCCACAATATACAATGGCAGCCTACCCAGTTACAAGATACCCTCAAAGGTTTTCCCTGTGAAGGTGACAGCCGTGGAAGGAGGAGACCTGGAGGCCAACATTATATTATGGTACGTGTCCCCAGCTGTGTGCCTCTGTATTGTTTGTGAATCCCTTGCTATCCATGTTTTGAGTTTGGGAAACTAAAAATTTCTGCCTTTGAGGAAACACAGTCCCAAGCAGTTTTCTAAAGCAGTAACATGGAATTTAGGAGATCACCTGACCAGGGCTGAGTCACCAAAAGAGCTGAAAGGCTCTGCTCTGCTGCTGAGAGCAGCCTGACTGTGGACTTGTGTTTACAGGATGAATGATCAGTGCCACGACATTAAAATTCTGATGAAGAAAACTAAGGAGCCTGGCAAATTCACCTCCTGTGAGTCCCTGTGTCTTAGGTTGTCCTGGAGTGGCAGCCCTTGAATAGATGGGTCCTTGCCTGATCCAGCTTGTAGGACCGACCATCCACTCACTTTCCACGTACCAGATATAGAGGTCATTGTGTAGTCAACCCTAGCAACTGACAGGCTCTTGGTCCCCTGCGAAGATCTCAACTCTTGACCCATGAGAAAACCATGCTAAGAGCAGAAAGCCAGGCAGGGAGATGGATGCTCAGGCCTGGTCCAACCTCAGCCCCCTTCTCTGAACATCGTAGGTGGCCTTGACAGCTTCAAAGAAAGGACTCCTGTCTAACTATGGAGAAGATGGAAAGGCCAGGGCTAGACTAGACAGGTCTCCTGGGTGACCACTGAGGTGTTCCAAGGTGTTCCCTCACATGGTCTGCAATGAGACTCAAGGATAAGACACTATGATCTATTTCTGTTCACCCGCAGTTCACGGCAAGAAGTCCATCTATATCACACAGCTGCCGGTGAAGGACCACTACATCTTCTACTGTGAAGGCCATTACCACGGGAAGTTCTTTGCCATGGGAAAGCTCATGGGTGAGGTGCCATGGAGGCCCCAATCCTGTTTCTGGTGTCTGTTTCCAGCAGCCATGCTTGGCACTGGGGACTGGGAAGCCTCTTGGTGCTGTGCCCAGGGTGCTGCCTGGGAAATGTGTGAGATACGAAGAGAAAAGTGGCTAAAACTGGCTGAGCCTGGGGCTTCTGTGGCCTTTGGAGACCTTAGCACTCAGGAACAGTCTCCACCTCTGGAGCCAGCAAATGCCACTTCCAGGGATCTCAGTCAAGGGTCAGGTCAAAGGGAATGTCTTGGCAGAAGCCCATATGGTAGGAAGAGATCCTCCAGTGTCAGGGGACAGCCTCATGCCACTGAAATTCAGGGCTCTTACAGCTATGTGGAGTAACCAAGTCTGCAGAGGATCTCCCTAGGGACAGAGGGTCCCTCGGTGTCTGGGTGTCCACACCCAGTTTGTTGTTAACCACCAGGGTCCTCTCTCCACCTTTGTGCTGGTTAATGCTCCCATCTCTATGTCTCTGGCTCTCTGCAGAGCTGAGCCCCACCCCTTAAGCCTGCCCGACCTCCCCACAGGGAGAAACCCTGAGGAAAACCCAGAGGCCATGGAAGAATTTAAGAAATTTGTACAGCGTAAGGGACTCAAAGAGGAAAACCTCCTTGTCCCAGAGTTGAAAGGTGAGAACAGGACTGTCCATGCCTCTCTTGTGTCTCCTATATCACTGCTACCTGTCTGTGGCCCCAAACCATGTCTGTCTGTGTGTTTCTGCGTCCTCTCTGTGCCTGTACTTATTGTCCATTATTTGTTGTTTCATGTCTGTCCATGTTTCCTGTGTCTCTGTGGTATCTCCATCATTTCCTCAGGGTCACAATGTCACATTCTGAGCCTCTGTCCCTCGGTGTCCCTATGTACCTCTAAGTCTCCTGTGCTTCTGTCCACTCTCTCCCTTGCTCTCTCTGGATCCCTAGTTTCTCCATTGCAGCTTCAAGGTCCTGTCAGCTCTCCCAGGGTTGCCAGGCCCTGCCTCAGGTCTTGGCTGAGGGAGGGTGTGGGCCGCAGGTGTGATGGGGTCCTCTACAGGGCCCTACTTACCCCTGGGCTTCTTTTGGTTTCTACAGAGCACTGTGTGCCTGAAAGCAAATAGGGTAAGTCTCCCCCTACCACCCTCACCAGTAGGAATGTGGAGAAGCCTAGAATGTGGTGCTGAAGAAGCCCTGGTCCTCATCCCATCCCCACAGACAGGTGTTGTCCCCGGGGAAGTGGCCCTGGGTGTAGTTTTTAGGACAGCTGGAAAGTCCTTCCTTTTTGTCGTGATCTCTCTTAGTCCCTGGTCTCTGCTTTGCCCTGTTCTTACCATTCTCTCCAGGTTGGCAGAGACCTGGCTGCTCATGGGAGTGGTGAGGGATCTCTTCAGAGTGCCCCAGCTCCTAGCAGGGACCTCACAGAACCATGTGGAAGGAGATCTCTGTCCAATATGTGCCCTGGGCTGTCCCTGTCCATGACTCCCTGACTGTTTATCCTAAAGAATGGGGGTGGGGGACGGACACTTATCTCTCTTCTGTCTGTCATAGCAGCTACCCAAGTCTGCACCTGCTGAGCAAGCCTTGCTGCCCAAACCTGACTGTGACATCCCTTTACAACACCTCTCCCGGACCAACTCCCCACCTTGGCCTCCCCTACCTCTCCTGACACCAAATAAAGCCCTTTAGCAGTACTCTGGCTCAGCCTTTCTGTGAAGGGCCTTGTGTGGGTTTGAAAAGCCCTGCTGCCAGCAGAGACATGGAAAAAGTACAGTGACATTGTTGGGCTGGTGTCCAAGGAGCATAGCATCGGACTTCCTGGAGAGCCTTGTGAGGTCCTAGAACACCACCTGGTGAGCCACTGGCTGTCAGGCTGGACCCTATCATGAGCGTCTGAGAAGCTCCTGGGGAAGCAGGGCTGTGAGGAATCATCAGGGCTTTGGGCAGTTTGAATGTCACCACAGGGCTCCTAGTCTAGGAGGACTTGGTGGGCTGCCAGGAAGACCCCTCCTTGAGAAGTTTAGGTTAGTGACAGGGTGGAGCTAGGGTGGGTAGCTCCTCTATCATGTCCCCTCAGGAAACACAGAAGCAGCCACAGCCCCCCGCCCCCAGTACTCCACCCCAGGCCTCCCCTTGCTTTTCCAAGGACAAGGGTGTGGGGTTTCACTGTCCAATAGGGACATGGTGGCCACAGTGTGGGAGAAGATGTACCGATCCCAGGTGATCAATACAGCCTCAGAGTGCAAACCCCATGGTGCTGGCTGTCCAGCATGTCACCTCTGCTGAGGGTTGCTGGAACTCAGGCTAGTGCCCCTCAGCTCAGTGACCCTCCTGTCTAACTCGCCTGATTGTTCTCTCTGAATTCCTCTCCTTCTGGACCTAGATCTTGCTGGGAGCTCTTGGGAGTTCCTAAGGAGGGGCAGCTCTGCAGGTGCAGGTGGGTCCTGAAGTCTTGGAGGGTAGGGCCAGGCCAGGCTGGATCCCACATACCAGGCTCTCTTTGATTGAGACAGGGACACTATGCATGGATTTCAACTGTGGGTCCCAGAATAACCTCAAATTCAAAAATTTGATGCTGTTCTCTTTTGTAATCAGTAGTTCAGGAAAACTTCTAATTGAATCCAAAAAATGCAGAGACTGCAATCTGACCCTAAACCCCATTACAGTATCACAGCTCCCCGCCCCCTGCCACGGGTCAGTACTGGGACTGAGCTGTGACCCTGGGCACTGTGTGTGAAAGCTCAGGGCTGTGACTGTGCCCTGGAGCAGTGAGCAGAATCCTAGCAGGACACAAAGTGGAGAGGCCTCCTTTCCTGCCAGCTGCCCTGCACTGAGCCTTTGCTGACTTCCTGGGCTTCACTACTGCTGGAAGGGAAGCACCAGGGACTCCATTTGGGCAGGGACCACTTTTTTTTTTTGAACTTGGAACCCATTTTCTTTAAAGACATACTGACCAACCAACCATCTTGTGGTTTTCTGTGGTTTTTTTGGCCCCTCGTGATCTGGAGGGAGCTTTTTCAGGTGGTCTGATCACATGTTAGGGGCTGGGCAGATTGCAAGATAGAGCCAAAAACACTTTAAAAATGTTATGTTTAGCCTGGCGGTGGTGGCGCACGCCTTTAATCCCAGCACTCGGGAGGCAGAGGCAGGCGGATCTCTGTGAGTTCGAGGCCAGCCTGGTCTACAAGAGCTAGTTCCAGGACAGGCTCCAAAGAAGCTGCAGAGAAACCCTGTCTTGAAAAACCAAAAAAAGAAAAAAAAAAAAAGAAAAAAAAATGTTATGTTTAGACCACTGTGTGTATGCAGGAATGCACTTGTTATAACCTAGATACCAGGCTCTCTTTGATTGAGACAGGGACACTATGCATGGATTTCAACTGTGGGTCCCAGAATAACCTCAAATTCAAAAATTACCTAGATATGGTGGTCATGGGACAGCTTTATGGTCACAGTGCTCTTTCCAGCTTTACCTGGGTTCTTTCTGGGATTGAGTCAAGTGGTCAGGGTGGGTGCATCTAGTGTGCTTCTCACTCACAGATCGACCCTTCTGGTACCAATGGTGCTTTCTCTTTGCCACAGTTAAGCAACTAGAGGCCCCCAAGTCCGGGATCTTCAGACTAGTGTGTTAGTTTTCTGTGCTCTGCTAAAATACTCTGGCATTGTGACTTAAGGAAGGAGGGAGTTTGGCTCACAGTTTCAGACCACAGTCTGTCAAGAAGCCAAGGTGGCAGCAGCTAGAGGGAACTGGTCACATCAAATCCACAGTTATGCAGCACAGACTGGGCCAACCAGAAGACTCAGGGTAAACCAGCTTGTCACCAAGCCTGACCCTGAGTTTAGTCCTCCTTTTTCACATGAGAAAGGAGAGGCTTGATTCCTGCAAGTTGTCCTCTGAGCTCTACATGGTGACCGTGTCATCTGAACACACACACACACACACACACACACACACACACGCAATAAAAATAAATAATAAAATGTGATATAAAATTAAAACAGCATAGGTTGATAAATATTTGTATTCAGCCTATTTTTTTCTTTTTATACATCTTAGAATCCCAGCCCAGAGAATGGATCCACCCACAGTGGACAGTTAAATTCACCTCAGCAAACCTAAACAAGACAATACCACAGGCGTGCTCAGCTCTTTTTCCTGATGATTTCCATCAGGCTGACAAGGGAATGGACAACCACAGCTCCCACCTGGAGGGTGCTACTCAGTTAATCCTGTCTGTTCTGTGGATGGTGTTTAGCATCTGAGCACTGCGTGCCAGGCTCCTTGAAGCTTTACTTCTGCCCAATGTCAATAGGGAATACTGAAGTGCTACAGGAAATACGTTCAACCTAACCAGCAGAGCAAACATGTATTGGTAAATGTATTTTCTTGAAAAGTGCTCTTTGGAGGTATTTTCACTAGCTCAGTTGTAAATTCTGCCTTTTTTTGGTGGGGGAGGGGGGAGTGGAGGAATGTTGAGAGACCAGAACTACAGATGACAAAAGGCATACCAGGTGGCTAGAATCACATAGAGTGTCACGGCAGAGATGGGGGCACCGCACAGCTTTGAGCTGCCATCCAGGGTAGCCTGAGGGGCCCCTTTTCTAGAGCCCTTGACTCAGGTCAATCACAGGCTCATGGCTTCAACGCAGAGAAGAATTTCAGGATGAACCTGTATAAAGCAGAGTTGGTGACTGGTTCAAAGAGAAAGTTTAAGAAGAGAATACAGGAACTCCAGATTTGGGAGCACGGCCTTCACAAAGGGGAGTCACAATTTAGTATATGACACTGAAAGCTAAGTTATATACACAGGTGGAAGGAGAGACACTCAGGGAAAGAATAGAACATTCCCAGTTCTCAAGGGAGAGTTGCTCTTTAGTTTTAGCTGTATGTCCTGTCTTGATAGCTCTCTAATTCTATCTCAAAGTAGATCCTCAAGATTACAGGCTCTCAAAATTTAAATAAGTCCTCATTAAAATTAAAACCCAGAAGAATTAACAGTAAACATAAATATTAAATTAGTATCAATTTATTTTTCTTTCCTTTCTTTTTTTCTATTTTTCTTTCCTTCCTTCCTTTCTTCCTTTCTTTCTTTCTTTCTTTCTTTCTCTTTCTTTCTTTCTTTCTTTCTTTCTTCCTCTCTCTCCTTCCTTCTTTCTTTCTTTTTCTTTTTTTCTATTTCTTTCCTTCCTTCTTCTCTCCCTCCCTCCCTCCCTCCCTCCCTCCCTCTCTCCCTTCCTTCCTTCTATCTTTCTTTCTTTCTTTTCTCTTTCTTTCTTTCTTTCTTTCTTTCTTTCTTTCTTTCTTTCTTTCTTTCTTTCTTTTTTTTTTTTTGAGACAGGGCTTCTCTGTGTAGCCTTGACTGCCCTGGAACTTGCTTTGTAGACTGGGCTGGCCTCAAAGTCTGAGTTCTGCCTGCCTTTGCCTCCCATGTTCTGGGATTAAAGTCATGTGCCACCATTTACTTTTTTGTCTTTTTGGATTTTTCTTTAAAATATATCAACTTTCTATACCTTATATGAAAAATCATTTAAACATTAAAAATAAATAAACACAAAAAATGAAATAAACTTTCCAAGAAAATTCAATTATTTGAAAATAAAGCACAAGAGGCCGTGTGGTGGTGGCACACGCCTTTAATCCCAGCACTCAGGAGACAGAGGCAGGCAGATCTTTGCGAGTTTGAGGCCAGCTTGTTCCACAAGAGCTAGTTCCAGGACAGGCTCCAAAGCTACAGAGAAACCCCATCTCAAAAAACCAAAAAAAGAAAATAAAGCACAAGTAAACCCTATATGGTGTATGTGGGTTATACCCATCCTAATTATATATAATTTCATATATAATACCTTATTCTTTTTTAAAATAATTATTTATTTTTATGTATATTGGTGTTTTGTTTTCATGTATATCTGTACCCCATGTTCAGGCAGTGCCTGTGGGGGCCAAGAGGATGTAGATTGTTACGAGCTATACCACCCTAAGGGAATCAAGTCTGCAGACTCTGGAAGAGCAGCCAGTCCTCTTAATCCCTGAGCCATCTCTCTACCCCTTAGAGTGTTTTTCCTTTATAAGGGGCTGGGAGAATGTCCAATCAGTCAAGAGCTTGCTGTGAAAGTAGGAGGACCAGGGCTTGATCTTTAGAATCCACGTTAAAAACAAACAAACAAACAAACAAACAAACAAACAAGTAAGTCATGGAGATATGACCCCAGCACTGGGGAGATGAAGGCAGGAGGATGTCCAACCTAGCCTAATCAATCAGAAAGTGAACTTGTCTCAAACTAACATTGTAGATGGCATCTTGACGAAGAACCCCTGAGGTAGACTTCTGACCTATATGTGTGTGAACACACACACACACACACACAAACACGAACACACAAAAAGTGTTTATTCCTCAAGCCTTTTGTACCTGTATGAAACATCTGTAACTAATTCAGATCTTTAATCCACATCTCATATTGCTGTAAGAGATATTGTCTAGAAACCAGAAATCATATGTGTCTTACCAGGGTTCTTTTACATAATTTGTTAAATTCGGTATAGGTTAAGGAAAGAAAAGAGAAAAATAAAACTAGATCTTTTGATTTTAGGAATTCTGCACTGTGGATTTTTCTCGTTTGTTTCAGAAAGGTTCTTACTTTGTAGGCCAGGGTATCCTGGAACCCAGTCAAACTGAATTTAGGGTAATCCCCCTGTCTTAGTCAATGTAGGAGCTGCCTTGCCTGCCTGACATTACATAACACTCTGTGAGTGCTGGGAACCAAATCCAGGAGGTACGCAAGAGGTCCTAAATGCAGAGCCAATTCCCCAGGAGCGCCCCACAATCTGTAATGAAGATACAGAGAGGCTCACAGTGCTGTAACTCCAGGTCCAGGGCTCTGACATGCTGTTTGGGTCAGAGAGACAAAATATCTTTGTTTCTCTCATTCGTCGGTTCCAGATTTTATAAATACATAAAATCATACATGTTACAGATGACATGAAAGTAGACGAGAAACCGGGCGAACAAAGAGGACTAAGAGAGGTGGAGGAGTACAAAATAGCAGGGGATGAATGAGAATTTGCTGGAAGTAGGTCAGATGCAGGCAGGAAAACATCCTGAGTGTGCAGGACGCGGCGCCTCTAGCCTCTCTCCATAAGGTGGCGCGATACTTTGAGCGCGGCGTCTGGCGACTAGCAGTCGCCTCCTCCCTGTGCTCCTGACGGAGACCAAGGCCTGGTGAAGGGATTGCCGGGATTGTAGGAAGTGATCCCGGGGAAGGGGAGTGGTTCGGGACCGATGCGCACCGCGCCAGGTTTCCGCAGCAGCCCTGCTCGCCTTGGTGTGGCCCTCAAACGCACAGCCGAGACCATGCCCCTACACGTGAGCCTCGCCAACGGCAACCGGGACCTGGACTACGACTCGGTGCAGCCATACTTCATGTGCGACGATGAGGAAGAAGATATGCAGCAGCAGCCGCCGCAGCCGCCCGCGCCCAGCGAGGACATCTGGAAGAAATTCGAGCTGCTGCCCACACCGCGCCCGTCCCCGGGCCACGCCGGCCTCTACTCACCTTCCAGCGAAGCGGACGCCGCGGCTTTCTCCCCCAGGGAACACGACGGTGACAGCTTCTACCCCGCAGACCTGCTGGAGATGGTGCCCGAGCTGCCTGGAGAGGCGGTGAAGCACAGCTTCGTCTGCGACCCGGACGACGAGACCTTCGTGAAGAACATCATTCTGCAGGACTGTATGTGGAATGGCTTCTCGGCCTCCGCCAAACTGGTCTCCAAGCTGGACACCTACCAGGCTGTGCGCAAAGAAGGCGCCAGCGCGAGCCCGGCCGGGGACACTGAGCCTGCGACGCCTCCAGACTGCACCTGCAACACCTGAGCGCACAGCCCTGGGTCTTTAGACTGTAAGCTTCAGCCATGTTAACTGCCTCAAATTCTGGGCGTAAGAGAACCCCCTCCCCCCCCTTTTTTTAAAGCTTGCCATCCTTCCTCACTCCCCTTAACAGATTTGTATTTGTTTAATAAAATGTCTTAAAGTTTATCAATTTTCCAATGTTACTGGACCCTTAAATGTAAATAACTTCAATAAAACATTGTATCAGTTGTATGAGATCTTCAAATATGAACTATAAAAGTATATTTTCCTTTTAAAAGTCGATTATTTTCTATTGTTTTTAAGAGAAACAAAATAATTAGAAAATATACTGAGCCCACGCTAAAGAAATAGTGTTATGAAATCAAAAATAAAAAACCAAGAAGCTACAGAAAATACTACGATTGAAAGTATACTAGAAGTAAGAAAGAGGAAATTTATGTGATTAAAAAGGAAAATTAAAATAAACAAAAAAGGAAAAGACAAAAGATAGTCTAATAATGAAACCAATGCATAAACAAAATTTTAAAAATAGACCAACGGGTTTAAAACTAGGACCATAATTTTAAAAATAAAATAAAGGTACTGTTGAAGCATAGAAAACGGTAAAGGGTGACTCGCAGGAGGCAAGGGAAAAAACCACCAAAGTGTCGGTGTTTCCTTCTCCTGGGTCCTGTGAATTTGGAGGTGTTCGGATGTACAGGGTGTATGGCGTCAGCTGAGCTTGTGGACTCTTCTCTCTCCTCCCATTTAGGCTGTGCTGGCCCCACATGGGACAAATGAACACAGGCGCTGTCGTCACTTTGGTATTTTCCCTCGCGTACCAGGGACCTCTGCTGGCCACACTTGGCTTTGCAGTCTGAGTGCTGGGCAGGCCTTCTTTCCCCCCTCACCCTCCTGAACTTCCTCCCTTAGCTCCTACCCAGGAGTAGCTAAAGTTCCAGCTGAGGGGAAGGGAGGGTATCCAAGTGTGCTGGGAGTGAGCCAGAGGCCGTGGTGCTGAGACCTGTCTGGGTGGACAGACCTACTTTCAAAGCCCACCACACTGGAGGCTGCAGCTGGGAGGCAGAGTAGGCTACTGGAGTCAGGGATCTCAGAGCCCACAGAGCCACACTCAAGGCACTGATAGACATGCTGGCCCCAGCTCAGCTCTGTCAAACTCCAGAGTAGTTTCAGTTGATCAGGTAAGCCCCAGGCAGCCAGGGTGGGGACCCTTTTCCCAAGCACTTCACTGCCTGGGCCCAGCTTCCTGCTAGTCTGACTCTTTGGTTTCTTAATACCAGACACCTCCTCTCCATAGCTGCCTCCCAAACTCACCCTGGAGCTGTGTGGGAGGTTAAACTTGGGGTCCCTGAATTGTGATGGTTCTCTGCTCCTGGCCTCCAAGAGAGATCTGGTTTACAAATCAGGTTCCCTCTCAGGATGGCTCCTGGCCATAGCCCTCAGAGCTGGGGCACTGCTCTCCACAGCCCACCCACCTAGCTAGAAAACCGACTGTTCTCCACAAGATCAACCTCTGGAATTGAGGCTTGTGTGAGCTGTGGCCTTGTCCTGTGGCTCCCAGCACCAGGGCTACCTGGCTGTCCTTGGCCTGGGGCTCTGACTCCTCCCTCACAGGGGCCACAGTGCTGGAGTTGTGCTTGGCTTTCTTCCCTTTGCTGAGTTTTTTCTTTTTGTTTCTACACAATTCCCAGCTGTCCTGGCCCTGCTTCTATGAATGTCTAAAGTGGGGTTTTTGTTTTTGTTTTTTGTAATAGCATCTCCCATTCTCTCCTTATTATATATATGTACACACACACACACACACACACACACACACACACACACAGTCTTTCCTTATCCTGACTCTTCTCTTTCACCAGGGCTCATGGAGTCACCTTCTCACCTCCATCCATCTGGAAGTCTCTGGTTTAGCTTTTGACCACGTTGGACAATCACAGTAGTTGCTATTGAACATTTTTGTAAGCTTTTTCCACGTTGCCCATTGGGAATTAGTTCCGGTCTGTTTCGTTCCTGGTCTTGTGCCCTGTGAACCCCTGGCTAAGGGCAGTCAGCAGGACACTCTGCAAGCCGTTCCTCAGAGGTGGACTTGGCTATGAGAACAAAACAACACAGTCCACGTGGCTGTAAACAGACATTGATTCCACAGTTTCAGAGCCCGGGAGCCAAAGTCAAGGAGCTGGCAGATTTGGTTTTGCTGAGGGTCCACTTCCTGGTACTCAGATGGCTGTGAACCACTGTGGGCTTACATGGTGGATGGGAAGAACCCTGTTCTAAAAGCACCAATTCTGCGTATGAGGTCTGCACCTCTGAAAGCCACCCCTCCTCCCCCGCAACCCCATCTCCTTGAGGTTGGGTCTGAAGACATGGCAGGTAGGTGGGCACCAACAACCATCGTGAGGCCCTCTGAATTTCATCACTGTCTGAGCTTTGACCACCAAGACTTGCCCCACGGTCTTTCAGTTCTTGGCACCAGGTGGTGCTATCCAGCCATCTTTGAACTTCTCAGGAGATGTTGCACAGAGGTGTCCCCTGTCTTTCTATAGCCCAGTCTGGCTCACTCCTCTGGCAGCTCTGTATCCTGAGGCCTTCACCACCTGGCAGAGGCCTCAGGTGGTGGCAGCAATGGTTGGTGAAGCTTCAGCACCAGGGCAAGAGGTTCTGAAACCACAGGGCCACCTTTTAGCATGTCAGTTTAGCCTGTATTTTAGTTCCTTTTTCTGTTTCTGTGGGAAAAAAAAAAAAAAAAAAAAGCCCAGACTAAACCGGGCGGTGGTGCTGCACGCCTTTAATCTCAGCACTCGGGAGGCAGAGATAGGCAGATCTCTGTGAGTTCGAGACCAACCTGGTCTACAGAGTTTCAGGTTAGGCTCCAAAACTATAGAAAAACTCTGTCTTGAAAAACCCAAACTAACCAACCAACCAAACAAACAAACAAAACAAAACTAAACAAACAAATAAACAAACAAAAAAACCAGACTAAAGCAACTTCAGAATAATTTTTTTTTTCTGGTTCACAATCTGAGAATACAGGCCACCACCGTGAGGAATCCTGGACATAGGAGCCTAAAGGCAATCTATCACTTTGCAGTCCCAGCCCAGAAATAGACAGACCAAGGCTCTTTTTTATGGTCCAGGATCCTTCCCTGTGAACAGAATCACCCACAATGTGTGGGTCTTCCCTCCTCCTTAGCTAATGAAGACAACCCCAGAGTATGCCCACAGTCCTGTCTCCTAGGTGATTTAGACCTCAACTAGTGGACAGATGAGATTAGCCATCACAGCATGACTCAGCAGAAGACCACCGCAGGGGGATCCAGGTGAGAGTGCTTTATTTAGATAATGACCCCAGAATTACCCACAGCAGAAAAAACAAAACAACAACAACAAAAAACCCAAAAAAAACCCAAACCAAACCAAACCAACCAAACAAACAAAAAAACGGCTCAAGGACTGCCAGTGCCTTTAAAGGTTATCATAGAAGTTATGCTTTGTGAACTGGATCTTCCCTTTGATGGGGAAGCCTGGGAGGTGGAGAGAGAGCGAGCGAGAGAGAGAGAGAGAGAGAGAGAGAGAGAGAGAGAGAGAGAGAGAGAGAGAGAGAGAGAGCTGAGTGTTGTCCACAGGAGAGGAATGACCGTGGTGTTGCTACAGGCTCTACCTAGAGGCAGGAAAGTGCAATGTTATGAATGACGTTATCTGTCTCTGTCAGTGTCTGGGTCTCATCCTTGCCACTATCCCATTAAAAAATTATTTAGGGTGCAAAATGGCAGATTAGAAGCTGTCTGTGTGTGAAATTGTGAGTGGTAAGAGTCAGGGTAACGAGGAGAGAGAGCGCAGAAGAACCTGGGAAGCCCAGAAGAGGTGACCGACACCCATCCATCCGTCAGTCCTGCCATGTGGTGACTACACACCCACTCTTCTTTTCCTTCCATCCCATCTTCTTCTCACCCATCCATTCATTACTGACTCATTTGTTATCTACTATTCATCCACTGATCACTTTCTCACCATTCACGGATCCTCCTCTGCACCTCTACCTACATACCCATCCCCCATGCATCTGTTACTGAGCAACATGGGATGGAGATGATTATGGATCTATGGCCACACCTCCATTTTCCCGAATGACATTGAGAGCCTAGTGTTTTACCCATTCTGTTTATAGAGGATCTTAAGATAGCAAAGTTCCTTCCAAACAGTGGCTTTCACCCCTGAGCCTGAATGTCACCACTGCTCAGTACCAAGACAGTTACAGGGAGATTTTCTCTATGGGGAACTCACCATTTCCTACAGTGGCCTTAGTGAAACGATACCTGGAGAACAGAAAGGTGAAATCCCTTCCTTCCTACTGCCTGTACGCCCCCCATGTGGCATCTGCTCCCCACAACCACCACTCAGTCCTGACCACTTCACTTCTACCATGTAGGGGCGTCACATGACAGAAACCTTCTCACTCCCACAGTACCAGAACCCCTTCTTAGTACATTCTCTCAGCCTCCACCCCTGTGCTTAAGGAGGCCTGGGAACATGTGATGGGTCCTTTAATTCCAAATCTCTCCACTCTTTTTGGCAGAGAGAGAGAGAGAGAGAGAGAGAGAGAGAGAGAGAGAGAGAGAGAGAGAGAGAGAGAGAGAGAGAGAGAGAGGTCAGAATGAGATGTCCCCTGAGCCCAGAACCCTGGTCTCTCTGTGCCAGTGAAGGCTCAGATTCAGGCCTCACTTCCAAGTCCTTCCAGACTGGTGCTAAGGAATCTTGGGAAATAAGGCAGAGGCCGATGGTGGAGAACAAAGCCCTCATGTCCAGGGTCTGCGTCCCCAGCTAGCCTTAAGCTACTCCCAGGGCTGGGAAGGAAACCGGCTCCTTACACAGCCACATTTCATTTGGCCCCTCACAGAGTCCGTAGGGAGCTTGGCTAAGAGAACCAGGTTTTCTGAGTTACGTCCACAGCCAGCTGGCAAGGGGAATGTCAGGTTTTGTATAACAGCTTGTTAAGACTTCAAGAGACCAACAGGCTACAGGCCATTTCAAATGGCAGCCACCGTTTGGAGTCCAAAGAAGCTGAGGGAGAATCAGGGACACAAAAGATGGGCCAAGTGAATCGGATCTGCTGTCCCCATTAGGAGAACTGGAAGGGGCTCTCAACAGTGATGGTGAAGGTGGGATCTGGAGAGAGCAGGATTTCAGGCCTGCTCCACCCTATGTACACCAAGTTCTGTTGCGAACTTTGCCCTGGGTGTTCTGTAGGTCCAGCTTTTTGACTCGGGGCTCAGTCAGATTATTGAGGTGTCTACTCTCTCCACGTCTTCCCCTTCCTGGCCTTCTCTTCCTCAGAGCACTGGCAGGAGCTGCCTGGGCTTCTGTAACAAACGCCCTCCAACCTGGCCTTCAGTACCTCATGTCTGTTTCCTTCAGAGCAGAACTCCCCATGAAGGCTGAGTGTGGAGACCAGGCCAGGGCCACAAGGTTCTGGGTAGGCTCCTGGATGATTGGCAGTTCCCTGCACTCCACAGCCTTTCCTTGTCCCAGTTCTGCATTCATTTCTACCCCGCCCATCCTCAACCTAAAAGGTCCCTCTGTTTGACTGTGACAAGCACCCTTGTCAGTGGATTTAGGCCACCTTGACCCTCCCCGATGGTCTCTTTTGAGATCCCTATTCATTGTTGCAAGGTCTCCTTGTCTAAATGAGCTCACAGTCACGTCACTGGGTCACATGATTTAATGGGCCACCAGGCAGCTATTCAGCACATAATCCTTCCCTGGAGATATATTTTTTTTTTTCTTTTCAAGACAGGGTTCCTCTGTGTAGCCCTGGCTGTCCTGAAACTCGCTCTGTAGACCAGGCTGGCCTCCAATTTAGAGATTCGCGGCCTCTACCTCCTGAGTGCTGGGATTAAAGGTGTTCACCACCACCGTCCAGCTCCCCTGGAAAGAATTTAGTGATCTCTGAATGCTTTTACTGACTGTCCTCCCCACTAGGGCCCTGAGAGAGGGGCCCAGGTCTCTGGGGAGTATCATCTCAGCTTCCTGCTGACACATAGATCCAACCTACCTCTAAAGCCTGTTGTAGATGCCCAGAGATATTTCTTATTATTATATTCTACAATTGGTCTTTTTTGTCTTTGTTGTTTTTGAGACATGTATCTCACTATTTTTTTTTTGAGACATATTTTCACTATGTATCTTTGACTGAGAATTCCATATGTAGACCAGGCTGGTCTCAAACTCATGAAGATTCACCTGCTTTCAAATGGTAGCATCAAAGGCTTGAAACAAACTTTTGCTGTTTTTTTTGTCTTGTTTTTGTTTTTTTTTAAATATAGGTTCTCACTATGTAGTTCTTGATTTAACTTTGGTAATTAGCATATATCAATAAAATTACCAATTTCTTTTAGATTTTCCAATTTAGTAGAGTACATTTTTTTAAAAGTATAAGTATGTCCTTATGATTCTCTGGATTTCTTGGTGTCTGCTGTTATGGCCCCCTTTTCATTTCTAAGTTTGTTAACTTGGATATTCACTCTCTGCATTTTAGTTAATTTGGATAATGATTTGTCAATCTTATTTATGCTTCAAAGAAACAATTCTTTTTTTCATTGATTCTTTGTATTTTTGTTGTTGTTGCTTGTTTATTGTTTGTTTCTTTTTAATTTCAGCCCTGTGTTTGATTGGATTTTACAGTCTATTCCTTTTGGGTGTTTGTGGTGTGAATTCTTCTTTTTGTTCTAGAGCAGGGGTTCTCAACGTTCCCAATGTGGCAACCCTATAATATCATTCTTCATGCTGTGGTGAACCCCAACTATAAAATTATGTCTGTTGCTACTTCATGGATATGTATGGCATAGTAATTAAAACTTAAAAATTTAACATTGGTTCTCACTGTGCTGATATATGTCTTTGTTGGCTGGGTGCTTTTTTTGCTTTTGTTTTTGTTTGTGTTTTTTGAGACAGGGTTTCTCTGTGGCTTTGGAGCCTGTCCTGGAACTAGCTCTTGTAGACCAGGATGGCATTGAACTCACAGAGATTCGCCTGCCTCTGCCTCCCAAGTGCTGGGATTAAAGGCGTGTGCCATCACTGCCCAATTTGGCTGGGTGCTTCGTTCCTTTGTTTCTGTTTCTTCTCTGGTTCTTAGGAGAGTGTGGTGGCTCTGTGTTACCTGTAGGAAAATCATCTGGGGTCACGATAGATGTGGACACTGGGGGTTCCAGGTAAAATGTGCTTCTGGCTATCAGGAGCTGAAATTTGGAATGGGGAAGGGCTGGGGGAAGTGGAGGGGCTTCTCGAGGGGGAGGGAAGCAGGGTGTTCCCCTGGGATCTGCTTAGTCACATGGGAATGGGGCTAAAGGGTGAGAAGAGGCAAGAGCAGAAGGTCTGCTGTAGAGCTGGGAATGAGACTGGGGTTAGATTTGGAGGCAAGGTGTGCTCTGGAGTTATCTGTACACTGTGAAGATGTGTTGCTCTCATTGGTTTAGTAAAGAGCCAACTGGCCAATAGTTAGGCAGGGAGAGGTTAGGCAGAAGAGGGAGACTAAGGGAACACTGGGAAGAAGAAGAAAGGTGGAGTCACCAGGAGACACCATGAGATGCAGGGCAGGACGAGCAGGATGGGAAGTACGTAGATAAGGTAAACGAGCCTTGGGGCAGCATAGATTAATAGAAATGGGTTAGTTTAAGTTATAAGAACAAGCCTAAGCGACCAGCCAAGCTTTCTTAATTACTAAGAAGTCTCCGTATGGTTATTTGGGAGCTGGCAGGTGGGACAGAAAAGTTCGCCTACAGTGGAGGGAAAGATAACCATCTGTAGTTAGCCTGCTTGCTTCCCTGGTCAGAGGGGCCTGTGGGTTCCCAGGGGTGCCTTCTGGAGCTGGGAGCTGTTTCCCTGGACAGAGGGGCCTGTGGGTTCTCAGGGGGTGCCTGCTGGAGCTGGGAGCTGCTTCCCTGGTCAGAGGGGCCTGTGGGTACCCAGGGGGTGCCTGCTGGAGCTGGGAGCTGCTTCCCTGGTCAGAGGGGCCTGTGGGTACCCAGGGGGTGCCTGCTGGAGCTGGGAGCTGCTTCCCTGGTCAGAGGGGCCTGTGGGTACCCAGGGGGTGCCTGCTGGAGCTGGGAGCTGCTTCCCTGGTCAGAGGGGCCTGTGGGTACCCAGGGGGTGCCTGCTGGAGCTGGGAGCTAATTCCCTGGTCAGAGGGGACTGTGTGTTCCCAGGGGGTGCCTGCTGGAGCTGGGAGCTGCTTCCCTGGTCAGAGGGGCCTGTGGGTACCCAGAGGGTGCCTGCTGGAGCTGGGAGCTGATTCCCTGGTCAGAGGGGACTGTGTGTTCCCAGGGGGTACCTGCTGAAGTTGGGAACTGCTTCTCTGGCTGCAGTCATGATGGAATTTTTTTTTTTAAAAAAAAAAAAACAAAGTGGCACAGTTTGTCAATGTAATCATTGCTGAGAAGCCCATTTGTACACAGCTTTCCATTCTTTCTCCATGTAGTCAGCTGTTAGTGATCTGGGTAGCTTGATATTTTGTAATGTTAAACTAACCTTGCATTACAGGAACAAACTACACATGACAGCAAAGTCTTCTTTAGAAGAAAGCTTAATTTGTATTTAATTATGTGTGTGTATCTGTGTGAGTATATGCCATGTGTGTGGGTGCCCTTGAAGTCCAGAAGAGGATGTCGGGTCCCCTGACGTGCAGTTATAAGAAGTTGTAAACCAGGAGACATGGGTGCTAGGAACTGAACTCAGGTCCTCTGGAAGAGCAGCAAAGGATCTTTACCCCCAGTCACTTCTCCAGCCCCATACTGCATTCCTCACTGGGTGATTCTGGTTTGCTCAGAGTTTGTGCTTATCCTCATAAAGGGGATTGCCCTGCAGCTTTTTAATACCACTAATATCCTTGTCCCACCTTGTCAGACTTTATATTAAGATGATTCTGGCCACTATATGCAAAGCTTATCATAATTGCTTCCTTAATTGAATTCACCAGTGAAGTAGTTGTCTAACAGGTCAGAGAATTAGTACAAAGATTTTCAATATAAGTGTTTTGTTTTGGAGTCAGGGTCTCACCATATTGCTTGGGCTGGCCTTGAACTCATGGTGATGGTCCTGCTTCAGCCTCCCAAGTGCTGACATTATAGGCAGGAGTCATGATGCCTGGCTATACTATACACAGGGCCATAGAGAGACTGCTCTCCTCCCTGTGTCAACACTGGTTCTTCTAAGGACTCTATGTATCTTGTGTAGGTTGTCAGATTAATCTCATAAGGTTGAGCATAATATTCTCTTATTCGGTTACATGTAATGCCATGCTAGTACCAGAATGATACTTTCCTTTTTAATTAATGATGTCACTATATTATTTCCTTAGCCTTGGTCAGCTTGGCTAAAGGTTGTCAATATTGTTCAACTCTAAACATTCAATTCTTTTATTATCAGCTTCCTCTAACATCTTGCATGTAATGTTTTATTTTATTTTATTTGAGTTTATTTATTTCTTTATTACATACTAATTCCAGTTCCTCATGCCTCCTCTCCTCCTGCTCTCCATATCTTCTCCCACCTCACCGCACCCCACCCCACCCCTCATTTGCTCCTCAGAGAGGGTAATCATGCATTAGGGATAGATCCTGGTCCCACTGACAAAGGCTCCACACACTGCCCAAGCCACACCTCTGTCACCTGCATTCAGGGAGTCCTAGTTCGGACCTATGCAGGTTCCCCAGTTGTCAGTCTGGAGTCAGTGATCTCCCACTAGACATATTCCTGGCTAATTTATATTAATTTCTATTAATCTATGTATTTCCATGAGGTTGTGGCCTACCGGGAAGGTTTTGTGGTGTCTTTCTCCTTCAGCAGCTACATGGTGTCTCTCTGACTCTGCCTACTCTCTCTCTATATCTCTTATAGCCTGGTTATATTCTGCCCTGCTATAGACCAAAGCAGATTCTTTATTAACCAATGGTAATAAAATACATTCATACCATACAGAGGGCAATCCCACATTACCCACTATTAATGTGTGGGGCTTGATGTGTGATTTAAGCTTTAGTAATGTTTCTTTTATGAATGAGGGTGTCTTTGTATTTGAGGCATAGACATTCAGTATTGGGACTTCATCTTGATGAATATGAAATGACATTCTTTATCTCGTTTGACTAATTTTAGTTCAAAGTCTATTTTGTTAGAAATTAGGAGAGCTACATTAGCTTGTTTCTTAGGTTCATTTGATTGGAAAAATCTTTTCCCAACCCTTTACTCTGAGGTAATTTCTGTCTTTTAGGTTGAGGTGTGTTTCTTGTATGCAGCAGAAGGATGGATTCTGTTTTCATATCCAATCTGTTAGCTGGCGTCTTTTTATAGGTGAGTTGAGTCTATTAATATTAAGGGATATTAATGACCAGTGATTGCTAGTACGTGTTCTCTTTGGTTTGGATGTTGGTGGTGGTACTCTGTGTGCTTTTCTCTTCTTTGGGATTTGCTGGTGTGGGATTATCAATTTTCTGTGGTTTTGTGGGTGTAACTAACTTCCTTGGTTTGGAGTTTTCCTTCTAATACTTTCTATAGGATTGGATTTGTGGATAGGTATGGGTTAAATCTGGTTTTGTCATGGGATATCTTGTTTACTCGTCTATACTGATTGAAAGCTTTGCTGGATATAGTAGTTGAGGCTGGTATCTGTGGTCTCTTAAGTGTCTGCATGATGCCTGAGTAGGACATTCTGGCTTTCATTGTTTCCATTGAGAAGTCAGGTGTAATTCTGATAGGTCTGCCTTTATATGTTACTTGGCCTTTTTCCTTTTCAGCTCTTAATATTCTTTCTTTATTCTGTATGTTTAGTGTTTTGATTATTATGTGGGGAGGGGACTTTTTTCTTTGGTTCAGTCTATTTGGTATTCTGTAAGCTTCTTGTGTTTTCATAGGTATGCTCTTTTTTTTTAAGGTTGGGATTGCTTCCTTCTATGATTTTGTTGAATATTTTCTGTGATCTTCTTTTCTTCTTCTTCTTCTTCTTCTTCTTCTTCTTCTTCTTCTTCTTCTTCTTCTTCTTCTTCTTCTTCTTCTTCTTCTTCTTCTTTTTCTTCTTCCTCTTCCTCTTCCTCTTCCTCTTCTCTTCCTCCTCCTCCTCCACCTCTTCCTCCTCGTCCTCCTCCTGTTCCTCCTTCTCCTTCTATTCCTATTATTCTTAGGTCCTATCTATCTATCTATCTATCTATCTATCTATCTATCTATCTATCTATCTATCTATCTATCATGTATATTGTGTTCTGACTGCATGAATGCCTGCAGGCCAGAAGAGGGCACCAGCTCTCAGTACAGATGGTTGTGAGCCACCATGTGGTTGCTGGGAAATGAACTCAGGACCTCTGGAAGCGCAGGCAGTGCTCTTAGCTGTTGAGCCATCTCTCCAGCCCCCTAGGTTCAGTTTTTAACGGTGTCCCAGATTTACTGGGTATGTTGTGTTAAAAATTTGTTGGATTTAACATTTTCTTTGACCAATGTATCTATTTCCTCTATTGTATCTTCAACGCCTGAGAGTCTCTCATTCTTGTATTCTGTTGTTTATGCTTGCTTCTGTAGTTCCTGATCGCTTATCCAGATTTCCCTTGGTGTGTTTTCTTTGTTGCCTCTATTTCCCATTTCAAGTCTTGAACTGTTTCATCTGTTTGATTGCTTTTTCTTGGTTTTCTCTAAGGACTTTGTTGATTTCTTCCAATTTTTTGTTTTTCCTTTCCTCCACTTTTTTTTTTTTTGCTGTTTTAATTCACAACTTAAAAGAGAAAACAAGCAAAACAGATGAGGTAAAAGAGCCTGGAGAGCTTCCTGAGTAAACACTTAGGAATGGAGGCAGGCAGGGCTCAGGAAGCCATCTGATTACAGGGAGGCAGCATCCTACGAGAGTGGTCCCAACCCAGGTTCAGCCATTCTGAGGGATGGTACCTAAGAAGCTTGGAGATCAAATCTCGGGCCCCCACAGGCACTGATTGAGGAATCCTCAAATTCACCTTGAGGTTGTCTTTGTATGTCTTGTTGTGAGTGCTGCTTGTGAAAGGAGGATTTCCCAGCAGCAGCTCATAGCAGGGTGACAAGACACCACAGGGCCGCCTTCTCATCCTATGTTCTCTCTTCACTCATTTCTGGGGACAAGTGGTCCAGAGTCTACACACTGTCTTTCTCTTGAGAGAGGGGGTATGCACAGACCGACCAAATTCTGCGATCTTCACCTAACCCTGAGCTCCAGTAGGGAGAGTCTCTGGCTCTATGTCCCCATGAATCACCTTCTTCTCATGATGGTAGGTCAGGGCATCTTCTAACTCTTCCATTATCATGACTGTATGCTGCTTCTCTAAGGCGTGGTTTCTCTGAAGCTCCTTGCAGAGCTTGTCCCATGGAGCATATTCCAGAATTAAGGATACCCAGTGAGCATAGCGGAAGTAGCTGTAGAGACAGGATATTCTGGTGCTGTAGATGAGCCTGGATCACCGCCTCCCTTCAAAGCTGGCACTCCAATTCCTCCCTCCTCTATCTGGGACTTGAAGAGGACCTCCAGGGCCACAGTAAAATGGTTTTTCTTGAGCTGAGCCAGGTACACATTCCCAAATTTCCCCTTGCCCAGAGAATGCCCTATTTCAAAGTCATCAATGGTGAAAGCCTCCTGATTGAGGGGCTGGGCCCCATCTGGCCAGTGGTTTACTGGGTATGTTGTGTTAAAAAATTGTTGGATTTAACATTTAATGCTGTGCTGAAGGGAGTCACTGTCTTCCCCAAACGCTGGAGAAGAGGTGACGGCAAGCTGAAGTACTACTAGCTGCTTGGTTCCAGTGGCCCCTGGAAAGGGGTGGGTGGGTAATGTTCTGGCTGTGGTCTCTCCCTTTACCCAGAATGCACCAGCCACTAAGGGACACTGGTGACAAACATCTTCAACTTCTTTAAGGGAATTTTTTTTTATTCCTCTTTAAGGACCTCAATCATGTTCATAAAGTTCTTTTCAAGGCCATTTTCTCCTGCTTCATCTGTGCTGGAATCTTCAGGTCTTGTAGAACCTCTAGTTTCTGCTGGTGCCCCATTGCTCTTTATGTTGTTGAGTGTATTCTTACCTTGTTGTCTACACGACTCTGCCTCCAATTGGTTTAGGTGAAGCCTGTGCTTCAGGGGTTCTTCTTCCTTCAGTTGGTGTAGTTGGGGACTGTGGTTCTGTGAAATGCTCCTTGAGGTGCCTACTCCAGCTCTTCCCTTGGAGGAATAGTACCTTCGGCCCCAAACCCATACGGGATGAATGGGATGAATGCTGTGTAGAGGCCAAGAGGACCGAGGAAGCAGACAGTCCTTGCCGGGTGTCCTCACTCCATCTTCTTAGGGTTAGAGACACTGCTTAGTCTTCTTAACATCCCAAAGGATGGGGCTTTGAGAGCTTCGGTAGCTGATCAGATTTCTGCACAGATTCTGAAAGGAAGAATTTACCCTGTATATCTCCCCAGGGAGTGCACCTCGTGGGAGGCCTGCGTCGCTGCTGTGTTGCTGGCAGCTAGTCCTCACCTCTCCTGCCTTTCATTCTCAGTCCGGAGGTTCAGGCCACATAGAACGTTTTAAAGGTAGTGAGAGACCCAGGCCCCCATAGATCTGTAGCCATAGACAATCCCTGAGCGCCCTGACTCTGAATCCAGAGCCAGTGAACGGGACACACTTTGGATCTGGGACCTGAGTCAGTCAAAGAAACACTTTATACCTGAACCCAGAGCCAGAGAAAACACTCTGGCCCCCAAACCAGAGCCAAGGGAACACACATTGCCCCTCGAACCAGAGCTTGTTAAAGAAATTCACCCTGGTCCTAAAATTAGAGCCTGAAAGATAAAAAGGACCAGAGAAAGAAACACAGTTTGGCCCCCAAGTCAAAGGCGGCTCTGACCCAGACACAAAACCAACCAATCCCTGAGCAGGAAAAACCAACCAATCATGAGCCGTAGAGTAGTAACCTCTAGTCTAGAGACTGCTATGACCTTTTTGGGATCTTAGCCTGAGGAAGTAGCCTTCTCTAGTCTAGAGGCATGACTTTTCACTGAATGCTAACACCAGGAACTCCTCCCCCTTATGGAAGGAGCCAATCAGGAGCAGGCAACCTCCTCTCCCATGGGGGGTTAGCGATCACAAGCCTGTGGGCTTGGAAGTTACAGAGCTTTCCCCACTATAAAAAAGCCTCCCGGGAGCCGGGCGGTGGTGGCGCACGCCTTTATTTATTATTATTTTTTTTTTTTTTTTTTTTTTTTTTTTTTTTTTTTTTTTTTTCAAGACAGGGTTTCTCTGCGGCTTTAGAGCCTGTCCTGGAGCTAGCTCTTGTAGACCAGGCTGGTCTCGAACTCACAGAGATCCGCCTGCCTCTGCACGCCTTTAATCCCAGCACTCGGGAGGCAGAGGCAGGTGGATCTCTGAGTTCGAGGCCAGCCTGGTCTACAAGAGCTAGTTCCAGGACAGGCTCTAGAAACTACCGGGAGACCCTGTCTCGAAAAAAACCAAAAAAAAAAAAAAAAAAAAAAAAAAAGCCTCCCGGTCCACTCAGAGTCTCTCCTGCTCTGCTGCTGCTGTTCCCCGCAGACGGGAAGGGGGAAGGTCTGAGTTAAGTCGCAATAAAGACTCTCTGCTTTTCCATCAGTTCCAGTCTCATGTTGGTAATTTGGGGATTTGAACTTTGGGCCTAGCAGTAGCAGGAGATGGAACTTGAGAATGTGGGTTTTGAGTCTGTCTTCTTTTCTGCTATAGTCTTCACAGCCACAACTCTCCACGTCAGCTTTGTGTGCTGAGCTGAAAATCCACGGGGCTGACATCAAAGAGATTAGCATCGTCTCTCCCCAGCTAAAAGATGGAGCTATCCTGTTCATAGCTGAATTGTATGGATTGAGTCTTGAATGTCAAACTAACCTTGCTGTTGGTGTACAAAAGAGTTCTACAATAGCCTGGAATAGAGCATAACAAACGTTTGTTTATTTGGGAATAAACTCACAGAAAGGGTAACGATCCACAGTCTTCTGCGTGTATTGGGAACTGGAACTGAATCCAGCAGTCAAGAGGCCTGTGTACGCTTTTCGTCTGCATTTATGCATGAGACAACCCCCAGAGTGGAGTGGTATCTTAAAGGCAACTGGCTGAAGGAGTTCCCACAGCACCTTACATTCTGGGGACAACCTCACTCCAACCACAAGTCCACATTCCACTCCCAAATCTCCCTCCTGCTTCCCTTTCATGGCCCCCTCATCACAATCTCATAGCAACTGGACCCAAAGATCATTCCTCAACTGCTCTGCATGTCTCTCTGGAACATTTCAGATAAAACCTACTGCTTGTAGCCTCTCTGGACTGAGTGAGCTCATTCAGTACGATGCTCTTGAGAGCAATCCACACACTTGTCTCTGTCAGCAGATCGGTCCTTTTCAGTGCTGACTGGTACTTCACTGTGTGGACACACCATAGCTTGCCTGTCGTTTCTAGTTCTAGGTCATTAAGAAAAAAAAGAAGAAGAAGAAGAAAAAAGAAAACTTACCTGTAAGCTTTAGTATGATCCTGTTTGCATTTTTGTGTGTATGCCTGAAAGAAATTGCTAGACCATATGCTGAGTATGTATGCCAACATAAGAACTGGCAAACTGTTGGCCAGAATACATGTACCCCCTCCTGTGTTCCCCCAACAGTGCACACGAATTGTATTGTCTACAATGTCCTGTTGTTGTGTTAGGCATGTGGCATCTTCATTTCCCTAGTGGCTGGGATGTTCCCGTGGGCTTGTGAGCTTGGCTGCCACCCACATGTCTTCCTTGGCCGCGTCTTTCCCAACACTTTGTTATGTCCACAGGGCAGGTGCTTTCTTGATATTAAGCGTTGAGCTTTCCTCCCAGACACTAGTGTTGTTCCTGGGATTTGAAATGCTTTTTCAGTGCTTGTTTTTCTGTTCAGCTGACCATGTCCTACAGAGCTGTTCTCCCTGTGAGGAAGTCAACCCACTAATTTCCCTTTACAGGGTTATTCCTGGTTGGCAGAGCTCAGAACCTTTCTTTGTTCTTATCACATTGCTTGGAGATCAGCAGGAAGTTGAGGCCTGCAATCTTGTCAGAGCTGACATTGTGAGGAAGCCTAGGCTGTTGTCCAGGTCTGCTGACATGCCTGTGGTTGGCAGCTGATCTAGTGCCTGTGGTTTGGAAGGACAATCTTATCTCTGGAGACTGATTTTTGTGCCTTTCTCAGCAATGAAACTGCATTTGATAAAGGGTATTTTAATGAGAAAGTTAGCATTGTGAGCAACAGGGACTTGGCTCTCCTGATGACCCTCTGAGTCACAGGTGGGACATTTCATGTTATCTTGGGGTGAGGGGGGCCAGCCCCACGATCCTCACAGTTTCCATCCATGCTGACGATGTATCAGCCAGGTTTTCATCATCGCCTTAAACACACGAGAGGACAACTTAAAGAAGAAGGAGTTATTTTGGCTCCTGGTGTCAGAGGTTCTGCCCACGATGGTTTGGTCTCATGGCCGAGGGCCTGTGGAGTCAGAACATCGTGGCAGAGAAGGTTAGGAGGAACAGCTGGCATCTCGTGCCGTCAAGGAGCAGAGGACAAGGTGTTCTCCATGACTAATTTCTACCAACCCTGGCCTCGGTCTGCAGTCTCTTCAAATAGGGCTGTCAGCTGGGACTAAGCCTTCCGCACCTGAACCTGTGGGAGAAGCTTCAGACCCATCCATGACAGTATGGTTATCAACCTCACACCTGCCCTTCAAGGCTGGGGGTCAGAGAAACACAAAAGGGGGTGCAGGCACTTGACCTGGTGTCAGTGTGTCAGGAAGTGTCTGTCACAGCTTCAGGGGACTCTGTGTGTTGGCCGTCACCACTGTCAGCCACAGCCCACCACGGGCACTGGCTCTTTAGGCTTCACATTGAGTCCACAGCTGGGCTTTCGATGATGGAGATACAGTCTCTTAAATGGTTTGCTAGAAAGACACGGGGACAAGTTGCAGCCCACTGTGTGGCTGATTTGTTGTTTTGCTGGCATTCCATTGCTTTCCAGATGGGCCTCACCTCTAGGAGCCACCTCCTGGCTCCGTGCTGTGGTGGAGCCATCAAGTTCTCCTTACGTGGAAATGTCACATAAGGCCTAGACACTGGCCCTCCAGGAGTACCTAGACAGGGCAGCACCATGAAGCTGGGACCTCACTGAGAATCAGGGGCAAGGGTGCAGAGGGAGGTGACCAGAAGCAGGCAACCCCACAGCAACCGCCACCAGGAAATAAAGGAGTACCCCAGGGAAATACTTCAGGGAAATACTTCAGCACTGGGGATGGGAAGCTTTTCTGTCCCATCCTGCTTTCTCCCAGTGGTGGCTCTGGCATCTGCACTGCTGTGTCCTGAGAGCATTTGCTCTCAGTAGAATATAACCTCAAGTCTCAGGTCCTGTCCGTCATGGGCTGGCTGCATGTCCTGTCCTACCTAGAGCTGAGCACTGCCCTCCACACACGCTGCCATCCTCTCGGCATAGCAGCCATGTCTTCATCAGAGCAGCTTCTGCTCCTTGCAGGAGATGCTCAGCATCTGGCCTGTTGACTGCTGATGTTTATTCATGGAAGGGGGTGCTGGGGAAGTTACTGGATCCTCTCTGAGATTCCAGTCATTCTCTTCGTACCTCCCACCACCCTAAGGGGGATTCTGAGCTAGCTGCATGTGGTCCCCTGGTCTCAGGAGGTGCTGGAGTATACAGACTGGGAAGGGTTTAATTGAAGAAATGATGGAGAAGTCACCATCCATGCTGGGCACGACTTATAAATGGTAGAGTTGCTTTAGGATCACACATGCTCTGTCAATAAGCCCAAGTCTTTGGTTTTCCAAGTTGGAAATTGGCGGAGTCATACTTTGGTTTTGGTATGCATCTGGTGGGGAGATATTTGTTCTTGTCTCCCCAGGAAAATGTTCAAGCCACCTAACTATTCCCTTTAGTGTCTGTTGCCACTTTAACTGGACTACTACCTGCGAACACTGGGAGACCTGGGGCACAGCAAGGGAGGGGATAATGGCAGGCATCCAGAGGCTTCTACTCTGCTGGTGCCCCAGGCTCTGCCAATTACGTGTGTGCTATTTTCCTCCTGTCTCCAGGACTGAAACACATGTAAGTGGCGAGGTTCTTAGATAGATGGTTTGTACATGCGAGCAGAAGAAAACATTCCAGGTACAGCAAGGGCTCACCAGTGATAAGGAAATGCTGGCCTGGTTCCTGACCTCTGGTCCCAAAGAGTACAGGGACCCTCCCTCCCACACCCAGGTGGTAGCTGCTTCCTGCTCAGCAGCAGCTTCCGTGGTGGGGGCCAAGGACTGGTTCATGCTGGTGCCTTCACATAATCCCAAAACTCATGAGAGAAAATTTCTTGATATTGTTTATAGACACTCAGAACTGCCTAATCTTGGTTTAGAGACACAAAGATGCCTTTATGGGACCAGAACTTATTCCCAGGGACTAGGTCACTTGTGTCTCAGGAAGGGTGGTTGAACCAAGGAGCTACGGGGTCAAGGGTAAAATACAAGGTCCTAGTGAGGAGATAGCTGGGCTAAGGTACACACACACACACACACACACACACACACACACACACACACAGAGAGAGAGAGAGAGAGAGAGAGAGAGAGAGAGAGAGAGAGAGAAATAGAGAGAAATAGAGAGAAATATAGAGAGAAATAGAGGGAGAAAGACAGAGAGACAGAGACAGACAGACACACAGACAGACAGAAGAACAGAGAGAAGTGAGAGCAGCTCTAATGAACTCTGGACACATCTGGTGCCGTGTGAGCATGTTTACCTAACAGGAATGATCTCTGACATGTTGAGAGCCTGTGGGTGCTCGGAGCTAACAAGGAGGGAAGCTGTGGACTCCAGAGGAATGGAGTTCAATAGGAGCACTGGGCCCAGGTCAGGCTGTGATGGACGCTGGTCCTTCATCCCAACTCAGGGCACAAGATGGCAAGAAATGAACACACATGGACCTCAGTTCTACCAGGAAAGCCCTGGCTCTGAAATGCCCTCTCAGCAGGCGCTCAGATGACAAGAACAGCAGAAGGTCACGTCCCCTTGTTGGAGATGAATCCCCCTGAGATCACAGCAAAGAACCCCCTTCACCTGTCCCATCAGGGGACAAATGTGTGGCTGGAATTCGTCATGCAGCCAAATTAAAACTGAACTATGGAAATGGAGCCCTACCTGGTGGTTGAGGAGATGAGCATTGGCTGGGGGTGGAAAAGGCCAGAACGTCAGAGAGTAAGAAGTGCCCTGCAGAGTCCACAGCTGGGTCAGGGTCATGGTGTGGCCTAGCATGGCAGGGGGTCTGTTCTGATGATGTTCAAACTGACAAGAGTCAGGACTCTGTGTCCCCACTTACAGGAAGGTCCAGTTGGGGTATCCATGCATGAAAAGGACAATAAAGTGGGCTTCCCACCCGGCAGCGGCCAAGCCATCTGGGGACTAGCTACAGTCCCTGGTGGTGCAGTTCAGCCCCATTCTCTGCACAGGAGGTCAGAATCCAGGTCTCAGTGGACGCAGCTCAGGGCAGCCATGGCAGATGGAGGCCAGGGATGTGAAGGAAAGTCTGGCCCTCCCTCCCTGCCCAATGAGCAACCTCCCTGCCCCTGAGTCACTCATCTTCCCAGGGTCCTTTGTGAGCACAGTATTGGTGGCACAGACATTGCAGGGCATTGTGTGTTATTTCTTCATCTGTAGGTGACATTGAGTTCATTGTCATCAGATCCCAACAACAACTTTCCACCTCCATGATGGATGTGGAATTTGCCATGAGAGAAGGACAGGAGGGATGTGGTCAGTGCCAAGTGGGCACACATCCCTGGCCACGGGGTATATAAAGGGCACTGTGTGAGCAGCCAGAGCAGACCTTTCCCAGGTGACCTGCCTTGTGTGAGAGCCCAGCTGGTGACTGAAGATGAAGAGCCTGCTCTTGACCTTCATGCTTCTGGGGCTGGTGGCTGTCCAGAAGGCCTGTTTAGTACCACCAGAATACCAGGACGAGGTGAGGAGGGGAGGGACAATGGGGTAGAGGTAGGGGAAGGCACAACCCTGGTTGGTAGTAGTAGACTCCTTGAATACTGAAGTCCAACCTTGTACCCCAGCATGAGATGGTCAGATCAGGCACTCCTCTGTTTTATCTTCAGACAGAACCTCTCCAAGAGTACAGGCCTGGAACAGCGGAGTGGCTTTTGGGCATGGATGTTCATGAGACACGGGGTATATAAGGCTTCATAGGGTGGGATCTTCAGGACAGAGGACTTATCCAGTGCTGTATTCCAGACCTCTAAGAGTTTGTGCTGACAAGGCAGACAGCCTCTACCTTCACTGGCCAGAGAGCCCTATTGTTGGGCTCTCTCTACAGAGTGCATGTGTGTTGATATGTGGTGTCAGCCTTCTTTACAACTGTAGCCCAGGCTCTAGAATGATGGAGGAGTGTCTATATGTTACTTTCATTGGTTAATAAAGAAACTGCCTTGGCCCCTTTAATAGGACAGAAAATTAGGTAGCCGGGGTAGACAGAACAGAATTCTGGAAGAGAGAAGGCAGATGCTTCAGGCAGTTGCGATAGTCAGTCGCCATGCTTCTCCTCTCCAAGACAGATGCAGGTTAAGATCTCTCCTAGTAAGCAACCACCTCGTGGTGCTATATAAATTACTAAATATGGGTTAAGCAAGATATGAGAATTATCCAATAAGAGGCTAGTACTAATGGGCCAGGCAGTGTTTAAATGAATACAGTTTCCGTGTAATTATTTCGGGTGGAAAGCTAGCCGGGTGGCGGGACGCAGCCCCGCTGTTCCATCTACACTAGAATGTCTCTTCAGCCTGCAGGCTCAGATACAGATTGTGGATAGAATAGGATCCAGGCTGGGGTGTGTTCAGGGCTCTGTCTTCTACAGCTCCCTGAGACCTGGTACACAAAGGCTATGGTATCTGATAAGGACCGCCCAGAGGGGAAGGGCCCCAAGAAAGTGTTCCCTATAAGGGTGACATCCCTGCAAGGAGGGGATCTGGAGCTCATAATAACATTCTTGTCAGTGTTCCCACCAAGTCTCTGCAATTGTCTTTCTGTTTTTCTCTATTCTTATTTTGGTGTGGGTGATGGAATGCCCCTGTCAGTGAGGGGGCATGTCGCTAGGCAATGCTCTAAATCTTGGGCAGGGCTGATGTGAAATTTTGGGGTCATCTGGTTAAGGCTGAGATACCTGGTGAGTTGAGTATGGCTCCTGTTTTCCAGGAAGAAGAATAATCAGTGTCAAAAAAAAGAAAATTGTGATGCGCAAAATTGATGAGCCTGGCAAATATATTGCCTGTGAGTCCCGTATGGTCTGTGCAGGGGCGAGTTCTTGCATGGATGGTTCCTTCCCTGTGCAGCTCCCAGTGTGGTCATTCACTCATGTTCCATGTGCCAGACACTAGAGGTCATGGGTTAGTCCACCCCAGGTACTGACTGATGTGTTCTGTACCCTGGCCCCCTCCAGTTTGGCTCTCGACCCAATGCTAAGTACAGGAAAGCAGGGCAGGGAAGGGCTCAGGCCTGGGGCCAACCTCAGCCCTCACTTCCTCTGGAATCCTCAGCGGGGGCTGGCAATGTCCTGGGAAATAGCTTCTGTCTAATTGTGGCGATCACAGAAAGGCAAGAGCTGGACTGGCTGGGTCTCTTGGGTGACCACAAGTGTTCCAGAGCAATCCTTTGAAAAACCTCCAAAGGTTTTTCAAGAAATGAAAAGCTAAGAGCTATTTCTCTGTTCCTCTGTAGTCAAGGGCAAGAATACTGTCTATATCCAGGAGCTTCCTGTGAAGGATCACTACATCTTCTACTGTGAACACCACCAGCACCACGGGAAGTCTCATCTCAATGGAGAACTCTTGGGTGAGGTACCGCAGGGACCCATGTCCTGTCCATGGTCTCTGCTTCTAATACCTATCAGCAGGGCAGCAGTCATGCCTGGCCCTGGAGACTGGGTGGGGGGGGCTCAGGGTGCTGCCCAGGACGGGCGTAAGATCCAAAGTGGAAGGAGGGTCAGCTGGGAGGAGACCTGGCGTATGTGACCTTTGGGGGCCTTGAACATTCAGGAGGGATTCCCACCTCTGGAGCTGGTGGATGCCATTTCCAGGGGTTCCAGGTAACTGCCAGTCTGTATGAAGTGACTAACCTGGTAAGGGCCTTGATGCGTATGTAGTATTCTCCAAGGTCAGGGGACAGCCACTTGCCTTGTGTCTTTGTTAGTTAAGGTCTCCATTGCTGTGAAGAGACACCATGACCACGGCAACCCTTATAAAGGAAAACATCTGATTGGGTGGCCTACAGTTCAGAGGTTCAGTCCATTATCCCCATGGTGGGACATGGTGGCGTTCAGGTAGACATGGTGCTGGAGAAGGAGCTGAGAGTCCTACATCTTGATCTGCAAGCAACAGAAAGTCTTCTGAGACACTGAGCATGGCTTGGACATAAATGAGACCTCAAAGCCCACGCCATGAGACACACTTCCTCTGACAAGACCACACCTACTCCACAAAGTCATACCTCCTAATAGGGCCACTTATGGGGGTCAATTACATTCAGACTACCACAATCTGATATCCAGAGCTCTTACTAGTCTGGAGAGTGACCCTGAAGGCCTCTTGAGGTTCACAAAGGGCCCCCAGGATCACTCAGTGTCTGGGATTCCCCATGCCAGGGCTCCTTGTCCACTGCCAGGGTCCTGTTCCCTCTTATCCTGGCTGCTCCAGGGCGACAGCCCCAGTGCTGGTCGGTGCTCTTGACCTTGGGCACTGGTTCCCTGTAGAGGTCTCATTACTACTACACAGCTCACCTGCCCCACCTCCCCACAGGGAGAGACCCTGAGGAAAACCCAGACGCCATGAAAGAATTTAAGAAATTCGTACAGAGCAAGAGACTCAAGGAGGAAAACATCATAGTACCCGAGCAGAGAGGTGAGCGGGACTGCCCATGTCCTTCCCCTCCCTTCTTTCTCCCCTCCATGTTTCTGAGAGCGCTCTGTCTCTGTTCCTCTTGGTCTCCATTGTCCCATGCTCTCTGCACGTTCCTGCATGCCTCTGGGGACCTGTGTGCTGTGTCTCACTCTGCTGCTCATGTGTTTTGCCTCAAACCCCACTGCCCCCTCACAAGGGCACCAGAGCCCAGTTGCAAGTCTTGGCTGTGGAAGATCTGAGCAGCCAGTGTTTTGGGGTCCTTATCCAGAGCTCCTTCTTACCCCTGGCCTTTTCTTGGTTTCTACAGATCAGTGCATCCCGGAGAGTGATTAGGGTAAGTGACCTTCTGGGAGGACGATGGAAAAGCCCAGAGTCCTGGGTCCTGGAGGTGGAGAGCCCATGTGCTTTGATCCTTATCTCATCCACTGTAGGAGAAATGGTCTCCTCGGGCAGTGATCTTGGTATAACCCCTGTACTCTGCTCTGTGCTCGGTTCTCTCCCCTACCTCCCATACCCAGGGACACCCAGACACCTGACAGGCCGTGCGTGTAAGAGAGAGGATCGCTCTTGCGCTCTCGCGGCTGTGGCTGTGGAGCGCTGACTGCGCTAATGCTTGAGTCTAGAAGACCTCTGGCCAGCACCTGCCGCTCACCTCGCTTCTCTTTGGCACAGCAGCCAATTATGGATCATGGATCACTTGCTGGTCCCTGCCTAACACCGACTCAGTTCTGGGACACACTTGGACCTCTCCTCCCCTGGACCACTTTCCCCATCTTCTCTGCTGGACTCCCTCCCACCTCTGCTCCACCATCACCAGTACCAGCTGACTCCGAATACAGCATTTCAGCATCACTCTGGCTTAGCCTGTCTGTGCAGAGCAAGAGGCTCAAAGAGGAAACCTCTTACTGAATCTTCTAGACAGCTTTTCCCTGTGTAGCTTGGAGTCTGTCCTGGAATTCACTCTGTAAACCAGGTTGGCCTCAAACTCACAGAGACCCACCTGCCTCTGTCTCCCAAGTGCTGGGATTAAAGGCGTGAGCCATTACTGCCTGGCACGTATCTTTTCTTACTAACTTTGGCTTGAGACTTCTGTTTTCAGAATGAGTAGAAACACTTCCTTGCTTGGTTTTGCCTTCTGTTTGCCTGTGTTCCAGTTTGCATCCTTCCTTCTTTGGCTTGTGTGTGTCTCTGTCAGTGAGACATATTTCCTGCGACAGCCATAGTCAGACCGTATGTTTGCACTCATCCAGCTGGTGCGGCATTGAAGTCCCTTTGCATCTGAGCTTCCGATTTAATGGGGTTTTCTGTTTCCTGCAATTTTGTTATTTTTCTTTCTTTGTAAAATATTTTTATTTTTAATTATGTTTATTGTGGTACTATGTGTGGTCATTTTTACACATGTGTGGGTTCCTGTCAACTGTCTTATGTGGATCCTAGGAATAGAATGTGGGTCTTCTGCAAGGACAGTACATGTCTATAACTGCTGAGCCAGCTCCTCAGCCTCGATTTTGCTGCCTTTTTTTTCTTTGAGACAGAGTTTCTCTGTGTAACAGCCTTGGCTATCCTGGAACTCACTCTGTAGACCAGGCTGGCCTCAATCTCACAGAGATCCACCTGCCTTTGCCTCCCAAGTGCTGGGATTAAGGGTGTGTGCCACCACCTTCAGACTGCCTTATTTTTTGGAGGGGGTGTTGAATTATTGTTTGTTTTTTCCCTTCCCCTTTTCCTAGAACAGGAGATTTGTTATTTACTGTTTTGGATATGATGGTCGGATGCTTTCCTGTCTTCTCTTTGTTTACCTCATCTTATGAAGTTTATTCTTATGCCCTCGAGATTGATACTGCCTGTCTTCCTTCTATGTGCAAGGTATCCTTGAAAGTCTCTTCCACAGTGTATCCTGAGTGTTTGAGAATTGCTTTAGCAGCTCCAATTCAGGAGGGCCTATAGTTCTCAATCTGTTTTAGAAGATAATATTACTGGATATAATGATCCTGGTTAGCAGTTGCTTAAGGTCTGGAATATATTGTTCCATACTTTACTGGCTTCACTGATAAGTTTGATGTTATTCTGATGGGTTTCCCTTTGTGAACTGGCATTTTTCCCCCTTGCAGCTTTTGATGTTGTTTCTTTGCTCTGTTGACTTAGAATTTTAGTTGTAACGTGTTGTGGTGAGTTTCTTTTCTGACACAGTGCTGCAGTTCCCAAATAACTGACATGGAGACTCAATAATAATTGCAAATGCTTGGCTGATAGCTCAGGCTTGTTACTAGCTAGCTTTTACAATTAAATTAACCCATATTTCTTATCTGTCATGTGGCGGTACCTTCTCTCAATAGAGCATGTTCATTTTGTTTCTCTCTGCATCTGCTTGTGACTCCCAAGACTTCACCCTTTTTCTTTCCAGCATCCTTTGTGCCTTGCTATCCCACCTATACCTCCTGCCTAGCTACTGGCCAGTCAGCTCTTTTGTGAAACCAATTAGAAAATGGCAAAGACACATCTTCACAGTGTACAAAAAGATTGTTCCATAACAATTTGAGATCCAGCCAGGCGGTGGTGGCGCACGCCTTTAATCCCAGCACTCGGGAGGCAGAGGCAGGTGAATCTCTGTGAGTTTGAGGTCAGCCTCGTCTACAAAAGCTAGTTCCAGGACAGGTACCAAAGCTATGCATAGAAACTTTGTCTTGAAAAAACAAAACAAAACAAAACAAAACAAAAACAATTTGAGACCCTAAATACCTCCTGTGGTGATTTGAAAGAAAATGGCTCCCAAAGGAAGTGTCACTGTTAGGAGGCATGGCCTTGTTGGAGGAAATGTGTCACTATGGGGAAAGGCTTTGAGGTTTCATGTGCTGTGTGTTCCAGTATGGTACACAGTCTCCTTCTGCTGCCTGCAGATCAAGATGTAGAACCCTCAGCTCCTCCTCCAGCACCATGTCTGCCATCACACGCCATGTCCCACCATGATGATAATGGACTAAATCTCTGGAACTGTAAACTAGTCCCAGTTAAAATTTTTTTTTTAAAATAAAAGTTGTTGTGGTCTTGGTGTCTCTTCACAGCAACTGAAACCCCAACTAAGACACCCCCTGTGCCAGAATTAATCCACTTATTTCCCAGACTTGGAAGAATTCTGTGCTATGATTTTGTTACACTGATTTTGATGTCATTAATTTGTATCTCAGTCCCTCCTTTTTATTCTGTGGATTCCCAGCCTCTTGATCACATCAGAGTTCTTCAGAGCTGTTGCCAGACTTATTTATTTTTCCTTTATCTGTATCTGGACGTGTATTTCCTCAACCTTGTCTTCAAGTGTCAAAGTTATTTTTCCTGGAAAAAGAAAATCTAGTCTATCAGTGGGGAGGTTTCTGCTGCGTTGTTGTCTAATTTTTTTTTTATCTCCAGAATTACTGCTGTTTTTCATCACAGTCTAATTTTAAATTTCTCAGCCATGTTGTTGGCTTCCTAATCTAGGTTCCGGATTATACTTCCTTACTTCATTCATTTGTTTATTTGTACCATGTTGAAAGGTATTGATCATTTTTGCAAGTAGAGTTTTGAATTCTCATTTTGTCATTTCAGCCATTTCAGTCTCTCTAGACTCTGATTGAGAAACTATTTTCATATTTTCTGTATGTTTTCTTAAGATATACTTATTAGTTGAACTGGATAACTCTTCAAGTTTTGTCTGGGGGTCTTTTTACTGAACATTCTTCTCTTGAGAGCTCAACTCCTAGTTCTCCTCAAAGAAGAAAAAAAACCTGTTTTGATAGCAGCAATATGAAATTTTCTAGAAATACACTCAAACCAACTGAAGTCAATTACTATCCTAGCACCAACCACAGAAAAGAGAGTGGGAAAAATGTCACAGAGTAAACTACAAAGTTAAAAATTATTATTATTATTATTATTATTATTATTATTTGGTTTTTTGAGACAGGGTTTCTCTGCAGCTTTAGAGCCTGTCCTGGAGCTAGCTCTTGTAGACCAGGCTGGTCTCGAACTCACAGAGATCCGCCTGCCTCTGCCTCCCGAGTGCTGGGATTAAAGGCGTGCGCCACCACCGCCCGGCAAAGTTAAAAATTATTTAGGGTGAAAATAGAACTTATGATTGCATAAAGGAGGGCTGGGGCAGGTTTAAGAGGGTTAGAGTGCTTGCCCCAGAACCCTAAGGATCTGAGTTTGAATCCCCAGAATGCACTTACCAAAATCCAGATCAGTAGCACAGAGGTCTATAATTTCAGTGTTCCTGAAGGGAGATGGAAGATGGAGACAGATTCCCAGAAGCTTGTGGGCCAGTTAACCTGTTAGATATATCAGAAACACTACAGAGAAACCCTCGTCACACAGGTTGACCTGTTAGATATATCAGAAACACTACAGAGAAACCCCCGTCACACAGGTTGACCTGTTAGATATATCAGAAACACTACAGAGAAACCCCCGTCACACAGGTTGACCTGTTAGGTATATCAGAAACACTACAGAGAAACCCCCGTCACACAGGTTGACCTGTTAGATATATAAGAAACACTACAGAGAAACCCCCATCACACAGGTTGACCTGTTAGATATAATAGAAACACTACAGAGAAACCCCTGTCACACAGGTTGACCTGTTAGGTATAATAGAAATACTACAGAGAAACCCCCGTCACACAGGTTGACCTGTTAGATATATCAGAAACATTACAGAGAAACCCCCATCACATAGGTTGACCTGTTAGATATATCAGAAACACTACAAAGAAACCCCCATCACACAGGTTGACCTGTTAGATATATCAGAAACACTACAGAGAAACCCCCATCACATAGGTTGACCTGTTAGATATATCAGAAATACTACAGAGAAAACCCGTCACACAGGTTGGAGGCAAGGACTCATATTCCACCTAACATTGCCCTCAAAGCTCCACACACTGTATGTGTGGTATGCCTGAGTTCACACAACCAACCACACACAATTTAAACAAGACAAATGGATGATAATTAGATAGCCAGCCAACCAGCCAGCCACTCAGACAGACAGATAAATACATAGACAGACACACACAGACAGACAGACAGACAGACAGATAGACAGACAGACAGATAGTTGTAGGTAGATAGATAATGGAAGGAGAAAGTACTATGAAGTAGGAGAGAAAAATCAGAAGAAATTAAAAATGTCTGATTATACTGTAAAGTAAAATGCATAAATAAATAAGATCAAGATAAGAATTAAAAGAAAAACAGGAAAGCTTTTAAAAATACACATAAAGAAAGTAAAATAAAAAGGGAAATCAGAAAGGACAAAGAAATTTTAATGACAAAAATATGATTGCCTTCTTGCATTCCCTAGTGTTGGACTCCTGTGGGTGGAGGGATGGTCCGTCGGTGTTGAAAGCTCATCCTTCACACTGTCCATTCTGGTGCTGAGCCTGGACCCATCCCAGGGTAGCTGTCCTACAGAGCTGCTGTCACATTAGGAGTGCACCTGAAGCCACTGTAGCTGTGGCCAGACAAATTCTCACTTGCTCCAGATACACCCATCTGTACATCGGAGGTGGCTGATGGCAAAGCCACACTGTCTTCTGCATACACTATAGAGTGGGGAAGGAAGAGGGCACTGAGAGCTGGGCTGGGGACCAGTCAGCACTTCACACCCCGCAGGAGGCCGAGGATGCTGAGAACTCTGTTCTAGAAGCATCTTTGACCCCCACCCATGGAAAAGCATGGAGAAGACAGCCGGTTCCAGAGTTTATTAACTCAGATTCAGGCCTCCAGGCTATAGCTACAAATGTCCTCGATTTCACTGGTTCCCCCCCCCCCTCCCCAGAATGGTTTCTCTCAACCCACTGGGTCCCACTCACTAACTCCTGCAGCTGCTTATGAAGTAACCATTCTGAGGCTTAATATTAATTACATACTCTTTGGCCTATTAGCTCAGGTTTCTTATTAACTAACTCTTACATCTTAAGTGAACCAATTTCTATTATTTTGTATTTTACCACGAGGCTCGTGGTTTGTTACGTCTTGCTTTTTATGTGGCATCTACATAGCATCTGCCTTCTTTCCTTCTCTCTCTCTCTGCTTGGATTTCCTGCCTCACTATATGCTGCCCTGCCACAGGGCAGCTTCTTTATTAACCAATGGTAATGAAACATATTCACAGCATGTAGAGGGGAGCCCCACATCAACAGGCCTTCAAAATTACCCTCGATTGATAGGGTATGCTCTGTGTCACAGGAGACAGGTTAGATGTCTGACAACCATGCCCCTCACAGCCTGAGCCTCTGCCACCTGAACTCGTCCACATGTCCGTGATCATTTACCCTCTTTAGATCAGCCTGTGCATTATACTCCTACCCAGGAGCGGAGGCAGGGCACACCCTGACCCGACTTTATGATTGAGAGGGCCAGGGAGCCGGACCAGAGCCATTACCGGTTTCTAACAGCCCCTGCCAGGGACCAGGCCTTAGTTTTAGTTTACTGGAGGTGGCTGGAGCTGAGAATGTGGTTCTTGGGAAAACCACAACTCAGGGACAACCAACCAGCAGGTCCCCACAGCCTTCTGCTGGCTGCAGATGACAATAGCCTCTGGCTAGCTGAAGAAAGTTTTTCTTACCCTGCCGTTGGAGAATCCTGAACTACTAAAGTCACCCATCAATCAGCCCCCAGACTAATCTCCCCGTACCAGTCACCCCCAGACTAATCTCTCCTCCCTGGAATTCTCCTAACCCGGTTTAAAAGGGAGCCTGCAAGCTTCTTGGGCTATCGCCATGTGCCACCCCAACTTGTTGGTAGTGTTTTTATTAATAAATGCTCTTGGAAAGTGATGGTGGTCTCTTAGGAGACTTCTCGTGGACCCTAACAACGATGACTTCATGGCCTGTAGGCTTGTCCAGTGCTGGGGTGGCTGGTCTTCCCTTTGCCCATCTGGCCTCCTGTCCCCACACGGGGACCTGGGGCTGGAGTCACAGACTAGCCTCGTTCCCTCTGCGTTCCAGCTATCAATCGCTTCTCTTGTGATTCCTGGGCCCTTCCTGAGTTTCTCACAGTGTCACTTGGAAACAGCCTCCAATCTGCCATCTTGACACCCCTCCCCCATACAAAAACATGGAGACAGGCAGAAAATACTCACTTCAGAACAACCCTGGCCAAGGACTGTAGGCAGAATGACAGAAACAGAATGCTCTGGCTTTACAGTCTCCAAATCACCCCGAAATGAGGCAAAGATGAGGGAGTGATGGGGTTTTAGAGCCTGCTGTCCACACTTCCCAAACTCTCGTGATTGGAAGACCCGTCTAGGTTTGTGTTGTCTCCGTGGTGCCGTCAGGTTCAGTCGCCATCTCCACAGTGGAGAAGCCAGTCTCTGCAGTGTAATTTCCAGTCAGGCAGTCTCACGCAGGAGTCTCTAAGGGCTTCAGCCACGAGGCCGGAGCCTTTGGAGTTGGGCTGCCCATCTTTCCCGTGTCAGCTCTCTCTCCACAGGACCTCAGAAAGGCCCTCTCTGTGCGATGCCTCAGGACACCTATAAAGCAAATGCAAGGCCACACACTGAATGTCACATGCTATTCCTCATCAGCCACATCCAGTTTAACTCACTGCAGACCCAGAACAGGCAGATGTGTGGACGGTTTTCTCAGGGAGGAGGAGGAGGCACACAGAAATCTGGTGTCATGTAATGTCTGGTGAAACTTTTCCTGGGGGAGATGCGATACACACCTTTAGAAATCTCCTGACCAACCAAAATACAGATAACACTAAATGCCCACGTGGTGAAGTAAGAGCGTTATGGGATTTCTCATAGGAATACAGGTGAGGGGTTACTTACAGGAGCAGAGATGACTCACCATGATACACCCCAGCATGGGGAGCAACTCACAAATGCTGGGAACCTGGGCCCACTGCACCATCTATAGGCAGCTCAGCAGAGCCTGTCCTTTCCAAGGGACTCTGGTCTAAACCTCTTCTAGGTGTTGTGAAATTCGAGACCATCAGGGAAAGAGCACCAAACAAATTCTAAATTTACAAGATGAACAATTTTATTTTATTTATAACAATGTTGCAACAAGGGCCCAGGGTAGCTTGGGACACACCTGCCAAGCAGAAAGTAGGCCAATCAGAAAGTAGGCCTGAGTCTCCGAAGTTTACCCTAAGGCAATACCTGGTTCCAAGAAAGACCACAAGCTGAGACCACCAGGCACCACGCAGGAAAAGACCATCCAAAGGAAATTCCTAATGTTCCGACTATTGTAGATAGGATCACCTAATATTTTAGCCCAACACACACATCCCCCTTCACCAAGACACCCCTAGACAAATGTCAGCCAATCAGGGGTCCTGAACCTTAAGAATACCTCACCCCAACCTCTGCTATCATAAACCTGGCTCCAGCTGAGCTTGGGTCTCTCTGATTGGGCCAATGCATTGGACACACAAAGAGTCTGAATTCAAACTTGAATTAGAATGAAGGCTCTTTGGTTTACATACGGGACTTGGTTGGATTCCTTGTTGTTTTTTGGGGGGACTCCACAGTCCGGGCATAACATAGGCCATATGTTCTCTCTTCCATGTTACCCACTCCTCTCTCTCCTCATCTCCCCTTTCTCTCCCTCCCATACTTCCTCACTCCCTCTCTCTCTTCCTCTCCTTCCTCTCCTTCCTCTCTCAGTCTTTCCCACCAAGGGAAACATTTTCCCTGCAACATCTCTGCCTGGGAGAGCCTCAGGAAACTACATACTCCTGAGAAGTTCAAAGATGGCTGGATAGCACCACCTGATGCCAAGAACTGAAAGATCATGGGGCTAGTCTTGGTGGTTGAAGCTCAGACACTGATGAAATTCAGAGGGCCTCACAATGCTCCGCATGTTTGTGTTCACCTACCCTCCATGTGAGGGGACACTGGCTGATTCTAGAATGTGGAACACAGCTCTGGCAGATCTTGCCCTTCTCCCTCATTTCCTCTATATTGCTAAAAACCTGTAGATTACATTCCTAAAGCTAGCCACCAAGGTCTGTTTCCTTTTTGGCCGCTTCTTCCTCCTAAGGCTGACTATCAAGGTCCAGCTATCAAAGTACAAAGTACAGCAATCAAAAGCCCCCTTTGGTTCACCTAGTTAACATGCCCAATCAAAAATATACCACCACATCCTAGCCCATTCTAACACAAACCTCCCCTTTTTCTCCTCTTAAAAATTATACCTGCTGGGGTACATTGTTCAGCCTAGATACAGCAGGGAGGGGCTCGTTCCTGCCTCAACTTACCGTGCCAGGCTTTGTTGATTCTCCATGGAAGGCCTATCTTTTCGGAGGGGTGGATGTGGGTGGGTTTGAGGGGAGGTAATGAAGGACTGGGATATGAAGGACTGGGAGGAGGGAAAGGAGGCAGAACTGTGGTTGGTATAGAAAATGAATTAAAAATTACATGTGCTAGGTCATTTGCTGCTGTTTACCTGCCACAATTGGGAAGCAGATGCTTTAACCTTTTTTCCCCAGGTACTAAAGGATCTCTCTGGGAAAACAGGTGTTTGGGTGTGGTTTGTCACTACTCAGGGGTCCCAGAGGGAATCACTGGTGTGTGTGTGTGTGTGTGTGTGTGTGTGTGTATGTGTGTGTGTATGTGTGTGTGTGTGTGTGTGTGTGTGTGTGTGAGTGTCTCTTTCACCATGTGTTGAGATCCAAACTCAAGGAGATGGGGTTGGGGGGGTGGCTTTCAGAGGTGCAGACTTCATAGGCAGAATTGGTGTTTTTAGAACAGGGTTCTTCCCATCCACTGTGTAAGCCCACAGTGGTTCACAGCCATCTGAGTACCAGGAAGTGGACCCTCAGCAAAACCAAATCTGCCTGCTCCTTGACTTTGGCTCCCGGGCTCTGAAACTGTGGAATCAATGTCTGTTTACAGCCACGTGGCCTGTGTTGTTTTGTTCTCATAGCCAAGTCCACCTCTGAGGAAGAGCTTGCAGAGCGCCCTGCTGAGTGCCCTTAGCCAGGGGTTCACAGGGCACAAGACCAGGAACAGAACAGACCGGAACTAATTCCTAATGGACAACATGGAAAAAGCTTACAAAATGTTCAATAGCAACTACTGTGATTGACCAACGTGGTCAAAACCTAAACCAGAGACTTCCAGATGGATGGAGGCGAGAAGGTGACTCTGTGGGCTCTGGCAGAAGAGAAGAGTCGGGATAAGGAAAGACTGTGTGTGTGTGTGTGTGTGTGTGTGTGTGTATGTGTATACATAATACATATGTACACATATATATTTATGTAATATATATATATATACATATATATAATAAAGAGAGAAAAGGAGATAATATTAAAGCAGGCTGTCCTGGCCCTGCTTTAGACATTCAAAAAGCACGGCTAGGACAGCTGGGAATTGTGTAGAAACAAAAAGAGAAAACTCAGCAAAAGGAACAAAGCCAAGCACAACTCCAGCACTGTGGGCCCTGTGAGGGAGGAGTCAGAGCCCCAGGCCAAGGACAGCCAGGTAGCCCTGGTGCTGGGAGCCACAGGACAAGGCCACAGCTCACACAAGCCTCAAATCCAGAGGTTGATCTGTGGAGAACAGTCGGTTTTCTAGCTAGGTGGGTGGTCTGTGGAGAGCAGCACCCAAGCTCTGAGGGCTGTGGCCAGGAGCCATCCTGAGAGGGAACTTGAGTTGTAAACCAGATCTCTCTTGGAGGCCAGGAGCAGAGAACCATCACAATTCAGGGACCCCGAGTTTAACCTCCCACACAGCTCAAGGGTGAGTTTGGGGGGCAGCTATGGAGAAGAGGTGTCTGGTATTAAGAAACCAAAGAGTCAGACCAGCAGGAAGCTGGGCCCAGGGAGTGAAGTGCATGGGAAAAGGGTCCCCACCCTGGCTGCCTGGAGCTGACCTGATCAACTGAAAATACTCTGGAGTTTGACAGAGCTGAGCTGGGGCCAGCAGGTCTATCAGTGCCTTGAGTGTGGCTCTGTGGGCTCTGAGATCCCTGACTCCAGTGGCCTACTCTGCCTCCCAGCTGCAGCCTCCAGTGAGGTGGGCTTTGAAAGTAGGTCCGTCCACCCAGACAGATCTCAGCACCTCGTTAGCTGGCTCACTCCCTTCCCCTCAGCTGGAACTTTAGCTACTCCTGGGTAGGAGAGGAGGAAGTTCACGAAGGGGAGGGGGGGGGAAAGAGGGCCTGCCCAGCACTCAGACTGCAAAGCCAAGTGTGGCCAGCAGAGGCCCCTGGCACGTGAGGGAAAATACCAAAGTGAGGACAGCTCCTGTGTTCATTTGTCCCATGTGGGGCCAGCACAGCCTAAATGGGGGAGAGAGAAGAGTCCACAAGCTCAGCTGACCCCATAGACCCGGCCGCCTCCAAATTCACAGGACCCAGGAGGAAGTCACACCGACACTTTGGGTCCCAAAGAGTCTCATTCTTTTAAGTCCCTTCATATATTTGATCCTGTTTTTCAGTTTATGTGATTAGACAATCTTTTCCTTTTCTTTTCTTCTCTTCTCTTCACTTTTCTCTTCTTTTTTGGTTTCCCCCCCACCAGACCACCCTATTCCCTGTCTCTTCTTTTCTTTTTTCTAGTATAGTTTTAACAGTCTTTTAGTGTTCCATGTTGGTTTTAATTTTATTTGTTAATCTGAGCTGTGTAAGATGTTCCCATAGACGCACACAGTCTGCTTTGCATAATTCTCCATTCTCAGCTGTTCTGCACCCGTATGTCCCTTAGACTCAGTTCTGCTCTGTCGTCATCTGTATCTAAGATGGCTTCAGGTTTCTGTAAATCTAGGATCCAGAAACGAAGTGTGATGTTTGTATTTTGTGACCTAATTTCCGGTTGCATTGATTTCCTTCTGCAGATGACACAATTTAGTTCTCTACAGCTGAAAAAAAGTCCACTGTTTATGCAAACCATGTCTCCCTCATTCACTGCTTTGTGCATGGACACCTTGGTGGCCAATGTTAGTGGTTGTGACTTTTCCTCCAGCAAACTAAGTGTCTGTGTGGTGTGCTGACTTGGCTTTGGGGGAAAATACTCCAGAGCAGATTATCAGGGCCCTATGGCAATGTTTTCTGTTGTTTGTTTTTAGCTTTTTGAGGAGTTAGAAACTGTTCTAGTGCACATTGACACCACCAGAGTGTAAGAACTCCCTGTGAACACATGTGCCCCAGCTTTTCACCGTTACCCGGCTCCTTGGTGACTGCCATTCTGGCACGGGTGAGATGAAGGCTGATGTCATTGTGTTTGTTTGCTTGCATTTTTTCTGATGGCTGTTGATGCTGATTGTTTCCCATGTGTTTACAGGCCATGTGGATCCCATCTTTTGAGAACTGACTGGTCATTTTTTTTAGTCCCATTGTTGATTGGTTTGTTTGGTTTCTTGTTATTTAGTAGATCTGGTTCTCAACCTGTGGGCTGTGATTCCCTTGGACTCACATATCAGCTATTTACACTATGGTTCATAACAGGAGCAAAATTACAGTTTTGATGTAGTGACAATATAACTGTATGGTTGGGGTCACCACATCCTGTGGAACTAGGAAGGCTGAGAACTGGTCTAGATATTGATCCTCTTTTAGATGTAGAGTTAGCAAAGAACTTCTGCTCTACAGACTGTGTTTCCTTTGCCGTAAGAAACATTTTAATACCCAAAGTCCCATTCATTCAGATTTTGGCCTGATTTCTTGAGAGATGAGTCTGTTCAGAAAGCATTGGCTAATGCAGGTATCTTGACATGCTTTCCCTTCTTTTTCCTGAAATTCTTGCTTTAGAAATTCAGGTCTTGTATTATGGTCCATATTTATTTTATGTTTACTTTTGCCCAGGGTGTGATATGGGGACTGAGCTTTATTATTCTACCTGTGAATATCCAGATTCACCAGCTCCATTTGTTGAAGAGGCTGTCTTCTCCGATGTATACAGTTTTAAACTTTGTCAAAACTCAGGTGGCTGTAACTGCATAGATTCATATATGATTATTCTTTCTGCTTAATTGATTTCTGCGTCTGTTTTCAGGCCATCACCATTCTGTTTCTACTGCTATGACAATAAACCTGAAATCAGACATGATGATACGGCCAGCATTGTTTTTATCAAACTTATCTTGGCTATCTGGGTATTTTGTGGTTCCATATGAATTCTATTTTTCTATTCCTGTGAAGAATGTAATTGGAATTTTATGAGGATGGACTGAATTTGTTACATTGCTTCTGCAGGGATAGTCATTTTCACAATATTAGTTTTTATTTATAAAACACAAAGAGGTCCTTCTATCTTCTAGTGTTTATTTGTTTGAGTCAAGGTTTCCCTATGCAAATTAGGTTGACCTGAAACTCATATAAATTAGAAATCACAGTCACAGCTCTGAGCTTTCACACCAAGTGCCCAGGGTCACTGTTCAGTCCCAGTACTGACCTGCTGCACGGGGCTGGGAGCTGGGAGCTGTGATACTGTAATGGGTGTGGTGTCAGATTGCAGTCTCTGCATATTTTGGATTCAATTAGAAGTCTTCCTGAATTACTGATTACAAAAGAGAACAGCATCAAATTTTTCAATTTGGGGTTATTCTGGAACCCACAGTTGAATCCATGCATAGTCCCTGTCTCAATCAAAGAGAGCCTGGTATGTGGGATCCAGCCTGGCGTGGCCGTGCCATCCAGAGTGGCTTGGATGCCTCAGGCAACACCTGCACCTCAGAGCTGCCCCTCCTTAGGAACACCCAAGAGCTCCCAGCAGAAGCTAGGTCCAGTAGGAGAGGAATTCAGAGAGAACAGCCAATCAGGCGGGAGTTAGACTGGAGGGTCACTGAGCTGAGGGACACTGGCCTGAGTTCCAGCAACCCTCGGCAGAGGTGACATGCTGGACAGCCAGCACCATGGGGTTTGCACTTTGAGGCTGTACTGATCACCTGGGGTTGGGGCATCTTCTTCCACACTGTGGCCACCATGTCCGTATTGGACAGTGAAACCCTTCACCCTTGTCCTTGGAAAAACTGCAGGGGAGACCTGGTGTGGGGAACTGGGCTGGGAGAGGCTGTGGCTGCTTCTGTGTTTTCAGAGGGGACATGATGGAGGAGCTACCCACCCTAGCTCCACCCTGTCACTGAGCTAGCTTTCTCAAGGAGGGGTCGTCCCATCAGCCCATCAAGTCCTCCTGGACTAGGAGCCCTGTGGTGACAGTCACATTGCCCAAAGCCCTGATGACCCCTCACAACCCTGCTTTCCCAGGGGCTTCTCTGACAGGGTCCAGCCTGACAATCAGTGGCTCACCAGGTGGGGCTCTAGGACCTCACATGGCTCTCCAGGAAGTCAGATGCCATGCTCCTTGGACACCAGCCCAACAATGTCATTGTACTTTTTCCATGTCTCTGCTGGCAAGAGGGCTTTTCAAACCCACACAAGGCCCTTCACAGACAGGCTGAGCCAGAGTACTGCTAAAGGGCTTTATTTGGTGTCAGGTGGGGGAGGGGAGGCCAAGGTGTGGGGGAGAGGCAGTGGGGAGTTTGGTCCAGGAGAGATGTGGTACAGGGATGTCCCAGTCAGGTTTGGGCAACAAGGCTTGCTCAGCAGGTGCAGACCTGGGTAGCTGCTGTGACAGAGAGAAGAGAGATAAGTTCTCCCCCCATTTTGTAGGAGCAGTAGTCAGGGAGTCATGGACAGGGACGGCCCAAGGCACATATTGGACAGAGATCCCTTTCCCCGTGGTTCTGTGTGGTCGCTGCTAGGATGGGGCCCTCTGAAAAGATCCCACACCACTCTCATGAGCAGCCAGGTCTCTGCCTCTCTGATGAGAATGAGAAGAACAGGGCAAAGCAGAGACCAGGGACTAGGAGAGATCACGACAAAAAGGAAGGACTTCCTCACTGTCCTGGAAACTGCACTCAGGGTCACCTCCCTGGTGACAACACCTGTCTGTGGGGATGGGATGAGGACCAGGGCTTCCTGAGCCCCACATTCTAGGCTTCTCCGCATTACTACAGGTGGGGCAGGGTGGGGGGGAGACTTACCCTAGTCGCTTTCAGGCACACAGTGCTCTGTGGAAACCAAAAGAAGCCCAGGGGTGAGAAGGGCCCTGTACAGGACCCCATCACACCTGCGACTCAGACCCTCCCACAGCCAAGACCTGAGGCAGGGCCTGGCATCCCTGGGAGAGCTGACAGGGCCTTGAAGCTGCAGTGCAGAAATCAGGGATCCAGAGAGAGCAAGAGAGAGAGTGGACAGAAGTACAGGAGACTTGGAGGTACATTGGGACACCGAGGGACAAAGGCTCAGAATGTGACATTGTGGCCCTGAGGAAATGATGAAGATACCACAGAGACACAGGAAACATGGACAGACATGAAACAACACATAATGGACAATAAGACCAGGCACAGAGAGGAGGCAGAAGCACTCAGACAGACATGGTTTGGGGCACAGACAGGTAGCAGTGACATAGGGGACACAAGAGAGGCATGGACAGTCCTGTTCTCACCTTTCAACTCTGGGACAAGGAGGTTTTCCTCTTTGAGTCCCTTACGCTGAACAAATTTCTTAAATTCTTCCATGGCCTCTGGGTTTTCCTCAGGGTTTCTCCCTGTGGGGAGGTCGGGCAGGCTTAAGGGGTGGGGCTCAGCTCTGCAGAGAGCCAGAGACACAGGGATGGGAGCACAAAGGTGGAGAGAGGACCCTGGTGGTTAACAACAAACTGGGTGTGGACACCCAGACACCGAGGGACCCTCTGTCCCTAGGGAGAACCTCTGCAGACTTGGTTACTCCACATACCTGTAAGAGCCCTGAATTTCAGTGGCATGAGGCTGTCCCCTGACACTGGAGGATCCCTTCCTACCATATGGGCTTCTGCCAAGACATTCCCTTTGACCTGTCTCTTGACTGAGATCCCTGGAGGTGGCATTTGCTGGCTCCAGGGGTGGAGACTGTTCCTGAGTGCTCAGGTCTCCAAAGGCCACAAAAGCCCCAGGCTCAGCCAGTTTTAGCCATTTTTCTCTTTGGGTCTCATGCATTTCAGGGCAGCACCTTGGCACAGCACTAAGAGGCTTCTCAGCCCCCAGTGCCAGGCATTTCTGCTGGAAGCAGAGACCAGACACAGGACTTAGGGCCTCCATGGCACCTCACCGACGAGCTTTCCCATGCCAAACAACTTCCCGCGGTTAGGGTCTTCACAGTAGATGATGTAGTGGTCTTTCACCGGCAGCTCTGTGATATAGATGGACCTCTTGCCGTGAACTGCAGGTGAACAGAAATAGCTCTTAGTGTCTTATCCTTGAGGTACTGTAAGACCCCAACTCAAAAAGTCTGCTTGCAACTGCTTTAAGTATATGCCTTAGGTGGATGATAATTAGCAATGGAAAAGTACAAAACTTGCAAAACAGCCCTGACTGCCACTAGCATCCTGACCACAGTACCCTACCACCAGCCTGCCAGGAAACACCTAGCGCCCATGATAGGGCTTGGGGGACTTTCCAGGACAGGGTTTGGCGTTTTTACGGTATTTTTGGGAAATACAAGGAACAAATAGCTATGGGCTAAAACTGACCCAAAATGCTAAATGTTGTATCCAGTTGTTCTGTACCTTTTACCCATTATTTTAATGTTGTGGTTTTTTCATATAAAAAGTTGCTGGAATTGCTGTTTGGGGTGCTTATCCTCCAGGGAGACTAGAGACCCGGTTGCGCTATCGTTAATATACCCTCTTGCTTCTTGCATCGGCTGGACTCTTTAATTGACTCGCAGGGCTTCTCCCTATTGGGTCTGCACACAGTGGGTGAGGGTCTTTCAGCACCATTGCAGACCATGTGAGGGAACAGCTTGGAACACCTCAGTGGTCACCCAGGAGACCTGTCTAGTCTAGCTCTGGCCTTTCCATCTTCTCCATAGTTAGACAGGAGCCATTTCTTGGAAGCTGTCAAGATCCCTTAAGATGTTCAGAGAAGGGGGCTAAGGTTGGACCAGGCCTGAGCATCCATCTCCCTGCCTGGCTTTCAGCTCTTTAGCATGGTTTTCTCATGGGTCAAGAGCTGAGATCTAGGCAGGGGACCAAGAGCCAATCAGTTTCTGGGGTTGACTGCACAACAACTTCTAATATCTGGTACGTGGAAAGTGAGTGGATGGTCGGTCCTACAAGCTGGACCAGGCACGGACCCATCTCTCCAAGGGCTGCCACTGCAGGACACCCTAAGACACAGGGACTCACAGGAGGTGAATTTGCCAGGCTCCTCAGTTTTCTTCATCAGGATTTTTACGTCATGGCACTGACCATTCTTCCTGTAAACACAAGTCCACAGTCAGGCGGCTCTCAGCAGAGGAGCAGAGACTCTCAGACCTAGTGAATCAGCCCTGGTCAGGTGATCTGCTAAATTCCATGTTCCTGCTTTAGGAAAGTGCTTGGGAATGTGTCCCCTCAAAGTCTGGGATCTTTTAGTTTCCCAAACTCAAAACATAGGAAGGATACCGACAATTACAGACGCCCACAGTTGGGGACACGTACCAGAATATAATGTCGGCTTCGAGGTCTCCTCCTTCCAGGGCTGTCACCTTCACAGGGAAAACCTTTGAGGGTATCTTGTGACTGGGTAGGCTGCCATTATGTATCATGGCCTTTGGATACCAGGTTCCAGAGTACTGCGGGAGACAAAGCTTTGAACATGCCCAGTCCTGGCCCTGATCCTATCCCAGGCTCCAGCACATGGGCTAGCACCTGAAGAGACACTCAGAACCCAGGGTGCAGCCACTAAGAAGAGCTAACCCTGTGTGTCCCAGGACCTTTGGTCAGAAAACAGATCCCAGCACTTTAGGCTACCCAAGCCCATGATGGTAGAAAGTGTGTGCTCCCCATCCAGGTATCTAAACTATTGAGGCCTACACCTCAGCACTGGATGAACTCCCTTGTCCATGAGGCCTTCTAGCTCTGGGTATCATGTGAACAAGGACCCCTCACCAAAACTGCTTTGTTAGAAACCCCTATCTTCAGGAGGATGCCTATCTTCTGTTAGAATAGTGGAAGCACAGTTCTGACTGCTCAGTGCAAGGTCAAGTTCAACCTTCAAGGAAACATGCTGCACCTCAGCTCAAACCTACCAGTACCAAGCCATTATAAAGGCTATGCCTTGATCCCACCCCTTCCCATTGATGGTCCCTTCCTCACATTCTCCTGGTCATCTGATGGAAGTTCTTGGGCCTTCAGGACAGCCACCAGCCCCAGAAGCATGAAGGTCAAGAGCAGGCTCTTCATTTTCAGTCGCTAGCTGGGCTCTCCCTCAAGGCAGGTCACCTGGGAAAGGTCTGCTCTGGCTGCTCACACGGTGCCCTTTATATACCCCGTGGCGAGGGATGTGTGCCCACTTGGCACTGACCATGTCCCTCCCGTCCTTCTCTCATGGCCAAATCCACATCCATCATGAAGGTGGAAAGTTGTTGTTGTTGGGATCTGATGACAATGAACTCAATGTCACCTACAGAGGAAGAAATAACACACAATGCCCTGCAATGTCTGTGCCACCAATACTGTGCTCACAAAGGACCCTGGGAAGATGAGTGACTCAGGGGCAGGGAGGTTGCTCATTGGGCACGGAGGGAGGGCCAGGCTTCCCTTCACATCCCTGGCCTCCATCTGCCATGGCTGCCCTGAGCTGTGTCCACTGAGACCTGGATTCTGACCTCCTGTGCAGAGAATGGGGCTGAACTTCACCACCAGGGACTGTTGCTAGTCCCCAGATGGCTAGGCCGCTGCCGGGTGGGAAGCCCACTTTATTGTACTCTCCATGCATGGATACCCCATGCTAGACCTTCCCATAAGTGGGAATACTGAGTCCTGACTCTTGTCAGTTTGAACATCATCAGGGCAGACCTCCTGCCACGCTACGCCACACCATGACCCTGACCTAGCTGTGGGCTCTGCAGGAAACTCCTTATTCGCAGATGTCCTGGTCCTTCTCACTGTCTGGCCAATGCCATCTCCTCAACCACCAGGTATGGTTCCATTTCCGTAGTTCACACGTTTTTTGTTGGCTGCATGAAGAATTCCTGCCATCATGAATATCCCCTCTCTGAACTTGGGGATTCATCTCCAACAAGGGTACTTTGCTCTCTGCTGTTCTTGTCATCTGAGGACCTGCTGAGAGGACATTTCAGAGCCAGGGCTGCCCTGGTACAGATGAGGTCCATGTGTGTTCATTTCTTGCCATCTTGTGCCCTCAGGTGGGATGAAGCACCAGCGTCCATCACAGCCTGACCTGAGCCTACCCCAGTGCTCCTATTGAACTCTCTTCTCTGGAGTCCACAGCTTCCCTCCTTGTTAGCTTTGAGTACCCCCAAGCTCTCCACATGGCCAGATCACACTCTTTTTGGGTAAATGATGCAAAAAACACCACGACCACATGTGCCAACCTGTGTTCTGAATTCATGATGTCTCCCGTGGCTCCAAGCCTTAGCCCAGCTTCCTTCCTGGTAGGAACTGTGCCTTCCAACTTGGCCACCTGCCCTGAAACCTAGAAGGTCAGGTCTGGAGAAGGATTTTATTTCCTGTATGGGTGTCTACACTCCATGGCTCTGGAGATGGGTGCTGGTCCCACAATGGCATCTCTGTGCCTGTCTGGACCAAAGGTGCATGGGCTCAAGTATCCACAAACAATCTTAATGAGCACCCTCTTACTTGCCCTGGCTTGTGCTGAGGAGCTGGCACGGCCCAGGTCGTGACCTCACTATAGAAGGTGTTGAGTAGGAGGAGTACTGACATTCTGGGTGTGAGCGGAGAGGGCTCTTTAGAACCAGAGATTAGAAAACAGGCTATCATTTCCAACTCAAGGCAAGGCATCTCTGTACCTGCCAGCTTGTCCTTCATTAGTGTGTTTGATTCATTCCTCTGAGCACCTTGCCACACAGGCTCCTGTGTCTGATTCTCTGAATCAGAGGAGAACAATGTGCCCATGTGATTGACAGAGCCAGGGACGCTGTCAATCTGCTGGAGGTCATTGGAACTTGCCAGGGGGCTTTCATTATCCATTTCTCTGGCCTGTGTCTTAGCACCTGATTCATCTCAAGGTTTCCAGTTCTGTTCCTTGCTGTGACTAAACTAAGGTGGCAGCAGATAGCTGCTGTTGCATTTGAGGAACGGACTCTATTTGAATCCTGCAGTGTCAGTGCTGGGGTGGCTACAGCTGATAGTGCTGATGGCTGACCCTTACTGTCCCCTGCCACTGCGGATGACATTTCTTAACACCAGAGAGACCAGCAGCTTCCCAGTCTAGTGCCTGCACTTCCCTTTTCTGTTTCCCGGACCCACAGCCTTGAAGGTGTGAGGTTGATAACCACACTGTCATGGATGGTCTGAAGCTTCCCCCACAGGTTCGTGTGCGGCAGGCTTAGTCCCAGCTGACAGCCCTATTTGAAGAGACTGCAGACCGAGGCCAGGGTTGGTAGAAATTAGTCATGGAGAACACCTTGTCCTCCTCTCTGCTTTCCTGACAGCATGAGATGCCAGCTGTTCCTCTTAACCCTCTCTGCCATGATGCTCTGAGTCCACAGGCCATCTGCCCTGGGACCAACCCATCGTGGGCAGAACCTCTGACACAGGAGCCAAAATAACTCCTTCTTCTTTAAGATGTCCTCCCGTGTGTTTAAGGCGATGATGAATACCTGGCTGATACATTGTCAGCATGGATGGAAACTGAGAGGATGGTGGACTGGGCTCCCCCCGCTGCCTGAGTTCACATGAAATGTCCCACCTGTGACTCAGAGGGTCATCAGGGGAGCCAAGTTTCAGTTGCTCCTAATGCTAACTTTCTCGTTAAAATGATAAAATATGACCTTGAAATATCACCAGACGCCAGGCTTCTGCCTCCAGAACGATCAAGCATATGTTGTAGGTTTCTGGTTTTGCTCTCTTAGCAGTGCTGGGATCTACCCCAGGCCTGGTACAGGCTTTGGTGCACTTTACCACCAAGTTCCATCCTATGTCCACATTTCTGGATTTTAAATCATTTAGTTTGTAGTACTGTGCTATAACTGCCCTTAAAATCATTCCTAACTGATCAATAGTTACATTACATGCAAATGGTCAAAATCCATCAAACACAGCATAGTGACTAGTACAAATGGCTGAAACCATATGATTTCTATTGTTGTCTACGAAGAATCTACTTTAAAAGTGCTGACGGAGGTGAACTGGGTGGAAAAGTATACAGTTGCAGTAGGTTAACTTTAATCTAAGAAGATGTAACATCAACTGATGTAAAACCTAGAACAAAGCAAAATTAATTGGATAGTGAGGGGCAGAGTACAGGACAGTTATGCCATTCCTCGGGCTGGAGCTGCCATCCCAAAGGTTAACAGAGCAGGCAGCCAACAGGGCAGAGCAATAGAACTTGGAAGCGGGGAGAGAAATGGTGAGAAAGAGATGGAGATAGAGACAGAAAGAAATGGAAAGAGAGAGAAATGGAGAGAGAGAGAGAGAGAGAGAGAGAGAGAGAGAGATCCACATTTAAGGTTGGAGATGCCACCCCACTCCACCAAAGACTGAAAACCAGCATTGACACCGAAGGCCTCAGCCTTGCTCACCCAGCAGCTGTGAACTCTCCTCACCAACGCAACACTACCCACAGTCCCTTATACAGTCACACAACGTGCAACACAGAGTGCACCTTGTCCTAGTGCTGGATGACCTGGACACACTGCGAGGGACTGAAAGTGTGTGGGAAGTGTCCACCAAGCTCATGGAGCACATACCAGACCCCAGCGCCAGAGGGAGATGGGTATGTTCCTTGACAGGATTCAAAATGTCTCAACTCAACTCTGAGGTGTTCATGGACCAAAGAGGAATCCTGCAGGGAAGTGATACATTGAACTCATTGAAAATGAGAAGATGTGGGTCTGTAGCTAAGCTATTTGGTAAGCTGAGGCAGGAGGATGCTGAGTTTGTGGCCTGCTTATGTTACTGAACAAGTTCAAGGCCATATAGGTCAAATTAGCAAGACCGTGTATCAAGATCCTGAAAATGAGGGGGGTTGTAGTCATGGGTCAGTGGTAAAGAGTACTGACTGTTCTCTCTCTCTCTCTCTCTCTCTCTCTCTCTCTCTCTCTCTCTCTCTCTCTCTCTCTCTCTCCCCATTTTTCTTCCAGGGTTCTAGTCTCAATATTCACAGTATGGCTCACAGCAGTCTGTAGTTCCAGTTCCAAGAGTTCCAATATCCTCTCTGTATTCCACAGAGACTAATCAAGCACTCAATATGTAGCCAAAACACACACACACACACACACACACACACACACACACACACACACACAAATATAAATAAATAAATATTTAAAATGATGATTTACAAAATAAAAGAGTATTGAAGAATGTCTCAGTGTTTCCATTGCTGTGAAGAGACACCATGACCACAGCAACTTTTGTAAGGGAAAACATTTAGTTGCAGCTTGTTTGCAGGTTTTGAGGTTTAGTCTATTGTCATCATGGTGGTCAGCATGGCTATCATGCACGCAGATGTGGCACTGGAGAGGTAGCTGAGAGTTCTACCTCCGGATCTGCAGGAAGCAGGTAGAGAAAGAGCCACTGGGTTCTGGGCCTGGGCTAAAGTCAAAGCCCTCCAGTGACATGCTTCTTCCAACAAAGTCAAACCTACTCCAAGAAGGCAACACCTCCTAATCCTTGTGAAGTAGTACCTCTCCCTATGAACCTATGGGGGCTATTTTCATTGAAACTACAACATTCCCCTCCCTGGCCCCCATAGGCTTAGAGCCATAACATAAAACAAAATTCATTTAGTCCTATCACAGCCTCAACACTGTTAAAAACCCACTGTTCAAAGTCTCTGATGCTCATGGCAATCTCTTAACTATAAACCCCTGAAAAATCAAAATGAAAAAGCTGATCACATCCTTACAAAGGGAGGGAAGATAGCCTAGTGAGGAAACACTGGTACAAAGAAAGACCGAGAACGAGCTGAATAAACTCCAAACTCCTAAATGGGGGAGAGAGAAGAGTCCACAAGCTCAGCTGACCCCATAGACCCGCCGCCTCCAAATTCTCAGGCTCCAGGAGGAAGACACACCGACACTTTGCGTTACAAAGAGTCTCATTCTTTTAAGCCCCTTCATATATTTGATCCTGTTTTTCAGTTTATGTGATTAGACAATCTTTTCCTTTTCTTTTCTTTTTTGGTTTCCCCCCCCCACCAGACCACCCTATTCCCTGTCTCTTCTTTTCTATTTTCTAGTATAATTTTAATGGTCTTTTAGGGTGCTGTGTTGGTTTTAATATTATTTGTTAATCTGAGCTGTGTAAGACTGTTCCCAATACGCACACAGTCTGCTTTGCATGATTCTCCCCATTCTCAGCTGTTTTGCACCCGTTTGTCCCTTAGACTCAGTCCTGCTATCTTGTCATCTGTATCTAAGATGGCTTCAGGTTTCTGTAAACTCTAGGATCCAGAAACGAAATGTGATGTTTGTACTTCGTGCCCCAATCTCCGGTTGCATTGATTTCCTTCTGCAGATGACACAATTTTGTTCTCTACAGCCGAAAAAATGTCCACTGTTTATGTAAACCATGTCTCCCTCATTCACTAGCCTGTTGATGAACACCTTGGTGGCCAACGTTAGCGGTTGTGACATTTCCTCCAGCAAACTAAGTGTCTGTGTGGTGTGCTGACTTGGCTTTGGGGGAAAATACTCCAGAGCAGATTATCAGGGCCCTATGCAGTGTTTTCTGTTTTTTGTTTTTAGCTTTTTGAGGAGTTAGAAACTGTTCTAGTGCACATTGACACCACCAGAGTGTAAGAACTCCCTGTGAACACATGTGCCCCAGCTTTTCACCGTTACCCGGCTCCTTGGTGACTGCCATTCTGGCACGGGTGAGATGAAGGCTGATGTCATTGTGTTTGTTTGCATTTTTCTGATGGTTGTTGATGCTGATTGTTTCCCATGTGTTTACAGGCCATGTGGATCCCATCTTTTGAGAACTGACTGGTCATTTTTTTTGTCCCATTGTTGATTGGTTTGTTTGGTTTCTTGTTATTTAGTAGATCTGGTTCTCAACCTGTGGGCTGTGATTCCCTTGGACTCACATATCAGCTATTTACACTATGGTTCATAACAGGAGCAAAATTACAGTTTTGATGTAGTGACAATATAACTGTATGGTTGGGGTCACCACATCCTGTGGAACTAGGAAGGCTGAGAACTGGTCTAGATATTGATCCTCTTTTAGATGTAGAGTTAGCAAAGAACGTCTGCTCTACAGACTGTGTTTCCTTTGCCATAAGAAAAATTTTAATACCCAAAGTCCCATTCATTAAGATTTTGGCCTGATTTCTTGAGAGATAAGAGTCCGTTCAGAAAGCATTGGCTAATGCAGGTTTCTTGACATGCTTTCCCTTCTTTCTCCTGAAATTCCTGCTTTAGAAATTCAGGTCTTGTATTACGGTCCATATTTATTTGATGTTAACTTTGTCCAGGCTGAGATATGGTGATTAACCTCTATTCTTTTACATGTGAATATCTAGATTCACCAGCTCCATTTGTTGAAGAGGCTGTCTTCTCCGATGTATACAGTTTTAAACTTTGTCAAAACTCAGGTGTCTATAACTGCATAGATTCATATATGATTATTCTTTCTGCTTAATTGATTTCTGGGTCTGTTTTCAGGCCATCACCATTCTGTTTCTACTGCTATGACAATAAACCTGAAATCAGACATGATGATACGGCCAGCATTGTTTTTATCAAACTTATCTTGGCTATCTGGGGCATTTTGTGGTTCCATATGAATTCTATTTTTCTATTCCTGTGAAGAATGTAATTGGAATTTCATGAGGACTAGACTGAATTTGTTACATTGCTTCTGCAGAGATAGTCATTTTCACAATATTATTTTTTATTTATAAAACACAAAGAGGTCCTTCTATCTTCTAGTGTTTATTTGTTTGAGTCAAGGTTTCCCTATGCAAATTAGGTTGACCTGAAACTCATTAGAAATCCACCAACCTCTGCATTCTGAGGCATTGAGGACTAAAGGCATTGAACACCATACCCACCCTTAGTATGGTCAAATTCTTCTATGTTGCTTAAAATTTTAAATTTTACAAAGTTTTCATCTTCGTGCTTAGGCTTATGTCAAGCTAATTAATTTTTTTAGATGTAAAAATTTATGTTGACGAGTGATTTGCCTATATGTGTTAATGTGTATGTGTGCACCACCTGGTTTCTGGTTCCCCTGAGGTCAGAAAAAGACATCAGATCCCCTGGAACTGGAGCTATAGATGATTGTAAGCCAGTGTGTGGGTACTGGGATCTGAACCCAGGTCCTCTGCAAGAGCAGCAAGTGTTCTTAGCTTCTGAGCTATCTCTTCAGCACCCCACAAGGTCATATTTGAGGAAATTATGAAAGGGTTGATTTTGAAATATACTGCAAAATTCTATAAAATCGAGAAGATCTGTATAGATTCTCCACCCACAGGACCTACCCAAGCTAAATCAAGAGGAAATGCACTACTGTAATGGATCTATAATGGGCAACAACGTTAAAGTACTGATAATCTTCCAACAAAGAAGAGCCCAGGAGAGGATGGAGTCACTGCTAAATTCTACAACAAACTAAAAGAATCAGCACCAGTGCTCTACAGACTATACCGTAAGAGAAGGACTTCTGCCACCTTCATTCTATAAACCAAGAACATTTGATATTAAAAGAATGTAAGAAGGAAACTATAGATAAATTTCTCTGTTGACCACAGATGCAAAAACTCTCAATAAAATTCTTTCAAACTGATCTCAGCAACATTGGGTGGTCAGGCAGCATGACCGAGCTGGTTTCTTTCTAGGAAAGCAAGAGAATGCACAAATTAGTAATTGCAGCCCAACCCCAAACTCTAGACAGATGTCGTCTGATCATTTCAGTAGGTGATGGGAGACTTTCAACAAAGCCAACATTGTTCTAATCAGGGAAGAACTGAAGTGTTCTTATTCAATACAGTGCTTGAAGTCTTAGCCATAGCAATAAGGCTGGCAAAGAAATGGAGTCTATCAATAAGAGAGGAGCAAGTTCAGCTATCCTTATATGAACACTACTTTAATTTAAATTTTTTATTAAATTAAACAGAGAACTCTGAGATCTGATTTAAAAAACTTTCAGCAAAATAGTAGAATATAAAATCAACATGAAAAATTATTAGCTTCTCTACACTGAATAATGATAACAAGCATGTTGTGAGACCATGAAAATATCCAAATCATATCAGCCAAAAAGAGGAAGAAAAAGGAAGAGGAGGAGGAAGGGGAGGAGAAGAAATATTCCATTTCTACAGAAACAACAAAGCATGGAAGAAACTGGGTAACACAATAGCAGAAGGAACACTATGTCCATGGATTAGGGGAATCAATATTGTGAAAACGACCATATTGCCAACAGCCGGCTTAGGCTCCAATACAAATTTCTTTCAAAAGTCCAGTGTCACAGAAACAGGAAATGAATTTTAATGAATCCTAAGACTCATTTTTGAGCCCCCAAATCCCTGGATAGCCAGAGTCAACCTGGGCAGAAACAGCGATGCTGGGGGTATTGTAGTACCTGGTTTTAAACTATAATACAGGGCTTCAGTAACAAAAACAGCATGGTATAGCACAGAAACAGCCACACGAATCAGTGTGGCATAATGCAGGGTACAGACTCAAACACACATAGCTGCGGCCACCCGACTTTAGACAAAAGTGCTCAGAGCACACAGTGGGGAAGAGACTGACATCTATTCGTCAGCTGTGCTGGTGACACTGATACCCACACACAGGAGATGAAGCTAGACCTCGGCTATTGCCCTGTGCAAACACAATCTGAATGGGACATAGACCTTAATGCACGACCTGAAACTGCTCGGTGGCGGGGGGGAGGACGGAAAACACTTTAAGACACAGGATACAGGCAGAGAAAAAGACTTTCTGGATAGGACTGAAATTGCACAGGAAATAATCCCAAGAGAAAAGGAACTGTGTGAAATTAAAATATTATTTCTGCACTGTCAAGGAAATAATCAACAGAGTTAAGAGTTGGTCACTGAAGGGGAGGAATCTTTGCCAGCTAAACAAGCAACAAGGGAATGACATACAGTACGTAAAATACTTAAAGCATTTATCACCAAACAACTCATCCAACCAATAAATGAGCAGATGAATTGAACAACGATTTTCCAAAATGGTAGAATAAATCATCAACAATACATGAAATAGTGTTTTACCTTGTTTGCCATCAGCAAAATGCAAATTAAAAACATCGTTCCCCTCACTCAGTTCAGAATGGCAGCCTTCAAGAAGACAAGTGCCCAAAAATTCTGGGGTGGTGCAGGGAAAATAAACCTAACACATTGTTTATGGGAACAGAAACTAGAGAAGCCACTATGAAAACTAGTTTGGAGGCTACTCAGAAAACTAAAAATAAGACGAGAAAATGATCCAGCTATGGCAAGCCCTCCAGAGCTTATACCCAAAAGATTCTAGTCATTATAGCGCAGGGATCCCTGCACATGTGTGTTGATTGCCATGTTGTTCACACAGCCGAGATGCAGAATCAGCCTAGACACCCACAGAAGGCTGAGATGCGCAGATACAGAAAACGCCATGAATTAACAGTGGAGTTTTGTTCAGTCATAAAGCAAAAGGCAGTTTGCGGGGAAAGAGAGGCAGGAAGAATGAGGTAGGATGGCTGATGTGGACAGCGCTTTGTTCTGGAGAGAGGACAATGCTTAAGGCCTGAACAAAGATGAGCTGGGCGTGGTATTGGGTGCGTAAATCCCAGACTCCCAGGGGAGAGGAAGGGACAGGCGCAGAGGCGGAGACAGAGGCAGATATCTGTGTTTAAGGTGAGATGTCAACCTCAGGTGTCCTTCCTCAGGTTGCTGGTCCACTTTGCTATTTTTGAGACAAGGTCTCTTCTCTGACTTGGCACTCAGCAGTTAGGCTAGCTGGCCAATGAGTCCCTCCCCAGTGCTGGGATTATAAATACCCCTCCAGGCCTTGAGAGTTTATATGGTAGACATACATACATACTAATAGAACTTTATGCAGATACACACAAAACAAAAAAATCAATTTAAGAATAATACTTCATGTTCACTGTTAACTTTTCAGGTCTTTAAGAGGATCACAGATAACTTAAATTGCTGTTTTGGGCTAGATTTTTTATTGTTATTTCATTCAAATTTTGAGATTATACTATAATTACATCATATCCCACTCCCTGCAAACACTTTCCATATAGTCTTGCCTTGCTCTTTTTCAAATTCACAGCCTCCTTTTTCATTAAGTGTATATATATGATCCTACATCTCTTTTTCTACAAACTATCTTATATTTTTGGTTGTGAGCCTAGCCTTTAACGGCTGAGCCCTCTCTCCAGCCCTCTGCAAACTATCTTTTGCTTTATTATTGAACAAATCCCCACTGTTCACACATGCCATTTTTTAACTGTTCATCTCATCTGTCTGTGGCTATACACACATGTATATATGATTTATATATATATACATACACACACACACACACACACACACACACACACACACACATATATATATAATAGATAGGTACATAGGCACAACCTGTTCATTATGCATACTGTTAATTGATTGTGTGTTTTCAGGGCTGAACATCTGTTATTAAATAACCAGTTGGTAAACTCTTCCCTGGGGAAGACTATTTCTCCTGTTCCCAGATCCCTTCATTTCTATAGTTCTTGAGGTCTCTTCTTGTCTGTTCCCCAACCACCTTAACATGTCTATTGCTGTTGTCATTCAACTCACTGGAAAGAGTGCTGCGTTCATAAAGCTGTCCCGTGACCACCATACCTAGGCCGTAACATGTGCATTCCTGCATACACACGGTGGTCTAAACATAACACTTTTAAAGTGCCTTTGGCTCTATCTTTCTATCTGCCCAGCCCCTAACATGTGATCAGACCACCTGAGAAACCTCCGTCCAAGTCATGAGGGGCCAACAAACCACAGCAAACCACAAGATGGTTGGTTGGTCAATGTGTCTTTAAAGAAAATGGGTTCCCGAGTGCAAAAAAAGGAAGTGGTCTCTGCCCAAATGGAGTCCCTGGTGCTTCCCTTCCAGCAGTAATGAAGCCCAGGAAGTCAGCAAAGGCTCAGTACAGGACAGCGGGCAGGAGAGGAGGCCTCTGCACTTTGTGTCCTGCTAGGATTCTGCTCACTGCTCCAGGGCACAGTCACATCCCTGAGCTTTCACACCCAGTGCCCAGGGTCACAGCTCAGTCCCAGTACTGACCAGCAGCAGGGGGCGGGGAGCTGTGATAGTGTAATGGGTGTGGCATTAGATTGCAGTCTCTGCATATTTTGGATTCAATTAGAAGTCTTCCTGAACTACTGATACAAATAAGAACAGCATCAAATTTTTGAAATTGGGGTTATTCTGGGGCTCACAGTTGAATCCATGCATAGTCCCTGTCTCAATCAAAGAGAGCCTGGTATGTGGGATCCAGCCTGGCCTGACCCTGCCCTCCAGAGTAGCCTGGATGCCTCAGGCTCCACCTGCACCTGCAGAGCTGCCCCTCCTTAGGAACACCCAAGAGCTCCCAGCAGGAGCTAGGTCCAGTAAGAGAGGAATTCAGAGAGAACAGACAATCAGGCGGGAGTTAGACTGGAGGGTTACTGAGCTGAGGGACACTGGCCTGAGTTCCAGCAACCCTCAGCAGAGGTGACATGCTGGACAGCCAGCACCATGGGGTTTGCACTCTGAGGCTGTACTAATCACCTGGGTTGGGGCATCTTCTCCCACACTCTGGCCGCCATGTCCCTATTGGACAGTGAAACCCTTCACCCTTGTCCTTGGAAAAACTGCAGGGGAGGCCTGGTGTGGGGAACTGGGCTGGGGGAGGCTGTGGCTGCTTCTGTGTTTCCTGAGGGGACATGATGGAGGAGCTACCCACCCTAACTCCCCTCTGTCACTGAGCTAGGCTTCTCAAGGAGGGGTTTCCCAGCAGCCCATGAAGTCCTCCTGGACTAGGAGCCCGGCGGTGACAGTCACACCACTCAAAGCCCTGATGACCCCTCACAGCCCTGCTTTCCCAGGGGCTTCTCTGACAGGGTCCAGCCTGACAGCCAGTGGCTCACCAGGTGGGGCTCTAGGACCTCACATGGCTCTCCAGGAAAGTCAGATGCCATGCTCCTTGGGCACCAGCCCATCAATGTCACTGTATGCTTTCCCTTGTCTCTGCTGACAGCAGGGCTCTTCAAGCACACACAAGGCCCTTCATAGACACCCTGAGCCAGAGTACTGCTAAAGGGCTTTATTTGGTGTCAGGTGGGGGAGGGGAGGCCAAGGTGTGGAGGAGGGGCAGTGGGGAGTTTGGTCCAGGAGAGGTGTGGTACAGGGATGTCCCAGTCAGGGTTGGGCAGCAAGGCTTGCTCAGCAGGTGCAGACCTGGGTAGCTGCTGTGACAGAGAGAAGAGAGATAAATCCCCCCCCCCCACACTGATTCTGTAGGAGCAGTAGTCAGGGAGTCATGGACAGGGATGGCCCAGGGCACATATTGGATAGAGATCTCCTTCCACATGGTTTTGTGAGGTCCCTGCTAGGAGCTGGGGCCCTCTGAAGAGATCCCTCACCACTCTCATGAGCAGCCAGGTCTCTGCCATCCTGGAGAGAATGGGAAGAACAGGGCAAGGCAGAGACCAGGGACTAGGAGAGATCACAACAAAAAGGAAGGACTTTCCAGCTGTCCTGGAAACTACACTCAGGGCCACCTCCCTGGTGACAACACCTGTCTGTGGGGATGGGATGAGGACCAGGGCTTCTTGAGACCCACATTCTAGGCTTTTCCACATTTCTGCAGGTGGGGCGGGGTTGGGGGAGACTTACCCTAGTTGCTTTCAGGCACACAGTGCTCTGTAGAAAACCAAAGAAGCCCAGGGGTGAGAAGGGCCCTGTAGAGGACCCCATCACACCTGCGGCCCACACCCTCCCTCAGCCAAGACCTGAGGCAGGGCCTGGCAACCCTGGGAGAGCTGACAGGACCTTGAAGCTGCAGTGCAGAAACCAGGGGTCCAGAGAGAGCAAGAGAGAGAGTGGACAGAAGCACAGGAGGCTTGGAGGTACATGGGGACACCGAGGGACAGAGGCTCAGAATGTGACATTGTGACCCTGAGGAAATGATGGAGATACCACAGAGACAAAGAGCACATGGAGAGACATCAAACAACACACAACGGACAAAAGACCAGGCACAGAGAGGAGGCAGAAGCACACAGACAGACATGGTTTGGGGCACAGACAGGTAGCAGTGATATAGGGGACACAAGAGAGGCATGGACAGTCCTGTTCTCACCAATTGACTTTCGTACAATGATGTTTTCCTCTTTGAGACCCTTACGCTGTACAAATTTCTTAAATTCTTCCATGGCCTCTGGGTTTTCCTCAGGGGTTCTCCCTGTGGGGAGGTGGGGCAGGCTTAAAGGCTCTGCAGAGAGCCAGAGAAACAGGGATGAGAGCATTAACCAGCACAAAGGTTGAGAGAGGATCCTGGTGGTTAACAACGAACTGGGTGTGGACACCCAGACAAAAAGGGACCCTCAGGCCCTAGGGAGAACTTCTGCAGACATACAGGTCACTCCAAAGACCTGTAAGAGACCTGAATCTCAGGGACATGAGGCTGTCCCCTGAACCTGGATGATCCCTACCTACCATATGGGCCTCTGCCAAGACATTCCCTTTGACATGACCCTTGACTGAGATCCCTGGAGGTGGCATTTGCTGGCTCCAGGGGTGGAGACTGTTCCTGAGTGCTCAGGTCTCCAGAAGCCACAAAAGCCCCATGCTCATCCTGCACGAGACCACTTTTCTCTTTGGGTCTCACTCATTTCCTGGGCAGCACCCTTGGCACAACACTAAGAGGCTTTCCAGTCCCCAGTGCCAGGCATGTCGGTCGTTGAAAGCAGAGACCAGACACAGGACTTGGGGCCTCCATGACACCTCACCGATGAGCTTTCCCACTCCAAACAACTTCCCAGGGAAACGGCCTTCACTGTACATGATGTAGTGGCCCTTCACTGGCAATGCTTCGATATAGATGGACCTCTTGTCGTCAACTGCAGGTGAACAGAAATAGCGCTTAGTGTCTTATCCTTGAGGCATCATTGCAGACCATGTGAGGGAACACCTTGGAACACTTCGGTGGTCACCCAGGAGACCTGTCTAGTCTAGCCCTGGCCTTTCCATCTTCTCCATAGTTAGACAGGAGCCATTTCTTGGAAGCTGTCAAGCCCAACTAAGATGTTCAGAGAAGGGGCATGAGGTTGGACCCAGGCCTGAGCATCCATCTCCCTGCCTGGCTTTCAGCTCTTTAGCATGGTTTTCTCATGGGTCAAGAGCTGAGATCTAGGCTGGGGACCAAGAGACAGTCAGTTGCTAGGCTTGACTACACAACGACCTCTTTTTCTGGTATGTGGAAAGTGAGTGGATGGTCGGTCCTACAAGCTGGACCAGGCACGGACCCATCTATCCAAGGGCTGCCACTGCAGGACACCCTAAGACACAGGGACTCACAGGAGGTGAATTTGCCAGGCTCCTCAGTTTTCTTCATCAGGATTTTAACGTCATGGCACTGACCGTTCTTCCTGTAAACACAAATCCACAGTCAGGCTGCTCTCAGCAGCAGAGCAGAGCCTCTCAGCTCTTTTGGTGAATCAGCCCTGGTCAGGTGATCTCCTAAATTCCATGTTCCTGCTTTAGGAAAGTGCTTGGGAATGTGTCCCCTCAAATTTGGAGATTTTTAGTTTCCCAAACTCAAAGCATGGATAACAAGAAAGAGACAAACAACTACGGGGTGCACAGTAGGGGAAACGTACCAGAATGTAACGTCAGTCTCCATATTTCCTCCTTCCAGGGCTGTCACCTTCACAGGGAAAACCTTCGAGGGTATCTTGTGACTGGGTAGGCTGCCATCGTGTATCACGGCCTTTGGATACCAGATCCCAGAGTACTGCGGGAGACAAAGCTTTGAACATGCCCAATAGTGGCCCTGATCCTATCCCAGGCTCCAGCACATGGGCTAGCACCTGAATAGACACTCAGAGCCCAGGCTGCAGCCACTGAGAAGGGCTAACCCTGTATGTCCCAGACCTTTGGTCTGAAAACAGATCCCAGCGTTTTAGGCTACCCAACCCCGTGATGGTAGAAAGTGTGTTCTCCCCATCCAGGTATCTAAACACTTGAGGCCTATACCTCAGCACTGGAGGAACGCCCTTGTCCACGAGGCCTTCTAGCTCTGGGTAACATGTGAACAAGGAACCCTCACCAAATCTGCTTTCTGTTCCAAACCCCTATCTTCAGGAGGATGCCCACCTTCTCGTAGACTGTTGGAAACAGTTCTGACTGCTCAGTGCAAGGTCAAGTTCAACCTTCAAGGAAACATGCTGCACCTCAGCTCAAATATACCAGCACCAAGCAGAAGGATATGCCTTGATCCCACCCCTTCCCATTGACGGTCCCCTTCTCACATCCTCCTGGTAATCTGATGGAAGCTCTTGGGCCTTCAGGACAGCCACCAGCCCCAGAAGCGTGAAGGTCAAGAGCAGGCTCTTCATTTTCAGTCGCTAGCTGGGCTCTCACACAATGCTGTTCAGCTGGGGAAGGTCTGCTCTGGCTGCTCACACGGTGCCCTTTATATACCCCGTGGCCAGGGATGTGTTCCCACTTGGCACTGACCACGTCCCTCCTGTCCTTCTCTCATGGCCAAATCCACATCCATCATGGAGGTGGAAGGTTGTTGTTGTTGGGATCTGATGACAATGAACTCAATGTCACCTACAGAGGAAGAAAGGGCACACAATGCCCTGCAATGTCTGTGCCACTAATACTGTGCTCACAAAGGACCCTGGGAAGATGAATGAGCCAGGGGCAGGGAGGTTGCTCATTGGGCAGGGAGGGAGCGCCAGGCTTCACAGCCCTGGCCTCCATCTGCCATGGCTGCCCTGAGCTGTGTCCACTGAGTTCGGGATTCTGACCTTCCGCTGCTGATATGGGGCTGAGCTACATCACCAGAGGCAGTTAGTTAGTTACCAGAATTCTTGGTGCCCTGCCTGGGAGGGAGCCCACTTTATTGTAACATCCATGCAGGGATATCTTAGATGGACCTTTCTGTAAGTGGGATCACAGACTCCTGATTCTTGTCAGTTTGAACATCATCAGGGCAGACCCCCTGCCACACTAGGCCACACCATGACCCTGACTCTGCAGGGCACTTCTTACTCTCAGATGTCCTGGTCCTTTTCCACTCCCTGGCCAATGCCATCTCCTCAACCACCAGGTAGTGTTCCGTTTCCATAGTTCAAATGATTTTAAGTTGGCTGCATGAAGAATTCCAGCCACACATGAATATTTGTCCCATGAAGGTTCAGGGGAAAGGGTTTCATCGCTGTGAGCTCAGGGGGATTCATCTCCAACAAGGGGATGTGACTTCCTGCTGTTTTTGTCATCTGAGGACCTGCTGAGAGGACATTTCAGAGCCAGGGCTGCCCTGGTACAGATGAGGTCCATGTGTGTTCATTTCCTGCCATCTTGTGCCCTGAGGTGGGATGAAGCACCAGCGTCCATCACAGCCTGACCTGAGCCCACCCCAGTGCTCCTATTGAACTCTCTTCCTCTGGAGTCCACAGCTTCCCTCCTTGTTAGCTCTGAGTACCCCCAGGCTCTCCACATGGCCAGATCACACTCTTTTTGGGTAAATGATGCAAAAAGCACCATGACCACATGTGCCAACCTGTGTTCTGAATTCATGATGTCTGCCCTGGCTCCAGGCCTTAGCCCAGCTTCCTTCCCAGTAGGAACTGTACCGTCCACTCCCCACTCTGCAGTGTGAGCTGGGAGGGCTCTTTAGGATCAGAGATTAGAAAACAGGCTATCATTTCCAAATCTAGGTGAGGCGTCTCTGTCCCTGCAATCTTTCCCTTCATTAGCGTGTTTGATTCATTCCTCTGAGCACCTCACCACACAGGCACCCGTGTCTGATTCCCTGAATCAGAGGAGAACAATGTGCCCATGTGATTGACAGAGCCAGGGAAGCTATCAATCTGCTGGAGGTCATTGGAACTTGCCAGGTTTCTCTCATTATCCATTTCTCTCCCCTATGTCTTAGCACCTGATTTGTCACAAGGTTTCCAGTTAGGTTCCTTGCTGTGACTAAGGTGGCAGCAGGTAGCTGCTGTTGCATTTGAGGAATGGACTCTGTTTGAATCCTGCAGTGTCAGTGCTGGGGTGGCTACAGCTGAAAGTGCTGATGGCTGACCCTTACTGTCCCCTGCCACTGAAGATGACATTTCTTAACACCAGAGAGACCAGCAGCTTCCCAGTCTAAGCCTGTACCTCCCTTTTGTGTTTCTCGGACCCACAGCCTTGAAGGGCAGGTGTGATATTGATAACTACACTGTCATGGATGGGTCTGAAGTTTCCCCACAGGTTCAGTTGCGGAAGGATTAGTCCCAGCTGATGGCCTTATTTGAAGAGACTGCAAACTGTGGCCAGGGTTGGTAGAAATTAGTCATGGAGAACACCTTGTCCTCCTCTCTGCTTCCCTGATGGCAAGAGATGCCAGCTATTCAACTTAAACTTCTCTGCCATAATGCTCTGACTCCACAGGCCCTCAGCCATGGGACCAAATAATCTTGGCAGAACCTCTGATATCAGGAGCCAAAATAACTCCTTCTTCTTTAAGTTCCTCTCGTGTGTTTAAGGCAATGATGAGAACCTGGCTAATCCATCATCAGCATGGATAGAAACTGAGAGGATTGTGGGGCTGGGATTCCCCCCGCTCCCCGAGATAACATGAAATGTCCCACCTGTGACTCAGAGGGTCATCAGGAGAGCCAAGTCCCAGTGCTCACAATGCTAACTTTCTCATTAATATAACAAAATATGACATTAAAATGTCACCAGATGTCAGACTTCTGGCCTCCATAACCGATGAAGAATATGCTGTAGATTTCTGGTTTTGTTTTCTTAGCAGTGCTGGGATCTACCCCAGGCCTGGCATAGGCTTTTGTGCACTTTACCACCAAGTTCCATCCGATGTCCACATTTCTGGATTTTAAATCATTTAGTTTGTAGTACTGTGCTATAACTGCCCTTAAAATCGTTCCTAGCTGATCAATAGTTACATTACATGCAAATGGTCAAAATCCATCAAACACAACACAGGAATAGTCCAGAGCGCTGAAACCGTATGATGGCTATTGTTGTCTACGAGGAATCTACTTTAAAAGTGCTGACGGAGGTGAACTGGGTGGAAAAGTATAGAGTTGCAGTAGGTCAACTTTAATCTAAGAAGATGTAACATCAACTGATGTAAAACCTAGAACAAAGCAAAATTAATGAGATAATGAGGGGCAGCGTACAGGACAGTTATGGCATTCCTCGGAGAGGAGCTGCCATACCAAAGGTTAACAGAGCATTCACAGTATGGCTCACAGCAGTCCAAGGGATCCAATGTCCTCTTCTGTCTTCCACAGAGACTAAGTAAGCACTCAATATGCAGGCATACACACAGGCAAAACACCTATACACATAAAAATAAATAAATAGATATTTAAAATGAAGATTTAAAAAATAAAACAGTATTGGAGAATGTCTCTCAGGGTTTCCATTGCTGTGAAGAGACACCATGACCACAGCAACTTTTTTAAAAGTTATTTATCTATCTATCTATCTATCTATCTATCTATCTATCTATTTATTTATTTATTATGTATACAATATTCTGTCTGTGTGCATACCTGCAGGCCGGAAGAGGGCACCATACCCTATTACAGATGGTTGTGAGCCATCATGTGGTTGCTGGGAATTGAATTCAGGAGCTTTGGAAGAGCAGGCAGTGCTCTTAACCTCTGAGGCATCTCTCCAGCCCCCGACAGCAACTCTTATAAAGGAAAACAATTTGTTGCATCTTGCTTGCAGGTTTAGAGGTTTAGCCCATCATCATCACGGTGGGCCGCATGTGTATCATGCAAACAGACATGATGCTGGAGAGGTAGCTGAGAATTCTACATCCACATCTACAGGAAGCAGGAAGAGAAAGAGCCACTGGGTTCTGGGCCTGTGCTAAAGTCAAAGCCTACCCTCCAGTGACATGCTTCTTCCAACAAAGTCAAACCTACTCCAAGAAGGCAACACCTCCTAATCCTTGTGAAGTAGGGCCTTTTCCTATGAACCTATGGGGGCTATTTTCATTCAAACTACAACATTCCCCTCCATGCCCCCCATAGGCTTAGAGCCATATCATAAAACAAATTGCATTTAGTTCAATCACAGTCTCAGCACTGTTAAAAACCCACTGTTCAAAGTCTCTGATGTTCATGGTAATCTCTTCACTATAAGCCCCTGGAAAATCAAAATGAAAAAGCAGATCACATCCTTACAACATACACAGGATATGCATTACCATTCAAAGGGAGGGAAGAGAGCCTAGTGAGGAAACACTGGTCCAAAGTAAGACTGAAAACCGGCTGAATAAACTCCAAACTCTGCATCTCCATGTCTGATGTCAAAGCCTTCTTCAGATCTCCAACTCCTTTCAGCTTCGTTGACTGCAGCCCACTTCTTTCTCCTGGGTTGGTTCCTCTTCTTGTTAGCTGCTGTCCTCAGCTGGTGTCCCACAAATCTGGCATTTCTAACATCGTGGGGTCTCCAAGGCAATCCGGGCTTTACCTTTACAGCTTCATACAATGGCTTCTCTGGGCTTCCATATACATGAACGCTCCTGTCACACTGTCTGAGTCCTGGCCTCAGAGACTTTCCTTAGTCACAGAGGGAGATTCCACAGCCCCTTTCTTCTATTTTTGACTCTAAATCCAGAGCCAGGTGCCTGGTCTGGGCGGATCTCTCTGTGAAAACAGGTATTTGGGTGTGGTTTGTCACTACTCAGGGGTCCCAGAGGGAATCACTGGTGTGTGTGTGTGTGTGTGTGTGTGTGTGTGCGTGTGTGTGTGTGTATGTGTGTGTGTGAATGTCTCCTTCACCATGTGTTGAGACCCAACCTCAAGAAGATGGGGTTGGGGTGGCTTTCAGAGGTGCAGACCTCATAGGCAGAATTGGTGTTTTTAGACCAGGTTCTTCCCATCCACCATGTAAGCCCACAGTGGTTCACAGCCATCTGAGTACCAGGAAGTAGACCCTCAGCAAAACCAAATCTGCCTGCTCCTTGACTTTGGCTCACGGGCTCTGAAACTGTGGAATCAATGTCTGTTTACAGCCACATGGCCTGTGTTGTTTTGTTCTCATAGCCAAGTCCACCTCTGAGGAAGGGCTTGCAGAGCGCCCTGCTGACTGCCCTTAGCCAGGGGTTCACAGGGCACAAGACCAGGAACAGAACAGACCGGAACTAATTCCCAATGGGCAACGTGGAAAAAGCTTACAAAAGGTTCAATAGCAAATACTGTGATTGACCAACATGGTCAAAAGCTAAACCAGAGACTTCCAGATGGCTGGAGGAGTGGTGACTCCATGGACTCTAGCGGAAGGGAAGAGTTGGGATAAGGAAGAGTGAGAGAAAGAAGTAGCAAGAGAGAGAGAAAGAACGAGAGAAAGACACACACACACATACACACACACACACACACAGAGAGAGAGAGAGAGAGAGAGAGAGAGAGAGAGAGAAGAGAGAGAGAAAGCACCCACTTTAGACATTCATAAAAGCAGGGGCAGGACAGCTGGGAATTGTGTAGAAACAAAAAGAGAAAACTCAGCAAAGGGAAGAAAGCCAAGCACAACTCCAGCACTGTGGCCCCTGTGAGGGAGGAGTCAGAGCCCCAGGCCAAGGACAGCCAGGTAGCCCTGGTGCTGGGAGCCACAGGACAAGGCCACAGCTCACACAGGCCTCAAATCCAGAGGTTGATCTTGTGGAGAACAGTCGGTTTTCTAGCTAGGTGGGTGGGCTGTGGAGAGCAGTGCCCCAGCTCTGAGGGCTGTGGCCAGGAGCCATCCTGAGAGGGAACCTGATATGTAAACCAGATCTCTCTTGGAGGCCAAGAGCAGAGAACCATCACAATTCAGGGACCCCGAGTTTAACCTCCCACACAGCTCCAGGGTGAGTTTGGGAGGCAGCTATGGAGAGGAGGTGTCTGGTATTAAGAAACCAAAAAGTCAGACTGGCAGGAAGCTGGACCCAGGCAGTGAAGTGCTTGGGAAAAGGGTCCCCACCCTGGCTGCCTTGAGCTGACCTGATCAACTGAAACTACTCTGGAGTTTGACAGAGCTGAGCTGGGGCCAGCAGGTCTATCAGTGCCTTGAGTGTGGCTCTGTGGACTCTGAGATCCTTGACTCCAGTGGCCTACTCTGCCTCCCAGCTGCAGCCTCCAGTGTGGCTTTGAAAGTAGGTCCGTCCACCCAGACAGATCTCAGCACCATGACTGCTGGCTCACACCCCTTCTCCCCAGCTGGAACTTTAGCTACTCCTGGGTAGGAGAGGAGGAAGTTCAGGAGGGTGGGGGGGAGGAAAGAAGGCCTGCCCAGCACTCAGACTGCAAAGCCAAGTGTGGCCAGCAGAGGCCCCTGGCAAGTGAGGGAAAATACCAAAGTGAGGACAGCTCCTGTGTTCATTTGTCCCATGTGGGGCCAGCACAGCCTAAATGGGGGAGAGAGAAGAGTCCACAAGCTCAGCTGACCCCATAGACCCGGCCGCCTCCAAATTCTCAGGATCCAGGAGGAAGACACACCGACACTTTGCGTTACAAAGAGTCTCATTCTTTTAAGCCCCTTCATATATTTGATCCTGTTTTTCAGTTTATGTGATTAGACAATCTTTTCCTTTTCTTTTCTTTTTTGGTTTCCCCCCCCCACCAGACCACCCTATTCCCTGTCTCTTCTTTTCTATTTTCTAGTATAGTTTTAATGGTCTTTTAGGGTGCTGTGTTGGTTTCAATTTTATTTGTTAATCTGAGCTGTGTAAGACTGTTCCCAATATGCACATAGTCTGCTTTGCATGATTCTCCCCATTCTCAGCTGTTGTGCACCCGTTTGTCCCTTAGACTCAGTTCTGCTATCTTGTCATCTGTATCTAAGATGGCTTCAGGATTCTGTAAACTCTAGGATCCAGAAACGAAGTGTGATGTTTGTACTTCGTGCCCAATCTCTGGTTGCATTGATTTCCTTCTGCAGATGACACAATTTTGTTCTTTGCAGCCGAACAAAATCCACTGTTTATGTAAACCATGTCTCCCTCATTCACTAGCCTGTTGATGAACACCTTGGTGGCCAACGTTAGCGGTTGTGACATTTCCTCCAGCAAACTAAGTGTCTGTGTGGTGTGCTGACTTGGCTTTGGGGAAAATACTCCAGAGCAGATTATCAGGGCCCTATGCAGTGTTTTCTGTTGTTTGTTTTTAGCTTTTTGAGGAGTTAGAAACTGCACCAGTGCACATTGACACATTGAAGTCAGAGTGTAAGAACTCCCTGTGAACACATGTGCCCCAGCTTTTCACCGTTACCCGGCTCCTTGGTGACTGCCATTCTGGCACGGGTGAGATGAAGGCTGATGTCATTGTGTTTGTTTGCTTGCATTTTTTCTGATGGCTGTTGATGCTGATTGTTTCCCATGTGTTTACAGGCCATGTGGATCCCATCTTTTGAGAACTGACTGGTCATTTTTTTTTAGTCCCATTGTTGATTGGTTTGTTTGGTTTCTTGTTATTTAGTAGATCTGGTTCTCAACCTGTGGGCTGTGATTCCCTTGGACTCACATATCAGCTATTTACACTATGGTTCATAACAGGAGCAAAATTACAGTTTTGATGTAGTGACAATATAACTGTATGGTTGGGGTCACCACATCCTGTGGAACTAGGAAGGCTGAGAACTGGTCTAGATATTGATCCTCTTTTAGATGCAGAGTTAGCAAAGAACTTCTGTCCTACAGACTGTGTTTCCTTTGCCATAAGAAAAACTTTAATACCCAAAGTCCCATTCATTAAGATTTTGGCCTGATTTCTTGAGAGATAAGAGTCTGTTCAGAAAGCATTGGCCAATGCTTGTTCTAATCAGGGAAGAACTGAAGTACTCTTATTCAATACAGTGCTTAAAGTCTTAGCCATAGAAATAAAGCTGGCAAAGAAATGGAGTCTATAAATAAGAGAGGAGCAAGTTCAGCTATCCTTATATGCACATTACATTTTTTTATTGAATTAAATAGAAAACTCTTAGATCTGATCTAAAAAACTTTCAGTAAGTTATATTTTATATTTTATTTCAGTAGAATATAAAATCAACATGAGAAATTATTAGCTTCTCTACACTGAATAATGATAACAAGCATGTTGTGAGACCATGAAAATGTCCAAATCATATCAGCCAAAAAGAGGAAGAAAAAGGAAGAGGAGGAGGAAGGGGAGAAGAAGAAATATTCCATTTCTACAGAAACAACAAAGCATGGAAGAACCTGGATAACACAATAGCAGAAGGAACACTATGTCCATGGATTAGGGGAATCAATATTGTGAAAACGACCATATTGCCAACAGCCGGCTTAGGCTCCAATACAAATTTCTTTCAAAAGTCCAGTGTCACAGAAACAGAAAATTAATCCTAAAACTCATTTGTGAGCCCCCAAATCCCTGACTAGCCAGAGTCATCCTGGGCAGAAACAGCGATGCTGGGGGTGTTGTAGCACCTGGTTTTAAACTATACTACAGAGCTACAGTAACAAAAACAGCATGGTATAGAACCTAAACAGGCACACCAGTCAGTGTGGCAGAATGCAGGGCACAGACTCAAACACACATAGCTGTGGCCACCCGACTTTAGACAAAAGTGCTCAGAGCACACAGTGGGGAAGAGACTGACATCTATTCGTCAGCTGTCCTGGGGACACTGATACCCACACACAGGAGATGAAGCTAGACCTCGGCTATTGCCCTGTACAAACACAATCTGAATGGGAAATAGTCCTTAATACACTACCTGAAACTGCTGGAGGGGAAAATGGAAAACATTTCAAGACACAGGATACAGGCAAAGAAAAGGACTTTCTGGGTAGGATTGAAATTGCACAGGAAATAATCCCAAGAGAAAAGGAACTGTGTAAAATTACAAAATTCTTTCTGCACAGCCAAGGAAATAATCAACAAAGTTAAGAGATGGTCACTAAAGGGGAGGAATCTTTGCCAGCTAAACAAGCAACAAGGGAATGAGATACAGAGTACGTAAGATACTTAAAGGATTTATCACCAAACAACTTATCCAGCCAATAAATGAGCAGATGAATTGAACAACGATTTTCCAAAATGGTAGAATAAATCATCAACAATACATGAAATAGTGTTTTACCCTGTTTGCCATCAGCGAAATGCAAATTAAAAACATCGTTCCCCTCACCCAGTTCAGAATGGCAGCCTTCAAGAAGACAAGTGCCCAAAAATTCTGGGATGGTGCAGGAAAAATAAACCTAACACATTGTTTATGGGAACAGAAACTAGAGAAGCCACTACGAAAACTAGTTTGGAGGCTACTCAGAAAACTAAAAGTAGAACGAAAAAATGATCCAGCTATGGCAAGCACCCCCGAGTTTACACCCAAAAGATTCTTGTCATTATAGTGCAGGGATCCCTGCACATGTGTGTTGATTGCCATGTTGTTCACACAGTCGAGATGCAGAATCAGCCTAGACACCCACAGACGGCTGAGATGCGCAGATACAGAAAACGCCATGTATGAACAGTGGAGTTTTGTTCAGTCATAAAGCAAAAGGAAGTTTGCGGGGAAAGAGAGGCAGGAAGAAAGAGGCAGGATGGCCAATGCAGACAGTGCTTTGCTTTGAAGAGAGGGCAATGCTTCAGACCTAGACAAAGATTAGCTGGGCGTGGTGTTGCCTGGCTTTAATCCTGGTAGAGGCAGAAGCAGAGGCAGAGAGCAGAGACAGAGGCAGATGCAGAGGCAGAGGCAGAGGCAGAGGCAGAGGCAGAGGCCGAGAGGCCGAGAGGCAGAGAGAGGCAGAGAGGCTCTAGAGAGGCAGAGAGAGAGAGGCAGAGAGGCAGAGAGGCAGAGAGAGAGGCAGAGAGAGAGAGGCAGAGAGGCAGAGAGGCAGAGAGGCAGAGAGGCAGAGAGGCAGAGAGGCAGAGGCAGAGGCAGAGGCAGAGGCAGGTAGATCTCTGAGTTTTAGGCCAGATGTCAACCTCAGGTGTCCTTCCTCAGGATTCTGGTCCACATTGCTGTTTTTGAGACAAGGTCTCTTCTCTGACTTGGCACTCACCAGTTAGGCCCCTCCCCAGTGCTGGGATTATAAATACCACTCCAGGCCTTGAGAGTTTATATGGTACACATACATACTCATAAAATTTTATGCACACAAACATGACAAAAAATCAATTTAAGAATAATATTTTATATTCACTGTTAGCTTTTCAGGTCTTTAAGAGGACCACAGATAATTTAAATTGCTGTTTTGGGCTAGAGTTTTTTAATTGTTTTTTTCATTCAGTTTTTGAGATTATCGTATAATAACATCATTTCGCCCCTCCCTCCAAACATATAGCCCTGCTTGCTCTTTTTCAAATTCACAGCCTCTTTTTCATTAAGTCTGTCTATCTATCTATCTATCTATCTATCTATCTATCTATCTATCTATCTATGATCCTACCTCTCTTTTTCTGCAAACTACCTTTTGTTTGATTATTGAACAAAACTCCACTGTTCACACATGGCATTTTCTTTATCAATTCATCTCGTCTGTCTGTGGGTATACAGACACATATATATGTATAATATATATAATATAGGAATATATATTTTATAGTTTTATAGGCACAACCTGTTTAGCCTACATACTGTTAATTGTGTGTGTGTTTTCAGGGCTGACCATCTGGTTTAAATAACCAGTCGGTGTACTCTTCCCTGGGGAAGACTATTTCTCCTGTTCCCAGCATCCCCTCGTTCCTGTAGTTCTTGAGGTCTCTTCTTGTCTGTTCCCCAACCACCTTAGCTTGTCTATTGCTGTTGTCCTTCAATTCATGGTTAGGCCGCCATGCTGCTGAGACTTTATGGGGAAGCTTCTGATACCTCTAGGAGACACAATCTCATAACAAACTCCCTGACTGGCTTATAATTTCAGAGCTGGAATCTTTAATATCTATTTTGAGACATAATTTGAGAGCTATCAAGACAGTATTTATAGCAAAACTAAAGAGCAACTCTCCATTGAGAACTGGGATGTTCTATTTTTTTCCCTGAGTGTCTCTCTCTTTACCCGTGTTTATACCAAAGGTTTCACGTTCATATAGTAAACTGTGACTCTCTCCTTTGAGATGGCCATGTCCCCAAATCTGGAGTTCCTGCAAACTCTTTTTGAACTTTCTCTTTGAGCCAGTCACCAACTCTGCCTCATACAGGTTCATCCCGAAATTCTTCTCTACATTGAAGCCAAAATCTGTGCTTGGCCTGAGTCAGGGACTCCAGATAGAGGGAGCCATGGGTGGCAGCACAGACCTGTGCAGAACCCCCATCTCTGCAAGAATGCTCTATGTGATTCTAGCCTCCTGGTATGTCTTTGATCATCTGTAGTTTTGATGTCTCAACTACCACTCCACAAAAAAACCAAAACAAAGCAAAAAAACCACGTGTGTGCATGTGTGTGTGTGTGTGTGTGTGTGTGTGTGTGTGTGTGTGTGTGTTCAGATGACACAGTCACCATGTAGAGCTCAGAGGACAACTTGCAGAAATCAAGCCTCTCCTTCATCATGTGAGACACGAGGACTGAACTGAGGGTCAGGCTTGGTGACAAGCTGGTTTACCCTGAGTCTTCTGGTTGGCCCAGTCTGTGCTGCTTGACTGTGGATTTGATGTGACCACTTCCCTCTAGCTGCTGCCACCTTGACTTCTTGACAGACTGTGATCTGAAACTGTGAGCCAAACTCCCTCCTTCCTTAAATTGTGATGCCAGAGTATTTTATCAGAGCATAAAAAACTAACACATTAGTCTGAGTCTTATCCTTGGGAGCCTCTAGTTGCTTAACTGTGGCGAGGAGAAAGCACCATTGGTACCAGCAGGGTCACTCTGTGAGTGAGAAGCACACTAGATGCACCCACCCTGACCACTTGACTCAATCCCGGAACCCAGATAAAACTGGAAAGAGCACTGTGTCCGTAAAGCTGTCCTATGACCACCATACCTAGGCTGTAACGTGTGCATTCCTGCATAAACACAGTGCTGTAAACATAACATTTTTAAAGCGTCTTTGGCTCTATCTTGCAATCTGCCCAGCCCCTAACATGTGATCAGACCACCTGAAAAAGCTCCCTCCAGGTCACGAGGGCCCAACAAACCACAGCAAACCACAAGATGGTTGGTTGGTCAGTATGTCTTAAAGAAAAATGGGTTCCAAGTTCAATAAAAGGAAGTGGTCCCTGCCCAAATAGAGTCCCTGGTGCTTCCCTTCCAGCAGTAGTGAAGCCCAGGAAGTCAGCAAAGGCTCAGTGTAGGGCAGCTGGCAGGAGAGGAGGCCTCTCCACTTTGTGTCCTTCTAGGATTCTGCTCACTGCTCCAGGGCACAGTCATATCCGTGAGCTTTCACACCCAGTGCCCAGGGTCACAGCTCAGTCCCAGTACTGACCCATGGCTGGGAGCTGGGAGCTGTGATACTGTAATGGGTGTGGTGTCAGATTGCAGTCTCTGCACATTTTGGATTCAATTAGAAGTCTTCCTGAATTAATGATTACAAAAGAGAACAGCATCAAATTTTGGAATTGGGGTTATTCTGGGACCCACAGTTAAATCCATACATAGTCCCTGTCTCAATCAAAGAGAGCCTGGTATGTGGGATCCAGCCTGGCCTGATCCTGCCCTCCAGAGTGGCCTGGATGCCTCAGGCCACACCTGCACCTGCAGAGCAGCCCCTCCTTAGGAACTCCCAAGAGCTCCCAGCAGGAGGTAGGTCCAGTAAGAGAGGAATTCAGAGAGAACAGCCAATCAGGCAGGAATTAGACTGGAGGGTCACTGAGGTGAGGGACACTGGCCTGAGTTCCAGCAACCCTCAGCAGAGGTGACATGCTGGAAAGCCAGCACCATGGGGTTTGCACTTTGAGGCTGTACTGATCACCTGGGTTTGGGGTATCTTCTCCCACACTGTGGCCACCATGTCCCTATTGGACAGTGAAACCCTTCACCCTTGTCCTTGGAAAAACTGCAGGGGAGGCCTGGTGTGGGGAACTGGGCTGGGAGAGGCTGTGGCTGCTTCTGTGTTTTCAGAGGGGACGTGATGGAGGAGCTACCCACCCTAGCTCCACCCTGTCACTGAGCTAGCTTTCTCAAGGAGGGGTCGTCCCATCAGCCCATCAAGTCCTCCTGGACTAGGAGCCCTGTGGTGACAGTCACATTGCCCAAAGCCCTGATGACCCCTCACAACCCTGCTTTCCCAGGGGCTTCTCTGACAGGTTCCAGCCTGACAATCAGTGGCTCTCCAGGTGGGGCTCTAGGACCTCACATGGCTCTCCAGGAAGTCAGATGCCATGCTCCTTGGACACCAGCCCAACAATGTCATTGTACTTTTTCCATGTCTCTGCTGGCAAGAGGGCTTTTCAAACCCACACAAGGCCCTTCACAGACAGGCTGAGCCAGAGTACTGCTAAAGGGCTTTATTTGGTGTCAGGTGGGGGAGGGGAGGCCAAGGTGTGGGGGAGAGGCAGTGGGGAGTTTGGTCCAGGAGAGATGTGGTACAGGGATGTCCCAGTCAGGTTTGGGCAGCAAGGCTTGATCAGCAGGTGCAGACCTGGGTGGCTGCTGTGACAGAGAGAAGAGAGATAAGTTCTCCCCCCATTGTGTAGGAGCAGTAGACAGGGAGTCATGGACAGGGACGGCCCAAGGCACATATTGGACAGAGATCTCCTTCCACATGGTTCTTTGAGGTCCTAGGAGCTGGGGCCCTCTGAAGAGGTCCCACACCACTCCATGAGCAGCCAGGTGTCTGCCTCACTAATGAGAATGGGAAGAACAGGGCAAAGCAGAGACCAGGGACTAGGAGAGATCACGACAAAAAGGAAGGACTTCCTCGCTGTCCTAGAAACTACACTCAGGGTCACCTCCCTGGTGACAACACCTGTCTGTGGGGATGGGATGAGGACCAGGGCTTCCTGAGACAGGCATTCTAGGCTTCTATTGTTCCTACAGGTGGGGCAGGGTGGGAGAAGACTTACCCTATTCGCTTTCAGGCACACAGTGCTCTGTGGAAACCAAAAGAAGCCCAGGGGTGAGAAGGGCCCTGTACAGGACCCCATCACACCTGCGGCCCACACCCTCCCACAGCCAAGACCTGAGGCAGGGCCTGGCAACCCTGGGAGAGCTGACAGAACCTTGAAGCTGCAGGACAGAAACAAGGGATCCAGAGAGAACAAGGGAGAGAGTGGACAGAAGCACAGGAGACTTGGAGGTACATGGGGACACTGAGGGACAGAGGCTCAGAATGTGACATTGTGACCCTGAGGAAATGATGAAGATACCACAGAGATACAGGAAACATGGACAGACATCAAACAACAAATAATGGACAATAAGTCCAGGCACAGAGAGGACGCAGAAACACACAGACAGACATGGTTTGGGGCACAGACAGGTAGCAGTGATATAGGGGACACAAGGAGAGGCATGGACAGTCCTGTTCTCACCTTTCAACTCTGGGACAAGGAGGTTTTCCTCTTTGAGTCCCTTACGCTGAACAAATTTCTTAAATTCTTCCATGGCCTCTGGGTTTTCCTCAGGGTTTCTCCCTGTGGGGAGGTCGGGCAGGCTTAAGGGGTGGGGCTCAGCTCTGCAGAGAGCCAGAGACACAGGGATGGGAGCATTAACCAGCACAAAGGTTGAGAGAGGACCCTGGTGGTTAACAACAAACTGGGTGTGGACACCCAGACACTGAGGGACCCTCTGTCCCTAGGGAGAACCTCTGCAGACATACAGGTCACTCCACAGACCTGTAAGTGTCCTGAATCTCAGGGGCATGAGGCTGTCCCCTGACCCTAGAGGATCCCTACCTACCATATGGGCCTCTGCCAAGACTTTCCTTTTGACATGACCCTTGACTGAGATCCCTGGAGGTGGCATTTGCTGGCTCCAGGGGTGGAGACTGTTCCTGAGTGCTCAGGTCTCCAAAGGCCACAAAAGCCCCAGGCCCACCCAGTTTTAGCCACTTTTCTCTTTGGATCTCACACATTTTCTGGGCAGCACCCTTGGCACAGCACTAAGAGGCTTCCCAGTCCCCAGTGCCAGGTATGTCTGCTGGAAGCAGAGACCAGACACAGGACTTAGGGCCTCCATGGCACCTCACCGACGAGCTTTCCCATGCCAAACAACTTCCCGCGGTTAGGGTCTTCACAGTAGATGATGTAGTGGTCTTTCACCGGCAGCTCTGTGATATAGATGGACCTCTTGCCGTGAACTGCAGGTGAACAGAAATAGCTCTTAGTGTCTTATCCTTGAGGTACTGTAAGACCCCAACTCAAAAAGTCTGCTTGCAACTGCTTTAAGCATATGCCTTAGGTGGATGATAATTAGCAATGGAAAAGTACAAAACTTGCAAAACAGCCCTGACTGCCACTAGCATCCTGACCACAGTACCCTACCACCAGCCTGCCAGGAAACACCTAGCGCCCATGACAGGGCTTGGGGGACTTTCCAGGACAGGGTTTGGCGTTTTTACGATATTTTTGGGAAATACAAGGAACAAATAGCTATGGGCTAAAACTGACCCAAAATGCTAAATGTTGTATCCAGTAGTTCTGTACCTTATACCCATTATTTTAATGTTGTGGTTTTTTCATATAAAAAGTTGCTGGAATTGCTGTTTGGGGTGCTCAGCCTCCACGGAGACTAGAGACCCGGTTGCGCTATCGTTAATATACCCTCTTGCTTCTTGCATCGGCTGGACTCTTTAATTGACTCACAGGGCTTCTCCCTATTGGGTCTGCACCCAGTGGGTGAGGGTCTTTCAGCACCATTGCAGACCATGTGAGGGAACAGCTTGGAACACCTCAGTGGTCACCCAGGAGACCTGTCTAGTCTAGCCCTGGCCTTTCCATCTTCTCCATAGTTAGACAGGAGCCATTTCTTGGAAGCTGTCAAGGCCACGAAAAATGTTCAGAGAAGGGGGCTGAGGTTGGACCCAGGCCTGAGCATCCGTCTCTGTGCCTGGCTTTGTGCTCTTTAGCATGGCTTTCTCATGGGTCAAGAGCTGAGATCTAGGCTGGTAACCAAGAGACAGCCAGTTTCTGGGGTTGACTGCACAACGACCTCTATATCTGGTACATGGAAAGTGAGTGGATGGTCGGTCCTACAAGCTGGACCAGGCAAGGATTCGTCTATCCAAGGACTGCCACTGCAGGACACCCTAAGGCACAGGGACTCACAGGAGGTGAATTTGCCAGGCTCCTCAGTTTTCTTCATCAGGATTTTAACGTCATGGCACTGACCGTTCTTCCTGTAAACACAAATCCACAGTCAGGCTGCTCTCAGCAGAAGAGCAGAGCCTCTCAGCTCTAGTGACTCAGCCCTGGTCAGGTGATCTCCTAAATTCCATGTTCCTGATTTAGGATATTACTTGGGACTGTGTCCCCTAAAGTCTGGGATCTTTTGTTTCCCAAACTCAAAACAAAGCAAGGATAGCAGGGAGAGACAGACAACTACAGAGATGCACAGCTGGGGACACGTACCAGAATATAATGTCAGCTTCCAGGTCTCCTCCATCCAGGGCTGCCACCTTCACAGGGAAAACCTTCGAGGGTATCTTGTGATTGGGTAGGCTGCCATTATGTATCATGGCCTTTGGATACCAGGTCCCAGAGTACTGCGGGAGACAAAGCTTTGAACATGCCCAGTTGTGGCCCTGATCCTATCCCAGCCTCCAGCACGTGGTCTAGCACCTGAATAGATACTCAAAGCCCAGGCTGCGGCCACTGAGAAGGGTAACCCTGTATGTCCCAAGAGCTTTGGTAAGAAAACAGAAACCAGCGCTTTAGGCTACCCAATACCATGATGGTAGAAAGTGTGTGCTCCCCATCCAGGTATCTAAACTCTTGAGGCCTACACCTCAGCACTGGATGAACGCCCTTGTCCAAGAGGCCTTCTAGCTCTGGGTATCATGTGAACAAGGAACCCTCACCAAAATCTGCTTTGTTCTAAACCCCTATCTTCAGGACGACACCCTTCTTCTGTTAGAATAGTGGAAGCACAGTTCTGACTGCTCAGTGCAAGGTCAAGTTCAACCTTCAAGGAAACATGCTGCA